>NC_065538.1:5349610-8152306 GCF_932294415.1 Quercus robur
TAAAATGTTACAATGTTTTTATAATTAAAAAAAAAAAAAAAAAACACAAACACAAACAAGCAAACAAACAAAATTGTGCATAAAACAGTCAATTTAGCATCATCAAATGTGACTAAACCAAAAAAAAAAAAAAAAAAAAAAAAAGGTCTAGGAACATAATAAAATGTCATAACATTTTCACAATATCTTTTTATTTTTATGTTCACAACATTTTCACAACAAAATTTAGGTGACAAATTGTTACCGATTTCAAACTAGAATTTGGGACCACCCCTTTAAATTATGCATTAAATAAAATAAACAAAAAGCTTGCCCAAGAAAAATGTGAATTTTGGCTTACCCAATTTTTTAAACTAAGAAAGAAATCTATGAACACAATAAAATGTTACAATGTTTTTATAATTAAAAAAAAACACAAACACAAACAAGCAAACAAACAAAATTGTGCATAAAACAGTCAATTTAGCATCATCAAATGTGACTAAACCAAAAAAAAAAAAAAAAAAAAAGGTCTAGGAACATAATAAAATGTCATAACATTTTCACAATATCTTTTTATTTTTATGTTCACAACATTTTCACAACAAAATTTAGGTGACAAATTGTTACCGATTTCAAACTAGAATTTGGGACCACCCCTTTAAATTATGCATTAAATAAAATAAACAAAAAGCTTGCCCAAGAAAAATGTGAATTTTGGCTTACCCAATTTTTTTAAACTAAGAAAGAAATCTATGAACACAATAAAATGTTACAATGTTTTTATAATTAAAAAAAAAAAAAAAAAAAAACACAAACACAAACAAGCAAACAAACAAAATTGTGCATAAAACAGTCAATTTAGCATCATCAAATGTGACTAAACCAAAAAAAAAAAAAAAAAAAAAAAAAAAGGTGTAGGAACATAATAAAATGTCATAACATTTTCACAATATCTTTTTATTTTTATGTTCACAACATTTTCACAACAAAATTTAGGTGACAAATTGTTACCGATTTCAAACTAGAATTGGGACCACCCCTTTAAATTATGCATTAAATAAAATAAACAAAAAGCTTGCCCAAGAAAAATGTTAATTTTGGCTTACCCAATTTTTTAAACTAAGAAAGAAATCTATGAACACAATAAAATGTTACAATGTTTTTATAAGAGGGATGCTACGTCTATAACATTTTCACAACAAATCATAGGTAGTTAGTTGTTATTGATTCAAATTTGAACCTAACACTAAGATTACTTTTTTTGCCCTAACAATAATAAGCTATAACAATTTGCCACTTATGATTTGTTATGGAAATGTTATGAATATATCATTTCTCTTTTTACAATTCCTTTATTTTTAGTTGTACTAGGTCTCGGTTTGATATTTGTTATTTATTTTAGAGAAATGTATCAGCAATATTTTCATAATAAATTCTAGATGACAAGTTATTATTAGTTTTAAACTGGAGCAACCACTGTTATCACTTTTTTCATATGTCAAAAGTAGTTTATCACTTATGATTTGTTATGAAATTTATATAAAAATGTAGTGGACTTAGCATTTCTTTTTATTTTTTTTATGAAATTATTTTATTTTGAATTGAGATCTCAGAAATTGTGAAAATATTCTTGTAACTTCAAGATATTACAACATTTTCACAATGCATTTATTTATAGTTGTGGTTGGTCCCAAACTCATATTTTATTATTTTATTTTAACCTATAAAAAATTGACATAACAATAATTATGAAAATATTGTAAAAGTTTGTTGTGCAAGTATACCTATCAGCTCATATAAATATTAAAAATAAAGAGTACAAACCGAAAATGGCGTACTGGAGGAAAAAAGAAGATATTAGCTCAAACAAATTACAAAACGGCACCGTTTTACCTCACCAAATTAACTATACCAAGTTACTGTAGAAAGAGCTCTTGTACACATCTTGGGCCTTACCCACTTCTCTAGCTTTTTTTTTTTCTTTTTTTAATTTGCTTCCATTCGAACCTTTCTTCCCTTTACTTCGGCCCACTTTGGGATCATCCACACCCTACATGTCTTAGTCTCTATCTTGGGCTTTTATTGGGCTGGTCACTTCTTGTACTTCACTAACGGCCCATGCACATTGCCAACAGCTAACTGGACATTCTCGTTCGCTTTGATCAGCTCCCTCACTATGTTCGGCCTCAATACTCGTCGTCTCACTTTTTCGTATTATATTGCTGCAGAAGATTTGATGGACTAGCCTCCCTTCCTTAATTAAAATGATAGAATGAAGCACAATGTTTTTTCAAATCCTAATAAATTATTTTTAAAAATAAATTTAATATAAAGGTACTTCTACCCATGTTGATACATCTCTACTGATGTCAAATTATGCTGGGTCCAAACCAATCTTCTCCAATGGAGAGTTCTGGTTCTTTCTCAACGGTGAAAGGGAATGCATTTCTTCCCCATACGGTAATCATGTGGGCTTATTCTTCAATACCATGGCATCGTAGACCGTAGCATCTCAAACTTGTTTTGCATTTTCATGGGTCCATTGCTCTACAATTGGAATCCATACAATTTTATAGGTTGATCCTTCTTGTTTATTTCTTATAAGTGGGCTTGAGAATTGAAATATATATATATATATATATATATCTATATATAGCTAATAATCTGTTTGTGGAATACAATTATGAAACTTACGCTATGTGAATACCAACACAAATTTGGTTTTACCCAAATTCATTTGCAACAGAGTAAACAGACACAATTAATGTATTTAATTATGCAAAATAGAACCATAACATAGTAATTGTTTAATATTTTTGCCTTGGATAAGCTATGTTTGTAAGCCCAATACAATTTTAGATTTGGCACGGGCTTGATTAACAATTACTCATGGTTTTTAGAAATTGACGGATTGACCGTTCAATGAACTAGAAGGAAAAATAATAATAATAATAATAATAAATAAAAAAATTGAAGTCGGATCAAGGTCAAACTGAGACTAAACCGTGATAACATCATAATTAATATAAATAAATATATTAAATTAGTACAAATAAAAAATTAACTAAAATAGTCCGATTAAATATAAAAATCTATTCTTCTCAAATAAATAAATAAATATAAATATATGTGTGTGTGGGGGGCACCTAATTTATTTGTGTTTGTGCTCATATTTAATTGTTAAAAAATAAATATTAAATAGTATTTGTGTTGCATGGCCACAACATGTCACCTATGAAATTATGAATACACCAATCGTTAATCCGTGTGATGCATAGGAAAACTATGAATGTGAGATTTGATTTTATCTTGGTTTAATGTACTACAATCGTCATATCATTATAATTTAACGGGAAAACTTGTTTGTATAAATTCATAGTATACTTAGAAACACGAGGTATATTAATAACTAATAATTTAAAACTTGTAGCGATCTTGCAAGATGAAATCTAAAAAAAATTTAATATGCATAATAAATTAGAACATAAAATCGTGGGTTTTAGTTAGTTGAACTTGTAAAATCAAGTACTATCCAACAAATATTGTAACTCTTTCGAGAATGAACCTTGTAAGGACCTGATTTGAATTTCTAGCCCAAAAAGTAGATGGACTTAGGCCCAAAACAATGAATTTGTAGAGAATATGTTGGAAAATTGGGCTTTAATGAATCAAAC
This sequence comes from Quercus robur, assembly GCF_932294415.1. NCBI lineage: Eukaryota > Viridiplantae > Streptophyta > Magnoliopsida > Fagales > Fagaceae > Quercus > Quercus robur. The sequence continues at coordinate 5,353,267 of NC_065538.1, forward strand.
AACAAGTAAAATAGATCTTGATGACAAAGGAATGAAGATAACAAATTTACACTAAGGAAAAATGTCCTCGGCAATGTACGAGGAGATTGGTTCCTATAAATTTCTTTCAAAGTTCGATTACAAGTATGATTCCTAATTGCTATAATGTTTTTCTTCTTAATTTTCCAACCCTCTTTTCTCCATTTGTTAATCATCCAAGCCACTACTTGAGTGCTTATCCTATCAAACACCCTCTCTGACCCTCTATGAGTTGGGATAGCCAAGACAGCACTGTTTAGGGGTCTTCTCCACATAAATACGGCAAGAAAGTTAGCTACAGAATATTTAATGCGGTGGCAGTAGCTTTTCCTTAAATATTTCTGAGCTTCCATTTCTCTTGTACGTTTATAATACATATCCCTATCAATAGAACATCCTGGAAGGTCACTTTGAATGATAGGATATATATTTGATCTATGCTTTGCTCATTCGAGGAGATAACCCTCCTCGGAACACCTTTCCCAGTTTTTTCGTTTGCATCTTACTCATGGGATTTTGAACTTAACATCCTCACTACTATTTATCCGTCCTTAGACCAATCAACATCCTCGGCTAAGGCCCAAAGCCCAATATACAATTTTGAGCCCTCATCCCTATAAACCTTAAATAAGTACAATATTTAGCAAATTTATTTTATTTTTCTACTGTGTATATGAATATTTTGTAACTTTGATAGATTTATATAAAAAGATTTAAACAATTCTGCTTCTTTAATTGCACATTAAGATTCTAATCCAAAAAGTCACTAACTTTAATATGAAATATGCAACTAAACAAAAATTTAAATAAACATTAGGATTCCATTTATCTTTCATGCAATCCTACTCCCTTCTCTTGAACAATGTACTTCATAACTATTCAATGATGATAATTACATATATATATAAAAAAACAATAGTAATAAATTGAAATATGAAATACGATACTATCCAATAGATGTTGCAAGGCCTTTTTTGCTAATTATTTGGTTTTTGAAATTTATTTTGTTACAAAACTTTTATCGCAACTTATGTAGTCTTTTTCTAGAACTTGATTTTCTGAAAGTCGAGTTCCACTTCGCTAAAGTCTATGCAATTTAGTGGAACGTGGAACTTGATTTTGAGAAAATCAAGTTCCACAATTGCCACATATCACTTAATTGTATAGAACTCGAATTTCACAAAATTAAGTTTTACTTTGAACTCAATTTTGAGAAAGTTGATAGAGTTCCACAAAGAGGTTACATAACCAAATAAGTTGCAATAGAGGTTTTTTAACAAAATATTTTTCAAAAATTGAATATTTAGCCAAAAAAACACTAATGTTGCAATGTTAAAAGAACAATTGGAAATAAGTTGAAAGACAAATTTTTTTTTTTAAAGTTATTGGGATTGTTTTGCAATGTTAATTTCAAATATGCCAATCAGTTTCAAAAAAGCACCTAGTCCAGAAAGGAATGATACTTAAAATCAAATAAATCTCAATTTAAATATCTAAAAACATAAGTTTATCAAAATATATGACTATAAGACAACAGAAATCAACCAATAACTTCGAATTTCAATAATTCACAGGAATTAGTCAAATCTATTACGCCAAGAGTTTAAATAATATTTTTGATATTCGAAGTTCAGGTTCTTCGTCTTTCAAACATATTGTGGCTTGAATGTGTGTTTGTATGGACATGGTTGTAGTATAAGTCCCACCTTTTCTATGTTATAGCAGTTGATTTATGAATGAAACTTTGGCAAGCTTTTCTATTGAAAAAAAGTAAAACGAAAAAAATAAAATAAAATAAAGAAAGGACTGCATGTTATCCATATGTCAACTACAAGTCCACGATAAATCCAGATTGTGCATGGACTTGTTTACTTGGCATTCAATGAGAGTACCAGATCAAACTAAATCAAAAAACGAAAAAATATATAAAAGAAAAGGAAAACAGGTTCAAAGAAAAAAAAAATACAGGTATCAAAACAGAAGTTAAAAACATATACTGTTTGGAGAGAAAAAGGGAAGCAAAGCCAGTAAATAAGACCTGGTTCTTGAAGAGACTGCATCTGTTTTCTAACTCACGATTATGGAGACTGTGTCTATTTTCAAAGGCTTTTGTGTAGGGTTTTTGGGTTTTAAAGAGAAATTTCTATATGGTAGAAAATTGGGGCTTGAATGAATGAAGGAGAGAGAGGTGAAAGGTCTAGAGTAATTACTGAATGTTAGTCGAATGGTAGGGTTAAAATTGTAGTTGAATTGGTAGGGTTTTAAAATTAAAGTGTTAAAAAATTAAAAAGAAAATAATAAAGCTGCAAAGTTTATGTGTCATCATATTATAAGGTCAACAAATAGTCAAAAGTGATAGTTTTTAGACCCCTTAAAAACACAATTGGATTAACCTAGGTAATTGGCCAAGTTGTTACTTAGTCCAAATTCCAAATCTAGGTTATCACAATCAAACAATCATATCATGCATAGCAGAGGAAAGATAAATAACACAAAGATATGATCACCTAGGAAACCAATTCGGTAAAAACCTAGGGATGATTTAACCTAACTATCTTCAAGGTAAACCTGAATCCACTATCTTGAAAGAATCGAAGTTCATATAATAAGACTTACAAGCCCCCACGCTTGACTTCTTATTGCTACCCACCAGTAAAACTTACTGACACGACCATGTGCAAGTTCCGAATCCACGGACTCTTTCTTTTTTGGATTCTCCAGCAAGTACAAGCACACCCTCTTGTGTTTCTTTAAGTTCTTATGGCAGCAACTGAATGATCATCAAGCTCTTGAACGAATCTCCTTCTTGATAATCCTAAGCTTGTGTAAAGGAAAGTTCCTCACAGATCTCACAAAAGATTTACACAAACAACAATATGAGCAACACTAAAACATGGGTAGGGTTTGCCTTTTATACCTAGGACAAATTAGAAAACCCTAAACGTTTTAAACAAACTAGGGTTGAGTTGGAATTCTGCAGAAAAACGCCTTTAACCTGATTTTCGATTGATCGAACCTAAGCTTCGATCGATCGAACCAGGCCGAGAAGCTTAAATGAATCCTGCAACAGCTTATTCCAACTTTACATAAATGAATCAACTTTGAGCATGTCTAAACAAGACTAAACATATTGTTTTGATCATGGTTTGCCAACAATACACATTAGAGTTTTAAATACATAAAATCCTAAGTCTTTAGAACCTAACAAAAAGTTTTGGTTTTATAGCATGTATAGATTAATTTAAACTTATTGCATGGCCACAACGTGGCACACTAGGAAGGTAGGAATCAACTAGCAAAGGTGAAGATTTAAGTTTTCAGGAGGGAGTTTCATACACATATACACTTAGATTAGGTTAAAGTAGAATTTATATCTTGTAAAAAAAATTAGTAATCATTGATTTTATTTAAATTTTTTTAAAAAAAATAGAAAAACTCTAACCACTAGTAATGCAAAATGTGGCATCCCATTAAAATCATCAATCTGTGTGTTTAATATCACTGATTATATTAAAATCAAATATCCCATTTGTAAAATTTGGTATATATTAACAATAAAATTGATGTTTTCCATTTTGTTTGAAAATGGGATGAGGATTGTTGTCCCATTTTTAGCCTAGTAGTACCAATGAAACTAGAACTAAAACTAGAACAGTATCTGTGACAAGGCAATGGTCTTTGGCCGTCTAAACAGCACCTCCTCCACTTTTGTGGTGGCTTATTTTTATAGAGATTCATCCCCAATATATGTGCATACAAAAACTAACCAATTCGTTATATTAGAAACATTGTCTCGCTGCCCGTTGTCCCCGCTTTTCTAATTTCAGTTCACATTATATAACCATCTAAGTGAGGTCCATCTAGTAATAAATAACAACTAATTGTCAATGTCAAGTTGTCAACAAACATACGAATTGACTCTATCCATCCTCAGAATATTACATGTATGGATGAAGGGCACTGCCCACAATTAGGATCACATTTTTTTTTTTTTAATAAAAAGGAAAAAAAAGAAAAAAAAAGAAAAAAAAAAAAGTAAGGTGACAAATGATTACGTACTCTTGGACATTTTATGATTATTGGTGATGCAGTATAGAACATAGGATTTAATTTATTTTCATTAACTTTTTTATTTTTTTGAAATTTTTGGAATATAGCTTCTATATTTTTAGAGAGTATTGAGAATATTTTAGTTCAAATTGAGTCATTTAATTAGGATTTTTTTAACAATGTTTTTTTTTTTTGGGTGCTTTTTCCTTCTCTTTTTAGTCTAATTTTATGTCTAGCACGAATTAGGGTTTCATAATCTTACAACTTCTTTTATGTTTTCCTTTTTTAAATTAGTGACTGTAGGCTTTGAGCATTCCAACATTTAAAAAATTTCTGACTTAGAAATTGCAACTAATATGATTAATTACCCCCATTATGCACGTGGTTAATTAAGTTGTTAAGTTATTCAAAATTATCTTATTACTATATAGAAATTTCCTAATATTAAATAAAAATGACAAAATTTGACTACAAATTTTGTTAAAGCAAATGATTACAATTCTACTTAATATTTTTTTTATTGGATGCGAATTTTAATAAATCTACCATTGGATTAAATTTTCTAATTGTATCCTCCATGCATGCAAAATTTTCAAAAGATCAAAGATCAATAACTATATCATCAATCAAATATTTAAATTTCAAATTTTTATAGTATAAAATTATGCATAAAAATAAACTTATGGATCGAGTAATAAATATCATCTGATTAGATGAAATTTGATATATGTGTTAAAAATATTAAAAAATATATTTTATTCAATGATTAGTTCTTCAAAATATGTAGTAATGTTAATTTTTTAGTGGGTGTTGTCACCTTATGCTACAACCAAGTTTATAGCCAAACTTTATCCAAACAAAAATAAGATAAAACTTATATACAATACATTAAGTGCAGGATTTCTCAATTGAATTTCTTGAAGAAAAAAAAAAACATTATCCTTATCTTGTTGTTTAGTGCAACCAAGTATTTGAAGTCATTTAACACGTTTATCATATTTAATAGGTGCATACATTTAAATAGCTACATAATATTATATTGTGTTTATTTCTATAAGGTAAATCCCAAGGCCAATGCCTAGAAAAAAGATTTGACCATAATCTGGGCATTCATGTTTAGAGACTCCTATTTAAAAACTCTCAAAGGAATGAGAAGAGGCACAAGGAGAGAGGAGAGAGGAGAGAGAGAGAAATTTGATATTAAGAAGAGGAGAAGAGAGACAACGAAAGAGAAAAAACTAGTAAAAAATTTATGGAATTTGCTACCGTACCCTTCTATTAGTAGAAGGCTATTGTAGCTCTAATATTGGTGGATTTTTGGTTTTTGGTGTTTGGTGTGTATATATTTATTGAGCACAAAGATCTATCTGCGCTTCTAGTAATTTGAGGATGGCCTTGATTTTCAAAGCAAAAGGCACATTTTCTTGTGTCTTGTCCCTAAAATTGCAAAATTATGGTCATTTGCATTAGATTTGTTATGATAATGGTTATGTCGATTCAATTTACTATTTTTACTTGGTAAAATTTTTATGACAATTAATAATTTATTATATTATTAGAATAAGTAATGGACCCCCTAATAATATCAAACCTTAATAATTATTGGATAAAGTTTAGCTACAAAATTGGTTGTAGCCTTAGCCTAAGACTACAATCTTACTTAATAAAATAAACATTATTACAAATTAAGAAAATAACCATTAAATTGTATATTCTTTATGCTTTCAATATGCATGTCAAATTTTATGTCAATCGGATATTATTTATTATATGATCTATAAACTTATATTTTATATATAAATTTAAACTACCAAAACTTGCAATTTAAACAATTTATTAATGACATAACTATTGATTTATAATTTTATAAAAATTTTGCAAGTATGGTGGATTTTCCAAAATTCACTACCAATAAAAAGATATTGAATAAGGTTGTAGCCTTAGATTACAATCAAATTTGTTAAATTATGAATTTTCTCATAACATTAGTGTTGGCTTATTCCATGACAAAAAGTGTTGTAGTTGCATTAGTTTATTTCATTGTATTTTTGTGGGATTTATTTGTAATGGGTTTAGTATTAAGTAGTGAAAATTTGATCAAGATAGTTGAAGGTCACATGAGAAGCATATGCAGGAAGGTGAACAGTCAAGCCAGGTTCTAGTTCAGTATAGCCTGTTTAGGAAGGTAACTCGTGACTTGGATTCGCGACTTGCACCAATTGCGAGTGACCCGCGAAGTTCCCTTATTTTACTGAAAATTGTGATTTTTCGTATTCCTATCACTCATACTATATATATCCTCATTACCCACAAAAATAATGGTAAGGAGTCTATTGAGAGAAAAACCCTAAAAGAGGTTTCTACAACACAACCACCTTATTAGAGAGAGAGAGAGCTACTCATTCTTAGAGAAAAATCTTTGTAGTCTCTTCTCCTTCCATCTCCCATTGTTATATCCATTGAGAGGAGATTTGTACCCAAATACTACCCACACCCATTCAAAGTGTTGAGAGTGTTTTTGGAGCTTAGGAAGTATTGGAAGATGCCAAGGATGGCGGATGCAATATGAAGCTTATTGCGGGATCTGGAAAGTTAGAGAAGACACGGTTCGACATAACCTTATTGGAGCAAGAAGCTTGGAGGGCTTAGGTGCATCGGGTAGATTAGGTTTGGAGGGTTTATTGCTATTCATGTATCCAAACTGATTTTCTAGTGGATCATTTTACTGTTTAGAGGGCAGCGGAGAAGTTTTTAGCCAAGTTCTTCGGTTTCCTCTTCGATAACACGTGTCGGTGTTATCTTGCATTTGCTTCTCTCTATCCCTTACTCTTTGCTTTAAATTATTGTTGTGTTGTGATTAAAAAATGGCTTAGAGTAGTTTGCATGTTTAGGTATAGCTTATATTTATCATTCCATACATATATTGTTTGAGTATAAGTTTATGTTGGTTATTTTGTAATTGGGGGTCTGAACATTTACTAGTATTTTACACACTGAGTGAGCTTTCAAATTTTGTAGCTAAACTTTGTTCATAATTATTTAAATTCAAAAAGACTTAAATAATTACTAGCATATGATAGATAATTCACAATTTTTTTTGAAGGAAAATAGATAATTCAATTCAGGGTAAGGACATACTCGTCATTAATTGAAGCATATATAGACTATATATATAGACTATAGTACATTTCAATAAGGGGTTTGACTTACCTTCGGTACTTTTTCAACTGGACATGTGGACTTACTCGTCATTAATGAGACAACACATTGGAATAGTACAAGCTACCGCAATTTTGATATCCCAAAAAACATTTATTGAGATACCATCTATGGCTGTTGGGAGTGCTGGTACGTATATGCTTGCTAGTCTTGGAACTTTTATCTACTAATTATGTTTATTTTGATAACCCATCGCCTATGGTGAAAGAACTATTAGCCCTTGATGAAAATGGTAGAATTTGTAAAACATATTTCTATTCAATGTAATGTGTTTAGTTTCTACAAAAAAGGAAAAAGAAAAAAAAAATTAGGAGATGTATACAAAATTATTTTGAAATGAAAATAATTTTTAAAGGTTTATGTGGGAAGATAATTTATGAAATAATTTGCAATTTAAAAAGTATCGTCCCCAAACCTAAGAGGAATATTGGCATGAGTGAGTAAAGCAAGACCTATTTCCATTAAGTGGGGATGTTTGTGCTCAACAACACCATTTTATTGGTATTTATGAGGCCATGATATATGCTAAGAAATACCACTTTTTTTTTTTTTTTTAAATTTGTGGAGGTTATGATTTTTTCCACCCTAATAAGTAATAAGAATGTGTTGGGTTTTTAGACCCAAAAATGTACTTGTGGGGCCAGAGAATTTGTGACCCTGACCCACTTTACATTAGGGCCCAAGGCCCGAGCCGAGGAGAGGAATTACCGAGGACACACAATGAAAGTCCAAGTAGCTTTGATACATAGCCAAGGATGATTCTGTCTTCGGCATTCCCACGGCATACCTAAAAGAAATGACAAGAACGGCATAAGAACAGTTTTGAGAAGAGCCGAACACATCCGCATTGATAGATAAAGGTGCCCTGGATAGTATGGCGACAAAGGACAAAAGAAAGGCTGTCATTACTGCCATTAAATACTCTGCGCTAAACAGAGCAATACTTTTCAACTTTTACAACCACCCCCAACCACTCTGGGTATGGGCTGATGGGACAAGTATCAGCCCTGGAAAGTTGAACCTACACGTGGACGTTGGAAGGGGAGTGAAAGCTAATATAAAAGGAAAAATAAGCAGTCTAGAAGAGAGGTTGGGAAAAAAGGCCAAGAACCAGAGCCTCCCAGACCGTATCGAGGAGATAGACTTCTCGAGCGAACATGGATTAGTTCTGTATGAACACCATGACCAACTCCCGTCCGGTGACCAAGGCTTAGCCTTTTAAGCCCACGCTCTACAAATTATATTGTTTGGACCTTTTAACGTGGGAACCCAATATCATTTTGGGGTCGTTACAAATTGAGTCCTTACAATACTAATTAACCAATTTAATTTAAGGCCAAGTAATTAATTTATCCAATTATGAACAACTTTTGGGTAGAATAAAACAATCAATATTGTCCAAATAACCAATATATTATAAGCATGTTTAAAAAACTCTATACACTATTTTCGTATTCTTGTGTTCTAATAAGTATTACTGTTTTCTAAAAAAAAAAAAAAAAAATAGTGTCCAAACAAAATAAATAGTAGCGAAAATAAATAACACACGATATGATAACTTAGGAAAAACTAATAACTAAAAGAATAACTTGTCCCAAAGCCAAAACCAATGTGGGGGGAGATAATTCATTTGAGAGATAACTCAAAAAAGTCTTTAGGACCCGAGTGAGACTGCCACTTTTCTACTAAGATGATTTCATCGACTATAGGAGCCTGCTTCATGGTAGGAGATGGCTCTGCTACTAACGTATGGGTGGACCCTTGGGTTGGCTGAGTTCAAACCCAAGCCAAAAAATGAGGCAGTTGATCACATTCGTATGATGATATCAAATCTTATCAACATTGAGCTTCATTGCTGGAAAATCAATCTCCTCCAAGATTTATTTGATCCAGAGTCAATCCAAGCTATTCTTTAGGATCCCAGTTCTCCTAAAACCCAAACTTGTTAAGCTTATCTGGGTGAAAGATACCAAGAGTGCCTTCTCGGTAAAATCTGCATACATGGAATCATCCATTCACCTATTTTAATGTAATGTTTAATAATGTACTCAAATTGTACCCATAACTAAATAGTGTAAGGTTTTATTTATGCTAAAACAAGCCAACTCAAGTTCTATATTATGGGTCAAACTCTGGTATGAAGTTGCTCGCTCAAACCAAGACGTGCCACAAAACGCAGAAATGATCATGCAGCTTTCAGGCTCATCTTACATATTGCATGTATTGAGATAGGCCTATAAAATTTCTGATAATCTGAATAGTAGCATACATCTGTTGGAATAATAAAGCAGAGAAAATTGCTCTGACCAAATTGTACTTTTCTAGCGTTTGATTTAAAGAAAATAAAGATATTTTGTTTTGTCACCAGTGAACACCTTGTAGGCCTAACTTTCTATTAAGATTTAAAAAATTATTGGTCTTACAAGGTTAAGATGAGTATCAAGTATCAACTATTAGAATGTTATCTGCTAATGTTGCCTGTTAATGTGTATTAGGGTATGTGGGTTTTAGGCCCACCTTGTTTACTTGTATAGCACACTTACTTGTACTGTACACTCTGCTTGCTATATAAAGGCACTCATGTATATTCTATAACTTGAGAAATACAATACAATTTATTCAGTATTTCTAACATGGTATCAGAGCCACTGCTCTAATTTTCTTGTGTCTTGCAGTCTTGTTTTGTCGGTATTTTCCGCTGCCTCAACTTCTGTGGTCAGTAAACCCTTTCAGGGTTGAATCTCCACCGCCAGAAGCTCCTCCTCTGCCGCCAAAACCACTACCATCATCGGATCTATCACTTTTGACCTCCGATTAGGACATAAGACATATCACTGTGTAGCATTTCAATCCCTCTACACAAATCTACCGGAAACATCCTCATCTGATCATCCACGCGTTGCCACGCGTCGGTCAAAGTTTCTGCAAAATCATCCACGCGCCTCACGCGCCATCAATATTGCCCCGATCTTGTCGCCGCCGCCTCTGTCGAAATCGTCTTTCTCCGATCTACATAGCCGGAAAAGAATCGACCTTATCGGAATTATCACACGCCCTCACGCGCCGCTTGAAAGTCACTACAACGTCAGCTACGCGCTGCCTGCTGCCCACTGAAGTCACTTGCTGACGTCATTTGCCATGTCAGCCCTAGTTGCTCTCTTGCTGACGTCATCATCAAGTGAGACCCAGTCAGCGCTTACGTCTGCCTCTGTTGACCATTGACCGTTGACCTGGCCGGGCGTTGACCGTTGACTTTGAGTCAGAGTTGACTTTTTGCAGTCCTGGTGCTCCTTATCCAGTTTTTTGCGTAGATTTCATTTTTGCAGTCCATTTTTGCATATTTTGCTTCTAAATGAAGAATAAGGATAGGTCTTCTTCTTGTTACAATAATCGTCGCGGACAATCCAACAAACGTTTTTGCAGTTTTTACAAATGGTTTGGCCATAGTTTTGAGAGTTGCTATCTTCACAACAAATCAACTGTTTCAATTTCTGCTGCTACTGTTACTAACACTGAGAGTGGCCAACCAATGGCTCCTGTCTCTGCACAGTCTCAGTCTTCTGGATCCACTTTCACCATTTCCAAAGATGACTTTATAAACATCATCACTAATGTCATTCGTATGGTTGGTAATGCATCTTATTCCTCTTCTCTCTCAGCTTTATTTGGTATGTCTCCTACCTCTTGGCTTATGGATTCTGCTTGTTGCAATCACATGACACCTCACTCGTCCTTATTTTCTGAACTTAAACCTGCACCAAACCCTCTTAATATTCGCACAGCAAATGGTTCCACAATGTCTGGTCATAAGATAGATTCCGTTTCGACCTCCAACCTCTCGGTTCCTAGGGTCTTTAATGTTCCTGACCTTTCATACAATTTATTCTCTGTGGGCTGAGTTGGGTTATCGCATTGTCTTTGATTATTCTGGGTGTATTGTGAAGGATCCAAGGACAGGACAAGAGCTTGGGACCGGTCCCAGAGTTGGGCGTATGTTTCCCGTGGACAACTTTCGTCTTCCACTTGTTGCTCCTGTTTCTGTTGCTGCAGCTCCTGCAATTTCTTCTGTTCCTTCCCTTGCTCTTTGGCATACTCGTCTTGGTCATTCATCTTTCTCTCGAGTACAACAATTGGCTTCTAGAGGTTTGTTAAGTTCAGTGTCTACAGAAAATTTTGATTGTGTCTTATGTCAGTTAGGAAAACAACCAGCTTTGCCTTTCAATACTAGTGAATCAATATCCACTGATATTTTTAACCTTATTCATTCTGATGTTTGGGGGCCTTCCTCTGTCTCTAGTATTGGTGGGTCTCGATATTTTGTTTTCTTTGTTGATGATTACTCTCGCTATAGCTAGATTTTTAATATGAAACATCGTTCTGAATTATTGCAATTATATTCTAATTTTGCAAAAATGGTTGAAACTCAGTTTTCCAAACGCATCAAAATTTTTCGATCTGATAATGCTCTTAAATACGCTCAATATGCTTTCTAAGTTGTCTTGCATTCCTATGGTATTGTTCATCAACTAACTTGTCTAGGTACCTCTCAGTAAAATGGTAGAGCCGAATGAAAACTTCGTCATATTCTTGACACTGTTCGTGCTCTCCTTCTCTCTGCCAAAGTTCCTGCTCCTTTTTGGGGCGAAGCTGCTCTTCATGATGTTCATGCTATTAATCGCATTCCAAGTCCTGTTATCCAAAATCAAACTCCATATGAGCGCCTTTTCGGGTCACCTCCAGACTATCACCACGTTCGCTCTTTTGGTTCTGCTTGTTTCATTCTTCTTCAGTCACATGAGCATAACAAACTTCAGCCTCGGTCAAGGCTTTGTTTTTTTCTTGGCTATGGGGAAACTCAAAAGGGGTATCGGTGTTATGATCTTGTCTCTCATCGTCTTCGTGTCTCCCGGAATGTTGTATTTTGGGAACATCGCTATTTTGTCAAACTTTCTCACTTCTGTGCCTCCCTATCTTCTTCCTCTGTCTTAGATCTTTTTCCAGAGGAGGCACATATTCCTTCTGTAACTGCTTCTGATCCTCCTGTAGTTGCTCCTGATTCTCCTGTAGACTTCTCTGTACAACCACCAGATATCCTTGACCCCATTCCTAGTTCACCCTTTAATGAACAGGTGGAAGATGAACAGGTTGAAGACGAGCCACCCAACCCTGAGCTTAGGTCCCTTGCTTCTGCTTCACCTGAAGATCTTGCACAAGACGTTCCACCTCGTCACTCAACTCGGGTAAGATCCATTCCTACACATTTACTTAACTATCATTGTTACATTGCCCTTGCTACACTGCACGAGCCGCACACCTATCGTGAGGCTTCCACTGACCCTTTATGGCAGATTGCAATGAAAGAGGAACTTGATGCATTATTTAAAAACCATACTTGGGATTTGGTGACTCTCCCCCCTAGGAAATTTGTGGTTAGTTGTAAGTGGATCTACAAGATTAAGACTCGCTCTGATGGGTCCATTGAGCGCGCTACAAAACTCGTCTTGTTGCAAAAGGTTTTACACAGGAGTATAGGATTGATTATGAAGAGACCTTTGCTCCAGTTGCTCGTATCTCATCTGTTCGTGCCCTCTTAGCTGTTGCTGCTGCCAGTAAATTGGACCTTTTTCAGATGGATGTCAAAAATGCATTCCTTAATGGGGATTTAAGTGAAGAAGTTTATATAAAACCTCCTCCTGGTCTATCTGTTGAATCGAACAAGGTTTGTCATCTTCGACGTGCAATTTATGGCCTTAAACAAGCTCCATGAGTTTGGTTTGCCAAATTCAACCCTACCATCTCTTGCTTAGGTTACATGGCCAGTCAGTATGATTCTGTCTTATTTCTTCGTCGCACTGACAAAGACACTATTTTACTTCTCTTGTATGTGGATGATATGATCATAACTGGTGATGACCTCAGTGGCGTTCAAGAACTCAAGGATTTTCTCAGTCAGCAGTTTGAGATTGAAGATCTTGGACATCTCAGCTACTTCTTGGGTTTTGGAGTCACTCATTCTACAGATGGACTTTATATTACTCAAGCATACATGCTTCTGAATTCTTGTCTCGAGCTGGACTCACTGATAGCAAGACTGTTGACACTCCAGTTGAGCTTAATGCGCATCTGACTCTCTCAGGGGGGAAACCATTGTCTAATCCCTCTCTTTACAGACGCTTGGTTGGCAGCCTAGTTTATCTCACTATCACTCGTCCAGACATTTCCTATGCTGTTCACCAGGTGAGCCAGTATATGTTTGCTCCACGATCGACTCACTATGCTGCTGTTCTGCGCATTCTTCGATACCTAAAGGGCACTTTCTTCTATGGTCTTTTCTACTCTGCTCAGTCTCCTCTTGTTCTCCATGCATTTTCTGATGCTGATTAGGCAGGAGATCCCACTGATTGCAGGTCCACCACTGGTTATTACTTTCTTCTTGGTTCTTCACTGATTTCTTGGCGAAGCAAGAAACAAACTCATGTGGCCCGCTCCAGTATTGAAGCAGAATATCGTGCCCTTGCTGATACCACATCTGAGTTTCTTTGGTTACGATGGCTTCTCAAAGATTTAGGTGTGTCCACATCCTCTGCTACTCCTCTTTATTGTGACAACCAGAGTGCCATTCATATTGCACACAATGATGTCTTCCATGAACGGACTAAACACATCGAGATCGATTGTCATTTTATCCGTTATCATCTTGTCCATGGTGCTCTCAAGTTGATCTCAGTCTCCTCTAAAGATCAACTTATAGATATCTTCACCAAGTCATATCCTAAGGGACATCTTCGTATTTTGGTTGACAAACTCAAGTTGGTCTCACATCCACCTTGAGTTTGAGGGGGGCTGTTAATGTGTATTAGGGTATGTGGGCTTTAGGCCCACCTTGTTTACTTGTATAACACACTTACTTGTACTGCACACTCTACCTACTATATAAAGGCACTCATGTATATTCTATTACTTGAGAAATACAATACAATTCATTCAGTATTTCTAACATTGCCAAATTCACCCAAGCTAAGGTCCAAGTGAGGTGAATAACCACATGAAGTCATGTTCTTGTAAGTTGTAACATATTCTCTCTTGTCAATGGATGCTTCTTTTTTTCCCTTTTCATATTTCTTAGGAGGTGTTTAGTTGTATTGTTTAAACAACAATTTTCGTTGTTTAAAGAACATAACACATATTTCCATAATACTTTTTTACTCACACATATTTCCAAAACACTTAAATAACGTAAATAGAACAATATTATTAAACAGACCCTTAAGGATATCTTTTTTTGTCTTGTTTTGATAGTCTTTTTATTTAAAAAAAAAAAAAAACAATCATAATCATTAATGGTTTGCTTGACTAAGAAAGTAAATTATGGCCTTATTGGTAGCGGTTCAAAGTATTGTTGTTTAAAATGTGAAAATTATAGTTAAAAAAGTATTATAAAAACACATATTTAAAATGCATGTGTTTTGGACCATATTTCAAATAACATGTATTTAAAATAACCGAGAATGTTAATGTTTTTTTTACAAAAAGTTGAACTTGTCTGACAACTACTGTACACTTACTAATATTTTAATTACTATTTAATTCTACCATATTACCGTTAGACTATCTTCCACACTGCACTTTACTTCCTTTTCTTCCAAATCCTCTTGCTCATACTATTAGACTTAATCTTCTCTGCTCATACTATCAAACTTGAACAATAATATTTTCTGCTCATATCATCAAACTTGAACAATCCAAACTCAAACTCAACAACCAACATCAAATTTCACAACTCACAGAACAACAATAGCCACATCAAATTTGTACCCAATAACCAACTCTCACCACAACAACTATTTTTACATCAAATTTGTACCCAAACCCACGGTACCCACATCAAATTTTTGCAACCCACTCAACTTTAGCTACACCCAATACTCATTATCAACCAAATAAAAATGGGGAAATTTTAGTCATAGCCCCCCCCCCCCCCCCAAAAAAAGTATATATAATAATAATAAAGAAGCTAAATAAGGGGAAAATAAAAAGGGACAAAAAGAGGAATAAATGGCACTGGTGGCTTCAGCGGTGGTGGACCTCTCGTGCGACTTGGTTGCCAGCGGTGGAAGGCCAATGGGTCTCAGCCATGGCTTAGCCCAGTACTAAGAGAGCAAGATGATAGAGGCATAGAGACAAGACTGCTATGGAGTTGGGTTTCAAAAAGAGATGAGGGAGGGATGGAGCTTGGTTGGCTTGGGATGAAGAAGAAGAGAGAGCAAAGAGGGACGTGGGACAAGGCTGTGGGAGAAAAGAGAAAAGAGAGAAATAAGGTTTTTAACTTTTTATATAATGTCAGATATGCATGGGTCCGATGAAATTTAAAATATTTACAATAACATCATTCACATTGCTGCTCAGCTTGTTTAGTAAGAGATATTTAGTAAAGTTATTTAAGTATTGTGAAAATATGTATGATGAAAAATTGTTGTGAAAATAATTGTTATGTTGTTTAAACAACAATACCAAACAGACCCTCAAATACTTGAAAACTGCTATGAATATGTATTTTCAAAATAATAGTGTTTAAACAACTTAAATTGAGAACCATAATTCATATATTCTTAATTGAAATGAAAAATCTCTTATCAAACACACTTTTTGTAAGGCTAATATTTAGGAGGGTTTGATAGAAGAGTTTGAGTAATGTTGTTTTGGTGTTTTTGATATACGTGTGGATGAAAAAGTGTATAAATGTATTTAAAATGCTAAAAAATTACTTAAAATGCCCTACCAAACGGGCCTAAACACTAAAAGTAATTGTTTAAATATTCATACCAATCACGCACTTAGCCCCCACCAAGTCCCTGCTCCCAAAAAAAAAAAACACACTAGCCCCACAAAGCATAGTATACATCTTTACATAAACTGTTTTGCAATAGAGGCTTGTGGGGACAACTATAAAATGATGACAACTAAGGGACAGTGACAATTTTTCAAAAAAAAAAAAAAAAAACTTATAAAAATTGCAGCACCATTGTTCATTGAAATCCGTAGAGTTTTCAGCGAGGATAACAAAAAAGATTACGATGTAGGCTATTTCTGGCAGCATTTGATGCACTTCAATCAATAGTCATGCCAAGGGGTCCTATACAGTTTACACATAGATTATTATTCCTCAATATTTGTCCTTCTTCGGAACCTCAAATTTGTCAAGTTAATCGAATTGCATTTCAGAGTAAGGTGACAGATTGAAAGACATGTAGACCATATAAAAAGAACACTCTTGCTAAAAAATGGTATATGCTCAAGATACGTGATTGTGCTATATCTGAAAACGTGCATTATTCAGATGCTATTCTAGGTATTTGGCATTGTAAAGCACATGCATGATATACAAACACTAATTGGAAATTTTACATTTGAATACGTTTCATTGAAATAATGATGGTATATATTTTAAAAGAAATCATAGCTCAAAGAAGTAAATCACACTAGTCCAATTACTAGAAAATACAATGAGAATGGAAATGATCAAATGAACAGTCAATGTCTTGTCAATCCTAGCCAGTGCCACCAAGAATAGCCTTGAGCTTCTTAACTTGGGCATCGTCAAGAAAAGTGGTTTTTTCCACCAATGCAGAAGTTAAGTTGTTGCCAAATAAAGCAAAAGCCGTTATTTGGAGGCCAGGATTTGGACTACTGAGGCTAGCAATAGCAGTGGCTGGTTTCCCACCAGCATTTGCTTGAAAATGCAACAACCCTTGTGGGAAAACCATTATATCTCCCTTGTGAACTGTCTTCACGTAAACGGAATTAGCCGATGAAATGAATCCAGCAGTGATAGAACCATGCAAAACCACTAGAACTTCAGAAGCACCAGGGTGAGTATGCAATGGAATAACACCACCCGGTGCTAGGTCCAGGCGTGCTAGAGAGAGACCAAGCCCATTCACGCCGGGGAATTGAGCTACAAATGCAGGGGTCACAGCAGCCTTTATTATGTTTGAGGTGTTTCCAGCCTTGGCTAAGCCAGAAAACACAAAGTCATCAACTGTGACCTTAGCTTCAGTTTTGCAAGGATAGCCTGCAGGGCCATCTGGGCCTTTCAGATTTGCAACACAGAAGTCTTGAACTAAAGCATTGGTGGAGGATAAGAGGATAAAGAGGAGGAAGAGAATTTGATGCATTTTCATGTCTATTTTCAGTTTTTGGAATGTGGTATCTTGATGGGTTTGTTTAGTTTATATAGAACTTGTACATAGATGGGGACAAAAATTATGGTCATGCCGAAGCTGGCTATACAGTGATTGATGAATAAAAGAGAGCCACAACTTCAATTTTGTGAAGCTTTTTGGCTATTGAGAGTCCTCTTGCGTTGGACAAATGAACAAGAAGTCACTTGATTGAGTTAAAAACTTTTGGTGATTAGAGAAGACATTGATTTTGGCATTAACAGAGTTGAACAATGACAAGAATGACAGAGAAGGATGGCCCATTTAGCATGACTAGTTGGTAATTCATTGCCTCATTTGTCAAAATTTGGGATTGCATGACTTGCTAAACCAGCAATTAATTGTGTCCTATGTACTGGCAACTTAATTCACTCCTGATCCTTGATATGTTAGTCTTACATCACATTATTCCTTAAATAACACAGACATTCCTGGCCTGTATTTTATGTAATGCAATAGGTCTAGTTGCCAACTACAGAAATGTTAACCTCAATGATTTGAAACAGCGTAAACGTTTCAGCGTTAAAGTACTTTAGAAGAGTCCAATAAAAGAAACTTATCAAATGTGGTCCAATAGCACATGGGAAGAAAGAGAGGAATCACATAATCGGACAATTTGACAGCTACAAGTATTGATTATCCAAAAGTCTTGCTGTCCTTCAAACAGCAACCATGGAAGTAATGTGTGGACTGTAGGAATCGCCCTCCTGCTACGATTTCTTACAATAGCATGAGTGATGAGCACAGCTGTAAAAAAGAGAGCAAACATGAAAGTTTACTTAAGTTGTGGAATTGAGTGATGAGCGGAAGCTTGAAAAAGAGAGAAAACACAAAAATTTATGTGGTTAAACTTAACGGTCTACATTTATGAGTGCACAATGAAAAACCCTAAACAGCTATATATTGATATTTAGCACTTGAATTACAATGAATTCAATATAAAGTTTATATATTAGAGAGTCTTAAAACCCTAGGCTAACCATATGCTAATCCAAGATTACTTTGTTTATTCTATAAGTACATGAGTTTACTTGGTTGGGGACACTAAGCCATAATATGTATATTATTATGCATTTATAATTTACACGTATTATTTCTATAGTGGAAGCTTTCCAGTTTATTTGGATCAGTACTATTGCTGTTTATGGACCTCAATACACTGCTGGTCCCCAAAAGATGCCAAATTTGCTTTATATGGACTTCAGTAAAAGTTTCAATAAACCATTATCTTGTAAACGGGTTTTCCTGCTTGTCTTATAAGTTGGGGCAAGACTCAACATGAAGAAACTTCAGGCCAATCCTAAAAGCCTCAGACAAGAAGCTAGCATTCACAATTATCTTTCAGCAATCTATGTTGTTAAATGTCAATACATGGTTAACAAAATTCTTCAGAAACCATATTCATTTGGTACTCTTGGTGCTTGGAAAGGAGATATGAAACCTGAAGCTAGTGCCTTTTCCTACTTTTTGCCACCGCCTTTGGGCTTAAAATCTGAAATTAGAATATATATATATATTAAAAGCACTTTCCACATAAAGCCCCCTCTTCAAGTCATCATGGATAAGCTTATTAGGGGCAGAGTTCTTTGTGTCCAATGTACCGTAATTCACCAGACTGCTTACATGGATCGACCGCACTACAGAATGATTATGGTTCCTTCAAAACTACACCTGATGTAAATCTTTTAGAAGTGAAAAAGCATGGCTGATACCATATCGATCATGTTCAGTCACCCTGCTTTGCATTTCATGTACCTAAGTTTAATTAAAAAAACCAATACATAAAGGAAATGGCTTCATCCTTAGATATATACATGTTGAAATATTAAAATGATAAAGATGAATTATCCACCAAAACCCTAAACATCTTCTCATCGTGACCCTAAACCTATAGCGAGTCCCACTTTTTAAAATTATGCCATGAGGATTCCCGCTTTTTTTTTTTTTTTTTAATAACTCTTAGTTACCATGAGGGATGAGGGTTGAACATTGAACATTTCAATTAAAAAATATCAGTAATAAGTACCAATTAAGTCATATATAAGGTGTTTCTCAAAAAAAAAGTCATATATAAGGTAAAAAAATGAATGCTCTAACCAATAAACTTTAAATGCAAAAAAAAAAAAGAAAAAAAAGAAAAAAAATCATAGTCCAAATTTTTTGGAATTGGTTATAGACTTTTAACAAATTAGTCAGCATCTGTCATAAATATTATTTTCCTCTATTCTATTTTACCTGTAGTCTATTCAATAACTTTTAGAACGAATGACATTTTTTTTTTTCTGTTTAAAAGTAAGGTAAAGAGTGAAGTCCTAGGTTTAAGACTCACCTAGTGCTTACATAACTTACTAATCAAAAAACAAAATGAATGATATGCTACACTGTTATTTGAAAAATGTCCCACTGTTATTTGAAAATTTAAAAACATTTAGTAATTCTTCATAAAATAACGGACAAATGATCTGCTACACTGCTATCCCAATATCAAGTAAGACTACAATCCAAAAATGTTTCTCTTCCCTTCACCACCCCCACCCCACCCCACCAAAAAGAAAAATAAAGAAGAAGAAAAGTGATTTCTTGTATTTGTGAAATCCATAAAGAGAAGGGAGTTGATAAGTATCAAGTTCAATTATCCAAAGTTGGTGGACAGTTAGGTTCCCACCTCAGAACTTTTATTACAAGTACTTCAAATTAGAAAGCCTTTATTCAACTAGAAAAATTAGAAAGCATTTAAGAATGCATCACTCCTTGAGGGGGTGCTGATCTTAAGTGATACATCATTTATGAACTTACAAAATTATCAAACCAATATGTACTACTAAATCACAGACTTGGATTGTCTGAACATAATGATAGGTGCAGCAATATTTTTGCTGCACTGTATATGGGTCATTCACTCTACTCTTAAAACCGCTGAGAACTTAGCTTCTAGATTAGTGGTTAGAGGTTATTGTTAGTTGTTAGACAGCCATCTCCCTTCAATTGTTCACAGCAAAATGGATGATTAGCTGATCACACAGTACTAATCTGATATATGATAATAAAGATATAATATTTGATCGGATAAAATGCCATGGAGTTGTTTTTTGTTTTTTTGTTCATGAGTTCATGGCATCATATGTTTTTTATTTTTTATTTTAAATAAAGCGGTGTCCCAACATTGGTTAGACTATTTGAATCCTACTTATGAAACATTTTGAAAACCCTATAAACTAATAGTGTGGTGAAAAGAAGTTTTAACCTCCTAATTTATAGTGCATCATTTATGTTAATATAAAGCGGTGTCCCAACATTGGTTAGACTATTTGAATCCTACTTATGAAACATTTTGAAAACCCTATAAACTAATAGTGTGGTGAAAGGAAGTTTTAACCTCCTAATTTATAGTGCATCATTTATGTTAATATAAAGAAGTGATGTTTCAACATTGACTAGACTATTCTACTCATGCTTATGAGATATTTGGAAATTCCATAAACCAATAGTATAATGGAAGGAAGGTCTAACCTACTGATTTACAATGATCCTTAAGTTTATTGAGTCTACCACTTAGCTATGTAATAGGACTCTTGAATCTAAATTATGAATGAAGTGCATATGCATAAAATTGTATGGATTTTATTTTAACAAATGTATGGATTTTATTTTAGCTATTCTTTTTTTTTCCCCTTAAAAATGTATGGATTTTATTGAAACAAAAAGATGCACAACTACAAAGCTAATTACATCAAAGCAGAACCTGCTAGCAACATTTTGCTACAAGCAAGTTGACAAGAAGCTGCAAGCTGTCAATCCATCAAGATACATAATACAAAAATTAATCCTATACATAAAACAATTAGACATGGCAAAACGGGTTAGAATTTTTTGACCCGACCCGACCCGACCCGATTTTTTTGACCCGAAGCAAAAACGGGTTGACCCGTGACCCGACCTGTGTTTTTTGCGGGTCGACCCAACCCGCGACCCGACCCGAACCCGAACCATTTTTTTAAAACTTTTTTTTTTTGGAAAAAAAAAAATAGTGAAATTAAGACAATATTTGTTTAATTGTTTATTGTGAGATTTAAGGAAACAATTGATACATTTACATAACTGCAAGCAAATTAATTGAAAAATAAATGGTTGAGCATTCTGTAATGAGTAAAGAGTTTTAGATATCAAATAGCAAAGTATATGCCAAGATAATATGGTTACAGTAAAGTTAAAAACAGATTTAAAATTGTAAATATGTGTGAGACACATTCACAAGTGTGAGACACATTCACAAGTGTGAAAATAGTAAAGCCAAAGTATCAAATTAGCATAAATTATGAATGCTTAGATCTATTTTTTAACAATTTATGTTCAAAATAAACGGCTTTTCAAAATAAATTATGATATTTCCTAGAGTGTGTGCTGCTTAACAATGATATGATCTTCATAAAAGAGACTAGGTATAAATAAGTAAGCAATCAAACTTTAATGTATATCTCAAATTGAAATAGAGTGTCAACCACAATTGATAATAGATTATAAAATTAATTTTTAAAATTGTAATTTTCTTATATGTTTTTATTCTTTATCAAATGAGTTATCCAATAAGTCATTTGTAAATTTTTTTTTTTTTAATGTTGATATTGTGTAAAAATAAAACTTGTATATTTGTTTTACTTATCTTTGTGTTGTTTTGTTTTAGATAACAACGTTAGGATTTGTATAATTTTAAAATTATTGAATAAGTATTAATAAGTTTAACTGAGTTTATTTTTAATATAAGTAGTGAATTCAAAATAATACATTTTACATCAAGTAATATGTTGCATAACTATCCAAATAGCAAATACATATTATTTTCTTTATAAAAAAAATAAAAAAATAAAAAAATAAAAAGTAAAAAATTTCATGTAAAAAATACGGGTCAACCCGACCCAACCCGCAACCTGATTGACCCGAACCCGTTTTCAACCCGCTTAAAATGACCCTTTTTTAACCTGTAACCCGTGACCCGATTGACCCGACCCGACACGACCCGCCCATTTTGCCATGTCCAAAAACAATACCACTCTAAGTTAACAAGAACTAAAGCACTTTTTACCACCATTACAAAAAGAAAAAGAATTAAAGCCCATATTATATTGCAGTCTTTTATTTTAGCCAAACCAACCCCACTTTTTTTTTCTTTTTTTTTTTTTTAATCTCATTTTTGTCCAAGCATGTTCCAAAAGCTAAACCCATCGAGTCACACAAGTTTGTCACTGACCCACTGCTCCAGTCAAAACCATCTCAGGTGGGCTTTAGACCTGCAGTGTAAAACTGCACCCAGTCTGCCAATAAATGCTTCACAAGGAAAGATGACTATGACTAACAAGGAAAGAGATGTGCTCAAAGGAAAGATAGTTGAGGAAATTTTTGGGTTAATGAATGTAAGGCTGAGTTAGTTGAGGCAAAATAAAGAAGTAGGGCATGTGTGGTGGAGCAGAGTTTTCAGAGTGGGAACAGTCCTCACCTCAGAGTGCACTTCCCTGACACCTCCTGCTAACTTTGAAGAAAGCAAGAAAAGTGCTTTCAATTGCAAACAAACAAATGAAAACCTCCTTCTAACCAATAGTCTCTCACTTGCACCGTCCTAGCATCATCAGTGTAGAACTCAGAAAATATATGTCTAAATAACTAAATTGCCCTTCCAAGTTCCACCTCATCACTGTACTTTACCTTTTGAAAAGGGTAAACTTTCATAAAAAAGAATAATATATATTAGTATCATATTCTTGATAGCCTTTTTATTGGTAAATTTAAAGGGTAAAAAATGGTCTAAATTCTCTCAGATATAGAATTTCATACCAACTAGACTTTGGGGATTTATTTAGAATATAAGAGGAAAGGAAAAAAAAAAGGAAAAAGAGGAAAAAAAAAAAATTGCTTAGCTTAACAAACCAGTTTCTCTTCTTAAGCCTGTTAACAGTCTTCCTCTCCTTCCATTCCTTTTTTTTTTCCATTATCCAAACTAAAGGGGTAATGTCTCATCAGACAGTTGCCTAATAATCTGAAGTTTAAGGTTGAAAGATTAAACACATTAAGACGGAATACAAATACACATCACTTTTTCCTTTTTTGTTTATTCAAAAATACACATCACTTATGTATTAATAAAATCACAAATTGAATTATTACCATGTTCTTGTTACTTCCACAATAACTGGTATGTTACTTCCACAATAACTGGTAAATACAAATAAAACAATAAATTTAATGATAAAATTTTTCGTAACTTATTAAGATCGATGAGTATTTGTTACAATAATCATAACTTAGTTTTGCCTACATTACCATGAAATAAAGATGCCACCATCATATTACAAGAAGCTGGGATTCCACTATCTACCTCACAGTTTACTACATGGATGATGTGAGGGGACTCTGGGACCTTTGGGAGGAAAAGTAAAAGATAAAATAGCACCCATCTCTCAATTTCACGACACATTTACTCAGCAAAAGTGCAAAACAAAATGACGAATACAACTCCAAAAAAGAAAAGAAAAAGAAAAATGGCAAATACAACCTTCTACCGCTTCAAGTTCCGGTATCACTAGATTACAAAAGAGATTGCTATATCCACTTCAAAATTTTACAGCTTCATAAAATCACATGGCACTTTTTTACAGCAAGTGCAAAGACCAAAATTAGATTTGAATTAAATTTTCTTTTACTTTGTACGGTTGTTTATGAATTTCTGTAAAGATGTCAGAGACAAGAGCAGCAACAAAGACAGCTGCAGAGCAGAAGCAGAAGCAACAGAGGTGCAGTCATAATAAGAACAGACTCACTCAGTCACTCAGGAGAGAGAGAGAGGAATAGAAAGAGAGAGAAGGTGTCAGCAATATCATCAGAGCCATTAGTTTTATCCATGTACAGAAGATTCTGCAACCAATGGACTCTGCAAAAATACCCTTTAAAACTATCAGCCCAACAGGAACAAAACCTCTCTCTGTGTCTCTGAAATCTACCAAGTTGTTGTTGATCTTTCCCTCTTCCTGTTCTTCTTGTTCTCCTTCTTGGTTTTTCTAGAGATTAAAATTTCCTTCTTGTTTCTCTCTATTTCAAAAAAATGATGAACACAAGTGCAAGTGCAAGCGCAAGAAACAGGTCTCCTTTCACAGCAATTCAATGGCAAGAGCTTGAGCATCAAGCTCTAATCTTCAAATACATGGTTGCAGGGACACCTATCCCACCAGATCTCCTCTATAGTGTAAAAAGAAGCTTAGACTCTTCAATTTCTTCAAGGCTCTTCCCTAACCATCCCAGTAAGCATGCAAAGCATATTCTCAATTTCTCATAGTCATATACACTTTTTGCAGCTTTACTTTTAAAAATTATAATAATGTTTAAGTGCTTACTTTTATAAAAACTATTCCTTTTATTTTTTTTGGGTGCCAATGAAAATGAACAATTTTTGTTGGGGTCTGTGGCTGCAGTTGGCTGGGGATGTTTTGAGATGGGATTTGGCAGAAAAGTAGACCCAGAGCCAGGAAGGTGCAGAAGAACAGATGGGAAGAAGTGGAGGTGCTCAAAGGAAGCATACCCAGATTCCAAGTACTGTGAGAGACACATGCACAGAGGCAGAAATCGTTCAAGAAAGCCTGTGGAAGTTACATCAACTGCAACAACAACAACAACAACAACGACAACAAACACCACCACCAACAACCTTTCACCACCTATCCCATCAATCAACAGAAACCTTTCCATAAACACACCCACCACCATTCCCACAACAACAACACCAACGAACTCTTCTTTCTCTGTCTCTCCACTTTGTGATACATATCCTCAACACCACCCTTACCATGATTCCACTGCTTATCCCTTCCTTTATTCACATTCTTCCTCTTCAAGACAACCTCTTTCTGGTTTTTTACCTCAAAATAACACCACCCATCAGCTATTTTTGGACTCTGGATCCTACTCTCAGGCTGATAAAGATTACAGGTTTTTGTAACACAAACAGGCTAGCTACTTTTTACATTTTTTTTTTTGATCTTCTGCTTTAATTGTTTTTGACTGTTATTTCAAACAGGTATCTTCATGGAGCAAGAGAGGGTGTGGATGAGAGAGCTTTCTTCCCAGAGGCTTCAGGGTCTGCCAGAAACCTACCTGATTCATACCAGAGATTAACAATGGGCCCCTACAAAGCTTACTCCCACACACAGTTTCAAAGCCTTACTGATAGTTCAAAACCTCAGCAGCAGCAACAAGACCAACATTGCTTTGTTTTGGGTACTGATTTCAAGTCACCAGGACAAGTTAAAGCTGAGAAAAAACCTGAAATCCACAAACCAATGCACCAATTTTTTGGAGAGTGGCCACCAAAGAACACAGACACCTGGCTTGATCTTGCATCAAATTCAAGAATCCCTGCTGGTAATTTATCTTCACTAGCTTGCATTAGTTTATTTATTTTTATTTTTAAATGACTTTTTTTAATAAAGAGGCAGTTCCTTATTTCACTATTATTAGATTCATTAACTATTGTTTTACACTACTTCTAGTTTACACAACATTCACATTTTATAAAGCCAGATGCCACATATTTATTTTTTAAGGATGTCAACACTTAATTCTAAGTGTGTATAATAGTGTGCAATAATCATTACTCTAATAGATTTCTCCTATGCATTATAAACTTGCTTATTCAATTTTAACAATGCAATACATATGAGAATTATATATATTCAAGTAACAATGTTTATTGATGAAGAGGTAGTACCTCATTTCACTATTATTAGTTTTCTCTAGTCTTGCTTCTTGTGCCAATCTTTGACATCTCCATTGTCACTTATGTAATTTGTTTTTTGTGCAGATGATTGAAAGTCTCATAATAGTGATACTGGTTATTTTGATCATGGCCAAAAGAGTCCTTGGTGTTGGTGGGGTCAATATCTATAACTTCTTGTGGTTAGGGAAAGCTTTATTTAGCTAAAGGTTGTTGGTGAATAATGTAGGGTCACAACAGGATTTCTGCTCTTTTGCTTTTCTTGATACTTATTTTCTTCTTCCTCCCCTTAAAGAAACATGTTTGGGATTTGTAGACTTGCTTGTTTGAGTGGAAGCATCATGATTTGCTTTGGGGTCCCTTAAATCTAAACTGTGTAGTAATTGAAGCACCTTTCATATGGGTTTGTGCTTTATGGTTATACCAGTTAATGTACGTGGACCCGTCAGATAACATGTGTGCATTAACTTTTGCTCAAAAATACACACCGTATGGATGGACCCCTTTTGTGCTCAGAACTACTTTGCTTATTCAACAAATTGCTCCAACACAGCTTCCATACTTTTATTATTACGGAGTATTTATCAAATGCTAAATCTCATTGAAATTCTAGATTCCGCTTTTTTGTTCACTGCTCTGTGATTTGATTTCCCTTGGTATGCCAGTCACTAAATGAGCATTAGCACTGCTGTCTGAGAAACTAACATTCATTTAATAGACATTCTGTGATGATCACTGTAGCTTCTTACATGAGGGATCTTGCATTACTGTCAAAATAATGTTATTATTTGCACGCGCGCGCGCACAAATAAGAAAGAAGAAAAAAGAAAAAAAAGTAATCAACTAGGAAATTGTTGTTTCTATCTTTGTATTTGTTGCCAACCTCATCCTCTATAGTGCTTAGAGTAACCTTATTCTAAAAGTTTCTTATTCTTCTTCTTTTTTTTTTCTTTTTTTTTTTTTTTACAAAATTGAAATTTTCAGCCTTAAAATTTTTGGTAATTTGAGATTGCTTTCAAATATTTCAGAATTTGGATCCTTACTTCTAACTTCATGAATTATGTATTGTTTCATTTAAGTCATTCTGTCGTGTGGTGAGGTGTTTACAATGCAAGCTAGATATTGTTTAAGGCAATTTAAATGAAGCTTTTTATATTTAAATTTTAATTAAATAAATTTATTTAATATTAAATAAAAAAATGTTAATTTGATTAATTAAATACATAATTCGATGATTTTTCAAACAAAAAAAAAATGCATACTTTGATGAATAATTACTATCTAAACCATGGTAAGTTATGAATTAAATACATAATTTGGAGACATCATTAATTAATGATCGAAACAATGTAGTTTTGAATGAATATGATTGATGAACTTCAATAACCTTATTAATGAATCTTTGAAATGCTTTATTGTGATTGTTAACACATTACTTGTAATTCCTATGTGGTAAAAACTTGCAATATTGCTAGTATTCTAATATCACTCATAAACTAAAATTGTGCATAACTTTTTTATTTTTTATTTTAATTATTACCATGAAATTTGAATTCTTTTAATCATGGTGGATGGGGCCTTTTCTTTATGACGGCCTGGCACCTTTTTGTAATAGGGGGCTTAGGCCTAGGCCTAAACCTTGGGTGTTTGTTAAGTGGCAAGTGGCAACTAAGCTCAAAATGACGTCAATATTTCAAAACTACGTCATTTTAATTTCTAGTTTGTAACCTATATTCTTAAGGTTTGGAATAATTTTGTTTTTTTCCTCTAAATTTTCAAATTTTAGATCTATTAAACAATGTAATTTTGAGTCTAGGTCACACTTAATGGATAGTGGACACCAGATCTTGGCACATGGAGAGGAGGTATTAAATCCAAATTATATTTATGTTAGGGAGATGAATCCAAAAAACAAAAAAAACAAAAAAAAAAAAAGAAAAATCCCAAACTTAATGGGTATAAATTGCAATTTAATCAATCATTTTTAGGAAAAAGTGCGCTAACTTCCCTTAAGGTTTTTTGTTATCATACTCGCCTCCTCACTAATTTGAAATAAGACACTCAATTCTCTTAAAATACAAATTATTTACAATGACCTTCCCTATATGACCAAAAAGAGGTTTTACAAAATGATGAATTAGTTACTAGAATGAAAAGGGTTTCCAGACACAATTTAGCCCACAAAAATGCTGAAAATTTTAAACGTGCATGCTCTTAAAAGATATGCATCTCCTGTCAAGAAACCATTGGGCCCAAATTGTCTTAGTCAAATATGAAATATTATTATACATAAAAACAATATATAAATGACATGACATAGTTTGACTGAGGTTGAACCTCGCTTTTTTTTCTTTTTCTTTTTTTTTTTTTTTTCTTTTTAATTTACTGAAAGAGGTAGAGACCTTAAAAACTTTATACTTCTCATTTTTCTAATTCTTTAAATGGTCCTTGTTTCAAAACCATGACATTTACTATCACCATCTTAGCATCTATGTAAATTATTGATGTTATAAAATCGAGTCCAATTATTTCAAAATAAGTTGATAGGATTTGAGAAACTCTATTAATTTACTATCCATCTTAGCATCTATGTAAATTATTGATGTTATAAAATTGAATCCATTTATTTCAAAATAAGTTGATAGGATTTGAGAAACTCTATTAATTTAAGTAGTCATGTTAACGAATGCGCTTAGGGCAATTGTTAATAGACTATTTTTAAAACATTTTAAAACAAATTTTATAGGGAATACAAAAAGCTGTCTAAAAAAATCAATTTCTTTTTTCTTTTTCAATAGACAATTTCTAAAAATAGTTTCTAAACCAATATCCTTAGAGCATCCATTAATTTTTCCCTAATTTAAAAACTTTAGAGGGTCTTAATATAATGTTTTATAGGATGTCATTAGACACAAGGAAATTAAAATAGTTTTTTATTTTTTATTTTTTTGAGTTTCACTAATATTTTAGTTTATTTGTCGTAGCTATATCCCAAACACACATGTGATATAAATTAAAAACTTGGTAAGTGCAAAGTCTACCAAATTTAATCTGAATATGTTGAATGAGTAGTTCCCTCTTTGAATAAGGAATTAATATTTCGCCAAAAAGGTACTATGCAAAAAAAAGATAATTAACTTCCATAAAGTCCTTTTATGATCCTATTTTTTTCACATTTCGTCACCAAACAAACTATCACTTATTAAATACTAACATAGAGAAATAACAGCTGCTACGTAAGTTTAGAGAAATTTTTAGTGGATATGTCATTGATGACTTGATTTAATGATGGCTTGATTTACTTCATTTAAGCTTGAGTTTAAACCATCAGTGCACGTAGTAAGTAACTATTAAATTGAAGTGTAAACTATAAAGAGTTGGGTGAGAAAGAAGACTATCTCATTGTATCACTATCACCTCCAATTAATGGAGTATTCTTTCGATAGTGAGTTTGTGACCTACCCTTAAAACAAATTTCATCTACCCTCGTTCTCCCAATTAATTACTCTGAAACAAAATAATTCCTGTTGTTCTTTAATATATTTAAGAGTGTATTTTTTGAATGAGTTATTTTTCATTAGCTGATTTCATCTAAATTAGATATGAGAAGCATAAAATACAGTTATAAACAAATGGTATAAATAAATTCATGGTTTAAATTAAGGGATAAAACCCTTTTTCGTCCCTATATTTTTACACGATTCTCACTTTGATCCCTAATTTTTTTTTTCACCGTTTTTAGTTTCTATCCTGAAAAATGCGTCTCGTTTTAGTCCTTGACGTCACATCAGAGACGGAAATTGCATAGCTAGCAAACGGAAAAAATTAAAAATATTAAAATAATGCACCTTGTGTCCACGTGGCTTTTCACGTCAGCCTCTAAATTAAAAAAAAAAATTAATTTATTAATTTTAACTAAATAAAAAAAAAGTAAAAATAGAAATAAAAACCAAACCTAGTAAAACAACAAATTTCAAACCCAGTAAATTTAAAACCCAAAAAGAACAAGATCAACAAAACACAAACCTAGCAAATTTAAAACCCAAAAAATTAAATTCAAACCTATATTTCGAAAATTTGGATTTGATTTTTGTGTTTGATGTTTTGTGTAAATTTTAACTAAATGAAAAAAAAAAAAAAGGAAAAAACTGAAATAAAAATAAAAACCCAGAAAAGTAAGAAAATTCAAAACCCAGAAGGAGAAGGAGAACAAGAACAAACCCAGAAAATTCATGCCACTGTCACTACCAAACCTCCATACCCAAACCACTGAGATTCATACCCAAACCCACTACTGAGCCACAAACAACCACTAAGATCCATACCCTTCAGTTTTTAGAGACCCACGCAAGACCCAAGATCCATAACCCTTCAGTTCTACCAAGCCACAAACCCACCAACTAAACCAACCCAACAACCACCGAAGCCAACCCAGCCACCCTCGAATCCAACCCAGCCAACCCATCAAATCCAACCAACCCACAGCGAGCCAAGACCACCCATGGCGAGCCACGACCACCCCAACCACGGAAACCCACGACGAGCCACGACCACCTCACCTACGGCGAGCCACGACTACCCATGAGATTCATACCCAAACCCTTTGAGATTCATACCCAAACCTACTACCGAGCCACAAACAACCACTAAGATCCATACCCTTCAGTTTTCAGAGCCCCGCAAGACCCAAGATCCATACCCTTCAGTTCTACCAAGCCACAAACCCACCAACTAAACCAACCTAACAACCACTGAAGCCAACCCAACCACCATCGAATCCAACCCAGCCAACCCATCAAATCCAACTGACCCACAACGAGCCAAGTCTACCCACGGCGAGCCACGACCACCCCACCCACGGCAACCCATGATGAGCCACGACCACCTCACCCATGGCGAGCCACGACTATCCATGAGCAGACAACGGACCACGGCGATCTGAATCCCACCTACCCAAAGCCTCCATGCCGATCTGTGCCACGCCGATC
This sequence comes from Quercus robur, assembly GCF_932294415.1. Classification (NCBI taxonomy): domain Eukaryota; kingdom Viridiplantae; phylum Streptophyta; class Magnoliopsida; order Fagales; family Fagaceae; genus Quercus; species Quercus robur. Next base: position 5,384,517 of record NC_065538.1, read on the forward strand.
TGAGGAAGAGAGGAGAGAGCGTGGGAGAAAGAGAGAAACTCTGAAAGTGAGAGGAAGAGAGAGAGTGAGATTAAAAAATAATCTCGGGGTTTTGAATTTTTTGTTCTTGTTCTTGTTCTTCTGGGTTTCTGAATTTTTTAGGTTTTTGAATTTTCTTACTTTTCTGGGTTTTTATTTTTATTTCAGCTTTTTTCCTTTTTTTTTTTCATTTAGTTAAAATTTACAAATTAATTTTTTGTTTTTAAAAAATGACGTGGCATTTGTGGGTATTATTTTAATATTTTTAATTTTTTCCGTTTGCTAGCTGTGCAATTTCCGTCTCTGATGTAACGTCAGAGACTAAAACGAGACGCGTTTTTCAAGATAGGGACTAAAAGCAATAAAAAAAAAAGTTAGGGACCAAAGTGAGAATCGTGTAAAAATGTAGGGACGAAAAACGGTTTTATCCCTTAAATTAATAGTGTAGGGTTAAGGGCCCAAAATTATATATTGGGCCTTGGGCTAGGGATGAGGACGTTGGTTGATCCAAGGGCGAATAGACAGTAGTGAGGATATTAAATTTAGAGTCCCATGAATATATGGCAAATGGAAAGGTTGGGAGAGGTGGTCAGAGGAGGAATATCTCCTCGGATCAGCGAAGCACAGGCCAAGTGTATATCCTATTGTTCAAAGTGACCTTCCAGGAAATTCCATTGATAGGGACGTACATCATGAATGTACAAGAGGGATGGAAGCCGGGAAATATCTAAGGAAAGGTTGCTACCACCGCATTAAATGCTCTACAGCTAACTTTCTGACTGCATTAATGTGAAGAAGACCACTGAACAGAGCTGCCATGGCTATCCCAACTCACAGAGGGCCTGAGGGGGTGTCCGATAGGACAAGTACTCAAGTAGTAGTTTGGATGATCAACAAGTGTATGATTAAGATCGTTCAAAGGGAACTATATAACACAAAAGATCCTCCATGGAGGGGTGGTCGGAAATTTGTAAGAGAAACAGGAAATTCCACTGATAGGGACGTGCATCATGAACGTACAAGAGGGATGGAAGCCCGAAAATATCTAAGAAAAGGCTGCTGCCATCGCATTAAATGCTTTGCAGCTAACTTTTTGACTGCATTAATGTGAATAAGACCCCTGAACAGTGCAGCCTTGGTTATCCCAACTCACAGAGGGCCTGAAGGGGTGTCCGATGGGACAAGTACTCAAGTAGTAGTTTGGATGATCAATAAGTCTAGGATCAGGATCATTGAAAGGGAACAATGTAACACAAGAGATCCTCCATGGAGGGGGGATGGGAAATTTTTAAGAGAAATAGCAAATTCCACAGATAGGGACGTGCATCATGAACATACAAAAGGGATGGAAGCCCGAAAATATCTAAAGAAAGGATACTGTCACCGCATTAAATGCTCTACAGCTAACTTTCTGACGGCATCAATGTGAAGAAGATCCCTAAACAGTGCTAACTTGGCTATCCCAACTCACAAAAGGCCTGAGGGAGTGTCCGATTGGATAAGCACTCAAGTAATTGTTTGGATGATCAACAAGTGTAGGATCAGGATCGTTCAAAGGAAACTATATAACACAAGAGATCCTCCATGGAGGGGGGATCGAAAATTTGTAAGAGAAATAGAAAATTCCATTGATATGGACGTGTATCTTGAACGTACAAGAGGGATGGAAGCACAGAAATATTTAAGGAAAGGCTGCTGCCACCACATTAAATGCTCTGCAGCTAATTTTCTGACTGCACTAACAGGAAGAAGAACCCTGAACAGTGCTACCTTGGCTATCCCAACTCACAGAGAGCCTGAGAGGGTGTCCTATGGGACAAGCACTCAAGTAGTAGTTTGGATGATCAACAAGTGTAGGATCAGGATCGTTCAAAGAAACTATATAACAGAAGAGATCCTCCATAGAGGGGGGATTGAAAATTTGTAAGAGAAACAGGAAATTCCACTGATAGGGATGTGCATCATGAACGTATAAGAGGGATGGAAGCCCGGAAATATCTAAGGAAAGGCTGCTGTCACTGCGTTAAATGCTCTACAGCTAACTTTCTGACTGCATTAATGTGAAGAAGATCCCTGAACAGTACTGCCTTGGCTGTCCCAACTCACAGAAGGCTTGAGGGAGTGTCCGATGGGACAAGCACTCAAGTAGTAGTTTGGATGATCAACAAGTGTAGGACCAGGATCGTTCAAAGGGAACTATATAACACAAGAGATCCTCTATAAAGGGGGGATCAGAAATTTGTAAGAGAAACAGACATGGTGTAAAAAGACACTCACCCTAAGAAGTAAGGTGTTCACAGAAAGCGGACATGAGCTCATCTTTGGACACATTCCTCAGACTCTCACAACTAGGATAGTCAGAAAACTCTATCCTAGGAACCTGAAGCACATCCGCAACTAGCTGCGGTGTGATAGGAATGCGCGTACCTCGAACGCGAGTGAAGAGGTACTGACCGATCAATCCCGTGCATGTTGGAGTAGAACTCTTGGATCAGCACGAGAGGACAGGTGACCGGGGCATCACACAGTGACTCCCATCCCCTACTGTGAATGACAGAAGGAAGGTTGGTGTCAACAAAAACTGACAAGATGACTTGGCGTTCCAAATGAATGCCTCGTCTAGAAAAGTTCTCCAAAAATGCCTTAAAGGCATCATCATCACAGAACCAGATATAAGATATGTCATGACCCAAATCTGTATTTCAGAGTTTAGAGCATGACCGACATGTTAATATTAAGTTTATCTCAATATTAACATGAACCAACCTAATCTGAAGGTACTTATCAAGAACTATTGCTTGACTTCTTGCTTATTTTCTTACATAAAAGCCAATATATAAACAAAAATGATGGCAACCCTGAAATTTCATTTTCTTCGAACTTAGAAAATAACACCTGGCTGAAACTTAAGGTATTCAAGTAAAAATTTACATAGCTAAACGTTTAGCAAAACTCTTATTACAAACCTAACCCCAAAAACATACAACTGGGGTTCAAAACAAACTACAGTACCGAATTACATTTATGCTCAAAGGATCAAGTACATCTTGATTCCTTCTATACAACAAAAAAACTAACTACTATACAACAAAACTCTACATTCTAATAAAACGAGAAAACACAGAATCCTTGCCACCTCTCATACTCTCGCTGCTTCCAGGAAGAACCTGTGCACTGAAATATAATAGGGTGAGCTGCGAAGCCCAGTAAAGTTTTAAAGCTCCATGGGCCTTTAATAAGAATACATGTAAATCCAATAGTTTATGGATATGCTAGCTTTGATCAAATAGCCTTCATACTATTCATATTGCTCTTAAATAACTTATGAACTTTTCAGATTAAAAATATTTCATGTTCCTTTCATATAAAAATAAAAGGACATAATAAGAAACATACATATAATTCCGTAACCTTATCTTTAAAACAAAGACTATAAAATGTTTCATCATAAACTTCTTTTCATGAGAGCTTTTAATTTTCATAATGCATTTAAACAAAATCATTCTCTCATGCTTAATAACATAATATAGTTATTCATAACATATTGGTTAGTCCACATTTGATAAGTCTGTACAAAGAAGGCCTCATCACATTTGGGGGACCTCATGTGCATGATATTGTCCTCTTTGAGAGGCCTGATGGCACATCTCCTCAAGGTTTTATTCCTCTCCGCCGTCCGTACACATTGGGGAGAAGGCCTTATTCAGATTAGAGTTACGGGCAACCCCATTTCCTCTACTTTAAATGGCCTAGAGTTACGGGCAACCCCATTTCCTCTACTTTAAATGGCCTAGAGTTACGGGCAACCCCATTTCCTCTACTTTAAATGGCCAAACAGATAACATTTTTCCATGGAAAGCCAATAATTAACCCCTACTGGCTGAGTTCAGAACATAACATTGGAATAACCCGAAACTACATTTTACTGATAACTTTGCTTTTACATAGTTGTTTCACAATAGTAGCATATTCACTTTGTTTTTTTTAATAATATGTTCGTGATACATATCATAGCATCAATATGCTAAAACTATTATGTATGTAATATTGAATAACTCACGAACACGTATTTTACTTAAATCATGCATATACATAATATCTCTAATTAAAAGCTTTAATACCTAATAATTTTCTAAACAATTTTTTTTTTATACTTATCAAAAGCACATGTCACAAGTCCCTTACCTGAAAACAGAAGGCGCAAGAGATTGTACGCGAGGAGCTCAAGTATCCGTGTTCTTGTTCTCGCCACCTAAACGAAAAGAACCAAAACTTATTATGGACAAACTCTTCCTAATATATAAACTTATACCTAAATCACCACCTAACTCTCAAACTCAAGAAAATCCTAATTCCCATCACATAGAGTTTCCCCAAAACATATAATACAATCATCAAACACATTTTGCAGCCAAACCATAGAAAAACCAATCCATAAAATTTATATATGCTTCAAACACACCAAAGGATGAGTGTATAAAATTATAGCTCAAAACATACACCCTAACTTGAGAATTAAATCCACAAAGTTAGGTGTAGCATATATTGTTCACTGCTCATTACAGCCACGTATGCTCCATTTGTAAAATACAAACGGGCTGTCTAAACACCTCCAATTGTCATGAAATTTTACAGGACTACTCCCCTGTATGTCCAGTATAAAACATAAAAATTTCGGAGTCAAAGCATTAATCCATGATTTACTAAAAGTCACACAAGACAGTAAACTCAAATCAGTCCTGACAGAATTTCTTGCAACTTTCAAATTAAACCACTAATTTTATGTTCATCCAAATACTGTGAAACCACTTCTATAACAACCATATGTGTCTTAGAATTCATAAAAACTACTCCTTGCATCCTAACTCACAAAATACAATTTAATACAGAATTTTCTTGTAGTAAACATCAAATCTGTCACAGAGTCAGCTTCAGTACATATTCTTACAAAATCATCAACAAATAGCAATAGATCTTAATTTCATTTGGATATTTTTATACCTATAGCATTCATATTAAAATACCCTAACAAGCATTCAATAGACCACAATATCATCAATATTTCAAGTAACTAAAACAGAATCACCAATTCAACTTCCAGAAACAGAGTAGAGAACAAAGAGGGAAAATAAGCAAACAAATTTTACTATCCAAATACACAAAATCAGATGAGGTTTAACTTACTTACCCACAAACTTTGAAGATAAAATCTTAGGGTTAATTGTCTAATTTCTTCTTCAAAGAAACTAGATTTTTTGGTGAGAAAGGGAGGGAGAGATGTTGCCGTGTAAGGAAGGAAGAAGAAAGAAGAACAAAGAAAGGGGAAATAGAGAAAGAAGAAAAGCAGCTGCTGGACTTCAGAAGCAGCCAAGAAAATCAGAAAAGCAAGAAGACTTTTGGGGCTTGGGTACGTGTATGGCTAGGGAGAAACAAATATCACAAACACCTTTTCCAATTTTTCTTGCATTCACACACACACATAAATATATATATATAAACTTTGCATTCACACTTAATTTTTTTTTTCTTTACATTCACACCTATCTACAAAGAATAAACAACACATTACCCACACACACACATATATATATTGTAAGGTTGAATTTATTCAACCATCTAATTGGCTTTATTCCGTGCCAAATTTGCTTGTAATTCAGCATTTAGTAACCCTGTATTTAGGTGGGATTGTTGTAAGGGTAGTGAGTGAGATAGTGTGAAGATTGCTCAAGAGTGTGCAAGAAAACAGAGTGTCGCGGCTGGGACTCGCGGCTGGACTCGCGGCTTCAACCCGCCAGAATCTGCACACGTGCCAAGCATGCTGGAAGATGAACAGTCATGCTAGCTGGAGCACTACAGGACAAAACAGGACAACTGGCCATACGGTTAACTCGCGACTGGAACTCGCGACTTAGTCAAGCCGCGAGGTCAAGCCGCGAGCCACCCCTGTTTTGGAAAAACCTGACGTTTCGCATTCCTCTTCACTCCAGTATAAATACCCTTTTAACCCACGATTGAAAGAGAGCTTCCAGAGAGAATTTTGAGAGAGAAACCCTAAAGAAAAACCAGATTGTTTTACCCACAATCTCTACCTTAGAGTCTCATCAAAATCCCTCACTCTCTTCCTCTCCATTGTCAAATCCTTGAGAGGCCTTTATACCAAACCTGGTTCTCACCATAATCATCCCTGTGAGACAGTCGTTTGGAGTTCTGGGAAGCAGTTAGGAAGGAGCCAATATTCATTGGTTGATGCTACGGTGTAGTAGCGGAATCCGGAAAGCTAGAAAAGAAAAAGGTTCGGCGCAACCTCGTTGGAGCAAGAAGCTTGGAGGGCTTAGGTGCATTGGGTAGATTAGGCTTGGAGGGTCTATTGCTGTCCTTGTATCCCAACTGTATTTTCTAGTGGATTGATTACCGCTTGGAGGGCGGCGGAGAGGTTTTTCGCTGAGGTCTTCGGTTTCCTCTTCGATAACATATCTGGTGTTATCGCTGTGTTTGCATCTTCCTTCCTCTCTATCTCTGCCTTTACATTATCTGCTGTGGTTTATTTTGTTGTGGCTTAGATAGTTGTTTAATCAATACCATGTTATAGCATATGTTAAGTTTCCGCACACTATTGTTTAACATATTGCGTGTGTTGATTAAATTGGTTTTTGGGGGTCTAAACGTTCAAAAGTGTTTTTGTACACGTTTTTGAACTTTCATTTGGTATCAGAGCGGGTACACATCTGTTTGGTTTTATTACCATTGTGTGATCCTTGACTCCCTATCTTTTTGAGATGGATAGGTCTCAATCCCTTAATGCACCTCCATATTTTGATGGAAGTAATTATGCATTTTGGAAGGTTCGTATGAGAGCCTTTTTATGCTCTATTGATGAATTCGTGTGGGATGCTGTTGAGATGGGTTGGACCAAACCTGAAGCAGCCAAATCCACATGGGATAAGGCAGCACTTACTGCATCTAATGCTAACAGTAAAGCACTAAATGCTATTTTCTGTGGTGTGTCTCCAGATGAATTTCACAGGATTTCTCACATTATTATTGCAAAAGATGCATGGGAAATTCTGGAAACAACTTATGAAGGCACGAAGAAGGTGAAAGATACCAAGTTACAAATGCTGACCAACTCAAGATGAGTGAGGATGAGTCTTTCGACTCGTTCTATGGGAAGTTAAATGAAGTGGTTGTCAGCAAGTTTAACTTGGGGGAGAAGATGGAGGATTCTAAGATTGTAAGGAAGATCCTTCGATCATTGCCGGAAAGCTTCCGTGCCAAAGTGACAGCCATTGAAGAGAGCAAGGATCTTGACGACATCAAGGTGCAGGAGCTGGTTGGTTCTCTACAGACCTATGAAATGTCGCTGCCAAATCAACGGAAGGGTAAATCCATTGCTCTAAAGACCGTTAATGAGAAGGTGGAAGATCAAGGCTCGTCAGGAGAAGATATGGTTGACAAGGATGTAGCCTATCTTGTTAAAAATTTCAAGAAGTTTTTGAAATTCAAAAACAATGGAAAATTTGATGATAAGAGAAATTTCCAAAATTCTGGAAGGGAGAAGAGGGATTTCAAGAGGAAAGATGGAAAAGAATCCCAATCCACACAAGGTGTTACTTGTTTTGAATGCAACGGGCATGGACACTTCAAGAGGGAATGTCCTAACTATTTGAAATCAAAAGGCAAGGTGTACGCCACGACTTTGAGTGATTCAGATTCGTCCGACTCAGAATCTGAGGAGAGCTGTGATGGAGAAGGGAACTACTCAGCTTTCATGACTATTGCTCATGTTGAGTCTTCGGATGAATTGAATTTGCTTGTTCAAGACCTTGGAGAACATAGTGAGGATGACTCACTAGGAATTGTTGAAGAATCAGAAGCTGAAGAAGAAGAAAGCACAGCTACTCTTCAAGAAAATTACAACTCACTTTTGGAGAAATCTGGCGAATACACAAGGGTGGCCAAGGCTGCTGTGAGAAAGATGAAGAAGGCTGAGGAGGACTACAAAAGTCTCCTAATCCGGTATAGGGAGGCCAAATGCGAGATTGAAACCCTTAATGGTGAGCTGTCCGAAGCCTACACTAAAGTGAGATTCCTTGAGAATGAGGTTGTTCAAGCAAATGCAAAAATAGAAAGGGTCACCACCAAGAAGCTTGATGATGTTATATCATCTCAAAAGAGCTTCTCAGACAAATCCGGACTGGGATATACCGGAGGAAGTAGCTCAACTGGAAATGTCACCAAAGAAGTGAAGTTTGTGAAGTCCAAAGATCCAGTTGTAGCTGACTCTACGAGTGTGAACCTCGAGGTGGAGAAAAAGAAGAATGTGGTGGACCAACGGATGCTGAATCATCGAAATCAGTCTATGGGCAGGTCCGAGTCTCGTGCCAAGTCACGTCCACGACCACAAAGAGGTCCTAGAGGAATGTATGTGTGCCATTATTGCGGACTTCAAGGGCACACTCGACCAAATTGCCAAAAGCTGAGGGCAATGAACAGTGCTACTCCTCAAAAGTCAGGAGGACCAAGAGCTGATAGGAGAACTTGGGCAAGTGATCAACCTAGAGAGCAACATGGAGATCCCGGAATGATGGACGTGATGAAGATGATTGGTGCATTCACCAACTGCTTGGAAAGCTTCTCACGAAGGTTTGAAAGCCCTAACTCCCGTACCCAATCCTCTAAGGAAATCACCCCAAACGCAAGTGTCGTGTGGGTGAAAAGGGGTACTCATGCATAAACATTACAACATGTCCATGCATTAATACTTCCTATGCTTTGTGACTATGGTTGTTTGATATGCTTGTTGTTTTTGATTTTGTTTGTTTGTTTGTGAATTTTTTTTTCTTAATTGAGTTTTATCAATCTTTTTGTTTCTTGAGTCAAAAATCCAAAAATTACATAAAAAATTTGAAAATCAAAAGGCTTGATTGACTTTGTTGAGTTTTGTCTTAAAACTCGTTTTGCCGTGTACCTTTGTGCTAATGGCTTTGTGCATTTTCGAACATTACTTGTTTTCATGCACTCATATCACTATGGGAAAAATCTTGAAATCTATGTGATTGTTGTAAATAGATCTTCAAACTTGTCATGAATGATTAGTGAATGGTTATGTTGATCTTGAAACATGCATAGTCTTGTGTCTATATCTCTTCCCATTTTTTATTTTTTTTGTTTTGCTAAAAAGAGCTCACTAAATGTAAATCTCGAAATGAAAAGAGATATTGAGCTGCAAAAGCCTGTCGCACATTCTAGTATTTGACTAGGAAAAAGGGTAAGCGACCTTATATCAAAAGTGAAATTTCTTTCAAAAAGGCCAAAGGCCTATTCTTCAAAGAAAAATGTTGTCTATACCTCTCACAATGAGAGATGATTGCCTCAAAAGATCAAATGTTATGGCTGAAAGTGGAGTCAAATGAAAGGCTCCAAGTTATGTTATCAAGTTGTGTGGGAAGTCATATATTCATATTTCTATAATTGAGATTGGTCACATGATCTAGTGCTAATTGTGTATGCCTTGGTTGAATTGATCATTGAAGCTTCACATTAGACAAAGGACTATTTCATTGTTGATATCCACACACAACACACAAGTTTATGTTTGATAAATGCCGTATTCATTTGTGTGATTGTACTTGATAAAATGTGTTTTCACATGCTCAATCTTTGTTAATTCAAGCACAAAAAGATTTTTGAGTGTTTTAGGTGTTTTTGGAAAGTGTTTTGCTGAAAAATCTGAAAAATTTCAAAAATACAGTTTTGCCCTGTTTTGGCGGCTCAGTCGCGGGTGTGTCAAGTCGCGAGCCTCAGTCGCATCTTCGCTGGTCAGTTTTGGCGACTTGTTCGCGAGTGGAAGGTCCAGTCGCGAGATTCACTCAGAGATTTTCGCGGCTCAGCTCGCGACTCACTCGCGGGTAGACCTTCCAGTCGCGAAAAACACTTAGAAAAATTTTTCAAAATTTTCCTCTTGAGTGCTTTGGCGGCTTGAGCTGGCGACTGTTTGGCGACTTGAACCAGTCGCGAAAATCGCGTGTTTTGCAGAAACAGGAGCAGTTTTTAAACTTTTTCAGTTTTTCCCTCGAATTTTTGTGACTGTTCATCTTCTCTCTAAACACTCTCCCTCCCAAACACTCCGTGCTCCCTTTTCCAATCTCTTGTGTTGCATTTTTACAGCCCAAAATCGTCGAGTTCCAGGTATGGGTTTTCTGATTTTCACTCTTTTCTACTTGATTTTGTGCTTTTACCCTTGATTTTTCGCATTTGTTTGTGTTTTTTTTTTAAAATGGGTTTGTGGTTCGGTCTCTGCTCTTTGTTCTTGCTTAGCTTGTGGATTCTGTTGTTATAGTTTGTGTTAATGATAGTCATTTTCCTTTGCTCTTGTGCTTAGCTAAGTATTCCTTTCATTTCAATCTGAACGTTGAGCTGTTGAGATGTTACTATTGGTTGTGTTTGAGGCTGTGAGTTTTCCTTTGCTAGATTTGCATGTCTTAGAGTGTTAATCTGTGGGAAGATTCTGTTAGGCTCAATATATTGTTTGTATGTCATATCATTTTCCAGAATCTGCCTCAATGTCATTTATTTGCCTTCAGGATAGCTTTACCATGTTGTTCATGTGTTTCCTATCCTAGGATTAGTTTATCTATATGGTTGAACTAAATTGCTTGCTGGTTAAGTGTTTGAAGTTCACTTGTTTGATTGATATCTCTCTCTGTTAACTACATGGTACTGACTAGTTGTGCACATATATTGTTATATGTTGTTGTGGCCTTTTCTGATTGTTCACAGATGGCTCCTTCACCTCAGAAGAAGAAATCTACTGCGAAGAAGGCTGACAAAAGACTTAAGATGGATCCTAGATTGTTTAGGTCAGTTCACCATTTTGAGAGATACAAGGATAACTTCTTGAATGCAGGAATCATTCAAGAGAGATTTGTGGATTTGGATGATTTAAGGCAAACTTTTATTCCCAGTTGTTTTGAAGAAAGAGGATGGGACAAACTTTTAAGTGATTTCCCTTTGGTGTGTGAACCCCTGATTAGAGAATTTTATTCAAATGCTGTGATAAAGGAGAATGAGTTAAATTGCTGGGTTAGAGGGAAAGAATTCATCTTGGATGCACATGTCATAGATGATGTACTAGGGCTTGAGGGTTTGGATGATGAGGAGTTTGTAAATTTCAAGGATAGGAGTGTCTCTATTGAAACAGTTCAACAGAGAATAGGTGGGCAGAGAGAAGGGAAGTGTTTGAATACCACTGCCTTTCCAGTGGACATGAGGGTTCTAACCATAATCATGATGTTTAACCTTTATCCTATTAGGAAGTTGACCACAATCAATTGTGCTAGAGCAATTTTTCTGATGGATCTCAAAGAGAAGAACTTCATAGATATAAGTTCCCACATCTTTGACATCATTGTGGATGAGACAAGAACAACATCTAGACCAAAACTGATCTTTCCCAGTCTCCTAATGAGGATATTTCGAAGGAAGGGTGTTCAAATTCCTCAAGACATCAGTCACATGTCCACACCCTCTGCAATCAACAAACTTACCTGCAAAAGGATCAGTGTTAGGCTTCCAGGAGAAGAAGATGAAGGTGATGAAGGAGAGGAAGTCCCAATGGAGACTGATGCAGAGGCAGCAGGGCATGCATCCACCTCAACACCAAGGAGGAGTGGCAAGAGGTCCAGAGCTTCAACTTCTGCAGATGCACCTCCAGATGCTTTCCAGATCATTCTGGAAAGGCTTGATGGGATCAGGGCAGTCCAGACTGAGCATTCTGACAGAATGAGAGCCATGCAAGACCAGATTGATGTCTTGGCTGCTACACTTGACAGCTTCACAACTCAGCATGACCAGTGACCCTTTGGCCATTCCATGTCAAAAAGGGGGAGAAAGTTCATTGATAATTGAAGCAGAAAAGCAGCTCTTGAGGGGGAGTAATTTGTTGCAGAAAAGCAGCTCTTGAGGGGGAGTAATTTGTTGAGGGGGAGTAATTAGTGTTTTTATGGTTTTTATGTTTTTAAGACACTGGGTTTTGGTGTATAACTGTTTCTAACTCTTTTCATATACTCTTGGATAAACTTTTATATATGTTTGATGATGTTATTCAGGTATTTGTTAGTTTGTACCCATATGCTTTTGTAAGCTTTGAGGGTTTATGTTTTATGCATAGTTTGTAGGCCTTGTGGTATGTACCATGCTTAAGTGCAGCCTTTATGCTATGTGAAATCAGTATTTTAAATCTAAATGTTCTGCATTGTGGTTTATGTACTGTCACTCTTGTGCCCTTGTAGGATTGTTCCTAGATGCATATGCCATGTGTGCTATGCATTGGTTGAGTGTTGAGCATACAAGTGTCTTGCCTTGTGCTTGTTAACTTGTATGTCTTTGTGTTCATTCCAAGTGTGAATGAACACTGTGATCACTACTTTGTAGTGTTCACTTGGTTGATCAAGCCATGGTTTGTTCATTAACTCCATCTTATGCTTGATCTCTTTTTGCCTGTTTCATATGCATTAATAATTTTCTGCTTACAATGATCATGGTGTATTGTTGTGTTTCAGGAGTTTATGTTCATATGATTCAAGTGCTTCACAGCTTCTAGAATTAGGTGTGAGTGAGTTTTGATCAACTGTTCCCAACTCACATGTTAAGTCTAGAGTCTGTTTTAGGGTTTTGTCACGGAATAGCCAAAGGGGGAGATTGTAAGGTTGAATTTATTCAACCATCTAATTGGCTTTATTCCGTGCCAAATTTGCTTGTAATTCAGCATTTAGTAACCCTGTATTTAGGTGGGATTGTTGTAAGGGTAGTGAGTGAGATAGTGTGAAGATTGCTCAAGAGTGTGCAAGAAAACAGAGTGTCGCGGCTGGGACTCGCGGCTGGACTCGCGGCTTCAACCCGCCAGAATCTGCACACGTGCCAAGCATGCTGGAAGATGAACAGTCATGCTAGCTGGAGCACTACAGGACAAAACAGGACAACTGGCCATACGGTTAACTCGCGACTGGAACTCGCGACTTAGTCAAGCCGCGAGCCACCCCTGTTTTGGAAAAACCTGACGTTTCACATTCCTCTTCACTCCAGTATAAATACCCTTTTAACCCACGATTGAAAGAGAGCTTCCAGAGAGAATTTTGAGAGAGAAACCCTAAAGAAAAACCAGATTGTTTTACCCACAATCTCTACCTTAGAGTCTCATCAAAATCCCTCACTCTCTTCCTCTCCATTGTCAAATCCTTGAGAGGCCTTTATACCAAACCTGGTTCTCACCATAATCATCCCTGTGAGACAGTCGTTTGGAGTTCTGGGAAGCAGTTAGGAAGGAGCCAATATTCATTGGTTGATGCTACGGTGTAGTAGCGGAATCCGGAAAGCTAGAAAAGAAAAAGGTTCGGCGCAACCTCGTTGGAGCAAGAAGCTTGGAGGGCTTAGGTGCATTGGGTAGATTAGGCTTGGAGGGTCTATTGCTGTCCTTGTATCCCAACTGTATTTTCTAGTGGATTGATTACCGCTTGGAGGGCGGCGGAGAGGTTTTTCGCCAAGGTCTTCGGTTTCCTCTTCGATAACATATCTGGTGTTATCGCTGTGTTTGCATCTTCCTTCCTCTCTATCTCTGCCTTTACATTATCTGCTGTGGTTTATTTTGTTGTGGCTTAGATAGTTGTTTAATCAATACCATGTTATAGCATATGTTAAGTTTCCGCACACTATTGTTTAACATATTGCGTGTGTTGATTAAATTGGTTTTTGGGGGTCTAAACGTTCAAAAGTGTTTGTGTACACGTTTTTGAACTTTCATATATATATACATATATATATATATCCTTAATTTTATAAAGTTATATCTAACACATTGAAATGGCATATATGTTCTATAATATAACAAAATCAAAGTTTCATGCACTTAAAAGTAATTAAAATAATGACATGCATATAAACTCATAAAATTAATTAGGCAATTAGGTTGGGGTGTTACAAGATAAGGTAGGATCAGACGAAGAAGAAGCACCGGAACGAAGAGGGTTCCGGGTTGGAGTGGATTTACGCCTATGTGCCATAGACACGACTAACGTAAACAACAGAGAGGGAGAAAAAGAAGGACAATCAGAAAAGTCCCAAACATTTTCAAATATATCAAATATATTGAAAAGAAGTACGTATGCATGGGAAATGCATAAACATGTGACATGCAAAAGTAATTTCATCATGGGCTCAGCCCAATCCAAACCTGCCAGCACACAATCATATAGCACACATCTAAATGCATGGCAAGACCATTATAATGCTAATGTGATGCAATGTATGAGGTTTTAAATACATTTAAGTGAAAACCCAACCCAAAATTTCAATGAAATCTCATCAATTTTGAAAAACCCCAAAAATTTCCAAAAAGCCCCAAATCCTAGGTTTCAAAACATGAAATGCATGAATGAGAAAGAATTAGAAGCTTACCAAGTGAAGAAAAACTTGAAAAACCTTGGAAAAACCTTGAGAACCAAGATAGGAGTGAGATTGGAGTGATTTTGGGAGAGAAACAAAGAAGTATCGAGAGAGAGATCGATGGAAATAAAGACCGGATTGCGCAAGGGCTTTATATAGGAAAGCCAGTAATTCTCGATAGATACAGGTATCGACAGGTATCGAGAGATCTATCGAGGAGGTGTTGAGAAAATACATGTCGACAGTTGAGGTGTTGAGGAGGTATTGAGGATCAACACATCAATTTTAAGAACAGAAGCTCGATCAATCCACCAAGTATCGAGAAGCTATCGAGTAAACAGATCCAATTTCGATAGATCCACCAGGTATCGAGGTGCAGGTGAGATTGCGATAAGAAAAAGTTTAAGGAAGCTCGACAGATAGCCAGCTATCGAGGAGGTGTCGAGCCAGCTTTTAAAAGCAGTTTTTCAAGATGTGAAAAACACAAACATGAATGCAGTCCAACATGCAACTCAACTAACAATCCAATCAACATATTAAGCTCTTAAAATCATCTCTTAAATGAAAATTTAAGCACATGGATCTCCACAAACACACACACACACACTAAACAAGTCTAACCAATTTTATATTTTAAAAACAAGTCTAGACAGTTTAGTGAGCATACATTAATACATGTAAAACCTCGCGATGACCAAATCACATTGTACCTGCACATGTATCAAGAGTAGCAAAGAATATTGCGTGTTGTGTGTGAAAAACATCGCAAGATTGCATAAGTGTATGCATGTTATGAAGATTTGAGATATGAGAAAATCACTTTAACTCACACACAATCACCTTTGAGGTATATCTTATAACTCCCACATCTCCTAGAATACACGCTTGCAATCATATTTAAAGTATTTTTGATCTTTTTGTTTTTAATTTTCTTTGCATATTTTTCTTTTAAACATATCATGCATGGGCTTATTAGAGAGATAAAAGAAATACCCAATGATATTTAACATTCAAATTTTGCTATGCCTAAGCACACAAATGTCATTGACACTGCACTTTTACTTTGCCGAAGCATACAGGTGTCATATTATGATTGGCGGACAACAGTGGCGAGATGGTTATTTATGCCTTTTTCTCAGGATTTTTTAGTCCTTCTCGTCAAAAAGAGTGATATGCATGTTAAGTTTAAGAGACAACTTAATCATACTCATCACAAACACGAGCCACAAAACTCATTTGCTTAGTTGTGCATAGAGATGCTCATCTAAGATACAAATGATACAAAGTTTAGAAGACTTTGTTTCAATGGCCATCCAAGGTACACAAGTATCAATGTACAAAACACACACTGTTTTTGTATTTTTCTGATTTTTCAATTTTTTTTTTTATTTTTATAAAGAAAAACAAAAATAAAGCAAAAACTAAAATATAACCAAACAAAAACATGTTAAACAAACAAAGCATAAAAACTAGACTGACTCAAAACATGAAAACAAAACACATAAGTAATGCATACACAAAACAAGAAGAGAGAGAAAAGTGATAGAATCACTTGGAGCCCTTTTCCTTCCACACCTTGGAAGAACCTTTCTATCTAGCAAACCCTTGAACCGACGGTGAAGGGGAAGAATTAAAACCGTTTAAGTTCGAAAGGAACATGAGGGCTTTGAGAAGATCTCCAAGGGGAGCAAAAAAAGGATTAAAGCTGATTCTGGTTCTCAGATGTTATCATGCCATTACTCTATTGAGTGGCAAGCCACTTGTAGCAATTTGGTCGAGTATGACTGGCAACTTCACAATGATGAAAGAGATGCTGCTTCTTTTGTTTAGACTTTTGAGAGTTAGCCTTCTTAGCCCTAGGGTTTTTAACATTTTTCTTCTCAAGCTTAGGGGATGCTTCTAAGATAGATTTACCCTTGTCTAAGTTCTCACTAGCTAATTCAGTTTTAATCTCATTGTTCTTAATTTTAACATTATTAGTAGGAGAAACAAAAACAGTAGTACTAGAAGAAGTAGTATTAGAGGAAGAAAGACCATACCCTAAGCCTGTTTAATCTGAAGCAGATTTCTGAAAGCTTAGCATCTCATCCAGCTTTGTTCTTGAAGTCCTCTCCAATTAAGCTCTGACTTGAAACAGCTCCGCTTCAAGCTTTTTGGTCTTTTCAACCAAGAAATTGTTCTCGAATCTTAGTGCTCCAATAGTCTGATTGGCTTCATCAAACTTTGTGGAAAGCTCCTCACGGTCAAGTTCCACATCATTGAGCTTCTTGGTGGTTAGCCTATATAATTTATCATGCTCCTCAGAGAGCTTATACAGCTTCTCATAGGCTGTATGGATGTCATCTTGGTCATCCATCTTCTCAAACTTAGATTCCACCAGTTCCTCTTCTTCAACCACATCTTTAACAATCTCATCAGTAGGATTGACCATGGCCGTGAAGGCATTTAAGATTCCATCATCCTTATTGTCGGAATCATCCTCAGGCTTAGTGTCGCTCAAGGTAACAGCAAGTGCCTTGCTCTTCCCAATGTTCTTGTGGTATGTAGGACACTCATGCTTCATGTGACCGAAGCCTTGACACCCAAAGCACTTAGGTCCTGAGGGAACAGTGTACTTACCACCTTCCTTAGCATCCTTCTTCCCTTTGTCTTGGCCTTTAAACTGAGAAGAGCTGGATTGCCTGCGGTCCTTGTCGAAACCCTTTTCATTGGTGTTCTTCATGAACTTCTTGAACTGCCTAGTGATGTAGGACTTCATCTTGGAATCTTCATCATCAGAAGATTCATCTGTTTCACTGCTCTTAGCCTTCAGTGCCATACTCTTGCTTTTACCCGACTTGCCTATTCTTGTCAACCCTAGCTCGTAGGTCTGCAACTTTCCAACCAGCTCAATTAGAGGAATCTTGTCAATATCCTTTGATTCCTCTATTGCTGTAATCTTGGCATGAAATCTCTCGGGCAAAGATCTGAGCACTTTCCTCACAATCTTGGGTTCAGGAATGGTCTTCCTAAGATTGAAGGCTGAGTTCACTATGTCCTTTAGCTTGGCATAAAACTCATCGAAAGACTCATCCTCCTCCATCTTTATCTCTTCAAAGCTTGTAGTGAGCCTCTGAAGCTTTGAGTCCTTGACAGCCTTAGTACCCTCATAGGTTGTCTGGAGAATGGTCCAAGCCTCCTTGGCAGTTTTAATGGAAGATATCTTCTTGAACTCCTCATTTGTGAGAGCATTGAACAATGCATTCAAAACTCTGCTGTTAAAGTTTGCCGCCTTAATCTTGGCATCATCCTAGTCGGCTGGCGCTTCTGTAGGCTTAGTCCAGCCTAACTCCACAACTTGCCACACTTTCTCATCTAAAGACTGCAAGAAAGCTCTCATGCGTACTTTCCAGTATGCATAGTTAGTTCCATCAAATAAAAGAGGTATGATTAATGACTGTCCTCTATCCATGACAAATAGGGGTCAATGGATCAACACAGCAAAGATTAAATCCTAATCAGAGTGTGCCCGCTCTGATACCACTTGATAGGCCACAAACTGAATGACCCCTTGTGATAGAAATTAATTAATTAATTAGTCAAGTTATTAATTAATTAATTTATCATGCAAATGCATGGTAGCATAAACAAATCACCAGTAAACTAATTATGCAACGGAAAATAAATAACATGGTGATTTGTTTATGAATGGGGAAAACCTAACGATAAAAACCCCACCGGGTGATTTTCAGGTCACTACTCCCGAAACTCCACTATTATCACAACAAGCGGTTACAAGTAAAAGAATCCAAGTACCTTACCAACCTAGAGTTGAACCCTTACCCCAATACCCAATTGGACTTGTTCTGTACTGACAGTTCCCCTTTCAGATGCACGACTCTTAGTACGTGACTAACCAACTGCGCGGATCCCAGTACGCGACTTCAATCACCAACTAAGAAGGTTGTTGGTTGCAAAGTTCTTCAGTTCATCCAAACGATGAAGATCAAGAAGATGTTTGGTCACAAAACCCTACGGTGCACATACACAGCAACTTCTTCAAAGAGAAAGAGATGAACTAGGGCAAGAACTTCGTCTCCGGTCACAATTTGCTTGAACAGAGTTTGCTCAAAACTTGTGCAACTTGTGAACAGTTTGACGGCCCTTAAACTGATCACTTTATATGTCTAGGTTTAGGAGAAAAGAAGGCTCAAAGACATATTCACGGATCCTAAGAAAATCAGATTAAAATTCTAAAAATATTAAATCTTGACAGATAGCAGGTGTTGAGCAGGTGTCGAGCACACCGAATGAAGAACAGCTTCCTTAAGCTCGATAGATACAGCTGTCGACCAACTGTCGAGCTTTAATGATTTTGCACTCTAAACTTGTTTTCTTGAACAGACTTGAAAGTTTCAATACGTGATTTTGAAACAAGGTTTCTTGAAGTATTTAAAACATCCTAAATCTACCCAAATACAAGTAAAGTGCGTTTTGTCAAAGGATAAGCCAATTACATAAAATCAAAACATATATTCTTAACATGTGAAACACATATGTCCTAACACCTTATACCTCCGTCAAGGGTCAAGTCCTCACCGATCTAGTAGCTAAGTTTGTTGAATCCTCATTGGTGGTAGAAGCAGAGAAGCGAGGCATAGATGGAAAATCAGTTGGCATAATCTCCCTACAAGACCCTTTATCCTGGAGAGTACAAGTTAATGGTGCAGCAAATCAAAGGGGATTTGGAATGGGACTAGTTCTAGTATCCCCTGAGAAGATTACCATTGAGAAATCGATGAGACTGGACTTCTCAACCACAAACAATGAAGCTGAATATGAGGCTCTACTGATGGGAATGGCCATGGTTCAAAGAATGGGCGGAAAGGCAGTAGAAATATTCTCGGACTTAAGGTTGGTCATTGGCCAAGTGAAGGGGGAGTTAGAAGCAAGAGATGAGAGAATGTAAGGATACTTGAGTCAAGTTAGGCATTTGCAATCAGGGTTTGAATCTTTCAACCTATCGCATATCCCTAGAAGTGGAAACACACTTGCTAATTCCTTAGCCACACTTGCAACCTCCTCAGCGCAAAGCCTACCTTGGGTCATCCTTGTAGAAGACTTGTACAAGCCCACAGAGGTGAAGAGAGATGTGGTCCACGTTTACCAAGTTAGAGTAGGTCCTAGTTGGATGGACCCCATAGTACTATTCTTGAAGGAGGATATCTTGCCTAAGGAAAAATCAGAAGCTGACAAGGTACGTAGAAAGGCTTCACAGTTCTAGTTGTCCGAGGACCAAAAATTATAGAAATGCTCATTTTTCTGGGCCATACCTGCTATGCATACACCCCGAGGCATCGAAATTACTCCTTGAGGAGTTACATGAAGGGATTTGTGGAAGCCACATTTGAGGTAGATCTTTGTCTTACAGAGCCATCACTCAGGGCTATTGGTGGTCAAACATGCAAAAAGAAGCACAAGAATATATAAAGAAGTTTGACCAATGCCAAAAATTTGCACCAAACATACACCAATCGGGGAGTCCTTAATCCTCTGTCCAGCCCTTAGCCTTTTGCTCAACGGGGCTTGGACATTGTAGGCCCTTTCCCCAAGGCGGCAAGGAATAAGAGATACTTGTTAGTTGGCACAGACTACTTCACTAAATAGGTTGAGGCTAAACCCTTGGCGAATATAAGGGATGTAGATGCCAAGAAATTTTTTTGGAAAAACATTGTCACTTGGTTCGGGGTCCCTCGTACCCTCATCTCGGATAATGGCCTTCAATTTGATAGTAAAGCATTTAGGAGATGCTGTTGTGATCTTGAAATTACAAATAGATATTCCACCCCAACTTATTCCCAAGGAAATGGACAAGTCGAAGCCATTAACAAGGTCATAGTAAGCGGACTCAAGAAGAGGTTGGATGATGCGAAGGAAAAATGGGTGGAAAAGTTGTTCCACGTCCTCTGGACGTATCGAACCACACCTCGTAGGTCAATAGGAGAGACTCCCTTTTTGATGACTTATGGAGCCGAGGCTGTTATTCCTCTGGAGACTGGCTTGCCAACGCTGAGAACAAGTTCTTTCAGTCTGAGTGATAATAACAGATTGCTAGAGAAGAGCTTAGACTTGATTGAAGAAAGAAGAGAAAATGCCATGGTCCAATTGGTGTATTACCAACATAAGCTCAAACAAGGGTATGATGCCAATGTGAAACTAAGACCATTAGCACCTGGTGACTTGGTGTTAAGAAAATTTCTAGGTATTACGAAGAACCCAGCATGGGGAAAGTTGGAGCCCAATTGAGAGGGGCCATATCGCATTACCACGGTGACTAGTATAGGAGCATATTTTCTTGAAGACCTAGATAAACATGTAATACCACACCCTTAGAATGTAAATAACCTGAAAATGTACTATTATTAATGAAAGTTTCCTTCGTCGTATTCTCATTTATTATGTAATACATTGTACTTCTCATTATCATTTTTCTAAGTATTAAACAGAACCTTAATCATGCTAGGCTCCTCGGACCACATGCTTTGGGAAAATTAATACTTAAAGACATCTTTCTAAGTATTAAACAAAACCTTGGTCATGCCGGGCTCCTTAGACCATATGTTTTGGGAAAATTAATACTTAATGGCATCTTTCTAAGTATTAAACAGAATCTTGGTCATGCCTGGCTCCTCAAACCACATGCTTTGGGAAAATTAATACTTAATAACATCTTTCTAAGTATTAAATAGAACCTTAGTCATGCCTAGCTCCTCGAATCACATGCTTTGGGAAAATTAATACTTAAAGACATCTTTCTAAGTATTGAACAGAACCTTAGTCATGCTTGGCTCCTCAGACCACATGTTTTGGGAAAATTAATACTTAATTGCATCTTTCTAAGTATTAAACAGAACCTTAGTCATGTCTGGCTCCTCAGACCACAGGCTTTGGGAAAATTAATACTTAATAGTATCTTTCAATAAGTCAATTCTCTGGTCAAACTCAATTCCTCGAATCATTAGCCTTGAGTAAGTCAATTCTCTTGGATATTTATCTAAGTGTTGAACAGGATAAAGGTTGCCTGCCCTATTTATTCTCTACTAAGTATGTTGTTTGTCTCCATGAGATTCAGCCTTCTCTGTAGAAGGTCCAACTCTCAATACAATCTTATCACTCCTAAATCTCTTTAAGGGGCAGAACAGTAACAACACCAATAGCGAAATAAAGGTTGAAATGAAAAGAAAGATGCATGAGATGAAAAATAAAGTCTTTTCATTAATAAAAAAACAAGGTACAGTACAAGCAATGATTAAGTACTATAAAAAAAATTAAAAAAAAAAAAGGAAAAAAAAAAAGAAGAGTAAATACAGGAAGATGAAATAAAAAGAAAAAATCCTATTACTATGCCTTGGCTTGGTGATGGCCCTCCTTGGAATCAGCTGCTTTAAGCTTAGCATCCCATCTTTAGACTTGGACTCAGCATCCTTAGCCTGGAAGACCATATCCTTGATTGTAAGGGCATCCTCAGAGTGAGTGTCTTTGGCCAGTGGCGGGACCTTCTTACCCTTACCTGCCCCTGTTGAAGCTTTAGCATCAAGAGAAGTGGCTTGGATGGTGGAGATTTGCTCAGAAGGAAGGTGCACTGCTGGAGCCTCTCGGATGTCTTTAGGAAAGAAAATGCTCTTAGCGCTCCTTAGCTCGGAGTTAGCAGGGACCCCCACCCAGTTGAGCACTTTTGCCCAAACCTCGGTGCAGTAATCCCTGCACACTCCTACCACCTCCTCAACCAACTACACCTCCATGTCCAACACCCCACGTTCATAAGATGCAATCTCTGCGGCTTCAGAAGCTTCCTTGGCCACCCGAGCTACATCCTTAACTTTTTGCAACTTAGCCTTAAGATCCAGGACCAGCTGTCTCTAGATGGCCAGCTCTATCTCAGTCATATGAAGCTGCTTACACTGGTCCTTGGCTTAGGTCTCCGCGCTCTTCAAGAAAGTCTTAGCACTTTTTCTCGCCCTCTCCTCGGCGATCAACTTGTTTTCCAACTCCATATGCTCTTGCTTGAGGGCTTCCAAGGCCTTCTCAATCTCGATGCGGTAGTAGGCCTTAGCTCTAACCTCATTACAGGCATCTCGGACCCACTCCTCGACCACAAAAACTTGTTGAATAACCTACATAAAAGTAACGAAGGAATCCCATATGTAATATATATATATATATATATATATGAAAAGAAAAGAAGAAGAAGTGGGTGAACGAAAGCGCAACTTGTCATTTAATTCAGAGATGCGTTGGATAACTTACCATAGCAAGATCCCTCTCCAGGGACAGGAAGAGATCGGGCTGCTTTATGCACCTGAGAGCATCCATGTCTCTAGGGAGGAGAAGAGGCTGCTCCAGGGCTTCAGCAATGTAGGCTAAGCGTCATCTTTGGAACTCCTACACTGAGGTGTCCTAAGGGGTAGCAGTGCCATCCAACTCCAACCTTGGAGCCCAAATGCGCTATGGTCAACGCACCTCAGCCCTAAAGGGGTCCTCCTTGCTATCCTCGGAGGAGGCCCATTTTTCTTTGGCCTTTTTGGGCTACTTTGCCCCTTTTGGAGGAACCACCTCACCCTCCTCCACCTCCTACATTTTCCTTTTCTTCTTCAGATCAGGGCAAGGGAGCAGTCCGGCTGTTGTTACAAGGTGAGGAGGAGGAGGGGGGAGACTGGGAGGAAGTTGAGTCTTCGGGGCCTCCTTAGATGACGACCCTTTCCTCCCAACTACCAGATCTTTGAGGCCTTTCCTTAGATTCAAGGCCATTTCTTCCTCTTCTTTCGTGCTGGTATCAACCCGTGCAACTATAAATCTGGGGAATAAGCCACGGAAGATCTATCAAATTTAGCTTAAGAATCTGATAGCTCCATAGGCCTTTTTGGCACCTCTCCTTCTTCTTTAAGACGAAATTGATCAATCTCAGCCTCAAGGGATAAATGCGAAGAGGCTATTTCCTCCCTCGGAATGGCTACTTCTCATAGGGATTGTAGAGAGGGAAAATTCCCGACTTATCACAAGCTGACACGTCACATTACCAAGTCCACAAAATACAGCCAATTACAAAGCACCACATACTGCTGCTAGGTTTTGCTATCACTATTCAGAAGTCAACATAAATTTGCCAAGTGTCATGCAAAAACCAATCACACATCAGCGCACGTGTAAGCGATGACACAAGCAACCTCGCACGTGTAAACGATGACTTAAGCGAACCAATCAGGCTGTGACATGTGTCACCAATCAAGCTCCGCCACTTGTCGCTCACCCACCCCCAAACTCCTATAAATAGAAGCCTTCCTAAGACATTTAGAAATACCAGAATTCAGAAGTGAAAAAGCTCTGCGAAGATCAAGCCTCAAAGCCTTTAAGAACTTCAAGAACTTCAACCCCAAAATCGGAGAACATTCGAAGCAGAATCATCCAAATCATCTGCCTAGATCCTAAAGTTCGCGGGAATCAAGCCAAAAGTGTCCGAAAACATCAACAAATCACAAATCAGTGAAGCTCAATGGATTCAAGCCTCTAAAGCTTCGAAGAACTTCCACCACAAACCTTCGAAGACGAAGAACACACGAAGAACACGAAGAACGCGAAGAACAAAGAATTTCTAAACAAGCTCATAGCCAGAGATTCATTGTAATTCCGTTTCAGTAATCTTCGATCCATCCCTCAACCAAATTGAAGGATATTTTGTGTTCAAGTCAAAACCACATTACCACAAATCTATTCAATAAGTTTTGCAAGGAGATCGAATCAGAGGATCACTCTTTTGTAATTCCAGAGAATTGTACCACACAATCATCAATACAAATTTGCATTTGCGACACTATTTTACTTGTTTGACTTATTTCCAATCGAGAAATTTAGTTGTCTACAAATTCTGGCACGCCCAGTGGGACATCTCTGCCTCTCATCTCATTCTCCTTCAAAGAAAGAAATCAACATCATCTTGCTGCCTACTTCAATGGCTTCTAGCAAGAACATTCAAGCTTCAACAATAGCTGCTTCAACTAAACTTGGTATGACTACCACCAACCACTACATTGGTGTAATCAATTGTAGCCAACCCAAAGCAAACAATCAACTTCAATTTCAATCAACCAAGGAAGCCAAGGTCCAGACAATCATCTCCTTAGACCCTCTTACAAGAAACAAGGTCATCAATAAGGACATCTCCACCTTGGAACACCTCATGTATGGGGGTAAATCCCCTTCTTCCTACACAAGAAGTTGGTCGCACGATTTCTCTCCCATCAAAGGGAACCCAAAAGATGAGATTCCACGTGCTCACATCAAATCAATTTCTTCTCCATCATCTTAGGAAGTTGTGTCAGTCATGATGACTAACACCTCTACCATGGAAGAAAAGATGGCTGAAATGGAACAAAGTGTTGTCCTTCTCACAAAAGCATTTGAAGATAAGGACCTCCAAATTGCAACTTTAATGAACAAACTTGAAGTACAAAACCTTGGTGAATCAAACCATGGTCATAAATTCACATCTGCAAAGGATGACGAAGAGAGAGAAATTGAAAACAGTCCCCGACGAGAACAATCTACTTCGGTTGCTTCGTTGTCAGTCCAACAATTACAAGACATGATAACAAATACCATCCGAGCACAATATGGAGGTTCTTCTACAAGTTCTCTCACATATTCAAAACCCAACACAAAGCGCATCGACAACATGAGAATGCCAAATGGGTATCAACCCCCCAAGTTCTTACATTTTGATGGCAAAGGAAATCCTAAGCAACACATTGCTCACTTTATAGAAACTTATGAGAATGCAGGGACTCAAGGAGGTCTCCTTGTAAAGCAATTTGTTCGTTCGCTCAAGGGAAATGCCTTTGATTGGTATACAGACTTAGAACCTGAGTCAATTGACAGTTGGGAACAACTAGAAAGAGAGTTTCTCAACCAATTCTACAGCACACGACGTACGGTAGGCATGATGGAGCTTACCAATACTAAACAGTGGCAGGATGAGCCTGTCGTTGATTATATCAATCGGTGGCATTCTTTGAGTCTAGATTGCAAGGATAGACTTTCTGAAATATCTGCTGTAGAGATGTGCATCCAAGGCATGCATTGGGGACTTCTTTACATCCTTCAAGGGATAAAGCCCCGAACATTTGAAGAGTTAGCAACTCGTGCCCATGACATGGAGTTGAGCATTGCTAGCCGCGGAAGTACAAACCCTCCCATACTTGAGGAAAGCATAAAGGAAGTAAGGAGGAATGATAAGAATGCAAAAGTCAGCCTCAAAGACCCAATGGTTGTTAACACTGTCGAAGTCAAGGTTCCAAGAAGAGGAGCAAATGCAAATGAAAAACGGCTTGAAGGATGGCAAAAGAACGAAGTTCGTCGCCTAACTTTTAAGGAACGTGAGCAAAAAGTATATACGTTCCCCGATGAAGATGTGCCAAACATCTTAGAACAACTATTGCAATTGAAGCTAATTGAATTGCCAGAATGCAGGCGACCAGAAGACATGGGGAAAGTTGATGACCCTAATTACTGCAAATATCATCGCATCATTGGCCACCCAATACAAAAATGCTTTGTCTTCAAAGAACAAATCATGAAGCTTGCCACAGAAAACAAGATTGATCTAGACTTCAATGAAGTTGTCGGGTCAAACCATGTTACCATTACTTGTGATGTACTTCCAACTCTCAAGCAGGGGGCAAACACCAACCAAGCTTACAAATTGATTGACAATGATGGCATAAGGATCGGCCCCATCAATGGGAAGTTCCTTAAACACTTCTATGCTTGAACATCAAGGATTGCTCCTCGGTAAAAGCTTAAACTACCCACTGTAACGCTGCAAGGGTACATGATGTCTTCTCATTACCTTTAAAAGCGTACAAATAAAGAAAAATTAATCCCCCTTTATGGCACCATTTGTGAGTGTGGCGTAGTGGTTGGACGCCTGTGTCGCCCTTGAGGCCAAGGTCTCGGGTTCTATTAGTGGTGATACCCACTATTGCACAATTGGTACCCATGAAATACTGTGGGGCGTGGGGCGAGGATTACACATGTGAGCCCTCCTTTTTTGCCAAAGAAAACAAGATTGATCTAGACTTCAATGAAGTTGTCGGGTCAAACCATGTGACCGTTGCTTATGATGTACTTCCAACTCTCAAGCAAGGGGCAAACACTAACCAAGCTCACAAGTTGATCAACAATGATGATGCAAGGATCGGCCCCATCAATGGGAAGTTCCTCAAACGCTTCTATGCTTAAAAATCAAGAATTGCTCCTCGGTAAGAGCTTAAACTACCCATTGTAGCGCTGCAGGAGTACATGATGTCTTTCCATTACCCTTGAAAGCGTACCAATAAGGAGAAATTAATCCCACTTCATGTCACCAATTGCGAGTGTGGCGTAGTGGTTGGACGCCCGTGTCTCCCTTGAGGCTAAGGTCTCGGGTTCGATTAGTGGTGATACCCACTATTACACACTGCGCCCCCCTTTTTACAAAAAAACAACAAAAAGAAAAGAAATCATAAAAAAAAAAACAACAAAAAAAAAAAACAAAAATCTTTTGAACTACGTGATGACTTGATCCCTCTCCGGGGGTACGTAGGCAACTTAGTATCTGTTGCTGAGTTCAGTCACGCACTAAAAAAAATTATTGAAAAAAAAAACAAAAAAAAATGATCATAAAAAAAATCATCAAAAAAAAAAGATCATCAAAAAAAATCATCAAAAAAAAAAAAAAAAGGAAATCATCAAAAAAAAAAAAAAATCTGTTGAACTACACGATGACTTGATCCCTCTCCGGGGTACATAGGCAACTTAGTACTTGTCACTAAGTTCAGTCACATGAAAAGAAGAAGGATGGCCAGTCTAACTTGAGGAGTTTTCCAACAGTCGTCAATGCGCTTTTTAGATCCCTTCGGTTGGCAAGGCATTGCTCAATAGGATGATCAAAAATCGATGTAGTAGAAAATGAAGACTGTAAGGAGTTGATGTTGCTTAACTTTCTTTGAAATGATGATAAACATAGGTTGATGCTTGGTTGTGGAGTAAAATAAAATCTCCAACCTCTTTTGCAAGAAATGAAGTCTTCATGACATTGGTCATTTTCTGTGGCCATCCTCCCACATCTCTGAGGTATACTTTGCATCATTTATCTCCTGGGGGCATCTTCTTGTACCTTCCAAGTCTAGGCTACATCGTCTCTCTTCTAGGTTGTGCCACTTCATAGCTCTGAAATTAGAACCACATCATCTCCCTTCTGAGTGGTGTTGTTTCACATCATGTCTCTGAAATCTGGATGACGTCAATTTCTTCCGGAATGATGGTAGATTATATATCTGAAGTTGGTGTGGCATCATCTCTCCTCTATGGGCATGATCGTGCAATGTCAAAATTTTTGGTAGCGTGCTCTAGCATCTTCAAAGTCTTGATAAGGACTCTTGTATCTTCAAGATTTTGTTGGCATCTCCTTGCATCTTCAAAGTCTTAATGAGAGCCCCTTGCAATGTCAAAGTCTTGGCGGCATTCTTCTTGAAACTTCAAGGTTTTGTTGGCATCTCCTTGCATCTTCAAAGTCTTAATGAGAGCTCCTTGCAATGTCAAAGTCTTGGCGGCATTCTTCTTGCATCTTGAAGGTTTTGTTGGCATCTCCTTGCATCTTCAAAGTCTTAATGAGAGCCCCTTGCAATGTCAAAGTCTTGGCGGCATTCTTCTTGAAACTTCAAGGTTTCGTTGGCATCTTCGAAATCTTAATGAGAAGTCCTTGCATCTTCAAAGTCTTGATAGGGACTCCTTGCATTTTCAACATCTTGTTGGCATCTCTGAAATCTTGATGTCTGGCTACAATGATATACGCCCTTGATGTCTAAGCGATGTTGCCTCTGAAAATTGGTAATGTTGTAGCTTTATTATAAAGGTCCATATCGGTGCAACTTTAATGTGAGTTCAAGTGCTAATGTGGAGTGTTGACATGACTTCATGAATGTTGACATGACTTCTGTGCAAATGAAGTTTCGACGTGGCTTCATGAATGTTGGCATGGCCTCGGTATAAATGAAGTATTGACGTAGTTTCAATGGCAAAGATGCAATGTTGGCATGGCCTCGGTATAAATGAAGTGTTGACGTGGTTTCATGGCAAAGATGAATGTTGTCACGGTTTCGACATGGATGAAGTGTAGATGTGGCCTTAATGCAAATAAAATGTCGAGGCAGCTTTATGATAAAGATGAATGTTGGCATGAATGAAGTGTTGACGTTGCTTCATGACAAAGTTGAATGTTGGCATGGCTTCAATACAAAGACAGAAGCTGGCACGGCTTCGTGGTAAAAACTCTTGATGCGGCTACGTTGCAAAGACTCTTGAAATAGCTGCGTTGAAAAGACAAGTATTGGTGTAGCTTAATTACCAAGGAAAGCATGCTGCATAACAAAAACAAGCAACAGCAAAGAGATTATCAGAAGAAAATCTCATGGCACGTCTAAAAAAAAAAAAGGGATAATTACAGTAAACCCACCTGGGGTTAGGCCCGATTACACTATGCCTACCCGTGGTTCAAAACTTATCACTTTGCCCACCTGAGGTGCCTTCCGTTAGGAATCTGTTACCCACCTCTCCGTTTGCCATTAGAAAACACATTTTTAAAGAAAAACAAACATAACAAAGATCAAAAAGTAGGGTTTTTATTTCTTAAGAACTTCTATAAGAATAAAACACAAAACACAAGAATAGCATAGATCAAATGCTTAATGAAATCCCTTTTAATCAAGAGGATCACGCAGAGGTGGGAATATAGGACAATTCCTTCAATAAAGACTTCATCAAATAGTTCCTAACAATCCAATTACATGCTCCACACTTGGAAAACCCATTGAAATGTGGATTAGGAAGCAATTACAGAACCCAAAAAAGAATTCACAAAAGGGTTTATTCACAAAAGAATTCACAAAAGAACCCCAACGTGGAAAACCCAATATTTTCTGGTGTTTGGAAAAGAAGAAGGAAAACACAAATCCAGAAAAACACAAGCCACAACCCAGAAAAATACATCAACGATCGCGATCCCAGATCGCGATCTCGTCGGCGCGATCTCGTGAAGGCGAGATCGCGATCAACGTTGCGATCTCGCGAACGGATCGCGATCTCGTGAAGGCGAGATCGCGATCAACGTTGCGATCTCGCGAACGGATCGCGATCTCGCCGGCGCGATCTTGCGAAGGCGAGATCGTGATCAACGTCGCGATCTTGCGACGGCGCGATCTCGCGAACGCGAGATCGCGGTCGTCGGACTGGTTGCAGAGAATGGATTTGGAATGGAGGACAAGGATCAACAGCAAAATATATTTCTGGTAATTTGTTTTCTGGGATTTGGAATTTTTTTTTTTTTTTTTGGGTTTGGTTTGGTTTGAATAAAAGTTGGAGAGATCTATAAAAAAAAAAACAAATGCTCAATGAAATCACTTTTAATTAGGAATAGCATTTGATCTGTGCTATTCCTGTGTTTTGTGTTTTGTTCTTATAGAAGTTCTTAAGAAATAAAAACCCTACTTTTTGATCTTTGTTATGTTTGTTTTTCTTTAAAAATGTGTTTTTCTAACGGCAAATGGAGAGGTGGGTAACAGATCCCTAACGAAAGGCACCTTAGGTGGGCAAAGTGATAAGTTTTGAACCACGGGTAGGCACAGTGTAATCGGGCCTAACCCCAGGTGGGTTTACTGTAATTATCCCAAAAAAAAATCAGTACGAATAAAGCAGGTTATAAAGAAAAAAATATATATATGTAAATATAACCAAAAAAAAAAAAAAAAGAGGCATAATTTCTCTACACTTAGAGTATTATGCAACCCACCAAAAATCCGCTTGTACAAGTTAGTGCATGACTGGGGTGGCTTTATATAGAAAATTTCTGAGATAAAAGACCAAAAAAAAAAAAAAAATGCTGCCACCAAAATGTTTGAAGTCAGACTTTGCAACTCGAATGCACTCAAAATCAAAGAAAACTGCATCGAATGTTGAAATGCAAGACAACATACAGTAGCTCACCAACCTCTTGAAGGCAGTAGAGACACTTAGTGGTTATCCTGGAACCACTCCTTGCTTGGATTTGTCAAATGTTGTCAGAATGGCCACCGCCAAAGTAGACCAAGGTGGCAACAACTCCAACAATGGCTACGGTCTCTCATTCCAGATTTCTACAATTTCTGACAGGATTTCACAAAAAAATCCGACCCACAGAAATCTTCTAAGGACTTTGATGTACAAAACCCAGAAAGATCTTCAGCAACGGAGCCACCATGCACCGCCACAAACTCCTAAATGTTCCGCGGGTTTCTCATTCAAATCTGCACAAGTCTGAGAAAATTTTCACAAAACGGGTGCCACCACTAGATCTATCGGCCTACGATCTACAATACCTTAAAATTTCAAGCCCAAAAATGGCTGCACGCGCCTCCACACGCCGCCACGGACTCGCAACGACCCGCGGCCAAGTCTTTCAAATCTGCCCATGATTTTAGAAAACTGACTATACCATGGTCTTCTACGGCCTTAGATCAACAAAACCCAGAAATTTCAGGCCTAAAACCCTAGGCATGCGCCTCAACACGCCGCCAAAGTATTCGGCGGTGCTGCCTTCAGTTTCACGCGCTTACATGCGCCAACACGGACAACCAAGCGCTCGTACGTGCCACACTTGCCCTATGACGTCGTGGATGACGTCATCCTCCACTACCTGCTGACCCGTTTGTCCAGATTCGACCCAGACCGACCCGCAAATCTGACCCAGTCCGAACCGCCTGAAATTAAAAAATTAAAAAAAAAAGAAAAAGAAAAGAGAGAGAGAGAAAATGCTTTGACCAATTGGACCTTTGACCTTGACCAAAAAGTCAAAATTTTCAAAACGGACCTGTCCCACTCAATTTTTCGAGTACATTCCGATTTTGGGACCCATTTCTTCATTCGAAGCTCAGAAATTGTGCAAACGTCCAATTTCCAAAAAAAGTTGACTTTTGTGCAAATGTTGACCAAATGTCAAAATTTTTAAGATGGACCTATCTTGCTCAATTTTTCGAGTACATTCTGATTTTGGAGTCCGTTCCGTCATTTGAGACTCGAAAATTGCAAAAATGACTCAATTCCTAGTGCTCAAAACTTAGGCCCTCAAGATCAAAATTTGAGATTCATCCATTTAATTGGGATCCCTTCAGGGTTATTCTCCAGATTTCATCAAGACTTGCCTTTCAAAGTACAAATGAACTCTCACAAGTGTGTCTTGAAATTACACTAGGTCATTAGTTCAATCTGCTATTCCCGTTCGGTGCCTACCAGTCTTCAACTTACCATTCCTGTTCGGTGCCTAACATTCCCACCTACCGTTCCCACCTACCGTTCTCACCAAAAATTCTCAACTACCATTCTTAACTACCTACCTACCATTCTTCATCTCTCTACTATAAATAGAAGGGCCGGGTTCATCAAAAACTCATCCAAAAAAAAAAAAAAACACTGAATCATGAAATGAAGATTTGCCTCTTTCAGATTTTCAAATCCTCCTTTTCACAACCATTTTTCACTATGACCTCATCATTCTCAACACCTAGCAACCGATTTTGCTTCATATTCGGTTTGAGATCAACCCTCCCATGGGTCGGTCGAAACCCTATTAACAACATCATTGCAGTTTTAAGATCCAAGCAAATTTTGTTTCCCCCCTTAATGACCGCATTCGCCCATAAAATTACTCGTAACAAGGTCTGCATTTTGGTTCCATGTTTCCTTGGACTTGGTTGGCCAGGAAATCCAAGTCCAGCGGACACACCTGTTCCTAACCTCAGGGCTCCTGTAGTCTCTTTCCAATTACTTGGTCTTCCAACAGAAGCAGTGGTTCGGAACAAACAGCAACTTGGCTGGTTTCTAAGACCAGAATCACAAGTTAGCTCCATCTTTCATTTTTCTGTGCTTTTCCAACAAGTGGCAGTAGGTGAAGATAGTAAAAAGTGTTGGGGTATCCTACAAATTGTCTTCCATCCG
Organism: Quercus robur; assembly: GCF_932294415.1. Taxonomy (NCBI): domain Eukaryota; kingdom Viridiplantae; phylum Streptophyta; class Magnoliopsida; order Fagales; family Fagaceae; genus Quercus; species Quercus robur. Next base: position 5,417,013 of record NC_065538.1, read on the forward strand.
ACACTTAAAACAACCTCCAAGGCGCTAGCTCATCAGAATTCAGCCTTTGGTGCTGGTAAATGGTCACCAAAACCTTATTTCATGTCCCCACTACTATGGGACCCAAAGGTCATCGTTGCTGGTACCTCAAAACTCATTTTCTGGAATTACTCCAACTTAAAATCAGCTTGAAGAATTTCAGAAGGTACTCTTTTGAAATTACTTCAACTTAACGTCCGTCGGCATGGTCCCATCATACAGGCACATTCAATAACTTGCCGCCAGACCTCATTCAGCATGCAGTCAGTCCCATATCCAAAGGTGTACTTCCCATAAACATCTACACCAGAAATTCCCCAACATACAAGGCCAGCACCATGGTGGTGTATGTTTTGCCCATTTGCTTTGCTTCATCTCCGTCTTCTTCATTGCCACCACCAGCATACCCAGAATCCATAAGCTTCTGAAATTACCTCAACTTAACTTGAGTGATACAATTACACACGCGCATTCAACCACTTTCCCACATGTCCTCGCCGTAATCCAAAGCATGATCTTCTGAAATAACTTCACCAGAAGTTCTTAAGAACACGAGGCTAGCCTCATGACTCTGCATGCTGTATCCAGCCACCATTCTCTCATCTTCCCCATCTTCTACACCCTGTGATCACCGCCAACGGTCCAAAATACTCTCTTGAAATTACTTCAACTTAACCTCTGTTGAGAAGGCTCCATCACGCAAGTACATTCAAATACTCGCAAACCCATTTTTGGTCTCATCAAAGCCTTTCATATGGGTGGGTCTACTCTTCGAAAATTATTTCATCCTGCTGAAAGCTCCACCACCTTCAACTACTTCACTTAAAGAGTTAAGTACCAAAAATCCATTTTTCGAAACTCATTCCCACACCACACTCCGAGACTGTGTGCGTGAACAAGTCTCGAGGGGGCATTTGTAGAGAGGGAAAATTCCCGACCTATCACAAGCTGACACGTCACATTACCAAGTCCACAAAATACAGCCAATTACAAAGTACCACATACTGCTGCTAGGTTTTGCTATCACTATTCAGAAGCCAACATAAATTTGCCAAGTGTCATGCAAAAACCAATCACACATCAGCGCACGTGTAAGCAATGACACAAACAGCTTCGCACGTGTAAGCGATGACACAAGCAACCTCGCACGTGTAAGCGATGACTTAAGCGAACCAATCAGGCTGTGACATGTGTCACCAATCAAGCTCCGCCATGCGTCGCTCACCCACCCCCAAACTCCTATAAATAGAAGCCTTCCTGAGACATTTAGAAAGACCAGAATTCAGAAGTGAAAAAGCTCTGCGAAGCTCAAGCCTCAAAGCCTTTGAGAACTTCAAGAACTTCAACCCCAAAATCGGAGAACATTCGAAGCAGAATCATCCAGATCATCTGCCTAGATCCTAAAGTTCGCGGGAATCAAGCCAAAAGTGTCCGAAAACATCAACAAATCACAAATCAGTGAAGCTCAACGGATTTAAGCCTCTAAAGCTTCGAAGAACTTCCACCACAAACCTTCGAAGACGAAGAACGCACGAAGAACACGAAGAACGCGAAGAACAAAGAATTTCTAAACAAGCTCATAGCCAGAGATTCATTGTAATTCCGTTTCAGTAATCTTCAATCCATCCCTCAACCAAATTGAAGGATATTTTGTGTTCAAGTCAAAACCACATTACCACAAATCTAATCAATAAGTTTTGCAAGGAGATCGAATCAGAGGATCACTCTTTTGTAATTCTAGAGAATTGTACCACACAATCATAAATACAAATTCGCATTTGTGAAACTATTTTACTTGTTTGATTTATTTCAAACTAGAAATTTAGTCACTTACAGGGATCATTAAAGAGGCAGTTCCACTGGTGGAAGGTCTCTTTGGGCTAAGAAGCCAGGCACAGAAACATCTATTCGAGCTAGTCTGAGATTACTGGTTCTTATTGCTTGGCCTGCATTTTGGAATGCGTTTGACAGAGGCTTAAAATCATGTATTAAATGCACAGCTCATAGTTACTGGTCTTCACTTACAAATATTTCCGACCTCAACAACTTGTTAAGACCCGGTACGTTGACCAAGCTGAGTCTTAGAGTAGTGTGCCCTTTATTTGCAAAAACATTCGAGGAGGAAATCATGGTTAGACCGACAAAATTTGCCATCAGAGGAAGACAAAATGTTAAGAGGAAAGGTAGTAAAACTAAAAGTGCTAAATCCCGTCTCTTCTGCAGAAGCAGCCTTAAACTGGCAAGTAGAAAATGCTGTGGCTCAAAACAAAGTCCTCTCAGGGACAAAAGGTGGTGGAGAAAAGATTGGTGGCGGAGATGGAGGAAAGTCTAGTCCCATCCGTCTCTTCCTTGGAACCATTCTTCATCTACATCAGCAATTACATCTGGATCATTATTATGGTAATAGGGATCATCATACCCCTCAAGAGGGTTTGGCATTTCCCAATGGTCTGCATGTGGTAATTGCTTTCTACAGGTTTTTGGATCCATGGGTACTGCTTGAGATAAAATCCCTTTATTTAGAGATTCTGTCAGTGTGAGAGCATAGTAACAGGATACCCAAGATGGGTCTCGATGTGTGTGCAAAGTGCCATTTGGATTGGTAAGCCACTGTACTTCTGCAGGGTTGAAAAGTCCTTCTGTACGAACATCATTTTTGGAGTTAAGCTTAACAATCAAAGTTGCTGAAGTAATCTTGCTTGCAAATCTTGGATGTTCTGTGGAAGGATATTTTATCCATTCTCCATCATAGGCATCATTTTTCAAAATGTTAAACCAGAATTTATGAAAATATCTATTTTCACGTGGGAAAATATATTTGTAAAATTCTGGTTCAAAATGGATACACAAATGATACTCATTAAGTAAGACCACATGTAGAGATAATGTGCAACCGTCCAGTTTGTTATCTAGAAGGCAAAAGGGGTTTTCCATGGTTGGTCAATATCAGGGAAAATAGCAAGGAAGTGGGGTTGGTGATTTCTGAGATAATTATGGAGGATTCTGATAATTCTTTTGGCTCTGGCTTGAAGGGTCAAGGTCTTTATTTGGTCTTTTATTTCTAGAGGGAGATTCTCTATCATGTTAAGGATATTGATTGCCAAGAAGAAGAGATGTTTGAGGAAGATCCTTCGCAAAGAAAGAAGAAATCTTTCCAGAAAAAACTTAAAGAAATATATGAGGCAGGGGATCCAGAAGTTGACCTTCTTGGAGAACCATCTGGAAAATTTGACTATTATGTTCTTTACCCTAGAACCAGAAAACAAACCCTTCCCTCCTTCCCTTCTTGCAAAGAAAATCTAAACCAGCACCAGAAACCTTCATTGATCCCATATTACCAAAAGGTCCTTCCACAAATACCAAAATACCAGTCACTCCCTACTGCTCAAATACAGAACCCACCATCTTGTTACATGTTTGACCAAGCCTCACCTTCCTATTCTCAGAACTTTCCTCCACTAGAAAGTTTTGATCATCCCCAAACCAATACCAAACATATCTGGAAAATCAAAAACCCTGTCGGAACCAATCCAGATGGAACCAAAAAACAAGTCTCTTCTGCAGAAGCAGCCTTAAACTGGCAAGTAGAAAATGCTGTGGCTCAAAATAAAGTCCTCTCAAAGATACTTGATAATCAGCAAAAGATGGCAGAGGTGGTTACTCACACCTTCTCAGCCTCAAACGCTTTGGTCCAAGACTTGAAGAAAAAGATTAAAACTATTGAACAGGAGTTGGCCACAATTACATCCACAGTCAAAGACTTGTCTGTTTCTTTTCCTCTCATTGGACAAAAAGAAAAACAAAGAAAGCAGTTGCTGCTACAACTTCAATCTATGGAAAGATCCCAGAAAGAACCCACTCTCACTCCTCCCATACATGTCCAAACACCTCTCCAGCCACGACAATCACTATACAAAGACTTGACGGTACCACCGACCTCCCCATTTTCACCAACTTCTCCTTACCAAAATCTCCAGCCACTGGTTATAACACATCCTGACTACAATCCCTTCAAACCAAGTGGAATCTTTCCGGCCATCACATATTCTACCTTACCAGAGTCCCAAAATAAAACACAAAATGAGTCCTCCCCAATAAAAAGGGACAAAGAACCATTATACCAACCTCCAGATCCAACCATAGGAGCCTCTTCAAAACCCCCAGACATGAATATGTTAGCCATAAATCCTGATCCCCCAAACCCAATTTCTTCATTTCTCAAAACTCTCACCCTTGAAGATCCCAAAGAACCCTTTGTGCTTCCTATAATAGAAGACTCAGACTTAGACTTGTCTGGTCTTGGTTTGGAGGAAATATTCATGACTGATCCAAAAGAAGAAGAGGAAGATGATGTTCTCCGTCCCCAAAGGCCTCCATCTCCGCCACCAATCTTTTCACCACCACCTTTTGTCCCAGATCACCAAACCAGATTGTCTTACTCACCAACTACAGATTCAAAACATTTGTTTACCCTTGATAATGTTCCTCCCTCTAAATGGCATGATGAGTTTTTTAATATGTACTCCTGGTGCATAGCTGAACTTCAAACTCCAAATGCCACTACTTCACAGATTATTGCTAAGTTTGTTGCAAGGATTACAGGAAGATTACGAGAATGGTGGATCAATTTGGGAGAATACAGACAGAGACAAGCAGCCCAATGTAATACATTGGAGGATTTCTTTACGATTGTCCATAATGAATTTTTGGGCGCACCAACTCATTATAAGGAGGTAGCACAAGAAGAATTCTTGCTGATGAAATGTTGCTCATTTCAAAGAAAAGATTTGGAGAAACATTTTGACAAGATGTCTAGAAGATATTACTCTTTCAATGGTATGGACGATGTCAATGCCAAGCATACCTTCCTCAATTCTCTCCCAGAACCATTAGGGGACGAGACACTTCGCATGATGAATCTTCAGAAAATAACTTTGCAACAAGCCTCCTTGGGAGAAATTTATCAGCATGCTCTCATAGCCCTTGAAAAACTCTGCAATCAGAGAAAATTTCTTTCAGAAATAGACAAAGTTCATAGCAAGCTCAGAGATAATTGCAAAAGAAAAGATTTGCAGATAAAGTGTTCTGACAAGAATTGTTCCTGTTCAACAAAAAGAAGAGATCATTTCAAGAAATACTCCTGGAAGAAAAAACATTATGCAAGTTCCAAGAAAAGATTTTCAAAAAAGAAAAAAAATTGGAAGTTTCTTCTGACCTACATCACTTTTCTCGTTGGATGATGAGTATTCCCCTCAAGCTTTGGTTGTCATGGCTTATTCCACTTCAGAGGAAGATACAGATCTAGACAATGATGAAGACTCAGAACCAGAAATCCAGACCATCTATACATCCCAGCCTATTATAGCTCCTTTAACCAATCCCACCCCTATAGCCCAGGTACACATCCTCCTAGACACCTACTCCAGACCTATCCCAGTAATAGCCCTGTTTGATACGGGAGTAGCAGCCACAATTCTCCACCCCAAAATTTTTCCTACAGAATGTTGGCTACCCCATAATCAAATGTTTAGAGCGGCAAATGGTGAAACATTCCTTATCACTTTGAAAAGCAAACCTCTGTTCATCAGAATTTTTCCGACTCTCATCATTAGACACCAAGTCCTTGGATCCCCACTCATAGGTAGAGACCTTCTCATAGGATTTGATCTCCTACACCAAATTCCTAACCTTAGATGGTCCTCAAAAGGACTCATGCACAAGCAACACCTTCTCACATGGACCCAAGTTCCTCATCTGTTCACAGTTGACCCCTTTCAGTCTTTAAAATTCCAGATTATCCATGACTATTGTGCAAATACCCACTCTGAATTCCTTCTTAAGAATTCAAATCCTCTGTGGAAAAACCCCAACTTTTTCATATCCCTTCCCTTCAAGAAAAATGAAGATGTTAATCCCACAAAAGCCAGTCATCGGGGAATGAATCCTGAACATTTAACCTTAGCCAAACAAGAGCTTGCCACCCTCCTTTCCGAAGGCCTTATTGAACCAACAACTTCTCCATGGGCATGTGAAGCCTTTTATGTTAATAAGCATTCTGAACAAGTCAGAGGAAAACTCAGATTGGTGATTAATTATCAGGATCTCAATCAATTCCTTGCAGATGATAAATTCCCCCTGCCAAACAAAAGTGCACTCTTTCAACATCTTTCAAGTGCAAAATTTTTTTCAAAGTTTGATCTGAAAGCAGGATTTTGGCAATTGGGAATCCACCTAGAAGAAAGATACAAAACAGCTTTTTGTATCCCTGATCACCACTATCAATGGACTGTTATGCCCTTCGGTCTTAAAAATGCTCCATCCCAATTCCAAAAGGCAATGGTAACGTTGTTCCAGCCACTCCTGAACAATGCATTGATTTACGTCGATGATATTCTCCTGTTTTCCAAGGATGAAGAATCCCATGTGAAGTTGCTCGCTGAATTCTATAATTTAGTGAAATCACAAGGGATCATGCTCTCGGAAAAGAAGATGATCATTGGACAATCCCCTATAGATTTCTTGGGGGTAAATATTTCAGATGGAAAGTATGTACTACAACCTCACATAGCTGCCTCTCTTGGTCAATTCCCAGATAGGCTCACAAGTGCTAAACAGATACAGCAGTTTCTTGGAATTGTTAATTACATGTCAGATTTTATTCCTAAAATCTCCAAGTATAGAAATTCTCTAGCCCAACTGCTGAAAAAATCTCCCCCAGAATGGGATTCTGTCCATACAGAAGCAGTCCAACAGTTGAAAAAATTGGCAGAACAGCTTCCTCCTTTGCAAATCCCAGGAACAGGTAAACGGATTTTGCAAACAAATGCAAGTGATGAGTATTGGGCAGCAGCTCTGTTTGAAGAACTTGATGGTAAAAGAAATATTTGTGGGTATAAAAGTGGTAAATTTAAACCTTCAGAATTACACTACCACTCTACTTTTAAGGAGATTCTTACAGTCAAACATGGAATTGAAAAATTCCAGTTTCATCTTCTTGGGCATCACTTCCTGGTAGAAATGGATATGTCTTCCTTTCCCAAAATGCTTCAGTTCAAAAGGAAAATGCTTCCACACCCCCAGTTACTCAGATGGTCAAATTGGTTTTCACAGTGGTCCTTCCAAGTCAAGCACATCAAAGGAAGAGATAACCTTATCACTTATTATCTTTCCAGAAAGCCTCCAATCCTCAATACCACAATTCTTCCTTCCCCCTTATGTGTATACCCTGTTACAGATCCTTCCTCATCATCAAATCCTTCTCCTGCAATTCCTAGTGATATCCTTAACATGATAGAGAATCTCCCTCTAGAAATAAAAGACCAAATAAAGACCTTGACCCTTCAAGCCAGAGCCAAAAGAATTATCAGAATCCTCCATAATTATCTCAGAAATCACCAACCCCACTTCCTTGCTATTTTCCCTGATATTGACCAACCATGGAAAACCCCTTTTGCCTTCTGGATAACAAACTGGACGGTTGCTCATTATCTCTACATGTGGAACTTACTTAATGAGTATCATTTGTGTATCCATTTTGAACCAGAATTTTACAAATATATTTTCCCACGTGAAAATAGATATTTTCATAAATTCTTGTTTAACATTTTGAAAAATGATGCCTATGATGGAGAATGGATAAAATATCCTTCCACAGAACATCCAAGATTTGCAAGAAATATTACTTTAGCAACTTTGATTGTTAAGCTTAACTCCAAAAATGATGTTCGTACAGAAGGACTTTTCAACCCTGCAGAAGTACAGTGGCTTACCAATCCAGATGGCACTTTGCACACACATCGAGACCCATCTTGGGTATCCTGTTACTATGCTCTCATACTGACAGAATCTCTAAATAAAGGGATCTCAAGCAGTACCCATGGATCCAGAAACCTGCAGAAAGCAATTACCACATGCAGACCATTGGAAAAATGCCAAACCCTCTTGAGGGGTATGATGATCCCTATTACCATAACAATGATCCAGATGTAATTGCTGATGTAGATGAAGAATGGTTCCAAGGAAGAGACGGATGGGACTAGACTTTCCTAATATATTAAAAAAAAAAAAAAAAAAAAAAAAAGCCCTAGAAACGTCTTTAGACGTTTCATCCTTATCCTTACAGCATGCCTTACAGTGATCTTCCCAGCTGTCCATTTCTGCAGTAAGGACCCCTACCATACACCTGCTTCACAGCCTAATCAAGCCAAACTGAGGCTTCTGCCCCTTCAGCCAGGTGTCAACATGGAGCCAGCCCCTACTCTCTCTTTAAGCATTACTGTACTCTACTTGTAAGATATTTCTGTAAGAGTTTTTCCTTATAAATAGCCCCCAAAGGGCTTTGTAAAAAGGCAGAGTGAAGAAGAGAAGAAAGAATCCCTGTAAGATGTCCACCAACATATCCAATGTAAAAAAGTTGTTAAGTCTAATAATATCCTTAAGTTTGCTGTATTTAGTTCTGTGTTCCATTCCTTATTTTCGTGTAATCTTTTATCTCTTCTTAGTTGTATATTTTGTAAACCAATTTTCATAATCTTCTTACACCCTCTTTCAATCTTTCCCCTAGCTCCTGTTTCGTTTTTCTTCTTTTGACCCATTTTTGTTCTTTTGACCCATTTTTGTTAAAAATGCGTTTGCAACTCCCACTAAACTAGGACAGTAAGATATAGAATTCCTGAACTCTATTTAACTATCCATTGTACATGGATATGCATATAGCACGGGAAGGAGCCATTCTACCAAACCATTTAAGAGTTGTAAGCATTCTTGAATGATAAAGAGAGAGCTTCTCTTATGTGTGCCCAGCTGTCAATGTCTCTCCTCTACCCTGGCAAACTGACCTGAGTACTATCACCTAAGGTATTAAAACACTATCATTTAAATACCATTGATGGTCTAATCTATACCACTGACAAAGAAAATGAAAATAAAAGCCTACAGGTTCTGCAGAACCCTCATCTAACAACAAACTTTGAAATTCTTTAGGAACCATAAATGCCTTTGTTTTATTGGCAATGACACACACAATGCCATTGGGTCTTGAACCCACAACCTTAGCCTTCACCTCACTCATTGGCTTAATTAATCAATAAATGCATTCCAAAAGGATTAATTATACAACCACAGAAACATTCTTTCTGGTAAATCAACATAGTTTTAGGACTATATTCAACACAAAACAATAGCTATATAGCAAACATATAACTTTACTCAGACGCTTCTCAAAAAAAAAAAAGGTTAGAACGCCAATGATTCATTTACCAGATAAATCAACATGAATTATCACTAGTTATTGCTTTTGTATGTGTTTTGCCACCTATAATCCATGTAAAATGGAAATAAATGTAGAAGCAAAAAGAAAAATGACAATGAATCAACCATTATTAAGAACGCTACCATGTTTATGCTTTAATGAAGACTTTATTTGAAAATGAAACTAAACTGAGAGGTAATGTAAGGGGACACTAGAACAGAATTTTTACAAGAATGAAAAGGGCACAGCGAAAACTATGAAATAAAACATCTCATTTTAATGGAGCGCAATCAGCTAACTTCCGGAAAATTTTTGGCCAAAACATAAGGATGCATAAAATAATTTATTAATTCTTTTAAATTTTTTTTTTTTTTGATAAGTAATTCTTTTAATTTTATTATAGACGTATCCGAGAATGATAGAACATTTTAAATTGTGGGACTAACAAATTTCCTCTTGAAGTTTTGATTTAAATCAAGAGTTCAAATTTGTTGCGTCAGTTTCTCCTGTATTAATTTCAACTCTCATAAGATTAAGTTCACAATTAATAAACAGGTAACTCACAATCAATTCCAATCTCACACATATAAACCATGACTAATGAACAAATTTGAGGAAGATAAAACTTTTCTCTAATAAATGAAACACAAACTGAATTATAACAACTATAACAACAATATCAATCAAACAAATTTGGAAGAAACCTACCTGATTCATATCAGAGATTAACAATGGGCCCCTACAAAGCTTACTCCCACACACAGTTTCAAAGCTTTACTGATAGTTCAAAACAACATCAGCAGCAGCAACAAGACCAACATTGCATTGTTTTGGGTACTGATTTCAAGTCACCAGGACAAGTTAAAGCTGAGAAAAAACCTGAAATGCACAAACCAATGCACCAATTTTTTGGAGTGGCCACCAAAGAACACAGACACCTGGTTTGATCTTGCATCAAATTCAAGAATCGCTGCTGGTAATTTCACTTCACTAGCTTGCATTAGTTTTTTTTTTTAAATAACTTTTATTGATGAAGAGGCAGTTCCTTTTTTCACCATTATTAGATTCATTAACTCTTGTTTTACACTACTTTCTGTTTACACAACGTTCGCATTTTATAAAACCAGACGTACACATATTTTTTAAGGATGTCCACACTTTAATCTTTTTTTTTTTTTTTTTTGAGAAATGTCCACACTTTAATCTTAAGTGTGTATAATAGTGTGCAATAATCATTACTCTAACAGATTTCTCCTATGCATTATAAATTTGCTTATTCAGTTTTAAGAAAGCAATACATATAAGAATTATATTCAAGTAACAATGTTTATTGATGAAGAGGTAGTACCTCATTTTACTATTATTAGTTTTCTCTAGTCTTGCTTCTTGTGCCAATATTTGACATCTCCATTGTCACTTATGTAATTTGTTTTTGTGCAGATGATTGAAAGTCTCATAATGGTGATACTGGTTGTTTTGATCATGGCCAAAAGAGTCCTTGGTGTTGGTGGGGTCAATATCTATATCATCTTGTGGTTAGGGAAAGCTTTATTTAGCTAAAGGTTGTTGGTGAATAATGTAGGGTCACAACAGGATTTCTGCTCTTTTGCTTTTCTTGATACTTATTTTCTTCTTCCTCCCCTTAAAGAAACACGTTTGGGATTTGTAGACTTGCTTGTTTGAGTGGAAGCATCATGATTTGCTTTGGGGTCCCTTAAATCTAAACTGCGTAGTGATTGAAGCACCTTTCATATGGGTGCTTTATAGTTATATACCAGTTAATGTACGTGGACCGGTCAAATAACATGTGTGCATTAACTTTTGCTCAAATATACACACCATATGGATGGACCCCTTTTGTGCTCAGAACTACTTTGCTTATTCAATAAATTGCTCCAATACGGCTTCCATACTTCTATTATTACGGAGTATTTATCAAATGCTAAATCTCACTGAAATTCTAGATTCCGTTTTTTTTGTTCACTGCTCTGTGATTTGATTTCCCTTGGTATGCCAGTCAGTAAATGAGCATTAGCACTGCTTTATGAGAAAGTAACATTCATTTAATAGCCATTCTATGATGATCACTGTAGCTTCTTTCATGAAGGATCTTGCATTACCGTCAAAATAATGTTCTTATTTGCACATAAAAAAAAAATTTATATAAAAAAAACTATAAAAAGTAATCAACTAGGAAATTGTTGTTTCTATCTTTGTATTTGTTGCCAACCTCATCCTCTATAGTGCTTAGAGTAACCTTATTCTAATTTTTTTTTATTTTTTTTTATCTTTCATTTTTATTTACAAAATTGAAATTTTCAGCCTTAAAATTTTGGGTAATTTGACATTGATTTCAAAATTTTCAAAATTTGGATCCTTACTTCTAACATTATGAATAATGTATTGTTTCATTTAAGTCATTCTGTCATGTGGTGAGGTGGTTACAATGCAAGCTGGATATTGTTTAAGGCAATTTAAATGAAGCTTTTTATATTTAAATTTTAATTAAATAAATTTATTTAATATTAAATAAAAAAATGTTAATTTGATTAATTAAATCCATAATTCGATGATTTTTGAAAAAAAATAAAAATGCATACTTTGATGAATTATTACTAACTAAACCTTGGTTAGTTATGAATTAAATACATAATTTGGAGACATCATTAATTAATGATTGAAACGATGTAGTTTTGAATGACTATAATTGATGAACTTCAACAACCTAATTAATGAATCTTTGAAATAATTTATTGTGATTGGTAACACATTAGTTTGTAATTCGTATGTAGTAAAAATTTGTAATATTGCTAGTATTCTAACATCACTCATAAAATAAAATTGTACATAACTTTTTTTTTTTTTAATTATTACCATTAAATTTGAATCCTTTTTATAATTATGGGTGGGGCTTTTATTTATTTTTTTTTATGACGGCCTGACACCCTTTTGTAATAGAGGCCTTAGGCCTAGGCCTGAACCTACAGTGTTTGTTAAGTGGCAGGTGGCAACTAAGCTCAAAATGCCGTCAATATTCCAAAATTACGTCGTTTTAATTTCTAGTATGTAACCTATACTCTTAAAGTTTGGGATAATTTTGTTGCAATTTTAGATCTATAAAGCGACGTCATTTTGAGTTTAGATTGCACTTAATGGACAGTGGACACCATATCACAGTAGATGGAGAGGAGGTATTAAATCCAAATGATATTTAGGTTCGGGAGATGAATCCAAATTTGAAACTTTAAGGAAGAAATAAAAATAAAAAAATCCCAAACATTATGGGTATAAATTGCAATTTAATCAATCAATTTTTAGGAAAAAGTGCACAAACTTCCCTTAAGGTTTTTTGTTATCATACCCACCTCCTCACTAGTTAAAAATAAGACACTCACTTCTCCTAAAATACAAATTATTCACAATGATCTTCCCTGTATGACCAAAAACGGTTTTACAAAATGGTGAATTAATTACTTGAATGAAAAGGGTTTTTGGACACAATTCAGCCCACAAAAATATGCTGAAAATTTTAAACGTGTATTCTCTTAAAAGATATGCATCACCTGTCAAGAAACCATTGGGCCCAAATTGTCTTAGTCAAATATGAAATATTATTAAACATAAAAACAATATATAACTTAGATTAATAACAAAAAAATAAAAAATAAATAAAAATAAAAACTAAATGATATGGCATAGTTTGTCTGAGGTTGAACTCCACTTTGACCTTAAAAACTTTATACTTCTCTGTAAAGACACAATTCGTAATGACCCCAAAAATGACATTGGGTTCGTACATTTAAAGGCCCAAACAATATAATTTGTAGAGCGTGGGCTTGAAAGGCTAGTCCTTGGTCATCGGACAGCAGTTAGTCGTAGTTTCTATGGAAATTTACACGAGGGTGAACCTGGCGTGTCTAGCAAGGTCTTCTTCCGGTGCGACCTGAGTGGCTCCGGTCCTTAGGCCTCGTCCGAGGAGCTTAGTGTGCTTATTATTCTCCTTCTTTAAGACTTCTTGGTCTGGTAGACGACCCCCCTTTCAATTGGTTCTTTTTCCCTTTTATACTAACATTTACCCTCCTTCCAATGTCCACGTGTAAGCTCCACTTTCTGGAGTTGAGACTTGTCCTATCAGCCCATACCTAGAGTGGTTGGGGGTGGTTGTAAAAGTTGAACAGCATAGTGAAGAGCATGGACCTGTCAGACGCAGAGTTCTTTACTGCAGTATTGGCAGCTTTTTCACTTAGTCTGCTCCTGCACTGAGCTCGTCCTTTCCTTTAGGGGCTCTATGGGGTACCGAGCATAAGATCGTCCTCGGCCATGCCCTTGGACCTTTTTTGGACTTTCACTATGCATCCTCGGCAATAATTCCCTTCGGCTCAAGCCTTGGGCCCTAATGTAGAGTGGGCCAGGGTCACAAATTCTTTGGCCCCACAATAGCCTCTCAGAATCCTGCTGTCCGACCTCTTGGTTGGGGAGGAGGGTTTTGGTGATGTTGGGCCTACATCATGGCTTGCCCAGCTCTGCCCTTCATTAATGTCGGTGTCTCTTCGTTTGCCTGGGAGGTGCACTGGATTATGAGACACTCCTTTAGATTTTCTCACGCGGCGTCCTCGCCGTTTCAGTGCTCGAGGCGCATCTTTAATATGTCCCCTTCACGAGACCACCCAAATCCTATGGTTGTAGACGGTGTTGGGAGTTGAATAGAAACTGTCTCGTTTGGAGCACTTCTTGGAAATCTGCATAGATTAAATGCCGCCAACTTGCACTCCATATAAGAAGCAGGGTAGGTGGTCACTTCCTTTACGTACATATTCTTCAATCCTTTCAAATTCCTAATCCTTCAACTGTGCTCAAAGTTTTCATCGCCAGTGCAATTAAACCTTAGAGAGTGATATGTTTGAGGCATGAGTGGGGGTGAAGGAACCACACCCGTTCCAGAGGCACCGGGTCCTTCCAAGACTCAAGATGGCACGGTCAGGAAAGGGGAGACAGAGACTCAAGACAGCTCTTCGCTTTCACGAGGTGGGAGCGATGCCTTCATCTCTTTCAGTCAAAATCCGAAGCAAGTGCTGGTCGCGTTAGATTTTTGGTGCGACAGTAGTGGGGTTTCTCATCATCAGTACCATCCGCTCTCTCTCGAGCGCTGCTAATATGACACCTACGTGTTAGGAGTCAGAGCTGATGCGAGGATTAAGCATCCCTGCTTCTTCCTCTCTTCCTTCACTGGTGCCTCTTTCCGCCTCCGCTTCTTCTTTTTTCCCATCACCGGCGCTACCCTGGTGTTTCTACTTCTTCTTCTGCTTCTTCTTCTCTTCCATCAGTGGGGTCATCCTGTCATGCATAGTCTCTACCAGAGCAGAGTTTTGAAGGATTTATCTCTTGTATCTTTTTCTTTTTGTTTCTATAATTAGCTTTTGGTACAGGCTTACTTAAGCCCCTCATTGTACGATGTACTATTTCTTTGTCTTAATAAAAGATGATTCTGTTTTATTTTACATATTCTTTCTTTTATGCAGTAATTACTTTGTGAATGGATGTATTTCATATGTGTATTTTTTGAACGATACTTAGGGTAGAAACTCTTGTAACAAAAAGCTATTATTTTGAACTTATTGAGACTGCCAAACATAATAATATCAACCTACAGTAGATTAGACATACGAGACTAACCGTGATAACAGCTAAATGCTCTACATTGCGCGTGAGGCAGTCATTCGAGAATGAGTAACCCAAAATAAACGATCCGAGAGGATTGCCAATTACTAGGGGGCTTGGCCGCGTCCTTGGTAACACATGGCCTTCATTGTTTTTGGTATCTGGTTCAAGGGCCGAGGTATGGCTATAACCGGCCTAAACACTTGTTTGCATTAGTTCACTTAGAGTTGAGGATCTAAGGATAGACTGGGACTTCCATTCGGTCCAGGACTTAACTCAATTTTTAATGGGTGATCTCTCCATGGGTTAGAGTCCGAGGACCATACAATGCCTTGGTTCTGTCCAAAACTGATAATTTTTCTTTTAAGTAGTTGGTTTCCCCATAAGCTTGAGTCCGAGGACCATACAATGCCTTGATTCTGTCCAAAACTGATAATTTTTCTTTTAAGTAGTTGGTTTCCCCATAGGCTTGAGTCTGAAGGCCATACAATGCCTTGGTTTTATCCAAAACTCATAATTTTTCTTTTAAGTAGTTGGTTTCCCCATAGGCTTGAGTCCAAGGACCATACAATGCCTTGGTTCTGTCCAAAACTCATAATTTTTCTTTTAAGTAGTTGGTTTCCCCATAGGCTTGAGTCCGAGGACAATACAATGCCTTGACTCTGTCCAAAACTGATAATTTTTCTTTTAAGTAGTTGGTTTCCCCATAGGCTTGAGTCCGAGGACCATACAATGCCTTGGCTCTGTCCAAAACTGATAATTTTTCTTTTAAGTAGTTGGTTTCCCCATAAGCTTGAGTCCGAGGACCATACAATGCCTTGATTCTGTCCAAAACTGATAATTTTTCTTTTAAGTAATTGGTTTCCCCATAGGCTTAAGTCCGAAGGCCATACAATGCCTTGGTTTTATCCAAAACTCATAATTATTCTTTTAAGTAGTTGGTTTCCCCATAGGCTTGAGTCCAAGGACCATACAATGCCTTGGTTCTGTCCAAAACTCATAATTTTTCTTTTAAGTAGTTGGTTTCCCCATAGGCTTGAGTCCGAGGACAATACAATGCCTTGGCTCTGTCCAAAACTGATCATTTTTCTTTTAAGTAGTTGGTTTCCCCATAGGCTTGAGTTCGAGGACCATACAATGCCTTGATTCTGTCCAAAACTGATAATTTTTCTTTTAAGTAGTTGGTTTCCCCATAAGCTTGAGTCCGAGGACCATACAATGCCTTGATTCTGTCCAAAACTGATAATTTTTCTTCTAAGTAGTTGGTTTCCCCATAGGCTTGAGTCCGAAGGCCGTACAATGCCTTGGTTTTATCCAAAACTCATAATTTTTCTTTTAAGTAGTTGGTTTCCCCATAGGCTTGAGTCTGAAGGCCATACAATGCCTTGGTTCTATCCAAAACTCATAATTTTTCTTTTAAGTAGTTGGTTTCCCCATAGGCTTGAGTCCGAGGACCATACAATGCCTTGGCTCTGTCCAAAACTGATAATTTTTCTTTTAAGTAGTTGGTTTCCCCATAGGCTTGAGTCCGAGGACCATACAATGCCTTGGCTCTGTCCAAAACTGATAATTTTTCTTTTAAGTAGTTGGTTTCCCCATAGGCTTGAGTCCGAGGACCATACAATGCCTTGGCTCTGTCCAAAACTGATAATTTTTCTTTTAAGTAGTTGGTTTCCCCATAAGCTTGAGTTCGAGGACCATACAATGCCTTGATTCTGTCCAAAACTGATAATTTTTCTTTTAAGTAGTTGGTTTCCCCATAGGCTTGAGTCCGAAGGCCATACAATGCCTTGGTTTTATCCAAAACTCATAATTATTCTTTTAAGTAGTTGGTTTCCCCATAGGCTTGAGTCCAAGGACCATACAATGCCTTGGTTCTGTCCAAAACTCATAATTTTTCTTTTAAGTAGTTGGTTTCCCCATAGGCTTGAGTCCGAGGACAATACAATGCCTTGGCTCTGTCCAAAACTGATAATTTTTCTTTTAAGTAGTTGGTTTCCCCATAGGCTTGAGTCCGAGGACCATACAATGCCTTGATTCTGTCCAAAACTGATAATTTTTCTTTTAAGTAGTTGGTTTCCCCATAAGCTTGAGTCCGAGGATCATACAATGCCTTGATTCTGTCCAAAACTGATAATTTTTCTTTTGAGTAGTTGGTTTCCCCATAGGCTTGAGTCCGAAGGCCGTACAATACCTTGGTTTTATTTTTAAACTCATAATTTTTCTTTTAAGTAGTTGGTTTCCCCATAGGCTTGAGTCCAAGGACAATACAATGCCTTGGCTCTGTCCAAAACTGATAATTTTTCTTTTAAGTAGTTGGTTTCCCCATAGGCTTGAGTCCGAGGACAATACAATGCCTTGGCTCTATCCAAAACTGATAATTTTTCTTTTAAGTAGTTGGTTTCCCCATAGACTTGAGTCCGAGGACCATACAATGCCTTGATTCTGTCCAAAACTGATAATTTTTCTTTTAAGTAGTTGGTTTCCCCATAAGCTTGAGTCCGAGGACCATACAATGCCTTGATTCTGTCCAAAACTGATAATTTTTCTTTTGAGTAGTTGGTTTCCCCATAGGCTTGAGTCCGAAGGCCGTACAATGCCTTGGTTTTATTTTTAAACTCATAATTTTTCTTTTAAGTAGTTGGTTTCCCCATAGGCTTGAGTCCGAGGACAATACAATGCCTTGGCTCTGTCCAAAACTGATAATTTTTCTTTTAAGTAGTTGGTTTCCCCATAGGCTTGAGTCCGAGGACCATACAATACCTTGGTTCTGTTCAAAACTCATAATTTTTCTTTTAAGTAGTTGGTTTCCCCATAGGCTTGAGTCCGAGGACCATACAATGCCTTGGTTCTGTCCAAAACTGATAATTTTTCTTTTAAGTAGTTGGTTTCCCCATAGGTTTGAGTCCGAGGACCATACAATGCCTTGGTTCTATCCAAAACTCATAATTTTTCTTTTAAGTAATTGGTTTCCCCATAGACTTGAGTCCGAGGACCATACAATGCCTTGGTTCTGTCCAAAACTCATAATTTTTTCTTTTGAGTAGTTGGTTTCCCCATAGGCTTTGGTTCTGTCCAAAACTCATAATTTTTTCTTTTAAGTAGTTGGTTTCCCCATAGGCTTGAGTCCGAGGACCATACAATGCCTTGGTTCTGTCCAAAACTGATAATTTTTCTTTTAAGTAATTGGTTTCCCCATAGGCTTGAGTCCGAGGACCATACAATGCCTTGGTTTTGTCAAAAACTGATAATTTTCTTTTAAGTAGTTGGTTTCCCCATAAGCTTGAGTCCGAGGACCATACAATGCCTTGGTTCTGTCCAAAACTCACAATTTTTCTTTTATGTAGTTGGTTTTCCCATAGGCTTGAGTTCGAGGACCATACAATGCCTTGGTTCTGTCTAAAACTCATAATTTTTTCTTTTAAGTACCGAGGATTAGCCCCTCAGCCAAGGCATGGGGCGTCGAACCGATGTTGGAATCCCTTAGAACGGCCCTTGTCGCTAGTGCTTCGAAGCATAGCCCCTAGTAGGACTTTATATTAGGGAAATAACACTGGGCCGTTGGAAGTAATGGAGGGGCTTTCACATGCCCTGGGCTGATAGGAGTTCGACCCACCGTCTGTGCCAACACACAAGCCTCCCCACAGACGGCACCAATTTTAAGGACACAATTCGTAACAACCCCAAAAATGACATTGGGTTCGTACGTTTAAAGGCCCAAACAATATAATTTGTGGAGCGTGGGCTTGAAAGGCTAGGCCTTGGTCATCGGACAGCAGTTAGTCGTGGTTTCTATGGAAATTTACACGAGGGTGAACCTGGCGTGTTTAGCAAGGTCTTCTTCCGGTGCGAC
This sequence comes from Quercus robur, assembly GCF_932294415.1. Classification (NCBI taxonomy): domain Eukaryota; kingdom Viridiplantae; phylum Streptophyta; class Magnoliopsida; order Fagales; family Fagaceae; genus Quercus; species Quercus robur. The sequence goes on from NC_065538.1 coordinate 5,435,792, forward strand.
CTGAGTGGCTCTGGTCCTTAGGCCTTGTCCGAGGAGCTTAGTGTGCTTATTATTCTCCTTCTTTAAGACTTCTTGGTCTGGGAGACGACCCCCCCTTTCAATTGGTTCTTTTTCCCTTTTATACTAACATTTACCCTCCTTCTAGTGTCCACGTGTAAGCTCCACTTTCTAGAGTTGAGACTTATCCTATCAGCCCATACCTAGAGTGGTTGGGGGTGGTTGTAAAAGCTGAATAGCATGGTGAAGAGCATGGACCTGTCAGACGCAGAGTTCTTTACTGTAGTATTGGCAGTTTTTTCACTTGGCCTGCTCCTGCACTGAGCTCGTCCTTTCCTTTAGGGGCTCTATGGGGTGCCAAGTATAAGATCGTCCTCGGCCATGCCCTTGGGCCTTTTTTGGACTTTCACTATGCGTCCTCGGCAATAGTTCTCCTCGGCTCAAGCCTTGGGCCCTAATGTAGAGTGGGCCAGGGTCACAGATTCTCTGGCCCCACATTCTCATTTTTCTAATTCTTTAAACGGTATTTGTTTCAAAACCATGACATTTACTATCACCATCTTAGCATCTAAGGAAATTATTGATGTTATAAAATCGAATTCAATTATTTCAAAATAAGTTGATCGAATTTGAGAAACTCTATTAATTTACTATCACCATCTTAGCATCTATGTAAATTATTGATGTTATAAAATCAAATTCATTTATTTCAAAATAAGTTAATAGGATTTGAGAAACTCTATTAATTTAAAAAGTCATGTTGAGGAATGCCCTAAGAGTAATTATTAATAAACTATTTTTAGAATGTATTAATAAATTTTTATAGGGAATATAAAAAGCTATCTAAAAAGTCAACTATTTTTTTCTTTTTCAATAAAAATTTTCAAAAACTAGTTTTTAAATCAATATCCTTAGAATATCCATTAATTTTTCCCTAATTTAAAAACTTGAGAGAGATCTTAATATAGTGTTTCATAGGATGTCATTAGACACAGGAAATTAAAATAGTTTTTTTTTTTTTTTGAATTTCACTAATATTTTAGTTCATTTGTCTTTAGCTATATCCCAAAGACGGATGTGATATAAATTAAAAACTTGGTAAATGCAAAGTCTACCAAATTTAATCTGAATATTTGAATGAGTAGTTCCCTCTTTGAATAAGGTATTAATATTTAGCCAAAAAAGTACTATGCAAAAAAGCTGACTTCCATAAAGTCCTTTTATGATTCTATTTTTTCTCATTTTGTCACCAAACAAACTATCATTTATTAAATGTGTTTTTGTTTCTCTTAAAAAAAAAAAAAAAAAAAAAAAAGAATGGGTAGTTGTCTCACATTGCTTAAGAGGGTGTGTTGTGTGTAGTATAACTTGTTCCACCATTCCTTAAAAGTTACCATGACTTTTGAGTGGAGTTGTGACGTGTCTTTGTATTAAAACCTCTTTATTTTTCCCTTGTGTGTGTGCGTGTTTGTTTCTCAAAAAAAAAAAAAAAAAAAATACTAACATACAGAAATCACAGCTGCTACGTAAGTTTTCTAGAGAAATTTTTATTGGATATGTCATTGATGACTTGATTTACTTGATTTAATGATGGCTTGATTTACTTCATTTAGGCTTGAGTTTAAACCATCAGTACTGTACGTAGTAAGTAACTATTAAATTGAAGTGTAAATGATAAAGAGTTGGGTGAGAAAGAAGACTGTCTCATTGAATCACTATAACCTCCAATTAATGGAGTATTCTTTCGATAGTGAGTTTGTGGCCTACCCTTAAAAGTTAAAACAAATTTCATCTACTCTCGTTCTCCCAATTAATTACTCTGAAAAAAAATTACCTATTATTCTTTAATATATTTAAGAGTGTATTTTTTGAATGAGTTTATTTTCGTTAGCTGATTTCATCTAAATTAGATATGAAAAGTGTAAAATACAGTTATACTTGTAAACAAATGGTATAAATAAATTCATGTTTTAAATAAAAACAAACATATTCCCTAACCAAACGAAACTCACTTGAAATTTTCTTATTTTCTCAAAATAACATAATATAAAAATATTAAGAAAATCTGAAAAGGGATAGAACTTTCATATTTGATTAAAGGATTCTAAATTTTACATTATGTTTGTTTTCGCGAAAAGAGAGGGAAGAGAAGAGAAAAGAATTAAGAAAGTGTAAGAAAAATGAAAGGAAAAAGAAAACCCTTATTTATGTGTATTTAGATGTAGTGGGGAAGAGAAATGAAAAAAAAGAGTAAAATAATAAAATTGTAATAAATGATGGCTTTACTAATTTATTGTTAAAGATTAAAAGTTAAAAATTAATTATGAACATGTACAAGTAATTTTAAAAAAAAAAATCAAACTTTTCTAGTATAGTAATTTTATGAATGTAAGGACTCAATTCGTAATGACCCCAAACTGATGTTGGGTTCGTACGTTAAGGGCCCAAACAATATAATTTGTAGAGCGTGGGTTTGAAAGGCTGGGCCTTGGTCACCGGACGGTGGTTGGTCATGGTGTTTATACAGAATTAAATCATGTTCGCTCGAGGAGTCTTTCTCCTCGATACGGTCTGAGAGGCTCTGGTTCTTGACCTTTTTTCTCAGCCACTCTCTCTGGATTGCTTCTTTTCCTTTTATATTAGCCTGTACCCTTCATCCAACGTCCACGTGTGGGTTTAACTTTCCAGGACTGATACTTGTCCCATCAGCCCATACCCAAAGTGGTTGGGGGTGGTTGTAAAAGTTGAAGAGTATGGTCCTGTTAGGTGCAGATTGCCTAATTGCAGTACTGGCAGCCTTTTACTTAGGCCGCTCCTGCACTGTGCTCGCCCTTTCTTTTAGGGGCACTATGAGATGCCGAGCACAAGATCGTCCTCGGCCATATCCTTAGGCCGTTCTGGACTCCTATTGTGCGTCCTTCGGCATTACCTTTCCTCGGCCCAGGCCTTGGGTCTTAATATAAAATGGGCCGGGGTCATAAATTCTCTGACTCCACAATAGCCCCTCAAAATCCTATTGTCCGACCTCTTGGTCAGAAAGGAGGGTTTTGGTGATGCCAAGCTTTTATCATAGTTTGTCTAGTTTTGCCCTTCATTAATGTCAGTGTCTCTTCATCTGCCTAGGAAATGCGCCGGGTTACGAGACATTCTTTTAGATTTATTCACGATGCGCTCCTACTATTTCAATGTACGAGGCGCGTCTTTAATAAGTTCCCTTCACGAGGCCACTCAAATCCGACGGCTATAGACGGCGTTGGGAGCTGAGTGGATACTATCTCATTTGCAGCTCTTCTTGGAAATCTATATAGATTAAATGCCACCAAACCTGCCTTCCATATAAGAAGTAAGGCAGGAGGTCACTTCCTTTACGCACAGACCCTTCAGTCTTTCTAAAGTCCTAAACCTTCAACTACGCTCAAAGTTTTCCTTATCAGCATAATCAAACCTTAGAGTGTGATATGTTTGAGGTAAAAGCGGGGGAGAAGAAACCACATCCTCTCCAGAAGCACCAGGTCCCTCCGTAACTTAAGATGGCTCAGTCAGGGCAGGGTAGGCAGAGACCTAAGATATCTTTCCCCTTCCTTCAGCCAAAATCCGAAGCAGGTGTTAATCGCATCAAATTTTTGGTGCAACGGAGCTGGGGTTGCTCATCATCAGTACCATCCGCTCTCTTTCGAGCATAGCTAATATGGCACCTGTGTGATAGGAGTCAGGGCTGACGCAGGGATTAAACATCCTTACTTCTTCCTCTCTTCCTTCACTGGTGCCTCCTTTCGCCTCCTCTTCTTCTTCTTTCCCATCACCAGATCCATCCTGGTGCTTTTACTTCTTCCTCTTCTTCTCCTCATCCACCAAAGGGGGTCACCCTCTCATACATAATCGCCACTGGAGCAGAGTTTAGAAAGATTTGTCGTTTCCTTGTATCTTTTTACTTTTGCTTTTGTAATTAGCTTCCTGTATTGGCTTGTTTAAGCCCCTCATTGTACGCTGTACTACTTCTTTATATTAATAAAAGTTGACATTATTTTATTCTATGCATTCCTTCTTTTCTACAATAGTTATGCTGTGAAGGGGTGTGCTTTTATATGATTATTTTCTATTTATTTTTTATTCTGAAAGATACTTAGGGCCGACACCCTTGTTAAGAAAAAGATATTATTCTGAGTTTATTGAAACTATTCGGCACAATAATGCCGACCTGAAAAAGGTTACATACCCAAGACTAGCCGAGATGACAGCTGAATGCTTGGTACCGTGTAGGAGGTAGTCATCTGAGAATGGGTAACCCAAAACGAACCGCTCATGCGGGTCGCTATGTACTAGGGTACTTTGCCACCTTCCTGACAACCTTCATAGCCTTGGCCATTTTTGGCATCCGGTCCATGGATCGAAGTACGACCATACCGAACTTAAACGCTCGTTTGCATCAGTTCCTTTAGAACTGAGGATTTGAGGACAGATCGGGATCTTCACTCCGTCTAGGACTTAATCCGACTTTCAGTAAATAATTTTCCTGTAGGTCTGAGCAATCTAGAATTCTCCTTAAGTGGTTGGTTTCCCCATAAATTTGAGTCCGAGGACCATGCAATACCTTAGTTCTATCCAAAACTTAGCATTTTTGAGTAGTTGGTTTCCCCATAGGTTTGAGTCCGAGGACCATACAATACCTTGGTTCTGTCCAAAACTTAGATATTTCTTTAAGTAGTTGGTTTCCCCATAGGTTTGAGTCCGAGGACCATACAATACCTTGGTTCTGTCCAAAACTTAGATATTTTCTTTAAATAGTTGGTTTCTCCATAGGTTTGAGTCCGAGGACCATACAATACCTTGATTCTGTTCAAAACTTAGATATTTCTTTAAGTAGTTGGTTTCTCCATAGGTTTGAGTTCGAGGACCATATAATACCTTGGTTCTGTCCAAAACTTAGATATTTTCTTTAAGTAGTTGGTTTCCCCATAGGTTTGAGTCCGAGGACCATACAATACCTTGGTTCTGTCCAAAACTTAGATATTTTCTTTAAGTAGTTGGTTTCCTCATAGGTTTAAGTCCGAGGACCATACAATACCTTGGTTCTGTCCAAAACTTAGATATTTTCTTTAAGTGGACATTGGTTTGGGGGGATTAGCAACTCAGCCAAGCCCCTAGAACCATCCGCGCTACTGACGCTTCGAAGCGTAGCCCCTAATGGAACTTTATTTTAGAGCACTACAACAGGCTGTTGGGAGTGATGGGAGGACTTTCTCGACCCACCGCCTGTGCCAACACACAAGCCTTCCCACAGACGGCGCCAATTGTAAGGACTCAATTCGTAATGACCCCAAACTGATATTGGGTTCGTACGTTAAGGGCCCAAACAATATAATTTGTAGAGCGTGGGTTTGAAAGGCTAGGCCTTGGTCACCGAACGGTGGTTGGTCATGGTGTTCATACAGAATTAAACCATGTTCACTCGAGGAGTCTTTCTCCTCGATACGGCCTGGGAGGCTCTAGTTCTTGGCCTTTTTTCCCAGCCACTCTCTCTGGATTGTTTACTTTTCCTTTTATATTAGCCTGTACGCCTCATCCAACGTCCACGTGTGGGTTCGACTTTCTAGGACTGATACTTGTCCCATCAGCCCATACCCAAAGTGGTTGGGGGTGGTTGTAAAAGCTGAAGAGTATGGTCCTGTCAGGTGCAGAGTGCTTTATTGCAGTACTGACAGCCTTTTACTTGGGCCACTCCTGCACTGTGCTCGCCCTTTCTTTTAGGGGCACTATGAGATGCCGAGCACAAGATCGTCCTTGGCCATATCCTTAGCCGTTCTGGACTCCCATTGTGCGTCCTCGTCATTACCTTTCCTCGGCCCAGGCCTTGGGTCTTAATATAAAATAGGCCAGGGTCATAAATTCTCTGACCCCACAATGAATTTAGAGGGAAAATAAAAATTATAAATATTGACAGAACTTATAAAAACCTTTTTTCTCCGCATTTCTTTTCTCTTCTCTATTTTTTTTTTTAAATTTATTTTTCCTAACCAAACAAAAGACAAAGTTCAAAATTTCAAATGTAATGGGAAAGAGGGGAAAAGAGAGAGAGAGAGAGAGAGAGAGAGAGAGAGTAAAATAATAAAATAATAATAAACGGTGACTTCACTATTTTATTGTTAAAAATTAATTATGAACATATACAAGTAATTTAAAAAAAAATAAAAAAAAACTTTTCTAAAGGTATGGTAATTTTATGAATTTCAAGGGAAAATAAAAATTACAAAAATTGACAGGACTTATAAAAAACTTTTTTCTCCACATTTCATTTTCTCTATTTTTTTTTTAAATTATTTTTCCTAACCAAACAAAGGACAGAGTTTATTCTCTTCCCTTCTCTCTGTTGCACCTTATAACCAAAACATATATAGTGTAAAGTTTAATAGTAAAAAAGTAGATATCGTGTAATTTGAATTTATTCCTCTTATCATTTTATAATATTTGAAAAAAGTTAAAGTAAGATTTTAAGATAAAATATTAGTACGATAAAATAAAGTAAGTCAGAATTATGTGGGCCATAATTAAGACAGTCTGACAGGAAATGTAAGAGCTAAGTGTAGAGTGACAAAATTCTATGTTTTTTTTTTTTTTTTTTTTTTTGCTTCACCTGGCTGATAGTGAAGCTTCATCAAAACCACACCCGTGCAAAGTTAAAACCAATCTTCCAGGTGAATTTATAGACCGAAGACTCACAACTTGCTACAAACACACACATACATTCCCCACCAAATTAAAATCTTGCAGCTATCTCCATTGTAACAACAGCTGTGTCACTCTCACTCACTGCCACACCTACCACAACCAGCAAACACCACCACCTTAGTTTTCTCACCTCAAGATTCTTAGGTTTGGTTGTGTTTGATCAAACTCTAAATTTTTTGCACCAAACAAACATTTTGCGATTTCACAACCCGTTGATTTATGTGATTGTGCGTTGGCAATATGTAAGGTGGGTTGGTTGTATAAGATAGAAAATGTTGTTGCCCAAATTAGCAAGTTATGAATAACAATGCGAACTCAATATAAAACTCACAGTAAATTCAATACTAGGTAAAAATATTTCTTTTTCCTATTCTTTTAATTTATTAAAAGAATATAACATTGTTTTATAATAAAAGTGAAATTAATAATCAATTATATGAAAATAATATTTTATATTAATAACATATCATCTTAATAAATTGTGAAACAAAATTGAAAATTTTTTCCTCTATTAATTTCAATTTCAATATAAAAAAAAATGATTCATTCAATAATCCATTAATATATATGTTACTTATGTAATTTTATTATAAACTGATGTGACAATATGTTCCTACCAGTTTTATGCTTCAGGCTCTAAATTAATAGACTCACGGTACATACACAAAACAACTCAACAATCACATCTCTAGTGTGAGTATTCAATTATTTATTGAAGGAATTAGCAACTAGCAAGTACAGAGAGACGGGAATCCATTAAAAAAAAATAATAATAAATAATAATAATAATAATAATAATTATTATTATTATTAAAAAAAATAAAATTGATAGAGAGGGGACTTTTTGCCAAGGACTTTTTCTTATTCGGTAAACAGAGTCAATTTTGGGTTTTTATTTTGGACTTGAATTTTATAATAAGCTCATACATTGTGCGAGAGTCCATGTTAATAACATTTCAGCCTTCAGCTTTTTCTTGCTAAGCAACTAGATATGCTTGTATATATGCTTACTAACCTGTCTTACATAAACCTTATGTTGGAACATCTTTTAACTGATTGCAGGAGCTGAATGAAGAACTTCCTTAATCGTATAGTTTCACATGTCTATAGGGAATCCAATAGATGTGCTGATAGTTTACCAAAAATGAGAGTTGTACAAGATACGATTTCTATATTTTGTATGACCTGCCCCCTATAGTGGGCTGGCTTTTGATAAAGCTGAATTTGACTTTTGATAAACCCGAGTTTTTTTTGTAATAAACCAATGGTTTCTTGTTAAATATTATGAGCTTGTTTAACCAAAAAATGAAGAAAATTTTTTTAGCTTTGAATATTTGAGATACAAATCTTGTCCACAACTAGTTTTTGTTTGATGATAATGGTGATTATGTGCTTAGATGAGGTTCTGATGAATTTTTATAGTAGTCCTAGCATGGTGTGGATGTTCATTTGAAATTATTATCATTCAAGAGATGTAAAATTATTATAAAAATGGTATTAACTATGGGTCCATATTGAAGTGATTTTGCTCTATTTATCACTCAACAACCAATAAAGTCTAATAAAAAATAAATAAATAAGTATAGAGTTGTGAAGAAAGATTATGATAACAATTTCCCTTAGCATTGCTCAAATTATTATGGCTACAATATAGAGTTGACAAAAGGATTTGCTAGACATTGCTGGAAGTGGGAGGATAATCAGATTCTTTAAAGAACATGTACCGAAAACAAGTTATCCCAATCCTATGGGAATAGGTTTGCAAAGCAGTTCCAATTGTTCTTGCGTCAATCCTAAATTTTGTATCTTAATATTCGGCTTAAAAAATGGCTGTGTGCGACTCATTCAAATAAGCCAAATTTGAATTAGCTATAAATAAAAATAAATAGAAGGGAGACTTTAAATTTTTAAATATTTTACTTATAAAACAAATAAATTGGATGCCTTCTCATGATACATTTTGGTCATTTTCACACTTTGAAATGTCACAATTGTATGCTAGCCAGGCCATGTATGACTTCTCATGACACGCTTTGGTCCAAGTGCACCTTCTTCTGTATGGCTTCTAATGACACGTTTTCGTCCAAGTGCACCTTCACATGTTTTATAACGTAATGACACATTTTGGACCAAGTGCACAAACCCAAATTAGCAACAAAAAAAAAAAAATGTACATACTCAGTTGGGCCAGATTAACCAGTCAAGTCAATCAACAACCCTTTATAATTCTGGAGCGCTCACATATACATTTGGGATGTTTTATTTGCATGACTTAGAAGAAACATTTGTGCCATTGGGGCATCTTATATTACCAATTTATATAGTTATATGTATATATGTATATTTGATTGTAGAACTGCAGATTTCAAAATCTCTATTTTTTTTTTTTTAATTTAATAGTTGGGAAGGGAGAATAAGAACCAGTTGAATGATAAAACTCTTGACAAATCTCAACTAGTATTTTACTCAAAAATACAAAGCTCTCCCAATTTTGCAAGGTTTGAAGACATAGTTAGTAATTAGTAAGTACAGTCTTACACCAATTTTAGAGAGGTTAATTCCCAAACTCAAACCTGCGACAAATAGAGAGCACTTGCCATCACATCTTCTGTCCTCTTCCCTCATATCATTCAACAGCATGTATTGATTACAATTCCATTATGACATAAATGCTCTCATGTGCCCAGCATGCCAAATGTCCTATAAAATGCCCTGCATACCTACAACTTGAAGAAATGCCAAGCAGGGTACAATCTACTCAATGCAACACATATTTGACAACCAACATATAAGTTAGGAAGACTGGGATTTCCATAAGAATACCCTTAACTATCATCAATTGTTTTGCACATCTAACTACCATTCTTTGTTATAAATGCGTTTGCAAATCCCACTAAACTAGGACAGTAAGATACAGAATTCCTGAACTCTATTTAACTATCCATTGTACATGGATATGCATATAGCACGGGAAGGAGCCATTCTACCAAACCATTTAAGAGTTGTAAGCATTCTTGAATGATAAAGAGAGAGCTTCTCTTATGTGTGCTCAGCTGTCAATGTCTCTCCTCTACCCTGGCAAACTGACCTGAGTACTATCACCTAAGGTATTAAAACACTATCATTTAAATACCATTGATGGTCTAATCTATACCACTGACAAAGAAAATGAAAATAAAAGCCTACAGGTTCTGCAGAACCCTCATCTAACAACAAACTTTGAAATGCTTTAGGAACCATAAATGCCTTTGTTTTATTGGCAATGACACACACAATGCCAGTGCGTCTTGAACCCACAACCTTAGCCTTCACCTCGCTCATTGGCCTAATTAATCCATAAATGCATTCCAAAAGGATTAATTATACAACCACAGAAACATTCTTTCTGGTAAATCAACATAGTTTTAGGACTATATTCAACACAAAACAATAGCTATATAGCAAACATATAACTTTACTCAGACGCTTCTCAAAAAAAAAAAAGGTTAGAACGCCAATGATTCATTTACCAGATAAATCAACATGAATTATCACTAGTTATTGCTTTTGTATGTGTTTTGCCACCTATAATCCATGTAAAATGGAAATAAATGTAGAAGCAAAAAGAAAAATGACAATGAATTAACCATTGTTAAGAACGCTACCATGTTTATGCTTTAATGAAGACTTAATTTGAAAATGAAACTAAACTGAGAGGTAATGTAAAGGGACACTAAAACAGAATTTTTACAAGAATGAAAAGGGCACAACTAAAACAATGAAATAAAACATCTCATTTTAATGGAGCCCAATCAGCAAACTTCCGGAAAATTTTTGGCCAAAACATAAGGATGCATAAAAATAATTTATTAATTCTTATAATTTTATTATAGACGTATCCGAGAATGATAGAACATTTTAAATTGTGGGACTAACAAATTTCCTCTTGATGTTTTGATTTAAATCAAGAGTTCAAATTTGTTACCTCAGTTTCTCCTGTATTAATTTCAACTCTCATAAGATTAAGTAAGTTCACAATTAATAAACAGGTAACTCACAATCAATTCCAATCTCACACATATAAACCATGACTAATGAACAAATTTGAGGAAGATAACACTTTTCTCTAATAAATGAAACACAAACTGAATTATAACAACTATAAAAACAATATCAATCAAACAAATCTTGAAGAAATAACACTAAAAATTGTCATTGTAAAATTTCCACGATCCTGACATTGTTATACATTCACACAAGTTAGCAGAATTTAACATGAAACTAATGAGCTCAACAACAAAGGGCAAAAGGGTTTCTCCTTCTATCAATTATAAGCCGTGTACTTTAAACCAATAAGAACAAATTAATAAACAAAGTGAAAGAAAATTTTCCAAATCAACAATTACCCATTTACAAATGCCCGATGCTCCAATGAATCCGCCATTCACGTCCTCCAAAAAAATTACAACGCTGTGCCGCTTGGAATAAAAGAATTGGTGAGAGTAAAACTCCAACATGACCTTAAAAAATTTTCCAATTTTTCAATCCAATTACAAGTCTAAAATGTGTCCTTGAGCTTCAGGAGCTGCCTTCTCTTGAAAATCAAGAATCCCACCACACCAATTTGGAGGATTGTGGCGATAACCATAAACAATATTCCAATCTTCTTCCCACGATTGAGAGTCTTCTGTTTATGCCTTGCGTATGAACGTAGATCTGGGGGAACGGGATTTTGGTTAAATTTATGGTTCTGTCGTGGTGGCAGTACTGGAGGCGGTAGAGCTGCCGATGGAGTCCGCGGAGCTGTCTTATCTAATGGAGATGGAGGTGGCAGAGGAGGCGGCGGATCTGTCAAACCTAATGGAGGTGGAGGCGGCGGAGGAGGCGGCGGCGGAGGAGGAGAAGGAGGTGGATATGATGGCGGAGGTGGTGGAGGTGGAGGTGGTGGAGGTGGTTGAGGTGAAAGAGAGTTCGAATCAGTTGGTGATTGGGACTCGACATAGAATGCAAGGATACTAATGGCAAAGCCAAATACTAGGAACACCAAGGTTGTTGGTGGTAATGATGGTTGTTCCATGGAACAACAATGAAAAAAAAAAAAAAAAAAATTATAAATTTATCTAACTTCAGGGTTTGGATTAGATTCCAAAGTCTTTTCTTGCATCTGGGTCCAACCCCAGATGATTGATTTTCAGCTATGAAAGCTAGGGTTTAGGCATAGGTATGGTTTTTTGAATCTGGGTTCCTGTGATCTCTAGCTCCCATGTAAAGTCAACCAATTGGGTCAAATCGGTTTGTTCCCAAATGGTTGATTTCTCTTTGTTCTTCAGACTGATTCAGAATCTTGTGAGATTTGGGAACCATAGAAATCGGTCTGGGGAAAAAGTTTCTAAATTTTTGAATCTGGGTGTTTTTGGTACTCGGATTTTTGTGTTTGAGGATTTTAGAGAAATGGGTCAAATGGGTTTGGTCCAAAAGATATCAAATTTGCGTGTACACGACATTAGCAGCTATTGAGGAATCAAGGATGATTGTGTCTGAATCTGAGGTTTCTGGGATTTTGTCTCTTGATCTTTGTGAGGGATCAAATGAATTAGTCAAACGGGTTGGTGAGAAAGGCATTGATTGATTGATTGATTCGAACGTGTAAATGGCCGGAAGAGATCGAATCGAAGAGTTTTTTTTTTTTCTTTCCTCACCTTCTCAGAAATGGAGGAGAGACAGAGAGAGAGAGACAGGGTCTACGCTGGATTCAACGGTTGGGGCTAAATTGGTTATTGAGTCATACCAAAGAATCATCTTTCTGAGCTGTATTTAGGAGAGAGAAAATGTCCACCCTTTATCATCGTGAGTTGCTGTTAGTTTGGCAAAACCATGGGGAATTATAAATCCAACTTTAGTGTTGTTGGATCATGTGGGCCTAAAATGGAATGGGATCATGGTTATGGATTTAGGGTGATGTTGAAAGAGGGCTTTGAGCCCATCGTAGATCCTTGAAAAAGACCCAATATTAGTTTAACTTGCTGAGATAATATAGCCACAAAACAAAGGACTAGGAGTAATGATTTTTAGAAGCTTTCTTCTATTCTTGCTATACATATAAGTACAAGTTGGCCCTTGACTAGAAACAGCTCAACACTTGCTTAGCTTTGCTACGTTTAGCGTTGCAATTAGGCATTCATGACCTAATAATTGAAATGGATGCTATAGTGTTGATAGATTTGACACTCCTTACATAATTATTGAAATTGATGCTAAAGTAGCCGTGGGATTCATTTACGTTGGGTAAATTACTATTTTTTTTCATCGTAATGTTTCAAATGTAACAGTTCAGTCTCTTACCTTTTTGCTTTATGTTAAAATAGTCATGTTTGTTAAATAATTGATGAAAAATACTGAAGTAGTTAATGAGTAAAATAAAATATTATTTTTATGCCACTTAGGCTACCATATTGCTTAAACTTAAAAATTATTAATCTGATAATAAATCTAAAGTCAATTTTTTTTTTTTTTAAAAAAAAAATTGTTTGACCATCGCGCTCCAATGATTGATTAATTAAACTTTAACTCATAGATTAACGGTAAAAATTTTTTTTTTGAGAAGAAATAGATTAACGGTAATTGAAGAAGCGAAATAAAAAATAAAAAAATAAAAACAACTAAGCTTTTGTGTTTATCTCAAAAATAGATAAAGTAATAGACGATTGATATCAACAATTTAGTTGTATTTTAGTTATGATTTTCCTTCTTCAGTTCGTTGGATTACACTTCTCTTCTATGATTGAGGTTAGCCTCCTTTTAATTAGATTTATCTATATATAATGTTTCAATCATGATATTGCCTTAATGAAAGTCGAAGATTAAATTATAGAAAAAAGGAGAATAACAAGCCCGGTTGTTTGGAGTAGGATTAGTAATGAGTTCATTTTTAGACAGAGAAGTGCTACATCCATAAACCACAACACTTTTACAACAGGTCTTTAAGTGTTAAATTGTTATTTGTTTTAATTTGAAACAACTATTGAAATTACTTTTTTATCTACCAATAACATTCAGTAACAACATTCCATTTAAAATTTGCTGTGAAAATATATATTGTGAACATGACATTTTTTTTTTTCAAATAAGATAATGGTCATGCTGATTCACTCAATTTGAAGCCTACCTAAAATATATTAATGTTAAGATGAATTAGTCAAGAGTAATTGGATTTAGTTTACCCTTTTTTTTGAGAGAAATGGATTTCTCAAGGGTACTTATCTCAAGTTTGATAAATCTCACACATCTGTTAAATCCGCATATTGCTGTTCCTTCCGTCTTACAAATAATTTTTCCTTTAGACTAGAGAGATCTCCATAAAAGGGACATAAATCTAGGTTTCCGAATCTTCATGGTCCAATTTACTAAAATTTGAAATTGGAATTTAATGTTTCTTGCATTGCCACCTTTTTCGTTCTTCCCTGTTTCCTGTCCAACCACAAAGGGCCCTAAATTTGACAAATTAATGGAAAAAAAAAATGTGTTGATTGGAATATTGTAGAGGAGTGGAAGATGCTAAAATTCTGACTACGCTGTTTACTTTGAAACTAATAATGGAAATATTGCTTAAACATGCTTTGCTAAAATTAAGAGTCAAATTTGTCCAAATTTCTTGACCATCAATCAAAAGGAATGAATTCTCTTGTTTATCAAAAAGAAAGGGGGAAAAATGTTACACTCTCATTACTTGCAACTTTTTTTTTTTTTTTTTTGGATAAACTTCAAATTTCATTCAAAATAAAGGAACGTGGAGGCAATCATCCATACAAGCAGAGTAAACCACATAGGGAAGATTGTCCTTATTACAATAAAGAGACATTTTAGATGCTACTGAGTGCTTTGCAGTAGCATGAGTTGCAGCATTGCACACTCTATTGACCCAACGAAAACAAACACTCACAAAACAAATTTTAAGACTTAAGATACTACTAATAATATTACTGATAGACCAATCAGGTGGGACATCTTCAACTGAAAGAGGGTCAAAACATTGCTTTGCATCTCCTTCGATTTGAACATGACTCCATTGTTCATGGTTTGCAAGTTGCATTGCCCAAAGGATTGCATAGGCCTCAGCAACAATGGGGGAGCAAGGTTGGTGAAGCTTGGACCAAACTTTAATGACTGTGCCCTTATGATCTCTAGCCACAACTGCAAGAGTGGAGAAGGATTCAGTTATGGCCGCATCAACATTAAGCTTTATCCAGCCAATGGGAGGCGGCTCCCAAAATAGGTGCTTTGCTTGAGCAGTAGGGAGTGTCTCCAAAGTAATCAAAGTGGAAAATTCTTGGAACTTAAGTTGAATTTGCTTGATAGAATCAAAGATATCAATTTGAGCCTCCTGATATGTGGTTCTATTTCTCAGATGCCAAATTTCATCAATTATATGAGCCATGTTCAAGGATATACGCCATTGATCTTCTTGAAGGCATAAGGCTTGGGGTGGATTCAATACTAGCTTGATAATGTCAGAGCTGGAGGAGATGTGCAACTCATCAGCTCTAAGGCCCTAGCAGCTGGAGTACCAAATTGCTCTAGCAACTGGGCACTTAAAGAAGAGGTGGCAGCGAGATTCAATCTCATCGCCACATAGCACACAAGATGGGTCATCTATGCCCATTCTTTGAAGCAGATTTTCTTTCGTTGGAATGTTGTTGGTTCCTAATCTCCAAAGAAACATTTTGATCCGTTCAGGGGCTTTGAGCTTCCAAAGCTTTTTCCAATTGACATCTAAATGAGGTGCTGAACAAGGGGGTTGGGTTACAATATGGAAGGCTGATTTGACAGAGAATTTTCCATTGGGGTTTAATGTCCATATGAGCTTGTCTGGCCTTGGGGTAGGTGGAAGGTCTATGGATAGTATGGCATTGGCAGAGTTAGGCTCAAACAAATCTTTGATGAGGCTTACATTCCACATAAAAGAAACTTGATCAATCAGTTGGGAGACCATCAGTGGATTAGTATCGAAATTGGCTGACTTTGGATGGGGCTTGAAGCCTTGGATCCAAGGTACCCAAGGGTCTTGCCAAACATTAATAGAAGCTCCATTTCCGATGAGGTAGCAAGCGCCCTAGACAATGATGCTTTTAACCCCCTCGATGGCTTTCCAAATGGGAGACGCAGCTTTTGGAGGTTCCTTGAATAGCCAATCATTTCGAACTTTGTATTTGGCTCTAAGAATTTCCATGCATAAACTATCTCTCTTAGATGCAACCATCCAAGCTAGTTTTGCAAGAAGTGCTCTATTAGAGTCTTTGGCTTTTTTAAAACCAAGACCGCCTTTACCTTTCGGTAGGCAGAGCTTATCCCAAGCTTTCCAAGCAAGGAATTTACCTTCAGTGGCTTTAGGCTTCCACCAAAACCTCCTTGTAGCTGCATCTAAGCGATCGTAGATTTTGGAAGGGATGTTAAAGGAGGACATGACATATGTTGGAAGAGTTTGAGCCACTAAGTTTATAAGAGTGCACCTGCCCGCCCAAATAGACACTTGCTTCTCCAACCCATGAGCCTAGCTTCAAGTCAATATTGCAAGTACTTGAAATCTTTTGAGGGTGCTCTAGACAAGAAGAGGGGTGCACCTACGTACATTGCATCTTGTTTGAGACTCTTCATTTAGAGCACTTGTTTAATAGCTCTACGGGCTTGGCTGTGAGAAAACTTAGAGAAGAAAATTCTTGATTTGTTCCTGTTGAGCTTTTGGCCAGACCAGTTGCAGTACTTTTCGAGACACGCATTAAGTCTAGCAGCATCCCTTCTAGTTGCCTTGGAGAAGAGAATGATGTCATCGGCATACATGACGTGTGTGATAGCCGATCCATTGATGCTTGCCTTGACGCCCTTTATGGCTGTATTATCAATCATTCTAGAAAGTACTTCTTGCCCCAGAATAAACAAATAAGGAGACAAAGGATCCCCCTGCCTTAATCCTCTGCTTGGCTTAAATTGCTCTGATTTACCTCCATTAACCATAACTTCAAAGTGCACCGATGCAACACAAGTCATGATCCAGTTAACAAACACATCATTGAATCCAAATCTAGCCAGCATAGTTTTTAGGAAATCCCAATTCACCTATCATAGGCCTTCTGTAAATCTAGTTTTACAGCCATGAGACCAGCCTTTACCTTCCTTGTTTTAAAGCTATGCAACAATTCTTGGACCAACACTTGATTCTCAATGATCCATCTTCCACGTAGGAAAGTAGATTGGCAAGGTGAGATAATCTTGTGAAGTAAAGGTCTGAGTTTGGCCATCAGCAGTTTGGAAATAACCTTATACACAACGTTGCATAGGCTTATTGGTTTGAAATTGTTGAAGGATATTGGACATTGAGACTTTGGGATCAAAACAATTAGGGAGTTGTTGACTTCTTTGGGCATGACACCATAAACAAAGAAAGACGTAACAGCTTTTGTCACAGTCTCTCCAACAATAGGCCAGTGGTCTATATATGAAAGTTCAAATAGTGTATAAAACACTCTTGAACATTTAGACCCCCAAATACAAAATAACCAATTCAAGCTTTATGACAAACAACTAGTGTGCGAAAAATGAACATAAGCTATAAACAGAATTGGAAATCAACCTAAGCCAATTATAAATCACATCCACAGCAGAAAATAAAAGGCAAAGATTAAGGGAAGAGAGATGCAAACACAAGGACAACACAACGATGTGTTATCGAAGAGGAAACCGAAGCCCTCGGCGTAAAACCTCTCCGCCGCCCTCCAAGCAGTCAATAATCCACTAGAAAATGTAGTTAGGATACATGAACAGCAATAGACCCTCCAAGCCTAATCTACCCGATGTACCTAAGCCCTCCAAGCTTCTTGCTCCAACGAGGTTGCGCCGAACCTTTTTCTTTTCTAGCTTACCGGATTCCGCTATAATCCATATCATCCGTCATCTTTGGCATCTTCCAATGCTTTCTAAAGCTCCAAAAACACTTAACACTCTAAATGGGTGTGGGTAGTTTTTGGATAGAAATCTCCTCTCAATAGGTATGACAATGAGAGAGGGAATGAGAAGTGACTACAAAGATTTCTCTCTAAGAATGAGTAGCTCTCTCTAATTGGGTGGGTGTTTTGAAGAAACCTCTCTTAGGGTTTTTCTTTCTGAATAGCCACCCATATTTTGTGGGAATGAGGGGTATTTATACTGGTGTGAGAATGGAATGCGAAAAGTCAGATTTTCCAAAACAGGGTTAGCTGGCGACTTGTCCTCGCGACTTGACTAAGTCGCAAGTTCAAGCCGCGAGCTAACTGAATAGCCAGTCTGGATTTTTGTCCTGTAATGCTCCAGCTGGCATGACTGTTCAGCTCCCCTGCATGCTTTGCGCGTGTGCAACTTTTGGCGGCTTGCAAGCTGCGAGCCTCCCGCGAGATCCAGCCGCGAGTCCCTGCTTCACTGCACAGTCTTAAGCATTTCTTCACACTCTCTCACACACTACCCTTACATGATTCCCACCTAAATACAGGGTTTTTAAGTGCTGAAATACAAGCAAATTTGGCACGGAATAGAGCCAACAAGATGGTTAATTAAATTCAACCTTACAATATAAAATACTGCTGGGAAGCCATCAGGGCCAGGTGCTTTGAGATCTTGCATTTGGAACAAGGTTTGCTTGATGAGCTCAAGGGAAGGTATGCAACTAAGGATGTCATTTTCTTCTTGTATGATTGCTGGAGTTATCAGATTTTCCAGGTTGGTGGGGAATGAGGCTTAATCTGTAGAGAATACACTTTTGAAGCCCTTAAGGAAATGGTTTCGGATTTGGCTTGACTCACATATGCAAGAACCATTTTTTGCTTTAATAGCATCAATGTTATTTCTCCTCCTTTGAATGATAGTAGACAAATGGAAGAATTTGGAGTTTTTATCACCATGTTTCAACCACAGTTCCTTGGATTTTTGGCGCCAAAAAATTTCGCTTCTAATAAGCCACTCTGAAAGCTTAGCTTGTAGTTTGCTTTCGTTAGAACCATTATTATCAGAGCTGTCCCTATCTTGGATCAATTTTACCTCACGAAGGATGGTGCTAATCTTGTCTTGACACTTCTCGAAAACCTCTTTGTTCCATTTCCTAAGAGCTGATCTTGTGGCCTCCTGCCTTTTGCACAATATTATTAACTCAGAGCCATTGGCTTCGACACTCCAAGCATTGTCAATGACTTCATAACATCTTGGGTCTCTAGTCCAAGCAGCTTCAAAGCGGAAAGGCCGATGAGCAAAGGAGTCAGTGGGACGAGAGTCTAAGAGAATGGGAGTGTGGTCTGACTTGATAGCGCCAAGATGTGATATGGCCATGTCACGACCCAAATCCATGGAACATGAATTTAGATGCATGACTAACCTGCTAAACTTATATAACTCCATAGATTGAATTATTCCAAAATAAAATTAATGCTCCAAAGAAACAATACTCTTAAAAACCTCTTACAAAAATCTAAACTCTACAAATAGGAAATAATCTCCACTGTATAAAACATGAATTACAAAATAAAAGTAGCGAAAATTCTATAAATCTTCAAGTAATACTTAAATCGCCTACAACTCCATGCTCTACCTTGCACCTTACAAAGCGATTCAAAGGTTCTATATTCCCAACTACACTTTAATATGAAAAAATAGTAATTGATGGGGTGAGCCACACATCCAGTAAGTAATTATACAGAATACACAACGGAATAGAGTCAAGTAAAACACGAGTATTTTACTTTTTCGCAGGCTCATTCAATGATATCAAAAATAATTATTCCACAAAGCATATAATGAATCACTTAATACATATGTAATCACATCTTAAAATCATTTGAAAACACATACATAAAATTGATCAGAGCACAGTTTCATATATACACATCACATATTCTCACATACAATCCTGTGGGCAGTTACCAACATCTAACCCCTGCTGGTGAGGGATCAACACATATTCTCACATACAATCCTGTGAGCGGATTTACATATATATCTGATATATCTAATCAATTCTAAAAAAAACTTATTTTGAGTCACATATCACAAAGCAAAGTTTATACAAAATATAATAATTTACTTGATATTAACAATTTCTTTTCAAATACAGAGGCATATTAAAGATCACAATATCGAATAGAACATAAATCAAAGGATGCTTGACTCTCTTGGGGAACAAATAGAGACTAAGGAGTTTATGTAAATATATTACAATTCTTGAGTAAATCTGAAAATTAAATTTGCTAAAAGAAACATTTTAAATACCATTTGGAGAATATGAATATGACCTTGAAATCACTTGGTTTTAACAAATCTAAAGAACAAGGACCTTTTTAGAAAACTTACATTGAAACTCAATTATTTACGGAAAATAGTTTAGTTTAGAAATCATCTTTTAAATGAGGTTTGGACATTCAAAACTTATTTAAAATTCGAAGTATTTCTTTAAAACATTATTTAATAGTTGAAATTTCTCTTTCAATGATACAAAAATACTTTTGACAAACTTTAGAAAATATAAGTTTGAAATACAAAGCTTTTGAAAACTTTTAACTTCTACGAACATAATGGAAAAAACTTGTGCATATTATGCATAATTACTTACAGCACTTGAATCTCTCTAAAAATTCAGCCGAAACAACCTCCAAAAAGCTTCAAAACACTCTTAAATAAGACCTATATTCAATCATAGAAATTACTTACTATCCACCACAAAATATAAAATTTATCGAATTATACAAACTAACTCACTAGGAAAATACTTTGCTAAACTAATAACACTTTTAACATTAAATTAAAGTTTCTCTACCCAAAAATATGTTTCCTTGAATTTATCAAACCTCCGGGGCAGCAGCTAATACTTTAGGATTTAAGTTAATCTACATAACCCCAAAAACGTTAAAGCCACCTAATATATATAACCACAATAAAAAACCTTACAGCCATCCTAATATATATATAACCACAATTGAAAAGGGTGAAAGCCTCATAACTGAAGATTTGATCCGTGACTTGTTCATGGATATATACAGTGGCCAATTCTAGAATTTAGTATATATATATATATATATATATATATATATATAAACCAATGAAGACGTAAAGCTATATAAATGAATTGAGTTTCGTAATCCGTGGCTTTGTTCTAAAATACTCACAGTGGCTACCTACGATTTAATATACATATAACCAAAAGGAGATGTAAAGCCATATGCATAACCTTTCTCAATTCACGGCTTGTACTAGAATGCACACAGTGGGCAACTTGGGGTTTAATACATATTATCCCTAACGAAAACGTGAAAGTCCTATACATATATTAAGATTGTAATCCATGATAAAATTCTAAACCTTTGATTCTTTGATTCTAACAATTGAAAAAATCATACCTGAAATCCTTTGGTTGCCTCTTTAATTAACTCCAAGGAAAAAAATACACCTTCTAGCTTCCTTAGTGATGAAACCCTAGCCTCCTTAGTAATGAAACCCTTCTTATCCCAAACCCTAATTATCTTTTCCTCTAACTTATATTTTAACACATCAGAGATGTGGGCTTGGTGGGTAGCGGGCTGGAGTTTAAAATCCACTTAAGCTTATATCTTTAGTCTCCAAGAGGCCCATAAAACATCTTTCTCTTTTCTTTTTATTTATTTATTTTCATTGCCTCACTAAATTTGTATGCACTAAAACTTTAATTTTCTCACCTATTCGTAGCACCACAAAATTGTCTACTCCCATCTTATTGTGCACACACATATAGTACATCAACTCTATATTAAAATTGACAAGGTACAGTGATAATCATAAAATCAAAATTTGGGGCATGATAAAGCCCGCCTCCTCAGCCGAAAGAACAGAAGAAATATGATTGTTTGGTGCAGTTGATTCTTGGATTGGTTGAGTGTGAACTTTGCGTGCCTTAGTTTTGAGTGATTCTCCATGGATTTTGGATGGGGTCTCACTGGGTTTGTCTCTTTCAGAGAGAAAGAAAAACTCAACCCTCGATTGTGGAATAAGGGTTGCCGTTACCGGATCAAAAAACACAGGATCAGGGCCATTGATGGTTTTTTTCAATCTTTTGGAGAACACAGCAAGCTCCTCTTGGGTGATTTTTCTAAGAGTGGTTGGGTTGGGGTTGGTTGAAGGTGGAGTTTGGATGTGAGTCTTGGGAGGAGATGGAGTTAACGTGAGCCTTAGGGAGAGGGTCAGGTAAAATTTCATTGGCACTACCAGACTTGGGTGATGGGCCTGGGCTATTGGGAGCCTTGAAATTTTCCAGGTTTGGTTTTGGGCTCCAAATATGTGGTGGGTTGCAGCTTTGGGTCGGCTCCATAGAAGAAGCGGGTTGAGAGGAAGATTAGGCCACGTCCTCAGTGTAAGGCTCGATACCATGGGATGGTACAACGGTTGGTACATGGGGTAGTGGAGTCACGCTTACATTTTCTGACGCTGCTACCAGTTTGTTCTTATCTGAGGACGTGGGCTGGACAGCAACAGTGTGAGGCAGGACAGCTGTGTCGTGTACCGGGGATGGGCTGGCAGTGTACGAAGATTGGGAGACTGGAGTCGCTGGAGGTTGGGTGGCATCATACAAACCTATAGGGGATTCATGGTTGTTTGCTCTTAACCATGGGCCGGCTGCATTGAAGGTGGCTCCTGTTGGATTCTTCAGGGAGAAGACTTGCTCAAGGCAGCTTGTGTTCTCGTGTCCAATGAGACCACATCTATAGCAAACATCTGCAATTTTTTCATATTTCAGAGCAATCCAAAGGTCGTTGAGATTAGGGATGGCCATGGGTAGGGTATGGATCGGGTATACCCATACCCTACCCGAAAAGTTTGCCCATGGATACCTGCTTATCAATACCCATTAATACCCATACCCGAATCTTACCTGAATATATTATCCATGGATATTCACACCCTACCCGAAACCCGAAACTCATTTAATTTTTTGTTTTAATCCAAAACATTTTAACGTAAAAATTGACCAATCTTAAAAAAGAAAAAACTAATCAATAATTTTTTTTTTTTTTTTGGTATCTGCTTCTTTTTTTCTTTTTTCTTTTTTTGAGATAGACATAGAAATTTTATTAGTGAAAGTTCAAATAGTGTGTAAAACACTCTTGAACGTTTAGACCCCCAATTACAAATAACCAATTCAAACTTTATGTCAAACAACTAGTGTGCGAAAAATGAACAAAAACTATAAAACAGAATTGGTAAACAATCTAAGCCAATTAAAATCACATCCACAACAGAAAATAAAAGGTAAAGATTAAGGGAAGAGAGATGCAAACACAAGGACAACACAACGATGTGTTATCGAAGAGGAAACCGAAGCCCTCGGCGTAAAACCTCTCCGCCGCCCTCCAAACAGTCAATAATTCACTAGAAAATGTAGTTGGGATACATGAACAACAATAGATCCTCCAAGCCTAATCTACCTGATGTACCTAAGCCCTCAAAGCTTCTTGCTCCAACGAGGTTGCGCCGAACCTTTTTCTTTTCTAGCTTACCGGATTCCACTATAATCCATAGCATCCGCCATCCTTAGCATCTTCCAATGCTTCCGAAAGCTCCAAAGACACTCAACACTCTAAATGGGTGTGGGTAGTGTTTGGATAGAAATCTCCTCTCAATAGGTATTACAATGAGAGAGGGAATGAGAAGAGACTACAAAGATTTCTCTCTAAGAAATGAGTAGCTCTCTCTAATTGGGTGAGTGTTTTGAAGAAACCTCTCTTAGGGTTTTTCTTTCTGAATAGCCACACATATTTTGTAGGAATGAGGGGTATTTATACTGGTATGAGAATGAAATGCGAAGAGTCAGTTTTTCCAAAACAGGGTTGGCTGGCGACTTGACCTTGTGACTTAATTGAGTCGCAAGTTCAAGCCGCAAGCTAACTGAATGGTCAGGCTTGATTTTTGTCCTGTAGTGCTCCAGCTGGCATGACTGTTCAGCTCCCCTGCATGCTCTGCATGTGTGCAACTTTTGGCGGCTTGCAAGCCACGAGCCTCCCGCGAGATCTAGCCGCGAGTCTCTGCTTCACTGCACAGTCTTAAGCATTTCTTCACACTCTTTCACACACTACCCTTACATGATTCCCACCTAAATACAGGGTTTCTAAGTGCTGTATTATAAGCAAATATGTCACGGAATAAAGCCAACACATGGTTGATTAAATTCAACCTTACAATCTCCCTCTTTGACTATTCCATGACAAAACACCCTAAAACAGACTCTAGACTTAAACGTAAGTTTGGAAACAATGGAAAAACTCACTCACACCTAAATCTAGAAGCTGTGAAGCTCTTGAATCATATGAACATGAATCTCTTGAAACACAACAATACACCATGATCATTGTATGCAGAAAAGCATGAAATGCATGTGAAGCAGGCATAATGTGATCAAGCAAAGATGGAGTTAAGAAACAAACCATGGCTTGATCAAATAAGCAATCACTACAAGGTAGTGACCACAATGCTCATTCACACTGGGAATGAACACTTGAACATACAAGCTAACAAGAACAATGCAAGTTACTTGTATACCTAACACTCAACCAATGCATAATACATTAAGTATATGCATCTAGGAACAATCCTACAAGGACATAAGAGTGACAGTACTTAACAAGAAAATGCATGACATTTAGTTAACAGTATTGATTTAACAAAGTATAAAAGGTTGCATAAAAGCATGGTACAGACCATAAAGCCTACAGACAATGAAAACAAACCCTAAAAGCTTACAAAAGTAACATGGGTACAAACCACAAAATACTGAATATAAACTTAAACAATATAAACTAAAAGTGCTTAAAGTTTCTCCCCTTCAAATTGATGAGAAGTTGTGATGCACTTGGAACATATATACTTGTAACCTGAAACACTTTCACAAAACACATTAGACCCTCAAGGTAAAGCAAGTAATAAAAGGACAAGTATAATGTAACAAGTAAATTCCGATCAAGTAAACATGATGTGAAACATGTGAACAACTTGATCATATACCAAAACAGTCATATAGAAATGACTACAATGATCACATAGCAAAGCAAATGATCATCCGAACATGCATTCAATGGAGCATAATAACATAGGGATATATGCATGTCCAAAACAAAAACTTGATGCGATGAGAACCACAAAGCATAACTCAAAGCACCATAAAGCCAACAAGAAAACAAACAGAACAAAGTTTTCTTATTATCTCAATGTCTTCTCCCCCTTGGTATATGCATCTCCCCTGTGGAATATCTCTCCCCCTATAAATGTGCATGAGAAATAGAATTTCTCCCCCTAAGGATGTGCACAAGAGTCAATATAGAAATGACAAAACACTTCAGTATACTCTCTAGAGTATACTTTCCCCCTTTTTGTCAGGAATAGACAAAGGGTCAAGGAAAAATGAGGGCAAGAGATGAAGGTACGAACAATGCTAATGATGCATGAGGGGTGCGAGATAAATGAGAAAATGAAGCTCAATCCTAAGACAAAACAAAGTACTACAAAGTATGAGGTAAACAAGACATGCTAGGATGGAGAAACAGGGTATAGACCAATGCATGACAAGGGTAGCAAAAGTATGTGCAAGAGGTGGCTAAGTGCAATGCATGAAAAATGCACATGTGGGGCAAGGTGTGTTAAATACACAACCAATGAACCAAACATGTTCCTAATGAGGAAACATGAGAAACCCCAAAGTTTGGTACTCATTGGAGTCCAAACAAGCGAGAAAATGTCTAAGAGGCATTTTATCAAACACCTAGCATGCACACTATGAACAATAATGTAAAACAATGCATGAACATAATGAAATCCACTCTTAATACATGTTCTTTTT
Organism: Quercus robur; assembly: GCF_932294415.1. Lineage (NCBI taxonomy): Eukaryota > Viridiplantae > Streptophyta > Magnoliopsida > Fagales > Fagaceae > Quercus > Quercus robur. Next base: position 5,461,362 of record NC_065538.1, read on the forward strand.
ACCACAAAGGGCCAACATCCAATGCAAATCAACAAAAGAAACCAATCCCATGAAGAAATTTGACAAAAATTAAGTTTTCCCAACCCTTATGATAAAAATTCCAACCAAGAGCACAAAACTCTCCAAAACATAATCTAAGGATCAAAATTAATGAAAAGAATTTATAATTACCTTAGAAATGTTAATGAAATGAAAAACTATTCAAATTGGTTGGGTTTTGATGTAAAAATATTGAAAGAGGAGTTTTAAAGAGGATGGGAGAGGTTTAAAACAAGTTTCCCATGAAAAAGCTTTATAAAAAGCTGATTTTGGGCGTTTCGCGATTGGGTGAGTCGCCAGGTTCAGTCGCGAAAATTTTCGCGAGTCGCGAGTGAGTCATCAAAGCTTCTGGATGAACTCGCGACTGGGGGTTTCGCGACTGGCGAGTCACCAGCTAAGTCGCGAAAAACTCTGACACCTGTTTTTCAACACAGAACATGTTTAAACAATGAAAAACAAAATAAGCACTAAACATGAATACAAAGAGTGATAAAAATCACTTCCAAATACATATAAAATGATCAAAAATCTTTTTGGATTAATCCATATAAGATTGAGCACACACACATCACATTTAGACAAGTACAATCTAACAAATGAATAAGACATTCATTGAACATTAGGCATGTGTGTTGTGTGTGTGTATCAAATGTGGAATAGTCCTTAGTTTAGAATGAAGCTTCAATGATCAATTCAATCAAGTCATACACAACTAGTACTAAGTCAAGTGGTCTATCTCAATTATAGAAATGAACATATATGACCTCTTACAAGAAAATGATTACATACAATGAAACTTTTCATTTGGCTTTTTTACAATTCATAACATTTGATCAATTTGAATAAAAAAAATCTCATTTTGAGATCGATGCCTAAAATTTGTGATATTTCAATTTGATGAACAAGCCTTTGGCTTTTTGGGCATCATACATTTTCATATAAGTCACTTTCCCTTTTTCCTAGTCGAATACTAGTATGTGCGACGGCTTTTGCAGCTCATTATCTCTATTCATTTTGAGATTTACATTTATTGAGCTCTTTAAGCAATAAAAATAAAAGAGTGGGAAGAGATATAAGTACAAGTCTACGCATATATCAAAACCAACATGACTATTGACTAATCATCCATGACAAGCTTGAAGATCGATTTACAACAATCACACAAAGATGTCAAAATTTTTCCCACAAAGATATAAGTGCAAAAATAACAAGCTAAGCTTGTAAATGCACAAAGCCATTTGTACAAAGGTACAAGGCCAAACTCACATGTGATATGTGCTTAAACATATACGATCAAACTTTTTGAATTTTTCACTTTTTATGTGGTTTTGGATTTTTTACTCACACAAAGCAGAAACATAAAAGTAAGATCAAGAACAAAACAATGCATACAAATAAATGCAAGATGCACAAAATGCATGATGATATGACATTTAATGCATGAAGGGTCCTACAAAAATCGAAAGAATTAGATCAAGGACCAAAAAGAGCAAAAGCTCAACCATATGAACCCTTGCTCATTCAAACAGAACGATTGTTTGGAATGAGTGTCTCAAGAGAAGCGAGACGAGGGTTGGAAGAATGAGAACCGGAGATGCACATAGTCAAGGAGTTAAGAGCATTAAACATTTTCTTTAACAACATGCTATTTTTACTTAAAACCGATTTACTCTTTTTAGCACAACTTCCATGAAGCTCAAGTTTCTCTTTTCTTTTGATTCTTTTAACGGTATGAAACTTAGAGCATTGAGGTCTTAGATGACCAAAGGCACCACAATGGTGACAAACAATGTGTTTAGGTCTACTAGGCTTTTTGGGAAGAGATCTAGCAACATTGTTTTGTTCCCTTTTCAACTTGGAGCATTGAGGTCTTATATGACCAATCACACCGCAATGGTGGCAAGTTGGAACAACCTTAGATCAATTCAAAACCTTAGATTGAGACCTAAACGGAGGCTTTGACTTAACAACTTTTCTCTCCACCTTTTGATTTCTTTTATGTGGAAGAATGTACACCGATTTGTTCTTTAAGGTAGAACACACACTAGGCACAAAATCGGGTACCACAACATGATTGCAACAAATATTTTCATCCTTTTTAACAATAGGTTCAGCAATCAAATACTTGGCATGCATCTTAAGAGATTCATTTTCACATTTAAGATCATCAAAAAGTTTATTAGACAAAAAAAGTTTAGCATCCAAGTCCATTTTCAAACATTCAAACTCTTTCAGCTTTTCAAGAGAAATTTCGGCAAGTTTTTTATATTTCTCAACCAATTTTGTTGGATTCATTGAGTTTAGCAATCAAATCATCATTTTCACAAAATAACTTGCTCAAATTCTTTTGAAACTTCTTAGCATTTTTCTTCAAGAGTTTGTTAACAACACCTATAGATTCAAATAACATGTCATCACACTTATGAGGATTAACACTCATAGAGGCATTTTCACAAACACGTGGCATGTTACATTCATCACCAACCAAATTATACAAAGAGGCATACAAAGCACAATCCATGGCAAAAAAACACAAGGAGTCAAGGACCACACTTAGGTAATTAAACCACAACAAGTATACCTGCTCTGATACCAATTGAAATTTTAAATAGTGTGTAAAACACCCTTGAACGTTTAGACCCCCAATTACAAAATAACCAATTCAAGCTTTATGTCAAACAACTAGTGTGCGGAAAATGAACAAAAACTATAAAATAGAATTGGTAAACAATCTAAGCCAATTAAAATCACATCCATAGCAGAGAATAAAAGGCAAAAATTAAGAGAAGAGAGATGCAAACACAAGGACAACACAACGATGTGTTATCGAAGAGGAAACTGAAGCCCTCGGCGTAAAACTTCTCTGCTGCCCTTCAAGCGGTCAATAATTCACTAGAAAATGTAGTTGGGATACATGAACAGCAATAGACCCTCCAAGCCTAATCTACCCGATGTACCTAAGCCCTCCAAGTTTCTTGCTTCAACGAGGTTGCACCGAACCTTTTTCTTTTCTAGCTTATTGGATTCCGCTATAATCCATAGCATCCGCTATCCTTGGCATCTTCCAATGCTTCCGAAAGCTCCAAAGACACTCAACACTCTAAATGGGTGTGGGTAGTATTTGGATAGAAATCTCCTCTCAATAGGTATTACAATGAGAGAGGGAACGAGACGAGAAGAGACTACAAAGATTTCTCTCTAAGAAATGAGTAGCTCTCTCTAATTGGGTGGGTGTTTTGAAAAAACCTCTCTTAGGGTTTTTCTTTCTGAATAGCCACACATATTTTGTGGGAATGAGGGGTATTTATAGTGGTGTGAGAATGAAATGCGAAGAGTTAGTTTTTCCAAAACAGGATTGGCTGGCGACTTGACCTCGCGACTTAACTGAGTCGCGAGTTCAAGCCGCGAGCTAACTGAATGGCCAATTTGGATTTTTGTCCTGTAGTGCTCCAGCTGGCATGACTGTTCAGCTCCCCTGCATGCTTTGCGCGTGTGCAACTTTTGGTGGCTTGCAAGCCGCGAGCCTCCCGCGAGATCCAGCTGCGAGTCCCTACTTCACTGCACAGTCTTAAGCATTTCTTCACACTCTCTCACACACTACCCTTACATGATTCCCACCTAAATACAGGGTTTTTAAGTGCTATATTACAAGCAAATATGTCATGGAATAAAGCCAACACATGGTTGATTAAATTCAACCTTACAATTAGATAAAAAAAAAAAAAAAAAACCAATGCGACGGAGAGATAGAGATTTTACTCACATCCACATCCAAATGCCACCAAACCAAAAATAAAAATGAACAGAACGTAGAAATTCATATTCCATTCATCATCACTTGGTTGTAAGAAAATTTTCTTAAGAACAAATGGAAGCAAAATACAAAACTTGCCACAAATAACTGTTCATAGAGTTCAAAAATTCATTTTATTAAATCTCAAAATTCCAATAACCCCAACTAAACCCAACTGAAGCTAACTCTCTAAAAATTAAAATCAGGATCAACATTACCACAAACATAAAATTTCACAATTCCAATGACCCAAACTAGATGAAAAAAACAAGAACGAAGCAGAGCTAACTCTTAACCAAAAAAAAAAAAAAAAAAAAAAAAATTCAAAATTCAAAAAAAATTCCCAGATACCCAATACTACAAATCCATCAGAATCAACATTACTACAAGCAAAAAAAAAAAAAAAAAAAAAAAAAAAAAAAAAAAAAAAAAAAAAAAACCTCAAAATTTCAATAACCCAAATGGAACCTAATCATTAAAATCAAGCATAGCCAAATCTAAACAACAAAAACAATTAAAAATAAAACCATAAAATTCTAATAATCCACAAAATCCAAAATCCAAAAAGTGATAAGAACCAACATTACTGCAACAAAAATCTGAGAACCCAAATGAAATCCAATAATCAAAATCAACAAACCCAAAATTACATAACAGCCACCTGGTAGCGATGTGAAACAACGTTGTCGGAATGGTCAGAATCGTTGTCGATGAACTCATAGTCTGCCATATCAGCATCGTTGTCGCTGTCGAAAGCAAAAGCGTTGGTGGTCTCACCATCTTCTTCGTCGTCGCTATAAAAGTCGTCGGCCTCGATCGAAGCGGTGAGGAGAGACAGAGACAAAGACAGAGAGTGACGGTGAGGAGAGGCAGAGACTTGAGAGCTCTGAGAGAGAGAGAGTGACAGTGAGGACTGAGGAGAGGCTGAGAGAGAGTGTGAGTGACTGTGAGAGAGGTTGTGAGAGAGGCTTAGGTTTTTTTTTTTTTTACGGGTCGGGTTTGGATAATATCCATACCCAACCCGAACAATTCCGGTAATATCCATACTCTACTCGGTTAAATTGTACCCATAAAAAATCGGGTATTACCCAAAACATTTGAATCGGGTAGGGTTGGATATCCATTACCCAATGGGTATGGCCATCCCTAGTTGAGATTTGGGCGTGGGAGGAAGAATCCAGGAAGCAGAGGCTTTGAGACATCAATGTCAACTAACATTCTAGTGAACCTTTTCCATTCGTTGCCACCTTCGCCAATGAAATCTACCTCTAGAACATTACCAACTTTAGCTCCAATGGTTCTTAGGTTGTTATCGGATTGCCAAAGAGTTAGGAGACCATGGACCTGAACCCATAAGGAGGAGAGGGAGAAATCCACTTCTTGCCATGAAAGCTCTGAGCTCCACTTTTTGAGGATGAGATGTCCACCTCTAATGGACCAAGGTCTCCTTCGAAAGGCATTATTGAGATCAGCTTCATGATGGAAGCAAAAGAGGAAGATGTTTCCTTTTAGGCGACTCACGTCTAAGGCGAAAGTGGGTCTCCAAGCCTTGAGGACAACGTCTCTGACAGTGCTAAAGCCTATATTTTTCGAAGAGATGAGCTTGCCTAAGAGATTAAATCGGGATGGGTTGGGGTTAGTTTGGTTTGGAGGGAGTTCTAGTCTGATGTCTAAGCAAGAGATTTTTTCAGTCTGGGTTACAAGCTCGTATATCTCCATAGAGAATGAAGGTGGAGAGTAACGGTCACCAAGGTTGGGTTAAAGAGAAGGGAATACTTGAGGGAGACTAGCTCCAGGAAAGGGAAGGGTGAGCGGGTGCTACTAGAGCACGGGAAAAAAAAGTTATATTGACATCTCAGATGGGGTAATGAGTAGGAAGTTATGAACTCTCATTACTTGCAACTAGTCATACTAAATTATTACATCAAAATATTGCACGTTGTCATTTTACTTTCAATGGAAATAATAGTGAACTAGATCTACTGTTTATTAATTAGTGCCCACATAATTAAAAAAAAAAAAAAATGATTCAACCACTTCAACTTCAACATGGTATTATCCAATTCTCTTCTCTCTCTTTATTTCTTCTTTCTGATTCACATTGCCTAGTTTAATAAGGTAGTGTAGCTGGTTATGCCATGGGACAAAAAGTCATTCACATCCCCATAGAATATATAAATCTCCTCGAGAGTTAGAAATTCCTACAAATTCAAAGGTCAAACTGCCAATGATAGCCTGTTGCATGAGTTAAAAATACAGTCCAGCAATGTGTCCATGGATCCCACCCACTGGGTTCATCTGCAGGCATCTTAAGCAAAATCTTTGTGGAAATTTAAAAAGGTAAATAATATAAGAAAGAGAAAATTCAAACCCCACATAATGTCAGGTTATAAACGCACATGCATGGCAATTGATAAACACAGAGAAATTGAGAAATGAAAACAGAGTGAACTATATCTGCTAAGCAAATTGCTGTATCAACTTTGAAATTTCATGCAAAATTTAACAAAAATATCAATTAGGATAATTGAAGGGTGATTTTTATAGTCAGTTGCCAATGATCCACAGTTTTTAATAACTGGATTAATTATAAATATGAGGAAGGGAAAATTTTAGATTAGTAATTCATGTGCTCTTACTTAGGTTCTCTACTTAAAAATATTAATTAATCATCAATCGATATATATTTATATGGGTTGAATTCAAGTTACACTTAGTCTAATTAATGTTACATTACTCAATATTTTTTAATTGGATGTAAATTTTGACAAACCTATTATTGATACCCATTTTTGTGACACATTTTGTACAAGCCCGATTCAAACAAGCCCGACTTCCTTGTGAGCTCAATTCATGTATTATATTTTATTTTATTCGTTTAACCATGACCCAAGTCCATGCAACTTATGGGGAAATTGAGGAAGTGTGGCTTGGAGGGTATGAGACGGTTCCTTTCGAACCTTTTGCATGAGCCCAACCCATGCGTAATACCAAGTGGGTAAGGAACACTGGTAGCACCTCAAGCTCATGGAGGAGGTCTTGTATCCAAAATTTCCACCCCAAAACAGCTTTTATGCTCTGGGTGACTGTAGCTCAAAGTTTTTGTTCGAACCCTTTTTTTCCTTTAAAAATGGTTGGCTCTCATTGGCCAACTTTAGCTGCTAGCTCTCATCTAGTTGAGCCTCCCAATGGTCTAAAACAACTAAAAATGAGGAGCCAATGAGGGTTTAGTCAAGCATTTCCCTTAATGATGATAAAAGTAATCTTTCCTTTTATCCAAACAAAAGCAAACCTGAAAATTACTACTTGCTTAACACCTTGGGGTCCAAAGCCTTTTCTATTGACCAAAAACCAGTCACTTAGAGCACCCCAAACTCAATATAAATTCCACAATCAGATTCAAAACCAAGGGGGGAGGTTTTACTCTGAGAGCAACACCCTAACTTAATACAAGAGTCTTTCTTCAACTAAAAAACAACCAACCACGTTACCTAGGGAGCTGAAACTTCAGAGCAAAAACCCATTCATCTGATCAATAATCTCACAATTCCGAACCCTAGGGGTAGAAATATGGGTATAGGGGAATCTTCTCTTTCTTCCTCATAACCTCTCTTAATTTCCTCCTCCGGGTGACTGTGGGTCGAAGATTCAAACCTGTTGAACCATATTTTCCCTATAGAGCTGAAACTTGAGAGCAAAAACCCATTGAGCTAGGAAATATTCTCACAATTCCGAACCTTAAGGGCAGAAATATGGGTATAGGGGAACCTTCCCTTTCTTCCTCACAACCTCTCTCAATTTCCTCTTCCAGGTGACTATGGGTCAAAGTTTCAGACTTGTTTTGTTCTTATGCTTTTTCTGTACTTTTGTTATTAGCATTTTGATTCTCTCTTGTCAAAGCACCATTAGCTTTTTGTTCATTATATATTTGGAACTATGGGTCAAAGTTTCAGACTTGTTTTGTTCTTATGCTTTTTCTGTACTTTTGTTATTAGCATTTTGATTCTCTCTTGTCAAAGCACCATTAGCTTTTTGTTCATTATACATTTGGAATTTTGGGCTTGATTCTCCATAATAAACACTTCTAAAGAACCCAAGGGGAGATTTGGGCCGTTCTCGCATTTTCGGCCATTGTTGCAAAAACGTCCTTGACACCTTTCTTTAGATTCCATTATCTTTGTATATTCTCAATGCTTGCAAAATTTCAAGATAATCAAAGATTAATAGCCATGTCATCAATCAATATTTTAAATTCATATTTTTGTAGTTTAAAATAATGCATAAAAAATGAGTTTATGGATCAAATGGTAAATAACATTCAATTGACATGATAGTTAAGAATATATAGAACATGTAATTCAATGGTGAGATTTTCAAAATATGAATTCTATAACAAGTTATTAAGTGGTGAAACATTGTTTAGAGTTACACTAGGTGGTGTAACTCTAAAGAATTATACATTTTTTTAAACCATTAGATTTAAGTAGATTCAACGTTAAAAATAAACCCCCATTAATAGTAATATTCTAATTGATCTCATTTATTATCTTTTATTTAATACATTCCATACTTATTTTTAAACCCAATTTTTTTTTTTTGGTGCCATTATGATAATGTAGAAAGAACTAAAGTAATGATTTTTACTGAGTTTGAGATTTTATTTTTTTCTTTTCATTGTTTAATATGTTCTCCTTAAATCCCCAATAATCGTCATTGAAATATGGCCCTTGAATTTTTTCAAAGAACTTAACCTTAGCTTGTAAAAAAACCTATTAATCACATCAAAGTTATTATAGTCTCCAAATTAAAATTTTACTATATAGTCTCCAAATTAAAATTTTGTTACATTTCTCATATATAAAATTCAGAACAATTGATTTAAAAAATAGCACACACCCGTTCATCAAAAAAAAAAAAACAAAAAAACAAAAGCGCACAACCTATTGTTTGTGAGATTAATGCTATGTTTGGATGTTGGGAGAAGGAGGGGGAGTAGAGTAGAGGGAGGGATTGTAATTTAATTACCTTGTTTGGATGTTTTTTAAGGAAGGAGGGGGAGGGATTTGAAGGGTTTTGGAGGGGTTTGAACTACTTCTAACCCCTCATTTTTAATTCCCCCAAATTTGAGAGATTTGGAGGGAGAGTAGAGCATAAAATGCTTGACCATATGAATTACCAAATTTGCCCTTACTATATTAACAAAATTACAAATGAAAAGACTAATTATTCCCTTCCCCCTTAATTTTAAAAACATCCAAACAGGGTGGAGAATAACTATTCCCCTTTACTCTCTTCTCACTACTGTCCTCTACTTTCCTCTCTCTCAAAACTTCCAAACATAGCATAAAGCATGAACCCATCTCATATGAGATTACACCAGGTGAGCTTAAAGCGTAGTTAAGATTAATTTACATATACATAAAAAAAAACAGCACACAACCGGATGAGATTAAAGCAACTAATACTTGTTTGTAGTGGGTTCTTGTTGAGAAAATAATCGTCATTATCATGAGACAAGATCTGGAGTGTTCATGTTGATGAGGCAAGGAGTATGGTGGTGAGATTGGAATCAAGAGAAAGGCAATGGAATTGAGTTGGGGAAAAGTGATGGAGGAGAAAGAGAGAGCAGAGAAAAATGTGATTATGAAGGAGAGAGAGAGAAAGACATAGGGTGTGTTTGTTTGGAGGTGAAATAGGGTGGATGGAAAACTTTATTATTCATTTGACATTTGTTAGGAGAATAATAAATCTCACAACGGTCCAGTTCAATATATCTTAACTCTTAGTTCATATGATTAAGACAAATTATTGTAGTTGATATGTTATAGTCTTCGCAGATGAAATGCCCAATTTTATCACCGACTATGAACTAAAATTCTGAGTTTATAAAGAACTTATGACTTATATCTTCTGTGACTAAATCACATAAATCACATACTATGCATCTCATGGACTATATGATAATGTCAATGTAAGGTTGAAATTAGTCAACCATTTTGTTGGCTTTATTCCGTGCCAAATTTGCTTGTATTTCAGCAATTAGTAACCTTGTATTTAGGTGGGTTTGTTGTAAGGGTAGTGAGTGAGATAGAGTGTTGAATGCTCAAGAGTGTGCAAGAAAACAGAGTCTTGCGGTTGGATCTCGCGGGTGACTCGCGGCTGCAAGCCGCCAGAAGCAGCACACGTGCCAAGCATGCCAGAAGTTGAACCGTCATGCTAGCTGGAGCACTACTGGACAAAATAGGACAACTGGCCATTTGGTTATCTCGCGACTGGATCTTGCGACTCAGTCAAGCCGCGAGGCCAAGCCGCGAGCCAGCCCTGTTTTGAAAAACCTGACGTTTCACATTCCTCTCTCACCCTAGTATAAATACCCCTTATACCCACAAAAGAAAGAGAGCTTCCAGAGAGATTTTTGAGAAAGAAACCCTAGAGTAAAACAAGATTGATTCATCCACAATCTTTGCATTAGAGACTCTTTAAATTCCTCAACTCTCTTCCTCTCCATTGTTAAATACTTGAGAGGCATTTTACCAAAACCTTTTTCTCACCATATCCATTACTGTGAGAGGGCTGTTTGGTGTTCTAGGAAGCAGTTAGGAAGGAACCAATTTACATTGGTTGATGCTATGGTCAAGTAGCGGAATCCGGGAAGCTAGAAAAGAAATAGGTTCGGCGCAACCTCGTTGGAGCAAGAAGCTTGGAGGGCTTAGGTGCACTGGGTAGATTAGGCTTGGAGGGTCTATTGCTGTCCATGTATCCCAACTACATTTTCTAGTGGATTGTTTACTGCTTGGAGGGTGGCGGAGAGGTTTTACGCTGAGGGCTTCGGTTTCCTCTTCGATAACACATCGTGTGTTGTCCTTGTATTTGCATCTCTCTTCCCTTAACTTTGCCTTTTATTTTCTGATGTGGATGTGATTTTAATTGGTATAGATTGTTTACCAATTCTGTATTAAGCTTTTGTTCATGTTCCACACATTAATTGTTTGATATAAAGCTTGAATTGGTAATTTGTAAATTGGGGGTTTAAACGTTCAAGGGTGTTTTTACACTATTTGAACTTTCATCTGAATACTCATGTTACCATTATTTCAGATAATAATAAAACAAATTTATTAACCATAATAGTAAGTCATACATAATGTCATACATAATGTCATACTTAATATCATACATAGCATCATACAATAGGATTTAAGGGCACTAATCCTAACAATCTACCACTTGCCCTAAAGACTATTGTGCACTAATCTAACTCCCATTCCCTCCAAATGTGACTCGAAAGTCCTTTGAGACAAGGCTTTAGTAAATGGATCTGCTAGATTATTTGTACTTTCAATCCTTGCTACCACCACATCTCCACGAGCAATAATATCTCGAATGATATGGTACTTCCTCTCAATGTGCTTTCCTTTCTTATGATTCCTTGGATCTTTAGATTGTGCAACTGCTCCACTGTTGTCACAAAACAATGTGATTGGAACTTGCTCCATTCTCATTACGCTAAGGTTAGAAAGGAATTTCTTGAGCCATACAGCTTCCTTTGCTACCTCATAAGCAGTAACGTACTCAGCTTCCATGGTGGAGTCTGCAATACAAGATTGCTTAATACTCTGCCAACTTATGGCTCCACCTCCCAAGGTGAAAACACATCCTGAAGTGGATTTTCTGAAATCTAGATCCGATTGAAAGTCTGAATCTGTATAGCCAATAGGTATCAAATCCTCACTTCGGTAAACAAGCATATAATCTCTTGTTCTCCATAGATACTTGAGAATATGCTTTACAGCTTGCCAATGTTTTGGTCCTGGATTTGATTGATATCGGCTGACCATGCCAACTGAATAGCAGATATCTGGTCTATTACAAAGTATGGCATAAATGAGACTTCCTACTGCAGAAACATAAGGAACTTGTCTCATCATATCTTCTTCCTCTCGAGTCTTAGGCCTTTGTTCATTAGACAGAGGAACTCCCTATCTAAAAGGAAGTAATCATTTTGAAAGTTCAAAAACGTGTACAAAAACACTTTTGAACGTTTAGACCCCCAAAAACCAACTTAACCAACACAAGCAATATGTCAAACAACTAGTGTGCGGAAACTTAACATATGCTATAATATGGAATTGGTTAAACAACTATCTAAGCCATAACAAAATAAACCACAGCAGATAATGTAAAGGCAGAGATAGAGAGGAAGGAAGATGCAAACACAGAGATAACACCAGATGTGTTATCGAAGAGGAAACCGAAGACCTCGGCGAAAAACCTCTCCGCCGCCCTCCAAGCGGTAATCAATCCACTAGAAAATACAGTTGGGATACAAGGACAGCAATAGACCCTCCAAGCCTAATCTACCCAATGCACCTAAGCCCTCCAAGCTTCTTGCTCCAACGAGGTTGCGCCGAACCTTTTTCTTTTCTAGCTTCCCGGATTCCGCTATTACACCGTAGCATCAACCAATGAAGATTGGCTCCTTCCTAACTGCTTCCCAGAACTCCAAACGACTGTCTCACAGAGATGATAATGGTGAGAACCAGGTTTGGTATAATGCCTCTCAAGGATTTGACAATGGAGAGGAAGAGAGTGAGGGAATTTGATGAGACTCTAAGGTAGAGATTGTGGGTGAAACAATCTGGTTTTTCTTTAGGGTTTCTCTCTCAAAAATTCTCTCTGGAAGCTCTCTTTCAATCATGGGTTAAAAGGGTATTTATACTGGAATGAAGAGGAATGCGAAACGTCAGGTTTTTCCAAAACAGGGGTGGCTCGCGGCTTGACCTCGCGGCTTGACCAAGTCGCGAGATCCAGTCGCGAGTTAACCGTATGGCCAGTTGTCCTGTTTTGTCCTGTAGTGCTCCAGCTAGCATGACTGTTCATCTTCCAGCATGCTTGGCACGTGTGCAGCTTCTGGCGACTTGCAGCCGCGAGTCCACCCGCGAGTCCCACCCGCGACACTCTATTTTCTTGCACACTCTTGAGCAATCTTCACTCTATCTCACTCACTACCCTTACAACAATCCCACCTAAATACAGGGTTACTAAATGCTGAATTACAAGCAAATTTGGCATGGAATAAAGCCAATTAGATGGTTGAATAAATTCAACCTTACAATCTCCCCCTTTGGCTATTCCGTGACAAAACCCTAAAACAGACTCTAGACTTAACATGTGAGTTGGGAACAGTTGAACAAAACTCACTCACACCTAACTCTAGAAGCTGTGAAGCACTTGAATCATATGAACATAAACTCCTGAAACACAATAATACACCATGATCATTGTAAGCAGAAAATTATAAATGCATATGAAACAGGCAATATGAGATCAAGCAAAGATGGAGTTAATAAACAAACCATGGCTTGATCAACCAAGTGAACACCACAAGGTAGTGATCACAGTGCTCATTCACACTTGGAATGAACACAAGGACATACAAGTTAGCAAGCACAAGGCAAGACACTTGTATGCTCAACACTCAACCAATGCATAGCACACAAGGCATATGCATCTAGGAACAATCCTACAAGGGCACAAGAGTGACAGTACATAAACCAAAATGCAGAACATTTAGATTAAAGTACTGATTTCAACATAGCATAAAGGCTGCACTTAAGCAAGGTACATACCATAAAGCCTACAAACTATGCATAAAGCAATAACCCTAAAAGCTTACAAAAGCACATGGGTACAAAACAAATAACTTCCTGAAAAACATCATCAAACATATATTAAAGTTTAAACCAAGAGTATAAGTTTAGAGTTAGAAACAGCTATACACCAAACCACAGTGTATCAAAAACAGAAAAACCATAAGTTTAGAAGATAAGACTAAAAACAAAAGTATGACAAAAGTATGTGTGTACTCCCCCTATCACTATGCACACTTCCCTTTGAACTTTTCTCCCCCTTACTGAATGCTCTCCCCCTTTTTGTCACGAATAGCTAAAGACTCTCGTCCAACTTTCGTTGAATCTCATCTAGCTGATTCTCCATAGTCTCGAGGCGCATTTGGACATGGTTGTTTGTGGAGTAGAGAAGTGCCACAAGCTCATCAACGCGTTTCTGAATATGCTCAAGAACACTGCCAACTCTGTCAGTATGAGAAGCAGTTTGTGCTTGCGGAATACCAGCCGGTGAAGCTTCAGGAACAGCACGTGATGCAGATGTAGTATGTGCAGGTGTCTCTGAGTCAGGGGCAGATGAAGTAACCGGAGAGATGTGAGCACTTCTTGGTGATTTGGAGGAGTGACTTCTGCTCGCTTGAAGAGTGAACAAAGAAATGGGACGTTGACGAGTCAACATTTTACCATCTGCAGGAGGAGTAATGCCTGCACTAAGAATAAGTTTCATGACGAGACTGCAAAATGGAATGATTCCTCGAGCTGTAGATTGACACGCGGTCTTCCTCAAGTTGTAGTAGAAGTGAGCACATATATCAATGGGGGCTCCGGTAATGAGATCACACAGAAATATAGCTCTCCCAAGATTGATGAATGTAGTGTTGGACAGTGGGTAGAGATTGGTGAACATGATCAACTTCAGTGTGGTCAGCTCAGGTGCAAACTTTGCGGTGCTGATGGAAGTTCCTGCACTGGATACCTCATGATCGTGTCCTAGGATTTGTAAGATTTCTCCAACCTCTGGATTTCGTTCATCATAGGGAGTTAAATTCACATTCTGAGGTCTGGTGATGCCGAGAAGATTTGCGATGGAGTCTGGGGTAACACTAAACTCTGTTCCTCTGACCCAGAAAACGAGGATAGGTCCAAGATCAGATGCATTGGAGAAGCATTCTTTGACCAGCTCATCCATTGGATCATCAAAGTTTCCGAACAAGTTTGCCCAGTCTCGTTTCTCAAAGATTCGAGGGATGAAAGTAGTCCCTAAGGTGTTGAACTCTACTACCCGCTCCACTATAGTTGTTGACTTGTCAAACACATTTGAGTAGGCGTGTGAGTTAAGGGGAACTCTGAATCTATCCTCATTGGGATCTTGAGATGCTTGAGATGATAGACGAGTCCTTTTAGCAACTGGTGTTGCTGGTTCGTCAGCAACAATGTCTTTACCCCTGGAAGATCGGCGAGACATCTGCAAGAGAGCAGGCCAACAGAAAAGAACCAAGCAACAATACCCCACAAAAGATTGTCAACAAGATTCAGTGTAAACAATATTTCAATATAAAAACCCAGACTGAATATAGTGTAGACCCAACCAAAACTTCCAACAATACACAGAAGCACAAACTAATACGTGCATCAAACTTGGTAAAAGTGCACCAAGACAAAGAAAGACATCACAACTGTCATTGAGACAGGTTAACATGACCATGATATGCAATAAGAAACAGCATTTGAACATTTTGAGCAGAGAACATAAATCACTCCATCAGAGACATGAACATGGGGAAAAAAAATTTCAATCATGAAGAAACCAAACATCCACACTGGAGCACGTGGTTGAGAAACACACATTATGTTATCATATCAACTCAGTAACCAAAAACCAAACACCAACATCAATATTCAGGCAAGTGTAATGAGTAAGTCACATAGACACCAAACCCATTTCAGAAAAGATTCTCAGATTCAATAATAAGCAAAAATCAGAACAATGAAAAACACATTGTGACTGCTCAGCATGAAAACAGGTGAGAACAATATCAAACAAGACACTCCATACCCATTACACATAGAGATAAGTATAACGAATACAAAACCAGTCCAAACATTATCAGAAATATGCAGGAAAAAGAAAATGAGATTAAGAAATCAGAAACCCATACCTTTTCTTGATGATTTGGATACGAAACGAAGCACCAAAGGGGTTTGAAAGAAGGATTCACGAAGTGTTTGGAAGGAAACAACAGTTTTAAGAGAAGATGAACAGTTACAAAAGTTCGAGGGAAAACTGAAAGAGGTTTAAAAACTGCTCCTGTTTCTGCAAAACACGCGATTTTCGCGACTGGATTAAGTCGCCACACAGTCGCCAGCTCAAGCCGCCAAAGCACTCAAGAACAAAATTTTGAAAAATTTTTCTAAGTGTTTTTCGCAACTGGAAGGTCTACCCGCGAGTGAGTCGCGAGCTGAGCCGCGAAAATCTCTGAGTGATCCTCGCGACTGGACCTTCCACTCGCGAACAAGTCGCCAAAACTGACCAGCAAAGATGCGACTTAGTCTCGCGACTTGGCATACCCGCGACTGAGCCGCCAAAACAGGGCAAAACTGTATTTTTGAAATTTTCAGATTTTTCAAACAAAATACTTTCCAAAAACACCTAAAACACTCAAAAATCTTTTTGTGCTTGAATTAACAAAGATTGAGCATGTGAAAACACATTTTATCAAGTACAATCACACAAATGAATATGGCATTTATTGAACATAAACTTGTGTGTTGTGTGTGGATATCAACAATGAGATAGTCCTTTGTCTAATGTGAAGCTTCAATGATCAATTCAACCAAGGCATACACAATTAACACTAGATCATGTGACCAATCTCAATTATAGAAATATGAATATATGACCTCCCACACAACTTGAAAACATAACTTGTAGCTTTTCATTTGACTCCACTTTCAATCATAACATTTGATCTTTTTGATCTTTTTGAGACAATCATCTCTCATTGTGAGAGGGATATGTAACATTTCTCTTTGAAGATCAGGCCTTTGGCCTTTTTGAATGGACATTCACTTTTAATATAAGGTCGCTTACCCTTTTTCCTAGTCAAATACTAGAATGTGCGACAGGCTTTTGCAGCTCAATATCTCTTTTCATTTCGAGATTTACATTTGGTGAGCTCTTTTTAGCAAAACAAAAATAAAAAGTGGGAAGATATATAGACACAAGTCTATGCATGTCTCAAGATCAACATAACCATTCACTAATCATTCATGACAAGTTTGAAGATCTATTTACAACAATCACATAGATTTCAAGATTTTTCCCATAGTGATATGAGTGCATGAAAACAAGCAATGCTCGAAAATGCACAAAGCCATTAGCACAAAGGTACAAGGCAAAACGAGTTTTAAGACAAAACTCAACAAAGTAAATCAAGCTTTTTGATTTTCAAAATTTTTATGTAATTTTTGGATTTTTGACTCAAGAAACAAAAAGATTGATAAAACACAATTAAGAAATATTCACAAGAAGACAAACAAACAACCAAAATCAAAAACAACAAGCATACCAAACAAACATAGTCACAAAGCATAGGAAGTATTAATGCATGGACATGTTGTAATGCTTATGCATGAGTACCCCTTTTCACCCACACGTCACTTGCGTTTGGGGTGATTTCCTTAAAGGATTGGGTACGGGAGTTAGGGCTTTCAAACCTTCGTGAGAAGCTTTCCAAGCAGTTGGTGAATGCACCAATCATCTTCATCACGTTCATCATTCCGGGATCTCCATTTTGCTCTCTAGGTTGATCACCTGCCCAAGTTCTCCTATCAATTCTTGGTCCTCCTGACCTTTGAGGAGTTGCACTGTTCTTTGCTCTCAGCTTTTGGCAATTTGGTCGAGTGTGCCCTTGAAGTCCGCAATAATGGCACACATACATTCCTCTAGGACCTCTTTGTGGTCGTGGACGTGACTTGGCACGAGATTCAGACCTGCCTACAGACTGATTACGATGATTCAGCATCCGTTGGTCCACCACATTCTTCTTCTCCTCCACCTCGAGCTTCACACCAGTAAGTTCAGCTACAACTGGATCTTTGGCCTTTACAAACTTCACTTCTTTAGTGACATTTCCAGTTGAGCTACTTCCTCTGGTATATCCCAGTCCGGATTTGTCTGAAAAGCTCTTTTGAGAAGATATAACATCATCTAGCTTCTTGGTGGTGACCCTCTCTATTTTAGCATTTGCTTGCATCACCTCGTTCTCAAGAAATCTCACTTTAGTGTAAGCTTCGGACAGCTCACCATTCAGAGTTTCAATCTCGCATTTGGCCTCCCTATACCGGATTAGGAGACTTTTGTAGTCCTCCTCAACCTTCTTCATCTTTCTCACAGCAGCCTTGGCTACCCTTGTGTATTCACCGGACTTCTCCAAGAGTGAGTTGTAATTTTCTTGAAGAGTTGCTGTGCTTTCTCCTTCTTCAGCTTCTGATTCTTCAACAATTCCTAGTGATTCATCATCACTATGTTCTCCAAGGTCTTGTACAAGCAAATTCAACTCATCCGACGACTCAACATGAGCGATAGTCATGAAAGCTGAATAGTTCCCCTCTCAATCACAGCTTTCTTCAGATTCTGAGTCAGACGAATCTGAGTCACTCAGGGTCGTGGCATACACCTTGCCTTTCGATTTCAAATAATTAGGACATTCCTTCTTAAAGTGTCCATGCCCGTTACATTCAAAACAAGTGACACCTTGTGTGGATTGGGATTCTTTTCCATCTTTCTTTTTGAAATCCCTCTTCTCCCTTCCAGAATTTTGGAATTTTCTCTTATCATCAAATTTTCCATTGTTTTTGAATTTCAAAAACTTTCTGAAATTTTTAACAAGATAGGCTACATCTTTGTCCACCATATCTTCTCCCGATGAGCCTTGATCTTCCACCTTCTCATTAATGGTCTTTAGAGCAAGGGATTTACTCTTCCGTTGATTGGGCAGCGACATCTCATAAGTCTGTAGAGAACCAACCAGCTCCTGTACCTTGATGTCGTCAAGATCCTTGCTCTCTTCAATGGCTGTCACTTTAGCACGGAAACTTTCCGGCAATGATCGAAGGATCTTCCTTACAATCTTTGAGTCCTCCATTTTCTCCCCCAAGTTAAACTTACTGACAACCACTTCATTTAGCTTCCCATAGAAAGAGTCGAAAGACTCATCCTCACTCATCTTGAGCTCCTCAAACCGAGTGGTCAGCATTTGTAACTTGGTATCTTTCACTTTCTTCGTGCCTTCATAAGTTGTTTCCAGAATCTCCCATGCATCTTTGGCAATGGTAATGTGAGAAATCCTGTGAAATTCATCTGGAGACACACCACAGAAAATAGCATTTAGTGCTTTACTGTTAGCATTAGATGCAGCAAGTGCTGCCTTATCCCATGTGGATTTGGCTGCCTCAGGTTTGGTCCAACCAATCTCAACTGCATCCCACACGGATTCATCAATAGAGCATAGAAAAGCTCTCATACGAACCTTCCAAAATGCATAATTACTTCCATCAAAATATGGAGGTGCATTAAGGGATTGAGACCTATCCATCTCAAAAAGGGAGTCAAGGATCACACAATGGTAATGAGACCAAACAGCTGTGTACCCGCTCTGATACCAATTGAAAGTTCAAAAACGTGTACAAAAACACTTTTGAACGTTTAGACCCCCAAAAACCAACTTAACCAACACAAGCAATATGTCAAACAACTAGTGTGCGGAAACTTAACATATGCTATAATATGGAATTGGTTAAACAACTATCTAAGCCATAACAAAATAAACCACAGCAGATAATGTAAAGGCAGAGATAGAGAGGAAGGAAGATGCAAACACAGAGATAACACCAGATGTGTTATCGAAGAGGAAACCGAAGACCTCGGCGAAAAACCTCTCCGCCGCCCTCCAAGCGGTAATCAATCCACTAGAAAATACAGTTGGGATATAAGGACAGCAATAGACCCTCCAAGCCTAATCTACCCAATGCACCTAAGCCCTCCAAGCTTCTTGCTCCAACGAGGTTGCGCCGAACCTTTTTCTTTTCTAGCTTCCCGGATTCCGCTACTACACCGTAGCATCAACCAATGAAGATTGGCTCCTTCCTAACTGCTTCCCAGAACTCCAAACGACTGTCTCACAGAGATGATAATGGTGAGAACCAGGTTTGGTATAATGCCTCTCAAGGATTTGACAATGGAGAGGAAGAGAGTGAGGGAATTTGATGAGACTCTAAGGTAGAGATTGTGGGTGAAACAATCTGGTTTTTCTTTAGGGTTTCTCTCTCAAAAATTCTCTCTGGAAGCTCTCTTTCAATCGTGGGTTAAAAGGGTATTTATACTGGAATGAAGAGGAATGCGAAACGTCAGGTTTTTCCAAAACAGGGGTGGCTCGCGGCTTGACCAAGTCGCGAGATCCAGTCGCGAGTTAACCGTATGGCCAGTTGTCCTGTTTTGTCCTGTAGTGCTCCAGCTAGCATGACTGTTCATCTTCCAGCATGCTTGGCACGTGTGCAGCTTCTGGCGACTTGCAGCCGCGAGTCCACCCGCGAGTTCCAGCCGCGACACTCTGTTTTCTTGCACACTCTTGAGCAATCTTCACTCTATCTCACTCACTACCCTTACAACAATCCCACCTAAATACAGGGTTACTAAATGCTGAATTACAAGCAAATTTGGCACGGAATAAAGCCAATTAGATGGTTGAATAAATTCAACCTTACACATTTCTTGGAGTTTTGCATGCTAAACCATTCTAGAACCTTATCTATATATCCAACTTGTGATAAGCCTAACATCTTATTCTTGCTATCTCGCCAAAACTTGATCCCTAGAATAAAGTTACCCTCACCCAAGTCTTTCATATCAAAATGGCTTGACAACCAAACCTTTACTGATGACATTACCCCTACATCATTGCCAATGAGTAGAATATCATCAACATAAAGCACTAGGAACATTACTACTCTATCTCGATGTCTTTTGTACACACATGATTCATCAAGATTTTGTTCAAAACCAAATGACTTGATTGCTTGATCAAATCTGATGTTCCATGACCTAGATGTTTGCTTAAGTCCATAAATGGACCTTTTCAACTTGCATACCATATGCTCTTGGTTCTTTACTATGAAACCTTTTGGTTGCATCATATAGATTTCCTATTCAAGATTGCCATTAAGAAATGCAGTCTTGACATTCATTTACCAAATCTCATAATCAAAATGAGCAGCAATGGATAAGATAATTCTGATAGATTTAAGCATTGCTACTAGAGAAAAGGTTTCATCAGAATCAATACCTTCTTTTTGTGTATACCCTTTCGCCACTAACCTTGCTTTAAAGGTTTCAACCTTTCTATCTATCCCTCTCTTCCTCTTGTAAACCCATTTGCAACCAACAAGTTTAATGCCGTTAGACACCTTTACAAGATCCCAAACTTGATTGGAATACATGGAATCTAATTCAGATTTCATAACTTGGACCCAATAATGTGCATCTATATCATTCATTGCCTCTTCATAAGTGTATGGATCCGATTCAGTCTCTTCTAAGATAGCTTCATAAGTTTCTCCTAAACCTATGAATCTTATAGGAGGTCAAACAATTCTTCCACTATAACGAGGCACCTGTGTACTGGACACCTCATGAGTAGTATCTTGTGGTGTATCTAATACAACCACATCATCCCTAGTTTCATCCATTGGTTGTTCATTTACAGATTCATTCATTTCAATCAAAACAACTTTATTTCTAGGATTAAAATTATTCACATAATTATCTTCCAAAAATTTTGCATGTGTGCTAACAAACACTTTGTTATCTTTATCATTATAGAATAAATAACCCTTTGTTTCTTTTGAATACCCTAAAAACATGCATACTTCAGTTTTTGCTTCCAATTTATCAGAATTCCTTTTCAACACATGTGCTGGACATCCTCAAATGTGGAGATATTTCATACTAGGCTTATGCCCACTCCATAATTCCTTAGGTGTGTTGGGAATAGATTTTGATGAAGCTAAATTCAAAATATGCATTGCAGTTTTTAGTGCATATCCCCAAAAGGAAACAGGTAAAGTTGAATAACTCATCATGGACCTAACCATTTCCAAAAGAGTCATATTCCTTCTTTCTGCTACACCATTCTGTTGGGGAGTTCTAGGTGTAGCCAATTGGGATACAATCCCATTTTGAGTTAAGTAATCCTTGAAATCCCTAAGAAGGTATTCGCCACCACAATCAGATCGAATGGCCTTTATGCATTTACCCAACTGATTCTTAACTTCAGCCCTAAACTCTTTGAACTTTTCAAAGGCTTCGGACTTCCGTCTCATTAGGTACACATAACCATATCTTGAGTAATCATCGGTAAAAGTGATGAAATACTCATAACTTCCTTTTGCTTGGGTTGACATAGGATCACATACCTCAATATGCACTAGTTCTAGCAAATCTTGGGCTCTTCTACCTTTTGCATTAAAATATCGTTTGGTCATTTTACCTTCCAAACAAGATTCATAAACTGGAAATTCATTAAAGTCCATAGGCTCTAAGAGTCCATCTTTGATCAGTCTTTGAATCCTATTTGAATTAATATGACCCAAACGCAAGTGCCAAAGATATGCATTACTAGTAGAATGAAACTTTCTCTTTAATGATTTCACATGAGAATTATTATCAAATTCAGAATTATATAATTCATGCTTATTAGGAGTTAAAATATAAAGACCATCCACGATATTGCCAGAACAGACAAGCACTTTATCCTTCTTTATTACAATATTGTCTTTTAGGATAACATAATATCCATGTTTACCTAAGTAAGTAGTAGAAATTAAATTCTTACGAACATTAGGTACATACAAACAGTCTTCCAATATTAAAACTCTAGACTCAAAACATAAATTATAAATACCAATAGCTACAACCGGAATCTTGTTCCCATTAGCCAAAGTAAGAAACAACTCCCCTTCTTTAAGCTTTCTGGTCTCCTGTGTAAAGTTGTGATTTACAACTATGTTTATGTTGGCTTTATTCCATGACAAAAAGTGTTGTAATTGCTCTAATTTTGTTCCTTGTATTTTGTGGGATTTTATTGTATTGGGTTTAGTATTAAGTTGGTGAAGACTCAAGCTTAAATGAAGAATCAGTGGATTTCGCGAGAAGCTCGCGAGAAGCTAAGCCGCGAAAGAGCATGTGAGGAGCACATGACTGGAAGCTGAAGAGTTGTGCCAGGCTGTCGTTTTTGCGAGTGTCTCGTGGGTAAGGCCTTCCCACGAGATAGTTGTGAAACATTCTACGAGGAGGATTTTTATGTGTGAATTCCTTACCCTTCACCCATATTATATATACCCTAATTACCCACAAATATAAGAGAGGCTATTCAGAGAGAAAAAAACCCTAGATAGGTTTTCTACAACACACACACCTATCTTTTTGAGAGAAAGCTACTCATCCTTAGTGAGAAATCATTGTAGCCTCTTCTCCATCCCTCTCCCATTGTCATACCTTGAGAGGAGATTTGTACTCAAACACAACCCACACCTATTCAGAGTGTAGAGAGTGTTTTGGAGCTTGGGAAGCTTTGGGGAATTGCCAAAAGAAGCCGATGAGGCTTGGCGGATGCAATCGAGTTGATTGCGTGATCCGAAGAGCTAGAGAAGACAAGGCTCAGCGAAGTCAGTTGGTAGCAGGAGCTTGGAGGGCTTTTTGTTATTCATGTACTCTAACTTATTCTTTAGTGGATCGATTACCACTTGGAGGGCGGCAGAGAGGTTTTTCGCCGAGTTCTTCGGTTTCCTCTTCGATAACATGTCTTGGTGTTATCTGTGTTTGCATCTCTCTTCCCTACTCTTGTTCATTTCATTTTACTGCTGTGTTGCTTTAAATATGAATTAGAGTAGCTCTCTTGCATTTACACTATTCAACATTTAGTATAAAGTTAGTGTAAAATCAATCAAGCTATAATTTGAATTGGGGGGGAGTCTAAACAAGTTCTTGTGTTTTCACACATTTCGAGCTTTCAATTGGTATTAGAGCGGGTACACTTGATTTGGTTTCATTACTTAAGTGTGATCCTTGACCCCTTGTGTTTATTAGCCATGGATAGTGCTTTGTATGCTTCTATGGATGTTGTTGATTGTAACATGCCATGTGTTTGTGAAAATGCCTCTATGAGTGTTTACCCTCATGATTGTGATGCCATGTTACATGATTCTATGGGTGTTGTTGATATTCCTAACATCAAACTCTTGAAGAAAGATGCTAAGAAGTTTCAAAAGAATTTGAGCAAGTTATTTTATGAAAATGATGATTTGATTGCTAAGCTCAATGAATCTAATAAATTGGTTGAAAAATATAAGAAGCTTACTAAAAATTCTCTTGAAAAGCTGAAAGAGTTTAAATATCTGAATATAGACTTGGATGCTAAACTTGTTTTGTCTAACAAACTAGTTGATGATCTTAAATGTGAAAATGAATATCTTAAGATGTATGCCAAGTGTTTGATTGCTGAACTTATTGATAAAAATGATGATAATATATGTTGCAATCATGTTGTGGTTCCCAATTTTATGCCTATTGTGTGTTCTACCTTCAAGGACAAATTGGTGTACATTCCTCCACATAAAAGAAATCAAAAGGTAGAGAGTAAGGTTGTTAAGTCAAAGCCTCCGTTTAGGTCTCAACCTAATGTTTTGGATGGATCTAAGTTTGTTCCAACTTGCCACCATTGCGGTGTGATCGGTCATATAAGATCTCAATGCCCCAAGTTGAAGAGAGAACAAAACCATGTTGTTAGATCCTTTCCCAAAAAGTCTAGTGGACCTAAACACATTGTTTGTCACCACTGTGGTGCCTTTGGTCATTTAAGACCTCATTGCTCTAAGTTTCAAGCTCTTAAAAGAATTAAAAGAAAAGAGAAACTTGAGCTTCTTGGAAGTTGTGCTAAAAAGAATAAAACGGATTTGAGTGATAATAGCATGTTGTTAAAGAAAGTGTTTAATGCTCTTAACTCCTTGTCTATTTGCATCTCCAGTTCTCATTCTTCCAACTCTCGTCTCACTTCTCATGAGACACTTATTCCAAACAATTGTTTTGTTTGGATGAGGAAAGGTTCCTATGGTTGAGCTTTTGCTCCTTTGGTCCTTGATCTAATTCTTTCGATCTTTGTAGGACCCTTCATGCATTAAATGCTTCATTGTCATGCATTTATGCATCATGCATCTCTTTATATGCATTGTTTTGTTTTTGTTTTGATCTTACTTTTATGTCTTTGTTTTGTGTGTGTAAAAATCCAAGACCACATAAAAAGTGAAAAATTCAAAAAGTTTGATCGTATATGTTTGAGCACTTTTCACATGTGAGTTTGGCCTAGTACTTTCGTACTAATGGCGTAGTGCATTTATGAGCTTAATTTGTTATGTATGCACATATATCTTTGTGGGAGAAATCTTGAAATCTATGTGTGATTGTTGTAAATAGATCTTCAAACTTGTCATGAATGATTGGTCAATAGTCTTATTTGTCTTGATACTTGCATAGACTTGTGCCTATATATCTTCGCACTTTTATTTTTATGTTTTTGCAAATAGAGCTCACCAAATGTAAATCTCAAAATGAAAAACAGATAATAAGCTGCAAAAGCCTATCGCACATACTAGTATTTGACTAGGAAAAAGGGAAAGTGACCTTTTAAATTGAAATATATGGTGCTCAAAAAGCCAAGGGCTTAATCACAATGTGAAATATAAAAAATTTCAAGCACCGATCTCAAAAGGAGATGTATTATCCAAAAAGGATCAAATGTCATGAATTATGCAGAAGCCAAATGAAAAGCTTCTAAATTTTCTAATCATTCTCTTGTGGGAGGTCATATATGCTCATTTCTATAATTGAGATAGACTACTTGATTTCGTATCAATTGTGTATGACTTGATTGAATTGATCATTGAAGTTTCACTCTAGTTTAAGGACTATTCCACACTTGATCCACACACACAACACACAAGTTTAATATTCAATGAATGCCTATTTCAGTTGTGTGGTTGTACATGTTCAAATGTGATGTGTGTGCGCTCAACCATATGTAGATCAAACCAAAAAGATTTTTTTTGTTCTTTTTGTTTGCTTTTGGAAGTGATTTGTATCACCTATATTTTTCAAAGTTTTTCAAGTTGTTTTTGTGTGAAAAACATGTTTTCTGGGTGTTTTTGTGACCCATTTTATATGTAAGCTCAACTAGGAGTTAAATGGTCCAAATCTCATGTTTTTCAACTTTGTATAGAGAATTTCGTGACTATTTCGCGAGTAGCTAGCGAGTAAGGCTTACCCATGAAAAATTTTGCGAGTACTTTCGCGAGTAAGCTTCCCGCGAAAATTCCCAGATTAGCTTTTTAAAGGGCATTTCGTGGGACATTTGTTTTAAACTTCTCCCATCTTCTCCCAAACCCCTATTTTAATGCTTTAACATCAAAACCCAACTAATTTCAAGTGTTTTATAATTCATAAACATATCTAAGGTAATCTTCAACTCTTTTCATCTATTTTGATCCTTAGATTATACTTTTTGGGGTTTTATGTTCATAGTTGAAATTTTCTCAAATGGGAGTTGGAAAACTTAATTTTTGTTAATCTTTTTGATTGGGCTTTGTCTTAAATGATGATTTGCTTTGGATGTTGGCCCCTTTTGGCAAAAATAACATGTATTTAGGCAAGATTTTCATATGTTCTTGCATTATTTAACATACACGTGTAGTGTGTGCACTCTAAGTGTTTGATAAAATGCCCAAATGACATTTTCTTGTTATTTTGGACTCCGATGAGTACCAAACTTTGGGAATCACCATAATTATTCATGTTTATCATGTTTTGATCATTGGTGGTGTTTTTTATGCACTTTTCCCCGTGAGTGCTTATTCATGCATTGGTCATGCATCTCACATGCACACTAGATGCACCTTGCTGCACACACTCTAACACTTGACATGTTTTGCATTCACTCATGCTAGTTAAGTTTTTTTTTGACCTTTTAGCACATATTACATGTTCTTGTGTCCTTGTCATGCCTAGGTTTATATTATGTTCCATCATCCTTAGCATGTCATGTTTACTTTATGTTTTGTAGCATTTTTTTTGATGTTTTGCCTTATGTTTGAGCTTCATTTTCTCATTCATCTTGCACCCCTCATGCATCATTTTTTATCCTTGTCATATCTTCTTTTCTTTCCCACCTTCCTCTTGATTCATTTGTCTATTCGTGACAAAAAGGGGGAGTGTATACTTTTGTTATTTCTATATGACTCTTGTGCACATTCTTAGGGAGAGTAATTCTACCTCGTGCACATTCGTAGGGGGAGAAAGTTATAAGGAAGATGCATATACTAAGGGGGAGAAGACATTTTCCTTGTTCAATACTAAGGGGGAGAAGACATTTTCCTTGTTCTGTTTTGGTTTATTTTACTATTGTGACCTAGTAGGATCTTGTTCTTAGATGCATATACTTCATGTATCTTGCATTGGTCGAGTGTTGGACATGCATTTATCATTATGCTATTGTCCTTTATTGATTGCATATTCGGATGATCATTTGCTTTGCTATATGATCATTGTGGTCATTTCCATATGACTGTCATGTGTTTGATCAAGTTGTTAATATGTTTCACAACATGTTTACTTGATCGCATTTTACTTGTTACATTATACTTGTTCTTTTATCACTTGATTTACCTTGATGGTCTAATGTGTTTTGTGCAAGTGTTTCAGGTTATAGGTATATATGTTCCAAGTGCTACACAGCTTCTAGATTTAGGTATGAGTGAGTTTTTCCATTGTTTCCAAACTCACGTTTAAGTCTGGAGTCTATTATAGGGTGCTTTGTCACGGAATAGACAAAGGGGGAGATTGTAAAGTTGTGATTTACAACTATGTTTATGTTGGCTTTATTCCATGACAAAAAGTGTTGTAATTGCTCTAATTTTGTTCCTTGTATTTTGTGGGATTTTATTGTATTGGGTTTAGTATTAAGTTGGTGAAGACTCAAGCTTAAATGAAGAATCAGTGGATTTCGCAAGAGGCTCGCGAGAAGCTAAGCTGCGAAAGAGCATGTGAGGAGCATATGACTGGAAGTTGAAGAATCGTGCCAGGCTGTCGTTTTCGCGAGTGTCTCATGGGTAAGGCCTTCCCGCAAGACAGTCGCGAAACATTCTGCCTGGAGGATTTTTATGTGTGAATTCCTTACCCTTCACCCATACTATATATACCCTCATTACCCACAAATGTAAGAAAGGCTATTCAGAGAGAAAAACCCTAGATAGGTTTTCTATAACACACACACCTATCTTTTTGAGAGAAAGCTACTCATCCTTAGTGAGAAATCATTGTAGCATCTTCTCCATTCCTCTCCCATGTCATACCTTGAGAGGAGATTTGTACCCAAACACAACCCACACCTATTCAGAGTGTAGAGAGTGTTTTGGAGCTTGGGAAGCTTTGGGGAATTGCCAAAAGAAGTCGGTGAGGCTTGGTGGATGCAATCGAGTTGATTGCGGGATCTGGAGAGCTAGAGAAGACAAGGCTTGGCGAAGTCAATTGGTAGCTGGAGCTTGGAGGGCTTAAGTACATGGGGTAGACTAGGCTTGGAGGGCTTTTTGTTATTCGTGTACTCCAACTTATTTTCTTGTGAATCGATTACCACTTGGAGGGCAGCGGAGAGGTTTTTCACCGAGTTCTTTAGTTTCCTCTTCGATAACATGTCTCGGTGTTATCTGTGTTTGCATCTCTCTTCCCTACTCTTGTTCATTTCATTTTATTGATGTATTGCTTTAAATATGAATTAGTGTAACTCTCTTGTTTGTTTGCTTGCGTTTACACTATTCCGCATTTAGTATTAAGTTAGTGTAAAATCAATCAAGCTGTAATTTGAATTGGTGGGGGTCTAGACAAGATCTTGTGTTTTCACACATTTTGAGCTTTCATCTTGGAACCCCTGCAAGGAATTGCAGATATGATTAGTACAACTTGAATCCACATATGAGGAATTCGTGGGATTCCGTACCAAACATATTTCAAGAAGGAATGTATTCTTCATACCCTTATTCTTGGCAGCCTTAAATATTGGACAATTCCTCTTCCAATGTCCTTTCTCACCACAATGGAAACATTTTCCTTTGAGTTTCTTTCCTTTGTCAGCAACCCCTAAGGCAATTTGTTTACCCTCTTACTTGGTGAAGTCCTTCTTTTTCTTCTTCTTACCCTTGCCTTTCGACTTAGGTTAAGAAGTAAAAGCTTCACCAAAATTGGCTTCAACATTGGAAGTACCAAGAATTCCTTCTGCCGCTACCAATTCATTCATTAATTCAGACAATGTATAAATCTTTTTGTTCATATTATAGTTAAGTTTGAATCCCTTGAATGATTCTGGTAGTGACTGGAGTATCATATCCACTTGGGATTCTCCATCAATATCGGCACCTAAAATCTCTAATGTATTTAAATTAGAGATCATTGTAAGACAATGCTCTCTCACTGAACTACCTTAAGCCATTTTGGTATTATAAATTTGCCTCATGGTTTCTTGCCTTGCAGAACGGCCTTGATCACCAAACATCTCCTTCATACTTAGCATAATGTCCAAAACTAGTTCTACATCCTGCATTTGATGCTGTAAAACATTTGAAATAGATGCTAGGATGTAGAACTTGGCCATTTCATTAGATTTCTACCAATGATCATATCGTTGTTTTTCCTTAGGAGGAGCATTTAATGAAGGAAAGCTAGGACATGGTTTAGTAAGCACATATTTGTGCTCCTCAACAGTAAGAACAATGTCCCAATTTCTTTTCCAGTCAATATAGTTGGATCCAGTCAGTTTGTTTTGATTAAGAATAGTTACAAGTGGGCTAAATGATGCCATGTTCAAATCTGAAAACAATAAACATGAATATAATAAGTAAACTGGACATTATCAATTTCGCATATAAACATATAGTATGGAACCTTAATAAAACCATAATATAATATATGCAACGACAACCCAATCTATGTCTATAATTCCTTGGTAGCAAGTTTATTATAAACACATTAATTGATTGAGAACTATTCTCATTATTAGTGCTATCATGATAACTCTTATCATACACTAATAATATGCCGTTATACCTTCAGCGTCTAAGTAATAATGACATAACTCCTTTGGGAGGTTAACATTACACTTAGTCTAGTGTATACCATTATCTAGAATCATGTGTAGCCACATTTCATCTCCCTTATAATGTTTAAACTGGTAGTACCATGGAACGAAACACCCTCCTTTGGGATCGCAAGGCATATACGCCAAGCCGAGGTGCTTGTCCACACTACTTTAAATAGGTTAGTTCAATCTTGTAGTACTATGAAGCAAACACCCTCCTTTGGGATCATGAGGCATATACGCCAAGATGAGGTGTTTACCCACACTACTATGAACTGATAATGGAGGCCGTGAGATTCAACCCTTGTATCTCTCTCCCACTAGATGTTTTAAAAGAAAGGTTTTTAATTATAAAACATGCATAATCTAATTACACATAGCCTTGCTCTTTTAAACATGTGAAAACACTTAGAAAAATTTCTAATTTTCCTTCTTTCAATCGATTGAAAGTACCCCTCAATTGGTCGAAAAAAAAAAAAAAAATCTGAACTTGACCACCTGACTTGTTCGATCGCTACTCAATTGCCTTTCGATTGATTGAAAAACAAATACGATCGATCGACTAGCAATCGAAAATCAATCTTTTTAAAAAGTATGATCACTGTTTCACTCGATCGATCGAAAGTGATTTTCAATTGATCGAAACTCGTGAAACTTGAATTTCCATAAATTTTCTAAGGCAGTTTTCTACGATTTTTCTTGAACAAACAACTAACATACGAACATGATAGTCAGAGAATGATATCAAAACTGAATTTCATTGATGCTATAGCCTTAAAGATCAATTTAACATACTTAAATTCAAATTTAAACAACATCATAACACCAATATTAGTTTTTATCAAATCACAGTTTCAACAACCATGCAGAAAATTAAATGTGTAATCTTCTAACAACATGAAACTATAATTTCTAATTCCAAAATTCACAAAACATGTTATACAATTCGAAATTGAAGACCGCCTCTGATACCATTTGATGGAAATATGCATATGCGCAGCGAAAAATTAACGGATCTACTTCATTCACAATTGATAACATGCACTATGTAAATTTCAGAATTCAAGAACAAGAGAGTGTACCTTGGTGTGGTGAATTTCAAAACGAAGATTATAATCACTTGGGAACACTTTTAATCTTCACTCTAATTCCACTAATGCCCAAGATGTGTGGTCTCTCAATCAGTTATATGAAATGTTCAAGGGAGAATTAGAGAGTGTCCAACACTTACATACACCATTTCATGTAAGTTGTTCATTCCAAAATTCTGTATGTTTCTGTCCTTATAACTGATTATCTAATTGGGCTAGCCTTTTGGGCATTTCCAATTGGGCTCTAGTATGTGGCTTGGAGTGGGACCAAAAGGGACCAATAAGACACTAGCTCCAATGGGCCTTGGGCTTTTCTGTCAACTCTTGACAAATCCAAAGTTACCATTAACTATATTTAATGCCATTATATAAATATAGTTGCACTCTAGGTCTAAACTATAAATTATATCCCAAGACTTTATTGTACATGCAACCTCTTCATAAAATATTCGTAGTAATACAAAATCATAAATGTAGACTGCCACTTTGTAGATTACTACATCTTAATCCTTGAGTACTCAGTTTAATCCTTTTAAGTTATTCATCATATATTTATGTAATCCAAGTTCATAAATATATACTTTAGTAATTTCTTACCAAAGTAGTTAGGCCTAACTCTCTGAATAACAAACCCATTAAACTTATCTTAAGGGAATATTTTGTATCTCCGTTAAGAGACTATAAATTCCATCTTGAGAATACATGTTCCATCAACACTAAATGTGGTTGTCCAACATACTGAGGTTTTGACCGTTACTTTAGATCTCACTCTTGATATATCAAAGCAACCTACACTTTATGATCAGGTCCATTATTCTCTCAGGATTAAGAGTTCATGTAAATATAAGTCATGAGATTTATTATTCATTTGACAGTCGTTAGGAGAATAATAAATCTCATAATGGTCTAGTTCAATATGTCTTAACTCTTAAAACATATCAACATATCAACTAGAAGTCTCCACTTCCATGATCAAGATAAATCATCGTAGTTAATATGTTACAGTCTTTGCAGATGAAATGCCTAATTTCATTATCGACTACGAACTAAAATTCTGAGTTTACAAAGAACTTGTGACTTATATCTGCTATGACTAAATCGCATAAATCACATGCTATGCATCTCATGGACTATATAATAATGTCCGAATATTCATGTTATCATTATTTCAGATAATAATAAAACAAATTTATTAATCATAATATTAAGTCATACATAATGTCATACTTAATATCATACATAGCATCATACAATAGGATTTAAGGGCACTAATCCTAACAGTTTAATACTTCAAGAAACTATGTTTCAAGATCAAGTGTTAATGCCATGCAAGTCTGTCCAAGAAACAAGCTGAAGAAGTGCTTGTCATTAAAGCTTGACAGCTAGCCATCTATTGAGCTTGAAGAGCTATTCCAGCCCCGTGGCTCGACAGCAACTCGACAAATAGGGTATCTGTCGAGATTTATGAAAAATAGATTTTCAGTTCTGTTTTAACTCCAATCCGTGATTATGTGTTTGAGCTTTCTTTTCTCACAACCCTAGACATATAAAAGGATTATTTTAAGGGCCGTCAAAGTGTTCACAAGTGGCATAAGTGTTGAGCAAAGTTTGTTCAAACAAATTGTGACCGAAGATAGAATTTGCCCTAGTTCATCATTCTTGTGAAGAAGTTGTTGTGTTTGTGCATCGTAGGGTTTTGTGACCAAGCATCTTCTTGATCTTCATCGTAGATGAATTGAAGAACTTTGTAGCCCACAATCTTCTCTAGTTGGTGATTGAAGTTGTGTACTGGGATCCGTGCAATTGGTTAGTCACGTACTGGGAGCTGTGCATCAAAAGGAGAAATTGTCACTACAAAACAAGTCCAATTGTGTATTGGGGTAAGGGTTCAACTGTAGGTTGGTATAAGGTACTGGGATTCCTTTACTTGTAACCGTTTGTTGTGATAATAGTGATATTTGGGAAGTGGTGACCTTAAAATTACCCGGTGGGGTTTTTGCCGTGTTGGTTTTCCTCATTTAAACAAATCACCGTGTTAATTTATTTTCCGCTGCACTTAGTTTAATTGGTGATTTGTTTGTACTGCCACACGTTTGCATGTTAATTTGATTAATTAATAAACTTGGCTAATTAATCAATTAATTCATCACAAGGGGTCAATTTGTTTTTGGCCTATCAAGGTTCAACAATCTCTAGTGGGGGATATTGCTCCCCTTGCTCAAGACCTCTAGGATTTTTCACTTCATCATCATCCCATGTAGCCTTAGCATCTTCATATTCTTCATCACCTACCATTTCCTCTTCTAAAGCACTATTAGGCAATGAGAATTTCACCTTTTATGTTTCAACGTCATTAATCCCAACACTCATCTTTGGAGTCTTCTCAAAATCTTTAATCTCATTGAATTTCTTCTTACAGATCTTCATATGAGTCCTATACATACCACAACATGCATGTCCTCTTGCAACAACCAATGGCCCCTTAGTAAGTTTCCATCTTCCATTACCAAGGTAGTTACAATAACCAGCTCGATCCATAGTCAATGTAGAAAACATATTCATCCTTAAATCTAGATTATGTTACACATCCTTCAACATCATAGTGCTACCAACATTGGTTTTAATGCACATATCACCAATTTCCACAATTTTTGAGTAACTAGAATTACCCATCTTCACTGTACCAGAGTCTCCTACTTTGTACGTGGTAAACAACCCCTTTGTAGGGATCATATGGTGGGGGGCTACAAAATCAACAACCCACTCAACATCATTATTAGCAACATGCTCACACTTTTGCTCTTCAATAGAAAACACCACAACATCCTCAGCAATCATAGCAGCTGTAGTATTTTTCTCACTATTATTCTTTTCATATTTTCCTTTATTTTGTTCTTTATTCCAATGCCAACAATCACTTCTTAAGTGACCCTTTTTCCCACAATGGAAGAATTCTCTTGTTTCCTTGATCTGAGATCTATCTCTTGATTGTGACCTATCATTGATTTTCCGATCATTAGGTCCTCTGCTTCTACCTCTACTCTTGTTCTCCATGACAAAAGCTTTATCTTGTGCATTGTCTATATTTGAATCTCTCCTATGAACCTTTTCACTTAAAATCAAATCTCGAATATCATCATATTTGAGTTTGCTTTTCCCAGCAGAATTACTCACTACTGTTTTCATGGCTTCCCAACTGTTTGGTAAAGAAGCAAAAAGTATCAATGCACGAATCTCATCATCAAATTCAATTCCCACCGTGGATAATTGATTTGTGATTGTATTGAACTCATGCAGATGGTGTGCTACAGGAGTGCCTTCTACCTTCTAACTTCATGTTGTGTGGAGCTATTAGATTGTATCTAGGTGCTTCATTGTGTATTTACATTTTTTTTGGCTCATGATGTATTTTTTTTGTCTTTGATTGGGTTTTCCATGATAGGGGGAGATACATTGATTGGTATATGTTTCTTGTTTCACATTGCTTATTGATATATATTTATGAGTTATTCATGATATATGTTTTTATTGTGTGTTATGTGAAATCAAGAAGTCATTTTTGTTTTACTTGTATTTTCCACATGCGTTTATGTGTTTATTGAGTGTTTCAGGAAATATACAGGTTGATTCAGTCGTGCTGCTGTCTACACTTGCAATTGATAGATAGTGGTTAGGTTGAATTTGTTGTGTTGGGCTATGTTTTTATATTGGGCTGTTTTTATGTAAACTTTGAGCAATTTTGTTTAGTTTTGTGTTTTGTCATGGATTGCTAGAGGAGGACTTTGTTAGGTTTTAAGGATTAGGAACTAATGTGAAAGTTCAAATAGTGTATAAAACACCCTTGAACATTTAGACCCCCAATAACAAAATTACCAATTCAAGCTTTATGACAAACAATAAGTGTGCGGAAAATGAACACAAGCTATAAACAGAATTGGTAAACAATCTAAGCCAATTAAAATCACATCCACATCAGAAAATAAAAGGCAAAGAATAAGCGAAGAGAGATGCAAACACAAGGACAACACAACGATGTGTTATCGAAGAGGAAACTGAAGCCCTCAGCGTAAAACCTCCCCGCCGCCCTCCAAGCGGTCAATAATCCACTAGAAAATGTAGTTGGGATACATGAACAGTAATAGACCCTGCAAGCCTAATCTACCTAGTGTACCTAAGCTTTCCAAGCTTCTTGCTCCAACGAGATTGCGTCGAACCTATTTCTTTTCTAGCTTCCCGGATTGCGCTACTTGACCATAGCATCAACCAATGTGAAATTGGTTCCTTCCTAACTGCTTCCCAAAGCACCAAACAGCCCTCTCACAGAAATGGATATGGTGAGAAAAAAGTTTTGGTAATAAGCCTCTCAAGGATTTAACAATAGAAAGGAAGAAAGTAGAGGAATTTGAAGAGTCTCGTATGTGAAGATTGTGGATGAATAATCTTATTTTTCTCTAGGGTTTCTCTCTCAAAATTCTCTCTAGAAGCTCACTTTATTTTGTGGGTATAAGAGGTATTTATACTAAGGTAAGAATGGAATGTGAAGTGTCAGGTTTTTCAAAACAGGGCTGGCTCGCGGCTTGGTCTCGCAGCTTAACTGAGTCGTGAGTTCCAGCCATGAGGTAACTGAACGACCAGTTGTCCTATTTTGTCCTATAGTGCTCCAGCTAGCATGACGCTTCAACTTCTGGCATGCCTGGCACGTGTGCAGCTTCTAGCGGTTTGCAGCTGCGAGTCACCTGCGAGATCCGGTCGTGAGTCCCTGTTTTTCTTGCACACTCTTGAGCATTTCTTCACACTATCTCACTCACTACCCTTACAAGAATCCCACCTAAATACAGGGTTACTAATTGCTGAAATACAAGAAAATTTGGCACAGAATAAAGCCAACAAGGTGGTTAATTAAATTCAACCTTACATAATGTATTAGAACTCTAATTTGTATTGTTGGCAAACTATGATCAAAACAGGTTTTAATCTTGTTTAGACTTTCTCAAAGTGTATGCGTTTTATGTAAAGTTGGAATTGAGTTACTACAGAATTTATTGTGCAATTTTGTTTGGCTCGATCGTTCGAAACTTGGGCAAAATGTTTTTTTGCAGAATTTTCCAACTCAGCCTAAGCCCGTATGACGTATAGGGTTTTATGTTTTGTCTTAAGTATAAAAGAGAAAACTCTAACCATGTTTTTTGGGTTGCTTCTTATGCTGTGTATGTGAATCTTTTGTGAGATCAAGAGGTGGTTGCCTTTATACATACTTAGGGTTTCCAAGATTCAAGATTATGTCAAGAACTTGGTGATCGATTCAGTTACTGCATTAAGAGCTTAAAGATATACAAGTGCGAGTGCTTATACTTGCTGGAGAATCCAAGAAAGAAGGAGTCTGTGGTCTCGGAGCTTGCACGTGGTCGTGTCAGTAAGTTTTCTACTAGTGGGTAGTAATAGGATGTTAGTGGTCTAAGTCGCTATTGTAAAACTTCGATTCTTTCATAGTGGATTCAGGTTTACCTTGAGGATAGTTAGGTCAAATCTTCTCCAAGTTTTTACCGGTTTGGTTTCCTAGGTCACATATCTTTGTGTTCTTTATATTCCGCACTTTACATTGATATGATTATATGATTGTGTTAACCTAGATCTGAATTTTGGACTAAGTAATCACTTGGCTATTTAATTAGGTTAATCCAATTGTGTTTTAAGGGGTCTAAAAATGTACACAGAGACATACAATTCAGGGTGGAGGAATCACCGAAATTTTAGTTGGAGGAATGATAATGTGGTTGCACCTCTTACACATGATTCTTCAAATTTTGTTCCCTATAATCCCCCTCCAAAGAAGAGTCTTGAGGACACTTTGCAAAAATTCATGAAAACTCAATCCACCATTAATAATCAGAACTCACAAGCTATAAATGACATTAGGAGCACTCTCACTAAATTGACCACATCCATGAGCACAATAGAAAAGGGTAAGTTTCCATCTCAACCACAACCAAACCCCCATGGTTAAATTTGTGTTGATGATTGTAGTTCCTCTGAAAACAAAGTCAGTCAAGTTAAATCTGTAACTACTCTTCGTAGTGGAAAAGTCATTGAAAAAGATATTCCTAAAAGCAATACACATAATGAGTCTTCCAAAATAAAAAGTAGTGATGAGGTCCTTAAGTCTAAATCTAATGAAATTGAAAGGTGTCCTATCCCTGCGCCTTTTCCCCAAAGGTTGATTTCCCCTCAAAAAGTGAATCAAAATTTTGAAATCCTTGAAGTGCTTAAGCAAGTTAAAGTGAACATTCCTCTTTTGGATGCCATAAAGCAAATTCCATCATATGCTAAATTTTTGAAAGATTTGTGTACTGTTAAGCATAAGCTTAATGTACATAAGAAGGCATTTTTGACTGAACAAGTTAGTGCAATCATTCAAAACAATAGACATCCAAAGTTTAAAGATCCAGGTTGTCCCACTATTTCATGTATGATTGGTAATTCAAAAATAGAGAAAGCTTTGCTTGATCTTGGGGCAAGTGTGAATCTTTTTCCATATTTAGTGTATGAGCAATTAGGTTTAGGCGAGTTAAAATCCACTTCCATAATTTTACAACTTGTCAATCGATCTGTGATTGTTCCTAAGGGTGTTGTTGAGGATGTTTTGGTTCAAATGGACAAATTTTATTTTCCTATTGACTTTATTATTTTGGACATGCATCTTGCTTCTAGCGCTAATTCTCAAATATTTGTGATTTTTGGACGCCCATTTCTTGCAAGTTCTAATGCATTGATAAATTGTAGAAGTGGAGTCTTAAAATTATCTTTTGGGAATATGACCCTTGAGCTTAATATTTTTAATACTTGTAAGCAACCTAGGGATGTAGAGGATGTGCATGAAGTTGACTTAATGGAAACACTTGTTCAAGAACAATTCAACAAAACCTGTTTTTTAGATCCATTAGAAGCTTGTCTAGTCAATTCATGTGATTTTAATTTTAATGAGAATTTCAACAAGAGTTAGTCTAATATTACCAAACACGAATTTATTCCAAGATTTCAACTGGGTTTGGCAGTTATTGACCTTGTGAAGAACTTTTTGCATAGGACCACCCCTTCACACCTTACATCTTTTAGCCACATTGCTTCAAAGCGGAAAGGCCTTTGAGGGCGATAAAAACGACTGTGGTCATCATCAATGAACCACACAACATGCATTACAAAGCTTCAACTAATAAAGTGCAATAAATAAGCTCATCCAAGCTAAAAAAAGTATATAAACATGTTATGTAGAAATAAATTGGCCAACCTTGATTTCAAATCCAAGAAAATAATGCAAAACACAATTTGCTTCCCTTTTTCCTTTTTCTTTTTATTATTATTATTTTTGAAAAGAAGGAACAAAAATAGTCCTAGAATGAAATGCATGAATATTATACAATGCATGTCCTAGAAACAAAAAAAAAAAAATAAAAATAAAAGAAAATAAAAAAAACACCGAATAACAATGGTCACAAAGAGTAGAGCAAAGAAGCATAAGGACTATGTTAGAAAGACTCACTTAGATTGAGCCTTTTGCATCCAAAACCTTTTAGATGCACTACGAGCATTGGAGTTCTTATTCACATGAGAATAATTACCAACTCCAGGATTGGAATAAAGGTTTAGAGCCTTTACCAATTCACCAATAAGTACCATAGAATCTTGTGCTTGAGGCATAGACACTTTTGGTTTGTTTGCTCCTTTAGCAGCTTGCAGCTTGAAACAATTTGGACAAATGTGCCTAAACTTTCCAGAAAAATAACAAACCCATGCAAGCTTATCATGCAACTTGTCCTTAGAAAGTGTAGACTCCTTATGTTTAGACTCTTTCAGATCAACCCTAATCTTTCTAGGTGGTATAACTTCTATAGATTTAGCCTCACTCACAGAGGGTTTGACAACCTCTCTCACAGGGGGTTCGGAAGAAGAAGAATGAACAAAGTTTGTGGAATGGGGTGTAGACACAGAGATGCTTTCTACAAAATCCAAGCCAGTTTTGTCAGAGGGAGACTTTTGAACACTTAGAATGTGATTAAGTTTGGAGCTTGTAGACCTATCAGTTTGTTCTCTAGCAACAGATAGTTCATGTTACAAATTTTTGACTTTTTCAAGTAGAAGCATATTCTTAGTCTTCACATTATTCAAAAGTTCAGTAGCATCAAATAAATTCACAAGCAAATTTTTCTTATCAAGCTCAAGAGACACAATTTTCTTTAAACCTAATTCAACACTCATAGCATCCTTTGTAGTAACTTTGCAAAATTTATTGTAGGCTTCTTGAAGATTTGCATCCTCAGAGAGTTCCTTATCAGAAGGGTTCTCTTTAGCAGACACACTTTCATTGACTACAGCAGTAGCAATGAAAGCAATGAAATTTCTATCCTCGTCACAACCAGACTCATCATCAGAAACTTCATCATCACTAAGGATTACAGCCATAGCCTTACCCTTAGGCCTTAAGTATGTAGGACATTCAGATTTCATATGACCATACCCTTGACATCCAAAACATTGAGGACCTATTGAATTATTAGAAGATTGACCTACTTTTTCTTTAGGTTTTTCAGTGTTATTAACCTTAGTGGAATAATTCCTCCTAAAATTTCTTGGTTCAGCAATGTTATTACCTTTTGCCCTTTAGTAGAGAGATCATCATCAAATCCACTCACCTCAACATTATCAACAGACTTGAAAGCCATTGATTTTTATTTGCTAGTCTTAGGTATGTCCAACTCATAGGATTGAATAGATCCTACAAGTTCATTAATAGTGATGGCAGTCACTTTGGGTTTAAAATCTTCAGTTAAAGATCTAAGAATCTTCCTATCAATTTTAGGTTGATTATAGATTTCACCCAAATTATATGCAGAATTAAAAATATTATTAAGCTTAGCATAGAATTCATCAAAAGATTCAACATCAGATATCCTAATACTTTCAAATTTAGAAGTTAATTGCTGCAACTTATTAATTTTAACAGCCTTTGTGCTTTCATGCATAGTCTGGAGGATATTCCAAGTAGTATGAGCAACCTCAAAATTAGAGATTCTCTTAAATTCCTCCATAGAAACAGTATTAAAGATAGCTTTCATAGCTTTGCTATTGAATGCGACTGCTTCTTTTTGAGAAGTTTGCCACTCATTAATAGGAGTAGTGGGCTTCTCCCATCCGTAATCAATGGAGTTCCAGACTCTCTCATCAATTGATTTTAGGAAAGCTTTTATCCTTACTTTCCAATAAGCATAATTATTCCCATCAAAGTGAGGTGGAATAACAAGAGAGTGTCCGTGTTCCATGAAAACAGGGGTCATGGATCAGCGCAGAGATCAAAAGATCTACAATAAGAGAGAAACCCGTTTTGATACCACTTGTATGTTTTTAGACCACTTAAAACACAATTGGATTAACCTAATTAAATAGCCAAGTGATTACTTCGTCCAAAATTTTGATCTAGGTTAACACAATCATATAATCATATCAATGTAAAGTATGAAATATAAAGAATATAAAGATATGATGACCTAGGAAACCAAACCGGTAAAAACCTGGGAAGTATTTAACCTAACTATCCTCAAGGTAAACCTGAATCCACTATGAAAGAATCGAAATTTTACAATAGTGACTTAGACCACTAATATCCTATTACTACCCACCAGTAGAAAACTTACTAATACGACCATATGCAAGCTTCGAGACCACGAATTCCTTCTTTCTTGGATTCTCCAGCAAGTACAAGCACTCCCGCTTGTATATCTTTAAGCTCTTAATGCAGCAATTGAATCGATCACCAAGTTCTTGACATAATCTTGAATCTTGGAAACCCTAAGTATGTGTGAAGGCAACCACCTCTTGATCTCACAAAAGATTCACACACACAACATAAGGAGCAACCCAAAAAACGTGGCTAGGGTTTTCTCTTTTATACTTAAAACAAAACATAAAACCTTACACATCAAACGGGCTTGGGCTAAGTTGGAAAATTCTACAGAAAAACATTATGCCCGAGTTTCGATCGATCGAGTCTAATTCTCGATCGATCGAGCCAAACAGAATTGCACAATAAAT
Source organism: Quercus robur (assembly GCF_932294415.1). Lineage (NCBI taxonomy): Eukaryota > Viridiplantae > Streptophyta > Magnoliopsida > Fagales > Fagaceae > Quercus > Quercus robur. The sequence continues at coordinate 5,502,226 of NC_065538.1, forward strand.
TCTGCAGTAACTCGATTCCAACTTTACATAAAACGCATACACTTTGAGCAAGTCTAAACAAGACTAAAACCTGTTTTGATCATGGTTTGCCAACAATACAAATTAGAGTTCTAATACATTAGTTCCTAATCCTTAGAACCTAACACTCTGAATTGGGGGAAGGGTATGATTTTTTTACCATGTTCATAGCATTTGCTTAATCATGCAACACCTCTTTAAAAGCTGGAATTGTAGGACATTCATTGGTAGGGTGTTCCATGGTCTCACAAATTCTACAAACCTCATCAATTTTAGGCACAATATATATTACATTGCCCTTTCTTAATTCCATGGCTTCAAGCTTCCTAGTTAGACTAGCCACCCTAGCACTAAGGTCATCATCTTCCCTAAGTTGGTACTTACCACCCCCAGAGGGGTTGGTAGATGCTCTAGACCTATCTGAGGTATCAGTAGTATCCCAAGATTGGGCATTCTCAGCTAAGAGATCAAAATAGTCAAAAGCCTCATGTGGATCTTTATTCAAAAACTCTCCATTGCACATCATCTCTACAAATTGGCACATTTTTGGAGTCAAACTTTCATAGAAAAAACTAATTATACGCCAAGTTTCATAGCCATGATGTGGACAAGCATTAAGAAAATCTTTAAATCTTTCCCAACATTGATAAAATGTCTCATTATCTTTTTGTGAAAAATTCATTATTTACCTTTTAAGTGCATTAGTCCTATGAATTGGAAAAAATTTCTTTAAAAATTCAGTTTGCATCTCTTGCCAAGTACCAATTGATCTAGGTCTCAAAGAATTAAGCCAAGTTTTTGCCTTGTCTTTAAGAGAAAAAGGGAACAACTTCAACCTAATGGTCTCTTCGTTACATGATTGGTCATGGAAGGTAGAACATACCTCCTCAAATTCCTTAAAGTGTAGGTAAGGATTTTCAGAATCTAAGCCATGAAATTTAGGAAGTAATGAAATCATACCGGGCTTAAAATTAAAATTATTTGCATCAGTTAGAAAAATGATGCATGATGATGCACTACTCCTAGTGGGTTGCAAAAAATCCCTAAGAGCTCTAATGGGTTGGTGAGTATGGAAGATTTCATTATTTAAATTATTCTCATCACCATGATTACTCTCTAAGTCTGCCATGATATTAAGTGTGTGAGAATGTGTGAAAGAATTAGATAAATTGCCAAACAAATTATTAGATTCAATTCTAACCAAGCAATTATCACTATCACGACACCAAACACGCATGCAATAGTAAAGCAGGAAGGAAAAAGAAAAAGGAAAGAAAAGAAAACAAAATACCCTTAACAATAAAAAGAAGTAAAAAATAAAAGAACAACTATAAAAGAAAACTAAACTACTTAAAAAGAAATGAGTTGGAGTGATATTACCAAATATGTGAAGAAATTTAATGCCGAAAACCTCTCCAAACGAAGTGGAACGCTTCTCTAATCGCCTAATCCCCAGCAACGGCACCAAAAACTTGCTGCGACTTAAATAATTCTCCCAAGTACAGAATTGTCAAGAAGTAATAACTCGGAAAGTCCGAGGTCGAATCCACAGGGAAAAGGGAATTGATTAGCAAACCACAAGAGAATAAAACTAAAATAATAAAGTTTAACTGAAGAGATTTTTGATAGTTTAGTAAGGTAATTTAAATTGAGAGAAAATAAAAAATATATTAAGGTGCTAAGGTTTAGGGTTGCACACACAACACATCTATTGGTAGTCTTAACAATATTTATTTTATAACTCAACTAAAATTCATATGAAGGATGATCTTAGTCAGATGATTTAACAATAAAAACTCAAGAATTAATTGTCTAAGGTAGTTTCATGAAATTGATTGATCTTAGGCAAAACAAAACTAATGAATTAGTTCACAGGGAATACTAAGCATTTAACGTGCTCGGAGTCTATGATAAATCAAAGGATTATACAGAACTAAACACTTTTCTAGATGAGTAAAACAATCAAAAACATAAAAACATAAGCATTAAAACAAATAAATAATTGTTAAGAACATACCAATAAACAATTGGGTTTCACCCCTTGCCTTAGCAAGGCTTCTAGCAAGCCATAACACAAATAGAACTCTAAAAACTATAAAGAAACTTTAAGAAAACCTAGATTATGTTCTACATCTGCTCTTCCCCTGAATTTTGCCCTAAAGAGCCTTTAAATAGGTCAAGGAATCATATTACAAGTTGAATTCCCGTTTGGAGAAAATCCCAGGTTTTTAGGCTTCACTTAACCAACGGTTTTGGCCCATTTAACTTCCGAATTCTGACTTTGTTTAAACTAAAATGTTGTAGCCCTTTAAGTTATCTTTCCAGCCCAACTTGAATCATCTCAATTGGACATTGGAGCTGAACGTTATGCTCCAAATACTAATTGGTGCAAAGGCTGGAATCCTAATCCGAATTGGACTTGGATTAGGTGAAACTTTCCTTTGATTCCTTACTTCAATTGGACTTTAATTTAATTGGGTTGGCATTATTTAACTTCATCTTGGACCTTGTAAAATTAAAGTCCATTAGCTTTCTTCTTTGCACAAATCCACTTATTTAATTTCATTATCCTACAAAAGACAAATTTACGCATTAAAATTCAATTAAGCACAAAATTGATTATTTAGCATTATTCCTAAATCAACTATAAAATGCATGAATTGACTCAAAATAAGTATGATAATGCTTTTCTAATAATGATATAAATGTGCAAAATTAAGTTATTATCAAACACCTTCATAGATTTCATCCCATCCAGTGTAGTAATGATGTCCATTTTTCTTTTCAAATCCAAGGTTTTTGTTCTCTAAAGATTTCATTGCATCTTCCATCTCTCCAACTTCTCTTTTATGGTTATTGTCTCTGCTGCCTAATGAATTAAAAGAATAATCAAAATATTTAGTCAAAAACCATGTTATATGTACAAAAGATTGCAAGACTTTTATTTTTATTTATTTTGTTTTACCTCATCCTCTTCACACAGGTTCAAAATTTTTGGTAGCACTAGACTCAATAATATAGTTGAAATTTTGTTGGTCGGTCTTGATGGTAAGCTCAGCAAAGCATCTATACATTTGAAGCAGAATCAAAACCTTCGAATACCTAAATAATTGTCACCAATGACATCTACTTATGGGGAGCATCATGTGTGCTTGACCCCTTAAAGGCCTCTGGGTTGAAGAAAGGTGAGTAGTATTTGTTTAGCACCTTCCTCTCTCCCATCCTTCAACTATTAAAACCAAGAAAATTTTCAAAATCCAAGTAATCTTCATCATTTAATCAAACAAAACACATCCACTTAGCTTATTTTTACCAGTCAGCATTTGATACCAAATACCCCTTTTTTTCTTACATAGAAAAGAGTTCAACATTCGATACCAAATACCCCCCCCCCCCACCCCGCCTTTTTTTTTTTTTTTTAAAAAAAAAAAAAAAAAAAATAGAGAAAAGAGTTCAATAGTGATACACATTGTGATTTCTTAGAATGAGCCAACAATTATGAAAAATCGCATGATAACAAAGTCAATGTTTGTTACATGTTTAGTCATATAATATACAAACGAATAAAAGAATTGAAAGTCAAAGATTTCAAGTTTTTCATATCTCCTCTTAGATTCATTGTGATGTTTTGGTTCTCGTTAAAATTATAAAATATGCAGATTGAAGTGGCTTTTCATTCTTCTTCTTATAGTCATGCTCCAGTTCCTCCTAGCTCATAGACACCTAATAATTAAATAAAACATAGATAAAAAAAAAAATGCCAGAGTTGTAAAGATTGGTCATTTGGTTGCATTCAAATAAAAAAAAATTAATAATAATGGAAAAGAGAAGAACAAACTATCTGTGCAAGAGTATAAAACTAAAAGAGAAGAAAAAGAATTTATCCTATACCAGAACAATCTCATATACATAATAATCAACTCTATGCTTCATTTGGTTGTGCAGATCAGCAATTAATATAGCAATCTCTTCATCAGCATTAGAGGGCACCGGTCTGACAGTGGTGAAGGGCCTCCCGTAGATCTCTCTCTCTCTCCAACTCTCTCTGCACAACACATTCATTACCAAAAAAAAAAAAAAAAAAAAAAAAAAAACGAAATCAAAATTACTAAAAACTATAATAGAACAAAAGGGCTTGAAACAAAATTGGAACAGAAAATTAATAATTCCATTGAAATTGCAAGTCCAAAAACATACTTTCAAGAAGCTAAACTATGTAAAACACATGTAACGACCACTGTCAATATGGTTTATTATACAACAACCAACATAATATAAAGCTTAAAAGCACGTAAAGATAGTATCATTCCCACTAAAAAGCAAAAATATGATGCAAAATATTGGCATATATCCACCAATATTATCAATCAAATGAACCCAACAAAATCAGAAGCCAAATCAAATTCCCACAGTAGGCTTACATTATAAGTTTACGAACACACCAAAGAAATACCTCTACTTACTGATTCTAATGCAAAGAACCTGAATAACAATTGAGAATCCAAAATAAGCAATTGATATTCACCTAAACTTCATTATGAAGCACAAGATAAGAAAAAAGAAAGAAACTTGGTGGACCTGTAGAGAATTAAACTTCAAAGAACCAATGATCAACATGAAGCCAAAGACGGTAAATTTGTTAAATAATTTAAACTAAGGAATTTAAAAATTCAAAGAAAAATGACCATTGGTACCTTGCCTAAAATAACCCTAATTAAAAAAAGCAAAGGCTTTACAAATCAATATCAAGCATATGTTCTTCCTAAATCAAAACCAATCAGACCAAAATACCAAAACCTAAATCATATTTCCAAATAAATAAATAAAAAATCCTCTGTTTGCATGCATCATTTAGTAGGCTGCCTTTCCTTTATTTAGTTTCAATTGAAAAACTTATATTCGGAGAAAAGAGAAAGAGGAAAGCAAGTGTACCTAGGCTTTGGGTATGAATTTTGATTTTCAATTGAAATAATAATAGGTAGAGAATGAGCCACATAATACAAAGAGGAAAACCAAAAGATATAGTGGCGGTGATCTGTGGTGGAGGCGGTGGCGGCGAAGGGAGAATCAGAGTTTTGGGCTTTGATTTTGGGGGAAGGAAATGGTGAGTTTTAGGTTTAGGGGATGGAAAAAAAAAAATTTCTCGAGAAACAAACAGAGATGGAAAGCGAGAGAGAGAAAGTGAGTTAGGGCAAGAAGGAAAGAACCTTTGTATGCAAATACAAGAAGAGGTGAAACATCAGTCCAGACTGAGTTGTCGCTAGAGGGAATGGTGGTGCGTTCGGGTACGGAGACCTCCATCGCCACATCATCTGCCATTTTTTGCTGATTGATGCTTTTTAGGTTATTTTCAGTGCTTCAGATTTTCTCTCTCACTGTGTCTCTAAGTTTTTGCTTTGCTTTGGGATTGTGTTGGTCTACGCAAATGCAAAGTGCCTTTGCTTAATGAAAAGAAGACTCAATTTTATAGTTTAAAATATAACCTAAAATAAAAAGAATCTAAAGTAAAAAAAAAAAGAATCTAAAATAAAAAAGAAAAAGAAAATAGTGATGACTTGGAAAATTGTGGGAGATTCAAAGGCTTTGGTTTTACATATATACTAGCCGCTAACCCGTGCGATGCACGGGAAAGCTACCATTTTTTTCCAAATGATGTGACATTAGCTATTGGAATTCAGCATCAATTCTCTAGTAGCATGTTCTTATTTTTCAATTTCATTTATTTCATGTCTTCCACTAAATATTCAATGCATTCATTATATTTAAAAAATGTTGAAGTTTAGATATTGTTTTTCAGTTCCTCTTGATTTTAAAGACAACTATTGAATCTCAACAACATACCAATGCAAATATTAATTACTTAAAATTCAAAATAAATTATTTAAACATAATAAGTTGCAATTCAAATTGAGTCTTATGAGTTTTTTAAATGTAAAGAGAACACTACAATATTTAGAAATTAGATGTATATAGACAAACAGTTAACGCTATACTAAAAAAAAATCCTCAAATAACTAAATATAAGAGTTTAATTCCTCTACGTTTCAATTTAAAACCAAATTGTGCATAAAAGCAAAAAAACTTCCTTCGTTCCAATACATCTTTAGTATCAAAATCACAAATTCTTTAAAAGCAAATTGTGTATAAAAGCAAACAAATTTCCTTTGTTCCAATACGTCTTTAGTATCAAAATCACAAATTCATTAAAACCAAATTGTGCATAGAAAATCTTAGAGATTGAAAGATAACTTTAAAGTGTTTTTTGTATCTTCTTCCTTTGTTGCTTTGTAGTAGTCCCTGAATATGTCCTTTTGTTTTCCTTGAGTATAGATGTTGGTGGGAGTTGCACATTAGTTTGAACATCAAGTTTTTGAAATTTTGTACAATCACCATCTTCTTCAATTGATAAACCTGGCAATAGAATAGGTTAAGGAATGTATTACAACATATACATCTTAAATATCATATATGTAATTTTTCTAAATTAAAGAATACTTACTTCTGTCATTTTATCAAGCTGAATTGCTTTGTCAGTTTCTTCAAGAGAGTCAAAAAGTTTCTTGACAGTGTAGAATTCCCATCCATAGTTGAGATTATAGTCATTTAGTTGTATTTGGAGAACAAATTGTTTTCCTTTCAAATTTTCTATTTGCAGAGGAAGGATGACTTCATCGGGCTCCTAACAAAAGTAACAATTTTCAAATTGTACACTCAAGTAAAGTTTAGTAAATATTAAATACTAATTTTATCTTCAACATTCTCACCTCTAAAGATTTATTCAAAAGGTCTTTGGCTGATATGTTGAGTAATTTTTTTGCTTCTAAATCAAATAAAATGAATGTGGCCATTCCTAAGCTATCTTGAACCTTTAATTGAATTTTATACCTGATAAAATAAATGACATATATAATGTTGTGTATTTTAATATAAAAAGTAAATATTAATATCGTACCCCTTCTATTTCTCTTTTCAGATAAAATTAATCTTCGTCTCAATCTTGCATAGAAAGCAGTCTACATGCTTGGGGAATAAACTAAAAGCAAAGCATTCACAAAAATTTAATTCATAAATATAACTATATAGCAAAAACATATATTACAAATTAACAGTTAGATGTTATAGAAAGGGGAAAAATTGAAGGGCTTTTGATAGTGATTTACTTGTGTGTGTGTAATTTGCCGGGGAAAAAGAACACTTGCAAATTGAACACACAAACTCTATACTATAGAGGAAGGGCACTTGAGAAAAGATGTCATTTATTACCTGAAACTTTGACTTTTATTATTTGTTTATTTTTTGGGGTTAGGTAAGATTTTCAAGCCAAAACCTGTTGAATTTTGGATGTTAAAAGATGTCAGGATCAGTGTTACCAAAAAATTGTACCAAATTCCTTAGAATTTCCAACGACACAGACATTATGTGAACTACTACAAGGAAAAGATTCTAGAAGAATCCTTGTTTTTTCTTTCTTGGCTAAACCCATATAGAACTTTGTGCAAAACAACTTACTGGCCTAATCATAAGTTTGGAAGGAGAACCATAAAATTATTATGCTGTGAAACTACTGAACTAAATAAATTTTCTAATACTTGAACCTATAAAACAGTAAAATGAGATAACCTTACAACAAAATTGGCAAAGCAGAAACCATAATCAGTAATCACTACTCATGCATCAGCATTCATGCGCAACACTCATCACTTATTGGCATATAGAATTAACTGAAGCAGGTGAAAACGACACAAAGATTTTCATAAGGATGAAACTCTTTCCAATCTTTTAGAAAGGTCAGAGGGAAAGGGCGAACAAATCAATCTACCCCCAACCAACTTAATCTCTCATGGAAATTTTACCAAACAGCCCAATATAAAATGATTATTTTAGTACAAAATAGACTTAAAATAATTTGAATATGATAGTTTGTGTAGGAAGTCCATATCATTATATTGCTTTTAAATTTTCAGTTGGCTTTTTCAGCTGATTACAGAAAATTGGACCATAAATATGATATTGTTAACATAAATGTGATGCGGCAGTTATAGAAATAGTTCAGATCAAGTCAACAGTTGCCTTATTGATTGCAACACCAACCATTCAAAGTTGTCAATTCCATTCTAGTGATTGTTTTAATTTTTCCTACATGTCTATATTAAGTGTGGTATGAGAATTTTTTGCAAAGCTCCAATAGGTCAGTTTGCCCAATTCCAAATCCTGGCCAACTGCTTTTTTATAGTCATCATCAAGAAAACAAAGAACTTTTCGTTTTTCATATCATAATTGATAATACCAAGGTTTTATTGAAATCACACAAAAAAAATGTCAGAAAGTTTCATAAGACACCACAAAAACCTCAAAATTGCCAAATTTCACAACTTGGTAAATAGATTGTAAGCGCAAGATCTAGAAAGCAAACATAATCAACATAACACCATTTAGAACAAATCAATTAATCATCGACACAACCAATTTAACCAATCCTAATCCACCCAATTGTAGAAATCATAAATAAAAATATCAAAAAACTTAGAAATAAAAAACAGGACATCGAAGGGTGGCGTTGTAGAAAGACTTGGAGATGTGGAGCACTAAACTTCTAGAACCAAAAAAAAAAAAAAAAAAAAATCATTTGTCAATTGGAACTCAACTATCTGATGTTAACTGTACCCAAAATCAACCTCAATTCAAGACGTCAATATACATATTTTACATATAAACCACACATAATCAAAGCCATACTTCTAACAACAAAATATACCAAAGAAGAAAATGTTATAGAAAATTAATTTATATCTATGAAAAGAAACATATATATCCAAGCATAAAAGTAGATTTAAAACAGCAACCAAATATTTGTTGTAATTATTAAAATCCTACTCCATATCTATAAAGAAAAGAAAGAAAGAAAAAAGACATAATTCAGTATGAATAATGTAATGAATAACTAACCTCAACGTACTCCACACCAATTTTGTTAAGATTATCAGGAAGCAAGCTGATAACTCCACCTCGCTCAGTTTCCACTAAACAAATTCAAACCCATAGCTCAGTTTCCACACAAAAACAATTCAAATTGACCAATAGCTCAGTTTCCACACAAAAACATATATTCAAATTGATTATCTAAGTGTGTGCACAAAAACTACAATTCCACTAAACAAATTCAAACCCATAGCTCAGTTTCCACACAAAAACAATACAAATTGACCAATAGCTCAGTTTCCACACAAAAACATATAACTAAAAAAAAAAAAAAAAAAAGGTTAAGAAATCCACACTAAAAATAGGCTGGGGTTATCACAGAGGCAAACAAATACCATACCTTTAACTCTTATTCGAATGGAGGAAAAGAATGAAGAGAAAGGCAATAGCAATAAACCTAGAAATTGAACAGCCGTGAAAAAAAAAAAGGATCGTGAAAGGTTTATATATATATATATATATATATATTTTATAGGCTTATAAGATAATACCTTTGGGCCGGTCTCGACGGGCTGGGTCGGTTGTATTGCCGACCGACATAGTTGCTGGGCCATGGGTTGGATAAGACCCACGGCAAATGGGCCTCCATTTTTGTTCTGAGGAGGAGTGGATCAATGGTGTTAGGAAAATTGGTGGTCTGAGGAAGGAGATATCGGATGCAATGGTGGGTATGGTGGATGCAATGCCGTTGTCGGTGGTCTGATGAAGGAGATTGATGGTTTTAGGCAAATCGGTGGTCTGATGAAGGAGATATCGGATGCGATGGGAGAGGGAATGGGAAAGGACGTTGTGATGCCGTCGTCGATGGTTTGATGAAGAGATTGAAGGTCTGAAGAAGGTAGATGATCGATGATCGATGGTGGGGATGCGATGGGAAAGCCAGAGGATTGGGAAAGCCAGAGCATCGTGAAAGGAAATGGGAAAGGACGTTGCGATGCCGTCGTCGGTGGTCTATGATCGATGGTCTAAAGAAAGAAGATGATTGATGGTCGATGGTGGGAAAGACAGAGAATTTGGGAAAAGGAGAGCATTGTGAAAGCCATCATGAAAGGGAATGGGAAGTGACTTTTTTTTAAAAAAATTTTTAATATTGTGCTTTTTTTTTTTTATGCGAATACTGTGCTTTTTGATTTTTGATTTTTGATTTTTTTTAATTCTGTGCTGATGTGGAAAATTGTGGAAGTTTCAAAAGTTTCGATTTTATATATATAGAGAATATATATATATATATATATATAGATTAATAGTAGTTACTAGTTAGGATCTGCTTTAAATTGTGGGGCGGGGGGTTGTTACATACAATATGTTTGATTAAATTTAATGAAATCCTTGAAAAAGCTTCAAACTTGCAATTAAAAATTACAAATACTTTGAACAAAATAATAGTGTTTTACTATGTAGATGATACTTTATTAATTAATTGCTTTTTTATTAATTCTAAAATAATTTTATGAAAGATTTTGCTGATAACATGTTGACTAAGCAATTTTTTGAGGAAGCCTGAGTTCAGGAAGGAAATAATTCTCGATTTATTGTATGCTCAACAAACAAAAATGGTTATCCATTTACAATATAATTATGTTTGTTAAAATAGGATTAAATAGTTAAATATACTATTTATTAAACTTTTTGGAAACTTAATAATTTATCACTTGTTAAGGATAGATCTTTCTATAACAATTGAAAGACAATAAGAAAATATGCACTAAGAAAATCAGCTAAATTTTTACTAACCAATTGATTTGATTGTTCACTGCCATACATATATTTAATTAGTGCCTACGTAGGAAAAATGATAGAACTAGTCATGACAACATATCTTGCTTGGCATTGTTCATGCTAACAATCATCTCAAAATGGATGTCTACTAACTCATTTCAACCAATGGTTGTACGTGGAAGCCTTAATTTAAGGTTTTCCATATAAAACAAATAGGAGATATTCATGTGAAAGTAATTTCACTCATAAAGAAATCTTGTAGCTAAAATTGCTGAATGGATATCTTTGGTGAATCTCACATCCAATTATTTCCCGTAAAATCGATCATTTGTAATTCCTTTAGTGGGGTTGAGCTACCTTCCTTTTTTAGATTTAGTATGCAAGCTTAATAAAGCTCCAATGGATCCAAAAAGAAAAAAAATTGTAAAGTAACATTTTTGCCTCTCCACTTGTGTTCTAGTAGTTTTTTTTTTTTTTTTAATCTCATTGTCAGTCTGATAAGCACTGTTGAAAAAAGATATGTGATTTCATTAGAAGACACAAAGAGAGAGAGAGAGAGAGAGAGAGAGAGAGAGAAATAATGCATGAGATTGTGACGACACTTACCCAGTTGCCCGCGACGAAACATTACTACTTGAACACAATAGTACTCTGGTAAATCATTGATCCGATAAGAACTTAACTAGCCTTTTGAAATATATCGCTGCTGTCAAGAACTCCGGAAATGTTGCTTTTCTTCTGATCCATTTTCAATGACTTCCTGAGACTACCTCATGTATATTTTTTTTCCAGGCCAGCTACCGAGTTATTCTCTCCCCTCTGCTCAATGCGACATATGGTTATGCATGTCTGAAGAAAGTAGAGAGCCGAAAGGAATCGGTTAACTTCTTTCATATTTGACCGAGAATCTGTCTTGTTAGGATTTTCGCTCCACTCTGAGGGTTTAGCTCCTCGGTTGGCATTGAAAGATTTCTCTGCATCTTCAACAATTTTCTTCAGTTGATTTGTCCACACTTTTCTTGAATGCTCTATGCCTTCAACTTCTTTCATTTCCAAAAGGAGTTTTTGTACATCCGTGAATTCACCGGGTAGTTTTCTGAAATCATCCATGCCTTGCTCCTGATTGAGCTGTTTGCAAAAGTCATTCAGACGAGAAGAAAAACCAGCGTCATCGGTTGCTGTGGCCTGTGATGAAGACGAAGACGTTTGCTTTTGAGGGGAACCAGCATGGACAAATTTTGATGGATCTCTTCTGACAAATTTGAAACTCCATTGGTACTTCTTGCTGTAAATGAGGGAGCTTAGCACTCTTCTATTATTGTGATGCCAATTCTTTAGCTGGCGCCTTGCTATCCAATTACCCAAAAACAAAAGCCACCTCATACGGTCCATGTCATGTTGTAGCTCAAGAATGATGTCTTCTAGAAGATAGCGAAAGTACAATTTCCAGTAAATTTCTCTCTCCCCTGTAGGGGCTTCTCTCTCTCTCAGGTAAGAGTTTCCTTCCTCTCTATACGATGTGAGTCCTTCCTCCCTTAGGTCCTACGGCTTAAGGGCTCCCTGCTCTCATCCCATATCATCTCATCACATCTCTTCTTTCTCAATCTCTTCAATAGTTGTCTTTCACTCTATTCTGTCACTCAAGATCAGTATGGAACAAGCCATTGTAGACAGCCTAAATAAGCTACAGCTCACAAAAGAAGAAGAGAAAGATATTGTTATATCAACAAAAAGCACACTAGATCTGCTTGAAGAGTGCTCACTTAGCCTATTTGGGAGATTGCTTGCAGATAGACAACAAAACCAGCGAGCATTTAAGAGCACATTAAGATCCACTTGGAAGATGGGTTCTGATCTCAGAATCGTGGAGGTTGGAAATAATATTTTACAATTCAGATTTAGCTCAATGTACCAGCTGGAGTGGGTTGAGAAAAGCGGACCGTGGAACTTCGAAAATAACTTACTCCTTCTATGCCGATGGAGACCAGGTTTGTCAACAGCCAATATCTCCTTTTCTCACTCTCCATTTTGGGTGCAAATTTGGGGTCTACTGTTTGAACTTATGACAGAGGAGGCTGGGAAGGATATTGGGTGTAAACTAGGGAAGGTTATTGAAGTAGATAAAAGGGCATTGCAAGCAGATCAAGCAAACTTCCTATGGGTAAAGGTCGACCTGCCCATTGAGAAGCCCCTTAAAAGAGGGGGATATATCACAAATATTGATGGAGAAAGAGGCTGGGTTGCCTTTAAATATGAGTGATTGCCCACTTTCTGCTTCTCTTGTGGAAAACTAGGACATGATGATAAGCACTGTACCATGGTTAGTGAAGGTCAGCCTTTGGACCGGCAATACAGAGAGTGGTTAAGAGCTGGGGGCGTGTCCAAAGGAATAAATGAAGAGATAAAAGGCTTAGGAAGTAGGATTCAGGAACCGTTAAGTGGTGGAGACATCGGTGCAAGGTCGCAGTCTACAGCGGAGGACCTAGATTGTTCCATTCAAGGTAGGAATGGAGAACATCAAAAGTTGGGCGGGAGCAGCACCATCGAGGACAAGGAGAAGACAAGAATGAAAAGACAAGAGGGGGGGGGGGGTCAGAAACACTAGCAGCAAGTTATCAGAGTAGATGGGATAGCTCAGGAAAGGTGGAGCATGTGAGGCATGAATTACTGAACAATATAGGAGCATGTGAGGGACAGATGCAAGATAGAGAAGGGTTGGCCAGGGAGTTATTCAAAAGTAATGGGGAAGTTGTAAGAGAAATGGGCCAAACCAAAAAGCCCAATAGTGATAATCATGTAGTTACAAGCCCATTAAAGACAAAAACAACAGATGAATGTAGAGGAAATGGAGAAGTGGTGCTCGGCCCAAACAAAGAAAATTTAGAGCCAGGAAAGGGTAAGTTAAAAAAGATTGAGAATGAGAGGCCAATACAAGATAGAGAGGCTAGTATAGTCAAAGATGGTGTGATTTTTCAGGCCAAAGCTAACGAGAAAGGAAAACAAATTATGGGTAAAGGCAGCCTGAAAAAAGTTGCTCGTGCGAAAGGAAAAACAAGCGATGAACAAACTCTCGCCCTGATGAAGGAGATAGGAACAAAGCGCTTGAGAGGGAAAGAAGTTTCAGAGGAAGAGAATACTCTGGCCCAAAAGCGTCTTTGTGAAATAGTCCTCTCGGGTTTAGTTGATTTTGTTTTAGAGTCGGTTTAATAGGCTGCACATTTCTATGTTTATTTGGGATCCTTGGGCTTTTTCTGTTAATGTAGTTGTTGTGCACTTGAAAAGGGAGTTCAATAGGGTAGTACATAAGCTTTCTTAGCTGGCTAGTGTGTGTAGGGTAAATCTTTTTTTGGTTTGGGAGGGATTATCCTTGTCTGCTGTTCCTGCGCTAGCAGGTTTGTAGCTAGGTTTCTCTTTCCTTTGTTTTTGTCTTTCCTTTTGTACTTCAATTTCTTGTGGCAATGAATCTTTTTTCCCCATTAAAAAAAAAGAATGATATCTTCCACATGTTCCACCCAAGCCTTCGCCTTCACTTTCCATTCTACGCCCACCTAAATCTTCCAGGAAAGTAAGCAGTAGCTCCAGCGGAAACTCAATGTCGTACTGTATTTCCTCTTTCCTGTCACGCACTAAATCCGGCTTTCCATTGATTAGATTATTCAATTTCTCTTCAATACACTGAGTTGATTGCAATTGCTCAGCTCGATTATAAGAGGAAGATTGTTGTTCCACTATTATTGGTCTGTCCTGCAGGCTTCTTACAATAGACCTTGAACTCTCTAATGATTTACGGATCTGATTATGCTGTTACGTGGCTTTTAATTTGGTCAAAGGAATTGACCAAGTCCTAGTACTAATAGGACTATATTTTGAAACTACAAAAAACGCGAGCTATAGCCACGTTTACAAAAAATGCGGCTATAGTTGAACTGGCCAACTTGATTGAAATTTAAACAGTAACTTACAACTTACTATCGGCCAAAACTTGGCTCTGATACCAAAAGGGGGTAAGTTACAGACAAAGGGGATGAGGGCCGACTGAGGCCGTCACAGTGCGGAAGTATAAAGAAAAGGTTACAGTTGTGAAAGCTATGACTATAACGTTACAAGTGTAAGCTTGAATACAAACTAAGAAAGCTGTCTGTTTACAATAGTAAAGAGAAGGGAGGTTTCTGAGTTCTAGAACTGCAAATTGGACCTTGGTAGAAGACCTGCTGAAGACTGAAGCAAAGGGTTCCTTAAATAGCTGGAGGAAGCATTGGATTCTTTCTGGAGATTGCTGGAATCATGGAGGGTGAATTGCTTTTACTCTAGGTGAAAATCTTTTCAGCCAAAAGCTACCAGTAAACTGAATGATTCTGTCGGGGTACTGTTTGGTGAGCAATAACGGTCACTGTTCATGAATAGTGTTCTGTCCCCTTGCTTTTCTGAATAATGATTCTGCACAGTGTTCTGGAACTGTGGGTGAATAGTAGTCTGTCAGCAACTTTGCTGGTGTGGGTACTGTTCTTGGAATAGTAACCGGGTTGCAAAGGTGGTTCTTGAGCTATTCTGGAGCTGTTCTATAGCATCCTGGAGCTGTTATGGAATTACTTAATCGCTGTCCAAGTTATGACCATCATAAGGATCTTGAGAATCCTGGAATGGGTCAATTGGAGCATGATTAACTGATGCTTCTGAAGAGACAGGAGAGTTCTTTTCTTCTGACTCTAACTGTTCTGATTGGAGGAGCAATTGCTGAGCAAGATCTTTGAGTTCTTTGCTAGATTTTCCGGCAATCTGTACAGAGTCTAGACTAGCTTGTGATCTTGTACAATGAGGAATGGCTTGTGGAACTGGAGGAGGGAATTCTTTGTGTATTTTGGCAATAATTTCATTAAACCTGAAACTATCCCGCCACTTCACGAAGAATTCTCTATCTAAAAGGTTCTGGTTGATTGCATAATTCCACATACTGATCCAGTGAGTTTTGTACTTAATTGTGAGGTGCAAAATTGCTGGAAATTGGGAAGTATGGTTGTTGACCTGGAATCTGGTACTGAAGTACCTTAATGCATCCTGAAGGGGTTCAGGGAAGTTATGAGGAATTGATCCAAACATTTCCCACCACTTGAGGAACCATGAAGGGATTGGGCCGGAGAACTTTTTGTCAAACTGCATGAACCATGAATAATCATAATTCCTGTTCTGGTAAAACAAAACCTTTTCGAAGGCGTCCATATAATCATAATAATTGTACTGGGGTCTTGATTCCTTGAGTACTGTAAGTGTTCTGAGTAAGGATGGGTGTCCCCAATCTTTGCTGCTTACAAAACTTTGAATTATGAATTTATGACAGAGGACTTCAGAAGGGTTGTTACGATCCATGATATTTTCTACTCAGGCAGACTTTTCTTGAGTGAGGATGCCTTTGTAGAACTTGATATTCTTTTCCGGACTTTTGGGGAGGAAATGCCATCCTGTGGACAAAACTTCCATTGCTAAAGCCAATGGATCTATTATGTGAACCAGGTGAGGTTCAATATAAGAGATGTGTTGGACAAAAGGCTTTCTGATGTAGGAAGATGTTCCTGTCTTGGGAGGAAGGGAAGAAGAAGGTTGCTTGGGCACTATCAGGCCAAAGGGTTCTTCAACTGTATATGGAGAAATTGCTTTAGGAAGGGGTGTGACTAAAGCAGAACTATAACTATGTTGTCCTTAGGGCCTTTGGTAATTTGGTTTTGGAATGGCAGACACCAAATAACGATTGGCAACAATGGATGGTGACACAGGTAAGGTTTTTGTTGGACTAGGATAAGGTACTAAAGGGCCAGGGTTTTTTGCCTGACTAGTACTTCTAGTGGTTTACTATTTAGGAAACTTTGGAGGTTGGGATTGTATGGGTTTCTTCCTGGACATTTTGAACTGGATTCTGCAAAAATTCATGGGTTAGGAAGTCAGGGATACTGTTCTGAGTTCCGGCTATGAATTCAATGTCAAAATCAAAAACTAAAAGGATGGCTTGCCATCGTGCAAAAATCTGTTTTGATGCAATGTTTTGAACATCTTTTTCTAAAACATGTTTTGCAGATTTGCAATCAATTCTTAATAAAAACTTTTGATTCAAAAGATCACTTTGAAATTTTGAGATGCATAATACTATAGATAAAATTTCTTTTTTAATAGTACTGTAGTTAAGTTGGGTGGGAGTCCAAATTCCAGAATGAAAACAGACTATTTGTTCTGGGGGAGCGGGAGTGACACGTTGGAGAAGAATGCCACCATAACTAATGTTAGAGGCATCTGTCTGGATGACCTTGAAGGAATTTTCTGAGGGGTTTCCTAGACAAGGGAGTGTCTTGACATGTTTTTTGATTTCTTGGACAACAGAGGTATGGACTGGGGTCCAAGGAGGAGGATTTGTTCGAAGTCTATCAAAAAGAGGTTTGCATTTTTGCCTGAGATTTTGATAGAAATCTGAAATGTAATTGAGGGATCCTAAGAACCTTTGAAGTTGGGTTTTTTTCAAGGATTTCATCTGGAAACTTGTCTGCAAACTGAATGGCTCTATCTATGGGTTTGATGACACCATGTCTTATATCAAAACCTAGGAATCGAACAAGTTTAATCTTTGGGCCTGAGACAACAAGACCATTAAGTTTGATGTTGTGGAAGAATGTTCTAAGATGCTTCCAATGTTGGTTCAGGGATTCTGAGAAAATGAGTACATCATCAATGTACACAATAGTATGACTGGAGAATGGATTGAAAATCTCATTCATGATGTTTTGAAATTTAGAAGGTGCATTCTTAAGACCAAAGGGCATTACATTCCATTCATAATGGCCAGGTGTGGTGAAGGTTGTTTTGTACCTATCAGACTCTCTGATTTGTATTTGCCAAAAACCACTCTTCATGTCAAACTTACTAAAAACCACTGCTTTACTAAGCCTATTAACTAAGTCTCTTTTGTTAGGGACAGGATACCTTATCCATTCTAAGACTTTGTTAAGGGGCTTGTAGTTGATGACAAGTCTAGGAACACCTCTCTCAATCTCAGCGTTTTTCTGGACATAAAAAGCTGGACAAGACCATGATGACCTAGAATTTCTGATGATACCTTTCTTAAGAAGATCCTCTATTTCTGCCTTGCAAGTATCCATGAGTTCCTGACTCATTTGGATAGGTCTGGCTTTGGTAGGGATGTTCTTTTCATGGAAATCTTTGACATAATGTAGAGCAACTTCATGTCTTTTCCTATGCCAAAAGGCTGTGGGGAGATCAAAGCAGACCTCTTGCTTAAGTTTTTCTTCAAACTTTCTGATTTTGGCTTGGTAGCTTTTGCAAGCTAATTGTTCATTACTAAGGTACTTAAGGTGTTGGGTTTTGGCTTTAATGAGGTTAAGGGTCTTAGAGACAGAAACTTCCTGGAGACTGTTGATGTCTTTAGGTTCTAGGCTCCTAAGAAACTTAAACCTAACTGGCTGGCCAAAAGGATGGGTAGTGATTCCTTCACTATCCGTGATGAAATGATACAATAGACACATGAAAGGGTTTCCTAAGATGACCTTATCTGTCATATTTTTGACAAGAACAAATGTGGTTTTGAAAAACATATTGTCTTGGCAAACATGTGCTTTTGGAATTTTGAATTCCATATGCATTTTTCCTCCACTTGCGGAAGTTAACCTTTCTTTGGTTTTCCGGAAGTATTTAGTGGGAATAATTCCTTCTTGGATGCAGTTGAGATCAGCACCTGAATCTATTAAGGCTACTACCTCAAATTCAAAATCTCTGCTAATGACAATCCTGACTGCATTTTTCAAAAACGCAGCTCTAGGTCCGATCAAATAAATTTTTTTTTAAGGGTGACCGATAGCCGTGTTTTTAAAAAACGCAGCTATATGTAACAGCCAAAAAAAAAAAAAAACAAACTTTTTCTTCAGCTTCCCACGTACTCCCCACTTTCCCACCTACCCCCACTTTCATCTTTTTTTTCTTTTCTCTTTCTTTATTTTTTCTTTCTTCATTCTTCACCAACTCCAGCACAACTCTTTAGGTTCTTCTTTCCTTTTTTTTTTTTCTTTTTTTTCTTCACTCTAGCACAAATCTTTTTTTTTTCTTTGTTTCTTTGTAGCTACTTCTTCCTCTTATTTTTCTTCTTTCTTTTTTTCTTCATCTCAAGCACACTGATTTGTCTATAGATCTAGTTTTTTTTTTTTTTTTTTGGGTTATTTTATGTTTTGTTAGTAAGAAAATGGAGGAAATGCTGAAAATTTTGAATGAAGCGGATATTCTAGCAATCTTTATGTCTATACCTTGATTTGGATTATGAGTTTTGATTTTGAATTTTTTGGATCTGTGCTTGAATTTGGATTTGGGTGTGTTTGTATTATGAGTATGTTGTGTTTGATTTTGAATTTTTTGGAGAGAAAAAACCCAGAATTTTTTTTTTTTTTTGTTTTAAAAAAAAAACCTATAGCCATGTTTAAAAAATGCAGCTGTAGGAGGCTTTAGCCGCGTTTTTAAAACGCAGCCAAAACTGTACCTATAGCCGCTTTTTAAACATAGCCCAAAGCGACTCTATAGCCATGTTTTTTACAAAACGTAGCTATAAGTATCTGCCTATTGGGGTTGGAAAAAACACAGCTATAGGCAATGGAAAAATGCAGCTATAGGGGGACTTGTAGCCACGTTTAAAAAAGCACGGCTATAGACCCTGCAGGGGGCTATTGTCGCGAAGCAAAAGCCGCGTTTACAAAAAACGCAGCTATAGCCTATAGCTGCGTTTTTAGGGTCTATAGTTGCATTTTTGAAACGCAGCTAAAGCCCATGTTTTTGGTAGAGTGACGACTTAATTAAGCAATTCTACTTCAAGGTGGAGTTTGTATTGTACTCCACGACAAAAGGCCCACATCTTTGCTACATATACACTAGTTGTGTGGCTATTGTTGATGAGTTATGAGTGCCGCAATATTAGAATAGGTTTTTTATATTCTCTAGTATTTTGTATAGAGTTCTAAGGTGTGACTTTGCCCTAGAGATTTTAGGTTTCTCTAGTCATGTGCTTCTGGTGATTGAAAGCTCTTTTGGGTGTATTTGGGGTTTGGGTTTTGTGAGAGTGTTTTGGTATCACCTTTGTAATCTGTTTCTTTTGTTAGTGAAACTTTCTCCTCGACACCGCCCATGGACGTAGTCCAAAAGTAGAACCATGTAAATTTTTGTATTCCCATGTGATCGTTTCTTTTGTCTTTCTATTTCTATTCTGAATAAACCCACTGTTATTTGGATACACACACAACAAATTGATATTCATGCTTCCACTATTTTCAACAAATTGGTATTAAATCTTCCGGTTTTACAACAAACTAGTGTCAAAGCCTTGGGTTCTTTGTTTTAAGTTGAGATTGTTCATCAGATCTATTTGGTTGTGTTGTTATTGGTTCATTGGGTTTTTTTTATTTATTTTTTGGTATGGCAACAAAGGCTTTGTTAGCAACAAGATTTGAGATTAAAAAATTCAATGGGAAGAATGATTTCAGTTTATGGCGTGTCAAGATGCGTGCTTTGTTAGTGTAGCAAGGATTGTGGAAAGCACTAAAGGGCAAGAATGCTTTGCCAGCAACACTATCAAATGAGGAAAAAGAAGATCTCTTGGAACAGGCACAT
Organism: Quercus robur; assembly: GCF_932294415.1. Classification (NCBI taxonomy): domain Eukaryota; kingdom Viridiplantae; phylum Streptophyta; class Magnoliopsida; order Fagales; family Fagaceae; genus Quercus; species Quercus robur. Next base: position 5,522,587 of record NC_065538.1, read on the forward strand.
AGTGCAATTCTGTTGTATCATGGAGATGAGGTTCTGAGAGAGATTATAGACAAAGAAATAGTTGTAGGATTGTGGCTTAAGTTGGAGAGTTAGTACATGACTAAGTCTCTTACAAATCGCTTGTACATGAAGCAGCGGCTATACACCATTCGAATGAAAGAAGGTACACCTATTTCTAACCATCTTGATGAATTTAATAGGATTGTTATTGATTTGAAAAATATTGAATGCAAAGTAGAAGATGAGGACCAGGCTCTAATTTTGTTATGTTCGTTGCCTCCTTCTTTTGAGCACTTTGTCGACACAATGTTGTATGGGTCTGGAAGAGATTCTATCTCAATTGATGATGTCAAAGATGCATTGAATTCTAAGGAGTTGAAGAAGAAGGTTTTTGAAAATTGGGGCGATAATCAAGCTGATGGTCTTGTTGCTAGAAGTAGATCCAATGAAAATGGGTCTAGTAGTAATAGAGAAAAATCTAGATCAAAGTCTAGATTTGGTAAGTGTCACTACTGTAAAAAGGAAGGACATTGGAAAAAAGAATGCATGCTACTCAAAGAGAAAAAGGAGAAAGTCAGTACTTCAAATACTAGTAATGTAGCTAGTGTTGCAAAGGTTAATTCTATGGGTGACAACATAATTCTATCAGTATCTACTAGTTGCTCCGACGACACTTGGGTTCTTGATTCGGCTTACTCCTATCATATGACTCCTAGAAGAGATTGGTTTACTACCTATCGGTCAATTAGTGGTGAAGTTCTGATGGGAAATAATATGACCTATAAGGTCTTGGGGATAGGAATGGTGAGAATTAAGATGTATGATGGTGTTGTTAGGATTTTGTCTAATGTTTGTCATGTGCCAGATTTGAGGAAAAATCTTCTATCATTGGGTATATTTGATTCTCAAGGGTACAAATACATTGGTGAAGGTGGAGTTTTGAGAATTTGTAAGGGTGGTTTAGTTTTCATCAAGAGAAAATTGGTGAATGATCTCTATATGCTACAAGGAAGCACAATTGTTGGTGTTGCAACAATATCTTCATCAGTAGATCTAGATTTAGATAATACTCATTTAGGGCGTATGAGTGAGGTTGGCATGTCAATACTAAGCAAACAAGGTTTGTTGCATGGTCAGAAAATTGGGAAGTTGGACTTTTGTGAACATTACATCTTTGGTAAGTAGTGTAGGGTCAAGTTCAATATAGAACTTTTGGTGTATTTTTTAAATACAAGAGTGATGTTTTTGTCACCTTAAAGCACTATAAGACACTTATTGAAAAGCAGAATTGTAAAAGGATTGTCTTTGGATAGCTAATGGTTTGGATTATTGCTTAGGTGAATTTGATGAGTTCTGCAAGAATGGAGGTATAGTGTGACACCGCACTGTTAGAAGAAAACCACAACAGATTGGGGTTGTAGAGCGTATAAACAAAGCTCTTTCGGAGAGGGCTCACTGTATGCTCTCAAAATTTAGTTTGTCTAAGGACTTTTGGGCTGAAGCAATAAATATGGCCTGCTATTTGGTAAATAGGTCTCCATCAACTTTCATTGAATTTAAGACTCCTTTTAAGGTACGGTTTGGTACTCTTACTGATTACTCTATTTTAAGAGTATTTGGTAGTCCTATTTTTTCTCCTGTGAATGATGGTAAACTTGAGCAGAGGGCAAATAGGTGCATATTCCTAGGCTATGCATTGGGGATAAAAGTTTATAGGTTGTGGTGTATGTATTTAGGATCCCCATGGTTAATTATTAGTGAAGATATGAAATTTGATAAGTCTGCTATTGTTGACCTATCAAAAGAGAGTATTGAGATAGTCAAAGACCACGGTATTGGTGAGTAGGTGGAGCTTAAGATTGAAGCTTTGTGGATTGTTGTTTTGGGTGAAGAGATTGTGTCTCTTCAATATTTGAAAGGTACTGCAAATGTTGACTTGATATATTATAGGGATTCTACAAAGAGTAGTAGCATTGTTGGATTTGTGGATTCTGATTTTATTGGTGATTGAGACAAAAAGAGATTTCTGACAGGCTATGTCTTCACATTTGGTTATGCTATTAGTTGGGAGGCAACACTACAGCCGACAATTGTTTTGTTTACTACAGAGACAGAGTATATGGCAGCGATGGAGGCAGTGAAAGTAGTTATTTGGTTGAAGGGTTTGGTTGGTGATCTGGGTTTACAGCAGGATGATATTGTTGTATTTTGTGATAGTCAGAGCGCCATACATTTGACTAAAAATTAGATGTATCATGAGCTAACCAAACACATTAATGTCAGATATCACTTCATTAGTAAAATTGTATCTTAAGGCACTATTGTAGTTAGAAAGGTTGCTACATTGGATAATCCAGCAGATATTATGACCAAGCTAGTTCTTTTGGACAAGTTCAAGTATTGCTTGGACTTGATTTGTGTTTGTAGTTTGTGATAGCCCTTAGGGGCTTTGGTTTGGTGGTGGAGAAGTTTCGTTTGTGGGGCTTCACCAAATTCAAGCCAAGGTGGAGATTTGTTGTTACGTGGCTTTTAATTTGGTCAAAGGAATTGACCAAGTCCTAGTACTAATAGGACTATGTTTTGACGACTTAATTAAGCAATTCTACTTCTAGGTGGAGTTTGTATTGTACTCCACGACAAAAGGCCCACATCTCTGCTATATATACACTAGTTATGCAGCTATTGTTGATGAGTTATGAGTGCCGCAATATTAGAATAGGTTTTTTATATTCTCTGGTATTTTGTATAGAGTTCTAAGGTGTGACTTTGTTCTAGAGATTTTCAGGTTTCTCTAGTCATGTGCTTCTGGTGATTGAGAGCTCTTGTAGGTGTATTTGGGGTTTGGGTTTTGTGAGAGTGTTTTGGTACCACCTTTGTAATCTCTTTCTTTTGTTAGTGAAACTTTCTCCTCGACGCCGCCCGTGGACGTAGGCCAAAAGCTGAACCATGTAAATCTTTTTGTTCCCTTGTGATTGTTTCTTTTGTCTTCCTATTTCTATTTTGCATAAACCCACTGTTATTTGGATACACACAACAAATTGATATTCATGCTTCTGCTACTCTCAAAAAATTGGTATTAAATCTTCCGCTTTTACAACAAATTATATGTCCTAGCGTAAATAAGATCAAATATCTCATCCCTAGTGCCATTTATTTTAGAGCGGAGGCCACCAATTTTTCTGAAATCCATTAAACCGGTGTAAAACCACTTCAAAAATAGCCTTCTTCCACTCAGTCTTTCGAAGTTAACAAAGCAAGGCTTTGCGTTGTGAACCAATTCAAGAAGTTCTTCCACCCATGCTCTTTCATCAGTACTTAGTTGCACAGTCGCTCCTAGTCTCAACTGTGAATCCCAATGTTGATGGGATTTCTCATTTATCTCTTTCCCCTTTTTTGAAACATGGTCTACATCTTTTATGAGAGCATTCATAAACTTATACTGGATTCTAAGCCCCTTGTACCACTCCAATGATTGAAACCTTCTGTAACTAAACCATATGATAGCCAAGTACGCTAGCCCAAGGGGTATGGACAAATATCGAATGGGAAAGTTTCAAAAATGATCAGGAATTATATAAACGAAATTACAGACACAAGGTATAACATGAGCATAAAAGAGCTTAGAAATAGAAATAACAAACAAAGTGGACATGGTGCTCTTTTCTTTTGGAATACCAAACAAAACTACGAAGAATTTCTTCAAATTTTACGGTTGCTTTAATGAAAACAAAACCGCCATACATTGTTCAAAAGTGATTGTTAGGTTCTAAGACTTTAGGTTTAAATGTATTAGAATTTCAATTTGTATTGTTGGCAAACCATGATCAAAACATTTTAGTCTTGTTTAGACTTGCTCAAAGTATGTGGTTGTATGTAAAGTTGGAATCTAGTAGCTGTAGGATTTATTATGTAAACTAGTTGCTAACCCGTGCAATGCACGGAAAAATTCCAAAAAATGAAATATTTGTGAAACATTCTAAATAGTTTTTTTTAATAAAAAAAATCAAAAGCGATGGAACTCCAAAGCTTGTGCTTACTTATTACATAGTCCTATAGGATATATGTCCTGCCTATTTCACAAAAAGCTTGAATTTGTTCTAACACATCCGAAATCTCATTCAAGCATAGTTCATGCAACCCAATTGATGCTAGCAACTGTGAGTTGGCAAGCTCCACAATCAAATCTCTAATCCATAGTTCATGACAGGAGTGTAACACTCAATAGAGCATGGTAGCGATCCACAATGGGTTTCCTTGGCAAGGAATTAATTTAGTATGGACTATAATAGGAGAATCATGACTATCTCTAAAAATAATGCCAAGACTTGCGTAATAGGTGGCTTTGAAAAAAGGCTAGTACTATGTCCAGTTTTGAGATGAGGAGAAACAGGATTTGCAGTTGTTGGGCTCACTTAATATTTAAGTTTATGTTTTTTAGCACTGTAAAATGTAAAGATATTTTAGGCTAGTAAACAGTTAAAGTTATTTTGGTAATTAAGTGAGGTAAGAATAAGTGGGGTAAGATATTTTCACAACACTTTTACAATAAATTTTAAGTGGTAGGTTGTTATGAGTGGGCAAAAACATAATTTAAGTTGTGGATTCAAATTAGAACCAATAAAAACTTATTACATATGTTTTGTCATAAAAATGTTGAGAAAATATTATGGACGTAGTTTTTATAAAAAATAATAAAAAATATAAGAAAAAAGGAGTGTTTTGTTTGCAAACAAATATGAACCACATCAAGTAAAATGCCTGTCCACCAGAACTAATAAAACGGTAAAATGAACAAATAAAATAGTAAATGTATTTTAGTGGGTTATTGATTTGTGAGAAGGAGTAGCCTAGTTGTGACATGAGATCGAGGCCAAAATTTTGTCGGCTTCTTTTTCCTCTGTTTGCTTTTCTTATATTTATAGACATGGTGACTTAGTTGCTCATAACCTTACTAAATATGTTAGTCATGTCTTATGGTGTGGATGGAGGATGTTCCAACACGCATAAGCTCTTTTTAATACAACATGCTGATTTGATTTTCAAAAAAAAAAGAAAAAAAAAGATCTCCAATGTAATTTTTTTTTTAATGAGGAAGAAGCAAAACTAAAGTTTTTTTAGATGGTTGTTCAAATAACTTTGTATTCATCCATTTTTTTTTATTTTTTTTAATTGTCAATTAATTTAACTTTCTATGTGGTTCATATATAATCTTGTAAAAAGGTTTGCAAAATTTACTGGAGCTTGTCCACCACAATCCATAGCTACGAATTTCTTCTTTTTCTTCTACTCTTTTTTCTTTCTTAAAAGCTAGCTTCATTTAATTTCGGCCAAAACTCATCAAAATAGGCCGGAATGGCCACAATTACTAACATATCAAACAAATATAAAGGTTAAAAAAAAAAAACTACTAAATTTCTTCTTCTTTTAATTTTCCAAATTAGTTTTAGGCACAAAACTAAATCAAGGTTTGAGCAACATAGTTGGTCTATATCAGAGACATTGCTGATAAGCTCACAAAGAAAGCTGATTAGACTCAACAACTGATTGATCTCAGCCTTAAAAAAAAAAAAAATAAAAAAAATCCTAACTTTGTTTTTGAAGAAGAAGAAGAAGAGTCTTTGAGATTTAAAAGAAGCAGAAGATGAGGTATAGAGTGCATTTTCAACGAAGGAGTTAGACCCATATTGGATTTTTACTTATCTTTCTCTGCATCTTTTGGTTGGGTCTTAAGAGAATGATGAATTCAATGTGGGTTTTGGGCCTTTTGGCTGAGTTGAGGGAGGGGAAGTGATCGACTTTGTAGGTTGGGGATGGAGAGAAATAATGGAAAAAAAAAAATCGGGGCAATTGGGAGCTAATAATAAACGTTAAAAATAATAATTAAATAAATAACTAAGGTGTAAATTTGTTATACTTGAAAAATTGATGTGCCAAAGTCTCATGAAGTTAACAAAAAGTCCACAACTTCGGCTATATAGTATGTTATGATCATAGTGTCCCACATGGATTAAGTATAAGTTTAACCATGTGTTTATAAGCTCTTGGGCACACTCTCCTTGCAAGCCGGTTTTCAAGGGTGAGTTCTACCCATGGGTTCCTAACATAGTATTTATAACTTTGTTTCTATTTATTTTTGTTTCGAATTGGTTGGGTGCTCTTTTACCTTGGAAAATCATACAGTTACCTCATGGGGAATTAGTCGCGCCTACAAACGATATAAATACTATTGTTGCTTTAGCTTTACTCACGTCAATAGCACATTTTTGTTTAAAATTGTAGTAGATTTTTGTTTTCTTTACGTATATAAATCTAATACCTACGATATTAAACTTTTTAAGTTTTTGTGCTATTAACTACAATGTATGTGCCAAATGTTAAAGAGCTCATATATGGAATGAAATAAATGCATTTATTAATATTGTATTTATCCTTATTTGTGAGTATTAAATATTTATCCTTATGAGTTCCTTTTGAATGGTTCAACAATCTTCTCTTGCTTAAGGCCAAGTTTTGGGTCTGTTTTGTCTTTTCTTAGTTGGCTGTTCATTCACCTCCTTAAAGAAAAGTACCAATTTCGTACAATATTGGAAATTTCATTGACCTCCTTTGTATAGTACTTTAATTATTGAAAGAAATACATAATTTTTCATTGGGACAAGTTAAAAATTAATTCTGTAAAATTTCAGACTTTATCTCTTATAATTGGTGAATATATGCAATACCTACAACGTAACAACTATTCCAATAACAAAGTATGAAATAATTAAAAAAAAAAAAACAAACAAACAAACACACACACACGCTTAAACTGACAACTTGTCAAACCCTAAAAACATTCATGACCTATTTATCGTCAACAACTAAACAACTCAAACTCTCAATAATCCTTCCCAACCACAACCTACCAAATTTGGAAGAAAAAAAAAAAACATTTTCCCATATACTTTTTTCATGAGAAACAAAGAAAAGAAAACTTGTGATCTCTCTCCATAATTTGCTTTCCAATTTGTTATACCAATGACATATATTCAAGCAAAGGCAATGTCTTGAGGGACCAAATAAGATTTGTGATACCAAGTGGGTAGAGATTGTTTATGACATTATCATTTATAGACATAGTTTTGAAACCTGGTTCATTCAAAGAATCGTAAAAGGGAGGTGTTTAAGGTTTTAAAGGTCGAACTAAGGTTGAACTGAGGTCATACCATGATGACATTATAATTAATTTAATAATTATTTTTAAAAAATTAAATTAGTAAAAATATAAAAATTGGCTGAAATATAAATATTTATATTTCAAATATATTTTTCATATCATAACATTCATAAGACAAATAAGTAATATTAAATCATAATCAAACATAAATAAATATTGAGTTTTTCAATCGATGGATATATATATTAAATTAATATCCTTAAACTTTTTGTTAAAGATCAATATTCTACGCAAGTCTTCATTTAAATTATCTAAAATCAAATTTAGCCCATTTGATAACCCAATACTTTTTTTTTATCATGCCAATCCCATTTAGTATATATGAAATTAAAAAAATAAAAAAATACAAAAACTGGAACAGGGGCCGACATTGGTTACAATACAAACACAGGCCTTAGCCAATTTAAGAAAGCAATAACTTGTTAAAGACTTGCAAGCATTTGGTAGTTGGTACAAGTGGATGACAGCTAAGCTTGCCTAAGCATTGGGTTGTCCGTCCATTTGCAACAACTTGACCCTTCACTGTGACAGTCAAGCAATGAAGACCTGCAGAAATGGCAAAAATGCAGCGAGAGCGAGAGAGAGACAGAGACAGAGACAAAGAAGAAGAATAAGAAGAAATAGAGATACAATCTCATGGTTTGACAGCACCTCATGGTGGTTGAAGCTTCAACAATGGCTGTAAGTACCCAAAAAAAATCTCTGATCTGAACTTGTGATTGGACCGTTTTATTGATTTTCTTGCATAGGGCAGTTTTACGGGTTGAAAGAATCGTTTTGGTGAACAGTTCATGGTTAACCCGATCGCATCGTACGGTCCGATCCAGGTTTCAAAACCATGTTTACAGATTGTCCAAGCACTTCTTTAACGTTGACAACGTTTTGGTTTGGAGGGTCAAGGGCTTTGATTCTAAAAGCTTTTGTTTTTGTTTTGTTTTGTTTTTTTTTTTTTTTTTTTGGGGTCTGTTTGTTTGCTGAGAACCCCACGATAAATATTCATGGCTTCAAATCTGATAATTTCATGGGGGGCTCCTTGGTGGGAAGGATTGGATTCTTCAATGGTATAGGTTAGCCTAATAGGCTCTTTATCTATGGAGGAAGAGAGATTGCAGATATAGAAAAAATAACGCAGTGGGTGTTCTATTTCCAATAGGCACAATTGAACGTTTTGAAAAACCTCTTGATCGGGAATAGGAAGAATCACCACTAATCAAGATAGATTTGAAGAAGGTCCGAATTAATGCTCAATTAGTTGAAGAATAGCAAAATATTAATCACAAAAGGAAGGATAATGTGTACCTAATATGGACTCTTTTTTATTTATTTATTTATTTATGTATGGTGGCAATTGAACAGGTATGGAGTGATTCAGTTAAATGAGGAGAGGAAGAGACCAAGGAGGGAAGAGAGAGAGTTTGGCGTTGGGAAGTTGAAGTAGTGAAGTTTTGAAAGCGTGAAAAGCTGAAGTTGTGGAGTTTTGTAAGCCTGAAAGACAGGAAGACAGAGAGCGGTTTAGCATTAAAGACTATTTAGCTTGGTTGGGACTTTACGGTGGTCAGCGTTAACTGTAATATATAAAGATTAGGCTTTAAAGTGGAGATTAGGTTGAGAATAATTTCTTTTTAATAGTATATTAAAATTATGAAAAAATTTTAGAAAAAAGAAAGGTAATTACGTGGCTGCTGATGTGGCTCAACGTGAGCGTAGCAACATTAATTGCTACGCTTCAGTTTTTAGTATTATATAGATTTGCCTGGCTCGAACGATCAAAGCTCGTGCAGATTGTCTTTCTGCAAATTTTTCCAACTCAGCCCAAGCCCGTTTGACATGTAGAGTTTTATGCTTTGTCTTAAATATAAAAGGGAAAACCCTAGCCACGTTTTAGGTTGCTCCTTCTGCTATGTGTGTGAATATTTTGTGAGATCAAGAGGTGTTTGCCTTCACACATACTTAGGATTTCCAAGATTCAAGATTATGTCAAGAACTTGGTGATCGATTCAGTTGCTGCAATAAGAGCTTAAAGATACACAAGCGGGAGTGCTTGTACTTGCTGTGAATCCAAGAAAGAAGTAGTCCGTGGACTCGGAGCTGTCACATGATCGTGGTAGTAAGTTTTGAAAGTTCAAATATGTGTATAAACACCCTTGAACGTTTAGACCCTCAAATTACAACATAACCAATTCAAGTATTATGTCAAACAACTAGTGTGCGGAAACTTAACATAAACTATAATATGGAATTGGAAAAACTATCTAAGCCAAATTAAAAACACAACCCACAGCAGTTAATAAAAAGGCAAAGATAAAAGGGAAGGAAGATGCAAACACAAAGACAACACGCGATGTGTTATCGAAGAGGAAACCGAAGCCCTCGGCGTAAAACCTCTCCGCCGCCCTCCAAGCGGTAAACAATCCACTAGAAAATATAGTTGGGATACATGGACAGCAATAGACCCTCCAAGCCTAATCTACCCAGTGCACCTGAGCCCTCCAAGCTTCTTGCTCCAACGAGGTTGCGCCGAACCTTTTTCTTTTCTAGCTTCCCGGATTCCGCTACTAGACCGTAGCATCAACCAATGAAGATTGGTTCCTTCCTAACTGCTTCCCAGAAATCCAAACAGCTCTCTCACAGTGATGAATATGGTGAGAACAAGGTTTGGTAAAATGCCTCTCAAGGATTTGACAATGGAGAGGAAGAGAGTTGAGGAATTTGAAGAGACTCTGATGTATAGATTGTGGGTGAATCAATCTTGTTTTTCTTTAGGGTTTCTCTCTCAAAATTCTCTCTGGAAGCTCTCTTACATTTGTGGGTAAAAAGGGTATTTATACTGGAGTGGGAAAGGAATGTGAAACGTCAGGATTTACAAAACAGGGGTGGCTCGCGGCTTGACCTCGCGACTTGACCAAGTCGCGAGATCCAGTCGCGAGATAACCGTATGGCCAGTTGTCCTGTTTTGTCCTGTAGTGCTCCAGCTAGCATGACTGTTCACCTTCCGGCATGCTTGGCATGTGTGCTGCGTCTGGCGGCTTGCAGCCGCGAGTCTTTGTTTTCTTGCACACTCTTGAGCAAACTTCACTCTATCTCACCCTTACAACAAGCCCACCTAAATACAGGGTTACTAAATGCTGAAATACAAGCAAATTTGGCACGGAATAAAGCCAATTAGATGGTTGAATATATTCAACCTTACAAGTTTCCTACTCAAAGTAGCAATAGGATGTTAGTGGTCTAAGTCCCTATTGTGTAAACTTCAATTCTTTCATAATGGATTCAGGTTTACTTTGAGGATAGCTAGGTTAAATCCTCCCCAGGTTTTTATTGGTTTGGTTTCTTGGGTAATCATATCTTTGTGTTCTTTATTTTCCGCACTTTACATTGGTATGATATATGTATGTTAACCTAGATCTAATTAATTTGACTAAGTAATCACTTGGCTAATTAACTAGGTTAATCCGATTGTGTTTTAAGTAATCACTTAGCTAATTAACTAGGTTAATCTATGACAAACAAGTGGTATCAGAGCGGGTAGCTCTCTTGTTGTAGATCTTTTGATCTAAGAGTTGATCCTTAACCCCTGTTGTCATGGATACTTGGAAAATCTTATTGCTTACATGCCATCTTGCCTACTTGTTGATTTTGACTCTTGTTGCTTTTGTTAAATCTTTCCTTGAGCATTTTGATATAATTACATGTGATGTTAATTGTGAGTGTTATACTGCTTTAATCGCCTTAAAGGCACATGATTCTTGTCTTTGGTATTTGGATAGTGGTTGTTCCAAGCACATGACAGGAAATAAAGCTTTGTTCAAGACACTCTTTGAAGGAAATATTGGGACAGTCGCGTTTGGAGATGGAAGCAAATCTATGATCAGAGGCATTGGAACTGTGGACATTCCAAGGTTGCCGGGTTTCGAAGATGTCTGGTATGTAGATGGGTTGAAGGCTTATTTACTCAACATCAGTCAGATTTGTGATAATGGTCTGAATGTTCTCTTCACTAAGTATGAGTGTGAGATACTTGATGGAGGAGGTGGCTGTATGTGTATTGGTGTAAGGATAGCTGACAACTGTTATGCTATAACACCAAGTATAAGCAACAAGTGTTTTAGTGCAAAGATCAATCAAGTTGACTTATGGCATCAACGGTTGGGACATGCAAGTCACAAGCAATTAGAGAAGATTTCCAAGTGTGATGTAGTTATTGGTTTGCCCAAGTTTGAGAAGATAGAAAAATGCATATGTGGACCATGTCAGATTGGTAAACAAGTGAAGTCCAAGCATCCGTCTGTAACTGAGGTTCAAACTTCTAGACCTCTTGAGTTGTTGAACATTGATCTCACGGGTCCTGCCAGAGTTTAGAGTTTAGGTGAAAAGAAATATATTCTAGTAGTTGTAGATGTTAGGGTTGTGCTTCTAAGAGATAAAGCTGAGGCTCCTGAGAAGATGATACATTTGTGCAAGAAATTGCAAGTTGAGAAAGGTATTGTGATAGCCAAAATCAGAAGTGATCATGGAAGAGAATTTAAAAATATAAAGCTGGCTACCTTCTGCAATGATCAAGGCATACATCAAGAGTTCTCATCACTCAAGACACCACAACAGAATGCAATAGTGGAATGGAAGAATAGGGTTGTTCAAGAGATGGCACATGTCATTCTACACAATAAAAAGATGCCCAAATCCTTTTAGGGAGAAGTAGTTAACACTACTTTCCATACACTTAACTGAGTGTATTGCAGACCTAATTCCAAGGAAACTCCCTATGAACTCTGGAGAGGAAAGAAACTTGTAGTCAAATATTTCAGGATATTTTGCAATGACTGTTACATTCTACGTGATAGAGAGAACCTAGAAAAGTTTGATGCAAAGAGTGATAAGGGATACTTTCTAGGATACTCTTTCCCTAGTAGAGCCATATAGAGCGTACAATTTGAGAACCAAAACAGTCATGGAATCTTCCAATGTTATGATCAATGATGAATTAAGTTCTAAAAGTCTTTCAAAAAAATAGTTCTCCTGTTCAAGAAAAGAATATGGAAGTTGATGATTCACTTCCTGCTGAGTATGTGGGGAAGCATAGTAAGGAAGAGCTATTGTTGTTGAATGATACAGTTTCAGTACCATCAAGTTCAGAACCATCCACACCGGTTCATGAAACTCAACAAGAACAAAGTGAGCTTAGTCCTTCATTAGAACAGAAAGGTACCTCCACATCTCTGGTCAAAAGTCTATCTTCTAGAGTTAAGTTGAATCACCCTGCCACGAATATATTGGGTAGTCTAAATGATAACATGAGTTTGAGATCAAAAGCCTTGAATGTGATTACTCACTCGTGCTATCTATCCCAATTTGAACCAAAAAAGATGGATGAAGCACTTCAAGATGTTGATTGGGTTAATTCCATGCAAGAAGAACTTCACTAATTTTTTTGGAATGATGTGTGGGAATTAGTTCCTAGACCTAAGGGAGTAAATGTGATTGGAACTAAGTGGATTTTTAAGAACAAGTCAGATGAACATGGTACAGTTATTAGAAATAAATTGAGACTTATTGCTCAAGGGTACACACAAGTTGAAGAGATTGATTTTGATGAGACCTTTGCACTAGTAGCAAGACTGGAATCCATTAGGATACGTTTGGCCATAGCAAGCCATCTAAATTTCAAGTTGTATCAAATGGATGTCAAGAGTTCTTTCTTGAATGGGATGTTGCAAGAAGAGGTATATGTTGAACAATCAAAGGGTTTTGTTGATCCTCACAGACCAGATGATGTCTACAAGTTGAAGAGAGCCCTCTATGGTTTGAAACAAGCTTCCAAGGTTTGGTATGATAGATTGACTGCATATCTCACTAAGCATGGATTCAAAAGGGAATTTGCAGATACTACTCTCTTCATAAGAAAGGATAAGAATTGTTTTGTTATAGCTCAAATTTATGTTGATGATATTGTTTTTTGGGCTACTAATGATTCTCTTGCTCATTCTTTTGTAGATGAAATGAAGGCAATGTTTGAAATGAGTATGGTTGGTGAACTAACTTATTTCTTGGGATTGCAGGTGAAGCAAACGGACTCAAGAATCTACATCAATCAAGCAAAGTACGCAAGAAATCTAGTTAAAAGATTTGGACTAGACAAGGCTGCCCACGCTAGAACACCAATGGCTGCAAATACAAAATTAACCAATGATCCATCAGGTGAGTCTGTTGATGTTACATTATATAGAAGCATGATTGGATGTCTTTTGTATTTGACTGCAAGTTGGCCTGATACTACTTTTAGTGTTGGTGTCTGTTCTAGATTTCAATCTAATCCTAAGGTTTCACATCTGAATGTTGTTAAAAGAATCATAAAATATGTTAGTGGAACTTGTGATTATGGATTATTTTATAGCAAAGAGTCTAATTTATCTCTTGCTAGATTTTCTGATTCTAATTGGGTCGGTAATGCCAATGATAGAAAAAGCACCACTGGTGGGTGTTTTTATGTAGGAGCCAATCTTGTTGCTTGGATGAGTAAAAAGCAAAATTCTGTGTCTTTGTCTACTGCAGAGGCATAATATATTTCTGCTAGAAGTTGTTGCTCACAACTTCTTTGGAGGAAAAAGCTTTTGAGTGATTATGAGATATCACAAGATACCATGGTTGTTTATTGTGATAATTCTAGTGCTATTAATATCTCTAAGAACTGTGTTCGACACTCTAAGACTAAACACATAGAGATTAGATATCACTTCATTAGGGATCTTGTTGAAATAAAGATTGTGTCTCTTGAGTATATCCCCACTGAACATCAGAATGTTGACATCTTCACCAAACCTCTTGATAGAAGTAAGTTTGAGACACTTCGTCAAGTTGGTGTGATTCTGTGTCCCTGATCATCCTTGGCTTTCTTGGTCCTTGTGCTTCATTGCTCTACTCTTTATGACCTTTTTTTTTTTGTTGGTTTTTGTTTTCTTTGTCTCTAGGATTTGCATTGCATAACATTCATGCATTTCATTCTAGGTTATTTTGTTATTTTTTTAAATAAAAAAAAAACAAAAAAAGGAAGCAAAATGTGTTTTGCATTATTTTTCTTGGATTTGAAATCAAGGTTGGCCAATTTATTTTTACATAATATGTTTATGTACTTTGTTTAGCTTAGATGAGCTTATTTATTGCACTTTATTAGTTTGAGCCTTGTAGTGCATGTTGTGTGGGAAGATGTTTATAGTTTTTGATCACATGATCTTAATCTTGAAGTCACATGCTTTTGAGTGTCGTTCTTGAACTTATTGAGAAATGCATAAATAACCATCTCACCACTATTTACTAGCCAATCATGAACACCTTTGTGCATAACATATGACTTTGTGCTCGAGAAAGTGTAGCACATGCACAAAAAGAACATAAGGTGTAGCCTCGGTTTAAATGCTAAAATTGGTGTGTACATTATTGGACTTTAAATAAACCAATCAAATAAAATTGGTGTGTACATTATCCCGGCTATTTTAATAAGTTTCTGATCAAATAAAATTGATGTGTACATTATGAGGCAAATCAAAAAACTTACATGATTGCAAGCTTGTATTCTAGGAGATGCGGGAGTTATATGATGTAACTCTTTAGGTGATAGTCTTTTTCAAATCTATGTGATGAATTTTGTAGAAATTGTGCTTGATTTCTATTTTCATATCACCTCACATGTATCTCAAGCTTTTGTGAGTTACACACACTACACAAGTTACTCTTTCCTAAACTTTGTACATGTTATTGTATGTGATTTTGGTTTGGCCAACCAAGTTTGAAAATTCCTTGAATATTATGCAAAATGTGTATGAAGCTTGAGAATTTAAGGAGAATTGTTTGAAAATTTTAATTTTTGGAAAACTAGGTTAAATTCATGTGTTTTTGAAAAGTATTTCATCTCATACTCATGCAATTAATTCCTAAAATTCAATGCTTTGAGGAGTTTCTGCATAAAATTGCTTTGTTTTTTAAAACTTTATTTTTTTCTAGAATTTCGATCGATCGAGCCTGTTTTTCGACCGATCGAAAATGCGTTTAAAATATTGGTTTGGCTCTGTGTGTTTCGATCGATGCTCGATTGGTTCTGGATCAATCGAAGGCATTTTCGATTAATCGAATCTAATTTTTGATCAATCGAAAGTTGAATAGAGAGTTTTTTAAAACCTTTGTTTCTCACATGGTTTGTCACTTTCAAACTATTTCAAAAACTCTTTTCTCTTTCTATTCGATCAGTCCAAGATTCCTAGAAAGTTTTTTGTCGTTTTCTTCAAAACTTCTTCAAGGGTTTTTGTCTTTGTACACCAGTAAGACCTTTTTACCCTTCTTTTTCAATTTATTTTCATTATTTCATGCATTTTCCATGCATTTAAGGGCTATTTTTGGACCTTGAAAATTTTGGGGTTTTTGATGTTTTAAGCTTTTTCTATCACAATTGATCAATGGGTTTTTGTTATAAGATGCTATATAACTATTCTTGATGGTTTAATTTGATCAATTTGGTGATTTGTGAGAAATTGAAACTCCTAGGGCTTGAATATACCCGAATTGGGGTTTTTGTTCAATTTGGTTTAAATTGATGAAATTGACTTGTTAGATTGATTCATTTGATCATTATAATGTGTTATCTATCTTGTGTAATGATCAATTGGTCAATTTCCTTAAAATTGAACAAGTGGTTTTTCAAATTTTGGGGTTTTTGTTATAAACTCTATGCTCAAGCCAATTTTATGATTTTAAAGTTAAATTGAACTTATTCTCACTGCATTAGGACATGCATCATTTGATTATACTATTCATGCATAATATAGATTGTTATTTTCTATATTGTTTTGTGCTAATTTGCAGTCTACCCTTGGTTTTTCTTGTTTCCTTTTTGGTTCTTTTCTATTTGTCTTGTCCTTTCCTTAGCATCATGCCTAGGAAGACTAGAGCAAATAGGACCTCCACTTCTTCACCTTCCTTCACCTTTGATAGTGAGAGGTTCTTGAGTGAGAAAAACCAAGAAAACTTTGAGAAGCTTAACCTTAAGAGAAACATTTGGGCTGAGCGAAAGGTTCAATTAGATGAGCTAGTTGGTGAGATTAGGAGAAACTTTGAGCGTAGGGGTTGGCTTCCTCTGCTGGATATTTCTCATCCTCCTTCGGCTACGTTGATTAGAACCTTTTTGTTGACTCCTATGATGCCAACACTCTAGTGAGGAGTTCAGTACGGGGTGTAGGGTACACCATTACCCCTTCGATAGTGGCCGATGCCCTTGGGGTGCCATTGGTCCAGCATCCGGTTTATCCTTATGATGAGTCTCCACCCCTTGATGACATTATGTCTTTTATCACTAGTACTTCTATCCAGTGGGGTTTCGATCCTCGGATCACCTCTCACGAGTTGACCAAGACTCATTATCTCTTTTTTCGAATTTCTTGCCATTCCAATTGGCCTATCTCTCATTTGCATACCATGCCATTAGAGAGATGTGCGTTTTTGTATGCTCTTTTTTATAATGCTCCTATAAGCTTTCCTCATCCTTTCATTTGCTCTTTGATTGAAGTTTATAAGAGTAGTTCTTCTACTCATGCTCTTTTCTTCCCCGTTTTTATTCATTGGATTCTTTTGCATCTAGGTTTTATTGAGTTTTCGGCTTCTGAGCCTGTCCATATCATAGCTCCCATAGATGCCACCTTTCTTAGGCAAAGGGCTACTCAGATGATAGCTAGCTCTAAACGTCCTAGGGTTGGGCCTTTCGATGTTGCAGCTCCTCCTCCTTCTTCTACAAGTGATACTATGGTCGAGGAGTCTGTTGATCCTGCTGTTGCTGCTGATGTTCCTCCACCTTCTACTTCAAATGATTTAGACATTCGACATATATTGGAGACTGTCATAACTATTCAGGCGGCTCATGGTCAGATTTTGGTGGACATGCTTGATGAGCTTCGTGCCTTGCGAGCAGATTTAGAGCATTTGAGATGGTCGCCTCTGCCTCCTCCTTTTGATGATGTGTGATTGTCCTTTGGCATTCCATCACAAAAAGGGGGAGTACATTTGTGGAGGGTTTTTGTAGTTAGGGGGAGATTTTTGTATTTGTGGAGCTTGTGGAGCTATTAGATTGTATCTAGGTGCTTCATTGTGTATGTACATTTTTGGCTCTTGATGTATTCTTTGTTTTGATTGGGTTATTCATGATAGGGGGAGATACATTGATTGTATATGTTTCTTGTTTCACATTGCTTATTGATTTATATTTATGAGGTTATTCATGATATATGTCTTTATTTTGTGTTATGTGAAATCAAGAAGTTATTTAAGTTTTACTTGTATTTTCCACACATGCGTTTATGCGTTTGTTGAGTGTTTCAGAAAATATACAAGTTGATTCAGTCGTACTGCTGTCTACACTTGCAACTAATAGATAGTAGTTAGATTGGATTTGTTGTGTTGGGCAATAATTTTGTAAGAGATGGGTTCAAGTTACACCTTTTTTAAACCATTAGATTTAAGTAGATCCAACGGTCAAAAAAAGACTATTATTAATGCTAATATTTTAATTGATCTCATTTATTATTCCTTATTTAATACATTCTATACTTATTTCTAAACCCAAAAAGATTTGTACAACTGACTCTTTCTCTCTCTCTCCTCCATGACTCCTCCACCCCTACAACCATACCAGGTCGCCGGCAGCCAAAAAAAAAAAAAAAACCACAGCCTGCCATACATGTTGTTCTCCACTGCATTTCTGTCTTTAGTCCTTTGACATGTATTATAGTTGGAAAGTATTACCGTCCTTGGTTCTCTTTGATTCTAAGGAGATTGAATTTAACCATACTTTTAAAATTATAATAGGTTGGAGACTATAATTACTTTGATGTGATTATATAGTTTTTTTTTAAGCTAATGTTAAGTTCTTTGAATTTGAACAATGAAAAAAAAAATAAATCTCAATAATAGCCATTACTTCAGTTTTTTCTACATTCACAGTGGCACAAAAGATTTTGTGGATAAGACCTCAAAATATGCTAAAAAAGAGAGTAAAAAAAGCTAATAACTGAAGCTAAGAAACATTTTATACTATGTGTCCAATGACAAAATTCAATGCGCTACCATGCCAATGACAAAATATTAACAAGTATTGCTCCATCTGTTGAATTCGTATCCACTCTTTCTCTGTGATGTTGACACTATTTCCATCCATGACCAATTGCTTTTAGGCAGACGGGTTCCTTTATTATTCTACACCACTCTTGTTTAGCCTCGTTACCATTAACGAGTACTACACCATTTGTTGAATTTGCAGCATCTGTGGCTTGTTTTTTTTTTTTTTTTTTTTTGGTTGCTGGCAATTTGACCATGGAGGTGGAAGAGCCTTGGAGGAGATAGAGAAAAAAATGTGCAGAGAGAAAGAGAGAGAGACGTGCAGTGGAGAAAGAAAGAGTCAGCCGTATAATTTTTTTTGGGTTTAGAAATAAGTATAAAATGTATTAAATAAGAAATAATAAATGAGATCAATTAAAATATTAGCATTAATGATAGTCTTTTTTTGACCGTTGGATCTACGTAAATCCAATGGTTTAAAAAAGGTGTAACCCTTTAAAGTTACACCAGGTGTAACTTAAACCCATCTCATTTTGTAATGGGTTATTTTTATAAACTTTGAGCATTTTTATTTAGTTTGTGTTTTGTCACAGATTGCCAAATGGGGAGTTTGTTAGGTTCTAAGACTTTAGGTTTAAATGTATTAGAATTTCAATTTGTATTGTTGGCAAACCATGATCAAAACATTTTAGTCTTGTTTAGACTTGCTCAAAGTATGTGGTTGTATGTAAAGTTGGAATCGAGTAGCTGCAGGATTTATTATGTAAATCTGCCTGGCTCAATCGATCGAAAATTAGGCTCGATCGATCGAAGCTCGTGCAGACTATTTTTCTATAGATTTTCCAACTCAGCCCAAGCCTGTTTGACGTGTAGGGTTTTATGTTTTGTCTTAAGCATAAAAGAGAAAACCCTAGCCACGGTTTAGGTTGCTCCTTATCTTGTGTGTGTGAATCTTTTATGAGATTAAGAGGTGTTTGCCTTCACACATACTTAGGGTTTCCAAGATTTAAGATTATGTCAAGAACTTGGTGATCGATTCAGTTGCTGCAATAAGAGCTTAAAGATACACAAGCGGGAGTGCTTGTACTTGTTGTGAATCCAAGAAAGTAGTCTGTGGACTCGAAGCTGTCACGTGGTCATGGTAGTAAGTTTCCTACTCGAGATAGAAATAGGATGTTAGTGGTCTAAGTCCCTATTGTGTAAACTTCAATTCTTTCATAGTGAATTCAGGTTTACCTTGAGGATAGCTAGGTTGAATCCTCCCCAGGTTTTTACCGGTTTGGTTTCCTGGGTCATCATGTCTTTGTGCTCTTTATTTTCCTCACTTTACATTGATATGATATATGTGTGTTAACCTAGATCTAATTAATTTGACTAAATAATCACTTGGCTAATTAACTAGGTTAATCTGGTTGTGTTTTAAAGGGTCTAAAAGCAAATAGTGATAATTACTGGATTAGAAGAATAGATTAATAGCTGGAGGAAAGGGTATGACTTTTAACGATACTTTGAATTAGAGCTCAAGGGATGAAAGTGTAGCAGCCTATCCATCCCAAATGAATTTTGGGTAGAGCAATATAAGAGTGAACAATTGGAGAGTTGGGTCTAGTTGATCTTTTTGTCAACTCTAATTTTCTTTTGTAACCTTCTTCTCCTTTTCTTTTTCTTTTTTTCTTTTTTTTTTTTTAAATAAAAAAGAAACAATAAGTGTAAATCTCATCTCATCATTATCTAAAATCTCATCTCATCATTACTTTGACACCATAAAGACTGTAAATCATTTCGACCCCACCAAACCTGTAGTGAGCGAAAAAAATTTATATATTCATTTACTAATTAGTAATAAGTGTAATTTACCACCATACACCCTTGGTGCGATGGTCATTCCACTAGTATAAATACTTGTGGAGTGTGGGAGATAAGAGCTGGGGTTTAAGTCTCTAAGAGAGAGCTTCACATACATATATATTTAGATTAAGTTAGAGTAGAATTCTATCTTTTACATATATATATATATATATATATAAAGTGTAATGCGTAAGAAAGTTTATCAAAATGTGAATTTTGTTTCTCTTTAACATTTTGTCTAAATATGAAATTTAATAATTATGATAATTATTAATAATTTTATTTTTTAGTTGTGGCAAAATTTTAATGGAAATTTAAATATATGATATAATTTAAAATTAATTAAAAATATATATTAGAATAATGACATATAAAATTTTAAAGTATCAAAAGCTCATGTGGCAAAAAATTATAAGATCTACCAAAAGTCAAACCGTGTTCAATTATATATATATATATATATATATATTTATAGATATGAATATTAAAATGATTATTTTATTAAATTTTATAATTGTTATTTGATTTTTTTTTTAATCTTTCAATTAAAAATAAATCACATGGATATACATTATCAATGTTGGATTTCGGTCCACTTCAATTAGAATAATTTTAGAGATACACCATTTTCAATTCATAAATCCACACTCAGTTTAACTGTCAACTTGTCATAGGTACACGAGGTAGGACACAATTTACTAATGCTCATAAATCACATGGGTCATTATTAGAAAAAGTGTAAAACACACCAAAAATATTAGAAACTTTTACCTCAAATAAAGGGATGAATATACTTAGAGGTTCCTAAGAATTTTCCAGTGACATTGCTAGAAAAATGATGGTGGAGATGGTGGTATGGAGGTACCAGTGGGAGAGTGTGAGGGAGTGAAGAGAAGAGCGTTTAAGAGAAAAGAAGAAAAAAGAAAAGAGAGCAAGGAATGAATTGAGCCGGCCAAGAGAGAACAAGGTAGATTGAAAATGAGTGGTGGGGAAGTGATGTGGTAGGTGGGGTAGTTGGGAGGCATGTGTGACTTAAAAAAAATCTGATCTTTAATCTTTTTTTCTTTTTCTTTTTTTTTTGGGTCCGACTGGGACGTTACAGTTAAAACCCCTATGAGCCCAAATGTTAAACTCATTGTTGACTTGTTAGGTAAAAGTGTAGATTCATCTCTTTATAGAAGCATGATAGGTAGTCTTATTTACCTTATTGCTAGTAGACCTGACATTAGTTACAGTGTGGGAGTGTGTGCTAGACATTAGGCAAATCTCAAAGAATCTCATATGATTACTTTGAAAAGGATCATCAAGTATATCAAAACCATTGCCGACTTTGGTGTGTGGTATAACAAGGACACAAATGATGTCTTAGTTAGGTATTCAAACACAAATTGGGCTAGGAATGCTGATGATAGAAAGAGTACATTAGGGGGGGGGTGTAACGCCCCGCCCACTTTTTATATATTAAAAAAAAAAAAAGGTCGGATTTTAAGGAGCCACACGTGACCCACCAACCCTTTATTTCCCCACTACACACCACAAACTCAAAAATATCTCTTCTCTCAGTCGGCCACCCTTCCTTCCTTATTTGTTTTGTTTCTTTTTCTCACAAACACACACTCCTCTCTTCACTCCCTCACACTCCCACGGTACCCACTCCACACCACCACATCCACCATCATTTTTTCGACAAGATCACCGGAAAACTCTCTAGTAACCTTAAAGGCACCTTCATCTCTTTTGATTTAAGGTAAGACTCCCAATCTTTTGGTGGGTTTATATGCTTTTACTTGGGTTATGTTTATCTAAACTTTAATAATAATACCCATGTGATTTATGAGCATTAGAAGTGATATTTATGTGTTCTTATGTATGGGTTTTGGTCTTGGTGGATGTATTTGACAAGTGGGTGTATGATTTTTGCAATGGTGGTTAGCTAAGTGGTGAAGATTTGAGAGTTTTGGCTTTCTAATATGAGATAGTTGATGAATCTAAAATTTTATTGTGTATTTGGAGCTAGTGGAGGATTTACATCTGGGGTTTGTAATGGTGGGTGTTGTTATATATGTTGTTGTTTTGTGGGTCTCTTGAAAATGACATGTATATTGAGGAAGAAATTCATAGTGTTAAGATCTCTTATGGTAAAGCTGAAGTTTGGAATGACATGATGATAAGTTGGAGTCTATGCCTTGTAATGAAATTGTTGAGAAACTTTGGAAGTGGTATACATTATTTGTGAGGTTAAATGCTAGACTTGCCTACTTAATTTCTTAGTTAGTAATTTCTAATAGGTATCTAGATACAATTTCAAGCTTTATGCTTATTTTGATAGGTTTGCTTGGTATTGTTTAGGTTCTAGCTAATTTCATTTGGAGCTTGGAAAATTAGGCTTTTGCGGGTTGCGAGGTAAGTAGCTTTTAATGGGATTTTTTGAAAATAACCATGTTGCATAAACATTATTTTTGGGTCAAACAAATTTTGGGAAATTAATGGTGGAACTATGTTTTTCTAAAAAGTGTTATGTTGTGACCCTACTATTTATGATTATATATGAAAGTGCATATTCTTATTGCATATGGGGAATTGCATGATTTGTTAGCATGGAAAAGGCTAGCATCTTGATTAAATTCTTGAGAATGAGTTTTATGGATTTAGTGCAATATTTGCAAAATATAAAGATGCTTTATCTTGACATATGTTATTTGGGAAGTTAATACAAAATCATTTTGACAAGAAATGAGTTGAGGGCTTTGAGAGCCTTGTGAATATCTTAGGCATTCAAATATTTTATGAAACTTCTTAGAAGTGAATTATGTATTTTGAATTAAAGGTAATTTGTGAGCTCTTTATGTTCTACCCATGTGCTGTGACATGTGATTACCTGGTGATTACCTAGCTAGATACTATAGTCTGTGTGACATTGGTATTTTAGCCCCCGTCTTTGTGATGGTTATTGAGTTCCGTCTTTGTGATGGCGACTAGTTCCATCTTTGTGATGGCATAATTAGTTCTAGCTGTGTGTCGGCGATGAGTTCCATCTTTGTGATGGTAGATTAGTTTCATCTTTGTGACGGCATTATCATGTGGCCTTGGGTTTGGAATTGTATTGTTATTGCTCACAAATTATAGTATGTAGTTTCATGAGAGAATTTTGAGAAATTTTGTGCCATGTCATTTGATTCATTCTTGTCATATTATTTTTGGAAATGGTTTTGTAGAAATTATTTGGAAATTCTAAAATTAAAACATGATTTGTAAATTGTTATCATCATGAAACTTGTATTTCCCCCACCCCCATTTATTATGCTACTTACTGGGCTCTGTCTCATTCCAATAAATTACAAACTTTTTTAGAGTAGGCAACTATCATTTAGGGACAACTTTTTGGTGGCTAGCGGTAACTAGACTAACTGCTGATGGAGGCTGACTTTTGTAATGGAGATATTAGATGATGTACATCTTATAATAGGCTTGCCTCATTCTTTTGTATATTATAGTGGTTGTGACGTTATTCCCACTGATGGGACAAACTGATGATATGTAATTATGTATTCAGACCTCTATTCTTTTGTGGCCAATGGTCCTTATAATTATTGCTTAGAGTTCTGACTTACTTTGAGAGTATATTCAATGGAATTATTATGATAATCCTTAATATTGGTACTTGATATGATTTATGTGGATTGGATTGTCAAAAAGGAAAAATCTACAGGTACTTGAGACTTCTTTCTTACGCTTTGGACCCTTTGGGGTTTGGGGCGTGACAAGGTGTTTCTATGTGGATAATAATCTTGTCTCTTTGATAAGCAAAAAGTAGAATTCCATCTCATTATCCACTGCAGAAGCTGAGTACATCATTGCTAGTAGTTGTTGCACCCAATTTCTATGGATGCAAAAACCCCTCCATGATTACGATATTTGTCAAGAACATCTTACCATCTACTGTGACAATACCAGTGCCATCAACATCTCTAAGAATTCGGTTCAACATTCTCAAACTAAACACGTAAAGATTCGACATCACTTCATTTGGGAGCTTGTCGAAGATGGTACTCTTGCTCTTGAGTCCATTCACACTGATGATCAGAAGGATGATTTGTTTACCACACCTTTTGATAGCAAACGGTTTGAATTCTTTCACCAAAACATTGGTGTCATCTCCATAGATTGATCTCTCCTTCTTCTCCTTCTTCCTCATGCATTTGCATCTAGTTTTATGCATTGTTTTGTTTAACATGTTTTTGTTTGTTTATTTTTCAGTTTTACTTTATTTCATTTTTTTTCATAAAAAGAAAAAAAATTGAAAATAAAAAAAATACAAAAATAGTGTGTGTTTGTGTACATTTGTACTTGTGTACCTTGGATGGCCATTGAAATAAAGTTTTCTAAACTTTGTATCTTTTGTAACTTAGATGAGCATCTCTATGCACAACTAAGCAAGTAAGCTTTATGGCTTGTGTTTGTGATGAGTAAGATTAAGTAATATATTGTGCTTAACACTCGTGTCACTCTTTTTGATGGGAAGGACTAGAAAATCCTAAGAGAAAGGCATAAATAACCATCTCACCACTGTTGCCCGCCAATCATGAAATGACATTTGTATGCTTCGGCATAGCAAAAGTGGAATGTCAAATGTTTAACATCATTGGGTGTTTATTTTCTATCTCTTATATGCCTATGCATGGTTTGCTTTAAAGAAAAAGATGCAAAGAAAAATAAAAAGTAAAAAGAATCAAAATATTTTATATATGATTGCAAGCGTGTATTGTATGCTCACTAAACTATCTTAACTTGTTTTTGAAATATAAAATTGGTTAGACTTCTTGTGTGTGTGTGTGTGTGTGTTTTGGATCTATGTGCTTGACATTTTTCTTGTTGAGAGATGACTTTAAGAGCTTAAAATGTTGTTTGGATCCTTGGTTGTATAGCATGCTTGATTGCATTCATATCTGTGTTTTTCTTTTCTTGAAAAACTATCTTTAAGAAAAACTATTTTAAGCAATCTTGACAGCTGCTGGACACCTCTCGACAACTAGGCTATCTATCGAGCCCTTTCAACTACTTTTTATCTTATTCTCGATAGCTGCTTGATCCATCAAGAAACTTTGTAAATGCTCGATAGATTCTTGATAGCTTTTCGATCCATTGAGATCCTTTTGTTGTGGACACCTCTTGACTGATCCTAGACAGCTGATTCACACGTTTTAAACCTCGACACCTCTCGATCTGTCAAGCTTTATGGTTTTTCTATATAAAGGATCTGCACGATTTTCTCTTCACTTCTCCTCGATCTCTCTCAATAGAATCTGTCTCTTCACCTCCCAAACACCCTCTTCTCTCTCAAAACCTCCAACCCATGTGATTTTCGACCTTTTCTTGTCCTAAATCACTTGGTATGATCTCTCTATCTCTCACTCTTCATGTATTTCACACATTTAGACCTAGGTTTTAGGTTTTCCTGAAAATTTTTGGGGTTTTTCAAAATTATGAAGTTTTTGTGAAATTTTTGGGTTGGGTTTTGTGTGAATATCCTGAATGTTCATGCATTGCATCACATTTGTATTTTAACTATATGTTCATGCATTTTAGATGTGTGATTACTATGTTAAATTGTTGTGTGCTAGTAGGTTTGGATTGGGCTGAGCCCATGATGCTTTGAAGTTTGCATGTCACATGTTCATGCATTTTCATGTATACGTATCTTCAATTCTTTGTAATCTTTTATATTGTTTTGTAGGTGCATTTCTGATTGTCTCTCTCTCTCTCCCTCTCTCTCCTTCTTGCGTTAGTTTGCTTTATGGCACCCAAACACAAATCCACTCCGTCCTAGAACCCTTTTCATTCTGGGGCATCCACTTCTTCTTCTTTTGACCCTACTCCTTCTCACATACGATTCTGTGATGATAAAGCCTGAAAGGAATTTTCGGAGAAATTTTCTCAATGAGGCATTCATTCGGAACGCCAATTCATTCTATCGGTTTTTTTCGATACTGACCTTCCCACTGTCATCTATAGTCGGGGTTTGGGGTTACTGTGTGACATCTTGATCACTTGTCCCACTGTGATCATACAAGAGTTTTACTCTAATATGCACGGATTTGATACTTCTATACCTCATTTTTTATCCTATGTTCGAGGTACATACATTGTAGTTACTTCGAATATTGTATCCAATGTACTACATGTTCCTAGGGTAGCGCATCTTGACTATGCTAGCTGCGATCGTCTGAGGACTATGTCTAAAGACGAACTCTCGTCTCTCTTTTGTGAGACACCTTCATCTTAAGGTGACCGTCAAAACACCCCTTGCTTGGGCTTTGCAAAAGGTCCGAGATTCTTAACATGGTGATGACATTCATTCTACATCCTTTGTCTCACTATAACTCTATTATAGAGCCTTGTGCTCGATTTTTGTTATCCTTCTTAGAGGATATTTCTATTGACTTCCCTTCTCATTTTACTCTATCCTCTATAAATGTCTATAGGGATACGGCGACTCATGATAAGCTCATTTTTCCTTCCTCTATCACAAGGCCTCTTTGCCATTTTTCTTTCTCCTTTCCCGAGTCTCCTCATTTCACAGTTATGAGTGCCATAGACGCTACTACCATTCGACGAAGCGAGTCACAGCTTAGACTGAGGTAGCCCCAGACAAAGACGGTAACTCCTCTAGCTTCTACCGCTCCATCCACCTTTGCTCCTTCGTCTTTTGTGGGTGGAATGACTCTCGAGGCCATCATGGCACTGCTTCTACACATGGATGATTGCCTTGACACACTCAGTGATGAGTTGTGTTAGGTGAACACCCGTGTTGGTCGTATCGCACAACAATAGGCTGTCTTGGGTGGTTTCACTGTTGCTACCTCTCCATCTCCACCTACTTCAGAGCATGAGAGTAATGATGGCTCCAGCATTGATGATGCTAATGAGGATGAGGATGCTAGCTTGCCTAGTGATGATGAGATGTCTACTTTATGTACTTACCCTTTGTCACTTGTGACAAAAAAGGGGAGTAGTTTTGATATGAGAGTAGTCATATATATAGGGGGTGAGTTAGCATAGGAGATTTTTGTGATAGGGGGAGTGTCTATGAGGGATGTAGTGAGGTTTTTTATGTATTTTTCTTTTCTTTCTTTTACATTTACCTCATGTATATTGGTCTTGTTGTGTGATGAACTGATGAACTTTGCAGCCAACATCTTTCTCAAGTTGGTGAGTAAGCTACGTACTGAGATCCGCGCATCGAATTGGTTAGTCATGTACTGGGAGCCGTGCATTGAAAATGAGAGATTGTCACTACAGAACAAGTCCAATTGGGTATTGGGGTAAGGATCCAACTATAGGTTGGTATAAGGTTCTGGGATTCCTTTACTTGTAACCGCTTGTTGTGATAATAGTGAATTCTCAGGAGTGGTGACCTTAAAATCACTCGATAGGGTTTTTGCCATGTAGGTTTTCCCTATTTGAAAACAAATTACTGTGTCAATTAAATTTCCACTGCATTTAGCTAAATGGTGATTTGTTTGTGCTACCACGTGTATTGCATGCTAATTGAATTAATTAATTAACTTGGCTAATTAATTTGTTAATTCATCATAAGGGGTCAATACATTCTTGGCCTATCATATTGGATGAAAATGCTCTTAGTCAATGGATTATGAAATTATAGAGAATGTTTAGGATGTCCACTGATTAATAGCTAAAAAAAGGTAAAATAATAATAGTTAAATTTTATGTATGGATTTAATTTGTTGAAGGATTGAGAAGAATTATCAAAGAAACAAGATAATGAATTACTTTCGTTGTGCACATATGTAATGTAAAAATACTTTTTAATCTTTTTAGTACATTCTCATATTTTATTATAAAACATAATTACCCATAGGATAAAAACTAATATCCTATATGTTTAATAAACCATTCTTAACATGAATAGTAACAATTGAATATTTCCATGCGTAATAGTATCATGAAAATTATTAAATAACCCAAGCTTAACATCAATAGCATCACTACAATTCAATTCCACGATTTGATCTAACCAAACACTTCACACGTCCAAATTCATTAAGAACCATTTTCAATACAAGAATCTAGATAAGTTTAATCATTTGACTATCAAAATTCATGTATATTCATTTAAAAAGTCTTAAAAACATTTTTATCATTTATTGTAATTTAATATGATCCTACGAATCTTTAAAAATCATTTTATTATAAATAGTGAATGAAATATTAGAACACTATTTCAAACAAAAAAAAAAATGAATACAAAATCTTCCAAATGACATGTTAGTGGAAATATTTTCAAAAGTGGGAAATGATTCAGCAATACTATAATTGGGAAATATCAAGTTAAGGTATAACAAAACAACTTTTTCAGTGTATATGTACTAATTTATTTCCCTCTATATAAGTTATGAAATCTATTAATTAAATTCTTTCCTTTTTCTTAATCAGTTGCAAAAGCTTCAATGAATTAACAGAAAATAGATTAGTACTCCAAAGAATTTGTCTCACTCCATATTTCAGTCACCTAGCCCTACAAGATGCCAAAGCAAAAAAAAAATGAAAATTTTTTTTTCTTTTCATGTTATGAAGCAAAGAATCCCCATGCACTACTCATACTGGGAACAAACAAATACTTCTTGAATGAAAAAGTCGTTGAGGAAAAAAATATTGAATGAAGAAGCTGTTGGATGTGATGATTTTATTGCAACATATATTCATGGAGTCATGCTGCTTTATGAATCAAATCCTGAAGGTATAGGTAACCCTTTGAAAGTTTTGAATGACGAACATGGAAAGCGTAGGCTTCTAAAATGCTGAAGAATACTTTGACTACTTGCTATAGGAACCGCCGTGTATCAAAGTCCAAACTTTCAAACTTGCCAAAAAACTGAAATGGGACATTGGAACCATGATGAACCTTATCCTTATGGTTATGAAGAATTTATGGTTATGTACAAGAGATGCTCGATTGACCTTGGAATGTTTAAGTTGGTGAATAGGTTTATTTAAGTTTGACAAACAAAGAAAAATATATTAATCTCTTTATATATTTTTAATAATAAAATGCAATATTCTCTTTTTTTATTCACTATTTTATCTAATGCTATCCTCTATATGATAAACCAAAAAAAAAAAAAAAAAAAGACCAATAGCATTAATTAAATAATAAAATGCAATATTTTTTTTTTCATTTTTTTATCCAATTCTACCCTCCACGTGATAAACCCCAAAAAACCAAAACAAAAAAAAAAATAAATAAATAAAATGACCAACATCATTCCTACAATTAACCATTTCACTACTATCTTGTAATAAGTTGAGATGAAAATTTTGACTTTTATACAAGATCAAGAATATATACAATTAGTGGGTTCCAGTTAATTCAACTGGTAAAGTCTCTAATGGTTGTATAAAAGATCTGGGGTTCAATCCCTGTCTACACCAAAAATTGATTGGTATTTTGGTTTGATGATAAAGAGCTATCATCAGGAGTGGACACCATAGGTTGAAACTCTCTCAAAAAAAAAAAAAATATATATATATATATATATATACAATTTCTACATTAATCATCATTGTCAATTAATTTTTCTTAAAAACTTTAGGTTTTAATTTCTAAAAACAAATTTCTTGCAAAGTAGATCTTATTATTAAGTTAAATTGTAATAGTGCTTTCAATGTATTAGATTTTATTGTTTCTATACTTAATTTTTTTTTCATATTATAAACTTAGGGAAATGCTTTTCTTATATTGTACAGTACAATATAAATTTACATTATAGAGACACAAAAAATGACAAAAGTTGTACACATTTACTAAAAGTGATAAACATATAAGGTTCCATAAATTTATAACTTCTTTTTAGCTTAATCTAATATTTTGTTTTGTGATATAAAACTCAAATTATGGATTGGGGGATAATGATTGGTTGGCAAACCTTTATAAGCGAAGTGAAAAATGGATTCCAGCTTACTTAAGAAGGAAATTTTGTGTTGGGATGTCTACAACATAAAGGAGTGAAAGCATGAATAAATTTTTTAAAGATTATGTTTGTTCAAGTACAACCATAAGTGATTTCGTGTATCAATATGAGCAAGCATTGAATGCATGTTACCTTAAAGAGAAAAAAACATGATGGAAAGACAAAAAATTTAGAGCCAATTTTGAAAACATGTTATAAGATGGAAGCAGAGGTGGCAAAAGTTTATACAAAAAAGATGTTTATGAAATTTCAAGAAGAGTTATTTTATAGTAAAAAAATATAGGGCATCCAAATATCGTGAAGAAGGAGTGAAGAAGATATATAAAGTGGTAGCTCATAGGAAAGAAAGTCCATTTTATGAAGTGTCACTTGATATTGTTGAGATAAATGCTATTTGTACATGCCATATGTTTGAGTTTGTTGGAATTATTTGTACGCATATTCTTACCATTTTTGTGAAGAAATCTCTTGTGCACTTTCTTCCATCACTTTATATTTTAGAAAGATGGACAATTAATGTCAAGAAGCGCGTTGTACATGACATATCTGGTGATGTCGTACAAGTGGAGCCACAAATTTCTTCTACCTTAATGAGAAATAGTTTTATACATCAATTTTTGGAAGTTGCAGAGGCAGGGTCACAATTAGAGAAGAAATACAAGCATCTTGAACAAAATTTACAAAAGGTTCATGAGGAGCTTCCATGAAAGATGTTTACGACATTGATGATTTAGGAAGTCCTGATAATACTACATTAAACAATCAAGTATTATCAAATTGTCCAACTATTTTACGAGACCCTCCACATATTCCTTCAAAGGGACAGTCTAAAGCTTTGAGACAAAAACATCCAAAAGAAAAACATCTGACAAAGAAGAGAAAATGTAGCATTCACTAAGAAACGAGCCATGTGAGAAGCAATTGTCTATGACATAAACATTCCTGGTAATTACATGACCTTATTGATTTAGTGTATTAATTTATTATTTAAATTTTTGGTTTATAAAATTACTTCTTGTAGAGATGTTGCAAATACAAGCTTGACACCACACTGGGAGTCAGTACATCAACAAAGTCAAACTGGGGTCATTTAATTATAATATATTCAATTTGAAGATAATACATACCTTTACTGATATTTCAAAAATAAACTTTTAATTTTTTAAATTAGGAATTTTCGATAGTAAGGTTAAACTCGTTAGTCATAGCAAATACATTGTGCTACACAAGTTTTAGCAAATATATTGTGCCACACAAGTTTTGTACATACAGGTATATGATGTATTTGATTTTTTTACTTAGTATAAATTGTTCTATATATAATAGATTTTTTTTGTTATTTATTCTTTTTTTGTTTGACAGTCATCTTTAGGACTCTTTGCCAATTATGACATATCCTTCTACATCATCATCTAGTATGCATATACATCCCAACCAATCATCATTTACGGTACGACCAGTTACTATTTAATTAGAATATATTGATTTTTTTAAACTGTGTTCATTCTCTTTTCTTTTCTTTTTTTTTTTTCTTTTTTTTTTGTATTTGGTTGTACATTCTTTTATTTAGGATCTATTGCAACAATTCCAAGAAAGTCGATGTACAAACAAGTTTTGTGTCCAAGAGAATGGATTGGGAAGCAAATATTTTTTGGTTATATAATATTTAAATTGTGGTGGATAGAACCATCTTCTTGTATTTTGAATTGAGACATGTTTTATTTTAGTTGTATTTTCAATGTACGGTCCTCCTTTTTGTATTTTGAACTGTGACAGGTTTTATTCTAGATAAATGCATTCTTAATTAGAAATTTCCAGAAAGAATTTTGACAAATTTGATTTTAAGATGTATTTTCAGTCATTTAATCATTTGTAAATTGAATTGTGATATGTTTTATTTCAGGTGATTGTATTCTCAATTAGAAACTTTTATAAAAAATTGTTCAAGTTTAATTTCAAGTGAATGGTTTCTCAATTATAAATTTGTATAAAAAATTGTGATAGCTTTTATTTCAGGCAAATGTATTCTCAATTAGAAACTTTTATAACAAATTGCAACTGGTTTTATTTCAAATGTATTTATTATCCTATGACTCTCTTTTTATATTCTGTATCATGACAGGTTTTGTTTCAAAGAATAACATCATTTATTTTGGTTGGTTGGTACCCTGTTCAAGTAATATAACCTCAAGGCTGAATATGATATGACTGAGATTTTCCTGAAGATAAAGATGATATTTGATAATCAATAACGCGAAAGATAGAAAAGAGTTAAGGACAATTTTTCTGCTGTTTATTATTCCTCCAATATTTCAATACAAATAATCTTAAAGAAATTCAAATACCGAGGAAATTAAAAGACTTATTTTTTTGAGACATTCAAATACAACTATATCTAATCATCAACAATTCAAATATGGATATTCATGCAACAAGCTATCCTTATTTGCAAAGCATCTCATGTAATCTTCTTGGCTGATCCACTCTACTCTTTAGTCAACTCATTCCCACCTTCAAACATAGCATTCGCAATACATAACAGTTTCCTCACTTGCATCTTTCATTTTGATCACACAGGTGCTTTGTAGTACCAAAGTTTCATTTCCTGGCCAGCAGTAGCATTTAACAAAACATATAGGCTAGAATCTGAGACATGGTTGGTAATTACTACCCAAAAGTACATTTTTTTACTTCACATTTCCATGAATTTTGAGCTTCTAAAATACTGTGTGGAGATGCTCCAATCTCTTAGCTATACCAATAGAGATGTTGTAAAATGATGGCCCATTTGTGATATTCATCGTTTCCATTTGCCAATTTTAAACACAAATTACTTTCATTTTAAAAAAAATTTGACAAAATTGACTGTGAAAATATTATGGACTTTTGAAAGATATCACCAAATATCTAATAGGAATGAAGAAAATTTGACAAGAAAATAGACACAAGCACACACAAAAAAGAATACCAATGATTTATATGGTTTGGCTTTTAGCCTATATCCACAGGTGATGACGAGGAGAAAATTTCATTAACAAATATGGAGATACAAAGATGATGTATAGGTACTCTCACAAGCCCAAACTCAAAATACACAAATAGCCCTCTCTCAAAAATACACAGAACAAAGAAAGAGCTTCCAAACAAATTTGTAGTACCACTAGAGAGCACAAACCAAACCAAAGTTACACACTAGCAAATAGCAAGCCACACTTGATTGTGACAGCACAAGTGTCTCTACTCAAATAAAAGTTGTACCACCAAGAGATAAAATACTCTCAGATCAAAACAAGCCGCAGCACTCAAAGAGAAAACTCACAAATTACGGCACACCAAGGGAGCTCCTCACGCCTCTCTTAGGAATGGCAACGGGTCGGGTTCGGGCCAAGTTTTTCCATATCCGAACCCGACCCGCGGGTCTACTCTCAAAACCCAAACATGACCCGTTTAATAAACGGGTTTTTTATGCAGGCCCAAACCCGCCCCACGGGCCCCGCCCAGCCCATGCCACTTTAGGGCCCAATCCGTGGCCCAATCAAAAAAAATAAAAATAAAAATTGCCTGAAGCCCTAAACCTCCACAAATGGACCTAGATCAGAAACCCAAAAAATAAACCCCAAGATGCCAAGATCATGGTCATCAATCTAGATCAGAAACCCAAAAACAAAAACCCCAAAATCATGTTCATCGACCTAGATCAGAAACCCAAAACAAAAACTCTAAGATCATGTTCTTCAATCGGACCAGAGTAGCCACCAAAACCCTAAACACAAAAACAAAAATTTTAGATTTTTATTTTCCCTTTCAAAATCACAAACACAAACACAAATCCTAACACAAAATCACAAACACAAACACAAATCCTAACACAAAATCAAACAAAAAAAATTTAGATTTATACTTTCCCTTTCAAAATCACAAACACAAACACAGAAATCCCAAAAAAAAGAGTGAAGAACATATCATTGAGAAATAGGAATGGCAACGAACCCAAACCCTAACAAGAACCCAAACCAGATTCTCAAAAAAAAAAAAAAAAACAAAAAGGAACCCAAACTCTAACGATCCCAAAGGTCCCAAATCCTAACGAACCCAAACAAGAATGGCAAAAAAAAAAAAAGAGAGAAGAACATATTAGGCGTAGGGGGGAGGGAGAATGGGAGCGATTAAGGGGGGTGGCGGTGAGTGTGGCTGTGCCAGTCGGTGAGAGTGACGGATTGAGGAGTTGAGGGCGGCGGTGGCGAGGCGGTGTCCATGTAGCTGTGGCTGTGGACTCGCCTGGAGATTTGAGAGAGAGTGGGTTCACTGGGTGGTGGCTATGTGATGAGAATGAGATAGGGTTAGGGTATTGAATAAGTTTATCTATATATATATAAGGGTGTTTTAGTAATTAGGATATAATCGGGTCGGGCCGGGTTTTTACCAAAACCCGGACCTGACCAGGACCCACTTCGGGTTTTTTTTTTTTTTTTAACCCAAACCCGACCCTATTCTTTATCGGACCAGGTAAAACCCGACCCATTAGGGTCGGATCGGGCCGGGTATCCATGGGTTGGGCAAAAATTGCCATCCCTAGCCTCTCTCAATGCAATTGAGAAACAGACAATTAAGGCTTAAAAAAAAATTCAAGCCAACTTTTGACACCTGTATGGCTAACTAATGTACAACAGAAACTCACAAGTCACAACTTAGCCATTTCAAATTAGCTTTTCATTTTGTCATGAATAAAAAGGCTATTAGGGAAGAACAAAATAACAAACTTGCCAAATTATTAGATTGCCCATATCTTGACCAAAACAATTTGGGACATATGACACTGACTCCATATTACCAATTGAAATTTGAACATGCGTAGCCACACAAAAGAAGATATAATTGAATCTTGTTCTTGGTTTCCATAAAAATGCGCATTTCTCATCTCACGTTTTTAAAACATATAAGAATAAAAGAATCTCATTTCCCACGGTTTATATTAAAGGAACATGAATGATATGTATAAAGAACAATTCTACTAACTAAATGAATCCTTTCAAAAGAACAACTGGATGGCAGAGCAATACAGGGGACCCAAATACATAGAAAATGTCAAAAACATTTCATCACTTAAAATCGAAGCACACAAGATTCATGATTTGGAACTAGAAAAAAAAAATCATAAAAACCTAGCCTAGCTAAAAACAAAACAAAACAAAAAGCCACAATCAGTTTTTTTTTTTTTTTTTTTTTTTTTTTTTTTTTTTTTTTTTTTTTAGGGTTTGAACCTACCACTTAAGAATCCAATTAAAACCCATGAAAATACCAAAAAATAGCAAAACCAATGCCAAATCAACAAAATCCATGCCAAATCAAGTGATTGATATCCAAAAAATTACCCAAATCCATCAATATTTCAAAATCCAAAATTTGGAGAAATAACAAATCATAAAAATAAAAATAAATAAAAAAAAAAAAAAAAAAACCTCGAGTCATGACACCACACTTGTGATGGCTCCAACAGATTTCGCCAATTCCAGAAACGACGTGGGCGAAGACGTTTGTGATGGGGTGGAGCTTCGGTGCTAAGAGGAGAGGAGGAGATGAAATTTGGGTTTAGCTCTCAAGGTCTGAACCTATTGTGTTTGAAAGGGGCTGATGGGTTTTAAATTTTTAGTTGGGTTATAGTTTTGTGTAATGGGTGTATTAGATTTAAATGATTTTCCTGACATGGTGGATCAACTCTAGTGCCACAACAATTTACACTATTTTTGTCAACTTGCCTATGTGGCAAGTTGTAAATGGTAGAAATAAAATGATGAATCCATGATTCTATTACTCACAAATCATCATGTGACAAAGTTATGGCAAAATTGTGGAATTAATTGTGGTACCAAACTCACTTTAGCGGATCAGGATTGGGTGGCGTAAAACACACCTTTTACGCCAACTCCTGACCCAATTTAATCTCTTTTCTCTTTAGTTCAATATGACATTTGCGATGCTAAAAAATAGTATCACATTGATGATAACTAATAATACTTTGCCAAATCACTTAGTATATGCGTATGTATGTCCATGAACATATGTTTCTTTATCAATATAGTTCGGTTCCTCCAAAAAACAAAGACGAAAAAAGAAATTGGATCAGCTTCAGCTGCCGCTTGCAATGATTGAAAACCAGCTTAAGCTGTATATATGGTACTACTGAGAATCCTCACTTATAGTTATAGAAGCCAGAGAAAGAAAAGAGAGCTCTGATATCGTAGTTACAGGTAAGTTAACCCACTAATCATTTGTGTATGTTTTTAGACCCCTCAAAACACAATTGGATTAACCTAGTTAATTAGCCAAGTTATTACTTAGTCTAAATTCTAGATCTAGGTTATCACAATCAAACAATCATATCATGCACAACAGCGGAAATATAAATAACACAATGATATGATGACCTAGGAAGCCACACCGGTAAAAACCTGGGGAGGATTTAACCTAGCAATCCTCAAGGTAAACTTGAATCCATTATGAAAGAATCGAAGTTTTACAATAGTGACTTAGACCACTAACATCCTATTGCTACCAACCAATAGAAATTTACTGACACGACCACATGCAAGCTCCGAGACCACGGACTCCTTCTTTCTTGGATTCTCCAGCAAGTACAAGCACACCCACTTGTGTTTCTTTAAGCTCCTTTGTGCAGCAAATGAATGATCATCAAGCTCTCAAGCAAATCTCCTTCTTAATAATCCTAAGCATGTGTGAAGGCAACCACCTCTAGATCTCACAAGAGATTCACACACAGAGCAAAATAAAGCAACATAAAAAACGTGGTTGGGGTTTGCCTTTTATACTTAGGGCAAAACATAAAACCTTACACGTTTTAATAGGCTAGGGTTGAGTTGGAAAAATTCTATAGAAAAAACATTCTGCCCAAGATTCGATCGATCGAGTCTAAGCTTCGATCGATCGAGCCAGGTCGAAATGCACACTTAATTCTGTAATAACTCGATTCCAACTTTACATAAAAGACACAACTTTGAGCAAGTCTAAACAAAACTAAAAAACCTGTTTTGATCATGGTTTGCCAATAATACACATTAGAGTTCTAATACATTAGTTCCTAAGTACTTAGAACCTAACAAACTCCCCCTTTGGCAATCCGTGACAAAACACAACTTAAAGCTCAAAGTTTACAAAGAAAAGCCCTTTACAAAAAAAATGCCCATTATAACAAATCCAATCCTAACTACTATCCATCAGTTGCAAGTGTAGATAGTAGCTCAATTGAATCAACCTGTATATTTCCTGAAACACTAAACAAGACGCATAAACGCATGTGTGGAAAATAAACAGAAAAACAGGAAAACAACAAATATGCAAAATAACTCTCCCCCTAAGTTAGATACATCAAAACATACTTGTATTTGCCACAAATACTTGTATTTTCCACTATCATAAACAATCTCAACTCCCCCTAAACAAAACAGATAGGATTCCCACATAACAACTATTTCTCCCCCTTTTTGTCACGTATTGACAAAGACAACTCAATAAAGAGTAAACATAGATAAGAGAAAATAGAGAAAGAAGGGAACACAAAATAATTCAACTCTATAGGAAATAGAGACAACTCCCCTTGTGAACAACAAAGGTTAAAAAACAAGCTTCTCCCCCTATAAAAATAGGAAACACAAAACAAGTGTTGGGAAAAATAGTTTTGCGGAAAATTTAGGAGGTGGGGAAAATAAAGACACACAAACCAAACTTAAAAACTAAGTTGAGGATACACATGAAGAAAAATATTCTCTCTTTCAATAAATGCAAACTTGACACAATGTAACCCATAAACAATTGCATGAGTAGAGAAAATATTTGCACGTTGATTATCCACCATATCTCTTAAGAAAAATATTTTCTGTAGTTCACACATAAAAAATAGCATATACTAAAATGTACATAGCTCAAAAAATTAATTTGATAGGCCACAAACTGAATGACCCCTCGTGATAGAAATTAATTAATTAATTAGCGAAGTTATTAATTAATCAATTTATCATGCAAACGCGTGGTAGCACAAATAAATCACCAATAAACTAATTATGCAGTGGAAAATAAATAACACGGTGATTTGTTTACGAATGGGGAAAACCTAACGACAAAAACCCCACTGGGTGATTTTCAGGTCACCACTCCCGAAACTCCACTATTATCACAACAAGCGGTTCCAAGTAAAGGAATCCAAGTACCTTACCAACCTACAGTTGAACCTTTACCCCAATACCCAATTGGACTTGTTCTGTAGTGACAGTTCCCCTTTCTGATACATGACTCCCAAGTATGTGACTAACCAATTGCACAGATCCCAGTACGCGACTTCAATCACCAACTAAGAAGGTTGTTGGTTGCAAAGTTCTTCAGTTCATCCACACGATGAAGATCAAGAAGATGCTTGGCCACAAAACCCTACGGTGCACATATACAGCAACTTCTTCAAGAGAAAGAGATGAACTAGGGTAAGAACTTCATCTTCGGTCACAATTTGCTTGAACAAAGTTTGCTCAAAGCTCGTGCAACTTGTGAATTGTTTAACGGCCTTAAACTGATCCTTTTATATGTCTAGGGTTAGGAGAAAAGAAAGACCAAAGACAAATTCACGGATCCTAAGAAAATCAGATTTGAATTTTGAGAATCTTAAACCTCGACAGATAGAAGGTGTCGAGCAGGTGTCAAGCACACCGAATGTAGAACAGCTTCCTTAAGCTCGATAGATACAACTGTCAAGCTTTAATGATTTTGCATTATGAACTTGTTTTCTTGGACAGACTTGAAGGCTTCAACACTTGATCTTGAAACATGGTTTCTTGAAGTATTTAAACACATCCTAAATCTACCCAAATACAAGTAAAGTGCGTTTTGTCAAAGGATAAGCCAATTACATAAAAGAATGACATATGTTCCTAACAAGTGAAACACATATGTCCTAATAATCTCCCCCTTTGGCAATCTATGACAAAACCACAACAAACAAATGAACATATGAGAGAAGTCATAAACCACTCAACTCAAATTCACTTGTTGAATACAATAAAATCTATCCTAACACAAACTCTTGAAAAACTTTATAAGAAGAGAGTTTATGGCAAGTAGACTTCGACAACTTGTATTTCTGAAACACTTTAAACAAAACTCATCAAAGCATCTTTGTGTGAAACAGAAATAATAGATTGCATACAAGTATAAGAAACATGTGTATAAAGGGAGAAAAGAAATAACACATGAAGGGGTAGGTGAAAGAAAAACATACATCAATATAAAGAAAGAGATAAGTACTATGTATGTCTATAAATTGTCACAAGACCTCATGTGCAAGTGTAATGTATCTAAAAGAAAGAAAAGAAAATATACTTACTATCCTCACTACATCCCTCAAAATGTATCAACACTCCCTCTAACAAAATGGTCCTATACTAACTCTCCCCCTAAGATAGACTACTCTCATACCAAAACTACTCCCCCTTTTTGTCACGAATGACAAAGGGTAAGAGTGTCAAGTAGACATCTCATCGGTAGAGCTAGCATCTCCATTAGCATCATCTGAAGCATCATCGTCATCACCATTATCATCATCCTCATCCTCAGAATCAGAAGCCACGGGAGAAGGTGGTGAAGGAGTAGCCTCAGGAGCAAAACCACCTATGGACACCTGCCACCGAGCAATACGACCGACACGAACATTCACCTGATACAACTCCGTAGAGAGTGTATCTAGGCGAGTATCCATACGCTGTAGTTACGCCATGATGTCTCCTAAAGTCACATCGATCGAAGAAGAGGGAGGAGCGGATGTGGATGGAGTAGAACGGGATGGAGCTAAACGGGAGGAAGGAGCTACTAAATCCGACTGCCACGACCAAAGCTGGGCCTCACTACGATTAACGGTAGCGTAATCTATGGCACATATGACGGTAAAATGGTCAGAAGAGGGAAAAGGAACGGAAAAATGGCATAAGATCCTCGTGATAACGGAAGGAAAGATGAGCTTATCACAAGACGCCGAATCTAGATGAACATCTATAATAGACAAAATGAAATGAGAGGGAAAATCTATAGTAAGATGCTCAAGAAGCGACAACAAAAATCGAGCATGAGGCTCTGTAATGGAGTTATAGTGAGAGAGTGGATGCAAAATAAAGGTCATCACTATGTTCATGAATCTAGGACCTTTAGCAAAAGGCGACATGGTGAAAACAGACACTCACCCCAAACAGAAGGGCGCTCACAAAAAGCAGACATGAGCTCATCCCTGGACACAGTCCTCAGACGCTCACAACTAGGATAGTCAGGAAACTCTATCCTAGGGACCCGAAGCACATCCGCACCAAGTTGCGGTGTGATAGGAATACGCGTACCTCGAATGCGAGTGAAGAAAAGAGGTACTGAACCATCAATCCCATGCATGTTGGAGTAAAACTCCTGGATAAGCACGAGAGGACAGGTGACCGAGACATCACACAATGACTCCCATCCCCTACTGTGAATGATAAAAGGAAGGTTGGTGTGGGCAAAGTCCGTCAGAATGACTTGGCGTTCCAAATGAATGCCTTATCTAGAAAAGTTCTCTGAAAATGCCTTAAAGGCATCATCATCACGGAATCGGATATGAGTCAGAGTCTGATTAGAGGATGAAGAAGCACCGGAATGAAAAGGGTTCCGGGCTGGAGTGGATTTACGCTTAGGTGCCATAGACACAACTAACGTAAACTAACAGAGAAGGAGAGAAAGAATGACAATCAGAAAAGTCCCAATGCAGTTTCAAATATATCAAGTATATTGAAAAGAAGTACTTGTGCATTGGAAATGCATGAACATGTGACATGCAAAAGAAATTGCATCATGGGCTAAGCCCAATCCAAACCTATCAGCACACAAACAGATAGCACACATCTAAATGCATGACAATACCATTATAATGCTAATGTGATGCAATGTATGAGGTTTTAAACATATTTAAGTAAAAACCCATCCCATAATTTCAATAATAACTCATCAATTTTGAAAAACCCCAAAATTTTTCAAAAACCCCAAAACCTAGGTTTCAAAACATGAAATGCATGAATAAGAAAGGATTAGAAGCTTACCAAGTAAAGAAAAACTTGAAAAAGCTTGAAGAATCCTTGAGGAACCAAGAATGGAGTGAGATTTGAGTGTTTTGGGAGAGAAAACAGAGAAGTATCGAGAGAAAGATCGAAGGAAATGAGGTCCGGATTGCAAACTTTGACCAATTAAACGATTCATTTGTTCGACATTTCAAAGGCACAAAAGGCCGACTTCCCATCTACTGATGGTAAAACAACAATAAGGAGAAACCCTAAGAGCCTATGTGAAGTGTTTCAATTAAGAAATTCTATAAATAGATGAAATGGATGACCAAGTCCAACTGATGGACTTCTAGGTTGGGTTGACTACTAAAGATTTCATCTTCTCCTTGGCTAGGACTCCACTAACGACGATGACAGATCTTTGGTTTAAAACTCAGAAGTACATGAATAGAGTAGATGTATTGAAGACAAAGGGAATAGATGGCAAGCGAAAGATAAATGACCTTGATAAGTCTCGGCACAAAAAGAAAATAAAAAAGGATGGCTCCCTTAGTAAAAAGAGTGAATAGGTAAAATTAAGCTTCTAGAAGAAAATGGTAAATTTCACCCCTTTGAATATACCCATGGAAAAATTTTTGCTGCAGATCAAGGATGTTCCAAACTTGAAGTGGCTAAAACCTTTGACTTCATTGCCACACAGACAAGCTCAAAAGAAGTACTGTTGGTTTCATAAGGATCATAGCCATACCACTAAAGAGTGCAGAGATCTGAAAAGGCAAATCAAAGAATTAATATAGAAGGGGAAATTACAAAAGTTCGTTAAAAAAAGACCATCATCACTGAGCAGAAGAGAAGCCTAAACAAGAAAATGTTAGGAGAGTCAACGAGCAAGATGCCAAGGTTGCTATTGGTGAGATAAGAATGATCACTAAGGGATTGGTCACTACAGGTCGTTCAAATCTTTGCAAAGAGCCTACTAATGACAAGTTAGCATTATTCACATAGGACACCCAATGACAAAGTATAGAAGGACCAGAGCAAAGGATATCGTGTTTTTAGAACATGACACCAGAGGAGTAAAATAGCCTCATGATAACCTGCTAGTAATTGTGCTTGCAATAGAAGGATACAACACTCGTTGAGTGCTGGTCGATAATGGAAGCTCGACAGATATCATGTACATCATAGCTAGAACCTATCCTACACAAGTAATCAAAGATATTGACTTTCTCATAGTTGATTGCCCATCTTCCTATAATGTCATTTTAGGACAACTAACTCTCAATTGCCTGAAAGCTACTACTTCGACTTACTGTCTCAAACTCAAATTTCCAACTAACCTCAAGATAAGAGAGATTCGTGGGGATCATGTGTTAGCTCGAGTGTACTACAAGGAAGTATTTGTAGGGAAAGAAAATCATACCTAGATAGTCGAAGAAGAGAAAAAAGAACCATGGAAGAGTTAAAAATCGTCGAGCTAGTAGAAGGAGATGCTTCCAAAACCACCAAGAAAGTTTGGATGTGTTTGCTTGAACTCATGAAGACATGCCAAGCATAGATGAGAGTGTCATAGAGCATCAACTGAACGTTGATCCAAAGAAGAACTATCTAATAGAGACGATAAGTATTCTCCCCCAAGCAAAGCAAAGCTATTATGGAAGAAGTAGACAAGCTCATGGTTGCAGATTTCATGTGAGAAGTCTATTACCCAAAATGGTTGGCTAATGTCGTTATGGTAAAAAAATAAAATGGGAAATAGAGTATGTGTCGACTTCACAGACCTCAATCAAGCATGTCCAAAAGATAGCTTCTCCCTGCCAAGGATCTGCTAGTTAGTTAATTCAACAGTAGGACATGAACTACTAACGTTTATGGATGCCTTTTCAGGATACAAGCAAATTTGCATGAGCAAAGAAGACTAGGATAGAACAACATTCATAACAAGCTAAGGGCTTTATTGCTACAAAGTGATGCCCTCTGGGCTAAAGAATGCTAGAGCTACATACCAAAGGTTGGTAAACTAGATGTTCAACGAGAATATCGAGCGGAATGTAGAAGTCTATGTCGATGACATGCTCGTCAAAAGCAAGACAAACACAGAACATTTGGACGACCTAAGAGAGACATTCGACACACTCCAAAAAATATAAGATAAAGCTCAATCTAGCGAAATTCACCTTTGGAATATCATCAGGAAAATTACTCGGTTTCATGGTGTCCCAAAGGGGAATATAAGCCAATCCTGAAAAAGTGAAGGCCATCTTGCAAATGACATTACCCAAGACTATGAAAGAAGTCCAAAGATTGATGGGATAGGTCACAGCTTTGAATAGGTTTGTGTCAAAAGCTACAGACAATTGCCTGACATTCTTTAAGACACTCAAGCAAGCCTTTAAGTGGACTAACAAATGCAAGACAGCTTTCAAGAACCTAAAGGAGTACTTGACGAGACCGCCACTCCTAAACCCATTAGTGAAAGAGGAAGACCTTTTTTTGTACCTTGTAATCTCTCAAACAGCTATGAGTTCAGCCTTGTCTAGGGAAGAAAATAGGGTGCAGAGGCTAGTGTATTACCCAAGCCAAGCCTTCTAAGGTGCAGAAGTAAAATACCCTTGTCTAAGGAAGGTATCATTTGCGTTGATTATAGCATCAAGGAAGCTCCATCCATACTTCCAGGCATATCCAATCATGGTAATGACAGATCAACCTATCATGACGGCAATGAAT
The DNA here is from genome assembly GCF_932294415.1 of Quercus robur. Taxonomy (NCBI): domain Eukaryota; kingdom Viridiplantae; phylum Streptophyta; class Magnoliopsida; order Fagales; family Fagaceae; genus Quercus; species Quercus robur. The sequence goes on from NC_065538.1 coordinate 5,566,536, forward strand.
AAACCATACGCAACTGGATGCTTAGTGCAATAGGCCGTCGAGCTTAGTCAGTTCAGCATCAAGTGTAGACCTCAGTCAACAATTAAAGCATAGGTATTGGTAGAATTTATTGTTGAATTCACTTTTTCAGGTGACAACCAAACACAGTTTTGAACAATTCACGCTGATGGTATCAAAGAACTAGGAGGCATAGGAGTCAACTTAATATTTCCTGACAAGGATGTCCTCAAATATGGGGTACAGCTTCAATTTGTCACCACAAATAATGAAGCAAAATATGAAGCAATACTCACTAGCTTAAGACTAGCCAAAACTTTGCGTGTCAAAAGCTTAGTGCTCAAAAATGACTCCAAGCTCATCGTCGTGCAAGTGAACCATAAATATGAAGGAAAAGAGGAAATGATGCAGAAATACCAAAAGTTAGCCATCCATATGGCCAATCATTTTGACAAAATTATGTTTGTCCAAGTGCTAAGGGAAGAGAATTCAAAAGTAGACGTGGTTGCATGGATAGCCATGTCAAAATAGCAAACCTTGGATGGTCTTTCTTCAAATTTATTTATGACATTTTATTATTATGAATAGATTATGATAATGGCTTATTATATAAAAAATAAAATGAATAAAGACCTGCTTGTATTATTATTTATTTGTAATCATCTCTCTTTCCCTCAATCAATATGGTATTATTGCATTATATTCAATAAATCTTTGGTTGCATCTTTGTGTTCATATTACTTCTTTTTATTTAAATAATTTCTTTATCTTTTTCACTTGGGTACCATATTTTATCACATATATGTGATGGATTTAATTTTTATATATCATATATTTTAATTAAGAATGACTTTTGTTAATATTGATTCAAAAAAAAAAGAAAAAGGGACCATCACTATTATATATAGGTGACTTGGTCCCCACAATTTTCATGCAAATGTTTGAAAACATGGGAAAACATTTGTAAGAAATTTGAGGACTACGAGTCCCTACAATATTCATGCAAATGTTTGAAAAGATGGGCAAACATTTATAAGGAATTTGTGGACTACGACTAACATCATCTTGCCTTACTCTCAATTGCAATAATTGTTGACATACTCTCAATTGCAATAATTGTTGACATAGTACAAGCTAAATATGAAGGAGTGAGAATTGAGAGAAAAAGAAACCCAGGAATAGTTGAGGATTGCAAGGAGAACCCATGTTGAGAAATGGATGATTTGGAGGACCCAAATAAGGTTTTGATGGATGGAATTGGTAAGGAAATTGAAGTCCATCTTGGAGAAGAAGTTGGATTCATTTTGGGTTGCAAGCAAGCATGAAGAGAAGCAACATCATCCCCATGTTAGAAAAGAAAAAAAAAAAAAAAAAAAAAAAAAAAAAAAAAAAAAAAAAAAAAAAAAAAACTTTCTCATGTCAAGCTAAAAAAGGGTAATTCAAATATTTTCAAACTTTCTTGTGTTTAGTATCTAAAAATAAGGCGTCAAAGGAAAATTATCGTTTAACTTCTCTTAACTTGGCTAAAAAAAGGTAATTCAATTATTTTCTAATTTTACTGTGTTTAGTATCTAAAAATAAGGCGTCAAAGGAAAATTATCGTTTAACTTCTCTTACTTAACTTGGCATGGAACAGAGTTGTCTTCCATGCCAACCTATCTATGTTGGAAAATAACTGCCTCACGCCAACCAAATGTATTATAAATAGGAAACCAAAAGATACATGAATCAACAATATCATTCCTGACAACAGAGTTGTCTTCCATGCCAACCTATCTATGTGGAAAATAACTGCCTCATGCCAGCTTAATATATTATAAATAGGAAACCAAAAGATACATGAATCAACAATACCATTCTTGACAAAGAAATTAAAAAAAAAAAAAAAAAAAATGGCCTCTCCAATTAGTTTCCTATCAATCTTGATAATCCCTCTACTAGTTACCCCTCTTTTCTATGATGTTTCTAATGCAGATCAAGCCCTTGTTGAAAAGATTTGCAAACAGTCCATGGACCATAATTACTGCGTGTCAGTTATACTTTCAGACCCAGAGGGTCTTACAAATGTTCTATATAGGCTGGGACTCGTTATTACTTCTGTAAGCTATAAGTTAATACCAACTATCAATGGTGAAATTGGAAATGCTCTTATAAAAGCCACAAACCCATTGGTTAGGGAACGAATTAAGTCTTGCCAAGCCGATATAGATGGTATAATCGGAGATTTTGATCAAGCAAGAACTGCTGCAGGTACACAATCCTACGTCGAAGAGGCAAAATATCTTTCATATGCACAAGATAAAATTGCAGCATGTAATGCCCGATTTAAGGCCTCCCCGCCTACTGCATCACCAATAGCAAGTAACACTTACAAAATAGAGACGCTAATCGGTATTTCTGCTCTTATTCTTTCTGCGACAACTCATCCCTAAATTGCTACCTCTTGGTGTTATTATATAAAAAATAAAGACCTGCTTCTATTAATATTTATTTGTAATCATCTCTCTTTCTATCAATCAATATGGTATTATTGCATTATATGCAATATATCTTTGATTACATCTTTGTGTTAATATTATTCCTTTTTATTTAATTAATTTTCTTTATCATTTTCACCGGAATACCATATTTATCACATATATGTGATGGATTTAATTTTTATATATCATATATTTTAATTAGGAGTGACTTCTGTCAATATTGATTAAAAAAAAAGGACCATCACTATTAAAAATAGGTGACTGGTCCCCACAATATTCGTGCAAATGTTTGAAAGATTGAAAAACATTTGCAAGAAATCTGAGGACTACGAGTCCCTACAATATTTGTCACACCCCGAACCCAACTATAAAGATAGGCACGTGACAATCGTCGTACGCTTATAAAGTAAGCACCTTACAAGTGTGCAAGGCCTTCTTAGTAACTAAATTTTTCTTCAAAAATTAAATCAATTAAATCCAAAATACCTCAACAATTTCTTTATGAATAGATCTCCAATAATTTTACTAGGAACAAAATTCAAACCTTATGTACTTAATATTAATTGGTCAATAAATATAAAACTATTCAAAGACCATTCAATCCCAAAATCACTATGCTTCTTTTCCGGCTCACAACACAACATCAAAACTCCCAAAACTTGTTATTCTTCATAATCTGAAATTGCAGGGGAAAAAGGGGTGAACTGACAACTCAATAAGTAACCAAAATCCTAATAAGTGTTATCAAGCAATAGATCTGTAAAGTATAAGAGTAATATGTGTTTTCAAAGTTATAATATACTATGTGATTTCAAAATACTGAAGAAGTTTTTTAGTCTTAAAATAATAAGTTGCACATAGATCACATACTTTAATCTTACAAATATGCCATAGATGGTTTAGAAAAGAGTCAGTTTTCCATATATCAAAAGCTATAACGTACAATAGGTTCCAAAATATCACAAGGCAAACTCGGAATTTCCTCAAATCCTTCAATGTCATGTTCCAACTCTATTTTCTAATACATGCCATCAATATCCTCGTTATAGCAACAAGACGATGTACCCGCTTGGGGATTAGAATAGATCCTATAGAATGGCACATATACAAGGAAACATAAGACAATTTGTGCACACATATTCATAATAAAACAAATAAAGAGATAAATGAAAGGATTTCCTGAACTGGATGATTTCATTAGTGGATTGTAGATAGGGGGATAACAAAGTTCATGCTTGATAATGATAAAAAGGGAAAAAAAAAATTTTGTGGAAAATAAACTAGGAAATGCAAACAAGGAATGCAAGAAACAAGAAATAAACTTGCAAAACAAACTAGATATGCTATTCCAACTCTTTTGGGCAATTGGAGGACCCAACCACACAATAATGGAATACTCCTTACTCAGCCGGTGTAACCACAAAGTAGGGCTCAGTGGTCCAATGGCCTACTATCTCCCTGACACATAAGGCCTGACAGTAGCAGTTAGATCCCTTGGGGATATGATGGCGTTCACTGAGAATTCCTCTGGACAAAGACGAATGAGACAAGCCAGATCTAATTCTTCCTTATATGATTCCTGTGCTACTTCTAATCTAATGACCTTGGCTGGAGCTGAAAAAGTGACCTTGATATGGGGAATAGACATCCCCTGGCCAATGCACTTCCTCTTCTTTCCTCTATAAGCTTGAAAAAGTTCTTCATCGGAGGGGTCGTAGCTTAGACCGAAACCTCCTTTGTTGTCTGGGAGTTCAACCAAAGACGTCGTCTCATGTCCTACAACACTGAGGCCTTGGCCAAACTGATAGCCAAATTTAAGCATTTCCTTGGCAGCCATTAAAGTAGTAGAGGGCCATGCTGACTCAGGTTCTGAAGTTGTGGAAATCATGGAGACTAGCTCAAAGTTGTGAAAAGTCACCTTCGAGATGGCATTAGCACCTATGTAGGGGACATAAGTTTCCTTGAAAAAAGTTAGGGATTCCTCAGCCATAATAGTTACCATCAGATCCTCAGATGGGAACTTGAGTCTTAGATGAAGAGTAGAAGTGACCACTACCGCGACGTGTAGCCAAGGCCTCCCTTGGAGCATATTATAATGGGAATCCACCTTGATGACTTGGAAATTGACCGTGAAGAACATAGGGCCAACTCCAATGGCTAACTTGATCTCGCCTTACACATTTTGAAGAGTGCCATCAAAAGCTCTAGTGATCATGGTGGTAGGGCGGATAAGAGAGGTATCTACATTCAAACATTCCAAAGTGGACATCGGGCAAACATTTAGGGCCGACCCATTATCAATCAGTACTCTGGAGACGATCATATCCTCACACTTTACTATAATGTGCATAGGCAAAGTGTGGTCCCTACCTTCTAGTAGTAGTTCATCATCCGTAAAGGAAATTTGGTTGGTGGCCAACACTGTTGAGACCATACCCTCAAAGGCAGATTCTGTAGCACTTGTAGGAACACGTCTCCTTCAAGACTTTCAAGGGAGCATTGCAGAGGACTTCAAAGGATAGCAACAGTGCCAAGATGGAAATCTAAGCTGACGACTTGTTTAGCTGTTGAATCACACTGTACTCTGAGTTTCTGATAACTTTCAAGAACTCCTATGCTTTTTCAGTTGTGACTCTATTCCTAACGGGTTCAGCGGTACCATTACCCATCTCTTTCCTTCTCTTTTCCAACTCTTCGAAAGTATAGCAACGGCCACTCCTAGTGAGCCCAAATAGACTTGAAGAGATATTAGAGTAGACCTCCTCTTTTCTGATTCGAGTGGAGATCAGGGACACATCGTATTTCCAGGGGACACGATGACTATCTTCATAAGGGAACGGCTTCGGCACGCGAATGATAACACCCTCCTGAGTTTGCAAATTAGGCGCTATAGAGAACGTCTTCAGATTAATGACCACCGGACTTGGTAGCATGGCTTTAAGGGCCCTTAAGCTAAATACCTCAAAGATTCCTGAGTCAGGCTTTGGCAAAATAATATGATCGAAACCTCGAATAACAAGAATGATGGAGGTTCCCTCCTGAACTAATGGTGAAGCTGTCCTTGTGGCTGCAGGCAATGCAAGAACTAGAAGAGTGAATCCTTCAATGGTAGGTAGGGTTCGCCCTTTCCCTGAATCGGATGACCCTGAATCACGGGAGAATTTTTGATCTCCTCGATGAATATTGAAGAGGACGGTGCTGAAGCAACCTGGCCAAGGCGTTTCAGTAAATACTCGTCCCATTCGTTCCTTGACCTAACTGATATAGCGTTGCAACTGGCTTCTGACTAGACAGTTGGAGGACACAAGCTAGCTTCCATACAGTCATTTCTTTGCATAATTTCTCTTTCAATCCAGATGATACCGTGCTTGGCTAAACTCTGTACTTGTGCTCGGAGCACTTTACAGTCAAACAGGGCATGGCTGTCTTTGCTATCACAGAATATGCAGATTCCCCAATCAAATCCTGGAGTTCCTATACCTTTAAGATCAAGGTGGCTTTCTTGGACCAAGGCTCGAAGCATAGCCTTCCATGGGAATGACGGTAAGGAGAAATCTGGAACCCTTTCTTCCATCATAATGATGGCATTCACATTCCTTTCCTGATAAGGAGGCAAAGGGTTTGTGATGATATTTGAAGCGGCTGCATTATCGAACTATATCAATTTGTTGTCAATGAGATCCTAGACACAATCTCTCAATTGGTAACATTCTTCCAGAGTATGCTCCTTAGCCCTAAAATGGTGTTCGCAAGTATTGGATGAATCAAATCCCAATGGGAAAGGACCTTCCCTAGGCCTCTGAAATAGTGGGGTCACTAACTTCCTTTCTAGTATGTAAGCATAAAGATCATCCATGGGCATAGGTAATGGAGTGTAATTTCGGTTTTCCTTCCTAGGGGGACGTGTGTTGGAAAAACATGGTTTGTATCTCATACAAAGCATACACAGCGAAAAATTAACGGATCTACTTCATTCGCAATTGGTAACATGTGTTAGGACATATCTGATTTACTTGTTAGGAACATATGTCACTATTTTATGTAATTGGCTTATTCTTTGACAAAACGCACTTTACTTGTATTTGGGTAGATCTAGGATGTGTTTAATACTTCAAGAAACTGTGTTTCAAGATCAAGTGTTGAAGACATGCAAGTTTGTCCAAGATTCAAGCTAAAGAAGTGTTGTTCATTAAAGCACGATAGCTAGCTAACCATCGAGCTTAAGAAGCTGTTCCAGCCCCGTGGCTCGACAGCATCTCGACAGACAGCTATCTGTCGAGCTTTATGGAAAATAGAATTCCAGTTCTGTTTTGACTCAAATTCGGGATTATGTGTTTGGGTTTTCTTTTCTTCTAACCCTAGACATATAAAAGGATTATTTTAAGGGCCGTCAAAGGGTACACAAGTTGCACAAGTGTTGAGCAAAGTTTGTTTAAGCAATATGTAACCAGAGATAAAGTTTTGCCCTAGTTCATCATTCTTGTGAAGAAGTTGCTGTGTATGTGCACCATAGGGTTTTGTGACCAAGCATCTTCTTGATCTTCATTGTTGGGATGAACTGAAGAACTTTGTAGCCAACAACCTTCTCTAGTTGGTGATTGATGTCGCGTACTAGGATCTGCGCATTAGTTAGTCACGTACTTGGGAGCCGTGCATCGAAAGGGGAAATTGTCACTATAGAATAAATCCAATTGGCTATTGGGGTAAGGGTTCAACTGTAGGTTGGTATAAGGTACTGGGATTCCTTTACTTGTAACCGCTTGTTTTGATAATAGTGGAATTTCGGGAATGGTGACCTAAAACTCACCCGGTGGGGTTTTTGCCGTTAGGTTTTCCCCATTCGTAAACAAATCACCGTGTTATTTATTTTCTGTTGCATAATTAGTTTATTGGTGATTTGTTTGTGCTACCACATATTTGCAAGTTAATTTGATTAATTAATAAACTTGACTAATTAATCAATTAATTTATCACAAGGGGTCCATTCATTTTTGGCCTATCAAGTGGTATCAGAGCAGGCACACTCTGATTAGGGTTTAATCTTTGCTAAGTTGATCCATTGACCCCTGTTTGTCATGGATAGAGGATAGTCGTTAATCATACCTCCTTATTTGATGGCACTAACTATGCATACTGGAAAATACACATGAGAGCTTTCTTACAGTCTTTAGATGAGAAAGTGTGGCAAGCTATTGAGATAAGCTAGACCAAGCCGAAGGAAGCGCCAGCTGAAAGTTCAAAAACGTGTACAAAAACACTTTTGAACGTTTAGACTCCCAAAAACCAATTTAATCAACACACGCAATATGTTAAACAACTAGTGTGCGGAAACTTAACATATGCTATAACATGGAATTGATTAAACAACTATCTAAGCCACAACAAAATAAACCACAGCAGATAATGTAAAGGCAGAGATAGAGAGGAAGGAAGATGCAAACACAGAGATAACACCAGATATGTTATCGAAGAGGAAACCGAAGACCTCGGCGAAAAACCTCTCCGCCGCCCTCCAAGCGGTAATCAATCCACTAGAAAATACAGTTGGGATACAAGGACAGCAATAGACCCTCCAAGCCTAATCTACCCAATGCACCTAAGCCCTCCAAGCTTCTTGCTCCAACGAGGTTGCGCCGAACCTTTTTCTTTTCTAGCTTTCCGGATTCCGCTACTACACCGTAGCATCAACCAATGAAGATTGGCTCCTTCCTAACTGCTTCCCAGAACTCCAAACGTCTGTCTCACAGGGATGATAATGGTGAGAACCAGGTTTGGTATAAGGCCTCTCAAGGATTTGACAATGGAGAGGAAGAGAGTGATGGATTTTGATGAGACTCTAAGGTAGAGATTGTGGGTGAAACAATCTGGTTTTTCTTTAGGGTTTCTCTCTCAAAATTCTCTCTGGAAGCTCTCTTTCAATCGTGGGTTAAAAGGGTATTTATACTGGAGTGAAGAGGAATGCGAAACGTCAGGTTTTTCCAAAACAGGGGTGGCTCGCGGCTTGACCTCGCGTCTTGACTAAGTCGCGAGTTCCAGTCGCGAGTTAACCGTATGGCCAGTTGTCCTGTTTTGTCCTGTAGTGCTCCAGCTAGCATGACTGTTCATCTTCCAGCATGCTTGGCACGTGTGCATCTTCTGGCGGGTTGAAGCCGCGAGTCCACCCGCGAGTCCCAGCCGCGACACTCTGTTTTCTTGCACACTCTTGAGCAATCTTCACACTATCTCACTCACTACCCTTACAACAATCCCACCTAAATACAGGGTTACTAAATGCTGAATTACAAGCAAATTTGGCACGGAATAAAGCCAATTAGATGGTTGAATAAATTCAACCTTACACCAGCCAACTAGAATGATGCCAAGATCAAGGCAGCAAACTTCATCCGCAGAGCATTGAATGCCTTATTCAGTGTGGTCACCAATGAGGAGTTCAAGAAGATATCCTCCACTGAAACTGCTAAGGAAGCATGGACCATCCTCCAGACAACATATGAGGGAACAAAGGCTGTTAAGGATTCAAAGCTTCAGAGGCTCACTATAAGCTTTGAAGAGATTAAGATGGAGGAGGATGAGTCGTTCGATGAGTTTTATGCCAAGCTCAAGGACATGGTGAACTTAGCTTCCAATCTTGGGGAAACCATTCCTAAACCCAAGATTGTGCAAAAGGTACTCAAATCTTTATCTGAGAGATTCCATGCCAAGATTACGGCAATTGAGGAATCAAAGGACATTGACAAGATTCCTTTGACAGAGTTGGTTGGAAATTTGCAGACCTACGAGCTAGGGTTGACTAGGATTGTTAAGACGGGTAAAGGCAAGAGCATGGCACTGAAGGCGAAGAGCAGTGAGACAGGTGAGTCTTCAGATAATGACAATTCTAAGATGAAGTCCTACATCACTAGGCAGTTCAAGAAGTTTATGAAAAATGCCAATGGAAAGGGCTTCGACAAGGACCGTAGGCAATCTAGTTCTTCTCAGTTCAAGATCCAAGACAAAGGGAAGAAGGATGCAAGGGATGGTGGTCAGTACACTGTTCCCGCAAGACCTAAGTGCTTTGGGTGTCAAGGCTTTGGTCACATGAAACAAGAGTGTCCTACATATCTCAAGAGTATTGGGAAGAGCAAGGCACTTGCTACTACCTTAAGCGATACTGAGCCTGAGGATAACTTCGACAATGAGGATGATAGAATCTTGAATGCCTTCCCTGTCACTGTCAATCCTACTGATGGGATTGTTGAAGATGTGGTTGAAGAATAGGAATTGGTGGAGTCCAAGTTTGAGAAGATGGATGATCAAGATGATATCCATACAGCCTATGAGAAATTATACAATGTTTCTGAGAAACATAAGAAACTTTATAGGCTGACCACCAAGAAGCTCAGTGATGTGGAACTTGATTGTGAAGAGCTTTCCACAAAGTTTGATGAGGCTAATTAGACTATTGGGGCACTGAGGTTCGAGAACAATTTCTTGGCTGAGAAGACCAAGAAACTTGAAGCGGAGCTGTTTCAAGTCAGAGCTCAATTAAAGAGGACTTCAAGTGCAAAGCTTGATGAGATGCTTAGTCTTCAGAAATCTGCTTCTAATTGAATAGGTTTAGGGTACGGTTTCTCTTCCTTTAATACTGCTTCTACTAATACTATTGTTTTTGTTCCTCCTAGCAATAATGTTGAAATTGAGAACAATGATGTTAAAACTGATTTAGCTAGTGAGAACTTAGACAAAAGTAAATCTATCTTAGGAGCACCCCCTAAGCAAGATAATAAGGAAGCTAAGAACCCTATGGCTAAGCAGCCTAACTCTCAAAAACCTAAACAAAAGAAGTAGCATCTCTGTCATCATTGTAGAGTTACTGGTCATACTCGACCAAATTGCTATAAGTGGCTTGTCACTCAACAGAGCAATGGCATGATAGCATCTGGAAGCCAAAATCAGCATCTGCAATGGGTCAATTCGTTTTTTGCCTATCAACATGCACTATTTTAAATTTCGAAATTTAAGAACAAGAGAGTGTACATTGGTGTAGTGAAATTCAAAGCCAAATATTAGAAGTTCTTGGGAACACTTTTAATCTTCACTCCAATTCCACTAACGCCCAAGAAGTGTGGTCTCTCAATCAGTCCAAGGGAGAATAAGAGAGTGGCTTACACTCACATACACACCATTCACAATAGTGTCTTTTATAAAATTCTATATGTTTCTCCCTTAATATCTAATTGATTATCTAATTGGGCCAGCCTTTTGGGCCATTCTAATTGGGCTCAAGTGTGTGGCTTAGAGTGGGACCAAAAGGGAACAAATAAGCCTCTAGCTCTAATAGGCCTTGGGCTTTTCTATCAACTCTTAACAAGTCCAAACTTACCATTAATTATATTTAATAATACTATATTAATATAATTGCACTCTAGACCTTATTAATAAATTATATCCCAAGACTTTATTGTACATGCAACCCCTTCATAAAATATTCGTAGTAATACAAAGTCATGAATGTAGACTGCCACTTTGAAGATTACTACATCTTAATCCTTGAGTACCTGGTTTAATCCTTTAAGTTATTCATCATATATTTATGAAATCCAATTTCATAAATATAGTTTGCTTCGCCCAAGTCTTTCATATCATATTAGCTTGACAACCAAATCTTTAATAATGACATTACCTCTACTTCATTTCCAATGAGTAGAATATCAACATAAAGCACTAGGCACATTACTACTTTATCTTGATGTCTCTTGTACACACATGGTTCATCAAGATATTGTTCAAAACCAAATGACTTGATTGTTTGATCAAATCTGATGTTCCATGACCTAGATGCTTACTTAAGTCCATAAATGGACCTTTTCAATTTGCATACCATATGCTCTTGGTTTTTGGCTATGAAACCTTCCAGTTGCATCATATAAATTTCTTCTTCAAGATTGCCATTAAGAAATGCAATCTTGACATCCATTTGCCAAATCTTATAATCAAAATGAGCAGTAATGGATAAGAGAATTCTAATAGATTTAAGCATTACTACTGGTGAAAAGGTTTCCTTATAATCAATATCTTTTTTATTTTTTATTTATTTTTTTATTTTTTTGTATACCCTTTCACCACTAGCCTTGCTTTAAAGGTTTCAACCTTTACATTCTAGAAAGATAATCAGTGATCAGGTTATCCTTTCCTTTAATGTGCTTTACTTGGAAAGGCCATTGTGAAAATCAATTTGACCATCTAAGTAACTTAGGATGTGGAAGCATTTTTGGAAAGGAATACATGTCCATCTCTAGTAGAAAATTATGCCCAAGAAGGTGGAATTGGAATTTTTCAATTCCATGTTTTACTGCAAGGATCTCCTTGAAAGTGGAGTGGTAATGAAATTTTGAAGGCTTGAATGCACCACTTTTATATCCACAAATGTTTCTTTTTTCCATTAAGCTCTTCAAAAAAAGTTGCTGCCCAATACTCGTCACTTGCATCTGTCTACAAAATTCGTTTGCCTGTTCCTAGAATCTGTAATGGGGGAAGCTTTCCTACTAATCTTTTTAATTGTTAGACTACTTCTGTGTGAACAGAATTCCATTCTAGAGGGGTCTTCTTCAAGAGTTGAGCTAAACAATTCCTATATCTGGAAACCCTTGGAATGAAGTCGGACATGTAATTAACAATTCCAAGAAACTGTTGTATTTGCTTGGTACTTATGAGCTTATCTGGAAATTAGCCAAAAGAGACAGATATGTGAGGCTACAAAGTATATTTTCCATCTGAAATGCTCACTCCCAGAAAATCTATAGAAGATTGTTCAATGATCATTTTCTTTTCAAAAAGCATTATTCCTTGGGATTTTACTAAATTGTAAAATTCAATGAGCAACTTTCCATGGGATTTTGCATCTTTTGAGAATAGAAGGATATCATCTACATAAATTAATGCATTGGTCAAGAGTGGCGGGAACAACGTTACCATTGCTTTTTGGAATTGGGATGGAGCATTTTTTAGGCCAAAGGGCATGGCCGATTGGCACAAATGTGGGCCACAGCTTGAGGGCTCCTGGATTGGGATAAGTTTGATCCTTTTAATTTTTTAGAGATAGGGACGCGTCCTAGTTTGTATTCTAATCATTCAATTAATTTTTCAAACATTCCAGCCACTACAAATAGAGGATGCCTCTCAAAATTTAGCACACTTTTTCACGCTTTCTAATCTCCCTCTTCTTTTATTTTCCCTCTTACATTAAAGACGTTATGGAGGCTCTTGCCTTAGGAATTTCTTTTCTGTAAGCAAAATATTTTAGACTTCAAAGAGAATTGAATAATTTTCTTTGAACCCTAAAATATTCCTTGCACGCTCATGCAAAAGGTAGTTTTTCTTTGTTTGATGATGCATGAATAGGCATAGTGTGTTTTTATCATTTCTAATTCTTGATGTAATTGCCATGTTTGGTTTGAAATTTTTCTTTAAATATGTCCTTAGATGATTCTTTTGTTTATTGTAATCTTTCTCTTGAATCTCAAAATCTGCTAATTAACAAAGATCTTTTTAAACTAAAAACTTATTTGAATTTTTCACATCTAATTTTCTAAACTAAAAACTGATCAGTATTTTCATTAAATACAAACCTGATTTTTTTAACTCTTAACAACCGATCTGTATTTTCATTAAATACAGATCTAATTCTTTTAACACATAAAACTTGTCTGTATTTTCATTGAATACAGATCTAATTTCTTTTAACTCTCAAAAACTAACCTGTATTTTCATTAAATACAAATCTAATTCTTTTTAACTCTCAAAAACTGATATGTATTTTCATTAAATGCAAATCTAATTTTTTTAACCATAAAAACTTATCTATATTTTTATTAAATACAGATCCGATTTTTTAACACACAAAACTGATCTATATTTTCATTAAATATTGATCTGATTTTTTAAAGAAAATTTTCTTTGTCACAAAATAGCAGATTTTGAAATTTAAAAGAAGAAGTCAAAAGTTGAGATGATTTTTGATTGATGCAAGGAAAATAAATTTATCTCATAAGTGTACTTCCTCTTCTAAAAAAGGACTTTTTCTTATTTTATTAAAAAACAAAAAACAGATATGATTTTTTTCCCCTACAAATCTAGATTTTCTTATTCACAAAACAGATCTGATTTCCATTTTTAACTTGCATAAAATTGAGATTCTTGTTGTTGATTCTGAAGTTCAAGATTTTTGATCCTTTTGTCCAAAGATCTTGTGTTGGCATCAGCCAATGCCATTCAACTCGACTGAAAAATTAGCAAAGACAAGTGTTAGATTGAGCATTGGGAAAGTCCAAGCCAAAAACACTCAGAAGGCATCACCTTATACCTAGCTCGCTTCATTGATCACATATTGGAAAGACTGAGTATGTGCTACCAGTTGCAAGCCTCCAATCAACATTGACCTGAACTACAAATGCATCAGTTCATGAACAACTCAGTGGTCCAAAAAGAAATGAGGACAAGGAACTAAAGGATTTGGGAACACATTGGATCAGGCCAAGGGATGTTTAGGGTATGCTCTGGCCTGTTTGAAGTCATGAAGCTGTATAATCCATCAGGATTCATCACTTTATATTGCCATGCAGGAAAGTGGATGTAAGGTTGAATTTATTCAACCATCTAATTGGCTTTATTCCGTGCCAAATTTGCTTGTAATTCAGCATTTAGTAACCCTGAATTTAGGTGGGTTTGTTGTAAGGGTAGTGAGTGAGATAGAGTGAAGATTGCTCAAGAGTGTGCAAGAAAACAGAGTGTCGCGGCTGGGACTCGCGGGTGTCTCGCGACTGCAAGCCGCCAGAAGCAGCACACGTGCCAAGCATGCTGGAAGATGAACAGTCATGCTAGCTGGAGCACTACAGGACAAAACAGGACAACTGGCCATACGGTTAACTCGCGACTGGATCTCGCGACTTAGTCAAGCCGCGAGGTCAAGCCGCGAGCCACCCCTGTTTTCTAAAACCTGACGTTTCACATTCCTCTCCCACTCCAGTATAAATACCCCTTTTACCCACGATTGAAAGAGAGCTTCCAGAGAGAATTTTGAGAGAGAAACCCTAAAGAAAAACCAGATTGTTTCACCCACAATCTATACCTTAGAGTCTCTTCAAATTCCTCAACTCTCTTCCTCTCCATTGTCAAATCCTTGAGAGGCATTATACCAAACCTGGTTCTCACCATCATCATCACTGTGAGACAGTTGTTTGGAGTTCTGGGAAGCAGTTAGGAAGGAACCAATCTTCATTGGTTGATGCTATGGTCTAGTAGCGGAATCCGGGAAGCTAGAAAAAAAAAAGGTTCGGCGCAACCTCGTTGGAGCAAGAAGCTTGGAGGGCTTAGGTGCACTGGGTAGATTAGGCTTGGAGGGTCTATTGCTGTCCTTGTATCCCAACTGTATTTTCTAGTGGATTGATTACCGCTTGGAGGGCGGCGGAGAGGTTTTACGCCGAGGACTTCGGTTTCCTCTTCGATAACACATCGCGTATTGTCTTTGTGTTTGCATCTTCCTTCCTCTCTATCTTTGCCTTTTTAATATCTGCTGTGGTTTTTATTTTGTTATGGCTTAGATAGTTTATAACCTATTTCACATTATAGCATATGTTAAGTTTCCGCACATTACTTGTTTAACATATTGCTTGTTTGGTTAAGTTGTAATTTGGGGGTCTAAACGTTCAAAGGTGTTTTGTACACGTTTTTGAACTTTCAATTGGTATCAGAGCGGGTACACTGCTATTGGTTTCATTACCATTGTGTGATCCTTGACTCCCTTTTGAGATGGATAGGTCTCAATCCCTAAATGCACCTTCATATTTTGATGGTAATAATTATGCTTTTTGGAAGGTTCGCATGAGAGCTTTTCTGTGCTCTATTGATGAATCTGTTTGGGATGCTGTTGAGATTGGTTGGACCAAACCTGAGGCAGCCAAATCCACATGGGATAAGGTAGCACTTGCTGCATCTAATGCTAACAGTAAAGC
Source organism: Quercus robur (assembly GCF_932294415.1). NCBI lineage: Eukaryota > Viridiplantae > Streptophyta > Magnoliopsida > Fagales > Fagaceae > Quercus > Quercus robur. The sequence continues at coordinate 5,582,002 of NC_065538.1, forward strand.
ACTCAATGCTATTTTCTGTGGTGTGTCTCCAGATGAATTTCACAGGATTTCTCATATTACCGTTGCCAAAGAAGCGTGGGAGATTTTGGAAACCACTTATGAAGGCACGAAGAAAGTGAAAGACACCAAGTTACAAATGCTGACCACTCGGTTTGAGGAGCTCAAAATGAGTGAGGATGAGTCTTTTGACTCTTTCTATGGGAAGCTAAATGAGGTGGTGGTCAGTAAGTTCAACTTGGGGGAGAAAACGGAGGACTCAAAGATTGTAAGGAAGATCCTTCGATCAGTGCCGGAAAGTTTTCATGCGAAAGTGACAGCAATTGAAGAGAGCAAGGACCTTGATGACATCAAAGTACAGGAGCTGATTGGTTCTCTACAGACTTATGAGATGTCGCTGCCAAATCAATGGAAGAGTAAATCTCTTGCTCTAAAGACCATTAATGAGAAGGTGGAAGATCAAGACTCATCGGGAGAAGATGTGGTTGACAAAGATGTAGCTTACCTTATCAAAAATTTCAGGAAGTTCTTGAAATTCAAAAATAATGGCAAATTTGATGATAAAAGAAAATTCCAAAGTTCTGGAAGGGAGAAGAGGGATTTCACAAAGAAAGATGGAAAAGAATCCCAACCCACACAAGGTGTCACTTGTTTCGAATGTAACGGGCATGGACACTTTAAGAAGGAATGTCCGAATTATTTGAAATCGAAAGGTAAAGTGTATGCCACGACCTTGAGTGACTCGGATTCATCTGACTCAGAATCTGAAGAGAGCTGTGATGGAGAGGGGAACTATTCAGCTTTTATGACTATTGCACATGTTGAGTCTTCGGATGAGTTAAATCTGCTTGTACGAGACCTTGGAGAACATAGTGATGATGAATCACTAGGAATTGTTGAAGAATCAGATGCTGAAGAAGATGGAAGCACAACAAATCTTCAAGGACTACAAAAGTCTCCTAATCCGATATAGGGAGGCCAAATGTGAGATTGAAACACTAAATGGTGAGCTGTCCGAAGCTTACACAAAAGTGAGATTTCTTGAGAATGAGGTTGTGCAAGCGAATGCTAAAATAGAGAGGGTCACCACCAAGAAGCTAGATGATGTTATATCATCTCAAAAGAGCTTTTCAGACAAATCCGGATTGGGATATACCGGAGAAAGTAGTTCATCTGGAAATGTCACTAAAGAAGTGAAGTTTGTAAAGGCCAAAGATCCAGTTGTAGCTAAACTTACTGGTGAGAAGCTCGAGGTGGAGGAGAAGAAGAATGTGGTGAACCAACGGATGCTGAATCCCCGTAATCAGTCTGTGGGCAGGTCTGAATCTCGTGCCAAGTCACGTCCACGACCACAAAGAGGTCCTAGAGGAACTTATGTGTGCCATTATTGCGGACTTCAAGGGCATACTCGACCAAATTGCCAAAAGCTGAGAGCAAAGAACAATGCAACTCCTCAAAGGTCAGGAGGACCCAGAAATGATAAGAGAACTTGGGCAGGTGAACAATCTAGAGATCAAAATGGAGATCCCGGAATGATGAACGTGATGAAGATGATTGGTGCATTCACCAACTGCTTGGAAAGCTTCTCACGAAGGTTTGAAAGCCCTAACTCCCGTACCCAATCCTATAAGGAAATCACCCCAAACGCAAGTGACGTGTGGGTGAAAAAGGGTACTCATGCATAAGCATTACAACATGTCCATGCATTAATACTTCCTATGCTTTGTGACAATGTTTGTTTGTTTTGCTTGCTGTTTGTTTTTTATGTTGGGTGTTTGCTTGTCTACTTGTGATTTTTTTTAATTTTGTTTTATCAATCTTTTTGTTTCTTGTGTCAAAAATCCAAAAATCACATAAAAATTAGAAAATCAAAAAGCTTGATTGACTTTGTTGAGTTTTGTCTCAAAACTTGTTTTGCCTTGTACCTTTGTGCTAATGGCTTTGTGCATTTTCGAGCATTGCTTATTTTCATGCACCTATATCACTGTGGGAAAAATCGTGAAATCTATGTGATTGTTGTAAATAGATCTTCAAACTTGTCATGAATGATTAGTGAATGGTTATGTTGATCTTGAGACATGCATAGACTTGTGTCTATATATCTTCCCACTCTTTATTTTTGTTTTGCTAAAAAGAGCTCACCAAATGTAAATCTCCAAATGAAAAGAGATATTGAGCTGCAAAAGTCTGTCGCACATTCTAGTATTTGACTAGGAAAAAGGGTAAGCGACCTTATATTAAAGTGAATGTTTATTCAAAAAGGCCAAAGGCCTGTTCTTTAAAGTGAAATGTCATATATCACTCTCACAATGAGAGGTGATTGCCTCAAAAGATCAAAAAGATCAAATGTTATGATTGATAGTGGAGTAAAATGATAAGCTCCAAGTTATGTTATCAAGTTTTGTGGGAGGTCATATATACATATTTCTATAATTGAGATGGGTCACATGATCTAGTGCTAATTGTGTATGCCTTGGTTGAATTGATCATTGAAGCTTCACATTAGACGAAGGACTATCTCATTGTTGATATCCACACACAACACACAAGTTTATGTTCAATAAATGCCATATTCATTTGTGTGATTGTACTTGATGAAATGTGTTTTCACATGCTCAATCTTTGTTAATACAAGCACAAAAAGATTTTTGAGTGTTTTAGGTGTTTTTGGAAAGTATTTTGCTTGAAAAATCTGAAAATTTCAAAAACCTGTTTTGCCCTGTTTTGACGGCTCAGTCGCGGGTGTGTCAAGTCGCGTGCCTCAGTCGCATCCTCGCGGGTCATTTTTGGCGACTTGTTCGCGAGTGGAAGGTCCAGTCGCGAGGTTCACTCAGAGATTTTCGCGGCTCAGCTCGCGACTCACTCGCGGGTAGACCTTCCAGTCGCGAAAAACACTTAGAAAAATTTTCAAATTTTTGTTCTTGAGTGCTTTGGCGGCTTGAGCTGGCGACAGTGTGGCGACTTAATCAAGTCGCAAAAATCGCGTGTTTGGCAGAAACAGGAGCAGTTTTTAAACCTTTTTCAGTTTTCCCTCGAACTTTTGTGACTGTTCATCTTCTCTCTAAACTATCTCACTCCCAAACACTCTGTGCTCCTACTTCCAATCTCCATTGTTGCTTTCTTGTAGCTCAAAATCTTCTAGTCACAGGTATGGGTTTTCAGTTTTGCACTCTCTTCTACTTGATTTTGTGTTTTTCCCTTTGATTTTTTCGCATATTTTTGTGATTTAGAAATGGGTTTGTGTTTCGTTTTTGCTCCTTGATCATGCTTAGCTTGCAAATGCTGTTGGTAGTATTTGATTTGATCTTAATAGTTTCCTTATTGGTCTTGATCCTGTGCTTAGCTAAGTGTTTATTTTATTTTATCTGAGCATTGAGCTGTTGAGTTGTTGCAATTTGTTCCTTTTGAGGCTGTGAGTTTTTCTGTGCTAAATATGCATGTTCTATTATGTTCATCTGTTGGGAGCTTCTATTAGTCTCTAAATACTGATTGTGTGTCATATCCATTTTTTTTCACTATATGTCTCAATGACATATATCTACCTTTAGGATAGTTTCTCCATGTTGTTCATGTGCTTCCTATCTTAGGCTTGGTTTATCCATGTGATTGATCTAAGTAGCTTATTGTTTAAGTGTTCAGAGTTCATTTGAATGGTTGATATCTCTTTGTTAATTACATGGTACTGACTGGTTCTGCACATATACTGTTCTATGCTGTTGTGGCCTTTTCTGATTGTTCACAGATGGCTCCCTCACCTCAGAAGAAGAAATCTACTGCAAAGAAGGCTGACAAAAGATTAAAAATGGATTCTAAACTGTTTAGGTCTGTTCATCACTTTGAGAGATACAAGGATAACTTCTTGCATGCAGGAATTATTCAAGAAAGATTTGTAGATTTGGAGGACTTAAGACAAACCTTTATCCCCAGCTGTTTTGAAGGAAGAGGATGGGAAAAGCTTCTAAGTGATTTCCCTTTGGTATGTGAACCCCTGATTAGGGAATTTTACTCAAATGCTGTTATAAAGGAGAATGAGTTAAATTGCTGGGTTAGAGGTAAAGAGTTCATTTTGGATGCACATGTCATAGATGATGTACTAGGGATTGAAGGAATCGAGGATGAGGAATTTATCAATTACAAGGATAGGAGTGTTTCTATTGAAACAGTTCAACAAAGGATAGGGGGGCAGAGAGAAGGGAAATGTTTGAATACCACTGCCTTTCCAGTGGACATGAGGTGTCTAACAATAATCATGATGTTTAACCTCTATCCCATTAAGAAATTGACTACAATCAATTGTGCTAGAGCAGTTTTTCTGATGGATCTCAAAGAAAAGAAGTTCATAGATATAAGTTCCCACATATTTGACATCATTGTGGATGAGACAAGAACAACCTCTAGGCCAAAATTGATCTTTCCCAGTTTGCTAATGAGGATATTTAGAAGGAAGGGTGTTCCAATCCCTCAAGACATCAGCCACATGTCCACACCCTCTGCAATTAACAAGCTAACCTGCAAAAGGATAAGTGTTAGGCTTCCAGGTGAAGAAGATGAAGGTGATGAAGGAGAGGGTGTCCCAATGGAGACTGAAGCAGAGGCAGCAGGGCATGCATCAACCTCAACACCCAGAAGGAGTAGCAAAAGATCTAGAGCATCAACTTCTTCAGATATACCTCCAGATGCTTTCCAAATCATTCTGGAACGACTTGATGGGATCAGAGAAATCCAGACTGAGCACTCTGACAGAATGAGAGCCATGCAGGACCAGATAGATGTCTTGTCTGCAAAACAGCCTGAACAGTGACCCTTTGGCCATTCCTGTCAAAAAGGGGGAGAAGTCTCTTTCTGTTGATAATGTCATTGATGATTGAGAAGCAGAAAAGCAGCTCTTAAGGGGGAGTAATGAGTTGAGGGGGAGTTGTCTAATTCAGAGACTTTGTTTATATATGTTTATGTCTTCTTCTTTTTTATGTTTATGGGTTTGATACACTATGTTTTGGGTTTGATACACTATGTTTTGGTGTATAGTTGTTTCTAACTCATTACTTATAATCTTGGTTTAATCTTTAATATAATTTGATGATGTTATTCAGGATGTTCTGAGTTTGTACCCATTTGCTTTTGTAAGCTTTTAGGGTTAATGTTCTATGCATAATTTGTAGGCTTTATGGTATGTACCTTGCTTTATGCAGCCTTTATGCTTTTGTTGAAATCAGTACTTTAATCTAAATGTTCTGCATTTTGGTTTATGTACTGTCACTCTTGTGCCCTTGTAGGATTGTTCCTAGATGCATATGCCTTGTGTGTTATGCATTGGTTGAGTGTTGAGCATACAAGTGTCTTGCCTTGTGCTTGTTAACTTGTATGTCCTTGTGTTCATTCCAAGTGTGAATGAGCACTGTGATCACTACCTTGTGGTGTTCACTTGGTTGATCAAGCCATGGTTTGTATCTTACTCCATCTTTGCTTGATCACATACTGCCTGTTTCATATGCATTTATAATTTTCTACTTACAATGATCATGGTGTATTGTTGTGTTTCAGGAGTATTATGTTCATATGATTCAAGTGCTACACAGCTTCTAGAGTTAGGTGTGAGTGAGTTTTGTTCAACTGTTCCCAACTCACATGTTAAGTCTAGAGTCTGTTTTAGGGTTTTGTCACGGAATAGCCAAAGGGGGAGATTGTAAGGTTGAATTTATTCAACCATCTAATTGGCTTTATTCCGTGCCAAATTTGCTTGTAATTCAGCATTTAGTAACCCTGTATTTAAGTGGGTTTGTTGTAAGGGTAGTGAGTGAGATAGAGTGAAGATTACTCAAGAGTGTGCAAGAAAACAGAGTGTCGCGGCTGGGACTCGCGGGTGTCTCGCAACTGCAAGCCGCCAGAAGTAGCACACGTGCCAAGCATGCTGGAAGATGAACAGTCATGCTAGCTGGAGCACTACAGGACAAAACAGGACAACTGGCCATACGGTTAACTCGCGACTGGATCTCGCGACTTAGTCAAGCCGCGAGGTCAAGCCGCGAGCCACCCCTATTTTGTAAAACCTGACGTTTCACATTCCTCTCCCACTCCAGTATAAATACCCCTTTTACCCACGATTGAAAGAGAGCTTCCAGAGAGAATTTTGAGAGAGAAACCCTAAAGAAAAACCAGATTGTTTCACCCACAATCTATACCTTAAAGTCTCTTCAAATTCCTCATCTCTCTTCCTCTCCATTGTCAAATCCTTGAGAGGCATTATACCAAACCTGGTTCTCACCATCATCATCACTGTGAGACAGTTGTTTGGAGTTCTGGGAAGCAGTTAGGAAGGAACCAATCTTCATTGCTTGATGCTATGGTCTAGTAGCGGAATCCGGGAAGCTAGAAAAGAAAAAGGTTCGGCGCAACCTCGTTGGAGCAAGAAGCTTGGAGGGCTTAGGTGCACTGGGTAGATTAGGCTTGGAGGGTCTATTGCTGTCCTTGTATCCCAACTATATTTTCTAGTGGATTGATTACCGCTTGGAGGGCGGAGGAGAGGTTTTACGCCGAGGACTTCGGTTTCCTCTTCGATAACACATCGCGTGTTGTCTTTGTGTTTGCATCTTCCTTCCTCTCTATCTTTGCCTTTTTAATATCTGCTATGGTTTTTATTTTGTTATGGCTTAGATAGTTTATAACCTATTTCACATTATAGCATATGTTAAGTTTCCGCACATTACTTGTTTGACATATTGCTTGATTTGGTTAAGTTGTAATTTGGGGGTCTAAACGTTCAAAGGTGTTTTGTACACGTTCTTGAACTTTCAGTGGAGATAGGTCTCCATGAAAGAACTAGAAGAGTCACTAGCATGATTAGGAGGGGGGATTCTCTTCTTCATCTTCCTCTTCTTCAAAAGATGAAGCCCGAAAATGCAACATACAAATATTGTCGCAAGGCCAAAATATAGAGGATAAGCATACAAGATGAAATACAATTTGACTTTAGAAGGGAAGGGAAATATTGATGTCACAGGAATGCCAGCTAGACGACTCTACAATTGAGTTTGAATAAATTCAAAATAATTTCCTGGCATCCCTAAAACAACATGGCCAATTTGAGCATGAGCGATCTCTTCATTAGCTACAAGGTCATCCAACTAGATGGAGGGACAAGGTGGAACCGAAACTATTGTAGGAGGATACACATGTTGAACTTAAGGCAACACCTAATCACCGAGATACCGGTACCTCCTATGGCCACACTCAAACAATACTTGACAGCCATTCACACTCAGCATACTCCTTACATCCAAGCCAAGGGTCCAAAGACATTTGAAAATCATAAAGAACCCAGAATGAAAAGAAGGACAAACCTCAATCAAACACAAAAAGCCCATACAAAAAGAAAACTCACATTAGCCACAGTCAAATTGTCAATCACCATACGCCAAACTTCCAAAGAACACTTGGAAGGTGTTAACAGACGGTATTTGGGTAACCAACAGAGAAACCTCGGATATATGCCATCAACATCTTCCTGAACTTGAGGACCAACCACAAAATATTCATACATCTAAACCTGAAAAAAATATCATCAACACACATCATTATGACATAGCCAAAATGACTTTCCAAAAACCACACATAGCCAAAAATTCCAAACCTCACCTGCCAAACAAATGGTGCACCATCTAAGCTTGAGAGACTACATCGAGAAAGTTGATTCATGAAGTGCAAAAGGGTAGCGTAAGCCATGCCACCCCAATCATAATTCTTGATTTGCTCAATATTCTTTGAACTCCACAGATAGCATAAGCTCACAGTACTACCTAAAGAAATTCCCAATGAAAAGAAGCATGAACATGCATGTGCCAGTTGCTATGGTTTTACAGTTCTCAATATTCTCCTATAGCCACATCAAAGAGACATTTTTGCTCTTTAGTTTTGAAGGCACTTCACCTAAAAGACTCTTAATCTCTTTTGAATAAAGGGAATCATTGATCTTGATTCTTTCACCAGAAAATCTCAAGCCAGTGATGACGGAGAAGTCGTAAGGCATTAACATCACTTCACCAATGCCTGGAAAATGGAATGTGCATGTGGTATCCCAAAACCGTTCAGACAAAGCAATGAGTAACTAGAGATCCTTGTACTCATGAGTTTCTTGGTTCAATAAAGCTTGGAAAAGAGTCTGGAAGCCGGCTTCATTAATGATGTTCTTAATATCTGGAGACAATATTGTAAGGTTGAATTTAATCAACCATTTTGTTGGCTTTATTCTGTGCCAATTTTCTTGTAATTCAGCATTTAGAAACCTTGTATTTAAGTAGGAATCATGTAAGGGTAGTGTGAGAGAGTGTGAAGAAAAGCTAAAGCGTGTGCACTCACCAAGGCCTCGCGACTGGATCTCGCAACTGACTCACGGCTAGCAGGTTGCCAAAGGAGGCACACGTGTGAAGCATGCAGGGGAGCTAAAGAGTCATGCTAGTTAAAGCACACAGGAAAAAACTTCCAATCTGACTAGGCAGTTAGCTCATAACTTAGACTCATGACTCAATCAAGTCGTAAGGCCAAGCCGCCAGACCACTTTATTTGTTACAAACTTGACCTTTCGCATTTCAAACACACACCAGTATAACTACCCCTTATACCCACATATTGTAAAGAGCTTCCAAAGAGAATTTTGAGAGAGAAACCCTAGAGAAAAACAAGATTGACTCATCCACAATCTTTATACTTTGACACTCCAAATTCCTTTACTTCACCCTCTCCATTGTTACATCCTTGAGAGGTACATTTAGCCAAATCCTTTTCTCACCATACCCATATCTGTGAGAAGGTTATTTGGTGCTTAGGAAGCAATTAGGAAGGGACCAATTGATATTGGTTGATGCTATAGGCTATAGCGGAATCCGGTAAGCTAGAGAAGACAAAGGTTCGGCGTAACCTCGTTGGAGCAAGAAGCTTGGAGGGCTTAGATACACTGGGTAGACTAGGCTTGGAAGGTCTTCTGCTGTTCATGTATCCCAACTTGAAGGGCTTAGATACACTGAGTAGATTAGGCTTGGAGGGTCTTCTGTTGTTCATGTATCCCAACTTCATTCTCTAGTGGATTATTGACCGCTTGGAGGGCAGCGAAGAGGTTATACGCCGAGGACTTCGGTTTTTTCTTTGATAACACATCACTGTGTTGTCTTCGTGTTTGCATCTCTCTTCCCTTAATCTTTGCCTTTTAATTACTACTGTGGTTGTGATTAATTATGGTTTAGATTGTTTAATCAATTCTGTTTTAGCTTATTTTCATATTCCGCACATACATTGTTTGATAATAAGCTTAAATTGGTAATTTATAATTTGGGGGTCTAAACGTTCATAGTTGTTTTACATGCTAATTGAACATTCAATTGGTATTAGAGCAGGTGCACTTGCTGTGGTTTAATTACCTTAGTGTGATCCTTGACCCCTTTGCTATGGATGAAGCTATAGAAAAGGCTATGTTGAATTGTGGCTTAAATATTTGTGATAATCACTCTATGAGTATGTTTGAAGGGTGTCCTAACAATGAACTCCTAGAGATATTAAAAACAAAGAAACATGCTAGGATGTTTGTTCACATGCTGAAATATTTTGAAAATGCGAATCACATCTTACACAATAGTCTATGTGAGTCTAATTCTTTGATTAAGAAGTATAAAAGAAGAAATAGAATATTGCGTGATAAGGTTGAGAATATTAAAAAGAAAAATCATTCTAACAAGAGCATGGAAAATGAAGACAAGTTTTTGTTTGAAGGTCAAAAGTGCTTATCTCATGCTTGCTTGTTTGTGCACACTTCTTTAAAGGTTTTCAATTCATGTTTATGGTATCTTGATAGTGGTTGTTCTCATCACATGATAGGGGATAAACCATTGTTTAAGTCTCTCAAAGAGAAGGTTGGTGACTATGTGACATTTGGCGATGAAAGTCATGCTCAAGTTCTTGGCAAAGGGACTGTTGAGATACTGGGATTACCTCTATTGAAAGATGTCTTATACATCAAAGGGCTGAAGGCGAATATCTTAAGCATCACTCAAATATGTGATGAGGACGTCCTTGTTCAATTCTCAAAGAAGGGGTGCATAATCATTGATGAAGAAGGGATTCAAGTCTTGGAGGGAAATAAGACTACCGACAATTGCTACAGAGTAGTTCCTACGGCACCCATTTCGTGTAGAAGTGCTCGTGTTGACATGTTGGAACTTTGGAATCACAGATTTGGGCATGCAAATTTCAAACAAGTAGCTAAAGTATCTAAACTTGAAGCAGTTGAGGGACTTCCAAAGTTTGGAAAGGTGGAGAAGACTATTTGTGGTGCATGCCAAATGGGAAAGCAAACAAAGGCAAGTCATCACAAGGTGAATGTGATTGCTACCTCACGTTGTTTAGAGCTTCTCCACGTTGATCTAATGGGGCCTACAAGAACTGAAAGTCTAGGAGGAAAGAGGTACATTATGGTCATTGTTGATGATTTCTCAAGATACACTTAGGTTGAATTTCTTAGAGAAAAATCATAAGCATTTGAGAAATTGGAAATTCTTTACAAGAGACTGCAAAACAATAAAGGGGCTCCTATTGTCAAGATAAGGAGTGATCATGGCAAGGAGTTTGAGAATGCAAGATTTAAGTCATTTTGTGAGAAGAATGAAATCAAAAAGGAATTTTCAGCCCCCAAAATTCCTCAACAAAATGGAGTGGTTAAGAGGAAGAATTGGATGATTCAAGAAATGACAAGAGTTATGCTACTCAACAAGCAAATTCCTTAAAAGTTTTGGAGAGAAGCCGTAAACACCTCATGTCACATTGGTAATAGAATATTCTTCTGAACGGGAACAAAGAAGACCGCTTATGAAATTTCGGTATGGAAAGAAGCCGAGAGTGAAGTACTTTTGAGCGTTTGGAAGCAAGTGTTACATTCTAAATGATTGGGAGAACCTTGGAAAATTTGATGAAAAAAGTGATGAAGGCATTTTCCTTGGGTATTCTACTCCTAGCCGGGCATATAGAGTTTTCAACAAGAGAACAAAGACGGTAATGGAATTCATCAATGTAGAAATTGATGATGCCATAACAAAGGTAGAGATGGTTGATGATGGAGAAGGACCAAGCACCAAAGAACCCACAATTGAGGTCGAAGCTTTTGATATAGAAGTTGAAGGACCTGCACCAGAAAAGGAATCAACTCCTAAACTCAAGAATGGAAACAAGATCGATGTTTAGAATAGTAAGTCCTCTCACTCCTCCGGAAGTTCATCCTCCTATCTCTCGAAATGATGAAGTGTCCACATCAAAGAATCCATCATCAAGAGTGATTAAAAACAATCCGAACAGTAACATCATTGGGTCTTTAGATGAAGGTCTCTAACTTAGAAAAGGAAACATTCTTCTAGCCAATCATGTAACATACCATTGCTACCTTGCCCAATTTGAGCCAAAAAGGGTAGAAGAAGCTCTTCAAGATAAAAATTGGGTTGAGTCAATGCATGAAGAGCTGAATCAATTTGTGAGAAATGATGTATAGGAACTTGCTCCTAGGCCTGAAAATGTTCATGTCATCGGTACCAAATGGATCTTCAAAAACAAGACTGATGAAAATGGAGAGATTATCTAGAATGAATCTCGGCTAGTGGCTCAAGGATACACTCAAGTAGAAGGAGTAGATTTTGATGAATCCTTCGCTCCTGTGGCAAGACTTGAGTCTATTCGAATTCTTATGTCAATTGCATGCACCTGAACTTCAAACTCTATCAAATGGATGTGAAATGTGCATTTCTAAATGGATACCTGAATGAAGAAGTGTTTGTTGAACGAGCCAAAAGCTTTGAAGATCCTCACTTCCCGAACCATGTGTTGAGATTGAAGAAAGCCTTTTATGGCTAGAAACAAGCTCCTAGAGCTTGGTATGATCGGCTTACCCATTACCTCCTGGATAAAGGATTCAAAAGAGGGTATGCCGACCAGACTTTATTTGTCAAGAATGATGAAGATTATCTTCTCGTGGCTCAAGTATATGTTGATGACATAGTATTTGGAGCTACCATTAATGCTCAGGCTATAGAGTTCTTTGAGGAGATGAAGAAAGAATCTGAGATGAGTATGGTGGGGGAGTTTATATTTTTCTTGGGCCTTCAAGTCAAACAAAAAAAGGAAGGCATATTCATTTCCCAAGAAAAATATGCTAGAAATATTGTCAAGAAGTTTGGATTAGATTCCAAAAAGCATGCCTCTACTCCTATGAGTTCATCTACAAAGTTGAATGTTGATTCTTCCAGGGTAGAAGTGAGTCCAACCTTGTATAGGAGTATCATTAGGAGTTTACTCTATCTTACAGCTAGTAGACCAAATATTGCATTTAGCGTGGGTGTTTGTGCTAGATATCAACTTGCTCCAAAGGAATCCCACCTGACTATGGTGAAGCAAATCATACGATATATAAATAGAACTCCAGATTATGGGTTGTGGTATTCAAAGGACTCTAATGCTTGCCTTACCGGTTATATAGATGCAGACTGGGTTGGAAGTATGGATGATCGAAAGAGTGCTTCAGGTGGCTGCTTCTACCTTGGTAACAATCTTGTCTCTTGGATGAGCAAGAAACAAAACTCCATATCTCTCTCTACGGCAGAAGCTGAATACATAGCCGCTAGAAGTTGCTGCACACAACTCCTTTGGATGAAGAAGCTACTCCATGACTACGGGATTCCTCAAGATACAATGTGTGTCTTCTGTGATAACACTAGTGCTATAAATCTCTTTAAGAACCCGGTTTAGCATTCAAAGTCAAAACACATAGAGATACGTTACCACTTCATCTAGGATTTGGTGGAAGATAAAGTTGTATGTCTTGAATTCATACACACAAACAATCAAAAGGCGGACATCTTCACCAAGCCTCTCGATGGTCCACGGTTTGAATCACTCCGTAAGACCATTGGTGTTGGTACAATCCCTTTAATCTCATGTGTGATGTGTAATCTACCTCTCTATCTTGCTTTAATTTATCTTTTGTAGGGCACACATTACCTTGTTGGCTATTTGTATAGCGTGTTCTGTCTGTTTGTATTTACATTAAATGTTTTTACATTGTTTTTTATCAATCTTTTCTTGCTTTTGTGTCAAAAATCCAAAAACACATAAAAAGTAAAAAATCCAAAAAGTTTGATCGACATTATTGTGTATTGTCATATGCATGTTTTGCCTTGTATCTTTGTACTTATGGCTTTGTGCATTTACAAGCATAGCTTGTTCCCTATGCACTCATATCATTGTGGGAGAAATCTTGAGGTCTATGTGATTGTTGTAAATAGATCTTCAAATTTGTCATGAAAGATTAGTCAATGGTTTTGTTGATCTTGAGACATGCATAGACTTGTGCCTATATATCTTACCACTTGTTTATTTTATTTATTTATTTATTGCTTTAAGAGCTCAACAAATGTAAATCTCAAAATGAAAAGAGATAATGAGCTGCAAAAGCCGTCGCACATACTAGTATTTGACTAGGAAAAAGGAAAAGCGGCTTTTATAAAAATGTATGATGCCCAAAAAGCCAAAGGCTTGCTCATCAAATTGAAATATTTAAAATTTCAGGCATCGATCTCAAAATGAGATGTATTGATTCAAAAAGATCAACTATTATGATGTGAATGGAGCCAAATGAAAAGTTTCAAAACTATGTTATCAAGTTTATGTGGGAGGTCATATATGCATATTTCTATAATTGAGATGGGTCACTTTTCCTCGTGCTAATTATGTATGACTTGGTTGAATTGATCATTGAAACTTCACATTAGACTAAGGACTATCTCAATTTTGATACTCACACACATCACACATGTCTATGTTCAATGAATGCCATATTCATTTGTGTGATTGTACTTGATTAAATGTGATTCACATACTCAATTTTTGTTGATCAAACACAAAAAGATTTTTGAGTGTTTTAATTGTTTTAGGAAAGTCTTTTGTTTTTGCAAAAATATCAAAAATTTCAAAAATAGTGTTGCCTTGTTTTAGCGACTTGATCGCGGGTCAATCCAGTCACATGCCCTCAGTCGCGAGCTGGCTCAAATGGTTTTCGCGACTCACTGATGGGTAAATATCCTAGTTACGAAAAAGACTTAGAATTTTTTTCAAAATTCTAGGTTTTTAAAGTTCTCGTGACTCAGTTTGGCAACTTGTTCATGAGTGGAAGCTCCAGTCGCGAGGTTATACAAAAATTTTCACAGCTCCTTTCGTGACTTACTTGCAGGTGGACCTTCTAGTTGCGAAAAACACTTAGAAAAATTTTCAAAAATTTTTGTCTCTAAGGTGTTTGGCAACTTGTTTGTGACTTGGTTCAATCGCGAAAATTGCGTGTTTTGCACAATAAGGGTCTTTTTCAAGACAGGTTTCAAAAACTTTTCATTTTCCTTCACATCACTTAACTATTCATATTCCTGTTCCTCTTTCTCTCTTTCAAAATCACCGTGTTCACACATAAAATCTCCATATTCTCCCTCACCTCTTCACCAATCTTCAAGAACAGGTATGGATGTTGTTTCTTTCTCAATATATTTCACACTTCTTGCCATATATCTCTTTGATTGTGTGTTTCGGTTGATATTTGTATCTCTAATGCTTGAATATGGGTATTTGTTCTTTTGGTGAAATTATTGTGTGATTGTTGTTGGTTATGTGTTTTTACACTCTGTCTTTGGCTACACAATGTGTTATTTGTAGCACACACACATTCTGTGACATGATTGTGACCATAATCTCATGATTTTAGGGTTTTCCATAATATTCCTGTGCTAATAGAGTTTGTTGTCTTGTGTGGTCTTTGTTGGTCTTTGGTGTAACATGATGTAGTGTGAAAATGTCTCCGTTCAAAAGATCAGCTGTGAAGGGAGGCAGCAGCAAAGGGAAAGAGCCCATGATTGATGTTGATGATCTTACTACAAAAACAAAGAGGACCTGATTCCCAACAGTAGTGTATGATCTTTGTTCATGAAAAATAATTTGCAAGCGCACAGAATTGTAACAAGTAGTAAAGTGTTTTTAGAAAACGAATGTCGAACCCACAGGGATTAACTATGTTATTGAATACCAAAATTCACTAAAGTAATTACTATTTGGAAAATTGAAAATAAATGGAATGTTCTACTATCTTAATTAAATTAAACTATTTAATAAAAATAAATCTACGAATACAAAACGTAAAAATCTAAAAACGTAATATATATATATATATATATATGATAAGAATGGATCTAGAGCGGTTGATTTTACCTAACAAATCCCACACAATTTACTCTTCCTAATTATTAAATTCTAATAATCTCCCGTTGATGATTAAAAATTCCTTAAGTATTCAATATCTTCTCTCGAATAATATCAAAAATATCTTCAACTAACAATTCCATATCTCTATGCGAATTTAATTAATTGGAGACTCATTATGTACTTTGAATTTTCTGAAAAATCACACTAATCATGGTAAAGCATCTCTACTTTAGCTCAACTAATGGTGTTTAATTCTAGAACTAAAATAACAAATCACCTCTCGGTTTCATTGTAATTCAATTGATCAATCAATAATTCGTAAAAAGAAATATCAAGCATTAAGAATAAGAATTAAACACTCGATCATGGAAATATTAAAAATAAAATAACTCAGAATATAAATTGTTTGTTCATTGCTAGACTACATCAACGCTCTAGAAAATAAAATTTAGTTCATAATAAAATTGAAAAGAAAACAAATAAAACTTATGTCTTTCATCTGAATTGGTTGATCAACATGAAGCTCTTGCCTTTGTCCTTAGATCCTCCTCTTCAGAAAGACTCCCAAAAAAAATACTTCAATGCGGCCGTCTGAATTTTTTCCCTAAAGAGCCTTTAAATAGGTAAAGGAATCCTATTACAAGTTGAATTCAAATTTGGAGAAAATCCCAGATTTTTAGGATTCAGTTAACCGACTATTTTGGCCCATTTAACTTCAGAATTCGGGATTTTGGTAAACTACAAAGTTGTAGCCCTTTAAATTAACTTTCCATTCCAACTTGAATCATCTCAATTGGAAATCTGAGCCCAAAGTTATGCTGAAAATACTAACTGATGCACAGGCTGGAATCCTAATCGGAATTGGACTTAGATTTGGTGCAAATTTCCTTTAATTCCTTGCTCCAGTTGAACTTAAATTTAATTGGGTTGGTCTTCTCTTGAATTCATGCCTGGTTGGATGTAAGTTGACTTGATTCAATTGGCCTAGCCCCACTTTGCATGTAAAGTTCTTGTAGATTAATCTGAAATCTTCTCATTCCTTAAAAAGCACAAATGAATAGATAAATCTATATCTATATTATATATATATATATATATATATATCTATATATTATATATAATAGCAGAAGCTGAGAGAGAGTAAGTTCCTAGAATTAAGGAGGTAATGACAAATAGGAAAAGTGCCTACCTAAAATTCAGACACGTATAACTTAAAAAAGCGATACATTATATTGTTTGGCAATGTTATAACACCATTTAAAAGCCTCTCCCTAAAAAAAAATAAAAATAAAAATAAAAATAACCGGTTAAAATTCAATTAAAAGCTTCTTTTAAAAAATAAAAACGCAGATACAGAGAGAAGGAAAGACTCAAAAAAAAAAAAAAAAAAACGCAGATACAGAGAGAGAAGGAGAGAGTTCCCTTGCCAGACTTAGAGCACCGCCGCAAGCAGAAAGAAAAATCTATGGGCATCACTGCATCAACACCGTTAGGCTATATATCTGCCACTATCAGATTGTCGGAACCGGCTCCGGTACGTTTTTCTCTATTTTTTTAGATTTGGGTATGAAATATTACTTTTTATTGAGTTTTTTCGTTGGATAGGTTTAGATTTGATTTTGGTTTTGATTCCTTTTTGTTTCGGGCTTTTGGGTCCTCCATGAAAATGTTTGTTTTCTCAACTTTTCGATTTATTTTGATATCACTAAGCCTTTCACTGTTTTCTAAAATCTGCGTTCGTAGTTTTTTATTTTTTTTTATTTTTTGGGGATTTGATTTGGAAAACACCTTTTGATCTGTTTCACAGGGTTAGTAGACACTACACCGGTTTGGTGTTAACTGTTTACTTAACACAGTTTCACAGTTATAAGAGATTCAAAAAAAAAAAAACAATTTGAAAACCCAAACTGAGACAGTCCGTTAAAGAGAAAGGCATGGAGGGCGAAATTCTTTTGAGAAATCTGCTATCCAACTACTTCAATTTAGCCTCTGCGTCAACATGTACAGGCTCTATTTTTTTGTTGATTTATATTTGGTGTCAAATATAATTTAGGTCTGAAGAGGGCAAAGACAGAGAGAGAGATAGTGAGTAGGTGCGCAAAAAGAGTTGGAATTTGTCTATTTGTCATGTAATTACTGCTATGTTGTTTCTTTGTGTATTATTGTTATTTCCTTTTATGCATGTTATGATCTCATGTTGGATCGATAAAGAGTTGCAATTGTCAATTAACATCTTCTATTGCATTTATTTTTAAATGAATTTCCTTTTTGTTTGTTACTGCCTGATTAGTGATTACTAAACCCAAAAATAAATAAATAAATAAATAAATCAGAGAACAGAGTCAGTATTAGGCAGACTTCCCAATAATGACAATCCTCCCACCATCATCATGTCAGAATCGCT
Organism: Quercus robur; assembly: GCF_932294415.1. Taxonomy (NCBI): domain Eukaryota; kingdom Viridiplantae; phylum Streptophyta; class Magnoliopsida; order Fagales; family Fagaceae; genus Quercus; species Quercus robur. Next base: position 5,599,667 of record NC_065538.1, read on the forward strand.
ACCTGTAAGTTACTCTCTTCATTTTTCAGTTTGTTCATTAAATATGATCATAATTTGATATTTTATTTGGAGTGGTTTCGATTTAGGTCTTTTCAGTTTGTGCATTAAATATGATCAAGTTTTTTTATATTTGTTTGGATTGGTTTCAGTTTAGGTCTTTGTGTCTCTCTCACCAATGGCTGCCATATTTTTAAAGAAGAAAAGGAAGAAAAGAGCCTTCAGTTGAGATGATGAACCCGTTAAGAATGATACACTATTTAAACATAGAAGAAAAACACAGATTGAAAGAGAGATAAATCTCAGGGCAGCCACCATCATCATGAAGTTGGAACTGTTACTGGTAAAGGTTTTCTTTATTCTTTTTAAAATTATGTGGTAACTATGATTTATGTTTGGGTGTTTGGTACTATAGGTTCGATTTAGGCATTTGGGCTAGATTTGATTTTGATTAAGTTTATTGGATTAGATTTGGTTTATGGTTAAGGTGTTTGTGTTGGTTTGGTTTGGTTTTAGATTTTCAAGTTAAAATTGTTTTGGGTAATTTTTCAATCGCATAGAGAGCAGAGTATTTTTGATCTTTTCAATTTCTTTTACACTTCTTGAATGAGTATTCCTTGCGAAGAGTTTCCAATCGTTCCACTCAGTGTTTATTTATTTAACTCTCTCTTGGATTCAATTGTAAATTTCATTTGTCATTGATTGATTTCTATTCCAAATATGTGTAGTAAAAAATTAAAGGGTTTTTCTTTAACTTTTCTTTTCTTGGTTTGCAGGTGAAAAGGCAAATCCTTGGACACAATCCAAGTCTGAGTAGAAACAGCACTACCAAGTATAGTTTCCACTTTATTTGAACCATCACCGGTAATTTTCTTTTTAATTGAGTGTTAAATATGCTTTATGTTTGGATATTTGGTTGGATTGATTGATTTAGGTATTTGGGTTAGAGAAATTCATTTTTGTTTATTTGTTTTTGTTTTGGATTTTAGGATTGAAATGGTTCAGGGCTGTTATGTGATTAATTTTACACATTTTACGTTGCTGGATGCTGCGTATGAGTTATTCTTTTACACATTTTTTATATGAGTTATTCTGCTCTTTTTTCTATTTGTTTATAGGACTTCTTCTAGATGTTTCTTTACATATATCTTATTTGAATTTTCATCAACAATATATACCCAAGGCCATAACATAATTTTTTCCCTTCTTCAAATATTGTTTCTGCTAGTAGTTTATGCAATTCCCAGTTCATTGTTTTCCCACAATTGCTTTTCCTATTCAAATACTGTTACTTTGATTGCATAGTTAATTGATGGGGTTATGCTCCTTCTTTGGATGCTTTCCTTTGGCGTATATAACCTTTGGCTTTTTATTTGTTTTCTAATTTATTTTGTGGTTTTTTTAAATGTTTAACTGAAATGTCTTTCTCTAATGTTTCCTTTACCTTTCTACTTTCTCTATTTCTTATTTTGTTGATTATAGGGTTTAATCAAGATTCTTAAAATTCCTTGAGAGAGAGAGAGAAATCTTAAGGAAATTTACTACTGTCAAACCAGTGTCTCCCTGATTTACAACTTAAAGCCACCATCTTAACTTTCAAAATATTATTGTTAAAGTTTTAAATTTTATTTCTAAATTTGCTGCTAACATATGATTAAGGCTTTGGTTTTGAATTGGATGCAAAATATAATTAAGGCTTTGGTCATTAATTTCCATTGAAGCACTATTTGTGTGTGATTTTTTTGGAGGAGAACAGGTGGTTGGTTATTAATTTGAGTATGAGTGTGGGTTTATTTATGTAAATTTGAATGTATATGTCAATTGCAAATATGATTGCATTTTTTCTTTGAGAAAATTATTGTTGATGAGAAATGGTGATTTTAAAGAGTTGGGAGTTTGACCCTATCAAATCAAAGAACCAAAAAGATACAGTTACATGGTACTATACTTAACTTCCATGTCTGTCTCTCTCAAATATCTCTCTATAATTTCATTCAATTTGTGTTTTTCGATATTAAAGTTTTGTTCATCTTCTTATGCAAAAACTAATAACAGAAGCCCTTCATTCCAGGTTGATATGAAAGGTTTGGATGGAATATTAGGAGCTAGCTATGTTGGGATAGAAAACATTCTATAATTATGATGCTCCTAAAGCTAAGAAGCCAATAACCGGGACATCCAACTATTTGCAATGGTGGTGCTGTTGATGTTGTAGATAGAGGAAAAAGAAGGTTATAAGAAGCCTATATATGAGATAAAGAAAGGGTATTTCTTTTTCCATTGTTAAAGCACTCACATCAATGAGTGTATAATGGAAAAATGTGTAAAATTTACACAGTTTTGCACAAAAATGACCCACATTAATCCATATATAACCGTGTAAATTTATAGGTTTGCTATATAGTGATCGTGTAAATTTAAAGCAAACCTTTAAATTCACACCAATACTATTTATTTTACATTTATTTTTTTTTTCTTTACGTATCTTGAGGATGAAGGAAGAAAGTAAATGATGGTTGTTGTGTATGAAGAAAGAGAAATAATTAAAAAAATAAAGAAAATTTGATATTTTAATAAAATGTAATGTAACTAGAAAACACATCAGACTTGAATGGGGTTGAATAGAAAGTATTGACTTTTTAATTAAAAAAAAAAGAAAAAGAAAAAAGAAAAACAACCCAAAAAAAAAGCCTCTATAATAGAAGTTGCTTTGTTAGGAATACCCCGCGCATTGCGCGGGTTAAAGGCTAGTATATATAATAGCAGAAGCTGAGAGATAGAAATAGAGAGGAGCAATGAGGGCACGGAGACTAACAGAAGAAGAGAGAGGCGATGAAATCAAAAAGCTTCAAAAAACGATTTTGCCGACCCAAAACACCTCTGTTTTGTTTACCGCAAAACAAAACCCAATTCTCTTCTAAAAACTGAAATTAAAACCCATAACTCCTCTGTCTTCTCAGAAAGATTGCTACATGGAGAAAGGAGAAAGAGAGATCGACAAAAAAGAGAGACAGAGAAATAGAGAGGCAGAGATAGAGAGAAGGGCGCCGCCCAGATCTCCTGCCATCACTGTAAGGGCGCCTTCCATTTTTCCTACTACACAGAGATGAGAAGGAGACAAACATTGAGAGGACTACCACTGGTAAGCTTTTCGTCTTTTTCATTCTTTCTTAGATCTGGGTATGGGTATGAAATATGAATTAGTTTTGAGAAATTTGGTTGGATTGATTTTTATTTAGGTATTTGGGTAACATTAGGCTTTGATTTGATTTTTTGAAATTTGGGTTTTATATGATTTAGGTTAAAAATGGTTAAAATTAAATACGAACGAAAGTTCAATTGAGGAATTGAGAGATATGGAGATAGAGAGAGACAGAGACAGATACAGATACAGAGAAATAGATACAGTCCGGTAAAGGTTTTTTATTTTTTATTTTTTTTCTTCTTTTTCTTAGATCTGGGTAGAAGACAATATTTCAATTTCCTTTTGTTATTTCACGTGACATACCCCCTGACCAACATAATTATTCACGCAATTGCATTTTTTAAACTTTAAAGTTTGATCAACTATATTAAGGGTTTGCACTAAACACCGTTTAAAGGAATAAGAGAGATTTGTTTTCTTATTAAGGTCTTGCTTTAAAATTGGTTTTGATCAACGGTCACAATCATAACTAGATAAGAAGAAGAGAAAGGCGGTGGAGCAAACACAGGCAAAGAAAGGAAAATATATATATATATTTTTTTTTTCAAATCCACAATTCTTATAATATTGCCAACAGGTATAACCCCAAAAAATTGAAAAACAAAATTGTTGGATATTGTTGTGTTTTGCTATATAAAATTATGAATGAAATAATTAATTTTTAAATGTCAGTTTTAAAATATTTTTATGTATTTCTCTTTTATTTAATAAAACTCAATTACTGGATATGTAAATTCAAGTGCTATTTGGGAAGATAGGAAGTAGTTTGTTTCTCTTAATATTTCCCAAGTTTTTTCTTTCCTAATTTTTGAAATTTAAATATGCTTGATTAATCTTTTTCCTCCTATAACTGATGCTTTGATTTTAGTATTTTTTATGTTTATTTGGTATTAATTTTTCAATCTACCTAGAGAGGTTTAATTAATTTTTGGTTGGTTAGAGTGCTTGGTAGACCCCATAGCATTTGCTGCTAAACATGTTGAAATTCTTCTTCTCCTTTATTATATGAGACATTTGGTAATTTTCCTATTTGTCTGTAGGACTGATTTTTCTATCTGTGTATAGAACAGAAAGTAGAAAAGGTCAAGAGTAGAAAAGGTCAAGAGAGAATCAAAAGCATGTCCAACAAAGGATGTAATTTCACCATGATTGGTTGGAGATTTGGAGTTGACGGAATACCCCTTCACTTTCTTTAAAACAATCTATCACTAACACAGGTTGTATTTCTTCTTCACCTTTCTTATATGAGACACTTTGTACTTCTTTCTATTTGTTTTTAGGACTTCCATTGCTTCTGTTAAATACCTCTTCACACTAATCTTATTTTAAAATAATTTTTTATGCCATTTTTTAGTGTATATTGCCATGAACAACATGAAGATTAGTTTTCTGGTGCTTATTAATTATATGTTACTGAAGATTAGTTTTAAATAGTGACATGCATTGATCTCACAACTGATATGGTTTATGTATATTGTTTATCTTAAATTTTTTTTACAAAGATTGTTTTATCTTAATTGATTGCACCTTGAATTTTACATATGATGTGATTGTTAGATGCAAAGATTGTTTTATCTTAATTGATTGCACCTTGAATTTTACATATGATGTGATTGTTAGATTACCAAAATCTTCAATTTTTTTCATTTTTTTCTCTTGGAATATTTGGATTCATTTTTTTAGGGTACTCCAGACTTATAATTCAAAGGTTACGATATTTAGATTGTTTTAATAGTTGGACTTCTAATTAATCTCTTATCCTATCGTCTTCAATTAGGTTTGTTGTCAATTTTGGGATTTCATTGAAATAAGGGAAACAACCTAGAAGATCAAATTCTAATTGAATTGTTATTAGGAATTTTCATTTTTGGGGTTTTGTTCCTTTGCTTTCATGAATTTCAGTTTCATATTTTGTTTTGTTCCTGTTTTTCTGGCTTGCTATCTGGGTCATTAGAGAAGAAGAAGGGTTATTAGATAAGAAGAGAAAGGTAGTGGAACAAACACAGGCCATGAAGGGAAAAGGTTTTTATGGTGATTGTTGGATGTGCCCAACAACATGGTTTTTATGGTATAACGTGGACTGATTTTTTAACAACTTAAACCGTTTCACGCCATTTAATAAAACTCCTGAATTGCCACACCCTTAATCAAACGGCACCCACCTCTAAGAAAAGATGAATCCCCTTCATTCGGTAAAAGAAAAAACGGCAAAATAAAATCTCTTCCTCCCAATTTTCAATTTGACACCCACTCTGTTTCGCTTCTTTTCTGCAGCACCTACATCCAAGGTTAGCATTTTGTTACTTGATGTGTTATACTCTTTATTTTGATGCTTTCTTCCTGATTTATCATAATCCAGTTTTTTTTTTGGTGGCATCATGGGGTTTAGCTCTTGAATATGTGTAGAAAAAAACATGTTTACCCTTGAATAATGGTTGCTGAGCATCTACTATCTGAAACTAAAAAGTCTAAAACCCCTTTAATGATTGTGCTGTTTTCCGTTTGATTGTATATTTATTTAAAGGAATGAATGAATATTTTTTGGCAGTAAATTATGTTTTTTTTTTATTTTTATTTTTTATTGAATTTGATTAACGCTTTTATTTATTTATTTTAATTTTGGGTAAATTAAATAGCCAACATATTGCTTAAAATTATGTGGTTGAATATTTAGGGATTATTTACTAAAGATTGTTGTGTGGTGTACACATTAATGTTTAGATTAGTTTGTTAATCTTTAGAAAAAGCTTTTTATTTAAAAAAAAAATTTGTTATGTGTGATTAATCTTACATTTTTTTTTTTGAATAAATCCAGATTAAAACATTTGCGAAACTTTGCATACATCTATAGTTTCTTTTGTAGTCTCTCTTTCTTCTTATTCACTGTATTTAAAAAAATCCTTCTTTTGCCTGTCCTTTTGTCGAAGCACAGATTTACACAGTTCTCTACCAGATACGATGGTTTGGTATTTTGCAAGAAGAGATACCGAATCATATTGAAAGGTTTAGGTTAGCATGATTTTCCTTTTGTTTCTATCTTTTTTTGGGGTTACGTTTTTTTCATTTGATGTCTTTGGGTTTGAATTAGTTTTTTCCCTGCACAATATAGTCAGAATTGTTTTTGAAGTATTTGGTTTCAATTAAATTTTTTTTCTTCAGTAAATTGACCTGTAAAAGTATTGTCTGGCTTATTTTTCTTAAAGTCTGGAACTTCACTTTTTAATTCCTTTGTACCTTTTCCTTTGTCTTGGTATTTTAAAAGTTTATATGTTTTCATTATAGATAAAAGTCTATGTTACAAAAAATATATAACGAAAGCAGTTGATGAAGAAGAAATTAGTAAGCATGTATTTATATATATTTTTTTGTGTCTTAGTAAATAGGTAACATTTGGTCAATGGGATTTGGATCTGAATTTAACTTGGTAGCTGTTCCTAATTGGTAGACTCTGTTTTGAATCCAGATTGTTCGATTAAAATTCCCAAAGGACCAAAAAAAAATTTTGTTACTTGCCAAAACTTGCAAATCATCCAATCCTATTTCTTAAGATATGTGGATCAGTTTTGCCAATTGAATAGTGGTTAATAGTATTACTATTATATTTGTACTCCAAGTGATTTTACTGACAATGTAGTACCACCTTAGTAGCATAGGTTGCCTGTTCTCCATGACGCAGGTCACTACCATCTTAATTATTCTTTACATCTTTTTGCATATGTGACCAAATTTACTTCTACATTTTTTGTGGATGGAATGTGTATAGGAACTCGGTTTGTATTTTGTAGAACCTGTTTTACATTGATGTTTATTAGATTTATGTATTTTCAATATCTTTTTTTTTCTTTTTATTTTTTTCACGTGTTTTTGTGGTAGCACAGAAGCAGATAAGATCATTGGTTGTTGTTCAAGAAGAGTTACTAAATTAAATTGAAAGGTCAGGATAGCATAATTTTCCCTTTGTTGCTTTTATTTTTAAATGAATTTCTTTCTCATTTGTTAATGCTTGATAATTAAAAAAAAAAAAAAAAAAAAACCAGAAACAGCATATGCAGATTTTCACACGTACTTTGTAACCAAAAAAAAAAAAAAAACTATTAAAATTACTTTTGATCCTTTACAATGTTATCATAGAAAAAAGAATATATATATATATATAATGCAATAGTAGCATGCCAAAGATTATATATAATGCAATGGTAGCATGAGAAAGAAGGTGGATGATAATGTTTGAGAAGAGAACCAAAACAAAATGGCATGGAAGACGAAATAATTTCCAAACTGTGTATTAGAAATGGTCCAACACTAGCTAGGAAAAACAGGAGAATGGTCATGGGAACAATTGGAACCATCTTCTACTAGAGTTTCATTTATACTTATGTTTGATTTAGTTGCTCTAAAGGAATGGCCAATATGCACATATTATGCTATTTCTTGAGGCGCCAGTAAATTAAAGCATCAATCATTGCAGGAAACAAAAAGGTCCATCAACATTTAGAAAATACAAATGACACAAACCTTTGAAAGTTTTCTATAAAATATTTTAGAATTGTTATGATATAATGTTTATACAATTAAAGTTTGAAGTTGGTTGATTTCAACACTCAATTAAATTGTATTATGCTATTGCTAGAATTTCATTGTATTTAGAATATATATCCTGAATATTAGTTTTAATTTGGATCCCCGATTACAACTAATTGTGCTCTAATGTGTTTCTTTATTACATTATAGGGAAAGTTTTTCTTAGACAATCTGACAACATTCTTAAATTTCTTGGATCAATGGTCTGCATTTAAGCGAAACTCAATGATTTTTTTTATCCTGTATTTCTGTTTGTTGTTCTACATTTTCCTTTGGTGTAGAATTTTGTGAGACTATTTACTACTGTAGTTTGATGCATTTCATGGATTAATACTACAGGATTTGAGTATCATAATATTTTAATTATTAATTATTGTTTGTGGAAGTCACCTATATTTGCTTCTACAAAAAACAAAGACAATTATAATCTCTATTGGACCGCCATAATTTTATTTTGGTAATCTTTTGTACCTTTGGAACATGTTTTGAATAATAAATTATTGGAGTAAAAAACACATAAAAAGAAAAAAAAAAACACTTTCTTTTTGCTTGAGTGCATAGGTGGTAGAGGAATACAAATTTTCTAAATCTATTTCAAAAAGGTCTATATAAAATTTTGTTGACCGACCACGAAATTTCAAGATTTTATTTTGGAAGTCTATGAAATGCTCTCAGGATTCACGTCTTTTTCTTGCAAGTAATTATTTGAATTTTTTTTTTTTTTTGGTATTATCTTAAAGAAAAAATGTTTATATTTTTAGTTACCATGTCTTTTGTAATAAATAAAAGTATCCCGCACATTGCGCGGGTTATAAGCTAGTATAAATAAAAATCAAATCAAATCAAAAGAAATAAAGGAAAACTAACAATTTTAATAAATAAGAGGATAATAAAAATCATGTAAAAATTACACTTATCAAATTCCCCCAAACTTAAACTTTGCTAGTCCTCGAGCAAAGAAAGAAAAAAAAAAAAAAGAACAACTTAAACAAGCTTTGCTTCATAAATTTAAAATTTTTTTTCTTCTTGCCTCAAATATCTGTAGAAAGCTTATAATTCAAAGGAATCATTCCAAATTAATCAAGTCCAAAAGTTAATTCAAAACTCAACTCCATCGCATTATCATTCTCACTTCATCATTAGCTTCCTGGATAGTTTTATGCAAACAAGTAAATAAGTACGGATCTCTAAAAACTCCAAAAGCTTGCTTTTTAAATCACTCCCCACTAATATACAACAAAATATTACCCAAGATCAATAGGTCTTATTAGGCTTGTGATGTATGGCTATGGTGAGGGCTATAAAGAAAAGATAAGGTTTTAAGCAAATAGAGCACTCTCACTTCTAAAATATAATTTTTCTCAATCCTTTGAATATCTCAAAATACCTCTCTTCATCAATTTTTTTTTTTTTTACTTACTTCTAGTCGTCACTTATCTTTTGACGTGAATGCAGGCATTTGTGATGGATGCACCCAGTTACTCAACAAGTCACAAACTTGAAGTGCTTTTGCATACTCATATTTCAAGTTACAATTTGATGTAAGAGTAAACATTGGTATTGAATACCCCTAGTTACTAAGCAACTCAAAACATTGGAGTAAATGGAAATTTGTACAATTTTCTTCTTCTTCTTCTTCTTCTTCTTTTATTCTTTTCAAACACTCATATATCTTCTCTTTTCTTCAACCCAGTGTAAGAATAGATCAGTTGGATAACTAGGGATAAAGATAATAAAGTGGTAAGCTTGAAAGGCTCAATCATTTCAAAGAATGCCTAAATCACTTCCCAAGTAATATTCTGTATAATTCAACAAGTTCTAGAATAAGTAGAGGCCATCCAAATTTACAAAATTCACATAAAATTTCTCTAGGTATGCACAATGATTAATGATCATATCAATTTAAACAAGATCAGTAAAGAATTAACAACTGGACTTAAGCAATGAGAATGATTCCTAAAAATTATAAGAATTTCAACCATATTCTTATCATAGGCATTTTTTAAAAAAATATTAAAAATAAAATCCCTTCCCCCAAACTTAAATTTCACATTGTCCTCAATGGGAAAAGGAAGACAAACTAAATAAAAGAATGAGAAAGGAGAAGAGATGCTCCCCTGATTTTTTTTTTTTTTTTTTTTTATTGAATATTTTTCCTTGAGGTGCAGCCATGTACCCATTGAAGATTTCTTTGGTCTCTTTATTCCTACAAAGTGAAAGAAAAACAATAAGGTAAAAGAAAAAAAAATAAAAGTAAAAAAAAAAAAAAAAAAAAAAACTTGGGTTGCCTCCTAAAAGCGCTTTATTTAACGTCTGTAGCTAGACGTGATCCTCTCATTTTTTTTTACTCATGAGATCGATGGAGCATTTTTTTGAGTTAAAGTCTCCATCCATATAGGGTTTTAATCTCTGTCCATTTACTTTAAATGTCCCTTTTTCTTCACGATGGACTTCAATCGCCCCATAGGGGAAAACTTGGGTTACCACAAATGGTCCTGACCACCGAGAGCACAACTTTCCTGGAAAAAGTCGAAGTCTTGAGTTAAATAATAGAACTTTTTTCCCAACTTCGAATTCCCTACTTAGAATATGCTTATCATGCCATCTCTTAGTTTTATCATTGTAAATTTGAGCATTCTCATAAGCATCATTGCGAAACTCATCCATCTCATTGATTTGCAATATTCTCTTCTCGCCAGCTACATGTAGATCAAAGTCCAGTATCCTTGTCACCCAATAGGCTTTGTGTTCTAGCTCCACCGGTAGATGGCATGCTTTTCCATAAACAAGCCGGTATGGTGACATCCCGATCAGTGTTTTGAATGCTGTTCTATAGGCCCATAAAGCATCATCTAATTTTCTCGCCTAGTTTGTACGAGAGATATTCACGGTCTTTTCCAATATACACTTCAGCTCTTGATTAGATACCTCGACTTGTCTGCTCGTTTGAGGATGGTATGGTGTCACCACGTGATGTGTAACTCCATACTTAGCCAGTAGTGCTTCAAATTGGTGATTGCAAAAATGCTTTCTGCCATCACTGATTATTGCCCTTGGAGTGCCGAATCGGGAGAAGATATTCTTTCGTAGAAAATTCACTACGACTCTCGCATCATTAGTCGGCAAGGCGACTGCTTCCACCCATTTGGAGACATAATCTATAGCCACCAAAATAAATTTGTTAAAGTATGAGGATGGAAAAGACCCATGAAATCTATACCCCAAACAACAAATAATTCAATAACTAAAATATTGTTTAAAGGCATCTCATGTTTCCTAGAAATATTTCCAACTCTTTGACAATGATCACACAAATTAACAAATTTAAATGCATCTTTAAAAATAGATGGCCAATAAAACCCGGATTGTAGAATTTTTGATGCTGTTTTTGCACCACCAAAGTGGCCGCCAACTTCCAATGAATGACAATGTCTGAGTATGTTCTCCATCTCCTCCTCGGGTACACATCTTTTGATTATCTGGTCCACACAGTGCCGGTATAAAAAAGGTTCTTCCCAAAAATAATATTTCAAGTCGGAGAAGAACTTCTTCTTTTGTTGATATGTCATCCTAGGAGGTAGAATTTGCGACACCAAGTAGTTGACTGTGTCAGCGTACCATGGAACAACTTGGATAGCCATCACATGCTCATCCGGGAATGCTTCTTTTATTTGAAATTGCTGCTCATCATTCGTACCTTGAAGCTCCATCCGAGATAAGTGATCTGCTACCAAATTTTCAATACCCTTCTTGTCCTTAATCTCCAAATCGAATTCTTGTAGAAGCAAAATCCATCGAAGCAATCTTGGTTTAGCATCCTTCTTTGCAAGCAAGTACTTCAGAGCAGAGTGATCGGTGTAGACAATCACCTTCGAACCTATCAAGTAAGAACGAAATTTGTCAAAACCAAAAACAACTACTAATAATTCTTTTTCAGTAGTGGCATAATTCAGTTGAGCTTCTGTTAAGTCCTACTTGCATAATAAATAACATGAAATTTTTTTTCTTTTCTCTGCCCTAAAACAGCCCCTATAGCATAATCACTGGCATCACACATTAATTCAAATGGTAAATTCCAATCCGGTGACACAATTATAGGTGTTGAAATTAATTTCTTTTTTAGTGTTTCAAAAGCATGCAAGCATTCATCAAAAAATTCAAATCGAGTGTCTTTAATCAACAAATTGTAAAGAGGTTTAGTAATTTGGGAAAAATCCTTAATAAACCGTCTGTAGAATCTGGCGTGTCCCAAGAAACTTCTCACTCCCTTCACATTGGCTGGTGGTGGGAGTTTTTCGATCACTTCTATTTTTGCTTTGTCAACTTCAATTCCCTAAGAGGAAATTCGGTGGCCCAGCACTATCCCTTCCTCTACCAAGAAATGGCATTTTTCCCAGTTCAATACTAAATTTGTCTCCTCGCATCTCTGCAAAACTGAAGATAAGTTAGACAAACAATTATCAAAATAATATCCAAAGACAGAGAAGTCATCCATGAAGACTTCTAAAAAATTTTCCACCATGTCTGAGAAGATGGACATCATGCATCTTTGAAATGTGGCTGGCGCATTGCAAAGGCCAAAAGGCATCCGCCTATATGCAACTGTTCCATATGGACAAGTAAAAGTGGTCTTCTTTTGATCTTCAGGCGCGATGGCTATTTGGTTATAACCAGAGTATCCATCCAAAAAACAGTAGTAAGCATGCCCTGCAAGTCTTTCTAGCATTTGATCAATAAAAGGTAAAGGAAAATGATCTTTCCGAGTTGCATCATTAAGTCTTCTGTAATCTATGCACATTCGCCATCCCATGACCGTCCTTGTTGGTATAAGTTCATTATTATCATTTTTGATCATGGTTATTCCACCTTTCTTTGGGACGACTTGTACTGGACTTACCCATGCGCTGTCCGAGATAGGATAAATAATTCCGACATCTAATAGCTTCAGCACTTCTTTATGCACCACTTCTTGCATTGATGGATTCAATCTTCTCTGGGGTTGGACAATCGGCTTATATTTATCCTCCATTAAAATCTTGTGTGTGCAAATTGAAGGACTAATTCCTTTGATGTCAGAGATGGTCCAACCCAATGCCATTTTGTGTTCTCGCGAGATTCTCAGCAACTTTTCCTCCTCTACTGTTAATAATAACTGGAAAAGTAGAGTCTTGGCCTAAGAAAGCGTACCTTAAATTTGATGGAAGTGGTTGAGCTCAAGTTTAGGTGGTTCCTCTGGTGGAGATGTTGGCTGACATGATTTTAAGTCTTCTACTTTTGGTTGCATTGAAGAAGGAAAGAGTGGTGTAGCCTCAAAATATCTTTCACACTCTTTAACCTCTTCATCTTTGAATTTAACAAGTGTAGAGCGAGTAAGACATACCTCAAGTGGTAACTTTAGAAAATCAATTGCACAAGTCTCATCGGCCATGATCACGTCTCGGTCACTTATTTGAAAACAAGAATGTGTCTCGAAAGGAAATTTCATAGGCTTAAATACATCAAAAGTGACCTCATCCTCTCCAACCCTCAAAACAAGTTTTCCTTGCTGGACATCAATTAAGGTTCTCCCCGTCACAAGGAAAGGTCGACCCAATATCAAAGGGATCTCCTCGTCCTCATCCATATCAAGGACAATGAAGTCAGCCGGGAAGATGAACTTGTCAACTTTTACTAATACGTCCTTAATGACTCCCCTTGGATATTTAATAGATCTATCCGCCAATTGTAAAGAGATAGTGGTTGACTTTACTTCTCCAAGACCCAATTTCCTGAAAACAGAGAGAGGCATTAGATTAATACTTGCCCCTAAATCACATAAAGCTCTATCAAAATAAGATTTTCCTATAGTGCAAGGGATAGTGAAACTCCCCGGATCTTTCAACTTAGGCGGTAGCTTCTTTTGTAAGATTGCACTACTCTCCTCTATCAGCATTACTGTTTCATGCTCCTCCAATTTCTGCTTCTTTGATATAATATCCTTCAAAAATTTAGCAAATTTAGGCATTTGTTCCAAAGCTTCAATGAGAGGAATATTAATATGCAATTGCTTAAATATACTTAGAAATTTAGAAAACTGATCATCTGCATTATTTTTTGTTAATCTTTGCGGAAAAGGAATTGGTGGATCATAAATTGAAGGAGAATAAGTCTCAAAAGTAACTTCCCTGGATCTTTTGGATTTTGAAGCTTTTTCATTCTCCTTAGTCTTCTCAGCTTGCTCCACTTCTTTCATCTCTGACTTGGCTTCCTTCATCTTTGACTCCTCATTATCCACAGCTTCATCTTGTTTGGCATTTGTTACTTTTGGCTCCTCATATGTTCGCCCACTTCTCAATGATATTGCCTTTGCATGTTCTTTCAGATTGGTGACAATGTTGCTCGGAAAAGTTCCTGCAGTCCTCTCTGTGAGCATGCTTGAGAGCTGACCGATCTGCACCTCAAGATTACGAATTGAAGCTGAGTTGTTTTGGATTGCCACGTCTGTCTTCTGTATGTACTGCATGAACATGTCCTCAAGTGTTGGCTTCTTCTCTTGCTATGCAAATTGCTGAGGTGGTTTAGCCAGCCCTTGGTTATTGCTCCATGAGAAGTTGGGGTGATTCCTCCATCCAGGATTGTACGTGTTCGAGTATGGATTATTTTGACGTTGAAAATTTGACACGTAATTTGCTTGTGCTTGAGAGCTGACCGATCTGCACCTCAAGATTACGAATTGAAGCTGAGTTGTTTTGGATTGCCACGTCTGTCTTCTGTATGTACTGCATGAACATGTCCTCAAGTGTTGGCTTCTTCTCTTGCTATGCAAATTGCTGAGGTGGTTTAGCCAGCCCTTGGTTATTGCTCCATGAGAAGTTGGGGTGATTCCTCCATCCAGGATTGTACGTGTTCGAGTATGGATTATTTTGACGTTGAAAATTTGACACGTAATTTGCTTGTCCATAACTCGATTGGGAAAAAGGATTTCCCATTTGGCAGTCGACACTTGAATGATTTCCTACACAATGATCACAAACAACATTAGTTTGAATAGCATTAACATTCATTTTACCTAGTTGTTGAGACAAAGTTGCCATTTGTACCGCCAATGAGGTAATAGAATCAAGTTCTAAAACTCCAGCTGTCTTACTTGGCATTGCTCTTTCTGTAGGCCATTGATAGTTGTTGGATGCCAATTCTTCCAGAAGTTCATAGGCTGCCTCATGAGTTTTACTCATTAAAGCTCCACCAGCTGCTACATCAACCATAGACCTGTTTGTAGTTCCTAGACCATTGTAGAATGTTTGCACTTGAAGCCATGCTGGAAGGTCATGATGAGGACACCTTCGCAATAATTCTTTGTACCTCTCCCATGCTTCATATAATGATTCACCCTCAAATTGGATGAACGTGGTGATATCATTCCTTAACTTTGCTGTCTTTGCGGGAGGGAAATATTTTGCTAAAAATTTTTGTGCCAACTCCTCCCATGTAGTAATGATGCCATGTGGCAAAGAATTCAACCAAACTTTTGCTTTATCCCAAAGTGAGAAGGGAAAAAGCCTTAATTGAATCGCATCATCTGTCACTCTATTATGTTTAAAAGTATCACAAATCTCCAAGAAATTTGCAATATGGACATTAGGATCCTCTTGTGACAGCCCCCTAAATTGGACAGTCTGTTGTATCATCTGAATGATGGCCGGCTTGATCTCAAAATTATTGGCTTGTATGGCTAGCCTCCTTATGCTCGATGTAGCTCCATTTACCGAGGGCATAGCATAATCTCTTAACGCCTTTTGCTCTTGATCGGCCATATTAGATAGAGATGTGTTGGCCTCTTTCTTCTTTTCTTTCTTGAGCTGACATAGGGTTCTTTCAATTTCAGGATCAAAGAGTGTCTGCTCTAATTTAAATCGGGGCATGCACTTCTAATTCTTGAAAAGAAAGAAAACAAACTCAAATGCACCAAATTAATTTTTTTTTTTTGATTAAATAAAATAAAATCCAAAGTAGTAAATGTCTAGCTAGTATCAATATCAATAACAAATAGTTAATCCCCGGCAACGGCGCCAAAAACTTGTTCGCGAAAAATAATCTGCAAGCACACAGAATCGTAACAAGTAGTGTTTTAAGAAAATGAATGTCGAACCCACAGGGATTAACTATGTTATTGAATACCAAAATTCACTAAATTAATTACTATTTGGAAAATCAAAAATAAATGGAATGTTCTACTATCTGAATTAAATTAAACTATTTAATAAAAATAAATCTACAAATACAAAACGTAAAAATCTAAAAGCGTAAAAAATATATATATTTTTATATGATAATAATGGATCTAGAGCGGTTGATTTCACCTAACAAATCCCACACAATTTACTCTTCCTAATTATTAAATTCTAATAATCTCCCGTTGATGATTAAAAATTCCTTAAGTATTCAATATCTTCTCTCGAATAATATCAAAAATATCTTCAACTAACAATTCTGTATCTCTATGCGAATTTAATTAATTGGAGACTCATTATGTACTTTGAATTTTTTGAAAAATCACACTAATCGCGGTAAAGAATCTCTACTTTAGCTCCACTAATGGTGTTTAATTCTAGAACTAAAATAACAAATCACCTCTCGGTTTCATTGTAATTCAATTGATCAATCAATAATTCGTAAAAAGAAATATCAAGCATTAAGAATAAGAATTAAACACTCAATCATGTAAATATTAAAAATAAAATAATTCAGAATATAAATTGTGTGTTCATTGCTAGACTACATCAACGCTCTAGAAAATAAAATTTAGTTCATAATAAAATTGAAAAGAAAACAAATAAAACTTATGTCTTTCATCTGAATTGGTTGATCAACATGAAGCTCTCGCCTTTGTCCTCAGATCCTCCTCTTCAGAAAGACTCCAAAAAAAAAAATACTTCAATGCGGCCATCTGAATTTTTTCCCTAAAGAGCCTTTAAATAGGTAAAAGAATCCTATTACAAGTTGAATTCAAATTTGGAGAAAATCCCAGATTTTTATGCTTCACTTAACCGACTATTTTGGCCCATTTAACTTCAGAATTCGGGCTTTTAGTAAACTACAAAGTTGTAGCCCTTTAAATTAAATTTCCAGCCCAACTTGAATCATCTCGATTGGACATCTGAGCCCAAAGTTATGCTGAAAATACTAACTGATGCACAGGTTGGAATCCTAATCCGAATTGGACTTGGATTTGGTGCAAATTTCTTTTGATTCCTTGCTCCGGTTGGACTTAAATTTAATTGGGTTGGTCTTCTCTTGAATTCATGCCTGGCTGGATGTAAGTTGACTTGATTCAATTGGCCTAGCCCCACTTTGCATGTAAAGCCCTTGTAGATTAATCTGAAATCTTCTCATTCCTTCAAAGCACAAATGAATAGATAAATATAAATAAAAATCAAATCAAAAGAAATAAAGGAAAACTAAAATTTTTAATAAATAAGAGGATAATAAAAATCATGTAAAAATTACACTTATCAATCTTCACAAGTTCAGATCTTATGCTACTTTTCAGACCTATGCGAACTACTTTAGAGACGCCTTTTTGTTGGTCGAAAGGGCTGTTGACCACCCGTCTCTTCAGGAAACCAAAATCCCTATATGGTTTGCCACCAAGGATTGGAATTTCCTTCTCTCCAACCTCGATGATGCATACGAGAATTTGGTGAAAGAGTTCTATGCTAATGCCATTGTTGAGGGAAAGGAGCTCAAATGTTGGGTTAGAGGAAAGATTTTCTCAATAACACCCGCTTATCTGGCAAAAATCCTACACATCAATTGGCCAATGTTTACTAATCCACGGGTATATGACGATTTGAGTCTGGATGAGGATTTACTTAAGGACACTCTTGGAAGAAACTTGGAATTCTCACAAACTGGGAACTCAATCGGTGTTTCCTCCCTATCTCCAGAACTAAGGGTGCTTACAATAATCATGTTCAAAAATCTATATCCTCTATCCAGTACCGAATACATGAATCTTGGAAGAGCTTTGTTCCTTCATGATCTGATTACTGATGAAGAGATCGTAATTTGCGCTCATATCTTTCATATTTTGCGCAAAACTGTTGCAAGAACTGACTCAAGAACCTGCATTCCTTTTTGTTGCCTCATTTTGCGGATATTGAAACTTAAAGGTGTTCATTCATTAGATGATGAGTCTCCTTACACGAAGCCAAGTCCAATCAACATTCGTACACTCAATGCTAGCATGGGACATAGTCGGAAGGGAATCAAGACAAAGACTTCAGCAACTCATAGTGGTTCTCACTCCAGCTCCTCCTCATATGATCAGAAATTAGACAACATTATGGCATCCATCCATGAAATAAGTACTAAGATGTTTGGCCTCGCCTCTCTCATGCATCATCACACCATTTGTTGTGATACGAAGTTCATTTCTCTCCAAACCCAATTAGATCGAATTCAAAGGAAGCTAGAGGAAAATGAGGACTAGCTATTCCGAGACAAAAAGGGGGAGATGATGATGATAGGAGGAGTATGATGATAGGGGGAGGAAGAGCTTGATCAAAGGGGGAGTATTAATGTTGAAGAGCAGGAGATAGAAAAGGCCCATGTTTAGTGTTTCGCTTTATGTTATTTTATATTCAATATTTTTTGTACCCATGCTTTGTAGCCTAGTACATATTGTTAAATGTTATGCATTTTCTTTAAGTACATCACTCTTATGCCCTTTGTTGGATTTTATATCCTTAATGCAATTGCCTTGCGTTGTTGCATTGGTTGAGTGTTGGACATGCAAATGATACTTTGCATTGAGCTTATTACCTTGCATGTTTGGATGTTCATTCCCTGTGTGAGTGAGCATTGTAGTCACTATTTATAGTGATTGTTCGTTTTTGGTCAAGCCATGGTTTATTGTTTAATTCCATTTTGCTTGATCGCATTATGCTTGCTCCATATTCATTATAAGTTTTTTGCATACAATGATCATATTGTGTTGTTGTTTTTCAAGAGATACTTGTACTTATGGTTCAAAAGCTACACAAATTCTAGAGTTAGGTGTGAGTGAGTTTTGTTCAACTGTTCTCAACTCACATGTTAAGTCTATAGTTTGTTTTAGGGTTTTGTCATGGAATAGCCAAAGGGGGAGATTGTAAGGTTGAATTTAATCAACCATTTTGTTGGCTTTATTCTGTGCCAATTTGTTTGTAATTCAGCATTTAGAAACCCTGTATTTAGGTGGGAATCATCTAAGGGTAGTGTGTGAGAGAGTGTGAAGAAAAGCTCAAGAGTGTGCACTCAGTAGGACCTCGCGACTGGATCTCGCTACTGGCTCGCGGCAGGCAAGTCGCCAAAGGAGGCACATGTGTGAAGCATGCAGGGGAGCTGAAGAGTCACGCCAGCTGGAGCACTACAGGACAAAACTTCTAGTTTGGCTAGACAGTTAGCTCGCGGCTCAAACTTGCGACTCGGTCAAGTCGCGAGGCCAAGCCGCCAGACCACTCTGTTTGTTACAAACCTGACCTTTTGCATTCCAAATACACACCAGTATTAATACCCCTTATACCCACGTATTGTGGAGAGCTTCTAGAGAGAATTTTGAGAGAGAAACCTTAGAGAAAAACAACATTGACTCATCCACAATCTTTATACTTCGACTCTCCAAACTCCTTTAGTCTCACCCTCTCCATTGTTACAACCTTGATAGGTACATTTAGCCAAATCCTTTTCTCACCATACCCATATCAATGAGAAGGTTATTTGGTGCTTGGGAAGCAGTTAGGAAGGGACCAATTGATATTGGTTCATGCCATGGGCTATATAAGAATCTAGTAAGCTAGAGAAGACAAAGGTTTGGCGTAACCTCGTTGGAGCAAGAAATTTGGAAGGCTTAGGTACATTGGGTAGATTAGGCTTGGTGGGTATTCTACTGTTCATGTATCCTAACTTCATTCTCTAGTGTATTATTGACCACTAGGAGGGTGGTGGAGAGGTTTGACGCCAAGGACTTCGGTTTCCTCTTCGATAACACTTCGCTGTATTGTCTTTGTGTTTGCATCTCTCTTCCCTTAATCTTTGCCTTTTAATTACTGCTGTGGTCATGATTAATTATGGTTTAGATTGTTTTATCAATTCTGTTTTAGCTTATTTTCATATTCTGTACATACATTGTTTGATAATAAGCTTGAATTGGTAATTTGTAATTTGGGGGTCTAAACGTTTATAGGTGTTTTACACGCTAATTGAACGTTCAAATGTTTCCCATATGCCTTTCAACATTTGAAGGCTACCTTGGCTCTTAAGGTTCTGCAAAACACAGCTCAACCTATCATTACATATCCAACAAAAATTTCCTATGACCTATCATCAGGATAATAAAAAAATCACATGCCCAATGAAAATTTTCAATGATAAAAAAATCTCATGCCTGACAAAAAGATTTTCCATGACAAAAATCTCATGCCCGACTAGAAATTCCCATGACCAAACATTACATATCCAACAAAAATTTCCCATGACCCATCATCACATATCCAACAAAAATTTCACATAACCAAAAATCTCATGTCTAACAAAAATTTTCCATGGCAAAAAAACCAAATAAATCTCTTGACCAACAAAAATTTTTCACGACCAAAAATTCCATGACCAACAAAAAAATTCTTTCCATTGCCAAGACGTATACATTCCAAAAAAATTTCCGCATCCATCAAAAATGAATTTGTTCAACCAAGCCTACACAACAAATTTTCATAACTTCAATGTCCCTAAAATTCAAGACAAAATCCATCCAACAATACCACAAGTTACATACATTACCAAATATTACAACATGATCACAAGAATTTCCAACCAAACCCTACAATGTCCAAAATTCCAACACAAGCTGATAGGCCAAAAACGAATTGACCCCTTGTGATAAATTAACCGATTAATTTAGCCTAGTGAATTAATTGAGTTAATTAACATGGAAATAACCCAGTTATTTGTTTACGAATGGGGAAAATCAACACGGTAAAAACCCCACCAGGTGATTTTAAGGTCACCACTCCCGAAATTCTACTATTATCACAACAAGCGGTTACAAGTAAAGGAATCTTAGTACCTTATACCAACCTACAGTTGAACCCTTACCCTAATACCCAATTGGACTTGTTCTGTAGTGACAATTTCTCCTTTCGATGCACAGCTCCCAGTACGTGACTAACTAATTGCGCAGATCCTAGTACACGACTTTAATCACCAACTAGAAAATGTTGTTGGCTGCAAAGTTCTTCAGTTCATCCCAACGATGAAGATCAAGAAGATGCTTGGTCATAAAACCCTACAGTGCAAAAACACAGCAACTTCTTTACAAGAATGATGAACTACGGCAAAACTGTGTCTCCGGTCACAGTTTGCTTGAACACACTTTGTTCAACACTTGTGCAACTTGTGAACAATTTGACAGCTCTTAAAATAATTCTTTTATATGTCTAGGGTTGTAAGAAAAGAAAGCCTAAACACATAAAACCGGATTGGAGTCAAAACAGAACTAGAATTCTATTTTTCGTAAAGCTCGATAGATACCTGTTTGTCGAGATGCTGTCGAGCAACTATCGAGCCAAGGGACTGGAATAGCTTCTTAAGCTCGATGGATAGCTAGCTATCGAGCTTTAATGACAGGCACTTCTTCAGCTTGTTTCTTGGACAGACTTGCATGTCTTCAACACTTGATCTTGAAACACAATTTCTTGAAGTATTAAACACATTCTAGATCTACCCAAATACAAGTAAAGTACGTTTTGTCACAGGATTAGCCAATTACATATAAATAGTGACATATGTTCCTAATAAGTAAATCACATATGTCCTAACAATCTCCCCCTTTGGAAATCCGTGACAAAACCACAACAAACAAATGAGATATGAGAGAAGTCATAAATCACTCAACTCATATTCACTTGTTGATTACAATAAAATCTATCCTAACACAAACTCTTGAAAAACTTTGCAAGAAGAGAGTTTATGGCAAGTAGACTTTGGCAACCTGTATTTCTAAAATACTTTAAACAAAACTCATCAAGGCATCTATGTGTGAAAGAGAAATAATAGATTGCATACAAATAATAAGAAGCATGTTTATAAAGAAAGAAAAAAAAAACAACACATGTAAGAGTAGGTGAAAGAAACATACATCAATACATGAAGAAAATAAGTACATTGTATGTCAATAAAGGTCACAAGACCAATGTACAAGAATAAATGTATCTAAAGTAGAGAAAAGAAAAAGATACATGTAATCCTCACTACATCCCTCAAAAATATCAACACTCCCCCTAACAAAAATGTCCTATACTAACTCTCCCCCTAAGAATGACTACTTTCATATCCAAAACTACACCCTCTTTTTGTCACGAGTGACAAAGGGTAAGAGTGTCAAGTAGACATCTCATCGGTAGAGCTAGCACCTTCATCATCATCATCAGAAGCATCATCGTCATCGCCATTATCATCATCCTCAGAATCAAAAGCCATAGGAGGAGGTGGAGGAGAAGCCTCAGGAGCAAAGTCACCCATGGTCGCCTGCCATCGTGCAATACGACCAACACGAACGTTTACCTGATACAGCTCTATAAAGAGTGTATCAAGGAGAGCATCCATGCATTGCAGCTACACCATGATGTCCCCTAGTGACACATCGCTCGAAGAAGAGGAGGGAGCAGATGTGGATGGAGCAGATCGAGATGGAGCCGAACGGGAGGGAAGAGCTACTGAATCCATCTACCGTGACCTAAAATGCACCTCGCTACGTTTAATGGTAGCGGCGTCTATGGCACACATGACAGAAAAATGGGTGGAAGAAGGAAAAGGAATAAAAAAATGGCGTAAGATCCTCGTGATAGCCGAGGGAAAAATGAGCTTATCACGGGTAGCCGTACCCCTAAACACATCTATAAGAGAGAATAAAATGTGAAAGAAAATCAATAGTGAGGTTCTCTAATAAAGAAAGCAAAAATCGAGCACGAGGCTCTGTGATAGAGTTATAGTAGAGAGTGGGTTTAAAACAAAAGTCATTACCATGTTAATGAATCTAGGACCTTTAGCAAAGGCCTTACATGGCGTAAACTGACGATCACCCCAATCAGAAGGGTGCTCGTAGAAAGCAGAGATCATCTCATCTTTGGACATAGTCCTCAGACAATCACATCCGGGATAGTCAAGATTCTTTACCCATAGAACATGAAGCACATCCACAACAAGATGCGGTGTGACACAAATGCGCGTACCTCAAACGTGAGTGTGAAAGAGAGGTACTGAAGAATCAATTCCATGCATGTTGGAGTAAAACTCCTAGATCAGCATGGAAGGACAAGTGACCGAGACGTTACACAGTGACTCCCAACCCCGACTGTGAATGACATCGGGTAGGTCAATGTCGGCGAAGTCTGCCAAAATGACTCGGTGTTTCGAATGAACACCTCGTCAAGAAAAGTTCTACGAGAAATCCTTTTGAGCATCCTCATCATGGAACTAGATATGAGAAGGAGTAGGATTAGAGGAAGACGATGCCCCAGAACGAAGAGGGTTCTGGGACGGAGTGGATTTACGTTTTGGTGCCATAGACACGACTAACGTAAACAAGAGAGAGAGGGGGAAGAAAGAGACAATCAAAAAATCTCCAAACACATTTCAAATATAGCAAGTATATTGAAAATGAGTACGTATGCATGGGGAATGCATGGACATGTGACATGCAAAGGAAATTGCATCATGGGCTCAACCCAATCCAATCCTATCAGCACACAACCAGTTTAACATGTATAACACACAACTAAATGCATGAAAATATAGTTATAATGCACATGGAATGCAATGTATGAGATTTTAAGATTGAGTCTTCAAAACCCATCCCAAAATTTGCATAAAAACCTCTTTGATTTTGAAAAACCCCAAATTTTGCAAAATCCCAAAAACTTAGGTTTCAAAGAATAAAATGCATGAAAATGAGAGAATTAAAGCTTACCAAGTGAAGAAAAACTTGATTAATCTCGAAAACTGCTTGAGGAAGAGGTTAGATGTGAAAGAAAGAGTGTTTGGGAGATGAACAGGTGCGGACAGATCGAGAGAGATCAAGGAAATGAGAACTAGATCGCGAAGAGCATATATATAGATCCTCAGTAATTCTTGACAGATAGAGGTGTCGAGAGGTCTCGAGCCATCTGTCGAGGGAGGTGTTAAGAAAAACAATGTTGACAGATGTAGCTGTCGAGAAGGTGTTGAGGAACAAAGCAAAGACACAAGAACAAAAGCTCAATCGATCCACTAGCTATCAAGAAGCTATCAAGGGTCCAAGAACTTTCTCGATCGATCCACTAGCTATTGAGGATCTGTCGAGATTGCGATAAGGAAAAGCTTAGGACCTCGACAAATAGCCAGGTGTCGGGGAGGTATCGAGGAGGTGTCCAGATAGCTTAAAATCAGTTTTTCAAGAAGGGAAAAACACAGATATGAATGCAACAAAGCATGCAGCTCAACCAAAAATCCAAACAACATTTTGAACTTTTAAAATCATCTCTCAAAAACAATTTTTAAGCACATGGATCCCAAAAACACACATTCACACTAAACAAGTCTAACCAATTTTATATTTTAAAAATAAGTCAAGACAGTTTAGTGAGTATACATTAACACATGTAAAACCTTGTGATGGCCAAATCACATTGTACCTACACATGTATCAAGAGTAGTAAAGAATATTGGGTGTTGTGTGTGAAAAACATCGCAAGATTGCATAAATGTATACATGTTATGACGATTTGAGATATGAGAAAATCACTATAGCTCACACATGATCATAACTGTTTGATGGGGACTATCACCTTCGAGGTACATCCTATAACTCTCACATCTCCTAATATACACGCTTGCAATCATATTAAAAGCATTTTGATCATTTTGCTTTTTATTTTTCTTTGCATATTTTTCCTTTTTAAGCAAATCATGCATGGGCATATAAGAGATAGAAAAGAAATACCCAATTATGTTAAGCATTTGACATTCCAATTTTCCTATGCCGAAGCACACAAATGTCATTAACATCACACTTTTGCTATGCCGAGGCATACAGATGTCATTTCATGATTGGCGGGCAACAATGGTGAGATGGTTATTTATGCTTTTCTCTTAGGATTTTCTAGTCCTTCATATGAAAAAGAGTGATATGAATGTTAAGTACAAGAGATAACTTAATCTTACTCATCACAAACAAGAGCCACAAAGCTTACTTGCTTAGTTGTGCATAGAGATGCTCGTCTAAAGATACAAAGTTTAGAAAACTTTGTTTCAATGGCCATCCAAGGTACACAAGTACCAATGTACACAAAACACATATTGTTTTTGTATTTTTCTGATTTTTCAATTTTTTTTAATATTAAAAACAAAATAAACAAAACTGAAAACAAACAAAAACATGTTAAATAGAGCAAAGTATAAAAACTAGACTGACTCAAAATAAAAGCAAAACACACAAGTTATGCAAAAACAAAAACACAAAGAGAGAGAGAAGAAAGTGATAGAATCACTAACCACTTATAGCAATTTGGTCGAATATGACTGGCAACTCCACAATGATGACAGAGATGCTACTTCTTTTGTTTAGGCTTTTGAGAGTTAGTCTTCTTATCCCTAGGGATTTTAGCTTCCTTCTTATCTTGCTTAAGGGGTGTTCCTAAGATAGATTTACCCTTGTCTATGTTCTCACTAGCTAAATCAATTTTAACATCATTGTTCTCAATTTCAACATTATTACTAGGAGGAACAAAAACAGTAGTACTAGTAGAAGCAATATTAGAAGAAGAGATACCATACCCTAAGCCTATTCGATCAGAAGCAGATTTCTGAAGATTGAGCATCTCATCAAGCTTAGCACTTAAAGTCCTCTCCAATTGAGCTCTGACTTGGAACAGCTCCGCTTCAAGCTTCTTGGTCTTCTCAGCCAAGAAATTGTTCTCAAACCTCAATACCCCAATAGTCTGATTGGTTTCATCAACCTTTGTGGAAAGCTCTTCTTGCTCAAGCTCAACATCACTAAGCTTCTTGGAGGCCAACCTATACATCTTCTCATTCTTCTCTGAGACCTTGTACAACTTTGCATAGGCTGTATGGATGTCACCTTGTTCATCCATCTTCTCAAACTTGGACTCCACCAATTCTTCTTCTTCATCCACATCTTCAACAATCCCCTCAGTAGGATTGACAGTGGCAGTGAAAGCATTCAAGATTCTGTCATCCTCATTGTCGGAATCATCCTCTGGCTAGTGTTGCTCAAAGTAGCAGCGAGTGCCTTGCTCTTCCCAATGCTCTTGAGATATGTAGGACACTCCTATTTCATGTGACTGAAGCCTTGACACCCAAAGCTCTTAGGTCCTACGGGAACAATGTATTGACCACCATCCCTAGCATCCTTCTTCCCTTTGTCTTGGCTCTTAAACTAAGAAGAACTAGATTACCTACAGTCCTTGTCGAAGCCCTTCCCATTGGCATTCTTCATGAACTTCTTGAATTTCCTAGTGATGTAGGACTTCATCTTAGAATCCTTACCTTTCGAAGACTCATTCATGTCACTGCTCTTGGCCTTCAAGGCCATGCTCTTGCTTTTGCCCAACTTACCAATCCTTGTTAACCCTAGCTCGTAAGTCTGCAGATTACCAACAAACTCTATCAAAGGAATCTTGTCAATGTCCTTCGATTCCTTGATCACCGTAATCTTGGCATGGAATCTCTCAGGTAAAGATTTGAACACCTTTCTCACAATCTTGGGTTCAGGAATGGTATCCCAAAGATTGAAAGTTGAGTTCACTATGTCCTTGAGTTTGGCATAAAACTTATCGAACGACTCATCCTCCTCCATCGTAATCTCTTTGAAGCTTGTAGTGAGCCTTTGTAACTTTGAATCCTTAACTACCTTGGTTCCCTCATAGGTCGTCTGGTGGATGGTCCATGCCTCCTTAGCAGTTCCAATAGAGGATATCTTCTTGAATTCCTCATTTGTGACTGCACTGAATAAAGCATTCAATGCCCTGCTGTTGAAGTTTGCCGCCTTGATCTTGGCATCATCCCAATCGGTCGACACTTCTGTAGGCTTAGTCCAGCCTATCTCCACATTTTGCCACACTTTCTCATCTAAAGACTGCAAGAAAGCTCTCATGCGTATTTTCCAGTATGCATAGTTAGTGCCATCAAATAAAGAAGGTATAATTAATGACTGTCCTCTATCCATGACAAACAGGGGTCAATGGATCAACACACAAAGATTAACCCTAATCAGAGTGTGCCTACTCTGATACCACTTCATAGGCCAAAAACGAATTGACCCCTTATGATAAATTAACCAATTAATTTAGCCTAGTGAATTAATTAAGTTAATTAACATGCAAACGCGTGGTTTTACAAATAAATCACCAATTAAACTACGTATGCAACGGAAAATAAATAACATGGTGATTTGTTTACGAATGGGGAAAACCAACACGGCAAAAACCTCACCGGGTGATTTTAAGGTCACCACTCCCGAAATTTAACTATTATCACAACAAGCAGTTACAAGTAAAGGAATCCCAGTACCTTATACCAACCTACAGTTGAACCCTTACCCCAATACCCAATTGGACTTGTTCTGTAATGACAATTTCTCCTTTCGATGCACGACTCTTAGTACGTGAATAACCAATTGCACGGATCCTAGTATGCGACTTTAATCACCAACTAGAGAAGGTTGTTGGCTGCAAAGTTCTTCAGTTCATCCCAATGATGAAGATCAAGAAGATGCTTGGTCACAAAACCCTACAGTGCAAAAACACAGCAACTTCTTCACAAGAACGATGAACTAGGGCAAAACTGTGTCTCCGGTCACAATTTGCTTGAACACACTTTACTTAACACTTGTGCAACTTGTGAACACTTTGACGGCCCTTAAAATAATCCTTTCATATGTCTAGAGTTGTGAGAAAAGAAAGCCTAAACACATAAAATCGGATTGGAGTCAAAACAGAACTAGAATTTTGTTTTGCATAAAGCTCAACGGATACCTATTTATCGAGATGCTGTCGAGCAGCTGTCGAGCCACGGGGCTAGAACAGCTTCTTAAGCTCGATGGATAGCTAGCTGTCGAGCTAGCTATCGAGCTTTAATGACAAGCACTTCTTCAGCTTGTTTCTTGGACAGACTTGCTTGTCTTCAACACTTGATCTTGAAACACGGTTTCTTGAAGTATTAAACACATTCTAGATCTACCCAAATACAAGTAAAGTGAGTTTTGTCAAAGGATGAGCCAATTACATAAAATAGTGACATATGTTCCTAACAAGTGAGTCACATATGTCCTAACAAAAGCAAACAACAACCAAATGACAATGTCTCAACACCAAGCTTGCAATAAAACATGAAATCAATAAATGTCCCAATAAAAAATAATAAGCAAAGCAAGCTCACCTTAAAATCCATGTTGGAATGTGGAGCATGGGTCTTGGGGTCTTGAAAGAGCCCCTCTCCATCATTCCACTCAAGAGATGGGTGGTACTTTTTCCCATTGAAAGTGAGAAAGGAAGGCCAATTGGAGATGCCATTAGCAATGCAAAAAAAAAATTGAGGTTTGGAGATGGGTTTCAAAAATGGGTTTGTGGCAAAAATGATCAAGAACACAAAGGTCTAAAAATATTTTGGGGGAGATGAGTGAAAGAAGGTTGAGAAGCTTAGGAAAGTGATTTTTTAGAGAAGAAATGGTGTAATAAGGGAGAAAATCCAAGTGGAATGGGGAAGTGAATAGTAACAATGGAGGAAGAAGGAAAAAAGAAGAGAGGAATGCGCAAAAAGGGGGGGGGGGGGAAGACAAAGAATGGGGGCCAAACTCAGTCGACTCCCAAAAAAAGGGGGGTTTCTTTTGTTTTGTTTTGTTTTTCTTTAAGAAAAGGGATAAAATCAAGAAAAAAGAAGAAGAAAACTTTTCAAAATTTTCAAAAGATAGATGACATCAATTTCAAAATTTTGTGACTTCAATGGAAAACAAATTCTTAGAGATGATCAAGGACAAAGAATACCTTTTCCCAAAAGGAAAATTTTCAAATTTTAAATTCCAAAATCTCAAGTTTCAAATTTCAAAGAAAAAAAAAGGGGGTCATTTTTCTTTAAATGTCAAGATTTTCAAAAGTCATGCATCAATTTGCAAACTAGGAGCATTCGGCCATGCCTCATTCATTTTTTTTTAAAAAAAGGGATCATCATCTTTTCAAAAAAAAAAAAAGTCATCATCAATCGAAGTTCCTAAAAAATCATGCATCAATTTACACACTAGGGTCATTCATCTATGCCCTATTCAGGTTCCTACAAGAATAAGTCCATAACATTAAAGTCATCAAATGAGAAGATTAAAGAGTGGATGTTCATGGGTTATACAAATCAACTAAATCAACCTTTGTTTCTCTTGCAGGAAATCTTCAAAGGACAAATCTTCGTGAACAAATCTTCAAAAGACAAATCTTTGTAAACAAATCTTCAAACGAAAAATCTTTTTGAACAAATCTTCAAAGGACAAATCTCCATGAACAAATCTTCAAGAACAATGCCACAATTCAAGATTGAGATAGAGAAGCCTTTCAATCATCCAAGGTTCCGAGGTAAAGAAGCCCCTTGGTCGCCACAGCTCGAGTTCCAAAGTAGAGAAGCCCCTTGATCACCTTCCATCAAGATAGAGGTAGAGAAGCCCTTTGGTAGCCACAGCTCAAGTTCCAAGGTAGAGAATCCCCTCAAACACCTTTCATCAAGATCAAGGTAAAGAAGCCCCTTGGTCACCACAGCTCAGGTTATAAGGTAGAGAAGCCCTTTGTTTTTTCTCTCTCAAGGCCTACACAGGCTCCTTTGTGCCTAAAAATTGAAAACATGGAATGAGGTTTTTGTAGGTACCTATGTATTTGTGATACCACATAAATAGGCATGTTTGGTTATGAAGTTAAAAGATTTCATGTACATACTCCAAATTAAAAGAATATGTTTCACCTTCTATTCATAATATGGCTCAAAGCATATTATATTTTTTTTCTTTATCATTTTAATCCGGAATAGTAAAAAGAGGATGAAACTCTTAAAAAAATTAAGTTAACAAAGAACATTTGTGTATGTAAATCTTTCCATTTAAGAAGAGAGAAAAATTCCCGTCATAGTTTTTAGTACATAAAACGGAGAAATTATCCTCATCAAATACCTTGCATATTGAATTGCTAGGTTGAAAGCTAATGAAACGATCTATACTTGATCTGTAAAAAAAAAGGGAGAGAAAAGATACTAAAGCCCTCTAATACGTCAACCTTTGTGTGTTTTAGGGTTTGAGAGAGAATATTCTCTAGCAATTCTTTAACTTTAGCTATCTTCTGCCTTTTACATGGATTTAGATGTACATTATTGCCTACACAACAAAACAAAAAACCCAAACCTGATCAAAATATGCTTAATTTCTATATTCTTTCTAATCTATATATAAAGAAAAAACAAAATAGAGATAAAAGAAACAAAAAACCCAACCCTGATTTGAATATGCTTAATTACAAATTTGCCAAAAGAATAATTACAAATTTGCTAATAAATTAAACTTTCATTGGGACTATGACAATGGTTTAGAAAAATCATCGCTTTCGCTTTCACTTTGGCTTCTTGGCTTCGAGAGAGACAGCCTTAGCCCCAGCACTTCTTCACACCAACGAACTATGGCAAAGGTTCACAACAATCATCGTCCCTTTTGCTCCTCTTTGGTTTCACATTGTTCATGTTGGATCAGATTTCGGCGTTACATCTTGTGTTTGTTCAAGGTGAGAGTTAGCTTTTTAAAATAAAATCTAAAATAAAAAGAAAAGAAAATAGCGGTGATGTGAAAAATCGCGGAAACAAAATTTTTAACAATTATCAAGGACAAACCATATATATAACCCAAAGAAACAAAGCAAAAATCATTAAAAAAAGAAAAAAGAAAAAACTTAAATAGATCTGCCAGTGCACCCAACCCAAATTTTCTTTATCTATACAAAATCCTGCAATCTAAGAACGCTCACCTGCAAAGAGTCCCACACTTTTGATGGAGTAACCCAAAGAAACAAAGCAAAACTCATTAAAAAAAAGAAGAAAAAACTTAAATAGATCTGCCAGTGCACCTAACCCAAATTTAGCAAAAATCATTAAAAAAAAAAAACTTAAATAGATCTGCCAGTGCACCCAACCCAAATTTTCTTTATCTATACGAAATCCTGCAATCTAAGAACGCTCACCTGTAAAGAGTCCCACACTTTTGATGGAGACCAATATCGAAAAAACCCTTTCTATTATTTCTCCATTTTTTCCGCTACTTCTCTAAGTGGGTTTGTAGATGTCTTTGATCGTGCCATGTTTTCCCTCACCATTCAACCTTAATTAAAACCAATAACCCAACCTTAATCAAAACCAATAACCCAATAGCTAAATAGAAACAATCAACCCAAAAAAAAAAAAAAAATTGAATCATATTTAAAACCAATTTTTGTTGTTTAAAATACCTGTATTGGTAATGGTTTCGACGGTATATGACAATGGCAGAAGATTGGGCTGAAGGTGGGTGATGGTTTGACATGGTTGCGGTTTGACACTCAGACGGCTCCTCTCTCAGTCTCTCTCTATCTGTCTCTAGCCTCTGGGTTCAACTTTACCTTCTCTCTATGGCTATTTTATTTCTAAATGATGTGTTTTTAATATGAACTAAGACGGTAGACTATACCATATATTTACAGAGAGGGGGAGAGTGAGAAAAGTGTATAGAGAGAGATAAACAAGAAGTGTTTTTATTTTGGTCAGAAGGAAATAAAACGTGCAAAATAACTACCAAAGAGCCAAAATGTTGTGTTTGTAAATATAGTTTTGAAGAAGTGTATTTTTTAAATAAAACTTAATAGGCAAAGCCAAAAGATACAATTGTTTGATGTCAAAAATGAAAAGACACAACTTTTCATTTTTTTTTTAAAATTTATACATGGCATTAATTTGTGTAGCCATGTGGCGCAATGAGGAGCGATTAACAAAAAGTCAAACATTTCGACTATTAGTTATTACTAGTGCATGACCAACGCAATGCGAAGGCTACTTTTATTTATTATTCACATAAAAATATGTAAATTCATAATAAAATTCTATTAGTAGAATATTAGTTCTTTCACTAATTGTCTATCAAACTCAAATAACATAATCATGATATAAAAATTTTGTGCTAACTCCATTAGCCAATCAAGCATTATCATGATATCATAAAAATATTATGATAACTCCATAGACAATTAAAAGAAGTATACTAATTTTTTTTAAGGGAAAAAAAAAAAAAAAACCTTCCCTCTTATATTTATTTTTCTTTATTATTATTATTATTAGTATTATTATTATTATTATTTTTCAAATGATGAGAAACTCCCTTAAAATTGAAGGCCTGTTTATGCATTAAATATGGTCAAATGAAGACATACTGAATAAGGAAAATACAAAGAACCTCAAATATACAAACTATGTTTGTCACGATTATAGGATTCTTGCTACAACTATCCAATTTAAACTATACAAAGGACAATTAATTTCAAGAATACAAAAAACCGGACAAAAGATATATCTTAGGGCAGGAAAAAAAAAACCAAAACTCTTGAAAATGTTATATTATAGAGTTTTATCAATACCAATCATTGTACCGCCCTATAAAAAAAGTAAAAGATGGTAGCACTAAATCAAAGTTACATTTATGAAATCTCATAGAGAAATCTGTAGCTACCTGATCCATTTCCTAAGCCATGTACATCTACTTGATGCTTTTTAGCACAATCATTTTCCATAAATTTCTTGGTGCATAAGGATATTGACAATTTTTGCCCTCTTCTCAACTTCATTAATAGCCATTTTCTTATATGTCTCTAGTAGTTTCTCAACTACTCTTCGGCTCTTAATAGCAATTAAGACCTAACAAAGTAACATCAACATAAATTAGAGAATGGTGCACTATGTTGCACTCTATAAATTTCAAAGGATTATTATTAACATAAATCATTCAATATATTTGTCACTAACTAGGTATGGGTGTAGCAAACACATGCATGTACAAAAAAATTCCTGTAATGTTGAATGCTCGTGGGACCAAGACTAAACTAATTTAAAACGTAAATTCAATGTTCAGCAAGCATTTGGAATAATATATATATATATATATATATATATATATAGCACATTCTATTTGTAAATAATTTGCATATCAAGAATCATAAACTGATTAAGGAATAAGCATCATCTTTAAAAAATAACTAACTCAGAAAAAAGATAGATTGTGGATAGGGATTTCAAAGACATTTCCTAAAGACATTATCTCTCAATAGAAGCTAAAAATACGAAAATATTTAACCAATAGACTAACATGTACCAAAAAAACAAATGGCATTCAAGATGATTAGTGTTAGTCTATTAGACACCTATAAGATTAACACAATGCAACACCCATATATTAGAATTGAATAATACCAAAATTGGAACACATATATTACAATTAAACACACACATAGACTGAGGAGAAAAATCCCATGATCATTCACTCAAAAAATCAGATGTCAAAAGCTCAAACATGCAAAAGCAGCAAAAAAAAAATCACAAGTTTATGCATAAAGCCATGCCTATATAACTTTTAAATCATACAAATGCAGCAATATTAGAAGCAATTTTAAGGATTCTTTCTTACTCTTAATGGCTTATGCCACATAAAAATCACAATCAACATGTATACATCTCACAAAGAACAAATAACAAATTCGTTAATGTTCTACTTGTCACTTGAAACCAGTCCCAAGTTAACTACCAAAATAGCAGTCACAACCATAACTAGAGATCGTACCAACTTCAATAAATATATGTATCTTTGTCTAAAAAAGTCTGTAATTCCTTTAAAAAAAACAGCTAGGTTATCTAAAACTTAGGCAACCAAAAAATTCTAATTCCATCCAAACCAAGAAAAGAAGAAATACTAGACTATAGATAAAAATGTTTTTTATTAAGCAGCATTGCAGTCAGCGAGGCTTTGATAAAGGGTGGGTTTGGGGAGTCAAAGAGATGTGATGTAGTTTCCACTTAGGATGCGCCACCACTAAGTGGTGCAGAGTGTACCTGCTTCTTGTGCTAGTCATGACATCGACTTTAATTCCATTCCTATGTGTTTTAACCTATACACCACCATCATAATGCAAATACCTTAATAAAAGCCACATATAACCCAAAGATACACATCCAAACCAATCCAACTATTATAGAAAAAAAAGAAAGATAATATTTAATGCACAAATTGAAAAATAAAGAGGAAAACTTATTGTTTGCAATTCCGGTAGGTCAGTGGTGGGAGGGTTCTTTGTTCTGTTTCTTCTCTGCAACACCATATACCCAAGTTTCAGCATAGCAATGTTAATTATCCTTTTTGAATATTTTATCTTCTCCAAATACTATTTCTATTGTCTATAATTTAACACAATTGCTTTTCCTTAGCATCTAAATTTTTCAGTATCTACACTCCTAATCATTAAAACCCATTGATCCACTCTTTATATATATATATATATATATATAAATATATAAATATATATAAACATAGAAAGAGAGCCCATAACCATAAATAAACTTTAAACAAAGAAAGGAATGAGATAAATGCAAAGAATTTCTAATGGTAAAGCATAGAGAGAGGGAGATAGAAATCTGACCAAAATGCCTAAATCAAAACAAAGCAAATACCCAAACTGCAAAACATAAATCATAGTTATCGCAAGATTTTGGTTTTTCTTTTAAAATTTTATATATATATAAAAAAAAAAAAAAAAAAAAACAACAACAAAAAACAAAGAAAGACAAAAAAAGAAAAAAAAAAAGAAAAGAAAAGAAAAAAAAAAAGACACACCTTGCATTGAGCGAGAGCTTTGTTTAAAACCAAGTGAGCACTTTTCCTTGCTAAATGCTTCCTACATGTTGCAACGGCCTTAATTGCAAGAAAAGGCTTTTGCTTTTATCTCTATATATTAAGATAGATTTAAGTTACATATATTTTAAATAATCCCAAGCCAAAAAAATACGTTTCAAGCACATTACTGATATCAAATGCTAAACAACAAAGGTTAGCATGTTTGATGCACATGGTAGGATAAGTAATAAATCCCGCAATTGGCTTGGCGAAAGATTACGTTTATTCATACATTAAGGTAGTGTTGTAGAATGGTAATAGACCTAAAAAATGTCTGAGTGAAAGTTAATGCCTCCTTCAATAATTTTTAATGTATTACAGAATTTGATCTTCTAGGTTGTTTCCTTGATTTCAAATTCCTAAGTTGACGGCAAACCTAATTGAAGACAATAGGGTAAGAGATTAGTTGAAAATTACCAAGAAAGAATGGTCTGATATTGAGAGTTCCTGGTAAAAGACTTTTTTTTCTAACCAAAATCTCTTAATCAAAACCAAATCTAACCCATCTATTTATATAAATTAAACAAAACTACTCCTAACCGAAAAACCTAAATCATAACTGATCAAACCAAAATACCCGTATCATAAATAATGCCCAAATGATTTTCCAAAAATAAAAAACCCAATTTGTAAAATTAAAAACAGAACTTAAGGGTGGAGGCCCGAACGGTGATGACAAAACTGGTTATTTAGACTTATCGTCTCTCTATCGTCCTCTCTCATTCTATATCAACTTATTCCAAACAATTATTAAAAGAATCTTCAAATGATGTAATGATCGTTCTCTTGTGAGTCTAAATTGACTTGGTGATAGAAACTAAGTGGGCAAGTTCGCACTCTATTGTAGAGAAGAAATTAAACATAGTGCAAACTACAAAGCAGATCAGCAAGGAAGGGTTTTTCTTTTGGCCATTTGTGTTTAACGAATGGAAACAGCAGATGCTTTTGTCTAACATTTAGTTCTAAGTCTTTTATTTATTTATTTATTTTTATACTGAGAGACTTTTAAATGGTGTTGTAGAAGTAAAAGTTAAAATTTTAAGATTATTGAAACGATATTTTATGCAGGCCTTTTAACTTAAAGCTGTATACGTATTAGTTTTTAAAGTGGCATTTTTTCCTATATGGAAACACGACCTTAATTGTAGGAAAAAGGCTTTTGCTATAATATATAGTACTAGCATTTAACCCACGCAATATGCGGGATCATTTTTACATATTAAAAAACAATTGAAGGATGATTCTTTCATGGACTAATCTAATAATGACTCTAATATCATAACATGATTGAGAGTACTTACTGAATATACAGCAATACCACATGTTCTTTTGTAAGGATATTCAGGTGAGCATAATTTAAGAAACAGGGTAGCATACATAAATTGTCTAGGGCAAAGTTTCCTAGTAACTACAGGGAAGAGCTATTAAATGAAACTGGTGCAATCAATCATAGTAAATATATATTGTAACAAGTTTCTCTACAATAAGTTAGGAATGCAACTATATCTTTACATTAGATATATTTGCCAACGCAACTTGGATAGACTTGGATCCAGAATTACATCTTCTCTAATTTGTCTCTCTATCTTTAATTTCAAAACTATTAAAAAGTTATGAAGCATTGGTTGATACTTTAACCTTAAATTGCAAAAAAAATGAAAAACTTAAAGCAATGGTAACAAACTATTTTTCTCAAGTAGATTTCTTGCATCAGATCCAAAGGTCAACATAAAATTTATACTATTTAACTAATGCATTATAGTATACAGTTTATAAAACAATCAGTAAGTGTGTTTTCTTGCTAGTTTAAATAATATAAAACTCATAATACAACAATACATATAATTAATAGAAATAAAGAAATGCACTTATTCAAAAATAATAATTAATTAAAATGAAAAAAGAAGAAGTTCTACTTATTAAAATCTTTCAAATATTTTAATCCTTGCTTAACGACTTCATGCTTCATCTCTAAATCTTGTAGGTCCAAAGTTGTCAACAACCATGCCTTTGATCATTGCATTTAATCTCATAATTTCTTCATCTGCTAAACATATCAAAAATATCATCAGCCAATGTCAAAAATACTCCTAAACCTTACATTGCAAAGAGGACAATTAATTCCAAGAATACAAAGTCAAACAAAATATATATCTTAAGGTAGGAGGGAGAAAAAGGAGATCTCTTAAAGCTAATCCTTATTTTGCACTTGCACTGATTGAAACTTAAAATTGGTCCCTCAAGATCAAATGTCCAAGCCTATGTAAGTGCAAAGAAAGTGGCTATGGTAGGCCTAACCAAGTCTTCCATTATAGAATTTTCTCAATAGCAATCATTAGAAGATAAGAACTGGTACCAATAGAAATTTGCATTGTCTTGCTTTTTCCTTGAGCCGTGTACATTTGGTTTTCAATTTCTTGATGCTTCCTACCATTGTCCTTTTCCATCAACTCCTACTTCATTAGACTCTTGATAATATTTGCACTTTTCTCAGTTTCACCAATATTCATTTTCTTATTTGTCTCTACCTCTTTTTCAACTACTCTCTGGCTCTAAGTAGCAATTAAGACCTAGCAAAATAAAAATAAAATATTCATAAAAAATAGCATTAGCATAAAACATAAATGATGCATTGAGTTGCACTATATAAAACTGAAAGGAAGATATCCTTCTACTTCACTCTTGTAAACAACATCCATCCCATATAGCATCTTGCCAAAGACAACATGGCATTCCATCCAACCTTTAAAAGGAAACGAAAAGCAGGCGTCTATGAAAGGAAAAAAAAAAGTTCTAGTTATGAAAAATGTGCGCTAAACAATTACTACATATTACCATTGTTCAAATACATTTAAAAATAAATAAATAAAATCCTCCACTCCATTGTTCATCATTGCTAGTTTGTCCCCACTTAAATTTCATCATTCAACCATTAACACAACCAGCAAATGTCACCATATTATAGTTCACACTTGCCGTCAAGGTGCACATATGTTGCTAATTCAGAATATGAACACTCAAAGTCATTTAATGAGTTTACCCACATACCTAAAAATGAAAAAAAAATCTTGATCTACCTTAATTGAGTACCACACTAATTATTTAATATGAAAAACAACTTAAACATGAGGTTATATGCAACAACAACATGAGTTTATATGCAAAATTCATTGAAATTAAGATGAGTGCGCAAAGTTCCAAAATAATTCAACAAAACAAAGTATTCAACAATATGAGGGATAGAAACTAACAATAAAATAGATACTAAGATACCCAAACTACTAATAAATATTTACATATTTGGGTTTCGTCACACGTTGAAGCATTTATTTGAATACAAAAACAATATATATAGTTTTTTAGGATAGAGAAACCAAATAGTGCCCTTTTAAAAAAATAGAACCCCATAATTGTCAATCTTCCAAGGAGAGAGAAAGAGATTGACATTAAAAAAATAGACATATTTGCATATTCCTTTTTCTCTCAAAATCATACTAACCTGACCCGCTAAAAAAAACAGGAGACATATTTTATGTGTTTATCTTTAGAAGAAGTTGATTGGAGTAACAATTGAATATAAACACAACATACACAATAAGAGAAGTAGAAGTTTGTTTGGCGAAAACATTACTTTGTTTTGACTTTGGAGTTGTGATGGTTATGAAAAAGGGTAAGAAAGTGATATCCTTTGCTATCTCCAAGAGATCTAGTACCTGATAGCAATTGAATTGTAGGTTGAAGATATTTCATGGGTACCTAAAACAATGCCAATAAATAATAAAACATTAACATTTGTGCAGTAAAAAACTATGATAATCAAAATTTAGAACTGAGCAAAAGGCACGAAAATTTGTTTGAACCAAAAAAAAAAAAAAAAAAAAAAAGGAGAAAGAGAGAGAGAGACTAAATTTCATACCACATTAAGAAAAACCCATCTCTGTCTTCTTTGTTAACTTCAAAGTTCAACTGAAGCCTCCCCCTATTGCCTGTACCTTCTTTGTCTGCAGTTTGTTTTCTTGCTCTTCTCTCTTGCTGCCTTGTGACGTCCCTTGTACAGTAAAAAGGAAATCTAATATAAACTAATCAAATCTAACCCGAAAGCCTAAATATAAATGAAGCTAACCAAAATATCAAAACCTAAATCATATTTAGCAAACTAATTTTAAAAACATAAATACCAGCAGTGGTTCCAGCAGTCTAACAGTAGCAGTAAGGCTGAAGATTGTGGTAAGACAATCTCACAATGGCAGTTCCTAACCTTTTGATTCTGTAATCTTCTTGCAAAATACCCACCATCTTATCTATCAAAGATCTTTGTGAATTTGTGCTTCGACAAGAGGATGGAAAAAACATACCGACAAATGCGTTTATTTGAGGAAGAAAATAGGCAGTCTTGATGGCAATTAGCTTTGGACGAATGGGTTTAACATTTTTGAGATGTAGTGTCTAGCTTTGATTATTTAGACGTGTTTGTTTTGTATAACCTTTCGCTTTTTAACTTAAACATTGTGGAGTTCTAAATTTTTTTTTTCTATGTCAAAACAGCTATACGAGACAAACAACCTAATAATTGAAGATATATTGATGAGGCCTTGTGATCATGATGAAGATACAACAACCAACAACCTATTATTGATATATCACATCAATTAATAAATCAACCAAATAATTAAACATACAAAGGACACATAAACAAAAAAACAGAACTCTAACTAAAGTGTTTGACTTCCTTAGACAATGTAGCTCAAGTCATAGTAAACATTACCTATAAAAAAAAAAAGTAATTGATGGGAAAAAAAAAATTGAACCTCAATCCTAAAGCCTACTTGATGTATTTTAAAACGAAATAAAATTTGGTGCATTTTTAATAGAATACAGCATTGGTTCATTAAAAGACACATATTAAGCTATTATTATTTCTGCACATGCATAAACTCCAAAACTTCATGGATATCCCATTTTAGAGAAGGAAAACACATAACAATGCACCCAAAATTTTCCATGATTAACATTTCATAATGCTTAATGATATGGCATGAAGGGAGTTCTAAATAAGAGAACTTAAATAAAAGAATCCAACCATACATAAAGGCTTGGAATATTCATTGATTATTGTCGAGTGGAATGTTCATTGTCAATTTCTACTATTCATTTCAAAGTTTTATACTAAAATTCAAATTAGTTTCACGGTGCTTGTTCTTATATTCATAATTAATTCAATCTAATATTAATGGCCATTTATAAGTGGCAATGGAACTAAAAAAATATTAACTATATAAAAATCATCTACCACTAAAAACTATTGTATTCCTGTTTTTGTCATATATACGTTAGTTTCAAAATTGTGCAAAGTTGTAAATTAAGGAATCAATCCATGAGAATGTGCACATGTTTAAACTTTTTGAGGGGAAGCACTAATATTAAAAATTAGATTCACTACTTCTAAGAGGCATTTGAAAAATTAATTAATCTTCATGTTGATTATAGCAATATACAATTAAATAAATATCTTGAAGAAAATTCAAATAAAATTTGTTCCAATAAAGTGGAAACTATACCTGGTAGTACTGCTCAGACTTGGATTGCTTCCAAGGATTTGCTTTTCCACCTACAAACCCAGAAAAAGAAAAGCTAAAGAAAAATCCTTAAATTTTTTATTACACAGATTTAAAGTTGAAACCAATCAATGACAAATGAATTCTACAATTGAATCCAAGAGAGAGTTAAATAAATCTAAATTTGTACTTGATAAATGCTGAATGAACAAATTGGAAACTCTTCGCTAGGAATCCTCATTTAGGAAGTGTAAAGAAATTGAAGAGACCAAAAATACATGTGTGGGAATTACTAAATTTTTTTGTAAAACATAAATCATGCATTTTCAACAATTACAGAATAATCACTGATAGAACTCAAAACCCTTAAAAGCAAGACAATGTGATCATTGAGTTAGACTGAATTGGAAAACCTCACAAACACACAAATAAGCCAACTTGATTACAAAACATAGTAGACAAAAAAAGAAAAAAATTAAAGAGAACTCTAACTATCTATTTAGCTATCAGAAGAAGATTAATGGAATCATAGTGTTATAGGTCAATTGAATCCAAAACAAAAACCAATTCAAACCTGAGTCTACCCACACCTAAATATGAAAAAACATCTTGATCTACCTTATTCAGTAAAATCTTCAAATTAGAACTTGAATCAAACCATTCACTTGCAAACCGACGACTTTGAGTACAACACTACTTATTTAATAGGAAGAACAGCAACCTGAGCCTATATGCAAAAATTAGTGAAATTAAGATGTATGCACAGAGTTCCAAAATTAAGATACCCAAACTTGTAATAAATATTTGGTTATTTGGGTTTCATCACACATTCAAGCATTCATTCTAATACAAAAACAATAAATAGTCTTTTAGGATAGAGAACAATTATAGTGCCCTGAAAAAATAAAACCCCTAATTGTCAGTCCTCCAAGGAGAGAGAGAGATTGGCATTAAATTATAGACAAATTTCATATTTGCATATTCCTGTTTCTTCTATTGAGGTGAATATTTTCAGTATTGCATTCAAACTAATTAACCAAAACTGATTTAAACAAGAGGAGATATATTATATGGGTTTGTCTTTAGAAGAAATCAATAAGAATAGCAATTGAATATAAACACAGCAAACACAATAGGAGAAGTAGAAGTTTGGCCAAAATGTAATATTTGAATTGTAGAGTAAAGATATTTCATGGGTCCCTAAAACAATTCCAGTGAATAACAAAGCATTAACATTTGCATAGAGAAAAAAAATGATATCAAAAAATTAGAACTGAACAAAGAGCGTGATAAATTTTTTGAACAATAAAAAATAATAGGAAAGAAATAGAGACAAAGAGACTAAATTTCATACCACATTAAAAAAAAAAAAAAAAAAAAAAAAAAAAAAAAAAAAAAAAAAACCCTATTATCTTCTCTGTGAACTTCAAAGTTCAACCAAAGCCTCTCTCTATTGCCTGTACCTTCTTTGTTTACATTTCTTTTCCTGCTCTCTTTGCTGCCATTTGACCCTGTACAGAGTAAATGAATCTAATATAAATCAAATCTAAACGAATCTAAACAAAAAACCCAAACCTAAATCATATTTTTAATGACCTAATTTTAAAACATAACCCAAAAAAAATAAAATACCAGTAGTAGGTCCGGTAGGCTAAACTTTGTAAACGGCGTAAGAGGCAGTGTTTTGGGAATGGAAAATAGGTGATGGTTAGAGGCAAGGTTGAGTGAAGATTTTTGAGATTTTGAAGGGATTACTCATATCAGTGAAGGTAACTACTTTTAATCGAGAGTGAGGGATTTTTTTTTTTTTTTTTTTTTTTTTTTTTGAGAAGCAAGAGTGAGGGACTTTATCGGTGTTTGAAGAAATGAATCAGTGAATGTGAACGTACATGCGGTTTGGATTGAATTTATATGATTTGACCAATGGATACAGCGGATGGCATTAACGTTTTCATTGTTTTGGGTTTTTAGACGCGTGGCAGATTTTAAAGTGGAATTTGATCATCTATGGTGTTTCCATGAAAAAAAAGAAGAAAAGAGAGAGAGAGAGAGGAAAACATATTAGGAATTGAAATCTACAATTGCAGCAAACCCTAATTAGAAACCCCCAAATCCCAAAAATTAATAACAACTAAATAAGTATCTATCAGGTTTTGTTTTCAGTGGTGGGGAAACCAATGATTCCAGAAAATTCTCTTTTAAGCTATCGGGTTATGGTTTCGACGAACTCTATTCTCTTTCCCCTTTCCTTTTGATTGCAATTTTCTGATTTAAGCGGTTTGTCTTCTTTTATACTGAAGGCTATAACCCTGTGAAACAAATCAAAAGGTGTTTTCCAAATCAAAACCCCAGGAAAATATATATATATATATATATATATATATGAACGCAGATATTAGAGAACCGGGAAAGGCTTAGCGATATATATATATATATATATATATATCGAAAAATTGAGAAAACAAACATTTTCATGGAGAACCCAAAAGCCTGAAACAAAAAGGAATCAAAAAAAAAAGAAAAAATCAAATCTAAACCTATCCAACAAAAAAACTCAATAAAAAGTAATATTTCATACCCAAATCTAGAAAAATGAAAAAAAAAAAAAAAACGTACCGGAACCGAATCCAACGATCTAATGGTGGCAGATATACAGCCTAATGGTGTTGATGCCCATAGATTTTTCTTTCTGCTTGCAGCGGTGCTCTAAGTCTGGCGAAGGAACGAAGAACTCTCTATGTATGCTGCATTTTTTCTTTGAGAGAATTGCAAGCCTTGTATTTTAACCGATTATTTTTCCTTTTATACTAAGTTGCTATCAAATGGTGTGTTAACCTAACGAAGCAATATAATCTATCCTTTTTTTAACTGCAAGCGTGGCAAAGTTTTAAAAAGCCAAACGTTGCAACGTGCGGCTGGTTTAACTTAAAAGCTGTATATGTGGCTGTTTTTTAGGTGGCCTCTTTTCCTAACGTGGCAGCACCTCCTTAAAGGCTTCTGC
Organism: Quercus robur; assembly: GCF_932294415.1. Taxonomy (NCBI): domain Eukaryota; kingdom Viridiplantae; phylum Streptophyta; class Magnoliopsida; order Fagales; family Fagaceae; genus Quercus; species Quercus robur. The sequence goes on from NC_065538.1 coordinate 5,643,001, forward strand.
TTTTTATATATAGTATTAGATTAGATTAGATTAGATATGATATATATATATATATATATATAATTTTACCTGTATATGCATGAACACATTGAAGGTGAAAAAAAAAAAGGAAGTATGTGTATTGACAAACCTGAAATTCATAATTACCTTTTTTCCTCTTTGAACAGCTGCCGTAAATGTTCACACCCAGATAACCTAATCAATGTTTACTTGTATGAGATAGATTGAAGGGGAAAAGAAAAAGAAGTAAGTGTATCGACCATTGAGACACCTGAAATTGAAAATCACCTTTTTTTTTTTTTTTTTTTTTTTTTTTTTTTTTTTTTTTTTTTTTTTTTGTCGCAGTAAAAGAACCATAAATGGCAGTATGAACAATTGATTTTCCATATGGTAGGTTGGCAATTGTCATGAGTTAATAAATGGCAGCGTGAACAATTGATTTGGGATATGGCAGGCGATTTGTAGTTATCATGAGCTTCATGAGTTTCTCATCTTCTCCTTCTGCCGCCAAATAGAAAGGAGACTCACGTTCCTTATTTGGATAATAGGACTCTTCTGGACATTTCTCGACCAAGAACTTAGCCACCTTATTGTACTTGGCTTTCAAAGCCGAATTACGACCCACTTGGATTTTATTTATTTATTTATTATTTTTTTTTTTTTTATCAAGACTAGGGGCAGAGGTGTATTCTCCTCCATATATTTCTCCACTAGTGGTACACAATCGCAGTAATCTTTCAACTGCTCGTTAGACAACTTGACTAAATGTTCCACTATTTGCATATTCCTAGCACTTGCGGCTACATGAAGAGGAAGGTCGCCATTGGCAGGGGCAGCTCTAGAAATATTTTTCAGGGTTGTCATTATTGACCAAAATTTAATAAAAAGAGAACTTTATATATTGACCAAAACACACACATGCATGTACAGTTTGACAATTTTCTTATAGGAATTTTCTTTTTTTAAATCTTTGTATAATAGTCTCATTATTTAATGTTATAGTTACATCTCTTTCAAAAATTTAGTTAGATAAAAAATTTATTGGGATTTTTCTTTTTGTTTGTAAGGACCTAGTATATTGTTAAAGGAACCAAAATTTAAAGATAACATTTGGCTACAAACTTAGTTGTAGCCTAAGACTACAACTCTCACTAAACAAACTAATATGATTATATATTTTGAAAATTTAACTGTTAATTGCGTGTTCATTATGTTCTTAAAAGGCATGTCGAATTTTATGTTAATCAGATGTTATTTATTATTTGATTTATAAACTTAAATTTTTATGTAATTTTAGACTATAAAAACTCAAAATTTAAAGATTTGATTGATGACATAATTATTGATCTTTGATTTTCTTGAAATTTTGTAAATATGGAGGCCAGGATATAAGAAAAAAATATAATCCAATGGTAAATTTTTCACAATTCACGTCCAATAAAAAAATATTGAGTAGAGTTATAATTTTAGTCTACAATAAAGTTTGTTACCAAATTTTGTCCAAAAATTAAATATGTTAGGCCTAAAAAATTTTAGGGTGGGCACAAATATTTTTTAAGGATAATAAAATTCTAAAATTTTAAAATTCATATATAATAATTAATTATTTTGCTAGCTATGACCAACTTGAACTACATGTGGAGCCACCAATGGCCCATTGGAGTTCTTTTCCGTGACAAATTTTTGGCATAGTTGGATCTCCAGGGTCGCTTGTACAAATTGTTGATCATCGTCTGAGCTTGCAGGATTGTATTTAATTCGGGGGTTTTGTCGGAGAGAGCAGACTGTTCCGTATCTTGAGCTTTGATGAAATCAATATTTTTACTCTTTACAGCCTTATACAAATTAGGATCCATGCTTGATTTTTGGGGAACTCTCTTTGAGATACTGGGCTCTCTCTCCTCAGCATCTCCCAAAAGAGCGGCTGCTATCTTCATCTTCACGTCACCCAAATCAGGGCTAGGTTTAGGAGATGGTGCTACAAGAAACATTTCTTTAATTCATTTTTTTTTCTTTTTGTAGATTTAGATTTTTTTTTTTAATGATTTTTTTCTTATTTCCATCGTAATTAGGACATAAAATGAATGAAATTTAAAATTCTTCCTGTTACCAAGAGATGAAATTTCATTGCATTGCACATACCATTCATTCAGATAACAAAATAAGATAACCTAATTATGAAGTTTACCAAGTATATAATTAATATAAGATACAGTGAAATTGAAAAAAGTTTAGTGTTTGGCTAAGTGAAGTAGGAAATTATGTCCTCCTTGCGAATTAAAAACAAAAAAAAATGTCAGCGTGCTTACATATCTGGGTGGTGACTTACCAAATTTAAACTTCAGCTTCGATTGCCATACTGTGAGGGTACATGTGTGCTTTATTCCTATAACCGCACACTCCTGAATTGTTCTCAATTAAAAACTTGGCGTTGGCCACCTCATTACAATTGGATTTCAAATTCATGTCCACCTATTCATATTAGGAAAATATGACTTTTCATCTCTACATTTTGAGTCGTCCTATTCTGGTCCTTATTTTAATTTTGCTACTATTTCAGTCTCTAAAAACATAAAATAAATTCTATTTTGGTTCTTACCATCAACCTACTAAGAGCATCCCCAGTCGGCCTTGGAAATGTCAAATGTAAGCAGCATTTGGCATTTAGGCTAAAAATATGCTCAGCAGCTGGAAGGCTAAAAGTGGGGAAGTGCAAATTTTTTTGGCACTGTAGCACTATGCCAAAAATAATATTAATATTTTATTCATACTTTTCTCTCTCATCTCTCATCTCTCTCTATCTTTCTCTGTCTCTCACTCCCTTTCCTCTCTTTCTCCCTCTGCTCTATCACACTTTCTCATAGACTACATGGCGTTGAGCATCATGCACCAGATCGGAGCTCACATTGGATTGGAGCTCACACTTTCTCAGATACGAACTCAGCCGAGACAATCAGGACGGTGAGCGCAGCGTCTGTGTGGAAATCTCCGATGTCGAGTCTCCGATGCAAGGTCCAAAAACCAAACATGGATTTCGGTCCATCGCTGCTGTTGAGTCCGTGCAAATCGCTAGTGCTTGGAGCGACACGAGCCAATCTCTCAGTGGCGTGCAGAGCCTTTGGGATAGAGCCAATCTCTCCATGGCGTGCTCTGGGTGCTGATTGGGTTTGTTTAGATTAGCAGGTGGCTAATGTGGTGGTTTTGTTGTGGGGGTTATGGTGTGGTTTTGCCATAGGGGTTACAGTGGTGGTGATGTTTTAGACTTAGAGAAACCTTGCTGGGTTTTTTTTTTTTTTTTTTCTTATCTGTTCTTGTGCCAGAGGTTAAGGGAGAGAGACGAAAAGGAAAAGAGAGAGAGAGAGAGAGAGAGAGAGAGAAATATTAAAAAAAAGAATAAAATAGAATATTTAAATAAAATGGGAAAAAAATAGAATTTTGGAATGTTGGGTGTGTTGTAAAATAGTATGGTATAATTGATAAAGTAACTTTTTGAAATGGTAAAATGGGATGAGATAGCATTTCCTGATGCTGATGCTCTAATAGAAAACTCCTACATGGCAAATAGGGGTGGCAAATGGGTGGGTTTGGGTGGGTTTGGAGTGGGCCTAATTGGGTTGGGCATGTAAAACCCATTTAACTAATTGCTTCTAACCCAAATCCAACCCAACCCAATTATTATGGGTAAGCCCCAACCCACCCAATTACCAAATTATCAAAATTACTAAAATGCCACTAAAGTGAAAATGACCAAAGTACTCTAAAATCTTCAAAAATGACCAAAATACCTCCCGAAACCCAAAAAATGACCAAAATACCCCCGAAACCCAAAAATGACCAAAATACCCTCAAAACCCAAAAATGACCAAAGTACTCTAAAATCTTCAAAAATGACCAAAATAGCCCTAAAACCCAGAAAACGACCAAAATACCCCCCAAAACCCAAAAAATTACTAAAATACCCCAGAACCCAAAAAATGACCAAAATACCCCCGAAACCCAAAAATGACCAAAATACCCTCGAAACCCAAAAATGACCAAAGTACTCTAAAATCTTCAAAAATGACCAAAATACCCCCAAAACCCAAAAACGACCAAAATACCCCCCAAAACCCAAAAAATTACTAAAATACCCCCGAAACCCAAAAATGGCCAAAATACCCCCGAAACCCAAAAAATGACCAAAATACCTCCAAAACCCAAAAAATGACCAAAATACTCCCGAAGCTCAAAAATTACCAAAATACCCCCAAAACTCAAAAAACGAAAAACGAAAACTGGTTCGACTACCAGGTCCATCCAATAATTCAATAACAAAAATGAAAGAAGGTTCTACGAGCTAGCCACACAAGTTACCAAATTTAAATACTAAAAAAAAAAAAAAAAAAAACCACAATTGGAATAGAAAAAGAAAAACCACTTTTATGGGGTGAGTCGGGGCTGACTCTTCTGTGGAATGACCTTAATCTGCTAGACCTAATCTGTGCACAAACAATAAACCCAAGACCCAAAAATAAAACTAAATAAATGTTAGTTGCCATAGGTTAGTGCATGCATAAAAATATTCAGGACCCAACTCCCATAACTTTGTTATTTCAATCCAAAGGTATACAAAACTCTGAGGTTTGAGACTTGAATAAAAGTGATCCCACTCAAATGATTCTTTCTACAAAAAGATTCAAGTGACAAAGGCCTTGAGCGAGAGAAGAAAGTTTCCTAGTAATGCATGTCACTAATAATTTTCTATTACAGGGGCCTTTCGGCTTTATGGAAAATGGGATGAAGATAAATGTTTTGAGAAACATCTACTACTATCACAAGCAAAAGGGAAAAAAAAAAAAAAAAATCACTTTTTCAAGCAATCAATTCATTCCACTAGATAATGCTTATCAATCTTTATTCCCCAATTTCAATTACTCACCATGTATGGTTTGCAATCATACAATAAATTTAACGAGAAAAAAAAAAAAGCAATTATAAGACCAAACTAGGAAGATTTTATAGATCCTGTTTTACAAGGAAAGGTAAGAGAGCAGATCAATGTTCTGCATAATTACCATAAATAAATAAATTTTCTGCCCAAAAATAAACCAAAGTTACCAAACCAAGGAAAATTTTCATTAGATGACGGAAGTCAAAACATGAAGCAAAAGATGTCCTGCCATAATTCTTACATGTTCTAGATAATGTTGGAAACAAACACTCAAAAATGACCAAACTCTAAGCCAACAAACTGAGCAATTTCTCTGTCCAATTTCTGGAAAATGTACAAGAAAAAATGTCTATGAATAAATCAAATATGACTAGAGATATTAGTTAACACTGACTTTATGAAAAATAAATAACTTAAACATCACATCAAACTCAAAAGGACAGTCAGTAAAATAGTCTCCAAGAACTGAAATATTTTCAGTGAAGCAGTTCCCATTAGCTCATAAGGTTTTGCCGGAAATACATAGAGGTGAACAATGGAAGCAATGGCCATCTGCATTCAAAATTCACAAAATCACACATAATGGACCTATATTTAAGAAATCTCAGAAGGCATAATAATTAAAACAAGAACAATTAGCTCCCACTACCAAAACCTATAGAAAAATTACACAAACAACAGAAAAATTTACCTTAAAATAGCTTCCTTTCACCTAATCCTCATCAACATATGAACTAGATTGAGATAGGCACAAGTTGCCAAAATCCTCCACAAGGCTTTCTTCCTCAAAATCATGTACAGCTGAAAAAGGAAAGCAAAGCATTTATTACCCAAACAATTGTATAGCTGAAAAAGCAAAGCAAAGCATTTATTACCCAAACAATTGTACAGCTAAAAAAGCAAAGCAAAGCATTTACACAAACAACTAAAAAATATGATATACCTGGTACTCCATATAGCCAATCACGAGCACATAACAAAGCTTCTGTAGTTTGTGGCAAAAGAGAACTGCAAAACTTATCAAGAATGCGGCCACCAATGCTGAATGCAGAGTCCGAGGCAATAGTAGTAATGGGAATGCTCAAAATATCACGTGCCATCAAGGAAAGTTCTGGGAAACGATTACTGTGAGACTTCCAATACCCCATAACATTCAAATCCTCGTGCAACTTATAGTCAAATCGAGCCTCTTCAAAGTATAAATCCAACTGTGGCTTGCTTGAATCTGAGCCAATAAGTTGACTCATTGTTGTGCCTAATGATTGTCAATGCAACCATTTCCCTATACGTAGCTTGATCTAAAGGCTGACGAGACACAATTTCATTGGCAACCTCATGGCATTTTGCTCTATGACGCAACAAAGAAGTAGTGCCATTAGACCCGGCAACAAAAGAATTTTGACATTTTTTACACTTTGCTCTCTCTTTCCCATCAAAACCTTGCAGATGGGGTTACTTTAAGCCAGTTTAATTGGAGTAATTCCAATTGAGACTGTGTGAGTTTGGATAGTGGCAGGAATGGCGTTTTGCACGTCTGCCTTTTTTTGGTTGGGTCCCATGTACTGTTCACGGGATCCGCAAGTACGTAATTCAACAAATTCTTCTTTAAAACTGGGTTTCACGACACTATTTACACATTTAAAAATTATTTTTTTACAGTATTTTTAGCAATAAATTTTTAGTTTTTAGCAATAAGCGATATCCAGATAGACCCTACGTTTTTATTGGAAATTGAGCTTTGGAAATGAATTGGTGGATTAAACGCATTAATTAGGCCGGAATGTTTGTGTATTATGAATAGGACAATATGATGCAATGAAAAGGACTAGGTGATAACTAATAAGTAGCATTTGACCTTTTTTTAAAACTTTGATTTGGGGCATGCACTACTAGGATTTATTATTTTGTGTAATAGTAACATGCAATATCCCTAGTGGGTTTCACATCTGTGAGATCTATCTCCCTTTTGAGAGAGATTGTATACAACAATTACATAAAATATTACCTCCATTATAAAGGATTTTAGGATGGCTAATGGTAGAATGGATTAAGCTAGTGTGCTAATGATATCGTGGAGAGTAATGTTATAGACATAAAATTTCACAGAATTTTTTAAATAAGTTAATTTGGCAAGTTTTTATTAGTTCTCATATAAATCAACCACTAATGTAACTTTTTTTTTTTCTTTTATCTACTAGTAACAAATTGCCATACTAGTCATTTTAAAATATTTTTATGAACTTTCTCTAGCGTGGACACTATTGGAAACGAATAATGGAGGATTACAAAAATTGAAGCACAACAACAACAACAACAAGGAGGAAAGGATCGAGTCTTACTTCATCGAGTAACTAGTACGCCTTAACCTTTAAGAATAGGCAAGCTACTCAAAAACTCATCGAGACCCTCGAAAAATCCAATCCCTTCAACGTTATCCTCCACTCCATGCCCCGCCCCATTCCCTTCACTAACCCCAGCTGCAATCGGCTCCTCCACCTCATTACTAAACTCCACATTCAAATCCAACTTTCCCAACTCTGTGGCCCCCGCCCCCCTCCTCATACCACTACCCACTACAACTGTCTTCTTCCCTTTACTCGACTCCCCCTTTGACACATGTACTAAATATATCCTTAATGCTGTGTAGCATTACTACCCTAATGAGTTAAAATCTCTTCAAACAAGTTAGAAAACTTCAATTTAATTATTATATCATGGGGTTGGTGCCCACATTGGCATTGCAAGTCAGGTTTCTAATCCATTTTTAAGTATATACACGCTGTAATTTTAAACCATGTTAGCAAGCAAACTCATACCTTGTAATGCATTTACATATCTATAAAATTTGGAAATGTGAAAGAAATTTGACATCTACTAACTACTTTCACAGATTTAAATTACCAAAAAAAAAGGTTCAGGCAATCGAAATTAATACAAAACCCACTATTGTTCTGGATCTTAAAAAAAAAATGAAAAGCCTCGAAAAGCAAGCTATATTTCTATCCTTAACACATACAAAAACGAAAGAGGGCAAAGATGAAGAGGAACCCAGATCAAGAATCATAGTAATAGACACAAAAACATGAATAAATCATGGAATTGAGGAAGGTTAGAAAGGTACCACCAGAAATCTTCGACGGTGTCGAAGGTGTAGACCTTGCGGAGAGAGGTGCCCCACGCCGCACCTTGTTTGGGTTTGGACTGGTTGTCGAACCAGAAGGTCCAAATCTAAGATTCGAAGCTTACCGATGAGTGATTGGAGGCCGAGAAAGTGAGGGGGAAAATGAAAACCTAACTCTGAAACGTGATTGGAGGCTGAGAAAATGAGGGGTAAAATGAAAACCTAATCCTAAAACGTCTGAGGTGAGTGCTGGGTTGACCGGTTGAGTTTGGGTTAATTGATATTGGGTTTAATGGGGTTGAATGGGCTTTAAGTTAAAACCCAATTATTACTGGGTTTAATTGGGTTGATACTCATTTAACCCAACTAATAATTGGGTGGGTGGGTTTGGGTGGGCAAATGGGTTTGGGCTCATTTTGCCACCCCTAATGGCAAATGAAGTACTCTGCTTGCTAACATATCGCTAACATGACCATTAAAATATTATTAAAAAAATTATTTGACATTTTTAAATACCACATCAAATTGAAATTAATAAAACAAAATTAAAACAAAAAAAGGCAAAACAGAAATTTTAATTTTAATTAAAAAAAAATAAAAAAACAAACAAAACATTTACTTTTTTGTTAGTTTAACAACATAATGTCAATGTGCCAAAGTAATGATATAGGAATTTTTTTTCTAAATAACAATAAATATTAAAAATTTTAGTTAATTGTCATATTTCAAAACAATATTGAAAACTAGCATCTCGAGTGTCTAAAACTCGAGTTCCAAGATAAAAATCGAGTTTTTAAATCTCGATTTGTATGTGGATTAGTTTAAAGTGGAAAAAAATTAAGCTGAAAATCGAGTTTTAAAGACTCGATTTCCATAAATTGAATAAAAACGCCGCTATAGGTCTATAAAACCTCGCTATAGGGCTTAAAAACGCCACTATAGGACTCCATAAATCTGTACTTAAGAAAAAAAAAATTTCAGGAAAACGCCGCTATAGAGCTTTAAAACGTCACTGAAAGGCTTAAAAACGCCACTATAGGTGAAATTTTTTTCGCATAAAACTCGAGTCTTAAAGACTCGAGATCTATGGGGCCTTTTTCTCATATGGATCTCGAGTTTCTAAAACTCGAGATGCTACTTTCCTTTATTGTTTCAAACGTTGCCTAACTAACTATATACAATTCTTTTGCATTGTTGTTTTGCACATTACCTCAATGATATAGTGATTTATCCTGCCCGTCTTTTAGACGTTTTGTCCTCTGCTGCAGGTCTTTCAACAACATATCCTGTGTCAAGCTACAAGTCGTATTGGAGCATTTGTCAAACAGAGACGTGCTTTACTATTTTTTGTTATTATAACATTAGAAGTTGAGTTAGTTTGTTGTTTCTGTTAAGAAGCTATCGGATAGTAGTTACATTAGTTCAATCTTATAAGAGCTTTGTTTTCACTTTTCCATTATAAATAGCAGAGTATGCTCTCGATGAATGTATTGAAATATAGAAGATTTGTTCTATGCAAAACAGTTAACAAAGGGAGACAACACATATACAACATAAGTTGCGGAGATTATTGAAACATTTGTAACAATAACAACAAAGTCGCTCAAATGTGCCAAACATTACAACAATGGCAGAGTAAATACAACAACAACAAAGGATATTATTCTTCTTCCCCATCATTCATGTCACTCCTGGTAACTTTAATAGAAAGTAAAAGTGCGTAGTAGAGTATGTAGCGAGAAGTAGAATTGTGAAGGGAACTTGGTAGACAAAGTGGAAAAAATAGTATAGAGAGAGTGAGGAAGAATGAGGCAATGAACAAAACTAGATAGGAAAGCCAGTTGAGGCTTCTCAATACTAGATAATTACCTACCATAAATGATACGGAGACCATTAGTAGAGACAGTCCCATTATTGGCACTGAGAACTTAAAGGCAGCAATAACCAAGTTAAGATCACCAAGTTGTGCCGAGATGAGAACAACAACAGTAATGGTATACATAGCTATGGTGTTGCAAATTACGAATACATAAAACATGCGTATGCCAAGGAACGTTACCATACCTCCAGAGCTGTTGTAGCCACCTGGCATGGTGAAAGCTGCAGCAAAGGTTACAGTGGCCACAAGTGTTGCGACCAATAGTAGTGTGTCGACCCTATTCTTGTATCTCTCTGTGCCATGTGGCTCCCCAAGCTCTGAACTTTGCAATTTCTTTCTGACAATGCCTGGAGGAGCTCTTTGTGCTCCGGCGTATCTCAAGGCTTGCCTTGTCAATCGCTACATGGTAAATGAGGAAATTTGTCATGACCAATTGACCATGTTGTTATTTCTCAAACATTACACACTCTCTCTTTATGAAGGCCATTATCTTTGACTGCTCATTACTTTATCCATAAAATATTTAAATTACAATTTTTTTAATATTATAAAATTATACACAAAATATGAATTTATAGTTTTTATAATAATGATATCTGATTAACATTAAGTGCTCGTGTGTGAATATATATATATAATATGAGAGAAAAAAAAATGAACAAAATATATGTTTGGTTTAATTCCAGCAGTAAAAAGTTGTTCAGGAAAATATTTAAGTCCTTTGGAAATTTCTCTATAGAAAATTTATAAACCTGGCAAGACATTTAATTGTGATTAATACCACATCAACAACATAATAATTAAACAGAAGATTTTAGATCAAGTGAGAATGGATTTGCAATTGTGTCATGCATTTTAATGATGACATACCTCTCGAAATGAGGGAATCTTCTCGCTATTGTTCCATGAAATGTCCAGTGCTGTCTTGCCATCGTTGTTCAATGAATTTAAGCTAATTCTTTTGTCCCAGGTCAAAATGCTCACGACCTTTGGATACCTTCCCTTGGAGGCCAAATGTAAAGGGGTGTTTCCTTCTTTGTCTTTTTCATTGAAAAGCATTTCAAGGTCATTCCTTATTATCATATAAGCTACCATTTTGGCTTTTCCACTCAGAAATGCAAAATGTTTTGACCCTCTAGGTTGAGCAACTCACTCAAATCTGGATACTGGTTGAGAAAAAATTCAATTACCTGGATATGTCCTTTTCTGGATGCTGTGTGAACGGGAAAAAACCCATCCTGGTCACTTTTATATGCACAATCTGGAGATTTTCTTATTAAGTATTGAACCCCGTCAAGGTATCCTATTGATGCTGCACAGGAAAGGGGAGTCATCCCTTTATCCTTTTGCAATTTGATGAGATTTGGCAATTTTCTCAAAACAGTATCAAGAACCGCTGGTACACAAATAATAAGAATTGAGATTCAATTGAAGTAGCATTTTTAAAAGTTGACTTAGAATAAATTATATTAATAATAAAGAACCGCGTGTATTCTTAAGGGAATAGTAAATACTATATGTGGGGACAGAGAACTCGTGGCCCAGACCCATTCTACGTTAGGGCCCAGGGCCCAAGCCGAGGAGAGCCAAGCCGAGGACGACCTCTTGCTCGGCACCTCACGAAATGCCTGAAGAAATGGGCAAACTGAGTGCAGGGGTAGGGTAAGGGAAAAAGCTGCCAAAATCATAATACTAAATCCTGTATCTGACAAGTCCATGCTCTAAACCATACCCCTTAACTTTCCCAACGACCCCGAACCACTCTAGGCATTGGTTAACGGGACAGGTCTGCACCCCAGAAAAATAAAACTAACACGTAGACTCTAAGGGGGAAGAAAAAGACGAGTATAAAAGGGGGGGAAGGCTCCTTGGACCGCGTCTAAGGACTCAAGTCCTACAACCCGTATCAATGGAGGGCTTAGCTAGTCAAGCCAAGCCCGTCCATATAAGAACTCCCCTAGACGCCACGATTAAACCGTTGACCTGTGCCCAAGGTCATGCCTTTCACGCCCACTCTCTACAAATCATATTGTTGGGGCCCTTTGCATACGAGCCCAACGTCACTCTTGGGTCGTTAAATAAATCGTGTCCCTACACTATATATGATACATATTTAATTAATAAATATTATCGAATAAAATTTAATCTAAAGAATTTGTAGAAAATAACTTTCCTAAGATAAATTTGATTTGATTTTTTTTTTTTTTTAGAAAAGAATTAGAATTTGTTTAGGGTTTGATGTTTAAAAAGACAATGGATTTTAATTAATTTAAACTAATATAGTTTAATACTATTTGTGTATATAGATATGGCTTACAAAAAATTAAAGTTGCAACATTAACAGAAGTCAGTGGTTTTTAGTTTATCTTATAATATCGATAGACATAGATATAGATTTACATTTATTATTCAAGTTAAGGCAAAACTTTTTAGTTGACTCTTAAAAATTCAAAACTATGAATTTTCTAGGTACATATATGGATTGGAGACATGGTTAATATGCGCCCCCCCCCCCCCCCCCCCTCTTTCTCAAGTTAAAGGATATTTGAATTAGAGCTTCAATTTGTCTTGAAGATAATCCCTTGATCATGATGTCAGCTAATTGGTCATTATTGGTGTTAGAAATACTAAATGAATGTATTGTATTTTTCAAGTAATAAATATACATGAGTGCCTTCATATAGAAGGCAAAGTGTATAGTACATATGTGTAGTATAAATATGTGTTATACAAGTAAATAAGGTCTAAGGCCCATAGCCTATTACATGTTAACAGCCTCTCTCAAACTCAAGGTGGGTGTGAGACCAACTTGAGGTTGTCAATCAAAGTACGAAGGCATCCCTTAGGATGTAACTTGATGAAGATATTTGCAAGTTGATCTTTAGAGAAGATCGAGAGTAGCTTGAGAGCACCATGGATAAGATGATAATAGATAAAATGACAATCAATCTTAATGTGTTTAGTCTGTTCATGAAAGACGTCATTGTAAACAATATGAATGACACTCTAGTTGTCACAATAAAGAGGAGTAGCAGAAGGTGTAGACACACCTAAATCTTTAAGAAGCCATCGAAGCCAAAGGAACTCATATGTGGTATCAGTAAGGGCACGATATTCTGCTTCCATACTAGAACGGGCCACAACAGTTTGTTTCTTGCTTCACCAAGAAATCAAAGAAGAATTAAGAAGAAAGAAATAGCTAGTGGTTGACCTTCAATTAGTGGGATCTCCTGCCAAATCAACATCAGAGAAGAAAAGGCCATGAAAGAGAACGTCATTCAAGTATCAAATAATGCTTAAAACAACAGCATAGTGAGTCAATTGTGGAGCAAACAAATATCGCCTCACCTAGTGAACAACATAGAAAATTTCTGGATGAGTGACAAGGAGATAAACTAGGCTGCCAACCAATCGTTTGTAAAGAGAGGGATTAGACAATGGTTTCCCACCCCCCCCCCCCCACCTCTGAGAAGTCAGATGTGCATTAAGTTCAACTAGAGTGTCAATAGTCTTGCTATCAATAAGTCCAGCTTGAGACAAAAGTTCAGAAGCATACTTGGTTTGAGTAATATAAAGTCTATTTGTGGAATGAGTGATTTCAAGACTCAAGAAGTAGCTGAGATGTCTGAAATATTTCATCTCAAACTGCTGACTAAGAAAATTCTTAAGTTCTTGAATGCCATTAAGGTCATCACCAATTATGATCTTATCATCCACATATAGGTGAAGCAAAATAGTGTCTTTGTTGGTGCGGTGAAGAAATAAGGCAGAATCATAAGGACTGGCAATGTAACCCAAGCGAAAGATGGTGGAGCTGAACTTAGAAAACCAAACTCGTGGAGCTTGTTTAATGCCATAAAGTGCGTGTTGAATGTGACAAACTTTTTTTGATTCAATAGAGAGACCAAGAGATTGTATATAAACTTATTCACTTAAATCCCCATTAAGGAAGGAATTTTTGACATTCATCTGAAAAATGTTCCATTTACTAGTAGCAGCAACAACTAAGAGGGCACGAACAGATGAGATACAAGAAGCTGAAGCAAATGTCTGTTCATAATCAATCTCATACTCCAGTGTAAAAGCTTTTGTAACAAAACAAGTCTTATATCACTCAATGGACCCATCAGAACGAGTCTTGATCTTGTAAATCTACTTACAAAGAACCGCAAACTGTCCAGGAGGGAAAGTAACCAAATCTCAGGTATGGGTTTTAGATAATGTATCAAGTTCCTCTTTCATTGCAATTCGCTATAAAGGGTCAGTGGAGGCCTCACGATAAGTGTGAGGCTCATGTAGTGTAGCAAAAGTAGTGTAACAACGATAGTGAAGTATGTTAGGACATATGTGTTACACATGTTAGGAATATATGTCACTATTTTATGTAATTGGCTAATCTTTTGACAAAATAAACTTTCCTTGTAATTGGGTAGATCTAGGATGTGTTTAATATTTCAAGAAACAAGGTTTCAAATTCAAGTGTTAAAGTCATGCAAGTCTGTCCAAGATTCAAGTGTGAAAGGTGCTATTCATTAAAGCTCAATAGCTAGCATCTATCAAGCCTTGAAGATTTGTTCCAGCCTGTGGCTCGACAACAGCTCAACAGATAGGTATCTGTCGAGGTTTATGAAACTCAGATTTTCGAGTCTGTTTTTCATCCAATTCATGAGTATGTGTTTGAGCTTTCTTTTCTCATAACCCTAAACATATATAAGGATTATTTTAAAGGCAGTCAAAGAACACAAGTTGCACAAGTGTTGAGCAAAGTTTGTTCATGCAAATTGTGACCGGAGACAGAATTTGCCCTAGTTCATCTTTCTTGTGAAGAAGCTACTGTGTTTGTGTACCGTAGGGTTTTGTAACCAAGGAGCTTCTCGATCTTTATCGTATGATGAACTGAAGAACTTTGCAACCAACAAATTTCTCTAGTTGGTGATTGAAGTCGCGTACTAGGATCCGCGCAATTGGTTAGTCACATACTAGAGTCGTGCATTGACAAGAGAGATTGTCACTACAGAACAAGTCCAACTGGGTATTGGGGTAAGGGTTCAACTGTAGGTTGGTATAAGGTACTGGGATTCCTTTACTTGTAACCGCTTGTTGTGATAATAGTGGATTCTCGGGAGTGGTGACCTTAAAATCACCCGGTGGGATTTTTGCTGTGTAGGTTTTCCCCATTCGTAAACAAATCACCGTGTCAATTTAATTTCTGCTGTATACTTTAGTTAATTGGTGATTTGTTTATGCTGCCATGTACTTTGCATGTTAATTTGATTAATTAATAAACTTGGCTAATTAATTTATTTATTTATCATAAGGGATCAATAGGTTTTTGGCCTATCAAATGGTATCAAAACAGGCACACTCTGATTAGGGTTAATCTTTGCTATGATAAAATTGACCCCTGTTTGTCATGGATAAAGGACAGTCACTTATTATTCCTCATTTATTTGATGGCACTAACTATGCATACTGGAAAGTATGCATGAGAGCTTTCTTGCAATCATTAGATGAAAAGGTGTGGCAAGTTGTGGAGATAGGTTGGACCAAACCTACAGAAGCACCGGCCAACTAGGATGATGCTAAGATCAAGGCGACAAACTTCAACAACAGGGCATTGAATGTTCTATTTAGTGCAGTCACGAATGAGGAGTTCAAGAAGATATCCTTGACTGAAACTGCAAATGAAGCATGGACCATCCTCCAGACAACCTATGAGGGAACTAAGGCTATCAAAGATTCAAAGCTTCAAAGGCTTACTACCAGCTTTGAAGAGATCAAGATGGAGGAGGATGAGTAGTTCGATGAGTTCTATTCCAAGCTCAAGGACGTAGTGAACTCAGCTTTCAATCTTGGGGAAACCATTCCTAAACCCAAGATTGTGAGAAAAGTGCTCAGATCTCTACCCGAGAGATTCCATGCCAAAATCACTACTATTGAAGAATCAAAGGACATTGACAAAATTCATTTGACTGAGTTGGTTGGAAATCTGCAGACCTATGAGTTAGGTTTGATAAGGATTGGGAAATCAAGCAAGAGCAAGAGCATGGCACTGAAGGCCAAAATCAGTGACATGGATAAGTCTTCTGACGATAAAGATTCTAAGATGAAGTCCTACATTACTAGGTAATTCAAGAAATTCATGAAGAATGCTAATGGGAAGGGTTTCGACAAGGATCGTAAGCAATCTAGCTCCTCACAGTTCAAGAGCCAAGACAAAGGGAAGAAGGATGCTAGGGATGGTGGTCAGTACACTGTTCTTTCAGGACCAAAATGCTTTGGGTGTCAAGGTTTCGGTCACATGAAACAAGAATGCCCCACTTATCTCAAGACCATTGGGAAAAGCAAGGCACTTACTGCTACTTTGAGTGACACCGAGCCTGAGAATGATTCCGACAATGAGGATGACGAAATCCTGAATACCTTCACTACCACTATCAATCCTACTAAGGAGATTGTTGAAGATGTGGATGAAGAAGAGGAATTGGTGGAATCCAAATTTGATAAGATGGATGAACAAGATGATATCCACACAGCCTATGCAAAGCTATACAAGGTCTCAGAAAAACATGAGAAGTTGTATAGGTTGACCACCAAGAAGCTTAGTGATGTGAGCTAGAGCGAGAAGAAATATCTACAAAGTTTGATGAAGCAAATCAGACTATTAGAGCACTGAGGTTTGAGAATAACTTCTTGGCTGAGAAGACCAAAAAGCTTGAGGCAGAATTGTTCCAAGTCAAAGCTCAACCGAAAAGGACTTCAAGCGCTAAGCTAGATGAGATGCTCAGTCTTCAGAAATCTGCTTCTGATTGAACCAATTTAGGGTATGATTTCTCTTCTCCTAGTATTGCTTTTACTAGTACTACTATTTTTGTTCTTCCTGCTAATAATATTGAAACTGAGAACAATGTTGTTAAAAATGATTTAGCTAGTGAGAACATAGACAAGGGTAAATCTATTTTAGGAGCACCCTAAAAGCAGGATAAGAAAGAAGTTAAAAACCCCAGGGTTAAGAAGGATAACTCTCAAAAGCCTAAACAAAAGAAGCAGCATTTCTGTCATCACTGTGGAGCAGTTGGTCATACTTGACCAAATTGCTATAAGTGGTTAGCCACTCAACAGAGCAACGACATAATCGCATCGGGAAACCAGAATCAATTTCCATCATCTTTTGCTCCCCTTGGAGATCTTCTCAAATCCCTTATGTTCCTTTCGAACTTGAACGGTTTCAATTCTTCCCCCTCACCTCCGATTCAAGGATTCACTTAAAGGAAAGGTTCTTCCAAAGTATGGAAGGAAAAGGGCTCCAAGTGATTCTGTCACTTTTTCTCTCTCCTCTTCTTGTTTTTGTTTGCATTACTTGTGTGTTTTGCTTTATTTTTTTGAGTCGGTCTAGTTTTATGCATTGCTTTGTTTAATTTGTTTTTGTTTGTTTTCTCTTCATTTTTGTTTTTTTTTTTCTTTTTTTTTTATATAAAAATAAAAAAATTGAAAAATCATAAAAATACAAAAACAGTGTGTGTTATGTGTACATTGGTACTTGTGTATCTTGGATGGCCATTGAAACAAAGTTTTCTAAACTTTGTATCTTTTGTAGCTTAGATGAGCATCACTATGCACAACTAAGCAAGTGAGCTTTGTGGCTCGTGTATGTGATGAGTAAGATTAAGTTATATCTTGTACTTAACACTTGTATCACTTTTTTTGACAAGAAGGATTAGAAAATCCTAAGAGAAAGACATAAATAATCATCTCACCACTGTTGCCCGCCAATCATGAAATGACATATGTATACTTCGGCATAGCAAAAGTGCAATGTCAATGACATATGTATGCTTTGGCATAGCAAAAGTGCAATGTCAAAAGCTTAACATCATTGGGTAATTTTTTTCTCTCTCTTATATACACATGCATGATTTGCTTAAAAAGAAAATATGCAAAGAAAAATAAAAAGCAAAAAGATCAAAATGCTTTATATATGATTGCAAGCGTGTATTCTAGGAGATGTAGGAGTTATAGGATGTACCTCGAAGGTGATAGTCCCCATCAAATAGTTATGATTATGTATGAGTTAAAGTGATTTTCTCATATCTCAAATCGTCATAACATATAGATCCTTATGCAATCTTGTGATGTTTTTCACACACAACACGCAATATTCTTTGCTACTTTTGATACATGTGCAGGTACTATGAGATTTGGCCATCATAAGGTTTACATGTGTTAATGTATGCTCACTACACTGTCTTAACTTGTTTTTGAAATATAAAATTGGTTAGACTTGTTTAGTGTGTGTGTGTGTGTGTTTTGGGATCGTTGAGCTAAACATTTTTTTGTTGAGAGATGTTTTTGAGAGATCAAAATGTTGTTTGGATCCTTGGTTGAATTGCATGATTGATTGCATTCATATATGTGTTTTTCTCTTCTTGAAAAACTGTTTTTAAGCAATCTTAACAACTCCTCGACACCTCTCGATACATAGCTTATCAATCGAGCTCTTTTGTTACTTGTTATCGCAATCTCGACACCTCTCGATAGCTAGATGGATCGATTGAGAAACTTTCTTTCCCTTCGATAGCTCCTCGACAGCTACCTCGATCCATCGAGCTTCTTTATGAAGAATTCTGTTGTTTGACTCTCGATAGATTCTCGATAGCTGGCTCGATAGCTAGGAGATACGTTTTAAAGCTCGACAGATCCTCGATACATCTTGATCGATCGAGCTTTATGAAGTTTCTATATATATGCGCTTCACGATTTCTGATCTCACTTCTTCGCTCTCTCTATATAGTTTCTCATCTCTCTCACTCCCAAACACTCTCAACTCAACCACTTCATCTTCTCTACTCATTCCTTGATCGTTTGCTTGCATTTTCAAAGGTATGATCTCTTTTCTTATCTTTCATCATACATGTTCATGCATTCTGACTTAGATTTTGGGATTTTTTAAAATTTTGGTTTTTCAAAATTGATGAAGTTTTGGTGAAATTTTTGGGTTGGGTTATGCTTATGTGATCTTAAAACTTCATGCATTACATCTCATGTGCATTATAACTATATTTTCATGCATTTAGATGTGTGTTATATATGTTAAACTGATTGTGTGCTGATAGGATTGGATTGGATTGGGTTGAGCCCATGGTGCAATTTCTTTTGCATGTCACATGTTCATGCATTCCCATGCATACATACTCTCTATTCAATATATTTTGATATATTTGAACTGCTTGGGACTTTTCTGATTGTCTTTTTCTCCCTCTCTCTCTTCTGTTTGCGTTAGT
Source organism: Quercus robur (assembly GCF_932294415.1). Taxonomy (NCBI): domain Eukaryota; kingdom Viridiplantae; phylum Streptophyta; class Magnoliopsida; order Fagales; family Fagaceae; genus Quercus; species Quercus robur. Next base: position 5,662,212 of record NC_065538.1, read on the forward strand.
CTGCTTCTATGGCACCCAAACGCAAATCTACTCCGTCCTGGAACCCTCTTCGTTCCAGGGCATCCACTTCTTCCGATCCTACTCCCTCACATGTCCGATTCCGTGATGAGAAGACCAAATCGGACTTCTTTGAGAACTTTTCTTGACGAGGCATTCATTCTGAACGCCAAGTCATCTTGTTGGACTTCTCCGACACTGACCTTCTCATTGTCATTCATAGTAGGGAATGGGAGTCACTGTGTGACGTCCCGGTCACATGTCCATCCGTGCTGATCCAGGAGTTTTACTCCAACATACATGGATTTGATCTTTCAGTACCTCTTTTCATTACTTGCGTTCGAGGTATGCGCATTGTTGTCACACTGGAGATTGTCTCCGACGTGCTCCGTGTCCCTAGGGTAGAGCATCTTGACTACCTGGGCTGTGATCGTCTTAAGATAGTGTCTAAAGACAAGCTTATTTCTGCTTTCTATGAGCACCCTTCTAATTGGGGTGAACGTCAGTTCACTTACTGTTCAGGCTTTGCTAAAGGCCCTTGATTTTTGAACATGGTTATGACTTTTGTTCTTCATCCCTTATCTCATGATAACTCTATTACAAAGCCCCGTGCTCGGTTTTTGCTTTCCCTTTTTTAGCAAATTAGTATAGCTTTTCCTTTTCACTTCATTCTTTCTATCATAGATGTGTATAGGGATTCGGCGACCAATGATAAGCTTATCTTCCCTTCAGCTATCATGAGGATTTTACACCATTTTTATGCTCCTTTTCCCTTGTCCAACCACTTCACTATTATGAGTGCTATAGATGCCGCTACCGTTAAACGGAGCGAGGCACAGTTTCAGTCGAGGCAGTCCGGGTCAGCAGCTCCTCCCACTTCTTCGGCTCCATCCACATCCGCTTCCTCCTCTTCTACGAGCGATGTGACTCTTGAGGACATCATGGCGCAGCTTTAGCGCATGGATGCTTGCTTCGACACTCTTAGTGATGAGTTTTGTTAGGTGAACACCTGTGTGGGTCGTATTGCACGATGCCAGGTGGTCATGGGTGGCTTCATTGCTTCTCCTCCACCTACTCTAGAGGCTTCTGAGGATGAGGATGATGATGATGATGCTATTGCTATCTATGATGAGGATGATGGAGATGCTAGCTCTTCTAGTGCTGACGAGATGTCTACTTGACACTCTTACCCTTTGTCACTCGTGACAAAAAGGGGGAGTAGTTTTGATTATGAGAGTAGTTATAGTTAGGGAGAGAGTTAGTATAGGAGATATTTGTTAGGGGGAGTGTTGATTTTGAGGGATGTAGTGAGGATATTATGTATCTTTTTCTTTTCTCTACTTTAGATACATTTATATCTTGTATATGGGTCTTGTGACCATTTTGACATACATTGTACTTATATTCTTTACATATTGATGTATGTTTTTCACTTACCTTTTCATGTGTTGTTTCTTTTCTCTCTTTATGCACATGCTTCTTATAACTTGTATGCAATTTATTATTTCTGTTTCACACAAAGATGCCTTGATGAGTTTTGTTTAAAGTGTTTCAGAAATATAGGTTGTCAAAGTCTACTTGCCATAAACTCTTTTCTTGCAAAGTTTTTCAAGAGTCTGTGTTAGGATAGATTTTATTGTATTTAACAAGTGAATATGAGTTAAGTGATTTATGACTTCTCTAGTATCTCATTTATTTGTTGTGGTTTTGTCATAGATTGCCAAAGGGGGAGATTGTTAAGACATATGTGTTACACATGTTAGGAACATATGTCACTATTTAATGTAATTGGCTAATCCTTTGACAAAACGCACTTTACTTGTAATTGGGTAGATCTAGGATGTGTTTAATACTTCAAGAAACAAGGTTTCAAGTTCAAGTGTTAAAGCCATGCAAGTCTGTCCAAGATTCAAGTGTGAAAGGTGTTGTTCATTAAAGCTCGACAGCTAGCATCTATTGAGCCTTGAAGAGTTGTTCTAGCCCGTGGCTCGACAGCAGCTCGACAAACAGGTATCTGTCGAGGTTTATGAAACTCAAATTTTCAAGTCTATTTTTCATCCAATTCGTGAGTATGTGTTTAATACTTCAAGAAACAAGGTTTCAAGTTCAAGTGTTAAAGCCATGCAAGTCTGTCCAAGATTCAAGTCTAATAGGTGCTGTTCATTAAAGCTCAACAGCTAGCATCTATTAAGCCTTGAAGAGTTGTTCCAGCCCGAGGCTCGACAGCAGCTCGACAAACAGGTATTTGTCGAGGTTTATGAAACTCAGATTTTCGAGTCTATTTTTCATCCAATTCGTGAGTATGTGTTTGGGTTTTCTTTTCTCACAACCCTAAACATATATAAGGATTATTTTAAGGGCCGTCAAAGAACACAAGTTGCACAAGTGTTGAGCAAAGTTTGTTCATGCAAATTGTGACCGAAGACGGAATTTGCCCTAGTTCATCTTTCTTGTGAAGAAGCTACTGTGTTTATGCACCGTAGGGTTTTGTAACCAAAGAGCTTCTCGATCTTCATCGTGTGATGAACTGAAGAACTTTGCAGCCAACAACCTTCTCTATTTGGTGATTGAAGTCACGTACTAGGATCCGCGCAATTGGTTAGTCACGTACTGGGAGTCGTGCATTGAAAGGAGAGATTGTCACTATAGAACAAGTCTAATTGGGTATTGGGGTAAGGGTTCAACTTTAGGTTGGTATAAGGTACTGGGATTCCTTTACTTGTAACAGCTTGTTCTGATAATAGTGGATTCTCAAGAGTGGTGACCTTAAAATCACCTGGTGTGGTTTTTGCCGTGTAGGTTTTCCCAATTCGTAAACAAATCACCGTGTCAATTTAATTTCTGCTGCATACTTTAGTTAATTGGTGATTTATTTATGCTACCACATACTTTGCATGTTAATTTGATTAATTAATAAACTTGGTAAATTAATTAATTAATATATCACAAGAGGTCAATATGTTTTTGGCCTATCAAAGTAAACGTTCAAGAATGGATCTTACCCGAGTTGAGTGACGAGGTGAAATGTCTTGTGGAGGATCTTTAGGTGGAGTGAAAGCAGGAGACCCAAGCTCAAAGTTGTAGCTTGTCATTGACTTGTTCATTTGAGGGTGATCTAGGAGAAACTTGGATAGAGAAGTCCAAAGAAGGATCGGGAGCATCTATAGAAGGAAGATGTAACTCACCTGGAAATATTTTTAAAACAAAGTAGGTAGAAAGGTAAGAACAGAAGTGAGAGAGCTCAACAAAGAAGCAGTGTTCCCAAAATACAACATTTTGGGAAACACGAAGACGATGAGAGACAGGATCATAACACTGATCGGGAGCATCTATAGAAGTAAGATGTAACTCACCTGGAAAGATTTTCAAAACAAAGTAGGTAGAAAGGTAAGAACAAAAGTGAGAGAGCTCAACAAAGAAGCAGTGTTCCCAAAATACAACATTTTGGGAAACACGAAGACGATGAGAGACAGGATCATAACACTAATACCTCTTTCGAGTTTCGTCATGGCCAAGGAAACAACAATGTCTGGTTCGAGTCTCAAGTTTGTTGTGCTCATAAGGCTAAAGAAGAACGAAACATGTAGAATCAAAGGAGCACATGTGATGATAGTCATGAGGCGACCCAAAAAGGTGCTCATATGGAGTTTTATTATAGATGACAATGCTTGGAATGCGATTAAAAGCATGAAGAGTGGCTTCACCCCAAAATGGGGTAGGAACTTTGATAGAGAGAATAAGATAATGAATAGTATCAAGACTATGACAAAATTTTCGTTCGGCTTTTACTATTTTGCTTAAAGGTACTTAGACAAGTTAGGTGATGTATAGTGCAGTAGGAATGTAAAAGAACTTGAAAAGCATATTGAGTATATTCAAGAGCATTATCAGATCGAAAAATCTTGATATGTTACGAAAATTGTGTTTCAACCATTTTTGCAAAGTTATTGTAGATCGGTAGTAATTCAAAATGAGATTTCATAGGAAAAATCCAACTATAATGAGAATAATCATCAATAAAGATAACAAAACATTGAGATTCACCAATACTAGTAACAAGGGACGGTCCCCAAACATCAGAATGAATTAACTCAAAAATACCATTAGAGATAGATTCACTAATATTGAAAGGCAAATCTGGTTGTTTTCCTAATTGGCATGAGGTACAATCAAAATTGACTTTGGACACAGAACCTAACAAATCCCTAAAAGCTAATTGCTGGACTCGAGAAGAGGGTGCATGAAAGATGGAAATGAAAGATAGGATTAGCATAAAGATAAATGTCTAAAATATTTACAACATAGAATAGGAGCATAAGGGAGGTTAACATTAAGTCCGTAGAGCAATGATCGAATCCAAGCAATCTTAATAGTCAGCTAAGTCTTTATATTCAGATTTAATTCAAGAGAGAACAATGGATGTAGTTTCTTTGAGGACCAATAAATAAGATGTTGAGAATACACGTGTGAGTAAAGTCTCATATTAAATAAGAATAACAAGATAAAGTAGTTAATATAGCACAGTTAGGCCCAAACTCATTGGCTTAAGTCTTTTGGGTCAAGTGGTGTTTCTATATGTTATATTAACTACTCAAGAAGGCTCCCAAAGAGACTATCTCTACAACAAATGGCATCAAAGCTCAAGTGGCGTGTAGTGAAGGTAGAGAGGTGTTCAAGGTCCCTCCCTAGCGGGGATAGAGCATGCCTAAAAAAAGCCCAACAAAGAAGTATTATCAATGATACTAGATCACTGTAAAGCTTGCAGATCTCATGGATAAGAATGTGTGGGCTAGTTCTCATAGATGAGTGTGCATGATTGACACATGATTCCCATTGATGCGTACTAAAGGCCTGTGGATGACATGCTAGTGGTGATGGAAAAAACACATAGGCAATATGAGAGCTAGTAGGAGTCAAAACCCACAAAGAGGTAGAGACTCACACGTGCGAGAAAATTTGTTAGGAAAACACATGTGAGTAAAGTCTTATATTGCACTACTAAAATCGGTAATTTAAGCTGCGTTTTTGAGCTGCATTTTCTAAAAACACAGCTTTAGGGTCGAATTTTGAGCTGCGTTTTCTTTAAACGCAGCTTCAGGATGCTGTTTGAGCTGTGTTTATTAAACCCAGCTATAGACCAGCTCTGAAGCTGCATTTTTGGATGTTCGAGCTGCGTTTAGCTGGGTAGGATTGAAGCTACGTTTTCAAAAACGCAGCTTTAGTTCCAACCTGGGATTTTTATTTTTATTTTTTTCAATATATCTGAGAGCTGCGTTTAACAAACGCAGCTTCAAAACTTATAGAGCTGCGTTGTTCTAAACGCAGCTCTAGACATGTCAAAGCTGCGTTTAGAAGAACGCAGCTCTAATATGTGGTAGAGCTGCGTTTATTTAAACACAGCTCCAGACTCATTTATGCCGCAGCTATAGCCTTCCTATAAATTCAAAAAACCCCTAAAATTTCAACCCAATCAATCCCTAAATTGAAAAACACTCAGCTTCTCAACCTAGCTCCTGGTAATCTCGTCGCCGTGCTCTGAACCTCTCGCCGTCGTGCTCGATCTCAACCCACAGTCCGCAATCTCAACAATGCAGGGTGACCCAGTTGGCCTCTGACTTTGTTGCTTGGACCCACGCTCAGAGAGCTTGACCGCGAAGAACCTACTGTGCAGAGTTCGAGTTGTTGAACTGGTTCCTGGGCTCCGAGTGGCCAAGATTTCAGAGATTCGTTGCAAGGTGAGGGTTTGATTTGGGGTTTAATCTGGGGTTTTGAGGGGCTTCGGGTTTACTGTTGTTTTGTGTGTGTGTGTATGAATGTACGTTTGTGCAAGACCATTGGCTCAGTTGTTTGCACCTCTCCCTTCTTTACCTTCTTCTTCTCACCGTTCCCAACCCAGGTACTAGTACGTACCCTTTTTTGGTTTTTCTTTGACCTTATTACCCTCTTTGCTTTACTTCTTCTAGGCATTTTGTTTTTGGTATTGATAGTGGAAATTGATTTTGAATTGAAGGTTGGCGCACCCAGGAGGACCGTTGAGGACGAACAAGGCAGCGGCATTGGCGAAGTTTCTAGAAAGAAAGCTACAGGAGCCTGACGGTTTGGCGTCTATCAATCCCGATCTCGTCGAAATCGCTATCCAAAATACCAAACGCACCGTCTTGCCTTCTTGTAATTTCCTTCTCTATACTATTCTTTTTTTAGTACTATTTTTGATTGTCGTAATTTTTTTTTTTTTTTTTGGTAATATTCTCTTTTAAATTGGTTCCAACGTCTTCTACTGATGTAGTAATTTTTGCTTATACGCCGTCGTTTTTGGCAAATTAATGAGTTCCAAATTCCCAAAAAAAAAAAAAAATCCATAATATCTTTGTATTTTTTGAAAGCATAAGAAAAACTACTTTGTGTGGTTTTATTAAAATATTTATTGTAGCTAAGGATTAAATGAGAGAGGAAAAAAAAGTTAACTACGCCATTTAAACCTAGATAAGGAATGATAGGTGATTTTAAATGACGTGACACTGTATTCGTCTTTAGATTTGTTAAATAGCAAACACGAACAATGAAACTATGTGTTTGATGATTCTTTCTTTAATGAAACTATTTGTTTTGTTTGCAGGCTGATTTGGTTGCTTAGTGGATTGCTAAAAATTGTTTTCAAGATTGCCGTGTTTGTTTTTTCTCGACATCGTATGTGTCTAAGTTTTTGTGATAATTTTGGTCCTTAGAGATAGTTGAATGCATTTGTAATTTCACATAATCACATGCTTGATATTCTATAGGTTTCCCCGAATCCTAATGCTGAGAAAGCAGTAGTGCCGAAGGAAGAGATCTTGGATTTTGAGTAGTCACCTGAGCCCTCGAACGCAAGGCAATTTGAGGTATTGCCTTTTCTTTTTTAAATTGTTGATGATTTTGATGGGTATTGCGTCTGTTGAATTTTTCTGCATTTTTTATTTTATCTAATAGTTGCAAATTTGTTTTGTTTTTTTTTTTTTATAGAAAGCTTATTAGATGGTTGCAAAATTGTTTGGGGTTTGTGTTTGTTTTAACTTCGGTTCTTTTTTGATAGCTCTATTACTGTCCTTTTGTTGAGCAAGATTTTTTAGTCCTCTGAACTGAATTAGTAGCCAAATCCTTGCATTTTTTAAACTTCTCAAATATCTAGCAACTTTGGAAGTTGAACTTAGAAACTGAGTTTGTAAGTAATTTTCTCCATAAAGTTCATTATTTTTTTGGTTCTTCCTTGCCATTCCAGGACAATGTTGCAAGTTCAAACACAAGCAGCTTAAGATCATTCTTTATTGGAATGGCATTCTTATTTCACACACACCCATAACATTCATCACACTCTTAAGAATTTTTGTGATTGAAAAATATAGCAATTCCAAATTATGATGGATGTCAATTATTAAAATTTACTCAAAAAATAGAAGAATTATGTTTGTGATTGTAATTCTGAAAGTGTTAAATTTTTTTTTTTCTTTTCAATAGCTAAAAGATACTCCTTCCTTGATTGTGATAAACGGTTATTTTTGGCCAAACTATGTTTGTTTTTCACATTAGGAGTGCGATAATTCTCTAGTCCTAATATAATGAATCGAGTTAAAAAGGGACATTAGTGGTGGGTAAAGCAAATAACTTGAATATCTCAATGAGTTAAGAGCTTTTGGAATATAAAATTGCGGAAAGAATATGCGAAGGACAGTTTGCATCATTAGAAGTCCTATCTTCTAAGATGATGGGTTTCCCTTTCACTTAAGAGAACCTTTTTTTTCCACAATACTGTGGACCCTTCTTAATTTCATGGCCATTTCCTTCTTGAACATGTTTTAATCTTGCAGACACAACGTTTTTGTTTTATTCATGCCTCCATATGTGTATATGCACAAATGTACATAAAAGGAGAAATTGTTTTGTGATAGTACCATGAGCCGCGTGTTCTTCTCTTAGGCGTAGGCTTTTAATCCCCACTCACTTTCTTTTGACTTTACACACCAATTGTGATATAATGATTAGAGTTTTGTTTATTATACATAAACTATTACATAATTTTATATGCATTTCATTTTGAATTGAAATTGTGACTTCAGAGTCAATTTTAATTTAAAAATTAGATGTGTGTAAAATTATGTATAATAATTTGTGTGCAATAAATATTACCCTAATGATTAAGTCGCTTTTTGGCCGGTAAAATATCTCCCTCCAGTCATTCTGGACTACACTCATACACGCAGTCTCTCTATCTGTCCCTCTCTTTTTTATATAAAGGTTACTTCTCTTTCTTTCATATGTCACTAAGTAGCTAGACAGGCACATGCTATCTTAAATAGGTAGAATCTATGTTTTTTCTTCTTTAAGTTACAATTAGGAGGGCTAGCTAGTTTCTTTTGCAACTCCTTTATTTCACAACTTCTTTATTTCTTCAAATTGTTTAGCCTGTCCTAGTCGCTTTAACTAGTTTTTCCTTTTCTAGCCCAGCAAAGTGATCTTTCCCTGTCCTAATCGCTACCCATTCTCATGCTTTTGTTTCCTTTATCATTGTAGTCAACAATGTTAGAGAGATAAGCTTTACATAAAAATTTTAAAAAAGAAAGAACACGTCCACGTCTTCATCTTCGTGCATTGCCATGCAAGTAATCTTTCACTCTCCATCTAGCCCTTATCTTTGAAGTTCACCCTCTTGCATATGACTATCCAAAATTAACTGAAATTTTAATATTCTTTACTTTCTTGGCAGAACTGATCAGTACCATCAAAGCTCCAATATGTGCATTGCAGATTAGAAGTCCGGAACCTTGTTGGAGACTCTAAAACAGGTAAAGTTTAAAGAAAATTTCATCGTCAATTTAAGCATGTATACTTTGTTATGTGGCCAAGAAAATTTTTACAGCTATAAGCTTCTATTGACCAAGACCAAGTGATTGGTCTAATTAATGGTTCTCTGCTTCATGTAATCCATAAAGTTCCGGGCTCAAATCTTCTAATCAATACCTTGGACCATTCTTTCTTGTAATTATACGATGTGTCATACTACACTGACTGAATAATCAGGCTTAATTATACGATGTGTCAGAATAATCAGGCTTAATTATGAGACCAAAAGATAAGTGCAAAATAATAAGTCCAAACCCCACCTAAGTGTAAGATCAGGAACTTGTAGATAAGGGTAATGTATTACTTAGTTGGAAACAATAATGCATGTATGAATAAGCATGCAGCATGTTAGGCGTGATGCCTAGACAAAGAAAGAGAGAAAAAAAAGTGTCTAATCAATGTTGTTTATAGTTGTTAAAATGTCACCCAAAATCTTATATTCATGGCAAATTTTATTCAGTCCTAGACCTTCACAAATTCCCATCAAATTTAGTTAATTAGTGCTATCATTTTCAATTTAGTATTATTATTATTATTTTTTTTTAATCTATGAGGCCTATTTTATCATCTTAGATGTATGAGGCCTATTTTCCATCTCTAAATAGGAAGTATGGATTTATGCGACTGTTGAAGAATGTTTTCTGATTTTGTTTAATTAACCTTGTATGTTACTTATGTTCCATCTCTTTTTCTATATACAGGTTAAGAATTTAATAGCTTGATTTGGTTATTGTGAATTGGCTACTGCAAATCTTTCTGATCAACTGGTTCCACAACTTGGTCAGCTTTTAAATCTGCAATACTTGTAAGTCATCTTGACATGCAGGGCAAGTTGTCTGACTGTATTTTTTTTTTTTTTTTTTTTTGTGTGTGTTGCATGAGTTAGTGCCAGGATATGTCCACACAAGAAATAGACTTCACTACCCATAAGAAATTCTTAGGCTGCTTGTAAAACCCCCACCTCCTTGATTAATTATAGTTGGGTCCTTTTCTCATTTGAAGTTCATCTCTGCATGTAAAAACCAAAGTTTGTTGGGAACTTTTATTTTATATGTAATTATTTGGATATGTAATTAATCTTTTGGCAACGAACTTAATTGTTTTGTTTATGTAAAACTATCGTTTATGTAATTAATATTTTGGTAATGGTTTGATACTATATAGTATCAAATATGCAATTTGTTTTGTTGATATTTTGGTAATTAATGATTTCATATATGCAATTTGTTTTGTTGGTTCAGTATTGTTGCATTTGAGTGTTGGCAGGAATGTGTATGTGGAATTACAAGTTTTGTATTGGACAGTAATCTTAGGAAGAAAAAAAATATTAAAAAAAAAAAAAAAAAAACCCTACAGCTGCGTTTGAAACGCGGCTCTAACACATAGTATAGCCGCGCTTTAGACATAAAACGCAGCCCAAGCTGACCTATAGCCGCGTTTTCTACAAAAACGCAGCTATAGGTCCCGAACCAATGCACTGTGTAGAACCCTGGCTATAGCTGCATTTCAAACGCAGCTCTATGTTGCATCTATAGCTATAGGTCCCTCACCTGGGAGTTTAAAAAACGCGGCTCTAGGACAAAATAAACGCGGCTATAGATATCTTTTGGGCTGCATTTGAAACGCAGCTCTATGTTGCACCTATAGTTGCGTTTTTGAAGAAAACGCAGCTATAGGTCCCGCATCTGGGGTTGTAAAAAAACGCGGCTCTAGGATGGCTGAAACGCAGCTACAGACGCCGATTTGGGCTGCGTTTTTAAAAACGCAGCTCCAGGTCCCTGCAAGGGGCTATAGCCTCGCTGCATAGGCTGTGTTTGCAAACGCAGCCATAAAAACGCAACTATAGGCTATAGCTGCGTTTTTTATAGGCTATAGCTGCGTTTTGCAAATGCGGCTATAGCCTTATTTTTTTGTAGTGTTGAATAAGTATAACAAGAGAGAGTGCTTAATATAACCCATAAACTTAAATCTTTTGGGTCAAATTGTGTCCCTATATACTATATTAACTACCCAATGAAGCTCCCCAAAGTGTTATCTCCCCAACTTGAGATTATAAAATGCCATAACAACAGTGAATGCAAAGGCTTACAACTTATCATTCAAGCGGAGGATGCATAGCCAAAACATCCAAAAGTCGCCTTAAATAAATTGGGTTGGGCAGAGACACCATTAGTCACAGTATTTTGAGTGTCTTGCATTATGTTTGCATAAGTATCTTTTATTTTGATGATGTGAAGCTAACCAAGGCAAGGTCATTTAAACTCATTCTGGAGAGTAAATTACAGATACATGATTTCACCGTCAGAACCATGTATCATGGTAATTTAAGCGAAATAGTAGGAATTGAACCTAGGATGTTTGGATGTAAAATTCATTCCAGACCTCAAACCATTAGACTACCCCATTACCTATATGTTTATATGAGTATTTAAGAACCGTAACCGATAAAGATTACCAAAATTCAAAAGTATGAATTTTCTATATATAAATAAGATGTGGTTAATATAAAGAAACATAGATTCCAACCCTCATTCCCTCTCTTTATAAGGGATATATATTATTTGAAATTAAAAAATATAAATAAAAAAGGTCAAAATGAAGTAAGAAAATTACCTAAGTTCTTTGTAGTAAAGGCACCATAAATGGCAGCGTGAACAATTGCTTTTCCAGCCACATATAGTAGGCGAGTGAGTTTATTCATCATGAGCTTCAAAAGTTCGACATCTCCAGCCTCGGCCACCATATGTAAAGGAGAATTGTTTTCCTCGTTAACCTGAAAATAGGACACTTCTGGATCCATCTCAACCAAGAAACTAGCCACCTCATGATACTTTCTTTTCATTTTCGAGTCCACATTTTGGTATTTGTTTATCAAAGCCACATGCAGTGCAGTATTCCCCTCCGTGTTTTGCTCCCTCAGTAGTCCAAAATAACGAGATTCTTCCGACTGCTGGTAAGATGGGAGCAAAAGTTTAACTATAGGCAGAGGCCCAACACTTGCAGCAACATGTAGAGCAAGGTTGTCAGTGGAATTCTTTTTTCTGACAAGTTCTTGGCACCCTTTGGTCTGGAGGATCACTTTTACAAGCTCATCATGGCCAGAGCTTGCCGCAACATGAAGGATTGTATTTAACTTGGGGCTTGTCGTACTATTTCTTGGATGTAAGCAATGTTCCCACCTTTTACAGCCTTGTACAATTCAGGATTCATGTTTGTAGCCATCACTGAAGGGCTTTCATCAACTATGACTGACTCGCGGATACCTTGATCTCTATCCATCCGAGCATTAACATCAACGCAAGAAGGCATATATTCATCATGATTCATAAAATTGAGCTGTAGCAACGTGGAGCTCGCACCTTTTTCAGCTGTGCCTGACTCCTCCAAGAGATCTCTCTCCATGTAAAACTCAGCCTTTTGCGGTTTTTCATAAATGAAAGAATCGGATTGTAGCTCCAGGGAGCTCCCACCTCTCTCTTCCATGTACAATACATAATTCTTGTTTGTGATCATCACCAAAGGGCTGTCAGCTATGTCTGCCTCGAGGAAATCTTTCTTCATTTCAGCATCAATTGAAACGTGGTCCATTTGCACCGAAGACAACTCCTTTGTCAGTTGGATCTCATCAGCGGAGCCGGAGCTTGTACTGGCCATTAAGGATTTTTGGAAGTAATAAAGCTCTCTGTTAGTTAGTTAATTACAATTTGCTGAATCCTAAACAACAAATGGTTGTGGCCACTCCCTCTTCCCCCATTTCCAGTCCCACCAAAGCAGACCCCTAAAAGTTGACAAATTATGGAAAAAAAAAAATTGGAAGGTGATCAAAATATTCTGGGTACACCATCTACTTTCAAACCAACATAGTCAATATATACTGCTTGGTTCTTATACAAGTTATACTCCTTTGCTAAATTCAATTGAGAATCATAGTCAAATTTGACCAAGTTTCTTGAATGTTGCGGAAATTTCTCAAAGATTAGTAGAGAACCTTCATCCAAAAAAAAAATAATAATAATAAATTTAAAAAACTAAAAAAAAAGGAAAAAAAAAAAAAAAATAGACAACTCCATTCCTTGCAACTTACGCTAAATTATTCCATTCGAATATTGCATGTTGGCATTTTATATCATAGTCAATTTTGTACAAGTTTTTTGAATGTTGCGGAACTTTCTCAAAGATTTGTAGAGAACCTTCGTCCCAAATTTATATAAAAAAAAATTAAAAAAAAAAAAGAATGGAAAACATATAATATATGATTTGTTGCAAACTAAGTTATAACAACTCCTGTAAAAATGCACACATGTCAATATCTCAAATAGACACCTGTCCAGACTTATGTTTTTCCTTGTCAAGATTGAATTTTTCACCAAATGGAGTCTATTTGAGGCATTGACACATGAAAATTTTACAAGAGTTGCTACAACTTAGTTTATAAAAAATCTTTGCCCTTCAAATATTGCGTGCTAGCATTTTATGGTTCGAGTAAGTAAGAGGTTCATTGATGTATATGTGTTGAGGAATAAATATCTTGGAGAGCTTTTTTGAATAATTAATATAATATACAGAGACATACTTTAACCTAAAAGGCCTAAGTCCAATGGGTATGTGCTTGATTAGGTTATATTAACCACTCATTTTTCTCTTTATTATTCAATGTGCATGATTTTACTCACATTTGATATATACCCAACAATATATTTTTGGGAACTTGCCTCAAATTCCTAATTGAAGAATGGAAAATTAATTTGGGTTTCCTAGGTTCAAAAGGAGAAATCATTCTTTGGTGTGGAAGGAAAGTTTATTCCTTGTTAAAGAAGTAATGTATTCCTTATCCAAGAGGGAATATAAAAAGAGTCTTATAAATAGACAATACTACAAAGAATTTAAGGGTTTTGGCCCAAGGATCCTCCCTATACGGAGAGAGAATATAGAGCACGAAACCAAAAGAGAAAAAAAAATTGCTTGGGAGATAACGCAAGGAGAAAGACAACGAGGATAATTTGTTAGATGTTGCAAAGTGCCAAAGAAAGAGGTGTCACATAGAAAAAGATAGCTAATGAGAGCTATGTGGGAAAGAGAAAGAAGAAGAGAAGGAAGCTAGAGAGGAGAGAGTAAAGTGTTGCCACCTTCGAGAAGATAGCAAAGGAGAGCTACGTGGAAAAGCGAAAGATGAAGAGAAGAAAGTTAGATAGGAGAGAACAAAGTATTGCCACTTTTGAGATAAATAATTAGTGTGTGTGAGAGCAAAGAAAAACAAGAGATATTTTTCTTTAGGTGTGAGACATATACAAAGATATTGTAATTGATTTGATAATAATAAAATTGATTCAGAGTTTGTCCTGTGGTTTTTCTATTTAAAAAGAAAGAGTTTTCCAAGTAAATATTTGTGTTCTTGTGTGTTATTGCTATTTGGATTGATAATATTAGTAATAATATTATTTGGGACCCAATTAGGAAATAATAGGTTTATAATTATTCAATACTTCGGGAACATGATAAATGCATGAGAAATAAATTGATGATCTCCATTCTTTAAACAGGTAAGAATTTTACCTATCCCCTTCACTGAAACTTTGGATGAGACACCAAAGGTAACATTCCTGACCATTGATTCATCAATCTCCATGAACATCATTTTATTCCCACACATATGGTTACTAGCACCAGAGTCAAGATACCAGGCACCATTTTCTTCTCTGTCTTCTCCTTTGTATGCCAACAACAAAGTCGGCTCCACTTCTTCATTCTTATCTTCAACATAATTAGCTTTCTCCTCAATAGTTTTAGCGTCATTTTTACATTCAGAAGCATAATGCCCAAACTTTTGACAACTATAACATTTCATATTAGACTTATCATACCTTCTTCTATATGGTCTTGAGAAAATTCCTCTTCCACGATCTCTTATGGATTGTGAAATTTTGTTAGGACATTTGTGAATCATGTTAAGAACATATGTCATTTAGAATTGGCTAATCCTTTGAAGAAAAAAAAAACGCATTTTACTTGTAATTGGGTAGATTTAGGATAGTTTAAGTTTTCAAGAAACATGTTGTTTAAGTCAAGAGTTAAAGCCATGCAAATCTGTTCAAGAAACAAGTGAAGAAGTGTTGTATTTTAAAGCTCGACAGATAGCTCAACAAATTGTATCTATCGAGGTTTAAATGGAAATTTTAGCCCGATGCTCGACAGCTGCTCAACAGATAACCTATCTATCGAGAATTACGAAAATCAGTTTTTCAGATATGATTTCACACATATCCATGTGTATGTCTTTAGGCTTTCTTTTCTCACAACCCTAAACATATATAAGGATTATTTTAAGGGCCGTCTTAGTTGATGAAACTTGATGCAAAGGTTTTGTTTAAGCAGATTGTGACCGAAGACGAAATTTGCCCTAGTTCATCTTTCTCTTGAAGAAGCTGCTACGTTTGTACGGTGTAGGGTTTTGTAACCAAGGAGCTTCATGATCTTCATTGTGTTGATGAATTGAAGAACTTTGCAGCCAACATCCTTCTCAAGTTGGTGTGTTAGTCACGTACTTGGATCCGTGCATCGATTGGTTAGTCACGTACTGGGAGCTGTGCATTGAAAATGAGAGATTGTCATTACAGAACAAGTTTAATTATGTATTGGGGTAAGGGTTCAACTGTAGGTTGGTATAAGGTACTGGGATTCCTTTACTTGTAACCGCTTGTTGTGATAATAGTGGATTCTTGGGAGTGGTGACCTTAAATTCACCCAGTGGGATTTTTGCCTTGGAGATTTTCCCCATTTGTAAACAAATCACCATGTCAAGTTTATTTTCCACTGCATTTAACTTAATTGGTGATTTGTTTGTGCTACCACGCATATTGCATATTAATTAACTTAATTAATTCACTTGGCTAATTAATTGATTAATTTATCATAAGGGGTCAATACAATCTTGGCCTATCAAGTGGTATCAGAGTGGGCACACTTTGATTAGGATTAATCCTTGCTGTGTGATCCATTGACCCCTATTGTCATGGATAGAGGACAATCGTTAATTATACCTCCTTTATTTGATGGCACTAACTATGCATACTGGAAAGAACGCATGAGAGCTTTCTTACAGTCTTTAAATGAAAAAGTGTGGCAAGCTGTGGAGATAGGCAGGACAAGCCAAAGAAAGCGCCGGTTGATTAAGATGATGCAAAGATCAAAGCAACAAACTTCAACAGTAGAGTATTGAATGTTTTATTCAATGCAGTCACGAATGAGAAGTTTAAGAAGATATCCTCTACTGAAATTGCAAAGGAAGCATAGACCATCCTCTAGACAACCTATGAAGGAACCAAGGCTGGCAAGGACTCAAAGCTTCAGAGGCTTACCATAAGCTTTGAAGAGATTAAGATAGAGGAGGATGAGTTGTTCGATGAGTTCTATGCCAAGCTCAAGGAAATAGTGAACTCAGCCTTTAATCTTGGGGAAAGGTGCTCAGATCTCTTCCAGAGAGATTTCATGCCAAGATCACCGCTATTGAGGAATTGAAGGATATTGGTAAAATTCCTTTGACAGAGTTGGTTGGCAATTTGCAAACCTATGAATTGGGTTTGTCTATGATCGAGAAATCAAGTAAGAGCAAGTGCAGGGCACTAAAGGCCAAAAGCAGGGATACCGATAAGCCTTCAAATGATGAAGATTCTAAGACGAAATCTTATATCACAAGGCAGTTCAAAAATTTTATGAATAATTCCAATGCTAAAGGATTTGACAAAGACCGCAAGCAATCCAATTCGTCTCAGCTTAAGAACCAAAACAAAGGAAAGAAGGATAGTAAGGATGGTGGTCAGTACACTATTCCTTCTGGACCAAAGTGCTTCGGATGTCAAGGCTTTGGACACATAAAACAAGAGTGCCCAACATATCTCAAAACCATTGGAAAAAGTAAGGCACTTGCTTCTACCTTGAGTGACACCAAGCCTGAGGATGATTCGGATAATGAGGATGATGGAAACTTGAATGCCTTCACTGCCACTGTAAATCCTACTAAAGGGATTGATGAAGAAGAGGATTTGGTGGAGTCTAAGTTTAAGAAGATGAATGAACAAAATGACATTCACACAGCCTATGAAAAATTGTACAAGGTCTCAGAAAAGCATGAGAAATTATATAGGTTGGCCACCAAGATGCTCAGTGATGTGGAGCTCAAACGAGAAGAAATCTCCATAAAGTTTGATGAAGCTAATCAGACCATTGGAGCACTGAGATTTGAGAACAATTTCTTGGCTAAGAAGACCAAGAAGCTTGAAGTGGAGCTGTTTCAAGTCAAAGTTCAGTTGGAGAGGACTTCAAGTGAAAAGCTTAATGAAATGCTCAGCTTTCAAAAATCTGCTTCTGATTGAACAGGTTTGGGGTACGATTTCTCTTCTTCTAATATTGCTTCTTCTAGTACTACTGTGTTTGTTTCTCCTACTAATAATGTTGAATTTGAGAACAATGATGTCAAAATTGCTTTAGCTAGTGAGAACATAGACAAGGGTAAATCTATCTTAGGAGCACCCCCTATGCTTAATAAGAAAGAGACTAAAAACCCTAGGGCTGGGAAGGGCAATAACCAAAAGCCTAAACAGAAGAAGCAACATCTTTGTCATCACTATGGAGTGACTGGACATACTTGACCTAATTGCTATAAGTGGTTAGCCACTCAACAGAGCAATAGTATGATCTCATTGGGAAACCTAATTCAGTTTCCATCATTTTTTGCTTCTCTTGGAGATCTTCTCAAAGGCCTCATATTCCTTTCAAACTTGAACGGTTTCAATTATTCTCCCTCACCGCTGGATCAAGGGTTTGCCAAACGAAAAGGTTCTTCCAAGGTGTGGAAGGAAAAATGATCTAAGTGATTTAGTCACTTCTCTCTCTCTCTGCCCCTCTCTTTTGATTATGCATTACTTGTGTGTTTTGCTTTTTTGTTTTAAGTCAGTCTAGTTTTTATGCTTTGCTTTGTTTAACATGTTTTTATTTGTCTATTTTCAGTTTTGCTTTATTTTTTTCATAAATAAAAAAAATTGAAAAATCAGAAAAATACAAAAACAGTGTGTTTTGTGTACATTGGTACTTCTGTACCTTGGATGGCCATTGAAACAAAGTTTTCTAAACTTTGATTTTTTATAACTTAGATGAGCATCTCTATGCACAATTAAACAAGTGAGCTTTGTGGCTCGTGTTTGTAATGAGTAAGATTAAATAATCTCTTGTACTTAATACTCGTATCACTCTTTTTGACAGGAAGGACTAGAAAATCCTAAGAGAAAGGCATAAATAACCATCTCACCACTGTTGCCCGCCAATCATGAAATGACATCTATATGCTTCGGCATAGTAAAAGTGCAATGTCAAAAGCTTAATATAATTAGATATTTCTTTTCTCTCTCTTATATGCCCATGCATGATATGCTTAACAAAAGAAAAATATGCAAAGAAAATAAAAGCAAAAAGAATCAAAATGTTTTATATATGATTGCAAGCGTGTCTTCTAGGAGATGTGGGAGTTATAGGATGTACCTCAAAGGTGATAGTCCCTATCAAGCAGTTATGATTGTGTGTGAGTTAAATTAATTTTCTCATATCTCAAATCATCATAACATGTAGACACTTATGCAATCTTGTGATGTTTTTCACACACAACACGCAAATTCTTTGCTGCTTTTGATACATGTGCAGGTACAATGTGATTTGGCTATCACAAGGAATGCATGTGTTAATGTATGCTCACTAAACTGTTTTGACTTGTTTTTGAAATATAGAATTGGTTAGAATTTTTTTGTGTGTGTGTGTGTGTGTGTTGTGGATCTAAATGCTTGGCATTTTTCTTATTGAGAGATGTTTTTGAGAGTTTAAAATGTTGATTGGATCTTTGGTTAAGTAGCATGCTTGATTGCATTCATTTCTGTGTTTTTCTCTTCTTTGAAAAACTGTTTTTGCACATCTCGACAGCTTCTCGACACCTCTCGACAGCTAAGCTATCTATCGAGCTCTTTGATCTTCCTTTCTCGATAGAAGTTATCGCAATCTCGATCCATCGAAGTTTTTGAGAATTTGTCTCGATAGCTTCTTGACAGATTCTCGATCCATTGAGAAAGTTTTTGTCTACTCAATAAATGCTTGATAGTAGTTCGATCCATCGAGGTCTCTTTGCTGTGGATAGCTCTCGATAACACCTCGACAGATACATCTGTCGAGAATTACTACTCAACAGCTCTCGATCCATCGAGATTCGTGTTTTTCTATATATAGCTTCAGCGCGAATTTCTCTCATTTCTATTTGATTTCTCTCGACAGAAAAACCTCTCTCTCTCTCTTTCTCTCCCAAACACTTCTCACTCAAACTCTTCATCTTCCCCACTTGGATTTCGGCCTAATCCTTGCATTTTCTCACTGGTAAGATCTCTTTTCTCTCATTAATCATGCATTTCATACATTCTAACCTAACTTTTGGGGTTTTTGAAATTTTTTTGGGATTTTTCAAAATTGATGAAGCTTTTGTGAAATTTTTAGAATGGGTTTTGTTTAAATGATCCTATATGCTCATGCAATGCATCACATTTGCATTTTCACAATGTTTCATGCATTATAAATGTGTGTTTTCTATGTTGAAATCTTTTGTGTTAGTAGGATTGTATTGGGCTGAGCCCATAATGTTTTTATTGTTGCATGTCACATGTTCATGCATTTTTCATGTATACGTACCATTCTTTTCCTTTTTATTGATATTGATTTTGTTTGGTACTTTTCAGCTTGTCTCTTTCTCTATATCTATCTCTCTTTCTTTTAGTTAGTTTGCTCATGGCATCAAAAAGCGAGTCTACTCCGTCCCGAAACCCTCTTCGTTCCAGGGCATCATCTTCTTCTGATCCTACTCCTTACCATGTCAGGTTCCATGATGATAAAGCCCATCAAGACTTTTTGGAGAACTTTTCTCGATGCGACATTCATTCAGAATGCCAAGTCGTCCTTTCAGACTTTTCCGATACTGACTTACCCACTTTCATCTACAGTAGGGGTTTTACTCCAATATGCACGGATTTGATTACTCCGTATCTCATTTCTTCACTTGCGTTCGAGGTATGCGTATAGTAGTCACTCCGGATTTTATATCCAAGGTGCTACATGTTCCGAGGGTATCACATCCTAATTACCCCAGCTATCATCGTCTTAAGACTGTGTCTAAAGATAAACTCATGTCTCTATTTTGTGAGACGCCTTCATCATTGGGTGAACGTCAAAACACCTCATGGTCGGGCTTTGTAAAAGGTCCGAGGTTCCTGAATATGGTGATGACATTTGTTCTACATCCCTTGTCTCACTATAATTCGATTACTGAGCCTCGTGCTTGCTTTTTGTTATCTATCCTTAAGATGCTTTCCATAGACTTTCCCTTTCACTTCATACTTTCCCTTATAGATGTTTATAAGGATACGGCAACCTGTGATAAGTTTATTTTCCCTTCGACTATCACGCGGATTCTTCGCCATGCGTTTATCTCCTATCCCGAGTCTCCTCACTTCTCCATTATGTGTGCCATTTGTGTGGCAACTGTTAGATGGAGCAAGGCCCAGCTTCGACCGAAGTGGCCACAGATCGAGACGATGACTCCTCCAACTTCTTTCGTTCCATCCACATCCACTCCTTCTTCTTCTGCGGGTGGTGTGACCTTTGAGGCAGCCATGGCGCATCTTCAGCGCATGGATGCTCGCTTTGATACACTCACTACTAAGTTGTATCAGGTGAACACCCGCGTCGGTCGTATTGCACGACGACAGGCTCCCCTTGGTGGCTTCGTAGAGTCTCCCTTCCCTTCTTTAGAGGCTTCTGAGGACGAGGACAATGATGGTGACTCCAATAGTGATGTTGATGCTGATGAGGATGAGGATGCTAGCTCTTCTGGTGACGATGAGATGACTGCTTCTCAGTGACTTACTCTTTGTCATATGTGACAAAATAGGGAAGTAGTTTTGGGTATAAGAGTAGTCATGTACTTAGGGGGAGAGTTAGTATAGGACATTTTTGTTAGGGAGAGTGTTTATCTTTTGAGGGATGTAGTGAGGACTTATGTATTTTATCTTTTCATTCTCAAAAAAAAAAAAAAGTATTTTATCTTTTCTTTTCTTTCTATTTTAGATACATTGTTCTTACACTGCGATAGCAAACCTTGTACTCATTTTTGTTCTTACATTGTATTTTATCTTTTCTTTTCTTTGTTATTACATTCTTTCACCTATCTTTCCATGTGTTGTTTCTTTTCTCTCTTTATGCATATGCTTCTTAATTATTGTATGCAATCTTTTATTTCTGTTTCACACTAAAATGCCATTATGAGTTTTGTTTAAAGTGTTTCATAAATACTGGTTGTTGTCTTCCATGCTATGAACTCTCTTCTTGCAAAGTTTTTCAAGAGTTTACGTTAGGGTAGATTTTATTGTATTCAACAAGTGAGTATGAGTTGAATGATTTATGACTTCTCTTATATGTTCATTTGTTTATTGTGATTTTGTCACAGATTGCCAAAGGGAGAGATTGTTAGGACATATGTGAATCATGTTAAGAACATATGTCATTTAGAATTGGCTAATCCTTTGACAAAACACACTTTACTTGTAATTGGGTAGATCTAGGATGGTGTAAGTCTTCAAGAAACATGTTATTCAAGTCAAGAGTTAAAGCCATGCAAATTTGTTCAAGAAACAAGTGAAGAAGTGTTGTATTTTAAAGATCGATAGATTGTATCTATCGAGGTTTAAAAGGCAATTTTAGCCCGATGCTCGACAGCTGCTCAATAGATAACCTATCTATCGAGAATTACGAAAATTATTTTTTCAAATATGATTTCACGCATATCTATGTGTAGGTGTTTAGGCTTTCTTTTCTCACAACCCTAAATATATATAATGATTATTTTAAGGGCCATCTCAGTCGATGAAACTTGATGCAAAGGTTTTGTTCAAGCAAATTGTGACCGGAGACAAAATTTGCCCTAGTTCATCTTTCTCTTGAAGAAGCTGCTACGTTTGTACGCTGTAGGGTTTTGTAACCAAGGAGCTTTGTGATCTTCATCGTGTTGATGAACTGAAGAACTTTGCAGTCAACATCCTTCTCAAGTTGGTGTGTTAGTCACGTACTTGGATCCGTGTATCGATTGGTTAGTCACGTACTGGGAGCCCTGCATTGAAAATGAGAGATTGTCACTGCAGAACAAGTCCAATTGTGTATTAGGGTAAGGGTTCAACTGTAGGTTGGTATAAGGTACTGGGATTCCTTTACTTGTAATCGCTTGTTGTGATAGTAGTGGATTCTCGGGAGTGGTGACCTTAAATTCACCCGATGGGGTTTTTGCCTTGGAGGTTTTCCCCATTCGTAAACAAATCACTGTGTCAACTTTATTTTCTGCTGCATTTAACTTAGTTGGTGATTTGTTTATACTACCATGTGTATTGCATGTTAATTAACTTAATTAATTCACTTAGCTAATTAATTGGTTAATTTATCACAAGGAGTCAATACATTCTTGGCCTATCAACTTTGACCCCTCTCTTCATAATTGGGAGAGTTTTGACCATTCCTTCCTCCAGATCCTCTCCCTCTACCACGTCCACGTCCTTGGCCTCTTTGGCTACTTTCGCTCCCACCTTTTCATTCAAGGTGAGCTTTGCTTGTAGGACTTGCTCCAAAGGCTCTTGCTTCTTCTTATTGTGCCTTGCTTCATGGGCTTGTAATGATCCCATGATCTGGTCAATGGTCACTGACTCCAAGTCTTTTGATTCCTCAACCTCCACAACGATATAGTCAAACTTAGAAGTTAATGATCATAGGATTTTTTTCTACCACACGGACATCATCCAAGTTCTCACTATATCTCTTCAGTTGATTTACAATTGCCAACACCCTTGAAAAATAATCTGAAATATGTTTAGATTCTTTCATATGCAAACCTTCAAACTCACCTTTCAATGTTTGAAGGCGAACTTTTTTCACTTTATCAACTCCCTTTAGAGAGATTTTAAGAATCTTCCATGCTTGCTTGGATGAAATTGCATTTGCAACTTTCTCGAACAAAGTTTCATCCAAACCTAGATAGATCAATGTAAGAGCCTATTGATCTTTCTTTCAAGCCTTTTGCAAGGCTTCCTTTTGGTTTGGCCTCAAAGATTCTTCATCTTGTGACTCCACATAACCTTTCTTCACAATCTCACACGCATCTTGGGATCCAAGCAACGCCTTCATTTGGATACTCCAATTTTCAAAGTTTTGTTTGGTAAGTCAAGGAAATTGGAACAACACCATCCCATTAGCAATAGTCATTCTTACAACGAACCGATTGGCTCTAATACAAGTTTGTTGGAAATAAAACAAAATACTGATAGACCTTTCCTCACTTACTCTCACAAACACTCACACACTACTTAGTGTATAAGAGACTCACACTCACAAATTAAATAAAGGGAGAGAGTGGAGAGGGAAGAGTTAGAACTCTTTAAAGATTTGTATTTCTCTTCAACTCTTGCATAGAACTTGACGGATGAATGGGTTTATATAGTACACCATCCAACCTTTAACTCCCACTACATTTCTTTTTCTAACTCTTACATTCATAAATCCCACACATAACTTCAATCAACCTCCCACTACATTAACTTAAGAAACTCACACTTATTTATGAAAGATTAATTAAAAACAAGTTTAACTTCAAACAAGTGCAGCCAACTGTGTCTAACTCCAAGAGATCTCTCCACATTTCAGCATCAATGTGAGACCGAAGATATGGAATTAGGCAGTTTTCAACTACGTCCTCAATTACACGGATTATGTTTGTCGCCGAAGGTATCATATATTTGTTTCCACTTTTCTTGTGTCTTCATTTCATCAATAGAAACTTCGTCCATTAGAGCCTAACTTGTGCTCGTCATTATGGATTTTCTGAAGTAAAAAAGCTTTAGCTGATTATAGTTTTGCTGAACATGTAGTTGATTGTGATTCCACTTACAAATGCCTGCTGCTTTAATAGTGCTTCAAGATGTTGTTCTTTCCTGTTTTGTATAGTGTTGAGAAAAAAAATCACATGAGTCCAAAAACTAGTAAAACAAAGACTATCTATAAAACCAGTCTGCCCTTACCTATAAAAGGGTATAAAGGTCGAAAGGTGGGGACCGCATAACAAAAATAATAATAAAATTATTGAAAAGTTGTAGAGTGGGTTATGGCATGCTACTTTCTTACACCAGAGGATAGAGCAAAGATAGATTGTGAACTCAGTATGGAGGAGATCAGATCTGGACTTTGGGCCCTTAAGCCTTTTAAGGCTCCTGGACCTGATAGCCTTCATGCGGGATTCTACCAACATTTCTGGTTAGAGGTTAGAAGCTCTATTTGTGAGGAAATTAAAAGAATTTTTGAACATGGAATGGTGCCGAGTTATCTAAATGAGACACTGATTTCATTGATTCCTAAATGTCAAAATCCAGAATCCTTGAGTAATTATAGGCCCATCAGCTTATGTAACTCAGTTTACAAAGTGGTTTCGAAGATCATTGTGGCACGTATTAGACCTTATCTTAGTAACTTGATCTCGCCTGTGCAGACTGCTTTTGTGCCTGGTCGAAGAGGTACAGATAATGTTCTTATTGCTCAAGAACTTTTCCATGCCTTGGATAAAAAAAAGGGAAGAACAGGCTTTATGGCAATAAAGCTAGATTTAGAAAAAGCTTATGATAGATTGGAATGGAGCTTCATTCATAGAGTTTTGCAAGCTTTTCAGTTTCCCCCAAAAATCCTTAAGATTATAATGAGCTGCATTACATCTCCTAGAACAGCCATCTTGGTGAATGGGGGTGCCTTAGAGCCTTTTGAGCCTACGAGGGGCATTAGACAGGGAGACCCCTTATCCCCGTACATCTTCATCTTGTGTATGGAGTATTTAGGCCACCTTATTGAGCAGAAATGTGTGGATGGATATTGGACCCCTTTGAAGGCCTCCAAGGAAAACTTGGGCTTCTCCCACCTTCTTTTCGCAGATGATATCATTTTATTTTGCAAGGTTGACCTCGCTGCCTGTGAAGCAATATTGGAAGTGCTTGAGAAATTTTGTGCAGAATCTCGGCAAAAAATTAGCTCAGAAAAGTCCCGTATATACTTTTCTCCAAATGTTAATGAAAGCTTGAAGGAGGAAGTTTGTGATAAATTGGGCATATGGGAGACTCATGATATTGGGAAGTACCTGGGCTTCCCGATAAGGCATAGAGGGGCTGCGAGGAATCCTTACAAATTTATAGTGGAGAAGGTTATGAGCAAATTGGCGGGGTGGAAGGCTAAATACCTCTCCTTTGCTGGTCGGACGGTGTTGATTAAGTCTGTGATGTCAGCCGTCCCAAATTATGTGATGCAAGGGGTGGCTTTACCAGTCCATATATGTGAAAAATTAGATAAAGTTAATCGGGATTTTCTATGGGGCTCCACGAGTGAAAAAAAGAGAATGCACATGGTGGGTTGGAGCAAAATTGTTAGGCCCAAAGAAGAAGGGGGTTTAGGGATACAAGCTGACAGGGCAAAAAATATAGCCTTGCTTTCAAAATTGAATTGGAGGATGTACCATGAATAAAATGCTCCGTGGGCTGAGGTATTACTTAAAAAGTATTGCTCCTCTTTGAGAATGAGGTCAACGAACCCGGAAATTCTGCCTTCATCACCTAATTGGAAAGCTATCAGCTTGGGGTTTCCCATTTTTATGAAAGGGATTTGTTGGGGAATAGGTAATGGCCACGGGGTCAAGGCTTGGTTGGATAATTGGATTAATGGTGATTCTCTCCGAGGCATGATAGAAGGACCCTTAAGGCAAGGAGATCAAGGATTAACAGTGGCGGACTTGTGCCATGGTAATGAATGGAGATGGGATCTCCTTTCCTTTGAGTTGCCGAATTCAATAAAAAATAAGATTAAAGTTGTTCCAGTTCAGTTGTTTGGAAATAGGACTGATTTTATCATGTGGAAATACTCCAAAGATGGAGTTTTTTCCACAAACTCGGCCTACCAGCTAGCTAATGAAGATAGCGCAAGTGAAAATCAGTTTCAAGGGCAGTGGCTTTGGAAACTTGATGCACTTCCAAGGATCATAAGCTTTCTTTGGCTAAGTTTTCATGGTAGTATTCCTGTTAAAAGTGTGCTGGCAGCAAGAGGCATAAATTGTGGTAAGAATTGTCCATTGTGTATTCGGCATGAGGAAACCATTGTTCACCTTCTTCGAGAGTGTGAAGTTGCTCGGGCCCTGTGGTATAGATTGGGTGTACCTGCCTCACACATAACCTCCTTCAATGAAGACTTGGAAACTTGGCTTAAAATAAATTGTTTAAGCACAATTAGGCACAATACATCTGTTCCTTGGAGTATTTTGTTTGTTTTTGTGGTTTGGTGTCTATGGAAGAATAGGAATAAAGTAGTTTTTGAAAACACCATTCCGAATCCCAGGTTGGATAAAGAGTGTATCGTTCAAGCAAGGGAGTATTTTTTCTGTGTGAGTAAAAGCTGCCAAGCTGCTTCCAGAATTGCTATCCCTGTCAGATGGACTAAGCCATTAGGTGGTTGGCATAAGCTTAACACAGATGGAGCGTCATGTGGAAACCCAGGTAAGGCCGGTGGTGGAGGAGTTATTAGGGACTGCCATGGAGACTGGGTTAAGGGGTTTTCAAGATCAATTGGGCATACTACTAATGTCATGGCTGAGTGGTGGGCACTGCGTGATGGCCTGAATTTGGCCATTCAATTGGGAATAAGTCAGCTGGAAATAGAACTTGATGCCAAGGTGATTGTGGAAATGCTTCAAAACACAAACTGTCCTAATAGAAATTATACCACTTTACTGTGTGATTGCAGGTGTCTCATGGCCAGGTTCAGGCAGGTTCGGGTGGGACATGTGTTTAGAGAGGCGAATAAATGCGCCGATCTTTTGGCTAAGAGGGGTTGTTCCTTGTTGGAGAATTTTGTTGTGTTTGATACCTCTCCCTATGATGATTTAAATATATTGCTTGAAGCTGATAGGAATGGTCTGTATTATTATAGGCATGTTGCCAACTCTTTGGCCTCTGTGGCCTTTTTGTAGTTGCTTTTCTGTTTAATCAAGTACCTGTTTAACCAAAAAAAAAAAAGAATACGTGAAAGATGTTAATCGCCCATTGACTGGTTAGTTGAGAAAAAAAGATGGGCACAGTTTCTCAACTTCTCTATAAATTTTTTGACTGTAACGATAGAACTTCTCTATAAATTAAAGAGGCTTCAGCAGGTCACAAAGAGAAGACAAAAAATACACAGCAAGCACGTACAAAAAGAAAAACTCACTGCAAAAACACAGAGAAAAAAGAAGAAGAGAAACGCAGACAAAGATAGAGAGCAACAAGTAGTGGAGGAACACGCAGCATCAGCATTAAGTTGAGATTTTATCAATCTCTCTCTCTCTCTCTCTCTCTCTCTCTCTCTCTCTCTCTCTCTCTCTCTCTCTCTCTCTCAAAACTGAATTTTTGTTTGGTAAACCAAATAGGGTCGGGTATCATGAAGAGTTCCTAACTTCATATATGAAGTTATAAGTACAATTTCTTGACTCTAGGTCCTATTTGAGAATTACCAAACAAAAATTCTTTCACGTTTTGGTTTAATGTTTTCTCAATTTGAGTCCTTGACTCTACCAAATCTTAATGGAATCCTTGATTCTACCACAAAATTAATGAAGTCCTTGACTATACCAAATTAATAGAGTCCTTGACTGTACCAAATCTTAATGGAGTCCTCAACTCTACCATAAAATTAATGGAGGCCCTGACTCTACCAAATCTTAATGGAGTCCTTAACTCTACCAAATTAATGGAGTCTTTGACTCTATCAAATCTTAACGAAGTCTTACCACAAAATTAATGGAGTCCTTGACTCTACCAAATCTTAAACAAATTGGAATTACTAACTCCATCAATTTAAAATAATATGCTTCAATGGAGTCCTTGACACCCAAAATTATTTTAAATAGAGTGGGGTTTCTAATCTCATCAAATTCCAATATGACTAATTCTTTGTGATTCCTAATTCCTTAACCAAAATTGGAATTTCTAATCCCCAAAATAAAATGACTCTGAAATTGATTATGTTCATAAAAATAAAATTTCTCCAAAGTAGTTTTCTTTCCCTTAATTAAATTTGGGAACCTCAATCAAAATACAATTGCTTATTAAAATTCCTACAAATAAGCAAATGAAAGAGAATCCTTGGTTTAATTTCCATAAAAACATGGTCCTTGACTTACCCTTGAGAATAAAATCAATTACCTCACCTAAAAACAAAATTAAGTCAATGCTTAATTAAACACCAAGTATTAGACTTAAATGTCCATTATTTAAATTGGACAAATCATATTTGGGGATTTTAAATCTAAAACCTCAAATTTAAGAATTACGAATTGGTTTGATCCCCCATCAAGGGTACGTAGGCAACCTAAATAAATTATTAGGTGCAGCCACAAATAAATAAAAATACATATCCCCTCAAACATTAAAAATAAATAAATAAACTTATGTAGAAAGGTAATGTGGTTGGAATCAAATAGTCTTCCCCTGAAACAAAAAATTGTAATTAAGAGATACATTATCTTAAAGGGGTATTGAATGGGTATTATTCACATCATTAAAACCTATGAGCCAAAGGGCCTATGGGTGAAATTATGTTTGATAAATTTTACTAAATAACAATTTTTGTCAAACATAATTTAACAATTTTCATTACACATATTTTGACAATATTCGTTAAACATAAGGTAACAAATTTTGTTAAACATAATTTGGCACTTTTTAAAACATAATTTAATGATTTTTGTTAAACATAATTTAAAATTTTTTGTTAAACATGAATTAACAATTTTTGTCAACATCTAGTCAGAAAATTCCACCGAAAAAAAAAAAAAAAAAAAGAATGTTTTGAAATGTTCCTAATTCTATTATGCAAACTATAGAGACAAATTACAATTGACGACCTGAAGTTATGAACACAATTTTAGTATTTCTCCTCAATTTATAGTTTAAGGCATTGTCCCCTAATTTGTAAGGGCGAGTTTAAAAAAAAAGAAAACAAAAAACAAAAAAAAACAAAAAACAAAAAACAAAACAAAAACAAAAACAAAAACAAAACAAAAAAAGAACGAGGGGGAGCTAAGCTATCAGTATCAGTACTTAAATGTGATCGTACAATAAGTTGCGTATGACTCACCCTTTCATGAGTTGATTTCAATTTTTTTTGTTTTGCCCTTTTTTGTGATAGCTAAAAAAAATTGTATTAAGAGCAGACTACTTCATTACAAAAATGAATTAGCCAAAAAAATATGTACAGACAACAAAAAGGAAAACTAGAGTAGAAAAAAAAATTATGTACAAGAAAAAAGAGAATCTAAAAACAGCAAAATTGATGACTTAGAATTTTTAAAAAGAAAAAAAAAATAAAAAAAAAAGAAAGATATTAATTATGTGTTCAAGCAGCATGAATCATCATATTCATCGTATTATTTGTAAATTTTTTATGGTAAAATTTATAGTAATTTTTGTACTTTCAAGAAACATTTGATGACAATTTAATGCGAGAAAAAGTTTACCTATAAACCGATTTGAAATAATTTTTCTCTAACATAGTAGAGGTTGAAATGATCATTTACATATACTTTTAGTCATATAACATTTTTAATAAGTAATATAACATGTTAAAATAATGTACATGAATGGTCTTACACTCTAACTATTAAACATTGGCTTTATTTTTTATGAACACGGGCTTTATTTGTTCTTTCACAATTATTCCCACTCATTGAAGAACAAATGAAACTCGTATTATTTTTTCATTAAATATATCTTGTTCTTGAGAGGAAGTTAGTAATATTTTCTATACACATGAATAACAACATGTTTACGTGGTTATTTGCGTAAATTAATGTTCTTGTCAAAATCTCCCGTTGTATATTATTGTTAGCCCATAATACAAATTTGTTGTGACCCTAACTATGCATTTTTACTCAGTTTTAGCCCGCACACATAGTTTTATTATTTTTTATGTATAATTTTATATTACAAAAACTTTCAATTTAAAGAATTGATCAATGACATACCTATTGGTCTTTTATTTTAGAAATTTTACAAGCATGAAGGATATAAGAAGAAAATGTAATCCAATGGTAGATTTGTCAAAATTCACATCTAATTAAAAAAATATTGAGTGAAGTTGAGCCTTAGGCTGCAACCAAATTTGTAGCCAAACTTTATCTCATTTGTAATAACTTTATAATTTTCTATGACTTTTGATGTGCATGTACATCAAACCATGTTATTGAAAATGTGCATGTATGTATTTTGTTTGGTTACAATGTGTTTGGTGGGATGAACTTCGAAAGATTTGGGCTCGAATGAAGTCTTTCATCTTCCCACTCATCACCAACCAAGGTTAAGGGACAAAAGAACCATGTGATGTGTGTGCAAACAAGTATTGAATAAACCTTTATTAAAGTTAAGACATTGAACACATAGGAATTAAACTCGCAATCCCTAGTGGAGACATCACCGTGGACATAAGGGGGTCATTAAAGGAGTCACCACCTAGTTTTTGCAATGGTCTAGGAACCATATATATAGTGTCCTTTCGAGGAAGGACCTTTTGATCATACTACTAGAGATATGGGTTCGAAGTTAAGGTACAATCTTGGGAAGTTGTTAGGCACCCAAAACTGCCCAACCCTAAGATTGGCTTCCCATCATTGTGTCTTATGTCTTAACTCTATTGAAGGCTGTAGACACCACATTTTATACCCCTTACGACTCGGGTCCCTGGTCCCTAATGATGCCCAAATTCCAAGGCCTAAGGTTGGTTTAGGGCCCAATCAGATGCTAAATTGACTTGGGAGGTGTTAAAATGAAAAATATAACTTTTAATGAGAAAAAATCTATTAGTAGAAAATAAAGGCCAAATAAAACCCACAGTTTGCGTACGCAAGCACAAACGTATGTACGCAGGCCACACGCTATGTACGTAGGCGCAAGTCTGTGTACTCATCTAGGGTTTTAAAGTAGTAAAAAATGCAAGTTTTCTTCATTAAAGACTGAGGTTTGGAATGAATTTCACATCGTCAAGGAGTCATTCCAAACCCTTATTTTTCAACTATATAAAGCCTTACATGTACCCTTTCAAGACACACAAAAAATCCTAAGGTAAAACCTAAGATTCACTAGAAATAATGAATCAAAGAGGAAGTTTTGCACAAGACATCCTCAAGTCAATTTTATTTGATTTGGGCCTTTTCTAGCCTTGATCCTTTGAATTTAAGATTACTAATCACGTTTCTATTGATTTATGAATAGATTGACTAAGGGGAATGGTCAAAATTAAGCTTGAAAGCTTCTTTTTTGAGGTATTCTTTAAAACTCTTCTTTTTCCATTTCTATCTTTAATCAAGGAAGTTAATTTCGTACCGTACTGGCCGTTACGGCCGGTATATACCGTACCGGCAAGCAAACCGGTACAGATACCCCCTTTATTTCATACCGGAAAAAATACTGGCCGTACCGGCGAAATTTGACTGTTTCGGACAGTAAATGCATACCGGACTGAAACAAAAAAAAAAAAAAAAAAAAAAAAAAAAAAAAAAAAGTTCTCACTCTCTCATCTCTCCACTCACCGGTGTTCGCAGTTTCTCAAACTCATAGCGCATGGTCTTTCCTTCTACAAATTCTAGATCTTCTTAACCGGCGTTCTCCTTCTCTCTTTCAGATTTACTTTCTCTTTCCTCTTTCTTGGTTGCGTCCAATGTATGCCAAATAGCCTGAATTTCAACTACTTTAAACACCTAATAAAGTTGATAGCTTGCAAAAGTGATGTATAAAGTTAAAAGTAACTTTCATATGTCAGATATTTTTCATTTTTTTAATTATTTCCTAGCCCCTAAAACGGTCAAAAGTCCTCTCACATCATCACATGTCAGTTGTTCTATTTTTTTTTTTTTTAAGTCCTCAGTTAGTTCACGTGTGAAACAATTGAAAGGTAAGCTTGGTATTTTAAATTTAACTTGATTTTTAATTCATTTTTATAGATACAGATGTATAGACTTGGGCTTTGGCATGAGCTTGGGTTTGTGTGGGGTCTAAGATTACAAATTAGTCTAATCTATGAATTTATATATATATATATGGGCTTTAAACATTATATATATATATATATAGCGGTAAACCCGAAACGGTATACCGGTATTGACCGGTATCCGAAATATATCGTACCGCTGGCCAAATCGGTACAGCCTCCGGTACGGTATTGACTCCCTTGTCTTTAATCTTTTCTTTATCTGTTTCTTTGTTTAGTTCATTTTTATATATGTTTGTTTAGGTTAGTTTTAGACTTTCTTTATGTTTTTGAGCATGTTAGGATGTTAGATTTATCGTTTTGTGCTTTGCTCTATTTTGTTGTGTTGTTAAAGTTTCTAGGCTGATTTCCACATACACATAATCCTTTTTGCGTGTGCAAGCTTAATTATGCATAAGCAAGCATGCGTACGCATGATCCTGCCCAGAAACCCTAGCTCTTTTATTTTTTTTCTTTATCTTGTATAATGTGCTTTTGTTTTAGATTATTTTTCACAAGTTTACGGTCTTTAGTCTCTGTTTCACATGTTGGTTGTTTGTTTACCTTTCACATGTTGGTTGTTTGTTTACATATTTAAATTAGGGTTTTCTCTTGCTTTTTTGTCTTAATGCCATTTACATTCATTCACATGCCCATTTGTTGATGCCATAGGTGCTATGATCCAAGGAGGTAAGTAAAGGTAAGTCATGCATTCATATGTGCACGCATGTTTGTTTGATAGCATGTTTGGAAAATGAGCATGAATGTGTTTGGTGATCATCACATTCCCGATGTGATCCTTTGATATTTAAATGTTGCTGCCTTGGATGAGATATGTGATATAATGCTAGATGAATGTTAGGTGGATGTTGTATGCTTCTAAAATGTTAGATTAGGTTTTTCTCTTTCTTTCTTTCTTGTCTAAGTACCATGAGCACGCATTTACATGTTCATGCATTGATGCGGTATGGTAAGTGAAAGTAAGTCATGCATTCATATGTACATGCACATTATTTGATAACATGGCTTGATGATGGGTATTAATATGTTTGATTGGATAATATGTTCTTGATGTTCTTGACTCTCCAATATAATCTTTTAATTTTGTTGTGTTTATGTTGCTGCCTTAACATGATGTATGAATGCTTATAAGCCTTGGATGTGATATGATGACATGATGAATGCTAGGTTGATGAGATGCCATGATAGATGTATGCTAGGTTGATGAGATGTCATAATAGATGTATGCTAGAGTTTGTGATGAGATGATTGCCATGATGGATGTATGTTAGGTTTGCTTGATGAGCATGATTAGATGTATGGTTAGGGTTTGGAATGAATGATGCCATGTTGTATGCTTAGATGTATGTTAGTGTGTGTGTGAGTCAGAATACAAGTATTGAACATGCTTTTAATAAAGTTAAGATCTAAGACACAATGAGAGGAGGCCAACCTTAGGGTTAGGCGGCTTTAGGTGCCTAACACCTTCCCAACACGGTACCAAAACTCCGAACCCATACTCTGGTAGTAAAATCAATGGTCCTTTCTTGAAAGGACATTATATTCATGGTTCCTAGACCATATAACTAGGTGGCGACTCTGACACTTTCCGTTGTGTCCACAGTGGCGACTCCACTGGGGATAATGAGTGCAATTCCTATGTGTCATATATCTTAACCTTAATAAAATCAATTTCAATACTTGTTTGCATGCACATCACTTGGTTCTTTTGTCTCTTAACCTTGGTTGGTGATGAGTGGGAAGACGGAAGGCTCCCTTCAGGCCCAAATCTTCCTGAGTTCATCCCACCAACTCATAATCGGTGTCATCACCTATAATGGGCTTTGAGTATGTTAAAGGTTTGCTACCAATCCACTATATGGTCCACTTAGGCCCTCAGTTAGAATCGTAGCCTACCAAGTTATGAGTGACCTACTTATCTATCTCTTTAGCCTTAAGGAGCCTACCCACACTATAGCGATCCTAGATCTTATAAAAAAGAATACCCTTCATATATCTCTTGTTTGTGCAACCATACATCATGTGTTCACCTAATTCTAAAGGACAAATGAAAGATGTAGAATATGAAGGGATGACCCTAAAATTATAGTACACCCTAAGATGTGTTGAGATAAAAGAAAAGAAGTTCCCATATATAAGAGGCTTATCCCTAAGTCCAAAAGTATATCTTAACTTGAAAAGTTCACAAGACCATAACCTAACTGCTATCATAAGTCCAAGTTGAAAAAACCCTTTTAAAAGAGGACTTTGGGTCTAAAGTAACAAGTATGCCATGGACTTAGCATCCAACATCCTACAAAGTCAATATGAACTGATAGGCCAAGAATGTATTGACCCCTTGTGATGAATTAACCAATTAATTAACCAAGTTAATTAATTAACTCAATTAGCATGCAATATGTATGGTAGCACAAACAAATCACCAACTAAATTAAAATGCAGTGGAAAATAAATTGGCACGGTGATTTATTTACAAATAGGGAAAACCTACACGGCAAAAACCCCACCGGGTGATTTTAAGGTCACCACTCTCGAGAATTCACTATTATCACAAAAAGCGGTTACAAGTAAAGGAATCCTAGTACCTTATACCAACCTACAATTGAACCCTTACCCCAATACCCAGTTGAACTTGTTCTGTAGTGACAATCTCTCCTTTCCCATGCACAGCTCCCAGTACGTGACTAACCAATTCGATGCGTGGATCCTAGTATGCGACTTACACACCAACTTGAGAAGGATGTTAGCTGCAAAGTACTTCAGTTCATCACACAATGAAGATTACAAAGCTCTTTGGTTACAAAACACTATGGTGTACAAACACAACAACTTCTTGAATAGAAAGATGAACTAGGGCATATGTCTCCAATTCATAATATGCTTGTGAAAAACTTTTGCATTGAGGTGCATCAGCTGTGACGCCCCTTAAAACAATCCTTATATATGTTTAGGGTTGTGAGAAAAGAAAGCCCAAACATCTATACACGAATTGGAGTGAAATCAGAGCTAAAAATCTGATTTTCTTAAACCTCGATAAATACCCTATCTATCGAGTAGCTATTGAGAATCGGGCTCAAACAGCCTTTTAAGCCTCGATAGATACTAACTATCGAGATAGTTGTTGAGCTTTAAAATCCAGTTTCTTCACTTGTTTCTTGGACAGACTTGCATGACTTTAACACTTGAACTTGAAACCTTATTCCTTGAAGCATTAAACACATCCTAGATCTACCCAATTACAAGTAAAGTGTATTTTGTCAAAAGATTAGCCAATTCTATATTGACATATGTTCCTAACATGATTCACATATGTCCTAACAATCTCCCCCTTTGGCAATCTGTGACAAAACCATAACAAACAAATGAACATATGAGAGAAGTCATAAATCACTCAACTCATACTCACTTGTTAAATACAATAAAATCTATCCTAACACAAACTTTTGAAAAACTTTGGAAGAAGAGAGTTCATGGCAAGAAGACTTTGGCAACCTGTATTTCTGCAATACTTTAAACAAAACTCATCACAGCATCTTAGTGTGAAACTAAAATAAAAGATTGCAGACAATATATAAGAAACATGTGCATAAAGAGAGAAAAGAAACAGCAAATGTGAAGATAGGTGAAAGAACTATAATAACAACCTCATCATATATATAACATCATAAGTACAAGGTTTGCTATCACAATGTAAGAACAATGTATCCCTAAAAGAAGAAAAGAAAAAAAATACATATGTCCTCACTACATCCCTCAAAGTATGAACACTCCCCCTATTACAAAAATCTCCTATGCTAACTCTCCCCCTATTTATATGACTACTCTCATATCAAAAACTACTCCCTCTTTTTGTCACGAGTGACAAAGGGTAAGTAAATCAAGTAGGCTTCTCATCATCACTGGGCGAGCTAGCACCATCGTCCTCATCAGCATCATCACTGCCAAAGCCATCATCACTCTCATCCTCTGAAGTCGGTGGAGATGGAGAAGTATAAGCAATGAAACCACCCATGGCAGCCTGTAATCGTGCGATACTAATAACATGGGTGTTCACCTGATACAACTCATTACTAAGTGTGTCAAGACGAGCATCCATGCGCACAAGCTATGCCATGATGGCCTTAAGAGTCACTTCACCCGTAGAAGATGAAGTAGTGGAGGTGGAAGGTGCAGAAGAAGCTAAAGGAGTCGCCATCTCAATCCGTGGCCACCTCGGTCGAAGCTAGGCCTCGCTCCGTCGAACGGTAGTTGCGTTTATGGCACACATAACGGAAAAGTGTGTATACTCTGGACAGGAGACAGAAAAATGACAAAGAATCCGCGTGATAGTCAAAGAAAAAATGAGCTTATCACGGATCGCCGTATCCCTATAGACATCTATAAGGGATAGAATGAAATGAGAAAGGAAGTTAATAGAAATGTCCTCTAAGAGGGATAACAAAAATCGAGCACGAGGCTCTGTGATAGAGTTATAGTGAGACAATGGATGGAGAATGAATGTCATCACCATGTTAAGGAATCTCGGACCTTTTGCAAAGCCCGAACAAGGGGTGTTTTGACGGTCACCCTAAGATGAAGGTGTCTCATAGAAAAGAGACTAGAGTTCGTCTTTGGACACAGTCCTCAGACGATCACAACCGGGGTAGTCAGGATGCGCTACCCTCGGTACGTGTAGTACCTCAGATATAAGATTCGAAATAACTACAATGCGCGTACCTTGAACGCGAGTGACAAACTGAGGTACTGAAGTATTGAATCCATGCATATTGGAGTAAAACTCCTGTATGATCACGGAGAGACAAGTGACCGGGATGCCACATAGTGACTCCCAACCCCGACTGTAGATGACAGTGGGAAGGTCAGTATCGGAAAAGTCTGATAGAACAACTTGGCATTCCGAATGAATGCCTCGTCGTGAAAAGTTCTCTGAAAAGTCCTTTCAGGCTTTATCATCACGAAACCAAACAGAAGAAGGTGTGGTGTCAGAAGGAGAAAATGCCCTAGAATGAAGAGGGTTCTGGGACATGGTGGATTTTCATTT
This sequence comes from Quercus robur, assembly GCF_932294415.1. Lineage (NCBI taxonomy): Eukaryota > Viridiplantae > Streptophyta > Magnoliopsida > Fagales > Fagaceae > Quercus > Quercus robur. The sequence continues at coordinate 5,699,284 of NC_065538.1, forward strand.
AGGTGCCATAGAGCAACTAACCGAAAGAAAGAGACCCAGGAATAGTTGAGGATTGCAAGGAGAACCCATGTTGAGAAATGGATGATTTGGAGGACCTAAATAAGGTTTTGATTGATGGGATTGGTAAGGCAATTGAAGTCCATCTTGGAGAAGAAGTTGGATAAATTTTGGGTTGCAAGCAAGCATGAAGAGAAGCAACTTCATCCCCATGTTAAAAATAAAAAATAAAAAATAAATAAATAAACTTTCTCATGTCAAGCTAAAAAAAGGTAATTCAAATATAGATAGAGTTTTTTTCTTTTGGAAAACAATTCTACCTCTCCCAAGCTAAATAAAGGAAATTAAAAGATAATTTTCCAACTCATTTTGAAATTAAAAGGTAATTCAAATATAGATTGAGTTGACTAAATTTTGGTGCCTCGTCACCTTTTTGGTCAACTCAATCAGTTCACGACCCCAAGTGGATGACTGACAAGGTGACGAGGTACCTCAACAAGTCCATGACCCAAAGTGGACGACCAAAAAAAAAAAAAAAAAAAGCACGAGCAGTCATGACTTATTAGAAAGAAGGGCATGTGGCGTTGAGGTTCAAAACCACAAGCAAGCTATTCATTCAATATCAACATTCAAGCGCTTAAACACCATGCGTACGTGTTGAGATCACCATATGCGCCTGTAAAGGGAAAGACAAGTGGAGCTTTGCATGCTGTCTACTAAGTATAGAGGTCGTGCATGCCAATGATTCATTAACCACTAGATATAGCATTTAAGTGCAAAACCACGAAGAAGCCACCATGCTTCCCCACGGAAAATCAAAGCTTCAGGACGTGTTCAATATGTGGCGTAAGTAATAACACGCAAGACGACGGAAGCAAAGAAAGCTCAAAAAACCAATGAGCGACAATCGTTATCCTTATAAAAAGCCATTGTTCTCAAAAGAGCTTAGCATATATGAAACTACTATTCTCAAAATAAACTAAAAAGTAAAAATCCTAAAGCTAATCAACGGGTACATTTTCTTCGACAACCTCAGCGCCACTCAGAACGCACCGCGTATACCCTCAACTACCCCATCAATCAAAGCGTAACTCCTGAGGAAAGAGACGATGGCTACAAGAATCTGTCACCCCATGAGTCCGTTCAGGGCGAAACTGACGGACACATGTGCTGAGGGGGCAACTGATAAGGGTATTTTTAGACCTACAAAGCTGACGACATGGCAAGACTGACGAATACATTTCGGTGGGTAGATGGATCCAATGGAAGCGAACCTCAGTTAGGCGAACCTCAGTTAGGCGAACCTCAATATGGACAGACCCAACAGAGGGGACGGACCCCCGGCAGACGAACCCAATAGAGGGGGACGCATGGTACTAGAAGTGCTCATCTAGAATCCTGATATGGAAAAGCCTTACACCCTACGCCTAACCATAATTGAGGGTTGTAGAGTACAAAATTTAGGCTGACAGATCCATTTGAATGGACCTAACGGTACGATACTAGTAGACGGATATTCTCTCTACATGGACGGATCCAAGTTACAAGGAAAAGAGGTGGACGGGCCTCAAGGCCACGTGGCACCCACATGGCTTAAGTGGTCTCCAAGGAATCCTAAAAGGAAATAATTTGTGCTCCACAGCTAACCCTAATCAAGGAGAGACCTACAAGGAAAGGATTTCCGTAAGATACACGCGTTAATGAAGATCTTCTCTACAAGGAAATATCTTGCCCATCACGTTTGGGACTATTCAAGAGAATTCCTATAAGGAAAAGACTTCTACACCAAGGAAGAGAGACCAACCTTCTACTACTATAAAAGCCCCAATACCCTCACAAATCAAGGTACGCACAATTTCTCTAAAGCTTAAACTCTCAAGTATTGTTGGAGTTCTCTTCTGACTTAACCTTCGGAGGGTCTTTGGCCGGTACCCCACCGATGCCCTTTGATTGGTTCTTCTCTTTTGTTCTTCAGGTGCACCTATTGACGTGTGTGGACGATCAACTCACTGATGATGTTTTGTGCATCATCACCAAATAAAGGAAATTAAAATATATTTTTCCTACTCATTTTAAGATTGTTACCAAATATTGGAAAATGAAATATTTTTCTATAAAAAAAATGCTTTTTGAGAAATGATTCCTTTTCTGTAAATTTTAATGTTGTTTATTTCGATAGTTTTTTGAACTTTCATGTGTTTAGTATAAGAAAATAATGTGTCAAAGGAAAATTATCGTTTAACTTCACTTAACTCGACATGGAAGAGAGTTGTTTTCCATGCCAACCTATCTTGGTGGAAAATAACTCTATCTCATGCCGACCGAATATATTATAAATAGGAAGCCAAAAGATACATGAATCAACAATATCATTCATGACAAAGAATTTAAAAAATAAATAAAAAAGAAAAGAAGAAGAAGAAGAAGAGAAGAAGGCATCTCCAATTAGTTGCCTATCAATCTTGATAATCCCTCTACTAGTCACCTCTATTTTCTATGATATTTCTAATGCAGATCGAGCCCTTATTGAAAGCATTTGCAAAAAGTCCATGGACTATGATTTTTGTGTGTTAGCTTTACTTTCAGACATAGAGAGTATTACAAGCTAGGACTCATTTTTGATGCCCGTGGTGAAATCAGAAATCTTCTTATACAAATCACAAACCCACTGGATAGGACTCAAAATTCGAATTGCCAAACCGATATAGAGAATGTACACAAGAAAATGCTTTTTGCAAGAAACGCTACAGGTACACAATCCTATGCGAAAGAGGCAACTATACTTACAGCTGCACAACAGAAAATTACAGAATGTAATGATGAATATGAGCGCCTCCCAAAACGTGAATCACTAATATCAAATTACACTTCGAAAATAGCGAAGCTAATCGATATTTTTTTTTTGTTACAATTTCTAAGATAACGGCATCTTAAAATATTGTCAACATAATCTTATGTGATCTATAATAAGACTAGGTCTGCTAAGGTCCTTGTAGCTCAATCATTACCTCTTGGTATTATTACATAAAAAATAAAAAAATAAAAACCTACTTGTATTAATATTTTTTTGGTAATCATCTCTCTTTCTCTCAATCAATATGGTATTATTGCATTATATTCAATATATCTTTGGTTAATCTTTTTGTTAATATTATTTCTTTTTATTTAAATAATTTTCTTTATCTTTTACACTTGTATGCCATATTTTATCACATATATGTGATTGATTTAATTTTTATATATCATATATTTTAATTAGGAGTGACTTTTGTCAATATTGATTCAAAAAAAAAAAAAAAGAAAAAAAAAAAGGGAAAAGGGACCATCACTATTATAAATTGTAAAGTTGTGATTTACAACTATTTTGTGTTGGCTTTAATTTCGTGCCAAATTTGATCGTAATTTTGTTCAATCTTTTATACCTTGTATTTTATGTGGGATTTCTTTGTATGGGTTGTGTGTGAGAGAGAGTGTGAAAACTCAAGGCAAAGTGAAGAGCAAAGAAGTTTTTGCGGGTAGCTCGCGAGAAGGCTTCCTGCGAAGTGAAGCATGTGCTCAACACATGATTGGAATGCGAAGAGTCATGATAGATGGTGACAGCTGGTTTTCTTCAGTGTTTTGTGGGTAAGGCCTTCCCGGGAGATACCCGCATTACCCACATATTGAGTAGAGTGCTTTCCAGAGAGAAAACCCTAGTCGCAACCTTTGAGAGTTAGAGATTGTTATACCCACAATCCTCTACACAATACATTGTGGTTTTCCTCAACTCCTACCTCTCCATTTCCAAATCCTTGAGAGGCTGATAGCCCAAACACTTACTACACCCAGTCTGAGTGTAAAGTGAGGTTTTGGTGCTGTTGGGAAGCATTGGAAGAAGCCATATGTTTGGTGGATGCAATCGGGCTGAATTGCGTAATCTGGAGAGCTAGAGAAGACAAGGCTTGGTGAAGTCAATTGGTAGCAGGAGCTTGGAGGACTCGAGTACTTGGGGTAGACTAGGCTTGGAGGGTCTTTTGTTATTCGTGTACTCCAACTTATTCTCTAGTGGATCGATTTACCGCTTGGAAGGTGGCGGAGAGGTTTTTTGCCGAGTACTTCGATTTCCTCTTCGATAACACGTCCGTGTGTTATCTTGTATTTACATTCTTCTTCCCTACTCTTTTAGCTTTCATTTTACTGCTGTGTTATGATGAATATGGCTTAGAGTAGTTACATTGTTTATCCGCTCGCATTTACTCTATTTCACACTTAGTTTAAGTTAGAGTAAAATCAACCGAGCCGTAATTTTTATTTGGGGGTCTAAATAGCTTTTGTGTTTTCACACATTTTCGAGCTTTTATAAATAGGTGACACGGTCCCTATAAAATTCATGCAAATGTTTGAAAAGATGGGAAAACATTTGCAAGAAATTTGAGGACTACAAGTCCCTACAATATTCATGCATATGTTTGAAAACATGGGAAAATTTTGTAAAAAGTCTAAGGACTACGACTAACATCGTCTTGCCTTACTCTTAATTGCAATAATCGTTGACATAGTACAAGCTACATATAATCAAATCCCATAAATCATAGATAGTGGCTCTGGCATTGACTAAGAAAGAATGAGAATTGAGAAGAAAAGAGACCCAGGAAAAGTTGAGGATTGCAAGGAGAACGCATGTTGAGAAATGGTTGATTTGGAGGACACAAATTAGGTTTTGATGGATGAGATCGATAAGGCAATTGAAGTCCATCTTGGAGAAGAAGTTGGATCATTTTGGGTTGCAAGAAAGCATGAAGAGAAGCAACTTCATCCACATGTTAGGAAAAAACAGAAAAACAAACAAACAAACGAACAAACAAACAAAAAAAACAAAAACAAAAACAAACAAAACAAAACAAAAAAAAAAAAAAACCCTTTCACACGTCATGCTAAAAAAAGGTAATTCAAATATAGATAGATTTGTTTTCTTTTGAAAAAACATTCTATCTCCGCCGAGGTAAATAAAGGAAACTAGAAGATAATTTTGAACTCATTTTAAGATTGTTACCTAATATTGGAAAATGAGATAGTCGAAAATAGAGTTGTTTTCCAAAAATATTTAGTGGAAAATAGAGTTGTTTTCTTGGCGTGAAATGGAGTAGTTTTCAAAAAATATTTAGTGGAAAATAACTCTAGCTCATGCCAACCTAATCTATATATATCTAAAAGTTGAAACATAGCATTTATTGTTACTACACTCTTGTTGAGCCACATCATCCACTTATTTTTTATCTTTTCATTTCTCTTTTTAAACTTTTCTTCTCCCAATTTTATATATATATATATATATATATATAAAGAACTCTTCTTTTCCCTTTTAATTCACACCTACTGTTACACTTCTTCCAACTTTTCTCCTTCATTTTTTTCTCTTTATCTCCCCACTACTTTAGGCTTTATTATTACACTTCCTTCATCCTTTTATCTTTCTTATATTTTTACTCTTCTTCTCCCTATTTTATTCTGTATAAATTTGATGTCATTTCTCCCATTCAATCCAGATTTCCAACACAATCTCTCTCTCTCTCTCTCTCTCTCTCTCTCTCTTGGGGGATTTTCCTTTTTTTTTTAATATGTTTTTTGGTATTGTGTGTTTTTTATTTTCATTTCCCATAAGAAAAGTCTTATCTTTCCCATTTATAACTTTGATTGAATTTTGGTTTTGGTCGATACATAGATTTTTTTGGAAATAAGAATTTGAGATTATATCAAAACACAATTTACATGGTTATGAATTTGAATATTCCTACCAATTGTTTGAGTAATAAATTATTATATAGTCTATTTTTTATTCCGTTGGTTTCATTTTAATTTTGGTAAAGATAACATTGTAATTTTGGGATGAGCTTTTGATTATTATAATTTTATTATTTCTTAAGAGATGAGAAATTTGAATAATAAATTTAAAATTGATAAAGTTTTGTTGTATATTAGGCAAATATAACATGCTACAATATAAGTTAGAAGAATATAGTTCACCTGAAAAAAAAATATATTAATAAAAAAATGATATATTTATAGAGATAAAAAGATAAAAAAAAAAAAATACTTGTACAAATCTTTTTTTATATATATAAATAAACGCTATTTGTAATGTGTAGAATGAGAGAGAGAATAACAGATTTGAATCTAATACAAAAACCTCATTTGGCAATTTGTTCATTTTAAAATAAGGGAGTGTTGCGTTGCATGGTTAACTTAGTTCATAAAAGTTAGCACCAAAAGGGTTCTACACACACGTGGGAGTCATAATTGAATATACAAAACCAAAGGTATGTGGGAAGAGAATTAAAGTTGACCTCAAGGTCCAAGGCCCAAGCTATATATGCAATATACATTTAAACTCATGTATGTAATCTCCTTATTTTTAGTCACGATTTTTACAATTAGAATTTTATTTAGCATCCTTTATTATTATAATTATTATTTTTTTTTTTTTGCAATTTTCACTTTGCTCTACTTTTCATTTTCTTCAACTATTTTCTTCTTAAGTCAATATTTCATTTCATCCAATCATTGTTTTCAAAAAAAAAAAAAATTCATTTGATTTCCTTTATAGATTTTTAAATTTTCTCCTTTATATCTTCTTTAAGTTTACAGTTTCACTTTGTTCAACCTTTTATCTACTTCCACCATCCTCTTCCACCTTAATTTTTATATAAATTTCTTATTATGTCATTTCCAACCCACTCCTCTATTCCTTCCAAGTTGTCCACGACAAAATAGCACAATACTCTCTCTCTCTCTCTCTCTCTCCAATTTTGTTTCTCTATCGGTTGATTTTTTTTTTTCAACAACTTATTTTTAGGATTCCAGTTGTAAGATATCTAATTATGAAATTGTCACTGTAATTATCAAATATTTGGAATTTCTTTTTGAATATTTTCTAATAATAGTTCTTTTTTATTGTTGATTTAATTGTCACATCACATTTGTTTCTCTTTTTGATAATTTGTATATATTTTTATGCATATTTAGGTAATTTGGTATTGCAGTCTCTTTCTCGTGATTTGGCTGAGTTGCCCTCAATTCCTACACATAAATCAAATGCACTCAATTTGCACAAAGTAAGAAAATGTAAATATTAAGTATTCTAAATGGCACAATGGATTCTGCATAGCCACCTTGCCAAATTATATCAAAATATGCCCAAAGGATCCAAAAGCCAAGACAAAGTATTCAAATTAAAAACTTTCACTCCTGACGATAACACTGCTTGCCTTATAAATAATTTGCAAAGGGTGGACTTGAAACAGCACACATAAATATTTGCATAGTTATGTATTTCCAACTAAAGCAATCCAACATATTTTTATTGAGGCGCCCATCTACTAGCAGAGGATTAAACAATCAGGTAACAGAAATCCACACATTAGTAATCCAACCTAGTCTTCAAAAATGCAATCAATTCAATTCACCCCATCAGCACACCCCATTTTTCATATAGCAAAAATATACACCCATGAATATAACTTAAAACAGAAATGCATGACTTAATGTCACATTGAATAGCAAGATGGAGCTTAGTGACCATTGGTCATCATCAAATAGTTTATGCCAGTTCATTTATTCTATTATTCCAATACATGTACAACAGTTACTCTTGTAGGCCTTTTGTCAAAACCTAACAGATATAGCCAAGAAATAGAGCTTGGTTGATGTACAGGAGCTAAAATAGAGGAACTTGAAGAAAAAAATTTTGAATAATGTAATCTAGAAATTAAAAATTATTGATATATCATGATGAAAGAAAATAAAAAGCAAAGAACGAAAAAAAATTACATATACTTATTTTGATTGATGGTATAATGACTTAAAAATGAATGAAAATATGTAATTTAATTCAAAGTAAAATTGAATCGATCATTCCCCTAATTATGTTGTGCAGACCTAATCCCTAAAACTGATATACCACCAATTTCAGGCTTAAGCCAAAAAATCCAATTTATATTCAATATATACAACAAAAGAATTGGGCATGAGGATACAACCTTATTGCAACCGATGAACACCACTGTTAGTCCAACAAATCCATCTCAAAGAGCTACTTGATGGTCATCGCAATCTTCTTCGACACACCTATTCCATATGTTGCCTCTCCATCAAATTGGGGATGTAATTGCAACTTGGGCAATTGGAGCCATTGAGTTGTGCCAGAGAAGGTGGAGTCGTTGAGTTGTGGGATAGAAGGACTGATGCTGGTTCTGGGTTTTGGAGAGAAAATTGATAGTGAAGATGGGCAAAGAATTCGGTTTGAGAGAGGAGCAATTTTTTTTTTTTTTTTTTTTTTTTGGTTGTATTATTGGGTTTTATGTATTATCGGGTTTTAGAAAGAAAAAAAATCAGATTTTTTTTTTAAAATAATGCTGACGTGGAGACATTGAAGGTGAAAAGAAAAGGAAGTATGTGTATTGACAAACCTGAAATTGATAATTACCTTTTTTCCTCTTTGTATAGCAACCGTCAAATTTTCACACTCAGTCTCCCAGATAACCTAATCAATGTTTACTTGTATGAGATAGATTGAAGGGGAAAAGAAAAAAGAAGCAAGTGTATCGACTACTGAGACACCTGAAAATGAAAATCACTTCTTTTTTTTTTTTTCTCGCAGTAAAAGAACCATAAATGGCAGTATGAACAATTGATTTTCTCTTGATCCCATATGCAGTTTATGTCATCAAAGCATTGAGACAATTGACCATCTTTTAAGGGGCTGTGAGTTTGCTCGGGATTTTTGGCAGCAACTTCAATTACCGATACGCATGAGGCAAACTTTCAACTTACCGATAGGTGAATGGCTTGAAGCCAATTGTAAATCAAATATTAAATCCAAATTGATGGGCATTCCTTGGAAGATTATGTTTCCCATGGGAGTGTGGAATTTATGGTTGCATAGAAACAATTTTATTTTTAGGACAGGTAAGGTGGATCGGTCATGCTTTAAGAGAAGCATTAAAGATAGTGTTGAATTTTTCTCTGTTGGGTTGAATGCTAAGCTGCCTAAAGCTAAATCTGTTATTGCAGTGGATTGGGAGAAGCCTCCAATGGGGTGGGGGAAGCTTAATTTAGATGGGTCTGCTTTTGGTAATACTGGACGTTCAAGAGGAGGCGGTGTTATCAGGGACCATGATGGGCAATGGTTGAAAGGCTATGCAAGGCCTCTTGGTTGCATTAACAGTTGTATGGCAAAGCTGTGGGCCTTAAGAGATGGTCTTCTATTAGCAAAGGAGATGGGGCTAAATAATCTCATCATTGAATTGGATGCCTTAAGTGTTGTTTTGCTTATGAACAATAATACTGCCAACTCGTTAATGGAGCCATTGCTAACTGATTGCAAGAACTTGGTGAGAGAGATTCCCAACAAGCAGATAGTTCACATCTATAGAGAAGCTAATCAATGTGCTGATGCGTTGGCCAAGCTTGGTGCTAGTAGCTTAGAATCTTTTGTTATCTTTTTGTATCCGCCGCCTATGGTGGAAAGTATTTTAGCTTCTGATAAAGCTTATTTACGTTGTAATAGACTTATTAATTCCTAAGTTTAATGATATAACCTTTGTTGACCAAAAAAAAAAAAACAAACAATTGATTTTCCATATGGCAGGTTGGAAATTGTCCTGAGATAATAAATGGCAGCGTGAACAATTGATTTGCTATATGGCAGGCGATTCGTAGTTATCATTAGCTTCACGAGTTTCTCATCTCCTCCTTCTGCTGCCAAATAGATAGGAGACTCGCGTTCCTTATTTGGATAATAGGACACTTCTAGACATTTCTCAACCAAGAACTTGGCCACTTTATTGTACTTGGCTTTCAAAGCCGAATTACGACCCACTTGGAATTTTTTTATCAAGGCTAGGTGCAAAGTTGCATTCTCCTCCATATTTTTCTCCACTAGTGGTACACAATCGCAGTGATCTTTCAACTGCTCGTTAGACAACTTGACTAAAAGGAAGGTCGCCATTGGAGCTACATGAAGAGGAAGGTCGCCATTGGAGTTCTTTTCCGTGACAAATTTTTGGCACAGTTGGATCTCCAGGCTCCCTTGTACAAATTGATGATCATCGTCTGAGCTTGCAACAGCAAGATGAAGGATTCTATTTAATTCGGGGGTTTTGTCGGAGAGAGAAGGTTGCTCCGTATCTTGAGCTATAATTTTGATGAAATCAATATCCTTACTCTTAACAGCCTTACATAAATTAGGATCCATGCTTGACTTTTGGGGAACTCTTTGAGATACTGAGCTCTCTTTCCTCAGCAACCCTCAAAATAGGGGCTTCTATCTTGATCTTCGCATCACCTGAATCAGTACTAGGTTTAGGAGATGGGGCTACAAGAAACATTTCATTAATTCTTTTTTTTTTTTTTTTAGATTTAGATTTTTTTTTCTAAACAAAAAATTTAGAAAGTAAATTTTTTTTGGTTTATTTTTTATTTTTTATAATTAAAATTAAAATTTCTGATTTGGCTTTTTTTTATTTTTTATTAATTTAAATCTGATGTGACAATTAAAAAATGTCAAATAATTTCTTTTAATAATATTTTAATAACCATATCAGTTCTATGTCAACAAGCACCATCTACCTTGTTGGAGTTTTCTATTAATGGGTTGACGGCAAAAATCAAAATAAAATTGATTTTCAATTTTTAGAAAATAGAAGAATAACAAAATCAAAATAAAAACCAAAATGAATATCAGCCTAAAATATAAGTACTAAAAATTGTATTTTCGCCTATTTTTTAATAAAGGCCAGGTGCAGAGGAGTATTCTCCTCTTTATTTTTCTTCGTTAGTAGTCTAGAAGCCACGTTGACTTCTTTTTATTTTCTTTTTTCATTTTTCATTTTTATGAATAAGCCACGTTGACTTTGGAGTTTTGTGCGTGGTGAGACGAATTGAGCAAATGATGAACTATGTACAGATGCTTAGCATTTGCATCTACATGAAGAGGAAGGTCACCACTGGAGTTCGTTGCCGTTAAAAGTTGTTGCTGGCACTGTTGTTTCGAGAGGATCGCTTCTACAATCTGATCATGGCCTAAGCTTGCTGCAACATGAAGAAGTGTATTTGAGTCGAAGAATCTTTCAAGGAGAAGAGAACATTCTGTATCTCGCAATCTTGTTAGGATGAAATCATAGTCCCAATCTTTTACAGCCTTGTACCTTTCAGAATCTTCCTGCATTGCACCATCCCCTTGTTTGTCTATAGATTGCTAAACAATTGATGTTTGAATGCCTTTTTTTTTTTTTTTTTTGCTTTGAATGCTAATGCCCTGCTAAGCTGCGTAAATAGCGGGCTCCGGTGCTCTTCTTAAGTCATTGTTCTCATTGCCCCCAAAGCTGTGGCTAATTAAAGTCTACGATCCAATATATCTAGTGACCCCAAAAAGATCACGTTTTTTTTTTTTTTTTTTTTGGTCAAAGGCAGAGAGGAAGGTTAGGGAGAACGGAGACATCCGATTGGATCATTAGAGATTGCTTGGAGATAAGGACTAAAGTTGTTATGATTTACAAAGCGATAATAATAACCATTGATTTTGTTTTGCTAGGGATGATGTCAAGGAGGTGTAAAATGTTATTTAATAGTCTTGTGACGATTTAATAATCATATAGAAACCTAGTGCGCAACCATAATTTCATAGTGGAATAAATTATGGTCAATGATAAATTTAGGCTTTTCATGAGATGAAAAGTAGCCCATGATTCGTTGAAACTAGTATTTTTATTTTCTTTTCATCCCATTATAAGCCATATTATTTAAAAGCCCATGTAAGGTGATCAAATAGGTTTTTTTTTTTTTTTTTTTTTTTTTTGAAGGGAGGGTGATCAAATAGTTAATCCAAGTATCAAAGGGATTAGTTTTAGTTGAGAATAGTTATCTCTCTTTTTCTTTGACATACATGGTTGGAATTGGGGGAAAATCATATTTTTCCAAGTACTCCTAGGAGCTCATGCCTAGGGTGAAGCAAATAGAGAATACATCCGAACTAGATATAGGACTCTATAAAAAATTAAACAATCGATAACTAAAATTAAATGAGAGATAAGAGTAAATAGTGTTTGGGTTGCAATTGGTTTTCCTTGTAGGATTTCTGTGTGGTTATCATCATTTTTTAGACAGCTCAAGTGGGTTATTTAAAGCTCCACCAAAACTCCTAACTTTTAATTTTGTTCCTACAAATTATGATAAATATTTTCAAAGTTCATTATTTTCATACAAATTAAGACATGAGCTTTAAAATATTTCAAACTCTCTTCTCCACCTCGCTCCCTCCATTCACAACTCGATCTATATCCACGAGATATCTCAACTACATGTTTGACCAAATCAAGCCCCACACAGCCAAAGATGGCCAAACATGCAATCTCCATTATTCATAATTATCTTATTTAATTCTTTAATTCTCAAGTATCCATCTTAAATTTCAACCATGTTTCTAGTTAAATACCAAAGAAAATTAAAGACACATTTTTTTTCTTTTCTTTTTTTCTCCTCACAGAAAAACCAATGGCCTCATATCTATCCACAACTCACGCCGAAGTAGAAAACCACCAAGTATTGGGAGCAAAAAATCTGAAACCATTTATTAGATACAACCACTAGTACTGGGAATCTGGGATGGACTTAAATGTGTAGACTTGTTGCATTGTGAGTAGGTCGGCTCAAGAACCATCACTACAAGAAAAACAGGCTATTGCGGCGAGCCAGAAGCGCTGCTAAAGCCCAAAAAAGCGCCACTAAAGGTACATTCGACCTATAGTGGCAGGCGCTACTACAGCGGGCCGTCCCGTCAGTGTTGCAATGCCGCTATAGGTCGATTGTGGCAGTCGTGAAAAGCACCGCTATATATGTACCTTTTAGAGGCAGGTGAAGGTTTATTGCGGCGGGCATAAAACCGCCGCCATACGTGTTTAGAATTCATGGCATTGACTTTTAGCGGCGGGCAGACTGCGCCGCTATAGGCAATCAATCAAAACGGACTAATTGCACTTTTAGCTGTGGGCGATAAGCGCCGCTATAGGGATTCATTTAAAACATAAAATGTGCACCTATTGCAGCGCTTTTTGACCGCAACTATAGGTGTTTTGTTTTTTTTTTTTTTTTTCTAATGGGTTTTAAAACCACTATTTGCTAATAAATAAATGGTTCACAAACCTATTACAAAGAACCTTTAATAGTTTTAGCTCTACTAACACAACACCACAAATGTAACTAATTAACAACACCACAAATGCCTTGAAACTAACATAATATTAACATAGAAATATATTATCAAATAAGCCCCTTTGTTCTATTTTCTGTTTTAGGACTAAGTAATAGCTAAGGTTTCTGCACCAAGTCATAGTTATAAGCAACTTAACCAAAGTCTAGTTTTTCCAAATGGAGAACCAAATCTAACAATCTACATGAAAACTTATACTTATACAAAGTAGGATCCTCTCTCTAAAAATGATTCAAAGCCTTGAAAACTATCAAAAAAGAAAACAAGAAGATTGTCATGTAACACTGGACACTAACAAATACAACATGCACACATATAGGCACACTTAAACAGACCACTCACTTGTCCTCCTACATCTTTTGAAACTGGTTGAACGGCTAAAGACATCACTGGCTTAGGGACATTCATAGAAGTCATTGTGTATTTAATTGACCCATCAGTAAATGTATCTCCTGATCACACAAAAAATGCATAATTTGAGAAAAATTAGAAAAGAAAAAGAAAAAAAAAAAGCAACTAGAAAAAAAAAATGTCATAATCATCAGGTTTCAAAGCCTCATGCCCTCATCTCAAATATTAGCAGTCTAAGTAATTATACCCATTCTGAAAACCATTATTATTTTCATACATTTCAAGTTGGGGAAGGGAGACTCGAACCCTAGACATCTTTGTTGCAAACTATAGGGAATGCCATTTTACTTAGAGGTCATGGGCTTGAATGTCCATTTTGATATTTTCCTCTCACTTTTAGAAACTTCAACTTGCACTAGCTCCTCAATCCTCACTTCGACCCCCATTCTATTCAGACAACTATGGAAAACAACACAGAAACATAAATTATTGTGTACACAAATGCAAAGGGATAAGTGGGACCTGATGCACAATCCACACCAAATACAGCAACTATTTGCCCAGCATGTGCCTTTTGAATATCCTGTAGATATAAAAAGGAAAATCAACAACAAAAACCCAAGAAGGAAGAAGAAAAAGAGTAAACTAGTTGGGAGTAGAAAACATATGACTTGAAACCCCAATCTATTAATCTAACACAAATATTCTTTTGTTCTGAAATATTAGAGTGCAACCTACCCCAACTTCACCCCTATCCCTTTACCACCTAAGCCACAGCATGGGGACAGGCAGAAGACATTGTAGAGATAGTTGGTTCGCAAAATTTGATTTCATGTATAAAAAAATCCCAATCATATCATTAGAATTAATTACTACGATGAATGTCAAAGAAAAACTAACCTCCATCTCATCAGAATGCATCCGAACCAAGCGAGGAATCTGTACCAAGAAGATAATATATCCTTAACTATTAAACTTAATTTAGAAATTCAATTAGTATCAGAGCACTGATAGCATGATAAAATGGGCATGCCGGAAAATTCATTAACAAAATAAAACTATTTTTCAAAATTTAAAGGATGTAACTGTCTAGATTATATCATTCATAAAAGCACAAGTGCATAACACACATACAACATGTCTTACCATATTGAACCATAATAACAAGCATTGCAATCATATAAAAATAGAAGCTTGGTCACCTTGCAGTACATACTGAAACGATCATAACATATGCAAACATCAGTCTATCCCATACACTTCCTCTGTCTCAAAATGTTAGCCCCTTTTCCAATTTTAAGATGTTCCAACAAGGATGTCCCACAATTGATGTCCAGCTTGAAAATTCATTTTTGATTGGTAAGTTACACATGCAACTGGTGGGTTTTGAACCATGACCTCACCTTCCACCTTCCTCTTACAAGGGGAGGAGGAGCATCATATTCACCACTCAATGTGATTTGAGTTTTTCCAAAAATATGGTGTACCATAGAAGGTTGCAAATTGCAATATTTTCAGGCAGGAACACATTATAGAAGGATAAGTTTTGAGAAACAAAAATTTGCTGACATTTGCATATTATCTTCTTTCAAATGACACTGAAAGATGCTAAATGGATTAATTAACAAAATAACTCAAAACAAAAGATCTCAAGCCCATAAGCGCAACTTCAACCAGAAATAAACAAGCTAATAAATAACACATCTTCAACTGACCTTAACCTTCTTTCCTGTATTAATGTTATGTATAAAATCACCCTTCCGAATGACACATTCATAGATTCTTCATTTAAAATACAATAAAAACCATGTTAGCATAATGGCTCATCTACATGTCTGAGTACTAACATTGCCACTACATGAATGAAATAATAAGATAGTTGGACTATCAAGAAAATGAAAATATACCTCTCAGAAAGGCATACCTCAGATATGTCAACTGACCATAGCACCCTTCCTCCAATTTAAAAGCTAACGCCACAAGAGGCTCATCTGGAGTTCCAGACAATGTGACCTTTACGAGAATAAAATATATCAATTCCCCAATCAAGTTGTAAAACAGATGATTGTACAAAAGATTTTTTAGATAAGAGATGAAAGTACAAAAGATTCAAGACAAAAATTTATTTTCATCAACCCAATACCTTTTCTTCATTCTTACTTTGGTCAAGAGCATAGCTATTGACTTCAGTTGGACAAGGAAAATAACTAAGTACACCATCCAAAAGTGGTTGTACTCCCTGTAATCCAGAAAACATAAAAGATGAGGAATATAATCAACAGACTTCTGATAGTTGAACAAACAAGTAGTTTCAATAATTGTTTACTATATAGAAGGCACTATTGAATGGACCCTAGTAATGCATATATTGTGTGTCGTTTTATTTAGGATGATAATTAATTATAAGATAGGACTAGGCAATATGAAATGATGAAGAGAACTCCAATTATGAAAATTACAAGCAACATCGCAAGCAGGCCAAATGAAGAGAAAATGGTAGTACATTCATCAAGTTGCCATAAAGACATGCAAGAAAAAGTTACTTGACAGGTCATGGTGTAATAATCTAACCAGCATCACCTTTGTATAAGAGCCGAACAACCATTTTTAATTTATTTTATTGGTAGGAACCAAACAACTATAGATAGAAAGAAAAAATCTCTAAGTACAAACAAATTAAATATACACTCACCATGAAATCTACAAAATTGGCAGTGTATACAGCGAGATTAATGGGGAGAAGACAAGGTCTCAATTGACAAGTTAAAGAGGGGAAAAGTATACTGACTCCCACATGACATATCATATACAAATCTTAAAGTTGGCTTGAATTTCCATAACAATACCTTTGAGAGCACATCCCCATAGCATTCATATCAAAGCCAACTATTATTATAATCAAAATAAAAAGACTTACTTTAAAATTAAACATAAACAATTCCATAAAGATCAAAAAAATTAATTTTAAAAGGAATCCCAGATGTAGAATGACCGAGATGCATGTAGATCTATATAAAAGGAAAAAAAAAAAAAATATATATATATATATATATATACCTGGAAACTCTCTCTCTCTCTATCTCACTCACATTCACATGCAAGTTCCATTCTAGAAACAATCTTGAACACTAAATAGTGAGAATAACAAAGCATTAGACCAATAATTACAGGGAGAAATAATTACAGAGAGCAACCTCTTGAAGGTGGCTCCAAGGTATTGGCTAGGAAATATAATCCAGAACCTCATGAATCACATGGGGTCATGAAAACCATTAGACCAACTCCTTGAAGTTATCAAACACTAAAAGTGGTTCAACGTACGCACTCTAACAAAAAGGTTTTTGCTTTGGTGATGCTATGGTGGGCCTGACATTTAGCCAGAATAACAAAGCATGCACATTGGGTATTTAGCCGTTTTGAGTGTAACAAATATTTGTCTAGTTTTTTCTCAAAAAAAAATAATAAATAAATAAAATATTTGTCTCGTTATCTACTTATCTTGCATCAAGATCCTCTCAAGCTAGGTAGAAATTTTACTTTAAGACCCAAAGTCTTTATGACTGAAATCATAATTTAATGCTCATTTTTCTCAACAAAAGAAAAAAGGTTCATCGGAAATTATACAAGAAAAATCAACATTCTAGAATTTAACCTCTAATATCGAAAATTCAAAACAATGTTGCAATAGGCATATAACGTTTGAACTAACTGAGGCAAACATTAATAGCAGATTACAAATATGTGTCTATATATACACTAGTGTTTATCATTTGGTAGCTTCTATAAAAACTTCGAAGCAATGCTATCGAACTTACGCGATCCGACACAGAATCTCACATTGACTGACAAAGCATAGTGCTATGTATCATTCAAGATGCAACTTTTTTCCAGCCTAAAAAAATCAAACAGGAAAAAAGAATAAAATAGTTACAGTTAACAATTACCAAACACCTCTGAATTCTTGCCTAAAATTACAAGAATCCAAAGAATCCTATACCTCATATTCCGAAAAACAAAAATTACGAATCCAAAAATTTTAAATCCAAGCTCAGAGGCTTCATAAAAAAACAAAAAATCATTAATCGGATTTCCTAATCAGAGGCCTAGATCAAGCCGAAAATGAAAAGGAAAAGAGAGATATTGCTTGCCTGGAGAGTTCTGGTGGCGAATTCGACGCTGATGGTGGACTTGGATTCTAAGCAAAACTCATTGCGCGTGAACCTGGAGAGAATGTTGGATTTTCTGACACCAGAGTCACCGATCAACACGATCTTGAACAGGTAGTCGTACTCGTAGTCCACTCTATGCGCCATAATGCTCTCTCTCTCTCTCTCTCTCTCTCTCTCTCTCCTCCACCGATCTCTCTGACCTAAAAATAAAAATAAAAATCCAATATCAGACCCATGGACGGGACCTTGAAAAATATGCATGGCACGTGTGTTAACTACTAAGGCAACATACGTTGTAGATATTCATTATTGTTATCTATATATAATATAAAACTGAAATTTTTGACTTACTTTAGAATTAGGATTAAAAAAATAATTATAATTTTTTTTAATTAGACCTCACATTAGATTTTTTTTATATATATATAAAAAAAAAGGACTCACTTTAGGTTTCAATACAAAGAAAAAGAAAAAAGAAAGACTCACGTAAAATAAAAATTAAAAAAAAATAAAAAAAACTTTAGGATGAAGGAAAAAATAGAGAGAGACTCCTGTTAGGACTCTCACTATTTAGATTTTAAAAAGACCACACGTTAGAATTGTTTTTTTTTTTTTTTTGTAAAGAACTCACTTTAGGTTTTTTTTTTTTTTTTTTAAAAAAAGAAGAAGAAAGACTCACGTAAAAAAATAAATAAAAATAAATAAAAAACTTTAAGATTAAGGGAAAAAGAGAGAGACACTCTTATTAAAACTCTCACACTATTTAGTTAAAAAAATTAAAATGATGATGTAGAAAATTGTGGGAGTTTCAGAAGTTTTAGTATTAATATTTAAATAAAATGATAATTTTATTTAAATATTAATGATAATGATGAATTTAAGTTTAAGTTAGACTTGTTAGAAAGATAGAACATATTAATGTTACGACATATAATTACACATGATAATATAATTTAAATAAAAAAAATGATTAGATGAAGAGTTTTGATTGCAGTTAAATTAATATTTTTATCAACTTAGAAATTATAGAAGAAGAAGATAAAAAAAATTATATTTATTTTTAAAAAAATTTTTAAAAAAAATCTAAAATTCGGTGAAGTCACTTGGTCATTTTATTAATGAGCTGTGAAATAAAATTTAAAAAAAAAACAAAAAAAAAACTTTAAAAAAAAATAATATGACTAATTGGATTGGAAGATTGAGAGAACAAAACCACACAAGTACACAGAACATGTCCATCACGTGTCATTCTTAGATTTGAAATCTAACCGTTGGATTTGAAGAGTGTAATGAAAGGTTAATTCTGGTAAATTATGGTCACAATTGAACGGTCGGATTTAGAGAAAGGCGCGGTCAATAACTTATTATTGAATGTTACACCAACTAATAACTTATTACTGAATTCATATTTTGAAAATTCAGCCGTTGGATCCCATGTTCTATATGTTCTTAACATGCATGCCAATTTTCATGCCAATCGGATGTAATTTACCATTTGATCTTTAAACTCATCTTTTACGCGTTATTTTTAACTACAAAAACTTGAATTTAAATAATTGATTGATGACATGGCTATTAATCTTTGATCACCTTGAAATTTCGTAAGCGTGAACAATATATGAAGATAATGTAATCTAACGATAGATTTGTCTAAATTCACATTGAATTAAGAAATATAGGGTTGGGTTCAAGTTACACGTGATGTAACTCTAAAAAATGTTACACCAACCATTAACTTATTACTAAATTCATATTTTGAAAATCCAACTGTTGGATCACATGTTCTATATGTTCTTAACTTGCACGCCAATTTTCATGTCAATCGGATGTAATTTACCATTTGATCTTTAAACTAATCATTTATGCGTTATTTTAAACTACAAAAACTTGAATTTAAACAATTAATTGATGACATGGCTATTAATCTTTGATTACCTTGAAATTTTGAAAGCATGAAAAATATATGAATATAATGTAATCTAACGGTAGATTTGTCAAAATTCACATCGAATTAAAAAATATAGGATTAGGTTCAAGTTACACCTGATGTAATTCTAAAAAATGTTACACCAACTAATAACTTATTATTGAATTCATATTTTGAAAATCGAACCATTGAATCCCATGTTTTATATGTTCTTAACATGCATGCCAATGTTAATGCCAATCGGATGTAATTTACTATTTGATCTTTAAACTCATCTTTTATACATTATTTTTAACTACAAAAACTTGAATTTAAATAATTGATTGATGACATGGCTATTAATCTTTAATCACCTTGAAATTTTGTAAGCATGAACAATATATGAAGATAATATAATCTAACGGTAGATTTGTTAAAATTCACATCAAATTAAGAAATATAGGGTTGGGTTCAAGTTACACTTGATGTAACTCTAAAAAATGTTACACCAACTAATAAGTTATTACTGAATTCATATTTTGAAAATCCAACCGTTGGATCCCATGTTCTATATGTTCTTAACATGCATGCCAATTTTCATGCCAATCAGATGTAATTTACCATTTGATATTTAAACTCATCTTTTACGCGTTATTTTTAACTACAAAAACTTGAATTTAAATAATTGATTGATGTCATGGCTATTAATCTTTGATCACCTAGAAATTTTGTAAGCGTGAATAATATATGAAAATAATGTAATCTAACGGTATATTTGTCAAAATTCACGTTGAGCTAAGAAATATAGGGTTGGGTAGACATGGCAAAACGGACTAGAATTTTCTGACCTGACCCGAAAAATACTCGACCCGAACTCGATTTTTTTGACTCGAAACAAAAACGGGTTGACTTGCGACCCGACCCGAACCCGAACCATTTTTTTAAAACTTTTTTTTTTTGGTAAAACAAATAGTAAAATTAAGACAATATTGGTTTAATTGTTTGTTGTGAGTTTTAAGGAAACAATTGATGCATTTACATAAATGCATGCAAATTAATTGAAAGATAAATAGTTGAGCATTCTGTAATGAATAAAGATTTTTAAATATCAAATAATAAAATACATGCCAAGATAATCTGGTTACAGTAGAGTTAAAAACATAAATTTAAAATTGTAGGCATGTGTGAGAAACATTCACAAGTGTGAAAATAGTGAAGCCAAAGTATCAAATTAGCATAAATTATGAATGCTTAGACCTATTTTTTTAACAATTTAAGTCCAAAATAAATGACTTTCAAAATAAATTATGATATTTCCTAGTGTGTGTGTGTTGCTTAACAATGATATGATATTCATAAAAGAGACCATGTATAAATAAGTAAGCAATCAAACTTTAATGTATATCTCAATTGAAATAAAGTGCCAATCACAATTAATAATAGATTATAAATTTAATTTTCAAGATTTTAAATTTCTTATATGTTTTTATTCTTTATCAAATGGGTTATCCAATAAGTCATTTGTAATTTTGTTTTATATTTTGGAATGTTGATATTGTATAGAAATAAAACTTGTGTATTTGTTTTACTTATCTTTGTATTATTTTGTTTTAGATAACAATGTTAGGATTTGTATAACTTTAAAATTATTGAATAAGTATTAATAAGTTTAACTGAGTTCATTCTTAATATAAGTGGTGAATTCAAAATAATGCATTTTACATCAAGTAATTTGTTGCATAACTTTTCAAATCGCAAATACATGTTGTTTTCTTTATTAAAAAAAAAAAAAAATTCATGTAAAAAATATGGGTCAACCCGACCCAACCCGCAACCCGATTGACCCGAACCTGTTTTTAACCCGCTTAAAATGACCCGTTTGACCCGCAACCCAATTGACCCGACTCGACCTGACCCGACCCGCCCGTTTTGCCATGTCTAGGGTTGGGTTCAAGTTACACATGATGTAACTCTAAAAAATGTTACACCGACTATTAACTTATTATTGAATTCATATTTTGAAAATCCAACTGTTGGATCACATGTTCTATATGTTCTTAACTTGCATGCCAATTTTCATGCCAATCGGATGTAATTTACCATTTGATCTTTAAACTCATCTTTTGTGGGTTATTTTAAACTACAAAAACTTGAACTTAAACAATTGATTGATGACATGACTATTAATCTTTGATCACCTAGAAATTTTGTAAGCATGAACAATATATGAAGATAATATAATCTAACGGTAGATTTGTCAAAATTCACATTGAATTAAGAAATATAAGGTTGGGTTCAAGTTACACCTAATGTAACTAAAAAATGTTACATCAACCAATAACTTATTATTTAATTCATATTTTGAAAATCCAACCGTTGGATTACATGTTCTATATGTTCTTAATATGCATGCCAATTTTCATGTCAATCGGGTATAATTTACCATTTGATCTTTAAGTGGGAAAGCGAAAAAAATAGAAGGAAATTTAAAAGTCTATTGCGGTGGTCCAACCCACCACTATAACTAAGAAAAGGCACCGCAAAAAGGATCCCTATTGCGGCGGAGTTTTGGAATGCCACTATATCTTAGTTACCGCCGCTAAAACAGGTCTATTGCAGCGGTTTTATGTCCTGCCACTGTAGGACGCCACAAAAAACCCTACCTATAGTGGCGGTCACAAAAAATGCCGCAACAAATCTATTGTACAGCAACGAGCCAAAAACACGCCGCAATAGGCGACATATAGCGGCAGTTTTCACACCCGCCACAATAGCCCATTTTTCTTGTAGTGCATCCAAAATTGATTAGAAGGATCCAAGGAGGTTAGGGTTGGGGTTCTGTGCTTTCCTCACTGGTTTTCTAACACATCTAGGTGAAAAAAATAAAAATAAAAAATAAAAATCTAGCAGTTAACAAAATTAAGATATTAATTTCACTAAATAGATGGCTAAATTTTGAGAGATGTACCAAAAGAATGGTAGCTAAGACACTGTCTCTAACTTTTGTCGAATATTTTATAAATCAACAAAAAAATTTGATGATTGAAGAGGAGTAATGGAAAAAATAATTTTTCGAATGGTAGAAGGTGTTCAAAATAATTCTAGTACACCATTTACTTTCAAACCAACATCGTCAATATTGCTTATACAGTAATACCCCTTTGCTAAATTGAGAGTCAAATGTGTCCATCTTTCTTGGATTTTGCAGAATCTCAATCACTAGTAGAGAACCTTCCTCAAAATTTGAAAGCTCGAAAATATGTTAAAAACACAAGAGTTGTTTAAACCCCCCAAATAAAAGTTACGGCTTGATAGATTTTCCACTAACTTAATTCTAAGTGCGGAATAGTGTAAATGCGAGCGGATAAACAAACAAGCTACTCTAACACATATTCATATAATCACAACAATAAAATGAAATGTAAAAGAGTAGAGAAGAAAAATGCAAACACAGATAACACGTCGATGTGTTATCGAAGAGGAAACCAAAGAACTTGGCGAAAAACCTCTCCGCTGCCCTTCAAGCGGTAATCGATTCACTAGACAATCAGTTGAGATACATAGGTTAGCAAGAGACCCTCTAAGCCTAATCTACCTGTTGTACCTAATCCCTCCAACTTCCTACTCCAACATGGCTTCTCGAAACCGTGTCCTGTCTAACTCTCCAGATCCCGCAACAAGCTTCATGTTGCATCTGCCATCCTTGGCTTATTCCAATGCTTCCCAGTAGCACTAAACGATCACTTGACCCTCTGAAAGGATGTGTTAAGTGTTTGGGCTATCAACCTCTCAATAGTATGGAAATGGAGAGGTAGGAATTGAGGAAAATCCACAAGCTATTGTGTAGAGGATTGTGGATATAACAATCTCTAACTCTCAAAGTGTTTGGTTGGGGTTTTCTCTCAGAAGCACTCTTTAACATTTGTGGGTAATGTGGGTATATATAGTGTGGGTACAGAAAGTGTGTATAAGATAGTACAGTCTGGCAGAATAGAATGTTTCATAGGTGTCTCGTAGGAAGGCCTTACTCGCGAGATACTCGCAATACACAACTGTCTCCATCTGTACTGACTCTTCGCATTCCAGTCATGTGCAAGGAACATGCTTCACTTCGCGGGATACTTAGTCATGAGCTACCTGCGAGAAATCTTCTAGCTTCAATTGCTTGAGTCTTCACACTCTCTCTCTCTAGCACACAACCCTTACAATCAAATCCCACAATAAATACAGGGTACAAAAAATTGAATAAAATTACAATCAAATTTGATACGGAATAGAAGCTAACTAAATACATAGTTGTAAATCACAACTTTACAAAAATTATTGAATAGGTTTTCTTTTACGAAAAATAGAAATTACACCTACATTCCTTGCAACTTATCTCATGTTGGCATTTTACGTTCAGTGGAAATAATACTAGTGAGGTATAACTACAATGAACTGGGTCTATAATCTAATAATTACTGCCCACATTAAAATATGATTGCACTTCATCATATCAAGGAAAGATTTATTATCCAATCCTCTCTTCTCTCTTCAACATAACAAGGAAAGATTTATTATAATTGTTTTTTACAATTGTACAAATGAAGTAACTGCTTCAAAAGTCGAAATTTTTGGATTATCAAAGTAATGTATGCCCCCTTGTATTTGTACCTCTCCTCTATAATATAACACCAACAACACACCACCAGCTTATCTGTCAGCTAGTTTGACAATGATGATACAAACCTGAAGTAGCAGTTCTTTCAGTCTTAAATGGTTTTCAGTAGGCAAGACAGAGCATTGATAAACAGTGGTGACTCTAGAAATTTTTTTCAGGGTGTTCCTCAACAAGCATAAATTACACGATCTAATAAAAAGAAAAATTTATATATTGACAACAACAACAGTCTCACCTCCTCCTTGCTTACCAATATCTTGCCCAAACAGGTAGCAATAAAAACAAAATGCTGCATCCTTGTCTATACTATATTCCAACTAATTTCTATTTACATACCATTCGGATCTAAATCGGCGGAACTTTCCAGAAAAATATGATATAGGGTAATCATAAGGAGGTTAACAAGGGCCTTTTGTTAAATAATATCTTCTTTTTTCATCATGATTATTAGGATGATAAGATGATATCTTTTCTCGTAGCACAGGATCTGAAGGAAGATTTTCTAAGTTAAAGTCAACAAGAATTCGCTTAGAAGATGAAAATGAATCTTGCACAGAAGATGAATCTTGGGTACGTGGTTTATCAAGTATTTGTCCATAATTCTAGCAAAAGAATAAACAATAAACTATAAGTTTATTTGAAATATTAATAAAATTATTAATTATTGTTGTTTAGTTGTTTCATTAATTTGTTTGTCTTTTATAAACTATAATTTGTTATATTATTGTTTCATTAATTATAAAATTATTAATTGTTGTTTAGCCTAACATAATTTAATTTGTTTGTCTTTTATAATGTATTGGTTAATTAAATTATTAATTATTGTTTATTAGTTGTTTTCCCCAATTAATTATTAATTAATTAAATTATTATTTATTAGTTGCATGTTACACTAGAAGAGCCAGTCATGTTCAAATTACACATCCCATTTGCTGATGTGCACATTACACTGCTTTACCCAATTACCCGGCCCCATGTGCCCATCCACCCCCCACCCCACTCAATAGACAAGCCTGCCTAATGCCCCCAATCACAAATGTCAGTTGCCAATCAGAAAATTTCACAATCACAATTTCACAAATCATAATAATATTACACTAAAAGATAATTAATATCTTATAAACACCAACACCAACAAACACCAACCAACAGATAAGAATTATAAGATAAAGCCAAAATGCCAAATTCAAAAAGTCAAAAAATTAATAAAGTTAAAGCTTCACTCAGTGCTTCAGCCAATCACAGATTAGATAAAGTTAATAAAGAGAGAGAGAGACTCATAACTCATTTATTCCATTTCAGATTTGTGAGAGAGAGAGAGAGAGAGAGAGAGAGAGAGAGAGAGAGAGAGAGAGAGAGAGAGAGACTGAGAGACTAAGAAAGAGTCAGAGAGAAAAAGAGAGAGAAATACCTGTTCGACGACGATGTGTGACGGCAACGATGAGCGACGACAACTGGAACTGGACTGATCTCCGATACGATGAGGGGCGACGATGTCTGATGAGCGATTGCGACTGGAACTGGACTGATCTCCTATGCGATGAGGGGTGACAATGTGATGAGGGGCGACAATGCGATAAGGACCGATCTCTGGAGTCTGGACTACTGCCTGCGACTAGACCGATCTAACTTTTAAGGGGAGGCGTTGTTGCTTTGTTTTTACTTTTTAGGTTTGCTTTAGCTTTAGTGATTTCTTTTCTTTTTTTTTTTTTTTTTTTTTTTTTTTTTTTTTTGAGAAAAGCTTTAGTGATTTCTAATGAACTGAACTACTGATTTGAGGTTTCTGATCTCAGTGATCTGTATTGGGTTTTTTTTTTTTTTTTTTTTTTTTTTTTTTTTTGAGAATCCATGGGTTTGCTTCCTGTGTAATCTATTGGGCTTGCCGTGGGCTTGAAGTTGGGCTTGCCGTCCGTTGTTTTGCTCTGTTACAATATTTTTTTTTTTTTCAAATTTTAGTTGAAAATTTTTTTTTGGGCTTTTTTTTTTTTGCTTGAAAGTAGAACAAATAATTTTTTTTTTTTTAATTTGAGGGTGTTCTTTTTTTTTTAAGGGTAAAAAAATAATAAAAATTTAGTTATTATATATATATATATATATATATATATATTTCAAGTCAGGGTGTTCCCAAGAACACCCTGACTAACGTGGCGCCACCACTGTTGATAAACATTATAAATAATAGGTCACTTCCTCTGTCGTGGCAAGAAACATCTGATGCGAGTCATCATCTTCAACACCATTTGAGTTTGAGGATAGTGCAACAAACATTATAAAGAAATGACAGTCTCATCTTAGAAGTCCAGAATAGAGGATGGTGCAACACCTCGATCCACTGCCTTTGGCCTGAGAAGAAATCAGAGGAACTTCGTCAATGAATATATTACAAAAGGAAGCATTTATATTGAGTATGAGCTTTACTCTTTTGCTTCTTGAGGTAAATATCAAATGGTTAACATCTCAATTCATTTAACACCTTAATCTCCAGGAAATGAGATAAAAAATGAATTTGAGATAACTTTTTTTTTTTTTTTTTTTTGAGAAACTAGACCAAGAGCCTGGAAATTTATTCAAAAGAAAATCAGTGAACATCTCTCAACACAAAAGGGGCAATGTTAGCAGGTAGGTCTTCCAACCAAACTTGGAGCCCTACACCAGAACTAGCTTTCTTTGCTAACGCATCAGCTACAGAATTACAAACATGACTAGTATGACTAAAATCAACAAACTGAAAAACAGCTGCTTGAACCCGAATATCATCAAGGATGTTCCCATAACTAGCAAGCTGGCCCGAACCAAGCAAAAGAGCCTCAATAACGACGGCTGGATCCCCTTCGACTATTACCCGAGTAAGACCTATCTCAATCGCAAACTGAACTGCCCGCTGACAAGCCAAGGCTTCCATCTCTGCCACGGACTGCCCAAGATTAATAGGCATGGAAAGCGCCCCAATAGGCTCACCACAGTTGTCACGAACAATCACACCAAGCCCTGCTAAATTTGATGATCGAAACACTGCCAAGTCAAAGTTAACCTTGTAAATGTCAGGTGCCGGAGGACACCACTTTTGCAGAACCAGAGGACGAGGGGGAACCGACTCAATCTCCTGTGCTTCAAGAAATTCCTGTAGTATGTTGCCGGCGATGCTGCAAATGCGCGCCACAGGATGGGCAGTTCGACTAAAGTGCAAGGCATTCCGTCTATTCCAAACACACCACGCAGCAAGGACAAAGATTTCAGCTCTATACTCATCATGGCCTGCAGAAATCTGGACAACAACTCTCTGAAACTAATGGGCTGCACTGGAACTGCTTGATGAAACCACTCCAAAGATGACCAGACACAAGCTATATCCTTACACAGCCATAGAGCGTGAACAGGATCCTGAGTATGTTCTTTGCACAGATCACAGACGTCAGACTCCGTGACATGACGAAGATGCAGAACCATTGAAATAACAACTTAAAATAACTAGAGTTGTCATATATATATATGATGATACTGGAAACAATACCACCAATGAGTCGCACGCTCCTCACTCGATCGCAAATGGCACCTGCACAACGAAAAGAAATAACCTAGCAGAGAGCACCGGTGTGGTACCGGCCGAATACCCTCCGAAGGTCAAGTTAGAACTATTCTCACTGCTCTAGAGTGCTAGAGAGGGTAAAATTACGCGTACCTTGGATCACGAGGGTGTTAAGGTTTTTATAGTAGCAAGGGTCATCCTTCTTTTCCTTGGAGTAGAAGTCTTTTCCTTATAGGAGTCCTTTTGGGCGTATTTTCCGGGATCCTTTCCTTATAGGAGTCCTTTTGAATATTCTCTAGCGTGGGGAACAAGTCAACTTTTGACTTATACGATTGGTCCGTCAGCCTCAATGTATCTCCTTCAGCTTTTTGGGCGTCACTTGGTGAAACCGTCAATCATTGGGGGTCTGTTGCTACATCCGTCAGTCATCGATCCGTCTATTTATGTATGGAAGGCAGCGTAGCACCGTTAGTCTGAGGCTCTCTCCTTTTATCCTCGTCAATATATATATATATATATTTGCCTGGAAAGTAAAATAAAAAGAGTCATATTAACATGCGCACTACAACCATAAAATATTTATTTCTCTTATTTGTTTACCCATTTTTAATTTGGGTGGGAAAAGATATAAAAAAATAAAATATAAATAAATAAAAGTTGTTGTAAGTGCTTATGGTGTGACTACAAAATTCTTTTCCTGAAAGTAATAATATTACTAATAAGAGACCAAAAGAGCCAAATTTGCTAAAAGGAAAAGAACGATCATCAGAAGTGAACAACATAAGTTAAAACTATCTAAAAAAAAAAAAAAAACATGCGCGCTAACTTCTTATATAAAAAAAAAAAAGAGCACTCTAACTAAGACTACAAATTACAAAATCTATATATTATATGTTCACCCAATTTTAATTTGGGTGGGAATAGAGTCAAATTTGTCTCAAAATAAATGAAAAGGGTCAAAATGTCAAATTATTCCACCATATTCAAAAGGAAGGAAATAAGTTAGCTCATGAATTAGCTATAAGAACATTTTTATCTGCAGATACTGATGTATGGGTAGAAAATCTACTTTTCGATTTTGATATTGTATTCTAATCTGATTTTCATTAATGAAATTTTCTTACCATTTTCTCAAAAAAAAAAAAAAAATGTGAGCTAACTAAGATCACACACTAAAAGAAAACTATTATAGATTCCCCCAATTTTAATTCCGGTGGGATCAAAAGAAAGATGAATCAATTGGTAATTATTCATAATGGAAAAATAAAATAACTTTTAAAATTTTTTTTTTTTATCCAAAACAATCTTGATGTTGAACATTTAGATTCAGCTTTTTTATTTATTTTTTTCCTATTGCGAATTCAAAGGTTACAACATCCAGATTCCCCTCTCTCACTTTCTCTCTCTCTCCAATCAAATGTTGACCATGCCAATTCACATTGAGAAAAAAAAAAAAAAAAAAAAAATACGAATCCTGATATCCAACGTCTGTTTTGATTTGGAGGAAAATTCGCTTTTGGAGTAAAAAATTAGATTCTAAATGTTCAAAATCCAGATTGGTCGCATCTATAAATTGTTGCCTCCAAACCCTAAAAGCTTAATTTATTTTGACATTAATAATAATTTACCAATTGTCCATACAAAGGGTTGTTAAGTGTTTACAATGTTTTTATACCGCGAAGGACATTCTTATGATTTTGGGCCATTATAAAAACCAGTCATTTCAAATCTATAATGCTTTTATCTTAAGGAGGCGTTTAGTTCACCGTGATGTTACATCATGTTGTAATATTACGTTATTGTAATATTATATTAATGTAATCTTAATACAAAAATATAATATTACATTGTTTAAGAAAGTAATAAAATTAATGTGATGTGATATATTTTATAATTTTAAATTATAATAATGTTAGAAAAAATAAAGTATATCAAAAACTTAAGGTCACATTATTGTAATATGTATCACATTAAAAACACATCACAACAAACCAAACTTGAACAAATGATATTACCTTGTGCTGCAAAAACATGCTTCCTTGACAACTAACGGTTCAGCATAAAGAAGCTCGTTGGTTTCTTTTTCTCTCCAAGAGGAAAAAGATGTATTGAGATAGTTGGTGAGGTGGCAGCTTGTTAAAAAAGATTTTTTATTTTATTTTATTTTATTTTTTATTTTAAAAAGGTCACGTTAAAGAGGTAACACAAGAGGCACGTGGAATCCAATAGAGAGTCAAAAAAATTGTCCAAGTTTCTTGCATAAATTTTTCAATCATTAGTTGACAACCTTCACCCGAAATTTAAAAAATAAAGGAAGAAAAATACTATAGCTGGATTCCTTCCAATTTATGCTAAATTATTCCATCCTAATATTGCACGTTGGCATTATAAGAAATAATAGTGAGGAATGATCATTAGGTGATATTACATGCATATGATATATGATAGATTTTTTCCATGGCCACAGTAAACACGATCAACTATTTACTATAATAATTAGTGCCCCATTAATATTTAAGTACACCACCTTATTTTTATTTTTATTTTATGGGTAAGAATTCTTTGTTTCTTTTTCCCTTTGCCATATAGGTTGGGCTGACTCAGACCAAAGATGATCAAGTCCACACTATGGTGGGCTTTGAAGAAACAACTTGCGGACTGTTTTCTGCAAAACTATGAAGATTATTCTCATAGACAAGGATTTCCATGTTTACAGGAAATGCTGCCTATAAGGCAAGGTGTCAATTCGTGAGAGTGACAAGTGTCCTATGTCATGTGCCTTACTCTGCCGCGTTTCCACCTCTGTTTGCCGCCAAGAACCACCGCTTCAACACCTTCTTTTGCAGAAATCTCTTTGGTGAAGACGAATACGACAACTCAGAATTTTTCAAGGTTTGTTGCCTAATCGGCTTCCTAATCCCTCTCTCTTATTTATTTATTTATTTATTTATTTTAATTTACAAAATCTCCTTAAATCCCCTAATATCTTTGAGGGTTTTAGGATTTTATGTGGGTAAATCGTACAATTCTTTATATATCTTAAAGGAGGGTTGTGTACTATTTTCGTACTTTTATGTTAGTTAGTAATTTGTTTAGCAGTACCGATATTATTTGTGTAAGCTTGTCTGCAGATTTGTATTCCAAAGTGGTGTAATATAAGTGAAAATTTATCTTAATCATGACATAACTGTTGGGCCAAATATTTAATTTATATATATAAGTATAATAGTTATTACATATTGCAAATTTAAAGTCATTATTTATTTAATATTGATTTACTCCAACTATATTAGTGGCATAGTAACAGTAAAATGAAGCCTTACAAGTGCTGTCATGCATCTTGTTGGAAACGAAGTTAGTATAATTGGATATTACTTTCTCTCTCTCGCTTTTTTTTTTTTTTTTTTTTTTTTTTTTTGAGTAGAATGCCATCAAGGCCTATTATTCATTAACTTGAAAATCAGAAAAATAACAATTATAAAAATCAGAAGTATCAAGATCTTTTTCTCCTTTGATGGATAATTCTTTCTAAACGTCTTTATTCAAGAGTTTCTCCATAATTTGCAACACAAAATTTGATCTTAACTTTTTAATTATGTCAATTTGATCCATAACATTTCAATATTGTGTCAATTTAGTCTTTGTCATTATCTTTGGATGAAATTGACGACGTGTCTAATGGCTAAAATAAAAAAATTAGCTTCCGTTGATATGATAATAAACTAATATTTTATTTTGGCCATTTGTTATGTCAGCAACTTTCATCCAAAATATAACAGTATAGACTAAATTAGCACGACACTAAAATGTTATTATTCCATTGTCCGTACTATCATCACATATGAAGAAACTGATAGACTTATTTATTAAAAATCATATAAAAATCACAGGATAGATAAATTCAAAATAGGATACAAGATTAGGAATGTTTTCACTTTCATGGAGACTAAATTGGGAAATCACATACGTTTACAGCAAACTCTATCACAATATTTGATTTATATCAAACATTCACAGCAGTCCATTATGCAGAAAACGAAGTGTCCTGCAACTTGGACTCCTCCCCCTCCTAACTCTTATAAGATAAATGTGGAGGGTGCTGTTTTTGCAGCTCACAAATCGGCTGGAGTGGGAATTCTGATTCGGGATGAAGGTAGCAGATTGGTTGGGGCTTGCAGCAAGAAGATATTGGCTCCCCTTGGTGCTGTCCAGGCCGAAGCTAAAGCCATAGAGCTTGGACTTCAGTTTGCAAAAGATATGCTCATCCAGGAGTTCGTGCTTGAATCTGATTCTCTAATCTTGGTTAACGCATTGAAGGAAGTAGCGCCTCCCCCTACTGCTGTTGCTGCTCTGGTGTATTGCTCCCTGGCTGCATCACATGAGTTTTGTCAGGTAGATATTTCGCATATAGGAAGGCAAGGCAATAGGTTTGCTCATTTATTAGTAAAACATGCCCTTGGCATTGTTAAACTCTTCTCCATAATGTAAATATTGGCACCCATTCTTAATAAAATTTTGCAGGTTGCCATTAAAAAAAAATAAAAAAATGTATATGATGATAGACTAACGATTCTGGCATTGTCTTACTAAAACCTATTTGGTTGCTTCCATAATAATAAAAATAAAACATAAAACATAAACCTTTTTGGTTGCGATTATATCATTAAATCAGGCTTTCGTTTTAACAATAAAACAACGCAATTCCACAAAGTTATGTAATGATTAAGCCAAAATTTTCACTTATGTAAACTCATCCCATTTTCAGTACCAAACCACTTTGGATACAAATTTTCTTGTAAATTATAGTTGGTCAAAGCTTAGAACATTTTACTCATAACTTACCAAAAATTTACACAAATATTCTTGGTACAGCTAAATAAATTTATTCATTTATGGGCATCATGAGATAATGAAAAGGGGAAAAAATACACTACCCCACTTAAGGTGGAATAACAATGATCTTCAAAGTTTTGCAGAAAATTGTCCCACCCTGAAACTTTGTGATAGATGTTAAAGATATTATCAAATCACCAGGTTGTCTTTGAGTAACTCTATTTTTCCTGACTAACATGCTATTGGTTAAGCAATATTCTCTTAGCTTATAAAAATAAAATAAAATAAAAAAACTTTATTTTACCTTTATCTTACTTGATATTGATATATCAAAAATAAAATAAAATAAATAGAAACATTATTGCTAAAATATAGGATAATTCAAGCGCAAATTAGAGATCTTCTTGTGCTTTTTATGCTTATCATAAAACTTAAGAAGATCGTTTCTAAATATATATATATATATATATATATATATGGTTTGAAAGTTGTAAAACTAACAATCTTTTTGTACTCAATTTTTTGGTAATTCAATTGTTACACTCAAGTCTCTCTCTGTCTAACCTCCATTGAAATAATATGGTTTTGAGGATGTATATACTACCAAGATATTCTATAAATTAAAGTCGTTGCACAACCTTCAGTTTCTTTTTTTTTAATTTTATTTGTTCACAATTCTTTGTTTCTCTTTCTCTTTGCAATATCTGTTGGGCTGGTGCAGCCCAAAGAAGATCAAATCAACACAATGGTTGGCTTAGAAGAAAGAGTTTGTGTACTAGCTGGGCTAGAGTTTTAATTCTATACCAGCCCATTTAGTTCTTGTGCATGGACAATGGAATATGGAGTATGCACCTTCTACGACCCATTACTGAGAGGTTGAGTCCAACCCAAAACGGTTTTAGGTATGAACAAAAGAAATTTAAAACTGGTTTTAATGTCCATACTATCTTCATCAAAGCCCAGCAATAAGATGTAGAAAATTTTCTGATCTCAATTTTCCACCAAACCAAACATATCCTATTTTGAGTGGTCGGCTGATTACTTTTTTTTTTTTTTTTTTTTTAAACTAAAAGGTTTAGTAATATATATATATATATATATATATATATATGAAGAAATTGGTAGAGAGTCTAGAGACTTATTTATGAAATATTAGAATAACAGTCACATGATAGAAAATTCAACATAGTATACAAGATACCCAGCAATAAGATGTAGAAAATTTTCTGATCTCAATTTTCCACCAAACCAAACATATCCTATTTTGAGTGGTCTGCTGATTACTTTTTTTTTAAACTAAAAGGTTTAGTAATATATATATATATATATATGAAGAAATTGGTAGAGAGTCTAGAGACTTATTTATGAAATATTAGAATAACAGTCACATGATAGAAAATTCAATATAGTATACAAGATAATTAATAGTGTTGTCATGGAGACTGAATTGGGCAATCACATACGTTTACAGAAAACTCTACACAATATTTGATTTGATAAAAATATACTACCGCAAAATACGTGATGATAAATTAAAACTTATAGCATCAACTTACTAAACCTGTTTCATTGTGATTATATTATCATGTTAGACTTGTTTTAACATTCAAAAATGCAATTCCACAAAGATATGTAGTTATGATTAAGCTAAAATTTTCACAATTCTACATGTTCCATACCTAACTGGATACAAATCTGCTTGTAATTTATAGTTGGCCAAAGCTTAGAACATTTTAATCATAACTTGCCAAAATTTACAAAAATATTCTAGGTACTGCTAAACAGGAAAAGAAGGGGGGAAATAACAATGATTTTCAAAGTTGCAGAAAACAGCCCCACCCTGAGCTCTGTGATAAATATAAAAGTTATTATGAAATCACCATGTTGCCTTTGAGTATATCTATTTTTTCTGACTAACATGCTATCATGCTATTGGTTAAGTAATAACACCTATAATATTCCCTTAGCTTATAAATATAAACTTTATTACCTTTGAGTTATTCAATTTATCAAATAAATAGATAAAAAGGTTAGTTCTTGATGATAAAGTTTGGTAATAAATTTGGTTTTAGTCCATGGTTACAACTCTACTCAATTTTTTTTTTTTTACTAGATGAGTATTTTGTCAAATCCACATTTAGATTATATTTTCTTCTATGTTTGTAAAATTTCCAAATGATCAACGATCAATAACTATGTCATCTGTGAGGCCAGAGGACTTACGACCCAGCCCACCTTCCACTAGGGCCCAGGGTCCGTGCCGAGGAGGTTAGTTGCCAAGGACGAGTAGGAAAAGACCAAATAGCCTAGACCCTGTCCTCGGCATCCCAAGACTTCAAAGAGAAGAGCGACATGTCGTCAAAGGCAGTCTCCAAAAGGTCCCCAAAAGAAGAAATGAGTAAAATGGGACCCACCTAGGGGTACGGAATGGAGGTGGTTCAAGGTAAATACGTCTCCTCTGCATTGAATGCGCCCACAAACGTCTTAGCCATATTAATGAGAAAAGACGCCTGAACAGTGTGGTTTTGGTTAGCGCAACTAACAAAAAGCAGGGGGAAGCGGCTGATGGGATAGGTATTTGAATAGGGACCTGCCGGATCAACAGGTGGAAGGTCAAGATCAATCGAGAGGGGCTATATAACGTGAAGACTTAAGCGCCAAGAGAAGGGGGGGCTTCCAGATGCTGGGGTCCTGTCCTAAAAAAAAAAAAAAAAAAAAGAGAGAATAATAAGGAGATGAAGTTCCTTGGACGAGGTCTAAGAACCGGAGCCACTCATAACGTACCGGAATAGATTATTATTATACACGTCAGGTTCATCTTTGTGCAAATCGCTATGGAAACCCTGATTAACTACCATCCGGTGACCAAAGCCTAGCCTTTCAAACCACGCTCTACAAATTATATTATTTGGGTCTTTTTTACGTGCGAATCCAATATCATTTTGGGGTCGTTGCAAATTGAGTCCTTACATCATCAAATAAATATTTAAATTTTAATATATTTTTTTTAAAGTTAAATTTTAATTTTTTGTAATATAAAATTATGCATAAAAATGTATTTATGGATCAAATAGTAAATAACATAAGAATACGATTAGCACAAAATTTGATATGAGTGTTAATAATATAAAGAACATGCAATCAAACAGTTAGATTTTTAAAATATATAATCATTTTAATTTTTTTTTTAGTGGAAGTTGTAGTCAATGATTATAACCAAGTTTGTAATTAAATTTTATCCAATTCCTGAAGCAAGATAATTCAAGAACAAAATAAAGATCTTCTTGTATTTATCATACTTCAGAAGGTTTTTTTTTGGTACCAACTCCTTCTACCTATACCGTAGTTTGAAGCACCTACAGGAGAATTTTGTGCCATTCTGATCATAAAACTTCAGAAGACTTATTTATGCAAAATAATCAAATAGAGGTGTTATCACAAAATAGTATAATTCAAAAGAATCTTATCGTATGCTTATTCTAAAATTCAAAGAGACTACTTCAAAGTTGGTGTAATCTTTCCAACAGAGAATTTAAAGTTTGGTAAATTTTATTTTACCACCATAAATTTTTGTCTCATTTTCAATGTCTCCCAAATTATTTATTCTATTGACACCCAAAATATATAAATTTATCTAGTTTTTCATAATTTAATTGTTACAGCAAGTAGTGGAGGGAGATTCAAGCCATGATTATTATTATAAAGAGCAAATAATGTCATTCAGTTACAAGACTTTTGGCACTAATATAACCAATTACTATTTAAACCAAATGTTAAATAAGATGGTAATTATGGTTTTCATTGCAGTAAGTGAGGATAAATTTATCTATTATGACCGCAATGCTAATCACTGTTGTTAAAACCAATAGATAAGTTAAAAGTTTAGTGGAGAAAAAAAATGTAATTTCTCCCTAAATATTAACAATTTTACACACAAAAATAAAAATCATATTTTGTTGAAATATTGCAACTAGTACATTAATGGGACCAATATTGACATTAATTTTAGAGTATTACTATGGGCACAATAATTTTCCTAAAAAACTTAGGTGGTAAATTATTACTAGCTCTCATCTAAGTCCACCACTAACATAATTTTTCTACATACCATTAATAGCATGTTACCTAAATGTTGTGAAATTATTCTAAAAATATTATTTCATAGCTTTATTTTTTACTTTTATTACACACCAATTATATAACTAATGCTCTCAATAATTATTGTGACACTATAACTATTGAAATATTAATAGGGAAAACTTCCATTAAGTTTTCCATGAAATGGAAGTTTTCCTATTATGAAATTCTTGTAACACTATATTTAAAGCTTTTTTTTTTTATCACTAACATCACCTTTTTATATTCTATTAAAAAATTGCTACTAGACGTTTTATATATATATATACAAAAATAGAAATTCTACTTTAATTTAATTTAAATGTATATGTGTGTGAGATTTCTTTTTAAAAACTTGAACCCAGGCCCTTACCTCCCACACTCCACAAGCACTTATATCTGTGAAATGATCATCGCGTCAAGTTTTAGCTTAATCTAAGTATATATGTGTGTGAAATTCCCTCACTCTTCAAAAAAAAAAAAAAACAAAACTTGAATCTCGACCTTTACTCTCTATACTTTATAAGCACTTATATTTATGAAGTGATTATCACGTGTACGCGAGCTAGTAGACTTTGTTGTAAAAATTCTACACCCCTAACTTTATTCTTATTTTTATTTACCCAAGTCATCATCTCAATAATTAGGAAATTATTGAAAAATTAGTAGGGCAAACTTCCATTAATTTTTCTGTGAGATGGAGAGAAGTAGCCCCGGGGAAGGAGCAAAGGTCACATGGGAGAGAGGCAGCAGGGCAGAGGTTGCTACTAACTTAGTGCAGTGCAGCTATAGCAAGAAGCATGTTTGGCCGGATCCAGGGCACCAGCCGCAGCAGCATCACAGTCTCTTTTTTCCATTGTCCCAAAAACATTGTCAGCACAAACCCTGTCTTCTAGCTTAACCCCCAAAGGATCTCTCTCTCTCTCTCATACAAAGCTTTTCTCTTGTCCCATCATAAACCCCCCTCTCCTCCCTTTAAGTCTCATTCACTTAATAAAGTCTCCTAAAGAAAACACAATGGTAATCTTTTTTTTTTTTTTTTTTTTTTTGGGGTAAAGGACCGAAAGTGATTTTAGGGGCAAAATAGTACTTGGATTTGGGACCCAATAGTTTTATTTTTAGAGAGAGAAAGTGAGATGTTGGAATTCTAGAGACAGAGAAAGGGAATGAATGTGAAGGATGGGCCAAAGGGGACCCTTTTTATTATGAAGTGCTTAC
The DNA here is from genome assembly GCF_932294415.1 of Quercus robur. Taxonomy (NCBI): domain Eukaryota; kingdom Viridiplantae; phylum Streptophyta; class Magnoliopsida; order Fagales; family Fagaceae; genus Quercus; species Quercus robur. The sequence continues at coordinate 5,737,306 of NC_065538.1, forward strand.
ATATTTTTAGATGGATAGATGCTTTTTATATGCCATGCCATGCCTTGGAAATTGATGCAATTTGTTTCTTTTCGTGGTTAAAACCCAGTCTCTGGATAAGGGCACGCCAAGTAACCATTGGAAGCAAAGGTTGTCCCATAGTGAAAGTGCTTTAAAGGAACTTTCTAGCTTTTAGGGGAACCGTATTGTGTCCAAGGATAAATCTTTAGACTCCCTTTTTTTTTCTTTTCTTTTTTTTTATAAGAATCTTTAGACTCCCTTTATATATATATATATATATATATATGTATGTATGTGTGTGTAAAATAATTGTTTAAGGAAAAATTTTCATTTATTTTTTTTTTCCCTTTATACCAAAATATCTGTAATCTGTATCAAAATTCACAAGAAGTCAAAACAATAAAGTAGGGACTAGGGAGTACTTGATCAAAAATTGGATGAAGAGGGAGATGATGCTGCTGGCTTCAAAAGATGGGAAGGAAACGAGAGAGGTGAAGTGGGAGTACAATCTTGATAAAAAGAAAATTAAAAAAAAAAAAAATTGTTGGAAATCTCATCTTATATATGTTTATAAATAACATTCATTCCTTGAGGTTTATATTTATTATAAATGAAGTTATAATACATATATAATACGAAAATTTTAAAATAATAATCCTAGGGGTAAATGTTATTTTCAAAATATGAAGGGTATATTTTTTTTTTCCAAATTTTAAGGGAGATCAGTTTTATCAATATATATATATATATATATATATTACAACAACTATAATAACAACAAAGCTATAATCTTAAAATTTGAAGTCAATTATGAATAGTCAATAAACTAGTCTTGATAAGCAATTTGTATTCTAATTCATCAAACAAGAAAAAGCTACTTGTATTCATTATGTCATTTTATCCTATTCAACATTATGTACTTTATCGCTACTTAATTAATGTCTTTTTTTATGGAATTACTTAATTAATGTCACTTTGTATTACTTTTATCAATGTCATTTAGGTTTTCCTCTAAGTCTTTTCATCCCTGTAACTTAAATCAAATAATTCATTCTCCTTTGCACTGACCACTCTCCTCTACTAGTATACATAGTGGCGGCTCTAGGAATTTTGTTCAGAATGTTTCTTAGGAAGCATAAATTACACAATCTTATTTCTTTTTAGCCTTAGGTAATTAGGTTTAATTCAATGTTATTAATTCTATTCCATTCCAGTCGTAATAGCCAAAAAATACCGTGTCGGTAAACAAATCGGAACAGTAACCCACCCTATTCTACTTGGGAAAATTTTTTTGATCATTTCAGTCTATTTCGGTAAATACCGGCCAAAATTCAAGATTCGGCCAGCATGAAGTTTGTGCTTAAAGAAAAAAAAAAAATTGTTCTTAAAATCATAACAAATTTGCATTCTGTGAACCAAAAAACCTCAAAAGAAAAAAAAAATGAATAAAGGTACCTGTACGGCTAAAAAAAAATCGTATTAAGAAATTTGAGACTCAAAACTTGAGAAAAGGCACTGCCGCACTGGTACTGGTAGAAGATACAGAAGTTACGAACAAAGAGGAAGGTAAAACGTAGATGTAAAAGTGCAGATGAAGATATAATAAAATTTAAAAGTATGAAGTGTAAAAATCAAGGAGACAAAAAACGTGTGTGGTTAAAAATAAACAAGAAAAAAAATTAAAAATGAAAAGTAAGTAATATATGTCTGGTGAGGAAAAATAATATTGTAATAAAAAATAATAAAATGTTGAAAATTGTGTTATATTGGGCAGTGTGCTTAGTCGAATGAATCAAGCCACTGTCCAACCTGTAGTAGTTTTAATATAATTTTTTTTTTTTCAAATTTTAGTTCAAATATTTTTTTTTTGAGTTTTTCCTTTTTGCTTGAAAGACTCCAATATATTGTTAAGTTGCTCAAATTATGAACCAAAATTTAATTTTATTAGCATAAAAAAAAATTTAGGATTATCCCAAAATTTTTTCACCCTGACCATAAGGTGGCACCGCTACTGAATAGACATGACCAATTCAGCACAAATGTAAACAATAATGTCTGAAAATTATCCTCTACCAAAATAATTAACAAAACTTTTATGACAATATCAAATTATCAACTCACAAGGATTTTTTGGTGATACTTTCTTTGCTGTCCATGAACACCATTTTTACATTAGGAGGGGAAAACACTTTCTTGACTCATCATTTCCTTTTTCCTTTTTACAGAAAAACTTAAATCTATTAGGTGGAAAAACAATTTTTTGTTTTTAAAATTTTCAAAGAAAATCTCAGAAAAATGACATCGTGCAAGACAAGTTAAAATAAAGAGAAAAAGAAAACAAAATAAGATGAATGTCACCTCTAGGCTACAAGTATGACCTGTCCACCATCAAAGCAACAAAAGCACACAGCAAGAAATACCTATAGCTGGTAAAATGCTTGGTAGTCTCAACAGGCTAAAGCATAATCCTAAACAACGAAACTGTGCCAAAGCTAGCTACCCTATAGCTAGCTAGCCCTAAACCCTAAAGCCAATAGCCTTACAAATCTTTCATAGATTACATAGGTGTAAAGAGGTTGTATTGTAAGTAGGCTTGTAATGATGAGAAATGTCTCTGCATGAAGTATCTTGTCTTGTAGATTTTGTCTCTTTTCTATGTGTCTATTATTTATAACTCTCTCTCTCTCTCTCTCTCTCTCTCTCTGCCTGGTTTTTCTCCTAGATTTATGTGGATCCCCCTTCTGCCCCGAATCTATCTCTATTTTTTATTTTCCCTGCAAACACTATCTTGGTCCGTACATATACCCAAATACATATAGTCACTGATTCACTGGATCAATGTTGAATGCATCATCACAAATCTCTTCTAGCTAATGAAAACAAAGTGGATGCATTATCTTAAATCTATTTTAGAAGGGACAATCTAAAAGTTCCTTCTGTGAATTATTTTAATTACCTGACAATCCTAATTTCTTGTGCATTTTTTTCATGACTTGTGTTTAACGGATATTGTAAAAATTGCTCTATGTTAAAATTTTGATTGGTTTTATGGATTATAGAGTCTATAAAGTTAATTGTTTTGCTTTTATTTAGCTTGTGCATGGTTGTTTAAAGCTTAATTTTTTTATACGTGCAATTTTAATTTTGCTTAATTTATTACTTTCTAAACTAAATAAGCCAATAAAAATAAGTCTACCAATAAACTAGATAGGTACAAACCAATTATTCAACACATATATTATTGAAAAAAGAGTTGCCATCACCATCTTCTTTTTTTCGCAAATAGGAAACTTTACAGATCCAGTATAATCCAACTTAGTCTGAATTTAAATAGATAACTACATCCATGGGGGGAATTAAGAATGATTAAAAATCTTATGTTTGGTTTGGGCTCCTTATTACTGTATCCCTAGTTCCTACTTCTCTTATGCTGTGTTTGGTTGTAAATAGGGGAAAAGAAAAGAAAAGAAAAGAGCGAGGGAAAAAAAATGTTTTCCTCTTATATGTTTGGTAATAGGGAGAGAAGGAGAAAAGAAAAGAAAATGCTCAACTTTCCTTTGTTTGGTTTGCAATGTTTACTTTTTTACATTTATGTCCTAATGAAATAGAGGAAGTAACAAAAATTTATGGGCACAAAAGTAATTTTTAGACTAATACAAGTCAAAAAATTTGTTGCCAGTAGAGATTTCTCTTCATTTCCGCTCAAATTGGGCGGACACAAATTGTGTGCGTGGAGTGATTTGGTTTCCCTCATTTTTAGCTTTTTTTTTCCTCTTCTCTTTTATCATCCAAACAATGAAAATGACTCACTTTCTCTTCCCTTCCATCCTCTTCATCTCAATCCAAACATGGTGTTAGATTTCATGTATTAGTACTTGGACCCTTACAAAAATTGAATCATCAACTGCATGCAATAATCAACAAGAAAGAATAGCAGCTCTAAGTATCATTAATTCAGCAAAAAACTAAAAGTATTATTAGTTTTGGAAATCAAATTCATAATATAATCAATCTACTATCTAGTCACAACTCACTAGTCCAACAAATGAACATGAGAAAGACTCACAAGAAGAAAAGTGGGCATATGGGGTAAAATATTATTTTGGTCCTTAAACTTTAATAAATTCATTTTTCATCGTTAAACTATAAAAAAATTTATTTTTCATCCTTAAACTATTAAAAATATTTTACTTTCGTTCTTAAATTTTAAAAATGTTGTTTTTAATCTTTAAACTATTGAAAAAAACTGTTTTGAAAGTTTAAAGATTTTTAAAAAAAATTAGTAAAATTGAAGGATAAAAAATAGTATTTTATCCATTGGCTTGTTGAAACCTGATTTGGGATATTTTCAAACCAAATTCTTGAACTTTGTTGCTTGGAATGCAATGAAACAGAGAGTATATTCTTTGGCTTCAACGCGCCAAGAAGAAGAGTGGGCAATGATAATGAAGGAAAGGCCAAAAAAAATACACTTCAAGAGAGACATATAAAGTTAAAGGGCACGCAATTTAAGGCAGTTCCTACAGCAGGAGGGTAATGCTTGGATCCTCTTCCTCTCTTTCACAGTAGAAGTAGGTAATAGTCAATGGGGAGGGTGCCCAGTTCTTTGACTTCTTCTTTGTGTTTTGCAGTATGTACCCTTGTGGATTTGTGTTTTAGCAGAGTATTGTTCTGTCTCTGTCCATCAACCATTACAATAATTAAGTTCAGTCTAATATAAACAAGAAAAATTTCAATTGTTTCCATCACCACACATTTTATCATTACTTTGTCACAATTTGTATATGCCTTAATTTCTAATTGAATTGCATTGCTTGTACAACCTGATTTACATGTGCAAATTGTGATAATATATGTGTTAAAGTGTGTATCCTTTCACTTTTACTTAATTTTTTAGATGAAATATATAATATAATATTATTGGGATGATAATTTTTTTTTTTTTTAATGGGAATGGTAAGTTATACTAAAGAAATATTAATATTAGATAGGCTTATCATCGACATTAACTTAATTATGTATTAATCCAGAATTTACCAAATTAATAACTTCCAAAAGAAATGATGTTAATACTCAATAGACTAATTGTAAATCATTATAATTTTTTTTTAAAAAAGTTTAATCCAAATGCACATTAATTTATAAGGGGAAAAAAATGTATGGATTGTTATAAGGGTTCCGTTATTATTAGATTTTCTTTTAATTCAAATAGTCATTTTATCAATAATTTTCAAGCATTAGAATAAGAACAAAGGTAGAAATTTAAGAACTCTGGGTTTGTTTGGGATCCGCTTATTTTGTTGAAACTGAAAATTTTTTACTGATAGTATTGTAAATAAAGATAAAATTTAACTGAAATAGTACAGTGAAACTCATGAATAGTACTAAAAGTATAATGAAACCATAAATAATAGAAAAAATAAATTAAATAGTAAAATAAACTGACTATTTAAACAAGAGCCACACAACCCCTCTATACTTCAAAACTTCAATGTTGTTCATATCTGTTTTTGAAATTTGATTATGTTAACTTTTTTTTGAAGTAATAAAATTCTTTTTTTTTTTTTCTAACATTAATATGTTTTATAATTTGACTTTTTTTTTTGAGAAACGTATAATTTGACTTATTTGTATATATTTTAAATAGAATTAGAGGTTGAATTAATTATACGTTTTTGATATCTAGTTATAGTTGTCTCTTGTCTGCCAGGGTCTCTACTGGCAAGCAGCACCTAGCATATTTAGGTCTTTTTCTTTTGGAGAAGAGCATTTGTAGGTCTTGATTGGACGTTGCTGATAAGTGCAGACTACAGTATTATTTTTTAATTACTATTTTGAGTATTTTTTTTATAAAAAATATGTTATATTATCATTATTTACCCCATTTCAACATTTTAGTCTAAAAAGTATTAATAATCAATTTTCAGTTCTAAAAATAAATTATAAATTTCAAAGCGAGAGTACAATTTTGAGTAACGCTATTTTTTTTTCTTTCTAAATTAACATTCCAAATGAAGGCATTTCACGATTTGAAATTGCATTTTCTAAATAAATGACAATAAAATTTTCTACCAAAAATAAAAAGACAATAAAATTAAACAAACTCGTCAATATAGGACTCTACGTGATAGAAACACCCCCTAACTGTGAGTTTGTGATAAAGTTTCATGACAACATTATTACACAGAAAAAAAAAAAAAAAAACGTAAAAAACTAATCAACCGATTACATTAGGACATATTTATGCGCATTTCCTCAATTTTTTTATATTAAATTCTCCAATTAAGATGTTTACAAAAATTTCTTTGATTAAATTCAAATGTATACTACATTAATTCAAAATTCTAACATGCAGGTTGTAGCATCTAAAGAATTATTTCTAATTTTTAGGTTTGAAAAATACTAACGAGTACCCTTTAGGGCGGTTAAAAATCTAATTAAAGAAAGTTTTATGGAAAAAGAAAAAAAATTAATATTTTAACAATTTTTTTCATTTCCTATAAAATGACATTAAATTTTTTTAAAACAAATTGTTAACTAGTGTCCTAACATGACCCTTTATTCTTATTTAATCAATGACCACATAAATTTTGGATTGGGAACGAGTATATATAGGTCAGTTGACATATAAAGCTATCACTTTTCTCTTGCGGTGAGCATAGATTGTATCTAAAGGTTTATTTTTTATTTTTTATGGGAGATTGTATCTAAAGTTAGTGTTAATTAGCACTGGGAAGTTCATATATTGGAATTTGAAACTTCAAAGTTAAATATATCCTCAATCCCAAAAAGTCCTAGAGCTGAAAAGGGTTGCAATAAATTTCATAATTTTGATATGATTGGTGCAAATATAAACCCATCACTATCTTTACTTTGTCATCCATAAATCAGAATATAATAATCTGTAAAAGAGTTAAAAGACAAAAAAAAATTGTTATATATAAATTTACTCAACTGAATACTGATAATTAAAATATAAGAAGTTAAGAACAACCATAATAATAATACTAATAATAAAACAAACGTGAAATAAATATTAATTATTAACATATAATACAGGTTTTTTTTATTCAAAATATGGAATAGTCTGTGTCTATAAATGTACTTTTCTTTTATATTTAGGATAGTTTGCTACCTCTTTCAGTTAAAAAAAAAAAGGATAGTTTGCATTTTATTGTTTAAAAATAAAATAAAATAATTTAATAAAAATATTAATTGATTAATTATGAAGGTAGGGACAATATCGGTAATTATGAGGGAGGTTAGGGCTTTATAGACAAGTGGGAAGTGGCACAAAGACTTCTTTTTTCTTTTGTTTTTACCTAATAATCTTTTTCTTTTTCTTTTTTTTTTTAATTTTTATTTTAAGTACCTAGCTAGTAATTTATTTTATTTTAATCATTTTGCGTCATGTGGTCGGTGCCATAATAAAGAATAAAGATGATGAAGTTCATAAAAAAATAAAATAAAATAAGAAGAAAAGTTGTCCATAATAAATATTGCTCCATACCAGTTCGAACTTTGCTTCCATGTCAAGACTAACCGGTTGAAGTCAAATTGTCTAGTGACTAATTGATTTGAAAATATGATACGTACTTCATATGTTACATTACCCCATGTAAATATGAAAATTTCTTTAAAATCTAAAGCTTCGATTCTAAAATTCTACTTCAACTACAACTTGTTTTCATGATAAGACAAACTAAACCAACCTACACCTTCCCCTTCATCCCTACTTTCCTTTGATATCATGTTGAAAACAGTCACAAGAAATTAGAAAAGCTAATAAGCTTCTAAAAAGCCCAAATTCATATTGTTTTTCTACCATTCTATCTAGCTTTCCCTATACTAATTTCTGTTCTCAAATCTTCTTTACCATTTCTCTTACTCATTCCACAATGCAAACATAGGGACTTGATGAACCATAGCCAAATTTCCAAGCCTATTGGCATCCCCATGTTCATTTCCACTATTGCCATCTTCATACTTAGACCCCTGCAAAGAGAAGTACGGATGAGAATAGTCACCACCACCACCACCACCAACTCCAAACTCACTACTTGCTCCAAATGAGCATTTTGGGCTTCCTGGATTTGAAGAATTCCTGCTGCTTGAAGCCACCAATGTTGCATCACCAATGGTGTTTGCATTCTCATGCTGTTGACGTTCATCATTGTTGTTATTAGTCCACACCATGTCAACCAATTCATCAGAGGGCTCATTGCTTGTTATGGCCAAAAGGGGTTGAGGAGAAGTGGATGGTGCACAAGAATTGTAGTCCTCAATGGCAGCCGGAGCCGAGTCTTTCGGTGAACGTTTAGCGAGGTCTCCGGCAATCAGCGTGGAGCTTGAGCAAATTCTCTTCACATCATACCTACTTATATCAAAATTAGTAACTGCGCTTGTTCCCCTAAACTTAATTGCTGCAATGTCATATGCCTCAGCTGCTTCCTCTTGTGTGCCTACATAGTAACACAAATCATTGTAACAATACTAAGAAATGAGAAGTGGAAACTAAATTGAGTTTGATTAAATTTGGATATGAGACTACATCATAGTTTGTCCTGGAATATGTCTACATGAGTCATGGACAATAAATGTGAGACATAAATTGGTCTGAAGATGTAGCACACCTAAATTGAAGAAGCTCGCGTAACAGTTGGAAATAATTGGAGCAGGATTTATTTATTATCGAGTGCGTGTTTCAATTATTACAAGAAACAACTAATTTGGACTTTCAAATCTTAGAGGACTCTGATTATATTAGTACAATCCCCTTCAATGAAAACTATAACATCACTGACCTTACTAAAGTGAGGTTTTTAAGTGTGTGTAAATGGTTTATGCTAAGTGAAAGTTGGTGGGTGTTTAAATAAATGAGTTGAAACTTACTAAACGTGCCAAGGTACAAGTCCTTGTTTCCAGCGACCCTTCCAATTCTAGCTTGCCACCTTCCATGCTGATGGTGTCTGCCAAGACACCCATAAACAAAAACACACCAGCATAAGAGAGAAGAAAGATATAGATTTCAATAAGGGCCTTCAATAATGTACTACTAAATATACATGTTCAATATATCATATACAAATACATAATAGTGTTGCCTATTATTGCCGACTATATGATAATTGAAAAGGCTGCAAATGCAGTAAATGATAGTAACTCTATTATTAAAGTCCACTGCTGTCTGCCATACCTTGTCACTCCTCTATACATGGATGCCCCTCTTGAAAACCCACTGCTCTTCCTATATACACATTTAAAAAAACTAATTAATAAAAAATCAAATATAAAATAAAAACAAATAGAAGTAATAGTTTATGGAATTATCAAATGGGTACCTTCTTAAATTGGCAACAAATTCTTGCCTAGTCATGTTCTTCATCTCTTCAAGTTCTTTCTCATAAGTGCTTATCTGAGCATTTACAGTAAAAATAGTAACAGTTAAATTTAGTTACATGAAATGAATGCTTGAATAGTGTCCGTAGAGGAGAGCCCTAACAAACTTACTGGGAAATTTATGTGAGTTGTTGGACCCCAATACTTGAGTGCAGCTAAGTCATAAGCCCTTGCTGCTTTTTCTTCCTTATCATAACCACCTGGTAATCATTTACCAATGAAGATTTTAGTTTTAATTTTTTTTAACATGCACGTATTCCCATGGTTCAGATTTCCAGAATGTAATCAATAAACACATTATTAAATCTTTAATGGGTTTTTCTTTTTGTTCTGAAAAAGAAAAAAAATAGGTGCAACAAAGATATAATAAAGCAAACATGCAGAATGATGTGGGAGTTTAATTTTCACCTACCAAGATAAACTGCACAGTAGAAGCCGTGACAGGGCGAAGAATCAAACAGTCCATGAAACAAAAACCGTTAGTATATTTTTCCCACAAATAAAAAACATTAGGAAAAAAAAAAAGTTAAAATATATGGGGGAATAGGGCATGTTTGGATCTATCATTTTTGTTTTGGGTTACAAATAAAAACTGAATATATAACTGAAAACAAGCTGGGATTTGGTTGAAAATGAATACATGAGGGGACCATGACTATAAAAGAAACACATTTTGTTGTTCCTTTTTATCTAAACAAAATGCAAAAGGAGAGCACATGTTGGACAACCAAACAAGTCCTATAAAATGTTCTTCACAATCTCACCTTGCCTTCCTTTCCTTGTTTGCCCCTCCTTTCTGCAGCTATTATCCCACAAATGGGCCTCATATCTCCCAGTCCATCTATGTCTAACAAATCACAAAATCCCATATGACACCCCCCAAAAAAAGTGAAAATTATTACTTAAAAATATGAGCTTTATCAAGATTCAAACTAAGATTTTCATCAAATAAAGCAGCATAGAAAAGTGTTCTTTTAGTACCTAGTAACACCACGATACTGAGAGGTTCTCTGACCAAAAGTATCAATGGATTTACGAGGAACAGGTTCTCTAGCAAGAGACTTTGACACAGCTCTTTTGCGGGTATGATCAGCTACCACTTGCAAAGGTGAAATTGCACCAATATCATTTTCTGCACTTGGGCTCATAGTGAGAGCTAGAGACTGAAAACTACACCCATTTAGCTGAGTTGAAGATTTTGCATCAGAAAATGGTGTTTGGCCCAACCAAGACTTGTACATGCCACTGCTAGTCATTAGAGCTTGTGTGGTTTCATTGAACTGGTTATAAGGTTGGAATAAGGGAGATGAGGTTGTGAGATTATTGTCTCCGGAATCAATTTCACCATTGGTGTTGAAGTTGTTAGGGGCTATGTTAACATTGATTTTGGAGATATTGTTATTGCTATGGTTTTGGTTCTCTTGGGTTTGGCAATAGACTTTGGTTTCATCAGGCGGTGAGTTTGAGTAACAGCAGCCTAAGAAATCTTCAAGCTTTGGTCCATCTTCATCTGGATTTGTTGCACCCATGGCATGCTCATATCTCCAATCTATAAAATAATCGCCAATAAGAGATTTGAAAACTCATAGACTCAGTTTCATATTTAGTAACATGCAAAAACAGAAAAAGGGAAACAAAAACATTAGCTTCAACAACATGCAAAACAAAAAAGGAAAGGTTTCATTTAGCTTGCAAGATTACCATCAGCAACATTGGAGCGCCTAAAAGGGTCAGCAGCAACACATAGAGAGCCATCAGAGCGCAAGGGCATGACAGACAAGTGAGGAGGAAAAGCTCCATGGTCTTGGTGGGTGTCTCTCCCAAAACCATCATCAATCCTCAAGTGTGGAGTCAGAGAGAACCCCAGCCAATTACTCATATTATCCACTTTCTAAAGAAACAATCACACAAACCCACACAACAAAAAATCTCTCCCCCTCTCTCTCTCTCTCTCTCTCTCTCTAACTCTGGGTTTTGAGCTCAAACTTCAAAGCTGCTAGTGGTAATGGGTATGGGGGTGTGGAGTAAACTCTTTTTACTTCACAGTCATCATGGAAGCTTGATTTGTTGTGGTGAATCTAATATATATATATATATATATATATATAAAGCACAAAAATGATTGTAAAAAAAAAAAAAACTATATAACTTTTCCTCTTGGCCTTAATATTCTCGGCACTATTTCTATTTTGTTTTCAAAGTCTTGGGCTTTGTGCCAGCCTTTCATTTCTTTTCTCAGATTTTGGCAGAGGTGGCCATGACATGTAGACGAGAGAAAAGGAAATTAAAGACAGAGAGGTCAAATTGAATTGGGCTCTGATATGGTACGTACGAGTTGAAAGTGTGAACTTTGCATTTACAACAACACTCGATGTGGGTCCTCCAAACTAATAGAATTTTTAGGTTTTCACACATGGCAGGGATTTAACGAGAGTGAAAGCTAGTATGTCAAAAAAATAAAAGGGACATCAAAACAAAGTTGTCGATACTTTACTGTATCGCCGGTTTGGTCGGTATTTTTCGTATTGACATGTGATCAAGCATAAGTAACTCTTTTGAAATGTTTATCCTAAATATTGAATAATACTAGGTTGAATGTATTGGGTGTTTCAGCCTGTAATTTGAAATTGACTTAGTACCCAAAAATAAATAAACTCTTTATTAGATTTGATGCACAATTTCCTATTGTGCTCCTCTTTCTTTTGTAAAACCCTCCCACCTCTTTCTCCCTTGCTTTGATTTGGTTTTTAGAGTTCTTTTTTTTTTTTTTTTTATTTGACATCATGGAAGAAGATGATGTCAGGTGTGTTTGGCCTTTAAGGAGGCAGTTGTGGAGAAGAAAATACACGGAGAGAGAGAGCGAGAGAGAGAGAGAGAGAGAGAGAGTTTTGGGATTTTAGAGACGGATGACTAAGATTATTTGTCAAGTATGGTAAGATGATGGCTAGTTGGGTTTGCACAAATTTCTCTCTCTCTCTCTCATGGAAAGATGCTAAAAATCTAAAAATATTTAATATGCATATTTCATTTTTTTTTTTCCATGTACAACCAGAAAAGTATATTATATTCACTATAAAACATAAACTTATTCACAAATTAACCTCTCTTTCTATATGAATAATCATGATAATTTCAAAATGGTATATTAGTACTACTTGGTATTGAAAATTTTCTTTTTTCTAACCAAACTGAAACAATCCAAAACTTTACATCAAACTCCAAATCCTTTTTAGTGGAAAATGACAATTTTTGATAAATCACTTTTTGTTTTTGAAAAAATGGTGATAATGTTAGAAATTGTGAAAAATTATTAATTTGACTTTTTTTTTTTTGTGGAATAAAAATTTATTCTTTATTAAATCAATGAATGGATATTCCTTATCCACTAAAAGAAAAGTAATCATTGCCATTAGTGAACAGGACTTGAATCCTAAAAATAAACAATACTACAAATGGTTGGTAGCTTTTGGCCCAAGGGTGGTACTCTTGCATGGGTAGAGAGATTTTAAGTTAGCTCTAAAGATATTTTGTTAGTTTGTGAGAGAGTGCAACACTTTGTAATCTCTCTTGAGAGAAGTCCCGCCAAGTTAGAGATGTATGAAGAAATTGTATATGGTGGCTTGATTCATGCCAAGGTGGAGAGAGAATTTGATGAACTTTGGTGGTTTGTAAATATTGTTGAGGTGGATTCATTATTAGTTTTTGGTTCAATTTGTGACATTGTTTTTTGGATTAAGGTGGAACTCTTGCCAAAAGAAGAAGAAGATTTCTTGGTGGAATTTTAATGAAGGTGGAGATTTATTAGAAATTGTCTCAAATTCCTAAATTTAAGATTTGATTTTATTTTAAGTGGAAAAAACTATATTCTTTATTACAAAAATAAATTGATTCCTTTTCCATTAAGGAAAATAGTCATTGTTACCAAGAAATAGTATTGAAGTTTTTTGAAATAGATAAGACTAGAAAATGTTTGGTGGCTTTGGGTACATAAATCCTCCCATAAGGAGGGAGATTTTTTTTGTCGATGGGTGTTCTTTAAGCGTGCAAAGATTTTATAATCTCTCTCTTTGATATAGTAAACTCATCCTCCTGTGTTTGTGGAAGTATGCCTAAAGTCAAGCTACGTAAATCTATAGTGTTCTTCTCTTGTGTATGGTTAGCTTTTTTTTTTTTTTTTTTTTTTTTTTTTTTCTAGTTTTATTTGTTCTTATTGTTTGTTTGTGAGATCTTTCACAAGTCCATAATAATGATTACAATTTATCTTCATGTAGGAATGTTTCCAAAGATCATTTTACACAACATACTGAAAGCTCAATAGTGCAAAACACTAAAAGTTGTTTAGATTTCCAACTTTAAACTTACGGCTAAATTACTTTTAACCTACTTAACTAAGTGCGGAATAAGAGTAATTAATGCACAATTAATTGGGAATACTACCTAGTGCATATACAAACGTAATCAATAAGTAATTATAAAACACAAGTAGTAAGGGAAGAGAGATGCAAACACAAGATAATACCAAGATGTGTTATTGAAGAGGAAACCAAAATACTTGACGAAAAATCTCTCTGCGGCCATCCAAGCTGAAATGATCCACTAGTGAATAAAGTTGGAGTGCAAAGATATCAAGAAGACCTTCCAAGCTTAATATACCCACTGTACTTGAACCCTCCAAGTTCCAACTTCCAATAGACTTCACCAAGTCATGCTTTCACTAGTTATCCGAATCCTGCAATTAGCTCTAAATTGCATCCACCATAGAATGATTGAATAAATACAATCAAATTTGACACAGAATTAAAGCTAACAAAATATAATTGAAAATTACAACTTTACATATACCAATATTAATGTTTTCGCTATTGCAACAAGTTATTCATTTCATGATTGAATTTAAATGACATGACACAATATACTAATAAATTACCGATTCTCCCAAAAACTTAAATTGTTAGAAAATTGTAAATTTAATCATTTAATTATAGTTCTAACCCTCCCCTTACATGTGGGCCTAAACTCTCCCTTAATAAGTAGGGCCTAACACATGAGATTTTAACATTTTAAATGGAAAGTAGACTTATGTCAGGGATCGAACTTAGGCTATGTTTGGCTTCATGTAAAATTTTTACTGAGTGTAAAATAATTTCAGCTGAAAATGTTTTGGGAAAATGAAAATATTTTCAGGTGTTTGGTTGTATTCCAAAAAATGTTTTGGAAAATATTTTCATGTGTTTGTTTGTGTTCTTGAAAATGCTCTAAAAAACACATTTTCTACCCATTTCTCACATTTTCACACCTTCCAAACAAATATTATAATAAAAATCTCAATATATGAACCCAAAGAAACAAAAAAAAAAAAAAAAAAAATACAAAACGAAAATCTCAATTCCACAAACCCAACACTAGATCGAGAGAGAGAGAGAGATTTGAGAGAAAAAGAGAGGGTTAAGGCAGTGACAGCGAGAAAGAGAAAGGTAGAGGCAGTGGTAAGATCTGAGAAAGAGAGAAGCAATGACAGCGAGCTTGAGAGAGAGAGAGAGAGAGAGGTAGTGGCAATGAGATCATAGGCGAGATCTAAAGGCCTCGTCAAGGTAGAGGCGGTCTGATCTAGTCACGATGGTTGTTGTTAGTGGGTGTGTGGGCACAATGGTTTGATCGGTTTGTGGGTGGGTCAAGGCAATTCGATCAGTTCGTGGGTGGGTCACGGTGGAGCAATGGTGAGAGACGACGACGACGATGGTCCGGTGAGAGGAGGCATGAACTTGTGGTGAAGCCACAAGTAAGCTCTCTCTCTTTCCTTCGGCTAGCAGATGTGTGATGTGAAGAGAGTGGAAAATGATTTGAAGGTAATTTGGAAGTGTAAAACATATTACACTCCATGTCACCATATTTTCTGATCAACTGAATTTATTTTCAATTTGACCAAATTTTCATGTTTACCCAAACACCATCAAGAGTGTAAAATATTTTCCCATATTTCTTTATAGTCGAAACAAACACAGCCTTAGTATCTCCTACTTTGATACCATATTAAATTACTAATTGTCTCGAAAACTTATCTTTATATAAATCTCTAAAACTACATCTTTGATCCCGAGAAATGGAGAGGATCTAGATCTAATGCCTTTGTAGCATGGTCTTTTTGTCATATCCCTACAGTTTTTAATATATTAGCTCATAGTCTTGCAACTTGGCTGTCATCTCTCTTTCATAAATCCGCTGATGTTGTTGGGGATATGTGAGCTAAACTCAATTTTTTCCCCTTAATTTAAATTTATTAAAAAACCAAGAGAAACAAACCCAATGCTACAAAGGATTTGTACAACCACTGCTATTGCAAGACAGTACCATCACTGCCATAGCAAGACATTCCCAAAACCCCATAAGAAGTTGCTCACAGTGTCACATTATAGGCTAACACATTGCTTGCCTTCTTAATAAAACGAAAATCCCAAACAAGTACTATTGGTCCGGAAGCACAGTTGTTGATGCACTAAGTAACCTGCTTTTACAAAGAATTTTCTTCTACTATTATCTATCCATAAAAGAGACTATCTTTTGTATCTCACAATCAATTATTCTAGTCTATTTGCTTAGCGACAAACACCCCATTTTCATTTTGTGCTTGTTAATTATTTCGAGTCCCTGACCAAAGTGAATTAGTGATGAAAGTAAAATGCTGCATGCACCATTCTGTTCGAGTTTTGCAGCAGTTATGAAAAAGTAATGAGTGAACTATGACCACATGGTAAGATTTTTTAAGTTAAGGAGCGTCTTTGGGATGGAAGAAGGCTGTACGACACCACCCCCTAAGCTAGAAACTAGAGAAATTTTATCTAAATCCGCTTTCTGAAAGTTTCTTTTCTAAATATTTCTTTCGAAGTGTAGATTCCTAGTTTTTCTTTCTTCTAAAAGTGCTATTAACCTTATTTTCAGGTTGTGATCTGTTTAGGATTTCCAAGAAAACCTTCCAAATACTCTAATCATTCTCATAATCTAGTTGTGCATGTTGAAGGGTAACTAAAAAAATAGTTTGTTGAATAGTTTGTAGCTTATTGAGTCGTAAAGCTTCATACCTATAAAAATTAGGCTAAAATATTGTTTTCATTCTTAAACCTTACAAAAATTTGGTTTTTATCCCTAAACTTCAAAAGGTTCGTGTTTTGCACCTAAACTTATAAAATGTTTTACTTTACATCCTTTTATCTATATCAGTTAGTTTAAATCCTACACTACCTGTTGGAATGCTAATGTAAAATATAAATTCTACCAACCTATTTTCTTTTAAAAAGCATGGACACATGGCATTAAATTATTGGCACACATACGGGACTAACATTTCACTGAGACAAGATTACTCCTTACGGTCCTTAGCAAAGGTTCAATAGGAGTGTTGGTCGTGGTGGATGTGAAAATTGCTTTGAGGATGAATGAGGAGGAAGAGAACAGGTTAGTGAGTAAAATAAAGTTGCAGAAGCGAGTTCTAGAGTTAATGGACTCAAAAATTGATAACTCGACCACGGAATGGACCCTTGCTATGAAAGATGTGTCCAAGGCTGCACTGAGTGAGGGTGGATCATCTTGTGTTGCATTAACCAAACTCGTTGAGTTGTAGAAGCGACAATGAGTTGAATCTAACCTTGTTCATGGCACGGCATGTACTCTCGTGTTTTTACCATGAGTAATTAAAAAGCCAAAAAAAAAAAAAAAAAAAAAAACAAACACATACACATCATTATATCATTTATTTTCTTGCTTTTGTAGTATTTTAAATTTGTTGAATATTGTCAACTACAACAACAGATGTAGACAGAAGGACATAGAATAGTATATTTTGAAAATTTTAGAGACAAAGAATGACCATTTAAAATTTTAGGGAACAACAAATTTTTTGGTAAAGCTGAGGAACGAAAACAATATTTTAACCAAAAAATTATTGATAATACATCAAAAGTCAATCCACATATTTCAAAATATAAAAATATAATTTTTGGAATTTTACAATGAACTAGTATTATGCCCGTGCGATGCACGGCTTAATAAAAAATATTTTGATAATATAATTAAATTTAATAACAAATAAAATGAAAAAAGAATTAATTCAGAATTTAAGATTAAAAAATAAATTGTACTTGTACACTCAAAAGAAATTTAATTTTTATTTCTTATTTTGATATTTAAATAATTTGTTTTAGTGTTGATTTCATTCAAATGATTATAAGTTATATCAACTCTAAATCAGCATATGTATCCATATATAACATTCTAAATTAATAATAAATAAAAATATAATACTCTAACTTAATGTAACATTCTAGCGTACTAATAAATAACTATAACATCCTAATTTAAAGTAATATTTGTAATTGTATTGTGTTTTAGCCTTTAAGAACACATATATTATTTTTTTTTTTATCATAAAAAAAAAACACACAGATATTAATATTACACATGAAAAAATAATGAATTCAGCAATTGAAATGATTGAAAAAAAAATTAAGCCAAAACCTCAATTCAATAATGAAAAAATATCCAAAATTTTTAACTTAAAAAAAAAAAAAAAAAAAAACAAAAAACAAAAACGGAGTTAAGTAAAGAAAGACTTACATAAAAATTTGGACAGATGGATTCTCTCGTATCCAATTTCATGTTTGAGCAAATTTTACTTTTAATTAAAGAATATAGATTACATGGAATAAAGCACCAAACAAAAGCCATAACAAAATAAATCCATTATAAAATATTTATATGTAATAAGAAATTAAAAAATACAAATATATTTCTTGCTATATTGACTTCTAAAAAAAACACTAAAAGGTGTGATCAAACATAGAATTTCAGTCTATCTATAAAATTTGTTGATAAAAATCATATTAAATATAATAAAAAGGCAACAAATACACAAAATCAATTCAGTTTGATGAGAGATTACCTGCAAGGTTGTAGGTAGGGTAGAGAGGAGAAAGAAAGAATATAACAAATAATTGTAAAGTACGTAGTAGAAATAATGAAACACCAAAAAACTGTGTGTATATATAGTGGAAATTTTAGGTTGTGAAAAAGATGATATGAACAAAAAGAAATAGTTTAGGTGAAACTCAAATAATTTTTTTTTTTTTACTTTATTATTAGGAAAAATATGACATAAGATGAAAATTTATCCACCAAAAAAAAAAAAAAAGGAAACGTAGGAAAAAAAAAGTGAGTTCTATCTTTTTTTCCTTTTACATTTTTTAAAGAAACGTATGAAAAAAAAGATGCAAATTCGATCTTTTTTTTCTTTTACATTTTTCTATCTCCCTTTTTTACTTCTGCACATAATTCTTTTAAGTGTGATTTGCAACATGACGACTAACATATTCCTATTGTTCATAACCAAAAAAATAAAAAATAATAATAATAATAAAATTAAAGAAAAAAAAATTAAATCACCTTTAGAATTCTCTTTAATTTCCTCTGAGACTTTCTCCTCGTCCAGCAACGGCTTTTGCAATTATGGAATATTTTCCTCACGTTATGAAATCAAATTTTTCGAGTCTTCACACTCCTTTGCTGAATCATGAAATAGGAAGCCAAAAAGTTAATGATAACTATGGGGGGTAAAAGACTAATAGGCCCATTTCAATATCTATACTGGGCCAGGGGCCCAGTTCATGGAAAAACCCCTCCTCGGCCATGGAAAAATCCTCCTCGGATGGATATAGCCGAGGGTAAAAGAGGTAACAAACCACCGATGGCGAGACTCCAGATCGTTCCACGGGGTAGGGAAAGCACGAAAGTAGCGAAAGACGACAGATAGAACGGAAGCGTCTAAGGGAAGGCAGCCTTTATTGCATTCAATGCCTTGTGCCTGATAGAGCCATACTTCTTTGTCCTTACAACCACTTCCAACAACTAGAGGTAGGGGCTGATGGGACAAGTACCTACCCTAGGGACCCCAATCACGAGGAGGAAAACGACTATAAAAAGGAGAGTGAAGAGAAACAAAGGGGGGGGGGGATGGAACCCCCAACGCACCGGAAGCACCAAGAAAAACTCCTCGAACACTGCAGAGGACTAATTCTCTCCCCAGCTCTTTGGCCCACTCTCTACAAATTCATTGTATTGTGCTCACTGGTCTAAGGTTCCATGCATCTTGGACCTGGCTGAAAAAATGTGACCCTACAATTGGCGCCGTCTGTGGGAAGAGCTTGAGCGTTAGCAAGTGCAACAACCAATCACGGCGGGGTTAAGCTCCTGCCACCAAGAGTCCATCAGAAAAACCGTTGTGGCGGTGGTACAACCTACACAAAAGCCTCCCCCACATCTCCCAAAACACATCGTCGTTGTTATCACTCAGCCTCCACTCAGGCCTATACTTCGAAGCGTTGATTACGCGGGAATGGTTGTTAAGTGAAACACGGTCCTAGGGGCTTCTGACGTCAGACATTTGCCCCTGGCACCTGACAAGGGGCTAACTCTCGCGGGCCTAGTAGTCCAGTCCATTGAATCCCCTATGGAGAGAGAAGTTGATAGCCAAAACTTAAGTACTAGACAGAACCAAGGCCTTGCATAGTCCTCAGACTCAAGCCTATGGGGAAACTAGACACATTGAAAACAAAAACCAAGTGCTAGACAGAACCAAGGCCTTGCATGGTCCTCGGACTCAAGCCAATGGGGAAACTAGACACATTGAAAACAAAGCCCAAGTGCTAGACAGAGCCAAGGCCTTGCATGGTCCTCGGACTTAAGCCTATGGGGAAACTAGACACACTGAAAACAAAGCCCAAGTGCTAGACAGAGCCAAGACCTTGCATGGTCCTCGGACTCAAGCCTATGGGGAAACTAGACACATTGAAAACAAAAACCAAGTGCTAGACAGAACCAAGGCCTTGCATGGTCCTCAGACTCAAGCCAATGGGAAAACTAGACACATTGAAAACAAAGCCCAAGTGCTAGACAGAGCCAAGGCCTTGCATAGTCCTCGGACTCAAGCCTATGGGGAAACTAGACACACTGAAAACAAAGCCCAAGTGCTAGACAGAGCCAAGACCTTGCATGGTCCTCGGACTCAAGCCTATGAGGAAACTAGACACATTGAAAATAAAGTCCAAATGCTAGACAAAACCAAGATCTTGCATGGTCCTCGGACTCAAGCCTATGGGGAAACTAGACACATTGAAAACAAAAACCAAGTGCTAGACAGAACCAAGACCTTGCATGGTCCTCGAACTCAAGCCTATGGGGAAATTAGACACACTGAAAACAAAGCCCAAGTGCTAGAGAGAACCACGGCCTTGCATGGTCCTCGGACTCAAGCCTTTGGGAAAACTAGACACATTGAAAACAAAGCCCAAGTGCTAGACAGAACCAAGGCCTTGCATGGTCCTCGGACTCAAGTCTATGGGGAAACTAGACACACTGAAAACAAAGCCCAAGTGCTAGACAAAACAACGGCCTTGCATGGTCCTCGGACTCAAGCCTATGGGGAAACTAGACACACTGAAAACAAAGCCTAAGTGCTAGACAAAACAACGGCCTTGCATGGTCCTCGGACTTAAGCCTTTGGGGAAACTAGACACATTGAAAACAAAGCCCAAGTGCTAGACAGAACCAAGGCCTTGCATGGTCCTCGGACTTAAGCCTTTGGGGAAACTAGACACATTGAAAACAAAACCCAAGTGCTAGACAGAACCAAGGCCTTGCATGGTCCTCGGACTCAAGCCTATGGGGAAACTTGACACACTGAAAACAAAGCCCAAGTGCTAGACAGAACCAAGGCCTTGCATGGTCCTTGGACTCTAGCCTATGGGGAAACTAGACACATTGAAAACAAAGCCCAAGTGCTAGACAGAACCACGGCCTTGCATGGTCCTCGGACTCAAGCCTTTGGGGAAACTAGACACATTGAAAACAAAGCCTAAGTGCTAGACAGAACCAAGGCCTTGCATGGTCCTCGGACTCTAGCCTATGGGGAAACTAGACACATTTAAAACAAAGCCCAAGTGCTAGACAGAACCAAGACCTTGCATGGTCCTCGGACTCTAGCCTATGGGGAACTAGACACACTGAAAACAAAGCCCAAGTGCTAGACAAAACCAAGGCCTTGCATGGTCCTCGGACTCAAGCTTATAGGAAAACTAGACACACTGGAAACAAAACCCAAGTGCTAGATAGAACCAAGGCCTTGCATGGTCCTTGGACTCAAGCTTATGGTGAAACTAGGCACATTGAAAACAAAGCCTAAGTGCTGGACGGAACCAGGGTATTGCATGGTCTTCGGACCATATACCTAAAGCAAGTTTAAGCTACGAATATCGTCAGAAACTAGGGAAAGGACCCTAATGCCCAACGACCCCTTCGGACAGTTTATTTTAGATTGCACATCCTTAGGCGGTTACTCCGTTCGCAATACGGAACATGCGGCTGTTATCCCGGTTAGTCCTGTATGGTTAACTTATTTAAAATCGACATTGTTGTGCTCGTTGATTTCGATAAATAACTCTACCGACGAGGTCATCGATTCTAAATAAGGTTCAAAAGAAAAAACACCGGTACATCCATTCACACGATAATTATTGCAGAAGATAATTATTGCAAAACAGAAAGGGTATGTAAAATGCGTTAAAATCATCTTTTATTTGATAAAGAGATGGTACAATATACATAAAGGGGCTTAGACAGGCCTGAAATCATAAGCTAACTGAAAATAAAAAAATTATAACATAAAAAATACGCGGGGACGATAGATCCTTCAATTTTGCTTTAACAACGACTAGGCAAGTCTGGGTGGCACCAGTGATGGAAGAGAAGAAGAAGCAGAGGCACTTGGGTGGTGCCAGTGATGGAAGAGAAGAAGAAGCGGAGACACCCTAGTGGCACCAATGATGGAAGAGAGGAAGAAGCGGGGATGCCAAATCCCCATACCAGCTCTGACAGCAACCGAGCAAGTATCATATTAGCAACAATCGAGCGGGAGCGGATGTTACCGGCGATAGGAAATCTCAGTGCCGTCGCACCAAAAATCTAATGCGACATCCACTTGCTTCGGATTTTGGCTGGAGGAAAAAGAGGCCCCTTTCTTGCCCTGTCGAGGAGAAGGAAGGCCTTGAGCCTTTGTCTCCCTTGTCCTGACCGGGCCATTCTGAATCTTGGAGATACCCAAGGCTTCTGAAGAGGATTTTGTTCCTTCACCCTCATTCTAACCATGATCATTTCACTCCCAAAATCTCAGTCACTCTCGTAGTAAGGACTTTGGGAACGTTTGAGGAGATAGAAATCTGAAAACTCAAGACTCTGCAAATAAGGGTGGACTATCTCCCACTATGCGTCTTATATAGAGGACGAATCTGGAGGCAATCAATTCGCTCCGAAACCCCAAGAAGGAATTACAAACGAGATTAATCTCGTTCTAATTCCAAAGTAGCCTTCAGCCGTTGGATTTTTGTCACCTCGTGAAAGAGCCCTAATTAAAGCGCGCCTCGTGTACCGAAACAACGGGGATGTGGCTGGGATAGATTAAAAGAATGTCTCATAGCTAGGAACGTGCCTCAAACAAATGAAGAGACTCTGGCATTAATGGAAGACAAGGCTTGGGAAACCGTGACAGAGCCCGATGTCACCAAAACCCTCCTGTCCGTCCGAGGAGCCGAACAGTAGGATTTTGAGGGGCTATTGTGGGGGGTAAAAGACTAATAGGCCCATTTCAATATCTATACTGGGCCAGGGGCCCAGTCTATGGAAAAACCCCTCTTCAGCCATGGAAAAATCCTCTTCGGATGGATATAGCCGAGGGTAAAAGAGGTAACAGACCATCGGTGGCGAGACTCCAAATCGTTCCATAAGGCAGGGAAAGCACGAAAGTAGAGAAAGACGACAGATAGAACGGAAGCGTCTAAGGGAAGGCAGCCTTTATTGCATTCAATGCCTTGTGCCTGATAGAGCCATACTTCTCTGTCCTTACAACCACTCCCAACAACTGGAGGTAGGGCCTGATGGGACAAGTACCTACCCTAGGGACCCCAGTCAGGAGGAGGAAAATGACTATAAAAAGGGGAGTGAAGAGAAACAAAGGGGGGGGGGGAGATGGAACCCCCAACACACCGGAAGCACCAGGAAAAACTCCTCGGACACTATCAAGGACTAATTCTCTCTGTTAAACTTAGCCCATGGAGAATACCTTGATGGTTGACATTCACATACCAAAGTCCAGCTCTTTGGCCCACTCTCTACAAATTCATTGTATTGGACTCACTGGTCTAAGGTTCCATGCATCTTGGACCTGGCCTGAAAAAATGTGACCCTACAATAACCATGTTCAATTCAAGTGAACAATGTCTTTCCCATACCTATTCTAGTTTATCCTCAAGTTTCTTGATTTAGATAGACACAACTATTCTAGTTGTAAATCAAATACTACTTTCTTTCATTACTTGATTCGTCATATTTAACCAAAAAAATGTATATATATATTCTTAAAATCTAAAAATTTATTAAAATTTTTGCAATTGGTATTAGTTATGAATTATTTAATATATATATATATATATATATATATTCACACACTCCACATTGAAAAATTTTATATGAACAAAAAGTCTAAAGCTAATTAAACTATTATTAAGTTTTGCATATGCCAACTATTAATTAAGTTTTGATTTGGTTTAACACCACGTGAAGTACTTAACCACTTCATGCATGGCTTTTAATTGTTATGATTTTTGTATTTATCTTCTTAGAAATACAGCAAGTGTAATTCAACTTTAAACAAATTATGATGTTTATCCACTTAGAAATTATAGTTGAAGAAAAATTATATCCACTTAGAAATTATAGTTGAAGAAAACTTATATATATTTTTTCTTAAAATCTAAAAATTTAAAAAAATTTCTGCAATTTGGTGCCGCCACTTGACCCAACTATGGCGTCTAAGCCCAACTTTTATTATATATAATATGATTTATACTAAACATTTTGAAGGACCCTAATCCCAACTTATTTATATTTGATTGCAGGCGTGAAAAAGTAGAAGGATAAAAACTTTTTTGTTTGGTTGAGAAGAAAAATGGGAGGATAAAAAATGTAATTTGTATAAATTTACAATCACATCCACATTAGATAAAATAAAATTTATAAAAAAACACTTTCTTATATTTTTATTTAAAAAATATAAATGAATGGGCACTTCATTTAAATTTTTTTATTTAAAAAAGCACAAGAAATTCAAGAACCTAAAATTGTTTTCTAACACCCCCCCCCCCCCCCCCAAAAAAAACCATAATTGATGAAAAAAAAAAAAAAAAAAAAAACACGTTGTCAACATGCATGTGGCCATTTTAGTCCAAATTTTTTTACCTCATTTTTACTCTTATTTTCTCTCTATTTTAGGGAGATTGAGTTTTGGTGGACCCTAGAAAAAACTGTTGGGTCCACCATTTTTCTCTCTCCCTCCCCTTCCCAACCAAATATCTCTCCAATCAATTTTCTCTTCTATTTTTCACACCCCTTTTTTCATCCTCCTTAAAATCATCCCAACCAAACATTCCCTTAGATCATTGAAAGTGAAACTAATAAGGCAATAATGAAGACCTTGCCTAATTACAAAATAAAGAGGATCCTGATACCTTGGACCTACCTAAATCTCCCTTGGTGTTCTTGGGTTGGGTTTTCTCACCAATTGCGTTGTCACCCAGCAACAAAATGTGGGACAGCTTGCTCTTATTATAATTTAGAAGCCATTAACAAATCCTTGGTTTCTCTAATAATAGCAACAGTTTCATGGGAAACTTTCCTTCGTAGGATTAAGCTGGCGGAATGTCTTTCTAATTATGAATTATGATCCATGTTTTGTAGTATTATATGTAAGATGTCCAAGATTGAATCTGATATTGGGAACAATTATTGACAATAATATAGTATATAGTAGTTAATACTCTGCAGTTACCAGTGGTCAAATGAAAGTATATGATGTTTCAGGAACTCCACCTCAGCATCTAGTTGGTGTTTCTAAACCAATAAGAAATTGACATCTGTCTTAAAAAAAGAAACATCAGCCTACTGAACCATTTAAATTTAAAAGACGAAATTGACCCCGAAAAATTCAAAGAACCGCCCTCTATTGTTTTTCCTCTTTTTGCAAAATCAAAATGTTCATCTCTCTCTCTCCGTTTTTCTCTCCACCACCACAACACACCAGCACCTCCATCACTCCATTTTTTTCTCTGTCAACTCCAAACCAAAAACCACTTTACTTTTCCTCTTTTCAAAATCAAATTTCAATGTCTCTCCCCAGTCCACACGCCACCATAGCCTTTATTCTCTCTTAACCCCAAATCCCAACAGCCAATGCCCAGCAGTAGCGTCCCCGCCGGCACAACACCGCCGACATCACAAGTTCTGAAGAAACCGGCCTTTGTCTCATCAGAAAATCCCCAAAATCTTCTCTTTCTAGCAGAACCACCCTACACCGGAAACTTCACGCCACTTCCAACACCCGACATTCATAAGAAGGTTTTTTTTTTTTTTCCCTCTGTTTCTTTTCTGCATTTTTCACATTTTTTTGTATGCTTTTTTCTTCCCAAAATTACAGATGTTTAAAAGAAACAAAAGAAAACCAAAGGAATTTTTGTGTAGAAAGGAAATTTGTACCTGTTTGATAAAATGTCTCAATGAAGATGGTTAATCTTCTTTTTGTTAATGTTCTTTTGGATCATATTAAAGTTGGTTTTTTTTTTTTTTTTTTTTTTTTTCACTTTTTTGTTATAGTTTCATATGTAGAAACATAAAGCTTCTTTCTTTGTTTGACAAATAGCTTGCTGCCTTATTTTGCTCATAAAATGCTTTGCTGATATGTTTATTGAAATCTTGGTCTTGAACAACTTCATTTTTGTGTGTGAAGGTTGTTGACTGAGTATATTTGGTTTCCCCAATTCTAAACTTTGTTTTTTCTGCTGTTGAGTTTACTGAATAACAAACACACTGCAGTATATTTGGGCTCATATTAATAAGTAAAGAAAATTTGGCATACACCAACCAAATGCTGAGTTGAGTTTTTATGATGTTGGATTTGGCACCATATGGATGCTGGGTTGAGTTTTTGTCAGGTCTGCTACTCCTCCTTAGTTTACATTTATACAAATATAATTCTTTAAGTTGTTCTCATGTCATAGGCTTGATCAAGTGGTAAGTATTGGATTGAAAGTTATATAATGAAAAACAAAAAGGGACAAGAGAAAAGGTTTGAAATTTGTCTATTTGCTACCAGTGCCTTTGGCATTCAATTTTTCTTTTAATAAGCAGCTCCCAACTTAGTTTTGATGGTAATGGTATATTATATTGAGTAAATTCGAAGGATAGATTTATAGTAGTCCCAAATTTTTTATTTTTGCTTCTTTTGTGGTTATTCTTAAAACTTTTATTTTTTACTTTTTATATGAAGTCTTGAACTTTAATTTGGTTACTTTGTTTGAAAGTAAAAATCTGATTTTTCAAAGCAAAAATTTGTCAACTAGTATCTAGATTCAATATTGTCTATTGTTAGTGTGTTTTCCATTAAATTTTAATTTAATTTGCTTTAGTATTGGAGCAAAGTGACCAACTAACCAACCTTGAATTGGTTTTGCAGATTGTCTAAAATTGTTTGTTTATAATGGCTGTTAGAAAATAAATTTCAGTAGCATATAGCAATATTGGAGCAGCCACACATAAGCAATAGCTTGAGGAGTATACTTGAAGACGTGCTGAACATAACAAATGAGATTGACCAAGTTTCATTTGGGATATGAGAGATGTAAATCAAGCAGCTCGCGAGCTTGCTAAGTGGGGCTTTGTTAACAATTGGAATGGTTTTGTAAATTGTAGCCTTATTGGCCGGGTCATCTAATATATCATATATGTGATCATGAAGGATACTTTGGATTGTACAATTTGAATTTAGATCTTTTTAATAAAGCTTGGTTTATTGTAAAAAAAAAAAAAAAAAAAAAAGTTATATATATAATGGGTGATTTGGTCACATGTCCAAGATATCTTTATGCAACTTTTAGAAAGAAAAATGAAAACACACAAACATTGATAAGATTAAAAAAAAAAAAAAAAAAAAAAAGTTAGAAATGAATAGTTGTAATTAGGGGTGTGCATGGGTCGGGTTGGGTTGAGGGGATTTTTTGACCCAACCCACCATGGCGGGTGAAAAAAAAACCCAACCCAACCCAACCCATCACATAAGTCCAACCCAACCCAACCCAACCCACATGGGTCGGGTTGAACCCATAGGTTTAAAATTTTTTATTAGTATTATTAAATTGAGTATAAAAAAAAAATTAAAATATTAAAAAAACCTAAAGATTAGTATCAAGGTAACTCTTTAAAAGCAAACAACACTAATGACTAAACAACAATAGTAATTTATTAGGATTTGTGTGAACTAATTGGCTTTTATATAGGATAGGAAGAACTAACTATTTAAAAAAATTTATTAATTATATAATATATTATATATATATATATATATATTAAATTAGTATTAGTATAAGGAACTGAGGAAATACTGTTCTACAACTTTTTTTTTGAATTATTAAATATATAATATATATTTAAATGTATATATATATATAAGTTCCCTACAATTGATTTTTAAAAAATTATTAAATATAAAAATATATTTTAAATATATATTATATATGGGTGGGTCGGGTTGGGTTTGGCGGGTTTGTAATTTTATGACCCAACCCAACCCAACCCGCCATAAAATTTTTTTTTGTAACCCAACCCAACCCACCAAGCCTTAAAAACCAACCCAACCCAGCGGGTTGGGTTGGGTTGGGTCGGGTTTGGCGGGTCGGTGGGTTTTCTGCACACCCCTAGTTGTAATTCATTTCTTGGCTTGGCGATACAGGGACAATCATTCTCCCTTGTGAATCTATGAACTTAAAACTATTGTAAGATTTGAGTAAAGGGGGAGCAACTTGTAGCATTCACTATATCATCAGAATAACAAAAAAGAAATAGTCTAGCACCAAAATATTGCCATTTGCCATATCATCCACTTAATCGGAACTTTTCATGAGTGCTATCATTCATCCCTATATAGCATAACAATATAACACCTGCAACGATCTAGTGTTGCAATTCCACCACCAAGCACATATAGAAATTAATATATAAGAATAAAATTTACTATTGCATTAAAAACTTTCATCATTTGCATATAATTAGTCTTTAACTAGAAGCTCCTCAAAAAAACACGAAATCTATCATGTTTGAGTAGCTTCATTAGTTACAAAAATTTTCCAAAAATGATAGCTATAATTAGTGTTGGCTATGCAATCACTTGTCCAAATTTTTATACTATCTAAAAAATTATCAAGTCAAAAATACTATCTAAGATGTTCCTCCACTGTGCAATAATGTCCGAAATGCTTTCCAAAAAACTATCCAAAAATGCTGTCCATTAGCTGTGCAGTATATTGTCCAAAATACTATCCAAAAGAGCTTTTCATCATACTTCAGAATTTTTTAGCAGAGCCCTAGAAAAAAAGAGAACAATATTAGGGGAAAAAAAACAATAAACAAAAGCACATATTAGAGTAATAACAGCATTGTACGAGGATGAAGTTTTCTATTGAAATGAAAGATGGTGAACAACAGACAGTTATGAAACAAGGTTGTGCCAATGCCTTTGCCTTTGAACAAATGAGATCATCTCGGGCTTTATCCAATGCTTTTGCACTCAAAAGCATTGCACAGAAAAGAAACTGTGGGAGATAGGTAATTAGAAAATGCTCCGTATTTGAAATCAATTTTGAGATAATTAACTAAAGCAAATGATAATGGTTGTCAACAAGGCCACATCCTATTTTGAGTGTACTTCTCAAATACAAACCAAAATAAGTTTATATGCTTCTAGTATTTTAAAAAACATACCAAAAAAATCAACTAACACAGCCATATTTCTCTTGCAAAGGCTATCATGCTAAGTAACCAAACAAAGTAACCAAATTAAAGTTCAAGACTTCATATAAAAAGTAAAAAATAAAAGTTTAAGAATAACCACAAAAGAAGCGAAAATAAAAAATTTGGGACTACTATAAATCTATCCTTCAAATTCACTCAATATAATATACCATTACCATCAAAACTAAGTTGGGAGCTACTTATTAAAAGAAAAATTGAATGCCAAAGGCACTGGTAGCAAATAGACAAATTTCAAACCTTTTCTCTTGTCCCTTTTTGTTTTTCATTATATAACTTTCAATCCAAGACTTATCACTTGATCAAGCCTATGACATGAGAACAACATAAAGAATTATATTTGTATAAATGTAAACTGAGGAGTAGCAGACCTGATAAAAACTCAAACCAGCATCCATATGGTGCCAAATCCAACATCATAAAAACTCAACTCAGCATTCGGTTGGTGTATGCCAAATTTTCTTTACTTATTAATATGAGCCCAAATATACCGCAGTGTGTATGTTATCATCAGTAAACTCAACAGTAGAAAAAACAAAGTTTAGAATTGGGGAAACCAAATATACTGCAGTCAACAACCTTCACACACAAAAATGAAGTTGTTCAAGACCAAGATTTCAATAAACGTATCAGCAAAGCATTTTATCAGCAAAATAAAGGCAGCAAGCTATTTGTTAAACAAAGAAAGAAGCTTTATGTTTCTACATATGAAACTATAACAAAAAAGTGAAGAAAAAAAAAAAAACCAACTTTAATCTGATCCAAAAGAACATTAACAAAAAGAAGATTAACCATTTACTGTATATTGTATATTCTGTTGATTGATAATAGTTTAAGAACAAAGGAGTGCACCCATCTTCATTGAGACATTTTATCAAACAGGTACAAATTTAGTTTTTACACAAGAATTCCTTTGGTTTTCTTTTGTTTCTTTTAAACATCTGCTATTTTGGGAAGAAAAAAGCATACAAAAAAAATGTGAAAAATGCAGAAAAGAAACAGAGAAAAAAAAAAAACCTTCTTGTGAATGTCGGGTGTTGGAAGTAGCGTGAAGTTTCCGGTGTAGGGTGGTTCTGCTAGAAAGAGAAGATTTTGGGGATTTTCTGATGAGACAAAGGCCGGTTTCTTCAGAACTTGTGATGTCAGCGGTGTTGTGCTGGCGGAGACGCTACTGCTGGGCATTGGCTGTTGGGATTTGGGGTTAAGAGAGAATAAAGGCTATGGTGGCGTGTGGACTGGGGAGAGAGACATTGAAATTTGATTTTGAAAAGAGGAAAAGTAAAGTGGTTTTTGGTTTGGAGTTGACAGAGAAAAAATGGAGTCATGGAGGTGCTGGTGTGTTGCGGTGGTGGAGAGAAAAACGGAGAGAGAGAGATGAGCATTTTGATTTTGCAAAAAGAGGAAAAACAACAGAAGGCGGTTCTTTGAATTTTTAAGGGTCAATTTCGTCTTTTTCATTTAAATGGTTTAGTAGGTTGATGTTTCTTTTTTTTAGGACAGATGTCAATTTTTTATTGGTTTTAGAAACACCAACTAGATGCTGAGGTGGAGTTCCTGAAACATCATATACTTTCTCCAAATTAAGAGGTTCCGTATCTCATAATCATGGGAAATTACTTATTTAGAGTATTTGATCAAATAGCTTATATTTTTGTATTAAAAAAAAAAAATATTGTGTTGAGAATCTTGAGATGATCTCCACCATTGTTCTTGTCGGGTAGAAAATAAAGATTAAATTGTACATGTAATTGATGTATAATACATTAATACTATTAGAACGGAGAATAATAATGTACATAATTAGGCCTGTACACGGTGCGGTGCGGCCAGTTATGGGGGGGAATTTTGCACCACACCTATAAGGTGTGGTTTGCCCTCATGCTTAACCACACCTCACATTTGAAGGGTAAGAACCAGTCTACACTAGGTTCGGTTGACCATAGCAGGGCAGTGCAGTTAATTCAGTGCAAAAATAAAACAAACAAATAATTTAAAAAAAAAAAAAAATCATCAAGCAACCCACATAGAAATATCAAACAACCCAAATATTCCAAAAAAAAAAAAAAAAAAAAAAAAACAAACAAACAAACAAACAAACATGTTCAAAATCTTTCACAAAATTTTCAAACAAATTCTCCATCTTTCTAAAAAGCATTGCAAGGAGAAGCAGGTATATATTGAGCATTATATAAATTTCCATACCTGGAAGAAATCATAGAAAGGAGAACCATAGTAGCTAGGTATTAAGCATCAAAACATTCTCTTGAAATTTCTAGATAATAGTTGTGACAAAGAGGAGAGATGAGAGGGGAAACCTTGGAAACGGTGGCATCCAGTGGATGACGGTGGTGGGTTGGTAGCGAAGGCAGGGGTTGAGGAATGATAGAGAGAGAGAGATGTGAAAGGGGGAGAGGCGGACAAGAGATTAGAGATAAGAGAAGACAACATTTAAAAGAGATTAAAAAATTTAACCTACAAACTAAAACAACGTCATTTTGAACTTATTATTAAAATTAATATTAGTTCCAAAACGACGTCGTTTTGTATCAGATTAAAAAAAAAAAAAAAATTAATGGAATGATGTCGTTTTAAATCACTAAACTTAACCCTATTTTTTTTTTCTCTTCTTCCTTCCTTCTCCTTTCTCAGTTTCATGCCTCTTTTCTCTACTGCACAGCACTGGTACTCTAAATCTCTCTCTAGAAATTTCTTTTATTTTAAAATTGAAACATGATTACATAGACATATATGTATATGTTAAACTATATATATAGATATACATACATGGCGGTTAGTTCGATTACACATTGGAATGCAAAACCCACAACCGCTCGCCGTATCGGCCATCGTCGGTACTCGCAAATCGTCTTCGACCACCGCGCCATACAGCTCTGGTGAAGCTCAAATGGGTGAGGTTCGGATCGGTGCAAATTGGTTTTGTCGGCTGTGGGTAGAATCTGAACAAGCCTATACATAATAAGGCGGGAAAAATGGGTAAATACCCTAATTTTAAGATTATTTTGCAAAATACTCCTCTCCTCTTCCTAAACTATTAAATAAAATGCCCCTGTTTTTGGATCTCGACGTTAGCAATGTTGAGTTCTATACATATTTTGCCACTTAAATTTTTTTTGAAAGTTTAAGTGGAATTTGACATTGCTAATATTAAGTCTACTTAAATATACACATAGAACTAGATTTTGAGGATATCAAGTTTTACAAAAAAAACTCAATTTTGTCAAAATTGAGTTTTAAAATAGGGCCATTTTGCTGCATAGTTTTGAAATTAAGGGTATTTACGAATTTTACCCCAAGGAGGTCATATATTATATAGAGAGACCAAAGACACATAACAGTACACAACTACAATGATAGTATGACAGTATTAACCTAGTTATATTGTGTGTCTATATATTGTGGGTTCAAGGATGGGCCTGATGTACACCAATAAATACAATTTCCATGCAATACAAATTTTATTTGTTTTATTTGGAAGTTACTCTGAACTAACTCAAAAATAAAAGAATCTTAAGTGATGCTCAAATTAATATGAAAGATTTATTAGATATATGTTAGACTCATTTATTCCCTCATAGACTACATGACCATTTTGGTTAAAACCAATGGTCTTCCATCTAGTGGGCGAAAAAAAAAGAAGAAAGAAGATGGGGATTTTTTTTATTTAGGTAATGAGTTTCGACGAAATTATGAACGACCATCAAAGGCCAAAAGCTTCAAATTCCAAAAGCTGCTTGTATAGCATGGGCTAGTTTTGATTAACGCCCAGTCCAAGTTTGAGCTTTTTAGCATTACAAAATTGAACCATGGCACAATCTAGCCCAATGACACATCTGACCAGGGTTGTTCATGGTCTCAGTCTCACGTCCAACTTGACCTTGGGTCTATTTGAAAAGTTTCACCCTAAGCCCAAGGTTTTGGGTCTGATATGCCAATTCAATACTTGGGATGGATAAGAAGTAAAACATTAGTTTTTATTTTTTATTTTTAAAACTCAATTGTAGTTACTAGTTAGAGGGAGGGAGGAGAGATTTAAACCATATTTCCATTAAACCTTTTTTTTTTAGGAAAATCAATGGTAGACTTTATTGACTAATAATCACATTATACGTACAATTGGGAATAGAAAATAGACACATTCTTCAAACCAAGAAATAGACTCCTGTTTCTCTTTAGCAAAATATTAATTTTAAAAAGAGTTTGTTGGATTGAATATTATTCCAATTAAATCAAAACTTAATAAATAAAATGTGCATTTAGATAAACTTAATTTTATTAGTTTAATTTTTTATATATATAAAATATAGTTGTATCTTTATAATATGATGTTTTAAAATTTTGTATATTCTCTTTTGAGATGAAAATAAGCTTATCCAAATTCCAAAGAATAAACAAAAGAAAATTTTAAGTTGATTAGAAGTTATACGCTTGATGTATAATACCATTTTCGTGCAATAAAAAAGTCTATTTGTTTTATTCAAAGCCAGCTTTAGGCCTAGGCCTGTTGTTGCTTCCTATGCCTCCAAAAATAATTATAAAATGAAAATATTTTTTAGATGCTTTTAATGTATAGCCTCATTCATTACATTACCTCCACACCATCTCTTTGATTTGAAGTTCACTCTAAACTAACTCAAAAATAAAAGAACAGTAAGTAATATTCCTCAAATATAAAAGATTTATTAGATATATGTTAGGCTTGTTCCTGTATTCCTTCACAAAAGGAGAGTACCATTTTGGTAAATTAAAACCATGGTTTATTCTTTTATTTATTTATTATTATTACTTTTTATTTTTTTATTGAAACTGTAAGGACATGATTCGTAATGACCCATAATAATGTTGGGTTCGCACGTAAAAAGGCTCAAACAATATCATTTATAGAGCGTGTGTTTGAAAGGCTAAGCCTTGGTCACCAGACGGTGGTTTTTTCGTGGTGTTTATATATAATTAAATCGTGTTCGCCCTAGGAGTCTTTCTCCTGGAGGCGAGCTGGGAGGCTCTGGTTTTTGGCCATTTTTCCCCAACCCCTTTCCCCGGATTGCTTGTTCCTCTTTTTATATTAGTCTGCATTCCTTATCCAACGTCCACGTGTGGGTTCGATTTTTCAGGACTGATACTTGTCCCATCAACCCATAGCCAGAGTGGTTGGGGGTGGTTGTAAAAGCTGAAGAGTATGGCTCTGTCAGGTGCAGAGTATTGAATGGCAGTAAGGGCAGCTTTCCCTTTGTCCTTGGTCGTTATTCTATCCAGCGTACCCTTCTCTATTGACCTAGATATTTTAGATTTTTTCCCAAACTGTTTCTATACCGTTTTTGCCCTTCCTTCTAGGGAGACCTCAGATATGCCGAGGAGAGAATCATCCTCGGCTGTGTCTCAAGACTATTTGGACTTTTATTACCTATCCTCGGCTATAACCTTCCTTGGCTCGGGCCTTGGGCCCCAATATAAAAATGGGTCAGGGTCACAAATTATTGGACCCCACAGAAACGATAGTTTATTAGAGGGAAAAAAAGATTTAGAATTTACAATGGATTACATAATAGGCGAACACTCTTCTATCCACATTTGGGTGCCCCCTATTTCAACAGAAGCAGCCGCTAACACCCTGGCAGCCATATTATAAGATTTACTAATTTATATATATATATATATATTAAACCTTATGACTATATTACTATTTCAACACGATAATTTTTTTTTTTAATTTTATTTTATATATATAAAACATGTGTGATTCATTAATCAATATAGTATAAATTTTAGGGAATTGTAGTTAAGTTTTGTTTTGTGTAGAATATGTATGTGCGTGTGTGTGTGTATATATATATACAGGAGAGAGAGAGAGAGAGAGAGAGAGAGAGAGAGAGAGAGAGAGAGAGAGAGAGAGAGAGAGAGAGAGAGAGAGAGAGAGAGAGAGAGAGAATTTCTTGATATTAATCTTGTTTAATTATAATCTAGACTTAGTCCCAGTATTTATATAGTGATATCTAGCAATAATAGAATAATTACAATTCCAAGAAATACAGAATTGATCCGTGAAAAGTGGAGTTTGTTGAGCATAACAGTTGGAGCCATTTGAATAATTTTCTTGCCTTATTGTAATTGAATTTTAACTCAACAACATGACATCGTTTAAGTGATCATTATACACGTGGCTTGTCACTAACTGAAATAGTATCGTTTGGACATAGCCGTTGTAGTTGTTGATACTTTGTTTTAGTTTTTGGTTTAACGTCCCCCCTTAAACAAAAGGAGGAGGAATCCACCAAGAGTTTGCCTCAAAGAAGCAGAAAATGGATACCTGGTAAAAGCTTGGTAAAGATATCAACAAAGTTATTCTTGCCAGAGATGAATTTAACACAAAAATCGCACTGAAGCACTTTCTTTCAAACATAATGAAAATTTACTTCAATGTGTTTTTGTTCTGAAGTGAAAAACAGGATTTGAAGCCAAGGCAATAGCTGAAACATTATTACACCAAAGAACTGGGATATGGTGAAGAAATAAACGAAGTTCTTTGAACAAGATGCGAAGCCAAGCTAACTTTGTTGCAATAGTGGCCAAGGCACGATACTCAACCTCAGTAGAGAGTGAGAGACTATAGATTGCTTCTTGGAGGACCAAGAAATGGGGCTAGAGCCAAGAAAAACCAATAAACTAGTGGTGGACTTCTTGTCAATAGGGTCACTAGCTCAATCAGCGTCTGAGAAAGCTGACAAAGTGAGAGGGCCTAGGGAGAAGTGAATCCCATGATGCAAAGTCCCACTAACATATCTAAAAAACGTTTGATAGCTTCTAAATGAGTGGTGGTAAATTTTATCTATTTTTTTAAGAGGTCACTCTGAACTAAATCAAAAATAAAAGAACCTTAAGTGATGCTCAAATTAATATGAAAGATTTATTAGATATATGTTAGACTTGTACATTCCCTCATAAACAAAATGACCATTTTTTGGTTAAAACCAATGGTCTTCCATCTAGTGGGCGAAAAAAAAAAAAAAAAAAGGGGGAAACGATAGAAGATGTGGATTTTTTTTTCTGATGGGATTTTATTTTATTTCTTTTTTGGATGGGATTTTATTTATTTTTCTAGTTAGGATGGTTTTGTCTTTAGGTAATGTTTGTTTCTCACCAAAAAAAAAAAAAAAAAAAAAAGTTATGAACGACTGTCAAAGGCTTAAACCATAAAGCTTCAATTCCAAAAGCTAGCTACTAAAAGCTAGTTGTACAGCATGGGCTAGTTTTGATTAAAGCCCAGTCCAAGTTTGAGTGTTTTTCAGCATTACAAAATTAAACCATGGCAACCTAGCCCAATGACACATCTGACCAGGGTTGCTCATGGGCTCAGTCTCACGTCCAACTTGACCTTGGGTCTATAATTGAAAAGTTTCACCCTAAGCCCAAGGTTGTGGGTCTGATATGCCAAATTGCCCATTCAATACTTGGGATGGATAATTTTTATTTTTTATTTTTTATAATTCAATAGTAGTTATAGTGAGGGAGATGAGATTTAAACCATAGACATTCCCATTTGAAGCATTAAAAAGTGCTAGTTGAATTGCAAGGTTTTTAGCAAAATATTAATTTTAAGATGAGCTTGTCGGATTGAATATTATTTCAATTAAGTCAAAACTTAATAAATAACGTATGTGTTTAGATGAGCTTAATTTTATCAATTTAATTTGTTTGTTATATAAAATATAGTTGTATCTTAAAATTGTATATTCTCTTTTGAACAATGAATAAACAAAAGAAAATTTGAAGTTGATGAGAAGTTATACACTTGATGTATAATACCATTTTCATGCAATAAAAAGTCTATTTTGTTTTATCCAAAGCCAGTTTAGGCCTAGGCCAGTGGCTTCCTATGCCTCCAAAAGAAATTATAAAAAAAAATTATAAAATGAAAATAAATTTTAGATGCTTTTAACGTATAGCTTCATTCATTACACATTACCTCCACACCATTTCTTTGATTTGAAGACCACTCTAAAAACTGGGGAATTATTGTGTAGTCCCGGAGTACAAGGTCAGCAGGCTGACCTTGTACTCCTAGCCAATAGGAGCATGCCAGCACATTAAAACTTGCTTACCTCAGCAGGACTGCCAGCTCATGTCATTTGTTAACGTCTGTTAACGTTTGGAAATTTTTATAAGGCGCTCCTTCAAAATATTCACGCATGCCCTCATGAATTCTCAGTTAAAAGGTTTGGGCCCACATCAATAAAATACTCCTAAGTAATATGTGGTTCTTAGTAGAAGAAGACAAAGGCTTAAAAGCCATAAAGAATATTGACAGCAACTCTTAGTAGAACACAACGGCGAACACAAAGAAATTCAAGCTCCGAGCCCCACCTCGGAGCCCAAGGACGAACCCAGTGGTCCAACTCCCTCTGCGCAAGACCACTCTGCGAATGCTCCTCAGCTGAAGCCGCTCAAACCCGCCGCTTCGGCCACTAATTCCGTCGATATTTTCACTGCAAAAGAAGGACAAGGTCAAATGAGCTGATGCGTTATTTTAGATGGTGGTAGTTGTTTTGCTTATTTTTCTGCCAGTTGGTGTGTAACTAAACTATATTCATATTTTCTTAAATTTTGTGGTTTATTATGTTAGAGAGGATGATTTTAAAATTTTAATATATTTGGAATATTTCAATCAATGTTAAAAATGTTGCTTTTGATCTTATGTTGGCTCAATTTCATGGTTAAGAGTGACTACTTAAAGTTTGTCATAGTGTTTCATGGCTGATTAAGAGGACTACTTAAAGTTTATTTGCATTTTTACAAAATTGGAAACAGTTCAGCAGTGCAATTTCTTCCTGAGAATCGATAATGAAATTTGTGCCAAAGCACCTATGCATGTAAGAAGAATGTTGTTGATTTAGAAGATAACAAGTCTGCCATGGACATCCAATTGATGAATTTGGAGGAAAAGAACATCATGAGGAAAAGAATGATTGCTGAGATTTAAATTGTGCATTACTACTTACTAGAGGGAGAGGGACTATTTGTTTACTTGGCACTAAGTTTTTTGTTGTTTTTGTGGTCATTTTAGCCTGTTTAGTGAAAGCAAAAGAGACAAGGAGAGTACTTGTATTTAGAATAGGTGAAAGTGTGGATGAATTGTAGTTTGGTGATTGTGATATATTGTAATGACAATTGTTTTGAGATATTGGTAAGCCTGTTCTCTTGTTTATTGTAATGAAAATGGAAATGGCCACTAGTTTTACCATTTTGTAATAGAAATTGAATACACCGCTTCATGAGGAAGTTTGGTCGTTGTGAAATATTTGCACCAATTGAAAAAAGTAATTTTCAAAAGATAGAGGGTGTTCATTATACTAGATTCCTTCTATCTATACAAAAATGGTAGTTTCTTTGTATAGTAACAGTTTTGCAATAACAAAAATTTGTCCAAAATTATGCAACAACAATTCTGCCCACTGCAGAGCCTACAGCCCAAAATTAAAAATTGAACTTAATAAACACAATGGTCTCATCAACTAAAATTAAAACGATCAATATGGATTCATCATAACACTGACATAATATTAAGTTGGTCATTACAAAATTGCCTCACGAGTACACAATGGCTCTAAATAATATCAACACAAAAAAGAAACTCATGGAGAGCTTACAAAAGAGTGACCACAATCAACCTCAATCTAGCACTAACATATCCTAATAATATAAAGTCCTAAAAAAAAAAAGAAGAAATCCATCAAATGTTAATCCAAGTACACATCATATAACTCATGTTCTAGCTCTTCTAGTCCCAGCTCCAGCTCCAACTCTACCTTTTTCATATCCAAATCCAGCTCTTCCTTTTCCAACTCTAGTTACAAAAGAGTGGACATACGAAAAGATTCTTCTGCCATATTTAGACACAAGATATACCAAAATATGCCAAAAGGTGGCCTAGAGCAAATTTATACTAATGGTAGCATGAAATTTTTCCCCTAGAAACATTTAAAACATTGCATCAATTAGAATGGAACAAAAATGAACCAAATCCCAATTAATATAAACTATAATAAAAAAAAAAAAATACCTTATGAACTCTCTTACTTAGTTCATTGTGGTCATTGCCCATGTCTTACTTCTGTAACTTTTCTATGTGGTTGACAACCTAATTTAAAGAAAAATAAATAAATAAAATGTATAAAGTAAGTAATCCTTGAGAACAAGAAATAAATGACACTATTGATAAAACAAGTATGCCACAATAATTTCCAAATTTACCTCATGGCTATATTTGTAATTTGGTTGCTTGGAATTATAAATCAATGAGCTCATTTGGGAAGTAGATGAATTCTATAAGGAATAAAATATAAGAACACATTATATCAAAACAAAGCTTTGTACATATCACATAGTATCGAACAAATGAATTGTGTCAATTTACCTGACTAAGTTGGGCTACAACATCGGTACCTTGCAACATAGATGTAAATGGTACATTTACATAACTCATGTCCTAAATAGAAAATAGCTCGTAATTAGGTATCAAGTATAGCAATCAAATTATGACTATACATTATATATATACCTGAGAATGCATTGTCCAAGGTGAGTAAGATTGACCATAGAAGTTAGCATTTGTAAAGCCTGTATAAGAGTAGGGATTAGGTGGTTGACAGATTGGTGTATTGTATGCGCCACCAAATGAGACATTTGAATGTTCTTCAACTACTTGTTGTTTTCTTTTTCCTATGAAATTGTACATAAAAAAAACCACACACAAAATCGGAATTTAATATACAAAAAATATTTAGTGATGATAAAATGTTAAATTGTATATTTAGTTTTTAACAAAAAGTTACTCACTTGAAGAAGATGCACCTTTAGATGTGTTTGCTTTGCGCTTCTCAAAGTGCCCTTTAAGTCTAGTATTTCTTAAACCTTTTGATCTCACACATGGGGGATTTAACACTGACACCTCATTTGGCAAGCAAGGCATTTCATCAGTGGTGTCACATTGTATGACTTCATTCTCTTCCACATTTGCATTTGAACCAAACTTGACCCTTGATAACTCCCTTTCAATTTTTTCATCAAGTTCCAATAGCAATTTTTGGCAAATTCTCTTAAGGCTATCCTCCCCTTCACTTTTAGATATGATTGTGTTAGATATTCGCATCATGCTATTATGCCATACTATCTTTGCCTCTTTATCATTATTAAGTGAATGATTGTCTTGTTCGTAAGTCATCATCCCCTTCTTAGCCTCTTTTGTCCAACGTTTCAAAATGTATTGACTTGGAATTCTAGTTAAATTTTTTATACTAAAAACCTGCAATGCATGACAACAAAGAATCCCCAATGACTCAAATTTCTTACAAGAACAAGAAATATTGTTATTGAGATAATCAAATCGGACAATGCATACTCTTTCACTATTTTCTTCTTTGACCTCAAAAACACCAATTGTATCTTGGCAATCAACTTGATCCCAAAACATTGTAAGACTATTAAGAAATTGATTTTCAAATAAATTGAATATCTTTAGGTGTAAACTTGAGCTGTATGACCCAAAATGCCACTCTTCTTAACTGCTTTTTGTGGGGCACCTTGCTTGCATCGAAAATCTTCATCCAACTCTGAGGAACGCATATCTGCCAATACATTTTCATATTCAATTAAAAACTTAGTGAGGCTAATTGATTTATTTGCTATACCATTCAAAACATGGTTCGTGCTCTCACTCCTTGAGGAAGATTTAAATTCAATTGTGAAAAAATCCTTAGTGAATGCAGTGCTCCACTTATGTCGAATTTTGTACATCATATTAAGCCAATGATGATTTTCAATATCAAATTTTTGTGTCATTTGATCCCATGTCTGTTGAAATTCCAATTCTGAATCACAATATTTTTGGCACATGTTGAACAAGTACATGAACTCTGAGTTAGAGTTTAAGTCTCCTAAGCGAGAAGGAGCATTTTTTGAAATATGCCACAAACATAGCCGATGATGTGTATTTGGAAACACTTCACCAATGGCATTTGACATAGCTTGATCCTAGTCAGTGAAAATTGTTATAGGCGATCGATTCCCCATTGAGTCTAAAAATGACCTAAACAACCATTTAGATGAATCAGTAGTCTCATCCAAAAGGAATGCACATCCAAGCATCACATTTTGCCAATGGTGATTAACACCTACAAATGGAGCACAAATCAAATTATATTTGTTGGTATGGTATGTAGTGTCAAATACCACTACATCTCTAAAACAATCATAATCAACTCTTGATCTCCCATCTATCCAGAAAAAATTTGTCATTCGATTTTCTTGATCTACTTGAACTGTGTAAAAAAACATGGGATCTTTTGCATGCTTAGACTTAAAATGATTCAATAAGCTTTGAGCATCTCCAGCACTAATCATTGTCATCTTTTGCATATTCACATGATTATAACAATCTCTTTCAGTAAAGCCCACATTTTCACTCCCTCCAACTTCTTTTGTTAGATATGAATAAGCATTTTTTGTACTTATACCTGCATTTACCATGGTATCAATTACATTTGCCTTAGGTTTTGAAATACGACGACCAGATCTTAACAAATGCCTCTCTGATTGTAGTGCAAGTTCATGATTATGCTCTGGATTAAATGCACTAACCCTCCAAACACCATTTTTAACTGTGAAACGAACAAATGCTTTACAACTAGTTCTAGTCTCTAGTCTCTTCAAATATTTCTCTTTACAAAAATCTTCATCTAGTTTAAAACCCTTCTTAAAACATAGAAATTCATGTTGCTTTATGTTCTTCATCCCATTATAATATCTAGGCTTTCCTTTTCGAATACTAAAACCCATTCGCAATGCATAATCATTATTTAAAGCATATGCTTCATCCGCATTATGGACCACCTTATTGAACAAATTTTCATCACTATTTTCTAGCCTTGCTACAAACATGTAGTCCCCTTCAATTTCTTCAATATCACTTGGTTTGCAAATAACTACAACAATTTTTATGACAAATATAAATATTAGAAACAAAATACTAAGAAAATCACAATACAATAATTATATCATGTTTATAATTTTTTTTTTTATTGATATGCATCATGTTTACAATTTTGTATGTCTTCTTAAACGCATATGGTACACTTAATCACAAAACTCTTATGTTTAGGCACAACAATATAACAACAAAGTTTTAATACCAAAATTTTTAATGTTTATTTATTTAATTATTTAATTATATAACAACAAAATTTTAGTCTTAATTTTTTTTTGGGTCGATTATGGATACTCATTGAAAAAAAATACTATAATAATACAAATTAACAATTAAAAAAAAAACACAGCAATAAGGATTTATATAGTTTTATTTGAGAGCAAATATATCACCACAAATAATTAAAAATTCTTCCAAAACATAAATTAAATCAAAACAAGAGAAAACAAAATATACCTTTATCATTTTCTAAGTCCATTATTTCTACCATGCTTTTACTTGAAACCGAAAAAAAATAGTAGCTTGAATTTCTTTGTGTCCGCCGTTGTGTTCTACTGAGAGTTGCTGTCAATATTCTTTATGGCTTTTAAGCCTTTGTCTTCTACTGAGAACCCTATATTACTTAGGAGTATTTTATTGACGTGGGCCCAAACCTTTTAACTGAGAATTCATGAGGGCATGCGTGAATATTTTAAAGGAGCACCCTTGTTAAAAAATTTTCAAACGTTAACAGACGTTAACAAATAACAAGAGCTGGCAGTCCTGCTGAGGTAAGCAAGTTTTAATGTGCTGGCATGCTCCTATTGGCTGGGAGTACAAGGTCAGTCTGCTGACCTTGTACTCCAGGATTACACAATAATTTTCCCTCTAAACTGACTCAAAAGAAAAAAAAAAAAAAAAAAAAACAGTAAGTCCTCAAATATAAATAATTTATTAGATATATGTTAGGCTTGTTCCTATATTCCCTCACAAAGGAGAGTACCATTTTGAATGACTATCAAACATTCAATGGCTAAAATGTTAAATTCCAAAAGCTAGTAAAAGCTATTAAAAGCTATTCACAAAAAAAAAAAAAAAAAAAAAAAAAAAAAGCTAGTAACAGCTGCTTCTTGAATGCATGGACTAGAATTTCATCAATGCCTGGCTTAACTAGGCAGCGGCAGCCACCAATTAAGACCTCCTCTCCTTGAGCAAGTGTCAAGTCAAAAATTCATTAATGGTGCTAAGTTTCATTAATTGAGATGGTTGAGTATATTAAACCATATGACCTGTATTACTATTTCAACACAATAGATTTTTGTTTTTTCAAACAAGTATGTGATTCATTAATCAATATAATACAAAATTTAAGGAATTGTAGTTAAGTTTTGTTCTGCGTAGAATATATATATATATATATATATAGATAAGTGTGTGAATGAGAGAGAATTTTTTCCCCTTCTAAAGAGTGTGACTAATTAACACCTTAGAGCATTCACATTAGTTGAGCTATGTTTTTTAGCTTTTAGCAACTCAAATATCTACTTGATCTATTTGACCGCCACACTTTACAATACACCTAATATCACTGGTTTTTATTTTAGCATACAAAACATTAAAATAGTATAAACAATCATTAAAATAACATAAAATACACCCATAGCAACCACCCACTGCCCAACTAGCCACCACAAGAAACAAATGCAACCACCTCCATAACCCAAAGACCACCACAACACAACTAAATAGCAATAGCCACACCCACCACCGTGATCAAACCTATAACCCGCATCACCACCGTGACCCAAATCGTGACCCACAACCCAACTCCGTAAAAGATCAAACAGATCACAACTCAAATGGGCCCATCGAAGCTGACAATAGTGACAATCACCACTATTGCCACAGTGATTAGACCACCAACTAAAGAGCGTGAATGAGAGAGAGAGGGAGGAGCAAGAAAGGGAGAGTCAGGGGGAGGAAGAGAGACAAGCATGAGAAAGAGAAGAGAGTTAGAGTGAAGACAGAGACAAAAAAACCCA
Source organism: Quercus robur (assembly GCF_932294415.1). NCBI lineage: Eukaryota > Viridiplantae > Streptophyta > Magnoliopsida > Fagales > Fagaceae > Quercus > Quercus robur. The sequence goes on from NC_065538.1 coordinate 5,781,670, forward strand.
ATAAAATAGAAAATACCAGTTGCTATAGTGAGCTGGTACTAGTACCAGTTTACTGTAGCAAATTGTCATTTTTTTTTTTACATATATAGCACCGCTGGCCAATGTAGCACAATTTTTGTAGTTTGTGGTGCTAATAATAACATTTTAGCAATTTAACACCATCAATACTAATACTTTTAGTAATTAACCACTTCAATTTAGTTATTAAATTTGTAATATTTCAAGATTTATTAGAATTTAAAAACATATTAGTAGCTCCATAGTGACACTGCCCAATAAATTTCCCATGTAGGCTCACAGAAAAGAACGTAGGCGGTGGCAGTTTGAATTTGAGGTGCCATGGCCTCACCTATAGGCTATATAAGTAGTTTTATAGTCTTGGTTTATTTACTATAGTCATGGCCTCTCATTGGTTTATCTACTATAGAATTGACAGATCCATGGTGTAGTTTTATACTAGTGGATAATATTATTATCAATAACAAGTTGCTATACGCGACTATAATTAATCAATATATTTATAGTGATTTTTTTAAAAAAAAATTGGTATGATTTATTGATTTATTTATTTATATAATAAATATTGTATCATTAATAAATCCATATGAAAGTAATATATCATTCTAATAAAAATTTAGAATCTTAACAAATTGTATAAAACTTTTTTATATCTCTAATGTTTCCCATAATATACAAGCAGGATTCCATAATTGTAAAAATTTTTAGTGATAGCAATTCTTGTAACATCTTTTTTTGAGTATCATATGTTAATTTTAAAAAAGTAATAATAATAATGTTTGGCTTACCTTATAATTGGATATTATATATATATACACACATATATATATATATATATACATATTTTAATTGTATTTTCTTTGAAGGACATATGTACAGCTATTTTTACCTGCTTATTTTCAGTCAAAATAAGCTATTGAGAATAAGCTCATCTACAGTTCTTACGTAACACACATGAAATATTCCGAGTTTTGGAGCTTCTGTTTGATGGGTTTCATTCTCTTTCTCTCATTGATTATCTAATAAAAAGAGAACAAAAATTCCATTTTGAAGCTCTAGTATGTAACCAAAAGTACAATATCAGGAATTTGGAATTTGAGTTGATGGACTCAAAAATTGATAACTCGACCACAGAATGGACCCTTGCTATGAAAGATGTGTCCAAGGCTGCACTGAGTGAGGGTGGATCATCTTGTGTTGCATTAACCAAACTCGTTGAGTTGTGGAAGCGACAAAGAGTTGAATCTAACCTTGTTCATGGCACGGCAAGTACTCTCGTGTTTTTATCATGAGTAATTAAAAAGCCAAAAACAAAAAAACAAACACATACACACATACACACATCGTTATATCATTTATTTTCTTGCTTTTTTAATATTCTAAATTTGTTGAATATTTTCAACTACAACAACGGACAAAATGGGCTTTTGCCCTTTTTGGGCAAATTAATTAGCTTTATACTCCCTTTCCCAAACTAAGTAGGGAAATGCCTCTCTTTTAAAATTCGATTTATGATAAATCGAGTTATGCTCTATAGTGACGTTTTAAGGAGCTTATAGTGACATTTTTTAAGACCTACAGTGGCGTTTTTTAACTCGACCTCAATAAAATCGAGTTATAGGTAAAAAAATTGCCTATAACTCGATTTCATTGAAGTCGAGTTAAAAAACGTCACTATATGTCTTAAAAACGTCACTATAGGCTCATTAAAATGCCACTATAGGGCTTCAAATTTTTTTTTTTTCTTCCTAACTCGATTTATCATAAATCGAGTTTTAAAAGAGGGGCATTTCCTTACTTAGTTTGGGAAAGGGGGTATAAAGCTAATTAATTTGCCCGAAAAGGACAAAAGCCCATTTTGTCCCTACAACAACAGATGTAGACAAAAGGACATAGAATAGTATGTTTTGAAAATTTTAGAGACAAAGAATGAACATTCTAAATTTTAGGGACGAACACCAAATTTTTGATAAAGCTGAGGAACTAGGGGAAGTAGGTTTGCATGAGTAAAACTCCTAGGTCTAATTATACTAGGAGTGTCAGGCGGTGGTAGGTGCATTATATATAAAGCAATATATTGTCTGTATGTGGTTTTTTGTAGGTGCCGCACAGTGAAAAAGAAAAAGGGGCGGGGGGGGGGGGGGGGGGTGCCACATAGTGAAAAAAAGAAAAGTGAAAGGATTGTTGTCTTTGAGAAAGATAATTTGTATGTGTGAGAGTAAAGAAAAATAAGAGAGATTTTTTTTTTAGCCGTGAGATATGCACAAAAATTATTGTAATTGATTTGATAATAGTGAAATTATTCGGAGTTTGTCCCGTGGTTTTTCTCTTCAAAGAGAAAGGGTTTTCCACGTAAATATTTGTGTTAATGTGTGTAATTTCTATTTTGAATTGATAGTTTTTTTGATAATATTATTTGGGACCCAACAATTTTAACCAAAAAATTATTGATAATATGTCAAAAGTCAATCCACATATTTTAAAATATATAGATATAATTTTTGGAATTTTATAATGAATTTACACTAAACATTTCGAAGGACCCTAATTCCACCCTTACGACCTGTTTGGTTACAAAGATGGAAAAGTAAAAGGATATAAAATGGAGAGGGGGATAGAAAAGTAAGAGGATATAAGAGATTTTAGTTTCTCTTATTTATGTTTGGTTGCAGGTGTGAAAAAGTAGAGGGATAAAAACTTTTTTGTTTGGTTGAGAAGAAAAATTAGAGGATAAAAAATGTAATTTGTATAAATTTACAATCATATCCACATTAGATAAAAAAAAAAAAAAACACTTTCTTATATTTTTATTTTAAAAAATATAAATGAATGGGCACTTCATTTAAATTTTTTTATTTAAAAAAGCACAAGAAATTCAAGAACCTAAAATTGTTTTCTAAAAAATCAAAAAAAAAAAAAAAAAAAAAACCATAACTTAAATAAGAAGAAAAAAAAATGAAAAAAAAAAAAAACGGATGGGGAAAATTAAAAGAAACAAATGGTGCCAAAAAATAAAAATAAAAACAAAAAACAAAAACAAAACAAAGAAACTTTGTCAACATGTGTGGCCATTTTAGTCCAAATTTTTTTACCTCATTTTCGCTCTTATTTTCTCTCCATTTTGGGGAGATTGATTTTTGGTGGACCCTAAAAAAAACAATCGGGTCCACCATTTTTCTCTCTCTCTCTCCCCTTCCCAACCAAATACCTCTCCAACCAATTTTCTCTTCTATTTTGCACTCCCCTTATTTTATCATCCTTAAAATCATCCCAACCAAACATTCCCTTGGATCATTGAAAGTGAAACTAATAAGGCTTGATCATGAAGACCTCGCCCAATTACAAAATAAAGAGGATCCTGATACCTTTTACCTACCTAAATCTCCCGTGGCGTTTTTGGTAGTAATATTGTTCTTGGGTTGGGTTTTCTCACCAATTGTGCTGTCACCCAGCAACAAAATGTGGGACAACTTGCTCATATTATAATTTAGAAGCCATTAACAAATTCTTGGTGTCTCTAATAATAGCAACAGTTTCATGGGAAACTTTCCTTCGTAGGATTAAGCTGGCAGAATGTCTTTCTAATTATGATCCACGTTTTGTAATATTATATGTAACTATGTAAGATGTCCAAGATTGAATCTGATATTGGGAACAATTATTGACAATAATATAGTATATAGTAGTATATACTTTGTAGTTACCAGTCAAATTAAGAGGTTCCGTATCTCATAATCATGGGACATTACTTATTTAGAGTATTTGATCAAATAGCTTATATTTTTGTATTAAAAAAAAAATTGTGTTGAGAATCTTGAGATGACCTCCACCATTGTTCTTGTCGGGTAGAAAATAAAGATTAAATTGTACATGTGATTGATGTATAATACATTAATACTACTAGCTGATGTTCCCGTGCAATGCACGGGTACGATGTAAATTTTTTTTAAAATATTTTGTAATAAATTATCTTTATGACTATGCATAATACTCAGTATGTGATTTAATGCTTGAGGAATTAGTTTCAATTATATTACATGTTATTAAAAATAGAGTAAATATAATTTGTTAAGATTAATATACAAAAGAATATGAACCTAATAATCATATTTTAAATTGTTAAGTTTACTAAAACTAAAATGGCACCTGTGAAGGCTAAATAAAGAAAATGTTCTTCCAAGATAGAAAGATACTTCTATAGAAAAATAAAAATAAAAATATAAAAAGAAAGATACATGGCACAAATTTTGAGTTGCAACATGGGTTCCTGCTTCATTGATTAAGCCTATCAATGCTCTTATGCTATCAAATATTGATATGCATGTCGAAAAAAGTCAATAGTTTATAGGACTTCAAAACTTTGAATCCCAGTCATTCTGTTCAGTTTACAAAAACCAAGTGTCAATGTAACTTGACAAAACGCCAAAAAGAAAGACACAAATAGGTAATTTAAGAATTTACTTTGATTAAAACTCCGAAAAAAAGAACTTATTAATCCGAATCATGTTTTATGAGTTCATCAAGGGTGACATCCAAAAACCCCATATTTGTTTATTTTTAACATCCCCTAGGGGAAAAAAATCACTGAGGTTATAGCAAATTTTGAGAAAATTAGTAACTTTTCAAAATAAATCACTCAATGCAACATGTATTAGAAGTGTTAATGAACCAGTGTTTTAGACAGTAAATTAGAAATCATCCTCCTACCTATTTTTGCAATAAATTTATTAGAATTATTACATGCTTAGGGTTCTTCAACATACGGATTGAATCTAATGATTGGAAATTGATATCAACATAAAAACTTCTACAAATGTAATAGTGATCATAAGGGTCCACACTGGAAGTGCATCTGCCCATAGAGGATAAAAGAAAATAAATCAATGAAAAGGTAACAATAATAATATTTTAAAAAAGAAAGAGTCAAAACAAATGAAATACAAAGTGGAAAACATAGAATCATACTCATATCAAAACCACCATGGAGTAAATGGAGCAACTGAAACTTTTCTTCTTTGGAAGCATTTTAGAGAGATATAGTATGTTGGGGTATTGGTCTTTTTTTTTTTTTTCCTTAAACTAATCAAAGATAACTTGCATTAAATACTATTCATATTCATTACATCAGTGTTTAGCTAATCAATAAGCAAGTCACACCAATAAATACGCATGCTGATTCACCTCTCACCTAGAACTGCTTTACCTTCCATGGTTTGAACAGATTCGTTCTTAATATTGCTTCCTCCACCACAGCTCCCAGCATGAATTATCTTCTTCCTCAGATCACAGCTTGTCAAAAAAAACTTGCTAAATCACCCTCTAAGATGATATCTCTTGCACCTATTCCAATTGCAAAAACTTGCTAAATCGCCCTCTAAGATGATATCTCTTGCACCTATTCCAATTGCAAAATTAATAGCTTGGCCAACTGCTGCTAGTTCTGCCTCCTCCAGATCCATAATTGGTCTCCCTTTGTAACTCAATGCGGCAATGAGCTACCAATTATCATCTCGTATAAAGACTCCTACTCCAAATGTGCTTCGTTCTTTAAACATTGCTCCATCAAAGTTTATCTTGAAGGACATCTCTTGCAGCAAAACATATAGCCTCTTTGGCCATCACACCAGACAATTTGTACTGTTATTTGAAAAGCCATTAATTTCTTTAATTGCACAACATCCACACTATCACAAAAAGTTCCTCCACCACCTCTTCTTCTTTCCCTTCTAAAATTTTCCTGCAAGTTTAATGACAAAAAAGTTTGACGAAGAGAATATATTGATTGGAAAAATATGTAGAGAAAAAATATCAAATCAACCAATCCATTGTAATTAACCCTTGCAATTCTGCATTAATTTTGCATTGAATCTCTTAAACATGTAAAGTGATAAACGCATACCAAAGATATGAGTTGTTTGGCTAATTTAATGTGTAAAAATTCCTTTCACTAATTAGCCAAATCCCTTTTACCCATTTTGTCAAAAGACTTTGATTTAAGTTGAATTGAACCACCATAATCTTTGTTCCAACCAAAAAATAATTTTCAAGGAAATCAACCTTAAACAGTGTCACAAAATGGGAAGAACATGGCCCATATAAAATATGAAATTTCACATATCACATCAAAAAGAAATTTTCAATTAACATATGGCATGCAACAATAAGTCAATAACATATAATCAAAATACCAAAAGAATGTATATAGAACACTGCAGATATTCAACTTATTTTGAATTAGAAGATAAAAATCAGATCTGGGAAGGAGAGAGATAGTAAGAGATGGAGTGGGAATGAATCGGAGATGAGAAAAAAAAAAAATGAGTCAAAGGATTACAAATCACGTCTAAGAGAATTCCATTAAACACGTGACCTGCAACCATTTTTTCTTTTTATAAAGCTGATCTTCCAAATGAAATATGCAAATGAAGGGATAAAACAATTGCATAAATATGGTGACACGTTCGAATTTGAAAGAAGAATCATTGACCTTCAATTTAAAGCAAGTCAGGCATGGCCTTTGAAGATTGCTTCTTTTGTATCTGTGATAGTCTCTAATTTAGCCGTCAAGTTCTTGTTTTCTTTCTTTTTTAGTAGTGATTATCTGCCCTTTTTTTTGGTAGTCTCATTTGAGGGGTTTAACTTTGATGAAGAGAAGAGGGGCGAGAGAGAGAGAGAGAGAGAGAGAGAGGTAGTAATGGCAAAGAAAATTGGAACGTAAGAAGAAAGAACAACCATTTTATGAAGAATACCAAGAAGAAGGAGAAATGACAGCTAAGTTGCACACATGGCAAGACTTCATGCTCTTGAACTTCAAGGTACGCAACATTGCAACCCCAACAATAATAACTGCCAATGTGTTTACCACATTTCCTTGTGTTTAAATGAAATGTTTCAACTTCTTGTGGCTTAGTGACCAAAGTCAAAGCCAAAACTATGGTTTGATACCATCAATTTTATACTAAAGTAGTCCAACCAAAGCAACAGTCATGTAACAATTCTGTAGGTGTCAAGTTTTATATTAAGAAAAATATATGAATAACAATTGTAAATTAGATAGGAATAACCACTCTGACTGATTACCTTAACAGAAATGATAGCATGACCAAGAAGTGGAAGCAGATTGGGATGACTGAACAGTGAGGAAACACGGATCTCCTCCCTTACCAACTCCAACTGTTTAGTATTCTGAATCATAACTTTTTTCATAGTGTAAGTGCCATCATCTGGACAATAAACCAAATTCAGATCAAAATCAAGATTTCATCCCCTTCCTCAAAAACCAACTGGGGAAAAAAAAAAAAAAAAAAAAAAAAAAAAAAAACAGAAGAACATATGTATATATAGTAAAAGAATGGTGAGGGCCAACTAAGATTATCATTTATTAGTGCAACACCCTGTCATAGTTATTCATATATATAGGGCAAAACAATGATGCAATGGTGCCTTATAAAATTCCCTTTTTATGTATAATAATCATATTCTTTATAAATCTAAACTGTTCAAATAATTTTATAAACATAAGGATGATCAATTTTTAAATTTTGCTTGAATCAATCAAGTTAAAGTAAAGTAATCCATTTCTTTATTTAGAATGAATAGTGTTGCATACATGAGACAAACAGTAACTTTTAATTTCTAGTAAAAATAGGGATTCAATGTGTGTGTGATAGATATAGATACATACACACATACACACCCTAAGCATTCACATTAGTTGGTAGGATAATATCAAGTTATCATCAAAGAATAGCTACCAGCTCAGCCTATAAAATAAAATAAAAAATGATATAACGAATTCAATATGAGATTATTAAGCTCATTGTCATTCAAACATCAAGGCCTATAAAATTCAAAAAAATTAATTACATATGCAGATCATCAAATCCCAAAAGCAGATATAAGGAAAAAAGAAAGGAGAAGATAAAAGAACAACAACAACACCCCAGAAAATTAGAAAAATAAAAAAAATATTTCAAGGTTGCCATATTGTAAGATCTAACATCATAGAAAGATGCCATAGTTCCAATAGAATTCCCACATCATAGTATCATATCAAAATACAAAATTCCAATAAGGCCATCATTTGAGAATTAAGATTTGCCCAAATTATCAAACCTCACCATGGAACCATAACAGTACCAACCAAGAAGACCAAAATCCAGAACAAAACTGAATCTAACACAAATACCTAAACCTATACAAATCCATCAATATGTCCAAAACTAAGTTGTATTTTAACCCAAATCTAAAAAGGGTAAAAATAAAAAACTTTCCTGGTGGAGGTTTCGAAGATCTAATGGTGTGTTTGCCTATGGTTCTGGCAGTCTAAGGTTGGCATTGGCGTGAAAACTAACGGTCAAGGCACCCCTTCTGCTTTATTTTACATTGGTCTTAACGGTGTATTAAGATTCCCAAACCTGGTGTAGCCTTTCGCTTTTAAAATGTACATGCATATAATGAACAGGGAAGTTCACCAAATGTCCTAGATAATGTTTCCTAACAATCACCATAAGGAGCTGTTAAATGAAACTGGTGCAATCAATCATAGGAATACAACTATATCTATACAGCAGATACACTTGCCAATGCAAGTTGGATAGAGTTAGATCCAGAATTACCACTTCAAATAGTTATCTTCTTCTCTAATTTATTTCTCTCTTTTCAATTTCAATTTCAAATAAAGGTGTACATTCTTAACAATACTTACAGTGGTTCAAGATTAATCTGCATAGTTCCAATGGCTTTAAAAAAGGGACCATTCAGACAACAAATGCAAAAACTTTAAAATTTAAAATAAAACTTTAGTGTAGTTTTGGTTACTCAAAGGTTTGTTCTTTGAGTAACAAAGCAAATCTTCATTTTATGTGAACTCAAAATCAAAGCAACCCAAATATTCAAAATCGATTCTAAATACCCAAAACATTGAGCCAAGCCAAATACCCTAAAAACAAAACTTCTTCTAACCAAAACCCCTTAATCAAAACCAAACCTTACCCAAAATACTAATCTAAATCATAATTAACCCCCAATTGATTCTCCAAATAAAAACCAAAAACCCTTAATTTTTTAGTTTAAAGCAAAACTTTACAGGAAGCGATTCCGGTAGTCTGATAGTGGGTGGAGGCTTACGGTGATGATAGAACTTGTGGTGGTGCCCCTTTCTCAATCCATGGTGCATTAACTTAACAGTCTAATTATTATTCTTCCTCTTCTTCCAAAAAAAAATCCAATCGGTCGATCTCTCTGAACTCTGTGACTAACCGACTCTCTCTCTACCGTTCTCGGACTTTTGGCCTCTAAGCCTTGATTATCCAAAGCCAATTGTAAATACGCTAAAACTAAACCAAAATCAAACACAAAATTAATTGAATCCAAATACTCCCAAAAGTTTTTAGTATTCTGAGAAACTAAATCAAATCAAAACCTAATGTAACCCAAATACCTAAATACAAATCAATCCAACCAAATTTCTCAAAACCAATTCATATTTTATACCCAGATCTAATAAGCAAGAACCAAAAAAAAAACTTACCAGTGGTAGTTCTCTCTCTATGTCCGTATCTCAAATCCTGCGTGCACCTTTAGGTTATCGGCGCCGGTTCCGGACACGGAACGGACGGTGGTGGGAAAATGATGGTGATAGCCGGCCGGCGGTACGAACTCTGTCTCCTTCTCATCTCCGTGTAGCAAGCTTTTTTTCATTTTTCCTTTTTCCTTTTTCCTTCTCTATCTCTATATCGCAAGGCTAATTGTATTTTAACCGGTTTTTTTTGTTTTGTTTTATATACTGACAAACTATCAAACGGGGTTAAAATTGTGAAAGAATATAACTTATCGCACCGTACGGTATTTGGAAAAATTGTAAACGTGGCAGCATTTTAAGGGGCCTTTTTTCTTAATGTGGCAGCGCCTCCTTAAAGGCTTCTGCTATTATATATAGTACTAGTCGCTAACCCGTACGATGCACGGGATAGTTAAACAAAATTTATGCACATTCACTTTTATTGGTACAATCATTTGAAAATAATTCTAACTAATACCCAAATGTAAGAGACGCACTGACTTACTATTTAAAGTAGCCTTCTGAAGAATTTATGTGTAACTGAGCCTTAATTTCTCATCAACAATAAAAACATGGAAATTCAAAACATGGAAAGAAAATAAAAATTACAACAATTAATTCCATTATCTTTCATGCTATATTTTGTAATTGTACAGAATTAAGTCAACTCAATTTAAGTAGTTGTAATAAAATTGGCTTCTACTATTCTCTATTCTATAGAGATATGAACATATTGGATTTCTCAAACAATTACCGGTATTGCAATAAAATGATTTATTATTGAAAATAAAAAACAAAGAAAATCTGTCTATAACTTAAGAAACACAATATAATAAAATTAAAGAGATAAAATTTTCGGAGGACAAAATATTATAGATAATTTTAAAAACAGATTATACACTTAAAAGGATTAGTAATTTATAGCACTTACCCCCACTATTAGTATACAAACACCAAGTGCGGTCGTCGTAACCCTTTGAAAGAATCTTCCCCAATTGGACCCTAAAAAAAAATAAAAAAAAAAAAAAATCACCCAATTAACAAAATTGATCCAAAAGGGTCTAAAAAGCACACAAAATCAATTCAAAAAACAAAAATATGAGACAAAGTAATTACTTTCCGCTGCCAATGAAATCGTCTTTTGTATTGTTGTTCCAAACTGCAACACTTATCTCTCTAAAGCCTTCAATTAACGAAAACACAAACTTCTCTTGGAATACCAGAGTATTATGACCATCTATACACACACACAAAAAACAAAATCAGCATAACTCACTATAACTCTATAGAAGCCTCAAAAATATAAAGAGAAATTAAAGGGGTTGAATTTGATATTTACGTTTGGAGAGGGAGAGTTTGCAGAAACTGTGGCTTTATATTTCTTAACTTGAGAGAGGGGTAAGGTGGCTAGGGTTTTGAGGGTAAGGTTGCTAGGGTTTTGAGGTGTTATAATGTTTTTTTTTTTTTTTTTTTTTTTTTTTTTTAAATATTGTGCTGACATGAAAAATTGTGGTGCTAGCAGAGGTTTCGGTTTTTATTTTTTATTTTTTAAATATTGTGCTGACGTGGAAAATTGTGGTGCTAGCAGAGGTTTCGGTTTTATATATATATATATATATATATATATATAGATTAGATTAGATTAGATTAGAACGGAGAATAATAGTGTACATAATGAGGCTGGAAAAATAGGTATATACCCTTAATTTTAAGACTACTTCGCAAAATACTCCTCTCCTTTTCCTCAACTATTAAGTAAAATGCTCCCGTTTTTGGATCTCAATGTTAGCAATGTTGAGTTCTATCATATTTTGCCACTTAATTTAAAAAAAAAAAAAATTTAAGTGGAACTCGACATTACTAATATTGAGTCTACTTAAATATACACATAGAACTTGATTTTGAGAATATCGAGTTATACATAAAACTCGATTTTGTCAAAATTGAATTTTAAAACAAGGATATTTTGCTGCATAGTTTTAAAATTAAGGGTATTTACGAATTTTACCCCAAGGAGGTCATATATTATATAGAGAGACCAAAGGCACGTAATAGTACACAACTACAATGATAATATGACAGTATTAACCTAGTTATAGTGTGTGTCTAAATATATATATTAGACATTCCCATTTGAAGCATTAAAAAATGCTAGTTGAATTGCAAGGTTTTTAGCAAAATATTAATTTCAATTAAGTCAAAACTTAATAAATATAATATGAGTTTAGATGAGCTTAATTTTATCAATTTAATTTGTTTGTTATATAAAATATAGTTGTATCTTTAAAATACGATGTTTAAAAAATTTGTATATTCTCTTTTGAACAATGAATAAACAAAAGAAAATTTTAAGTTGATCAGAAGTTATACACTTGATGTATAATACCATTTTCATGCAATAAAAAGTCTATTTTGTTTTATCCAAAGCCAGTTTAGGCCTAGGCCTGTGGCTTCCTATGCCTCCAAAAAAAAATATATATATATATTTAAAATGAAAATAAATTTTAGATGCTTTTAACGTATAGCTTCATTCATTACACATTACCTCCACACCATCTCTTTGATTTGAAGACCACTCTGAAAAAAAAAGAAAAAAAAGTAAGTCCTCAAATATAAAAGATTTATTAGATATATGTTAGGCTTGTTCCTGTATTCCCTCACAAAGGAGAGTCCCATTTTGGTAACTTAAAACCATGATTTAGTCTTTTGAGTAATAAGTTTCCAAGTTTTGAATGACTATCAAACATTCAATGGCTAAAATGTTTGTGAGGGATTTCACAATTCGCTCCAATACCAATGGACTTGGTCTGCGATCGAATGCTATAAAAGATTTGTGCCTCTCATCCTTCACCAATTGGTTGCTAGATGGATCGGTAAGGCACATGGTTCGACAAGTGGTATCAGAGCCAAGGTCATAGGTTAGAGTCATTGGAGCCGCATTGTGAGAGATTTCACAATTCGCTCTAATACCAATGGATTTGGTTTGCGATCGAATGCTATAAAAGATTTGTGCCCTCTTATCCTTCACCAATTGGTCATTGGATGGATCGGCAAGGCACACGGTCCGACAATGTTAAATTCCAAAAGCTAATAAAAGCTATTCAGCAAAAAAATAAAAATAAATAAATAAATAAATAAATAAATAAATAAATAAATAGAGGCTAGTAACAGCTGCTTCTTGAATGCATGGACTAGAATTTCATCAAAGCCTGGCTTAACTAGGCAGCGGCAGCCACTAACGAAGACCTCCTCTCCTTGAGCAAGTGTCAAGTCAAAAATTCATTAATGGTGCTAAGTTTCATTAATTGAGATGGTTGAGTATATTATAAAACCACATGACCTGTATTACTATTTCAACACAATAGATTTTTGTTTTTTCAAACAAGTATGTGATTCATTGATCAATATAATACAAAATTTAAGGAATTGTAGTTAAGTTTTGTTTTGCGTAGAATATATATATATATATATATATATATAACAGTGTGTGAATGAGAGAGAATTATTTCCCCTTCTAAAGAGTGTGACTTAATACCTTAGAGCATTTATATTAGTGGAGCTACGTTTTTTAGTTTTTAGCAACTTAAATATCTACTTTATCTATTTGATCACCACACTTTACAATACATTGAATATCAACAGTTTTATTTTAGCAAACAAAACATTAAAATAGTATAAACAATCATTAAAATAACATAAAACACAACCATAGCAACCACCCATTGCCCAACCAGCCACCACAAGAAACAAACGCAACCACCTCCACAACCCAAAGACCACCACAACACAACTAACTAGCAATAGCCATGCCCAACACCGCATCACCACCGTGATCAAACCCATAACCCGCATCACCACCGTGACCCAAATCGTGACCCACAACTTGACTCCATAAAAGATCAAACGGATCACAACTCAAGTGGGCCCATCGAAGTTGACGGCAGTGACGATCACCACTATAGCCATAGTGATTAGACCACCAACCAAAGAGCGTGAGTGAGAGAGAGAGGGAGGAGCAAGAAAGGGAGAGTCAAAGGGAGGAAGAGAGACAAGCATGAGAAAGAGAAGAGAGTTAGAGTGAAAAGAGCAATAAAATAGAAAATACCAGTTGCTACAGTGAGCTGGTACTAGTACCCGTTTACTGTAGCAAGTTGTCATTTTTTTTTACATATAGCATCGCCGGTCAATGTAGCACAATTTTTGTAGTTTGTGGTGCTAATAATAACATTTTAGCAATTTAGCAACATCAATACTAATACTCTTAGTAATTAACCAATTCAATTTAGTTATTAAATTTGTAATACTTCAAGATTTATTAGAATTTAAAAACATATTAGTAGCTCCATAGTGACACTGCCCAATAAATTTCCCACGTAGGCTCACAGAAAAGAACGTAGGCGGCGGCAGTTTGAATTTGAGGTGTCATGGCCTCACCTATAGGCTATATAAGTAGTTTTATAGTCTTGGTTTATTTACTATAGTCATGGCCTCACCTTGGTTTTTCTACTATAGAATTGACAGATCCATGGTGTAGTTTTATACAAGTAGTGGATAATATTATTATCAATAACAAGTTGCTATACGACTATAATTAATCAATAGATTTATTGTGATTTAAAAAAAATAAATTGGTATGATTTATTGATTTATTTATTTATATAATAAATATTGTATCAATAATAAATTCCTACGAAAGTAATATGTTATTTTAATAAAAATTTATTATCTTAACAAACTGTATAAAAAAATTTATATCTCTAATGTTGCTCATATATAATATACAAGCAGGATTCCATTATTGTAAAAAATTTGAGTGATAGCAATTTTTGTAGAGTTTTACTTCATGCTTGCATTAATAGGCTTCTTCAGATAGCTAGGTAATGTATTTCTTGTAACATCTTTTTTTGAGTATCATATGTTATTTTGAAAAAAGTAATAATAATAATGTTTGGCTTACCTTATAATTGGATATTATATATATATATATATATTTAAAAATTTTATTTTCTTTAAAGGACAGATGTACAGCTATTTTTAGTCAAAATAAGCTATTGAGAATAAATTCATCTACAGTTCTTACGTAACACATGAAAATTCCTAAGTGAGTTTTGGAGCTTCTGTTTGATGGGTTTCATACTCTCTCTCTCTCTCTCTCTCTGATTATCTAATAAAAAGAGAACAAAAATTTCATTTGAAGTTCTAGTATGTAACCAAAAGTACAATATCAGGAATTTGGAATTTGAGTCACACCAAATTAGTTCACGGCTTTTTGGCTTGTGTTTTTTGTTTTTATGCAACAAAAACTGTGTCAGACCCCATTAAAAAAAAAAAAGTGTCAGAAACTGTGTCAGACCCCATCAAAAAACAAATTTCACGTCAGCCTACTACTTTCAAGAGGAAATTCCTTGTACAGAATAGCTTACAGATGTGGTCAGTGCAGTGCAGTGCAGTGCAGAGATAGCGAGGAGATATATTCTTCCTAGTCTTTTAGCTCACTGAATAAGATTAGAACATATATGATTCGTAGATATGGAATTAATTTCTCCATATCCATGTAAATACTGCTTCACTCCCTTCAACACTAGTCTCTTGCTTGTTTTAGGTTGAACTAAGAAAATTATTATATATATATAACATACATCCCTTAAAAAAATGATTTCTATATATGGAAAATGTTAACAAACGGTGCGTGTTAATGTTACACTAATGTGAGTCCCATTTGATAAAAAAAAAAAAAAAGGAAAAAAAAAAAAGAAAAAAAAAAAAAGAGGATATAAAACTAACCTTATAACTTATTTTAATATATTTTTTTCTCTCTATAAAGTTGGTCCCACAATCTAAAAGCTGCAAAAATATAATATAAAGTTGCAATAAAGCTAAAAAAAAGTATAAATGGTTGCAGTTAACTGGCACCATAAGGGAAATGGCTTGTGTCTAGGAGTCAGTTGCCACTAGACACGTATCCACATCGCAACATGTCCATATATATATATATATATATATGGGATATGATATTCAAGTAGATGAGTTACTATTACATGTAATAATGTGAGTTAGTATTTACTAGCTAGCAAATATGTCAAAATGACATATTACTATCATATGTAACATTGTAAATTTGTTGCTACCTATCCAAAATGACAAAGAAAAAGAAAGAATCATTGACATGGGCATTATGTTATTCATATCATGTGATTTGATGGGACCTACCATTTGAATTGACATTGGCATTATTATGTTATTTATATCACAATCTAACATGAAAAAAATAAATAAATAAAGGAAATGTGATCTAGATTTTGTTATGGGCAATCATGTTATTGATAAAACTACCATACCCACAATATATATATATATATATATATATTTTTTTTTTGAGAGAGATTCTTCAAAGTTTAACATATATTTAAAATTTTTAAGTAACTAGTAAATATAGTTCAATATTGATAGGTGATACTTGTTGATATCCATTTTCATGACACATTTCGTACAATCCCAATTCAAACAAACCCAACTTTCTTGTGAGCTCAATTCATGTATTATATTATATTTTATTCTTTTAAGCATGGCCCAAGCCCATGCAACTTATGGGGAAATTGAGGAAGTGTGGTTTGGAGGGCATGGGTCGGTTCCTTTCGGATCTTTTGCATGAGTCCAGCCCATGCGTGCTACCAAGTGGGCAAGGGACACTGGTAGCACCTCAGGCTCATGGAATAGGTCTTGTATCCAAAATTTCTACTCCAAAATAGTTTTTATGCTCTGGGTGACTGTGGCCTAAAGTTTCTGCCCTAACCCACTTTTACCTTTAAAACATATTTGGCTCCCATTGGCCAACTCCATCTGCTAGACCTCACTTAGGTGAGCCTCCCAATGGTCTGAAATGTCTGACCAAAGGCAACAAATTAGAGCAAACCTCCTTTATTTCCAAAATTATGTAAAAAGCTTATCAAACTCTTCCCTAAACAAAAGCAACCCAAGCCAAAACACCAAATTGGTATCATAAGGGATAAAAGCCTCTTCCACTACTGAAAAACCAGTCAAGAACAACACCCCTAACTCTATATAAAATTCTCTCTTTAGCTCATAAAAAGGGAAGCCACGTTTTACCCACAAACCTGAAACTTCAGAGCAAAACTCCATTCATCCAGTCAACAATCTCACAATTCCAGAGTTTGGGGGTGGAAATATAGGTACAGGGGAACCTTTCCTCTCTTCCTCACGACCTCCCTCAATTTCCTCTTCTGTGTGACTGTGGGTCGAAGTTTCAGACCTGTTGAATCACGTTTTCCCCATAGAGTTGAAACTTGAGAGCAAAAACCCACGGAGTTAGGAAACATTTTCACAATTCTGAATCTTAGGGGTGGAAATATGGGTTAGGGGAACCTTCTCTCTCTTCCTCACGACCTCCCTCAATTTCCTCTTCTGTGTGACTGTGGGTCGAAGTTTCAGACCTGTTATGTTTTTATGCTTTTTCTGCACTTTCATTATTAGCATTTTGATTCTCTCTTGTCAAAGCACTATTAGCCTTTGTTTTCTATACATTGTGAATTTTGGGCTTGATTCTCCATCAATAAACACTTTTAAAGAACCCAAGGGGAGATTTGGGTCGTTCTCGCATTTTCGGCCTTTGTCGCAAAAACGTCCCTGACAATACTATTATACTAATATTACATACCGTACGTAAAGACCAATTTCTAAGTAACAATTTTAAAGAGAGTTGGATCCTCATAAACAAGGCGTGCCATGAAAGTGACACAATCATTTTTAGATAAGTGTATGTTGTCTCTATGTCATGATATATGTCAAATCTTATAATAATAAGAAGTAAAATAAATCACTCCCCAATGGGGCAAAAAAATATTTTTTTAAAATGTAATTGTGGCATGGTTGCGATTTAATGTCAGTAGAATGAACTACCTTAAACATTTTTTTTCACTGTGTAACTCTCAAAAAGTTGAAGAAAATAAATTGTCTCAAAGTGACAACCTAGTACATAGTAACGCTTTGAAAATTTGATGCATTCAAGAATAGGGCTTCATTAATTTAAGTTTTCTTTAATGGCTTGTACCCACCTTGTTAATATTTGTAATAATATAAATATTTATATTTTGAGAACATAAATCTTTAGTCATTAACAAAATCGAATGCTTACAAAAAAAAAAAAAGTTTTAAAATCGTAACTTTAGAAATTATGTTGAACCTTTTTTTTTTTTTCCGCCTAATTAACTCAAGGACGAGGGACATGCTAGGCTTATTAAAGCAACCATTGTTTTTAACACAAATCAAATTATTGACGAAATAAGAGCCTCTCACAACGCACCTCGTACAATGACAGAAATAAAAATAGTCTAGTATTGGATTCTTGTTGTTATGAGATAAAAACAAAAAACAAAAAAAACAAAAACAAAGATAGAAATGTAAATCAAATTATTGAGTTTTAAGGTGTAAATTTTGTGATTTCAATATATTAATTAGAGATAACATAATGTAGTTCACTATGGTGGTACTAAGTGTGCGTTTGGGTTAGGATTAAAAATTAAAATTATTTCACTATTTAGCTTATTTTTGCTACTATTCATGGGCCCCATTACACTTTTTGGCACTATTCATGAGATCCACTGTACTATTTTAACTAACTTTTACCTTTATCTATAGTATTTTCAGCAATAATTTTTCAGTTTCAGCAAAATAAACTGTATCCAAACACACCCTAAGTGAAATCTCTCTCTCTTTATATATAATATGTTAGGACATATGTGATTCACTTGTTAGGAACATATGTCACTATTTTATGTAATTGGTTAATTCTTAGACAAAACTCACTTTACTTGTATTTGGGTAGATTTAGGATGTATTTAATACTTCAAGAAATTGTATTTTAAGATCAAGTGTTGAAGCCATGCAAGTTTGTCCAAGATTCAAGCTGAAAAGTGCTTGTCATTAAAGCTCGACAGCTAGCCATCTATTGAGCTTGAAGAGCTATTTTAGCCCCGTTGCTTGACAGCAGCTTGACAGATAAGCATTTGTCGAGGTTTATGAAAAACAAAATTTCAATTCTGTTTTGACTCTAATCTGTGATTATGTGTTTGGGCTTTCTTTTCTCACAACCCTAGACATATAAAAGGATTATTTTAAGGGCCGTCAAAGAAGACACAAGTTACACAAGTGTTGAGCAAAGTTTGTTCAAGTAATTTGTAACCGAAGACAGAGTTTTGCCCTAGTTCATTATTCTTGTGAAAAAGTTGCTGTGTATGTGCATCATAGGGTTTTGTAATCAAGCATATTCTTGATCTTCATCGTTGGGATGAACTGAAGAACTTTGCAGCCAACAACCTTCTCTAGTTGGTGATTGAAGTCGCGTACTGGGATCTGCGCAATTGGTTAATCAGGTACTGGGAGCCGTGCATTAAAAGGAAAAATTCTCACTATAGAACAAGTCCAATTAGGTATTAGGGTAAGGGTTTAACTGTAAGTTGGTATAAGGTACTGAGATTCCTTTACTTGTAACCGCTTGTTATGATAATAATGGAATTTAGGGAGTGGTGATCTTAAAATCACTCGGTGAGATTTTTGCCGTGTAGGTTTTCCCCATTTGTAACTAAATTACTGTGTTAATTTAATTTCCACTGCACTTAATTTAATTGGTGATTTGTTTGTGCTACCACGCGTTTGCATGTTAATTTGATTAATTAATCAATTAATCTATCACAAGGGATCAATACGTTTTGGCCTATCAAGTGGTATCAGAGCAGGCACACTATGATTAGGTTTTAATCTTTGCTGTGTTTGATCCGTTGACCCCTGTTGTCATGGCTGCAACCAGCTTGAAGAGATATTTTAATTCAAATGCATATTGTTTTTCTAATCTCTGCTTGTTTAAGTGTATCAGAAAATACAAGTCTAAAAGTTATTTTAATTCACTTATGATGACCATTGTAAAAGATCTCAGTTTGCCTAAGAAGAAACTAGACTATCTTAGAATGAAAATGTGCAAAGGAGTTCGTTTGAGAAGAATGAAAATTAAAAGTTTAGCTTGTAAAAGGCACATGAGAGAAAGTACCATTCCTATTGATCTGTCATCTAAGCATGAAGTGTGTTTTATGATGAAGTCTACATTTAAAGTTATGGACACATGTTTGTGGTACCTTGATAGCCGTTGCTCGAGACACATTACTGGAGACCAATCTCTCTTCAAAGTTTTTGAGTCTAAGAAAGATGGCAATGTCACTTTTGGTGATGGGAGAAAATCAAAGATTAAAGGGAAAGGAATCATCTCTTTACTTGGACTGCCGAACATTGCAAATGTTCTATATGTAGAAGGTCTAAGGGCGAACCTGTTGAGCATAAGTCAGATATGTAATCAAGACTTCATGGTACTACTCTCAAAGGGAAAGTGTTTTATCATGGATGAGTCTGGAAAGAAACTCATAAGTGGTGTTCGCACTTTAGACAACTGTTATGGATTGGTTCTTGATGCTGATATTGTGTGCAATAGCATCCGTTTGCCAAATGAAGATCTATGGCATCAACGGATGGGACATGCTAGTTATAAACATCTTTCTATTGTATCTAAGCATGAATTAGTCTTGGGGATACCAAAACTTAGTAGAATGAGCAATGTGGTGTGTGAACCATGTCAGCTTGGGAAACAGAAGAAAGCTAAGCATCCGGGCATTTAGACATCAGCTACATCTAGGCCATTGGAGCTTCTACATTTGGATCTTATGGGTCCAACTAGAACCGAGTCTCTTGGTGGTAAGAGATGCATCATGGTTGTGGTAGACGACTAGGTACACTTAGGTCATTCTTCTACAATCTAAGTCTGATACTTCTGAGCACATTGAAGCTTTATGCACAAGACTCTAGAGTGAAAAGAGCCTGAAGATTGATCAAATTCGAAGTGACCATGGTAAAGAATTCGAGAACTCTTATATGGAGTTCTTTTGCACAAGATCGGGTATATCTCAAGAATTCTCTGCCCCTATTACTCTTTAGCAGAATGGTGTAGTAGAAAGAAAGAATAAAGTTATTTAGAAGATGACCAGAGCCATGTTGCATAACAAAGATGTGGCTAGAAACTTGTGGGGAGAAGCTATTAACGCTGCATGTCATACAGTTAATAGGGTGTACTTCAGACCCAGTACCAAGAAGACTCCATATGAGTTATGGAAAGGAAGGAAGCCGAATGTAAAGTATTTCAGAATCTTTGGAAGTACTTGTTTCATCCTCAAGGATAGAGAGAATGTGGGAAAGTTTGACTCCCGGAACGATGAAGGTATATTTCTGGGCTACTCCTCCACAAGCAAGGCTTATTGGGTATACAACAAAAGAACTATGAAGGTAATGGAGACAGTGAATGTTGTCATTTATGAGTCTTCAGATTCTGGTTCTGAGAAAGGTATTGAGGAATTCCCTAAAGAAATTCTTCCTCATAAGCCTAAGGAAGTTCAAGAAATTGTTGAATAAGAACCTACATCTCCAAGTACTCCCGGTACTCCCAGTGTTGTGGAAGATTCTGTAGATATACCCACTTCACCAGATTCTGAATCTCATGAAGAGAAAGGACCTTCCTTCAAGATTAAATTAAATCATCATCCAGAAGTTATTGTGGGAAACATGAATGAACTCACATTAAGGAAACGTATAGTTGATAAATGTGTTGCTAACTTTGTGTCTTATTCTTGTTATTTGTCATAAGTTGAACCCACGAAAGTTAAGGAAGCTCTTCAGAATGAAAGTTGGGTCGAAGCAATGCATGATGAATTGCTTTCGTTTCAGAGGAATGATGTCTGGACTTTAGTACCTAGACCGGAGGGTGAGCACATCATCGGCACAAAGTGGATATTCCGCAATAATATCTTATGATGAGGGCAATATGATCCGCAACAAGGCTCGGCTTGTAGCTCAAGGATACTCACAAATGGAAGGAGTAAACTATGATGAAACATTTGCCCCAGTTGCCTGTATGGAGTCCATTAGAATTCTCTTTGCCCTAGTATGTCATTTGAAGTTCAAACTTTATCAGATGGATGTAAAGACTACTTTCTTGATTGGGCTACTTAAAGAAGATGTCTATGTGGCTCAACCAAAAGGATTCATTGATCCACACTTTCCAGATCACGTGTTGTATCTAAAGAAGGCACTTTATGGCTTAAAGCAAGCCCTTAGAGCTTGGTATTATCAGCTCACACAATACCTGGTGTCACATGGGTTCACAAGAGGAAAAACTAATCAGACTCTCTTCATCAAAAAAGAAGATGGCAAGTTGATAGTTGCTCAAGTCTATGTTGATGATATCATCTTTGGGTTGACTAAGGATGAACTTGCTCATGGCTTTTCAAAACTCATGCAAGCCGAGTTCGAGATGAGCATGATTGGAGAGCTGACTCACTTCCTTGGATTGCAGATTCATCAACAAGATTCAGGTATATTCCTATCTTAATCTAAATATGCTAAGAATCTTGTAAAAAAGTTTGGTTTGGAATCTGCTAGTTCTGTTAGAACCCCAATGAGCCCAAATGTTAAACTCATTGTGGACTTGTTAGGCAAAGTGTAGATTCATCTCTCTATAGAACCATGATAGGTAGTCTTTTTTACCTTACTGCTAGTAGAATTGACATTAGTTATGGTGTTGGAGTGTGTGCTAGATATCAGGCTAATCCTAATGAATCTCATATGACTGCTTTAAAAAAAATTATAAAGTATGTCAAAACCACTGCTGAGTTCGGTGTGTGGTACAGCAAGGACACAAATGATGTCTTAGCTGGGTATTCTGATGTTGATTGGGCTGGGAATACTGATGATAGAAAGAGTACATTGGGGGGTTGTTTTTATGTGGGTAACAATCTTGTCTCTTGGATGAGCAAAAAGCAGAATTCCATCTCCTTATCCATTATAGAAGCTGAGTACATTGTTGTCGGTAGCTATTGCACCTAACTCCTATGGATTTAAAAACTCCTCCATGATTATGATATTTGTCAAGAGCATCTCACCATCTATTGTGACAATACCAGTGCCATCAACATCTCTAAGAATCCGGTTCAGCATTCTCGAACCAGGCACATAGAGATTCGACATCACTTCATTAGGGAGCTTGTCGAAGATGGTATTCTCACTCTTGAGTTTATTCACACCAATGATCAAAAGACTAACTTGTTCACCAAACCTCTTAACAACAAACGTTTTGAATTTCTTTGTCAAAACATTGGTGTTATCTCCTTGGATTGATTTCTTTCTCTCCTCCTTCTTCCTCATGCATTTGCATCTAGTTTTTATGCTTTGCCTTGTTTAACATGTTTTTATTTGTTTTCAATTTTTTTTTTTTTTTCATATAAAGAAAATAAAAATAAAAAATTGAAAAATCAGAAAAATACAAAAACAGTGTGTGTTTTGTGTACATTGGTACTTGTGTACCTTGGATGGCCATTGAAACAAAGTTTTCTAAACTTTGTATCTTTTGTAGCTTAGATGAGCATCTCTATGCACAACTAAGAAAGTGAGCTTTGTGGCTCTTGTTTGTGATTAGTAAGATTAAGTAATCTCTTGTACTTGATACTCGTATCACTCTTTTTGATGGGAAGAACTAGAAAATCCTAAGAGAAAGGCATAAATAACCATCTCACTACTGTTGCTCGCCAATCATGAAATGACATCTGTATGCTTTGGCATAGTAAAAGTGCAATGTCAATGACATTTGTGTGCTTCGGCATAGCAAAATTGGAATGTCAAAATTATTGGGTATTTCTTTTCTCTTTATTATATGCCCATGCATGATAAGCTTATTAAAAAGAAAAATATGCAAAGAAAAAAAAATAAAAAAAAAGCAAAAAAATAAAAATGCTTTATATATGATTGCAAGGGTGTATTCTAGGAGACGCGAGAGTTATAGAATGTACCTTGAAAGTGATAGTCCCCATCAAACAACTATGGTTGTATGTGAGTAAAAGTGATTTTCTCATATCTCAAATTGTCATAACATGTATATACTTATGCAATCTTGCGATGTTTTTTCACACATAATACGCAATATTCTTTGCTACTCTTGATACATGTGCAGGTACAATGTGATTTGGCCATCACAATGTTTACATGTGTTAATGTATGCTCACTAAATTGTCTTAACTTATTTTTGAAATATAAAATTGGTTAGACTTGTTTAGTGTGTGTGTGTTTTTTTTTGGGATCTATGTGCTTAAAATTGTTGTTGAGAGATGATTTTGAGAACTTAAAATGCTATTTGGATCCTTGGTTGAGTTGCATGCTTTATTGCATTCATATCTGTGTTTTTCCCTTCTTAAAAAACTTTTTTTTTAAGCAATCTCGACAGCTTCTCAACAGTTCCAAGACACCTGGCTATCTATTGAGCTTTTCATCTTCCTCTTATCGCAATCTCGATAGCTTTTCAACAATTAGGTGGATCGATCGAGAAAGTTTTTGGATCCTTGATAGCTTCTCGATAGCTGGTGGATTGATCGAGCTTCCTTTAGCTTTTTGTTGATTTGTCCCTTAACAGATCCTCGACAGCTTCATCTGTTGATGTTTTGTTTTCTCGACACCTATCTCGACAGATGTCTCAACACCTCTCAACACCTTTATCTGTCAAGATTTACTGAACCTCTATATATAGGTTTTGTGTGTTCTGGTTTTCATTTCTCTCGATCTCTCTCTTGATAGCTTTGTCTTTTCTCCTCCTAAACCTCTCTCACTCACTCCAAAATTCTTCCTCAAGGTTTCTTCAAGCTTTTACAAGTTTTTCTTCACTTGGTAAGCTTCTTTTCTCTCATTTGCATGCATTTCATGTTTTGAAACCTAGGTTTTGGGGTTTTTGAAAAATTTTGGGATTTTCAAAATTGATGAGATTTTGTTGAAATTTTGGGATGGGTTTTTGCTTAAATGAGTTTATAATCTCATACATTGCATCACATAAGCTTTATAACAGTATTATCATGCATTTAGATGTGTGCAAATTGATTGTGTGCTGGTAGGATTAGCTTGGGCTTAGCCCATGATGCCTTTTATATTGCATGTCACATGTTCATGCATGTCACATGTTCATGCATTTCCCATGCATACGTACTCTCTTTTCAATATATTTTGATATATTTGAACTGCTTGAGACTTTTCTAATTGTCTCTATCTCTCCCTCTCTTTTCGTTTACGTTAGTTGTGTCTATGGCTCCTAAATGAAAGTCTGCTTCGTCCCGGAACCCTCTTCGTTCTGGGGCATCCACTTCCTCTGATCCTACTCCTTCACATATTCGATTCCGTGATAAGGATGCCCATAAGGCCTTCTCAGAGAACTTTTCTCGATGAGGCATTCATTCTGAACGTCAAGTCATTCTAGCGGACTTCACCGACACTAACCTTCTCACTATCATTCACAGTCGGGGTTGGGAGTCACTGTGTAACATCCCGGTCACATCTCCATCCGTGTTGATCCAGGAGATTTACTCCAACATGCATGGATTTGATTTTTCAGTACCTCTCTTTCATACTCGCGTTCGAGGTATGTGCATGCATTATTGTCACACTGCAGCTTGTTGCGGATGTGCTTAATGTCCCTAGGGTAGAGTTTCTTGACTACCCTAGTTATAAGCGTCTAAGGACTGTGTCCAAATATTAGCTCAAATCTGCGTTTTGTGAATGCCCTTCTGATTGGGGTGAGCGTCAGTTCACTTACTGTTTGGACTTTGCAAAAGGTCCTCGGTTTTTAAACATGGTTATGACATTCGTTCTTCACTCTCTCTCTCACTATAACTCTATCACAGAGCCTCGTGCTTGATTTTTGTTGTCCTTTCTTGAGCATCTTACCATAGATTTTCCTTCTCACTTTATTCTTTCTATTCCAGATGTCTATAGGGATTTGGCGTCCCGTGATAAGCTCATCTTTCCTTCGGCTATCACGAGGATCTTATACCATTTTTCTGTTCCCTTTCCAACGTCCGACCATTTCACTTTCATGTGTGCCATAGACTATGCTACTATCAAACATAGCGAGGCGTAGTTTAGGTCGAGGCAGTCTGGGTCAGCAGCTTCTCCCTCTCGTTCGACTCCATCTCCATCTACTCCATCCACATCCGCTCCCTCCTCTTCTACGAGTGATGTGTCACTCGGAAACATCATGACGCAGTTTCAGCATGTGGATGCTCGCCTTGATACTCTCTTTACAGAGTTGTATCAGGTGAATGTTCATGTTGGCTGTATAGCTAAACGGCAGGCGGTCATGGGTGGCTTTGCTCCTGAGGCTTCTCCTCCACCTCCTCTAGTGGCTTCTGATTCTGAGGATGCGGCTGATGATGATGGTGATGACGATGATGCTTCTGATGATGATGACGATGAAGATGCTAGTTCTACCGATGAGATGTCTACTTGATACTCTTACCCTTTGTCACTCGTGACAAAAAGGGGGAGTATGTTTGGATATAAGAGTAGTCATTCTTAGAAGGAGAGTTAGTATAGGACATTTTTGTTAGGGAGAGTATTGATATCTGAGGGATGTAGTAAGGATTACATGTATCTTTTTCTTTTCTCTACTTTCGATACTTTTATTCTTGTACATGGGTCTTGTGACCATTATTGACATACATTGTACTTATCTTTTTTTTTTTTTATTTTTTTTTTATTTTTTTTTTATTTTTTATGTTGATGTATGTTTCTTTCACTTACCCTTACATGTGTTGTTTCTTTTCTCTCTTTATGCACATGCTTCTTATTACTTGTATGCAATCTAAAGTGTTTCAGAAATACAGGTTGTCAAAGTCTACTCGCCATAAAATCTCTTCTTGCAAAGTTTTTCAAGAGTTTGTATTAGGATAGATTTTATTGTATTCAACAAGTAAATATGAGTTGAGTGATTTATGACTTCTCTCATATGCTCATTTGTTTGTTGTGGTTTTGTCACGGATTGCCAAAGGGGGAGATTGTTAGGACATATGTGATTCACTTGTTAGGAACATATGTCACTATTTTATGTAATTGGCTAATTCTAGACAAAATACACTTTAATTATATTTGGGTAGATTTAGGATGTGTTTAATATTTCAAGAAACTGTGTTTAAGATCAAGTATTGAAGCCATGCAAGTTTGTCCAATATTCAAGCTGAAAAGTGCCTGTCATTAAAGCTCGACAGCTAGCTCGACAGCTAGCCATCTATCGAGCTTGAAGAGCTATTCTAGCCCCGTGGCTCGATAGCTGCTTGATAGCAGCTCAACAGATAGGCATCTGTTGAGGTTTATGAAAAACATAATTTCAGTTCTGTTTTGACTCTAATCCGTGATTATGTGTTTAGGCTTTCTTTTCTCATAACCCTAGACATATAAAAGAATTATTTTAAGGGCCGTCAAAGAAGACACAAGTTGCATAAGTGTTAAGCAAAGTTTGTTTAAGCAATTTGTGACCGGAGATAGAGTTTTTCCCTAATTCATCATTCTTGTGAAGAAGTTGCTGTGTTTATACACCGTAGGGTTTTGCAACCAAGCATCTTCTTGATCTTCATCATTGGAATGAACTGAAGAACTTTACAGCCAACAACCTTCTCTAGTCGGTGATTGAATTCGCGTATTGGGATCCGCGCGATTGGTTAGTCATGTACTAGGAGCCGTGCATCAAAAGGAGAAATTGTTACTACAGAACAAGTCCAATTGGGTATTGGGGTAAGGGTTCAACTGTAGGTTGGTATAAGGTACTGAGATTCCTTTACTTGTAACCGCTTGTTGTGATAATAGTGGAATTTCAGGACTGGTGACCTTAAAATCACCCAGTGGGGTTTTTGCTGTATAGGTTTTCCCCATTCGTAAACAAATCACCGTGTCAATTTAATTTCCGCTGCACTTAATTTAATTGGTGATTTGTTTGTGCTACCACGCATTTGTATGTTAATTTGATTAATTAATTAACTTGGCTAATTAATCAATTAATCTGTCACAAAGGGTCAATACGTTTTGGCCTATCATAATAATAATAATCGTAAGGACATGGTTTGGTTCCTAAGCCTAAAGGGTGAAAGGAAGTAGGCCCAACGAGCCCAATACAATGAATTTATAGAGAGTGGGTTAGAAAACTAGGCTCTAATGAGTTGGACAACAATTATAGTGGGTCAAGATGACAATAAAATAAAGATGAATTGATTTTATCCAAGGAAAATCGACCTTGGACCTAATCCGAGGAGGTTGATTCTTGTATATATCTCTTTTGGATCTAATCCGAGGAGGTTGATTCTTGTATATATCTCTTTTGGATTTGATTACAAGTATAGTTCTTGTTGCTACAGTGTTTTTCTCTTTGTTTTGATCCCCCTCCCTCAGGTGCTTCTTTCTCTTTTATAATATCCTCTTCCTTTCATCTCTACCCTCCACGTGTAGACCAAGTTGCTGGCTTTGATCCTTGTCCCATCAGCACCTTCCTGAAGTCTCTGGGAGTAGTTGTAAGGCTAAACATCACTGTTCAGGCATCACTTCCACATCAATGCAGTTAGAGAGTTAGCTACAGAGCATTTAATGCAGTGATAGCTACTTTCCCCTAGATATTTCCCACTTCCTTTTTACCTTATTCCTTCCTGATGCTTATCCTTGTCAGCAGAATCGCCCAGAACATTGTCCCTGATGTTTGGTTAGCCTTTTTGACCTCTGCCCTATTAAGTTGAGGTGAAGTCTGTCCTCGGACATATTTCTCAGGATTTTAAAACTAGACCCCTTTGCCCATCCACTAGCTTGCACCCCTTCTTAGCGTCTATCCGTCCTCAGACTATTGAATGTCCTCGAATAGGGCCCATGGCCCAATATACCCTTCTGGGCCTACCAACCCTACAATAGCCCCTTGAAATTCTCCTTTTTTGCTCCTCGGAAAAAAGGAGGATTTTGATATCACCATCATTATCCTCTTCTTGTCACACGTCACCTCTGTGTGTGCAAATGCCTTTCCAATTGCCCAATGCACGCTTCTAACATTTCGGCCTCCGGGGCGTGTCTATATTAAATTCTTGTGACTCCATGTCCCCCATGTTCTACGACACGATGAAGATCCAATGGCTGAGGATCTCATTGGAACTTGAGCGGGAATTTTCCCACTCTCCTTTCCCTTTGATACAAATACTATTCGAAGATCTCATTCACCTTATTTTTGCAATCATAATTATCAAGAGCCAGTCCGAGGAGAGTTCCTTCCTTTGTGTAAGTCATTTAAACATTCTCCTTTACTTTCTCTTATACTTTTCTTTATACAGAGCCTTTCTCTCCTCGGCCCCTCTGACTTCCCTTCACCCTCCTTTCACCTTCAACTATCTCTGACAAATGGGCAGATTTGCTTACTTGGTAGACTCCCCAAAGAGTATAGAGAGCTTTAAAGCTCAATATGGAGTCCCACAAGGGGTTTCCATTAGGTACTATAAACAAGGGAACTGGTATGCACAGAGGTAGGAGGGAGAAGTGGTAATCCTTATAATTGCCTTCATAGAGGGGGGGATGAGAATCCCCATGGGTAGAGTCACTAGGGATTACTTGATGGCCCATAGATTAGGCCCCATCCAATGTGTCCCAAATATGTTTAGGATTCTAGGTAGTGTTGATACCCTTAACGAGAAGATGGGTGTGAACCTCACCCATCACGATGTTAACTGGGTTTATAACCGCCACAAACTAATAGGGAAGGGCTACTATCTAAAACTAGGGAACTCGCAGTCAGGCTCATATCGTGTCTCCCTGAGTCTAATAAGGGCATGAATAAGGACTATTTAATTGTCTCGGGAGAGTGACACGACGGCCTTCATTGTCCGACGAGAGAAAGGACACCAGGTGGGGTTTTTAGGTTTAGGTCTATTGTTTTTAATAATACAGCCCCCTTTTCTTACTGACATTTTTCGTGCTTCTTTTTTTTTTTTTTTTTCTATTTGCACTTACAATTCTAGTTCCCTTTGATTTGTTTTGCCTTTCTTTGTTT
This sequence comes from Quercus robur, assembly GCF_932294415.1. Taxonomy (NCBI): domain Eukaryota; kingdom Viridiplantae; phylum Streptophyta; class Magnoliopsida; order Fagales; family Fagaceae; genus Quercus; species Quercus robur. Next base: position 5,811,183 of record NC_065538.1, read on the forward strand.
TCTTAACAGCGTTTCTTTATTTTTGATTGTTTTGTAGATTAGCACGCTACTATCCTGAACATAAATCTCGTTAACAAGACAGATTTAGACAAAGTACTCAAGGCCGAGGTGTTTGTCCACAGCGACGGACAATTAAGTGCGACACATCTGATCTTAGGCTACACTCCAATCTTATCCAGCTTCCAAGCACCTAAGTGTGTGATTAAGGCAAAAGACCCGCGTCTGCACCAAATCAACGTTGCCGTTCTTGGATTCCTTGTTACTGGCCCAGTCCCTGTGGGTGTGCAACAAGTTGAACTGCCTTTTCATCGGACAACCGAGGAGGAGGCAACCCCCTCTCAACCAACAGTTAAGGAGGAGGAGTAAGTAGTTGAAGTCTCAAACTCTGAGGATGAGTTTGAGGTTTTCAACCAACCCCACTCCCCGGAGCCTTCAGCTGGTGACTTTGGCCATCTCCCCCCAACCCAAGTAAGTGGCATTCAAGAAGCTGCCAGCGTTCCTAACGCAATAGTTATACAACACAAAGCTAAAACTAGTCTCCTGGACCTTCTGGAGTCCCACACGGGAGGTAATGCACTCGAGGTGGCTGTTCAAACCAAACCCTTAACTCACCCACCTTTCCAGACCTCTAAAGCCGATCCGGCCGACAAGAAGAGAAAAAGGGACCCTAAAAGCAAGGAGGTCGTGGAGGAGGATGATGAGGGCCATCCCCTAAAGATGCTAAGCCCTAGAAGGGAGCCAAGGTGGCTAAGACTAGCCAGCTGAGGTCCTCTAGTGAAGAGTCCATAGTGGACAAAGGGCGTGACCGCTCTTCTAAAGTCCAAGCTTGGGCTCCTCCCTTGGTTCTAAATGGAGCTCCTCTCACGTCAACTGCCTCAATACGGGATTTCCAAAAAGGGAGAGTCGGGTACGTGGCGGACATCGTGGAGCAGGCTCTATTATTGCCAGGAGACATGGCTGATCTAAGGGCTATGAAGAAACACGAGATATTTCTAAGTCTCAAGAGGGACTTGGCGCTAGTAAGTGTTGTATGACTTCCTTCCTTCCTTCCCCTCTCTTTTCTTTTTAAGTCCCCTAAATGCCTACATTCATCACTATACCACCTCCTTTGCAGGCTGTTTAGTCAGCGCATATGGCCGAGAAGTTGGTAATCGACTCCCACCGGCAGATGATAGAGGAAGAGGGGAGGCGGATTGCTGCTTTAGAGGCTTTCTCCTTGGCCAAGAAGAGGATTAAGGACTTGAATGCCAAGCTCACCGAGGTCGAAAGGGAGAAAAAGTGCACTGAGGCTGCTCTGGAAAGGGCAGAAAGATAGGCCGAGACTTAGCGCAAGCAACTTCACAAGGCCGATGATGAGCTTGCTGTAGCCAAGGAGCAAATAAAAGTGCTGAAGAAAAAACTGGAGGATGCTGAGAAGGCAAAGGACCAGGCCGAACAAGACGGCTATGACGTGGGGGTAGCTGAGACCGATGAGGCCCTCAAGGCTGAGGTCTCGGGGATATGTAGAGCATACTGCCTCCAGGTGTGGAATGAGGCCCTCAACCTAGCCAGGGTTGAGGCCTCCTTGGCACTTAGGAGGGCGAAGAATGTTTACTACCCCCTGTAATCTGGGCATCAGGCTCCTCAGTCTCCCAGGATGATGCAGCCCCCAAAGATTCGAGCGTCAATGATGAGATTCCGGCCAAGGACCTTCCTCTTCCTAGTAGTCCTCCAAAAGGGGCGGAGTAAGCTGGTGCAGCTGAGAAGGAAAAAGAAAACCCTAAGGAGGTCGCCTTTGAGACTACAAAGCCTTCAGCTGTACCCAAGGATTCTTTTGAGGGAGGGGTGGTTTCCTAAGCCATGAGCTGGTTTTGGCTATTTTCTCCATCCCTACCAAGGAAGAATCCAAGGGTAAAGGTCCAGCATCCTTAGCAGCAGCAACTGCCCAGCCTACCAAGACTCCAGCAAAAGACAAACTTGTAATAAAAATGAAGCCATGATTTTTTTTTTTTTTTTTTTTTTTGAATTGTTGTTTTTTATTCCAAAGTTTGTAATCAATTTCCCTTTTTGTAATCAACTTACCTTTTTTTGAGGCTCGACTTAATGATAATTGATGATGCGCAGAAAATCAGTAAGCTAAATGCTCTGGGCTTTAATGGGCTAATGGTTGCTTGGAAGGCCTGAAAAGAAACACAAGATCAAAGGTGACTGGGGTGAATCGGCCAAGAACCTCCGATGCTTAAGTTAGTTTTCCCTCTAGAACTCAAGAATTCCAACTTTAGGAGTAGTGGAAACTTACTTCGATTTGATGTGAATGAGTCCTTATATAGAGATCTTTGGAGTGGTTACTTGTTCAGTAACCTCCCCAATATTTGTGGAAGTTAGAAGGTTCAGACGTAATTTTCACAACTGCTATAGAAGTTAAAATGTTCAATCTTATCTTCTATAACTGCCATTGGAAGTTAAGTACTTATTAAGAAGTTATGGCGATAAATAAGGATCTTGTTCGTGTTACAAAATAGTACCATGTGGTCCGAATCTTAAACTTACGTAGGTAAATCCATTTCTGGAAATTTCCTAAGTGTTGGGAGATCGTCCAGGTCACTTTGTGAGCTGGACGACCCTTCTGGTCCTGGACAACCCTTCTAGTCTTGGACGACCTTTCTGGTCTTGGACGACCCTTCTGGTCTTGGACGACCTTTCTAGTCTTGGACGACCTTTCTGGTCTTGGACGAATCTTCTAGTCTTGGATGACCTTTCTAGTCTTGGACGACACTTTTGGTCTTGGATGACACTTTTGGTCTTGGACGACCTTTCTAGTCTTGGACGACACTTTCGGTCTCGGACGACCTTTCTGGTCTTGGACGACCCTTCAGGTCTTGGACAACCCTTTTAGTCTTAGATGACCCTTCTGGTCTTAGACAACCTTTCTGGTCTTGGACAACCCTTTGGGTCTTGGACGACCTTTATGGACTTGGACAACCCTTCGGGTCTTGGACAAGGTTTTGTTTAATACTTAGGAAAATGATTGAAAATATCATTTTACCCAAGGTATGTGGTCTGAGGAGCTCGACATGACCAAGGTTCTATTTGATACTTAAATAAATAATAGGAAGTATTAATTTACCCAAGGTATGTAGTCCAAGGAACCAGGCATGAACAAGGTTCTGTTTAACACTTAGAAGAATAATAGAAAATATCAATTTACCCAAGGTATGTGGTCCAAGGAGCTAGGCATAACCAAGATTCTGTTTGATACGTAAACAAGTAATAAGAAGTATTAATTTACCCAAGGTATGTGGTCCGAGGAATCAGGCATGACCAAGGTTCTGTTTAACACTTAGAAAAATGATTGAAAATATCAATTTACCCAAGGTATGTGGTCTGAGGAGCCAGACATGACCAAGGTTCTGTTTGATACTTAAACAAGTAATAAGAAGTATTAATTTACCCAAGATATGTGGCCCGAGGAACTAGGCATGACCAAGTTTCTGTTTAACACTTAGGAAAATTATTGAAAATATTAATTTACCCAAAGTATATGGTCCGAGGAGCCAGACATGACCAAGGTTCTGTTTGATACTTAAATAAACAATAGGAAGTATTAATTTACCTAAGGTGTGTGGTCCGAGCTACCAGGCATGACCAAGGTTCTATTTAATACTTAGAAGAATAATAGAAAATATCAATTTACCCAAGGTGTAACATCCCAACCTAATTGCAAAATTAATTTTATGGGTTTATATGCTTATTATTATCTTAATTACTCTAAGTGCATAAAGCTTTTATATTGTGATATTATAAAAGATATATGCTCTTTTAATGATATAGAAAGAAGTTTTATAAAGGTAAGGATATATATACAAAGTTATATTGTTCTTTGAGCCTTTCTAGATATATAAGTTTATAGGGGGTGGTGGGTGATGGGACTGACGAACTCAATTTCCCTAGACGATCTCATCAAACATACTCGTCCACCTCGGGGCGATACGGATGAACACAGGGGAACCATTAATAAGAACATTTAATGCCTCAAGTAGTTACCAAACAGCTAATAGACCATTAGAGCCTCATCAAAACCCATATTCATGAGACTTGAGGCGTTACAAAAAGGACACTAAAGCCATAATTAAGGCCCTCAATGGCTAAGAACCATAAAGTTGTATATATACACTTCGAATAGCTACAAACCAGGTACATACACACACCTAAAAGTACTCATAAGTGAATCTGATATTCTCTGTCTTTTCTAAAGGCTTCCTTGTACTAACTTTGGCATCGGAGATGTTATGGCAGACACCACACCGGTGACCACTTTAAGGGAGCCATCTACCGTATTTGCAAGAACACAGACGATGACTCAGCTCCATCTGGACGCACTCACAAAGACTGACGATTTGCACTTCATCAGTTTGGCGCCATCTGTGGGAACGACATTTTTGTGCTTAAGTGTGGAAGCGTAGTTCCCAACTTATCTCTACATTCAGATGGAGTCCAACCAGGATCTTGTAGTATTAGCTCTGCAAGTCCAAGCTCTTGCGACTAGCGTCGAAGAGCTCACTAGACAGAATCAAAAAATGAGGCTATGACTTCAACAAGAGGAGAACTGGTCTAAAGCCAATCAAAAGGATGAAGGAGATAGCCATAGAAGGAGCGACTGTCGAGGACCAACTACCCCAGATGAACAAAACTCAAATCTTCTTTGGGAGATGAGAAAGGAGATAAAAGATCTGAGGAATGCCATTAAGGGGAAAACAGACCGAAGCCTGGATAGAATGGTCAGGGCAACAGACTCACCCTTCACCACGGCAGTCTTGGAGTGCCCAGTGCTGTCAAAATTTCGATTGCCTCAGCTTGAGCCGTTTAACGGACTTAAGGACCCCCAGGACCACCTTAACACCTTCAGGACGATATTGGGCCTTCAACAGCCTCTTGACGAAATACTGTGTCGTTCCTTCCCCACCACTCTCAAAAGAGCTGTAAGGAAGTGGTTCACAAAGTTACCAACATCGTCCATCGACAGCTTAGAGCAATTGAGCAGCGCCTTTTTATACCACTTCATCAGGGGACAACGCCCCAAGAGGCCAGCAGATCACCTACTTACCATTAGATAAGGGGAGAAAGAAACCCTGAGGTCGTACGTGAAATGCTTTCCTCGGGAGACTCTAGAGGTAGACAAAGCAGATGACAAGGTACAGTTGACGACCTTTAAAGCAGAGTTGAAGTCTAGAGAGTTCGTGGTTTCACTCGCGAAGAATCCTCCTAAGATGATGGCAGAGATGCTCCTGAAGGCACAGAAGTACATGAATGCTGAAGATGTGTTAGCCGCCATAAAGGACGTGGAAAAGCCAGGAGACAAGGGGAGGAAGGAGGACGATCATAGAGGACAAAAAAGGGAGTGTCCAGATCGTCGGACTAGTGACGGGAGTAAAAGGAAAGACGAAAAAACTCCTCAAACAGTAAAATTCACTCCTTTAGTTATGCCTATTGACAAAATTCTGGCGCAGATTAAGGACGAGCACTACCTCAAATGGCCATGGCCATTACATTCATCCCTCAACGTTCATGACAAGAAGAAGTACTGCCGGTTCCATAAAGATCACGACCACTACACAGAGGATTGCAGGGACCTAAAGGAGCAGATAAAGGAGCTTATACGGAAAGGGAAACTGTAGAAGTATGTGAAAAAGGGGGAATCTAGTAGATTCAAAGGTGACAACAAGAACTATCGTGAATTTTCACCCAGTGACAAGGATCACACATCCCAGTACCCGCCAAGTGTGATCGGGGAGATAAAGATGATCATAGGTGGCCCATCCTCAAGCGGGTTGTTCAAATCCCTCAAGAAAGCATATCAAAGGCAAGTGAACAATGTCCACAGGATGCCCCCTTTTAAGCAAAGACGGATGGACCAGGACATGTGTTTCTCAGAAGAAGATGCTAGGGGAGTGAAGTAACCTGATGACAATCCTTTGGTTATAATGCTTGTGATAGAATAATTCAATACCAGGAGAATCCTTGTGGATAATGATAGCTCGGCAGACATCATCTACCTCTCCGCTTTCCAGCAGTTGGAGCTAGATCCAAGAAGGCTGCACCCATTTGACTCTCCCCTCATCAGCTTCAGTGGAGACAGGGTATATCCCAAGGGCATAGTGACACTGATGGTTACAGTGGGGACTCGCCTGAGGCAGTTAACTCATCAATTGGACTTTTTGGTGGTAGATTGCCCATTATCTTACCATATGATCATCGGGAGACCCACGCTTAACCGATGGAAAGTAGCCACGTCTACCTATTGCTTGAAAGTAAAGTTCCTAACAGAGAATGGTGTGGGCAAGGTGAAAGGAGATCGAGTACTGGCCAGGGAATGCTACCAGGCCGTGCTAGCTGCCAAGGAGAACCATACATGGATGATCTAAGAGAAGGAAGAAGAGAAAGTGGAAGCCCTGGAGATAGTGGAGTTGGTCGAGTGAGACACAGCAAGGACGACTAGGATAGGGACGACATTAAGTCTCGAGATGAGGACAAGACTTGTCCAATTCCTTAAAGAGAACCTAAATGTCTTCGCACGGAGTCACGAGGACATGCTAGACACATCTCCAAGAGTTATCGAACACAAGCTCAATGTGGACCCCGACAAGAAACTTGTCCCACAGAGATGACGGGTCTTCACTTCAGAACAGAATCAAGCAATTACGGACGAGGTTAACAAGTTGCTATTAGCAAGTTTTATTCGAGAAGTTTACTACCCAGAGTGGCTCTTCAACGTCGTCCTGATGAAGAAAGCGAATGGGAAATGGAGGATGTGCGTGGACTTCACGGACTTGAACAAAACTTGCCTAAAAGATAGTTTCCCTCTGCCAAGGATAGATCAGCTAGTGGATTCTACAGCAAGGCATAAGCTACTAACGTTCATGGATGCCTTCTCGGGATATAACCAGATAAAGATGGTTGAAGAGGACTAGGAGAAAACTACTTTCATCACGAGCCAATGACTCTATTGCTTTAAGGTAATGCCCTTTCAAATTGAAAAATGCAGGAGCAACTTACTAGAGGCTAGTGAATGAGATGTTCAGCAAGCATATCGGAAGAAAGATGGAGGTATATGTGGATGACATGCTCGTCAAGAGTAAGGAAGAGCTTGCCCATCTAGACGACCTAAAAGAAACATTTGCCACACTTAAACAGTACCGAATGAAGTTGAACCCCAGTAAGTGTGCCTTTGGAGTAGCCTCGGGAAAGTTCTTGGGATTCATGGTGTCCCAAAGGGAGATAGAAGCAAACCCGGAGAAGGTGCAAGCCATATTCGATATGGCGTTGCCAAAGACAGTCAAAGAAGTCTAGAAGCTCACAAGAAGGATAGCAGCACTTAACAGGTTCATCTCTAAAGCGACCAACAAATGCTTGCCCTTCTTTAAGACATTGAAGTAAGCTTTTGCCTGGACTGACGAATGTGAGGAAGCTTTTCAAGAACTCAAGCGTTACCTAAGCAATCCGCCCCTTCTAAGTCCGTCTAAGGAAGGAGAAAACTTGTATCTGTATCTGGCATTATCAGCCACAGCTGTGAGTGCAGCCTTAATTCGAGAAGAAGACAGGAAACAACTCCCAGTTTACTACGTCAGGCAAGCTTTTCAAGGTACAGAAGCCAAGTACCTAAGGATTGAAAAGATTGCATTTGCCTTAATAGTAGCTTCGCACAAGCTGTGACTGTACTTTCAGGCGAACCCCATCCTGGTAATGACGGACCAACCCATCAAGAAGTCCATGAACAAGCCCGAGGTAGTAAGGAGAATGGTCCAATGGGAAATCGAGCTTAGCCAGTTCGACATCGAATACCACTCCAGGACAGCCATTAAGGCACAGGCTCTGGTAGACTTCATTGTCGAGTTTACTCTTCTAGATGAGGACGACCTTACCGACAAGACAGAACGGTGGATGATACAGATCGTCATTCATCCGCCCAAAAAAGGGGGGGGGGGGGAGTAGGGGTTGCCATAACCACCTAAACGTAAAGATGATTAAATACGGAGTTCAACTAAAATTCCCGGCCACCAATAATGAGGCTGAGTACGAAGGAGTATTGACGGGGCTAAGAGTTAGAAAAGCACTAGGAGCTAAAAACTTGCTCCTCTAGAGCAATTCTAAGCTAGTAATAGGGCAATACAGGAGGAGTATGAAGTAAAGGAGGAAAAAATGCAAAAATACCTCAGGCTGACGAAGTGTTTGACGTAGGAATTTGATAGGGTAGAGTTTGTGCATATCCCTAGGAGCCAAAACAAGATAGCAGACGAAATCGCAAAGCTAGCATCGTCAGAAGAAGGATTAATAGGCATGGGCTTAGAGATGGAAGCCCAGAAATGCCCTAGCATTGCAGAAATCTTTACATTTGCAATCCAGAACACAGACAGCTGGATGACCCCGATCATTTCATTCCTCCAAGATAGCCATCTCCCACAAAACGTCGATGAGGCCAGGAAGGTTAGGAAGAGAGCAGCCAGATTCACGATCATGAATGACACTCTGTACAAAAGGGGCTTTTCTATGCCTTACTTGAAGTGCGTAGATGAATAGGAAGCCAAGTATATCCTGAAAGAGATTCATAAAGGAGTGTACGGAGACTATGCAGGCCCCAGATCCTTAGTAAGTAAAGTCGTCAGAACAAGTTACTTTTGGCCTACTATGCAGGTGGACACAAGGGAGCTCGTCAAGAAGTGCGACAAGTGCCAGAGGTTTTGGAATGTCCAACGCCTTTCAACCGAGAGATTGACAACTATAGCCTCTCCTTGGCCATTTGCACAATGGGGAATTGACATCGTCGGCCTATTGCCCCAAGGTAAAGGTTAGGTAAAGTTCCTACTAGTTTCTATTGATTACTTCACGAAATGGGTTGAAGCGAAGGCATTAGCAACAATCACCGAAGCAAAAATCCAAAGCTTTGTGTGGAAGAACATAATTTGCAGGTTCGGGACTCCACGGATGATCATATCAGATAATCGGCAGTAGTTCGACAGTCAGAGCTTCAGGGATTTTTGCTCGGGTCTAAGGATCAAGAAAAAATTCTCATCTCGAGGACATCCACTAGCAAACGGACAAATGGAGGTGACTAATCGGACACTACTCAAGATCATCAAAGCCAAGCTGAATGATGCTAAGGTGGCCTAGCCTGAGGAATTGGCCAACATCTTGTGGGCTTACAGGACTACGGTGAGAACCCCAACAGGAGAAACCCCCTTCAAACTTACTTACGGCACTAAGGCAATAATCCTAGTCGAAGTGGGAATGAGCAGTATTAGACGAGTAATATTCCACGAGGATGACAATGACGATTAGCTAAAAGTCAACCTGGATTGCCTAGATGAAGTCAGAGACGGAGCCGCTAACAAGATGATGAAGTACCAGTAGAAGATGGCTGATTACTACAACAAGAGAGTGAAGCTCAGACGACTTGACATAGGGGACCTCATCCTACGCAAAGTTACCCCGGCGACCAGAGATCCTGCCCAAGGGAAGCTCGACCCAACTTGGGAAGGACCCTATCGAGTCATCCATTACTCCAAACAAGGAAGCTATCACCTGGAAACCCTGAACGGGCAGAGAATCCCATGACCATGGAACATCGAGCACTTGAAGAAGTACCACCAACAGATGTAACAAACAATTGTATTCATTCTTGAAAGCAATAAAAGAATTATTCAGCCCATATCTTAATGCAAGAAAACCCAGCAACTTAAAAGTCACAAAAAGAAAAATGGCTAAGTAACAAGATTCCGCCTAGACGGATGTAAGTTACTGACGAAGCAAAAAAAAAAAAAAAAAAAATTACAAGATCTCTTAAATGGGTGTAAGTCATGAAAGAATGGCTAAGTAACAAGATTCCGTCTAGACGGATGTAAGTTACTGACGAAGCCAAAAAAAATGACAAGATCCCTTAAATGGGTGTAAGTCATGAAAGATTAACTAAGTAACAAGATTCCACCTAGACGGATGTAAGTTACTAACGAAGCCAAAAAAAAAAAAAAAATGACAAGATCCCTTAAATGAGTGTAAGTCATGAAAGAATGGTTAAGTAACAAGATTCCGCCTAGATGGATGTAAGTTACTGATGAAGCCAAAAAAATGACAAAATCCCTTAAATGGGTGTAAGTCATGAAAGATTGACTAAGCAACAAGATTCTGCCTAGACGGATGTAAGTTACTAACGAATCCAAAAAAAAAAAATAAAAAATGTCAAGATCCCTTAAATGGGTGTAAGTCAAACATAAAATCAGCCAAGTCATGAGATTCCGCCTAGATGGATGTGAGTTACTGACGACACATTATTCCTTCAATAAGCACAAGTCTCAACGAAAAGCTTAACTAAGTATCAACAATGCAAGCTACTGACGAAGAAGAAACAACCAAAGAAACAAAGAGAATGTAAACAAGTAAGTATAAAATTACAAATGTAAGTAAAGGCCCAAAGACAATGGGCAACCGGCATGGTATTTATAAAGCCCATAAACACTTGGTAAGATTGTTCTCAAATTATAATATTGTTCTCAAAGTAGAATTAAAAAGCCCACAAACACACAGGGCACTTAAAAAAAAAAAAAGGGTTACAAAAGAAAGGTAACAGATTTAGGTATCAGCAGTAGCGTTAGTAAGAACATCAACTTCAGGAATCGAGGACTGGAAGGCTTCGTCAGTTGCCATCTCTTTATCCACCTCTTCCAGATCCAAATTCTCCAGATCTACTCTAGTGGGGTGCTTGGTGAAGTATCTCTTTAGGAGCTTAAAGCCTTTAAAGTACCAACTAAAGAGCACTGTGTTGTACTCGTCAGTTTGCTAGAAAGCCTCAACGGTCTTAGTAGCAATGGTCTTGAGTTTCTCCTTGGCAGCCAGAAGTTGTTCATCCTTTTCCAAAGTCAACTGCCACTCGGCCCTAAGGTCGTGACCCAAGGTCTTGGCCTTTTCCTTGATGGTGTTGGCCTCGTCCATTGCAACAATTAAGTCTTTCTTCAATTTGGAGTTCTCTACTTCTAGAGCCTGCATCCTAGACATTACAGACGCAACCTTTGCTTCCTGAGTGAGGTACTCCGAGGTGAAATGAAGGCTCTCCCCCAGCACCTGAATAGATGATTGAAGCCTTGAAAAAGAAAAAGTACTAAAATTTCACGAGTACACTACTTGAACGATTTTGTGGACATGATGAGCCACACCCTCATTGGAAGGTGTCCCCCAGAAAACCTTCAGGTCCTCAGCAGTGACGACCTCATGTGCCCTCTCCATCGCAAGTCCAGCGTCGTCCCAAACACTAGTCAGACAGGAATCAGCCTTCTCCTTCCCTTTATCAGTTAAACATGGCCTCTTAAAGATAGGAGTGGTGATCTCTTCATCTGAAGTGGCAGGAGAAGCCGTCTTCGTCGTCTCAATACCAAGAACAGTTGGACTGACGGTGACAGTTGGAGTAACGGGGGGGCCTTTCCTTGTAACACGCACTGTCTTCTTCTCGAGATTGGACAATGGCTCGTTCTTCTTGGATCTCATCTTAGCATACATATCCTGGTTGAATTTAGTCATCATCCCTAAAATAAATAAAAAAAAGAGAAAAAGGAGAAATGACGAACTAAATACTTACTCTTCTTCTCTTCCCTTTCAATGGTACGCAAGACGTAAGTGGAGGGCTCCGGGCCAAGGCAATACAAAGCCAAAGTACGAGGATCGACCAAATTGTCGAAATCGTCAATAGACTTCGCGTATTCAATGGCAACCTGAACGCGTTGTTTATACCTACTCTTGAACTTAGGTCGTCTCTTAATTGCACAAGGAACCCAAAAAATTAGCAATAGAGAAATAAACAAAACCAAACGGAGAAACAAAGTGTTGAAAAGAACAACGATGCACCTAGATGCGGGGTCCCCCACCGACGGAGCAACCTAGGGAGATCACCCCACACCTTGCCAGAGGGAGTCTCCCATTCGTCCTCGGACACAAAAAAGAAGCAAGACTTCCTATATCTGAATGACGAAGGCAGATCCCTGACGATCCTAGTCCTCCTCTCCCAGGGCACCAGTTCGTAGTACCTGTGCTCTTTAGACTCCTTTAAACGATATAAATAAACTAGCTCATCCACCCTGATCATATCTCCTTCAGTAGCAGCCAGCCATATTTCCATACAGTTGACCACTATTCTCCACGAATTAGGCAAAAGTTGCCCAGGAGCAATGCCGAAGCAATTTAGGAGCTCCATGATGAATGGGTGGACGAGGAACCTAAGCCCGCACAAGAAGGCAGCCTCATAGAAGAATACCTCCCTGGGAGAAAAATGGCAAGCTCGTTCCTCCTCTTAAGGAAGACGAACCCTAACCTTCTCAGGGAATTGAAATCTATCCCTAAATCTAAGAGACAAAATTTGCAATCGAAGGGAGGAAAACACGGGAAGTACCCAAAGAAGCCTCTAAACATTCAAAAAAGAAAGAAACTGAGGGGCAGGCTACCCTAACCTCAGAGCTATTGACCATGAAAACCAGACACAGAGATGAATCCTAAAAAAAAAAAACAAAAACCCAAAAAAAAAACACAAAACAAGAAAAGAAAGAAAGATCAGAGATTGAGCATGGTTTGTATCTAAAAAGAAGGGGGAGAAGAAAAAACATACCTCAAAGAGAGCGTAGAATACTCAGCCATGGAATGCACCAGCTCGAAGAAAAATGCAGAAAAAAGTCGGAGAAGAAGAAGCTTAGAATAATGATGGGAAGTTGGAGAAAGTGAAGGGAAAGTGAAAAGAGGGGTAGTTTAAATACCAAGGCACAAAAAATTGAAATTCAGCGGGAAACCCCAAGAGTCCCACAATTGGAGCATTAACTCCATTGGTCAGAACATGCCACGTGGCCACGGTATGTGTGGCGCCGCCACTATGCATTAAATGTGGAGCGAAACCCCCAAGAACCATGTCGGATCAGGGAACCTTTCATCTTCTGATGGTTGTCATGGCACATCACGATGACCATAGAACCTGGGGGGACAGTTTATGGGACTGATGAACTCAATTTCCCTAGACGATCTCATCAAACATACTTGTCCACCTCAGCGCGATACAAACGAACACAGGGGAACTATTAATAAGAACATTCAATGCCTCGAGTAGTTACCAAACAACTGGCAGACTATTGGAGCCTCATCAAAACCCATATTCATGAGACTTGAGGCATTACAAAAAGGACACTAAAGCCATAATTAAGGCCCCCAATGGCTAAGAACCACAAAGTTGTATATATACACTTCGAACAGCTACAAACCAGGTACATACACACACCTAAAAGTACTCATAAGTGTATTTGATATTCTTTGTCTTTTCTAAAGGCTTCCTTGTACTGACTTTGGTATCGGAGACGTTGTGGCAGACACCACACCGGTGACTACTTTGAGGGAGCCATTTGCCGTATTTGTAGGAATACAGACAAGGACTTAGTTCCATCTGGACGCACTCACAAAGACTGACGATTTGCACTTCATCAGTGGGTAAATTTTGAAAAGTTGAAAGTGGATAGGTGAGTCATCAACTCACTATTTGCCTTAGCTTACACGTGCTCCACCCCAAAGTCCATTTCTCTTGTTTTCTTTGCTGCACCAAAAGCTTCTTGGTTCATTTTCTTTGTTTTTTTGTTTTCTTTCTCTCTTTGCACTTACACGGCAACACCTCTCTCTCACTATCTCACCGAAACAATAAATCTCACTCTAAAGAAGAAATTAAACGATTAGCACTAAGGTTTCAACTTCAAAGCTTGTGGGTAAGTAAATAAAACTTCATCTGACTTTGGCTATTTTGATGGTGTGATTGTTTTGTTTATTTTCCCTTCTTTATTCCCTAATCTAATTGTAGAAGCTGAAATTGTGATTCTATTTTAGTAGTTTGAAAGATTGATGATATTATGGTCTACTGGATACTGAATAACGTATTTTAATATGTATAGTATTGGTATAAAAGTACCCAAATGAAATGAGGACCAATTGCATGTATTTGATTATTTTGTAAGAACATATGTTGAAGTTGTCACAGTGACAGATTTGACGTTTACAACAAGAAAAATCTGTATTAAATCATATTCTGTGAATTAGGATGCTAGGAGTAGTTTTTATGAATTCTAAGACACACATGGCTGTAATGGAAGTGGTCTCACATCATTTGGATTGATATAAAAATAATAGTTTAATTTCTAAGTTGCATGAAATTCTGTCAGGACAGATTTGAGTATGTTGTCTTGTATGATTTTTGATAAATCATGGTTTTATGCTTTGACTCTAAAATTGATGTGGTATTTACTAGTCCTCTGGAAGAGTGGCTCTGTAAAAGTTCATGAAGATTTGATGTGTATAGATAACTCATTTGTATTTTACAAATGAGGCATATGATGTTGAAATGAGCAGTAAATAGTAAATGATAACTCTGATTTTATGGAATTAATTCTAAAGTTAGGGTGAATTTTTGGAGCTATAATTTAATATACTTATCTTTTGGTATGTCTAGATCATAGATGAATTTTTATGCCTTGGTTTTTCTATGTTTGTTACATAATGTGTTTGATGAATGCATCTTGTCTTTGGGGAAACTTTATGTGATGGGAATTAAGATTTTATTAAGTTTGAGAGTTAGGTTGTGTTTGAGGTATAAGTTTATATATTTAGGAAGAGTTGTTAGTAATAAGTTTTGGTCTTTCATTTAGGTGACGAGAACGAGAACGTGGACACTTGAGCTCCTCTTATACAAATCTCTCGCGTCTTTTGTTTTCAGGTAAGGGATGAGTAGCATGTGTGTTTAATAAGAATAAGGACTATTTAGAAAATTATTATGCATCAAAACCTTTTAATTAGAGATATTACATATAAGCATGATTTAAGTAAAGATTTATGTTCATGACTTATTGAATCCTATATATATATATGATAATTTTAGCATATTGATGCTATTAGTTATATCACGAACGTAATATTTAAAGAATGAAATAGATATGCTACTGTTATGAAATATTTGTGTAAAAGGTTAATTATTAGAAAAATATAATTTTCGGTTATCCTATTATTATGATTTGAACTTAGATAGTAGGGGTTATAGTACTGGTATTTCTATGGAGATTTTGATTGGCCATTATAAGTGGTGAGGACTCTACTGTACCCGCCCTCGTTGGTAATGGCCAACTTGTGGAGGATGCCAACCAACCCCCATGGTTGATAATATGATCACATTGAAAGGGGTGATACTTTTTGATATGATCCTGAGATTTCTTAGCATTGTGGGGAATGCTGGATGCTTGGCACTTGGTGTTGGAAGCCCCCCACAGTTGTGACAGACTTACAATTGGATTAACTAATATATATCATAAATGAGCTATTAAGCTATTTGGAAGTCATAAGAAAAGTATGATGATAAGAAAAGTATGTTGAATGTGTTATAAGTCTGATAGAAAGTTTATGACAAAATAATTTATAGTCTATTTAAAGATAAGGTTATTGAATTATGTTTAAGTTCCTTATTATGTCCTTTTTATTATTATATGGAAGGAAAATGAAGTATTTTCATTAGAAAGTTCATAAGTATATTAAGACTAGTATGAAGACTATTTATCAAAGCTGACATATCCATAAAATATTTGATTTACATGCATTTTTATTAAATGCTCATGGAGCTTAAAACCTTACTGGGCTTTGCAGCTCATCCTATTATATTTTAGTGCACAGGTTCTTCCTTAGAAGCACCAAGAGTATTAGAGATGGCAAGGAATCTGTGATTCTCATTTTATTAGAATGTATAGTTTTTGTTGTATAATAGTCTAGCTCTTTTGTTGTATAGGAGGAATCAAGATATACTTGATCCTTTGAGCACCGATGTAATTCAAAACCTTAGTTTGTTTCGAACCCCAGTTTTATGTCTTGGGGTTAGGTTTGTAAATAATAGTTTTGCTAAAAGTTTAGTTATGTAATAATTACTGAATACTTTAAGTTTCAACCAAGTTATAATCTTGCAAGTTTGAAATGAATGAAGTTTCAAAGTTTTTGACAGTTGTGGTATATATTGGCTTTTATACAAGAAAATAAACAAGAATACAAGAAACTATTTTTGATAAGCACCTTAAGCTTAAGTTGGTTCGTGTTAGTATTGAGGTAAAATTGATATTAACAGTCGGTCATGCTTTAAATTCTGAAGTACAGGTTTGGTCGTGACACAAGGTATGTGGTCTGAGGAGCCAAGCATGACCAAAGTTCTGTTTGATACTTAACCAAGTAATATGAAATATAACGCATAATGTCATAAACAAAAATATGGCGGAAAGGACTTTCATTAATAATAATACCTTCGCAGGTTATTTACATTCTAGGGGTGAAGTATAACATTTTCATCTAGATCTTCTAGATAATATGCACCTATCCCAGCCATCGATGTGATACGATATGACTCTTTCCAGTTGGGCCTTAATTTTTCCCATGCTGGGTTCTTTGCAGTACCCAAAACCTTTCTTAATACCAAGTCACCAGGTGCTAATGGCCTTAACCTCATGTTGGCATCGTACCCTTGCTTAAGCTTGTGTTGATAATACGTCAATTGAATCATGGCATTTTCTCTTTGCTCTTCAATTAAATCTAAACTCTTTTCTAACAGCCCATCATTGTTGCTCGGGGTGAAGGAGCTCGTCCTCGGTGTTGGGAATCCGGTCTCCAGAGGAATTACAGCCTCAGCCCCATAAGTCATTGAAAAGGGTGTCTCCCTTGTTGACCTACGAGGTGTAGTCCGATATGTCCAAAGGATGTGTGGCAGGTCTTCTACCCATTTTCCCTTTGCATCATCCAGCCTCTTCTTCAGTTCATTCACTATGACCTTATTGATAGCCTCGGCCTGTCTATTCCCCTGTGGATAAGTCGGGGTGGAATACCTATTCTTAATGCCCAGGTCACAACAGTACCTCCTGAAAGCTTTACAATCAAACTGAAAACCATTGTCCGAGATGAGGGTATGAGGGATCCCAAACCGAGTGACAATATTTTTCCAAACAAACCTTCTAGCATCCATGTTCGAGAAAGGTCTACATCTGTCTGCTGACCGAGAGATGAATTGGTTAAGGGCAGCTGTCATCCCCGTTAACTTCTAGACCTCTTTAGGATTCCGAGGAGGCTGCAAGCTGTTAATTGCTTTAATTTGGTCAGGATCTACTTCAATTCCCCGGTGAGTGACCATGTATCCCAAGAACTTTCTTGAACCAACACCAAAAGAGCACTTAGATGCATCGAGGCATAGCTTGTGTTTCCTTAATATATCAAAGATATTCCCGAGGTTGCTAACGTGCTCGAATTCTAGCTTACTTTTGACCACCATATGATTTATATAAACCTCAATATTTTTGTCTAATTGTGGCTCGAACATTTTGGTCATCATCCTCTGATAGGTAGGCCCTGCATTCTTCAATCCAAAAGGCATCACCTTGTAGTGGTAATTTCCAGTAGGAGTAACAAAAGTTATATTCTCTTGATCACCCATAGCCAGTGGTATTTGATGGTATCCCTGAAAGGCATCCAAAAAGCTCATCCGAGGATGGCCTACAGTTGCATCCATTAGTTGGTCTATCTAAGGCATGAGGAAATGGTTTTTTGGACAGGCCTTGTTCAAATATGTGAATTCCACACATACTCGCCACTTTCCACTCTTCTTTTTCACCACTACAGTATTGGCTAGCCACTCAGGGTAAAATACCTCTTTAATAGCCCCAGCTTGCTTAAGTTTGATCATCTCGTCCTTAACAGCATCAGAATGCTCTTTAGATAACCACCACGGTGGTTGCTTTTTGGGGACGACAGCCGAGTTGACATTTAAATGATGGAAAATGAAGTTTGAGTCCACCCTAGGAGCTTTATAAGCACTCTATGCGAACACATCAATATTCCTCTTTAGAAACACTATTAGCTCTTCCTTCTCTCAAGGAGGCAGTTGAGCTCCGACCTGAAAAAAAATTTTCTGAATCATTATCTATAACAATCTTCTCTGACTTCTCACACTTTGCCCATATTGGCACCGCATCCAAGGATAACACCGGAATCCTTGATTGCTATAAGCCCTCTTCACCAGAGGCCAAGGGCCCAACTTCAGGATGATGCATAATTGCAGCTATCAAGCACTGCCTAACAACAGACTGGCTCCCAACCAGCTCCTAAATCTGGTCCCTGGACGGATATTTCACTTTCAAATGTAAGGTGGAGGAAACAGCCCCCCAAGGCATAAAGCCAGGGTCTTGCCACAATGGCAGTGTAGGGGGAGTAGGCATCCACTACAATGAAGTCAACCTCCACCACTTCCAAACCTACTTGCACCAGTAGTCTAATCTGACCCTTCGGAACAGCGACTTTCTCGTTAAAGCCTAACAAGGGCGAATCATAGACTGTCAAATCCTCGGGTTTCAAGTTTAGCCTATTATACAAATCAGGGTACATGATCTTTGCACCGCTACCCTGATTTACCGACACCTTCTTCACATCATACCCTTCTATCCTGAAGGTGACCACTAGAGCATCGTCGTATGGCTATATGGTTCCAACTTTGTCCTCATCCGAGAAACTCAATGCTGGACAGACCTCCATCTTAGTCCTTTTCGGATCAGGGTTGGAGTCCTCGGCAGGTGGCCGAGTTATAAACATCACCCTAGAGGGATGAGAACCAGTCCTTCCTGGAGCAGCGAGGGTGACATTAATTGTGTCCAAAGGTGGCCTTGAAGAAGTATCTCTCTGAGATCTCGATCCTGCCTGGCTGCTTTGCCCACTGGGCTGATATAGAAATTGCTTTAACCTTTCATCTTTGACTAGCTGTTCAAGATGATTCCACAAAGTTCTGCAATCTTCTGTGGTGTGTCCTCGCTCTTAGTGGTATTGCCAATGAAGGTTTTGATTGCACTTCATAGGGTTTCCTCCCATCTTATTTGGCCATTTAAAATATGGCTCATTCTTAATTTTTTCCAAGACTTGATGCACTGGCTCACGGAACACTGTGCTGACCACTTGAGTAGCAGTAGACCCAGATTGCCTAGCAAAGTCTCTTCGGGGCTGGTTATTATTGTATCTGTCTGACCTGAAATCCCTCCTATCCTGAGGGATAACCTTAACCTTCCCCTTACCTTGCTGTTGGTCCTCCTCAACCCTCTTATATTCATCAATACGGTCCATGAGCTGACACACACTTCTAATGGGTTTTCTTGTCAAGGATTTCCTCAAATCATGCTCGGCGGGCAGGCCAACCATGAAAGTCCTTATAGCTACGTCATCAAAATTCCCATCAATCTCATTGAACATCTCCCAGTACCTGTCAGAGTATGTTTTCAGGGTCTTACCCTCTCGCATAGTCATGGACAACAAAGAGTCTAAGGGCCGAGGAACTCTGCTACACGTAACAAAACAAGATCTGAACGCCCGAGTGAGTTTTTTAAAGGAATTAATAGAACCTACTCCTAGGCCATCAAACCATCTCATAGCCATAGGCCCCAAACTAGATGGTAACACCTTGCACATTAAGACCTCATTCTTGGAGTGTACTGCCATTTTCTGGTTGAAGTGGCTTATATGCTCCATAAGGTCTGTCCGACCATTGTACATGGTAAATGTTGGCTAAGTGAAGCGTCGAGGAAGTTTTCCTCCTTCAATCTTGCGTGTGAAAGGTGATTTGGAAATTTGGTTCAATGTCCCACTCATAGCTTCGTTTCCCAGACCTTTGCAAGATGGGCTTTTACCTCTCCACTTATGGTGGTGATCCTCATCGCATGAGAAGAACTCACTAGGGGGAGTCCTCGACCTGGGCCTGTAACTGCCATTTCCATCACCATCAGAAGAAGAAACAGAACTTGAAGGAGTCCTCTTCTGTCGTTCGTGGCGCAACCTCCTTCGCAAACGATCAGTCTCCAATTGCATGGTTCTAGCATTCTTTTCATGAGAGACGTGGGTCCCACTTCGAGATTGGCCCCTACTAGTATGGGTGGTATGCACACTACCCTCCTGGTTCCTTCTTCGTTCAAGATTGAGAAAATGATCTTTACGTTGGGATCCCATAGATTCCGCCTGGTTTGGCTCGGAGTCCACCATCGCTGAATTCTTATCACACTAAAGCTCAAGTAATCCCCACAGACGGTGCCAATTGTAAGGACCCGGTTCGGTTCCTAAGCCTTAAGGGTGAAAGGAAGTAGGCCCAACAAGCCCAATATAGTGAAAGAACTTTTTTTGAATAACAAAAAATTTTATTTAGAAAATGAATAAAGAGTGAGCTATATATATTTACTATATAATTGGCTCACTAAAAAAAAAAAGTCCTATAGCCACGTTTTAAAAACGCGGCAATAGCTTTTGAAAACGTGGCTATAGGACAATTCGGCCTATAGTCGCATTTTTTTTAGCTGCGTTTTCAATCATGGCCTAAAACTCGTAATTATAGGCCAGGACCAATGGCCGTGTTTTTAGAAACGTATAGGACATACTTTAGCTGCATTAATAAAAGGAGGCTATAGGGGACAACTATAGCCAAATTTTAAAAATGTGACTATAACCCTGTTTTGTTTTGTTTTGTTTTTTTTTTTTTTTTTTTTTTTTTTTGAATTTGGCTATAGCCGCATTTTAAAAAAATGCGGCTATAGTTTTTTTTTTTCTTGGCCAAATGGCAAATGCCTGTCTACAAAAGATGATGAGTTCAAATGAAAGTCAAAGAAAGCTGAGTCATGTCATGTTTTATCTTACCACAATGCAAGTCAAAGAACATGCCTATTCCCAAGCAATACAAATTTCTTATACAACAGAATCAAGTTTGGAACCAAACACTTCCAATGAGCATAATGCAAGTGAAAGCATCGTGCCACATATACAAATGGAATCTAAGTATCTCATACAACCAAAGACCAGGTGTTCATATATGTAAAATAATGTTAAAAGAAAATAACTAATATTATCTTCTCTTCCATGCACACCTTTGTTTTGATTACTTTCAATTGCAGCTTTCATCACATCAATATTTTTACGAGGTGCAACTCCATTGTCATAAAAGTCAAGTCGCTCCTCAACTTGTTCATGAAGTTTCTCCCCAAAAACAGTAGATCTGTTCTCTGCATCACAAGACAAGGCAACAAAATCACTAATGAGGGACAAAAGCAGTAATGCTTGAGAAACGTCCGGAGTGATTGCTGTATCAAGCTTTTGTCGTAGAACATAAACTAAATAAATTTTATATAAAATGGAAATCTTTTGACATTTTGAAATGTTATTTACCAAAGTAAGCTTTTGAATGTTCATAATTTTTTACATGTTCGATCTTATATATATTAATTTGTTCATTTTATTTTGATTTGGGTTTTTATTTTGATCTCATAACAACAAGAATTCAATCCTAGACTCGCACCCAAACCCAATTAAGTGGCATGTCTTTCAGTCACATTTGGTTGTTCGTTCCCAATGAAGATTAGGGATGGCAACGGGTTGGGTTCAGGCCGGGTTTCTTTATACCTCAATCCTAAACTCGCACCCAAACCCAATTAAGTGGCATGTCTTTCAGTCACATTTGGTTGTTCGTTCCCAATGAAGATTAGGGATGGCAACAAGTTGGGTTCGGGCCGGGTTTCTTTATACCTGGACTCGACCCGCGGATCTGTATCTGTTACCCGAACCCGACCCGGTTAATAAACGGATTTTTTTCAGCTCCAAACCTGGCCCGTCGGGCCCGTGGGCCCCGACCACTTTAGGGCCCAATCCTAAGTCCTAATGGCCTAAACTGTGGCCCAATTTTTTTTTTAAAATAAAAAATTTCGTAATTAATTTAATAAATCTCAGATTCTACACTAATTTAATTTATAATAATTATTTTAGATTTCTACAATAATTTTAGATTTCAAATTTCACATAAATCTACAATAATTTACTTTTAGATTTCTCATTTTCCCTTTCAAAACACAACCCCAAATACATAAATTACAAGAAATAATACATAAAAATCACAAACCCATACATAAATCCTATATACATAACCCAAATACATAAAAAAAATTTCTTCCTTACAACAAGATTTGCCACAAGTTCAAATATATACAAAATAAATCCCCTAAATCCAAATCCGGGACCATTACATCAAGTTCAAAAATCTACAAAATAAATCCCACAAATGAATATACACAATAATACCCCTTTCAGGCACCAAGTAATGAACCCAAAAAAAAGAAAAAAGAAAAAAAAAAACAGAGAGATCTTGGTGGTGGCAGATCTTGGCGGAGATGGCAGATCTTGGCTGAGCTACACTTGGAGAAGACAGATTGGAGCTCAGAGAAGACAAAGAAAGAGAGAAACAAACCTGTGACGATCTTGAGACCGGCGGTGACAGAGCTTGAGACTGACGGTGACAGAGCTTGAGGCCGGCGGTGAGATCGTGTGGTGGTGGTGGTGACAGAGGTTAGAGCTTGAGGTTGAGTCCGTGAGTGAGAGGGAGAAGAGAGTGAGAAAGGGAGAGGAGACTGAGGCTGTGAGGGAAATGGATGGAGAATGGGACGGCTGAGTGTGGAATATGAGAGTAAGTAGGGTTTTTTTAGTTTATATATATAAGGGGGTTTTTTGGTAATTTTATACTTAAACGGGTCCGGTCCGGGTCGGGTATGACAAAAACCCGAAACCGACCCGGACCCGCTTCGGGTTTTTTTAAAAGACCCATACCCGACCCTATTATTTATCGGGCTGGGTAAAATCCGACCCATTAGAATCGGGCCGTATCGGGTATCCGCGGGTCGGACTTTTATTGCCATCCCTAATGAAGATCACACTTATTTTTTAGAAAAGGTTTCTCCTTTATGCTTGCTTCTACTTTCACTACCCAATACTATGCATATGGAGCCCCTACAATTAGTTTCACCAACGAATTTTTTTTTTTTTTTTTACTAAAGTATACTTTTGGCATTGTTTGTGGTTGGTTTTATTTTTATCATTTTACATTTCAAAATTTTTATTTTTTCCTCAAATTTATATATGAATGATAAAAAAAAATCGAATCTTAAAAGCCAACAGTATAATTTAGTATTTACCTTTTCTCTGTTTACTATTCAAACCAACTGGTCTTCAAATTCAAAGGTTAGGAGAAAATGGGCAAATGCCCCTTTCAAAAAAAAAATCTAGCATTTTGCCCCATTTCCCAAACTAATTAGGGAAATGCCCCTCTTTTGAAACTCGATTTTCTCCAAATCGAGTTAAAAAAAAAAAAAAATTGGAGCCCTATAGTGGTGTTTTAAGGAGCCTATAGTGACGTTTGAAGGACTTATAGTGGCGTTTTGTAATCCAATCTCCATGAAGTCGAGTTACATGCAATTTTTTTTTTTCTTTTTTCTTTTTTACCTATAACTCAACTTCATGGAAATCGGATTACAAAACGCCACTATAGGTCCTTAAAACGTCACTATAGGATCCTTAAAAACGTCACTATAGGATCCTTAAAAACGTCACTATAGGGCTTAACTCAATTTTGAGAAAATCAAGATTCAAAAGAGGGGCATTTCCCTAATTAATTTCGGAAATAGGGCAAAATGCTGGATTATGTTTTTGAAAGGGGCAAAAGCCAATTTTTTCCTCAAAGGTCATAATGCCCGTATGGCAAGTGGTAACTAACACCTTAATTACTTGTACAATTTGTTTAGCCTCTACTTCTTATTAGGTAGTAGTGTATTATTCAAACAATTGTTTTTTAGACTTCACCTAATCTTAGGCAAGTTTAAAGTCTCCTCCTTATTCATTGAATTTTGTTTTCCCAAATATTAAAATTAGGATGACTTTTACCTTAGAAAGTCAATGATGGATTGAATATAACTTTGTGTTTGAAAGGAAAATAAACTAGTATGTGAGATTTGGTTTAATTGATTATGGAATTTCTAAATCTAAATAGTATAGTAGTAAAAATGTAAAATAGAAGCATTGAAATTTTTCTAAACTTTCTTCTGTGTTGTAACATAAAATTTTGAAAATTCTTGGTTCTCAACATCAAAACCGTAATTGTTAGATCCAAATTATAACTCACCTACTAAAGTTCATACTTTCATTTTTCTCTTCAAATTCTCTTATTGAAAATATTATTTTGGTATTTACACTGGATTTTTCTTTATTTTGCCTTTGAAATGTAGGTAAGATATGCAATATCTGTCGCTTTGTGGGAAAAATTATTGAAATTAATCTCATATGATTTAAATATCTGAATGTATAATTTCATAAACATTATGTAAAACATAATTATTGTAGGTGACTAGATGTGGAGACTGGACCACCCAAAGCAAACAGATTTAGGTGGTACCGTTGTCTTTGTTGCACATGGTACCTTTAATTAAACATAATAGATACCTTTCATTTGTCAAACAGTGGTAGATAGCAATAACTTGATGTATTTGTCTTCTACTCGAATTCTCTTCTCCTATAAAAGGATAACAAACTGGTTTTATAAGAATCAACGAGTACTGTTCATAAAAAAAAAAAAAAAAAGAGTCAACGAGTACTGTAACACATACTTCCCAAACAGTAGAAAGCCCTTTTCTTTTAAAAGTTTTTCAGTACGTGTGGAAGGAGCTAACTACTATTACTTAGTCTTTAAGGTATGTTTGTATTATATATTGAGCAAGCATACATGTCTATATCATTATTTCTCTCTTTTTTTTCATTAAGTCTTTTGTACTATTTACTATTATTATTATTGTGTGTTGTTTTATTTTTAACTGTTGTGAACTCGTATACATGTATTTGCTTTAAAGTTTATAGCATCAACCAGTTTTTGAGCCGAAGTTAGGCAAATATTATTTGGCGTAAAGGAACCAGTTTTAGACATTGTAAAGCATATATTTGGTCTTAGATACCAACAATAATCTAGAATGGATCATATAGTAATCATAGTAATGATAAAATAGAATGTATCAACTCTTGGTTGATATGCGAAAGAGGGTTATAGATACAAATTGCATATAGAACGTGAAAATAATATAAATAGTATTAGACTATTAGTGCTGGACTAAATACATAGTATTAGTGACAAATCTAGTATGTATATATGTGTTGAAATTTTTAATTTTGGTCCTAATACCCCCACCCCCCCAAATTAAAAAAAAAAAAAAAAAAAAAACTGGTATACATATGTAATCTGAAAAATTAAGGGGGTATTTGGTACATGCACTTAAAAATTGAAAACATGTATTTAAAAATATGTGCAGAAATATGTGTGGATGAAAAAATGTGTCGAAATACGTATAATATTATTTAAAAACTGAAAACATGTGTTTGAGTGGGTGTACAAAACGGGGCCTAAGATTTGCCCTTAAATATATATATTTTTGGATCTCCTCTAAAATATTTAGATATTGACCCACAAGAAAAAAAAAATGGACTGAAAGTATAATTGACAAACTCTCATCCAAAAAAATAAAATAAATAAATAACCGACAAACTAAAATTAACTACAAATAAAAAATAAATATGGACTGAAAACCTAAATTACAATTCTCAAATTTTTACCCTAACCTCACTCTTCCTCCACTCAACCTCATCAACGCCTCCATCATTGCTAGCTTGCTGCTGCTGTTCTTTTCCTCAGATCAGATCCGATGTTGCTACTGCTACTGCTCCTCAGATCTTTGATCACAGTCACACACGAGTCTGGTAAATCTGAGAAATTTCTCTCCTCTCTTAAGTTCATATTTGTGTTTTTTTGTCTTTGCCATATTGCTCTGCCTTTGGCCCTCTACCCTTTACATTTTTTATGAAGTGTGGTGTGTTGTGTTTGAGTTGTGACTTTTTATGGACTGGTGTGTTGTGTGGACCGTAGACTAGTTTGTGGCATTGTACTGACTACTGTGAAATTGTGGCTTTTTTTGTGGACCGGTCAACTGTGTTTGTAACTTTTTTTTGTTTTGGTTTTATCTATAAAGACATAAAGTGGGACCACTAGGACAGTAGGACGTGAGTACTGATCTGTGATTGTGAACTTGTGAGACTAGTCTTTGGTAAGTGACTTTTTTGTGAGATCAAAGTCTTTGGTCTAATTATTTTGGTTTTATCAAAATTTTTTTCTTTGTCACTTTGTGTGATGTGGCTAATATTAGTAATATATATAAACTTGTGCTTGTCTGTTTTTGATTGTTTTGGTTTTAGATATTTTTTTTTTTTTTTTTTTTTTTTTTTTTTAATTTGGTTGAGAAGTCCTTTTTTTTAGTTGGTGTATAGATGTTAGTTTTTATTTTCATAAAAAAAAAAAAAAAAAATTGTTTTAAGCTTTGGCCCCCTAGGTTCGAATCCTGGTTCCGTCCCTGGTGACAAACTTGCTCCCTCGTGATATTTTTGAAGTAATTCAGCAAAGGCTTGAAAAACAAGAAGTACAGATTAGAAAAAAATACTTGCTTAGAAGTCATGAATATTTCAACATGCATGAAGAAATACTAAAACTAACATATCTTATTTATCATGAAAGACTTGAGGAGTGATATTAAGTTTAAAGGACATTATATTCTAGTGACAATTATAATATCCTTTATAAATACTAAATGACTTTAAAGTTTTAGACTCTTTCGAGTTCTTAGTTTGAGTTGTAAAAGAGACTCATATTATCTTTGTAAGTCTCGTCATAATTATTTGGAAGATAATAATTTTAAAATGTCATTTGAGGTGACCATGGTTAAATTATAATGGGACAAAAACCTCACATAACAACATAATGAGGGCGTTTGGATTCCCCGTTTTCCTACGTCCACGTTTTGGTTTTGCGTTTTCTTTTTTGTTGTTTTTTTTTTTTTTTTTTTTTTCTTCGCGTATGTTGACTTTGGTGGACAAAAATTACTGTTTTGCACTGTAGCAGTACTGTTTATGTACTGTAACAACACTGTTCACGCATTAAAAAATATTAAAAATGGGTCCCACGGTACTTTTCACACATTTAAAAATTATTTTGCTACAGTGTTTTCAGTTTTCAGTTTCAGCAACAATAAGCTCAATCTAAACGGACCCAATGTATAGATCATCTAAACATGTACCTAATGTAACCAAATGTTAGCTTAAAGGTTGATAATAAATGCATTAACAAAAACAATTACCATGGAACGAAAACTATAAGTTGAAATTCTATCAAGAAAATAAATAAATACATTGACAAAAAGGTCCCACAATAGAAAAACTGACTTTTCTTTATAACTTATGGATGTGGCTTTTTGATTCATGGCTAGCTGCAAAAAAATAAGAGGGAAAAAATTCATTTTTAATTTCATTAATATAAGTATCAAACTTAATTTAATTAATATTGGTAGTCTAATTATAGGTTTTTAAAATCAGATTATTAAATTTGTTCTTTTTAAGGTTTAACTCATCAAGTCAATTAGTCTTTAATATGTCCTAGCTTAAATTAACAGCAGCTAGTACAAGCACCTTTGAATTGAAAATTGAAGTCCACGGTATTCATTTATACCAGTATAGACTATAGATTCCTATCCAAAAATAATAATAATAATAAGAGTATAGACTATAGATATAAAAGCATAAACTTCTAAAGGCTCAACTTTTTATTTTTTAGTGGAACTTAAGGCTCAACTTAAATTATCTTTTCTCAAAAAACAAAAAGCTTAAATTATCAAAAAAATTCTATTAAAGTAAAGGGAAAAGTTAACTGATACATTATTGTTTAGGAAATATTTAAAAAAAAATTTATGAAAAAAAAGAATTAATTTTTTTTTACTATTTTGAATATTTTTCATAAAAATTGTGTTAAATTAAAAATTGCAGAGTGAACTTGTAAGGGGGGGGGGGGGGGGGGGGGGGGGGGGGGGGGGGGGGGGGGCCGGGGGGGTTGGGGGTTATTTATTGAAAGACGAAAAGGAATGAAATTTGGGGGGGGGGGGGGGGGGGGGGGTGGGGGGTTGGGGGTTATTTATTGAAAGACGAAAAGGAATGAAACCAATATAAATGTGCCGAACTGTAGCAAGGAGAGGGATTAATCTTTGACAAGACTTTTGCTATCTATGAGAATCGTACTTTACAGCTTTTGAAATATAGACATGATAATGATAATATATATGATAGACATTGCTGTAGCTAATGCTATTCTTTCAGATAATTTAATGCAACTTCCGACAAAGAAAAAGGGAAAGTTAATAATCTAGTACGTAGGTCATATGAATAATAGAATAATACATGAAAAAGTATTATTCATACATTTATACTAAAATAAATATTTTTTCTTCCGTTAAAATTAGAATTATATGTCCTTCAAGCATTTGATAATGTCTCCTCAAAAAAAAAAAAAAAAAAAAAACATTTGATAATGGACAATTTTATATGAAACATAAAAAGTTGTTAAATGAATTTTTTCTTCTCCCATAATATATTTTCTAAACTAATATCTTTAAAACATTCATTAACTTTTTTTCCAATGTTAATTATCATTGAAAAGTTTTCAGCTCGTTTTCAAAAAAAAAAAAAAAATTGTTTTTAGCTAGCTCCATGCACTTACTAGTAGTTCTAGCAAGGTTGTCAAACTCGGATCGGACCGGACGGTCCAACCGGGCGGTTCGACCGGGTTAACTGGAAATTGGATTGAAATCCGATTTTTTAAACATAGAGAACCAGATTTATTTAAAATTTCGTGATCCCCTTAAACCGCAATTGGACCACACGGTTCATGTAGATCGGTGGCATGAGCCGTGCAGTCAAACCACAGTTCAAACATGCTTGTTAATTAAGAAAAAATCAGAAAAGGGCGCTTTACCAGGTTTAGAACCTAGGCACGGTCAGAGCTGGAGCTATAATCTAACCACTCAGCTAAGCTTGCAAGTTGATGCTCAACAATTTTTTTTTTTTTTTAAATACTTGAAGTAAACTTAACGCAAATTTATTTTTTTATTTTATAAAAACAATTTAACACAATACTATTCTACTGAATTAAATTATCCATCTCTTAAAAGGAATAACAAAAAATTATAATTAAAATCCTTCAAAGATATTCAACTTTACTTCAAAAATTAATCATAAATTTTGATGTTTTCATGGTTATTATTTTATTTTATTAACTTTCTTATTTAATTTGTAAATATATGCTTGAAAATAATTAAATTTCCCTCATATATATAGATATATTAGTCAATTTTGCTAGTTTTATAAATTTAATATCTATATTTGGGCTTTAATTAATTATTAAAGTAATTATGACGTCATCTTGGTTCGACCTTGGTCAAACCTCGGTCTGACCTTAAAAACCTTGAACCTCTCCCTTTACCAGTTCTTTGAACGGTCCGAGTCTGAAAACCATAAATTCTAGTATACACTAAAATAAGCTCTTTTTTTGGGGTGCATGTGCAAAGTGCAAACAAGGAAGTAGAGTCTTTTTTTGTGCTACACAAGGATCATTCTGAAGAATCTGAACAGAATGTCTTTTGGCTTGCCAGCTCTGTACGTAACTTGTTCACATGCCCTTGGAAATACAAGAGCATTTTTTTTTTTTTTTTGGTCACTGTTACTCCATGAATTGCTGTCGAATACAAAAGTTAATAACCAAACATAAGTCTCATTTAAGATGTTAGTGTTATATTAATGTTTCATTTAACCATGTTGGAGTAATAAATTTAGGATTTTTGTTAAGGGATGCCCTGTTCATTTAAGGAAATACTTGTAATGTATGTTTGTGATTATATCTCAATATTAAGTCCTCACATATTGAGTTTGAGTTCTCAACAAACATAATTGAATTCAAATTCTTTTTTTACTTTTTATAATTCAATAGATGGTGGTTGAAGGATTTGAACTTTGAATATTTCCATTAAAACACCAAAATATGCCAATTAGTTGAACTTCAAGGCTCTTTACGAGTCCAAATCCTTTTAATTGAGATAGAATAATGAGTGACTTAGTAACCTTAGCACTCTTAAAATTTTAAAAGAAGTAAAGGAATTTATATTTTCGTATATAACTAAGCTTTTAGCTAACGAACAAAAATAAAGAAAGTTAGTAAGGATATAAATTGTTAGGTCCAAACTCCAAACCCATTAGATTCCTTAAACATCTCTCACCCTCAACATAAAAAAGTTATCTTTTCTTATTGCTAAAATCATATTATTCCTTAAACATCTTATATAATTTCTTAAACATGTGTTTAATATTTGGATAAACTAGTAATTAAATTAATTTTTTTTTTTTTTGAGAAAGCTTAAATTAAAATATTTAATAAGCCTTAGCCTCTAAAACGATATTCAATCTTAATGTTATAACAAATAAAATTGACTGTAAGACTTACTTGAAAAAGCTTTATTCAAAGTTATATTATCTACAATATATGAGTTAAGACCAAGAATAAACCAAAGTTTCATTGCTGCATACTGTTCTTGAGCTCTCTTTTTTTAATACTACTTTAGCAGCTGTTTCAATATTACAAAAAGAAAGTGAAGCGTTTTGGGGTGAAATATTGGTCATAATCTCGAAAGAATCCTTGTCTGATTCTGTTTGTGTAAAGAAAAATATTGAACATCTGAATGGGTCCCTTCTTTGTAAACCGTGCATCATATATATTTATTTATTTTACACTATGGTTTTGCTGTTTGACATTACTCAGACTAATCTGTCAAAAATTTTGGCCTCTAACAATGTTGGTTTTGTTAATTAATTAATACACATTAATTTTGATTATTTTCTGTTTCCCTGTACACTGCATGTGATTTTCTCTCATTCAGTATCACTGAATTCAGTAACCAAACCCATTAAATAAAAACTCTAGGGCACGTTGAATGACACCTCATTATGGTCAATGATTGACTCAATAAAAACTCTAGGGCACGTTGAATTTAGACAAACATAAACAAAAGCTAATGGCTTCCATGGCAGATAGGTCTATTAAAAGAGAAGTGAAGGCAATGGAAGCCATTAATAATGTTTCAACTAAGAAGGAAGTCAACAAGGGAGCATGGACAGCTGAGGAAGACAGAAAACTGGCTGAGGTTATTGCAATCCATGGTGCTAAAAGGTGGAAGACAATTGCAACTAAAGCAGGTCATTTTCAATTTCACCAAGTTGAATTCTAAACTTGCTAACTTCAATACTATATTTGTTATGAAAATGATGTTCCTAAATTTTGATCAAAGGCTGAATAAGTCTTTGCTTATTGTAGGTCTTAACCGATGTGGCAAGAGTTGCAGGCTAAGATGGTTGAATTACTTGAGGCCTGACATCAAGAGAGGAAACATATCAGACCAAGAAGAGGATTTGATACTTAGGCTCCACAAACTACTTGGAAACAGGTTAATTAATTCACATGTCAAACATAGACCAATATATATTAACATGGTTGTTCTAACTTCTATGTTCATATAGTTGAACATGGTCAAGGTTGGATTTTCCTATAATTGTTTGTTTTTAATTATCTTAGGTGGTCTTTGATAGCCGGAAGATTACCGGGGCGAACAGATAATGAGATAAAGAACTATTGGAATTCTCATTTGAGCAAGAAGTTAAGGCAGAAGGAGAAGCAAAGTGGAGCTGCAACAAGAGATGGCTATAGTGTTCAGGAAAATAGGGAGGAAGAGAAAGTCAATGAAGAAATGAGTGGAGAGGAGAATACATCTAAAGGAGTTGATGACTCAAAAAGTGACTTTGATGTAGATGAGTTCTTTGATTTCTCTAATGAGACTACTTTCAATTTAGAGTGGGTTAGCCAATTCCTTGAACTTGATCAGGGCTTCAGTGATGTTTCATAAACTGCCTGACCTTTTTTTTCTCTTCATAAATTTGGTGCAGTTCATGCTAATCAGTAGGGTGTATGTGATAATTCATTTAATAACTCTATTTTTTTTTCTTCTAAGTTCTTCATGAATTTGGTGGAGGTATCAGCTCTTAGATGTGCTGAACTGTAAATTACTTCCATGAATTAGTCCTTATCATTTTATGAAGTTAAATTTCCCTTTCATTTTCTTCTACATCAATCATTGCATACCAACCTGGCCATGGAAAAAGAAAAAAAGAAAAAAAAATTCATGGCTAGCAACCTAAGGCAATAGAAATATGAAAAGCACTATGGTAATGAAAATTTTGGCATTTAGTTCTTAATCGATGACAGTACAGCTTTGGTGATGGAAACAATGGTGTAAAGATATATAGTAAACAGCTATGATAAAAGTGAGAAAGGAAATGTCCACATTATTGTGGACAAGGGTTAAAGCATATAAGCATGATGCAAACACAAAGACAACACGCGATGTGTTATCGAAGAGGAAACCGAAGTCCTCGGCGAAAAACCTCTCCGCCGCCCTCCAAGCGGTAATCAATCCACTAGAAAATACAGTTGGGATACAAGGACAACAATAGACCCTCCAAGCCTAATCTACCCAGTGCACCTAAGCCCTCCAAGCTTCTTGCTCCAACGAGGTTGCGCCGAACCTTTTTCTTTTCTAGCTTCCCAGATTCCGCTACTAGATCGTAGCATCAACCAATGAAGATTGGTTCCTTCCTAACTGCTTCCCAGAAATCCAAACAACTGTCTCACAGTGAAGATGATGGTGAGAACCAGGTTTGGTATAATGCCTCTCAAGGATTTGACAATGGAGAGGAAGAGAGTAGGGGAATTTGAAGAGACTCTAAGGTATAGATTGTGGGTGAATCAATCTTGTTTTTCTTTAGGGTTTCTCTCTCAAAATTCTCTCTAGAAGCTCTCTTTCAATCGTGGGTAAAAGGGGTATTTATACTGGAGTGGGAGAGGAATGTGAAACGTCAGGTTTTACAAAACAGGGGTGGCTCGCGGCTTGACCTCGCGGCTTGACTAAGTCGCGAGATCCAGTCGCGAGTTAACCGTATGGCCAGTTGTCCTGTTTTGTCCTGTAGCGCTCCAGCTAGCATGACTGTTCATCTTCCAGCATGCTTGGCACGTGTGCTGCTTCTAGCGGCTTGCAGCCGCGAGTCACCCGCGAGTCCCAGCCGCGAGTCTCTGTTTTCTTGCACACTCTTGAGCAATCTTCACTCTATCTCACTCACTACCCTTACAACAAACCCACCTAAATACAGGGTTACTAAATGCTGAATTACAAGCAAATTTGGCACGGAATAAAGCCAATTAGATGGTTGAATAAATTCAACCTTACAATCTCCCCCTTTGGCTATTCCGTGACAAAACCCTAAAACAGACTCTAGACTTAACATGTGAGTTGGGAACAGTTGAACAAAACTCACTCACACCTAACTCTAGAAGCTGTAAAGCATTTGAATCATATGAACATAATACTCCTGAAACACAACAATACACCATGATCATTGTGAGCAGAAAATTATAAATGCATATGAAACAGGCAATATGTGATCAAGCAAAGATGGAGTTAATAAACAAATCATGGCTTGATCAACCAAGTGAACACCACAAGGTAGTGATCACAGTGCTCATTCACACTTGGAATGAACACAAGGACATACAAGTTAACAAGCACAAGGCAAGACACTTGTATGCTCAACACTCAACCAATGCATAACACACAAGGCATATGCATCTAGGAACAATCCTACAAGGGCACAAGAGTGACAGTACATAAACCAAAATGCAGAACATTTAGATTAAAGTACTGATTTCAACATAGCATAAAGGCTGCATTAAGCAAGGTACATACCATAAAGCCTACAAACTATGCATAAAACATTAACCCTAAAAGTTTACAAAAGCATATGGGTACAAACACAAAAGCATTCTGAATAACATCATCAAAATATATTAAAGTTTAAACCAAGAGTATAAGTTATGAATTAGAAACAGCTATACACAAAATACCCAAAAACATAAGCATATATAAACAAAGTTTCTGAATTTGATAATTTTGACAACTCCCCCTCAACACATTACTCCCCCTTAGGATTTGCTTTTCTGCTTTACATCATCAATGACATAATTTCTCCCCCTTTTTGACCGGAATGGCCAAAGGGTCACTGGTCATGCTGAGTTGTGAAGCTGTCAAGTTTTGCAGACAAGACATCAATCTGGTCTTGCATGGCTCTCATCCTGTCAGAGTGCTCAGTTTGGACTGCCCTGATCCCATCAAGTCTTTCCAGAATGATTTGGAAAGCATCTGGAGGTGTATCTGCAGAAGTTGAAGCTCTGGGTCTTTTGCCACTCCTCCTAGGTGTTGAGGTTGATGCATGCCCTGCTGCCTCTGCTTCAGTCTCCATTGGGACACCCTCTCCTTCATCACCTTCATCTTCTTCTCCCGGAAGCCTAACACTTATCCTTTTGCAGGTAAGCTTGTTAATTGCAGAGGGTGTGGACATGGGACTGATGTCTTGAGGGATTGGAACACCCTTCCTTCTAAAAATCCTCATTAGCAAACTGGGAAATATTAATTTAGGCCTAGAGGTTGTTCTTGTCTCATCCACAATGGTGTCATATATATGGGAACTTATGTCTATGAAATTCTTTTCTTTGAGATCCATCAGAAAAACTGCTCTAGCACAATTGATTGTAGTCAATTTCTTAATGGGATAGAGGTTAAACATCATGATTATTGTTAGACACCTCATATCCACTGGAAAGGCAGTGGTATTCAAACATTTCCCTTCTCTCTGCCCACCTATCCTTTGTTGAACAGTTTCAATAGAAACACTCCTATCCTTGTAATTGATAAATTCCTCATCATCTAATCCTTCAAGCCCTAGTACATCATCTATGACATGAGCATCCAAAACGAATTCTTTACCTCTAACCCAGCAACTTAATTCATTCTCCTTTATCACAGCATTTGAGTAAAATTCCCTAATCAGGGGTTCACACACAACAGGGAAATCGCTCAGAAGCTTTTCCCATCCTCTTCCTTCAAAACAGCTGGGAATAAAGGTTTGTCTTAAGTCCTCCAAATCAACAAATCTTTCTTGAATAATTCCTGCATTCAAGAAGTTATCCTTGTATCTCTTAAAGTGGTGAACTGACCTAAACAGTTTAGAATCCATCTTTAATCTTTTGTCAGCCTTCTTTGCAGTAGATTTCTTCTTCTGAGGTGAGGGAGCCATCTGTGAACAATCAGAAAAGGCCACAACAACATAGAACAATATATGTGCAGAACCAGTTAGTACCATGTAATTAACAAAGAGATATCATCCATACAAATGAACTTTGAACACTTAAACAATAAGCTACTTAGAACAATCACATGGATAAACCAAGCCTAAGAAAAGAAACACATGAACAACATGGAGAGACTATCCTAAAGGCAGATATATGTCATTGAGACATATAATAGAAAAATGATATGACACACAATCAGTATTTTAAGACTAACAGAAGCTCTCAACAAATTAACACACTAGAACAAGCACATTCAGCACAGTAAAACACACAATATCCAACGGAACATTTTGAAACAACACAACAGCTCAAGATCAGATAGAATAAAAAACACACTAAGCTAAGCACAGGATGAAGACCAAAAAGGATACGACTATCATCAACACAAACTTTAGCAACAGCATCCACAAGCTAAGCATGAACAAGGAGCAAAAACCGAAACACAAACCCATTTCTAAATCACAAACATATGCGAAAAATCAAAGGGGAAAAGCACAAAATCAAGTAGAAAAGAGTGCAAAACTGAAAACCCATACCTGTGACTTGAAGATTTTGAGCTACAAGAATGCAACAATGGAGATTGGAAATGGGAGCACGGAGTGTTTGGGAGGGAGATAGTTTAGAGAGAAGATGAATAGTCACAAAAGTTCGAGGGAAAACTGAAAAGAGGTTTAAAAACTGCTCCTGTTTTTGCAAAACACGCGTTTTTCGCGACTTGATTAAGTCGCCACACAGTCGCCAGCTCAACCCGCCAGAGCACACAAGAACAAAAATTTGAAAAATTTTTCTAAGTGTTTTTTGCGACTGGAAGGTCTACCCGCGAGTGAGTCGCGAGCTGAGCCGCGAAAATCTCTGAGTGAACCTCGCGACTAGACCTTCCACTCGCGAATAAGTCGCCAAAAATGACCAGCGAAGTTGCGACTGAGTCTCGCGACTTGACATACCCGCGACTGAGCCGCCAAAACAGGGCAAAACTGGATTTTTGAAATTTTCAGATTTTTCAAACAAAATACTTTCCAAAAACACTTAAAACACTCAAAAATATTTTTGTGCTTGAATTAACAAAGATTGAGCATGTGAAAACACATTTTATCAAGTACAATCACACAAATGAATATGACATTTATTGAACATAAACTTGTGTGTTGTGTGTGGATATCAACAATGAGATAGTCCTTTGTCTAATGTGAAGCTTCAATGATCAATTCAACCAAGGCATACACAATTAGCACTAGATTATGTGACCCATCTCAATTATAGAAATATGTATATATGACCTCCCACACAACTTGATAACATAACTTTGAGCTTATCATTTGACTCCACTTTCAATCATAACATTTGATCTTTTTGATCTTTTGAGGCAATGATCTCTCATTGTGAGAGTGATATATGACATTTCACTTTAATGAATAAGCCTTTGGCTTTTTGAATAAACAATCACTTTAATATAAGGTCGCTTACCCTTTTTCCTAGTCAAATACTAGAATGTGCGATAGGTTTTTGCAGCTCAATATCTCTTTTCATTCGGAGATTTACATTTGGTGAGCTCTTTTTAGCAAAACAAAAATAAAAAATGGGAAGATATATAGACACAAGTCTATGCATGTCTCAAGATCAACATAACCATTCACTAATCATTCATGACAAGTTTGAAGATCTATTTACAACAATCACATAGATTTCAAGATTTTTCCCACAGTGATATAAGTGCATGAAAACAAGCAATGCTCGAAAATGCACAAAGCCATTAGTACAAAGGTACAAGGCAAAACAAGTTTTGAGACAAAACTCAACAAAGTCAATCAAGCTTTTTGATTTTCTAATTTTTATGTGATTTTTGGATTTTTGACACAAGAAACAAAAAGATTGATAAATTAAAAATATTCACAAGTAGACAAGCAAACAACCAACATAAAAAAAACAGCAAACAAACCAAACAAACATTGTTGCAAAGCATAGGAAGTATTAATGCATGGACATGTTGTAATGCTTATGCATGAGTACCCTTTTTCACCCACACGTCACTTGCGTTTGGGGTGATTTCCTTATAGGATTGGGTACGGGAGTTAGGGCTTTCAAACCTTCGTGAGAAGCTTTCCAAGCAGTTGGTGAATGCACTAATCATCTTCATCACGTTCATCATTCCGGGATCTCCATTTTGATCTCTAGATTGATCACCTGCCCAAATTCTCCTATCATTTCTGGGTCCTCCTGACCTTTGAGGAGTTGCACTGTTCTTTGCTCTCATCTTTTGGCAATTTGGTCGAGTATGCCCTTGAAGTCCGCAATAATGGCACACATAAGTTCCTCTAGGACCTCTTTGTGGTCGTGGACGTGACTTGGCACGAGATTCAGACCTCCCCACAGACTGATTACGGGGATTCAGCATCCGTTGGTTCACCACATTCTTCTTCTCCTCCACCTCGAGTTTCTTACCAGTAAGGTCAGCTACAACTGGATCTTTGGCCTTTACAAACTTCACTTCTTTAGTGACATTTCCAGATGAACTACTTCCTCCGGTATATCCCAATCCGGATTTGTCTGAAAAGCTCTTTTGAGATGATATAACATCATTTAGCTTCTTGGTGGTGACCCTCTCTATTTTAACATTCGCTTGCACAACCTCATTCTCAAGAAATCTCACTTTTGTGTAAGTTTCGGACAACTCACCATTCAGTATTTCTATCTCACATTTGGCCTCCCTATATCGAATTAGGAGACTTTTGTAGTCCTCCTCAGCCTTCTTCATTTTTCTCACAGCAGCCTTGGCCACCCTTGTGTACTCACCCGACTTCTCCAAGAGTGAGTTATAATTCTCTTGAAGATTTGCTGTGCTTTCATCTTCTTCAGCATCTGATTCTTCAACAATTCCCAGTGATTCATCATCATTATGTTCTCCAAGGTCTCGTACAAGCAGATTCAACTCGTCCGAAGACTCAACATGAGCAATAGTCATAAAAGCTGAATAGTTTCCCTCTCCATCACAGCTCTCTTCAGATTCTGAGTCAGACGAATCCGAGTCACTCAAGGTCGTGGCATACACTTTACCTTTTGATTTCAAATAATTCGGACATTCCTTCTTAAAGTGTCCATGCCCGTTACATTTGAAACAAGTGACACCTTGTGTGGGTTGAGATTCTTTTCCATCTTTCTTTTTGAAATCCCTCTTCTCCCTTCCAGAACTTTGGAATTTTCTTTTATCATCAAATTTGCCATTATTTTTGAATTTCAAAAACTTTCTGAAATTTTTGACAAGGTAGGCTACATCTTTGTCAACCACATCTTCTCCCGATGAGTCTTGATCTTCCACCTTCTCATTAATGGTCTTTAGAGCAAGAGATTTACTCTTCCGTTGATTGGGCAGCGACATCTCATAAGTCTGCAGAGAACCAACCAGCTCTTGTACCTTGATGTCATCAAGGTCCTTGCTCTCTTCAATTGCTGTCACTTTAGCACGAAAACTTTCCGGCAATGATCGAAGGATCTTCCTTACAATCTTTGAGTCCTCCGTTTTCTCCCCCAAGTTGAACTTACTGACAACCACCTCATTTAGCTTTCCATAGAAAGAGTCAAAAGACTCATCCTCACTCATTTTGAGCTCCTCAAACCGAGTGGTCAGCATTTGTAACTTGGTGTCTTTCACTTTCTTCGTGCCTTCATAAGTGGTTTCCAGAATCTCCCATGCTTCCTTGGCAATGGTAATGTGAGAAATCCTGTGAAATTCATCTGGAGACACACCACAGAAAATAGCATTGAGTGCTTTACTGTTAGCATTAGATGCAGCAAGTGCTGCCTTATCCCATGTGGATTTGGCTGCCTCAGGTTTGGTCCAACCAATCTCAACAGCATCCCAAACGGATTCATCAATAGAACACAGAAAAGCTCTCATGCGAACCTTCCAAAAAGCATAATTACTACCATCAAAACATGGAGGTGCATTTAGGAATTGAGACCTATCCATCTCAAAAGGGAGTCAAGGATCACACAATGGTAATGAAACCAATAGCAGTGTACCCGCTCTGATACCAATTGAAAGTTCAAAAACGTGTACAAAACACCTTTGAACGTTTAGATCCCCAAAATACAACTTAACCAATACAAGCAATATGTCAAACAACTAGTGTGCGGAAACTTAACACATGCTATAATACGAAATTGGTTAAATACTATCTAAGCCATAACAGAATAAAACCACAGCAGATAATATAAAGGCAAAGATAAAGAGGAAGGAAGATGCAAACACAAAGACAACACGCGATGTGTTATCGAAGAGGAAACCGAAGTCCTCGGCGAAAAACTTCTCCGCCGCCCTCCAAGCGGTAATCAATCCACTAGAAAATACAGTTGGGATACAAGGACAGCAATAGACCCTCCAAGCCTAATCTACCCAGTGCACCTAAGCCCTCCAAGCTTCTTGCTCCAACGAGGTTGCGCCGAACCTTTTTCTTTTCTAGCTTCCCGGATTCCGCTACTAGACCGTAGCATCAACCAATGAAGATTGGTTCCTTCCTAACTGCTTCCCAGAAATCCAAACAACTGTCTCACAGTGAAGATGATGGTGAGAACCAGGTTTGGTATAATGCCTCTCAAGGATTTGACAATGGAGAGGAAGAGAGTAGTGGAATTTGAAGAGACTCTAAGGTATAGATTGTGGGTGAATCAATCTTGTTTTTCTTTAGGGTTTCTCTCTCAAAATTCTCTCTGGAAGCTCTCTTTCAATCGTGGGTAAAAGGGGTATTTATACTGGAGTGGGAGAGGAATGTGAAATGTCAGGTTTTACA
Organism: Quercus robur; assembly: GCF_932294415.1. Taxonomy (NCBI): domain Eukaryota; kingdom Viridiplantae; phylum Streptophyta; class Magnoliopsida; order Fagales; family Fagaceae; genus Quercus; species Quercus robur. The sequence goes on from NC_065538.1 coordinate 5,851,002, forward strand.
GAACAGGGGTGGCTCGCGGCTTGACTAAGTCGCGAGATCCAGTCACGAGTTAACCGTATGGCCAGTTGTCCTGTTTTGTTCTGTAGCGCTCCAGCTAGCATGGCTGTTCATCTTCTAGCATGCTTGGCACGTGTGCTGCTTCTGGCGGCTTGCAGCCGCGAGTCACCCGCGAGTCCCAGCCGCGAGTCTCTGTTTTCTTGCACACTCTTGAGCAATCTTCACTCTATCTCACTCACTACCCTTACAACAAACCCACCTAAATACAGGGTTACTAAATGCTGAATTACAAGCAAATTTGGCACGGAATAAAGCCAATTAGATGGTTGAATAAATTCAACCTTACAGTAAAGATATATAGTAAACAGCTATGATAAAAGTGAGAAAGGAATTGTCCACATTATTGTGGACAAGGGTTAAAGCATATAAGCATGATGGGACAATTAATATTTGTGCTAAGATAATTTGTAACCTTTTAAAGGCCGACAAAGAACACAAAGCATTCTCATGTCCAGATGATTACTGCATAACACCTTGTGAAAGCCTGAAAGGCATGTAGGTTACTGTATTAGGAAAAGCTTTCGAATCTATAATCGGATTATTTTTTTCTTTCTTCTTTCTTCTTTTCATCACAAAAGAGTTGGGACTTTTCATTCTGAAACTTTTCCCGGCCTTATTATGGCTATAATAAGTCTTTATATTTAGAATTATTTTCACAAACTGTTAAGGTAGCAAGTTCTTAATGCTAATCAATAGTCCCATGTGAAAACTAACAACAGCTTGCCGCCTCAGTTGGTATGAAAATCCTTGCCTCTTTTATGGATTTCCTGTCTCTTTTTCTCTGGATGCATTTGATTGGCTAGGTTCAAGGACACGTGATATCTTTAACTTTTAATGGGACAACTTTTGCAAGGCACTACCATATATGTTTAGCAGAATCAATTAGCCTAACTTCAGTGACATTTAGTGGCTATATATCTAAGAGAGACTAATGGTAGACAATGCAGATGCAAATCGATATATCACCCTGCTTGACTTTTGTGATGCCCTAATTTGTTTGATTGTGTGATGTGTGTGGGTGTGTGATGAGTCCCACATTGGGTATTTACTGAGTTGAACTGGGTTTTATTAACAATTAGAAGGAGCTTCTATTGTGACTAGTCCTTTTGAGGTATAACGCAGATGTGGTTAGCGCAGATGTGGCTAGCGCTTTTCCTTGGATCGTTATATATGGTATCAGAGCCGGCCCGGTAATCCCGTGTGGGCTCAGAGACACTACCCCACAAAGTGGGCTCTAACGAGGACGTTAGGGATTTAAGTGGGGGAGATTGTGATGCCCCAATTTGTTTGATTGTGTGATGTGTGTAGGTGTGTGATGAGTCCCACATCGGGTATTTACTGAGTTGAACTGGGTTTTATTAATAATTACAAGGAGTTTCAATTGTGACTAGTCCTTTTGAGGTATAGCGCAGATGTGGCTAGCGCTTTTCCTTGGGTCGTTATAGCTGACCCTACTGGTGTGAAGCTCGAGGTGGAGGAGAAGAAGAATGTGGTAGACCAACGGATGCTGAATCATCGTAATCAGTCTGTGGGCAGGTCTGAATCTCGTGCCAAGTCACGTCCACGACCACAAAGAGGTCCTAGAGGAATGTATGTGTGCCATTATTGCGGACTTCAAGGGCACACTCGACCAAATTGCCAAAAGCTGAGAGCAAAGAACAGTGCAACTCCTCAAAGGTCAGGAGGACCAAGAATTGATAGGAGAACTTGGGCAGGTGATCAACCTAGAGAGCAAAATGGAGATCCCGGAATGATGAACGTGATGAAGATGATTGGTGCATTCACCAACTGCTTGGAAAGCTTCTCACGAAGGTTTGAAAGCCCTAACTCCCGTACCCAATCCTTTAAGGAAATCACCCCAAATGCAAGTGACGTGTGGGTGAAAAGGGGTACTCATGCATAAGCATTACAACATGTCCATGCATTAATACTTCCTATACTTTGTGACTGTGTCTGTTTGGTATGCTTGTTGTGTTTGTTCTTGGTTGTTTGATTATTCTTCTTGTAAATATTTCTTAATTTTTTTTTATCATTTTTTTTGGTTCTTGTGTCAAAAATCCAAAAATTACATAAAAATTAGAAAATCAAAAAGCTTGATTGACGTTGTTGAGTTTTGTCTCAAAACTAGTTTTGCCTTGTACCTTTGTGCTAATGGCTTTGTGCATTTTCGAGCATTGCTTGTTTTCATGCACTCATATCACTGTGGGAAAAATCTTGAAATCTATGTGATTGTTGTAAATAGATCTTCAACCTTGTCATGAATGACTAGTGAATGGTTATGTTGATCTTGAGACATGCATAGACTTGTGTCTATATATCTTCCCACTTTTTATTTTTGTTTTTGCTAAAAAGAGCTCACCAAATGTAAATCTCCAAATGAAAAGAGATATTGAGCTGCAAAAGCCTGTCGCACATTCTAGTATTTGACTAGGAAAAAGGGTAAGCGACCTTATATTAAAAATGATATTTCATTCAAAAAGGCCAAAGGCCTGTTCTTCAAAGAGAAATGTTACATACCCCTCTCACAATGAGAGATGATTGCCTCAAAAAGTTCATAAAGATCAAATGTTATGATTGAAAGTGGAGTCAAATGAAAAGCTCCAAGTTATGTTATCAAGTTGTGTGGGAGGTCATATATACATATTTCTATAATTGAGATTGGTCACATGATCTAGTGCTAATTGTGTATGCCTTGGTTGAATTGATCATTGAAGCTTCACATTAGACAAAGGACTATCTCATTGTTGATATCCACACACAACATACAAGTTTATGTTCAATAAATGTCATATTCATTTGTGTGATTGTACTTGATAAAATGTGTTTTTCACATGCTCAATCTTTGTTAATTCAAGCACAAAAAGATTTTTGAGTGTTTTAGGTGTTTTTGGAAAGTGTTTTGTTGGAAAAATCTGAAAATTTCAAAAATACAGTTTTGCCTTGTTTTGGCGGCTCAGTCGCGGGTATGTCAAGTCGCGAGCCTCAATCGCATCTTCGCTGGTCAGTTTTGGCGACTTGTTCGCGAGTGGAAGGTCCAGTCGCGAGATTCACTCAGAGATTTTCGCGGCTCAGCTCGCGACTCACTCGCGGGTAGACCTTCCAGTCGCGAAAAACACTTAGAAAAATTTTTCAAAATTTTGTTCTTGAGTGCTTTGGCGGCTTGAGTTGGCGACTGTGTGGCGACTTAATCCAGTCGCGAAAATCACGTGTTTTGCAGAAACAGGAGCAGTTTTTAAACCTCTTTCAGTTTTCCCTTGAACTTTTGTAACTGTTCATCTTCTCTTAAAACTGTTGTTTCCTTCCAAACACTTCGTGAATCCTTCTTTCAAACCCCTTTGGTGCTTCGTTTCGTATCCAAATCATCAAGAAAAGGTATGGGTTTTTGCTTTCTTAATCTCATTTTCTTTTTCCTGCATATTTCTGTTAATGTTTGGACTGGTTTTGTTTTCGTTATACTTATCTCTATGTGTAATGGGTATGGAGTGTCTTGTTTGATATTGTTTTCACCTGTTTTCATGCTGAGCAGTCACAATGTGTTTTTCATTGTTCTGATTTTTGCTTATTATTGAATCTGAGAATCTTTTCTGAAATGGGTTTGGTGTCTATGTGACTTACTCATTACACTTGCCTGAATATTGATGTTGGTGTTTGGTTTTGGTTACTGAGTTGATATGATAACATAATGTATGTTTCTCAACCACGTGCTCCAGTGTGGATGTTTGGTTTCTTCATGATTGAAATATTTTCCCCATGTTCATGTCTCTGATGGAGTGATTTATGTTATCTGCTCTAAATGTTCAAATGCTGTTTCATTTTGCATATCATGGTCATGTTAACCTGTCTCAATGACAGTTGTGATGTCTTTCTTTGTCTTGGTGCACTTTTACCAAGTTTGATGCACGTATTAGTTTGTGCTTCTGTGTATTGTTGGAAGTTTTGGTTGGGTTTGCACTATATTCAGTCTGGGTTTTTATATTGAAATATTGTTTACACTAAATCTTGTTGACAATCTTTTGTGGGGTATTGTTGCTTGGTTCTTTTCTGTTGGCCTGTTCTCTTGCAGATGTTTCGTCGATCTTCCAGGGGTAAAGACATTGTTGCTGACGAACCAGCAACACCAGTTGCTAAAAGGACTCGTCTATCATCTCAAGCATCTCAAGATCCCAATGAGGATAGATTCAGAGTTCCCCTTAACTCACACGCCTACTCAAATGTGTTTGACAAGTCAACAACTATAGTGGAGCGGGTAGTAGAGTTCAACACCTTAGGGACTACTTTCATCCCTCGAATCTTTGAGAAACGAGACTGGGCAAACTTGTTCGGAAACTTTGATGATCCAATGGATGAGCTGGTCAAAGAATGCTTCTCCAATGCAACTGATCTTGGACCTATCCTCATTTTCTGGGTCAGAGGAACAGAGTTTAGTGTTACCCCAGACTCCATCGCAGATCTTCTCGGCATCACCAGACCTCCGAATGTGAATTTAACTCCCTATGATGAACGAAATCCAGAGGTTGGAGAAATTCTACAAATCCTAGGACACGATCATGAGGTATCTAGTGCAGGAACTTCCATCAGCACCGCAAAGTTTGCACCTGAACTGACCACACTGAAGTTGATCATGTTCACCAATCTCTACCCACTGTCCAACACTACATTCATCAATCTTGGGAGAGCTATATTTCTGTGTGATCTCATTAGCGGAGCCCCCATTGATATATGTGCTCACATCTACTACAACTTGAGGAAGACCGCGTGTCGATCTACAGCTCGAGGAATCATTCCATTTTGCAGTCTCGTCATGAAACTCATTCTTAGTGCAGGCATTACTCCTCCTGCAGATGGTAAAATGTTGACTCGTCAACGTCCCATTTCATTATTCACTCTTCAAGCGAGCAGAAGTCACTCCTCCAAATCACCAAGAAGTGCTCACATCTCTCCGGTTACTTCATTTGCCCCTGACTCAGAGACTCCTGCACATACCACATCTGCATCTCGTGCTGTTCCTGAAGCTTCACCGGCTGGTATTCCGCAAGCACAAACTGCTTCTCATACTGACAGAGTTGACAGTGTACTTGAGCATATTCAGAAACGCGTTGATGAGCTTGTGGCACTTCTCTACTCCACAAACAACCATGTCCAAATGCGCCTCGAGACTATGGAGAATCAGCTAGACGAGATTCAACGAAAGTTGGACGAGAGTCTTTAGCTATTCGTGACAAAAAGGGGGAGAGCATTCAGTAAGGGGGAGAAAAGTTCAAAGGGAAGTGTGCATAGTGATAGGGGGAGTACACACATACTTTTGTCATACTTTTGTTTTTAGTCTTATCTTCTAAACTTATGGTTCTTATGGTTTTGATACACTGTGTTTTGGTGTATAGCTGTTTCTAACTCATTTCATAGACTCTTGGTTTAAACTTTAATATATGTTGTTGATGTTATTCAGGATATTCTGTGTTTGTTCCCATATGCTTTTGTAAGCTTTTAGGGTTATTGTTTTATGCATAGTTTGTAGGCTTTATGGTATGTACCTTGCTTAAGTGCAGCCTTTATGCTATGTTGAAATCAGTACTTTAATCTAAATGTTCTGCATTTTGGTTTATGTACTGTCACTCTTGTGCCCTTGTAGGATTGTTCCTAGATGCATATGCCTTGTGTGCTATGCATTGGTTGAGTGTTGAGCATACAAGTGTCTTGCCTTGTGCTTGTTAACTTGTATGTCCTTGTGTTCATTCCAAGTGTGAATGAGCACTGTGATCACTACCTTGTGGTGTTCACTTGGTTGATCAAGCCATGGTTTGTTTATTAACTCCATCTTTGCTTGATCTCATATTGCCTGTTTCATATGCATTTATAATTTTCTGCTTACAATGATCATGGTGTATTGTTGTGTTTCAGGAGTTTATGTTCATATGATTCAAGTGCTTCACAGCTTCTAGAGTTAGGTGTGAGTGAGTTTTGTTCAACTGTTCCCAACTCACATGTTAAGTCTAGAGTCTGTTTTAGGGTTTTGTCACGGAATAGCCAAAGGGGGAGATTGTAAGGTTGAATTTATTCAACCATCTAATTGGCTTTATTCCGTGCCAAATTTGCTTGTAATTCAGCATTTAGTAACCCTGTATTTGGGTGGGTTTGTTGTAAGGGTAGTGAGTGAGATAGAGTGAAGTTTGCTCAAGAGTGTGCAAGAAAACAGAGTGTCGCGGCTGGGACTCGCGGTTGCAAGTCGCCAGAAGCTGCACACGTGCCAAGCATGCTGGAAGATGAACAGTCATGCTAGCTGGAGCACTACAGGACAAAACAGGACAACTGGCCATACGGTTAACTCGCGACTGGATCTCGCGACTTGGTCAAGCCGCGAGGTCAAGCCGCGAGCCACCCTTCTTTTGGAAAAACCTGACGTTTCACATTCCTCTTCACTCCAGTATAAATACCCTTTTAACCCACGATTGAAAGAGAGCTTCCAGAGAGAATTTTGAGAGAGAAACCCTAAAGAAAAACAAGATTGTTTCACACACAATCCCTACCTTAGAGTCTCATCAAATTCCCTCACTCTCTTCCTCTCCATTGTTAAAACCTTGAGAGGCATTATACCAAACCTGGTTCTCACCATTATCATCTCTGTGAGACAGTCGTTTGGAGTTCTGGGAAGCAGTTAGGAAGGAGCCAATCTACATTGGTTGATGCTACGGTCTAGTAGCGGAATCCGGAAAGCTAGAAAAGAAAAAGGTTCGGCGCAACCTCGTTGGAGCAAGAAGCTTGGAGGGCTTAGGTGCACTGGGTAGATTAGGCTTGGAGGGTCTATTGCTGTCCTTGTATTCCAACTGAATTTTCTAGTGGATTGATTACCGCTTGGAGGGCGGCGGAGAGGTTTTTCGCCGAGGTCTTCGGTTTCCTCTTCGATAACACATCGGGTGTTATCTTTGTGTTTGCATCTTCCTTCCTCTCTATCTCTGCCTTTACATTATCTGCTGTGGTTTATTTTGTTATGGCTTAGATAGTTGTTTAACCAATTTCATATTATAGCATATGTTAAGTTTCCGCACACTTGTTGTTTGACATATTGCTTGTGTTGGTTAAGTTGGTTTTTGGGGGTCTAAACGTTCAAAAGTGTTTTTGTACACGTTTTTGAACTTTCAGGTGGTTTAACTGTACACAGATGGAGGAGATTAAAAAAAGCATTTCATTGCAAGATTAAAAACTGCAATGAACGTGTGAGTGCCCACAAGCCAATAGAACAAACTACAAAGCCTACTAGTTTATGTTCATTTGACATGCCATAGAGATCAATATTCTTGGTTCCAGTCATTGTGAACCCAATCATTGTCGAAAAGGCACCTGTAACAAAAAAACAAGATTCTCATTCAATTAAATTCATTTTAGTGTTGGATTCCTAATTAAACAAGCTCCCAAGAAAAGCAAATCCAAAAAATTTAAGTCAAGGTATAAAAAAAAAAAGAAAAAGAAACACAAACTGAAAATAAAATAAATATGACAGTATAATGAAGACGGGGCAACCTAGAAATAGTTATTTTTGCCTGTACTTAATACCTGCTTTACCTGTTTTACTTATTTTTGCCTGCACTTAATAGTTATTCAAGAATGGAAGATGTGAAATAGTTCATGCTAGTCTCAGCCATAAATAAATAGAGTTAAGAAAAAGCACAAATTCAACCATCATACAAGTACTTAAAAAATAAATGGTAGGCACTGATCCAAGTTGAAAAAATTTGTACAAGGAAATTCAATATCATCCGAACAATAAGCCTTTTGATAACATAATAGAAAGTGTTAGGTTCTAAATGTTTAGAACAATTGCAAATCGTGAACACAAACTTTTCTAGATATAGATCTTAGAGTCTATAGGTTTTATTAGACAATGCTCAAGGTGATTCAAGTCAAGATTCAAGAACATACAAGCTACAAGAAGAAGATTTCATAATCTGTCTGGTTCGATCGATCGAAAGACAGGCTCGACCGATCGAAAGTCGTATCTGTAGAATTTTAATTAAGCCCAAACAGCTGTTCAAGCCCATTTAGGATTAGAGTTTCTAATCTACTTCTCCCAGTATATAAAGGAAACCCTAAGCACGTTTTTATGTGGCTTTTCAGAGAAAAAAGAGTGTGCCTCTTTTGTATTTAGGGTTTTGTTCCTAAAAAGCTCTCTTATGTCTTCTACTAGTATTATTCCTTGAAGTATCTCAAGATCCAGTGTTGTAGAAGTTGCTGCCTTCTCTTGTCATCAAAGATGTTGATAATCTAAACCTTCAAGGGTGGTCTTGGAGTCACAAACAAGAGACTTTGTGTTGCTAAACCTTTGAGTGGGATCTCAAAGTCACAAACGGGGGTGTTTGTGTTTTGCAAATGCCAAAGAAAGAAGGAGTCCATGGATTCGGAGCTTGCACGTGGTCATGTCAGTAAGTTCTACTGGTTGGTAGCAATAAGAAGTCGAGTGTGAGGGCTTGTAAGTCTTATTGTATGAACTTCGATTCTTTCAAGATAGTGAATTCAAGTTTACCTTGAGGATAGCTAAGTCAAATCCTCCCCAAGTTTTTACCGGTTTGGTTTCTTGGATGATCATATCTTGTGTTATTTATTTTCCGCTGCTTTGCATGATTTGATCTTTATTATTGTGATAACCTAGACTTGTTTAATTGGACTAAGTAACAACTTGGTTAATTACCTAGGTTTAATCAATTGTTTAAGGGGTCTAAAAACTGTTAGAAAGGACTACCACCTTTCAAAAACAAGAAGAAAAAAAAAAGAAAAAAAAGAAGAAGATATCCAATGAGGTTTATAATCCAATAGTATTACCATATATAGTTAAGAAAATTGAGAAACACAAAATCCTAGCTACGAACAAGGAGAACAATCAAGCTCATCAACCAAAAAGACAAAGAAAAAGAGCCTCAATAGTTGAATAGTAGCTTTGATACATCTTAATAAGGAACTGGTAACATTTAAAAATAAAATAAGTGTTACTAATTTCAGTCAAAGTTTATCAGATTGTATATTTGTATTTGTATCCAGCTTATAAAGGAAAAATTATTGATTTCATATTCAGATTCCCCTTTTATGTTTGGATACGGTAGTTGTAATCTTAGGAATCAGAGGTATCCATTGTCAAGAACTAAAACCAAAATTAAAATCTCTATAAGTTTCACATTTATACATTTGCTAAAGGATATTTTAGTGGGCAAATTTCTCATGGGTTACATTATACTTTTGCTGTGCTGTAGTATTATCTTGTTCTACAATATTTGTACTTCTAAAACTTAAATCTTGCACCATTGGGAGTGACATGAAATTGTTTTCCTTTTAGTTGATTTAAAAAAACTGACAGTTTGTCAGATCAATGGCAGCTAGTTACTTATCATTTGTGTATGGCTTTCTTGTAATAGATTGCAGTTCTAATTGACAGCAGGAAGAAAGGAAGCTCAACTTTTTTATTATATACTTAATTTACAAAATGAAGGAGGAAGAAGTGAATCGATGCCAAATTCAAGAGTGTTACAAGAAATTTAAGTCTGTATCCATTAAAACTGAAATCCATGAACTTCCAAGAAATTTAAGTCTGTACAGGTGGGTGGCCTATCACTTAAGAATCTAATCAAAACCCATGAAAATACCCCCCCCCCCCCCAAAAAAAAGGCAAAATCCATATAAATCAACAAAACCTATACCAATATGAACAGATTGATATCCAAAAAATAACCCAAACCCATCAAAATTTCAAAAACTATATTTTGGGGAAATAACTAATCAAACAATAAAGGGGAAATTAATATTAAAAAAAAAAGCAAAATCCATATAAATCAACAAAACCTATACCAATATAAACAAATTGATATTCAAAAAATAACTCAAACCCATCAAAATTTTGAAACGTATATATTGGGGAGATAACTAATCAAACAATAAAGGGGAAATCGGAACAAATCGCAGTATTTGGTGCGTGGGCGTCGGCTCAGATTGACACCGGAGCGGCTCCAGCGACGGGGAGTAGCTCCGTTGGTCAGAGGAGCAGAGGAGAGGAGGCGTTGGCACTGGACTCTGTTTTCTCCAAGTAAGAGCATTCACAGCAGTGGTACTAAAAAGCAATATTGGTATTTTTAGCTCCTCAAACCCCTAAAAACCATGCTGTAGCAGTGGAGGCATAAGTAAAATTTTTACCTGTTCAGCTACAGTGCACATCTATCTATAGATGTGCACTGTAGCGCAAAGCTAAAAAAAATAATATTTTATTTAACTTTTCTCTCTCTTTTCCATTAAAATATTTTTTTTCTCTCTCTCTTCCTTCTCTTTCTTTTCGTCAGACTCAAAAAGGCTCAACCCTTTCTCTTCCTTCTCTATCTCTTCACTATCTTTTCTCTCTTCTTTTCGCATGATCGGCGATAGCGTGGGTCGATGGGTCGACGATGGCGTGGGTTAGTGGGTTGATGATGGCGTGATCGGCGATGGCTGGTCTGCTTCGACGGTGGTCTGGGTTTGATGGTGGGTCTGTGGGTTTCGTGGATGGCGTAGGTCGGTGGGTCTCGTGGATGGCGTGGGTTAGTGGGTCGGTGATGGCATGATCAGCAACTGCTGGTCTAGTTCAACAGTAGTCTGGGTTTGATGGTGGGTTTTATGCCTCTTGGTCTTGTTTCTTCTCTCTCTCAATCAAGCTCAGATGGTGGGTTTGATGGTGGTCTGGGGTCCTAGCTCAACACTCTTGGTCTGAAAATCAAGCTCAAATCTATTGGATTTTTGGCAGTGGTTGTGGATTGTGCCATTTGTAGTGTTTTTTTTTTGTAGTAGTATGTATTATTTTATTGGAGCGAATATATTATTTTATTGTAGTAGATATATTATTTTATTATGATGTTTATATTATTTTATTGTGTTAAAAGCTAAAATAGATCCACTGCTACAGCATGTGTGTAGGTAAAATAAATAAAGTAACTTTTGGTGGAGCTAAATAGCTATATTTTTAGCTCCACTACTATGGATGCTTTAAGGGCTTCTTCTGAACAGAACATGTTTGGGGACTTTGATTTTGTTTGAGCTACAATCCTATGTGATAAAGTGTACTGAGGCCTCAATGTGTATCTGACGTGGCAGCTGTCACGCCCCAAACTCGATACCCGGATTTGTGACCATGACCGGCATGCTAATATCAAGCCTAAACCTGATATTAACAAGAACCACTTAACTTTTAAAACTTTTACCAAAAGCTTTCTTCTTTCTTTTCAATCCTTGTTTCTTTACTTAAATTATATAACCTTTTCACTTGACATTCAGAGCATCTAAATTGTACTCCAAAGAATAACATAATCCACCAATCATTTAATTTCCACACTTTTACATAATACATCGCTTAATACCTTAAGGTACACAACTTTCATTTGATCCTAAAATACACAATACTATAAAGCTAAACATCAAATTGTTAATTTAGGATCTATACATATCAAACTAAAACCAGCTCCTTCCAAACTCGACTAAGGCTCCCTCTGCTCCAAAATAAAACCTGTTAACTGAAAGAGTGGAAGGGGTGAGCTACACAGCTCAGTAAAGGTAAAATATGTGAGAATTCAGTAAGGATGCATGTAAATCAAAATCATTTCATTCTATGAATATTCGAACAGGAAAACATCTTTTCATGCATAGTATTTTATACTATTCATAATAATAACTTATACGCTCTTTATAGAAAATAATTGTTCTCCTTTTTCTTATCGGTTTAATATTACCAAAACCTTTTAGATTAAACTTCTTTCATTTCCTACAAAGTCACCATATGTATATTCTTATTACAAAATAATCATTTTAACTTAAATCAATTAATCGGCAACTTTGTATCAAACTAGAAACATCTTGACCCAATAAGAAAACCTTTCTTTATAAACCTCTTTCCGAAAAATATTATAACTTTCATAGTCATAAAACTTAACATTTCATAATGAACAGGTATCTGGTAACTTTTAAACATAACTTGTATTTTCATCAGAAGCTTTACCTTTATGGCATATCAGAACTTCAGAAACTTTTATCTTTATTGAACAACTTTTCTTTTCATTAGAAACTTCTTCTTGCCATGAGAGTTTTCACTTTTCACAATGCATTTAAACAAAATAATTCTCTCATGATTAATAACATAACATAGCTGTTCATAAATAATTCATTGGTTAGCCCTTATCTGATAAGTCTGTACTTATTTGGGAGGCTTCTAGCACCACGGCGCTAGGCATCTAGCATTCCCCACAATGCTAGGTATTCCCGAGATTACATCATAATACATATCTTCCAATCATGGGGATAGGTTGGCTTCCCCCACAAGTTGGCTGTAACCAACAAGGGGTGGGTACAGCAGAGCCAGTCCCACTTAATGGCCAATCATATAACGTTTTCCATGGAAAGCTAGTAATTAACCCCTACTAGTAGAGTTCAGATCACCAGAGGACATAACCCGAAAACATTTCATACTTTACATCATACTGAAATTTCTTATTTTGCATAACATTTCATAATAATAGCATTTCCATTCTTTTCTTTAAACATCATGTTCGTGGAATCAGTAATATCATCAATATGCTTAATCATATACATAAGTTTTTGGAAAGCTCACGAACATATCTTTGTCAGAATAATGATTACATGCCATATCTCTAATCAAATACATTTTAATGCATAACATACTTTAAAATAACCTCATGACTTACCAAATGCCTATATAACTTATCCCTTACCTGAAAGCAGAGGAACCGAGAGCCTAAAGTCGAAGGAGCTTAAACCTAGGGAACTGGTAACGCCTAAACCAAATATCAAAACTTATTACTATCCATAATTCCTTATCATAAACTTCACATTCATCTCAAAGCCTATCTCTTAGAATCAAGGAAGTCCTAATCCCACCTCAAAGAGGTTCCCACAAACACAAAATGCATTCATCAGACCACATGATGTACTAAATCATAGAGAAACCAATTCATAAAATTTATGTATGATTCTAACATACCCAAGGATGAGCATATTAAATTATAACTCAAAACATTCACCCTAACTTTAGAATTAAATCTTCAAAGTTAGGCATGTCCTTTACTGTTCACTGTTCTGTTCCAGCAGCATATGCCCCATTTGTAAAATACAAACGGGCTGTCCAAACACATCCAATTGTCATGAACTTTTACATAACTACTCCCCTGTATGTCTAGTATGTACCATAAAAATTTTGGAGTCAAATCATAAACCAATAATTTACTAAAAATCACACAAGACAGTATACTCAAATCTGTCCTGACAGAATTTCTTGTAACTTACAAATTAGACCATTATTTTTATGTTCATCCAAATGCTGTGAGAACACTTCTATAAAAACCATGTGTGCTTTAGAATTCATAAAAACTACCCCTTGCATCCTAATTCACAAAATACGATTTAATACAGAATTTTCTTGTAGTAAACATCAAATCTATCACAGAGACAGCTTCAGTACATAATCTTACAAAATCATCAACAAATAGCAATAGGTCTTAATTTAATTTGGGTATTGTTAGGTTCTAAATGTTTAGAACAATTGGTAAATCGTGAACACAAACTTGTCTAGATGTAGATCTTAGAGTCTATAGGTTTTATTAGACAATGTTCAATGTGATTTAAGTCAAGATTCAAGAACATACAAGCTGCAGGAAGAAGATTTTATAATCTGTCTGGTTCGATCGATCGAAAGACAGGCTCGACCGATCGAAAGTCGTATCTGCAGAATTTTAATTAAGCCCAAACAGCAGTTCAAGCCCATTTAGGATTAGGATTTCTAATCTACTTCTCCCAATATATAAAGGAAACCCTAAGCACGTTTTTGTGAGTTTTTTCCAGAGAGAAAAGAGTATGCCTCTTTTGTATTTAGGGTTTTGTTCCTAAAAAGCTCTCTTATGTCTTCTATCGGTGCTATTCCTTGAAGAATCTCAAGATTCGATATTGTAGAAGTTGCTGCCTTCTCTTGTCATCAAAGGTGTTGATGATCTAAACCTTCAAGGGTGGTCTTGGAGTCACAAATAGGAGAGTTTGTGTTGCTAAACCTTTGAGTGGGATCTCAAAGTCACAAACGGGGATGTTTGTGTTTTGCAAAGGCCAAAGAAAGAAGGAGTCCATGGATTTGGAGCTTGCACGTGGTCGTGTCAGTAAGTTCTACTGGTTGGTAGCAATAAGAAGTCGAGCGTGGGGGCTTGTAAGTCTTATTGTATGAACTTCGATTCTTTCTAGTGGATTTGCTTTTTACCTTGAGGATAGCTAGGTTAAATCCTCCCCAAGTTTTTTACCGGTTTGGTTTTCCTGGGTGATCATATCATTGTCTTATTTATTTTCCACTGCTATGCATGATATGATTGTTTGATTGTGATAACCTAGACTTGTAATTTGGACTAAGTAATCACTTGGCTAATTACCTAGGTTTAATCAATTGTTTTAAGGGGGTTTAAAAACTAACAGGTATTTTTATACCTATAGTATACATATTAAAATACCCTAATAAGCATCCAATAGACCACAATATCATCAATATTTCAAGTAACTAAAACAGAATCACCAATTCAACTTCCAAAATCAGAGTAGAGAACAAAGAGGGAAAGTAAGCAAACAATTATACTATCCAAATACAAAAAATCATATGAGGTTTAATTACTTACCCACACACTTTGAAGATGAAACCTTAAGGCTAATTGTTTAATTTCTTCTTTAAGGAAACTAGAATTTTTGGTGAGAAAGGAAGAGAGAGATGTTGCCGTGTAAGAAGGGAAGAGGAAAGAAGAACAAAGAAAGAGGAAAAAGGAGTAGAGAAAGTGGAAAGTGAGCTGCTGGACTTCAGATGCAGCAAAATAAAGATAAACCAAATTGACTTTAGGGGTGGGGTACATGGGATGCTAGGGAAGAAAATATCCCACCCCTTTTCAACTTCCTTTTTTTTTTCTTTGCATTCACACTTATATATATATATATATATATATATTCTTTGCATTCACACTTATTTTTCTTTGCATTCACACTTTTATATATATATATATATATATACTTTGCATTCACACTTATCTACAAGAATTATATTATTTTACACACACACACACACACACACACATATATATATATATATATATATCCTTACCTTTGTACACTTAATTAAACACCAACAATTATATATCTAATAACTTAAACCACTTAATATAATTTTGGACATACTTAGTATATATTTAAAATACCGATAGCAATTCAGTTATGTATAATCTTTACAATTCTCATTCAATGGCATTATAAAATAATATGCTTATTAAATACTCTTATATTAATTTTACAAAGTAAGTGGCTTAAAATATTAATAATACTTAACCACTTAAACACATAATTTAATTATAAAAATTGGGTCGGGGTGTTACAGCAGCTCCTGATTGGTGGCATAAATAGCCTCTTTTTTGTCAGCTCCGAATAGAGCATTGCACTCTGTTTGTTTTAGCAATGGTGTTTTCTAGAAAATGAGTCATTTTTCAAAAAGCATTTTCTATGAAACTATCTTATTTTCCAATGTTTGGTAGCAACTTTAAATAAGTTGAAAAGCAACCTCCTAACTTCCCTTATTTAGCTTACTAAGAGATAAAGTTGTTTTCCAAAAAAATTTAATGAAAAACAATTTCTAAAAATAAGACATACTTTTTATATTGACCAAAGAAAGTTTTCTTTTTACTCATCTTTTTTTATGCTAACAAACAATGAAAAACACGGAAAACTATCTTTATAAAAGATTTCCCATTGAAACAAACGGAGCGCAACATAAGAGAGAAGAAAGATATAGATTTCAATAAGGGCCTTCAAAAATGTACTACTAAATATACATGTTCAATATATCATATACAAATACATAATAGTGTTGCCTATTATTGCCGCCAATATGATAATTGAAAAGGCTGCAAATGCAGTAAATGATAGTAACTCTATTATTAAAGTCCACCGCTGTCTGCCATACCCTGTCACTCCTCTATACATGGATGCCCCTCTTGAAAACCCACTGCTCTTCCTATATACGCATTAAAAGAAAATTAAAAAATAATAATAATTAATAAAAAATCTAAAATAAAAATAGAAAATAAAAACAAATAGAAGTAATAGTCTATGGAATTATCAAATGGGTGCCTTCTCAAATTGGCAACAAATTCTTGCCTAGTCATGTTCTTCATCTCTTCAAGTTCTTTCTCATAAGTGCTTATCTGAGCATTTACAGTAAAAATAGTAACAGTTAAATTTAGTTACATGAAATGAATACTTGAATAGTGTCCATAGAGGAAAGCCCTAACAAACTTATTGGGAAATTTATGTGAGTTGTTGGACCCCAATACTTGAGTGCAGCTAAGTCATAAGCCCTTGCTGCTTTTTCTTCCTTCTCATAACCACCTGGTAATCATTTACCAATGGAAGATTTTAGTTTTAATTTTTTTAGCATGCACGTATTCCCATGGTTCAGATTTCCAGAATGTAATCAAAAACACTTGAATAGTGTCCATAGAGGAAAGCCCTAACAAACTTATTGGGAAATTTATGTGAGTTGTTGGACCCCAATACTTGAGTGCAGCTAAGTCATAAGCCCTTGCTGCTTTTTCTTCCTTCTCATAACCACCTGGTAATCATTTACCAATGGAAGATTTTAGTTTTAATTTTTTTAGCATGCACGTATTCCCATGGTTCAGATTTCCAGAATGTAATCAAAAACACATTATTAAATCTTTAATGAGTTTTTCATTTTGTTCTGAAAAAGAAAAAAAATAGGTGCAACAAAGATAATAAAGCAAAGTAACATGCAGAATGATGTGGGAGTTTTAACTTTCACTATAAACTGCACAGAGTAGAAGCCGTGACAGGGTGAAGAATCAAACAGTCCATGAAACAAATACCGTTAGTATATTCTTCGCAAAAATAAAAAACATTAGGAAAAAGAAATAAATGTTAAAATATATTTGTGGGGGGTGGGGGGTGGTTAGGGCATGTTTGGATCTATCATTTTTTTTTGGGTTACAAATAAAAACTGAATATATAACTGAAAACAAGCTGGGATTTGGTTGAAAATGAATACATGAGGGGACCATGAATATAAAAGAAACACATTTTGTTGTTCCTTTTTATCTAAACATAATGCAAAAGGAGAGCACATCTTGGACAACCAAACAAGTCCTATAAAATGTTCTTCACAATCTCACCTTGCCTTCCTTTCCTTGTTTGTCCCTCCTTTCTGCAGCTATTATCCCACAAATGGGCCTCATATCTCCCAGTCCATCTATGTCTAACAATCACAAAATCCCATATGACACCCCCCAAAAAAAATGAAAATTATTACTTAAAAATATGAACTTTGTCAAGATTCAAACTAAGACTTTCATCAAATAAAGCAGCATAGAAAAGTGTTCTTTTAGTACCTAGTAACACCACGATACTGAGAGGTTCTCTGACCAAAAGTATCAATGGATTTACGAGGAACAGGTTCTCTAGCAAGAAACTTTGACACAGCTCTTTTTGCGGGTATGATCAGCTACCACTTGCAAAGGTGAAATTGCACCAATATCATTTTCTGCACTTGGGCTCATAGTGAGAGCTAGAGACTGAAAACTACTCCCATTTGGCTGAGTTGAAGATTTTGCATCAGAAAATGGTGTTTGGCCTAACCAAGACTTGTACATGCCACTGCTAGTCATTAGAGCTTGTGTGGTTTCATTGAACTGGTTATAAGGTTGGAATAAGGGAGATGGGGTTGTGAGATTATTGTCTCCGGAATTAATTTCACCATTGGTGTTGAAGTTGTTGGGGGCTATGTTAACATTGATTTTGGAGATATTGTTATTGCTATGGTTTTGGTTTTCTTGGGTTTGGCAATAGACATTGGTTTCATCAGGCGGTGAGTTTGAGTAACAGCAGCCTAAGAAATCTTCAAGCTTTGGTCCATCTTCATCTGGATTTGTTCCACCCATTGCATGCTCATATCTCCAATCTATAAAATAATCGCCAATAAGAGATTTGAAAACTCATAGACTCAGTTTCATATTTAGTAACATGCAAAAACAGAAAAAGGGAAACAAAAACATTAGCTTCAACAACATGCAAAACAAAAAAAGGAAAGGTTTTATTTAGCTTGCAAGATTACCATCAGCAACATTGGAGCGCCTAAAAGGGTCAGCAGCAACACAGAGAGAGCCATCAGAGAGCAAGGGCATGACAGACAAGTGAGGACGAAAAGCTCCATGGTCTTGGTGGGTGTCTCTCCCAAAACCATCATCAATCCTCAAGTGTGGAGTCAGAGAGAACCCCAGCCAATTACTCATATTATCCACTTTCTAAATGTTAAATATTAGCATTGATACACCATATTGAATATGCTAGTATGGATGCAGAAGCGAAAGTATAAAGTGTAGAATACAGTAACACACGAGAGTTACGTGATTCAGCCTAACGGCCTACATCCACGGAGGAAACCTTAAAGGGTTACATCAATAATATATTAGAGTGTAGTACAAATCTCTGTGTTATAATGAATCATAACATATGTATATATAATAAACTAAACCCGAGACTAATAGACTTCTAGTACAAGTAGGAGACTTAGCTTGCACACAAAGTAGAATTAGGCTTGGGCTTATGCTAATGGGTTAATATATCTCTAACACCCCCTCTCAAACTCAAAATGGAAGCTTAATGAAATCTTGAGATTTGATAAGGTTGAGAAGATCCCTTAAATGAAGTTTGGCTCTGTGACGATCGTTTGAGGAAGGCAATGGTCTTGTAGTGTTGATGCGACTTCTAATGGTGGCTTGACTATACAGGAGAGTTTTGATGGTAGCAGTAGGAAGCCAAAAAAGATGAACGCAACGAAAAAAAATACCGAGGAAGACAAAGATTGCTCTTAAATATACCGTAAGGACAAAAAACCATAGCCATAAGAAAGTGGCTCTGATACCATGTTAAATATTAGCATTGATATATCATGTTGAATATGTTAGTATGGATGCAGAAGCGAAAGTAAAAAGTGTAGAACACAGTAACACACGAGAGTTACGTGGTTCAACCTAACGGCCTACATCCACGGAGGAAACTCTAAAGAGTTAGATCAATAATATATTAGAATGTAGTACAAATCTCTGTGTTATAATGAATCATAACATGTGTATATATAATAGACTAAACCCTAGACTAATAGACTTCTAGTATAAGTAGGAGATTTAGCTTGCACACAAAGTAGAATTAGAGTTGAGCCTATGCTAATGGACTAACATATCTCTAACACTAAAGAAACAATCACACAAACCCACACAACAAAAAATCTCTCTCTCTCTCTCTCTCTCTCTCTCTCTCTCTCTCTCTCTCTCTCTCTCTCTCTCTCTCTCTCTCTCTCTCTCTCTCTCTCTCTCTCTCTCTCTCTCTCTCTCTCTCTCTCTCTGGGTTTTGAGCTCAAACTTCAAAGCTGCTAGTGGTAATGGGTATGGGGTGTGGAGTAAACTCTTTTTACTTCACAGTCATCATGGAAGCTTGATTTGTTGTGGTGAATCTAATATATATATATATATATATATATAAAGCACAAAAATGATTGTAAAAAAAAAACTATATAACTTTTCCTCTTGCCTTAATATTCTCGGCACTATTTCTATTTTGTTTTCAAAGTCTTGGGCTTTGTGCCAGCCTTTCATTTCTTTTCTCAGATTTTGGCAGAGGTGGCCATGACATGTAGACGAGAGAAAAGGAAATTAAAGACAGAGGTCAAATTGAATTGGGCTCTGATATGGTACGTACGAGTTGAAAGTATGAACTTTGCATTTACAACAACACTCGATGTGGGTCCTCCAAACTAATAGAATTTTTAGGTTTTCACACATGGCAGGGATTTAACGAGAGTGAAAGCTAGCATGTCAAAAAAATAAAAGGGACATCAAAACAAAGTTGTCGATACTTTACTGTATCGCCGGTTTGTTCGGTATTTTTCGTATTGACATGTGATCAAGCGTAAATAACTCTTTTGAAATGTTTATCCTAAATATTGAATAATACTAGGTTGAATGTATTGGGTGTTTCAGCTTGTAATTAGAAATTTACTTAGTACCCAAAATTAAATAAACTCTTTATTAGATTTGATACAAAATTTCCTATTGTGCTCCTCTTTCTTTTGTACCCTCCCACCTCTTTCTCCCTTGCTTTGATTTGGTTTTTAGTGTTCTTGTTTTTTGTTTAAATTTGACATAATGGAAGAAGATGATGTCAGGTGTGTTTGGCCTTTAAGGAGGCGGTTGTGGAGAAGAAAATACAGAGAGAGAGAGAGGTTTTTGGGATTTAGAGATGGATGACTAAGATTATTTGTCAAGTATGGTAAGAGGATGGCTAGTTGGGTTTGCACAAATTTCTCTCTCTCTCTCATGGAAAGATGTTAAAAATCTAAAAACATTTAATATGCATATTTCAATTTTTTTTTTCCAAGTTCAACCGGAAAATATTATATTCACTATAAAACATAAACTTATTCACAAATTAACCTCTCTTTCTAACCAAACTGAAACAATCCAAAACTTTACATCAAACTCCAAATCCTTTTTAGTGGAAAATGACAATTTTTGTTAAATCACTTTTTGTTTTTGAAAAAATGGTGATAATGTTAGAAATTCTGAAAAATTATTCATTTGACTTTATTTTTTTTTTTAGTGGAATAAAAATTTATTCTTTATTAAATCAATGAATGGATATTCCTTATCCACTAAAAAAAAGTATTCATTGCCATTAGTAAAAAGGAATTGAATCTTAAAAATAAACAATACTACAAATGGGTTGGTAGCTTTTGGCCCAAGGGTGGTACTCTTGCATGGGTAGAGAGAGTTTAAGTTAGCTCTAAAGAGATTTTGTTAGTTTGTGAGAGAGTGCAACACTTTGTAATCTCTCTTGAGAGAAGTCCCGCCAAGTTAGAGATGTATGAAGAAATTGTATATGGTGGCTTGATTCATGCCAAGGTGGAGAGAGAATTTGATGAACTTTGGTGGTTTGCAAATATTGTTGAGGTGGATTCATTATTAGTTTTTGGTTCAATTTGTGACATTGTTTTTTGGATTAAGGTGTAACTCTTGCCAAAAGAAGAAGATTTCTTGGTGGAATTTTAATGAAGGTGGAGATTTATTAGAAATTGTCTCAAATTCCTAAATTTAAGATTTGATTTTATTTTAAGTGGAAAAAACTATATTCTTTGTTAAAAAAAATAAATTGATTCCTTTTCCATTAAGGAAAATAGTCATTGTTACCAAGAAATAGTACTGAAGTTTTTTGAAATGGATAAGACTAGAAAATGTTTGGTGGCTTTGGGTACATAAATCCTCCCATAAGGAGGGAGATTTTGTTGTCTATGGGTGTTCTTTAAGTGTGTAAAGACTTTATAATCTCTCTCTCTGATATAGTAAACTCATCCTCCTGTGTCTGTGGAAGTATGCCTAAAGTCAAGTTACGTAAAATCCATAGTGTTCTCTTGTGTATGGTTAGCCTTTTTTTTTTTTTTTTTTTTTTTTTTTTTTTTTTTTTTTTTCTATTGTTTTTTTGTGAGATCTTTTACAAGTCCATAATAATGATTACAATTTATCTTCATGTAGGAATGTTTCCAAAAATCATTTTACACAACATACTGAAAGCTCAATAGTCTAAAACACTAAAACTTATTTAGACTTCCAATTGTAAACTTACGGCTAAATTGCTTTAACCTACTCAACTAAGTGCGGAATGAGAGTAATTAATGGGCAATTAACTGGGACTACTACCTAGTGCATATGCAAACATAATCAATAAGTAATTATAAAGCACAAGTAGTAAGGGGAGAGAGATGCAAACACAAGATAACACCAAGACGTGCTATCAAAGAGAAAACAAAAATACTTGGCGAAAAACCTTCGCCACCCTCCAAGCTGAAATGATCCATTAGTGAATAAAGTTGGAGTACAAAGAAATCAAGAAGACCCTCCAAGCCTAATCTACCCACTATACTTGAACCCTCCAAGTTCCAAGTTCCAACAGACTTCACCAAGTCATATCTTCACTAGTTATTCGAATCCTGCAATTAGCTCCGAATTCCAACCACCATAGAATGACTTCTTCCAATGTTTCCCACATGTACCAAAACAATTTTCAACACTCAAATTGGTTGAGGTATGTGTTTGGGACAAAAGCCTCTCAATAATTTGTAATTAGAGATGTAGGAGTAGAGAAAAACTAGGAGAAATTTGTAGATGATTGTGGGTTTACAATCTCTAACTCTCAAGTGTATTTCTAGGGTTTTCTCTCTAAAAGTCTCCTTATAATTTCATGGGTAATGTGAGCTTTTATAGTGTGGGTAAAGAAATTAGGAAAGCAAACTAAAATAGGCTGGCAATGCATTTCATGGGTCATCTCACGATTTGGCCTAGTCACGAGATGCCTCCTAACACTTGACTTTTCAGCTTCTAGCATGTGCTTCTCACGTGACCTTTTGCGGGTTGTCCACTCGTGAGCTAGTCATGAGCAAGTCACGAGTTGTCTTTTCTTCACAGTTCTTCACCAAATTTCACACACTCAACCCTTACATTAACTCCCACAAACATACAAGGAAATGATTGAATAAATACAATCAAATTTAACACAGAATCAAAACTAACAAAACATAATTGAAAATTACAACTTTATATATACCAATATTAATGTTTTCGCTATTGCAACAAGTTGTTCATTT
Source organism: Quercus robur (assembly GCF_932294415.1). Taxonomy (NCBI): domain Eukaryota; kingdom Viridiplantae; phylum Streptophyta; class Magnoliopsida; order Fagales; family Fagaceae; genus Quercus; species Quercus robur. The sequence goes on from NC_065538.1 coordinate 5,873,788, forward strand.
CATGATTACAAATTTATTTTTTAGTAGTTTAGGAATTAGGATTATATACAATGTCATGTTATTTAAAATCAATCATCAATCATTAATTGATACAATTGAATTTAAATGACATGACACAATATACTGATAGATTACCGATTCTCCCAAAAACTTAAATTGTGAGAAAATTGTAAATTTAATCATTTAATTATAGTTCTAACCCTCCCATCATGTGTGGGCCTAAACTTTCCCTTAATAAGTAGGTCCTAGCACATGAGATTTTAACATTTTAAATGGAATGTAGACTTATCTTAGGGATCAAATTTAGGCTGTGTTTGGCTTCATGTAAAATATTTTCTAAGTGTAAAATAATTTCAGTTGAAAATGTTTTTGGAAATGAAAATATTTTCAGGTGTTTGGTTGTATTCCAAAAAATGTTTTGGAAAATATTTTCATGTGTTTGTTTGTGTTTTTGAAAATGCTCTAAAAAACACATTTTCTACCCATTTCTCATATTTTCATAGCTTCCAAACAAATATTATAATAAAAATCTCAATATATAAACCCAAAGGAAAAAAAAAATACAAAATGAAAATCTCAATTCCACAAACCCAACACTAGATCGTGAGAGAGAGAGAGAGAGAGAGAGATTTGATAGAATGAGAGGATTAAGGCGGCGGCAACGAGAAAGAGAAAGGTAGAGGCGGTGGCGAGATCTGAGAAAGAGAGAAGTAATGACAGTGAGCTTGAGAGAGAGAGAGAGAGAGAGAGAGAGAGAGAGAGAGAGAGAGAGAGGCAGTGGCAACAAGATCATAGGTGAGATCTAAAGGTCCTGTTAGGTAGAGATGGTCTGATCTAGTCACGATGGTTATTGTTAGTGGGCGTGTGGACACAATGGTTCGATTGGTTTGTGGGTGGGTCAAGGCAGTCCGATCAATTCATGGGTGGGTCACGGTGGAGCAATGGTGAGCAACGACAACAACGGTCCGATGAGAGGAGGCATGAACTTGCAGTGGAGCCATGGGTAAGCTCTCTCTCTTTCCTTCGACTAGCAGATGTGTGATGTGAAGAGAGTGGAAAATGATTTGAAGGTAATTTGGATGTATAAAACATATTACACTCCACATCACCATATTTTCTGATCAACTGAATTTATTTTCAATTTGACCAAATTTTCATATTTACCCAAACACCATATAGCATGGTCTTTTTGTCATATCAGTAATTCAGTATCACTACAGTTTTTAATATATTAGCTCATAGTCTTGCAACTTGGACTGCCTCTAGTGAGTTCTGCCGCCACTGGCGGGAGGGGGGAGGGGGTGGCTGTCATCTCTCTTTCATAAATCCGCTGATGCTGTTGGGGATGTGAGCTAAACTCAATTTTTCCCCTTAATTTAAATTTATTAAAAAACCAAGAGAAACAAGCCCAATGCTACAAAGGATTTGTACAATCACTGCCATTGCAAGACAGCACCATCACTGCCATAGCAAGACATTCCCAAAACCCCATAAGAAGTTGCTCACAGTGTCACATTATAGGCCAACACATTGCTTGCCTTCTTAATAAAACGAAAATCCCAAACAAGTACTATTGTCTATTGGTCCGGAAGCACAGTTGTTGATGCACTAAGTAACCTGCTTTTACAAGGAATTTTCTTCTACTATTATCTATCCATAAAAGAGACTATCTTTTGTATCTCAAAATCAATTATTCTAGTTTATTTGCTTAGCGACAAACACCCGATTTTAATTTTTACTAGTTAATTATTTCGAGTCCCTGACCACAGTGAATCAGTGATGAAAGTAAAATGCTGCATGCACCATTCTGTTCGAGTTTTGCAGCAGTTATGAAAAAGTAATGAGTGAACTATGACCACATGCTAAGATTTTTTTTTAATTTAAGGAGCGTCTTTGGGATGGAAGAAGGCTGTACAACACCTCCCCCTAAGCTAGAAACTAGAGAAATCTTATCAAAATCCGCTTTCTGAAAGTTTCTTTTCTAAATATTTCTTTCAAAGTGTAGATTCCTAGTTTTTTCTTCTTCTAAAAGTGATATTAACCTTATTTTCAAGATGTGATCTGTTTAGGATTTCCAAGAAACCCTTCCGACTACTCTAATCGTTCTCGTAATCTAGTTGTACATGTTGAAGGGTAACTAAAAAATAGTTTGTTGAATAGTTTGTAGCTTGTTGTGTCGTAAAGCTTTATATCTATAAAAATTAGGCTAAAATATTGTTTTCATTCTTAAACCTTAACAAAAATTTGGTTTTTATCCCTAAACTTCAAAAGGTTCGTGTTTTGCACCTAAACCTATAAAAATGTCTTACTTTACATCCTTTTATCTATGTCAGTTAATGTAAAATATAAATTCTACCAACCTATTTTCTTTTAAAAAGCATGGACACATGCATTAAATTATTGGCACACACGTGGGACTAACATTTCACCGAGACAAAATTACTCCTTAGCAAAGGTTTCAATAGGAGTGTTGGTTGTGGTGGATGTGAAAATTGCTTTGTGGATGAATGAGGAGGAAGAGAGCAGGTTAGTGAGTGAAATAAAGGTGCAGAAGCGAGTTCTAGAGTTAATGGACTCAAAAATTGATAACTCGACCACAGAATGGACCCTTGCTATGAAAGATGTGTCCAAGGCTGCACTGAGTGAGGATGGATCATCTTGTGTTGCATTAACAAAACTCGTTGAGTTGTGGAAGCGACAATGAGTTGAATCTAAACTTGTTCATGGCACGGCATGTACCCTTGCGCTTTTACTATGAGTAATTAAAAAGCCAAAAACAAAAAATCAAACACATGCACACATACACACATCATTATATCATTTATTTTCTTGCTTTTGTAGTACTCTAAATATGTTGAATATTGTCTGAAAGTTCAAAAACGTGTACAAAAACACTTTTGAACGTTTAGACCTCCAAAAACCAACTTAACCAACCCAAGCAATATGTCAAACAACTAGTGTGCGGAAACTTAACATATGCTATAATATGGAATTGATTAAACAACTATCTAAGCCACAACAAAATAAACCACAGCAGATAATGTAAAGGCAGAGATAGAGAGGAAGGAAGATGCAAACACAGGGATAACACCAGATATGTTATCGAAGAGGAAACCGAAGACCTCGGCGAAAAACCTCTCCGCCGCCCTCCAAGCGGTAATCAATCCACTAGAAAATACAGTTGGAATACAAGGACAGCAATAGACCCTCCAAGCCTAATCTACCCAATGCACCTAAGCCCTCCAAGCTTCTTGCTCCAACGAGGTTGCGCCGAACCTTTTTCTTTTCTAGCTTTCCGGATTCCGCTACTACACCGTAGCATCAACCAATGAAGATTGGCTCCTTCCTAACTGCTTCCCAGAACTCCAAACGTCTGTCTCACAGAGATGATAATGGTGAGAACCAGGTTTGGTATAATGCCTCTCAAGGATTTGACAATGGAGAGGAAGAGAGTGAGGGAATTTGATGAGACTTTAAGGTAGAGATTGTGGGTGAAACAATCTGGTTTTTCTTTAGGGTTTCTCTCTCAAAATTCTCTCTGGAAGCTCTCTTTCAATCGTGGGTTAAAAGGGTATTTATACTGGAGTGAAGAGGAATGCGAAACGTCAGGTTTTTCCAAAACAGGGGTGGCTCGCGGCTTGACCTCGCGGCTTGACTAAGTCGCGAGTTAACCGTATGGCCAGTTGTCCTGTTTTGTCCTGTAGTGCTCCAGCTAGCATGACTGTTCATCTTCCAGCATGCTTGGCACGTGTGCATCTTCTGGCGGGTTGAAGCCGCGAGTCCCAGCCGCGACACTCTGTTTTCTTGCACACTCTTGAGCAATCTTCACACTATCTCACTCACTACCCTTACAACAATCCCATCTAAATATAGGGTTACTAAATGCTGAATTACAAGCAAATTTGGCACGGAATAAAGCCAATTAAATGGTTGAATAAATTCAACCTTACATTGTCAACTACAACAACAGATGTAGACAGAAGGACATAGAATAGTATGTTTTGAAAATTTTAGAGACAAAGAATGAACATTTAAAATTTTAGGGATCAACACCAAATTTTTGGTAGAGCTAAGGAACGAAAGCAATATTTTAACTAAAAAATTATTGATAATATGTCAAAAGTCTATCCACATATTTTAAAATATATAGATATCATTTTTGGAATTTTACAATGAATTTACACTAAACATTCTAAAGGGCCCTAATTCCACCCTTATGGCCTGTTTGGTTAGAGAGATGAAAAAGTAAAAAGATACAAAATTGAGAGGAGATAGAAAAGTGAAAAGATATAAGAGATTTTAGTTTTTTTTTTTTTAATTTATTTATGTTTAATTGCAAGCATGAAAAAGTAGAGGGATAAAAACTATTTTGTTTGGTTAAAAAGAAAAATTGGTGGATAAAAAATGTAATTTGTATAAATTTACAATCATATCCACATTTGATAAAATAAAATTAAAAAAAAAACACTTTCTTATATTTTTTATTTTTAAAAAATATAAATGAATGGGCACTTAATTTAAATTTTTTTTATTTAAAAAAGCCCAAGAAATTTTAAGAACCTAAAATTATTTTCTAAAAAAAAAAAAGAAAACAATTTGCTTCCTTTGCCCAATTGCCTTATCCTTCTTCCTTAGGGCTCATGGGCTTTCCATCAACTCTTTACTTTCTTACTTCATTACTTCGGGCCTGTTGTGGCCCATTCTTACTTTTCTACATTACATTATGCCCATGGGTTTACTACTTCTTTCTCTGGGCTCCTCTAGGCCTATTTGCTTTCCTTAAGGCCCATTTATTTACTTTATGGGCTTATGATCCATTGTTCCTATCATTCGGGCTTAATGATTTTTCTATCAATCTATAACTCTTTTCTACCCATATTGTTGGGCTTCTTCCTGCTATTGGGCTTCCAAAATGAGCATCAACAAAGTTCACTCTAAACTAACTCAAAAATAAAAGAACAGTAAGTAATATTCCTCAAATATAAAAGATTTATTAGATATATGTTAGGCTTGTTCCTGGATTCCCTCACAAAAGGAGAGTACCATTTTGGTAAATTAAAACCATGGTTTAGTCTTTTTTTTTTTATTTATTACTTTTTTCATTTATTTATTGAATCGATAGTTTATTAGAGGAAAAAAAAAAAAGATTTAGAATTTACAATGGATTGCATAATAGGTAGACACTCTTCTATCCACATTTGAGTGCCCCCTATTTCAACAGAAATAGCCGCTAACACCCTTGCAGCCATATTAAAAGATTTACTAATCAATATATATATATATATATATTCTTGTCCGTGTCTACCCGAACGCTTGATATTCCGTAGTTGTGTTCCCTTCTTACCGTCGTTGGCGCCACCCTAGTCGTAAAGTGAATTCCTAGGACCTAGCTGTAAGGCCCGTTTGAGCCAAGAGAGGGCGTGTAGGGCATGAGAGGTATGAGGTTGGTTAGGGTATGTGTTACGAAATGCAACGGTTGTGAGAAAAACATGATAACTGAGTGTTGATCCTAGGATAGTATGGATAAGTTGTGGAGATCCAACTCCTCTATCAGCTCCAGGACTAGTTGTCCTCCTGATATTGTAAATGAAGAAGATCACACTATTGATGATAATGAGGTGATCCCTGATTTTAGTAAATGGACTATTCCTAAAGTCGATACTAAAACCATTTATAAAACTAGTTTTGTTGAAAGTGCTTTTCATTCTGCTTACAAAGCTAGAACTGTTGAACAAATTTTCTCTATTTCGAGAATTCATGAAAAATGCTGTTTGTTTACTAAAAAGAATATTAATGACTTCCTTGCTGCTAAAAAATTCAGTGATTTGCATATTGGTTTGGTTCAAGTTGCTATTAAACCACTTACTCGAAAGGGTATTAATGCTTCTGTTCTCATGTGTTTAAGAGATGCTAGATTTAAGATTTTTAAAGATAGCATTCTTGGAATGATCACTGCTTCTTTGTACGATGGTCCTGTTTATTTTAACTGTTATCCTGATCTTACTCTTGCTTTGGATGATCCTAATATTGTTAAAGCTTTAACTTTGAATATTGCTTCATCTGGATATCACATGGAAGAGGGTAGTAAGCCTTTTGCTTTGATTTATCGCATTTATTACAAACTAATGGGTACTCAAATGAATCCTTATGCTATAATGCCTAGAGAACCTTCAGGTAAAACCATGTTAATTAAATGTTCAACTCCTGATGCTAAAATCCAAGTTCCGAAAATGATTCAATGGCAAGATGTTAAACTTCCTAAGGATTGGTTGTTAGAACAAGAAACCCCTCCTGCTAAACCTATTTTTGATGAGCTTGATCTCACCCATATTCAACAATATCTTGATGGTACTGTTAAAATAAGTTTTCAAAACAATCCACCTTTGAGGATCAACGAAGGAAGACATTCCTTTGCTGGATCTGAAACTATTTCAAAAAGAGACCACGAGATCAATGAATTTTTGAAAAAGAATTTGGAAACATCCTCTGATTTAAAGCTAAAAGGTATTTCAAGTGATAAATCTCAATTTAGCTCTGTTTACTATTCAACTAAACCTGAAACTTCCACTCCATTTAGTAAAACTGCTAATGAAGATGAGGAAGATACTGTTTCTGTTACTCCATCTGATCTTGATTCTCCTATTGAAACTCCTCCTGTTTACCAAAATCAATTAAGAGTTTTGACTGTTTTAAATGATGATTTTGAAATTGATTGGGATTCTTTGTACAATGAGTTTATGCTTGCTTCAAACAAAACCAAGAGAAAATATTTCCAAGATAATTTTGCTCAGTCTGATAAAGACCGTGTTAAATCAAAATGGTTGGAAATGATGAATCAATTGAAAAAACATATTTTGTTTTTTGATTTTCTTGAAAACCATTATGTTCCAAATAATGAGGTTTCAAAACAACATTTGAATGTGATAAAGAAATCAAATTTTGTTAAGATTGATAAAACCATTGTTAGGTCTAGTCATCCTCCTCTTGATTCAATTTTGATAACTACTAAGAATGATGAAGTGACAAAAGAGGAAGTGAAGGCCTCTCCTTTCAAAATTGCTGATGATCAAACTCCCATTGTTAGCCTTATTGAACAAAACAATTTTACTAATCAATCTTTGCATATTATTGGTCAACAGCTTGACCGTATTGAAGAAAAATTTGTTGAAAAATCTGTTTCTGTTTCTGAAAAACCTGTTCCTGTTAAAATTGAGAAACCTTTGATTGATTTACCCAGTCAAAGAGAAAAAGTTATGTTTAAAACTTCTCAGTCCAAGACTCTTGAAATTGTTGACAAAATGCTTTCTAATCTAAAGATTAAAACTGAGGGTACTAGTACTTCTACAAGTACTCCAATTGCTCGAACTATTTCCAAAAAAGAAATTGTTTCTGAAGAAAATACAGATTCTGATACTGTTTCTTCTGTTTCTTCTGTTCCTGCAAAAAGAATCTTTGATGATGATTTCCTAGAAATTAAAAGATTTGTTGGGAACTCCAAACCCATGTCTTTTACAAAAAATTGGTATCCAAAACCTACTCCTCCTGATATGCAGTTTGAAGAAAGATCTTTTCAAACACAGTTTTCTGTCTCTGCTGATAAGCTCTGTGAATGGAATATTGATGGTTTATCTGAACAGGAAATCATTAATAAAATGAGTCACATGTCTATGGTTGGTATTGCTTATCAAAACAACCATGATCTTGATCAACCTGAAATTGTTAACTTACTTCTAACTGGTTTTTCTGGTACTCTTCGTGGATGGTGGGATTCATACATCACTGAAGAATCCAAAGAGTCTATTAAACATGCTGTTAAAAAGAATGAAGAGGGTTTGCCTATTTTTGATGAAAGTATTGGTCGTGGTATTCCTGATGGTGTTAATACCTTGATCTATACCATTCTCAAACATTTTGTTGGTACTCCATCTAATATTTCATCCCGTGTTTCTGATTATCTAAATAATTTGAGTTGTCCAACTATGTCTGATTACAGATGGTATCAAGATGTTTTTACTTCTAGGGTGATGCTCCGGAAAGATTGCCATAAGCCTTATTGGAAAGAAAAGTTTATTGACGGTCTGCCTCCTATCTTTGCTCATAAGGTAAAACAAGAATTAATGGGTAAAAATGATTCTATTGATTATGATAATTTAACTTACGGTGATATGTTCAGCACTATTAAAAAACTTGGTATTAATATGTGCAATGATGAAAAATTGTTAAAACACCAATTAAAGAATAAAAGAAAAGCTAAATATGAAATGGGAAATTTCTGTGAACAATATGGTCTGCCTCCTATTGCTCCCTCTAGGCAGAAAAGTAAAAAACATGATAAAAGCCATAAAAAATACAGAAATACCTTTATTAAACCTAATGATTTCTATGCTAAGAAGAAAAATGTTTCTAAAAAACATGTTAAACAAAAACCAAGTAAAGGTAAATGCTTCAACTGTGGTAAACCTGGACACTTTAGTAAAGATTGTAAAGAAAAACCTGGTAAGTTAAAAAACAAGTTCAACATGTTAAACATTGATGATAATGTGCAAGAAGAATTATTTAGAATCCTTGAATCAAACACTCCGTCTGATTCTTTGGAAGATGATTTTTCTTCTTCATCTGATTCTTGCTATCAATCTGCTGATGATTCTTCTGATTCTCCTAATATTAAAATTGGTTGTAGAGATTCCTGTTGCAATGTTATTAATGCTCTCACCAAGAGTGAAGAAGATGAAAAACTGATAATTCAGCTAATAAATCAAATTCAAAACCCTGAACTCCAGAAAGATTATTTGGATAGGTTTAAGAAAAACTTGATAAGAGATGAAATTGGTAAAAAACCAAAATCAACCATAAGTTTTGAAGAAACTTTGGAAAGATTTAATAAAAAGAAATCTAAAGATTTAACTGTTAATGATCTCCAAAATGAAATTCATATTGTTAAACAAGAGATAAATGAATTAAAACATGAATTTAAAAGCATGAAAAATGATAACCATAATCTTAAACAAGAATTGACAATGCTAAAACTTGATAAAGATCTTAATAAATCCAGTAACGAACAAAATGAGCACAGTGATGGAAATGATTCCAGTCAACAAGCTCTTCTTTCTGATAAAGGTACTCCTGATACTTTCACTAATCCCCAACTTGCTTTTGTTAATAAATTATTTCCTCCAAAGTGGTTTACAAAAGTTAAAATTGTTGTTTCCCCTGATTATCATTTCACTGTTATTGCTATGATTGATTCTGGTGCAGATATGAACTGTATTCAAGAAGGATTAATTCCCTCAAAATATTTTGAAAAATCTACTGAAAGATTGGTTTCTGCTAATGGTTCTCAAATGAAAATTAAGTATGAATTGACTAATGCTCAGGTGTACCATGATAATGTTTGTTTCAATATTCCTTCTGTTCTTGTCAAAAATATGACTGATAAAGTGATTCTTGGTCTGCCATTTATTAACGCTTTGTATCCCTTTCTTGTTGAACATGATGGAATTACTACTGATCCATTTGGACAGAAAGTAAAATTCAAATTTGCTTCAAAGTTTGAAATTGATATTGCTAATCTGTCTTATAAGAAGGACTCTCCCATGAATGAACTTGTTCAAGAACTAATAATGAATTCTGATGATGTTAAAGGTAATTTTCATAACACCAAAATATTAAAAACTATCCATTATCCTAACAATATTACTGATTCTTTGCAGGAATCGGGTAATGATGCGTGGATAAATACCACTAATAAGTGGGATAATAATAATATTCATATTTATACCACTAGTAAGTGGATTATCATGGAAAAGAAAAACAAGGGAAAAGCTCTTGCACAGGACTATTCCCAAAACAAAGGGTTCCCAGCGGGACGACCTTTTAAAATGCATGAAGGTGCATCTTCTGGTGTAAAACCCAGTGGATCAACATCCCTTCAAGGAGATGTCCCGGCAGAGGTGACATACTCCAATGGTGATATATTAATTGCTCTACAAGAAGTTTTGTCAAAAAACCTACAATTCCACAATGGAACCTGTTCAGAATTACCAAATTCTATTAAACTCATCCTTGATAACCTTCAATTTTCTTTTATTAGAAACCACCATGATCTTTTCCAAAAAACTCTCAGAAACCTTGAAATCCATCTTGTTAACCTTATTGTTCAAAATGAAGCCTCTGTGAGCTACCAAGTTAACCCTATTTCAGAAAATGATCTTGCTTTAATTGTTTCAAAAAACGAGGCTTTTGAAAGCCATCCTGTTAACCACCCAAATATCAAAGATGAACCTAATACTAGTCAACTCTTTGGCAAAGAGGATATCCATTCAATGGATAAAAAGACTATTATGGGCACTGATTATGCAAGATTGAGTCTTAAGACCCAATCTTTGTTGAAAAGTGCTATTGCCAACTTGCCAACAGACATACAATCTCGTATTCTGGAAAGCAAGGCTATGTTTAAGTCTTCTGACTTATGGTTCGAACATTTCAAGATACTTGTTACAACTGCTATTCCTGATCCTGCTAATTCAGATGATTTTAGTGACATTCTTCAACAAGTTGATTGGAAAGCACACTTTGGGACTAGTTTCAGAGTGTATGAAAAGAAACACCCGTTTCCCGGCCTTCTAGTCAATTATGATGATGATTCAGATGATGCTATGAGGAGTTTTGATTGGCTCTCCCAAATGTTTGAGTATGGCTTTATTAGGCTCATAAGACTCACAAGCCATGACCAAACCAGCCAAATCCCACAAATCATTCAGACTGCTATTAAAAAATTTGAAAGTCCTTTTGTTTCGATCAGATGCTGGAGCACTTTGCCTCAATGGGAAAGAGATAACTGGATGAATGTCCAGCCCTCAAAACATCTCATTCTCATTAATGGATACACGCATCAAGGGCAATGGTATGAAGGAGACTCTTATTTATCCTTCAAAAATCCTTGGGCTCTAGCAGACTGCTGGAGTAATTATTTTAGCAATCAAATTCGTGAGGTTGCTCAGAATTTATGGAAGAATTATCACTTTATGGGGAATTCAGGCAGGATTTCTGTTTTTGGTCCGAAACCTTATGCTAATGCCATTCCTCATTTGCGGATAGCAGATCACTGTAATCCAAGAAGTTTTCTCACTCCGGGGAAAACTCCAGAGTTTGAGCCACTTCTATACTGTGGATTTTGTAACTGTAAGGTTGAATTTATTCAACCATCTAATTGGCTTTATTCCGTGCCAAATTTGCTTGTAATTCAGCATTTAGTAACCCTGTATTTAGGTGGGATTGTTGTAAGGGTAGTGAGTGAGATAGTGTGAAGATTGCTCAAGAGTGTGCAAGAAAACAGAGTGTCGCGGCTGGGACTCGCGGGTGGACTCGCGGCTTCAACCCGCCAGAAGATGCACACGTGCCAAGCATGCTGGAAGATGAACAGTCATGCTAGCTGGAGCACTACAGGACAAAACAGGACAACTGGCCATACGGTTAACTCGCGACTGAATCTCGCGACTTGGTCAAGCCGCGAGGTCAAGCCGCGAGCCACCCCTGTTTTGGAAAAACCTGACGTTTCGCATTCCTCTTCACTCCAGTATAAATACCCTTTTAACCCACGATTGAAGGAGAGCTTCCAGAGAGAATTTTGAGAGAGAAACCCTAAAGAAAAACCAGATTGTTTCACCCACAATCTCTACCTTAAAGTCTCATCAAATTCCCTCACTCTCTTCCTCTCCATTGTCAAATCCTTGAGAGGCATTATACCAAACCTGGTTCTCACCATTATCATCTCTGTGAGACAGACGTTTGGAGTTCTGGGAAGCAGTTAGGAAGGAGCCAATATTCATTGGTTGATGCTACGGTGTAGTAGCGGAATCCGGAAAGCTAGAAAAGAAAAAGGTTCGGCGCAACCTCGTTGGAGCAAGAAGCTTGGAGGGCTTAGGTGCATTGGGTAGATTAGGCTTGGAGGGTCTATTGCTGTCCTTGTATCCCAACTGTATTTTCTAGTGGATTGATTACCGCTTGGAGGGCGGCGGAGAGGTTTTTCGCCGAGGTCTTCGGTTTCCTCTTCGATAACACATCTGGTGTTATCTCTGTGTTTGCATCTTCCTTCCTCTCTATCTCTGCCTTTACATTATCTGCTGTGGTTTATTTTGTTGTGGCTTAGATAGTTGTTTAACCAATTCCATATTATAGCATATGTTAAGTTTCCGCACACTAGTTGTTTAACATATTGCTTGTGTTGTTTAAGTTGGTTTTTGGGGGTCTAAACGTTCAAAAGTGTTTTTGTACACGTTTTTGAACTTTCAATTGGTATCAGAGCGGGTACACAGCTGTTTGGTTTCATTACCATTGTGTGATCCTTGACTCCCTTTCTTGTTGAGATGGATAGGTCTCAATCCCTTAATGCACCTCCATATTTTGATGGAAGTAATTATGCGTTTTGGAAGGTTCGTATGAGAGCTTTTTTATGCTCTATTGATGAATCCGTGTGGGATGCTGTTGAGATTGGTTGGACCAAACCTGAGGCAGCCAAATCCACATGGGATAAGGCAGCACTTGCTGCATCTAATGCTAACAGTAAAGCACTAAATGCTATTTTCTGTGGTGTGTCTCCAGATGAATTTCACAGGATTTCTCACATTACCATTGCCAAAGATGCATGGGAGATTCTGGAAACAACTTATGAAGGCACGAAGAAAGTAAAAGATACCAAGTTACAAATGCTGACCACTCGGTTTGAGGAGCTCAAGATGAGTGAGGATAAGTCTTTCGACTCTTTCTATGGGAAGTTAAATGAAGTGGTTGTCAGTAAGTTTAACTTGGGGGAGAAGATGGAGGACTCAAAGATTGTAAGGAAGATCCTTCGATCATTGCCGGAAAGCTTCCGTGCTAAAGTGACAGCCATTGAAGAGAGCAAGGATCTTGACGACATCAGAGTACAGGAGCTGGTCGGTTCTCTGCAGACTTATGAGATGTCGCTGCCCAATCAACGGAAGAGCAAATCCCTTGCTCTAAAGACCACTAATGAGAAGGTGGAAGATCAAGGCTCATCGGGAGAAGATATGGTTGACAAGGATGTAGCCTATCTTGTTAAAAATTTCAAGAAGTTTTTGAAATTCAAAAACAATGGAAAATTTGATGATAAGAGAAAATTCCAAAATTCTGGAAGGGAGAAGAGGGATTTCCAAAGGAAAGATGGAAAAGAATCCCATTCCACACAAGGTGTCACTTGTTTTGAATGCAACGGGCATGGACACTTCAAGAAGGAATGTCCTAATTATTTGAAATCGAAAGGCAAGGTGTATGCCACAACCTTGAGTGATTCAGACTCGTCCGACTCAGAATCTGAAGAGAGCTGTGATGGAGAAGGGAACTACTCAGCTTTCATGACTATTGCTCATGTTGAGTCTTCGGATGAATTGAATTTGCTTGTTCAAGACCTTGGAGAACATAGTGATGATGACTCACTGGGAATTGTTGAAGAGTCAGAAGCTGAAGAAGAAGAAAGCACAGCAACTCTTCAAGAAAATTACAACTCACTCTTGGAGAAGTCGGGTGAATACACAAGGGTGGCCAAGGCTGCTGTGAGAAAGATGAAGAAGGCTGAGGAGGACTACAAAAGTCTCCTAATCCGGTATAGGGAGGCCAAATGCGAGATTGAAACTCTGAATGGTGAGCTGTCCGAAGCTTACACTAAAGTGAGATTTCTTGAGAACGAGGTGATGCAAGCAAATGCAAAAATAGAGAGGGTCACCACCAAGAAGCTAGATGATGTTATATCATCTCAGAAGAGCTTCTCAGACAAATCCGGACTGGGATATACCGGAGGAAGTAGCTCAACTAGAAATGTCACTAAAGAAGTGAAGTTTGTGAAGGCCAAAGATCCAGTTGTAGCTGACCCTACTGGTGTGAAGCTCGAGGTGGAGGAGAAGAAGAATGGTGTGGACCAACGGATGCTGAATCATCGTAATCAGTCTGTGGGCAGGTCTGAATCTCGTGCCAAGTCACGTCCTCGACCACAAAGAGGTCCTAGAGGAATGTATGTGTGCCATTATTGCGGACTTCAAGGGCACACTCGACCAAATTGCCAAAAGCTGAGAGCAAAGAACAGTGCAACTCCTCAAAGGTCAGGAGGACCAAGAATTGATAGGAGAACTTGGGCAGGGGATCAACCTAGAGAGCAAAATGGAGATCCCGGAATGATGAACGTGATGAAGATGATTGGTGCATTCACCAACTGCTTGGAAAGCTTCTCACGAAGGTTTGAAAGCCCTAACTCCCGTACCCAATCCTTTAAGGAAATCACCCCAAACGCAAGTGACGTGTGGGTGAAAAGGGGTACTCATGCATAAGCATTACAACATGTCCATGCATTAATACTTCCTATGCTTTATGACTATGTTTGTTTGGTATGCTTGTTGTTTTTGATTTTGGTTGTTTGTTTATTCTTCTTGTGAATATTTCTTAATTGTGTTTTATCAATCTTTTTGTTTCTTAAGTCAAAAATCCAAAAATTACATAAAAATTTGAAAATCAAAAAGCTTGATTGACTTTGTTGAGTTTTGTCTCAAAACTTGTTTTGCCTTATACCTTTGTGCTAATGGCTTTGTGCATTTTCGAGCATTGCTTGTTTTCATGCACTCATATCACTATGGGAAAAATTTTGAAATCTATGTGATTGTTGTAAATAGATCTTCAAACTTGTCATGAATGATTAGTGAATGGTTATGTTGATCTTGAAACATGCATAGACTTGTGTCTATATATCTTCCCACTTTTTATTTTTTTTGCTAAAAAGAGCTCAGCAAATGTAAATCTCCAAATGAAAAGAGATATTGAGCTGCAAAAGCCTGTCGCACATTCTAGTATTTGACTAGGAAAAAGGGTAAGCGACCTTATATTAAAAGTGAAATTTCATTCAAAAAGGCCAAAGGCCTGTTCTTCAAAGAGAAATGTTATATATCCCTCTCACAATGAGAGATGATTGCCTTAAAAGATCAAATGTTATGGCTGAAAGTGGAGTCAAATGAAAAGCTCCAAGTTATGTTATCAAGTTATGTGGGAGGTCATATATTCATATTTCTATAATTGAGATTGGTCACATGATCTAGTGCTAATTGTGTATGCCTTGGTTGAATTGATCATTGAAGCTTCACATTAGACAAAGGACTATTTCATTGTTGATATCCACACACAACACACAAGTTTATGTTCGATAAATGCCATATTCATTTGTGTGATTGTACTTGATAAAATGTGTTTTCACATGCTCAATCTTTGTTAATTCAAGCACAAAAAGATTTTTGAGTGTTTTAGGTGTTTTTGGAAAGTGTTTTGTTGGAAAAATCTGAAAATTTCAAAAATACAGTTTTGCCCTGTTTTGGCGGCTCAGTCGCGGGTATGTCAAGTCGCGAGCCTCAGTCGCATCTTCGCTGGTCAGTTTTGGCGATTTGTTCGCGAGTGGAAGGTCCAGTCGCGAGATTCACTCAGAGATTTTCGCGGCTCAGCTCGCGACTCACTCGCGGGTAGACCTTCCAGTCGCGAAAAACACTTAGAAAAATTTTTCAAAATTCTATTCTTGAGTGCTTTGGCGACTTGAACTGGCGACTATGTGGCGACTTAATCCAGTCACGAAAATCGCGTGTTTTGCAGAAACAGGAGCAGTTTTTAAACCTCTTTCAGTTTTCCCTCGAACTTTTGTAACTGTTCATCTTCTCTTAAAACTGTTGTTTCCTTCCAAAACTCTTCGTGAATCCATTTTTCAAACTCCTTTGGTGCTTCGTCTCTTCTCCAAATCATCAAGAAAAGGTATGGGTTTTTGCTCTCTCAATCTCAGTTTCTTTTTCCTGCATATTTCTGTTACTGTTTGGACTGGTATTGTATTCATTATACTTATCTCTATGTGTAATGGGTATGGAGTGTCTTGTTTGATATTGTTCTCACCTGTTTTCATGCTGAGCAGTCACAATGTGTATTTCATTGTTCTGTTTTTGCCTATTATTGAATCTGAGAATCTTTTCTGAAATGGGTTTGGTGTCTATGTGACTTCCTCGTTACACTTGCTGAATATTGATGTTGGTGTTTGGTTTTGGTTACTGAGTGGTTATGATAACATAATGTTTGTCACTCATCCACGTGCTCCGGTGTGGATGTTTGTTTTCCTCATGATTGAAATTTTTTCCCCATGTTCATGCCTCTGTTGAAGTGATTTATACTATCTGCTCAAAATGTTCAAATGCTGTTTCTTATTGCATATCATGGTCATGTTAACCTGTCTCATTGACAGTTGTGATGTCTCTCTTTGTCTTGGTGCACTTTTACCAAGTTTGATGCACGTATTAGTTTGTGCTTCTGTGTATTGTTGGATGTTTTGGTTGGGTCTGCACTATATTCAGTCTGGGTTTATATATTGAAATATTGGTTATACTGAATCCTGTTGACAATCTTTTGTGGGGTATTGTTGCTTGGTTCTTTTCTGTTGGTCTGTTCTCTTGCAGATGTCTCGTCGATCTTCCAGGGGTAAAGACATTGTTGCTGACGAACCAGCATCCCCAGTTGCTAAAAGGACTCGTCTATCATCTCAAGCATCTCAAGATCCCAATGAGGATAGATTCAGAGTTCCTCTTAACTCACACGCCTACTCAAATGTGTTTGATAAGTCAACAACTATAGTGGAGCGGGTAGTAGAGTTCAACACCTTAGGGACTACTTTCATCCCTCGAATCTTTGAGAAACGAGACTGGGCTAACTTGTTCGGAAACTTTGATGATCCAATGGATGAGCTGGTCAAAGAATGCTTCTCCAATGCATCTGATCTTGGACCTATCCTTGTTTTCTGGGTCAGAGGAACAGAGTTTAGTGTTACCCCAGACTCCATCGCAAATCTTCTCGGCATCACCAGACCTCAGAATGTGAATTTAACTCCCTATGATGAGCGAAATCCAGAGGTTGGAGAAATTTTACAAATCCTAGGACACGATCATGAGGTGTCTAGTGCAGGAACTTCCATCAGCACCGCAAAGTTTGCACCTGAGCTGACCACACTGAAGTTGATCATGTTCACCAATCTCTACCCACTGTCCAACACTACATTCATCAATCTTGGGAGAGCTATATTTCTGTGTGATCTCATTACCGGAGCCCCCATTGATATATGTGCTCACATCTACTACAACTTGAGGAAGACCGCGTGTCGATCTACAGCTCGAGGAATCATTCCATTTTGCAGTCTCGTCATGAAGCTCATCCTTAGTGCAGGCATTACTCCTCCTGCAGATGGTAAAATGTTGACTCGTCAACGTCCCATTTCTTTGTTCACTCTTCAAGCGAGCAGAAGTCACTCCTCCAAATCACCAAGAAGTGCTCACATCTCTCCGGTTCCTTCATTTGCCCCTGACTCAGAGACACCTGCACATACCACATCTGCATCTCGTGATGTTCCTGAAGCTTCACCGGCTGGTATTCCGCAAGCACAAACTGCTTCTCATACTGACAGAGTTGGCAGTGTTCTTGAGCATATTCAGAAACGCGTTGATGAGCTTGTGGCACTTCTCTACTCCACAAACAACCATGTCCAAATGCGCCTCGAGACTATGGAGAATCAGCTAGATGAGATTCAACGAAAGTTGGATGAGAGTCTTTAGCTATTCGTGACAAAAAGGGGGAGAGCATTCAGTAAGGGGGAGAAAAGTTCAAAGGGAAGTGTGCATAGTGATAGGGGGAGTACACACATACTTTTGTTTTTCGTCTTATCTTCTAAACTTATGGTTCTTATGGTTTTTGATACACTGTGTTTTGGTGTATAACTGTTTCTAACTCTTTTCATATACTCTTGGCTTAATCTTTAATATATGTTGATGATGTTATTCAGGTATTTGTTGGTTTGTACCCATATGCTTATGTAAGCTTTTAGGGTTTTTGTTTTATGCATAGTTTGTAGCCTTTATGGTATGTTATGCATTTTGGTCTATGTACTGTCACTCTTGTGCCCTTGTAGGATTGTTCCTAGATGCATATGCCTTGTGTGCTATGCATTGGTTGAGTGTTGAGCATACAAGTGTCTTGCCTTGTGCTTGTTAACTTGTATGTCTTTGTGTTCATTCCAAGTGTGAATGAGCACTGTGATCACTACCTTGTGGTGTTCACTTGGTTGATCAAGCCATGGTTTGTTTATTAACTCCATTTTTGCTTGATCTCATATTGCCTGTTTCATATGCATTTATAATTTTCTGCTTACAATGATCATGGTGTATTGTTGTGTTTCAGGAGTTTATGTTCATATGATTCAAGTGCTTCACAGCTTCTAGAGTTAGGTGTGAGTGAGTTTTGTTCAACTGTTCCCAACTCACATGTTAAGTCTAGAGTCTGTTTTAGGGTTTTGTCACGGAATAGCCAAAGGGGGAGATTGTAAGGTTGAATTTATTCAACCATCTAATTGGCTTTATTCCGTGCCAAATTTGCTTGTAATTCAGCATTTAGTAACCCTGTATTTAGGTGGGATTGTTGTAAGGGTAGTGAGTGAGATAGTGTGAAGATTGCTCAAGAGTGTGCAAGAAAACAGAGTGTCGCGGCTGGGACTCGCGGGTGGACTCGTGGCTTCAACCCGCCAGAAGATGCACACGTGCCAAGCATGCTGGAAGATGAACAGTCATGCTAGCTGGAGCACTACAGGACAAAACAGGACAACTGGCCATACGGTTAACTCGCGACTGAATCTCGCGACTTGGTCAAGCCGCGAGCCACCCCTGTTTTGGAAAAACCTGACGTTTCGCATTCCTCTTCACTCCAGTATAAATACCCTTTTAACCCACGATTGAAGGAGAGCTTCCAGAGAGAATTTTGAGAGAGAAACCCTAAAGAAAAACCAGATTGTTTCACCCACAATCTCTACCTTAAAGTCTCATCAAATTCCCTCACTCTCTTCCTCTCCATTGTCAAATCCTTGAGAGGCATTATACCAAACCTGGTTCTCACCATTATCATCTCTGTGAGACAGACGTTTGGAGTTCTGGGAAGCAGTTAGGAAGGAGCCAATATTCATTGGTTGATGCTACGGTGTAGTAGCGGAATCCGGAAAGCTAGAAAAGAAAAAGGTTCGGCGCAACCTCGTTGGAGCAAGAAGCTTGGAGGGCTTAGGTGCATTGGGTAGATTAGGCTTGGAGGGTCTATTGCTGTCCTTGTATCCCAACTGTATTTTCTAGTGGATTGATTACCGCTTGGAGGGCGGCGGAGAGGTTTTTCGCCGAGGTCTTCGGTTTCCTCTTCGATAACACATCTGGTGTTATCTCTGTGTTTGCATCTTCCTTCCTCTCTATCTCTGCCTTTACATTATCTGCTGTGGTTTATTTTGTTGTGGCTTAGATAGTTGTTTAACCAATTCCATATTATAGCATATGTTAAGTTCCCGCACACTAGATGTTTAACATATTGCTTGTGTTGTTTAAGTTGGTTTTTGGGGGTCTAAACGTTCAAAAGTGTTTTTGTACACGTTTTTGAACTTTCAGTAACCAATATGTTCTCTATCATGAGCATGAATGTAATGATGATCCTCCATGGGAACTTTACGATGACTACCCATCAGATGCAACCTCCACTGATTAATGAGTTTATTCCTGAGGTTAATACTGTTACGAGACTGGTGTTACTTTATTTGTCTGGCTTGCATAACAGCCAAGGTAAAATACTGTCCTTCACAAATATGTTGCGGAAAATCCGGTACTGGCTCACACTACTCCGGATTTTGCGGAAGATTTTGATTCTCTTATTTGTCTAGCCTGCACAATGGCCAATGCTCCAATATTTACTACTGCTAAAAGTTGATTTTCCACTTTGATTCGGAAGACTAATGTTCACGTGAAGACAACAAAATGCATGCCTAGTTCCTTTTGTTGGCTTCTTTCTTATTGGCTTCTTTTGTCTTTAAAGGACACCAATAAGGAGGCCTTGTTCCTACACTTATAGGACACTACGGAGGATTCCCATAATCCTACAAGATTCCTCACAAGATTGGGTCAAAAAAGATGAGAAATTCCAATTATTACTATTCAGTCACTATTCACCTGTCACTATTCATCTGTCACTATTCACTGTTACTGTTCATCCGTTTCTATTCATGACACTGTTCACTCCGAATTTTGCCTATTTAAGGGGGGTTGTCCCTTATGTTTGGGGGCTTCTCAAGCAAAGTTAGAAGCTAAGTTTTAGTTCTGATTTCTCTTCCCTTAGAACTAGCCTTCTTAGAGAGAGAACCCATTTGCTTCCACTACTACTATTGTTCTACTACTACCTTGTTCAACCTTGTTCACTACAAGCCTTGTAATCCTACAAACCTTGTAACTAGGACTAGTTCAAGCTTTGTAACTGTTGAAATCTTGTATTCACTACTACTACTGTAAGTGTTTATCCTACTTTCAATAACAAGTATTTTCAGTTCTATGTTCATTACTTTACTTGTTGCTACCACCACCTTGGACGGATTACCGCCATACCGGATGGTTTTAAATTGCTTTCATTTATTTTGAACTATTGTTCTTATTTACTTTGAATTATTTTGATATATACTGCTTGGCTGGTTCTACCGCCTTATTATTGTTCTTACATTCAAGTTATTTATTTTCAAGCTCTTTACTTTCAAGTTCTTTACATTATTTCCATTTACAATATTACTGTGCTTCCGTCTCCTTCTCTTCAGCAGCGTGTCCCCATATATATATATATATATATATATATATATAAAGACCTCATGTGGGAGTGCATGAGATCCTACTAAGTAGCGCTCTAATTTTGCATTTTGCATTTTTTACCTCTTTCATTAAGTTTTGTTTACTGTTACCCAAAAGTTCATATTAACTTATTTTACTGTTATCTCATTAATATCTCATTAATTGCCTAAACTTACACCACACCTTTCTCTATTCTTCATATCTTTTAGCATACCTACTATTTTAGTATTTTAAAAAAAAAGAAATAATAATAATAATAATAAGTAAGGATTAATAGTAATAACTAACCAGAGAAGGCCCTAGAGAGAGATAGAGAAACACAAAAATGTTGTGGATTGTTAAATAAAACACACTATTTCACTATATATTACCAAAATAAAAGACCTGACACTAACAAAATATTTTACAGAGAGAGAAAGAAGAATCTAATGGGTCACCACCTTTGTTATACTAGTCTCCCACCACCATCAAAACGATGAAACCCTAATTATTAATTTTTTTTTTTAATTAAGGGCTTAAATATGATTTAGGTTTAGGTAATTTGGTTGGATAGTTTTTGTTTTGGGTATATAAGTAAAGAGGAATATTTGGTGCGCAATGTAAAGTCATATTTTACCATGGTTTAATTTTAAATCATCTATAAGACACATGCATACACACTTGCCCACACCATGTCTTAGTGTCGCACTATCGATGAGTGAAATATGGTCAGAGAGTTGGACATATTTTCATTTCATGTAATGAAATATGTGAACACAATACAAATTAGTTGATTTTCATGGTCTAGTTACTCTTTTACATTTATTTTTGGTTTCATGATTTAAAAAATATATATATATATATATATATTACCTTAAGAAGGCCATAAATATACAATGAAGCTGCTAAACTAATTTTTAATATTTCAAAATGTATATGTTTCTTTACTCTAATTTAATTTACTTTTTCTTTATAATATATGTATAACATTATCCAAAACTGTCTTACATAAAATATTACAAAATTATCCATGCATCGCATGGGCAACTTACTAGTTACATTAAAACATTAAGAGTCACCATCGTGCACCCTTAGTGCTGTGGTCACTCCACAAGTATAAATGTTTGTGGGGTGTGGGGGGCAAGGGTCAGGGTTCAAGTTCCAGGAGAGAGCTTCACACACATATACATTTAGATTAGGCTAAAGTAGAAATTATATCTTGTAATAAATAAATAAAAAATAAAACACATTAAGGGTCTATTTGGATATCACTTATTTTGCTGAAAACTAAAAATTCATTACTGAAAACACAATAACAAAATATTTTTTAAAAGGAAAAACACTACTCATGTGTTGGCTGGTCCATGAACAGTGCCACGGGACCAGCAAAAAAAAAACGCAAACACAGAAACATCTCTACGCAAACGCATGCTAAAAGAAGGATCATGTTAATGGATGCTCTTAGGACAATTATTAATAAATCATAATAGAAAAATTTTGACACCACTTTTATGAGAAATATAAAAAGTTGTTAACAATATTTATTATTTTATCATTCTCTCAATAAAATGTTTCTAAAAATAGTTCTTAAACTAATGCCCTTAGGGCATTGATTAACATTTTCCTTAAAAGAAATATGGTAAAAATAATTAAAAAAATCACAGATATCCTCCACAATAATGCCAAAATCTAACCATGGTTTAGTCTTTGAGTACTGACTAATGAGTTTCCAAGTTTTGAACGACTATCAAACATTCAAAGGCTAAAATGTTCAATTTCAAAAGCTAGTAAAAGCTGCTTCTTGAATGCATGGACTAGAATTTCATAAAAGCCTAGTCCAAGCTTCAGAATTTAGCTTAACAAAATTGACCCATAGCACACTCCGGCCCAATAATACATCTGACTGGAGTTGCTGATAGGCTCAGTCCCACATCCAATCTGACCTTGGTTCTATTTGAAAAGTTTTCACTTTTCACCCTGAGCCCAAGGTTATGGGTCTGATCTCCCCCAATACTTGGGGATGGATAATATAAAGTAAAAATTTGTTTTATTCTAATGGGTTTTTTATTAGACCGAATATTATTCCAATTCAGTCAAAACTTAATAAATAATTTTTGTACATTTCGATGAACTAATCGGTCTATTTTTTAATTATATAAAATCATAGTTATATCTTGAAATATATTATGTTTTAAGGACTTGTATATTCTCTTTTGAGATGAAAATGAAAAAGGTTTCTCATCCTAATTTGGGAGAGAAACCCTTTAAACTACTTATATACCCTTATATACATTTTTATTAGATATGAATTTTAAATATCTTACTGTTAGATTATAGCATATTTTTATTATATCTTCCATGCTTGTAAAATTTTAAGAAAATCAAAAATCAATAGAATGATAGATATATTATCAATCAAATGTTTAAATTTAAAGTTTTTTTTTTTTTTTGTATCTAAAATTGTGCATAAAAAACAAGTTTATTGATTAAATATGTACGTTTTTAGACCCCTTAAAATCACAATCAGATTAACCTAGGTAATTAGTCAAGTGATTACTTAGTCAAATTAACAAATCTAGGTTAACACAAATATATCATATCAAGCGGAAAATAAAAAACACAATGATATGATAACCCAAGAAAACCAAACCGATAAAAAACCTGGGGAGGATTTAACCTAACTATCCTCAAGGTAAAAAGCAAATCCACTAAAAAGAATTGAAGTTTTACAATAGCGATTTAGACCACTAACATCCTATTGCTACCCACCAGTAGAAACTTACTGACACGACCACGTGCAAACTCCAAGATCACGGACTCCTTCTTTCTTGGATTTTGCAAAACACAAACACCCACGTTTGTGACTTTGAAATCCCACTCAAACGTTTAGCAACACAAACTCTCTTGTTTGTGACTTCAAGACCACCCTTGAAGGTTTAGATCATCAGCACCTTTGATGACTAGAGAAGGCATCAACTTCTACAATACCGAATCTTGATATTCTTCAAGTAATAATATCGGTAGAGGATATGAGAGAGCTTTTTAGGAACAAAACCTTAAATACAAAAGATGCACACTTTTCTCTCTAAAAAGCCTTATAAAAACGTGCTTAGGGTTTCCTTTATATACTAGGAGAAGTAGATCTGAAACCCTAATCCTTAATAGGCTTGAACTGCTGTTTAGGCTTAATTAAAATTCTGCAGATACGACTTTCAATCAATCGAGCCTGTCTTTCGATCGATCAAATCAGACAGATTATGAAATCTTCTTCTTGTAGCTTGTATGTTCTTGAATCTTGACTTGAATCACCTTGAGCATTGTCTAATAATACCTATAGACTATAAGATCTATATCTAGACAAGTTTGTATTCACGATTTGCCAATTGTTCTAAACATTTAGAACCTAACAAAATAGTAAATATCATCTAATTTGAATGAAATTTTATATGTGTGTTAAGAACGTAAATAACATATAATCCTATAGTTAGATGTTTAAGTTTCATATCCAATAAAAATATATAGGAGAAGTTTAAAGAGTTTCTTTCCAAACTAATTTTGAAAGAAACTTGTTTGATGAAAATAAACTTTCTAAATAAGAAATAAAGGAAAGAAAATTTTAAGTTGACCAAAAGTTACATGCTTTGCTAAAACAAGGCAGTCGTAGCCTTTAACGATGTCTCTGTTCACCACTAAATTCACTTAGAAAAAGGATTTGGACCATTTGGTTATTAATTTAGTCCTTGAGCAAGGGTCCGGTCAATCACTCAATCCCACAAATTTTAGATTGTTGCAGTTATGATTAATTAAACATTTAATAAACAAATATATAAACTTAAATAAAAGAAAACTGTTAGGTTCTAAGGAATTATGAACTAATGTATTAGAACTTCATTTTATAATGTTGGCAAACCATGATTAAAATTTTTTAGTCTTATTTAGACTTGCTCAAAGTATGTGTTTGTATGTAAAGTTGGAATCAAGTAGTTGTAGGATTTATTGTGTAAATCTGCCTGGCTCGATCGATCAAGAATTAGACTCGATCGATCGAAAGTTGTGTAGATTGTTTTTTCTGCAAAATTTCCAACTCAGCTCAAGCCCGTTTGACGTGTAGGGTTTTATGTTTTGCCCTAGGTATAAAAAGGAAAACCCTAACCACGTTTTTATGTTGTTCTTTATGCTGTGTGTGTGAATCTCTTGTGAAATCTAGAGGTGGTTGCCTTCACATACACTTAGGATTTCCAAGATTCAAGATTATGTCAAGAACTTGATGATCAATTTATTTACAGATTCAAAAGCTTAAAGATACACAAGCGAGAGTGCTTTGTACTTGCTGGAAATCCAAGAAAGAAGTAGTTTGTGGATTCGGAACTGTCACGTGGTCGTGGTAATAAGTTTCCTACTCGAGGTAGTAATAGGATGTTAGTAGTCTAAGTCGCTATTATGTATACTTCAATTCTTTCATAGTGGATTAAGTTTTACCTTGATGATAGCTAGGTTAAATCATTCCCAGGTTTTTTACTAGTTTAGTTTTCCTAGGTTATCATGTCGTTGTATTCTTTATTTTCTGCACTTGTCAATGATATGATTTATATGTGTTAACCTAGATTTGCATAATTTACCAAAATTAATCATTTGTCTAAATAACTAAGTTAATCTGGTTGTATTTTAAGGGGTCTAAAAACAAACAAAAACTTTAAGTTGACCACAAGTTACATGCCTGGCTTAACTAGGCAGTAGCAGCCACCAATGAAGACCTCCTCTCCTTAAGCAAGTTTCAATTCAAAAATTCATGAACGGTGCGAAGTTTCATTAATTGAGATGGTTGAGTATATTAAACCTTATGACTGTATTACTATTTCAACACGATAGATTTTTTTTTTTTAAATTTTAATTTTATTCTATATATATATAACATGTGTGATTCATTAATCAATATAATATAAATTTTAAGGAATTGTAGTTAAGTTTTTGTTCTGTGTAGAATATGTATGTGTGTCTACGAGAGAGAGAGAGAGAGAGAGAGAGAGAGAGAGAGAGAGAGAGAGAGAGAGAGAGAGAGAATTTCTTGATATTAATCTTGTTTAATTATAATCTAGACTTAGTACCAGTATTTATTTAGTGATATCTAGCAATAACATAATAATTGCAATTCCAAAAAATACAGAATTGATCCGTGAAAAGTGGAGCCTGTTGAGCATAACAATTGGAGCCATTTGAATAATTTTCTTGCCTTATTGTAATTGAATTTTAACTTAACAATATGACATCGTTTAAGTGATCATTATACACGTGGCTTGTCACTAACTGAAATAGCATCACTTGGACATAGCCGTTGTAGCTGTTGATGCTTTGTTTTAGTTTCTGGTTTTAACATCCCCCTTAAACAAGAGGAGGAATCCACCAAGAGTTTGCCGAGAAGAAATAGAAAATGGGGACCTGGTAAAGGCTTAGTAAAGATATCAACATAGTTATCCTTGCCAGAGATGAATTTAACACACAAATCGTGCCGAAGCACTTTCTTTCAAACATAAAGAAAATTTACTTCAATGTGTTTTTGTTCTCTAGAGTGAAAAACAGGATTTGAAGCCAAGGCAATAGCTAAAACATTATCATACCAGAGAACTGGGATATGGTGAAGAAATAAACGAAGTTCTTTGAACAAGATACGAAGCCAAGCTAACTTTGTTGCAATAGTGGCCAAGGCACGATACTCAACCTCAGTGGAGGAGTGAGAGACTATAGATTGCTTCTTGGAGGACCAAGAAATGGGGCTATAGACAAGAAAAACCAACAAACTAGCGGTGGACTTCTTGTCAATAGGGTCACTAGCTCAATCAGCGTCTGAGAAAGCCGACAAAGTGAGAGGGCCTAGGGAGAAGTGAATCCCATGATGCAAAGTCCCTCTAACATATCTAAGAACATGTTTGGTAGCTTCTAAATAAGTGGTGGTAAATTTTATCTGTTTATTTAGAGGTCACTCTGAACTAACTCAAAAATAAAAGAACCTTAAGTGATGCTCAAATTAATATGAAAGATTTATTAGATATATGTTAGACTTGTTTATTCCCTCATAAACAAAATGACCATTTTTTGGTTAAAACCGATGGTCTTCCATCTAGTGGGCGGAAAAAAAAAAAAAAAAAAAAAAACTGTGGATTTCTTTTTCTAATGGGATTTTATTTTATTTCTTTTTTGGACGGGATTTTATTTATTTTTCTAGTTAGGATGGTTTTGTCTTTAGGTAATGTTTGTTTCTCAAAAAAAAAAAAGAGAAAAAAGAAAAAAGGAAGATGTTATGAACGACCGTCAAAGGCTTAAACCTTAAAGCTTCAATTCCAAAAGCTAGCTTTTGATTAAGGCCAAGTTCAAGTTTGAGTTTTTTAAAGCATTACAAAATTGAACCATGGCAACCTAGCCCAATGACACATCTGACCAGGGTTGCTAATGGGTTAGTCTCGCGTCCAACTTGACCTTGGGTCTATTTAAAAAGTTTCACCCCAAGCCCAAGGTTGTGGGTGTGATATGCCAAATTGCCAATTCAGTACTTAGGATGGATAAGAAGTAAAAACCTTTTTTTTTTTTTTTTTTTTTTTAATTCAATAGTAGTTATAGTGAGGGAGATAAGCTTTAAACCATAGACATTTCTATTTGAAGCATTAAAAAGTGCTAGTTGAATTGCAAGGTTTTTAGCAAAATATTAATTTTAAGATGAGTTTGTCGAATATTATTTCAATTAAGTCAAAACTTAATAAATAAGGTATGAGTTTAGATGAGCTTAATTTTATTAGTTTAATTTGTTTGTTATATAAAATATAGTTGTATCTTTAAAATATTATGTTTAAAAATTTTGCATATTCTCTTATCTTTTATGCGTAATTTACTATATGATCCATAAACTTATCTTTTATATATAATCTTAGATTATGATTTACAATTTAAACAATTGATTGATGACATAGCTACTGATCTTTGATTTTCTGGAAATTTTGTATGCATTGAGAATATAAAAAGAAATGTAATCCAATTACGCATTTGCCAAAATTTACAGACACTAAAATGATATTAAGTAAAGTTGTAGCCTTCAACTATAATTAAGTTTGTAGTGAAACTTTGTCCATAATCTTATCCAAATGAGTAATAAAGGAAAGAAAATTTTAAGATGACCAAAAGTTACATGCTTTACTAAAAGGGTTTTGGCTTACCTCGAGTACTTTTAAACTCGAATCTTCTTTTATTTTAATAAGAAACTGTCACATCACTAAATAACTAAATTAAATGTGAAAATTAAAATCCACTACCTCTTGTCATTGTGTATTTAAAACAAAAAGAGATTTTTAATTTAAAAAGTACTGAAGGTAACCCAAACCTTTACTAAAACAAGGCAGCCGTCACATTTAATGATGTCTCTTTTCACTATTAAATTTACTTAGAAAATGGAGTTGGACCATTTGGTTATTAATTCAGTCCTTGAGCAAGGGTCAATCATTCAATCCCACAAATTTAAAATTGTTGCAAAGATTAATTAAACATTTAATAAACAAATATATAAACTTTAATAAAAGAAAATTTTAAGTTCACCACAGGTTACATGCCTGGCTTAACTAGGCAGCGGCAGCCACCAATGAAGACCTCCTCTCCATGAGCAAGTGTCAAGTCAAAAATTCATTAATGGTGCTAAGTTTCTTTAATTGAGATGGTTGAGTATATTAAACCATATGACCTGTATTACTATTTCAACACAATAGATTTTTGTTTTTTCAAACAAGTATGTAATTCATTGATCAATATAGTACAAAATTTAAGGATAATATATATATTATCCTTAAATTATCAAATATATATATATATATATATATTATCCTTAAATTATCAATTTATATATATATATATGGATAAGAAGTAAAAACATTAATTTGTTTTTTTTTTGATAATTAATAGTAGTTATAGTGAGGGAGATGAAATTTAAACCATAGACATTCCCATTTGAAGCATTAAAAAGTACTAGTTGAATTGCAAGGTTTTTAGCAAAATATTAATTTTAAGATGAGTTTGTCGGATTGAATATTATTTCAATTAAGTCAAAACTTAATAAATAAGGTATGAGTTTAGATGAGCTTAATTTTATCAGTATAATTTATTTGTTACATAAAATATAGTTGTATCTTTAAAATACGATGTTTAAAAAGTTTGCATATTCTCTTTTGAACAATGAATAAACAAAAGAAAATTTTAAGTTGATCAGAAGTTATACTCTTGATGTATAATACCATTTTCATGCAATAAAAAGTCTATTTTGTTTTATCCAAAGCCAGCTTAGGCCTAGGCCTGTGGCTTCCTATGCCTCCAAAAAAAATAATTATAAAATGAAAATAAATTTTAGATGCTTTTAACGTATAGCTTCATTCATTACACATTACCTCCACACCATCTCTTTGATTTGAAGACCACTCTGAACTAACTCACAAAAAAAAAAAAAAAAAAAAAAACAAACAAACAAACAAACAAACAGTAAGTCCTCAAATATAAAAGATTTATTAGTATATGTTAGGCTTGTTCCTGTATTCCCTCACAAAGGAGAGTACCATTTTGGTAACTTAAAACCATGGTTTAGTCTTTTGAGTAATAAGTTTCCAAGTTTTGAAGGACTATCAAACAATGGCTAAAATGTCAAATTTCAAAAGTTAGTAGAAGCTATTCAGCGAAAAAAGAAGAAAAAAAAAAAGAAAAAAAAAAAAGAAAAGAAAAAAAAGCTAGTAACAGCTGCTTCTTGAATGCATGAACTAGAATTTCATCAAAGCCTAGTCCAACCTTCAGAATTTAGCTTATCAAAATTGACCCATAGCACAACTCAGCCCAATAATACGTCTGACTAGGGCTACTCATAGGCTCAGTCCCACATCCAATCTGACCTTGGGTCTATTTTAAAAGTTTTCACTTTTCACCTAGCCCAAGTTTATTGGTCTTATCTCCTCTAATACTTGGGGATGGATAAAAAGTAAAAAAAACTTAGTTTTATTTTAATGGGTTTTTTATTAGACTGAATATTATTCCAATTAAGTCAAAACTTAATAAATAATTTATGTACATTTCGATGAACTAATGGGTTTATTTTCATTATTATATAAAATCATAGTTACATCTTGAAATATGTTATGTTTTAAGAATTTGTATATTCTATTTTGATATGAAAATGGAAAGGTTTCTCTCTAAGTTAGTTTAGAGAGAAGTCCTTTAAATTCCTCATATATCTTTTTATTAGATGTGAATTTTGAATATTTAATCGTTGGATTGCATTTTTTTTTTTTTTTTAATATAAGATAGAAATTCTACTCTAACTTAATTTAAGTATATATGTGTGTGAAACTCCCTCTTGGAGACTTGAACCCCGACTTTTACCCCCTACCTCACAAGCACTTATATTTGTGAAGTAACCATCACACTAAGGGTGTGCGGTGGTAATTGCATGTTCTTATTATATCTTCTATGCTTGCAAAATTTTAACAAGATTAAAAATCAATAGATATGTCATTAATCAAATGTTAAACCTTCAAAAAAAAATTTCTCTAAAATTATGCACAAAAAATAGCTTTATTGATTGAATAGTAAATACCATAAAATATGAACAAAAATTGACATACGTGTTAAGAACATGCAATCCAACGATTAAATTTTCAAGTTTCACTTCTAATAAAAAGATATAGGAACAATTTGAAGAATTGTTCACCAAACTTGTTTGGAGAAAAACCTTATTCAATGAAAATAAATTTAGGACAAAGTTTGGTTACTATTAAGTTTTAAATATTTAAGATTAAATGTTTAGTTTCCAAATATTTATATGTTGGCAAACCAAGAACAAAAACATATCTAGATTAAGTATTAGACATTGCTTAAATTTGTCCAAGTCAAGTTTCAAAAACTATCAAACTGTAGAAAGAAGAATCAAGCCTTTGTGAAGCTTGACCGATCGAAAGTTAGGTTCGACCGATTGAAAATTGTATTCTATAGATTTTATATTAGGCCCAAACCCTTTAAAAACGTATAGGGTTTCAATCCAACACTGCCTAGTATAAAAGGAAAAAACCTAATCATGTTTTAGAAGCTCTTGGAAGTCTTGTGAGTTACTCCTATAAGATTTATGAGGTTTATGTACCTTCTAACTTAATAAGCATCTACCGGAATGAGATCTACAATCAAGAACCGGTGGAAACAAGTTGCTCCATAAAGATTTACTATTGATGGTGACCTGAAACCTTTTGAGTGGGATCTCAAAATCACAAACGAGGAGTTTGTGTTCAGCAAATTCAAGATAGAAGAGTCCATGGAATTGGAGCTACATGTGGTCGTGTTAGTAAGTTTTACATGAGGTAGCTTTAGATTTAGGGGTTTAAATCTATTGTAATCTTTCATTCTATCATAGTGGATTTGTTTACCTTTAGGATAGTTAGGTTAAATCCTCCCTAGACTTTTACCTTGAAACGGTTGGTTTTATTGGTTTTCTTGGGTCATCATATTAATGTCTTCTTTACTTTTCCGCACCAAGTAACATGTTTGCTTGTGTTTTGTTGTGAAATTTTAAAGTACTTGCAAGTGTATGAACCGTACCGAAATATAGTTTGACAAAAACGAGTTTAAATCCACAGAAACTTGAATGAGCATAGGAAAATTAATCAAATCTTAACCAAATTAATCCTAATCTAGTTTAATAAAAATTGGTTGTTTGCAATTAAATATACTAAGCAAATAATTAAACTAAGAAAAGATATAATATAAAGCAGTAAAGAGATGTAAACAATCTAAAGAAAAGAATTAAGGTTTTGGAATCCGTCTTGTTAATTCATATCAGCATATATTTACGATCATTAATTTTTCCTAACCACTATATGATAATCTAGAAATCAATCTTGTTACCATGGAAAATATTATCATTAAAACTTTTATTAAATATCTAAAGCATGCTTTTCTTCGCTTCCTAGGTATAAAATCAAATCATCAATTGTATCCATAGCCAAACAAATCACAAGAGATATCCAATTTTAAAATCAAGAAATAACAAACCAAGCATTCAATTCATTAAGACAAATTCTAAATCATAAGAAAAACATGATTGAACTCATATCTAGAATCTCATCTTAGTCAATTGATATGAAGAAAAAATAATTTAAATCATTAAAGAACAAATATTGTGGGAAAAATCAAATAACATAAATAATATAGATAATCCTCAACAAGTTTTCATCCTCAACCTCAATTATAAATTTAGCTACTCATAACAATTGAAATAAAACACAAGAATAAAATACTAAACATTAAACTAGACAAATTATTAAAACTAACTGTCATGGAAGAAAACCAAAGAGGTAGCCACGACCTATATGTTTAGCTCCCAACCATCCTCTAAATTTTTCCCTAAAAAGCCTTTAAATAGGTCAAGGAATCCTATTAGAAGTTGAATTCCAGTTTGGAGAAAATCTCAAATTTTCAGGCTTCACTTAATCAACGATGTTGGCCCATTTAGCTTCAGAATTTAGACTTTTAGTAAAATACAAAGTTGTAGCTCTTTAAGTTCACTTTCCAGTCCAACTTGAATCATCGCGATTGGACATCTGAACCAAAAGTTATGTCAAAAATACTAACTGATGCGCAGGATGGAATTCTAATCCGAATTGGATTTGGATTCGGTGCAAATTTCTTTTGATTCCTTGCTCCAATTGGACTTAAATTTAATTGGGTTAGCCTTCTTTTGATTCCTTCTTTAACACATGTGTGAGTGGTACACCATGCCTTGCTCCAAGGGCTTATAAGGCATGCGTGGGGCGCTTCTCTAACCGATGTGGGACTCCAAGGATGCAGTGTAAAAGGCTACAAGGCAAGCCCTTGGCCCGAAGATCTGTCCATCCAAGGTTCCCACACTCGGGGACGAGGACAAATCCGTGTGGGCTTGGCTCTTCAAAGCGGACAATGAGCTGAGTGTGCGCAGGAAAAATCCCTCACATTATCTTTTATGCATAATTTTACACTACAAAATTTTACAATTTAAACAATTGATTGGTGACATAACTATTGATTTTTGATTTTCTGAAAATTTTGTATGCTTTGAGGATATAAGAAGAAATGTAATCTAATGGTGAATTTGTCAAAATCTATAGCCAATAAAATGATATTGAGTGAAATTGTAGCCTTCGACTATAATTAAGTTTATAGCAAAACTTTGTCCATAATCTTATCCAAATGAGTAATAAAGGAAAGAAATTTTAAGTTGACCAGAAGTTACATGCTTTACTAAAACATGGCAGCCGTCGCCTTTAATGATGTCTCTGTTCATTATTAAATTCACTTAGAAAATGGATTTGGACCATTTGGTTATTAATTCAGTCCTTGAGCAAGGGTCAATCACTCAAGCCCACAAATTTAACATTGTTGCAAAGATTACTTAAACATTTAATAAACAAATATATAAACTTTAATAAAAGAAAATTTTAAGTTCACCACAAGTTACATGCCTGGCTTAACTAGGCAGCGGCAGCACCAATGAAGACCTCCTCTCCTTGAGCAAGTGTCAAGTCAAAAATTCATTAATGGTGCTAAGTTTCATTGATTGAGATGGTTGAGTATGTTAAACCATATGACCTGTATTACTATTTCAACACAATAGATTTTTGTTTTTTCAAACAAGTATGTGGTTCATTGATCAATATAGTACAAAATTTAAGGACTTGTAGTTAAGTTTCGTTCTGAGTAGTGTATATATATATATATGTGTATGTGTGTGAATGAGAGAGAGAATTTTTTTTTTTCCCTTCTAAAGATTGTGGCTTAACACCTTAGAGCATCCACATTAGTGAAGATATATTTTTTAGCTTTTAGCAACTCAAATATCTGTTTTATCTATTTTCCCACCGCACTTTACAATACACCCAATATCAATGGTTCTATTTTAACATACAAAACATTAAAATAATATAAACAATCATTAAAATAACATAAAATACACCCATAGCAACCACCCACTGCCCAACCAGCCACCACAAGAAACAAATGCAACCACCACCACAACACAACTAACTAGCAACAAACACGCTCACCACCGCGATCAGACCCATAACCCGCATCACCACCATGACCCAAATTGTGACCCATGACCCAACTCCATAAAAGATCAAACGGATCACAACTCAAATGGGCCCATCGAAGCTAACGACAACAACAATCACCACTACCGCCACAGTGATTAGACCACCAACCAAAGAGCGTGAGTGAGAGAGAGAGAGGGACGAGCAAGAAAGGGAGATTCAGAGAGAGGAAGAGAGACAAGCATGAGAAAGAGAAGAGAGTTAGAGTGAAGAGAGAGACAATAAACCCAATAAAATAGAAAATACCAGTTGCTACAGTGAGCTAGTACTAGTACCAGTTTACTATAGCAAGTTGTCAAATTTTTTACATATAACACCACAAATTTAGCACAGTTTTTGTAGTTTGTGGTGCTAAAAATAACATTTTAGTAATTTAACACTACTAATACTAATGCTCTTAGTAATTAACCACTTCAATTTAGTTATTAAATTTGTAATATTTTAAGATTTAACAGAATTTAAAACATATTAGTAGCTCCATAGAGACACTGCCCAATAAATTTCCCATGTAGGCTCACAGAAAAGAACGTAGGCGGTGGCAGTTTGAATTTGAGGTGTCATGGCCTCAGCTATAGGCTATATAAGTAGTTTTATAGTCTTGGTTTATTTACTATAGTCATGGCCTCACCTTGGTTTATTTACTATAGAATTGACAGATCCATAGTGTAGTTTTATACAAGTAGTGGATAATATTATTATCAATAACAAGTTGCTATACGACTATAATTAATCAATAGATTTATAGTGATTTTTTTAAAAAAAATTGGTACGATTTATTGATTTATTTATATAATAAATATCGTATCAGTAATAAATCCATACGAAAGTAATATGTTATTCTAATAAAAATTTATTATCTTAAAAAATTGTATAAAAAAATTTTATATCTCTAATGTTGCTCATATATAATATACAAGAGCAGGATTCCATAATTGTAAAAAATTTGAGTGATAGCAATTTTTGTAGAGTTTTACTTCATGCTTGTATTAATAGGCTTCTTCAGATAGCTAGGTAATGTATTTCTTGTAACATCGTTTTTTGAGTATCATATGTTATTTTTAAAAAAGTAATAATAATAATGTTTGGCTTACCTTATATTTGGATATTATATACATATACATATACATATATATATATATTTTTTAATTGTATTTTCTTTAAAGGACGGATATACAGCTATTTTTAGTCAAAATAAGCTATTGAGAATAAACTCATCTACAGTTCTTACGTAACACATGAAAATTTCCAAGTGAGTTTTGGAGCTTCTTTTTGATGGGTTTCATTCTCTCTCTCTCTCTCTCTCTCTCTCATAAAAGGAGGACAAAAATTTCATTTGAATATAACTTATTTTGTTAAAAGATGAAAATTAAAAATACTGTATCAAAATAATTTTTAAATGTATAAATAATGCTATGAGCCTCATTTTTAATATTTTTTTCTAAATAAAGTGGTTGTAGATCTCAAGAACAGTGTGTAAATAATGTATAAACAGTAAAATTTGTCTCCTAACCATTGAAACGCGTGAAAAAAAAAAAAAAAAAAAAAAAAAAAAAAGCAAAACGCCATAGGCAGGATAATTCCTATCCAATCGATCACACGAAATTCTAGTATGTAACCAAAAGTACAATATCAGGAATTTGGAATTTCAGTCATACCAAATTAGTTCACGGCTTTTTAGCTTGCGTTTTTTGTTTTCATGCTTTGACAGGGAACAAAAACTGTGTCAGAAACAATAAACAAAGGCATAGGCAAGCAAGCACCAAAAAAAAATCACGTCAGCCTACTACTTTCTAGAGGAATTTCCTTGTACAGAATAGCTTACTGATGTGGTCAGTACAGTGCAGTGCAGTGCGGAGATAGCGAGGAGATATATTCTTCCTAGTCTTTTAACTCACTGAATAAGATTAGAACATATATAATTCTTTTTTTTTTGGGTCAAAAAAACATATATAATTCGTAGATATGGAAATTATTTCTTCATATCCATGTAAATAGGCTTAGTTCCAAGGGAATAACTGCTTCACTCCCTTCAACACTAGCCTCTTGCTTGTTTTAGGTCGAACTAAGAGAATTATTATATATATAACATACATCCTTAGAAAAATGATTTCTAAATATGGCAAATGTTAACAAGCACTGTTCGGTACTTGTTAATGTTGCACTAATATGGGTTTCATTTGATAAAAAAATTGAAAAAAAAAAAAGACATAAAATTGACCTCATAATTTATTTTAATATATTTTTTTTTCTCTCTATAATTTATATACATGTGTGTGTGTGGGATATGATATTCAAGTAGATGAGTTACTATTACATGTAATAATGTGAGTTAGTATTTACTAGCTAGAGAATACTAGCTAGCGAATATGTCAGCTTCCACCCAATTTACTTTCGAGAATCAAAGCCATTCTATTCCCGATTCATGTTAGTGGTATTGACCGCATTTCCTAGGCTTCATCTCTAAGCGGGGAATTTGAGCTTAAGGATGCCTATAGACTAGCGAGCTTGAATACTGATAATCTGGCAGTGAACTCTTTTGTGGACAATTAGGTGTGGAAGACTAACACCATGCCCAAAATTAAATGTTTTCTGTGGCAATGTGTACATCATAGCATTCCGGTAAGAGAAGTTTGTGAGGGTCTTTTTTTTGGACAGTACCCAGGCCCAAGTAGAAACAAGGATCCTGGGCCCTTTAACAAGGATCCTGGGCCCTTTACTTGTTGTTTTGGTGGACTGGGCTTGGTTCATCGTAGATAAATGGGGCTAATTACAAACCAAGTTGTGCACAAGTCACATAAAGCTCCTCAAGACGAAAATGTGATTCCTCCTAAGCAATAAAAAATGCCATTATAAGTGTTTTAGTGTCACAAAATGACCATTTACTCTTAAAAAATAAGTAAAATAAGTATTCATAATATTCACAGTGAAAAGAAGATTGAAATAGAATATTTAAAACTTATCTTTTATTGTGTAAACATTTAAAAGAGTTCTTTCACTTGGTACCCCGGGCGTACTGTCATGGTACCTTGGGCGTACTGTCGTGGTACTCTGAACATATTGGACTTGTAAGAACCCAAAATGCTGATTCTTTGAACCATACGATCTTTCTCCATGCTTATTATGCAATGGAGTTTTGTCCTTTCCTTTACCTCTATAGGTCCTATATAAGAACATGCTATACAATACACATATCTTCAAATAATTATTAGTTTCTTAGATTTGGATATACATTTTAATACATATACATATATGTAAATGAGTTTCATGAGAATGATTCAGCCACAAGGATCCTGACCCCAATTCTCACAGACTTAGTGCTTTTGCTTAAGACTTGTGGGATTTGGAACTCAAGTCCAAGTGGCTTTACTTGGGCATTGCCTTCCAAGATAGTTAGGTGAGAAAGATTTTTGTGGGAGAAAGTGATATCTGATGTGTGCATGTTTTGGCATATGTTTCTTTGGAAGTTAAGTGTGTCTAAGGCCCAAGTTGAAGTGAGGACCTCAGTAAAAAGACTCAGCTTTTGGTTGAGTAAAAGGAAAACTAGCAAGCAAGAATATATGTATTGAACAGCAAGAAAGCAGCAAAGGAAAACAATGTAATAAGGAAACACACGAAATAACTGTTAAAGATCCTCAAATCAGTATGAAATATTACATTATTTTTCTTAATTGTTGATTACAATGTGCTCACTAAGACGTGTTACAAGGTCCACATAAGCTCAAAAATTATAGACTTAGATCTAAGCCTCTAAAACTTGCAAAGTTTGAATCCCTTTGAATCCAAGTATGTTCTATAGTGGTTATTTTTTGGATACCGAGTGATATTTCCCTACTTTCTTTGAGTTTTTAACAGAGTTTTCTCAATGATTCTGTTGTGATTTTCTATTACTGAATCCCCTTTTAATGTTGCCTGCCTTCCTCTTTTATAGTGTGTGAGAGTGCCTTTTTTGTGACACTCAGGCCCAAGGATCTCGAGCCTAAATGAAAAGGAGGATTTGGTGAACCAGGCCTTGACTCACCGCAGCTAACGAGCTGTTTAAGAATCAAGTGGGATGCAGAGAATACTCCTGACAATATAAAGAAAATGACAAGCAAGGATATCGAAGAGTGCCAAAAATTAGCAAGATAAATTCGAAAGGAAAGAAAACAGGATTAGCAAAGCGATAAGAAATTAATGATGAGGGGATCCTGGGAAATATGAAGCATGTTTCATTAATATATATTATCTGTTGGATTATAGAAAGCTCACTAGGACGTGATACAAGGTTCAATCAAGCTCAAAAATTACAGTCTTGAATGGCTATTTCAGCCTTCAAAACTTGCAAAGTTTGATTCTCGTTGAATCCGAGTATGTGCAATAGTGGCTTTTACAGGATACCAGGAAGCAATATTTGTTTTTCCCTTAGTATTTTCCCTTCTGCACAGATTTTCTGATAGTTTTTCCTAGAGAATTTCTTCTTTCTGGTGTTTCTCTCTTTTTTTTTGTTGCCCTTTCTTCACAACCCATCCCCTTCTTTTATAATGGAGTTTTTTGGTCTTCCCGGGGAATCGTTGGTTCCCCTGTTTTGCTCTTTTGCAAACAGTGTATGTCCTGTTCCCATCGTCTCGGTAAGTCCCTTTTCCGTTTTTTCTCATTTTTTCCTTCTTTCAACTCTGATTCTTTTGAAAGTTCCTGGTTGGACATCTTCTTTGGGACGTGCTGAGGTATGCCCTTCTCGGCATCCCCATTTCTGGCGTCTTCCACTTTTCCCTTTTCTTTCCTATTTGGGTGGAATCCTGTTCTGCCATTTTGAAAGTCGTTTGTTATCATTCTTCTTCCCTGTCCTGGTTCCCCGAGGCCTTTTCTGTCTGTGCCATGAGAGGTCGCTCGCGCTCTTTTTGCTTTTGTTTCTTGTTTTCTTCTTCTGTCTTTTTCTATCGAGCTGTCCCAGTCTTCCTTTTTTCTTTGTGCCTGAAGGGATCCGCGCCTATTGATGGTTCCTGAAGATCCTTGCTTTTTATCCTTTGCCGTGGTCCTCCTTTTCTTTTGGATGTTTCTTTTTCTGGGCTTCAGGATCCTCTGGGCCTTTCTTTTATTCCCTCATGGGTCTCCTGTATCTACTACTTTGGGCTAAGCTTGAATTTCCCTTTTGGGCTTGACTTATTCTTTTTGGGCTTATTTCACTATGACCCTTTTTAGACCTCAACATAGTGTCATTTTAGGGTTTGGGGTATCACTGATTCCCCCCCTTTAGCTCTTTAGGTATCAGAGCCCCTATTATGCCAGCCATTCTGACGGCTGATTCTTTCTCTGTTTCTCATAGTTTTCCTCTTTTAATCTTGTTTTCCTAAAACCCACTTGATGACTTTCCATTCCGGGGTGTCCTTGGAGAGATGACCTTCACCCTCTCTTTTTTCAAGGCTTCTTACCTTTTAGACTCAGCTTTTTGGCTGTCTTTCTTTGTTGTCATTTTTCCCAAGTGAGCAGAATCCATTCCTGCTAGGTTGAAGGTTTTCTCAGCCACTTCCCCTTATAGTTCTTCATTTTGGGTTCCCCGAGGTACTGGCCTTTTATTCATGAATTATCACTCTCCAAGCTTTTCGGTTCTTTGCTACACCACTGGGTGTTTGAGAAAGACATATCTGTTCTTCGTTTCTTGTATTTCGTGGTACCCCTTTTGAGCTGTCTCAATCACACTTTAGCTGTACTGCACGTCTCGAGGATTCCGAGCCTTTGACAGCTTCTAGGGATTCCGACCCAGTTCTTTCACTGGACTCCCTTTGATTTTCTGATTCTGGATAGGTTGGGCTTTTTCTTTCCTCCCTCCATTTCATGGGCCCTAAGGCTTGTCCCTTCATGGGTTTTGGGTTTACCATCCTTTTCCCTTGTGGTGAGCTCAATTCTTTTAATATTACTTTCTATGGGGTTGGTCCATTG
The DNA here is from genome assembly GCF_932294415.1 of Quercus robur. Taxonomy (NCBI): domain Eukaryota; kingdom Viridiplantae; phylum Streptophyta; class Magnoliopsida; order Fagales; family Fagaceae; genus Quercus; species Quercus robur. The sequence continues at coordinate 5,913,518 of NC_065538.1, forward strand.
TGCTATTTTTGGGCCTTGGTGTTATGAAATTTTGGTCCTCAACAAAGTTCTTGTGGCAGGAGGATTGAATCTCCCTGCTTCATGTCCGCTCTGTAATGGTCCATCAAAATCCACTATTCATGTGCTGAGAGATTGCTCTATAGCTCAACAGGTATGGAACTCCTTATTTCCACCTATGCTTCCTAACCTGTTCTTTGGAATCAACCTATTAGATTGGCTTCGTCTCAATTGTAAATCACAGCAACCTTGTGCTCTTGGTATTCCGTGGGGGATTCTTTTTCCCATTGGAGTGTGGAACCTATGGTTACACCGGAATAGAGTGGTTTTTAAGAATGAAGCCCCTAACAAGATCTACAAATCTAATATTATTGCTAAGGCAGTTGAGTATGCCTTTCTTGGTGTTAATGAGAGTAAGAAAAGGATCCTGGGAACAATTTTTGTCCAGTGGGAGCCACCCTCACAAAATTGGCACAAGCTAAATACGGATGGATCTTCTGTTGGGAATCTTGGCCGTGCTGGGGGAGGGGGCATTATTTGAAATGCTAATGGTGAATGGGTGGGAGGTTATGCTCGTGCTATTGGAATCACTACCAGCACTGCAGCTGAATTATGGGTGCTACAAGATGGTTTAAATATGTGCATTGAGTTAAATCTTCCTGCTGTGATTATAGAGTTGGATGCAAAACTAGTTGTGGATCTCTTAAAGAAACCGGGTGGGAGTTTAAATGGGAATGATGTGATTATGGCAAATTGCAAGGAGAACCTGAAGAAAATACCAAGAACTATTATCAAACATTGCTTTAGAGAAGCCAACAAGTGCGCCGATGCACTCACAAGGAGAGGAGTTTTACTGTCACAAGACTTTTTTATCCTTTTGTTTTCCTCCTTCTAATATAGCATTGTTGCTTAGCTTAGATTCTGCTGGCACTCTGTATGAGCGTGTCTGCTCTAACTTTTATATTCCTGCTTCTGCTTAGTTAATGAAATTGCCATTCTTACCCAAAAAAAAAGAAAAAAAAGAATATGTCAAAATGACATATTACTATTATATGTAAAATTGTAAATTTGTTGCTACCTATCCAAAATGACAAAAAGAAAAAGAAAGAATCATTGACATGGGCATTATGTTATTCATATCACGTGATTTGATGGGACCTGCCATTTGAATTGACATTGGCATTATTATGTTATTTATATGACAATCTAACATGAAAAAAATAAAATAAAAAACACTAAAAATTTCTAGAATATGTAACATGAGTTAAAGGAATGTGATCTAGATTTTGTTATGGGCAATCTTGTTATTGATAAAACTACCATACCCACAAAAATATATATATTTTGAGAGAGATTCTTCAAAGTTTAGCATATATTTAAAATTTTTAAGTACCTAGTAAATATAGTCCAATATTGATAGGTGATACTAATATTACATACAGTAAGTAAAGACCAATTTCTAAGTAACAATTTTAATAAAGTTGGATCCTCGTAAACAAGGCATGCCATGAAAGTGACACAATCATTTTTAGATAAGTGTACGTTTGTCTCTATGTCATGATATATGTGGCATTGTTGCGATTTAATGTCAGTAGAGTGAACAAACTACCTTAAACATTTTTTTTTTCCACTGTGTAACTCTCAAAAAGTTGAACAAAATAAATTGTCTCAAAGTGGACAACCTAGTACATAGTGTGTGTTTGGATTCACGTTTGCGGACGTCTACGTTTTCACTTTTCAACGTTTTTTTTTCACACATTTCGAGGAGACAATTATCATTGTTCACATACTGTAACAGTACTGTTTACACACTGTTCACGCACTATTCATGGGACCCACAGCCATTTTATTCAAAAAAAATTAAAAATGGGTCCTATGGCTTTATTCACACATTTAAAAATTATTTTGCTATAGTGTTTTCAGTTTTCAGTTTTAGCAAAAATAAGTTCTATCCAAACGGACTCATAGTAACGCTTTAAAAATTTGATGCATTCAAGAATAGGGTTTTATTAATTTAAATTTTCTTTAATGGCTTGTACCCACCTTGTTAATATTTGTAATAATATAAATATTTATTTTTTGAGAACATAAATCTTTAGTCATTAATAAAATCGTATGCTTATTCCCATAAAGAAAAAAAAAAAAATCGTATGCTTACAAAAAAAAGGTTTTAAAATCATAACTTTAAAAATTATGTTGAGGCTTTTTTTTCCGCCTAATTAACTCAAGGGCGAGGGACATGCTAGACTTATTAAAGCAACAATTGTTTTTAACACAAATCAAATTATTGACGAAATAAGAGCGTCTCACAACGCACCTCGTACAAAGACAGAAATAAATATAGTCTAGTATTGGATTCTTGTTGTTATGAGATCAAAAAAAAAAAAAAAAAAAAAAAACAAAGATAGAAATGTAAATCAAATTATTGAGTTTTAAGGTGTAAATTTTGTGATTTCAATATATTAATTAGAGATAACATAATGTAGTTCAATATGGTGGCACTAAGTGAAATCTATATATCTATAATTGAAGTTTAATTTTGTGCCATTTGTTTTAAATTATTTATTTTTAGAGAAAGTTTTATTTCTTAATTTTGGAGTCAAATATGAGACTACATTATAAATATTTATCCAAATAAGTTATTACATACAACAACTAAATAGTCTAAAATTAATGAACATAATTTTTTTTTTAAATGGAAAATTTATATTTTCTACCTAATAATATTCTTACAAGACTTTTTAAAGAGTTAAAAAAAAAAAAAAATATATATATATATATATATATGTGGGGGATAAAATCTGTCAGCGGATGTTGGGCCGTAGTTCATGTACCAAGCCCAACCACGATAAGAAGAAAAAGGCAAGGGGCGAAGGATATCCCATCCTAACTATGATGGGCCGGGCCTGCTTAGGGGCGTCCGAGGAGGAGTATCTCCTCGGACTCGCCAAGTGAGTATCAAAATCGCACCTCCTACCTAGCGAAAGGTTACTCAATACGAAGGAATGGTGCATGGCGTCCAGGAAGGGGGGCAACCACAACTGCCGCATTAAATGCCAAGGAACAACTTTTCTAGCCGCATTAATGTAGAAGGGACAGAAAGGCCAAATCATCTTGGCCAGTGCAACTCACAGAAAAGAAAAAGGATGACCTACGGGACAGGCACTCAAGTGGAAGGTCAGATGGCTGACAAGTGTAGGGTCATGATCTTAAGAAGGATGCTATATAAGAGAAGAAGATCCCCATGGAAAAGGGATCGGAAGCTGAAGGAAGAAAAAGATAGAGAAGAAAGAGAAAGATAGAGAAGGAGAAAAGAGATAGAAGTATAAGAAACAGCCCCAGGGACCATTACTCCAAAGAGTTCGAAGGGATATTCTTACGTCCAACTGGTTGCATGGCATGATCGTAACTGCGTTTCCTCTGTCAAGAACTAGTTCTGTAACCTACTCTCTACAAATTCATTGTTGAGGGACTTTTGGGCCAGAATCACCCGCTTGTTGGGCTTGAGCCCCAAAATCGTGCCCCTACAATATATATATAAGAATGACTATCAATAATATTTAAATTATATATGTAAGAATTATACTATGCATCTTAATATATATCTTTTAAGTATATCCATGCATATGCATGAGATTACAAACTAGTATAAATAGAAATAGGATTCTAAAAAACAAAGACATAAATAAATAAATAAATAAAGAAAAAATAAAAATATAACTCAAAATAACAAATGGACAACAAAAAATTTACTTATTTCGACCTTAGGTCTCTACCAATAGATGGTGTTGAGGAGGAATTTTTACTAAAAATAAGAGGGTTATAATGGTAGCACAAAAATCAAATCTCAAATACACTTTAAAGAACTTTCTTATGAATAACAAAAATTTTAATTTAGAAAATGAATAGAGAGTGAGCTACATATATTTACTCCATAATTGGCTTGTCGTAGAACATAAACTAAATAAATTTTATATAAAATAGAAATCTTTTGACATTTTGAAATGTTATCTACCTAAGTAAGCTTTTGAATGTTCATAATTTTTTACATGTTCAATCTTATATATATTTGTTTATTTTATTTTGATTTGGGTTTTTATTTTGATCTCATAACAACAAGAATTCAATCCTAGACTCGCACCCAAACCCAAGTGGCATGTCATTCAGTCACATTTGGTTGTTCGTTCCCAATGAAGATCACACTTATTTTTTAGAAAAAGGTTTCTCTTTTATGCTTGCTTCTGCTTTCACTATCCAATAGTATGCATATATATGGAGCCACTACGTACTAACAGTTTCACCAACGATTTTTTTTTTTTTTAACTAAAGTATACTTTTGACACTGTTCATTGTTGGTTTTATTTTTATCATTTTACATTTCAAAATTTTTATTTTGTTCTCTTATATTTGAATCAGTTTTATATTTAACCTTTTACGTTTTCAAATTTATATATGGATGACAAAAAAAAAAAAAAATCGAATTTTAAAAGCCAACATTGTAATTTAGTATTTATCTTTTCTTTGTTTACTATTCAAACCAACTGGTCTTCAAATTCAAAGGTCATAATGCCCGTATGGCAAGTGGTAACTAACACCTTAATTACTTGTACAATTTGTTTAGCCTCTATTTCTTATTAGGTAGTATTGTATTATTCAAACAATTTTTTTTTTTAGACTTCACCTAATCTTAGGCAAGTTTAAAGTCTCCTCCTTATTCATTGAAATTTATTTTACCCAAATATTAAAATTAGGATGACTTTTACCTTAGTAAGTCAATGATGGATTGAATATAACTTTGTGTTTGAAAGGAAAATAAACTAGTATGTGAGATTTGGTTTAATTGATTATGGAATTTCTAAATCTAAATAGTATAGTAGTAAAAATGTAAAATAGAAGCATTGAAATTTTTGAACTTTCTTCTGTGTTGTAACATAAAATTTTGAAAATTCTTAGTTCTCAACATCAAAATCGTAATTTTTAGATCCAAATTATAACTCACCTACTAAAGTTCATACTTTCATTTTTCACTTCAAATTCTCCTATTGAAAATATTATTTTGGTATTTACACTGGATTTTTCTTTATTTTGCCTTTGAAATGTAGGTAAGATATGCAATATCTGTTGCTTTGTGGGAAAAATTATTGAAACTAATCTCATATGATTTAAACATCTGAATGTAAAATTTCATAAACTTCATGCAAAACATAATTATTGTAGGTGACTAGATATGGGGACTGGACCACCCAAAGCAAACAGATTTAGGCCGTACCATTGTCTTTGTTGTACATGACACGTTTAATCAAACATAATAGATACTTACATTTGTCAAACAGTGGTAGATAGCAATAACTTGATGTATTTGTCTTCTTCTACTTCTCTTCTCCTATAAAAGGAGAACAAACTGGTTTTATAAGAAACAACGAGTACTGTAACACATACTTCCCAAACAGTAGAAAGCCCTTTTCTTTTAAAAGTTTTTCAGTAAGTGTGGAAGGAGCTAACTACTATCTTTTAGAGTCTGTAAGGTATGTTTGTATTATATATTGAGAAAGCATACATGTCTATATCATTATTTCTCTCTTTTTTTTTTTTTTTTTTCATTAAGTCTTTTGTATTCTTTACTATTATTATTATTATTATTATTATTATTATTATTATTATTATTATTATGTGTTGTTTTGTTTTTAACTGTTGTGAACTTCATATACATGTATTTGCTTTAAAGTTTATATCATCAACCAGTTTTTGAGCCGAAGTTAGGCAAATATTTGGCGTAAAGGAACCAGTTTTAGACATTGTAAAGCATATATTTGGTCTTAGATACCAACAATAATCTAGAATGGATCATATAGTAATGATAGTAATGATAAAATAGAATGTATCAACTCTTGGTTGATATGCGAAAGAGGGTTATAGATACATATTGCATATAGAACGTGAAAATAATATAAATAGTATTAGACTATTAGTGCTGAACTAAATATAGAGTATTAGTGACAAACTTACTCCCTCGTGATATTTTTGAAGTAATTCAGCAAAGGCTTGAAAAACAAGAAGTACAGATTAGAAAAAAATACTTGCTTAGAAGTCATGAATATTTCAATATGCATGAAGAAATACTAAAACTAACATATCTTATTTATCATGAAAGACTTGAGGAGGGATATTAAGTTTAAAGGGCATTATATTCTAGTGATAATTATAATATCTTTCGAGTTCTTACTTCTTAGTTTGTTGTAAAAGCGACTCATATTGTCTTTGTAAGGGTGTGTTTGGATACTGCTTATTTTGCTGAAAACTAAAAACTAAAAACACTATAATAAAATAATTTTTAAATGTGTGAATAATACCGTGAGACCCATTTTTAATGAAAGTTTCGTTGAAAAAAAAAAGGTTGAGATTTGTAGGTCCCGTGAACAATGCACGAGACCCATTGTAAAAGCCACCATAGCCACAAAAACGCGCTTCTAAAAAAATAATAATAAAAAAACACAGACGTAGACTCAGACACATTTCATCAATATCCAAACGAGTACTAAGTCTCATCATAATTATTTGGAAAATAATAATTTTCAAATGTCATTTGAGGTGATTTTTTTTCCATTTCAGGTAAAGCCAAGTTTGGCCGATCGTAAGTGTTTGTAAGTTACTGTAATTATTTTGAATTAAAATTAAGTTGGCCGGTGATACCACCATAGTTATCCATTATTTTGTGGTTATACATTACTTTGAAGTATGTTATCTCTAACAAACATTATTTTTTTTTACATCTATTTTCTGATAGCACTACCTCTCCCATATGTTGCATTTTTCATCTACTACTTCATCTTAGTCAGTGTTTACTGTTCTTTCTTTTGGTGGTAGGCTGAGCCTCCCGTTCATTCAAACTGTTTATTATTTTGTGATTACCTGTTTAAGCTAATCCTTTGCTTCCCAGTTATCTTTTCCTTCTTGTCTTTGTTTCTTTCCCACAATTTGTTGCAGATGTGTACTAAGCTAAGTTCTGTGAGGAGATGTTATCCAGTAAGTCTAGGAGTAAGCCCGGTTTTGTGTCCGTTTGCTGCCTAGTAAGTCTAGAGTACCGAGGTTGCGTGTGAACCTGCGTCAAACAGTAAAGTCCCGTGTGAGTCGTTAGTCAGGTGGGCGTTAGGCATTGAGGGTATGAGCGATAGGGTTTGTAAACACCAATAATAGGGAAAAGTGGCGGTCAGTAGTAGCAAACACCACAGAAGGCGTCCGAGCGGCGGTAAGTTGGTAACTAGTCACAGAAGGCGTCCATACACTCCCTGTTTCAGATCTAAGGTTAGATCCAGAAATTGGAAGATAAAGGTAGTCTAGGTTGTAATTGATTTCTTAGCCTTTTAATCCAGAATGATAAATAGGATGTTTAGAAGGAGTGACTCTTCCACTTCCATTAGATCTAGCAGTACAAACCCTCCTGAGATTCCACAAGAAGATGGAACAATCAACTCAGAGTCGTACCAGCTTTCAGATCTAGATCAGAAGTTAGGAGATTGGAACATACCCAAAGTTCCCACAACCCAAGTCTATAACTCTTCGTCATGGTCCTTGAAAAAGTCTTTCAGAACGGACTACCATGTTAGGACTATAGAACAAGTTTATAGCATTAACAAGGAATATGAAACTTGTTATTTGTTATCCCCTGCAGCCGTGAAAGCTCACAGGGAAAATGGTCATAGATTCCTCCACATAGGACTTGTCCAAGTTGGAGTAAAACCATTGATCAGAGAAGGTTTGAACAACTCGATCCTTATGGACCTTAGAGACACCCGTCTTATCAGATTTAATGACAGTCTTTTAGGAACCATAGAATCCAGTTTGAGTAACGGTCCAGTTCACTTCGACTGTTTCCCAAACCTCACTGTTGCACTTGACGACCCTCACATCTTGAAGGTCCTCACCCTCAATATTAAAACCCATGGAACCCTTGTGTTACATGGCACCAAACAGCTTGCTCTTATATACAGAGTGTATTATAATTGCATGAGGACGAACATGTCCATCCAAGCAGTTGATAAGAGAAAGGCAGGTGAAACCACTCTTATCCAAACCTCAGATGTTAGATCCACCATTTAGGTACCAAAAACCCTGAAATGGTCTGAAATAACATTCCCAGCACAATGGACTCTAGAGAATGAAAATTATCCTCTACAGATCCAGAACCCTGTTAGGAACCCAAATCTAGATTATGTCCAGCAGTTAGCCGATGGAACGGTTAGACTTAGCTTTGACCAGTCTAGGTTCAGGTCACCTTTAGAGTATGATGAACCCAGGCCCAGATCCGCATTAGATCTGCACCAGGAAACATACCAAGAACCAAGGTCTAGATCCATAGATCTACGCCAGCCCCTTAGGCAGCCAACTATCTTCTTGAAAGATAGACCTGCATCTCAGTATAGTTCGTCTAGAACACGAACCCCCTTCCCTACGTCTAGAAGAGACTTAGGTCCACAGTTTCAAGGTGTTAAAGACCACTCCCAGGTTAGTACCCCTTGTTACACAGCCAAACAAGACTCAGTTGCTGATCAAGAAGAAGATAGCAACAGTCAGGACAGTCTTAAACCTCCCTCACCATCAGGATCTGATTTTAGAAATCCTATTCAGCAAGAAACTGAATATGACCATCAGCTCCTAATGTTGACGAAAGAGTTCATCCCTGATATGGACGCTCTTGAAAAGGAATTTAATTCTGAACAGAACAGAGTTAAAAGAGAAGCCTATAGAGCCAACCATACCAGAGAACAAAAGGTTGAAGTTTTGGAGAAATGGAAGTTATTCATGAAAGAGGTAAAAGCTGATTATCCTTTCTTTGAATACTTTGAGAAACATTTCAAATGGCATAAAAAGAACTGTGTCATTTCCAAAACCAAACCTCCAGTTAAGCCTAACCAACCAGCAAGTGTTAGGAAACCATCACAAGAAGTAGAGGAACCAGTCTCTCCTTCACCAAAGGTAAATACCTTAGAAGCTCACATATCTTCTAGCAGTTCTAATGAACCCTCCTCAGATAATGAAAAGGAGAAAGAACCACTAGACGACCAGCTTGATGATACACCTCCACTTCCTCCTAAAAAATGGATATCCAAATACAGAGGAAACCCCGCCTTCAAGGATTTCCATAGGAAGAAGATAGCCTCAAAAGAATATAGAAGACAAAAGTTCAAAAACAATGACTTCTATAAGAAAGGAAATCCCAACCCCATTGCCAACCTCCAACCTAAAGCAAAAGGAAAATGCTTTCGGTGTGGAAAGAAAGGACATTTCAAGAAAGAATGTCCAAGCATCTCCCCCACCCATTCCTTAGTATCTGAAGATATCTCCAAGATCCTAGAACTAGACCGTCTAGAAAATGAGTCTCCCAATAGTTCTATTAATCGAGAAATCTGTCAGATTTATCAAGATTCATCCTCTCTTAGAGTTTCAGCCAGTACCTCTAGTAGCCCAGATGAAGCCATACCATGCACAGATAGTTGTTGCAGAAAAAACACTATCGATGTCCTTTCTAGACAAGAAGAACTGCTTCTAGATCTCATAGAACAGATCAAGGACCTAGAGGAGAAATCTCGACGACTTAGTGAGTTCCATAAAACCCTAGTCAAGGAAACCAGTACATCCGACCCTAGGTTTCAGGAACCAAAAGTTGATTTAGAAAAGATTTACAATAGGTTTACCAAATCCAGGAAAGAGATAACCGTCCAAGATCTCCAGAAAGAGATTAAGGATACCAAGTCTGAGGTTAGAACCCTTAGGCAAGAGTTAATCATCCTTAGAGTTGATCATGGTCTCATGGACCAAAGAGTCAAAAACCTAAAGTATACTTCTCATCAAGGCAATGAGGACAGAATCTCATTACAAAACCCTTCTGATGACGAAGTAGATGAAACAGTTAATCCTACTATAGATATGGAACCAGAACCATCCAATGGATCGTTCCTGCAAACCATCAGTAGAATTAACTTCCAAAAGTGGCACTCTAAAGTCAGGATTGTCATAAGCAAGGATTTTCAATTTGAGGTAGTAGCCCTAATAGACTCAGGCGCTGATCTCAACTGCATTCAAGAAGGAATCATTCCCTCTAAATACTTCTGGAAAACCAAAGAAAGGTTAACCTCCGCAAGTGGTAGGAAAATGCAGATTGAATTCAAAATCCCAAAAGCACATGTTTGTCAAGACAATGCGTGTTTTAAAACCACCTTTGTTCTTGTCAAAAATATGACAGATAGGGTCATCTTAGGAAACCCATTCATGTGTCTATTGTATCCTTTCACCACAGATAGTGAAGGAATCACTACTCGTCCTTTTGGCCAACCAGTCAAGTTTAGGTTTCTTAGGAGCCCAGGACCTAAAGACATTAATAGTCTCCAAGAGGTTTCTATCTCCAAGACCCTTAACCTTATTAAAGCCAAAACCCAACACCTTAAGTACCTTAGTAATGAACTAAGTTACGCTAGGATAGATGAACAATTAACTTGCAAAAGTTACCAATCAGACATCAGAAAGTTTGAAGAAAAACTTAAGCAAGAGGTTTGCTCTGATCTTCCCACGGCCTTTTGGCATAGGAAAAGACTTCCATGAAAAGAACATCCCTACCAAAGCCAGACCCATCCAAATGAGTCAGGAACTCATGAATACTTGCAAGGTAGAGATAGAGGATCTTCTTAAAAAGGGAATTATCAGAAACTCTAGGTCACCATGGTCTTGTCTAGCCTTTTATGTTCAGAAAAACGCTGAAATAGAAAGAGGTGTCCTTAGACTTGTCATCAACTACAAGCCCCTTAACAAAGTCTTAGAATGGATAAGGTATCCTATCCCCAACAAAAGAGACTTAGTTAACAGGCTTAGCAAAGCAGTGGTTTTCAGTAAGTTTGACATGAAGAGTGGTTTTTGGCAGATACAAATCAGAGAGTCTGATAGGTACAAGACAGCCTTCACCACACCCTTTGGCCATTACGAATGGAATGTAATGCCCTTTAGTCTTAAGAATGCACCTTCTGAATTCCAAAACATCGTGAATGAGATTTTTAATCCATTCTTCAGTCATACCATTGTGTACATTGATGATGTACTCATTTTCTCAGAGTCCCTAGACAAACATTGGAAGCATCTTAGAACATTCTTCCAAACCATTAAAAGAAATGGTCTTGTTGTCTCGGCTCCAAAGATTAAGCTTTTCCAAACAAATGTAAGGTTCTTAGGTTTTGATATAAGACATGGAGTCATCAAACCCATAGATAGAGCCATACAGTTTGCAGAAAAGTTTCCTGATGAAATCCTTGAAAAGACCCAACTTCAAAGGTTCTTAGGATCTCTCAATTATATTTCTGATTTCTATCAAAATCTTCGGCAGCAATGCAAGCTTCTCTTTGATAGACTTCGAACTAATCCCTCTCTTTGGACACCTGATCATACATTGGTTGTCCAACAAATCAAGAAATATGTCAAGACACTCCCTTGCCTTGGAATCCCCTCTGAAAATTCCTTCAAGGTAGTCCAGACAGATGCCTCTAACATTGGTTATGGTGGCATTCTCCTTCAGCGTGCTAGTCTCACTTCCCCAGAACAGATTGTCTGTTTTCATTCAGAGATTTGGACTCCCACTCAACTTAATTATAGTATTATTAAAAAAGAAATTTTATCTGTAGTACTATGCATTTCAAAATTTCAAAGTGATCTTTTGAATCAAAAGTTTTTGTTAAAAATTGATTGTAAATCTGCAAAACATGTTTTAGAAAAAGATGTTCAAAACATTGCATCAAAACAGATTTTTGCACGTTGGCAAGCCATTCTTTCAGTTTTCGATTTTGACATTGAATTCATAGCCGGAACTCAGAGCAGTATCCCTGACTTCCTAACCCGTGAATTTTTGTAGAATCCAGAACAAAATGTTCGGGAAGAAACCCGTACAACCCCAACCCCCCAAATTGCCTAAACAGCAAACCACTAGGAGTACCAGTCAGGCACAGAACCCTGGCCCTTTAGTACCCTTTTCTAGTTCACCAAAGATCTCACCTGTGTCACCATCCGTTGTTGCCAATCGTTATTTGGTCTCCACAATCCCAAAACCAAATTACCATAGGCCCCAAGGACAACACAGTTATAGTTCTGCTCTAGCCACATTGCCTTCCAAAGCAACTTCTCCATATACAGTTGAAGAACCCTTTGGCCCGATTGTTCCTAAGCAACCTTCTTTCACTCTTCCTCCTAGAATAGGAAGAGCCTCTTACATCAAGAAACCTTTTGTTCAGCATATCTCTTATGTTGAGCCACACTTAGCTCACATAACGGATCCACTAGCATTAGCGATGGAAGTATTGCCCCATGAATGGCATTTCCTTCCCAAAAGCCTAGAGAAGAACATCAAATTCTATAAAGGCATTCTCATCCAAGAAAAGTCTGCCAGAATAGAAGACATCAGAGACAGGAATAATCCCTCAATGGTCCTATACCATAAATTCATAATCCAGAGTTTTGTAAGCTGCAAAGATTGGGGACACCCCTCCACTCTCAGAACACTTACAGTACTCAAGGGCTCAGAACCCCTGTACAATTATTATGACTGTATGGATGCATTTGAAAAGGTATTATTATTTCAAAATGAGACCTATGATCACTCATGGTTCATCCAGTTTGACAAGAATTTTAAGGGGCAGATACCTTCGTGGTTCCTTAAGTGGTGGGAGATGTTTGGTTCAATTCCATAGAACTTCCCAGAACCTCTACAGGATGCACTAAGATATTTCAGTTCCAGATTCCAAACAAATAAGCATTCCTCACAATTTCCAACCATCTTGCATATGACAGTTCAATACAAGATCCATTGGATTTGCTCGTGGAATTATGCTATCAATCAGAACTTGCTTGATAGGGAATTCTTTACAAAATGGTGGGATAAATTCAGACCTACTGATGCTATCTCCAGAGTATATAAAGACTTTCCTCTTCCAGTACAGAAACCTATAGCTCATTGCACAAGATCACAGTCAAGCCTAGATTCCGTACAGATCTCCGGAAAATCTAGTAGAGAACTCAAAGATCTTGCCCAACAGCTACTCCTTCAGTCTGCACAGCTAGAGTCAGTAGAAAAGAACTCTCCTGCCTCTGCAGAAGCCTCGTGCAACCGTGTCCCAATTGACCCATTCCAGGATTCTCAAGATCCTTATGATGGTTACAATTTGGACAGTGATTGATACATGGCTCCCGGATGCTCCAGAACAGCTCCAGAAGCCCAGGAAAGCTCAAGAACCACCTTTGCAAAACCGGTTACTATTCCATGAACAGTACCCGCACCAGCAGAGTTGCCAATAGAGCACTATTCACTGCACAGTCCAGAACACTATGCAGAGTTACTATTTCAGAAAAGCAAAGGGACAAAACACTGTTCATAAACAATGACTAGTTACTGTTCACTCTACAGTACCCCAGCAGAATCATTAAAGTCACTATTTGCTTTCGGCTGAAAAGATATTCACCTGGAAGTAAAAGCATTTCACCTTCCGTGATTCAAGCAGTCTCCTGAATGGATCCAAGGCTCCCTCCAGCTATAAAAGGCATCCTTGGCCTCAGTCTTCAGCAGGCTAAAATTTAGCTTAGGCTAAATCACACTTAGACCTCCTCTCTTCCAGAGCTCTCTTACTTTGTACTCAGAACTACTTTGTAATCAGAATGGCTCTCTTCTCCCCCTTCTTAGTTTACACTTATACTAGAACTACACTTGTAACCTATTTATGCTTCCGCCCCCAGTGCCCTCTGAACGACACCACTTGTCTGTAGCTTACCCCCATTTGGTATATATGTGTGTATGTGTGTGCATGTGTGTGTGTGTGTGTGTGTGTGTGGTATATGTCTGTGTGTGTTTGTATGTGTGTGTGATTAAATAAAATTAAGAACAATTTGCTCATTTAATTATCACCATATTGGAAATGACCATCGTTAAATTATAATGGGACAAAAACCTCACATGACAATATAATGTATAGATCATCTAAACATGTACCTAATGTAACCAAATGTTAGCTTAAAGGTTGATAATAAATGCATTAACAAAAACAATTATCATGGAACGAAAACTATAAGTTGAAATTCTATCAAGAAAATAAATAAATACATTGACAAAAAGGTCCCACAATAGGAAAACTGACTTTTCTTTATAACTTATGGATGTGGCTTTTTGATTCATGGCTAGCTTAAAATAAGAGGGGAAAAAATACATTTTTAATTTCATTAATATAAGTATCAAACTTAATTTAATTAATATTGGTAGTCTAATTATAGGTTTTTAAAATCAGATTAATTAATATTGGTAGTCAAATTTGTTCTTTTTTAGGTTTAACTCATCAAGTCAATTAGTCTTTAGAATGTCCTAGCTTAAATTAACAGCAGCTAGCACAAGCACCTTTGAATTGAAAATTGGAGTCCATGGTATTCATTTATACCAGTATAGACTATAGATTCCTATCCAAAATAAATAAATAAATAAAAGTATAGGCTATAGATATAAAAGCATAAACTTCTAAAGGCTCAACTTAAATGATCTTTTCTCAAAAAAAAAAAAAAAAAAAAAAAAAAAGCTTAAATTATCAAAAAAAAAAATTTATTAAATTAAAGGGGAAAGTTAACGGATACATTAAGGTTATTATTTAAGAAATATTTTTAAAAAATTTTTATGAAAAAAACAAAGAAATAATTTTTTTGACTATTTTTTATAAAAATGGTGTCAAATTAAAAATTGCCATTAACGTGAGAGTCAACTTGTAGAGGGGGGGGGGGGGGGGGGGGGGGTGGTAATTATTGAAAGACGAAAAGGAATGATAACAATATAAATGTGCCGAACCGTAGCAAGTAGAGGGATTAATCTTTGACAAGATTTTTGTTATCTATGAGAATCGTACTTTACTGCTTTTGAAATATAGACGTGATAATGATAATATATATGACAGACATATTGCTATAGTGTTCTTTAGATAATTTAATGCAACTTCCGACAGAGGAAAAGGAAAAGTTAATAATCTAGTACGTAGGTCATATGGATAATACTTTTTCATGTATTATTCATACATGAAAAAGTATATTATCCATACATGTAGAGTAAAGTAAATATTTTTTCTTCCGTTAATATTAAAATTACATGTTCTTAAAACATTTGATAATGGATAATTTTATATGAAATATAAAGAGTTGTTAAATTAATTGTTTCTTCCCCATAATAATTTTCTTAAAATATTTTTTAAACTAATATCTTTAAAACATTCATTAACTTTTTTTGTTTTTTTTCCCAATACTAATTATCATTGAAAAGTTTTCAGCTCGTTTTCCAAAAAAAAAAAAAAAAATTGTTTTCAGCTCCAAGCACTTACTAGTAGTTCTAGTAGGCACTAAAATAAGCTCTTTTTCTGGGGTGTGCAAACTGCATAGTGCAATCAACAAAGTAGATTCTTTCTGTGCTACACAAGGATCATTCTGAACAGAATGTCTTTTGGCTTGCCAGCTCTGTACGTAACTTGTTCACATGCCCTTGGAAATACAAGAGTTCTTTTTTTTTTTGTTACTGTTACTCCATGAATTGCTCTCGAATACAAAAGTTAATAACCAAACATAAGTCTCATTTAAGATGTTAGTGTTATATTAATGTTTCATTTAACCATGTTGGAGCAATAAATTTAGGATTTTTTGTTAAGGGATTCCCTGTTCATTTAAGGAAATACTTGTAATGTATGTTTGTGATTATATCTCAATATTAATTCCTCACATATTGAGTTTGAGTTCTCAACAAACATAATTGAATTCAAACTCTTTTTTTACTTTTTATAATTTAATAAACGGTAGTCGAAGGATTTGAACGCTAAATATTTTCATTAAAACACCAAAATATACCAATTAGTTGAACTTTAAGGTTCTTTACAAGTCTAGGCCCTTTTAATTGAGATAAAATAATGAGTGACTCAGTAACGTTAGTTAGTACTCTTAAAATTAAAATTATAAAAGAAGTAAAATAACTTATATTTTCGTATATAACTAAGCTTTTAGCTAAAGAACAAATATAAAGAAAGTTAGTAAGGATATAAATTGTTAGGTCCAAACTCCAAACCCATTAGATTCCTTAAACATCTCTCATCCTCAACATAAAAAGTTATCTTATCTTATTGCTAAAATCATATTATTCCTTAAACATCTTATATAATTCCTTAAACATGTGCTTAATATTTGGATAAACTAGTACTTAAATTAAAATATTTAATAAGCCTTAGCCTCTAAAACAATATTCAATCATAATGTTATAACAGATAAAATTGACTGTAAGACTTACTTGAAAAAGATTTATTCAAAGTTATATTATCTACAATATATGAGTTAAGACGAAGAATAAACCAAAGTTTCATTGCTGCATACTGTTCTTGAGCTCTCTACAATATTATCTACAATATATGAGTTGAACTTTCATTGCTGCATACTACTTTAGCAGCTGTTTCAATATTACAAAAAGAAAGTGAAGCGTTTTGGGGTGAAATATTGGTCATAATCTCGAAAGAATCCTTGTCTGATTCTGTTTGTGTAAAGAAAAATATTGAACATCTGAATGGGTCCCTTCTTTGTAAACCGTGCATCATATATATTTATTTATTTTATACTATGGTTTTGCTGTTTGACATTATTCAGACTAATCTGTCAAAAATTTTGGCCTCTAACAATGTTGGTTTTGTTAATTAATTAATACACATTAATTTTGATTATTTTCTGTTTCCCTGTACACTGCATGTGATTTTCTCTCATTCAGTATCACTGAATTCAGTAACCAAACCCATTAAATAAAAACTCTAGGGCACGTTGAATGACACCTCATTATGGTCAATGATTGACTCAATAAAAACTCTAGGGCACGTTGAATTTAGACAAACATAAACAAAAGCTAATGGCTTCCATGGCAGATAGGTCTATTAAAAGAGAAGTGAAGGCAATGGAAGCCATTAATAATGTTTCAACTAAGAAGGAAGTCAACAAGGGAGCATGGACAGCTGAGGAAGATAGAAAACTGGCTGAGGTTATTGCAATCCATGGTGCTAAAAGGTGGAAGACAATTGCAACTAAAGCAGGTCATTTTCAATTTCACCAAGTTGAATTCTAAACTTGCTAACTTCAATACTATATTTGTTATGAAAATGATGTTCCTAAATTTTGATCAAAGGCTGAATAAGTCTTTGCTTATTGTAGGTCTTAACCGATGTGGCAAGAGTTGCAGGCTAAGATGGTTGAATTACTTGAGGCCTGACATCAAGAGAGGAAACATATCAGACCAAGAAGAGGATTTGATACTTAGGCTCCACAAACTACTTGGAAACAGGTTAATTAATTCACATGTCAAACATAGACCAATATATATTAACATGGTTGTTCTAACTTCTATGTTCATATAGTTGAACATGGTCAAGGATGGATTTTCCTATAATTGTTTGTTTTTAATTATCTTAGGTGGTCTTTGATAGCCGGAAGATTACCGGGGCGAACAGATAATGAGATAAAGAACTACTGGAATTCTCATTTGAGCAAGAAGTTAAGGCAGAAGGAGAAGCAAAGTGGAGCTGCAACAAGAGATGGCTATAATGTTCAGGAAAATAGGGAGGAAGAGAAAGTCAATGAAGAAATGAGTGGAGAGGAGAATACATCTAAAGGAGTTGATGACTCAAAAAGTGACTTTGATGTAGATGAGTTCTTTGATTTCTCTAATGAGACTACTTTCAATTTAGAGTGGGTTAGCCAATTCCTTGAACTTGATCAGGGCTTCAGTGATGTTTCATAAACTGCCTGACCTTTTTTTTCTCTCCATAAATTTGGTGCAGTTCATGCTAATCAGTAGGGTGTATGTGATAATTCATTTAATAACTCTATTTTTTTTTCTTCTAAGTTCTTCATGAATTTGGTGGAGGTATCAGCTCTTAGATGTGCTGAACTGTAAATTACTTCCATGAATTAGTCCTTATCATTTTATGAAGTTAAATTTCCCTTTCATTTTCTTCTACATCAATCATTGCATACCAACCTGGCCATGGAAAAAGAAAAAAAGAAAAAAAAAATCATGGCTAGCAACCTAAGGCAATAGAAATATGAAAAGCACTATGGTAATGAAAATTTTGGCATTTAGTTCTTAATCGATGACAGTACAGCTTTGGTGATGGAAACAATGGTGTAAAGATATATAGTAAACAGCTATGATAAAAGTGAGAAAGGAAATGTCCACATTATTGTGGACAAGGGTTAAAGCATATAAGCATGATGAGACAATTAATATTTGTGCTAAGATAATTTGTAACCTTTTAAAGGCCGACAAAGAACACAAAGCATTCTCATGTCCAGATGATTACTGCATAACACCTTGTGAAAGCCTGAAAGGCATGTAGGTTACTGTATTAGGAAAAGCTTTCGAATCTATAATCGGATTATTTTTTTCTTTCTTCTTTCTTCTTTTCATCACAAAAGAGTTGGGACTTTTCATTCTGAAACTTTTCCCGGCCTTATTATGGCTATAATAAGTCTTTATATTTAGAATTATTTTCACAAACTGTTGAGGTAGCAAGTTCTTAATGCTAATCAATAGTCCCATGTGAAAACTAACAACAGCTTGCCGCCTCAGTTGGTATGAAAATCCTTGACTTTTAATGGGACAACTTTTGCAAGGCACTACCATATATGTTTAGCAGAATCAATTAGCCTAACTTCAGTGACATTTAGTGGCTATATATCTAAGAGAGACTAATGGTAGACAATGCAGATGCAAATCGATATATCACCCTGCTTGACTTTTGTGATGCCCTAATTTGTTTGATTGTGTGATGTGTGTGGGTGTGTGATGAGTCCCACATCGGGTATTTACTGAGTTGAGCTGGGTTTTATTAACAATTACAAGGAGTTTCAATTGTGACTAGTCCTTTTGAGGTATAGCGCAGATGTGGCTAGCGCAGATATGGCTAGCGCTTTTCCTTGGATCGTTATATATGGTATCAGAGCCGGCCCGGTAATCCCGTGTGGGGTCAGAGACACTACCCCACAAAGTGGGCCCTAACGAGGACGTTAGGGATTTAAGTGGGGGAGATTGTGATGCCCCAATTTGTTTGATTATGTGATGTGTGTAGGTGTGTGATGAGTCCCACATCGGGTATTTACTGAGTTGAACTGGGTTTTATTAACAATTACAAGGAGCTTCAATTGTGACTAGTCATTTTGAGATATAGCGCAGATGTGGCTAGCGCTTTTCCTTGGGTCGTTATATATAAACACGCTTAACTGCGGAGTTCTGAATTGAGGCTCCTTGTAATTGTTAATAAAGCTCAGTTCAACCCAGTAAAAACCCGATGTGGGACTCATCACACACCCACACACATCATACAATCAATCAAATTGGGGCATTACAACCTTATTAGCGTATGCTAGTAGTGCTGTATCTGTATGGATTGAACTTGTTTTTTCATTTGTTGATCAATTGGTTGATTAGCCCTTGTTGTTTTCTTTCTCTTTCTTTTTTTTTTTTGGTTAAATTGCAGTAATGTACATATTTGGAAAGCAAGGAAAGAGATACATCATTCCTCTCATCTTTCAATCCAATTCTCCTACCACACACGTTATATTCAGAAATTACATCTCTATAAAAATCTGTTACCAAATGGTTAATTTTACTCGCAAAATAAGTTTGATGTTTGAACTCATTAGCTCAACCTACCAACCTTTGTCCTTGGTAGCGTACTTAAAGATGGGTGGTCATATTTGCTAAAAGTACTCCTGCTATCCACACTAGGTGTGGTTTTGTTGCCTTTCTCCCTTCAATTATTAGTACATCTGCAAATGCCTTTGTCCTTAAATGCAAGCTGGGTTCTGTTAAAGACTTTGACAGTTCTTAGTTTGAATTTACATGCTCAATCTAAAGCATCTTCTTCATCTCTGAAATAACTTGATGATGAAACACCATGCAAGGTTTGTAATTTTGTTCTAGAATCCCTTTCATTCTGTAACCTATTGTACAATTCCATGTAGAACAATGAAGTCCATGCTATGGATTGTAACTTGTTAGGTGACCCTTATTAAATCAGAGTCAACTTGATGAAGTAGATGATGGGGTCCTTCCTGACAGAGATTCTTATAAAGATTAATTGTCAAGCTTACATGAAATCAGGTCCAACTATCAGAAAGCCAGAGAAATAGAACGACCTTGCATTCTATTATAATCTATTCAGAATTGGAATTTACATTCCATAGAATACCATTCTGTCTGTTATGTCACATTCTTTCTGATAATGAAGGTACATATTGTGAAACCACATGCAAAATAAAATTGCAAGTCATTTTCAGTTGCACAACAAAGAAGCTGCCTTATCTACGATGTACAACTGGGTACACACATTGATTAGAGTTCAGAGTCACTTATTATTTTCCACCTACTGAAACTGAAAGAATTAAGTAGATACTTAGATAATGTAACATACCTAACAAATCAACTCGTTATTTATAAAAAAACAAAGGCCAAATGATTTTGCAGATCTTATTCAAGTTTTTGAATGTAATTTCATTTTATTGAATTTCATATTTAATGTAATTGGATGTGTCTTTTGATTTATTATTTACTTACTTGGTTAGTGAAGAGGATAAAATTGAGGAAGACGGACTCATTCAATAAAACCTACCATAAGCAACGGTACTGGGATAATGGATGATCCAAATATTAGGAGCAGGCGACAGGTTAATACGGAGGATATATGGGACGGATTGATTTTCCATAGTGGACGGATTCTAGCTAGACGAACACAAAGGGGATGAATATCAAAGCCACGTGGCATCTACGTAGCTTAAATGGTCTCCAAGGAACCCTAAATGGAAATATCTTGCACCCTACACAATGGTGACCCGATATGGGAAGAATCCTGCAAAATACGTACATTTATAATGATCTTCCCCACAAGGAAACATCTTAGGAGCCAAGAAATGAAGGTCGGTTCTGCGCTACTATAAAAACCCAAAACTCTCAGAAAATGAGGTGCACATAATTTACCCCATCTCTTGGAGGGTATTCGGCCGGTACTACACCGGTACTCTCTTTAAGGTTTTCTTTCTTCTTTATTGCGCAAGTTTTATCTGGAGCACGTGAGAATTGTGCAACTTACTTGTTTGTTTTTAGACCCCTATAAAACTAGATTGTTTAACCTAATTAATTAACCAAGTAATTACTTAGTTCAAATTTCAGATTTAGGTTAACACAATCATATAATCATATCAATGTAAAGTGCGGAATATAAAGAGCACAAAGAGATGATGACCCAGGAAACCAAACCGGTAAAAACCTAGGGAAGATTTAACTTAACTATCCTCAAGGTAAACTTGAATCCACAATGAAAGAATCAAAGTTTTACAATAGCGACTTAGACCACTAACATCCTATTGCTACCCACCAATAGAAAACTTACTGACACGACCACGTGACAGCTCCGAGACCACGAACTCCTTCTTTCTTGAATTCTCCAGCAAGTATAAGCACTCCTACTTGTGTATCTTTAAGCTTTTATTGCAACAACTGAATGATCATCAAGCTCTCAATGAAATCTCCATCTTGATAATCCTAAGCATGTGTGAAGGCAACCACCTCTCAGATCTCACAAGAGATTCACACACATAGCAAATAGAGTAACCTTAAAAACGTGGCTAAGGTTTCCCTTTTATACTTAGGGCAAAACATAAAACCCTACATGTCATATGGGCTTAGGGCTAAGTTGGAAATTCTGCAGAAAAAACATTATGCCCGACTTTCGATCGGTCGAGCCTAATTCTCTATCGATCGAGCCAGACCGAATTGCACAATGAATTCTGCAGTAGCTCAATTCCAACTTTACATAAAACACATACTTTGAGCAAGTCTAAAATAAGAATATAAACCTGTTTTGATCATGGTTTGCCAACAATACAAATTAGAGTTCTAATACATTAGTTCCTAAGTACTTAGAACCTAACAAACTCCCCATTTGGCAATCCGTGACAAAACACAAACACTATGCTCAAAGTTACAGGTAAAAGCCCTTTACAAAAATATGGCCATTACAAAATAATCCAACCTAACTACTATCTATCAGTTGCAAGTGTAGACAGCAGCACGACTGAATCAACTTGTATATTTCCTGAAATACTCAACAAATGCATAAACGCATGTGTGGAAAATACAAGTAAAACAAAATAAAAAAACTAAAGCAAATAACTAACTCTCCCCCTAAGTTAGATACATAAAAAATGTTAGGACATATGTGTTTCACATGTTAAGAATATATGTCTTGATTTTATGTAATTGGCTAATCCTTTGACAAAACGCACTTTACTTGTATTTGGGTAGATTTAGGATGTGTTTAAATACTTCAAGAAACCATGTTTCAAGATCAAGTGTTGAAGCTCTCAAGTTTGTCCAAGAAAACAAGCTGAAAGTGCAGAGTTACTAAAACTCGACAACTAGCATGTGTCGAGGTTTAGGAAGCTGTTTCAGCCTCGTGGCTCGACAGCTAGCTCAACAGATGCTCGACAGCTTCGATTTGTCGAGGTTTACAAAAACAGAATTTCTGATCTATTTTTCTTGGGATCCGTGGATGTGTCTTTGGGCCTTCTATTCTCCTAACCCTAGATATATAAAAGGATTGTTTTAAGGGTCGTCAAATGGTTCACAAGTTGCATAAGCATTGAGCAAACTCTGTTCAAGCAAATTGTGACCGGAAACGAAGTTCTGACCCTAGTTCATCTTTTTCTCTTGAAGAAGTTGCTGTGTATGTGCACCGTAAGATTTTGTGATCAAGCATCTTCTTGAACTTCATCGTGTGGATGAACTGAAGAAATTTGTAGCCAACAACCTTTTTAGTTGGTGATTGAAGTCGCGTACTGGGATCCGCGCAATTTGTTAGTCACATACTTGGGAGCCGTGTATCGAAAGAAGGGACTGTCACTATAGAACAAGTCCAATTGGGTATTGGGGTAAGAGTTCAACTATAGGTTGGTAAGGTACTTGGCATTTCTTTACTTGTAACCGCTTGTTGTGATAATAGTGGAGTTTCAGGAGTGGTGACCTGAAAATCACCCAGTGGGGTTTTTGTCGTGTTGGTTTCCCCATTTGTAAACAAATCACCATGTCAATTTATTTTTCGCTGCATATTTAGTTTATGGTGATTAGTTTGTGTTACCATGTGTTTTGCATGATAAATTGATTAACTAATAACTTGGCTAATTAATTAATTAATTTCAATCACAAGGGGTCAATTCGTTTGTGGCCTATCAAGTGATATCAGAGTGGGCACACTCTGATTAGGTTTTAATCTTTACCATGTGATCCATTGACCCCTGTTGTCATGGAAACTCTTGATTGTTTTGATTTGCATGATCTTATGTTGAATGATGATGATGATATTCAAGATGCCTATTGCAAGCTTTATAATTTTTGTATTAAATCTCTTGAACGTTCTACAAAATTAAAAGCTAAATATAAGAAGGTCAAGCTTGAAAAAGATGATTTGATTGCAAAATTGGATGAAGCCAATAATTTGAATGAGAATTTTAAAAATCAAATTTCATCTTAGGTGGACAAAATTAAAAGTTTGGAAGAGCAACTTGTTGAATCTAAAATTGAAGTTGAAAAATTAACTAGTGTCAAACTTCTTGTTGAGCCTAACTCAAAAGAAAAAGATTTGTATATTCCTCCATTTAAAAGGAATAATGAAGAGTTGAAGGCTAATATTGCTAGGATAGACAAAGGTAAAAATTCTGATGTTAACGCTGAAGTTTCTAAATTTGTGTCTAAAACTCCTCCTAGGATGAATAAAAATTCTGAATTTGTCCCCACTTGTCATTATTGTCATATTGTTGGTTATATTAGGCCACATTGTCCAAAGTTAAGGTCTCTGTCAACCTCTAAGGTTAGACCTCCTTCTAGGAAGCCAAGTAGCTTTAAAACTGCTCGTGTTTGTCACCATTGTGGTGCTTCAGGTCACACTCGTCCTAATTGTTTCAAGTTGTTTCCTCATAAGCTAGTGTCAAATAGGTCTCATCTTTTGTCTAAAGGTTCTGTACCTATTCTTGGTGAGTTATTAAAAGTTTTGAGCTTTTTGACTCAATTTCAGAGGAATTCTAATTCCTCTATGTCCTTTAGTAGTCATACTAAGACACGTGCCTTTTCATCTTCACGGCCAAAGACTCGTGCTATGTGGGTGATGAAGGATCCTAAGACTTAATTGTCTTTCTGTTTGTCATTTGCTTTAATTCTTTCTATCTAAAGTAGGACTCTTTTTGCTTGATTTCTTATCTGCTTGTAGAATTATGCTTTCATGCATCTGCATCTTTCTTTCATGCCTTCATGTTGTTTGTCTGTTTTTGTTTGGTTGTTTAGTTTTTTTGTTTGTTTTTCAAAATAAAAATAAAAATTAGAAAAATACAAAAACACTGTGTGTTTTGTGTACATTGGTACTTGTGTACCTTGGATGGCCATTGAAACAAAGTTTTCTAAACTTTGTATCTCTTGTAACTTAGATGAGCATCTCTATACACAACTAAGCAAGTGAGCTTTGTGGCTCGTGTTTGTGATGAGTAAGATTAAGTAATCTCTTGTACTTAACACTCGTATTACTTTTTTTGATGGGAAGGATTAGAAAATCCTAAGAGAAAGGCATAAATAACCATCTCACCACTATTACCTGCCAATCATAATATAACACTTGTATGCTTCGGCATAGCAAAAGTGCAGTGTCAATGACATTTGTGTGTTTCGGCATAGCAAAATTGGAATGTCAATAGCTTAACATAATTAGGTATTTCTTTTCTATCTTTTATATGCTCATGTATGATATGCTTAAAAAGAAAAATATGCGAAGAAAATTAAAAACCAAAAAAATCAAAATGCTTTTATATATGATTGCAAGCGTGTATTCTAGGAGATGTGGGAGTTATAGGATGTATCTCGAAGATGATAGTCCCCATCAAACAGTTATGATTGTGTGTGAGTTAAAGTGATTTTCTCATATCTCAAATTGTCATAACATGTTGACACATTTGCATTCTTGCGATGTTTTTCACACACGACATGCAATATTCTTTGCTACTCTTGATACATGTGCAGGTACAATGTGATTTGACCATCACAGGGTTTTACATGTGTTAATGTATGCTCACTAAATTGTCTTGACTTGTTTTTGAAAAATAAAATTGGTTAGACTTGTTTAGTGTGTGTGTGTGTGTGTGTATTGGGATCCATGTGCTTAAAATCTTTGTTGAGAGATGATTTTGAGAGTTTAATATGTTGATTGGATCATTGGTTGAGTTGCATGCTTGATTGCATTCATGTCTGTGTTTTTCTCTTCTCGAAAAACTGTTTTGAAAAGCTTGCTCGACACCTCCTCGACACCTGACTATCTGTCGAGCTTCTTGAGCTTTTTCTTATTGCAATCTCGATAGCTCCTCGACACCTGGTGGATCAATCGACAAACTTTCTGACCCCTCGATAGCACCTCGACAGCTAGTTCGATCAATCGAGATTCTGTTCTTGCTTTTGGTGTTTCATCCTTGACACCTGCTCGACACCTGTAGTTGTCGACGGCCTTTTACTCGACACCTACCTCGACAGATATCTCGACACCTCTCGACACCTTCATCTGTCGAGATTTACTGAGGCTCTATTTAACACCTCGTGCGATCTGCCTCTCATTTCTGTCGATCTCCCTCTTGATTGCTCTGACTCTTCCTCTCCCAAACTCTTTCATCTCACTCCAAAACCTCTTCCTCAAGGTTTCTTCAAGCTTTCTCAAGATTTTCCTCACTTGGTAAGCTTCTAATCTCTTCTATTTCATGCATTTCATGTTTTGAAACCTAGGTTTTGGGGTTTTTGAAAAATTTTGGGATTTTTTAAAGTTAATGAGTTTTTGTTGAATTTTAGGGTTGGGTTTTGAAGATTTGATCTCAAAAACTTCATGCATTGCATCACATTTGCATTATAATAGTATTATTATGCATAGATGTGTACAATTTGTTTGTGTGCTGGTAGGTTTGGATTGGGCTAAGCCCATGATGTCTTTACTTTGCATGTCACATGTTCATGCATTTCCCATGCATACATACTCCAATTTCATTATATTTATATATTGTGAAACTGTTTGGAGCTTTTTTTATTGTCTCTCTCTATCTCTCCCTTTACTTCTAGTTACGTTAGTAGTGTCTATGGCACCTAAGCGTAAATCCACTCTGGGCCAGAATCCTTTTCATTCCGAGGCCTCTTCGTCTTCTGATCCTACTCCTATCTCTGTTCGGTTCCGTGATGATAATGCCCACATGGCATTCTTAGAGAACTTTTCCTGACGAGGCATTCATTCGGAACGCCAAGTCATCCTGGCAGATTTTGCCGACATCGACCTTCCCGATGTCATTCACTCTTAGGAATGGGAGTCACTATATGTCGTCCTGGTCACCTGTCCACTCGTGCTTATTTAGGAGTTCTACTCCAACATGCATGGTTTTGATTGCTCCGTACCTCAATTTTTCACTTGAGTTTAAGGTCGGAGTATTCCTGTCACACCGCAGCTTATTGCGAATGTGCTTAGGGTTCCTAGGGTAGAGTATCCCGACTATCCTTCCTATGAGCGTCTGAGGACTGTGTCCAAGGATGAGCTCAAATCCACTTTCTGTGAGCGCCCTTCCGAGTGGGGTGAGCGTCAGTTCACTTACTGTTCGACCTTTGCCAAAGGTCCACGGTTTTTGAACATGGTTATGACTTTTTTTCTTTTTCCTCTCTCTCACTACAACTCTATTACTAAGCCTCGTGCTCGTTTCTTGTTATCCCTTTTGGAGCATCTCACCATAGACTTCCCTTCTCATTTCATTTTGTCTATCGTGGATGTCCACCAGGATTCGGCGTCCCGTGATAAGCTCATATTTCCTTCCACTATCACGAGGATCTTACGCCATTCCTCCATCCCCTTTCCTTCATCTGACCATTTTTCCTATATGTGTGTCATAGACTCTACTACCGTAAAAAGTAGTGAGGCGCAGTTTAGGTCGCAACAGGATTCAACAGCTCTTCCCTCTCGTTCGACTCCATCACAATCGGCCCCTTCACGATCTGCTCCATCCACATCTGCTCCCTCCTCTTCTATGGGCGATATGTCACTTGAAGACATCATAGCGCAGCTACAGCGCATGGATGCTTGCCTTGATACACTTTCCACTGTGTTGTATCAGGTGAATGTTCATGTAGGCCATATTGCTCGGCGGTAGGTGATCATGGGTGGTTTTACTCCAGAGGCTTCTCCTCCACCACCTCCAGTGGATTCTGATCCTGAGGATGATGATGATGATGATGATGATGATGATGGTGATGACAATGATACTTCTGATGATGATGATGGAGATGCTAGCTCTACCGATGAGATGTCTACTTGACACTCTTACCCTTTGTCACTCATGACAAAAAGGGGGAGTACTTTTGGTATTAGAATAGTCATACTTAGGGGGAGAGTTAGTATAGGACATTTTTGTTAGGGGGAGTGTTGTTGAGTGCTGAGGGATGTAGTAAGGATTTTATGTATCTTTTCTTTTCTTTTCTCTTCAGATACATTATTCTTATACATTAGGTCTTGTGACCATATTTATGTCATACATTGTACTTATTTCTCTCTATATGTTGATGTATGTTGTTTCTTTCACCTACCTCTTACATGTGTTGTTTCTTTTCTCTCTTTATACACATGCTTCTTATATCTTATATGCAATCTATTATTTCTGTTTCACATTAAGATGCCTTGATGAATTTTGTTTAAAGTGTTTTAGAAATACAGGTTGTCAAAGTCTACTTGCCATAAACTCTCTTCTTGCAAAATTTTTCAAAAGTTTGTGTTAGGATAGATTTTATTGTATTCAACAAGTGAATATGAGTTAAGTGATTTATGACTTCTCTCATATGTTCATTTGTTTGTTGTGGTTTTGTCACGGATTGCCAAAGGGGGAGATTGTTAGGACATATGTGTTTCACATGTTAAGAACATAAGTCATGATTTTATGTAATTGGCTAATCCATTGACAAAACACACTTTACTTGTATTTGGGTAGATTTAGGATGTGTTTAAATATTTCAAGAAATTATGTTTCAAGATCAAGTGTTGAAGCCCTCAAGTCTGTCCAAGAAAACAAGCTGAAAGTACAGAGTTACTAAAGCTCGATAGCTAGCATGTGTCGAGGTTTAAGAAGCTGTTTCAGCCCCGTGGCTCGACAGCTAACTCGACAGATGTTCGACAACTTCGATCTGTTGAGCTATACAAAAACAGAATTTCTGATATGTTTTTCTTGGGATCCTTGAATGTGTCTTTGGACCTTCTTTCCTCCTAACCCTAGACATATAAAAGGATTGTTTTAAGGGCCGTCAAACAGTTCACAAGTTGCACAAGTATTGAGCAAACTCTATTCAAGCAAATTGTGACCGGAGACGAAGTTCTTGCCCTAGATCATCTCTTTCTCTTGAAGAAGTTGTTGTGTATGTGCACCGTAGGGTTTTATGACCAAGCATCTTCTTGATCTTCATCGTGTGGATGAACTGAAGAACTTTGCAACCAACAACCTTCTTAGTTGGTGATTGAAGTCGTGTACTGGGATCCGCGCAATTGGTTAGTCACTTTCTTAGGAGGAACTGTTACTACAGAACAAGTCTAATTGGGTATTGGGGTAAGGGTTCAACTGTAGGTTGGTAAGGTACTTGGGATTCCTTTATTTGTAACCGCTTGTTGTGATAATAGTGGAGTTTCGAGAGTGGTAACTTGAAAATCACCCGGTGGGGTTTTTGCCGTGTTGGTTTTCCCCATTCGTAAACAAATCACTGTGTCAATTTATTTTCCGTTGCATATTTAGTTTATGGTGATTTGTTTGTACTACCACGTGTTTTGCATGATAAATTGATTAATTAATAACTTGGCTAATTAATTAATTAATTTCATTTACAAGGGGTCAATCCGTTTGTGGCCTATCAAAAAATTTGTTTTCTCCCCCTTTCAAAAACAATTTCAACTCCTCCTAAACAAAACAAACAAGATTTCCACATGTCATCTAAGTCTCCCCCTTTTTGTCACATATTGACAAAGACAACTCATTGTTGCCTACATTAAAAAACATATGCAACAAAAGTCAAGGGAAAGGAGAGAATTAAGGGAACACAAAACAATTCAACTCTATAGAAAATAGAGACAACTCCCCCTATGAACAACAAAGGTTAAAAACAAGCTTCTCCCCCTAAAAAATAAAAAAACAAACAAGTTTTGGGAAAAACAGTTTTGGGGAACATTTAGGAGGAGGGGATAAATAAAAAGACACAAACCAAACTCAAAAAAAATGAGGATTCACTTGAAGAAAAAAATTATGACCAAAAACAAAAAGCACACATTATGCTAAATGAACAATGCAAATGCAATGCATGATTAACTAAGCTATAGAGGGTACACAAATAAGAAATATCAATTTCTTAATTAACCCTTTGAGTACATGTACAAATTAGTACATACTCATACAAAATCAGAAATAACTTAGCACTTATATAACACAAACTATTCAAGTTTCTCCACAAAGTCAAGCATGTTCTAAATCAAGAGAGAGATATCATAATTCATGTAATCCTCAAAAACAAATAAAACAAAACACAAAATAAAACATTTTTGTCTTTTTTAAAATTTTCAATGTTTTTGGATTTTTTTTTAATCAAAAAACAACCTAAAAAACAAAACAACCAAAAACAAAAATAAAACATGTCCACAAACAATTGAAAAAATTAAATCAAGGAGAAGTAAAACAACACTCACCTTAGAGAATCTTTTCTCACCCATATAGCACAAGTCTTTGGCTTTGTAGGTGAAAATCCATGAGAAGCAAAGTGTATTTGAGGAATTACACTAATCTTCTGAGAGAGACTAAAATCCTGCAAATTCTTTTCACAAGCCAACAAGCTCAAATTTTTCAAAAGAATATGAAACAATTTATATGGACTTATGGTAGGAGAAATATCATCACAAATCCTAGACTGAAACACAGAATGCTTAAATTTCAATTTATGACAATTAGGACGAATGTGACCGGAGACACCACAAAAATGACAAACAAGAACAAATTTAGGAACATCAGTATTCCTAACAACAAATTTAGTCTCAGATTTTGGTTTTTGCCTTAACAAAGAACAATTTGGTCTAATATGACCAACAACACCACAAAGGTGATAGGTAGGCACAAAAACAGATTTATTATGCTTTCTAACAGTAGGTTTAGACTTAGGTTTAGAAATTTCAGCGTCTACATCAGAACTTTTACCTTTGTCTAACCTAGCAAAATAAGTCTTTTCTTTATTATTCTTCTTAAAAGGAGGGATATAAACTTTCTCAGTTTTAGGTTTAAGAGAAACAGAAACACTTCTGTTATCAACAGTAAGCTTGGTACTAGTCAAATTTTCAATTTTAGCTTTAGATTCAACTAACTCTTGTTCCAAGCTTTTCATCTTCTCATCTTGAGAGGAAATTTGAGTTTTCAAAAATTAATTCTTTTTATTAGATTCATCTAATTTAACAACCAATTCCTCTTTTTCAAGATTAGCCAATTAAAACTCTTCCTTCAATTTCTTAGCAATTTTCATAGATTTCAATAATTCCTTACAAAGAGTTTCACAGGCATCAATAAAATCAACAGAAGCATGAGCAGAAACATGATAAAAAAGACACTTCAAATTATCCATGACAACAGGGGTCAAGGATCAGCTCTTAGATCAAAAGATCTAAAACAAAAGAGATACTCGCTCTGATACCAATTTTTTTGTTTTTAGACCCTTGTAAAACTAGATTGTTTAACCTAATTAATTAACCAAGTGATTACTTAGTCCAAATTTCAGATCTAGATTAACATAATCATATAATCATACATATGTAAAGTGCGAAATATAAAGAATACAAACATATGATGACCCAGGAAATCAAACCAGTAAAAACCTGGGGAGAATTTAACCTAACTATCCTCAAGGTAAACTTGAATCCACTATGAAAGAATCGAAGTTTTACAATAGCGACTTAGACCACTAACATCCTATTGCTACCACCAGTAGAAAACTTACTGACATGACCATGTGACAGCTCCAAGACCACAGACTCCTTCTTTCTTGAATTCTCCAGCAAGTACAAGCACTCCTGCTTGTGTATCTTTAAGCTTTTATTGCAACAACTGAATGATCATCAAGCTCTCAATGAAATCTCCTTCTTGATAATCCTAAGCATGTGTGAAGGCAATCACCTCTCAGATCTCACAAGAGATTCACACACACAGCAAATAGAGCAACCTCAAAAATGTGGCTAGGGTTTCCCTTTTATACCTAGGGCAAAACATAAAACCCTACACGTCATATGGGCTTAGGGCTGAGTTGGAAATTCTATAGAAAAAACATTATGCCCGACTTTCGATCGGTCGAGCCTAATTCTCGATCGATCGAGCCAAACCGAATCGCACAATGAATTCTGCAGCAACTCGATTCCAACTTTACATAAAACACATACTTTGAGCAAGTCTAAAATAAGACTAAAATCCTATTTTGATCATGATTTGCCAACAATACAAATTAGAGTTCTAATACATTAGTTCCTAAGTACTTAGAACCTAACATTACTGACAATTTTTGGCATCATCAGTTGGCGTCGTCTGTGGGGAAGAGATCTTGTAAGCCATACTTCTGCTTCCCAAACAAAGAGTTGCATGGTACTTACTTGCTCGATGGCAACCACCAACAACAACAACAGAGATGAATCACGCACTACTGCCCTTGAAAGACAGGTGCAGACCTTAGCCCCTGCTGTGGAGCGCCTTACTAGGCAAAATCACAACTTGGAAGAACAGTTGTGCCAAAGGGATGCAGGGCCCAACAGTCACAGAGAGAAGCAAGAGGGCATCAGAATTGAAAGAAGGGACCGAGAAGGACTGGAAGGCAGCAATGCACCTAACAGACAAGAGTGACAAGATACTAGTTGTCCATCAGTCGCAGAAACAGCACCACCGCACATGGTCATAGAGATGCAGATGATGAAGAAGAGTATGGACTTTACGATGAACACCCTCCGAGGACGGGTGTTAAGCAACCTTGACGAGTTAGTCCACCAGAGGGATTCTCCTTTTACCGCACTCGTCACTTCATTCCCGCTTCCACCGAAGTTCCGCATGCCACAGGTAGAAGCCTACGATGGGTCAAAGGATCCCTTAGATCACTTGGAGTCATTCAAGACTCTCATGCACTTGCAAGGTGTGGCGAACGAAATCATGTGCTAAGCCTTTCCAACTACGCTGAAAGGTCCCGTAAAGGTATGGTTCAGTAGGCTGGTGCCAAACTTCATCAGCACCTTCAAAGAGTTGAGTGCATAATTCGCTTCACACTTTATCAGGGGGGCATAGGTATAAGAAGTCCACTGCATACCTGATGAGCATCAAACAAAGGGAGGATGAAATGCTGAGGTTTTACATAACTCATTTCAGTAAGGAGGCCCTCTCGATTGATGAAGTTGACGACAAGATTCTGGTGGCTGCATTCACCAATGGGTTATGAAAGGGTAAGAACCATGTTGAATGTACTTTACAGGGCTACCAAGTACATGAATGCGGAAGATGGACTGCTGGCCCGAGAAGAGAAGCCCAAGAAGAGAGAAAGGCAAGAAGATGCATGGCAAGATAGGGGACGAAAGATGGCTAGGACAGGGGACCAACGTGAAGATAGGCACTCCAAACTCCCCACTGGGAGGTTCACAAGCTTAACCTCACTAACTGCCCCAATCGACCAAGTCCTGATGCAAATCAAGGACGAAAGAACTTTGACATTTCCTGGCAAGCTAAAAGAGGATCCCAGTAAGAAGTCCAAGGACGAGTATTGCCATTTTCACCGTGATCACGATCATGATACGTTTGACTGCTACAACTTAAAGCAGCAAATAGAAGCTCTTATCAGACAAGGAAAGCTGTAAACGTTCGTCAGCAAGGAGAGAACGGATCCACCACAAGAATAGGCCGCCCGGAGAGAAAACAAGCGTCAGCAAGCCGTTCTCTCTCAATCCTCATTTGGGGACTACAACACTCACCGGGTCCTTGTAGACAATGGGAGCTCTACTAATATCCTCTACTACTCGGCGTTCTAGCAAATGAGGATTGAGAGAGAACAGTTGGTTCCAACTAACACACCACTCATTGGATTCAGAGGAACAAGAGTATATCCCCTCGGTGCGGTCACTTTGCCTGTAACGGTTGATGACTACCCCTCGCAGATTACCAAGGATGTCACCTTCCCGGTTGTTGACTGTTTGTCCGCTTACAATGCCATCATGGGCCATCCTACCCTTAACTCATGGAAGGTCGTAACTTCAACTTACCACCTGATGATTAAGTTCCCAACCGAGTACAGAGTGGGAGAGGTACGGGGGGATCAAGTGGTAGCGCACGAATGCTATAACAGCGGATGATGGCAGAACCCATTGAGGGATTGGAAGAGGTACTCCTTGACGATTCTAGACCTGAACAAACAACTAGGATTGGCACTTTGGCTAGCCCACCAGTCCGTTAGGCGCTCACAACGTTTCTAAGAGAGAACCATGATGTGTTTGCCTAAAGCCATGTGGACATGCCTAGAATTGATCCTTCGGTCATAGTCCACAAGAATGTATCGCCCTCCTTCTCTCCTATTTGTCAGAAAAAACAGATGTTCCCGCAAGAGCAAAACAAAGCCATAGCAGATGAAGTTCATAAATTACTGGAAGAAGAGTTCATACGAGAAGTATACTACCCCGACTAGCTTACCAACGCAGTAATGGTCAAGAAAGTAAACGGAAATTGGAGGATGTGCGTGGACTTCATGGACCTAAACAAGGCCTGCCCCAAGGACAACTATCCTCTCCCGCGAATCGATATCTTGGTGGACTCAACAGCAAGACACCAATTGCTAAGTTTCATGGACGCGTTCTCTGGTTACAACCAGATCAAGTTGGACAAGGCCGATTAAGAGAAGACTTCATTTGTCACCAGCCAAGGTCTCTTCTGCTACAAAGTGATGCCGTTCGGACTCAAGAACACAAGTGTCACGTACCAAAGGCTGATGAACAAAATGTTTATACATCAGATTGGGAGGAATGTACAAGTCTACGTGGACGACATGCTGGCGAAAAGCATACGGGAGGACGACCACTTGGGCGACCTCAAAGAGACCTTCGACACCCTTCGGTCTTATAACATGAAGCTAAATCCAAACAAGTGTGCGTTTGGGGTGACAGCAGGAAAATTCTTGGGGTTCATGGTGTCCCAAAGAAGCATTGAGATCAACCCAAATAAGATACATGCCATAATGAAGTTAACTTCGCCAAAAACCGTTAGGGAGGTACAGAGCCTGAACGATAAGGTAGCTGCACTGAACAGGTTTGTCTCAAGAACAACAGATGAGTGCCTACCTTTCTTCTGCACATTGAAAAAGTCCTTTGAATGGACAACCGTGTGTCAGCAAGCATTTGAAGACCTGAAGGCATATCTTTCTTCCCTGCCATTGTTGAGCCCATCCAAACTAGGAGAAGAATTGTTTCTATACCTAGCCGTCTCCCTAGCCACTGTCAGCACAGCTTTAATCAAAGAAGAGAACAGGGTACAAAAACCCATATAATTCATGAGCCGAGCACTCTGAGGTGCGGAAGAGAGATACCCCTCGATGAAGAAGCTCTCCTTTGCATTGGTAATTGCGGCGCGCAAGCTCAAGCCATACTTCTAGGCCCACACTGTGACCATCCTAACAGACAAGCCTCTACAGAGAGCAATGAGCAGCCCTGAAGTTGCTGGACGGATGGCGCTATAGGCAATTGAGTTGAGTGAATTCGACATATAGTATCGCCCACGTATGGCCACAAAGGGACAAGTTATTGCTGACTTCATTGCAGAATTCACTAACATGGAAGGCCAAGGGGCAGTAGAGTGTCCAAAATGGAGTATTCACACAGACGAATCGTCTAACAGACAGGCAGTATCAGTAGAACATATGCTAGTTAATAATCAGGTACTGTCCTTTGTTCAAATCTCACCATTGATAGACAGCATCAGTGTGTAGGAGATAAGTTTCGTGAACAATTGGATAACACCAATAACCTCCTACCTGAAGGACGACATACTACCTGACAGCAAGGAGGCTGCCAGGAAGTTGAAGGTTCAAGTAGCACAGTTCGTGCTTGTAAGCGACTAAATTTCTCGTTTCGAAATGAGTCAAACAAGTGAAAATAGTTTCACAAATGCGAATTTGTATTGATGATTGTGTGGTACAATTCTCTGAATTACAAAAGAGTTATCCTCTGATTCGATCTCCTTAAAAGATTTGTTGATTGGATTTGTGATGATGTGATTTTGTTTTGAACACAAGATATCCTTCAATTTGGTTGAGGAATGGATCGAAGATCTTTGGAACAGAATTACAATGAATCTCTGGCTATGAGCTTGGTAGAAATTCTTTGTTCTTCGTGTTCTTTGTGTTCTTCGTGTTCTTCCTGTGTTCTTCAGGCGTTCGTCGTCTTCGAAGGTTTGTTGTGGAAGTTCTCCGGGGCTTTAGAGGCTTGAATCCGTGGAACTTCACTGATTTGTGGTTGTTTGAGGTTTCTGGAGGCTTTTGAGCTTGATTCCAGTGAACTTTGAGATCTAGGCAGATAGTTTGGATGATTCTGCTTCGAATGTTCTTTGTATTTGAAGATTTGTGGTGGAAGTTCTTCGGGGCTTTAGAGGCTTGAATCCGTAGAGCTTCACTGATTTATGGTTTGTTGATGTTTTCGGACCTTTGAGCTTGATTCCCGCAAACTTTAGGATCTAGGCAGATTATCTGAATGATTCTGCTTCGAATGTTCTTCGATTTTGGGGCTGAAGTTCTTGAAGTTCTTGAAGGCTTTGAGGCTTGATCTTCGCAGAGCTTCTTCACTTCTGAATTCTGGTCCTCCTAAATGTCTCAGGAAGGCTTCTATTTATAGGAGTTTTGGGGTGGGTGAGCGACATGTGGCGGAGCTTGATTGGTGACACATGTCACAGCTTGATTGGTCTGCTTGAGTCATCGCTTACACGTGCGAGGTTGCTTGAGTCATCGCTTACACGTGCGAGGTCGCTTGAGTCATTGCTTACACGTGCGAGGCTGCTTGAGTCATCGCTTACACGTGCGCTGATGCGTGATTGGCTCTTGCATGACACTTGGCAAATTTCTGTTGGCTTCTGAATAGTGATAGCAAAACCTAGCAGCAATACATGGTATTCTGTAATTGACTATATTTTGTGGACTTGGTAATGTGATGTGTCAGCTTGTGATAGGTCGGGAATTTTCCCTCTCTACAAATGCCCCCTCGAGACTCGTTCACGCACACAGTCTCGGAGTGTGGTGTGGGAATGAGTTTCGAAAAAAAATGGATCTTTGGTACTTGACTCTTTTAGTGAAGTAGTTGAAGGTGGTGGAGCTGTTGAAGGCGGTTGAGCTTTCAGAAGGATGAGATAATTTCCGAAGAGTAGACCCACCCATATGAAAGGCTTTAATGAGACTGAAAAAGGGTCTGCAAGTATTTGAACGTACTTACGTGATGGAGCCTTCTTAGCAGAGATTAAGTTAAAGTACTTTCAGGAGAGTATTTTGGATCGTTGACGGCGATCACAAGATGTTGAAGATGGGGAAGATGAGAGAATGGTGGCTGGGTACAGCATGCAGGGTCATGGTGCTAGCCTCGTGTTCTTAAGAACTTCTGGTGAAGTTATTTCAGAAGATCAAGAAGAAGACGGAGATGAAGCAAAGCAAATGGGCAAAGCATACACCACCATGGTGCTGGCCCTGTATGCTGGGACCCTTCTGGTGTAGATGTTTATGGGAAGTACAACTTTGAATATGGGACTGACTGTGTGTTGCATGGGGTCCGGCAGCAAGTAATTGAATGCGCCTGTGTAATGGGACCATGCCGACGGATGTTATGTTGAAGTAATTTCAAAAGAGTACCTTCTGAAATTCTTCAAGCTGATTTTAAGTTGGAGTAATTTCAGAAAATGAATTTTGAGGTACCAGCAACGATGACCTTTAGGTCCCATAGTAGTGGGGACATGGAATAAAGCTTTGATGACCATTTACCGGCACCAAAGGCTGAATTCTGATGAGCTGGCACCTTGGAGGTTGTTTTAAGTGTTGGATGGAAAACAATTTGTAGGATACCCCAACACTTTTTACCATCCTCATCTACTGCCACTTGTTGGAAAAGCACAGAAAAAATGAAAGATGGAGCTAACTTGTGAACCTGGTTTGGAAACCAGACAAGTTGCTGTTTGTTCCGAACCACTGCTTCTGCTGGAAGACTAAGCAATTGGAAAGAGACTATAGGAGCCCTGAGGTTAGGAACAGGTGTATCTGCCGGACTTGGATTTCCTGGTCAACCAAGTCCAAGGAAACATGGAACCGCAATGCAGACCTTGTTACGAGTAATTTCATGGACAAAGGTGGTTGTTAAGTGGAGAAACAAAATTTGTTTGGATCTCAAAACTGCAATGATGTTGTAAATAGGGTTTCGACCGAACCATGGGAGGGTTGATCTCAAACCGATTATGAAGCAAGATCGGTTGCTAGGTGTTGAGAATGATGAGGTCATAGTGAGAAATGGTTGTGAAAATGAGGATTTGAAAATCTGAAAGAGGCAAATCTTCATTTCATGATTCAGTGTTTTTTTTTTTTTTTTTTTTTTTTTTTTCTTTTTTCTTTTTTTTTTTTGATGATTTTTTGATGAACCCGGCCCTCCTATTTATAGTAGAGAGATGAAGAATGGTAGGTAGGTAGTTAAGAATGGTAGTTGAGAATTTTTGGTGAGAATGGTAGTTGAGAATTTTTGGTGAGAATGGTAGGTGGGAACGGTAGGTGGGAATGGTAGGCACCGAACGGGAATGGTAAGTTGAATTAATGACCCAGTGTAACCTCAAGTTCCGACACACTTGTGAGAGTTCATTTATACTTGGAGAGAGAAGTCTTGATGAAGTCTGGAGAATAACCCTGAGGAGATCCCAATTAAATGGATGAATCTCAAATTTTGATCTCAGGAGTTTAAGTTTTGGACATCGTCAATACTTCAAAGATGTGGGTTTGATTGGTGATCACCAAATCCAAAATAAGTGGATTTCAAAATCAGAATCTTTGAGAAAGTTCGAACAGGACAAGTTTTGCTTGAATGTCTTGATTCTTGGCCAAAGTTCACTTCAAAGCCAATAGTTGTAGAATCACACTATTTGAGAAATTTTGGATTCTCAAATGAAGAAATAGACCCCAAATTTGGAATGTACACGAAAAATTGAGAAATGCAAGTGTGACTTGAAAATTTTGACTTTAGGTTGATTTCAACATCAAAGTCAACTGTCTTGGAATTTGAGCCATTTGTGCAATTTTTGAGTCTCAAATGATGAAACAGACTCCAAAATCGAAATGTACACGAAAAATTGCGCAAGACAGGTCCATCTTAAAAAATTTGACGTTTGGTCAATATTTGCACAAAAGTCAACTTTTTGGAAATTGGACGTTTGCACAATTTTCGAGCCTCGAATGAAGGAATGGGTCCCGAATTCGGAATGTACTCGAAAAATTGAGTGGGACAGGTCCGTTTTGAAATTTTTGATTTTTTGGTCATGGTCAAAGGTCTACTTGGTCAAGGTATTTTCTCTCACTTTTTTTTTTTTTTTTTTTTTTTTTTTTTTCAGGCGTGTAAGCGCGTGAGAGAGCTGGAGGCGCGTGTTTGTTGAGGCATCGTTTGCCGGACCTTCTGGAGGCGAGTGGCGGCGCGTGGAGGCTGATCTGGACCTGAAATTTTCAGGTTTTGTAGATCTTGGGCCGTAAAAGACTTCTGTGGGTTGAGTTTTGTGAAATCCTGTACTGATTTGCACAGATTTAGCAGAGAAGGCCGCGGGTCATTGAGAGATTGTGGCGGCGCGTGGTGGCGCGTGCGGCCGTTTTTGGGCTTGAAATTTCTGGGCTTTGTAAATCGTGGGCCGATGGATCTAGTGGTGGCACCAGTTTTGTGAAAATTTTCTCAGATTTGTGCAGATTTGGCAGAGAAGGCCGCGGGTCATTGTTGGACTTGTTGCCATTTGGTCTGCTTTGGCGGTGGCCGTTCTGACAGGGCAGCAGCTGAGCTTGGACTTACAGGTCATGAGGTGGGTGATGAGCCATCAGCTTCTATCTTCATGGATGAATATCCTCGTTCATTTCAAAATTAGGTGCAGCCTTCTTTGATTTTGAGTGAATTAGAGCTGCAATGTCTGACTTTGAACATTTTGGGGGCAACATTTTTCCACTGGCCGGTTGGTGGAACCATTTTGCTGACTTTCTTCATTTTTCTTGTCTGCTAGTTTAGCAGAAGCTCTCTATATAAGACGTGAGATTGGCTTTGTTTTCTTAGCCTTCAGTCTTCTTCTCCAGCTTTCAAGATTTTTCTTTTCTTTGTACTTGTTAGCTAGAGTTAAAAATTGAAGCTCTCCCTCCTCCATTTTTTTTTTTTTTTTAGCCGTTCAATGAGATTTTCTTCTTGACAAATTTTTTTGTTGCTTATTTTTGTTTTGCAGCACAGTTTCTTTGATCTTTGGATTTTAACATCAAACTTTACACTGGTGTTCATGACGCATTGATGCTATCCCTGACACCTGTCTTTGAAGCTATTCTGGCTTTTGTCTTGGCAATTAAGCTGCATCAACACTTGCCTTTGCAACATTGTCACATCAACAGTCTTTACCATGAAGTCGTGTTAGCTCTTGTGTTGGCAATGAAGCAATACTAGCACCGGTCCTTGCAATGAAACTATACTAGCACTAATTTTTGCATGAAGGTGTTCCATACTTGTCTTTTCAACGCAGCCATCTCAAGAGTCTTTGCAACGTAGCCACATCAAGAGTCTTTACCATGAAGCCGTGTCAACATTTGTCTTTGCCATGAAGCAATGTCAACACTTCATTTACACCGAAGCCGTGTCATCATTCATCTTTGCCATGAAGCCACGTCAATACTTCATCTTTGCCATGAAGCCATGTCAACACTTCATTTGCACCGAAGTCATGCCAACATCCATCTTTGCCATGAAGCAATATTTGCACTTACATTGACTATGAAGTCGCACCATTATTTGCACTGAAGCCGTGCTAACATTCATCTTTGCTATGAAGTCATGACCACACTCTACATTAGCACTAAAGTCATGCCAATACTCTTATTTGCCATGAAACCACGTCAACACTTCATTTGCGCTGAAGCCGTACCAATATTCGTCTTTGCCATGACATCGCGTCAACACTTCATCTGTACTGAAGTCGCACCAACATTGGCCTTTGAAGTTGCATTAGCGCCAATTTTTAGAGGCGAAAAAGTTCAAACATCGAGGGTACATAGTACTATCACCAGACATCAAGATTTTAGAGATGCCAACAAGACTTTGAAGATGCAAGGAACTCTCATAAAGACTTTGAAGATGCAAGAAGATGCCAACAAAACCTTGAAGTTTCAAGAAGCTCCTATTAAGACTTTGAGGATGCAAAGAGATGTCATCAAAACCTTGAAAATGCAAGGAGCCTGTATCAAGACTTTGAACATGCCACCAAGAATTTGACATTGCACGAATATGCTCTTAGAGGCGAGATGACACAACACCAACTTCAGATGCTGGAGGAAGGTGACGTTGTCCAGATTTCAGAGACATGATGTGAAACGGCATCACTCAGAAGGGAGA
Organism: Quercus robur; assembly: GCF_932294415.1. Lineage (NCBI taxonomy): Eukaryota > Viridiplantae > Streptophyta > Magnoliopsida > Fagales > Fagaceae > Quercus > Quercus robur. Next base: position 5,954,299 of record NC_065538.1, read on the forward strand.
TGATGTGGTTCAAATTTCGGAGTTGTGAAGTGGCACAACTTCAAAGATGTGGGAGGATGTCCACAGAAGATGAGCAATGCCATGCAGTCTTCATTCCTTGCAAAAGAGGTTGAAGAGTTTATTTTGCTCCACAACCAAGAACCAACTTATGTTTATCATTAGTTCAAGAAAAGCTGAGTAACACCAATTCTTTGCAACTGTCATTTTCTACCACAATGATCTCTGAGCATCATGTAGTGAGCAATTGACTGATCTTAAGCGATGCCTTGCCAATCAAAGGGTTCTTGAAAGCACGTTGATGGCCTATGGAGAAACTCTTCAAGCTAGACAAGCAATCCTTCTTCTTTTCATGTGACTGAACTTAGTGAAAAGTACTAAGCTGCCTACGTACCCCAGAAAGGGATCAAGTCATCACGTAGTTCAACAGGTTTTTTTTTTTTTTTGGGTTTTTTTTGTTTAATAATTTTTTTTAGTGCGTGACTGAACTCAGCAAAAGATACTAAGTTGCCTACGTACCCTTGAGAGGGATCAAGTCATCACGTAGTTCAAAAGATTTTTTTTTTTTTTATGATTTTTTTGTTGTTGTTGTTGTTGTGTTGTGTTTTTTTTTTTTTTTTTTTTTTTTTTTTTTTTTTTTTTTTTTTTTTGCAAAAAGGGGCGCAGTGTGTAATAGTGGGTATCACCACTGATCGAACCCGAGATGGCCTCAAGGGTGACACGGGCGTCCAACCGCTACGCCACACTCGCAATTGTTGACATGGAGTGAGATTAATCTCTCCTTATTGTTACGCTTTGAAGGGTAATGGGAAGACATCATGTACTCTTGCAGCGCTACAGTGGGTAGTTTAAGCTCTTATCGAGGAGCAATTCTTGATTTTCAAGTGTAGAAGTGTTTAAGGAACTTCCCATTGATGGGGCCGATCCTTATGTCATCATCATTGTCGATCAACTTGTGAGCTCCAATGGTGTTTGCCCCCTGCTTGAGAGTTGGAAGTACATCACAAGCAACGGTCACATGGTTTGACCCAACAACTTCATTGAAGTTTAGATCAATCTTGTTTTCTTTGGCAAGCTTCATGATTTGTTCTTTGAAGACGAAGCATTTTTGTATTGGGTGGCCAATGATGCGATGATATTTGCAGTAGTTAGGGTCATCAACTTTCCCCATGTCTTCTGGTCGCCTGCATTCTGGCAATTCAATTAGCTTCAATTGCAATAGTTGTTCTAAGATGTTTGGCACATCTTCATTGGGGAACGGATATACTTTTTGCTCACGTTCCTTAAAGGTCAGGCGACGCACTTCATTCTTTTGCCACCCTTCAAATTGTTCTTCATTTGCCTTTGCTCCTCTTCTTGGAACCTTGATTTCGGTAGTGCTAACAACCATTGGGTCTTTGAGGCTGACTTTTGCATTCCTATCATTCCTCCTTACTTCCCTTTTGTTTTCCTCAGGTATGGGAGGGTTTGTACTTCCGCGGCTAGCAATGCTCAACTCCATGTCATGGGCACGAGTTGCTAACTCTTCAAATGTTCGGGGCTTTATCCCTTGAAGGATGTAAAGAAGTCCCCAATGCATGCCTTGGATGCACATCTCTATAGCAGATATTTCAGTAAGTCTATCCTTGCAATCTAGACTCAAAGAACGCCACCGATTAATATAATCAACGACGGGCTCATCCTGCCACTGTTTAGTATTAGTAAGCTCCATCATGCTTACTGTACGCCGTGTGCTGTAGAATCGGTTGAGAAACTCTCTTTCAAGTTGTTCCCAGCTATCGATTGACTCGGGCTCTATGTCTGTATACCAATCAAAGGCATTCCCCTTTAGTGAACGGACAAACTGCTTTACAAAGAGGCCTCCTTGAGTCCCTGCGTTCTCGCAAGTTTCTACAAAGTGAGCAATGTGTTGCTTAGGATTTCCTTTGCCATCGAACTGCAAGAACTTGGGAGGTTGATACCCATTTGGCATTCTCATGTTGTCGATGCGCTTTGTGTAAGGTTTTGAATATGTGAGAGAACTTGTAGAAGAACCTCCATATTGTGCTCGGATGGTATTTGTTATCATGTCTTGTAATTGTTGGACTGACAACGAAGCAACCGAAGTAGATTGTTCTCGTCGGGGAGTGTTTTCAGTTTCTCTCCCTTCGTCATCTTTCGTAGATGTGAATTTATGACCATGGCTTGATTCACCAAGATCTTGCACTTCGAGCTTGTTCATCAAAGTTACAATTTGGAGGTCCTTATCTTCAAGCGCTTTTGTGAGAAGGACAACTTTTTGTTCCATTTCAGCCATCTTTTCTTCCATGGTAGAGGTGTTAGTCATCATGACTGACACAACTTCCCAAGATGATGGAGAAGAAAGTGAATTGATGTGAGTCGGTGAAATCTCATTTTTTGGGTTCCCTTTGGTGGGAGAGAAATCATGCGACCAACTTCTTGTGAAGGAAGAAGGGGATTTGCCCCCATACTTGAGGTGTTCCAAGGTGGAGATGTCCTTGTTGATGACCTTGTTTCTTGTAAGAGGGTCTAAGGAGATGATTGTCCTGACCTTGGCTTCCTTGGTTGATTGAAGTTGATTGTTTGTTTTAGGTTGGCTACAATTGATTGCACCAATGCAGTTGTTGGTGGTAGCCATACCAAGTTTAGTTGAAGTAGCTATTGTTGAAGCTTGAATGTTCTTGCTAGAAGCCATTGAAGTAGGCAGCAAGATGATGTTGATTTCTTTCTTTGAAGGAGAATGAGATGAGAGGCAGAGAGGTCCCACCGGGCGTGCCAGATTTTGTAAGCGACTAAATTTCTCGTTTCGAAATGAGTCAAACAAGTGAAAATAGTTTCACAAATGCGAATTTGTATTGATGATTGTGTGGTACAATTCTCTGAATTACAAAAGAGTTCTCCTCTGATTCGATCTCCTTAAAAGATTTGTTGATTGGATTTGTGATGATGTGATTTTGTTTTGAACACAAGATATCCTTCAATTTGGTTGAGGAATGGATCGAAGATCTTTGGAACAGAATTACAATGAATCTCTGGCTATGAGCTTGGTAGAAATTCTTTGTTCTTCGTGTTCTTTGTGTTCTTCGTGTTCTTCCTGTGTTCTTCAGGCGTTCGTCGTCTTCGAAGGTTTGTTGTGGAAGTTCTCCGGGGCTTTAGAGGCTTGAATCCGTGGAGCTTCACTGATTTGTGGTTGTTTGAGGTTTCTGGAGGCTTTTGAGCTTGATTCCAGTGAACTTTGAGATCTAGGCAGATAGTTTGGATGATTCTGCTTCGAATGTTCTTTGTATTTGAAGATTTGTGGTGGAAGTTCTTCGGGGCTTTAGAGGCTTGAATCCGTAGAGCTTCACTGATTTATGGTTTGTTGATGTTTTCGGACCTTTGAGCTTGATTCCCGCAAACTTTAGGATCTAGGCAGATTATCTGAATGATTCTGCTTCGAATGTTCTTCGATTTTGGGGCTGAAGTTCTTGAAGTTCTTGAAGGCTTTGAGGCTTGATCTTCGCAGAGCTTCTTCACTTCTGAATTCTGGTCCTCCTAAATGTCTCAGGAAGGCTTCTATTTATAGGAGTTTTGGGGTGGGTGAGCGACATGTGGCGGAGCTTGATTGGTGACACATGTCACAGCTTGATTGGTCTGCTTGAGTCATCGCTTACACGTGCGAGGTTGCTTGAGTCATCGCTTACACGTGCGAGGTCGCTTGAGTCATTGCTTACACGTGCGAGGCTGCTTGAGTCATCGCTTACACGTGCGCTGATGCGTGATTGGCTCTTGCATGACACTTGGCAAATTTCTGTTGGCTTCTGAATAGTGATAGCAAAACCTAGCAGCAATACATGGTATTCTGTAATTGACTATATTTTGTGGACTTGGTAATGTGATGTGTCAGCTTGTGATAGGTCGGGAATTTTCCCTCTCTACAGTGCTGATTAAAGACATCTTATACAAAAAGGGCTTCTCCCGCCCATACCTGGGATGTCTTATCCCCGAGGAGACAGACTATGTCATGCAAGAAGTCCACGAAGGAGTCTGCAGAAACCATTCTGGATCACGGTTCTTAGTGCACAAGCTAATTTGGGCGGGATACTATTACCTTACCATGCAGAGGGATGCCCTTGTGTATGTCAAAGCATGTGACAAGGGTCAAAGGTTTGGCAACCTCATCAGACAACCAACGGAGGAGCTCACTCCAATGACGGCCCCATGGCCTTTCGCTCAATGGGGGTTAGATATCATGGGCCCATTCCCAACAGCAATTAGACAATTGAAATTCCTTGTAGTCGGTATAGACTACTTTACCAATTGGATGGAAGCCGAAGCTTTGGCCATCATCACGGAGAAGAATGTGCAAAACTTCATATGGAGGAACATCATCTGCAGATACGGTATACCTAGGGTACTGATCTCAGACAACGGAAAGCAGTTCGACAACAATGCATTCAGAAATTTTTGCTCACAACTAGGGATCAAGAATTATTACTCCTCACCCGCCCACCCTCGGGCCAATGGACAGGTTGAGGTCACGAACAAATCCTTGCTCAAAATCATCAAGACTCAGCTCGAGGGGGCAAAAGGTATATGGCCGGAAGAATTGCCGAGCGTTTTATGGGCTTACAGGACGACGATAAGGACGCCTCTAAAAGAAACACCGTTTCGACTAGCATATGGAAGCAAGGCTATCATCATGGCTGAAGTGGGACTCATAAGCTATAGAGTGGGAAACCATGATGAGAGTAGGAATGATGAAGTTATGCACCTGCAGCTTGATCTGGTGGACGAGGTCAGAGCAACAGCTGAGTAAAGGTTATCACAGTACCAGGACCTCATGGCCAAGCACTACAACTCCAAAGTCAGACACAAGGACTTCAAGGTTAGAGATCTGGTCTTAAAAAAGGTGACGGGCACCACAAAAGATACCTCCCAGGGGAAGCTAGGGCCTAATTGGGAATGACCGTATAGGATCGCATCATGGTATAGGAAGGGAACCTACCACTCGAAGACACAGGATGGGCGGAAATTGCACCACCCCTGGAACACGGAGCACCTGAAAAAGTACTACCAGTAGACAGCATGGACAACAACTCCTCATTTTCAGTTTATTTCTTTTTAGTTAAATCTTTATTATCTAGAGTTTCTTTTAAGCCCGAAAGTAGATTTTGTTTTCCAAGAAAAATTTCTAAATGCGTATTTATCACAATAAGAGGAGTTATTCAAAAATACCATGTGTTTATCTACCTTTCTACATAATCATCATTAAGTCCATAAGTGGACAGGTTCACCCCAAGGGGTGAGGGTGAGATGAAAATCATCAAGTCCATAAGTGGACGGGTTCACCTCAAGGGGTGAGATGAAAGTCATTAAGTCCAAGAATGGACGGGTTCATCCCAAGAGGTGAGCTGAAAGTGCAAGTTCAGCCAAGGAAATGGTTCATCCCATAGGACAATATGACCTTATCAAATCCATGAGGAGATGAATCCAGTAAACAGGTCCATCAATGAAGGACGGAAACATCAAGATAAACAAATAAATATGCAATCCAAATAATAGACAAAATATGATAGATAAAAAGCCTATGAAAGGCAAATGTTTACATTGAGGGAAACCCAAAAACAATGGGCGACGGAAGGAATAAATAATATTGTTCTCTCAAGTGATAAAAAGTTTACAACTAAAATGAAGAAGTGAAAACTACTATGGGACGACAGGGGTCTCTTCTTTCCTCTCTTCAACCGTCTGATCCACTTCAAGTTGACGGATACCGTCCTCGATGGATTTTTCTTGATCAACTTGGGCGGCCTCCCTGCCACCTTGAGGGTTAGGGTTGATATCATCATTGAATAGCTTGTCGGTTCCTTCGAATTCAATAGGACGGGCTGGAGTCTGGCCTTCGGCATCGATGGTAATATGGGACAGGTCCAGACCCGGGAAGGAAGCCTTGACCTGATGGAGGCAGTTGTCGAAACCGTCAGCGAAAGAACCACCTAGCTCGACTAAGAGAGAGTCGGAGTCCGATATTCCTTTATGGCGTCCTCCTTAACCCAACAGAGCTGCTTCTTGGACTTGGAGATTTCATCTTCCTTATCCTTGAGCACTTTCTTCAGTGCCTCCGTCTACTCCTCTGCCTCTTCCAGGAGCCTTTTTGTTAGATCTAAATTTTTCCCCTGGATGACTTTCCAGGCCTTCAGCTCCCCTAGCTTAGCCTCCGATGCCTCCGCCTTTGCCCTCACACAATCTACCACCGTCGCCTGGGACACGCAACGATCCATCAGGTCCTCCATCATAAGCACCCCCTACGAATATAAAAAACCAAGGTTAGACAAAATGAACAAACAACATGCTGGAAAGGAAAGAATATCAAAAACCAGGGTTAGACAAAATGAACAAAAAACATGCTAGAAAGACGGACACATACCTAAGCCAAACTAAAGAGACCCATCTCCCTCATGGCCTCAATAGAGTGGTTGCCCAGGCCCTCGTAATACTTACCCGTGAGGATAGACAAAAGCTGCTTAAGGGCATATTGAGGGTCTTCACAAAGGAGGACGGGGCGTTTTTCATCGACGGGGCCCTAACCTGTCATCAAGCCCTTGCCCTTCCCATGAACGGGCGAAGGCAGCTTCGCCTCTGTAGGAGTAACCCTACCGAACCCTACCATCACCTTAGGTTTCTTAGGTGGATGGTCTGTTTTGTCCAACGGTTTCCTCTTTATTGATGGGTTGGACAGACCCATTCCCTCTTTCTTCCTTGCAGCCGCCTACTGCTTGATGTAAGCCCTCCTCTTGCTTTCTTCCATTTTTGCATGGACGAAAAGAAAGAGTTAGGTAAATCAATGTAAACAAAGGAAAAAATAAAAGTAATGGACTTACGTCAGTGTGCTTGACTATTGTAGCGACGGGTAACTTCTGTGCGTTCAGGACTGTCACAGTACTAGTGGATTGTATCCAAGGTAAAAAGCTTTGCCCACGTCCTCTCAGCCAATTTGATTTTAAATATTTGTTCCAAAAAACTCCACTGCTCCAAGGTCACCTCTGGACGGTCTCGAGCTGTAAAAAATGGACGGTTAGGCCAACACAACAAACAATAAGAAGCAAAATTTAGACCAGACGAAGGCATTATGCCCCATGTTTTGTCCACGAGCATGTACTCTTGGTCGTCAGGGTGACACATCCAACTGTCCCCCTGAATGAACAAATACTGGCTTTTCCAGTTTCTATTTGAATCTGGAGTGTTGCACACTAGCCTGAGCATCGATTTCCTTGGCAGGAAACTGTACATGCCCTTAGACTGGGTGATTTTTGATGGACGGTAGCAGTGGAAGAGCTCCTCCACCATCATCCTCCGCTCCCCATTAGACAAGACTCCATATAAAACTTCTGCGCCAAGGAAGACTCTCCAAGCATTCGGAAAGATCTGGGTGACAGCCAACCCGAAATATTGAAGTAGACGACGGTGAAGGGCACTCAAAGGGAATCTAAGTCCCGCCTTAAACATCTACTCGTACACCCCGACATCCTCGGCACCCCGGTAGTAGCATTTTTCATATTTGAAAGGCAGACAGATAGGGATGCCGACAGGAATCTGGTATCTTTCCCTAAGGGTCTCAAAGTGTTTTGCCTTGACACTAGATTTGAATTCATTTACCATCCACAATAAGAGAAGAAGAAACTCCCTAAGTCCATAAGGACCTATGATGGATTGGATGGGAGGTTTAGCGTAGTAAATGTGTCCACTGCTTGAATCCCCACCTGAATCACCCTCCAATCTGATTATGTCCAAGTCCTCATCCTCCTCCGCATAAGGAGAGTTGGCAGATGAATCCCTCTTATCGTAAGAGGTGCTGGGGTCATGCTGACCTGACAGATACACCTCATTGTAGCCCGCTCCGTTGCAGACAAACAATTGTTCACTCGACTCCTCACTGGACATCTATCACCTACATGCGATGGATAAACCCTAAGACTTTACAGGTCTACGGACATGCAATATTTAAAGTAAAATAAGCAAAAAAAGAGTTCAGCATAAGGTGAAGGATACTCATAGATGAACAATGCGAAGAAAGTGACGGAAAAGGTGTGGTAGATGGTCGCACCAAGCAAATAGTATGTCGGTTTGATAAAGAGGACGGTAGTGCTCTGACTACAAATTTTTGTGGAAAGTGAAAATGAAATGGGGAAGTGACATATATATATATATATATATATATATATAAAGGGAATGACACGGAAGACGATGGGATGCTTCGGTCCGAGTGATAGGCCACTAAAAACATGACACATGCCCCTATTGCATTAACGGCTCTAGGCTAGCATGTCAATCAGAATGCTTCTTCCAAAGGTAGGGTTAGACCCTTACTCCACGGGTCCGTCCAAAAAAATAAGGTGACGAACCCATAGAGTGAGGGGGCAACTGAAGAGAATAAAATTGAGGAAGACGGACTCGTTCAATAAAACCTGCCATAGGCGATGGTACTAGGATAATGGATGATCCAAATATTAGAAGAAGGCGATGGGTTAATACGGAGGATATATGGGACGGATTGATTTTCCATAGTGGACGGATTCTAGCTAGATGGACACAAAAGGGACGAATATCAAAGCCACGTGGCATCTACATTGCTTAAGTGGTCTCTAAGGAACCCTAAATGAAAATATCTTGCACCCTACACAATGGTGACCCGATATGGGAAGAATCCCACAAAATACGTACATTTATAAGGATCTTTCCCACAAGGAAACACCTTGGGAACCAAGAAACGAAAGTCAGTTCTGCTCTACTATAAAAGCCCAAAACCCTCAGAAAATAAGGTATGAATAATTTACCCAAGCTCTAACACTCTAGAGTTGTGAACATTCTCTGACTTAACCTTCAGAGGGTATTCGGCCGATACCACACCGGTACTCTCTTTAAGGTTTTCTTTCTTCTTTATTGCGCAGGTTTTGTCTAGAGCACGTGAGAACTGTACAGTTTACTGACGATTTTCAGCATCATCAGTTAAAAAGCTATTTTCTTTTTTATACTTGATTTTGAAGTTATTTGGTTTCTTTTTTGCTAGATAAAAAGTGAAGAAGGGGAGGAGAAATTATTCACTCCTATGGAAAGAGTCCTCATTCCTTTCTGTAAAAGTGAATAATTTATCGTAAAAATGCCAAAACCACCATATTATCAATTGAATTCCAATTATTTGATTTCGATGCAATTTGAAAATCCCCAAGTTCAGTATTTGTACATTTTGAATGAGTAATAAAATTATTGTAATGGTTTCGTGCTAATTTCAGGTACTCTTGGGCGCTAACTCTTAGGTTTTATCTTCTTCTTCTTTTTTTTTTTCTTTTTTTCATAATTCTAGTGGGTTGCAATCTACACCATATATATATATATATATATATATATCATCTACTTCACAAATGTAGTTTACATCCATAGTCTCACTCTCAACCATTTCAAAATCAAAGCAACGTATTTTCAACAAGTTACTTTCACCCTCAATATTTGTGATGTAACAATGCTATCTCATTTTACTTTCAACCTCTCTTTCAATCATTTTGCTTGCAAATTCCATAAAAGCACTCCGGTAATGCTAAAAAAAATCAACAACAAAAAATGCAACCATATGAGGGGAGGGGGAAAAAATATAACAACCACAACAATAAAAAATAAATAAATAATCCGAGCAAAAAAAGACATGTCTAATTCATAAATACCAAATTCATATTCCAATACTGTCACCACCAGTTCTGTAGAACATCTACATATCTTTTTGTAATGTTGAATTTAATCAACCATCTTTTTGGATTTATTCCATGCCAAATTTGTTTGTAATTCAGTATTTAGAAACCCTGTATTTAGGTGGGAATCATGTAAGGGTAGTGTGTAAGAGAGTGTGAAGAAAAGCTCAAGTTTATGCACTCAACAAGTGGCTCGCGACTGGATCTCGCGGCTTGCAAGTCGCCAAAAGTGGCACACGTGTGGAGCATGCAGAGGAGTTGAACAATCACGCTAGCTGGAGCACTACAGGACAAAAAGTCCAGACTGGCCATTCAGTTAGTTCGCAGTTTGAACTCGCGACTCAATCAAGTCGAGAGGCCAAGTCGCCAGTCCACTATGTTTTGGAAAAACTGACTCTTCGCATTCCATTCTCACTCGAGTATAAATACCTCCTATACCCACAAAATGTAGAGAGCTTCCAGAGAGAATTTTGAGAGAGAAACCCTAGAGAAAAACAAGATTAACTCATCCACAATCTTCATCCTTTGATTCTCCAAATTCCTCTACTCTCAACCTCTCCATTGATACATCCTTGAGAGGTACATTTAGCCAAAACCTTTTCTCACCATACCCATATATGTGAGGAGGCTATTTGGTACTTGAGAAGCAGATAGGAAGGGACTAATTGATATTGGTTAATGCTATGGGCCATAGCGGAATCTGGTAAGCTAGAGAAGACAAAGGTTCGGCGTAACCTCGTTGGAGCAAGAAACTTGGAGGGCTTAGGTACATTGGGTAGATTAGGCTTAAAGGGTCTTCTGCTGTTCATATATCCCAACTTGATTCTGTAGTGGATTATTGACCGCTTGGAGGGTGGCAGAGAGGTTTTACGCCGAGGACTTCGATTTCCTCTTCGATAACACATCGTTGTGTTGTCTTTGTGTTTGCATCTCTCTTCCCTTAATCTTTGCCATTTAATTTCTGCTGTAGTTGTGATTTTATTTGGTTTAGATTGTTTTATCAATTTTGTGTTAAGCTTATGTTCATATTCCGCACATACATTGTTTAATAATAAGCTTGAATTGGTAATTTGTAATTTGGGGGTCTAAACGTTCAAGGTGTTTTACACACTAGTTGAACATTCACTTTTTTTTTTTCCTTTCTTTTTGGGTTTTTCGCGAAGTCATTTTTATTGAAATGCAAAAAATTTTATTTTTATTAAACGTAATTCCCCCCCCCCCCTCCCCCAGCTACAATGTTATTTATTTTAAGTTTTTATGGGTTTTACATAACAAGATGAAAAATTGAAATTTCTCTAAGTATCTGTTTATTTAGAGCTTCATTATTCGCCGAAATCTCATTGGTAATTTGAAAATGTGACCATAGTATGTTTGGTCAAATTTCAAAATCATACTTTTTAGCCTTGTTAACGTGATAGAGTGTGTTTTCGAGTTGTATCCTCTAAGCAGCAATTGCAAATCACCATTTTTTTCAAAACATCCAAAAGCAAAAAGTTGAATCAAACTCACCCTAAATGGGGGGTATACCGGTAGTTATCTCATTCACGCAAAGTATTTTGTAATTTTCATCCTTTAGGTATCATTTACATATTTTTTCCCATGTGCTCTTGAAGTGATTTTTTTTTTCTAATACAAGTAAAATTATTAAAAGAAAGAAAAATTAATTGGTTAAAAGGGAAGGAAAATATTGCTTAATTTAGAAATAAAAATTTTATGTGCTATTTTTAGAGCACCTCTAAAAATTTTATAGGCTGACATTTAAGTTTTATTTATTTTCAATCTTTTCTGTTTTGTGTTTGGTTTTTTTTTTTTTTCATTTATTTTTCATTTTTCCTTTGCAAATATGTTTGCTTTGAGAATTTTGCGTTGCATTAGACTGTAATAACCAGAAATCGAGCCTTGGTACGATAGTAAGTGCCTTCCACAAAAAGTAATAGATCGTAGGTTTGAGTTTGAGAATAAGCCTGAAAATAAATTGGAGGTAAGACTACCTATCATGACCTCTTTTAACCTCCATAAGGGTCCGTTTGGTTGGAGAAGTGGAAAAGTGTGAGGATATAAAATGGTGAGAGGATGAAAAAGTGAGATAATAGAAAAGATTTTAATTTCTCTCATTTTTGTTTGGTTGGGAGTGGAAAATGAAGGGATGGAAAAAGTGAGTTTGTATAAATTTACACATATACCCTTGTTAAAAAATGATGTCCAATTAAAACCAAAAAAGTGATAAACAACCAAAAAAAAAACCAATCACCTAAATTTATTAAAAAATAAAAATCATGTCCATAAAATAAAATAAAAAAAGAAAAATAAATAAATAAACATCTAAACAAAAAATATATATAAAAGAAAGCAAAATATATATATATATATTGGACAAGCCTGCCCAGTAAATCAAAAGAAAAGAAAAGAAAAATAGAGGAGGCAGGCAACACTGCCCAGTAAATCAAAAGTAAAAAAATTAAAAATTAAAAAATAGCAACATGGGTGAAGGTGCAATTGTACATGGGCATTTTCGTCCAAAAATGTTGCCCAATTTTCCTCTTTAGTTTTCTCTCCATTTTGGAGAAAAAACTTTTTGATGGGCTCGGAGAGAAAACATCAGGGTCTTACTACTTATTTTTCTTCCTTCCCACCCAACCAAACACACTCCAAAAAAGTTTTCCTTCCTATTTTCTCTCCAAAGTTTTCCATCAACTCTATTTCACCTCCAAACAAACACACCCTAAAAGTGGAAGTTTTGTGCATTGTATACAACTCTTTTATCTGATTGCAAAGACCAAATCTGCCACTCAACCAATTGACAAGGCATACACTTAAGATTATTTCATACATCAATAATGCATTCCACTTCATTGATTACAATCCCCATTGAAGCAAAGGACAACTTATTAATGGTGTATTTAATTTTCAAAATTTATGGCACATGGTAATGACAGCTTTGAAATACAATGCAGTAAATTTTTTTCAATTTGACTTCTACCAACAAAGGATGGTAAGTCAATTTCTGCTATCACTAGACAAAATTTATGGGACATTGTAACTGTCAGCTTCGAAATGCAATGCGATAATATTTTTGTTTAATGAGACAATAATACTGAACTACCAACAAAGAATTATAAGTCAATTTCTGGTATCATTAGAAAAAATTTTCCCACATGGGGCACTTTTCACCAACTAAAAAGTCTAGGAAAGATAAATGCATGGTTAAGGGCCGACAGCCTTAAGAATACAAAAGAAAAATAAATGTCAACAGTTAGCATCAACACCTTTTAGCTATGCATCATAATGTATTGAATGTCAATCAGTAGGTAATTACAGCTTGTATACGAAACACACCTTAGGCAGTAAAAGTGTTGCTTCAACTTGAATGATTATATGAATCTAAACTTTCAGTTCCAATCTTCATCTCCTAAATTCTAATCATAATCTTCAATTTACAGGCAAATCGTGTTTCCTTGCCTCTATGGAAGTAATAATCCCAGTTTCTGCAAAATTAGCTGCCTCTTAAAATCAATGACAGGAGAGATCTTGATTTTTTTTTTATTTAAATTTTGTTCCTAATTTTGTATTACTCTTTCTTTTTTGGGGGTGGGGTGGTCTGAATGATAATAGCTACTAGCAGAGCAAAGAGAAATAAAAAATAGTAAAAACGAATGTAATTCATAAATAGAGAAAAAAGTTAACGGATGTCCTAAAGGTATTAGTTTTCGAAATATTTTTAAAAATGTTTTATGAGGAAAAAAAAGTAACTGATTAACCCATGTCATGGAACAAGCATAATTATCTACCAGTTTCCCATCAAAACCAAAATTCTGCAATGTCCAAGTACCAATAGTTGAGGTTATGGTCGTATAGATAGAACAGCTATGCAATTTAATATATATGCAGAGGATTAAATTAGTCAAAGGTAGCCCCATGGTTCCCCTCTCCCTCTACGTGTGTCCTAAGGAAATGTGTATGAAAGTTCAAAAACGTGTACAAAACACTTTTGAACGTTTAGACCCCCAAAAACCAACTTAACCAACACAAGCAATATGTCAAACAACTAGTGTGCGGAAACTTAACATATGCTATAATATGAAATTGGTTAAACAACTATCTAAGCCATAACAAAATAAAACCACAGCAGATAATGTAAAGGCAGAGATAGAGAGGAAGGAAGATGCAAACACAAAGATAACACCCGATGTGTTATCGAAGAGGAAACCGAAGACCTCGGCGAAAAACCTCTCCGCCGCCCTCCAAGCGGTAATCAATCCACTAGAAAATACAGTTGGGATACAAGGACAGCAATAGACCCTCCAAGCCTAATCTACCCAGTGCACCTAAGCCCTCCAAGCTTCTTGCTCCAACGAGGTTGCGCCGAACCTTTTTCTTTTCTAGCTTCCCGGATTCCGCTACTAGACCGTAGCATCAACCAATGAAGATTGGCTCCTTCCTAACTGCTTCCCAGAACTCCAAACGACTGTCTCACAGAGATGATAATGGTGAGAACCAGGTTTGGTATAATGCCTCTCAAGGTTTTGACAATGGAGAGGAAGAGAGTGAGGAAATTTGATGAGACTCTAAGGTAGGGATTGTGTGTGAAACAATCTTGTTTTTCTTTAGGGTTTCTCTCTCAAAATTCTCTCTGGAAGCTCTCTTTCAATCGTGGGTTAAAGGGGTATTTATACTAGAGTGGAGAGGAATGTGAAACGTCAGGTTTTTCCAAAACAGGGGTGGCTCGCGGCTTGACCTCGCGGCTTGACCAAGTCGCGAGATCCAGTCGCGAGTTAACCGTATGGCCAGTTGTCCTGTTTTGTCCTGTAGTGCTCCAGCTAGCATGACTGTTCATCTTCCAGCATGCTTGGCACGTGTGCAGCTTCTAGCGGCTTGCAGCCGCGAGTCCACCCGCGAGTCCCAGCCGCGACACTCTGTTTTCTTGCACACTCTTGAGCAATCTTCACTCTATCTCACTCACTACCCTTACAACAAACCCACCTAAATACAGGGTTACTAAATGCTGAATTATAAGCAAATTTGGCACGGAATAAAGCCAATTAGATGGTTGAATAAATTCAACCTTACAGTGTAAAAGCTCTTTGAGCACCAAACTATAACACTTGAAGATGTGGAAACTAAATTGAGTTTGATTAAATTTGGATATGAGACTACAAAGTTTGTCCTCGAATATGTCGACATGAGTCATGGACAATAAATGTGAGACATAAACTGGTCTGAAGATGTAGCACACCTAAATTGAAGAAGTTCATGTAACAGTTGGAAATAACTGGAGCAAGATTTATTTATTATTGAGTGAGTGTTTCAATTATTACAAGAAACAACTAATTTGGACTTTCAAATCTTAGAGGACTCTGATTAGATTAGTACAATCCCCATCAATGAAAACTATAACATCACTGACCTTACTAAAGTGAGGCTTTTAAGTGTGTAAATGGTTTATGCTAAGTGAAAGTTGGTGGGTGTTTAAATAAATGAGTTGAAACTTACTAAATGTGCCAAGGTACAAGTCCTTTCCAGCAACCCTTCCAATTCTAGCTTGCCACCTTCCATGCTGATAGTGTCTGCCAAGACACCCAAAAACAAAAGAGAAAACGTTTTGTCTGGAGCTGGCAAAAAAGGGGCTATTTACGCCACTAATCAGGAGCTGCCACGTCAGATACACATTGAGGCCTCAGTACACTCTATCACACAGGATTGTAGCTCAAACAAAACCAAAATCCTCAAACACGTTCTTTTCAAAAGAATCCCTTACGTGGAGAAAACAAAGTCCGGTGCCAACACTTCCTCTCCTCTGCTCCTTTGACCAACGAAGCTTCTCCCCGCAGCTGGAGCCGCCGCGGCATCGATCTGAGCCGGCGCCCACGCACCAAATACTACAGTTTGTTCTGATTTCCACTTTATTGTTTGATTTGTTATCTCCCCAATATTAAGGTTTCGAAATTTTGAAGGGTTTGGGTTATTTTTTGGATATCAATCTGTTCATATTGGTATAGGTTTTGTTGATTTATATGGATTTTGCTTTTTTTTCTTTTTTTTTAAATTAATTTCCCCTTTATTGTTTGATTAGTTATTTCCCCAAAATTTAGGTTTTGAAATTTTGATGGGTTTGGGTTATTTTTTGGATATCAATCTGTTCATATTGGTATAGGTTTTGTGGATTTATATGGATTTTGCCTTTTTTTGGGGGGGTATTTTCATGGGTTTTGATTAGATTCTTAAGTGATAGGCCACCCACCTGTACAGACTTAAATTTCTTAGAAGTTCATGGATTTCGGTTTTAATGGATACGGACTTAAATTTCTTGTACCACTCTTGAATTTCGCATCGATTCACTTCTTCTTCCTTCATTTTGTAAATTAAGTTTATAATAAAAAAGTTGAGCTTCCTTTCTTCCTGCTGTCAATTAGAACTGCAATCTATTACAAGAAAGCCATACACAAATGATAAGTAACTAGCTACCATTGATCTGACAAACTATCAGTTTTATCTAATCAACTAAAAGGAAAACAATTTCATGTCACTCCCAATGGTGCAAGATTTAAGTTTTAGAAGTACAAATATTGCAGAACAGGATAATACTACAGCACAGCAAAAGTATAATGTAACCCATGTGAAATTTGCCCACTAAAATATCCTTTAGCAAATGTATAAATGTGAAACTTATAGAGATTTTGATTTTGGTTTTAGTTCTTGACAATGGATACCTATGATTCCTAACATTACAACTACCGTATCCAAACATAAAAGGGGAATCTAAATATGAAATCAAGAATTTTCCCTTTATAAGTTGGATACAAATAAAAATATACAATCTGATAAACTTTGACTGAAATTAGTAACACTTATTTTATTTTTAAATGTTACCAGTTCCTTATTAAGATGTATCAAAGCTACTATTCAACTATTGAGGCTCTTTTTCTTTGTCTTTTTGGTTGATGAGCTTGATTGTTCTCCTTGTTCGTAGCTAGGATTTTGTGTTTCTCAATTTTCTAAACTATATATAGTAATACTATAGGATTATAAACCTCATTGGATATCTTTTTTTTTTTCTTTTCTCTTTCTTGTTTTAGAAAGGTGGTAGTCCTTTCTATTATGTTATCAAAAGGCTTATAGTTCAGATGATATTGAATCTCCTGGTACAAATTTTTTCAACTTGGATCAGTGCCTACCATTTATTTTTTAAGTACTTGTATGATGGTTGAATTTGTGTTTTTTCTTAATTCAAGATATTTTCTTAACTCTATTTATTTATGGCTGAGACTAGCATGAACTATTTCACATCTTCCATTCCTGAATAACTATTAAGTGCAGGTAAAAATAAGTAAAACAGGTAAAATAGGTATTAAGTGCAGGCAAAAATAACTATTTCTAGGTTGTCTCGTCATCATTATACTGTCATATTTATTTAATTTTTAGTTTGTGTTTCTTTTTCTTTTTTTTAAAAAACTTGACTTAAATTTTTTGGATTTGCTTTTCTTGGGAGCTTGTTCAATTAGGAATCCAACACTAAAATGAATTTAATTGAATGGGAATCTTGTTTTTTGTTACAGGTGCCTTTTCGACAAGTTTTTTTATTGTGGTTGTTGAATTCTCCACCGTGAACCTAGGCCTCTGGGACATAACCGGTATCATTTATTCGATAGATATTATCATATGCTTAACTTCAAATATAATTTTATACTACTTGTAATTTCAATTTTCTCCTACTTGTAATGTCAATTTGCTCTCTATATGTACCAAAGTGCAATTAAAGATGTAGTTGGAGCTGTTTTATGTAGTGTTTATTGAGTTGTTGAGCAGGGTGTTCAAATGTACCTTGCCTCTATTGTGCTTATGTGGAATTAATTTGAATTTCTTTTTTAACTGTGCTCATTCTTTTTTTCTTTTTCTTTTTTTTTTTGGTATTTGGTTGTACATTCTTTTATGTAGGATCTATTACAACAATTCCAAGAAAGCTGATGTTCAAACAAGTTTTGTGACCAAGAGAATGCATTATGAAGCAAATATTTTTTGCTATACAATATTTTAATTGTGGTGGATAGAATTATCTTCTTGTAGTTTGAATTGAGACAAGTTTTATTTTAAGATGTATCTTCAGTCATATGATTCTCTTTTTGTATTCTAAATCATGACATATTTTATTTCAGGTAAATGTATTGTCAATTAGAAACTTTTATAAAAAATTTGTGACAGGTTTTATTTCAAATGAATTTGTAATCTTATGATTCTCTTTTTGTATTCTAAATCATGAGAGGTTTTATTTCAGGTGAATGTATTATCAATTAGAAACTTAAAAAAAAAAAAAAAAAAATTGCGACAGGTTTTATTTCAGATGCATTTGTAATCTTATGGTTCTTTTTTTATATTCTAAATTATGACATGCTTTATTTCAGGTGAATGCATTGTCAATTAGGAACTTCTATTGCAAATTGTGATAGGTTTTATTGTCAATTAGAAACTCTGCTTTAGCAATAAAAGATAGAGCAAGCAATCGACTGGGTTGCATACAACAATGAGAGTGGTTGATACATATGGAACTTTCACTTTATACTGTAAGTGTTAATGTTAATTGTTAAACTATTAAATAGGTACATTTTAGTTAAAAATCTAGTGGCATAAACTAATCATGCCCAAGCAATCAAGTGAACATGATTCATTTAACCCCTATATCACATGGGTCTACTTGCAATTCCATAAAGTATTCCATGTATTTTAGCTGTAGCCATTAACCAAGTCATTCTTACTGTTCTTCACTGATATTCTTATAAATTAAACCTAACCATTCTAACTGTTCTTCACTGATATTCTTCTAAAAAAGGAGCAGCATCATAGATAATTAGATTCTTGTAAGGCACGAACAATCCAGGAAGCTGCAGGATTTTGTGCTTCCTTTACTCTTGACTTTTCATCTCCCTCTATATATAAAATACCATCTACTGTTGGTATTTGAACTGATGAAACATATTTCTTGTCGTGTGGTGGACCCTCATGCTTCTCAAGGCTGCAAGTTATAGCAAAAGTACATTTGGATTCAATATCTTACAATATAGATATGAAAGTGAGAATTTGAAAAAACAGTGAATACTCGAGAAGAAGAAAAGCATGAAAATTTTATATCCAACATAGGTGGTGGTTTAACTGTACACAGATGGAGGAGATTAAAAAAAGCATTTCATTGCAAGATTGAAAACTGCAATGAACGTGTGAGTGCCCACAAGCCAATAGAACAAACTACAAAGCCTACTAGTTTATGTTCATTTGACATGCCATAGAGATCAATATTCTTGGTTCCAGTCATTGTGAACCCAATCATTGTCGAAAAGGCACCTATAACAAAAAACAAGATTCTCATTCAATTAAATTCATTTTAGTGTTGGATTCCTAATTAAACAAGCTCCCAAGAAAAGCAAATCCAAAAAATTTAAGTCAAGGTTTAAAAAAAAAAAGAAAAAGAAACACAAACTGAAAATAAAATAAATATGACAGTATAATGAAGACGGGACAACCTAGAAATAGTTATTTTTGCCTGTACTTAATACCTGCTTTACCTGTTTTACTTATTTTTGCCTGCACTTAATAGTTATTCAAGAATGGAAGATGTGAAATAGTTCATGCTAGTCTCAGCCATAAATAAATAGAGTTAAGAAAATATCTTGAATTAAGAAAAAGCACAAATTCAACCATCATACAAGTACTTAAAAAATAAATGGTAGGCACTGATCCAAGTTGAAAAAATTTGTACAAGGAAATTCAATATCATCCGAACAATAAGCCTTTTGATAACATAATAGAAAGTGTTAGGTTCTAAATGTTTAGAACAATTGGCAAATCGTGAACACAAACTTGTCTAGATATAGATCTTAGAGTCTATAGGTTTTATTAGACAATGCTCAAGGTGATTCAAGTCAAGATTCAAGAACATACAAGCTACAGGAAGAAGATTTCATAATCTGTCTGGTTCGATCAATCGAAAGACAGGCTCGACCGATCGAAAGTCGTATCTGCAGAATTTTAATTAAGCCCAAACAGCTGTTCAAGCCCATTTAGGATTAGAGTTTCTAATCTACTTCTCCCAGTATATAAAGGAAACCCTAAGCACGTTTTTATGTGGCTTTTCAGAGAAAAAAGAGTGTGCCTCTTTTGTATTTAGGGTTTTGTTCCTAAAAAGCTCTCTTATGTCTTCTACCAGTATTATTCCTTGAAGTATCTCAAGATCCAGTGTTGTAGAAGTTGCTACCTTCTCTTGTCATCAAAGATGTTGATAATCTAAACCTTCAAGGGCGGTCTTGGAGTCACAAACAGGAGACTTTGTGTTGCTAAACCTTTGAGTGGGATCTCAAAATCACAAACGGAGGTGTTTGTGTTTTGCAAATGCCAAAGAAAGAAGGAGTCCGTAGATTCGGAGCTTGCACGTGGTCATGTCAGTAAGTTCTACTGGTTGGTAGCAATAAGAAGTCGAGCGTGAGGGCTTGTAAGTCTTATTGTATGAACTTCGATTCTTTCAAGATAGTGGATTCAAGTTTACCTTGAGGATAGCTAAGTCAAATCCTCCCTAGGTTTTTACCGGTTTGGTTTCCTGGGTGATCATATCTTGTGTTATTTATTTTCCGCTGCTTTGCATGATTTGATCTTTATTATTGTGATAACCTAGACTTGTTTAATTGGACTAAGTAAGAACTTGGTTAATTACCTAGGTTTAATCAATTGTTTAAGGGGTCTAAAAACTGTCAGAAAGGACTACCACCTTTCAAAAACAAGAAGAAAAAAAAAAAGAAAAAAAAGAAGAAGATATCCAATGAGGTTTATAATCCAATAGTATTACTATATATAGTTCAGAAAATTGAGAAACACAAAATCCTAACTACGAATAAGGAGAACAATTAAGCTCATCAACCAAAAAGACAAAGAAAAAGTGCCTCAACAGTTGAATAGTAGCTTTGATATATCTCAATAAGGATCTGGTAACATTTAAAAATAAAATAAGTGTTACTAATTTCAGTCAAAGTTTATTAGATTGTATATTTGTATTTGTATCCAGCTTATAAAGGAAACATTCTTGATTTCATATTCAGATTCCCCTTTTATGTTTGGATACGGTAGTTGTAATGTTAGGAATCAAAGGTATCCATTGTCAAGAACTAAAACCAAAATCAAAATCTCTATAAGTTTCACATTTATACATTTGCTAAAGGATATTTTAGTGGGCAAATTTCGCATGGGTTACATTATACTTTTGCTGTGCTGTAGTATTATCTTGTTCTACAATATTTGTACTTCTAAAACTTAAATCTTGCACCATTGGGAGTGACATGAAATTGTTTTCCTTTTAGTTGATTTAAAAAAACTGACAGTTTGTCAGATCAATGGCAGCTAGTTACTTATCATTTGTGTATGGCTTTCTTGTAACAGATTGCAGTTCTAATTGACAACAGGAAGAAAGGAAGCTCAACTTTTTTATTATATACTTAATTTACAAAATGAAGGAGGAAGAAGTGAATTGATGCCAAATTCAAGAGTGGTACAAGAAATTTAAGTCTGTATCCATTAAAACTGAAATCCATGAACTTCCAAGAAATTTAAGTCTGTACAGGTGGGTGGCCTATCACTTAAGAATCTAATCAAAACCCATGAAAATACACCCCCCCCCCCCCCAAAAAAAGGCAAAATCCATATAAATCAACAAAACCTATACCAATATGAACAGATTGATATCCAAAAAATAACCCAAACCCATCAAAATTTCAAAAACTATATTTTGGGGAAATAACTAATCAAACAATAAAGGGGAAATTAATATTAAAAAAAAAAAAAAGCAAAATCCATATAAATCAACAAAACCTATACCAATATAAACAAATTGATATTCAAAAAATAACTCAAACCCATCAAAATTTTGAAAGGTATATATTGGGGAGATAACTAATCAAACAAACAAGGGGAAATCGGAACAAATCGCAGTATTTGGTGCGTGGGCGCCGGCTCAGATTGACACCGCAGCGGCTCCAGCGACGGGGAGTAGCTCCGTTGGTCAGAGGAGCAGAGGAGAAGAGGCGTTGGCACTGGACTCTGTTTTCTCCAATTAAGAGCATTCACAGCAGTGGTACTAAAAAGCAATATTGGTATTTTTAGCTCCTCAAACCCCTAAAAACCATGCTGCAGTAGTGGAGGCATAAGTAAAATTTTTACCTGTTCAGCTACAGTGCACATCTATCTATAGATGTGCACTATAGCGCAAAGCTAAAAAAAATAATATTTTATTTAACTTTTCTCTCTTTTCCATTAAAATATTCTTTTTTTTCTCTCTCTCTCTCTTCCTTCTCTTTCTTTTCGTTAGACTCAAAAAGTCTCAACCCTTTCTCTTCCTTCTCTATCTCTTCACTATCTTTTCTCTCTTCTTTTCGCATGATCGGCGATAGCGTGGGTCGATGGGTCGACGATGGCGTGGGTTAGTGGGTCGATGATGGCGTGATCGGCGATGGCTGGTCTGGTTCGACGGTGGTCTGGGTTTGATGGTGGGTCTGTGGGTTTCGTGGATGGCGTAGGTCGATGGGTCTCGTGGATGGCGTGGGTTAGTGGGTCGGCGATGGCGGGGGTTAGTGGGTCGGTGATGGCATGATCGGCGACTGCTGGTCTAGTTCAACAGTGGTCTGGGTTTGATGGTGGGTTTTATGCCTCTTGGTCTTGTTTCTTCTCTCTCTCAATCAAGCTTAGATGGTGGGTTTGATGGTGGTTTGGGGTCCTAGCTCAACACTCTTGGTCTGAAAATCAAGCTCAAATCTATTGGATTTTTGGCAGTGGTTGTGGGTGGTCTTGGCTTGCTAGTTGTTGTTGGGTGGTTGTTCTTTGGCAGTGGTTGTGGATTGTGCCGTTTGTAGTGTTTTTTTTTTTGTAGTAGTATGTATTATTTTATTGGAGTGAATATATTATTTTATTGTAGTAGATATATTATTTTATTATGATGTTTATATTATTTTATTGTGTTAAAAGCTAAAATAGATCCACTGCTACAGCATGTGTGTAGGTAAAATAAATAAAGTAACTTTTGGTGGAGCTAAATAGCTATATTTTTAGCTCCACTACTGTGGATGCTTTAAGGGCTTCTTCTGAACAGAACATGTTTGGGGACTTTGATTTTCTTTGAGCTACAATCCTATGTGATAAAGTGTACTGAGGCCTCAATGTGTATCTGACGTGGCAGCTGTCACGCCCCAAACTCGATACCCGGATTTGTGACCATAACCGGCATGCTAATATCAAGCCTAAACCTGATATTAACAAGAACCACTTAACTTTTAAAACTTTTACCAAAAGCTTTCTTCTTTCTTTTCAATCCTTGTTTCTTTACTTAAATTATATAACCTTTCACTTGACATTCAAAGCATCTAAATTGTACTCCAAAGAATAACATAATCCACCAATCATTTAATTTTCACACTTTTACATAATACATCGCTTAATACCTTAAGGTACACAACTTTCATTTGATCCTAAAATACACAATACTATAAAGCTAAACATCAAATTGCTAATTTAGGATCTATACATATCAAACTAAAACCAGCTCCTTCCAAACTCGACTAAGGCTCCCTCTGCTCCAAAATAAAACCTGTTAACTGAAAGAGTGGAAGGGGTGAGCTACACAGCTCAGTAAAGGTAAGATATGTGAGAATTAAGTAAGGATGCATGTAAATCAAAATCATTTCATTCTATGAATATTCGAACAGGAAAACATCTTTTTATGCATAGTATTTTATACTATTCATAATAATAACTTATACGCTCTTTATAGAAAATAATTGTTCTCCTTTTTCTTATCGGTTTAATATTACCAAAACCTTTTAGATTAAACTTCTTTCATTTCCTACAAAGTCACCATATGTATATTCTTATTACAAAATAATCATTTTAACTTAAATCAATTAATCGGCAACTTTGTATCAAACTAGAAACATCTTGACCCAATAAGAAAACCTTTCTTTATAAACCTCTTTCCGAAAAATATTATAACTTTCATAGTCATAAAACTTAACATTTCATAATGAACAGGTATCTGGTAACTTTTAAACATAACTTGTATTTTCATCAGAAGCTTTACCTTTATGGCATAACAGAACTTCAGAAACTTTTATCTTTACTGAACAACTTTTCTTTTCATTAGAAACTTCTTCTTGCCATGAGAGTTTTCACTTTTCACAATGCATTTAAACAAAATAATTCTCTCATGATTAATAACATAACATAGCTGTTAATAAATAACTCATTGGTTAGCCCCTATCTGATAAGTCTGTACTTATTTGGGAGGCTTCTAGCACCACGGTGCTAGGCATCTAGCATTCCCCACAATGCTAGGTATTCCCGAGATTACATCATAATACATATCTTCCAACCATGGGGATATGTTGGCTTCCCCCACAAGTTGGTTGTAACCAACAAGGGGTGGGTACAGTAGAGCCAGTCCCACTTAATGGCCAATCATATAATGTTTTTCATGGAAAGCTAGTAATTAACCCCTACTAGTAGAGTTCAGATCACCAAAGGACATAACCCGAAAACATTTCATACTTTACATCATACTGAAATTTCTTATTTTGCATAACATTTCATAATAATAGCATTTCCATTCTTTTCTTTAAACATCATGTTTGTGGAATCAGTAATAGCATCAATATGCTTAATCATATACATAAGTTTTTGGAAAGCTCACGAACATATCTTTGTCAGAATAATGATTACATGCCATATCTCTAATCAAATACATTTTAATGCATAACATACTTTAAAATAACCTCATGACTTACCAAATGCCTATATAACTTATCCCTTACCTGAAAGCAGAGGAACTGAGAGCCTAAAGTCGAAGGAGCTTAAACCTGGGGAACTGGTAACGCCTAAACCAAGTATCAAAACTTATTACTATCCATAATTCCTTATCATAAACTTCACATTCATCTCAAAGCCTATCTCTTAGAATCAAGGAAGTCCTAATCTCACCTCAAAGAGGTTCCCACAAACACAAAATGCATTCATCAGACCACATGATGTACTAAATCATAGAGAAACCAATTCATAAAATTTATGTATGATTCTAACATACCAAAGGATGAGCATATTAAATTATAACTCAAAACATTCACCCTAACTTTAGAATTAAATCCTCAAAGTTAGGCATGTCCTTTACTGTTCACTGTTCTGTTCCAGCAGCATATGCCCCATTTGTAAAATACAAACGGGCTGTCCAAACACATCCAATTGTCATGAAAATTTACATAACTACTCCCCTTTATGTTCAGTATGTACCATAAAAATTTTGGAGTCAAAGCATAAACCAATAATTTACTAAAAATCACACAAGACAGTATACTCAAATCTGTCCTGACAGAATTTCTTGTAACTTACAAATTAGACCATTATTTTTATGTTCATCCAAATGCTGTGAGAACACTTCTATAAAAACCATGTGTGCCTTAAAATTCATAAAAACTACCCCTTGCATCCTAATTCACAAAATACGATTTAATACAGAATTTTCTTGTAGTAAACATCAAATCTATCACAGAGACAGCTTCAGTACATAATCTTACAAAATCATCAACAAATAGCAATAGGTCTTAATTTAATTTGGGTATTGTTAGGTTCTAAATGTTTAGAACAATTGGCAAATCTTGAACACAAACTTGTCTAGATATAGATCTTAGAGTCTATAGGTTTTATTAGACAATGCTCAATGTGATTTAAGTCAAGATTCAAGAACATACAAGCTGCAGGAAGAAGATTTTATAATCTGTCTGGTTCGATCGATCGAAAGACAGGCTCGACCGATCGAAAGTCGTATCTGCAGAATTTTAATTAAGCTCAAACAGCAGTTCAAGCCCATTTAGGATTAGGGTTTCTAATCTACTTCTCCCAGTATATAAAGGAAACCCTAAGCACGTTTTTGTGAGTTTTTTCAGAGAGAAAAGAGTGTGCCTCTTTTGTATTTAGGGTTTTGTTCCTAAAAAGCTCTCTTATGTCTTCTATCGGTGCTATTCCTTGAAGAATCTCAAGATCCGATATTGTAGAAGTTGCTGCCTTCTCTTGTCATCAAAGGTGTTGATGATCTAAACCTTCAAGGGTGGTCTTGGAGTCACAAATAGGAGAGTTTGTGTTGCTAAACCTTTGAGTGGGATCTCAAAGTCACAAACGGGGATGTTTGTGTTTTGCAAAGGCCAAAGAAAGAAGGAGTCCGTGGATTTGGAGCTTGCACGTGGTCGTGTCAGTAAGTTCTATTGGTTGGTAGCAATAAGAAGTCGAGCGTGGGGGCTTGTAAGTCTTATTGTATGAACTTCGATTCTTTCTAGTAGATTTGCTTTTTACCTTGAGGATAGCTAGGTTAAATCCTCCTCAGGTTTTTTACCGGTTTGGTTTTCCTGGGTGATCATATCATTGTCTTATTTATTTTCCGCTGCTATGCATGATATGATTGTTTGATTGTGATAACCTAGACTTGTAATTTGGACTAAGTAATCACTTGGCTAATTACCTAGGTTTAATAAATTGTTTTAAGGGGTCTAAAAACTAACAGGTATTTTTATACCTATAGTATACATATTAAAATACCCTAATAAGCATTCAATAGACCACAATATCATCAATATTTCAAGTAACTAAAACAGAATCACCAATTCAGCTTCCAAAATCAGAGTAGAGAACAAAGAGGGAAAGTAAGCAAACAATTATACTATCCAAATACACAAAATCAGATGAGGTTTAATTACTTACCCACACACTTTGAAGATGAAACCTTAAGGCTAATTGTTTAATTTCTTCTTTAAGGAAACTAGAATTTTTGGTGAGAAAGGAAGAGAGAGATGTTGCCGTGTAAGAAGGGAAGAGGAAAGAAGAACAAAGAAAGAGGAAAAAGGAGTAGAGAAAGTGGAAAGTGAGTTGCTGGACTTCAGATGCAGCAAAATAAAGATAAACCAAATTGACTTTAGGGGTGGGGTACGTGGGATGCTAGGGAAGAAAATATCCCACCCCTTTTCAACTTCCTTTTTTTTTTCTTTGCATTCACACTTTTATATATATATATATATATATATTCTTTGCATTCACACTTTTATATATATATATATATATATATATACTTTGCATTCACACTTATCTACAAGAATTATATTATTTTACACACACACACACACACACACACATATATATATATATATATATATCCTTACCTTTGTACACTTAATTAAACACCAACAATTATATATCTAATAACTTAAACCACTTAATATAATTTTGTACATACTTAGTATATATTTAAAATACCGATAGAAATTCAGTTATGTATAATCTTTACAATTCTCATTCAATGGCATTATAAAATAATATGCTTATTAAATACTCTTATATTAATTTTACAAAGTAAGTGGCTTAAAATATTAATAATACTTAACCACTTAAACACATAATTTAATTATAAAAATTGGGTCGGGGTGTTACAGCAGCTCCTGATTGGTGGCATAAATAGCCCCTTTTCTGCCAGCTCCGGATAGAGCATTGCACTCTGTTTGTTTTAGCAATGGTGTTTTCTAGAAAATGAGTCATTTTTCAAAAAGCATTTTCTATGAAACTATCTTATTTTCCAATGTTTGGTAGCAACTTTAAATAAGTTGAAAAGCAACCTCCTAACTTCCCTTATTTAGCTTACTGAGAGATAAAGTTGTTTTCCAAAAAAATTTAATGAAAAACAATCTCTAAAAATAAGACATACTTTTTATATTGACCAAAGAAAGTTTTCTTTTTACTCATCTTTTTTTATGCTAACAAACAATAAAAAACACGAAAAACTATCTTTATAAAAGATTTCCCATTGAAACAAACGGAGCGCAACATAAGAGAAAAGAAAGATATAGATTTCAATAATGTACTACTAAATATACATGTTCAATATATCATATACAAATACATAATAGTGTTGCCTATTATTGCCGCCAATATGATAATTGAAAAGGCTGCAAATGCAGTAAATGATAGTAACTCTATTATTAAAGTCCACCGCTGTCTGCCATACCCTGTCACTCCTCTATACATGGATGCCCCTCTTGAAAACCCACTGCTCTTCCTATATACGCATTAAAAGAAAATTAAAAAATAATAATAATTAATAAAAAATCTAAAATAAAAATAGAAAATAAAAACAAATAGAAGTAATAGTCTATGGAATTATCAAATGGGTGCCTTCTCAAATTGGCAACAAATTCTTGCCTAGTCATGTTCTTCATCTCTTCAAGTTCTTTCTCATAAGTGCTTATCTGAGCATTTACAGTAAAAATAGTAACAGTTAAATTTAGTTACATGAAATGAATACTTGAATAGTGTCCATAGAGGAAAGCCCTAACAAACTTATTGGGAAATTTATGTG
The DNA here is from genome assembly GCF_932294415.1 of Quercus robur. Classification (NCBI taxonomy): domain Eukaryota; kingdom Viridiplantae; phylum Streptophyta; class Magnoliopsida; order Fagales; family Fagaceae; genus Quercus; species Quercus robur. The sequence continues at coordinate 5,982,424 of NC_065538.1, forward strand.
AGTTGTTGGACCCCAATACTTGAGTGCAGCTAAGTCATAAGCCCTTGCTGCTTTTTCTTCCTTCTCATAACCACCTGGTAATCATTTACCAATGAAGATTTTAGTTTTAATTTTTTTAGCATGCACGTATTCCCATGGTTCAGATTTCCAGAATGTAATCAAAAACACATTATTAAATCTTTAATGAGTTTTTCATTTTGTTCTGAAAAAGAAAAAAAATAGGTGCAACAAAGAAAATAAAGCAAAGTAACATGCAGAATGATGTGGGAGTTTTAACTTTCACTATAAACTGCACAGAGTAGAAGCCGTGACAGGGTGAAGAATCAAACAGTCCATGAAACAAATACCGTTAGTATATTCTTCCCAAAAATCAAAAACATTAGGAAAAAGAAATAAATGTTAAAATATATTTGTGGGGGGTGGGGGGTGGTTAGGGCATGTTTGGATCTATCATTTTTTTTTGGGTTACAAATAAAAACTGAATATATAACTGAAAACAAGCTGGGATTTGGTTGAAAATGAATACATGAGGGGACCATGAACATAAAAGAAACACATTTTGTTGTTCCTTTTTATCTAAACATAATGCAAAAGGAGAGCACATCTTGGACAACCAAACAAGTCCTATAAAATGTTCTTCACAATCTCACCTTGCCTTCCTTTCCTTGTTTGTCCCTCCTTTCTGCAGCTATTGTCCCACAAATGGGCCTCATATCTCCCAGTCCATCTATGTCTAACAATCACAAAATCCCATATGACACCCCCCAAAAAAAATGAAAATTATTACTTAAAAATATGAACTTTGTCAAGATTCAAACTAAGACTTTCATCAAATAAAGCAGCATAGAAAAGTGTTCTTTTAGTACCTAGTAACACCACGATACTGAGAGGTTCTCTGACCAAAAGTATCAATGGATTTACGAGGAACAGGTTCTCTAGCAAGAGACTTTGACACAGCTCTTTTTGCGGGTATGATCAGCTACCACTTGCAAAGGTGAAATTGCACCAATATCATTTTCTGCACTTGGGCTCATAGTGAGAGCTAGAGACTGAAAACTACTCCCATTTGGCTGAGTTGAAGATTTTGCATCAGAAAATGGTGTTTGGCCTAACCAAGACTTGTACATGCCACTGCTAGTCATTAGAGCTTGTGTGGTTTCATTGAACTGGTTATAAGGTTGGAATAAGGGAGATGGGGTTGTGAGATTATTGTCTCCGGAATTAATTTCACCATTGGTGTTGAAGTTGTTGGGGGCTATGTTAACATTGATTTTGGAGATATTGTTATTGCTATGGTTTGGTTTTCTTGGGTTTGGCAATAGACATTGGTTTCATCAGGCGGTGAGTTTGAGTAACAGCAGCCTAAGAAATCTTCAAGCTTTGGTCCATCTTCATTTGGATTTGTTGCACCCATTGCATGCTCATATCTCCAATCTATAAAATAATCGCCAATAAGAGATTTGAAAACTCATAGACTCAGTTTCATATTTAGTAACATGCAAAAACAGAAAAAGGGAAACAAAAACATTAGCTTCAACAACATGCAAAACAAAAAAGGAAAGGTTATATTTAGCTTGCAAGATTACCATCAGCAACATTGGAGCGCCTAAAAGGGTCAGCAGCAACACAGAGAGAGCCATCAGAGAGCAAGGGCATGACAGACAAGTGAGGACGAAAAGCTCCATGGTCTTGGTGGGTGTCTCTCCCAAAACCATCATCAATCCTCAAGTGTGGAGTCAGAGAGAACCCCAACCAATTACTCATATTATCCACTTTCTAAATGTTAAATATTAGCATTGATGCACCATATTGAATATGCTAGTATGGATGCGGAAGCGAAAGTATAAAGTGTAGAATACAGTAACACACGAGAGTTACGTGATTCAGCCTAACGGCCTACATCCACGGAGGAAACCTTAAAGGGTTACATCAATAATATATTAGAGTGTAGTACAAATCCCTGTGTTACAATGAATCATAACATATGTATATATAATAAACTAAACCCTAGACTAATAGACTTCTAGTACAAGTATGAGACTTAGCTTGCACACAAAGTAGAATTAGGCTTGGGTTTATGCTAATGGGTTAATATATCTCTAACACCCCCTCTCAAACTCAAAATGGAAGCTTGATGAAATCTTGAGATTTGATAAGGTTGAGAAGATCCCTTTAATGAAGTTTGACTCTGTGACGGTCGTTTGAGGAAGGCAATGGTCTTGTAGTGTTGATGCGACTTCTAATGGTGGCTTGACTATATCGAAGAGTTTTGATAGCAGCAGTAGGAAGCCAAAAAAGATGAACGCAACGAAAAAAAATACCGAGGAAAACAAAGATTGCTCTTAAATATACCGTAAGGACAAAAAACCATAGCCATAAGAAGGTGGCTCTGATACCATGTTAAATATTAGCATTGATATATCATGTTGAATATGTTAGTATGGATGCAGAAGCGAAAGTATAAAGTGTAGAATACAGTAACACACGAAAGTTGCGTGGTTCAACCTAACGGCCTACATCCACGGAGGAAACTCTAAAGAGTTAGATCAATAATATATTAGAATGTAGTACAAATCCCTATGTTATAATGAATCATAACATGTGTATATATAATAGACTAAACCCTAGACTAATAGACTTCTAGTACAAGTAGGAGATTTAGCTTGCACACAAAGTAGAATTAGAGTTGAGCATATGCTAATGGGCTAACATATCTCTAACACTAAAGAAACAATCACACAAACCCACACAACAAAAAATCTCTCTCTCTCTCTCTCTCTCTCTCTCTCTCTCTCTCTCTCTCTCTCTCTCTCTCTCTCTCTCTCTCTCTCTCTCTCTCTCTCTCTCTCTCTCTCTCTCTCTCTCTCTCTCTCTCTCTCTCTCTCTCTCTCTCTCTCTCTCTGGGTTTTGAGCTCAAACTTCAAAGCTGCTAGTGGTAATGGGTATGGGGTGTGGAGTAAACTCTTTTTACTTCACAGTCATCATGGAAGCTTGATTTGTTGTGGTGAATCTAATATATATATATATATATATATATATATATATATAAAAAGCACAAAAATGATTGTAAAAAAAAAACTATATAACTTTTCCTCTTGGCCTTAATATTCTCGGCACTATTTCTATTTTGTTTTCAAAGTCTTGGGCTTTGTGCCAGCCTTTCATTTCTTTTCTCAGATTTTGGCAGAGGTGGCCATGACATGTAGACGAGAGAAAAGGAAATTAAAGACAGAGAGGTCAAATTGAATTGGGCTCTGATATGGTACGTACGAGTTGAAAGTATGAACTTTGCATTTACAACAACACTCGATGTGGGTCCTCCAAACTAATAGAATTTTTAGGTTTTAACACATGGCAGGGATTTAATGAGAGTGAAAGCTAGCATGTCAAAAAAATAAAAGGGACATCAAAACAAAGTTGTCGATACTTTACTGTATCGCCGGTTTGTTCGGTATTTTTCGTATTGACATGTGATCAAGCATAAATAACTCTTTTGAAATGTTTATCCTAAATATTGAATACTACTAGGTTGAATGTATTGGGTGTTTCAGCTTGTAATTAGAAATTTACTTAGTACCCAAAATTAAATAAACTCTTTATTAGATTTGATACAAAATTTCCTATTGTGCTCCTCTTTCTTTTGTACCCTCCCACCTCTTTCTCCCTTGCTTTGATTTGGTTTTTAGTGTTCTTGTTTTTTGTTTAAATTTGACATAATGGAAGAAGATGATGTCAGGTGTGTTTGGCCTTTAAGGAGGCGGTTGTGGAGAAGAAAATACAGAGAGAGAGAGAGGTTTTTGGGATTTAGAGATGGATGACTAAGATTATTTGTCAAGTATGGTAAGATGATGGCTAGTTGGGTTTGCACAAATTTCTCTCTCTCTCTCATGGAAAGATGTTAAAAATCTAAAAACATTTAATATGCATATTTCAATTTTTTTTTTTTCCAAGTTCAACCGGAAAATATTATATTCACTATAAAACATAAACTTATTCACAAATTAACCTCTCTTTCTAACCAAACTGAAACAATCCAAAACTTTACATCAAACTCCAAATCCTTTTTAGTGGAAAATGACAATTTTTGTTAAATCACTTTTTGTTTTTGAAAAAATGGTGATAATGTTAGAAATTCTGAAAAATTATTCATTTGACTTTATTTTTTTTTTTTAGTGGAATAAAAATTTATTCTTTATTAAATCAATGAATGGATATTCCTTATCCACTAAAAAAAAAGTATTCATTGCCATTAGTAAAAAGGAATTGAATCTTAAAAATAAACAATACTACAAATGGGTTGGTAGCTTTTGGCCCAAGGGTGGTACTCTTGCATGGGTAGAGAGAGTTTAAGTTAGCTCTAAAGAGATTTTGTTAGTTTGTGAGAGAGTGCAACACTTTGTAATCTCTCTTGAGAGAAGTCCCGCCAAGTTAGAGATGTATGAAGAAATTGTATATGGTGGCTTGATTCATGCCAAGGTGGAGAGAGAATTTGATGAACTTTGGTGGTTTGCAAATATTGTTGAGGTGGATTCATTATTAGTTTTTGGTTCAATTTGTGACATTGTTTTTTGGATTAAGGTGTAACTCTTGCCAAAAGAAGAAGATTTCTTGGTGGAATTTTAATGAAGGTGGAGATTTATTAGAAATTGTCTCAAATTCCTAAATTTAAGATTTGATTTTATTTTAAGTGGAAAAAACTATATTCTTTGTTAAAAAAAATAAATTGATTCCTTTTCCATTAAGGAAAATAGTCATTGTTACCAAGAAATAGTACTGAAGTTTTTAGAAATGGATAAGACTAGAAAATGTTTGGTGGCTTTGGGTACATAAATCCTCCCATAAGGAGGGAGATTTTGTTGTCTATGGGTGTTCTTTAAGTGTGTAAAGACTTTATAATCTCTCTCTCTGATATAGTAAACTCATCCTCCTGTGTCTATGGAAGTATGCCTAAAGTCAAGTTACATAAAATCCATAGTGTTCTCTTGTGTATGGTTAGCCTTTTTTTTTTTTTTTTTTTTTTTTTCTATTGTTTTTTTGTGAGATCTTTAACAAGTCCATAATAATGATTACAATTTATCTTCATGTAGGAATGTTTCCAAAAATCATTTTACACAACATACTGAAAGCTCAATAGTCTAAAACACTAAAACTTATTTAGACTTCCAATTTTAAACTTACAACTAAATTGCTTTAACCTACTCAACTAAGTGCGGAATGAGAGTAATTAATGCGCAATTAACTTGGACTACTACCTAGTGCATATGCAAACATAATCAATAAGTAATTATAAAGCACAAGTAGTAAGGGGAGAGAGATGCAAACACAAGATAACACCAAGACGTGCTATCAAAGAGAAAACAAAAATACTTGGCGAAAAACCTTCGCCACCCTCCAAGCTGAAATGATCCATTATTGAATAAAGTTGGAGTACAAAGAAATCAAGAAGACCCTCCAAGCCTAATCTACCCACTATACTTGAACCCTCCAAGTTCCAAGTTCCAACAGACTTTATCAAGTCATATCTTCACTAGTTATCCGAATCCTGCAATTAGCTCCGAATTCCAACCACCATAGAATGACTTCTTCCAATGTTTCCCACATGTACCAAAACAATTTTCAACACTCAAATTGGTTGAGGTATGTGTTTGGGACAAAAGCCTCTCAATAATTTGTAATTAGAGATGTAGGAGTAGAGAAAAACTAGGAGAAATTTGTAGATGATTGTGGGTTTACAATCTCTAACTCTCAAGTGTATTTCTAGGGTTTTCTCTCTAAAAGTCTCCTTATAATTTCATGGGTAATGTGAGCTTTTATAGTGTGGGTAAAGAAATTAGGAAAGCAAACTAAAATAGGCTGGCAATGCATTTCATGGGTCATCTCATGATTTGGCCTAGTCACGAGATGCCTCCTAACACTTGACTTTTCAGCTTCTAGCATATGCTTCTCACGTGACCTTTTGCGGGTTGTCCACTCGTGAGCTAGTCATGAGCAAGTCACGAGTTGTCTTTTCTTCACAGTTCTTCACCAAATTTCACACACTCAACCCTTACATTAACTCCCACAAACATACAAGGAAATGATTGAATAAATACAATCAAATTTAACACGGAATCAAAACTAACAAAACATAATTGAAAATTACAACTTTATATATACCAATATTAATGTTTTCGCTATTGCAACAAGTTGTTCATTTCATGATTACAAATTTATTTTTTAGTAGTTTAGGAATTAGGATTATATACAATGTCATGTTATTTAAAATCAATCATCAATCATTAATTGATACAATTGAATTTAAATGACATGACACAATATACTGATAGATTACCGATTCTCCCAAAAACTTAAATTGTCAGAAAATTGTAAATTTAATCATTTAATTATAGTTCTAACCCTCCCATCATGTGTGGGCCTAAACTTTCCCTTAATAAGTAGGTCCTAGCGCATGAGATTTTAACATTTTAAATGGAATGTAGACTTATGTTAGGGATCAAATTTAGGCTGTGTTTGGCTTCATGTAAAATATTTTCTAAGTGTAAAATAATTTCAGTTGAAAATGTTTTTGGAAATGAAAATATTTTCAGGTGTTTGGTTGTATTCCAAAAAATGTTTTGGAAAATATTTTCATGTGTTTGTTTGTGTTTTTGAAAATGCTCTAAAAAACACATTTTCTACCCATTTCTCATATTTTCATAGCTTCCAAACAAATATTACAATAAAAATCTCAATATATAAACCCAAAGGAAAAAAAAATACAAAATGAAAATCTCAATTCCACAAACCCAACACTAGATCGTGAGAGAGAGAGAGAGATTTGATAGAATGAGAGGATTAAGGTGGCGGCAGCGAGAAAGAGAAAGGTAGAGGCGGTGGCGAGATCTGAGAAAGAGAGAAGTAGTGACAGTGAGAGAGAGAGAGAGAGAGAGAGAGAGAGAGGCAATGGCAACAAGATCATAGGTGAGATCTAAAGGTCCCGTTAGGTAGAGATGGTCTGATCTAGTCACGATGGTTATTGTTAGTGGGTGTGTGGACACAATGGTTCGATTGGTTTGTGGGTGGGTCAAGGCAGTCCGATCAGTTCATGGGTGGGTCACGGTGGAGCAATGGTGAGCAACGACAACAACGGTCCGATGAGAGGAGGCATGAACTTGCAGTGGAGCCATGGGTAAGCTCTCTCTCTTTCCTTCGACTAGCAGATGTGTGATGTGAAGAGAGTGGAAAATGATTTGAAGGTAATTTGGAAGTATAAAACATATTACACTCCACATCACCATATTTTCTGATCAACTGAATTTATTTTCAATTTGACCAAATTTTCATATTTACCCAAACACCATCAAAAGTGTAAAATATTTTCCCAAATTTCTTTACAGTCGAAACAAACACAACCTTAATATCTCCTACTTTAATACCATATTAAATTACGAATTGTCTTGAAAGTTTATCTTTATATAAATCTCTGAAACTACATCTTTGATCACGAGAAATGGAGAAGATCTAGATCTAATGCCTTTGTAGCATGGTCTTTTTGTCATATCAGTAATTCAGTATCACTACAGTTTTTAATATATTAGCTCATAGTCTTGCAACTTGGACTGCCTCTAGTGAGTTCTGCCGCCACTGGGGGGAGGGGGGAGGGGTTGGCTGTCATCTCTCTTTCATAAATCCGCTGATGCTGTTGGGGATGTGAGCTAAACTCAATTTTTTCCCCTTAATTTAAATTTATTAAAAAACCAAGAGAAACAAGCCCAATGCTACAAAGGATTTGTACAATCACTGCCATTGCAAGACAGCACCATCACTGCCATAGCAAGACATTCCCAAAACCCCATAAGAAGTTGCTCACAGTGTCACATTATAGGCCAACACATTGCTTGCCTTCTTAATAAAACGAAAATCCCAAACAAGTGCTATTGTCTATTGGTCCGGAAGCACAGTTGTTGATGCACTAAGTAACCTGCTTTTACAAGGAATTTTCTTCTACTATTATCTATCCATAAAAGAGACTATCTTTTGTATCTCAAAATCAATTATTCTAGTTTATTTGCTTAGCAACAAACACCCGATTTTAATTTTTACTAGTTAATTATTTCGAGTCCCTGACCACAGTGAATCAGTGATGAAAGTAAAATGCTGCATGCACCATTCTGTTCGAGTTTTGCAGCAGTTATGAAAAAGTAATGAGTGAACTATGACCACATGCTAAGATTTTTTTTAATTTAAGGAGCGTCTTTGGGATGGAAGAAGGCTGTACAACACCTCCCCCTAAGCTAGAAACTAGAGAAATCTTATCAAAATCCGCTTTCTGAAAGTTTCTTTTCTAAATATTTCTTTCAAAGTGTAGATTCCTAGTTTTTTCTTCTTCTAAAAGTGATATTAACCTTATTTTCAAGATGTGATCTGTTTAGGATTTCCAAGAAAACCTTCCGACTACTCTAATCGTTCTCGTAATCTAGTTGTACATGTTGAAGGGTAACTAAAAAATAGTTTGTTGAATAGTTTGTAGCTTGTTGTGTCGTAAAGCTTCATATCTATAAAAATTAGGCTAAACTATTGTTTTCATTCTTAAACCTTAACAAAAATTTGGTTTTTATCCCTAAACTTCAAAAGGTTCGTGTTTTGCACCTAAACCTATAAAAATGTCTTACTTTACATCCTTTTATCTATGTCAGTTAATGTAAAATATAAATTCTACCAACCTATTTTCTTTTAAAAAGCATGGACACATGCATTAAATTATTGGCACACACGTGGGACTAACATTTCACCGAGACAAAATTACTCCTTAGCAAAGGTTTCAATAGGAGTGTTGGTTGTGGTGGATGTGAAAATTGCTTTGTGGATGAATGAGGAGGAAGAGAGCAGGTTAGTGAGTGCAATAAAGGTGCAGAAGCGAGTTCTAGAGTTAATGGACTCAAAAATTGATAACTCGACCACAGAATGGACCCTTGCTATGAAAGATGTGTCCAAGGCTGCACTGAGTGAGGATGGATCATCTTGTGTTCCATTAACAAAACTCGTTGAGTTGTGGAAGCGACAATGAGTTGAATCTAAGCTTGTTCATGGCACGGCATGTACTCTCGCGCTTTTACTATGAGTAATTAAAAAGCCAAAAACAAAAAATCAAACACATGCACACATACACACATCATTATATCATTTATTTTCTTGCTTTTGTAGTACTCTAAATATGTTGAATATTGTCAACTACAACAACAGATGTAGACAGAAGGACATAGAATAGTATGTTTTGAAAATTTTAGAGACAAAGAATGAACATTTAAAATTTTAGGGATCAACACCAAATTTTTGGTAGAGCTAAGGAACGAAAGCAATATTTTAACTAAAAAATTATTGATAATATGTCAAAAGTCTATCCACATATTTTAAAATATATAGATATCATTTTTGGAATTTTACAATGAATTTACACTAAACATTCTAAAGGGCCCTAATTCCACCCTTACGGCCTGTTTGGTTAGAGAGATGAAAAAGTAAAAAGATACAAAATTGAGAGGAGATAGAAAAGTGAAAAGATATAAGAGATTTTAGTTTTTTTATTTAATTTATTTATGTTTAATTGCAAGCATGAAAAAGTAGAGGGATAAAAACTATTTTGTTTGGTTGAAAAGAAAAATTGGTGGATAAAAAATGTAATTTGTATAAATTTACAATCATATCCACATTTGATAAAATAAAATTAAAAAAAAAAAAAAACACTTTCTTATATTTTTTATTTTTAAAAAATATAAATGAATGGGCACTTAATTTAAATTTTTTTATTTAAAAAAGCCCAAGAAATTCAAGAACCTAAAATTATTTTCTAAAAAAAAAAAAAAAAAAAACAATTTGCTTCCTTTGCTCAATTGCCTTATCCATCATCCTTGGGGCTCATGGGCTATCCATCAACTCTTTACTTTCTTACTTCATTACTTCAGGCCTGTTGTGGCCCATTCTTACTTTTCTACATTACATTATGCCCATGGGTTTACTACTTCTTTCTCTGGGCTCCTCTAGGCCTATTTGCTTTCCTTAAGGCCCATTTATTTACTTTATGGGCTTATGATCCATTGTTCCTATCATTCGGGCTTAATGATTTTTCTATCAATCTATAACTCTTTTCTACCCATATTGTTGAGCTTCTTCCTGCTATTGGGCTTCCAAAATGAGCATCAACAAAGTTTACTCTAAACTAACTCAAAAATAAAAGAACAGTAAGTAATATTCCTCAAATATAAAAGATTTATTAGATATATGTTAGGCTTGTTCCTGGATTCCCTCACAAAAGGAGAGTACCATTTTGGTAAATTAAAACCATGGTTTAGTCTTTTTTTTTTTTTATTACCTTTTTCATTTATTTATTGAATCGATAGTTTATTAGAGGAAAAAAAAAAGATTTAGAATTTACAATGGATTGCATAATAGGTAGACGCTCTTCTATCCACATTTGAGTGCCCCCTATTTCAACAGAAATAGCCGCTAACACCCTTGCAGCCATATTAAAAGATTTACTAATCAATATATATATATATATATATATATATAAAGACCTCATGTGGGAGTGCATGAGATCCTACTAAGTAAAGCTCTAATTTTGCATTTTGCATTTTTTACCTCTTTCATTAAGTTTTGTTTACTGTTACCCAAAAGTTCATATTAACTTATTTTACTGTTATCTCATTAATATCTCATTAATTGCCTAAACTTACACCACACCTTTCTCTATTCTTCATATCTTTTAGCATACCTACTATTTTAGTATTTAAAAAAAAGAAATAATAATAATAATAAGTAAGGATTAATAGTAATAACTAACCAGAGAAGGCCCTAGAGAGAGATAGAGAAACACAAAAATGTTGTGGATTGTTAAATAAAACACACTATTTCACTATATATTACCAAAATAAAAGACCTGACACTAACAAAATATTTTACAGAGAGAGAAAGAAGAATCTAAGGGGTCACCACCTTTGTTATACTAGTCTCCCATCACCATCAAAACGATGAAACCCTAATTTTTTTTTTTTTTAATTAAGGGCTTAAATATGATTTAGGTTTAGGTAATTTGGTTGGATAGTTTTTGTTTTGGGTATATAAGTAAAGAGGAATATTTGGTGCGCAATGTAAAGTCATATTTTACCATGGTTTAATTTTAAATCATCTATAAGACACATGCATACACACTTGCCCACACCATGTCTTAGTGTCGCACTATCGATGAGTGAAATATGGTCAGAGAGTTGGACATATTTTCATTTCATGTAATGAAATATGTGAACACAATACAAATTAGTTGATTTTCATGGTCTCGTTACTCTTTTACATTTATTTTTGGTTTCATGATTTAAAAAAAAAATATATATATATATATATATATATATTACCTTAAGAAGGCCACAAATATACAGTGAAGCTGCTAAACTAATTTTTAATATTTCAAAATGTATATGTTTCTTTACTCCAATTTAATTTACTTTTTCTTTATAATATATGTATAACATTATCCAAAACTGTCTTACATAAAATATTACAAAATTATCCATGCATCGCATGGGCAACTTACTAGTTACATTAAAACATTAAGAGTCACCATCGTGCACCCTTGGTGCTGTGGTCACTCCACAAGTATAAATGTTTGTGGGGTGTGGGGGGCAAGGGTCAGAGTTCAAGTTCCAGGAGAGAGTTTCACACACATATACATTTAAATTAGGCTAAAGTAGAAATTATATCTTGTAATAAATAAATAAAAAATAAAACACATTAAGGGTCTATTTGGATATCACTTATTTTGCTGAAAACTAAAAATTCATTACTGAAAACACAATAACAAAATATTTTTTAAAAGGAAAAACACTACTCATGTGTTGGCTGGTCCATGAACAATGCCACGGGACCAGCAAAAAAAAAACGCAAACACAGAAACATCTCTACGCAAACGCATGCTAAAAGAAGGATCATGTTAATGGATGCTCTTAGGACAATTATTAATAAATCATAATAGAAAAATTTTGACATCACTTTTATGAGAAATATAAAAAGTTGTTAACAATATTTATTGTTTTATCATTCTCTCAATAAAATGTTTCTAAAAATAGTTCTTAAACTAATGCCCTTAGGGCATTGATTAACATTTTCCTTAAAAGAAATATGGTAAAAATAATTAAAAAAATCACAGATATCCTCCACAATAATGCCAAAATCTAACCATTGTTTAGTCTTTGACTAATGACTAATGAGTTTCCAAGTTTTGAACGACTATCAAACATTCAAAGGCTAAAATGTTCAATTCCAAAAGCTAGTAAAAGCTGCTTCTTGAATGCATGGACTAGAATTTCATAAAAGCCTAGTCCAAGCTTCAGAATTTAGCTTAACAAAATTGACCCATAGCACACTCCAGCCCAATAATACATCTGACTAGAGTTGCTGACAGGCTCAGTCCCACATCCAATCTGACCTTGGTTCTATTTGAAAAGTTTTCACTTTTCACCCTGAGCCCAAGGTTATGGGTCTGATCTCCCCCAATACTTGGGGATGGATAATATAAAGTAAAAATTTGTTTTATTCTAATGGGTTTTTTATTAGACCGAATATTATTCCAATTCAGTCAAAACTTAATAAATAATTTATGTACATTTCGATGAACTAATCGGTCTATTTTTTAATTATATAAAATCATAGTTATATCTTGAAATATATTATGTTTTAAGGACTTGTATATTCTCTTTTGAGATGAAAATGAAAAAGGTTTCTCACCCTAATTTGGGAGAGAAACCCTTTAAACTACTTATATACCATTATATACCTTTTTATTAGATATGAATTTTAAATATCTTACTGTTAGATTATAGCATATTCTTATTATATCTTCCATGCTTGTAAAATTTTAAGAAAATCAAAAATCAATAGAATGATAGATATATCATCAATCAAATGTTTAAATTTAAAGTTTTTTTTTTTTTTTGTATCTAAAATTGTGCATAAAAAACAAGTTTATTGATTAAATATGTACGTTTTTAGACCCCTTAAAATCACAATCAGATTAACCTAGGTAATTAGCCAAGTGATTACTTAGTCAAATTAACAAATCTAGGTTAACACAAATATATCATATCAATATATAGCAGCGGAAAATAAAAAACACAATGATATGATAACCCAAGAAAACCAAACCAATAAAAAACCTGGGAAGGATTTAACCTAACTATCCTCAAGGTAAAAAGCAAATCCACTAAAAAGAATTGAAGTTTTACAATAGCGACTTAGACCACTAACATCCTATTGCTACCCACCAGTAGAAACTTACTGACACGACCACGTGTAAACTCCAAGATCATGGACTCCTTCTTTCTTGGATTTTGCAAAACACAAACACCCACATTTGTGACTTTGAAATCTCACTCAAAGGTTTAGCAACACAAACTCTCTTGTTTGTGACTTCAAGACCACCCTTGAAGGTTTAGATCATCAGCAACTTTGATGACTAGAGAAGGCAGCAACTTCTACAATACCGAATCTTGATATTCTTCAAGTAATAATATCAGTAGAGGATATGAGAGAGCTTTTTAGGAACAAAACCTTAAATACAAAAGAGACACACTTTTCTCTCTAAAAAGCCTTATAAAAACGTGCTTAGGGTTTCCTTTATATACTAGGAGAAGTAGATCTAAAACCCTAATCCTTAATAGGCTTGAACTGCTGTTTAGGCTTAATTAAAATTCTGCAGATACGACTTTCAATCAATCGAGCCTGTCTTTCAATCGATCAAATCAGACAGATTATGAAATCTTCTTCTTGCAGCTTGTATGTTCTTGAATCTTGACTTGAATCACCTTGAGTATTGTCTAATAATACCTATAGACTATAAGATCTATATCTAGACAAGTTTGTATTCACGATTTGCCAATTGTTCTAAACATTTAGAACCTAACAAAATAGTAAATATCATCTAATTTGAATGAAATTTTATATGTGTGTTAAGAACGTAAATAACATATAATCCTATAGTTAGATGTTTAAGTTTCATATCCAATAAAAATAGATAGGAGAAGTTTAAAGAGTTTCTTTCCAAACTAATTTTGAAAGAAACTTGTTTGATGAAAATAAACTTATCTAAATGAGAAATAAAGGAAAGAAAATTTTAGGTTGACCAAAAGTTACATGCTTTGCTAAAACAAGGCAGTCGTAGCCTTTAACAATGTCTCTATTCACCATTAAATTCACTTAGAAAAAGGATTTGGACCATTTGGTTATTAATTTAGTCCTTGAGCAAGGGTCCGGTCAATCACTCAATCCCACAAATTTTAGATTGTTGCAGTTATGATTAATTAAACATTTAATAAACAAATATATAAACTTAAATAAAAGAAAACTGTTAGGTTCTAAGGAATTATGAACTAATATATTAGAACTTCATTTTATAATGTTGGCAAACCATGATTAAAATGTTTTAGTCTTATTTAGACTTGCTCAAAGTATGTGTTTGTATGTAAAGTTGGAATCAAGTAGTTGTAGGATTTATTGTGTAAATCTGCCTGGCTCGATCGATCAAGAATTAGACTCGATCGATCGAAAGTTGTGTAGATTGTTTTTTCTGCAAAATTTTCAACTCAGCTCAAGCCCGTTTGACGTGTAGGGTTTTATGTTTTGCCTTAGGTATAAAAGGGAAAACCCTAACCACGTTTTTATGTTGCTCTTTATGCTGTGTGTGTGAATCTCTTGTGAAATCTAGAGGTGGTTGCCTTCACATACACTTAGGATTTCCAAGATTCAAGATTACGTCAAGAACTTGGTGATCAATTTATTTGCAGATTCAAAAGCTTAAAGATACACAAGCGAGAGTGCTTTGTACTTGCTGGAAATCCAAGAAAGAAGTAGTTCGTGGATTCGGAACTGTCATGTGGTCGTGGTAATAAGTTTCCTACTCGAGGTAGTAATAAGATGTTAGTAGTCTAAGTCGCTATTGTGTATACTTCAATTCTTTCATAGTGGATTAAGTTTTACCTTGATGATAGTTAGGTTAAATCATTCTCAGGTTTTTTACTAGTTTAGTTTTCCTAGGTTATCATGTCGTTGTATTCTTTATTTTCCACACTTGTCAATGATATGATTTATATTTGTTAACCTAGATTTGCATAATTTACCGAAATTAATCATTTGGCTAAATAACTAAGTTAATCTGGTTATATTTTAAGGGGTCTAAAAACAAACAAAAACTTTAAGTTGACCACAAGTTACATGCCTGGCTTAACTAGGCAGCAACAGCCACCAATGAAGACCTCCTCTCCTTAAGCAAGTTTCAATTCAAAAATTCATGAACGGTGCGAAGTTTCATTAATTGAGATGGTTGAGTATATTAAACCTTATGACTGTATTACTATTTCAACACAATAGTTTTTTTTTTAATTTTAATTTTATTCTATATATATATAACATGTGTGATTCATTAATCAATATAATATAAATTTTAAGGAATTGTAGTTAAGTTTTTGTTCTGTGTAGAATATGTATGTGTGTCTACGAGAGAGAGAGAGAGAGAGAGAGAGAGAGAGAGAGAGAGAGAGAGAGAGAGAGAGAGAGAGAGAGAGAGAGAGAGAGAGAGAGAGAGAATTTCTTGATATTAATCTTGTTTAATTATAATCTAGACTTAGTACCAGTATTTATTTAGTGATATCTAACAATAACAGAATAATTGCAATTCCAAAAAATACAGAATTGATCCGTGAAAAGTGGAGCCTGTTGAGCATAACAATTGGAGCCATTTGAATAATTTTCTTGCCTTATTGTAATTGAATTTTAACTTAACAATATGACATCGTTTAAGTGATCATTATACACGTGGCTTGTCACTAACTGAAATAGCATCACTTGGACATAACCGTTGTAGCTGTTGATGCTTTGTTTTAGTTTCTGGTTTTAACATCCCCCTTAAACAAGAGGAGGAATCCACCAAGAGTTTGCCGAGAAGAAATAGAAAATGGGGACCTGGTAAAGGCTTAGTAAAGATATCAACATAGTTATCCTTGCCAGAGATGAATTTAACACACAAATCGTGCCGAAGCACTTTCTTTCAAACATAATGAAAATTTACTTCAATGTGTTTTTGTTCTCTAGAGTGAAAAACAGGATTTAAAGCCAAGGCAATAGCTAAAACATTATCATACCAAAGAACTGGGATATAGTGAAGAAATAAACGAAGCTCTTTGAACAAGATACGAAGCCAAGCTAACTTTGTTGCAATAGTGGCCAAGGCACGATACTCAACCTCAGTGGAGGAGTGAGAGACTATAGATAGCTTCTTGGAGGACCAAGAAATGGGGCTATAGCCAAGAAAAACCAACAAACTAGCAGTGGACTTCTTGTCAATAGGGTCACTAGCTCAATCAGCGTCTGAGAAAGCCGACAAAGTGAGAGGGCCTAGGGAGAAGTGAATCCCATGATGCAAAGTCCCTCTAACATATCTAAGAACACGTTTGGTAGCTTCTAAATAAGTGGTGGTAAATTTTATCTGTTTATTTAGAGGTCACTCTGAACTAACTCAAAAATAAAAGAACCTTAAGTGATGCTCAAATTAATATGAAAGATTTATTAGATATATGTTAGACTTGTTTATTCCCTCATAAACAAAATGACCATTTTTTGGTTAAAACCGATGGTCTTCCATCTAGTGGGTGGAAAAAAAAAAAAAAAAAAAAAAAAGATGTGGATTTCTTTTTCTGATGGGATTTTATTTTATTTCTTTTTTGGACGGGATTTTATTTATTTTTCTAGTTAGGATGGTTTTGTCTTTAGGTAATGTTTGTTTCTCAAAAAAAAGAGAAAAAAGAAAAAAGGAAGAAGTTATGAACGACCGTCAAAGGCTTAAACCTTAAAGCTTCAATTCCAAAAGCTAGCTTTTGATTAAGGCCGAGTCCAAGTTTGAGTTTTTTAAAGCATTACAAAATTGAACCATGGCAACCTAGCCCAATGACACATCTGACCAGGGTTGCTAATGGGTTAGTCTCGCGTCCAACTTGACCTTGGGTCTATTTAAAAAGTTTCACCCCAAGCCCAAGGTTGTGGGTGTGATATGCCAAATTGCCAATTCAGTACTTAGGATGGATAAGAAGTAAAAACCTTTTTTTTTTCTTTTTTTCTTTTTCTTTTTTCTTTTTTAATTCAATAGTAGTTATAGTGAGGGAGATAAGCTTTAAACCATAGACATTTCTATTTGAAGCATTAAAAAGTGCTAGTTGAATTGCAAGGTTTTTAGCAAAATATTAATTTTAAGATGAGTTTGTCGAATATTATTTCAATTAAGTCAAAACTTAATAAATAAGGTATGAGTTTAGATGAGCTTAATTTTATTAGTTTAATTTGTTTGTTATATAAAATATAGTTGTATCTTTAAAATATTATGTTTAAAAATTTTGCATATTCTCTTATCTTTTATGCGTAATTTACTATATGATCCATAAACTTATCTTTTATATATAATCTTAGATTATGATTTATAATTTAAACAATTGATTGATGACATAGTTACTGATCTTTGATTTTTTGGAAATTTTGTATGCATTGAGAATATAAAAAGAAATGTAATCCAACTATGCATTTGTCAAAATTTACAGACACTAAAATGATATTAAGTAAAGTTGTAGCCTTCAACTATAATTAAGTTTGTAGTGAAACTTTGTCCATAATCTTATCCAAATGAGTAATAAAGGAAAGAAAATTTTAAGATGACCAAAAGTTACATGCTTTACTAAAAGGGTTTTGGCTTACCTCGAGTACTTTTAAACTGGAATCTTCTTTTATTTTAATAAGAAATTGTCACATCACTAAATAACTAAATTAAATGTGAAAATTAAAATCCACTACCTCTTGTCATTGTGTATTTAAAACAAAAAGAGATTATTAATTTAAAAAGTACTGAAGGTAAGCCAAACCTTTACTAAAACAAGGCAGCCATCACATTTAATGATGTCTCTTTTCACTATTAAATTTACTTAGAAAATGGAGTTGGACCATTTGGTTATTAATTCAGTCCTTGAGCAAGGGTCAATCACTCAATCCCACAAATTTAAAATTGTTGCAAAGATTAATTAAACATTTAATAAACAAATATATAAACTTTAATAAAAGAAAATTTTAAGTTCACCACAGGTTACATGCCTGGCTTAACTAGGCAGCGGCAGCTACCAATGAAGACCTCCTCTCCATGAGCAAGTGTCAAGTCAAAAATTCATTAATGGTGCTAAGTTTCTTTAATTGAGATGGTTGAGTATATTAAACCATATGACCTGTATTACTATTTCAACACAATAGATTTTTGTTTTTTCAAACAAGTATGTAATTCATTGATCAATATAGTACAAAATTTAAGGATAATATATATATTATCCTTAAATTATCAAAATATATATATTATCCTTAAATTATCAAAAATATATATATTATCCTTAAATTATCAATTTATATATATATATATATATATATATATGGATAAGAAGTAAAAACATTAATTTGTTTTTTTTTTTTTATAATTAATAGTAGTTATAGTGAGGGAGATGAAATTTAAACCATAGACATTCCCATTTGAAGCATTAAAAAGTACTAGTTGAATTGCAAGGTTTTTAGCAAAATATTAATTTTAAGATGAGTTTGTCGGATTGAATATTATTTCAATTAAGTCAAAACTTAATAAATAAGGTATGAGTTTAGATGAGCTTAATTTTATCAATATTGATAAAATTTAGTTGTATCTTTAAAATACGATGTTTAAAAAGTTTGCATATTCTCTTTTGAACAATGAATAAACAAAAGAAAATTTTAAGTTGATCAGAAGTTATACTCTTGATGTATAATTCCATTTTCATGCAATAAAAAGTCTATTTTGTTTTATCCAAAGCCAGCTTAGGCCTAGGCCTGTGGCTTCCTATGCCTCCAAAAAAAATAATTATAAAATGAAAATAAATTTTAGATGCTTTTAACGTATAGCTTCATTCATTACACATTACCTCCACACCATCTCTTTGATTTGAAGACCACTTTGAACTAACTCACAAAAAAAAAAAAAACAAACAAACAAACAAACAGTAAGTTCTCAAATATAAAAGATTTATTAGTATATGTTAGGCTTGTTCCTGTATTCCCTCACAAAGGAGAGTACCATTTGGGTAACTTAAAACCATGGTTTAGTCTTTTGAGTAATAAGTTTCCAAGTTTTGAATGACTATCAAACAAAGGCTAAAATGTCAAATTTCAAAAGTTAGTAGAAGCTATTCAGCAAAAAAAGAAAGAAAAAAGAAAAAGAAAAAAAAGCTAGTAACAGCTGCTTCTTGAATGCATGAACTAGAATTTCATCAAAGCCTAGTCCAACCTTCAGAATTTAGCTTATCAAAATTGACCCATAGCACAACTCAGCCCAATAATACGTCTGACTAGGGCTACTCATAGGCTCAGTCCCACATCCAATCTGACCTTGGGTCTATTTTAAAAGTTTTCACTTTTCACCTAGCCCAAGTTTATTGGTCTGATCTCCTCTAATACTTGGGGATGGATAAAAAGTAAAAAAAACTTAGTTTTATTTTAATGGGTTTTTTATTAGACTGAATATTATTCCAATTAAGTCAAAACTTAATAAATAATTTATGTACATTTCGATGAACTAATGGGTTTATTTTTATTATTATATAAAATCATAGTTACATCTTGAAATATGTTATGTTTTAAGAATTTGTATATTCTATTTTGATATGAAAATGGAAAGGTTTCTCTCTAAGTTAGTTTAGAGAGAAGTCCTTTAAATTCCTCATATATCTTTTTATTAGATGTGAATTTTGAATATTTAATCGTTGGATTGCATTTTTTTTTTTAATATAAGATAGAAATTCTACTCTAACTTAATTTAAGTATATATGTGTGTGAAACTCCCTCTTGGAGACTTGAACCCCGACTTTTACCCCCTACCTCACAAGCACTTATACTTGTGAAGTAACCATCACACTAAGGGTGTGCGGTGGTGATTGCATGTTCTTATTATATCTTCTATGCTTGCAAAATTTTAACAAGATTAAAGATCAATAGATATGTCATTAATCTAATGTTAAACTTTCAAAAAAATTTTCTCTAAAATTATGCACAAAAAATAGCTTTATTGATTGAATAGTAAATACCATAAAATATGAACAAAAATTAACATACGTGTTAAGAACATGCAATCCAACGATTAAATTTTCAAGTTTCACTTCTAATAAAAAGATATAGGAACAATTTGAAGAATTGTTCACCAAACTTGTTTGGAGAAAAACCTTATTCAATGAAAATAAATTTAGGACAAAGTTTGGTTACTATTAAGTTTTAAATATTTAAGATTAAATGTTTAGTTTCCAAATATTTATATGTTGGCAAACCAAGAACAAAAACATATCTAGATTAAATATTAGACATTGCTTAAATTTGTCCAAGTCAAGTTTCAAAAACTATCAAACTGTAGAAAGAAGAATCAAGCCTTTGTGAAGCTTGACCGATCGAAAGTTAGGTTCGACCGATTGAAAATTGTATTCTATAGATTTTATATTAGGCCCAAACCCTTCAAAAACGTATAGGGTTTCAATCCAACACTGCCTAGTATAAAAGGAAAAACCCTAATCATGTTTTAGAAGCTCTTGGAAGTCTTGTGAGTTACTCCTATAAGATTTATGAGGTTTATGTACCTTCTAACTTAATAAGCATCTACCGAAACGAGATCTACAATCAAGAACCGGTGGAAACAAGTTGCTCCATAAAGATTTACTTTTGATGGTGACCTGAAACCTTTTGAGTGGGATCTCAAAATCACAAACGAGGAGTTTGTGTTCAGCAAATTCAAGATAGAAGAGTCCATGGAATTGGAGCTACATGTGGTCGTGTTAGTAAGTTTTACATGAGGTAGCTTTAGATTTAGGGGTTTAAATCTATTGTAATCTTTCATTCTATCATAGTGGATTTGTTTACCTTTAGGATAGTTAGGTTAAATCCTCCCTAGACTTTTACCTTGAAACGGTTGGTTTTATTGGTTTTCTTGGGTCATCATATTAATGTCTTCTTTACTTTTCCGCACCAAGTAAAATGTTTGCTTGTGTTTTGTTGTGAAATTTTAAAGTACTTGCAAGTGTATGAACCGTACCGAAATATAGTTTGACAAAAACGAGTTTAAATCCACAGAAACTTGAATGAGCATAGGAAAATTAATCAAATCTTAACCAAATTAATCCTAATCTAGTTTAATAAAAATTGGTTGTTTGCAATTAAATATACTAAGAAAATAATTAAACTAAGAAAAGATATAATATAAAGCAGTAAAGAGATGTAAACAATCTAAAGAAAAGAATTAAGGTTTTGGAATCCGTCTTGTTAATTCATATCAGCATATATTTACGATCATTAATTTTTCCCAACCACTATATGATAATCTAGAAATCAATCTTGTTACCATGGAAAATATTATCATTAAAACTTTTATTAAATATCTAAAGCATGCTTTTCTTCGCTTCCTAGGTATAAAATCAAATCATCAATTGTATCCGTAGCCAAACAAATCACAAGAGATATCCAATTTTAAAATCAAGAAATAACAAACCAAGCATTCAATTAATTAAGACAAATTCTAAATCATAAGAAAAACATGATTGAACTCATATCTAGAATCTCATCTTAGTCAATTGATATGAAGAAAAAATAATTTAAATCATTAAAGAACAAATATTGTGGGAAAAATCAAATAACATAAATAATATAGATAATCCTCAACAAGTTTTCATCCTCAACCTCAATTATAAATTTAGCTACTCATAACAATTGAAATAAAACACAAGAATAAAATACTAAACATTAAACTAGACAAATTATTAAAACTAACTGTCATGGAAGAAAACCAAAGAGGTAGCCACGACCTATATGTTCAGCTCCCAACCATCCTCTAAATTTTTCCCTAAAAAGCCTTTAAATAGGTCAAGGAATCCTATTAGAAGTTGAATTCCTGTTTGGAGAAAATTTCAAATTTTCAGGCTTCACTTAATCAACGATGTTGGCCCATTTAGCTTCAGAATTTAGAATTTTAGTAAAATACAAAGTTGTAGCTCTTTAAGTTAACTTTCCGGTCCAACTTGAATCATCGCGATTGGACATCTGAACCAAAAGTTATGTCAAAAATACTAACTGATGCGCAAGATGGAATTCTAATCCGAATTGGATTTGGATTCGGTGCAAATTTCTTTTCATTCCTTACTCCAATTGGACTTAAATTTAATTGAGTTGGCCTTCTTTTGATTCCTTCTTTAACACATGTGTGAGTGGTACACCATGCCTTGCTCCAAGGGCTTATAAGGCATGCGTGGGGCGCTTCTCTAACTGATGTGGGACTCCAAGGATGCGGTGTAAAAGGCTACAAGGCAAGCCCTTGGCCCGAAGATCCGTCCATCCAAGGTTCCCACACTCGGGGACGAGGACAAATCTGTGTGGGCTTGGCTCTCCAAAGCGGACAATGAGTTGAGTGTGCGCGGGAAAAATCCCTCACATTATCTTTTATGCATAATTTTACACTACAAAATTTTACAATTTAAACAATTGATTGGTAACATAACTATTGATTTTTGATTTTCTAAAAATTTTGTATGCTTTGAGGATATAAGAAGAAATGTAATCTAATGGTGAATTTGTCAAAATCTATAGCCAATAAAATGATATTGAGTGAAATTGTAGCCTTCGACTATAATTAAGTTTATAGCAAAACTTTGTCCATAATCTTATCCAAATGAGTAATAAAGGAAAGAAAATTTTAAGTTGACCAGAAGTTACATGCTTTACTAAAACATGGCAGCCGTCGCCTTTAATGATGTCTCTGTTCATTATTAAATTCACTTAGAAAATGGATTTGGACCATTTGGTTATTAATTCAGTCCTTGAGCAAGGGTCAATCACTCAAGCCCACAAATTTAACATTGTTGCAAAGATTACTTAAACATTTAATAAACAAATATATAAACTTTAATAAAAGAAAATTTTAAGTTCACCACAAGTTACATGCCTGGCTTAACTAGGCAGCGGCAGCACCAATGAAGACCTCCTCTCCTTGAGCAAGTGTCAAGTCAAAAATTCATTAATGGTGCTAAGTTTCATTGATTGAGATGGTTGAGTATATTAAACCATATGACCTGTATTACTATTTCAACACAATAGATTTTTGTTTTTTCAAACAAGTATGTGGTTCATTGATCAATATAGTACAAAATTTAAGGACTTGTAGTTAAGTTTCGTTCTGAGTAGTGTATATATATGTGTGTGTATGTGTGTGAATGAGAGAGAGAATTTTTTTTTCCCTTCTAAAGATTGTGGCTTAACACCTTAGAGCATCCACATTAGTGAAGATATATTTTTTAGCTTTTAGCAACTCAAATATCTGCTTTATCTATTTTCCCACCGCACTTTACAATACACCCAATATCAATGGTTCTATTTTAACATACAAAACATTAAAATAATATAAACAATCATTAAAATAACATAAAATACACCCATAGCAACCACCCACTGCCCAACCAGCCACCACAAGAAACAAATGCAACCACCACCACAACACAACTAACTAGCAACAAACACACTCACCACCGCGATCAGACCCATAACCCGCATCACCACCATGACCCAAATTGTGACCCATGACCCAACTCCATAAAAGATCAAACGGATCACAACTCAAATGGGCCCATCGAAGCTAACGACAACGACAATCACCACTACCGCCACAGTGATTAGACCACCAACCAAAGAGCGTGAGTGAGAGAGAGAGAGGGACGAGCAAGAAAGGGAGATTTAGAGAGAGGAAGAGAGACAAGCATGAGAAAGAGAAGAGAGTTAGAGTGAAGAGAGAGACAATAAACCCAATAAAATAGAAAATACCAGTTGCTACAGTGAGCTAGTACTAGTACCAGTTTACTGTAACAAGTTGTCAAATTTTTTACATATAACACCACCAATTTAGCACAGTTTTTGTAGTTTGTGGTGCTAAAAATAACATTTTAGTAATTAACACTACTAATACTAATGCTCTTAGTAATTAACCACTTCGATTTAGTTATTAAATTTGTAATATTTTAAGATTTAACAGAATTTAAAACATATTAGTAGCTCCATAGAGACACTGCCCAATAAATTTCCCATGTAGGCTCACAGAAAAGAACGTAGGCGGTGGCAGTTTGAATTTGAGGTGTCATGGCCTCAGCTATAGGCTATATAAGTAGTTTTATAGTCTTGGTTTATTTACTATAGTCATGGCCTCACCTTGGTTTATTTACTATAGAATTGACAGATCCATAGTGTAGTTTTATACAAGTAGTGGATAATATTATTATCAATAACAAGTTGCTATACGACTATAATTAATCAATAGATTTATAGTGATTTTTTTAAAAAAATTGGTACGATTTATTGATTTATTTATATAATAAATATCGTATCAGTAATAAATCCATACGAAAGTAATATGTTATTCTAATAAAAATTTATTATCTTAAAAAATTGTATAAAAAAATTTTATATCTCTAATGTTGCTCATATATAATATACAAGAGCAGGATTCCATAATTGTAAAAAATTTGAGTGATAGCAATTTTTGTAGAGTTTTACTTCATGCTTGTATTAATAGGCTTCTTCAGATAGCTAGGTAATGTATTTCTTGTAACATCGTTTTTTGAGTATCATATGTTATTTTTAAAAAAGTAATAATAATAATGTTTGGCTTACCTTATATTTGGATATTATATACATATACATATACATATATATATATATATATATATATTTTAATTGTATTTTCTTTAAAGGACGGATATACAGCTATTTTTAGTCAAAATAAGCTATTGAGAATAAACTCATCTACAGTTCTTACGTAACACATGAAAATTTCCAAGTGAGTTTTGGAGCTTCTTTCTGATGGGTTTCATTCTCTCTCTCTCTCTCTCTCTCTCTCTCATAAAAGGAGGACAAAAATTTCATTTGAATATAACTTATTTTGTTAAAAGATGAAAATTAAAAATACTGTATCAAAATAATTTTTAAATGTATAAATAATGCTATGAGCCTCATTTTTAATATTTTTTTTCTAAATAAAGTGGTTGTAGATCTCAAGAACAGTGTGTAAATAATGTATAAACAGTAAAATTTGTCTCCTAACCATTGAAACGCGTGAAAAAAAAAAAAAAAAAAAAAAAAAAAAGCAAAACCCCATAGGCAGGATAATTCCTATCCAATCGATCACACGAAATTCTAGTATGTAACCAAAAGTACAATATCAGGAATTTGGAATTTCAGTCATACCAAATTAGTTCACGGCTTTTTAGCTTGCGTTTTTTGTTTTCATGCTTTGACAGGGAACAAAAACTGTGTCAGAAACAATAAACAAAGGCATAGGCAAGCAAGCACCAAAAAAAAATCACGTCAGCCTACTACTTTCTAGAGGAATTTCCTTGTACAGAATAGCTTACTGATGTGGTCAGTACAGTGCAGTGCAGTGCGGAGATAGCGAGGAGATATATTCTTCCTAGTCTTTTAACTCACTGAATAAGATTAGAACATATATAATTCTTTTTTTTTTTGGGTCAAAAAAACATATATAATTCGTAGATATGGAAATTATTTCTTCATATCCATGTAAATAGGCTTAGTTCCAAGGGAATAACTGCTTCACTCCCTTCAACACTAGCCTCTTGCTTGTTTTAGGTCGAACTAAGAGAATTATTATATATATAACATACATCCTTAGAAAAATGATTTCTAAATATGGCAAATGTTAACAAGCACTGTTCGGTACTTGTTAATGTTGCACTAATATGGGTTTCATTTGATAAAAAAATTGAAAAAAAAAAAGACATAAAATTGACCTCATAATTTATTTTAATATATATTTTTTTCTCTCTATAATTTATATACATGTGTGTGTGTGGGATATGATATTCAAGTAGATGAGTTACTATTACATGTAATAATGTGAGTTAGTATTTACTAGCTAGAGAATACTAGCTAGCGAATATGTCAGCTTCCACCCAATTTACTTTCGAGAATCAAAGCCATTCCATTCCCGATTCATGTTAGTGGTATTGACCGCATTTCCTAGGCTTCATCTCTAAGCGGGGAATTTGAGCTTAAGGATGCCTATAGACTAGCGAGCTTGAATACTGATAATCTGGCAGTGAACTCTTTTGTGGACAATTAGGTGTGGAAGCCTAACACCATGCCCAAAATTAAATGTTTTCTGTGGCAATGTGTACATCATAGCATTCCGGTAAGAGAAGTTTGTGAGGGTCTTTTTTTTGGATAGTACCCAGGCCCAAGTAGAAACAAGGATCCTGGGCCCTTTAACAAGGATCCTGGGCCTTTTACTTGTTGTTTTGGTGGACTGGGCTTGGTTTATCGTAAATAAATGGGGCTAGTTACAAACCAAGTTGTGCACAAGTCACATAAAGCTCCTCAAGACAAAAATGTGATTCCTCCTAAGCAATAAAAAATGCCATTATAAGTGTTTTAGTGTCATAAAATGACCATTTACTCTTAAAAGATAAGTAAAATAAGTATTCATAATATTCACAGTGAAAAGAAGATTGAAATAGAATATTTAAAACTTATCTTTTATTGTGTAAACATTTAAAAGAGTTCTTTCACTTGGTACCCCGGGCGTACTGTCATGGTACCTTGGGCGTACTGTCGTGATACTCTGGACATATTGGGCCTGTAAGAACCCAAAATGCTGATTCTTTGAACCATACGATCTTTCTCCATGCTTATTATGCAATGGAGTTTTGTCATTTCCTTTACCTCTATAGGTCCTACATAAGAACATACTATACAATACACATATCTTCAAATAATTATTAGTTTCTTAGATTTGGATATACATTTTAATACATATACATATATGTAAATGAGTTTCATGAGAATGATTTAGCCACAAGGATCCTGACCCCAATTCTCACAGACTTAGTGTTTTTGCTTAAGACTTGTGGGATTTGGAACTCAAGTCCAAGTGGCTTTACTTGGGCATTGCCTTCCAAGATAGTTAGGTGAGAAAGATTTTTGTGGGATAAAGTGATATCTGATGTGTGCATGTTTTGGCATATGTTTCTTTGGAAGTTAAGTGTGTCTAAGGCCTAAGTTGAAGTGAGGACCCCAGTAAAAAGACTCAGCTTTTGGCTGAGTAAAAAGAAAACTAGCAAGCAAGAATATATGTATTGAACAGCAAGAAAGCAGCAAAGGAAAACAATGTAATAAGAAAACACACGAAATAACTGTTAAGGATCCTCAAATCAATATGAAATATTTCATTATTTTTCTTAATTGTTGATTACAATGTGCTCACTAAGACGTGTTACAAGGTCCACATAAGCTCAAAAATTATAGACTTAGATCTAAGTCTCTAAAACTTGCAAAGTTTGAATCCCTTTGAATCCAAGTATGTTCTATAGTGGCTATTTTTTGGATACCGGGTGATATTTCCCTACTTTCTTTGAGTTTTTAACAGAGTTTTCTCAATGATTCTGTTGTGATTTTCTATTACTGAATCCCCTTTTAATGTTGCCTGCCTTCCTCTTTTATAGTGTGTGAGGGTGCCTTTTTTGTGACACTCAGGCCCAAGGATCCTAGGCCTAAATGAAAAGGAGGATTTGGTGAACTGGGTCTTGACTCACCGCAGCTAACGAGCTATTTAAGAATCAAGTGGGATGCAAAGAATACTCCTGACAATATAAAGAAAATGACAAGCAAGGATATTGAAGAGTGCCAAAAATTAGCAAGATAAATTCGAAAGGAAAGAAAACAGGATTAGCAAAGTGATAAGAAATTAATGCTGAGGGGATCCTGGGAAATATGAAGCATGTTTCATTAATATATATTATCTGTTGGATTACAGAAAGCTCACTAGGACGTGATACAAGGTTCAATCAAGCTCAAAAATTACAGTCTTGAATGGCTATTTCAGCCTTCAAAACTTGCAAAGTTTGATTCTCCTTGAATCCGAGTATGTGCAATAGTGGCTTTTACAGGATACCGGGAAGCAATATTTGTTTTTCCCTTAGTATTTTCCCTTCTGCACAGATTTTCTGATAGTTTTTCCTAGAAAATTTCTTCTTTCTGGTGTTTCTCTCTTTTTTTTTTGTTGCCCTTTCTTCACAACCCATCCCCTCCTTTTATAATGGAGTTTTTTGGTCTTCCCGGGGAACCGTTGGTTCCCCTGTTTTGCTCTTTTGCAAACAGAGCATGTCCTATTCCCATCGTCTCGGTAAGTCTCTTTTCCGTTTTTTCTCATTCTTTTCTTCTTTCAGCTCTGATTCTTTTGAAAGTTCCTGGTTGGCCATCTTCTTTGGGACGTGCTGAGGTATGCCCTTCTCGGCATCCCCATTTCTGGCGTCTTCCACTTTTCCCTTTTCTTTCCTATTTGGGCGGAATCCTGTTCTGCCATTTTGAAAGTCGTTTGTTATCATTCTTCTTCCCTGTCTTGGTTCCCCGAGGCCTTTTCTGTCTGTGTCATGAGAGGTCGCTTACGCTCTTTTTGCTTTTGTTTCTTGTTTTCTTCTTCTGTCTTTTTCTATCGAGCTGTCCCAGTCTTCCTTTTTTCTTTGTGCCTGAAGGGATCCGCGCCTATTGATGGTTCCTGAGGATCCTTGCTTCTTATCCTTTGTCGTGGTCCTCTTTTTCTTTTGGATGTTTCTTTTTCTGGGCTTCAAGATCCTCTGGGCCTTTCTTTTATTCCCTCATGGGTCTCCTGTATCTACTACTTTGGGCTAAGCTTGAATTTCCCTTTTGGGCTTGACTTATTCTTTTTGGGCTTATTTCACTATGACCCTTTTTAGACCTCAACATAGTGTCATTTTAGGGTTTGGGGTATCACTGATTCCCCCCCTTTAGCTCTTTAGGTATCAGAGCCCCTATTATGCCAGTCATTTTGACGGCTGATTCTTTCTCTATTTCTCATAGTTTTCCTCTTTTAGTCTTGTTTTCCTAAAACCCACTTGATGACTTTCCATTCTGGGGTGTCCTTGGAGAGATAACCTTCACCCTCTCTTTTTTCAAGGCTTCTTACCTTTTAGACTCAGCTTTTTGGCTGTCTTTCTTTGTTGTCATTTTTCCCAAGTGAGCAGAATCCATTCCTGCTAGGTTGAAGGTTTTCTCAGCCATTTCCCCTTATAGTTCTTCATTTTGGGTTCCCCGAGGTACTGGCCTTTTGTTCATGAATTATCACTCTCCAAGCTTTCCGGTTCTTTGCTGCACCACTAGGTGTTTGAGAAAGACATATCTGTTCTTCGTTTCTTGTATTTCGTGGTACCCCTTTTGAGTTGTCTCAATTACACTTTAGCTGTACTGCACGTCTCGAGGATTCCGAGCCTTTGACAGCTTCTAGGGATTCCGACCCAGTTCTTTCACTGGACTCCCTTTGATTTTCTGATTCTGGATAGGTTGGGCTTTTTCTTTCCTCCCTTCGTTTCATGGGCCCTAAGGCTTGTCCCTTCATGGGTTTTGGGCTTACCATCCTTTTCCCTTATGGTGAGCTCAATTCTTTTAATATTACTTTCTATGGGGTTGGCCCATTGTGCTATTTTTGGGCGTTGGTGTTATGAAATTTTGGTCCTCAACAAAGTTCTTGTGGCAGGAGGATTGAATCTCCCTGCTTCATGTCCGCTCTGTAATGGTCCATCAAAATCCACTATTCATGTGCTGAGAGATTGCTCTATAGCTCAACAGGTATGGAACTCCTTATTTCCACCTATGCTTCCTAACCTGTTCTTTGGAATCAACCTATTAGATTGGCTTCGTCTCAATTGTAAATCACAGCAACCTTGTGCTCTTGGTATTCCGTGGGGGATTCTTTTTCCCATTGGAGTGTGGAACCTATGGTCACACCGGAATAGAGTGGTTTTTAAGAATGAAGCCCCTAACAAGATCTACAAATCTAATATTATTGCTAAGGCAGTTGAGTATGCCTTTCTTGGTGTTAATGAGAGTAAGAAAAGGATCCTGGGAACAATTTTTGTCCAGTGGGAGCCACCCTCACAAAATTGGCACAAGCTAAATACGGATGGATCTTCTGTTGGGAATCTTGGCCGTGCTGGGGGAGGGGGCATTATTCAAAATGCTGATGGTGAATGGGTGGGAGGTTATGCTCGTGCTATTGGAATCACTACCAGCGCTGCAGCTGAATTATGGGTGCTACAAGATGGTTTAAATATGTGCATTGAGTTAAATCTTCCTGCTGTGATTATAGAGTTGGATGCAAAACTAGTTGTGGATCTCTTAAAGAAACCGGGTGGGAGTTTAAATGGGAATGATGTGATTATAGCAAATTGCAAGGAGAACCTGAAGAAAATACCAAGAAATATTATCAAACATTGCTTTAGAGAAGCCAACAAGTGCGCTGATGCACTCACAAGGAGAGGAGTTTTACTGTCACAAGACTTTTTTATCCTTTTGTTTTCCTCCTTCTAATATAGCATTGTTGCTTAGCTTAGATTCTGCTGGCACTCTGTATGAGTGTGTCTGCTCTAACTTTTATATTCCTGCTTCTGCTTAGTTAATGAAATTGCCATTCTTACCCAAAAAAAAAAAAAAAGAATATGTCAAAATGACATATTACTATTATATGTAAAATTGTAAATTTGTTGCTACCTGTCCAAAATGACAAAAAGAAAAAGAAAGAATCATTGACATGGGCATTATGTTATTCATATCATGTGATTTGATGGGACCTACCATTTGAATTGACATTGGCATTATTATGTTATTTATATGACAATCTAACATGAAAAAAATAAAATAAAAAACACTAAAAATTTCTAGAATATGTAACATGAGTTAAAGGAATGTGATCTAGATTTTGTTATGGGCAATCATGTTATTGATAAAACTACCATACCCACAAAAATATATATATTTTGAGAGAGATTCTTCAAAGTTTAACATATATTTAAAATTTTTAAGTAACTAGTAAATATAGTCCAATATTGATAGGTGATACTAATATTACATACAGTAAGTAAAGACCAATTTCTAAGTAACAATTTTAATAAAGTTGGATCCTCGTAAACAAGGCATGCGATGAAAGTGACACAATCATTTTTAGATAAGTGTACGTTTGTCTCTATGTCATGATATATGTGGCATTGTTGCGATTTAATGTCAGTAGAGTGAACAAACTACCTCAAACATTTTTTTTTTCCACTGTGTAACTCTCAAAAAGTTGAACAAAATAATTTGTCTCAAAGTGGACAACCTAGTACATAGTGTGTGTTTGGATTCACGTTTGCGGACGTCTACGTTTTCACTTTTCAACGTTTTTTTTTCACACATTTCAAGGAGACAATTATCACTGTTCACATACTGTAACAGTACTATTTACACACTGTTCACGCACTATTCATGGGACCCACAGCCATTTTATTAAAAAAAAATTAAAAATGGGTCCTATGGCTCTATTCACACATTTAAAAATTATTTTGCTATAGTGTTTTCAGTTTTCAGTTTTAGCAAAAATAAGTTCTATCCAAACGGACTCATAGTAACGCTTTAAAAATTTGATGCATTCAAGAATAGGGTTTTATTAATTTAAATTTTCTTTAATGGCTTGTACCCACCTTGTTAATATTTGTAATAATATAAATATTTATTTTTTGAGAACATAAATCTTTAGTCATTAATAAAATCGTATGCTTATTCCCATAAAGAAAAAAAATCGTATGCTTACAAAAAAAAGGTTTTAAAATCATAACTTTAAAAATTATGTTGAGGCTTTTTTTTCCGCCTAATTAACTCAAGGGCGAGGGACATGCTAGACTTATTAAAGCAACAATTGTTTTTAACACAAATCAAATTATTGACGAAATAAGAGCGTCTCACAACGCACCTCGTACAAAGACAGAAATAAAAATAGTCTAGTACTGGATTCTTGTTGTTATGAGATCAAAAAAAAAAAAAAAAACAAAGATAGAAATGTAAATCAAATTATTGAGTTTTAAGGTGTAAATTTTGTGATTTCAATATATTAATTAGAGATAACATAATGTAGTTCACTATGGTGCATGGTACTAAGTGAAATCTATATATCTATAATTGAAGTTTAATTTTGTGCCATTTGTTTTAAATTATTTATTTTTAGAGAAAGTTTTATTTCTTAATTTTGGAGTCAAATATGAGACTACATTATAAATATTTATCCAAATGAGTTATTACATACAAAAACTAAATAGTCTAAAATTAATGAACATAATTTTTTTTTAAATGGAAAATTTATATTTTCTACCTAATAATATTCTTACAAGACTTTTTAAAGAGTTAAATATATATATATATATATATAAAAGAATGACTATCAATAATATTTAAATTATATATGTAAGAATTATACTATACATCTTAATATATATCTTTTAAGTATATCCATGCATATGCATGAGATTACAAACTAGTATAAATAGAAATAGGATTCTAAAAAACAAAGACATAAATAAATAAATAAATAAATAAAGAAAAAATAAAAATATAACTCAAAATAACAAATGGACAACAAAAAATTTACTTATTTCGACCTTAGGTCTCTACCAATAGATGGTGTTGAGGAGGAATTTTTACTAAAAATAAAAGGGTTATAATGGTAGCACAAAAATCAAATCTCAAATACACTTTAAAGAACTTTCTTATGAATAAAAAAAAATTTTAATTTAGAAAATGAATAGAGAGTGAGCTACATATATTTACTCCATAATTGGCTTGTCGTAGAACATAAACTAAATAAATTTTATATAAAATAGAAATCTTTTGACATTTTGAAATGTTATCTACCTAAGTAAGCTTTTGAATGTTCATAATTTTTTACATGTTCAATCTTATATATATTTGTTTATTTTATTTTGATTTGGGTTTTTATTTTGATCTCATAACAATAAGAATTCAATCCTAGACTCGCACCCAAACCCAAGTGGCATGTCATTCAGTCACATTTGGTTGTTCGTTCCCAATGAAGATCACACTTATTTTTTAGAAAAAGGTTTCTCTTTTATGCTTGCTTCTGCTTTCACTATCCAATAGTATGCATATATATGGAGCCCCTACGTACTAACAGTTTCACCAACGATTTTTTTTTTTTTTTTTTTTTTTTAACCAAAGTATACTTTTGACACTGTTCATTGTTGGTTTTATTTTTATCATTTTACATTTCAAAATTTTTATTTTGGTCTCTTATTTCAAAAGTATACTTTTACGTTTTCAAATTTATATATGGATGACAAAAAAAAAAAAAAAATCGAATTTTAAAAGCCAACATTGTAATTTAGTATTTATCTTTTCTTTGTTTACTATTCAAACCAACTGGTCTTCAAATTCAAAGGTCATAATGCCCGTATGGCAAGTGGTAACTAACACCTTAATTACTTGTACAATTTGTTTAGCCTCTATTTCTTATTAGGTAGTATTGTATTATTCAAACAATTTTTTTTTTTAGACTTCACCTAATCTTAGGCAAGTTTAAAGTCTCCTCCTTATTCATTGAAATTTATTTTACCCAAATATTAAAATTAGGATGACTTTTACCTTAGTAAGTCAATGATGGATTGAATATAACTTTGTGTTTGAAAGGAAAATAAACTAGTATGTGAGATTTGGTTTAATTGATTATGGAATTTCTAAATCTAAATAGTATAGTAGTAAAAATGTAAAATAGAAGCATTGAAATTTTTGAACTTTCTTCTGTGTTGTAACATAAAATTTTGAAAATTCTTAGTTCTCAACATCAAAATCGTAATTTTTAGATCCAAATTATAACTCACCTACTAAAGTTCATACTTTCATTTTTCACTTCAAATTCTCCTATTGAAAATATTATTCTGGTATTTACACTGGATTTTTCTTTATTTTGCCTTTGAAATGTAGGTGAGATATGCAATATCTGTTGCTTTGTGGGAAAAATTATTGAAACTAATCTCATATGATTTAAACATCTGAATGTAAAATTTCATAAACTTCATGCAAAACATAATTATTGTAGGTGACTAGATATGGGGACTGGACCACCCAAAGCAAACAGATTTAGGCCGTACCATTGTCTTTGTTGTACATGACACCTTTAATC
Source organism: Quercus robur (assembly GCF_932294415.1). NCBI lineage: Eukaryota > Viridiplantae > Streptophyta > Magnoliopsida > Fagales > Fagaceae > Quercus > Quercus robur. The sequence continues at coordinate 6,016,547 of NC_065538.1, forward strand.
AAACATAATAGATACTTACATTTGTCAAACAGTGGTAGATAGCAATAACTTGATGTATTTGTCTTCTTCTACTTCTCTTCTCCTATAAAAGGAGAACAAACTGGTTTTATAAGAATCAACGAGTACTGTAACACATACTTCCCAAACAGTAGAAAGCCCTTTTCTTTTAAAAGTTTTTCAGTAAGTGTGGAAGGAGCTAACTACTATCTTTTAGAGTCTGTAAGGTATGTTTGTATTATATATTGAGCAAGCATACATGTCTATATCATTATTTCTCTCCTTTTTTTTTTTTTTTTTTCATTAAGTCTTTTGTATTCTTTACTATTATTATTATTATTATTATTATTATGTGTTGTTTTGTTTTTAACTGTTGTGAACTTCATATACATGTATTTGCTTTAAAGTTTATATCATCAACCAGTTTTTGAGCCGAAGTTAGGCAAATATTTGGCGTAAAGGAACCAGTTTTAGACATTGTAAAGCATATATTTGGTCTTAGATACCAACAATAATCTAGAATGGATCATATAGTAATGATAGTAATGATAGAATAGAATGTATCAACTCTTGGTTGATATGCGAAAGAGGGTTATAGATACATATTGCATATAGAACGTGAAAATAATATAAATAGTATTAGACTATTAGTGCTGGACTAAATATATAGTATTAGTGACAAACTTGCTCCCTCGTGATATTTTTGAAGTAATTCAGCAAAGGCTTGAAAAACAAGAATTACAGATTAGAAAAAAATACTTGCTTAGAAGTCATGAATATTTCAATATGCATGAAGAAATACTAAAACTAACATATCTTATTTATCATGAAAGACTTGAGGAGGGATATTAAGTTTAAAGGGCATTATATTCTAGTGATAATTATAATATCTTTCGAGTTCTTACTTCTTAGTTTGTTGTAAAAGCGACTCATATTGTCTTTGTAAGGGTGTGTTTGGATACCGCTTATTTTGCTGAAAACTAAAAACTAAAAACACTGTAATAAAATAATTTTTAAATGTGTGAATAATACCGTGAGACCCATTTTTAATGAAAGTTTCGTTAAAAAAAAGGTTGAGATTTGTAGGTCCCGTGAACAATGCACGAGACCCACTGTAAAAGCCACCATAGCCACAAAAACGCGCTTCTAAAAAAATAATAATAAAAAAACACAGACGTAGACGCAAACACATTTCATCAATATCCAAACGAGTACTAAGTCTCATCATAATTATTTGGAAAATAATAATTTTCAAATGTCATTTGAGGTGATTTTTTTTCCATTTCAGGTAACTTTTAGACACACACACACATATATGTGTGTGTGTGTGTTTGTATGTGTGTGTGATTAAATAAAATTAAGAACAATTTGCTCATTTAATTATCACCATATTGGAAATGACCATCGTTAAATTATAATGGGACAAAAACCTCACATGACAACATAATGTATAGATCATCTAAACATGTACCTAATGTAACCAAATGTTAGCTTAAAGGTTGATAATAAATGCATTAACAAAAACAATTATCATGGAACGAAAACTATAAGTTGAAATTCTATCAAGAAAATAAATAAATACATTGACAAAAAGGTCCCACAATAGAAAAACTGACTTTTCTTTATAACTTATGGATGTGGCTTTTTGATTCATGGCTAGCTTAAAATAAGAGGGGAAAAAATACATTTTTAATTTCATTAATATAAGTATCAAACTTAATTTAACTAATATTGGTAGTCTAACTATAGGTTTTTAAAATCAGATTAATTAATATTGGTAGTCAAATTTGTTCTTTTTTAGGTTTAACTCATCAAGTCAATTAGTCTTTAGAATGTCCTAGCTTAAATTAACAGCAGCTAGCACAAGCACCTTTGAATTGAAAATTGGAGTCCATGGTATTCATTTATACCAGTATAGACTATAGATTCCTATCCAAAATAAATAAAATACCAGTATAGACTATAGATTCCTATCCAAAATAAATAAATAAATAAAAGTATAGGCTATAGATATAAAAGCATAAACTTCTAAAGGCTCAACTTAAATGATCTTTTCTCAAAAAAAAAAAAAAAAAAAAAAAAAGCTTAAATTATCAAAAAAAAAATTTATTAAATTAAAGGGGAAAGTTAACGGATACATTAAGGTTATTATTTAAGAAATATTTTTAAAAAATTTTTATGAAAAAAACAAAGAAATAATTTTTTTTGACTATTTTTTATAAAAATGGTTTCAAATTAAAAATTGCCATTAACGTGAGAGTCAACTTGTAAGGGAGGGGGGGGGGGGGGGGGGGGGGGGGTGGGTGGGGTAGGGGGTAATTATTGAAAGACGAAAAGGAATGATAACAATATAAATGTGCCGAACCGTAGCAAGTAGAGGGATTAATCTTTGACAAGATTTTTGTTATCTATGAGAATCGTACTTTACTGCTTTTGAAATATAGACATGATAATGATAATATATATGACAGACATATTGCTATAGTGTTCTTTAGATAATTTAATGCAACTTCCGACAGAGGAAAAGGAAAAGTTAATAATCTAGTACGTAGGTCATATGGATAATACTTTTTCATGTATTATTCATACATGAAAAAGTATATTATCCATACATGTATAGTAAAGTAAATATTTTTTCTTCTGTTAATATTAAAATTACATGTTCTTAAAACATTTGATAATGGATAATTTTATATGAAATATAAAGAGTTGTTAAATTAATTTTTTTCTTCCCCATAATAATTTTCTTAAAATATTTTTTAAACTAATATCTTTAAAACATTCATTAACTTTTTTTTTTTTTTTCCAATACTAATTATCATTGAAAAGTTTTCAGCTCGTTTTCCCAAAAATTAAAAAAAAAATAAAAAATTGTTTTCAGCTCCAAGCACTTACTAGTAGTTCTAGTAGGCACTAAAATAAGCTCTTTTTCTGGGGTGTGCAAACTGCATAGTGCAATCAACAAAGTAGATTCTTTCTGTGCTACACAAGGATCATTCTGAACAGAATGTCTTTTGGCTTGCCAGCTCTGTACGTAACTTGTTCACATGCCCTTGGAAATACAAGAGTTCTTTTTTTTTTTTGTTACTGTTACTCCATGAATTGCTGTCGAATACAAAAGTTAATAACCAAACATAAGTCTCATTTAAGATGTTAGTGTTATATTAATGTTTCATTTAACCATGTTGGAGCAATAAATTTAGGATTTTTTGTTAAGGGATGCCCTGTTCATTTAAGGAAATACTTGTAATGTATGTTTGTGATTATATCTCAATATTAATTCCTCACATATTGAGTTCTCAACAAACATAATTGAATTCAAACTCTTTTTTTTACTTTTTATAATTTAATAAACGGTAGTCGAAGGATTTGAACTCTAAATATTTCCATTAAAACACCAAAATATACCAATTAGTTGAACTTTAAGGTTCTTTACAAGTCTAGGCCCTTTTAATTGAGATAAAATAATGAGTGACTCAGTAACGTTAGTTAATACTCTTAAAATTATAATTATAAAAGAAGTAAAATAACTTATATTTTCGTATATAACTAAGCTTTTAGCTAAAGAACAAATATAAAGAAAGTTAGTAAGGATATAAATTGTTAGGTCCAAACTCCAAACCCATTAGATTCCTTAAACATCTCTCACCCTCAGCATAAAAAGTTATCTTATCTTATTGCTAAAATCATATTATTCCTTAAACATCTTATATAATTCCTTAAACATGTGCTTAATATTTGGATAAACTAGTACTTAAATTAAAATATTTAATAAGCCTTAGCCTCTAAAACAATATTCAATCATAATGTTATAACAGATAAAATTGACTGTAAGACTTACTTGAAAAAGATTTATTCAAAGTTATATTATCTACAATATATGAGTTAAGACGAAGAATAAACCAAAGTTTCATTGCTGCATACTGTTCTTGAGCTCTCTACAATATTATCTACAATATATGAGTTGAACTTTCATTGCTGCATACTACTTTAGCAGCTGTTTCAATATTACAAAAAGAAAGTGAAGCGTTTTGGGGTGAAATATTGGTCATAATCTCGAAAGAATCCTTGTCTGATTCTGTTTGTGTAAAGAAAAATATTGAACATCTGAATGGGTCCCTTCTTTGTAAACCGTGCATCATATATATTTATTTATTTTACACTATGGTTTTGCTGTTTGACATTATTCAGACTAATCTGTCAAAAATTTTGGCCTCTAACAATGTTGGTTTTGTTAATTAATACACATTAATTTTGATTATTTTCTGTTTCCCTGTACACTGCATGTGATCTTTCTCTCATTCAGTGTCTCTGAATTCAGTAACCAAACCCATTAAATAAAAACTGTAGGGCACGATGAATGACACCTCATTATGGTCAATGATTGACTCAATATTTTTTCATTGGTAAGTAGATCCAACGGTCAGAAACTCAGAACTAAAAGAATATTTGCATGGAGATTGTTAACATAGATTTATTCTCTTATATAGAAGATCCAATATGCCATGCCATTCCAAACATAAAGCATTCCAATAGATGCAAATTAACCAAGGAATATATATATCATACAACTGAATCATATACAGATTCCCATATTCACCTAACCTTTAAATTAAAACATACTTCAACCTAATTCCCACTTTGCATAAACCTTTCTTCTTGTCTGACTTCCTCAAGAAAACACATGGTTTCTTGAGCAAATAAACAATGTATTAGAATAGTATAAATGGATTATTTGCTAAAGTTGTAAGTAACAATATATTTATTACCTTTTTTTTTTTTTTTTTTTTTTTTGCAATTGTTGATATATTTTATTGTGATTGATGCATATAAAAAATGGTGTAATTAGTGAACCAAAATAAAGTGATATTAACTCATGGGGTGGTCTAGTGGTTTTTAAGATGTCACGGAATCCATAAAATCTTGAGTTCAAAAGTATCTCTAGGGATTCCTCTCTATAATTAACTTGTGTGCAAGGGCAGCTGTACTTATAAGTCAGGGGATTCAAATGAACCCTCTAACTTGAAAAAAAAAATTATATATAAAATATATTTTTAATTAATTTAATTACCCTTAAAAATATTTTTGCACAACTTGGCTTAAATCTTGTACACCGTGATCACAAATCAATTTAACACAAAAATCAAACAACATAGATCAATTCTCCCCAAAACTAATTAACAACACAAATCACTCTTCCTTTTTCTCATGAATCTCGTCTCATCTCTATTCTCTATCTGACTTTCTATATATCTCTGACTCTAAGAGTAAAATGTGAGTGTTTGTAAGTTTTGAATGTCTCTCTTTATTATAAATTTATATTATATATATGTGTGAGAGAGAGAGTGTGTGCGTGTGTGTTTGATACTAATTTTGTGCATTATTTTTTATTTTATTTTTTGATATAATCTTATTTGTGTGAATTGTGATCTATGTGAAGATGTACATGTATAGTATAAATATACTATAACTTTATATAATTTAATAACCAAGAAATACGGAGGATTTGTTACATGTGTATATTATTATGATGTTATAATAACTTTTTGTTATAAAACTAGTGATTCAAGGAAAAAAAAAATAGTAAAGTTAGTGATTGTTAAATGTATTATTTATGTATGGATGAATGTGGTTATGTGGGTCAATAATTAATATAAGGTCAATAATTTATAAAATAACTAATAAATAATGAAAACTACACAAAAATAAAAAAAATGTTATACAAACTTAACAAAATAAAATGGTTACATCTACATTGATAATAGATAATGACAATTGATAATAAACTATTATTTGACGATTTCAAAATATGAAAACTTGTAAAAATTTCATGTATGTATTGTTTTTTTTCAATAACACAATATATTCAAGTTATCTTTTTATTAAAATTTGTTTAATTTAAATTTCATAATGATCCCCCTCAAGAAAAATTTTAGAGCCGCCACTGCTTGTGTATGTAGAACAGGGGATTAGAATACCTAAAAAAAAAAAAAAAGTTTGGTTTTTGAAGAATTTTGAACACACACATTAGCAAAAAGTAAAAGTGACGTTTCAATGTTCATGAAAAATATGACGTTCCATTACTTTTTAGAGTAATTTCTATCCATCACTATTGTACATTAATGCTATAAATTTGATGGTCCATCTCAAATATTGGATGATATATTACTAGTCAAACATCTTTATAATCTACAATTTTATAATAATAAGTGACACTGTTTTAATAAGGTCTACAACAAATTAAAATAGTGCGTGCGAGCTGTACGAGGGATATATGGTCCAGTACTGTAGACAAGTCAGACATCTCGTGCCCTTACTGAAGCAAAGAAGACCAGCCAATCAAAAGAGTTCCTCATGCACTCACTATAAGGTTCTCTCTTTCTGTGGCTCAATAAAAGCTTATCTTTTCAGGATAAAACTGTTACTTGCAACTAAGTATTGTATTTATCTACAAAAATCGAAAAAAGGTAATGCATTTATCTGATTATCTCTTAGCTTACCCTTTTGTCACCAAACCTTTTAGCATAAATCTGCATGCCTTTCATTACAATATGTTTGCACATGCAAAAAGTAAACCGTACAGCTTAAAAACACTAATTTTTACCAATAGCTACTATATGACAAACCTATTCTACCCTGGGGATCTGATAAACTTTTACCACAGCCATCTGATAATTCCTCTTTTTTTTTTTCTTTTTTTTGAATATATCTTTCTTCACCAATTATTATAATGCTTTTGTCACCTTTGCTTTCTCTTCTTTTTTCCTAAAGTCAGGCATATGCGCACTTAGTATAATATTAAAAGGCCTTTTTTCTTTAGCAGCCTTTGTAGTAGCACATTTAGCATGTAAAAACTTTATAGCACTCTTAATTGCTCAATCATCAAGCCATGATCAGTCACTTTTTTCTTTGTGCGGCACTCTCAAAGTTCATGTCTTATTCTCACACATATATATATAAGGCGGTAGTTGAGGTTCTTCTCCCCCACCAAGAAAGGTAGATGATAGACAGAACCAAAACTACACACCCTCTACATAAGTATACCAAGCTCCCCAAGCCTGACAAACTCTCTCTCTCTCTCTCTCTCTCTCTCTCTCTGAATTTAGACAAACACAAACAAAAGCTAATGGCTTCCATGGCAGATAGGTCTATTAAAAGAGAAGTGAAGGCAATGGAAGCCATTAATAGTGTTTCAACTAAGAAGGAATTCAACAAGGGAGCATGGACAGCTGAGGAAGATAGAAAACTGGCTGAGGTTATTGCAATCCATGGTGCTAAAAGGTGGACGATAATTGCAACTAAAGCAGGTCATTTTCAATTTCACCAAGTTGAATTCTAAACTTGATAACTTCAATACTATATTTGTTATGAAAATGATGTTCCTAAATTTTGATCAAAGGCTTAATAAGTCTTTGCTTATTGTAGGTCTTAACCGATGCGGCAAGAGTTGCAGGCTAAGATGGTTGAATTACTTGAGGCCTAACATCAAGAGAGGAAACATATCAGACCAAGAAGAGGATTTGATACTTAGGCTCCACAAACTACTTGGAAACAGGTTAATTAATTCACATGTCAAACATAGGCCAATATATATTAACATGGTTGTTCTAACTTCTATGTTCATATAGTTAAACATGGTCAAGGTTGGATTTTTCTATAATTGTTTGTTTTTAATTATCTTAGGTGGTCTTTGATAGCCGGAAGATTACCCGGTCGAACAGATAATGAGATAAAGAACTACTGGAATTCTCATTTGAGCAAGAAGTTACGGCAGAAGGAGAAGCAAAGTGGAGCTGCAACAAGAGATAGCTATACTGTTCAGGAAAATAGGGAGGAAGAGAAAGTCAATGAAGAAATGAGTGGAGAGCAGAATACATCTAAAGGAGTTGATGACTCAAAAAGTGACTTTGATGTGGATGAGTTCTTTGATTTCTCTAATGAGACTACTTTGAATTTAGAGTGGGTTAGCCAATTCCTTGAACTTGATCAGGGCTTCAGTGATGTTTCATAAACTGTTTGACCTTTTTTTTCCTCTTCATAAATTTGGTGCAGTTCATGCTAATCAGTAGGGTGTATGTAATAAATAATAATTCATTTAATAACTCTATTTTTTTTTCTTCTAAGTTCTTCATGAATTTGGTGGAGGTATCAGCTCTTAGATGTGCTGAACTGTAAATTACTTCCATGAATTAGTCCTTATCATTTTATGAAGTTAAATTTCCTCTTCAATTTCTTCTACATCAATCATTGCATACCAACCTGGCCATGGAAAGAGAAAAAAAAAAGAAAACAAAACAAAATTCATGGCTAGCAACCTAAGGCAATAGAAATATGAAAAGCACCATGGTAATGAAAATTTTGGCATTTAGTTCTTAATCGATGACGGTACAGCTTTGGTGACGGAAAAAAATTGTGTAAAGATATATAGTAAACAGCTATGATAAAAGTGAGAAAGGAATTGTCCACATTATTGTGGACAAGGGTTAAAGCATATAAGCATGATGAGACAAAAGGCCATGTGTGGCTCATATTCATTAATTAATATTTGTGCTAAGATAATTTGTAACATTTTAAAGGCCGACAAAGAAGACAAAGCATTCTCATGTCCAGATGATTACCGCATAACACTTTGTGAAAGCCTGAAAGGCATATAGGTTACTGTGTTAGAAAAAGCTTTTGAATCTATAATCGGATTATATTTTTCTTCTTCTTTCTTTTTTTCATCACAAAAGAGTTGGGACCTTTCATACTGAAACTTTTCCCAGCCTTATTATGGCTATAATAAGTCTATATATTTAGAATTATTTTCACAACTATTGAGGTAGCACATTTTTAATGCTAATCAATAAAGTAATGTAAGTAATAGTCCCATGTGAAGACTAACAACAGCTTGCAGCCTCAGTTGGTATGCAAATCCTTGTCTCTTTTATGGATTAACTGTCTCTTTTTCTCTGGATGCATTTGATTGGCTATGTTCAAAGACACGTGATATCTTTAACTTTTAATAGGACAGCTTTTGCAAGGCACTACCACATGTGTTAGCAGAATCAATTAGCCTAGCTTCAGTGACATTTAGTGGCTACATATCTAAGAGAGACTAACGGTACACAATGCAGATGCAAATCGATATATCACCCTGCTTGACCTTATTAGCGCATGCTAGTAGTGCTGTATCTGTATGGATTGAACTTGTTTTTTCATTTGTTGATCAATTGGTTGAATGGCCCTTGTTGTTTTCTTTCTCTTTCTTGTTTTTTTTGTTTGTTAAAATGCAGTAATGTACATATTTGGAAAGCAAGGAAAGAGACACATCATTCCTCTCATCTTTCAATCCAATTCTCTCTACCACACACGTTATATCCAAGTCAGAAATTACGTCTCTATAAAAATCTGTTACCAAATGGTTAATTTTACTCGCAAAAAAAGTTTGATATTTGAACTCATTAAAGCTCAACCTACCAACCTTTGTCCTTGGTAGTGTGCTTAAAGATGGGTGGTCATACTTGCTAAAAGTACTACTGCTATCCACACTATGTGTGGTTTTGTTGCCTTTCTCCCTTCAATTATTAGTACCATCTGCAAATGCCTTCATCTCTGAAAATAATTTGATGATGAAACACCATGCAAGGTTCGTAATTTTGTGATTCTAAAGGAATCCCTTTCATTCTGTAAATTATTGTACAATTCCATGTAGAACAATGAAGTCCATGCTATGGATTGTAACTTGTCAGGTGACCCTTATTAAATCAGAGTCAACTTGATGAAGTAGATGATGGGGTCCTTCCTGTCAGAGATTCTTATAAAGATTAATTGTCAAGCTTACATGAAATCAGGTCCAACTATCAGAAAGCCAGAGAAATAGAACGACCTTGCATTCTATTATAATCTATTCAGAATTGGAATTTACATTCCATGGAATACCACTCTGTCTGTTATGTCACATTCTTTCTGATAATGAAGGTACATATTGTGAAACCACATGCAAAATAAAATTGCAAGTCATTTTCAGTTGCACAACAAAGAAGCTGCCATATGTACGATGTACAACTGGGTACACACATTGATTGGAGCTCAGAGTCACTTATTAATTTCCAACTACTGAAACTGAAAGAATTAAGTGGATACTTTGATTTAAATGTAACATACCTAACAGATCAACTTGTTGTTTATCAAAAAACGAAAGGTCAAATTGTTGAGATTGTGGCCTGTTAGTTGGGTCCAATGATTTTACAGATCGATCTTATTCAAGTTTTAGAATGTAATTTCAATTTTTGAATTTCATATTTAATGTAATTGGATGTGTCTCTTGATTTATTCTTACCTTGGTTAGAAAGTTATTTTCATTTTTATGCTTGGTTTTGAAGTTATTTCATTTCTTTTTTGCTAAGTAAAATGTGGAGAAAAGAATGAGAAATTATTCACTCCTACAAGAAGAATCCTCCCTCCTCTCTGTAAAAGTGAATAATCTACCACTAGATTATTAGTTGAATTCCAATTATTCCATTTCGATGTAATTTGAAAATCCCAAAGTTCAGTATTTGTACATTTTGAATGAGTAATAAAGTTGTTGTAATGGTTTCGTGCTAATTTCAGGTATTCTTGGGCGCTAACTCTTAGGTTTTATCTTCTTCTTCTTCTTCTTCTTTTTTTTTTTTTTAATAATTCTAGTGGGTTGCAATCTACACCATATATCATCTACTTCACAAAGTCTCAGTCTCAACCACTTCAAAATCAAAGCAACGTATTTTCAACAAGTCATTTTCACCCTCACTTTACTTTCAACCTCTCTTTCAATCATTTTGCTTACAAATTCCATAAAAGCACTCCGGTAATGCTAAATAAAATCAACAACAAAAAATGCAACCATATGAGGGGAAAAAAATAAAACAACCACAACAATAAAATTAAAATTAAAAATTAAAAAAAATCCCAGGAAAAAAGACATGTCTAATTCATAAATTCCAAATTCATATTCCAATACTGCCACCACCAGTTCCGTAGAACATCTGCATCTTTTTATTATTATTATTTTGGGGTTTTTCGCGAAGTCACTCAAGGTAAAAAAAAAAAAAAGCGGCCGGGAAAGGAGAGAGAATAAATTTAACATAATTTGATATTTGCAATCCAAGGGAGGGGGGGGGGGAATCTCATGTAGCAAACATAAGAGAATAAGAGATGAGATTATGAGAAGGAAGAGGCCAGAAGGAGTGACAATGTAAATATAAAAAAGAGACAAGTGTTTTGGGAATAATATAGGATATGTATAAAAACTATTAGATTATATATATTAAAATGAAAATTTTTTCATTTTTATTAAACGTAGATTTTTTTTCCCCCTCTTTCTAACTACAATGTTATTTATTTTAAATTTTTATGGGTTTTAAATAACAGGATGAAAAATTGAAATTGCTTTAAGTGTCTGTTTGGTTAAAGCTGTATTGGCTCATTGGTAATTTGAAAACATGACCACAATACGTTTGGTCAAATTTCAAAATCATGCTTTTTAGTCTTGCAAACATGAAAATGTGTGTTTTCCAGTTGTATCTTCCAAGCAGCAATTGCAAATCACAATTTTTTTCAAAACATCCAAAAGCAAAAAGTTGAATCAAACTCACCCTAAATAGAAGTATACGGGTAGTTGTCTCATTCACGCAAAGTATTTTGTAATTTTCATGCTTTAGGTATCATTTATATTTTTTTCCCATGTGCTCTTAAAGTGATTTTTTTTTTTCTAATACAAGTGAAATTATTAAAAGAAATAAATAAATCTAATTGGTTAAAAGGGAAGGAAAATATTGCTTAATTTAGAAATAAAAATTTTATGTACTATTTTAGAGCACCTCTAAAAATTATTTTCAATCTTTTTTTTTTTTTTTTTTTTTTTTTTTTGCAAATATGTTCGCTTTGAGAATTTTGTGTTGCATTAGACTGTAATAATCAGAGATCGAGCCTTCATACGATAGTAAGTGTCTTCTGCAAAAAGTGATAAGTCGCAGATTTGAGTTTGAGAATAAGCCTGAAAATAAATTGGAGATAAAATGGTCTACCATGACCTCTTTTAAACTCCATAAAAGTGGAAATTTTGTGTATTGTATACAACTCTTTTATCAGATTGCAAAGACCAAATCTGCCACTCAAACAATTGACAAGGCATACACGCAAGATTACTTTATATTTCAATAATGCATTCCACTTCATTGATGACAATTCCCATTGAAGCAAAGGACACAACTTATTAATAGTGTATTAATTTTCAAAATTTATGGCACATGGTAATGACAGCTTTGAAATACAATGCAGTAAAAAAAATTTCAATGAGACTTCTACCTACAGAGGATGGTAAGTCAATGTCAGCTTTGAAATGCAATGCGATAATATTTTTGTTTAATGATACAATAATACTGAACTACCAACAAAGAATATAAGTCAATTTCTGGTATCATTAGAAAAAAATTTCCCACATGGGGCACTTTTCACCACCTAAAAAGTCTAGGAAAGATGAATGCATGGATAAGGGCCGACAGCCTTAAGAATACAAAAGAAAAATAAATGTCAACAGTTAGCATCAACACCTTTTAGCTATGCATCATAATGTATTGAATGTCAATCAGTAGGTAATTACAGCTTGTATACGAAACACACCTTAGGCAGTAAAAGTGTTGCTTCAACTTGAATGATTATATGAATCTAAACTTTCAGTTCCAATCTTCATCTCCTAAATTCTAATCATAATCTTCAATTTACAGGCAAATCGTGTTTCCTTGCCTTTATGTAAGTAATAATCCCAGTTTCTGCAAAATTAGCTGCCTCTTAAAATCAATGACAGGAGAGATCTTGATTTTTATTTATTTAAATTTTGTTCCTAATTTTGTATTACTCTTTCCTTTTTAGGGGTGGGGTGTTCTGAATGATAATAGCTACTAGCAGAGCAAGGAGAAATAAAAAAAAATAGAAAAAAAGAATGTAATTCATAAATAGGAAAAAAAAAAAAAAAGTTAACCGACATCCCAAGGGTATTAGTTTTTGAAATATTTTTTAAAATGTTTTATGAGGAAAACAAAATGGTAACTGATTAACCCATGCCAACAAGCATAATTATCTACCAGTTTCCCATCAAAACCAAAATTCTGCAATGTCCAAGTAGCAATAGTTGAGGTTATGGTCATATAGATAGAACAGCTATGCAATTTAATATATATGCAGAGGATTAAATTAGTCAAAGGTAGCCCCATGGGGAGCCCCTTTCCCTCTACGCGTGTGCTAAGGAAATGTGTAAAAGCTATTAGAGCACCAAACTATAATACTCAGAGCATCCACTAATGTGGATGCAAACTTTCCATCTATTTTATTCAAGAAAACTTTTTTTTTTTTACACACCTATTTTTATAAAACACCTGCATCAGTTTATCTATTCTACATATTTATTCAATAAAATATTCATTATTTTACAATTTTTTATTATTCTCTCCCTCACTGCCCCTCTCTCTCACAGACCCATCACTACCAACGATCACTCCACACCTAGCCACCATCATCACCACCTAGCCACCATCATCAAGGAAAACCAAAAACCAACCCAGTCAATCTGAAACCCATTCAATCCCAGACTCATTCATCACTCACCCAACCCAAAACCCACTGATGATTTGATTTATCAACGGCAGTGGTTTGATGATCGACGGCAATGGAGGCTTGATTTGATCAAATGAAGAACGGGAGAGTGAGGTGAGATGACCGAAACTTAGAGATAAGGAGAGAGAAGAAATTATTAAAATATTAAATGCAAGTGCTACAGTAACCATGCATATATGCACGGTTACTGTAGCAATTGTGCATTTATGTATAATTTTACACCCACTGATGTGGGTTTTTTTTTTGGCAAAAATGTGTAAAATGAAGAAATTTTTGTATTTTAAAAGATTTTGAATTTACTAATGTGGATGATCTCAGACATGTGTAGTGCTCCCATCTCAAACACACAAAGGCAGTTGCCAACGTAAATCCCTAGGGGTAGTCCCAAAAAATAGGCTATATTATAATGGGGAAAGTCAGAACTCATTACCCAATAGTGAGACATATTGAGCTAGACATAAAAGCATCTCAGTGGATAGAAAGATCACTTTAATTCAAAATAGTTTTACTAAAACAATCTACACCAATAACAAGTATTTCAACCCCTTGCTTATTAGAAAAACTAGCAGTCTTCACAGTACTCTTATTGATGCCTTTCTCCCCCATAATTGGCTTTTTTTTTTTTTCTTTTTTTCTTTTTTTTTTTTCTTTTTTTTACATAGCAAACTTTTCTAAAGAAGAGTCCTTTGAGCTCGCCTCTAACCAATGAAATCTACAAGCAACTAACCCCACCCGCCAAAACCAATTATCAAGTAATCTAGATCTCCCCCACAAATGATGTTTATGAATTCCACTTTTCTTTAATCACCTTTAAAACTGAAGTCCTTATTCCAATTTGAACTTGTATTAGGATTATGCATCTACAACAAAAGACTTCACATAGGGTTTTTCATGAAGAATACCATACCCACCAAAACAGCAAGCTATCATAGTCATAGCTCCACCTCTCAAACAACTTTCATTTATTATTATTATTATTATTATTATTTCTTTTTGGAGGTGGCAGGAGGACGCATACATCAGACAGAGTATATTAAAGTGAAAGAAAAAAAGACATTGATGGTTAATATTATTTACAACGTTATTAGAAGGGATCAAATGCCAATCAAACATTTGCGTTTAAGTACACACAACATGCAGCTATTTTAAGATATGAAATTGACATGATTTTGACACACCAATTGCCAGCAACAAGAAATGCCCTCCAAATCACAGACATATATAAAGAACAGGGCGGGAAGGGACCAGGGGTATTAGTGAAAAAAAAATGCTGTCTCCACCTTGTTATGGTGAGTTGCACACTCTTTGCAATTGTGACTGCTTTAGGAAATTTTTTTAGAAGGATCACTAACAAACTTAAATTATATAAAATCTAATAAAAAGATAACTTACATAAAACCTTTATTAACAGAACTCATAGACTGAGACTAAGCTGCCATTGTTATTTTCCTATGAAGAGATTACTATGTCCAGGGCAAGTTTTATTGCTTCCACGGTTTCTAGGCTTTTTATAGTTATTTTTCTCTATTCTTAAGCTAGTTTGTTTTGCAGTATAATATTTTATTTTATAGTATTTGTTTCATTATAAAATTTGGTCACACCTAAAAATATTTTTCTTCCTGTAAATAATTAATTTAACAATTGATTAAAATATAAAGACAGGTATTGACTTTATAAAATAAAATAAACAAATTTAAGTAAAAAAAAAAAAAAAAAGTCAATGAGTTTAAATAATTTTCAAATGAATTTTCACGATTTTTATAAGATTATAAAAAAAAAAAAATAAAAATAAAAAAAAAAAAAAACATCAATATTATGATTCTTAGTAATCATTAAGTAGAATGCATTTAGCAAAGAAAACAAATTCAATGCTATTAGCACATTGATAGGGAAATGATATAATAAGACAGAAAGCTATTATTAATCCTTTAAAAGTAAAATGACTATAACAGCTTCCAACTAAATACACAATGGAATTATCTAGCCTAATGAATTATGTGCATGACAAAGAGAGAGGTATATCAATTTGAATGGAAGATATGACTTTCCATTTTAGTCCAAGGTAAAGGTAAAGAGGGGTAAACTGAAAGTCATCCCATTCACGTAGATGAATTTTCAATTTTGTATTTCTCTTTTTTTTTTTTTTTTTTTTTTGGTATCATTTGCATCTTTTTCCCATATGCTCTTGAAGTAATCATTTCTCTAATATAAGTAGAATTATTTTTTTTTAAATCTAATTAATTAGAAAAGGAAAGAAAATTATTACATAATTTAGAAATAATTTTTTTTTGGGTGTTTTCGTGAGTTTATAAGAGAATGTTATTCTTCGTAATTTTTAAAAGAAAAAACTTCTAAAAAGTTTATATGCTGACATTTAAGTTGTATTTATTTATTTTATTTTATTATATATATATATATATATATTAATTTTTACCTTCAGCGCACAAGTTCGCTTTGAGAATTTTGCACTGCATCATGATTGCAATGACCAAATTTGCCACATAACAAATTGACAAGGCATATCCACAAG
Organism: Quercus robur; assembly: GCF_932294415.1. Taxonomy (NCBI): domain Eukaryota; kingdom Viridiplantae; phylum Streptophyta; class Magnoliopsida; order Fagales; family Fagaceae; genus Quercus; species Quercus robur. The sequence goes on from NC_065538.1 coordinate 6,032,706, forward strand.
CATGATTATTTCACATTTCAATAATGCATTCCACTTCATTGATGAAAATCCCCATAGAAGTACAAGGACACGACTTAAATAAAGTACTTACTTTTCAAAATTTATGGCACATGGTAAATGAAAGCTTTAAAATGCAATGAGGTTTTTGTTTTTAATGAGACAATAATACTGATAAGTCAATCTGCTATCATTAGACAAATTTTTCTCACATGAAGCACATTTTTTTTTTTTTTTTGAGAATCCACATGAAGCACATTTTTTTTTTTTTTTTTTATTTTATGATGGGCATGAAGCACATTTAGCATTAACCTTTTAGCTAAATACATCATTATGTATTGAATATCAATCAACCAGGTAATTACAGCTTGTAAGCAAAGCAACTCAATATAAGTGTGGCTTCAACTCAAATGATTATGAATCTAAACTTTCAGTTCCAATCTTCAATCCCCTAATCACAATCTTCAAATTTACCATCAAATCGTGTTTACTTGCTTGTATGGAAGTAATAATCCGAGTTTCTGCAAAATATGATGCCACTTAAAATCACTAATAGGATAGATCTTGATTTTTTTATAAATTTTTTTGGTTCTTGGTTTGGCATTTCTTTCCCTTTTTTTTGGGTTTCTCTTTTTTTTTTTTTTTGGGGGGGGGGGGGGGGGGGGGGGTGGGGTGGGTGGGGTTGGGGGTGGTTGGTGTTCTGAATGATACCAAGGAGAAATTTGAAAGATTAAAAATGAAATGCATATCGTAAATATACTTACAAAATGAATTTACACAAGCAGACCCTTCACCAAAATCCGTTAGCCCCATGCCATGGAACAAGCATAATTAACCACCAGTTTACCATCAAAACCAAAATTCTGCAATGTCCAAGTAGCAATAGTTGAAGTTATGGTCATAGATAGAGCAGCTATGAAATTTAATACATAAGCAGAGAATTAAGTTTTTTACACTGTTTTTGCTAACCACATGGGAACCCCTCTTCCTAGTGCGCATGCATGTGTGTGTGTGCGTGTGTGCATGTGCACTAAGGAGATGTGTTAAGCTCTTCAAGCACCAAACTAATCCTCAAACATGTGCAGTCTCTCATCCCACACACAAAGGAAGTTCAAACATAAATCCCTAGGGTTAGTCCCAAAGAATAGTCTAAATTCTAGTTGGAAGAGTCAGAACTCATTACCCAATGGTGTGACATCATGAGCTTAACATAAAAACAATCTACAGAAATAACTAATATTTCAACTCCTTGCTTATTAGAAAAACTAACACAATATTCACAGTACTCTTATTGATGCCTTTCTCCCCCAAAATGATGTTTATGTATTCCACTTTTCTCTAATTGCCTTCAAACTGAACTCCTTATTCCACTTTGAACTTGTATTAGGGCTATGCATCTACATCGAAAGACAGGAATTTTTTTTATAGGGTTTTTAATGAAGAATACCATATACACCAAAACAGCAAGCTATAACATTCATGGCTCCCCCTTTTTTTGCACATAAAACAGAATAAGTATATTAAAGTAAACGAAAGAAGACATTCATGGTTGATATTATTTGACAATGTTAGAAGGGATCAAATGCCAATATAGCATTTGCTTTTAAGTACACACAACAAGCATGATGTCCACAACAACAGTAAAACAATGAACATTTGGTTCAAATTTCAAACCATTGCATGCAGCATTGCAGCTCCCCTGTCCTCAGCCTAAATTTCATATATCTTAACGGTGTTATAATCTTTCAGAAATAATTATCCCCAATGGCCAACAGTCAGAAAAAATCGTGAATTACAAAAATAGAATAAGGCATATTTGGAAAGCTTAACAAGCGGAATGTCCGATCAAAGCCATTTCTTTGTCTTCCACTATACCTTTTACTATCAAACAAAAATTAGACAATGTTGATACTCTCACAATAAATTTGAGCCAATTCATCATCATCATCATATATATATATATATATTGGATATTTAGTTTAATAACAATATGAATGAAAAATAACTAATTAAATTACCCCAATATAGCAAGCATTTATCCGTGGCCATAATAAAGAAGACAATATAGTAAGAAAAATTAATGAAGATACAGCAACTTACATTATACAGATCAATCACCAATTCATCTGGGTTTGGAGAGAATGCACTGTTGACATAGACAAACTAAAAAAAAGGACAAGAGATTAATATTATGAAGCCCAGAGGTTACAACAAATACAAAAAAACACCAGAAATCATCTTACCAATGTTTCCCGATGAAGTTGTCGGCGTAGAAAGTCAATTACTTTAGCAAACTTGTCAGTTCCAGGTATCTGCCACATTAAGAGTATTCAACACATGAATACAAGATTTTTTGTAAGGAAATTTTTATTGAAAAGAAGGAACACCAACCAAAACACAGAAAATATTTTATGAGATGGTCTTACGAGACTTCCCTCTCACAACATGTGAGACCTGCAGCTGCGGGTTTCACATGCTGTGAAAGGGTCATGATATACCATCTCCCAATGCACAAGGTGCATTCTTAGATGGTAAAATTAAGGAAAGTTACAACAGATTAGAACATGAATGACATGGTATATAGCCATCCATTCATACAAAGATTGTAAAAAGATCTTCTTAAGATCCACTGTAGAACATAGGTTCGATCCATTGTAGAACATAGGTTCCCACAAAAGCTCTATTATTACAGTATCTCCAAATGGCCTACATAAGACACAAAGGAGCAACCTTCCAACTATCACCCCTTAGATATTTTGCAAACCTCCCCGTCCAACATGCCAAGAAATTAACAACTGGATGAGGCATCCCTCCTACTCTCTAGTAGTTAGTAGGTCTCCAACAAATTAGGTTTTCAACAATCCTCTTAATTTTGTTTAATAAATGAGATCCATAAAGTCTGCCAATTTCCCCATTTCCCATTAGTGAATATCTCGCATGAACAAAACATCCCAATGCAGAGATCCTGGGTTCCAGCATAAATAATCTGTCACAGCTGCCTCCTTATTCTATACTGTATAACCCTGGGTATACATTCTTCAAAGCCTGATCACCCCACCACGAATCACTCCAAAATCGAACCTTAGATCCTCTACCAAGTTCAAAGTTGATATACCTAGAAAACAACTTCCACCCCGTTTTAATAAACTTCCAAAGACCAACACCATCTACACCCCTCCCCTCCCCTCCCCTCCCCTCCTTTGAATACCAACCACCCCATTCACTCCCATACTTACCATTACTTTTTCTCCAAAGAGCATTTTCCTCCTCTAAGGCAAAACGCCACAACACTTCCCCGAAACACCAAATTTCTCACCCCCAAAACAACTAGCTAGATAGAAGCGCACACCATCTTCCAAATTAGTAAATGAATTTTTACTTAATCACCATGGCATCCCAAAGTAAATCCTTCTGCACCTTCTCAATACCCCTAGCAGTGGTAGAAGGAACTGGAAAGAGGGGAGGGAAGTAAGTAGGCAAGCAAATTTTCAAACAGAAAATTTTGCATTTCCCTAATAACATGTAGTCACACCAAATTTTGTGTTAATCGAATATTATTTATTATCCTATCCATAAACTCATGTTTTGTGTATAAGTTGAAGTACAAAGAAACTTGAAATTGAAAGATGAAATGGTTATTGATATTTGCTCATTTTTTATATTTTCAAGCATGATAGAACATAATCCAACATTGGATTTGTCCGGTAAGAAAGAGTGAGTTGATCCAAGTTTAGGGCTTGCCAATTAAGGAAGTAATAAAAAAGACATGCAATGGAGGATTAAAATTAATAGAAGTAATAAAAAAAGGACTTGTCAATTAAGGAAGAAACAGAGTGTACAAATTCAAATAAAATAGAATGGAGGAAAAAGAGATGTGGCCAACCATAACCAATCCAATCCGTTAGGGATCAATAGCCAAAACCAAAAATTTAGGAATAAGGCTTGTTGTTGTTGTTAACTTTTTTTGTACAATTAGTATTACGACTCCTAGTGTCTTCCACCAAAAGCGACAAGTCGCAGGTTTGAGTCTGATAGTTAGCCTCCTCAAAAAAATTTGGATTAAGACTGCCTACCAATTACCTCTCTCAAACCCTGCAAAAGTAGGAACTTTGTGCATTGGGTATGACCTTTCCAGTATTAAGAATCCCAGTTTAACTTGTAAACTAAAAAACCTAATAATGTAATAACTAAAAAAAGAGTAAAAATACTAACTTATACTAAAAGAAAACCAAATCTAAAATACTTAGGATGTTCTAGAAAATTCTAGACTCAACTAAATTACTAAAATACCCTAAATTCACAGGATGAATGAAATGACAATTTTGCCCTAAATACAAAACCGACACAACCAATAAAATAAAAACCCAAATTAAAATTATTTTAACCCTATTGCACCACTTTTACATCAATTGGCCTTCACACGAGATCTCATAAAATAAATCTTGAATGGGAAAATTTATGTAGTAACAATTTAATCTTCCATGGCTAAGACTACATGAAACAAGAAAATCTTGGACCTCAAATCAAGCCATTTTGTCATTCATTATTTAAACTGCTATCAAGAAACGTTTCATCAGTGAAGCACAAAAATCATCTTCCATTACTTATATATTTTAAGTCTAGTAAAGACAAGAACACTCAACTATCATTGTCAAATTCTCTTAAAGCTTATTGCATTTTCTTTTCTTTTTTTTTAATTTTAAGTTACACAAACAGAAGAGAGTTTTGAACACAAGATCTCACCCTCCCTACTTATATAGTTGAAGGAAGTATCATTTGTGCTAGGGCTCATTGGCTTAAATCTAGGATTTGTGGGCATTAACAAACAGGATTTCCGTACAGAAATGTGATAGCAAAGCCAACTGCAGACAGGCTATACATGCAAGTAACACTATACCATATATTTTTTAAATAAAAAAAAGGCATGCATCAATTTTGATTCTATAATACAGTTCCTACACAACTAAAGTTGGATAATTGCACAAATTTCTGATATGTTGGAAACACATGTCATTGACAAGTTTTTGACACACCACTTGTCAACAGGAGGAAGTGCCCCCCAAATCAGAGTCATAAAGAACGGGGGAAAGAAGTTTTAGTAAAACTGATGCTATCTCCACCATACCCATAAGTCAAGGTCAGTACTTAGGTTGAAACCATTAAACTTGCACAATAATCTTTGTGATATTATGTCGATAAGTTTTTCATGTACATATGGAACCACAAATCTTAGTATGCGAACATAAATACACAAAAAGTACACCCAAAATATTTATATATATATATATATATATATTGGTGCTTTATTGAACCAAATTCTATCTTATACTTGCAATGAAGACACAAACATTGGCATTTTTCCCAAATCAGACTCAACACTTCATGAATAATTTTTTCCATCAAAATCCATCATCCATAAGATACTGGCAATTCACATCAACTTTAAAATAAATATAAAATTAAATTAAAGAATAAAAAAAATGTCTTTTATGAAACTTCTTAAAGAATATGAACTCAAGCTGACCCTTAACACACCATAATTCACTCTTATATGAAAAACCCTTATGCAGAAACTCACATAAAATCTAAAAACAAATACAAAGTCCACCCAGGGTTTCAAATTCAATTATGGTTATTGTAATAAACACTAAACAATTTGAACAAAATACATAAAAACCCATTTAAGGAATACCTTGAATTTCGCTTGTTTGAGAATAGGAGCATCACCAGTGGCTCTCAGATGAACAACCACTACATCATATTGAAAACAACACCCCCCAAAAAAAAAAAATCAATAACTGAGAGTAAATATTCAAAACTATTAATTAAACATTTATTATTAATGGGTTTTTCTTGAAGGGTTTGGTTGTTCACCTTTTTTAACAGAACTCGGAGACTGAGACTCAGCTGCCATTGTTATTTTCCTCTGAAAACAAACAAAGAACGAGTTTCGGGTCAGACTCAGATGTGGGTAAATTGCTATTTCCACGGCAAGTTTTATTGGTTCCAAGGTTTATGGGCTTAGTGTTTGGGCCGAATTGGGCTTTCCGTTTGTTATTTTTCAAACCTCAATTTCCTTCTCCCTCTCAATCTTGGTCTACTTCTTCCTCTTCCTCTTCCTCTCTCAATTTTCGGGTTAGGCTGGGATTTTATGGGTGGGTTCACCGAATAGTTTTGGGGATTTTGATTTTATGGGGAGGGTGGGTGGGTCTACCTTTACCTGAAAAGTTTTTCTTTTTAATTAACGATTTTTAGGAAATAAATAATAAAATTAAAATTAAAAATTTTAATTAAGGCAAAAAACAATGTAGTTTTGACAAGATAATAACACTTGAATGACAAGATAACGGAAGTCTAAATTAGGGTGTTTTGAAACTTAAAAAAGACAGAAAAACTTAGATGGTGTGTTTTGAAATTTACCCAAAAAAAAAAAAAAAACCAACTTCAACATAAACAGTGTCATTTTCTTTGCAGAAACGACTTTGTTTTAGTTTAGGAAAATAACATTTTTTAACATAAACTATTTTTAACTGACTAAACCAGTTTGGTTCTCGGTTTTCCTTGATTTTTAATAGAATTCTCGTTTATCTGTATAATCGGGATGAATTGGTGGTTGGTTCATGGTTTGAATCAACTAGTTTAACCATGATTTGACCTACTTTTTAAGAGATTCAAATGGGCTACATTTAAAAAACAAATAATTGCCAAGAGCTTAATAACGCAACTAAATACTTTTTAATGTTTCCAATAAAACGTTTAGGTTTCAAATCTTCCATCCCTACTATTAAAATAATTTTAAAAAAATAAAATGAAATTTTATTCAATTAACTTACTGTTTGACATATAATGAATGTGTATGAATCCTGAATAACTCCTACCTTTACTAATCCACTTTATCTTCCCTAAAACCAAATTACTCAATTTGAACTTAATATCTTTTTGTAGGTTTCAGTTAGTTTAATTTGTAAAATCTCTTGTCGCTAAATAAGGTATTTCAATCTTGGATGTCTTCATTCAAAGCACCAGGAGGTTAGTTTAATTGGTAAAATATCTTATTGTTGAATTGGATTTGAATTATAAAAGTCTCCATTAAAAATATCAAAAGTTACTACTTGAATTATAAGGCTCTTCGCTACTCATATAAGCTTTTACTAAGCCATTTTTCTAAGCCAAGCTTGAGTAACTCCTAAGTTTTCAATAAGCATTGCCAAAAGCCTTATAGCTCAATTAGTTGACATCTCTTGATGCTTTCAACAAAGACATCTTAGGGTTTAAATCCCCCATTCTCGATTATAACTATCGAACTATTAAAAAAAGGTTCTCTATAAGCATTATTTATTGTATAAACAAAGAAGAATATGGTTATCCTACTAGGTAGTTGTTATGGATAAAATTTGTGGTTAGTTGTTTTGACGGAATTACGGCCTCCTAATATGATAAATGGGATACTTCGAAGGAGTCTAGATCTCCACGTTGGACTAGCTAATAATTTCTAACAAAAAGAAGCATGACTGTTCTTTGTTCATTGTTAATATCTGAATTTAAAAGAGACAGACTTCCAAATAGATAAAAATAAACACTAATTTTCTATAATCTATCAATAAAACTAACCATAATCCAAAATAATATAACTAATCCAAACTGAAAAATGTAGCCTTGTCAATATTTATTCAATACTAATCAAAATAAATTAGGCACATAACACTCCTCCCCTTTAGAAAACCCCATCGTCCTCAAGGGTCTTATCCTTCTTCTTCTTTTCTCTTCCTCCACTTCCACAAAGTGTTTCTCTTTTTCTTAAATGTTTAGCCTTGTTCAGTTTGATTTTCTCTCCTTTCTCATATTCTTCAAGCTTTTTATTTTGAAATGACATGGAATGAGCTTTCTGAGGTGGACTACGTAGAAATATAAAGGCTAGAACTTTTTTATTGTTTTGTGATCGTATTCATCTACCCTCTGAGATATTTTTATTGAAGTTCGATCGATCGAAAATCACAGATCATGTATTAGTTTGCAGATTTTAAAAGCCCAACCCATCATCCAATCTACTAGGGTTTCATGACACTTATTCTACACTATTAAAGAGACTCTATAGGACTGTAAAAACGAAGAATGAGAAGTGCTTATTGTGCCCCCTATTCTGTATCTAGGGTTTTTGTGTCCAAAACCCTCTCAAATCTTCTACCAATGTTATTTGTTTGAAGAAACTCAAGATCAGGTGTCATAGAAGTTGCTGTCATCAGACTAGTCATCAAAGGTGTTAGAGATCTAAAGCTTCAATGGGATTTTAAAGTGCATAGATTGCAGATTTGAAGAAACTCAAGATCAGGTGTTGTAGAAGTTGTTGCCATCAAACTAGTCATCAAATGTGCTAGAGATCTAAAGCTTCAATGAGAATTTGAAGTGCATGGATTGGAGGTTCACATTGTGGCAGTTCACTATAAAAGAAGTTTGTGGGATTTAGAGCTCAGTACAGTAACTGAAGTTAGATTTACTATGAATTGTTATTCTTGATTGTAAATCTCCAATTTATAGTGAAATTGTTACCTCGGGGTCAATTAAATCAAGTTCCCCCAATTTTTTCTTTTGGAACAAGTTTTTTCTTAAGATTTCTTGAGTCATCATATCTTGTGTCATATATACTTTCCTGCTATGCATGGTATGTATGCTTGATTGTTTAACCTAAGGTTTCATAATTGATCTAATTAATAACTTGGCCTTAAAACTGGTTAAACCTTGTTTGTCTCAGGGGTCTAAAACCTAATAAACTTTTTTCTCTAAATTCACCTATCCTTGCCTTATTTATATTTATTAATTAAAAACAAATACTTTTTATAATATTTTTAATAAATTTTTTTAAAGGCATATATATGTTCTTTTACGTTCAAACTTAAATGTGAGATATCTTTTGTTGTTGTATTGTCAAAATTAATCTTTCTTAATTCAAATTTTAATAAATTATATTTATAAAATAAAAAAAAAATAAAAAATAAAAAAAATAAAAAAAGAAGAAGAAGAAGAAGAAGAAGAAGATTGAGTAGGACAGAGGTGGGGTAGGAACCTGTGAGTACCTCCAACCTGAAAGATGTGGGCTGGAACAAAACAATGCCTTGAATTGAGGGTGAAGTGGGATGGAGAATAGGAAACTCATCCCATTGCCATTCCTACACATAAAAGAAAGGGTTTTCCCTTCACCCCTCTATTGGAAGTCTTATAAATGAGCTGGGAGTATTTGAAAATCCATGAGGCCATGTTACGTGAGCTATGTAGAAAGCTAGATGCATGGCAATAAAGACATGTATACTTGCTGAATAGAAACTCTTTTTTTTTTTTTTTTTTTTTTGAATACTAAATATTTTTAACACACACGGGGAGATGGGAAAATGTTTTAAAAAAACTTACAGTGGTATATTTCCAAAAGGGTCTTGCTGAATAGAAACTCATGCATGTGATCTCAATTTTTCAAATAATATAAGCTTCATCAAATTTTCAAATAACAAACAAACCAAATCATGCATAAACAGTATTCCTACTAACAAATGGGTGAGGCTTAGGTCCAGTACATTCAGTGTACTAGACTCGTTGAGATGGTGACATGTGTCCAAAATTAAACATATATCATTATATCAACAGGTCTAGTGCAACTAGGCACTAGACCCAAACCTCACCCTTAAAAAATAAACCAAATCTACCAAACTTCGCTATTAAGCACAGAACAAAACTAGCTTTTGACCTAGATCTACAAAGTATAAGCATAATGGCCCCATGCAGAATGTTTTAGAAAACCTACTTTTTAATGATCCCACACATTGAACAAAAATTGGGTAATGGGTGAAACTTACTCTTACAAGCCACCTTATGATTATTTTAATGCTAAATTCATAAATGTTTAGAGTCATATATAAGCAAGGGCAATGAAAAGAAAAACAAGGGATATGTAACGTTACCTTCTTCCACACCCCCACCCCCCCCCCCCCCCTTCTCACAAAAAAAAAAAAAAAAAAAAAAAAAAAACAACAACAACAACAACATATTTGAACGGTGAATCAAAAAGTCACAATGATTGAAAAATCCATTTTACAACAATTAAGACCAAAACCATAACTGGGTATGGTCAAAAGGTTGACTTTTTTATTCAACTATTGGATCGTGTTGAATTTTAGACCATCTCGTAGGGCATGTTTTTCCCTTCGAAATAATAATTTACGGGCCAAAATTAGAGTTAAAATAGATGAGATATTACCAAAATACCAAAAACCCTAATAAATTCATCACTGTTTTTTCAGGAAAACTAGCAGTTTTTTACTTGACTTCGCGTTATAAACTATACTGATTAGGCAAGAACTGGAATGGGCAGGCCGGACCATCTTGAAGAATAAGGTCTTAGTTAATTTTCATCAAAAGGGCTCAACAATATTTGCTTTGGATTGGAAGATATGAATTTTTTAAGAAAAAACATCTAGAATTTTTTAGCTTTGCACCACCTTTCTTTCGAGCACGATATCTCAAAAAATGTAGCACTAAATCAAGCGAGGCTAAAACCATTGGAAACTAGACATCCAGACCTTTCTGTGCATATAAAATTCAAAGGAAATAGAGCTCAGAAAGGCCTCCAAATATCTGCACGAAAATCAAGCTAGAATTTTTTTTTTTAAAAAGACGAAAAAGGGCTAATGAGGTGGCAAAAGTGGGAGGCTAGCATTGGTGTATCAAGATACACCAATGCTAGCCGCCACATGCTATGGGTGGCAAGTACTAGTGTATCTTGATACACTAATGCTAGCCTCCCATTTTCCTCATTCACCTATAAATACCCCCCTCCCCCCATTTTTGAGAAAATATATAGAGTTTTGAGGAGAAAAAGTGTGGAAAAATTAGGGAAATAGAGAGAAAAAGTGAGAAAAGTAAAAAGAAAAAAAAAAAGGAAATTCTGGAAAAAAAAAGTCTTAGAAAATTTTAAAAAATACTCTCTCTCTCTCTCTAGGAAACCCTACACAAAAAAAAGTCTTATCCTTTTTTGTTGTAATCTTTGTGGATAAGGCTATAGGTGGATTAGTTCGTTAATAATTAAACCCATCCCACCGTTTTATTATCTTGTAAACATCATTTCCATATATATAAAAATAATTTCTTTCACTTTTCTTGTTGTACATATTGTATATATATCCATCTCTTTATTTCAATGTTCATATTCTTCTTGTTGGTTTATATTATTGTCTTTATATCCCTAAATTGGTATAGGGCCATCTCCTAAGCTATGTATGGGAAGTACACTTAGGGGGAAGAAATCTCATCCCACCTAGGCATCTAGGGATGTTATTATTATTGCATTTTAATTTATGTCATCTCATTTACTTTGAAGCAATCTACATCCCTTTTATTTTATGTCATCCCATTTACTTTCAAGCAACTCCCATCCCCTTTTATTTTATGTCATCCCATTTAATTTCTTGCACATCCCCTCGCCCCTTTTATTTTATTGCACTTACATATATATACATACCATACTATACTATACTATACCTAGACACCTAAAAAAACAATTCTACTATCTCTCTTAAATGGGTTTAAACATCCATTAGAGCACAATATGGGTATGTCTCATATGAATGGTGATGGTTTAGAACTCCCACTTCTTTATGTTGAAGAATCCATAAAGCTTGAAAGAGATTAAAATTTATTTAAGAGAAAAAAAAAAAAAAAACCATTTTTAATCAATCTTCACAATATTCCAAGCTCCATATGTTTATGTCATTTATATTCCAAACTCTTTACTTTAATGTCATTTATGTTCCAAGCTCTTTAATTTTATGTCATTTAAATTTCGAGCTTTTTATTTTCCTTGCAATTTATTTTTTGCACTTTATTATTGTTGTCTCTTTACATTTCTCATTAATCATAAAATAAATATGCTTGGGTAAAACATTTCACCTACACACTATTCTAAGAAAATGTTTTTTTTCCCCCACCTCTTTCTTTCTAAAAAGAAAGTTTTCAAAAAAAAATTGTTTTTAAATTTTTTTTTTAAAAATGTAAAATTGTTTTTCCATATAAAACTGTTTTCTTTTTCAAAAAAAAAAAATCTGTTTTTATAAAACTGTCTGCATAATATAAAAAACCATTTCATAAATCTGTTTTTTTTTTTTTTCTATTAAAAAAAAATTTTTTCAAAACTATTTTCTTAATGAAAAAAATTGTTTTCAAAAACTGTTTTCAAAATGATACAAAACTGTTTTCTAAAAACTTTTTTCAAAATTAAAAAATCTGCTCTTCTAAAAAACTGTTTTAAGAATAAAAATCTGTTTTCTAAATCTGTTTTTTTTTTAAATAAAAAAAATCTGTTTTCAAAAACTGTTTTCTAAGTAAAAAAATCTGTTTTACAAAATATAAAAATTAGTTTTTCAAATCTGTTTTCTAAAAACTATTTCGAAAATAAAAATCTGTTTTCAAATAAAAAAGAAAATCGGTTTTAAAAAGAGGGGGGGGGGAGGGGAACCCAAAACCTTTTATAAAAAAAATGTAATAACAAAAATGCTTTCAAAAATGTTTTTCCAAAGTGCTTTCAAAATTGCTATTTTTAAAAATATTTTTTCAAATGTGCTTTTTATGTCAAAAATGTTTTTCAAAAACATTTTTTAAAAAAAGGAATGACCTTCAATGATACATGTTTTCAAAAAACACATTTGTTACTTTAAAGAAAATTGTTTTCAGATGGTTGTTGTCAAAAAAAAAAAAAGTTTTCTTTGTTATTTCTAAGAGAGCCGAATTTTTGCCAAAAAATAAATGTTTTTACCATGTTGGAGTTTTCTTAAAGAAAAAATGTTTTTCTCAAAATCTCACAATAAAATCTTCACTAAGAAAAAAGTGCTTTTCCAAAATAATAAAGTTAACGTTGTAACTTTTTATTTCCAAGCCTTTTTTAGAATAGTTGTAGTTTGTGGATTTGTGTCCAAGGCTCATTCTCTTGAGTCTTTAAACACCCTATAAGTTTACATTATCCTTAATACTTCATAGCACTAATGAGTTTCTTTTTGTCCTCTCTTTTCTTTATGTTGTGTTTCTTTTTGTATAGCATTTAGTATTCACATGCTAGCTTTATGATAAATAAATACTTACATGCTATTGAATTATATACTTGTATGCTCTCTCTCTCACATGGTACTTATGTATATATCTCACATGTTTTGATTGTATATGTACGGCACCGAGCTCCCAAAGCCCATACTGGCCTTGGGCCCAGACCCATCTAGGCCCCGGGCCCAAGCCCATACCGGCCTTGGGCGCAGGCCCAGCAGAAAGTTCCAGTTACCTTATGCCCTTCTTGAAACTGCCTTAGAGCCAAAAACAAGTTTTGGGTATTAAGTTCCCGGGGTTGACCGGTTAATATTTCCCGGTAGAGCGCATGAGTCAATACCCGGGAAGGTCATGATATGCACGGGAACGTGAGTTGCCGAACACAATCGGTGAAAATGGAGCCAAGTTCCAAGATCATAAATGCTGCACCGCCCTTTCACCTAAACAACCACTTTAACCAGATAATACTGGACCTTCAATAGCACTAACGGTGAATGTAATCATGATCTCCCCACTAACCTTGGCTATAAATAGAGGAAAGTTGGGAGAAGAAGGGGTTCAGAAAAATTGAGAGAAAATAGTCAAGGAGAGAGCATTTCAACTGAGTGTTGCTTTGAGTCTCTCTGCCGAGAACGACCCATTGTAGGAAATCCTTAAACCCACTACAAATAAATTGTGAGCCCAAGGGATCTAAGGCCCAGAATTCTTGTACTTGGTTCTTACAATTGGCGCCCACCATGGGGCCATCCTACGAAGCTGTGGTTCGAGTGAGACTCAAGCAAAGAAGATGTCTGAGGAGCGTTCAAGAGGGCACGTTCCGAGCAATTCCGCAGGATCTTCTCGGGGATCGACGTGGAGGAAGAGAAGGCAGAAGCGGCTGGAGGATAGGGAGCATTCAAGAGGAGAGGAAAGGTCCGGATTGGGAGAAGGATCGGCCCAAACGCACCGGACGATTTCAAACGTCTCAGCACATCGGCAACATGATGATAGAGACCGGGAGCTGGAGCGGTTGCGCAGATTGGTAATGGACTTGGAGCTGGAGGCAAGGGGTCGGCGCCACGAAAGGAACCACAACCCCCAACCCAGGAGGAACCGTGGCGAGGAAGGTTCCAGCCGATCTGTTACACAACAACACCGAGACCGATCCCATTCTCAAGAGTCACGTCGTCACTCCCGGGATATTCGTCGCAGACGAGACCGTTCCCGGTCGCATGGATATGATAACCAAGGGTCAGAGTCGCCAGAGGAGCGGCAGCACCACAACGCCGCGATGGACGCCATGAGCAGGGCCTTGCGGATGGCGGCCCGGTCTCCATTCTCTGATGAGATTGAACGGGCACCCATGCCGAGCAGATTCACGCGTCCACCATTCAATTCCTATGAGGGGAGGACAGACCCCGTGGAGCATGTTAGTCATTACATCCACATGATGTCGTTGCATGCGCACAACGATGCATTGATGTGTAAAGTATTCCCCTCTAGTCTCGGCTCTACCGCACTGAGATGGTTCAATGGGTTGCGGAAAGGATCTATACACAGCTTCGCCGAGCTGATTCAGGAGTTCGGCAGCAGGTTCGTAACATGCAGCCGAGTGCAACAACCGGTCGACGCGTTGCTTTCCATGAAAATGAGGGTCGGGGAAACCCTTCGGAGTTATGCCAGCCGATACTGGGAACTCTACAACGAGATTGGTGGGGGAAACGAGAAAATTGCGGCTAGCACCTTCAGGATGGGGCTCCCCGAGAATTCTAAACTACGGGAGTCGCTGACAAGAAGACCCCCGGAGGACATGAGGCAACTGATGAGACGCATAGAAGAGTACAAACGCCTAGAGGATGACCGGCTGCAGAGCAGGGGGAAAGCCCCTTTTACGGGGAGATCTCGGCAAAGCATCTTGCCGCCAAAGCCGAAAAGGGACTTCAGAATGCAGGAACCAGAGGTGCAGATCGAAGGGGTTAATGTGTTGTTTAAAGAGCCCGTGCACAAGATACTGGAACGGATAAGGAACGAGCCATTCTTCAGATGGCCGAACAAAATGGGGGGCGACCCATCTCGGAGGAACCAAAGCCTATACTGCACTTATCACAGAGACAAGGGGCACACCACCGAGCAGTCTAGGGTATTGAAAGATCATCTCGAGCAGTTAGTGAAGGCAGGGCACCTGAAAGAGTTTGTAGCAGATTCCACTGACCGGGAGACCGAGCAGGGCGCACCACAGAGAAGGAATCCCCTTCCACCACCCCGAGGGGTAATCAACGTCATTCATGCCGCACCGAGAGGGGCAGCAGCGGCAAGGATGGTGATGACAGTGGCTTGCGCGGAGGGAGAATCATCCAAGAAGCAAAAGAAAGTTGGACGGCTAGACATCTCGTTCGGAGAAGATGATTTCGAAGGAACCATCCAACCTCACGACGACGCTTTGGTGGTGACCGCCCGGATAGGCGGATTCCTGGTGAAGAGGGTGATGATTGATCAGGGAAGCGGGGCTGACGTCATGTACCCGGACCTCTTCGAAGGGCTCGGGTTAAAAACCCAGGATTTGGCGAAGTATAACACGCCATTGGTCTCGTTTGACGGGAGAATTGTGATTCCCGAGGGGCAAATCTCACTCCTAGTGGACATGGAGGGCAAGGAAGTTGTAGTTACGTTCATAGTAGTCCGATCGTTCGCACCTTACACCGCAATCCTGGGGAGGCCGTGGATTCACGCCATGGGGGCTGTTCCGTCCACCCTTCACGTGAAAGTAAAATTTCCTACTGAGTACGGAGTTGTAGAGGTAAGGGGGAATCAGCAGGTGGCGAAGCAATGCCTCGTAGCCGCGGTCCAGTGGGAAAAGGAACAGCTCGGCCAAGCTGAGCACGCCGAGAAAGAGACTGCATAGCAATTACAGATACCCCAGGAAAAGGGGGCGGACGTTGCCGAGAAGGTGCTGACTGTAAGAATTCTCCCAGATAGTGACAAATACTTCCAGATAGGTACAAGCATGAATGACCGGGAAAGGGTAGAGATGTTGTTGTTCCTGTTGCAGAACATAGATGTCTTCGCGTGGAACCCGTATGAAGTGCCCGGCGTAGACTCCGAGTTCATTGTTCACAAACTCAATGTGGACCCATCATTTCCTCCGAAAAAACAGAAGCCGAGAAGAGCATCAAAGGAGCACGTCGATGCAGTAAACCTGGAGGTCCAGCGACTGAAGGAAGCCGGGGTCATAAAAGAAATATTCTTCCCGAGATGGCTAGCAAACACTGTCGTAGTAAAGAAGAAGAGCGGTAAATGGAAAGTTTGCGTGGACTTCACCGATTTAAACAGAACGTGTCCCAAGGATCCGTTCCCGATGCCCAAGATTGATCAGTTGGTGGATGCCACGTACGGGCACCCGAGAATGAGTTTCCTGGACGCCTTCCAACGCTACCACCAGATTGCCTTAGCATCCGAGGACCGAGAGAAGACAGCATTTATATCCCCGAACGCAAACTATCACTACGAGGTCATGCCGTTTGGATTGAAGAATGCCGGGGCCACCTACCAGCGTATGATGACAAGGATGTTCCGGGAAAAAATTGGTTGCACAGTTGAAGTTTATATCGACGACATGGTAGTAAAGAGCAGAAAAGAGTCGCTGCATACTGAAGACCTTCGGGGAGTATTCGAGATACTACGACGACACAGGCTGCGCCTCAATGCCGAAAAGTGCACTTTCGGAGTGGGGGCTGGCAAGTTCCTGGGTTATCTGATCTCCACTCGGGGAATAGAGGCTAACCTCGACCAAATAGAGGCAATCAATCGCCTAAAACCACCGAGCAACCCTAAGGAGGTGCAGGTGCTCACCGGGATGTTGGCCGCCCTGAACCGATTCATCTCCAAGTTTGCCGATCGCTGCCGGCCATTCTATCAACTTCTGAAGAAGTGGAAGGGGTTTCAGTGGGACGAGAGCTGCGATGAAGCTTTTCGAGAACTAAATGAGTATTTGGCAAAGGCGCCGAGGTTGACGGCCCCGGAGCCCGGGGAGGATCTGTTTATGTACCTTGCAGTCACCAATCATGCCGTAAGTGCTGTATTACTAAGGGACCGGGGAGTGCAAATACCGGTGTATTACGTAAGCAAGACCTTGGTCGATGCCGAGACAAGGTACCTGCCTCTTGAAAAGTTGGTTTTGGCCTTGGTACACGCCACGAGGAAGTTACCACACTACTTCCAGGCACACACAGTGTTCGTCCTCACCGAGTATCCATTGCAATCACTGTTGAAGAGATCCGATTTCACAGGACGGATTGCTAAATGGGGGACTCGGTTGGGATCGTTTGACATAAGATACCGACCTAGAAGCTCGATGAAAGGGCAGATTCTCGCTGATTTCATCGCGGAATTTACACCTAAGAATGAAGGCCAGGTAATCTGTAGTGCGGAGATTCGCCCGTGGAGGTTATTTGTGGACGGCGCATCAAACGCTATGGGGGCCGGGGCTGGTATTATCATAATCACCCCTGAAGGTATGTGACTGGAACATTCCTTCAGATTGGGGTTCAAAGCCTCGAACAACGAAGCCGAATATGAGGCCCTGTTGGCCGGACTAAGGGCAGTATTGCATCTGGGCGCCAGGGACGTGGAAATCTACTCAGACTCTCGGCTGGTTGTTTATCAGATCACTGGGGACTTCGAGGCTCGGGATCCCCGAATGAAAGCTTATCTGAGTACGGCAAAGCAGATTATCGGTCAGTTTGGAACGGTAAAGATATCCCAGGTAGCCCGGTCGCAAAACAAGCATGCTGACTCTCTTGCCACGTTAGCCTCATTGGCTACCGAGGACACCCCGAGGCTTATCACGATTGAACTTGTAAGGGAACCAAGCATCTGTGTGAAGACTGCCCTCGACCGGGCCGGAGTAGAGGTTGCGCAGGTGGCGGTGGCCGGACCATGCTGGATGAACCCGATCATAGACTTTCTTTCCGAAGATAAAGTTCCAGAGGATGAGGCCGAGGCCAATAAGATTCGACGAATGGCTCCCAGGTATTGGTTGTCTTCGGACCGAAAGTTGTACAGAAGGTCCTTCGCTGGCCCTTACCTCTTGTGCCTGCATCCTGAAAAAGTCAAGGAGCTTCTAACCGAGCTGCATGAAGGAGTATGCGGCGGGCATGCCGGGGGACGATCTTTAGCACACAGAGCAATGACGCAGGGGTTTTGGTGGCCACAGATGCAGAAGGACGCCGCCGAATACGTTCGGAGTTGCGAACAATGTCAAAGGCACGCCCCAATGATCCATCAGCCGGCCGGACATCTAAACCCTGTCAGCAGCCCGTGGCCATTTGCACAATGGGGGCTCGACATCCTCGGGCCATTCCCCCGAGCAACGGGGAACCGCCGTTTTGTACTGGTGGCCGTGGATTACTTCACAAAGTGGGCTGAAGCTGAAGCCTTGGCCAATATCCGGGATACCGACGTGAAAAAGTTTGTGTGGAAAAACATAGTTACAAGGTTTGGGGTGCCGAATTCACTAGTGACAGATAACGGGCTACAGTTCGACAGCAACGCTTTTCGGACCTTTTGCAGCGAGCTCGGCATCAAGAACAAGTATTCAACCCCGGCATACCCCCAGAGCAACGGCTAAGCTGAAGCAGTAAACAAGACTATTTTGAACGGGCTCAAGAGAAGGTTGGATGGAGCGAAAGGAAGGTGGGCAGAAGAACTACCCAGTGTTTTGTGGGCCTACCGCACGACCCCCAGGAGATCCACGGGGGAAACCCCATTTTCTCTGGCATACGGAGCAGAAGCAGTGATACCAACCGAGGTGAGCTTATGCAGTGCGCGGGTCGTCGGGTTTGACCCCGTACAGAATGCCGACCTTATGATGGAGCAGTTGGATTGGCTAGAAGAATGCAGGGAGGCCGCGACCGTACGTCTTGCCGAGTATCAGCAGAAGCTGGCGCAAAGGTACAACCGAAACGTAAGGACCAGGGAATTCAGTGCCAGGGAATTGGTGTTAAGAAGGGTAGTGGGGAACATGCGGGACGTGGCTGCAGGGAAGCTTGCTCAGAGTTGGGAGGGACCATACAGAGTCACAGCCGTCGCAGGGGCAGGGGCTTACTACTTGGAGGACCTGGACGAGAGGCCGCTCCCCCGACCATGGAACGCCAACAACCTGAAGAAATTCTACGCGTAACCATCGATGTAAGCCGAAACTTGTATTCTATGAAGATTAAGAGTATGATGAACTTTTTTGTCTTTGCTGTTTTTGACCCTGTAGCCGCGCACCAAGAGAATCGCCAGCAAAATCCTAAGGACAGAAACCTGACTCTCGGCTCGATCAATATCGCCGAGCAGGTGAAAACCTTACAAACAAAATCCTAAGGACAGAAACCTGACTCTCGGCTCGATCAATATCGCCGAGCAGGTGAAAACCTGACGAATAAATCTTAAGGGCAGGAACCTGACCCTCGGCTCGGTCAAAATCACCGAGCATGTGTGAACCTTGCAATTAAATCTATGAAGACAAAAACTTGATTCTCGGTTAAAATCGAATATCCGGACAAACGGAAACTTTGCAAACAAATGCTCGAAGGACGGAAACTCAATTCTCGGTCAAACCAAAGCCTGATAAAAACCTAACCCTTTTTACAAAAACTAAGTCCAAATAGCGCTCTCAAAACTACCCACAGCTCCGCACAACAGGTTCTCGGGGTTACCATTCTATTAAGCGGCCATAGCACTGGTATAATTCAAGCAAAGCACAAACGGATATAATTTCATTCAACAAATTGAAACAGGAAAAGAAAACGGACTACCAATTAAACAAGTAAAAGCAATTGTTCAATCACCACATCCCGGTGACATGGGCAAATAAAACCAATAAATTAAAACAACGGTTCAATCACCACATCCCGGTGACATAGGCAAATAAAGATGAAATAAAAATAAGCTAAAATAAAATCAACTAGGAGGTTGAGTCGGGGAGAAAGGCTGGGCCTCGTCAAGAAGTTCCTGCACAGTAGGTATGCTCGTGGCCTCCAGTTCCTCGGGCTCGGCATGAGAGTCGATTTGCTCAACCAACTCCCTCATACTGGCCGTCTCCTCCTCGTCTAAAGCAGCCGTGGCGTTCTGGACAGCAGGCACAGGGTTCGGAAATGGAATCTGGCCGGGGTCTCTCAGCGGCGAGTCTTCAGGAACTCCCATTGCCTGAAGAGCAGCAAACCACCCGGCCTCGAAACCCATATGCCGAGCCCGAGCCACCACCGGTTCTGCGGAGTTCTCGGCATCGGCGAAGCCTACGTCGTACCACTTTTGCTCCGCGGCCGCCAAGCCTGCCCTGAGATCAGCTATCTCGTCGGCATGAGAAGTGTTGAGGCTGAGGGCTTCGGCCAGTTTGAGTTCCGTCTCATTTTGCCTGGCCAGGAGGTCAGTACACCTCTGTTCGGCCGATGCTCGGAACTTCTCCGCGGCAGCAGCCTTCTTCTCGGCAGCCTCAGCAATCTTGGCCTTTTCCTTAGCCGTTTTTACTGCTGCCTCCCGCGCCCCCTTCTCGTGCTAATTTTCCTCATCAAGCTCCCGTGCCCGGGCAGCCACAATGTGAGCCAGTTGAGCGGCCTAGCAAGCGCGAAGGTTAGCAGAGTGACAAAAGGAAATCTACAGGTGACAAAAGGAAATCTACATGGAGCAAATAGTCAAAAGAATTACCGCAATGGCGTGCCACTCTAACCGGCGCCCCACGGACTCCTCGGACCCATCATCAAAGGCGTGCACGTCCTCGGGAAGTTGGAGAGCTCCGGCCAAGGTTTGGGCAATACGGCCGCCCTCGCCCTTATCCCACATCCGAACAGAGGCCGTCGATGGCAATGGCTTGCCGTCCAGAAGGAACTTTGGCTCCCACGCTGGAGCCACTTGGGAGGAGGACGCGCCCCCCGTGCCGGCTTCGGTCGGCGGCTCGCGGATGACAATCCCCCCTGTTGGTCGGGGAGGAGTCTTGGCAGCGGCGTCCCCCGGGGCCGTGGAATGTTGCTCGGTTACTTTCTGTTTCTTCCGGGCACGTCCGGACTGCGAGGGGGGAGGAGGTTGAGAAACTGGACCCCGACCCTGAGTAGGCGGGGGCTGGTTGGTCGGCCGGGCACCAGGCACGAACCTGTCAAGGGTCATTACTCTCCTTGCCACCATTCTTGCACCGGGCTGGATCGCTTCAGCTAGCAGGTTAGCCGCGTCTGTCACTTGCTGTTGATGTTCGACGGGTGGATCCTCGGGATGGGGCTGCTCTTGGGCTTGGTCCCCTTGTTGTATAGCTTCGTGAGCTCTCTCTCTAAGGCGCCGGGATACCTGTTCCGCGGAATCGTCTCGAAGGGGAACTAGTTCGTCCGCGGCAGTGAACTGCCGACCAAATTCCCTCGCTTCCCCGGTTGTAAGCTTCGGCGGCAAGAAATTCACGTACCGGACGTCTATGTACGAGAGCAGGGGGCTGTCAACTATCAACGCCTGCTTGAAAGGTTACCAAGTAGAGTAAACCGGTTCCACGCCAAGGATCAGGTGTGAGGCCCGGAGTTGCCCGTCCCAATGCACGTAGATCTCGGAACGAAGGACGAAGTTTAGGTCCCTGACGTGGACGGCTCTGAGGTCCTGAGCAAACACTTTGCCGTCTGCAAAAGAACAGATAACACGTTAGCTTTTAACAATAAAAGATTTTCTTTTACTCAAACAACTATAAGAAGGGGAGGGTACGAACCCACTTCACGCCGTGTGAGGGGGCAAGGGATCTCCCCGGCAAACCAATTTCCGCGCACCCTGACAAACTCCCCGGCGGAGTTCCTGTTCGAATCGGGTAGGCACGATATCAGCCGTACCCGAGCATCCCTTGTCTTTAAGTAGTAATTTGTGGATTTGCTCCCACAGAGGCTGTACATTTGGTTAATATCATGGTGGTCTAGTTGTAAGTTAAAGGTATGGTTCAACTGGCCGACACAACTAACTACCCGGTAAAAATTGGGGGGAAGCTGGTCGGGGCACAGCCCATAGTAGGTAAGTGTGCTTATCAGGAGGGGATCTACCGGGAACCTAACCCCACCTTCTAAGATGGACATCAAAGGAAAGAAGGCTGTACCCTGCCCTCGGTGGAGTTCCATATCACTCTCATGGCAGTAAGCCACGTCCACGTCACTGGGGATACTAAATTTACTCCTAAAGGTGGCCAAAGCAGCCGGGGTATCTAGAAGGTAAGAATAACCCATCTATAAAGCCTAAAACTACAAGAATAAACTCAAAGAAACAAAGCTGAAGGAACAGGAAGGGGAAGAAAGACTTACTTTGGGTTCTAAGGAGGAAAAGAACGCTGAGCAAGCAAGCACACAGAAATGTGGTCGGCAGAGAGTAGGCACTAAAGATCAGAGGCGAAGGAAAAATGGAGTGACGTTTGGAGAAGAACTATTTATAGAGCCAGAAGAAATGGGGAAAGAAGAAACGCTTGATCAAGCAATAAATGGGCACAGCGAACGAGCGACCCAGCAAATGCCAAGCGTAACCGATTTGCGCGCCGCTTCGGTTCACGAACCTTCAGGCAATAATGACGACTGCGCCTGGCGCCGCGAAACGGCGCATCTTTTGAGATGACTATTAATGAGAAGTGACAGCCAGAAGTCCCAGACTAAAAGATTCCCGAGGTCAAAAGGCCCAGGCAGCTCCTTGATTCTCCTCAGCGACCGAGTATAAATCAAGGGGGGGCTATTGTACGGCACCGAGCTCCCAAAGCCCATACTGGCCTTGGGCCCAGACCCATCTAGGCCCCAGGCCCAAGCCCATACCGGCCTTGGGCGCAGGCCCAACAGAAAGTTCCAGTTACCTTATGCCCTTCTTGAAACTGCCTTAGAGCCAAAAACAAGTTTTGGGTATTAAGTTCCCGGGGTTGACCGGTTAATATTTCCCGGTAGAGCGCATGAGTCAATACCCGGGAAGGTCATGATATGCACGGGAACGTGAGTTGCCGAACACAATCGGTGAAAATGGAGCCAAGTTCCAAGATCATAAATGCTGCACTGCCCTTTCACCTAAACAACCACTTTAACCAGATAATACTGGACCTTCAATAGCACTAACGGTGAATGTAATCATGATCTCCCCACTAACCTTGGCTATAAATAGAGGAAAGTTGGGAGAAGAAGGGGTTCAGAAAAATTGAGAGAAAATAGTCAAGGAGAGAGCATTTCAACTGAGTGTTGCTTTGAGTCTCTCTGCCGAGAACGACCCATTGTAGGAAATCCTTAAACCCACTACAAATAAATTGTGAGCCCAAGGGATCTAAGGCCCAGAATTCTTGTACTTGGTTCTTACAGTATACATTTTGTTGAAGTTGATATTCGCATGATAGTTATATGTAAATATTTACTCACATGTATATATATATATATATATATATGTACATTTTTTGCAAAAACCATTTCAAAAAAATCAAAATTCCAAGTTTTTTTTTTTTTTTTTTTTTAATTATAAAAAGTTAACGTTTGAAATAAATTAAAATAAAGTACTATATTCAGATAGGCGTTGTGGGGTGCCTAACACATTTCCCACATGTAACCAAACTTCCGAGTCTAAGATCTTTGATTCAAAGAATTTTGTACCTTAATTAATTAACCTTTAAAATTTGGTTTAGTTAATTAGGTAACTTAAAATAAATTAGACATTTAGGTGACCAATCACACCTAATACAAAACCAATGGTTGGTGGCGATTCCTAAAATAAAAATAAGAAAAAAGGACTCACACACACACCCCACTCTAGATACAAAATCACACAAGAGTCACGTCACCAAAAACCCAATGTGTGACAAAACCTGAAAAAAATTTGGGGGGCATCCACAAAGAGAGAGAGAGAGAGAGAACAACGGATGATACATACTACGACTGCAAGCTAAGCTACTAAGGAGAGTAGAGTTGTTGTGTCTACAAAGCTGAAGAGAATAGAGTTGTTAGTGCCACTAAGGAGAACACTCGGCCATAGTATCTCTCTTGTTACCGTTTTCTTATGAAAAATAAATTAGAGATTATTTTTATGGAATTGGTTAAATGATTTACAAATATGAATGATTAAGGATTTTTTTTTTTTTTTTTGGTTTGTTTTGTTTTTTTTAAGGAGTTAAAAATTATATTGGGGGGGCCAAAATTATTTTTATTGAACCTAAATTCTTGGGATTCTTAAGTCAGGGCATTGGATATTTTTTTTTTAGATTAAACAAAACAAGTTAAGTTTTAATATATATATATATATATATATATTGCAAGTCAAGGTGTTCATATGACCACCTAAGTAATATGCAAAGCCGCCCTATAGCCACTAATTTCAAACACAAATGCTCTAATTCTTACTTTAGTAGGTCCATAATTAATTATTTCCTTCATTTATGCAACATTAACGAAACAAGGGACGTGCAGCTAACCCATCAACCCAACCCAACTCAACTCGCCGGGTTGGGTCGATTTTTAGAAGTTGGTGGGTTGGGTTGGATTATGCAAATTTTTTTAATAGTGGGTCGGGTTAAGTTTGGGTCATAACAATCACAAACCCGCCTAACCCGACCCAACCCACCTATATATTTAAAATTCAAATTATATATATTTAATATTAATATATATATTATAATTAATAATTTTTTATTTAATTTTTTCCCTATTCAGCTTTTCCTATATAAAACCCAATTATCTCGAAAACCTTAACAATCTTATTTCTCCCTCTACCACTTCCCATTTCCACTCTCCCCCTCCACTTCTATTTGTTTAACTGAGTTGAAATACAAGTTCATTTATATTTTGCTTATCAACTCAGATGACAAGTGGGATAAATTTTATTTTTCTACTCAATTTAATAATAATAGTAATAATAATAATAATAAAAAGCTGGCCAACCCATGGGTTCAACCCAACCCAACCTGATTCATATGGGTTGGGTTGAACCCCTGTGATGAGTTGGGTTGAATTTTTTTTAACCCACTATGATGGGTTAGGTTAAAAAATCTCCTCAACTCGACCCATGCACACCCCTAAACAGAACATCATCATCCTCGCTCCCTCCTCACCTAATTGAATAATACTAGAGATACCAACTATTTTACACAAAAATTTACCAAGTGCTTATGTGGTGAGTGATTATTGGAAAATGAAAATGTGATATTAAGTGGGCCTACATGAATTCCTACCTTCTCTCGTTTATTTATTTATTGTTTATTAAGTTGAATTATTAATTATAGTCTGTTTGCTCTCACCTCCTACATTTATGATACTAATATGGTAATAGAATACACTTGTATCTATTGCAAATCACACTTGTAGGTGTGAATTTTGTTGTATATTTGTTAAATATACATTAGTTGTAATATTAAAAATTGGATTGAACAAGTCTATTTGTGAAAGTGAGGAACGACTATTCTGCATCAATTTGTTCGCTGGAGTGAGTGTTAAGCGAATGTCAATCAAACGCTCTGTCTGATGAGTATAGTCGGGCAAATTTTAGTTGAAGCTCTCTATTTAAAATTCTTATGAGTTGGGTCAACCGAAATTTCAGGCAAATCTTTTTGTGTAGAAATTCTTGCATAGTTTGCTCGAGTAAGTTTCAGGCTAATTTAAAACTGTGTTTTTTATATAAAAAATTTTGAGTTTCATTGATCAATTTGACATGGTTTAATGTGCCTAACACCTACAAGTTTCCTTTAATGGTGCCTACTTATTTGAATCCTCATTATATCGGGCAAGTTCAGTAATTTATTGTGCATTACTTTTATTTTTCCTGCGTACACGCTTTCCATAGAAGTTCTTGAGTATTTTCAAACTTGCTATATGTTGATACTCAAGCCTTGTTGTATCTTAAAGATTATTTGCTTGAAACCCTTAATAAATTTTTGAGAGTAGGGGTAAATCTAGTATTAAAGACAATGACTATGTGCCTAAAAACCTTCAATATTGCTCTTTCCTACCCTACTATTCCCAACAAATTATTTGGGTTGACCTCTGGTACTTGTCTTAGATTTATAGTCCGTTTGGATTGAGGGAGAGAGAGAGGGGGAGTAGAGGGAAGTGGAATAGAGAGATGGATAAATTTAGCATTAAAGCCTTGTTATATCTTAAAGAGTGTTTGCTTGAAACCTTTAATAAACTTTTTAGAGTAGGGGTAAATCTAGTATTAAAGACAATGACTATGTGCCTAAAAACCTTCAATATTGCTCTTCCCTATCCTACTATTCCCAACAAATTATTTGGCTTGACCTCTGGTACTTGTCTCAGATTTTGTAGTCCGTTTGGATTGAGGGGGAGAGAGGGGGAGTAGAGAGAAGTATAATAGAGAGATGGAAAATTTTAGCATTAAAGCCTTGTTGTATCTTAAAGAGTATTTACTTGAAACCTTTAATAAACTTTTTAGAGTAGGGGTAAATCTAGTATTAAAGACAATGACTATGTGCCTAAAAACCTTCAATATTGCTCTTCCCTATCCTACTATTCCCAACAAATTATTTGGCTTGACCTTTGGTACTTGTCTCAGATTTTGTGGTCCGTTTGGATCGAGGGGGAGAGAGGGGGAGTAGAGGAAAGTAGAATAGAGAGATGGATAAATTTAGCATTAAAGCCTTGTTGTATCTTAAAGATTATTTGCTTGAAACCCTTAACAAACTTTTTAGAGTAGGGGTAAATCTAGTATTAAAGACAATGACTATGTGCCCAAAAACCTTCAATATTGCTCTTCGCTATCCTATTATTCTCATCAAATTATTTGGCTTGACCTCCAGTACTTGCTCAGATTTATAATCCGTTTGGATTGAGGGAGAGAGTGGGGGGATAGAGGGAAGTAGAATAGAGAGAGGGGGAGTATTGTAAAGTTGGCCCAACATTAGCTTATTTTCAACCAACTTTACTCCACTACTCTCCACTTCCCTTCCCTCCCCCCTCAATCTAAATGGGCCCTTATGCAAGAAAAACGAGAGAGATGGTTTATTATGTATCAACTACACCAAAAAAAGAAGTTTATTATGTATCTTTGTCAAAGTGTGAGTGCGATTAGGATAATTTCCTATCCCTTTCTATTTCAATGTCTTTATTTATTGTATATTTCTTTTTCTCATATTGCAAAATTTATTTATTTTCTTGGATTTACTACTAAATATACTTATTTGGTCATTGATGAATATATTTATTTAACCTTGCTAAACATATTTTTTGGCCTCTTGCTTACAATATGTAGAATCATGTATTTTTCCACCTCTATTTATGTGTTATATCTTAAAGTACTTACACATGAGAAAAAACTCTTTTTCTCTCATTATATTTATATTTCTCTCACTCAATATATTATTTTGTTGTCGACATGGGAACCTTAATGGTAATAACCTACGAATGAATCCTTGACGTGAGCATGATGTCAAGGGTGGCTGCTAGCCTTAGGGTTATTTAGAATATGTTTTTTTTCATTAGCTTGTTTTGCTTAAAAAATGAGGCAAATACAGATATTTCTCTCACTCAATATATTATTTTGTTGTCGACATGGGAACCTTAATGGTAATAACCTACGAATGAATCATTGACGTGAGCATGATGTCAAGGGTGGCTGCTAGCCTTAGGGTTATTTAGAATATGTTTTTTTTCATTAGCTTGTTTTGCTTAAAAAATAAGGCAAATACAGATATTTCACGTTTGAAAATCAAAAAGAGCCAAAAAAGCTTCATAAGTGTTGATTCTGTATTAATAAATAATTGAGTACAATATATGTGTATATATTTTATTGTAAATATCATGCCCTTACCCATCACGGGCATGATAATGCCCTTACCCATCACTGACATGATATTGTCCGCTTTGACCACAAACCTCAAACTTTGAAGTTATTTGAGGCTTTAGAGTTTTATTCTAGAAGATCTTCAAGGCTTGAGAAAATCTCTCATATAAGCCTAGGGAGTGCCTCTATTTTAAAGAGGTTTGATGACACATAACTAACTTTTATTAGCAGAACGTATCATTATTTAATAATTGGAGGCTTTAAGTCTTATTATCAAGGGACATG
Source organism: Quercus robur (assembly GCF_932294415.1). Taxonomy (NCBI): domain Eukaryota; kingdom Viridiplantae; phylum Streptophyta; class Magnoliopsida; order Fagales; family Fagaceae; genus Quercus; species Quercus robur. Next base: position 6,060,783 of record NC_065538.1, read on the forward strand.
ATACATGACAATATTTAATTGGATTGTTTATGTCACATTAAATTAAGATATAAACACGTGTCAATATGTAATTGGTTCTTGAGTAGTCTTTATTATTTAAATTTCATGATACTTGGCAAATTTTCAGTAGTTTTGAATAACAATAATGGGTCTTGCTATGTAGCAAGCAGTACTTTATTATTGGTTGTTTTGAACATATTACATGGACTTGGTGTTGTGACATAACGATTTTGAATTAATACAAAGTTTCTCTTTTTACAAATAACTAAGTAAAAGTATAATTGTATCTTGAAAGAAAAAAAAAAAGGTAACTGAGTAGAAGTATAATTGTATCTTGAAAGAAATAAAAGGCTTTAAGAAGTAGTATATAAATTTACAGTGAAATTAAGCTAATTCAAAGACATACACCTAGACCTTCCCTAAGAGCCTATAGTTCACCTATAAACTAGCATGTGTTAAGAGTTAAGACTAACAACTTGCTAGGCATGTTGATCTTTCAACTTAATATTAGTGTACATTTTTAGACCCCTTAAAACACAAGTTGTTTAACCTAATTCTTTAGCCAAGTGATTACTTAGATAAATTATTCAGATCTAGGTTAATACAATCGAATCATATCATGTAAGTAAAGCAGAAAAATAAATAACACACGATATGATAACCTAGAAAAACCAAACCGGTAAAAAACTTAAGGAGGATTTAACCTAGCTATTCTCAAGGTAAAACAGATCCACTATGAAAGAATTAAAATTTTTACAACAAAACTTAGACCACTAACATCCTACTACTACCTCATGTAGAAAACTTACTACCATGACCACGTGACAACTCCGAGTCTACGAACTATTTCTTTCTTTGATCCATTGCAACCACAAGTACTCCCACTTGTGACTTTGAGACTCCACTCAAAGGTTTCAGATCTTCTTGAAATTCTTTGTGTAATAACTGAAGCAATCATCAAGTTCTTGACATAAATCTTGATAACCCTAAGTGTATATAAAGGTAAACACCTCTAGATCTCACAAGAGATTCAACACACAGAACATCAACAACAACAAAACGTAACTAGGGTTTTTCCTTTTATACTTGAAGTAAAATATAAAACCCTACACGTCAAACCGGGCATGACCTGAGTTGGAAAAAATCTGTAGAAAATTAATCTGCACGAGGTTTGATTGATCAAGTCTAATTTTCGATCGATCGAGCCTTGCAGATTTAGCCAACAAAATCCTGCAATTCACTCGATTCCAACTTTACAAATAAACACACTTGAAGCAACCTAGATCTAAACTTTAAGTTTTGATCATGGTTTGCCAACACATTACAAATTGAAGTTCTAATACATTTAGTTCTTAAAGTCTTAGAACCTAACAATTAGTAAGCTAGTAACAATAAAATTTAGTTAAAATTACTTGTTTTACCTTAGATTTCCCTATCATATATATAAAAACTAAAATTGAGAGAAAATTCAATTAAATTCTAAATTGAGGTCTAATTTTGCACCATGTGTTCAATTTAAGATTTTTAATTTTTGTGCCAAGTTAATTATGCATTAAAAAAAAATGAAGATTCCAATATTAAGGGTCTGTTTGGAATCCGTTTATTTTGCTGAAAATGGAAAATTTTGCTGAAAATACTGTAAATAAAAGTAAAAGTGAGTTGAAATAGTACAATGAGACCCATAAATAGTAATAAAAAGTGCAGTAAGACCCATGAATGGTAACAAAAATAAGCTGAATAGTAAAATAAGTTAGCAAAAAATAAGCTATCCAAACGGACAATAAATAAGTTCTATAAAAACAAAATTAAACCAATCATACACCTAATCTAATCTTTTCTTTTCTTTTTTGTATAAATACTTAGGAAAAAGTTAACGATTGCCCTAAGAGCATTTGTGGGGTCCAATAATTGATGGGCCAGGCCCACTTGCTGATGGAGAGTTCAAAGGCCTAAGCCGAAAAAGGTCATGGCCCGAGCTCAAGAATAATAAGGCCCAATTGGCCCGGAGAAGCAGCCGAGGACAGTGCAGTCCTCGGCTGACCCAAAGATCCACCAAGAAGAGGGGCAAAACGGTAAAGGGACATGCTTGAAGGGAAATCTAAAATATCTAGGAAAGACTGCATTTACCATCTTCCCCATGCATATCTCTGCGCCTAACAGAGCCTTATCCTTTAACTTTATTAACCACTCCCAACAACTTTGGGTTGGGATTGACAGGACAAGTATCAGTCTTGGAAATGTCGACCCTACACGTGGACGAAGGAAAATGAATGCAGACTAGTATAAAGGAAAAAATAAATAATAAAAAGGGGGAGGCTCCCAGTCTACCTCCAGAAGAAAGGCTCCAAGGGTGAAAACGCTTAAATCACATATGAGCACCACCGGAACCACCACTGGGTAACTAAGGCCTAGCCTTTCGAATCCACTCTCTACAAATGATATTGTTTGGGCCCTTTCACGTGCGAACCCAACTCTACTACGGTTCGTCGCGAAACGTGTCCCTACAGCATTGATTTATGAACTATTTTAAGAAACCTTTTATGGGAAAAGAAAAAAATTTTGATTTTTTGCCATTTTTTTAATTTCCCGTGAAAGTGATATAAAGGTTTTCCTAAAATGATCAATTAACAAATATCCCTAAGGACACCTGTTAACCAAATCCAAATACCTATGATCTAAACTACCTTATGGTTGATCTTGGGATAATATGTGTAGGGTTGTAAACAAGCTAAGCCAAATTTTATTTCATACAAGAGCTGAGCTCGAGCACATCACCAAATAAGATTACATATTCAAGCCTGGTTCATTTACTTGTCAATCAATCTCAATCTTGTTTACGAGCTACTTGATCAACTTATTCTTTTCCAAGATATTGAAAAATCATGACTAAAACGTTTTACCCCTTCACAAACCTATGAATTCTTACTACAAATAAATTGTTCATGTTATGAATAAAAACTACAAATAAAAATTTTACATCGTATGAAACAAGTATACATATAATTTTATAGTATTATATATAGTTAATTTAAGCCCTCATGTTCATGAGCTTGTTCACTAACTCATTTGTAAGGTTGAATTTTATCAACCATTTTGTTGGCTTTGTTCCATGCCAAATTTTCTTGTATTTTAGCAATTAGTAACTCTGTATTTAGGTGAGAATCATGTAAGGGTAATGAGTAAGAGAGTGTGAAGAAATGCTCAAGATTGTGCAAAGATGCAGAGACTCGTGGCTGGGACTTGCGGCTGACTCGCAACTGACAAGCCGCCAAAGCTAGCACTCGTGTGAAGCATGCAAGGGAGCTAAAGAGTCATGCCAACTGTTGCACTACAAGACAAAAGTCCCAGGCTAGCCAGGTCGTTAGCTCGCGACTTGAACTCGCGACTCAGTCCAGTCGCGAGGCTAAGTCGCCAGACCACCCTGTTTGAAAAAAATTGACTCTTTGTATTCCTTTCTCACACCACTATATATAGACCCTTATACCCACAAAATATGAGAGCTTCTAGAGAGAATTTTGAGAGAGAAACCCTAGAGAAAACCAAGATTGATTCATCCACAATCTTCACATAAAGACTCTTCAAATTCCTCTACTCTCTTCCTCTTCATTGTTAAATCTTTAAGAGGTACATTACCAAAACCTTTTCTCACCATACCCATATCTGTGAAAAGGCCATTTGGTGTTTAGGAAGTAGTTAAGAAGGGATCAATTTCATATTGGTTGATACTATGGTCAAGTAGCGGAATCCGGTAAGCTAAAGAAGAAATAGGTTCGGCGTAACCTCATTGGAGTAGGAGTTTGGAGGGCTTAGGTACATTGGGTAGATTAGGTTTGGAGGGTCTTCTGCTATTCATGTATCCCAACTACATTCTTTAGTAGATTATTTACCACTTGGAGGGCGGCGGAGAGGTTTTACGCTGAGGGTTTCAATTTCCTCTTCGATAATACATCGTGTGTTGTCCTTGTGTTTGCATTTCTTTTCCCTTAATCTTTTCCATTTAATTTCTACTGTGGATGTGATTTTATTTGGTTTAGATTGTTTATCAATTCTGTATTAAGCTTATATTCATATTCCGCACATTAATTGTTTGACATTAAGCTTAAATTGGTAATTTGTAAATTGGGGGTCTAAACGTTTATAGTGTTTTATACACTAATTGAACTTTCATCATTATTATATTTGAGCCTAACTACTCTTGTTTAATAATTAAACCTAAAGTTTGGCTTGAGCTTGGTTTGTTTACTAAACAAACGAATATAATTTTTTTTTCTCAAGTCGAGATTGAGCTATTCTTAAACAACACTATTCATTTATAGCACTTAATATGTGGCATATCATGGACTAAGTAATATGCCAGAAGCACTATGTGGGCAACTGATAAGTTTCTTTTTAGTACCCAAAAAATGATAAATATTTGCTATTGACCAAATTGTAAGTATATACACGCTAATTAGGATCAAAATACTTCCTTGAAATTGTATGATTGAATATTTAAAATAAGTGCTAACAAAAAATTGCATGAAACTATCATGGTTTAGGTTAAACATAAGCTACTGTAGAAAGAGACTTAAAAAAAAAAAAAATACAACCTAAAAAAATTAAAATACTATATTAAACATATGGTCTACAATTTTTTTTTAGGTAAAGAATTTACAAATCTTGGCGTATGTTAAGTTGTAGCCGTACATAGTGAAGGTTACATGCTAGTTAAATTTAGGTACATGATTATATTGATCAATGTAGTACGAACAATATTATCTTTTTCAATGGCAATAAAATTCAATGTAATTACATGTATTTAAATTTTATTGAAAAACCTAAGGTATAACTCATAAAAATAAAAATAAAAAACTGTACCCTAAGTTTTAATCAATTAGTAAACTATAATATGGTTAAGACTCAAACCTTTGACTCTAAATAGAAGACTCATTCCAATATATTTTTCTTGCACATGTCTAGGAATTTTTTATTTTATATCAAGTTAGTGGAGAGGGTCAAGCCCCCTGTTGAGACACCCGGCCGGTAGTGCCGACAAACCCTTGGCTCATTGGCCCTCAAATCTAGGAAAATGAAATTACATATAGTCATAGACCTCCATTTTAATAAGCAATAGAAATTATCATAATAAGCCTCGTGATGCCAACTAATCCGTGAATCATTGGCTCCCCAAAATCTAGATAATTGGAGTCACATAGACCTCTAATTTATTACTAAGCAATAGATAAATATAAAAACAATTCCATCGCATTTGGGACGACTAGTTGTGCCAACTAACCTATAGCCTATAGGACATTGCCTTAAGTATGTAATATTTTCAATTACATTGATAGATCTCCATTTTAATAAGCAGTAGAAATCAAATAACAACAATGCTATCATGTGCCATGATTCTTTAAACATTAGTATTATTAGTTATAACATCTAGGACATCACAACAAACACTATTACTTGGTGCTTTTGTATCTATCTTGTTCTTATGTCACTTTGAAATTAGACCCCCAAAAAATAAAAAAATAAATAAAAAATAAGATCACGTCACTCACACACAACTTAAACAAAGTTATCAAAAAAGTATCTTTTTTTTCTTAACCTAATTTGTATTAAAAAACTATATTTTCATTCTTTTGTAGTTAACGTTTAAGATCAGCCTCACATGGAGATCTTTGAAATCAACAACAAATGCATTTATCTAAATGTCAGAGCCCTTTTTTATTAGGCTCTTGAATTCAACTCAAAAATTAAATTTACAAGGGCTAGCTATTTTCACCTTCTTAATAAGCGTGAACATAGCATTCAATAGGACGTCATTTGGAGATAATTAATTTGCTTTGATCTACTCCAACAAGTTAATTAACAACAACTTCCACCAAATGACACAAAGGAAAAAAAAAAAAAGAACATATAGACAAATAAATGAATAATAATAAATTATGTGATTCACCACATGAATAAAGGTCTAATAATGATTCTAATTTTAATTAAGTGAGAGCCAGACAGGGCACAATGTTCCACCTATAAGGTTAAACAAGTTTTTGCTCAAAAGAAGGAAAAACAATCACACAACATGAAAGATATATAACGCCTGAGTAGTTCTAGGACCAAAAATTATTTCACAACTTTGTTGCTACAACTCTGACGTAGTATATAGTGAGTGGTTAACTATCAATTACACAAAGACCCACCATTTCTTTTTTACTAATCACACTCTGCTATGTTACAGTTGTGACAAAAAATTGTAAAAAATTATGTGGTCCTAAACTTTTCCATAATTGATGATCTTGAATTATTTGACTCGTTACTTTTCATCTTTGTATAAAACAACAAGAAAAGTTAATGGATGCCATAAAATGATTGATTTAAGAAATATTTTTAAAAAATTTTTATGGGAAAAGAAAAAAAAATTTATTTTTTAAACGTTTTTTTATATTTCCAATGAAAGTAGTGTTATTTTTTTTAAATAGTTTATTAACGATTGTTCTAAAAGCACTCATTAATAGAACTCTAAAACAATCATTAAAACAGCAATATATATTATATAATATGGGTGTGTTTGGATACTGCTTATTTTAGTGAAAATTAAAAACACTGTAGTAAAATAATTTTTAAATATGCGAATAGTACTGTGAGACCAATTTTTAATGAAATTTTAGTTGAAAAAGAAATTTGTGAGACCTAATGACCCATTGAAAAAGCAAGAAAACACTAGTGCACGTTCTCCAAAAAAAAATAATAATAAAAAAAGGAAACGCCAAAACGTAGAAGCTAGGTCGGTTTTAGCTGTACCCAAACGGAACTAGCTCTATGTTCTCTTCAGACTTTTCTCTTTGGTAGGTTTCCTTATTAGATACAAACGCAAAATAGTGCAAACAGGTGGCAAAAGTGAACATTTCCATTTCCATGATGATCGAGCTTGGCAATAAGTACCTAAGCTTTACTTGTTAGGGACCCAGGTTACTATATGCATTATCTCTCTAGTTTGGGAGTAACACAATTAATCAGACCGGTATGATATTACATTTTTTTTTGCATATGCAGATATAAAATATGTAAACATATTCTGTCTAAATAAAATGTATTCAAAGTTTGGTAGAAATTTTTAAAATTAAAAAAAAATGTAAAATAGAAATATGAACGAATAGAGTATAAATTTAAATTAAGCCAACTGATATCATAACTAAGTATAATACCCCCCAGTTTATCAACCAAAAAAAAAAAAAAAAAGAGTATAATACCCCCAAAAAAAAAATCATATATGTAGGGGCACGATTCTCAAACGACCCAACAATGACGTTGGGCTCGCACGTGGAGGATCCCTCACAATAAGATTTGTAGAGAGTGGGGTTGAAAGGCTAGCGTTTGGTCACAGGACGTTGGGCCAGACCGGACTTTAGGGAAACTCAGATAAGAAAAGACTTCAGCCTGGATATTCAAGCCCCACCGCTTTGTAACTTGAGAGATTGGACTCCTCGGATCATGTCCGAGGAGCACTAATGTCTTTCTCCGGTTACCCGGCGGTGGGTTTTTCGTGGCGGAGTACATATATTGTCAGGGCATTCTCATCCCTGGAGTTTTTCCCAGGAAGTGAGATGGAGCTCATTTTCTGATTAGTTTACCTTTTCTTTTATACTAGCTTACGGTCGATGTCCTTCGTCCACGTGTAGGGTCAACTTTTCCAGGACTGATATTTGTCCCGTCAGTCTAATCCCGCAATTGTTGGGGATGGTTGATAAAGCTGAAGAATACTGCTATGTTAGGTGCAGAGTCTTATCTAGGAAGGGTAATAAGGGTAACTTTCTCAAGATATTTTAGATCTCTTCATGGATTTTTCTTATAGCTCTTTTTTACCCCTCTTCTTAAGGGAGCTTTGGGTCTGCCGAGGACTAAACTGTCCTCGGCTGCATCTCTGGGCCACCTTCAGCCTTATATTTTCGAGCTTGGGCCATGATACTTGGGCCATAATCTTTTTCGGCTTGGGCCTGTGGACTTCCCATGAGCAAGCGGGTCTGGCCCATAAATTACCGGGCCCCACAATAGCCCCTCAAAACCCTGCTGTCCAACATCTTGGTTGGAAAGGTGGGTTTTGGTAATACCAAGCCTTTATTATGGCTCATTTATTTCAGCCCTTGACCGACGCTGGTGGCTCTTCACATCCCCAGGGAATGTGCCGGTCTACAAGTCGTTTCCCTCAATTTGCGCACGACGCGTTTATGCCGTTTGGTTATCCGAAGCATGCCTTTAATATCCTCCTTTTACGAGACTTCCCAAATTCAACGGTTTTGATGGCGTGGGGGAATGAAACGGGCGTATTTATGTTTGCAGATCTCCTTGGAGATCTGCATACATTAAGTACTCTCCTCTTCGTCCCCTATATAAAGAGAGAAGACAAAAGCTGATTTTCTCATACCTGAGTCCCTCAGATTCCTCCCAGAGTCCACTTCTTCTCTCTGGTTATACCTTATCCGATAATACGTTCACCACAGTAGTCAGCCATGAGTAAACCATTTCATTCCCAAAAACACCATGTCCTAATAAAGCTCGAGATGGCTCGGTCAGGGCAAGGATGGCGGAGACTCAAGATTTGTCTCCCCTTCCTTTTAGCCAAAATCCGAAGCAGGTTCTGTTCATGCCAGAATTTTAGTGTGTCAGAAGAAAGATTCTCCGCCATCAGCGCCTCTGCCTTGTGGCAGGCAAATATTTAGAGAAAGCCCCTCAACTTCCAGCTCCCTGCACCTTTCCTTCAGCGGTGTGAGGCTCAAGTTGGGTTTCTTTTGCTGCCTGAGTTATGGGCACGTAGAAGCATTGAGGAAGGACAAGGTCTTGGAGCAGTAGCCAACCTCTCCTCTGATCCACTTCCTCGGCTTTGTTTTATTTTCTTGTATCTTCCTTTCAATTATACAGTGAGCTTTAACATAAGCTGATTCCAGCTTTTCATTGTACGCTGTACTATTTTTTTGTTTTAGTAAAAATAGAAATTTATTTACATGTTTTGAGTACTGATCTTTTGGCAAAACTACTTTGTGAATGGGTGTGCTCCATGTGTGCGTTTCTTCGAGAATATTTAGAGCAAGATACCTTGAAACATAATCTAACTAACTCTAATCTACCAATACTACCAGGCATTATACCGATAATTCATAGTAAGTCAAACTTAGGAAACTAACCGGGGTAACAGTTGAATATTCTGTGATAAGCGCGTGAATACCGTCCAAGGCTGAATCTCTAAATAATCCATCCGAGCAGTCGACTGGGAAGTAGGGACCTCCGATTGTGCTTTTGTGTACTTGGTTTCCCCATAGGCTTGAGTCCGAGGACCATGCAAGGCCTAGGTTCTGTCCAAAACTTATGTTTTTCTTTTCTTTTGCGTACTTGGTTTCCCCATAGGCTTGAGTCCGAGGACCATGCAAGGCCTTGGTTCTGTCCAAAACTTATGTTTTTTCTTTTGCGTACTTGGTTTCCCCATAGGCTTGAGTCCGAGGACCATGCAAGGCCTTGGTTCTGTCCAAAACTTATGATTTTTCTTTTGTGTACTTGGTTTCCCCATAGGCTTGAGTCCGAGGACCATGCAAGGCCTTGGTTCTGTCCAAAACTTATGATTTTTCTTTTGCGTACTTGGTTTCCCTATAGGCTTGAGTCCGAGGACCATGCAAGGCCTTGGTTCTGTCCAAAACTTATGATTTTTCTTTTGCGTACTTGGTTTCCCTATAGGCTTGAGTCCGAGGACCATGCAAGGCCTTGGTTCTGTCCAAAACTTATGATTTTTCTTTTGCGTACTTGGTTTCCCCATAGGCTTGAGTCCGAGGACCATGCAAGGCCTTGGTTCTGTCCAAAACTTATGATTTTTCTTTTGTGTACTTGGTTTCCCCATAGGTTTGAGTCCGAGGACCATGCAAGGCCTTGGTTCTGTCCAAAACTTATGATTTTTCTTTTGTGTACTTGGTTTCCCCATAGGCTTGAGTCCGAGGACCATGCAAGACCTTGGTTCTGTCCAAAACTTATGAATTTTCTTTTGTGTACTTGGTTTCCCCATAGGCTTGAGTCCGACGACCATGCAAGGCCTTGGTTCTGTCCAAAACTTATGATTTTTCTTTTGTGTACTTGGTTTCCCCATAGGCTTGAGTCCGAGGACCATGCAAGGCCTTGGTTCTGTCCAAAACTTATGATTTTTCTTTTGCGTACTTGGTTTCCCCATAGGCTTGAGTCCGAGGACCATGCAAGGCCTTGGTTCTGTCCAAAACTTATGATTTTTCTTTTGTGTACTTGGTTTCCCCATAGGCTTGAGTCCGAGGACCATGCAAGGCCTTGGTTCTGTCCAAAACTTATGATTTTTCTTTGGTCAGCCCCTTGACCCTGACGGGGAGAGCTGATTTGGGGTCGGAAGCCCCTAGAGATGCTCGTGCCGTTGGCGCTACAGGATGTAAGCCCTGGTGCAAGTTTATATCAGAGCAACAACTTCAGGTCACCGGAGATGGGGAAAAATTCGCGAGTCTCCGCTTGCTAGAGGGTTGACTCATGCACCACCTGCGCCAACGCGCAAGCCTTCCCACAGACGGCGCCAATTGTAGGGGCACGATTCTCAAACGACCCAACAATGACGTTGGGCTCGCACGTGGAGGATCCCTCACAATAAGATTTGTAGAGAGTGGGGTTGAAAGGCTAGCGTTTGGTCACAGGGCGTTGGGCCAGACCGGACTTTAGGGAAACTCAGATAAGAAAAGGCTTCAGCTTGGATATTCAAGCCCCACCGCTTTGTAACTTGAGGGATTGGACTCCTCGGATCATGTCCGAGGAGCACTAATGTCTTTCTCCGGTTACCCGGCGGTGGGTTTTTCGTGGCGGAGTACATATATTGTCCGGGCATTCTCATCCCTGGAGTTTTTCCCAGGAAGTGAGATGGGGCTCCTTTTCTGATTAGTTTACCTTTTCTTTTATACTAGCTTACGGTCGATGTCCTTCGTCCACGTGTAGGGTCAACTTTTCCAGGACTGATATTTGTCCCGTCAGTCTAGTCCCGCAATTGTTGGAGATGGTTGATAAAGCTGAAGAATACTGCTATGTTAGGTGCAGAGTCTTATCTAGGAAGGGTAATAAGGGTAACTTTCCCAAGATATTTTAGATCTCCTCATGGATTTTTCTTATAGCTCTTTTTTACCCCTCTTCTTAAGGGAGCTTTGGGTCTGCCGAGGACTAAACTGTCCTCGGCTGCATCTCTGGGCCACCTTCAGCCTTATATTTTCGAGCTTGGGCCATGATACTTGGGCCATAATCTTTTTCGGCTTGGGCCTGTGGACTTCCCATGAGCAAGCGGGTCTGGCCCATAAATTACCGGGCCCCACAATATATTATATTTTTAAATAGAAAAATATTTACTTTGCATAGCATCTTAATTTTTTTTTAAGAAATTTCTCAAAAAAAAAAAAAAATTTAAGAATACCCATGTATGTTCATTATATTATCTGTAACGTTTTATTCATTAATAAATTAAGCACACACTTGTGGATTTTAAATCTATGATTTTATTCTTTATCTTATCTTTTTTTTTTTTTTTTTTGAGAATAATTCTTTATCTTATCTTAAGAGTAAAGGAAGTGATATTTAAATTATACATCATTAAGAAGGGAGGTGGTGACATTTGAGGTCTACCTCAACCTCGTTAGCTGCTCCTAAATTTGAGTTGCTGTTGAAGACTAGATTATATAATTTATCTAGTGAACATATTATAATTTATTCTCTAAACTCTGACCTCAAAGTTTTGAAAATTTTGTCGGATATCCCGAAGAACAAGTTTTGAATTTTTTTTTAAAAAAATAGACGACAATTTTTTTGAAATTGCATCAATAAAAAGTGCCCAAAGACATACATATACTCTTTTATTTGACGTAGATTTAAGTACAATTCAATTATGCAAGTTAAGATTGACTATAATACGAACAAGACCTAATTTCAAGAAAAAAAAAAAAAAACAATTACAAAAACAAAAGGAAAAAGGAAATGAAATCATCAAACTAACCCGTGTTTATTTTCATTAATTTGATAGGATGGTGAGTATAATTTTTTTGTTTTTGTTTTTTTAAAAATTGTATTACGTCTACAATAATTTCATAACAAATTATAAATGATAAGTTATTAATCGTTCTAATCTGAGTCTACCATTGACTTTAGTTTTTAAGTCATAAATAACAGCTCCTCATCTATGATTTATTGTAAAATATTATGGAGGTAACATTACCATTTTTTAATATTTAATTCAATAATTAGTAGTGGGTTCCAATTAGCTCAATTGGTAAAATCTCTGATGGTTGTATAATAGATTTGGGATTCAATCTCACCTACACAAAAAACTTTTTGGTATCTTAGTCTGATGATAAAAAGCCTTTATTAGGAAGGGACGCTATAGATTGAAACTCTCTAAAAAAAATCAATAATTAGAATAATAAAAATTGAGGAATTTTAACCATAATTCTCCATATAAGAGAAAATAAGAATACCTCTAAAGTACGGGGCTTTTCACCCATTGTTTGCTAAAAATTATAAGTAAAATTGAATTACCAAAGGTTTTTGAATTCTCAGTAACACTTTGGACTTTGTCAAGCCCATTCTTCGGAAGACTTTGTTCTGAAAATTCTTTATATCTTTGTTTATTTTTATTTTTAGCACTGAATAATCTAGAACTCCTAGCTAGGGTTGTAGCTTCAGAATCGTTTTCCATAAGATTCGAGAATAATCAAAATGATTAAAAATGTATCTTGTAAAATAATGATCTTTCTTTTTTTTTTAAATAAAATTGGAAGTGCTAATCAACATCTCACGCAGAAAGAATGCTGATGGAATTGGTCCAGGCCTTTTAACATCAACTTTTTCAACTTGTCATCATGATCCACCCATGGAATATCTTAAATTAAATAAATATATATAAAGACCCACCAGGTCATCTTAATTTATATTTCACATGCTATTCTACTACAGGACCAAGCCAAAAGTGATCAATAATATTATTCCTTGTAGAATTCCCGAACAGTTGGGTATCAAACACCAGAGAATTTTTTCAGACAAAAGAACTCACACGGCAACCATATTCACGTAATCTACACAACTAATTAGAGGAATTATTTTGTAGGCTTATTAAGTAGCAAGGGTTATGTGCATGGTACTACTATAGCTAGCTAAGATCTAGACCAAGGATAATTATCTTTCCTAATTTTGAGAGAATGGTTATTCAAGTACAGTTTCCTTAATCACAAAGCCAATCCAATTCAGACTCAATTAAAGGACCCACTGATTGAAAATTTGAGCCATGCAGCGTATCACCAGAAACCAAGTGTGTGTGATCAGAAATTGAAGATGAGTGGCCTTTGTCACATGTATTTGAGCTACTATCACGCCCATCTTCAAAACAAGGTAACTGTGAGAAATCCATGTTGAGAAGATCCGATATGAAATTTTCTTCCATCTCAAAATCCATCATGAAGTTGGATGGATTGTTTTCTCCCAACATGAATTGTGAAAAATCAACCGGGTCATGATGATGAACCATGGAGGATTGAACTTCAACTCCAACCTCTGGCTTAGTCTCAATAATTTGGTTATTTTGGTCAAGTTGTATTGGCTGCTCGGAGGTGATGACATTGACAGCCTTTGTACACTTTGTTGCCTTGGTTCGGACCACACATGATGAGCCTATTTTTGCTTCAGCTGGACCCCTAGCTGACTTTTCCACACTCTGGTTTTGCTTTTCTTGTGTGTGTACTTGATTTGATCTTTTAGAAGTCTGGCTTAGGTGATCTTGAACTTTCTTTCCAATGTTGGTGTTCCAATAGTTCTTGATTTCATTGTCTGTTCGGCCTGGAAGCCGACCAGCTATCAAAGACCATCTGCAATCAATCGCACACATTCCTAGCCATCAATATGCAGCTGAGTGTAAAACAGTGTGTTTCTCTCTTTCTTTTTTCCATTAATCAGATTGATGTAAGACTGTTATTGCTTTGGTTTGGCCAAATTTGTATTGACATGTACCTAATTGATTAGTACAGGCTACAAATATGTATGGTTTTTGAATGGCAAAAAATATATACCTGTTCCCCAAGAGTTTGTGCAGCCTAATAATGAGCTCTTCTTCATCACGGGTTATGTTGCCTCTCTTAATATCAGGTCTAAGATAATTTAACCATCTTAACCTGCAACTTTTCCCACATCTCTTAAGCCCTGCATAAAGAATCAAAATCTCGTTTTTTCATTTACTTGAACAATTACAACCATTATATTCAAGAAAATAATACATAAATGGGGAAAAAAAAAAGGATCTCTTATCTATTTTCTCAGTTATTCAGCTATGTATCTGTATCTAACCTGCTCTCTTGGGAAGATTTCTCCATTTTCCTTCACCATGAAGTTTGACATATTCTGTGAGTATTTTGTCTTCCATAACTGTCCATGCTCCCCTGTTCAAGCCCTCCTTTGAACAGCAAGGACTCCTTCCCATTTAATAATTGAGTACACTCTCCAAGAATTTCCACCTCTCTGTCTCTCTCCAGTGCTGTGCTCTTGGAGGCAGAGAGAGTGAGGGGCTCTCTACGCTTGGAGTTGGGGTATTGTAGTTCTTCCTATTTATATTGTGAGTAGAACATCTAGTGTTATCATTACAATGTCTCATCTTTATATTTTTAACAAAGAGCACATTTTATTTTTCACCCCTAAGTTGTGGGGTGATTTTAAATTTCCTCTTATACACTTACTAGATGATAAATTATACTTTTGTAATTGGCGATACAATCACTTTATAAGATTTATATAATAAATTTAATAGTATCCCTTGTATTACTTTTATATGTATTACCATTACATTTTGAGTTATGAATTTGGTTTTTGGACTTTTAATTTGAGCAATTAATCACTGACAATATCTCTGTGACTAATCAAGTATTTTTGTTGGAATCTAAGGGTGTGTTTGTTTGAAAGTAAAATAGGGTGGATGGAAAATTTTGGAGAGAAAATGAGAAAGAAAACTTTTTTAAAATGTATTTGGTTGGATGGGGAGGAAAGAAAATAAATGGTAAAGACCAAGTGCTTTTTCTCTGGGCCCATCAAAAAGTTTTCTCTCCAAAATGAGAAGAAACCTGAGAAGGGAAAGCTCATGAAATAAATTTCCAAAAATACCCCTCATGTTAGACTTCACCTCCAACGTTGTTTTTTTTTTTTTTTTTTTTTTGTCTCTCTGTTTACTAACATGCTTGGCTTTTTTTTTTTTTTTCTTTCTTTCCCTGTTTACTAACTTGCTTAGCTTTTTTTTTTTTTTTTTCTTTGATTTTTTTTTCTTTCTCTGTTTACTAACGTTTTTTTTTTTTTTTTTCGTCTGGACATGTTAGCTTTCTTCATCTTCTTCTTCTTCTTTCTTTTCTTTTTTTTTTTTTTTTTTTTTTTTTTTTTTTGTGCTCATATGTTTATTTTCTCATTAATTTTGGTTGGTTTTTGTTTTTATTCCTTTTTTTTTTTTTAGAAAACAGTTTTGGGTTAATTTTTTATGCTCTTTTTTTTACTTTAATGAAGTATCCATCTATACACAATTTTTTTAAAGTATAATGTGTTAATGTGTTACTTTTCGTTTTATTTAATAGGGACATAATAGTAAATTTATACACACTTTATTTTCAATCAAACAAAAAAGTTTTCTATCCCTCCACTTTTCCACCATTCCAACCAAATACAAATAAGGGAAACTAAAATCTTTTTTATCCCTTCACTTTTCCATCCTCTCTTCATTTTTTATCCTTCCACTTTTCCATCTTCCTAACCAAACGGATCCTAACGAATTAAGCACGTAATGTGCAAATGGTTTCTATCACATAATAAATATTTTTGAAACGTCATTATTGTGTGACTAAATACAATATGCTTTAACAAAAAATATTACCTAAATAACTTATCTGTCTATGAAGCTAATTATTCAAATTGTTATTATCTTTCTTTCACAAACTTTAAATCTCAGGAAAACACCTTTAAAAAGAGTGATCAACTCCAAATGTATCATTGTAAATACAAATAAATCGTTAATATTTGTTACAAACAGTTAGTTGCTTATATCTATACACAGTTTCAAAACACAATTTTAGTTATAATTTTGAAATCACAAATAATTGAACTGACATGTCGCAGCACACACTTTGTACACACTAACATGCAATAATCTGCTCTTCAAATAAATAGACCCTTACCATTAAGCATTGAGGTTAAATTTGACATTGAGGAACATGATTGTCAAGAATAGTACAGATACTATGTGCCGCTTGTACACTTGCATTGATTGCATTTAAATCATTTGATAGGTTAGGTTAAAAAACTGTAATTCTTTTTTTCTTTTCTTTTTTTTTTCTTTTTTCTAATTTGATAGTTAAGAAATTGAAGATTTGAACCTGAATGTTTCTCTTAAAAATATTTTGAACATTTTAAAGATTGGCTCTTGGATAATTCATCATTTTAACATCTAAAAAGTTTATGAAAATTAAAGTGAGGAAGAGGATTTCAACGTTTTGTGTGTGTGTGTAATTTGATAGTTAAAATCATAATTTGAATTATGATAGAAAAAAATTATGTTACTAAACTACAATTATCTTCTTGAATTCAAAAACTTTTGGTTGCATGAATTAGGGGGACCATCCTTGTGCCTATGAGTTTCGGACATAAACAGTACAAACCTTTAAAAAAAAAAAAAAAAAAAAAAAAGAGCAATGTGTAAATGAATAAAGAAACATAGTGCCAATACATATGTACAGTGGTGATGATGATAGCTCGATGGAACTTTGACCTTTATATCTCTTGGTGATAAAAAATTAACCATAAATACATGCACCAGCTGCCCTTCTACTCTGGTAGGATTCTCGTGGCTGCTGCTTTCTTTGAAGCTAACTTTCTCACACCTTCTTGAAAGTTGGTTGAAATCTATGGACGTAAGCTATACTCCAAATCGAGTACGGGAACATTGTCTTTGTCCCATATGGTTGGTGTTACAACAATCAATTTTACACTCATTTTTACAACTATCTTATATTGTAGACTGTGATTGATTATTTATTATGTTCATATGGACAAATCACTTTTTTTTTTTCACCATTCATAGTTAATTATATTGAATAGTAATGAAAATAGGTGTGAAATTGATCGTGGTTCTAGGATTTTTATGTTATTTGACTAAAGTTACAAGACTGCCACTAAAGAGATGAATGTAGCATGTTCATAATTTTATGTCACATGGTGATGCCAGTGAACAGTGGCGGCATTTTTTTTAACTCATTTGAAAATATTCTAAGAAGATCCTCCAAATTATTTGGCTTACGCCAAAAATCCTAATCTTGATAATTAATTTTGGAAGGCCACGTCAAATTATGGACAACTTTGCTTGTCAATTTTATCTTTTTTAGACTGAGAAATAATTGCCATTTGTGTTTGTGTCAATGTGTAATTTGTAAAATTCATTTGCACAAAATTTTCCATTACTATTGATATGACTTCTTGTTGACCTTTTTGGGTAGTACATTTGTGTTGCAAGAATAATTATTAACTTTTTGTTACTGCTAGTTCAATGTAAAGTAATTTTTGTTTCAATCACAACTTGTTACCTTAATAGCAATAACAACAATAAAATCTTAATCTCAAAATTTTAAGTTAGTCGTAGCTCGTCGACAAATACAACTTGGCATTCTCATAAACCAAATTTCTAGAAGCACTTGCTCTATATTATTAATGAGACCAAGATGGGGTCCTCTTTTTGTCTCATACATTAATTTGATCGCCCAACTACTTACACACCACACCCCCCAAAAAAAAAGAAAAAAAAGAAAAAAAAAGAAGAAGAATGCCAACCTCCTTGTTGTTATGTGAGGCGGCTGCTACCAGTCAGCTATAAAAGACAAACCAAGGCTCTATAACTGCATACGTTTGTATACAAAGTCACTCTTTTGAACTTTAATATGAAATGATGCCTTTGTGGGCCTAATTGATTGACACTGCATGTCATTTTTGTAGTCTAATTATAGCGGTCTGTTCCCATTTACAACAATTTTTCCTTTCTTTGTTTTGAATATGGACTTTTTATTCAAATTTAGGAGGATACAAACACCGAGAGATGGAAGTTGATCCCCAAAATTACAGGAGGCTGAGCAAAGCTGCAACATTCTATGTAAAAATATTTAAATAGTCATGGAGCAAAAGGAAAAGTTGCAAGTAGGATAAGAGGGCTTCTGATATCTTGATACTTGCAAAATTCATTCCAACCAAGTCGGCATTCACTGTACTTAGTTGCAAATTCCCAACCAAATTGGCATTCATTGTGCTATGATTTCATATAATTAAAATTTTCATAATTTGACAGAGTGGTAAGTTGATTCATGAATAACCATTCTTAACAAGTTTGTATTATTGTGATTCATTTATTGTGTTATATACGTATTATAATTTACTTCTACAAGTTGCACGAGCTTTGAATAAGTGTGTGTTTATTGTATACTCAGTAGAATTTGAGTCCCATTCCCACGTTAAGGGCCCGTTTGGTCATAGTTTTCAAAATTTGTTGTTTAAAAAGATGTGAAAATTGTGGTTTAAAAAGTGTTGTTGAAAAACGTATTTTTAGTGTGAATAAAACAAAAAAATGTGCTTGGTATCATGGTTTAAACAACATTTTTCAGTGTTCAAAAAATTTAAAATATGTGTTTAATATGTGTGTTTTGAATGATAAAAAAAGCTGACCAAAATACAAAATAACTATATTTTAAATTAGGAGAGAGAACATGGTGGGCCCATAAATCAGGAGAGAGCCAAAACATTTTAAAAAAAACTGACGAAAGTATGAAAAAGCTAACCGAAGCACTAGTGTTTGTTGTTTGAGATAATTACGGAATTGCCACTATGCACTAGTGTTTATTGTTTAAAAACTATCCGGAGCTGATTTCAAAATTGGGTTTTATAACATTGGTTTTTGAACAATGTTTTCCAAACAACAGGGATAGAACTGGTACACCAAACACATTTTTTTTTTTTTTTTTGTGTTTGGACACTAGTGTTCAGTGTTTAAACACTGAACACTAGTGTTTAAATATGGTGACCAAACGGCGCCTAGGCCTCGTTTGGGAGGAGGGAATGGAATGGAATGGAAAGGAATAAAAAGAATAATTTTAAAATATTCTTCCCTTCCCTTTGTTTGGGAGTTTTAATGGAGGGAATGGAAAGCTCATTTCCTTGTTTGGGAGTTTAAGTAGAAGGGAATGGAATGAGTAGGAGGGAACACTCATTCCTCTCTATTCCCTTAAAACCTCAAATTTTCATTCCCCCCGAAATTGGGAGGAATGGGAGGGAATGGAATTAGACTTAATGATTTTTTTTACTAAAACTCCCAAAATACCCCTGTATATTCAATTATTTATTTTAAAATAAAGGTCTAATAGTAATATTGTTATAAAATGAATCCATTTCATTCCCTCCATGTTGCTCCCAAATAAAATTACTTACATTCCATTCCTTCATTTTAAAACATCCAATCAAGGTTACTTAATTCCATTCCATTCCATTCTTTTCCATTCCTTTCTCTTGCTTAAATACATTCCATTTCATTCCGTTCCTTTCCATTCCCTTATGATCATTCCATTCCATTTCATTCCCTTCCCTTATGAACTCCCAAACGGAGCCTAAGTGTTCATCTCTCTTACCAATTGGAAAGTAATCAACTATAGTGTATATGAAAAAGTGTGTATACCACCGCACACTTTTGATGCGATGGTCACTCTACAAGTATAAGTGTTTGTGAGGTGTGAGGGGTAAGGACCGGGGTTCAAGTTTTCAAGAGGGAGCTTTACACACATATACACTTAAATTGGGTTAGAGTAAAAATTTTATATTGTATTATTTATAAATAAATAAATAAATAATAAAAAAAGAAAAAGAAAAAAAGAGAATGTGTATTTATACTGCTCATTTGGGATAACTTACTTTCATGGGTCTATCTAAAGTTTTAAAAAAGGTGTATATGAACGAAATAAGCTAAATTATTAACTGCATAAGTTGAATGCTAAACATGCAAAGAAAAAACAAAAATAGTAATATAAACATAAGATATATAATAGACTGCATAACCAGCAGGGTCTCCTCACCAATTTTGTGTCAATGGTTGCTATAGTCTAAATCCATTCTTGCAAGGTTTAAAAAAGCACTCAACCGAGAGGGACCTTGAAAAAAAACCTTACAAAGACTCTAGGACTCTTTGTCATACTTCATATTTTATATATATAACAAAGTTGGCATTTGAATATTTGATTGGAAGCTAGTAAATTTGTCAATAAAAGTCACCATTTACCTTCAACTAAATTGGTTGCATAACGACCTATTCAAGTATAATTAACTAGTATCATAATGTCCAAATTGGAGGGAAATTCTGAAACCTCGAAAATGTGTTAAAAACACCAAAGCTGTTTAGACCCCCAATTAAAAATTACGGCTAGATTGCTTTTACTCTAACTTATCTAAGTGTGGAAACAAGAGTAAATGAAACGCAATCAACCGATACTACTCTAGTGCATAAACATGAACAACAAATAATAAAAGTAAAGCACAAGAGTAAGAGAAGAGAGATGTAAATACAAGATAACACAGTAATGTGTTATCAAAGAGGAAACCGAAGAACTCGACGAAAAACCTCTCTGCCGCCCTCCAAGCGGTAAATCAATCCACTAGACAATAAGTTGGGATACATGAATAGCAAGAGACCCTCTAAGCCTAATCTACCCAATGTACCTAAGCCCTCTAAACTCCTACTCCAATAAGGCTTCTTGAAACCATGTCTTGTCTAGCTTTTTGGATCCTGCAATACGAACGATTGCATCCGCCAAGCCTCACCGACTTCTTTTGGCAAATCCCCAAAGCTTCCCAAAATCCAAAACACTCTCTACACTCTGAAAAGGTGTGGGTTGTGTTTGGGTACAAATCTCCTATCAAGGTATGACAATGGAAGAGGAAAGGAGAAGAGACTAGAATGATTTCTCACTAAGGATGAGTAGCTCTCTCTCTAAAAGATGGGTGTGTGTGTGTTGTAGAAAACATATCTAGGGTTTTTCTCTCTAAATGGCCTCCTTTACATTTATGGGTAATAAGGGTATATATAGTATGGGTGAAGGGTAAGAAAGTCACACTTAAAAATCCTCCAGGCAGAGAGTCTCACGGGTATCTCGCGGGAAAGACTTATCCACAAAATACTCGCAAAATTGACAGCCTGGCATGACTCTTCAGCTTCCAGTCATTTGCTTCTCACATGCCCTTTTCGCGGGAACCCTTCTCACGAGCTAGTCGCGAAATGCACTGATCTTCAATTAAGCTTGAGTCTTCACCAACTTAATACTAAACTCAATATAATAAAATCCCATAAAATATAAGGAAATAAATTAAAGTAATTACAACACTTTTTTGTCATGGAATAAAACCAACATAAAATATGGTTGTAAATCACAACTTTACAATCTCCATCTTTGGCTATTCCATGACAAAACACCCTATAACAGACTCTTGACTTAAATGTGAGTTTGGGAACAATGGAAAAACTCACTCACACCTAAATCTAGAAACTGTGAAGCACTTGGAACATATATATCTGTAACTTGAAACACTTGCACAAATTGACCCTCAAGGTAAATCAAGTGATAAAAGGACAAGTATAATATAACAAGTAAATTGCGATCAAGTAAACATTATGTGAAACATATGAGCAACTTGAACATACACCAAAACAATCATATGGAAATGACTACAATGATCATATAGCAAAACAAATTATCATTCGAACATGCAACCAATAAAGCACAATAGTATAGGGATGTATGCATGTCCAACACATAAGTATGATGCAATGAGAGCAGCAAAGCATAGATATTAAACATAACTCAAAGCACCATAAAACAACAAGAAAACAAGCATAATATAAAACAAAGAAAAAACATGGTTTTCTCAAAAAAGATGTTTTCTTCCCCTTGGTATATGCATCTCTCCTATGGCTTTCTCCCCCTAAGATTATGCACATGAGTCATATAGAAATGATGATACTTACCAGTATACTCTCCCCATTTTTGTCACGAATAGACAAATGAATCAAAAGGAAGGGGGGGAAAGAAAATAAGATATGAACAAGGGTAAAAGATGATGCACAAGGAGTCATGTGCTTCTCACATGCCCTTTTCGTGCGAACCCTTCTCGCGAATTTCTTGCAAGCTAGTTGCGAAATGTACTGATCATCAATTAAGCTTGAGTCTTCACCAACTTAATACTAAACCCAATATAATAAAATCCCACAAAATACACGGAAATAAATTAAAGCAATTACAACACTTTTTGTCATGGAATAAATCTAACATAAAATATAGTTGTAAATCACAATTTTACAATATCCCCCTTTGGCTATTCCGTGACAAAACACCCTATAACAGACTCTAAACTTAAACGTGAATTGGGGAACAATGGCAAAACTCTATCACACCTAAATCTAGAAACTACGAAGCACTTGAAACATATATACCTGTAACCTAAAAAACTTGCACAAAACACATTAAACCCTCAAGGTAAATCAAGTGATAAAATGACAAATATAATGTAACAAGTAAATTACGATCAAGTAAACATTATGTGAAACATGTGAGCAACTTGATCATACACCAAAATAGTCATATGAAAATGACTATAATGATCATATAGCAAAGCAAATGATCATCAGAACATGCAACCAATAAAGCACAATAGCATAAGGATATATGCATGTCTAACACATAACCATGATACGATGAGAGCAGCAAAGCATAGATACTAAACATAACTCAAAGCACCATAAAACAACGAGAAAACAAGCATAATATAAAATAAAGACAAAACAAGGTTTTCTCAAAAAAATGTCTTCTCCCCCTTGGTATATGCATTTCTCCTATGGCTTTCTCCCCCTAAAATTATGCACATGATTCATATAGAAATGACAATACTCACCAGTATACTCTCCCCCTTTTTGTCATGAATACACAAATGAATCAAAAGGAATGAGGGAAAGAAAATAAGATATGAACAAGGGTAAAAGATGATGCATAAGGGGTGCAAGATGAATGAGAAAATGAAGTTCAAATGAAAGATAAAATATCAAAAAAATATGCTACAAAGCATAGAGTAAACATAACATGCCAGGCATGATGGAACATGATATATACCTAGGCATGACATAAATACAAGAACATGTTAAATGTGCTAAAAGGACTTAACTAGCATGATTGAATGTAAAAACATGTCAAGTGTTAGAGTGTGTGCAGCAAGGTACATCTAGTGTGCATGTGAGATGCATGACCAATGCATGAATAAGCATTCAAGGGGCAAAGTGTATAAAACACACCACTAATGATTAAAACATGAATAATTATGATGATCCCCAAAAATTGGTACTCATCGAAGTCCAAAACAGCAAGAAAATGCCATTTGGGCATTTTATCAAACACTTGAAGTGCACACACTACACATGTATGTAAAATAATGCATGAATATATGAAAATCTTGCCTAAATACATGTTATTTTTTCCATAAGGGGCCAACATCCAAAGCATATCAACATTTAAAACAAAACCCAATCAAAAAGATTGACAGAAAATAAGTTTTCCAACCCTCATTTGAGAAAATCTCAACTATGAACATAAAACCTCCAAAAACAAAATCTAAGAGTCAAAATCAATGAAAAGAGTTAAAGATTACCTTAGAGATGTCAGTGGAATAAGAAAACACTATAATTTAGTTAGGTTTTGATGTAGAAACACTAAAACAGGGGTTTGGGAGAAGTTAAGAGAAGTTTAAAACAAATGTCCCACGAAATGCCCTTTAAAAAGCTGATCTGGAAATTTTCGTTGGAAGCTTACTCGTGGAATTACTCGCGAAACAGTCGCAAAACTTTTTGTCCAAAGCTGAAAAAACTTTACAATTGGACCATTTAACTCCCAGTTGAGCTTATACATGAAATAAGTCATGAAAACACCCAGAAAACATGTTTTTCATATAAAAACAACTTGAAAAACTTTGGAAAACATGGATGGTACAAACCACTTCCAAAAGCAAACAAAAAGAATAAAAAAAAATTTTGGTTTGATCCACATATGGTTGAGCACACACACATCACATTTGAATATGTACAATCACACAAATGATCAATTCAATCAAGTTATACACAACCGGCACTAAGTTAAGTGGTTTATCTCAATTATAGAAATAAACATATATGATCTCCCACAAGAAAATGATTACAAATCTTAGAAGCTTTTCATTTGATTTCTGCACAAATCATAACATTAGATCATTTTTGAACAATACATCTCATTTTAAGATTGGTGCTTAAAATTTTTGATATTTCAATATTGAGAGTTAGTCTTTGGCTTTTTTAGCACCATACATTTCAATTTAAAATGTCGCTTCCCTTTTTTCTAGTCAAATACTAGTATGTGCGACAACTTTTGCAGCTCATAATCTCTTTTTCATTTTGAGATTTATATTTGGTGAGCTCTAATGCAAAAACATAAAAATAAAGTGGGAAGAGATATAGACACAAGTTTATGCAAGTATCAAGACCATCAAGACTATTAACCAATCAATAATGACAAGCTTAAAGATCTATTTACAACAATCACACATGGTTTTCAAGATTTCTCCTACATAGATATATGTGCATACATAACAAGCTGAGCTCGTAAATGAACTACGCCATTAGTACGAAGGTACTAGGCCAAACTCACATGTGAAATGCGCTCAAACATATAAGATCAAACTTTTTAATTTTTCACTTTTTATGTGGTTTTGGATTTTTACTCACACAAAACAAAAGCAATAAAGTAAGATCAAAAACAAAAACACAAACAATTCATATAAAGAGATGCAAGATGCACAAATGCATGATAATGAAGCATTTAATGCTTGAAGGGTACTACAAAAATCGAAAAAATTTGATCAAGGACCAAAAAAGTATAAGCTCAACCATAGGAACCCTTCCTCATCCAAGCGGAAAGATTGTTTGGAATGAGTGTCTCATGAGAAGTGAGATGAAGGTTGGAAGAATGAGAATCAGAGATGCACATAGACAATGAGTTAAGAGCATTAAACACTTTCTTTAACAACATGTTATTTTCACTCAAATCCGGTTTACCCTTTTTAGCACAACTTCCAAGAAGTTCAAGTTTTTCTTTTCTTTTGATTCTTTTAAAAGCATGAAACTTAGAGTAATGAGGTCTTAGATGACCAAAGGCACCACAATGGTGATAAACAATGGGTTTAGGTCTACTAGGCTTTTTAGGGAGGGATTTAGCACCATGGTTTTGTTCTTTTTTCAACATGGGGCATTGAGGTCTTATGTGACCGATCACATTGCAATGGTGGCAAGTAGGAACAAATTTAGATCCACTCAAATCCCTAGGATGGAACCTAAACAGATGCTTAGGCTTAAGAGCCTTTCTCTCCACTTTTTGGTTTCTTTTGTGTGGAGGAATGTACACCGATTTGTCTTTAGAGGAAGAACTCACAATAGGCACAAAATCGGGTACCACAACATGATTGCAACATATATTTTCTTCCTTTTTAGTAACAAGTTTAGCAATCAAACACTTGGTATGCATCTTAAAAGATTCATTTTCACATTTAGCTCAACAATTAGTTTGTTAGACAAAACAAGTTTAGCATCCAAGTCCATATTCAAACATTCAAACACTTTCTGCTTTTCAAGAGAATTTTCAACAAACTTCTTATACTTTTCAACCAATTTATTGGATTCATTGAGCTTAGCAATCAAATCATCCTTTTCATAATGAAACTTGCTTAAATTCTTATGAAACTTCTTAGCCTCTTTCTTCAAGAGTTTGATGTTAGGAATATCAACAACACCCAAAAATTCATGTAACATGGCATCACAATCATGAGGATAAACACTCATAGAGGTATTTTCACAAACACATGGCATGTTACAATCAACATCATCCATAGAAGCATACAAAACATTATCCATGGCAAAACACAAAAGGGCTCAAGAATCACACTTAGGTAATGAAATCAAAACAAGTGTACTCACTCTGATACCAATTGAAAGCTCAAAAATGTGTTAAAAACACAAGAGCTATTTAAACCCCCAATTAAAAATTACGGCTAGATTGCTTTTACTCTAACTTATCTAATTGCGAAAATAAGAGTAAATGAAGTGCAATCAACCGATACTACTCTAGTGTATAAACATGAACAATAAACAATAAAAGTAAAGCACAAGAGTAAGGGAAGAGAGATGCAAACACAATATTACATAGCGATGTGTTATCGAAGAGAAAACCGAAGAACTCAACGAAAAACCTCTCCGCCGCCCTCCAAACAATAAATCGATCCACTAGACAAGAAGTTGGAATACACGAATAGCAAAAGACCCTCCAAGCTTAATCTACCCAATGTACCTAAGCCCTCCAAACTCCTACTCTAACATGGCTTCTCGGAACCATGTCTTGTCTAGCTTTCCGGATCCCGCAATACGCCCGATTGCATCTGCCAAGCCTCACTGGCTTCTTTTGGCAAATCCCCAAAACTTCCCAAGCTCCAAAACACTCTCTACACTTTGAAACGGTGTGGGTTGTGTTTGGGTACAAATCTCCTTTCAAGGTATGACAATGGGAGAAAAAGGAGAAGAGACTAGAATGATTTCTCACTAAGAATGAGTAGTTCTCTTTCTAAAAGATGGGTGTATGTGTTGTAGAAAACCTATTTAGGGTTTTTCTCTCTAAATAGCCTCCTTTACATTATGGGTAATAAGGGTATATATAGTATGAGTGAAGGGTAAGAAAGTCACACTTAAAAATCCTCCAAGCAGAGAGTCTCGTGAGAAGGTCTTACCCGCGAAATACTCGCAAAATTGACAGTCTCACATGCCCTTTTCGTGGGAACCCTTCTTGCGAACTAGTCGCGAAATGCACTGATCTTCAATTAAACTTGAGTCTTCACTAACTTAATACTAAACCTAATACAATAAAATCCCACAAAATACAAGGAAATAAATTAAAGCAATTACAACACTTTTTGTCATGGAATAAAGCCAACATAAAACATAGTTGTAAATCACAACTTTACAAATTCTATGAGTATCTATGGGAGGATGAGGATCTAATAATACAAGCAGATGGATTAAGGACAATACCAAGGGTATGAACCTCGGTAAGCATCGACAGAATGTCCTATACAAGTGACCTTATGCGAGTGCAGAAAGACTATAGCTCCTGAGGACTCTGAGAGTCCCAACATGCCCTCGGGAAACTAAGAACCAAGGCTAAAGGCTATCGGGAGCAAATCGAGAGTGAAGAGAAAGATTTTTTTCCAAGCTGGGAAAAAAGGAAAGAGGATCGATAAAGTATCCATCACTTCCACATTCAATACTCTACAACCACTTAGCTGGCCGCATTAATGAAGAAATGACCCACGAACAGTGTCAACCCAGCTCATACCCCAATGTGGAAGTCTTCTAGTAAGGTCTTGATGGGACAAGTATCAGAAGAATCTAACCCTGACCTTCCAAATGTAGGGCTTAGATACATCTTAGCTTACTATATAAAGCTGAGAAGCCCATGGAGGAAGGGATGGACTTTTTGAGACTTGAAAACCATTTGTAATCACTATCTCGGACTAAACCCAAGAACCCCAATATAAGTTTTTCAAGGCTGCTTCTTACATGTGACCATTAACTTACACTTCGAATCAATTCAAGCACGCCCATTAAAATCTTACCATCTTGTTAAGGGTATTTAAGGTTGATTGAGCATCATACCTCTTAAATATTAATTGTGTGAGTATAAATAGTAAATCTGTGTTTGACGTAAGCTCACTTACTTTTTGCCCGCCACAGTATCATATTGTATCTCTATTGCAAAGGCTATAACTTATTAGGAACATTTTTTTTTTGCTTAGAGGTACTATACTATTTCTTTTGAGATCTACTATTTCATAAAAATAAAAAAATAAAAAAAGTCCTAACCTGAACTAAATAAACCTTAACCTATGATCCACTTTTTTTTCTATGCTTATTTATCGGATGGGCTAAGGTTTCACTCTCCATGTTGTTTTCATGTTTGAACAAATATCATATATCTATTGTGTGCTTCTTAAATTATAGCAAGCCATGCAAAGATTTAGTCAAGGTTTTTACGGATTGGTTTTCTCTCTCTCTCTCTCTCTCTCTCTCTCTCTCTCATGATAAAAGAAAAAAAATGCAAATATTAACAAAAGTGTAAGGACCAAAAAAAACTGGCAGCCTAAGCCTACTTAGAATAGTGGCTGGATCAGTCCAATCATGGTCCAAAACAATGAATTTATAAGAGAGAGAAACAAACAACTAAAGGGGGGCTCCGCTCGAGGAGAAAAATAAGGAAGAAAAGGGATCTTATTAAATGGATGAACCCCTTTCTCAATACAAATTGGCCTGAGAAGGCCACATTTACATAAAAAAATGTTACTGTTCACTCTCTTTTCTCTCAGTGTTCTTCTTATTTTTTCTTTATATCTTGGTACTTGTGTCTTGCCCCTTTTTTCTATAAACCCCCTTTTTCTTATATTCTTCTCATTTTCTTATATCTCAACCATCCATCCTTACCTAACATACTTTCTATCATGACACTTGTTTCTTTCTATGTCTGAAAAAGGTAGCAGAAGGAATCTGTTTAGTTGTGACTTGCACTGTTCAGGTCACTTCCTCATCAATGCAGCTGATAAAGTTGTTGCCCACCATTTAATACAGAGGCAACAACCTACTCCAAACTAGAAACTTCTCCAATGATCACAGATTCTCTCTCTTCATATCCTTCCTTCAACCTGGAACGACTTAGAGTCCTATGACTCATCCCTTCCTCTCCTCGGGTGACCTTCCTCCTTGAGCCCTTGGTCAGTGGCACCCCTACACCAATACTGCAACTCTTCAACTTCATCCTCGGTCCTCGGGCACCCACAAAAAGCAACAATTTTGTGGTCACGAGAAGAACACCTAAATTGATTTTTGTGGCAAAGAAAAAGAACCTCACTTAGGAGTGTTCAACCAAAAAAAAAATACCATTCAATTATTCAAATAACTTTTGGAAAACAACAATTTGAAAGGAATCCTATTGAGGTGGGATTAATTAACTGTACAAGAGATCAGTAGATGACAAAATGCATTTTTGATAAGTGTGATAAGCGTGAAGGGTGGAGCTTATGTCTTGACTAATTTAGAAAATTTCGAAGTAAAAACTGTTTTTATATTTATTTATTTATTAAAAAGAGATAAATTTGCACCGACTTCTTTTGGGGATTTACAATATGACAATTCTCTCCAAACTCTTCACAAAATGACATTCTCCCTTTTAGATTTGTATAAATATAACAGTTGAGTAGTTACCTAGCTAGTAGAATATTCCACTATTGAAAATATTATTATTAATTTATACACATACATAACACCAGAGTGTTATGCATCCACAAATCTCATGGGATGAGAGGGCACGAACATTGTTGCATTTATACAATCCTTAAAACATAGTGTTATTTATACAAACATTTGGAAAAAGTGTTATTAGAAAAACTTTGAGGGACAAATGTGTAATTTACCCTAAAAAAATCACTGTCATTTTATCACCTTGCAACTATTAGAACTAAAATAGAACATTCTAATAATCAAGGGGAAAAAATTTCAAGACATCTAAATAAAATGTATTGGCCATAACTATAAAAACAACTCTAAGAATCTAATTTTTTTTTTTTTTTTTTATATAATTCAATAATTAGGGAATGGGTATTTATTCCCTAGAAGTCTAGGTTGAAAATACCAAATATGCCAGTTGAGGTACTAGGATCTTGGCCTCCATCCCCCCCCCCCCCCCCCAACAAAAAGAAATCAAAGTTTCCCCATGTTTTTATATCTTTTTTTTACTTATTCTTTTTATATACCTCTTTTATATGTCACATTTTATTAGGAAACAAAACATGCAAAATTAATAGAAAGCCTAACCTCATGTTTTTTTAAGGGAAAAAAAATTATTTAAGAGAGCAAACAAACACAATTTTACTGCCAAAATAAAATAATTACAGAAAAAAAAATACAAAGAGTAAAGTTTGGGAGAGGCCAAACTCTCAAATAAAAAATACATTCAAAACCAAGAGGAGTAATTGATGTCACGAAAGCCAGAAGAAAGCACACATAATACTCTCTTGATGAAATAGAATCTAAACTATTAGCTTCTAGTAATAAACCTCGAATCCATGAAGGGTTCCTCAAATCCACGAGAAGTTCCCTGAATCCATAAAAAGAAAGGGTCTAGAATCCATCAAAAAATAGAAAGACAAAAGTTTGAATTTTATTGATTGAATAATTGTTAAAAAAAAACGTGTATAGACTTAGGGGCCTATTTAAGGGCCCTGTAAATCTTGACAGACAAGAAAATATATTCTAAAATAACTCCTAATTAATACTTAACCATAATAGGAACCAAATTTGACCTAAAAAGCAT
Source organism: Quercus robur (assembly GCF_932294415.1). Classification (NCBI taxonomy): domain Eukaryota; kingdom Viridiplantae; phylum Streptophyta; class Magnoliopsida; order Fagales; family Fagaceae; genus Quercus; species Quercus robur. Next base: position 6,091,310 of record NC_065538.1, read on the forward strand.
TAAAAATGCCTTTAAAAAAAGGAAACAAATGTCCAAAACCTAAAATAACAAAAATTACATAAAAATACCAAAAAAAATAAATTATATAAATTAATTTGAAGATTCTGTCATAGATCAGTAATAACATTACAAATTATAAACAAATCGTATAATCTCCAAAAAAAATACCATTACTCCCACTTGAAAGATACCAAGATCACTCAAAATCTAGGAAAGAGAAGATCAACCCTCTATGAAGACACAAAAGCTTGATAGCTAAGAGGAGGAGACCACCCGCTACTTAAGATCCATCATTTTCGTATCAAAAGAGCTTAGTTTTGAACTGATCCAAGTGAAATCTAAGCAGGAAATTTAAACTCTCTCCATGAGCCTTAGAGGGCAACCTAACCACCATTAGTGAAGGACTCGCAACCAATTTAGGCCAGCTCGAGACCCATGACATGGATAGAGAAAACCAGCAATAAGGGTGGTAAGAGACCCACAAAGAGGACTTGAAAGCCCTATAAAAGGGTAGACAGAGGCTCAAGTTGAAAGCATTGCTCACAATGAAGCCAAGAAGGACTTGGATGCACATTAGTATAGAGGTGCTAACATGGGCCAAGAGCCAACCTAACCACATGTTAAGGTGGGTTACATTAATCTAATGTGGCAAACTAAAGCATCCTTAGAGCATTCACATCTGGGTTTCTAGTTTCCCAAAAAATAAAATCCTTTTTTTTTTTTGTGAAGCCAAAAAAAATAATAATAATAATAAAATCCTAATTTATATAAAAAAAATAATAAAAAAAATTTTAAAAAAAAAAACCTATTTTACATTCTCAAAAGTTACTTTATCTATTTTACCAACTCATATAACAATACACCCAACATCCCAATTCTTATTTGTATATACAACCAAATAAAATAATATTCACTACAAAAACAAATAATACATTTTAAAAAAATACTGCTATCTCTTTCCTCTCTTCCTCTTTGTCCCTCTCCATAGCAACCAACTCACACTAAAACACCAACCACCACCAAATCAACCAGCAACCACTGAGACACCAAACCAAACCAAATCAACAAATCCCAAATCACAGCCACTGAAATCCCAAATTCAAACCCAATGAACAAATCACAGCCAAATACCCACCACATGTAACCAATCTCAAATAACCACCGCCACCATGGCCTCACCTGCAACCAAATACCCACTGCCACCACTGCCTTGCTTGCAACCAATTCAAACCAATCAAAAATATTTGTTAGGTTTAGACCCCTAGAAAACATAGTTTGTTTAATCTAATTTATTAGCCAAGTTGTTACTTAGGTTAATTATTCAGATCTAGGTTAAACATTCATCACATAAACATAGCAAAAAAGTAAAAGACACAAGATGTAATGACCCAGGAAAACCAATGAAATAACTCATTTCAAGGTAAAACAAACCTAGGGGGAACTATCCCAAGAGAACTATCCATTATATCAAGTTGAGATTTACAATCAAGAATACCAATTTGTAGTAAATCTAACACAATTACCAAACTGGGCTCCGAGCTCCATGGACTTCCTTGATCTGGATCTGTTCTCACATGAACCACATGTTCATGCCTTGATCTCCAGTACACTTGATAGCCAAAGGCTTGGCAGCAAATTTACTCCACAGGTACTAGCAATATGGATTTGATCTCCGGTAGGTGCTTGTAGAGTTAAAAGGTACGGAACCTCACAGATCTCACAAGAGTAACTCTCAAGACTTGAAAAACGTGTATTAGGGTTTTCCTTTTATAACTAGTAGTGTTGGACTCAAACTCTAAACGTTTTGCTAGTTGTTGGGCCTGATTTAAAAATCTATAGAATCGCAGTTCAATCGGTCGAAGGTCTCTCTCGATCGGTCGAGCTCTTCAATTTCTGAATTCCTTTTTCAACAGTTAGTACATTCTTAAATCTTGACTTTATCTTCTTGAGCAATGTCTAAAACTCTTCAAAGACAGTAAGATCTTATACTAGACAAGTTTTTGTATTTAGTTTGCCAACATACAACAAATTTGGAACCAAAATATTTAAGACTAAATATTTAGAACCTAACAATATCCACCACCAAAACACCCACCAACCTAAAAATCACACGACAAGGCTAGTGATATATAAATCCTTAGCCAAAAAAGATATAAATCACATGACGAGACCAGTGATATAAATCCTTAACCAAAAAGGACATAAATCACATGACGAAGCAAGTGATATAAATCCTTAGTCAAAAAGGACATAAATCACATGACGAGGCCAGTGATATAAATACTAACCAAAAAGGACATAAATCACATAACGAGGTGAGCAATTAAAGTCCTAAAGGATATAAATAGCTTGGCAAAGACAACAGTAAGATCTCCATCAGGAAAAGATAAAAGCTATTCAAGCAAGTCTCAAAATCCCCTTAAGGAGCACACTAGTCATATGACGAGGCTAAATAGGGGAGTGTATAAGCCTTTAGATGAGCTCAGAGGTAAACTCACAAATCCTCAGTTAATATTGTGTTCATGCAGTCACATATATGGCAATCAAGCAAAGTAAGAAACAAGGAAGTGCTTTAGCATATAGAGGTATATGGTGTCGTTCAAAGCAAATACCCAAATAAGATTTCTAAAAATAAATGCCCAAAACCAAGGCAAAAAAGGTGTCCAAAAAATAAAAGCCCAAAGACAAGTAGGTCATCCACGGAAAGAGAAAATAAAACAGCAGAAATTAGCTTATGATGTAGGGGCGTCATCTCCAACCGCAAGATCAGAAGCACCACCTTCAACATTAGGAAAGTTGCCTATAGCACTTACAGCTTCATCAACCTCTATCTCTTTATCCACCTCCTCGAAGTCCAAGCCTTCCAAATCAATTCCAGGGTTATGTTTCACCAAGTACCTTCTCAAGAGTTCAAAGCCCTTAAAGCACTAACTAAACAAAGCACTATTGTACTCATCGATAAGCAGGTAGACTTGCACGACCTTAGCTCCTGCCGACCCAACCTCCTATTTGGCAGCTTAAATTTGCTCATCCTTTTGCACCGTCAACAGCTTCTCTACACAAAGCTCATCTATCAAAGCCTTAACCTGCTCCTTCAGTTTTTTCTCATTGTCCATAGCCGCAATGAGATCCTTCCTCAACCAGAACCCTCAGCTTCAAGCACCTCGACCTTGGAATTGACCATGACGACCTTCTCCTCGCTGGTCAGGTATTCAATAGTAATATGGATAGTCTCCTCCAATACCTAAAAAAAAAAAGGAAGAAAATTATATCTATTTATGTACATAACTTGTGAGAAGAAACAAATATAAACGAAGAATACTTGGATGAGTTTGTGTATATGACGATTCACCAACTCGTGAAAAAGAATTGCAGAAAGGCCCTTAAGCTCATCATCCGTAATGATGTTATGGGCTTTCCCCAAAGCAGTCGAGACGTCGTCCCAAACAATCGCGTCGGCCTTACTCTTGCCATTATCACCATTACGAGTCCTCTTCAGACAAGGAGTAATCTCTTCAAGAGAAAAAGCGAGAGAAGCAGCCCTGGTTTCAAGAAGAGCCAGTACTAACGAAGTTGTTTCAACAACCTCCTTGCCACTCGCCCTCGGCCTCTTCTGGCTGATACTAGATAAAGGCTCATTCCGTTTGGCCTTCATCCGTGCGTACATCTCTTGGTTGAATTTAGTTGTCATCTCTGAAACAGCATCAAAAATAAGGGTTAGCATAAGACAAATGGAAAGACAACACACAAGCATAAAATATATACTTTTTTCTTCTTTTTGGACGGCCCGTAGGACAAAAGGAGAAGGCTCAAGACCCAAAAAATGGCGAAATAATGTTTGAGGATCGATAAGATTGTTAAAATTCTCTATGGTCCTCGTGTAGTCCAAAGCTACCCTAACACGCTCCTTATGCCTGCTCTTCAACTTTGGATGAGTCTTGCTTGAAAAAGGAAAATGAACATACAAAAAATTATTAGAACCAACGTTGGACGATTGTGGATGCAAAGGGGTCATTTTTAGGAGTTGCCACCTAGTTTTTGCAATGGCCTAGGAACCATATATATAACGTCCTTTTGAGGAAGGACCTTTTGATCTTATCCCAATGATATGGGTTTGGAGTTAAGGTACAGTCTTGGGAAGGTGTTAGGCATTCAAAATCGCCCAACCCTAGGGTTGGCTTCCCATCATTGTGTCTTATATCTTAATCCTATTAAAGGTATACTCAACGCTTGTATCTAACTCACACACACACACTAGCATACATCTAGTAATCAATATGGTATCAAACATCCCTAACCATACATCTATCATGCTCACAAACAAAGCCTACCATACATCTAATCATGCATCATCTAGCATTCATCACATCACAAACCCTAATCATACATCTAAGCATGCTTCATCACAAATCATATTACATCCTAGCATACCCTAACATGGCATCATATCATATACAAGGCAGCAACATATAACATTAAACCAAGGCAGAAACACAAACATAAGAAAAGATCCAAGCAAACATGTGATTAATTATAACTCATCCAAACAAGCATATTCATTTCTATCATCAAAGCAAGATCAAACCACAAATGCAAGAACATTACAAATGCATGACTTACCTTTACTTACCTTGCAGCAACTCGGCGCCTATGGCATTATGCATGAGCATGTGAATGCCTGTTCATAGCATTGAAACAATAAAGCCCTAATTCTAACATGTGAGACAAACCAAGTAGTTAAACATGTGAAACATAGACTTTGAAAGCATGAAAATACAGAAAAGATGTTATACAGAAACATACAAGTGAAAGAAAAAACAAAACAAATAAAATAAAATTAGGGTTTCTAGGCAAGTTCATGTGCACGCATGAACTTCCCTACGTGTGAATAATCAAGCCTGTGTGTGTAGGCAAGATTATGTGTATGCCCGATTGCATTCGTCAAGCCTCATCGGTTTCTTTTGGCAAATTCCCAAAACTTTCCAAGCTCCAAATCACTCTCTACACTCTGAAAAAGGTGCAAGGTGTGTTTGGATACAAATCTTCTCTCAAGGTATGACAATGGGAGAGGGAGGGAGAAAATGCTACAATGATTTCTCACTAAAGATGAGTGGCTCTCTCTCTAGAAGATGGGTGTGTTGTATTGTAGAAAACCTATCTAGGATTTTTCTCTCTGAATGGCCTCTCATACTTTTATGGGTAATGAGGGTACATATAGTATGGGTGAAGAGTAAAAAAGTCACACTTAAAATCCTCTAGGCAGAGAGTTTCGCGAGTATCTCGCGGGTCGGCCCTTCTCGCGAGAGACTCGAGAAACTAACAACTTGGCATGACTCTTTAGCTTCTAGCATGTGCTTCTCACGTGACTCTTTCGCGTGTAGGCTTCTCGTGAGACACTTGCGAAATCTACTTGTTCATTCAATACATGCTCAATTCTTCACCAACTTAATACTAAACTCAATATAATAAAATCCCACAAAATAAAAGGAACAAAATTAAAACAATTACAACACTTTTTATCATGGAATAAAGCCAACAAAAAATATAGTTGTAAATTACAACTTTACAAAATCAACTACAACAATCAAAATTATTGCTATGGAGTTAGTCACGCAATGAGATTCGTGAAAAGGAGTTCATCATGTACTGGGATCCGTTCAAGGGGAAGTCTCTACAAGAACAAATCCAATTGGGTATTGGTGCTGATATTGGTATTGGTCAATAGATTCAACAATAGGTTGGTATTTTGGGATAGGCGAGGGGGTATGATTCCTTATACTTGTAATCGCTTGTTTCTTTATTAATGAATTTTTTGGAAGTAGTGACCTAAAATTCACCTAGTGAGGTTTTATCTGCGTAGATTTTCCCCATTGTGATCAAATTGCCGTGACAAATTTAATTTCCACTGCACTTTATTTATTTTGGTTATTTTATTGTGCCTCCACTTAATTTGCATGTAATTGACCAATTAATCAACTCGGGTGATTGAATTAATTAACTAGAGTCCATCAATAACCCAACACTAAGATCAAAATAAATAGAAAATCATAGCCTCCATCTTGATCTTCGAAGATTTTCCCCATCGTGATCAAATTGTCATGACAAATTTAATTTCCACTGCACTTTATTTATTTTGGTTATTTTATTATGCCTCCACTTAATTTGCATGTAATTTGACCAATTAATCAATTCGGGTGATTGAATTAATTAACTAGAGTCCATCTATAACCCAACACTAAGATCAAAATAAAGAGAAAATCAAAGCCTCCATTTTGATGAACCCGTGGGTACAAAAAAAGATATTCATATCAAGTGTGTATCAATTTGTGTAATCAAATAGCTTCAAATCACAACCCAATAAAGTTCACAACGGTAGCCAATCTTCATGGAGGTGTGTTGGAGTAAATAAGAGGTTTTGGTCGTTAACACAAACAGGTTGTTTGTGAATTCTGTGAAAGATTTCACGTAGAATTAATTTAGACATTCCAATTCTGCTATGGGTTACAACAATGAGTTCATTTACTGGAATCGTAGAGTTTATATACTCCTACTTTTTTTTTTGACATTATATACACTCCTACTTTAATAGTGGATTATCTTATTTGGGATATTTCACCCTCGTAGTAAATTTTTTATTTAAAGATGTTTTTTCATTAGTTGTCCATTTTATCAACATATTGCTATGTTATCCGTTTATTATTTTTATTGCTTGCTTTACAGATTTGGTGGCTCTCTGGTTTGTGGTGTCTAAGTTGATAAAGTGTGATCACATAATTGATTAAAAAAATCCAATGCATAATCAATTTTGGATCTAAATCGTTCCTTTCAAAACCATTTACACAATGGACTTCTAAAAAAAAATATATATATATATATATATATATTTCACTCCATTTCAAAGTTAAAAAAAGAGAAGATCTTCAGTTCTTCACTTGCACGAAATATATAAATTACTTATTATATAGTTGCCAGGTGCCGAGTGCCGACATTAATTTGTCACCCTCAGGAGACTGTTGTTAGTGTTTTCCATTTTCAAAACGACATCATTAATTGGACAAATAATAATATGAATCATTTTTTACTAATTTTGTTAATTGTTACAACGGTGAGCTAAAAAATAAATAAAGTGATTTGAATTGATCCATCGATTCTGTCCTATAGCATGATTTGATTGATTGCAATTTGCAGCATGATAAAGCAAGTTGGGTCCTTCGCATGAGCCATAATATTTCGCTATTTAAGCGTGCTTCTAAAATAGTTCGATCGTTTGCTCGAACACGCAGCTATTTCTTTCCAGGGAGCTTCCATTTTCTACTTTATAAAATGCCATTGTTAGGCAAATTAGCACTCAAAAACCATTTTGTAGACGTTGCTTTGAGATCAAACAGCCTTCTTTGACACGGAACTATTTTGTGAGTTCGAGTTTAAATTAATTAGTAAAGTTTTTTTTTGTAATCAAATAAAATATTTAAAGTATCTAAAATTAATTGATTTTTGGATATAATAATAGAGAATAATATTTATAAAACGGATACTATAAATTTAAAATATTATTGTATTGAAACAAAATTATTTTACTATCTCATTGAATTATTGTAATACATTAATAATGATACAAGTACTTATAGATATTTTTTTTTTTTGTTTTTTGGGTAAGTTTACATATATATATATATATATATTATTAATTTATTATATATGGGGGCTGACTTATAATAGCTTGTGAAGTACTTTAGTGGATTATTCAGGTGACGTTTAAGGTATATTATATGATTGTTACCCTTTATTCTCTTGTGAAGTTTAAAAATTATAATATTTTGTTACCTTTAGTTATTTATTATAATTTATTTAAGATGAAAGTACAATTTTGTGAATATAATGAGGCATTTTTCTCCACTTCGGCGTACACATCAATCCATTCTTCAAACTTTATTGGAAGAATTTTATTTTGAATTATAATAATTTTTATATTTTTCTAGAATGATTTTTATTCCTTTTTTTGTAATTTTTTTTATTATTTTAGTCAAAAAAGACTCCTTATATTATATGGTACTCCTTTAATTAGGATATGTTTACTTTAAAGAATATTTCTTTTTGGAAATTAAGTTTTCTGGACTTTTAAATTGGACCCTAAATAATAAATTAAAAATTAAAAATCTTCTATCAATAAAAGTTTCAGCCTTTTGTTTTCTACATTTGTGGTAGATTTCACATTTCCATGTATTCAACTTGTTTTTAAGGTCTAACCAAGCACCAACTCTTGTTACAGTGTCACATTGCATCAAACAAAGTCCACTATGAAAACATAATCTTACTTTGAATTAAACAATACTTTTGCCAAATATAAAAAGGGAGAGACGGGAGTTGATTTCATTTAATTCAGTAAAATTTATTGTCATTAAATATGAAAATTAAGATCAAATTTTGCTTAAACAAAAAAAAATATATTTATATCTAACTTAATAGATAAAAATAATATTTATAAAGTAGATATTATATTTAAATCTTATCACAAAAAATTATAATATATAAAATGTCGTCGGTTGCCGTCTATAATTTGTATATTTCTTTACAACTCTCTATTTTCATTTGGACATTGTTAATTATGTTAATAATTCAACTACTTTATTCAATTATAGAATATAAGTCGTTTTCATGCTTTCAAACCAAGACCAATACAACAGAAAAGACGATGTCATTGTCAATTGGACACTTGTCCTTTTTTTCTTTTTCTTTTTTGCTGAATTGGAGACTTGCCCATTAGAGAAAATATTTATTAGTAATTACATACATGTTTTTATCAAATAAGATTTAGAAGCGTAATAGATTTGAACCGACAAAACACTCAATGTGTCATGTGCACCAAAGTGGTCAAGTTCTCTCTCTCTCTCTCTCTCTCTCTCTCTCTCATATTAGAATCTTGCACCCTTTCAAAATTCAAAAATACTTACATTTCTCTTTTGCCCAAACTCTTTGAATGCTTACCTCAAGTCATGGCACCAATAAGCCTTTAATTTCAAACCCTTGCATTAATGGCTTGAAAAATTATATTATGAGATGACTGTCTCCCACAAAATGTGCGGATCTTATATGTTGTGATTGTGATACATGTTTTATCATATACATTCTCTTGAATCATTTGGACACTTACTCTATTAAGAAATTGCCAATTAAGAAAAAAAAAAAATATATATATATATATATATATTGGTTCAACATCAAAAATAGAATAAATAAATTTATTAATTATTTTTTATTTTTTCATTTTAAAAATAATACATCAATTTGTAAAGTTTACACAACATTTTTCTTTTTGTTCTTTTCAATGTCACTGTACTAAGGAAAACTCATAAGAATGTGTTCCCACATATCATGAATATTTTGAAACATCACAATGGGCCCTGCAAATTGAATACTTAACCATTTGATAACAATAGATATTCTTTTCTTTTCTTTTTTTGAAGGGGGATGTTCTTAGACCTGAAAAATGTAATAACTCTAGAAAAATAAAAGATCATTTATAGCTAATTGAATACAAGTGACTGTATTTTTTCATAAAAGGCCAAAGTCCTATTATTTGATAGCGTGACAGGTTTGGCTTCGTTTTCTTTTCGTAAAGGACTTTAATTCCCGAAAACAAAAATCTAATATTAATTAAATACACAATGGATACAAGTACAACTCAATAGTTTGGAATTTTTTTTCTTAAAAAAAAAAAATATATATATATATATATATATATATATATATATAAAACCAGGAACATTACACTACAGAAACATTTCAGCTTTAGTTAAGGACTAAGGTTTGGGAGACGAGTCTCATCAAATAAAAGGTTTGGGACAAGGGCGGAGCTACATTATTTTTTTTTTTTTTTTTTTTTTTTTTTTTTTTTTTTTTTTTGGGGGGAAGGGGGAGGTTGTTTATACTATATAGAAAAATTTAAAATTTTAAAAGCCTCCAAAAATAGAAATTGGCCCTTGAGTTAGTCCAATAATTTTCTTAAGAAAAATTGTCCAATTGGTCATAGTAGTTATAGAGAATGTATTGTTTCTCAAATTCATTTTTTGTTGTAAAATGTGTTCTCGTATCTCTTAAAGTTTTGATCATTCATGTCTGAATACTTCATTAGTTCAATCGAAAATTTTTTACTCGCAATGATAGACAATCGGGTAACTTATATTGAAAATGAAAATTTTAAGGATTTCACTATAGAATATGGTGAAAGATGAATTTAGCTCTATAAAACATTTAATTTTAAGAATTTCACTATGAAAGATACTAAATTGTGTATGTGTGTGTGTAGATGTATGTGTTTGTGTATATGTATGTAAGTTTGTATAGACAACAAATTGCACCCCCCGCCCCCCCAAAAAATAAAAATTTCTAGCTCTGCCCCTAGTTTGGGAGACGAGGACTCAAAGCCATTCTCCTTAAATCCCATATAAAAGTCTTAAAAACAAAATCAGTAAAGTGATAACAAAACATTAGGCTGTCCTGTTGTAGCCTTTTCCTATTTCCCAAATATTGTCACATTGAAAATTTTTTATTTTTAATATTCACTATGATGATTACTTTTATTATCAAACTAAAACATCAATCAATTTTTAGTGTTGGCGAGGTTCAAACCCTAGATTTCTTATTCAACTACAAGAAATTTTACTAGTTAAGATAACTAGAACCCACATGACAATGTTGTCATATTTATTGGCCTCACAGCACACGTGTCAAGAAACCATCCTCCACTATCTAGTCAACAATTCCTTACAATCCAAAATAAGAGTAGAGAAAACAGGTAGAGACACAATATTACTCCCTCTCTCCCAAATTGTTGGTCCTCTATTTCATTTTAGGATTTCCCAAAATGTGGTCTTCTTTTGAAAATCAATTAATAAAATTTCTATTTTACCCATTAATTTATTTAAAAAATCAATACCATTATTTTTTATAGAGTTTAAATTAATAAAGACAATTTTGAAAACTTGTACCATATTAACAAACAAACAATGCATTAGATTTAAACAGTATCAGCAATTTGGGACGAAGGTAGCAGTAGTAGTTAGATTTAAGAATTAAAACAATGGTTAAATCTACTTCCAATTGTATAAATCGATATCCTAGCTTTTGCCTTCATACTAATTTTCTCACCTACCTTGAGTGAGAATCCCTTAATCTAGCTTCCTTGGGGATGTCAAAGTATGCTTCCTACACCCATTGATCCTAAGATGCCTACTATTAGGTTTTAGAGATGGCGAATTCCACGACAATTTAATTGTCAAATGAGTTTGTAATGAATCCATTCAAGGTCAAGATCATTTCATGGACTTTTACAAGATGGGTAGAAAGTAGGCTTCAAGTTTCCACGACTAAGACGTTATACCTTCGAACTTATAATGTGGGAATTGCACGTTGGTCTAAACAGTAAGGTTTGTTCTATACTATTCACAAAAAGGATCAAATATTTCTTAAGCAGTGGGGTGGTAGGTCTTACCAGTTGGTACGTGAATCTAGGAAGATCATGATCCATGACTACTACTACCTTGACTTCCGGGTGGCACACAATAAAAATAAAATTTCCAGTTAAGCAATGTGATGAATGACATGTAATTATGACATATAGATAAAGTGATAAAGAAAAAAAATGACATGATTGGCTACCATAATCTAACTGAAGTTTAGCCCTTAATATCTCCTTGCCATTGTAAAAAACTGTGACCTTAGCCTACCTTCACCTTTGGGCCAAACTCACTCGAATGAGTGAGATCGCGCTAGTGCCCCTAAAAATGATGGCATGACTGATTATATTTTTCCCCTTAGATACCAACCTCGATCAGTCAAGCTACCTTAATTGATAGCAACCTCAATACCACCTTAACCTGTCAAGACTATATAAACTAGATTCATAAATTCATATAGTTGAAAACTCTAGACATTTTGGAGAAGTGAAAGACTTTCCTTATAACTTGTCTACATGTTAGTAGAGTCTAGGAAAAAGATTTTCTTCGATTGTAAAACTTCTCTTACCATAGAGAATTTGCTTCATTGGATAAGGTCTCCCCCATAGTGGTTTTTCCCTTGGATAGCATTCCTTGGGTTTTCCACTTCGTCACCATATCATCATATCCATTCTAATTAATTTTGTCTAATTGGTTGTCACGCTTCAAACCCGACCATAAAGATAGGCTCGTGACAACGACCGCACACTTATAAAGTTTTCACCTTACAAGTGTGCAAGGCCTTCTTAGCAACCAAAAATTATCCTCAAAGGAAATTTCATCAATAAATCCAAAATTATCGTCAATAATGCAATTGTCAAAAGATCTCCAAAGTGACAATAGAAACAACAATCCAAACATCATGACCTTTAAACAAAAGATATACTAATTATTACAAGATCATCTTATTTCAAAAAATTTTAATCTCCTTTCATGCATACACTCTTAGCAAAAGTCCCAAAACTTGCTATTCTTAATAATCTAAGACTGGAGGGAAAAGGCGGGTGAGTTGACAACTCATTAAGTAACCAAATACCAAACTAGCTGAAACAAGCATATGGATTAACAAAATAATACATTGTTTATAAGATTAAATATTTCACATATGTCAAAAGTTATAAATTACTATGGGTTTCAAAATAAACACAAGAAGTTTCATAGACTTAAAATAGTTCATATATTCAAACATATTCACAATCTTAACAATTATATGACTATGGTCACGCTATATCCTCGTGAATAGGCATCAGATTCAGATTAAACTAATTCCGTGTTAATGTATATCCCTCATTAGCTGGGTCCACATGAAACTAGTTTCAGTTTCAATGAATAACCCCCATTAGCTAGGTATCAGAGTCAGAGCATAGTCAGATTATTCAAAATCATATATATATATATATATATATATAATCATTGTTCAGATAAATACATTTCATTCAAATACATATATAAAATTATATATTCAATAATCAAATATATTTATGATATATCTTTCTTCTTTATTCAGTTTCATTGAATAACTCTCATTAGCTGGGTATCAAAGTTAGAGCATAGTCTGATTATTCAAAATCATATATATATATATATATATATAATCATTGTTCAGATACATACATTTCATTCAAATACATATATAAAATTATATATTCAATAATCTGATATATTTATGATATATTTTTCTTCTTAATTATATATCTTTCTTCTTAATTGATCACCAAGTTCTTGACATAATCTTGAATCTTGGAAACCCTAAGTATGTGTGAAGGCAACCACTTCTTGATCTTACAAAAGATTCACACACACAGCATAAGGAGCAACTCTAAAACATGGCTAGGGTTTTCCCTTTTATACTTAAGACAAAACATAAAACCCTACACGTCAAACGGGCTTGGGCTGAGTTGGAAATTCTGCAGAAAAAAAAAAATCTGCACGACTTTCAATCGATCGAGTCTAATTCTTGATTGATCGAGCTAGGCAGATTTACACAGTAAATCCTACAGCAACTCGATTCCAACTTTACATAAAAAACATATACTTTGAGCAAGTCTAAACAAAACTAAAACGTTTTGATCATGGTTTGCCAACATTACAAAATAGAGTTCTAGTACATTAGTTCTTAATTCGTTAAAATCTAACAAACTCCCTCTTTGGCAATCCGTGACAAAACACAAACTTAAACAAAATGCTCAAAGTTGACAAAAAAACAGCCCATTACAAAAATATTGCCTAACACAACAAATTCAACCTAACTACCATCTATTATTTGCAAGTGTAGAAAGCAGTACGACTGAATCAACCTGTATATTCCTATAACACTTAACAAACACCTAAACGCATGTGTGGAAAATACAAATAAAATAAAGTAACTTCTTGATTTCACATAACATAAAAAATAAAAACATATATCATGAATAACCTCATAAATATAAATCAATAAACAATGTGAAATAAGAAACATATATCATCAATGTATATCCCCCTATCATGAACAACCCAATTAAAAACAAAAATACATCATGAGCCAAAAAATGGAAATACAGAATGAAGCACCTAGATACAATCTAAAGATTCCACAACTCCAAAACATCAAAAATCTCCCCCTAACTACAAAATCTCCTCTACATATGTACTCCCCATTTTTGTGACGAATTGCCAAAGGGCAATCACTCATCATCAAAAGAAGGTGGCGGAGGCGATCGTTTAATATGCTCCAGATCCACTCGCAAAGCACAAAACTCATCAAGCATGTCCACCAAAAGCTGGCCATGAGCCACTTAACGGTCATGACAGTCTCCAACATACATCGAATGTCTGAATCATCCGAAGTAGAAGGTGGAAGAACAGCAGCAGCAGCAGGATCAACAGACTCCTCAGCCATAGTATCACCTGTAAAAGAGGGAAGAAGAGGTGCGACACCAGAAGACTCAACCCTAGGACGTTTAAAGCTAGCTCTCATCTGAGCAGCCCTCTACCTAAGAAAGGTGGCAACTATAGGAGCGATAATATGGACAGGCTCAGAAGCCAGAAACTCATCTAAACCTAGATGTAACAAAATCCGATGAATAAAAATAGGGAAGAAAAGAGGATGAGTAGTCGAACTACTCCTATGAACCTCAATCAAAGAGCGAATAAAAAGATGGGGAAAGCTCATAAGAGCATCAGAAACAAAGGCATACAAAAACGCACATCTCTCCAAAGGAATGGTGTGCAGATGAGAGATAAGCCAGATAGAATGTCAAGAAATCTGAAAGAAAAGATAATGAGTTTCGGTCAGCTCGTGAAAGGTGATCTGAGGATCGAAACCCCACTAGATAGAAGTACCAGTAATAAATGACATAATGTCATCAAGGGGCGGAGACACATCATACGGGTAAACAGGATGCTAGACCATTGGAACCCCAAGAGCAGGAGCCACTACTGAAGGAGTAATGGTGTACTCATCACCCCATATCCAACTTCTCACAAGAGTGTTGGAATCATAGGAGTGGACAGAGAGGTTCGAATAGAACTCTCTAATCAAGGTAGCTGAAGAAGGATAATCAACATCCAACAAAGGTAACCAGCCCCTACGCTTAAAGTTTCTCCTAATCTCACCATCTAGCTCATCTAACAAAACCTGTCTCTCAGCCCAAATGTTTCTCTTAAGGTTAAGCTTCTCATAAGCTTCTTGGTTTTTCTCACTCAGGAACCTCTCACTATTAAAGGTGGGGGAAGAAGAAGAAGAGGATATCCTATTGGCTCTAGTCTTCCTAGACATGATGCTAAGGAAAGGACAAGACAAACAGAAAAGAACCAAAAAGGAAACAAGAAAAATCAAGGGCAGACTGCAAGTTAGTACAAAACAATATAGAAAATAACAATCTATATGATACATGAACAGTATAAACAAATGATGCATGCTTTAATGCAATGAAAATAAGTTCAATTTAACTTTAAAATCACAAAATTGGGTTGAGTATAGAGTTTATATCAAAAACCCCAAAATTTTGAAAAACCACTTGCACAATTTTCAAGAAATTGACCAATTGATCATTACACAAGATAGATAACACATTATAATGATCATATGAATCAATCCAACAAGCCAATTTCATCAAATTAACCCCAATTGAACAAAATCCCCAATTCGAGTAGTTTCAGGCCCTAGAAATTCCAAATTTTCCTAATTCAACAAATTGATCAAGTTAATTCACATAGAACAGTTGTATATCATCCCACAACAAAAACCCATTGATCAATTGTGAAGAAAAGGCTTAAATCATCAAAATCCCCAAATTTTCATAGGTTTGAAATTATCCCCAAAATGCATGGAAAACTGCATGAAACTTGAAAATAAATGAAAAAGGAAGGGTATAAAGGTCTTACCGGCCTTAAAGGACAAAAACCTAGCAAAAGATTCAGAGGAAAACGACAAAAATTTTCTTTGACCCTTAGACCGATCGAAGAGAGAGAGAATAGTGTTTGAAAAGTTTTGAAAAAGTGATGAACACGTGAAACTCGAAGTTTTAAAAAACAACTCTCTATGCGATTTTCGATTGATCAAAACTTAGGTTCGATCGATCGAAAATGCCTTCGATTAATCCAACAGCGATCGAGCACCAATCGAAACACACAAAACCAAACCAAATTTTTAATCGCAATTTCGATCGGTCGAGAAACAGGTTTGATCGATCAAAATTCTAGTAAAAACAATTTTTTGAAAAACAAAGCAATTTTATGCAGAAACTCCTCAAAACATAGTATTTTATGAATAAAATGCATGAATATAAGATGAAATGCTTTTCAAAAACACTTGTTTTGAACCCAGTTTTCCCAAAAATCAGATTTTCAATCAATTCTTCTTAAACTCTCAAACTTCAAACACATTTTGCATAAAAATCAGGGAATTTTCAAACTTGGTTGGCCAAACCAAAATTACACACAATAATATGTACAGAGTTCAGCAAAGAGTAGTTTGTGTAATGTGTGCAACTAGTAAAAGCTTGATATACATGTGAGGTGATATGTAAATAGAAATCAAGCACAATTTCTACAAAATTTATCACATAAATTTGAAAGAGACTATCACCTAAAGAGTTACATCATATAACTCCCACATCTCCTAGAAAACAAGCTTGCAATCATGTAAGTTTCTTGATTTGCCTCATAATATACACACTAATTTTATTTAATTGTAAAGTTATTAAAGTCCAATAATGTACACACCAATTTTAGCATTTAAATCGAGGCTACACCTTATGTTCTTTTTGTGCATGTGCTACACTTTCTAAAGCACAAAATCATATTATATGCACTAAGGTGTTCATGATTGGCTAGTAAACAGTGGTGAGATAGTTATTTATGCCTTTCTCAATAAGTTCAAGTCCGACAATCAAAAGCATGTGACATCAAGATCAAGATCATGTGATCAAAAACTATAAACATCTTCTCACACAACATGCACTACAAGGCTTCAACTAGTAAAGTGCAATAAATAAGCTCATCCAAGTTAATCAAAGTACATAAACATGTTATGTAAAAATAAATTGGCCAACCTTGATTTCAAATCCAAGAAAAATAATGCAAAACACATTTTGATTTTCTTTTTCTTTTTCTTTTTCTTTTTTCTTTTTCTTTTTTCTTTTTGAAAAGAAGAAACAAAAACAATCCTAGAATGAAATGCATGAATGTTATGCAATGCAAGTCCTAGAAACAAAAAGAAAACAAAAACAAAGGTCACAAAGAGTAAAGCAATGAAGCACAAGGACCAAGTCAGAAAGACTCACTTAGATTGAGCTTTTTACATCCAAAACATTTTAGATGCATCTAGAGCATTGGAGTTCTTATTCACATTAGAATGATTTCCAACTCCATGATTGGAATAAAGGTTAAGAACATTTACCAATTCACCAATAAGTACCATTGGATCTTGTGCTTGAGGCACAAGTACTTTTGGTTTGTTTGCTCGCTTAGTAGCTTGCAACTTGAAATAGTTTGGACGAATGTGCCCAGACTTTCCACAAAAATGACAAACTCATGCAAGCTTATCGTGCAACTTGCCCTTAAGAAGGTTAGGAGTCTTAGGTTTAGACTCTTGAAGATCAACTCTAATCTTCCTAGGAGGTATAACATCTACAGATTTAGCAGCCTCACTCACAGAGGGTTTGACAACCTCACGCACAGGGGGTTCAAAAGAAGGAACAAAGTTTGTGAAATGGGGTTCAGGCACAGAGATGCTTTCTACAAAACTTAAACCAGTTTTGTCAGAGAGAGACTTTTGAACACTCAGCATGTAATCAAGTTTGGAGCTTGCAGACCTATTAGTTTGTTCTCTAGCAACAGATAATTCAAGTTCCAAATTCTTAACTTTATCAAGCAAAAACATGTTCTCAGTCTTTACATTATTCAACAATTCATTAGCATCAAACAGTTTCACAAGCAAATTTTTCTTTTCAAGTTCAAGAGATGCAATTTTCTTTAAGCCTAAATCAACACTAATAGCATCCTTTGAAGCAACTTTACAAAGTTTATTATAGGCTTCTTGTAAATCTGCATCCTCAGAGAGTTCCCCATCAGAAAGGTTCTCCTTAACAACAACACTTTCATCAACTACGGCAGTAGCAGTGAAAGCAATGAAGTTTCCATCCTCATCACTACCAGACTCATTGTCAAAAACTTCATAATCACAAAAGATTACAGTTATAGCCTTACCCTTAGATCTCAAGAATGTTGAACATTCAAATTTCACATGACCATATCCTTAACATCCAAAGCATTGTTGCCCCATAGAATTATTAGAAAGTTGACCTACTTTCTCTTTAGGTTTTTCAATGTTATTAACCTTAGTGGGATCATTCCTCTTAAAATTTCTAGGTTCAACATTGTTTTTACCTTTTACCCTTCTGTTATTGTTCTTAAAAAAGTTTCTAAAGTTCTTGGCAAGATAGGCAATCTCTATAGCAGAGAGCTCATCATCAAATCCACTCACATCAACATCATCAACAGACTTAAGAGCCATTGATTTGGATTTTCTAGTCTTAGGTAGGTCCAACTCATAGGACTGAAGAGATCCTACAAGTTCATCAACAGGGATGGAGTCCACATCCTTACTTTCAGTGATGGCAATCACTTTGGGTCTAAAATTTTCAGTCAAAGATCTAAGAATCTTCCTAACAATTTTAGGTTGATCATAAATTTCACCCAAATTATAAGTAGAATTAACAATATCATTAAGCTTAGCATAGAATTCATCAAAAGATTCATCATCAGACATCCTAATGCTTTCAAATCTAGTAGTTAATTGCTGCAACTTATTTATTTTAACTGCCTTTATGCCTTCATGCACAGTCTGGAGGTGTTCCAAGCAGTATGAGCAATCTCAACATTAGAAATTCTGTTAAATTCCTCCATAGAAACAACATTAAAAATAGCATTCATAACTTTGCTATTAAAAGCGGCTACTTCTTTCTGAGAAGTTTGCCACTCACTAACAGGAGTAGTGGGCTTCTCCCATCCGTATTCAACGGAGTTCCAGACTCTCTCATCAATTGATTTCAGGCATGATTTCATCCTTACTTTTCAATAAGCATAATAATTCCCATCAAAGTGAGGTAGAATGACAAGAGAGTGTCCGTGTTCCATAACAACAGGGGTCAAGGATTAGCTCTTAGATAAAAAAATCTAGAATAAGAGAGCAACCTGCTCTGATACTACTTATACATTTTTAGACTCCTTAAACACTACTAGATTAACCTAGTTATTTAACCAAGTGGTTAACTTAGGTAAATTATGCATATCTAGGTTAACACATATAAAACATATCATTGACAAGTGTGAAAAATGAAGAACACAATGATATGATAACCCAGGAAAACCAAACCGGTAAAAACCTGGGAAGGATTTAACCTAGATATCTTCAAGATAAAACTGAATCCACTATGAAAGAATTAAAATTTACATAATAGCGACTTAGACCACTAACAACCTATTGCTATCTCGAGTAGGAAACTTGCTACCATGACCACGTGACAGCTCCGAGTTCACAGACTACTTCTTTCTTGAATACCCATCAAGTACAAGCACCCCCGCTTGTGTATGTTTAAGCTCTTTAATTAGCAACTGAATTGATCACCAAGTTCTTAACATAATCTTGAATCTTGGAAACTCTAAGTATGTGTGAAGGCAACCACCTCTTGATCTCACAAAAGATTCACACACATAGCATAAGGAGCAACTCTAAAACGTGGCTAGGGATTTCCCTTTTATACTTAAGACAAAACATAAAACCCTACACGTCAAACGGGCTTGGGCTGAGTTGGAAATTCTACAGAAAAAACAATCTGCACGACTTTCAATCGATCGAGTCTAATTCTCGATTGATCGAGCCAGGCAAATTTACACAGTAAATCCTGCAGCAACTCGATTCCAACTTTACATAAAAAGCATATACTTTGAGCAAGTCTAAACAAGACTAAAATGTTTTAATCATGGTTTGCCAACATTACAAAATAGAGTTCTAATACATTAGTTTCTAATTCCTTAGAACCTAACAGACTACATAACTAAATAACTTACTAAAGAGATTTTTTAATTAGTTATATAATTTGGGAAAATCTAATGTTTAGCAATAACGTCCACTTAAAATGATATATTGGTTTTCCTTTTGTCATCTCAATAGTTTTATTAGTTATATGATAATAATGGCAAATATTAAAATGTGTTTAAAAATAATAGGGACTAAATTAATGTTAAAAAAGATTAGATTCAAAATAAACTCTCTTTAAAACTTGAGGACTTATAATATCTAAGAATCTCTTATTTGTTTTAGGGTAAATTTCATTATACTATCTTAAGGTTTGGACTAATGTCAACTAAGTCTAAGATATTTCAAAACTGATTAACTTGGTCCTTAAACATCGTTAGCCCAGTTATTCATTTTCCTCCTTTCTTAGACCTCTCTCTCTCTCTCTCTCTCTCTCTCTCTCCTTTCTGTGATTCTCTCCTCTCCACTGATCCCTCCCTTTCTCATCAGATCTCTCTCCACTAAGCTCACATCTCACTCACCGATCACTGCCTCTCTTTCTGTCTTTTTTTGAACAACATGGCCACTATAATCAATCCGAAACTAGAAAAAAAAAATCTTACTTTTCACCATCAAAACTCCAGCCACCAAAAAACCCCACAAAACTCATAGAATCCACTACGCCAAAACCCATCCCCAACACAACACATTTATAAATCTCAACCCAAAAAAAAAAATTAAAATTAAAATTAAAAACCATCAGAAAGCCAAACCCCAATACACCAAACGACAAGCCCACTCTATCGTCGAGTTAAACAACCACCACCACCGCATCAAGTCGCTCAAATCCCATAGCTTTCCTAAAGTACCGATTGCCACCACTGAACTTCAAACCCCACACTACCTGATCCAAATCTACTCACGTTCTTTTCAAAGATCCATTACTTGCCGCCTCTCTCATTAAACCCAAGCTGAGAGAGAGAGAGAGAGAGAGAGGATAAAAAATGAAATAACTAACAGTTTTTAGGACTAAGTTGGATTTAGAAACTAAATTAATCAAATTTGAAATTTCTCGGATTTAGTGAGTGTTTGGATCTGGATGAAATGCACATTTTGCATTTTGCATTTTACCTTTTTCTTTTTTCCTTTCTGCACGCGTTTCTTTTTTAGGGGACAAGAGCACTATTTAGCACTGTTCACGGGTTAAAAAATATTAAAAATGGGTCCCACGGTATTATTCATACATTTAAAAATTATTTTGCTACAGTGTTTTCAGTTTTCAGTTTTCAGTTTCAGTAAAAATAAGTTATATTCAAACGGATCCTAAATTAACATTAACCTAAATTTTATAGTAGGTAAATGAAATTTACCCTTTGTTTTATTGGTGAATCATTTCTTTTTCATCCTGATTATTTCTTTTTGGATGAAATTGGTGGATCATTTGATTCATTTATTTCTTTTCTTTTCTTTTTTTTTTAAATTTTTTTTGGGGGGAAAGATTTCATTCATTTTTAGTACTTGGAAAAGGGCCCTTAAACAAACCACACAGATCGGCAATGGGCCTACAATATGGTCAATGTCAAATCGTGACAGGCTTTATTACATCTTAATTGGAATCGTGTACTCGTGTTTTTTGTTTTTTCGATAATCGTGTGCCTTTGTGTTCAAAATGGAGCAGCTGCAACTCATGATATATATACTAACCACGTTAATGATTGCCCAATTTTTGGTGAAATGATTGCCCAATTTTTCGTCCTAGTAATTGACTAATCGTACCAAAAACAATTTTATGTTATTTTAATTAATTTTTATAGTATATTGTGAATTTTTTTTTTTTTTATATATTTACTAAATCGATAGTAGGAGAGGATAAGTATGGGTTTGGATACACTTATTCTGCGTTCATGTTTGTGTTTTACTTTTTTTTTTTTTTTTTTTTGGCACGCATTTCAGGAGCTTCATATACTATTATGGCTACTGTTCATGAACAGTAGCCGCAACTTTTGACTATTCTTTCGTGAATAGTGCATCCATGCACTGTTCATAGATCCACAAATCTCACTTTTTAGTAACTTTTTCATTAAAAATTGGTCCCACGGTCTATTCACACATTTAAAAATTATTTTGTTACAGTGTTTTCAGTTTCAGTAAAATAAGTTCTATCCAAACGGACCTTAAGTGTACTTCGAATCATATACATAAGATATCATTAAAAAATTACATTATTATTGGATTATCAATTGAACTACAATAGTACATGATAAAATTGTAAATTGTGGGTGTAGGTCATGAAGTGATGCTAGTATGTTATTCCATGAAAAATTATTTTGCTAGTTTGTTATTCAATTTAAAAATTATTTTGCTACAGTGTTTTCAGTTTTCAGTTTTCAGTTTCAGTAAAATAAGTTCTATCTAAACGGACCTTAAGTGTACTTCGAATCATATACATAAGATATCATTAAAAAATTACATTATTACTGGATTATCAATTGAACTACAATAGTACATGATAGAATTGTAAATTGTGGGTGTAGGTCATGAAGTGATGCTAGTATGTTATTCCATGAAAAATTATTTTGCTACAGTGTTTTCAGTTTTCAGTTTCAGTAAAATAAGTTCTATCCAAACAGACCTTAAGTGTACTTCGAATCATATACATAAGATATCATTAAAAAATTACATTATTATTGGATTATCAATTGAACTACAATAGTACATGATAAAATTGTAAATTGTGGGTGTAGGTCATGAAGTGATGCTAGTATGTTATTCCATGAAAAATTATTTTGCTAGTATGTTATTCAATTTAAAAATTATTTTGCTACAATGTTTTTAGTTTTCAGTTTTCAATTTCAGTAAAATAAGTTCTATCCAAACGGACCTTAAGTGTACTTCGAATCATATACATAAGATATCATTAAAAAACTACATTATTATTGGATTATCAATTGAACTACAATAGTACATGATAAAATTGTAAATTGTGGGTGTAGGTCATAAAGTGATGCTAGTATGTTATTCCATGAAAAAATTTGTGTTTCTAACCTTCCTTTTGTGTAAAAACTTCAACAATGGAGTTGGATTAGGGTTAAAATTTAGCCTAAAGATATTAAGCTGGACTGGATAGCTCCTCTATGAGCTTAAGGATTATACAATTAATGCTACTAACAACATATTGAAAACTAGGAAAACCAACACTAAGAAGTAAATGGGTTGATGGATTGACATAATTGCTTTTTCATCGTAGCTATTTCTTAGTAGAAATTTCGCAAATAAATATTTTCATTACAAAATCATTACCAAAAGATGCAGAGCATGGACTGAAGTCACTGAACCCAAGCATATTGTAAACTAAATTTGAGCAATAATCAGCCTATTAACCATTCCTTTACGTGGTTTACAATAGATAAAAACTTGTAAGCAGGGATTTTAAACTTATAACCTCACCCTCCATTCAATTATTATAAAATGAAGAAGTATTATTTGAGCTATAAATGCTTAATTAAGTGAGCTCAATATATTCTAACAAGTGAGTTCCAGTTAGCTTTTTTTGAGAGAGAGTTTTAACTTACGGATCTAGTTAGCTCAATTGGTAAAATCTCTGATGGTTGAATAAAAAATCAAGGATTCAATCTCTGCCTCCATAAAAAAACTGATTAATATCTTAATCTGATAATAAAGAGTTATATATATATATATATAACAATATTCATTCAATAATTATGTACTTTTTCTTCTTAATCATATGCCAACAATTAATGACATTGACAATCTTAAATGATTTTTTAATAAGACAATTTTGAAGTGACCAGCTTTGTTCATAATTCATATCATCATCCTCCAAATCCAAAAGTATCTACGACTTTATTATATCAAGTAGCATATCCTTTTGGTGCTCGAGTTGCTAAACGAAAGATCTTGAATGATATGTCTACACCCTCTTTCACGCCAAACTTGGGTTGAAGACTGAATTATTATCCACGTGACAAAATGTTAAGAGCCATTATTGCACAAATTCTTTGGAATCATTGAGAGTAGTAGGTCCAAACGTGACAATACTTGAAACTGACACGTTAGAAGCAAACAAGGACCACGAGAGAACACAGAAAGTGAAATATTTTCAGTCACAAAATAATTAGAGCTTGAATTGTGAAACCCAAGTGTGTGAAGAAACACAATGTTTGTATCTGCTCTCTTTTTTGTGAAGAAACAGAATCTAGTGGGATTGATGGCCTCATGCGATGCTGTCGCAACTAACAGTGACTTCGTAGAAATAATGCTACCAACACAATATTTTTCATAATATTTTTTTAAAACAGTTAAGTTGATAAGTTACTTTATCATTTATTATTCACAACTTGTTGCTTCGACAATTATGGATTTTTTTGTAAAATTGTTTTGTGACTCTTAGACTTGTGAGTTATGATCAGTATAGCTCCTCCCATTGTGAGATTCTCTCTCTCTCTCTCTCATATATGATTCCCAAAACTTAAGCAGATGCAAGCATTGGTCAATGTCTTCGAGTTGGCAAATTATTATGAAGTTTGTCGGATTTGAAACGTATGACAAGAAACTTTAATGTTGCACTTGAATTATTATTTATTTATTTTTTTTATACAAGATAGAAATTCTACTCTAGCATAATCTAAGTGTAAATATGTGTGAAGCTCCCTCTTGGAAACCTGAACCTCGGCCCTTACTCTCCACACCCCACAAGTACTTATACTTGTGAAGTGACCAACACATGCACCAAGGGTGAGCTTGCATTTGAATTATTGGAAGGCTTAAAAATCAATGGTTTTGAGTAGCAAGTTTTTAGTGCAATTACGTCAAATGAATTTCACAAAATATATGATTGTTTTTAACTAAAATTGAGTTGTTAGAACATGTAAAGGTGATTATTTTAGGTTATAAGATCAAAAGTTTTGAATTCCATTCGATTGATTATTCCAGTTTAATTATTGGGATGGAATATCTCAATATCAGTATATTTTGAGATTTAAGGTCCGTTTAGATACAACTTATTTTTTCTGAAACTGAAAACTGAAAATACTGTAGCAAAATAATTTTTAAATGTGTAAATAGTACCATGGGACCCATTTATAATATTTTTTTTCTAAATAAAGTGGTTGTGGATCCCATGAACAGTGCGTGAACAATACTGCTACAGTGTGTGAACAATGTTGCTACAGTACGTGAATAGTGCTAATTGTCCCCTGGCCTAAAGCAAAACGCGTAATTAAAAAAAAAAAACAAAAAACGCAAACGCAGTAGACATGACGCGGATCCAAACACATACTTATTGTTTTTAAACAATAACTTCTCATCGTATGAATATAATATGCCATACATCTTTTCAAAGTTAATTATTAAAGAATCTTAAGAGCATTGCTTTTTTCTTTTTCTTTTTTTGAGAAAATCTTAATAGCATTGCTAATCAAAATTTAAAATAAAAAAGCCATAAATTTACACATAATATTTGACTGATATAACCTGTATTGTCCTTGTATATATAAACCATTACAAAATGCCAGGTTTCCTTTACTAATTTTGGTACTGGCACAAAAAATACCAACAATATTTGTATATTTCGAACTATATTTGAAAAATTGTATCAAATCTGCCTCCATAATTGAGCATGATAATGCACAAACCAACTGAAAACCACTCTTGACATTGCACACCACTATAGTAATGCACACAATTTTCATAGCTTAGAATTCTAATACATAGAGACTAAGGTTGCTCAACCCAACCTAAACTTGACGAGAACCTAAATTGACTATGTTAGGTACGGTCGAATTTATGCAAAATTTCAATTGACAAAAAGTTTTAGGAAATAAAACTTAACCAAATTCGAGGTGGATGTTAATTTTCCATTAAGTAAACCCGACTTACAATGACTCTCTCTCTCTCTCTCTCAAATGGAACTCATAACTTTGTAACCATTTGAAGCAAAGGAACCGACAAGCCATCCATTAAAGCAACAACACCAACAATCAACTTAGCTAATTAAGTGGTCCATTTATGGGCATCCTTAATAGCCCAAGCTTGGCCTAGTTTCTAACATGAGGTTAAGGAGAGAATAGAGAGGTTCATTTCTTGAAAATCTGCGATTTTGATGGGAGGAAAGATTTAAACCCTGAACATTTCCATTGAAAATATTAGAAAGTACTAATTAAAATACAAATCTCTTGGTGAGGCTCATTTCAAATTACTTTTGTTATGAATTTGTGATCACATCTTAGGAAAAATTATTTCAAATTCATGTATTAATGATATTTAAATATACTAATGAATATTATTAATAGACTAACTTGTACTTTTGACACTTCATTCAAGTTTTCATAGTCAAAATATAAAATCTAAATCATTGTCATTTCTATCAAAAAATGAACCATACATAAGTTATTTAGATCTTTTATTCTTATTGATATGATAGGACTTTAATCTATTGTTTCCGTTTCATGATGCTATTTGTCCTTAAGTCATGACATCAATTAGTTTTTATGTATATGAGATTTGAACTCAAGTACTTTATTTGACTATAAGATATTTCACTAGTTAAACTAATTAAAAGCCGCAAGATACTCTAAGATTTAACCTCACATAAGAAGGCAAAATGTCATTAAATCATATACACCATTGACAGCTGGTCACTCATGGTTGCTTAGCTGTCATTACACATTTTTATATCTTTAGGCCTTGGCAAGCAGTGGTGATAGAGTTCAAGTTAGGTATTGTATGTCAATAATATTTTTCCAAACATATAATATTATTCTTTAAAAATTTTAAAAAAAATCCCACTATAAATAATTAAACAATAAGTCTAATGACACAAAAAATTTCATAAATTTCTTTAAAGTTTTACATGAATTGTTGTGAACAGTATATGATAATGGGTTTTACTAACGTATTCCTTAAGGGTATACGTTAGTAAATCATTTTAAAAAACTTTTTTATAAAAAAAATTACTAACTTCTTTTACAGATTTTTCAATTCACTTGATTTTTCAATTCCCTTGATGTGAAAGTGACTTGTATGGACAGAAAGAATCACAATATTATTCTGTGTTTGAGTTATGCATGTTGACACTTGACAAAGGATTGAGATCAGATACAATACTTAGGATATTGCATCTAATGCAATAGTAATACACTGTTGAGATTGAAAGCTTAAAAAAAAAAAATTTCAATCTCAACTATTGAATAAAAAAAATTTTAAAAAAAAGTTGAAAAAATAAAAAAATAAAAACAGTAAAAATTAATGTGAGAGAGTGTGGTGTAATTGCACCTAATATACTAGACACAAATCCAAATTTCCTAATGTAATTAAAGTTAAGAAATTTTTTATGAAAAAATTTTTAAAAAAAATGACTAACTTTTTTAACAGATTTTTCAATTCCGTTGATGTGAAAGTGACTTGTACGGAAGAAAAGAAACACATTACAATTCACACGTTTGAGTTATGCATGTTGACACTTGACAAGATTCCCGAAAAGCTGTAAGACAGACAATGCTCTTGAAGTTGCTGATGGGATTCTCAATGAAACAAAAACATTGACGGGTCATAATTTGCGATGATCTCTTACACCAGTCCCATGGGCAAGTAGATATCACAAATTCTGATATTTGTTTTTACATTCATACATTGAATACGTCTACTATAGCTTTTCATTGTTTACCTTTGCTCGCTTTATTCCCTGAAGCAAACAAGAATCTAGAATTCAGAGGAAAAAAGAAAAAATAATAATAATTATGCTAGCTAGAGAGCAAAGTCATTAAATCCATATTGGAATTTGACCAAATAAAAGCTCTGAGTCACTGTTTTTTTTTTTTTTTAATATAAGATAAAAATTTTACTCTAACTTAATTTAAGTGTATATTAATGAAAGCTCTCTCCTAGAAACTTGAATCCCAACTTTTACTATTTACATCCTACAAGTACTTATATTTATGAAATGATCATCGCACCAAGTATGTGCAGTGGTAGGTCACTGTTTTATATGTTCAACAAGTGGTTATTGGTCAAACAACAAGTTTAATAATTAAAAAAAAAAAATTTTAAAAACTAAGGTTATGTTTGGTATCCATTTTTGTTTTCTATTTTCAAAAACTTGTTTTTGGAAATATAAAGAAAAAACAATTTTCTTATATTTTTGAAATAAAAAAAAAATGTTTGGTTAGTTGAAATTAAAAAAAAATATTTTTTTGAAAAAAAAATAGAAAATACTAAAATATATTATTACTAGGATTTGAACTTTAATGCTAACTCATTAAATGAGACAGATTCATTAAATCAAATGCGTATTTTCATTGACTTTTGAAAACTAGAAACTAAAAACAGCATTTTACATGTTTTTAGTTTCCTTCACAAATTGAGTTTTAAGAACAGTTTTTGTTTTCTGTTCATTTTGGGTTGTCAAACAAGTTTTTTAGTCTCAAAAATTAAAAAAAAATAAAAAAAAATTTAAAAACAAAAAATAAGGGAAAAAACAGTTATCAAACATACCTTAAGCATTTCCTGTATAGGGAATAGATAAATTTCCTTACAAGTCTTGCGACACTGTGAGCTTGATATCTCATTGGCTTCCTATTACTATAACCCTGTTTACATTTTTCCTCCCATATTGTTATTTTTCATCAAAAAAAAAAACTAAGAATATTTATATGAAAAAAAGTTAAAAGTTGATAAATTAATTTAAAATACAACAAGATTACATAAAATATATGAGCATATAAAAGTATTAAACATTTTAAACTTTTGGCACACAAAAATTATAGCTCCTCCCAAATTTGAGTTGGTAAAAAAAAAAAAAAAAAAAGGCTGATTGGTGCAAGGATTATAATGACAATATATTCTTTCCTTGATTTAATTTTTTATTATAAAATTTGCTCTTATATTTACTAAAGTTTAAGATCATTCGTAGTTGTGAAGATTTCATTAGATTTATTTTTCTTCACTTTGGTATAAAATTTAGTAATTTATATTCAAAATAAATTTTTTTTCATAATTTTTATTACAAAATAATGATAGATTAAATATATTACATGAAAGATCTTGATTGAGCTTAACTTTGATAGGAGATACTAAGGGTGAGCTTGGTTCAGCTTTTTGAAACTGGGCTTTTTGAAAAAGTGGGGTTTTCAAAAAGTACGGTATGAAATTAGGTTTTTTGAAAAAAACTGAGTATTTGGTAAAAGCTATTAAAAAATACTTTTTGAAAAAATTGAGTATTTGGCTAGCACTTATAAAAGTGGTGGTTTGAGTGGTAAATTACCAAAAATGACAAAATGTGTGTATATATATACAAAGAAGTTTATTTCATACTTAGTATCAAGTATCAACTTCTTATTAATAATAATAATAATAATAATAATAATAATAATAATTACTTCATGTTAATAATAAATGACTATCTTAATAAAAGATTTTGTAAAAAAGTATTTGTCTTTAACATTTCTTTTTTTCAAAAAGTGTTATGTCTTTGACATTTTCACAATATTGTGAACTGGAGTTACTCAAATATATTCTATTCTTTTAATATATTTATTGGCACACCCCACACCCAACCCAACCCATTTCCCTTTTCTTTTTCCTTTTCTTTTTCTCTTTTTTCCTTCCATTTTTCCTCACCCACATGAACCAACCCTTCACCTTTTGTCTTCTTTCTTTTTCTCTCTCTACTTTCCTCCACATATTCAGCCACACAGCCCACACCCACACACTTCTTCACCTTGATCTTCTTTATTCTTTATCGCTATTTTTTTGTGGTCTTGTAGCAATTAATTTATCAAAGTGTTCTGGAACTGTAGATGACAATCTACCTTGACTTTTCAAAGGGTAAAATTGACTTTTTAAGAAAACACAGTGGGAATTTGGAAAATGAAAGGTGGCTTTCCAAAGAATAATGTTAAAACGCAACTGTGACTTTTGCAAAAGCTAGGACAGGTCAGGGTCAAGAAAATGCACAATCTTTTAGATTTTAAAACGTAACTATCTTTCAAAAGCTATCATACATACGTTCAAAAAGCTCATTTTAAAATTTCAGTTTCAAAAAACGTATTTTAGGTCAAGGTCCACTTTGTAAAAAATCAATTTTCATTTTCAATTATGAAGAAAGTCACAATGTACGTATCCATCGATCGATCAATTTGCATTTTTATCTTCTTTCGAGTTTGGACACCACTACCCAAAAGAGTTTGAATGTACTCTCGAAAAATGTTCTTCTAGATGGGCTTTATTTTCTTTCTCTTTATAAAAATCCAAGCAAATGTTTATAATAATTTTTACAGAAAGGTTAATAGGTGTGCACTTTTCCCAGCATTCGAAAAATACATATATTGGAGCGGAAACAATTTAGGTTGAAGATGATAAGATATATATATCCTGACGGGCCTACCTTAACGGGCCTGACGGGCCTACCTGACGGGCCTACCTTAATGGGCCTGACGGATCGGAACTGTTGGGCCTGTGTAAAGATTATCCCATGTGCTTTGAAGGCCCATCGCTGACAGACACAATAAGGGCCCATGATCCGAAATCTCTATCGCCTAGAAAAGCCCTAAGATCTGAAAATGGAAATCCTTGCTCACCACGCTCAGAAGAATTCGAAGTAGAGTCCCACATGGAAAAGATTTGGAGACCAAGAAGGAAAAGTCAACTCTATACCACTATAAAAAGACCTAACACCCTCGCAAATGGAGGTACGTTTTATGGACCCTCTCTAACGCTCTAGAGTGGTGAGAAGAATTCTAACTTGACCGTCGGAGAGTGTTTGGCCGGCACCACACCGGTGCTCTCTAGAGGTTTTTCTTTCGATTGCTTCTGTTGTGCAAGTTCGCTTTGAGTCGAGAGTGCGGTGTGACCTATTGGTGATAATTTTCGTCGTCATCATAGGTTATTTTGAAATTTTAGACCCGTTTGAAAGAGTAGTTTAACAACATATTTTCAGTTTTTAAATAATATTATTTATATTTTTATACACTTTTTTATCCATACGTATTTTAAAAAAATACAAACAATATTATTAAAACAACGTTACCAAATGGCCCTTACAATTTTTTCCCAAAATAATATCGTTATTAATTATGACATACAAGTATGAAGATAGATGCATATAAAACAAAAAATATATATATATTTTATTGCCTGATTACTTCACATAATATGAAAATTTTACTTCTTCTAGAAAAGAAAATATGGAAATTTCATTTTTTCAAAGACCAAAATGCAAAACTATTTATAACTAGGACCAAAAAGAGGAGAATTTTTTATACGTGCTCAGATATGAGTTATCTCTTTCACTGACATGTGGGCCCACATGTTAATGAAAGAGAGGTCTCATAGACTGGGTGCACAAAATAACTTTCCAAAAATAGACACTAATGTCTTATACGCCGAGCGTACAAGATAACTTCTCCAAAAACATACTCACTAATATCTTTATACGCCAAGTACAAACATAAAAATCAACCAAGCTTGGGGATTTTCTTCCATAAAAGGGGTCCAATTTCAAGATATAATTTTCTGGTTGAATTAACCCATTTTCAATTAACAAGTACGTGTGTTAGCCAAAAAGAAAACCTTGTGTCCCCTCCTCATCAATT
Source organism: Quercus robur (assembly GCF_932294415.1). Lineage (NCBI taxonomy): Eukaryota > Viridiplantae > Streptophyta > Magnoliopsida > Fagales > Fagaceae > Quercus > Quercus robur. The sequence goes on from NC_065538.1 coordinate 6,122,914, forward strand.
TGTGGCTTTTTAAAAACATTGTGGTTCACCCATGGCATCTCACCTCACGTTGTACGTATCAACATATTGGATTTGGTAATTTACTCAAAGAGTATTGAAACTTGAACTAGATTAAGATCAAGAGCAAACAAGAAACTCTCCAAAGCTAACTTGAATTTCATGCAAGATTTAAGAATCATTGAATCTCAACAACCACAACTCAATTATAACTTTCTGCTAAACAAATGTCAGCCATAATGTGTGACACGTTAGTTTGACCTTTTATTTGTCTTTGAGAAAGTTTAGAGACGCAACTTTTGTATCATAACTTGTTACAACTCGAGTGGTGGAAAAAAAATTATAAATCCATGTAAAAATAATTGTCTATTACTCATAATCAACCACTTTAATTAGTTGCAGCAACCATCATAGTCGTAGAAGAGCTATGTGTCTTATATTTGATACTCAAATCCCCTAATTTTACAATAAACCTAGGGGCATTGAAAATGTCACCCCTAATTGCTTTGTGTTTCGTGGTGGTCCATATGAGGGTGTGAATTTTATAGGAGAAGCCTATGCTATAAACACCAAATTTTGCATCCATATTTCACAAATCCCTTTTGTTTTGCTGTAATGGCTGCACTTTGGGCCCTCCCTGAGATGGTCCCAGCCTTGATCTCTTCCTTAGGCCTAAAACCACGTCTTTGTGGAGGTCGATGCTCTTTTTGTTGTTTTTTGTTTTTGTTTTTTTCCACATCCTGACATCATGAGCATAACATGATTGGTGTTGTTTAATGCAATAACATGATACTATCAAGAAACCAAGTGCAATAATAGCACATGGGTCTGTCCCGCAGGAGCCTGGATGTTTCAAATTTGAAAAACGTAGTAGGATGGTACTATTAATATTCGGCCACATTGAAATATATTGGCCACATATTTGGACCATGGTCCATGGGCTTGGAAGATGACAGGAACATCACTGTGCCTAGGTTCCAGCTTCCTGGACCAGCTTTAATTCTTCTGGGCCCTGCCCTGGGATTTGAGATTTATAAACATCCTAAGATATTAAAATTTGTTGTCATAGTACCCAGAAAATGAAAGGCATTTATTCTACTGTTCATTTTGTTGATAGTATATTATAGCTTTTAGTTCTTCAAATATGGACCTTGTTTGATTTGGGATTTGGGTCCCTCCAACTTAAAAAGTTAATTTTGATCTTTCACATTTTTAAAATGTAACATCTTAGTAATCCCTCAATATCGTTGGATTCTCTTAATGAGTTTGACTAATGGCTATTCATAATACTACAAACATGTTCCTTTCTTAAGTATTTCTATGGGGGAAAGGAAAAAGAATCGGAAAGGGAGGATTTGAAAAATCCTATTGATTATATTGATGCCCTCCTTCTTCGAGAATGTACAAAACTTACGTATTTTTTCTATTTCTAAAAAAAGAGTAAAAAAAAAAAAATTAAGTGAGCGTTTGGATCCGCTTATTTTGCTGAAAACTGAAAACTTATTGCTAAAAATATTGTAACAAAATATTTTTTATTGCCAAAATTACTATTCACCCATTTTTATCACTTGGCTGGTCCATGAACAATGCCATGGACCAACCAAAAAAACGCAACCTCCACAAATGCAAACGCAGCCGCTCAGAACAAACGCACCCTAAATCAAAATAAAATAGAAGAGCCCAGATTCTAAATGAATGAAAACATGATTGAATCGGTTACCTATCACTAAAATACCCCTAGAGGGGGATAGGGAGTTGAACAATGATTTTTTGTGCTGTCAAAGAGTTGAACTATACCTGCAACAATGTGATTATTGTATATAAATGGATCTTTTGTCGAACAAAAAAATTGTTCAAAATTTCAGAGGTTCAAATCCTTCCATCCTAGAGCATACCTATTATATATATTATATAAATCATATATGAATAAAGATTTTTTATTTTATATGAAAATAAAAGATATTTTCCTATAAAAAAAATAAAAGATATTTTTTTAGATACAATAATATTTCATACTTATGGCGTTCATTTTAAGATGATTTCTTTTTATTATCAAACTAAGATACCAACTGGTTTTTAGTGTAAATGAGGATTAAATCTCAGATTTCTTATTCAATAATAAAATACTTTACCAATTGAGTTAATTGAAACCTACAAAAACTTACGCTCTGTTTGTTTCGCTAAAAAACCTTCTATAAAGATAGTTTTCCACATTTTCCAGTGTTTGGTAGCACACAAAAAACCTGGTCAATGGAAAACTATCTTTGGTCAACAGAAAACTCTAATAAAAATAAGGCTTATTTTCTATAGGTTGTTTTCCAAAATTTTTTTTTGGAAAACAATCTCTCTCTCACGCATTACATCTCCTATAAATATTATCTTCGTCTATAGCCGTGGGAAACATAATTTTTTGGCGCCTTCTCTCTCTCATGGTAAGTTTTCTCACTTTTTCTCCCTTCCCTTTGCTTTTTCTCTCCTCACACCCTCATTGTCACTAACTCTGGTCTCTCCTCTTCCCATAGATCTCTCTCTCTATCTCTCTTCTCTCTTTTCTCCATATTTCTCTTCCCCTCTATAACGCAATTCTCTGATTAGATTTTTTTTTTTTCCTTCACTGATCGGTCAATAGCTCCAACTTGCAAATGAGAACAAATTTGCAGTGGTAATTATTTCATTCCTCTCTACCAAAATCCCAATTCTTTGCTTTGAATTTCAAGCTCGATTTTCTTTTTTCTCTAAGAAATTTTCGATTTGATGGATTCCAGGCAAAAGTTAATTCTTTTTCGTACATAAAGTGCAAAAAAATAAAAAATAAAATAAAAAGAAGAAGAAGAAGAAAGAAAGAATGAAGTAAAAGATGAAAATTTTAAACATGGTACCTATATTGCTCTAAATTGCTTTTACATGGGACAATCTTTACTGTGGACTAATAATATTGTTATATAATGAATGATAATTGTTTAGGAGAATTGCATTTGTTGGCAAATACTTTTTTTGTTGGCAGATACTATGCAGTAATGATATATTATACAGTACATTATGTAAATACATAATTTATAAAAATATTGGAGACTTGTGGTTGACCATAGTAGACAATTAGTATACCAACAAAAAGAGTAGACAATTAAAAGTTATTGTTATTTATATTTATTGAAAATGTATTCCCTTGTCAAATTTATATATGTATATATAGACAAATGGTTGATATATGTGTGTGTGTGTGTGTACGTACGTTATTGTCTATATATATGAGCAAGATGAGTAGTAGAGATCATGAGAATTTGACAATTAATTAATTTTGATTGTATCTATTGTCAAAATTTTAGTATGAAAACCAAATTCATTATTGGTTTTTTATTTATAATGATTACATTAGTTAGTTTACATAATATACATGTTTTAAATTATAAAAGAAATAATTTTTGAAAAATTGCATACCAAATACTAAAAAACATTTTCAAGCTCATTTTCAAGGTTGTTACCAAACACTGGAAAATGAGACAGTTTTCTAGAAAATGCTCATTAGAAAATGAGTAATTTTCCAGAAAATATTAATGCTGAAACAAACAGAGCGTTATATCTTTAAAGGTGTAGCATGGCTTCTTTTCCAAAGAGTCCAAAACAAACAAACAAAAAATTAAAAAAGGTAGAAGATAAAGCAAACACAAAATGATAGTCAGGGAGTTTTTTTTTTTTTTTTTTGAATGATTCAAGAGATGAAGTTTAGTTGGAGTGACTTTTGGTATTCTTTGCCTCTCTTTGGAAGAAATTAAAAATAAAATAAAATAAAATAAAGTACAAATATGACTAAAAAAATAATAATAATAAAGGATTTTATTCATTTGGTATATCTTATTTTGATAGGATAAAAATAAGATAGGGTAACTTATAACTTACCTACTTATAGTTTGACTGAAATTTAAGTTACCTACCTGTGATTTGAAATTTGACAATTTACCCACCTGAGGTTTGATCAAAATTTAGGTTGCCTACTTGTGGTTTGAAATCCCATGATACAAGTATTCCGCTGGATTTTTTTTTTTTTTTTTAATCTTATTTGATTTTGTATTTTTTGTGTTTTTGGAGGAAATAGACATAAAAGTAAAGCAAAATTACATATTTAACTCTGTTTTTAACAAAGATAGTTTACGGAATTCTAACTGAGCTAATCTCAGGTAGGTAAAATATCAAATTTCAAATCACAAATAGACAACTTAAATTTCAGCCAAACCAAAAGTAGGTAAATTGTAACTTGCCTGATAAAATAAGTTTAATTATACTGTACTTAAAGAAAAAGTAAAACTTTATTCCCTACTCTCAACAATTGAATTGAAAAAAAAAAAAAAAAGTGAAACTTTATTGAGTTTACTTAATAAGTACTGGTTAGGCAAGCTTATAATTGCTACATGATTCATCTAAGGAAGAGATTAAATCATAGATCTAGCTTTGAAAGTTAGTGAATGATCTCACTAAAATACATATATAAAACTTTCCAAGACTTGCAATTGCATTTGTATTCACCATTGTTGAATTGAGTCTATGCTTCCAAAGCCCCTTCTCATGAGTGATATATATATATATATATATATATATATATATTATGGATAACAATTCAATAGTGACATTAGTTTCTAACTCAATCCCATATGTGCATTTTGATGAGCACTTTAGTAATTTTCTTCTTAATTAAAAGAACAAAGTTTCTCTCCAAACTAGTTTGGAGAGAAACTATTCAAACTTCTCATATATCTCTTTTTTTGTGTGTGAATTTTGAAAATCTAACCATTGAATTTCATGTTCCTTATGTTCTTAACATGCATATCAAATTTCGTTCAAATCGGATGTTATTTACTATTCGATCAATAAACTTATTTGTTATACATAATTTTAAATCACAAAAACTTGAAATTTTAACATTTGTTTGATGACATAGCAATTGATTTTTGAATTTCTTGAAATTTTGCAAGCATGAAGGATAGAATAAGAACATACAATCTAGCAGTTAGATTTTCAAAATTCACAGTCGATATAAAAATATACAAGAAGTTTGAAGAGTTTCTCTCCAAACTAGTTTGGAGAGAAACTTTGTTCTAATTAAAATTTGATCAAAATATAATTATACTTTTTAAAAAGAATAAAATAAAGTAATACTTTAAGAATTATATCAAACAAATAAACTAAAAAAATAAGAAATTTTCCTCGAAAAAAAAAAAACTATGGACAAAAAAATTGCCTGGACCACTGGACCACCATTATTTGTCACTTTTTCTTTTATTTTTGCCTGTAATACTTCAGAAGCTGATTCCTCACATTGGGAACGTATTTGAGCCAGACAAAATCATCATAATCATATTAATTATACCATATCTTTTTGTTTAAGTCTGCTAGCTACCAAAAAATAGAAAATAACGTCACTTTGTACTTATGAAAAGGGAAGATCATTTTCTTTCGGGGTCAAGGACAGGTGAAATAATACAACGTAGTACAATAAAAATCATAGGGACCAGTCCATTATTTGCATAGAGCTGGGCCACCTGGCACATTTGTGGCCCAAACTTTTTTGGGAATGCTCTAGGATATTTTGATTATTTTCCGACAGGGTTACATACACTAGAGAAAATGTCTCTTGCAACACTATACGTAGGAATGTACACGGATCGGATTTGTGCCCAATCTGCACCCGATCCGATTAGATCAAGTAGAAAATAATTAGACATGTCATCGACCTACAAGGAAGATGGGTTGGACGGATCAAATTCTTGTTGGGTGGTGGTAGTTTCGAGTTTGATTAGTTCCATCTATTTCACGGATCTTGGACAACCCTAACTAAACCATTAGTCCTCAAAGTGAGGCTCAAATCATACTATAACTTAAGTCACTTGAGAAATTGCATGAGACTTATCTGTCATTTAAGCATTCTTTAATTAGGGGTAGGAAGCTACTCAAGTCGAGTAATTATTAGGTACTCTTGAAGCACGGTGATGTAGTGTTCTCTACTATCATATTCATCGTGGATTCTTCTAATTAAATTTATACTGTGATCTATTATGAATGTAAGAGGAAGGAGTATTACGTCACTTAGTTCCAAGAGCACCAAGTAATTTTCCATTAGAGTCATGCTCAAGTAGGATAGTTAAGATTGATTGCTTCTTTACTTCTTTTTTTATTTGTTAACAATGAGTTTAAAATCACAAAAAAAAAAAAAAAAAAAAAAAAATTCATAATTGTTGAGGTGTCAAATTATTATTGGTAAATTAAAAAAGTTACGTAAATGGTGGTTCAAATGCAAAGTAGTAGAAACCTATCAATTCAATTGTCATAAAAATGATTTTTTTTTCTTTTTTTTTTTTTCCACAGAGAGAGAGAGAGAGAGAGAAAAATGATTGACTGAGAAATAAGGATATGTGTTTCTTGGGCCAAAATGGGAAAATGCCCTTTTCAGAAAACAATTTAGCAATTTGTTAATCTTTTCAAACTATTTAGTAAAATGCTCCTGTTTTGAAACTCAATTTTAACAAAATCGAGTTCTGTGTAAAGGCCTGATTGGTAGGAGGATTTTTGTTTTTGTTTTCAAAACAGTACAAAAAATATTTCAAATAATTAAACTTGAAACTAGTTTTCAAATAATAATTTTTATATTATACGTGTTTAGCTATCATTTTTAAAACAATTTTCAAAATACTAAAAACAAAAAATATTGTTGGGAGTCCATTTCTATTTTTGAGATTTAAAAAATATATATTTATAAAAATTAACGTGTTGAATCTGTAGATTACTTTTTTGTGTAAATAATGATAAGTGAATAGAGCTCATCATGTTTTTTTTTTTTTTTTTAAATGATAAGTTTCAAATTTAAAGTGTAAGAATTCTTTTTGTAATAAAGATAAGCTCCTTAATTTAAAAGATAAGAGTTTTGACAAATATGTGGGGTCCATTATTTTTAATTTATTTATAATCATATCATTAAAAACATTTTTTGTATCCTAAAAACACTCATTTAGCCATTTTCAAATTCAAGTTCTAAACTAGAAAAATAAGATAAAATTTTTGAAAACTGTATTTAGAAAATATTAGTCAAACAATGAATTCAAGTGTGGTACTCACCATTTTCTAAATTGTTAAACAAAAAAGCTATATTTAAATATTCTTACCAAACAAGCCTTGAAACTAAATATTCTCAAAATTAAGTTCTGTGTTTTTTTTTTTAAATAGAACTTGACATTAGTAAGATCGAATTCCACTTAAATTTTCAAAAAAATTTAAGTGACAAAATATCAAATTAAACTTGTAGCTTGATTTTGTTAAAATCGAGTTTAAAAAATATGCACAATTTGCTAGGAAACTTCAAAACACGATTATTTTGCTAAATTATTTTCTAAAATGACATTTTCCTACTCTGGCCGTTTCTTGACACCAAAGTCAATGCCACTGATGGTAACCCAGGACAATAATTTGAGCAAGTTGACATAAAGGTCTAATCCCAATAATGACGATTAAATAGTACGTCCTTATCTGTTGGGCTTCATGGACCACCTAACCAAAAAAAAAAAAACTGGGAGAGATGAATAAAAGCAAATAAACAATGCAAAAAATGCTATATTACCCTCAAAAATCAATATATAAAAATATAAATAGTTACATTTTAACATTTTCACAATATTTTTTTTAAAAAAATTCTTAAATAGTTTGTTATTATTAATTTTAATTAGAATTAATTTATCACTTAAATTATTTTTTTTCTACTCATAACAATCATTAATCATTTGCTATTTAAAATTTATCGAAAAAATATAATGAAAATGTTGTTATCCTAACATCTCAAAACAGAATCAGAGACCATAGTGTGTTGCTCTTGTGCCATGGTGATGAGTTTGGCTAACATTTTCCATATTAGCGACGTGGATTCAAGGGAATTGTTCATTTGAGAGAGGCAAGTAATTAAATGCAAATGCAAATGAATGGACCAACCAACGCCTTGGGAGTTGGGGCCATTTCCCATGTGATTGGAAAGATAAGTACCGCGGGGACCATTCCCAAGTGTTAGGAAGATGACATTAAGATTCCAAAGTGTATAACTTCACTCATTTACATGCACGTGACATGTAGATTGTCCACGTGTTGTTTAAGTCACGTTCAAGTACGTACTTGTAAAAAAAAAAAAAAAAAAAAAAAAAAAAAAAAAAGCTATAAAAATCAATAAGTAGATGAACCGTATTTTATCATTTTGTTGTCACATCAACCTTCAAAAGTTAAATGAGATTCTTTTTAAGAAGAAAATTCACCTCTAAAAAATTTTAGAGCAAAAAGTTAAGTAAATATAACAAACTAGTTGCTAATTTATGGTATGCATGAGTAAATTCAATATATTTATTTTTATACATTAGAAATAAATAAAATGTAAATTAATTTCAACTTAATCCTGATATGATATAATATATGTTATTTGTTGTTTGAGACATTGCTGTAATTCATAGAGAAGACATATGAACAAATAAATTAAGGGTTGATAGTAACCTAAGAGTTACCATTAGGTTTATATAATAATTTTCATGTTAAATTTGCAATAATTTTAACAGAAACTCACATATAAATAAATATAAATATAATTTTTTATGCTTATATGCTTGAATCTTTGTATGGTTGCACATTCTGCGTCCAAAGAGCAACAGTAGTTATTTTCAAGCCCCTAACAACATTCTTCCTTTTATGGTTCCTTAAATACTTCCAAAAGTGCAGCTCACATGCCTTGACAAATAAATAACTTCTTATTAACTTTCTCAAGAAGTTACAAAGACCTTCTCGTGAAAATGTCCACTTAATAGAATAACAGTCTTCTTTAATTTTACCAATATTCCATAGTTGAATTTAGTAAGAAATCATATTAAAGACATACACCATCTTTCCCGCAATGAAAATCCAAAGATATAATTACTCAAAAAAAAAAAAAAAAAAATCCAAAGATATAAGCATGTGGCTTGAAAATCATTATCTAAAGGATTGCCAAGTCTTTCATTTTTTTATGTCATGGAACCTTATCAAGATAGGGCCTTCAGGATTGTTATATCTTTTAGGAAAGAATATATTGAGGACACACCTAACACTAAATGTTTTTTTTTTTTTTAATAAAGATTTTAGATAGGAAAATCAAAACTTGTAAGCTGAATCTTAAGATCTCTATGTTAAAATTACCACAATAAAAAAAAAGAACGTAAAATCTCAACAAAATATGTATTAAAAAATAATTTGTGCAGTCGGAGGGGGTAAAAAGCATCGAATGCATTCACATTTGTCGAGCTGACAATGAAAATAAAAAGACCTAGATTGTTCTTGTAGAAGATATCATCAATTTGAATTAAATTGGAGGAATACTGACCTTAAATGGTGTATATATTAGTTTGTCATTGTTGATGTCCACTTTGGCAAAAAAGCCCAATAACAAGAAAAAGCCCAACATATGAAAAGGGTAAACTAAGAAGAGCTAGCAAAATAAAGAAAACCATTAAGCTCAAATGGTAGGAATAATAGTCCACAAGTCTAGAAAGTAGTAAAAAATGCCACAAAGAAAGTGTGGTGGGCCTTTTTGTGGTTAAAGTGGGCTGAGCTACCTCCTGCGGTATTGGGCCCGAGTATTCTAAGTAAGGGAGTTGAGACCGGTCCAACTGCAACTTAATTTGGTCTGGCTTGTGCGCAAACTATGTCTCGTTTGTCAGGAGCACGCTTACGGCAGGCAGAACGTGGTGCTTATCCTCTGTTTCTGCTGCAGAAGTAACTTTTCTCCAGTTTCTGCCGCAAAAGGAACTTTTCTCCAGTATCTGCCGCAAAATGAACTTTTCTCCAGTTTTTGCCACAAGACTGACTTTTTTGCTATGTACCAAAACTTTCTGTTGTGCAATAAAGCTTCCTGTTGTGCAATAAAGCTTCCTGATGTGCAATAAAGCTGTCTGCTGTGCTTTAAAGCCTTCTGCCGTGCAATAAAACCTTTTGCAATGTGAATGACTACTCTTCATTTTTACTATAAAAATACTTTTCTACTTCCTGCACATAAACAAATCTAAAGCCCAAAGAAAATACCTATCAAACAAATGTTAGTTTAAATGGGTTAGCATATTCTCATATATATACATACATATATGAGTATATATACTTATACGTATTCACATATACATATATAAAATATATTTTGCAAAACATGAGAAATAAGATATATGTATATATATACTTATGGTAGGATAATGATTAGTTTGTGTCAACAGTGAAACACGTAATAACAAATAAAGAAGAAAGCTTCCGCAGAAAAGGTTTAGCTAGCATAATAGCTAACACGGTACATATAATGAAAATGTGCTACAGCAGAATAACTAGTACAAAAAGTAAAGATACCACAGCAGGACAACTGATGCAGCAGACATGATAAAAAATGTGTTATGGCAGAATGACTAAATACAGCAAATATAATTTATAATAAGAGAAATCAAATATATTTGCAATCAAAATCAAGTATTGAATCTTCCCATAGGATAAGTAAACCAAGAAAGAACCCAAACCCCAACTCGAACAACCTTGTCATAGGCTTTTGCCATCAAAGTTGTGCATTTTGGAAAATAGGTCTAAATGGCTACTAGTTATTACTTTTGAGGACATCAAAGAGTGGGTTTGCTAAAAGGGAGGGAAAAGATGGTCTATTGATGCATGCCCCTATTCCTGCCGTATTTTCTCTCTTTGTTTTACCACTTTCTTTCTTTCTCTTCGTTCTTTCTTTACTCTTAGTTTCTTATTACTCTCCTGCCGTGGGTTGTTCCCCTTTTTTGGTCTTTCCTTTTCCTGGGTACCTCTCTTTGGGTGCTTACTACTCTCTTACAATGGGTTTTCCCCCTTTAAGTGCTTCCCTCCATTGGGTCTCCCTTTTTCAGTGTTTTTCTTTCTTTCCCTGTTTTTCCTTTTCTTCCTCTGTTTTTCCTCCTCCATTCTGTCTCCTCTTTTTTTCTACCTGGTTACCTTCCTTTTATAACAAACTGATTCAATGAGATTTCTCCCTTTTACCCCTAAGGCTTCACCAACTGTTTTTGGTTTGTTGTGGGCATCCTTTCAAGAGTACCCACTCACCCATTGGTTGCCCAGACCACTGCCATTGTTCAGTTCATGTCTACTGTACCACTACCCATCTCACGACAAAATTCTCTTTTGTTTGTTTCTGCTGTATACCTCTACCTCACTACCTAGCTCTATGGCATGCATCAGATGGTCCCAACCATTTATTATTTCTTTTGGGTAAGATACCATCCCAGCAAGATATATTCCCCAAAAGAAGTCACGGCAGGAAACCAAATATAAACCCCCTTTTCCCCCCACCACCAAACCACGCCCTCTGAATCCCCTTGACCATGGGCCCACCTCCTTTGTATTGACTGGGTACAAGTTGGTAGTGCCCTAGCCCTTCTGTGCTTGCTCCACTGTCTTCTGTGTTTGTCTCCCACGCTGTTTCTGCCGTATCAGATTAGCTTTGTTTTGGTCTACTACGTGTTTTGTCTTATTTCTTCACGCGTTTCCTGCTACGTTTGTCATTTTCCTTTGATTTGGCTTTTCTTTCCTTCACGTGATTCCTACTGCTGACACTTCCTGCCGTTTCTTGTTTCTTTTCATCGTGCTTCTTCATATCAGTTTTCACGTCTATCCTTTTATACAAAAGAATTTGGGCCTTTGTGGGCCAGATAATGTTGACTGGATCAAAAGAGTCTTGGGCCCAATTTGTCTTTTTCTACCGAAGCCATTCTACGAGGGAACTGTATTATGCAGCAGATCCGTATTCTGCTGCAGATTTGTATTCTGTGGCAGATTTGTGTTTTGCTGTAAATTGCTTTTACTTGCATTTATTTCTTTGGACCTTTCTTGCTCTTCGGTCTTCTTGGTGGGTCTTTGGGCCTTGCTTTTTTCATTGGGTTTTCTTCCTCATAGGCCTTTGGGTATAGTTTTGCAAAAATGGGCATCAATAGAAAGCAAACGGACCCAAGGGAGCCCAGAGAAGGAAGTAGTAAGCCCATTAAAATCATATGGAATGGGAAGCAAGCAAAAATGGGCCTAATGGGCCCAAAGAAAGGAATTAGTAAATGGGGTTGGTGCAAAGACCAACAAGCCTCAGAAGTAAAAAATATGGTAATTGGGCCAAGGAAGCCCGAAAGATTTAGCAAAAGTCCATGGGAATATAGGATTGGAATGAGCCGAGAATGCCCAAAGGAATGAAGCGGACCGAGGATGCCCAAATGAATAAAATAGGTCAAGGAAGCCCAAGATAGTGTGAGAATTAACCCAGCAAAAGTATTGGGCAACATGAACTAAGTAAAGAAAAAGTATATGGCAGGCCCAAAGGAGGCCCAACAAGCATAAGTTGAGTGATAACATGGCAACAGCAATGGAATGGCATGGCAAAAGTGTCAACCGACCCAAAAACTAAAAGTAAGAGAAGGCAAAGGCTGGATTGAAGAAAGAAGAGCCCATGCCCAAGCAAAACCCAGCCCAAGGAGAAAGCGAGATACAAAGAATGAAGACCCAGTGACTCATCCACGCCACAAAGGGTTAAAAAAATGAGCAGCAAGACTACAGCAAAGACCAGATAAACCCACAGGCAATGGCAAAGGCATGAACAGCAGACAAGCCATGGACTCACATGAAAGTAGAGCATGCACAAGGCTTAGGCACCATCCACTTGTACCCAACCACTACAGGCGCAATGGGCCATAGGTCAGAAGTAAGAGAGAGTATGGTCTAACTGTGAGGAGAAGGGGAAGTCTATTCTAAGATTCACACTCAAGCTTTTTTGGAGGAAATGTCCTGTTGGGATGACATACCATCCAAAAGAGGGAAAGCTGAGTTGGAATCACTAGATACATGCCATAGGAGTTAGTAAGAGAGAATACCCCAACCCTTATCTGGATGGGAATGCCACGAAGAGAAAGAAAATAAAACAAAACTCTTTTGTCTAGAAATGGAACATGGTGCGGCCAACATAGGGTAGTGGTGCTAGCTGAATAGCCAACAGACCAGGGGGCGGCCTAGAAAGGACACCCATACCAGGTCAAAAGTAGTTGAAGGGTAAAACAATAAAACTTATCACGACAAGCAATATAAAAGAGCCTTAGCTATACACAATAACAAGAGGAGCAAGTAGTAAGGAGCAAAAGCAAGAAGTAAGAAGGAACAAGTGAGAGAACAGCGAGAAAGAAAACAACAGAAAAACAAAGAGGGTAAAAAGTGAAGTGAGAAAATAAGAGTGTGATAAGGCATGCACCAATAGGCTATTCTCTTCTCTCCCTCTCAATAGCTTACTTTCTAGCAAGTTAAAGGACTTGAGATTAAGCCATTTAAATCCATTCTTTCAAAGTAGACAATTTATATGGCAGAATTTCCCTGTGAGATTGCCCACATTAGAGACTGGTTCTCTTCTTGGACTTAAATCTGCTAAGGAACTAAGCACAGCAAACTAATCCCCCTTCCCCTCTTTTATTGTGATTGATTAAGCATTAATATTGTTCCTTTCTTTTTACCTGTTTTTGCTAACTTATTCCTGCTATATTCATATAATCGTGTTTTCTTATTGAGAAAGTTGTTCAAATATTATCTTTCGTTGGCAGCAAACATGTTTTTCTTATCCTGTTATTATTATGTGCCTTCTGCCATAACATTTTTGTGACCGCATCATCTGTCGTGGGCACATGACCAAGATCTCAGCAAAAAGGGGTCCTAGGTTGTGCACAAGCTGGCTTGAGGTGAGTTTCAATTGAGTCAGTCCCGACTCTCCTACCCCAAAACTATTGGGCCACAACGTGGCAGGAAGCAGTCTAGCCCAGAAATACATAAAGGCCCACCACAACCATTAACTTGGTGATCAAACGTGTATATCATATTACTATCTACGTACTTAAATATGTAAATCACTACTGTGGTGACTTTTGAAAGGAGATAGGGTATAAGAATTTGGTCATCAGAAAAGATTTGGTTTCTCTAAATACCAAAATTGTAAAAGCACCAACCTCGATGTTACCTTGCGGTTACTACATTTTCATTTTAATATTGATTGCATTCATGTATGCCCATAAAAGTTTGCTCAATAAATGTCTCATTTGTCTAACAATTGCTACACAGGCATGTTGTAATTGTGTTCATTATCGTGATGAAACTCAAAGGAATTGATGGAAGTCCTGGAGCAAGTGGTTTAATTTAATGCAATGCAAATACTTCAATTATCACTGCCATTAATCATGCCACATAGGCAAAAATCATGCATGTCATTGATTTCCATTACTAAGGTTAGTAGGACTTAATGAGGACCCTTTAAATTTAATCGAGAATCAAACACTAAATTGAAACATCATATATCAATAACTAAAATAACTGCTTGTCCTTGAAATTCCTATTCCACAGCTCTTGATGAGGAAATGGATCAACACTGAGACATTGAGCACAGTCAGGCTTCAAATGGCCTTAAAAGCTGTTGAGCCAGTGCAAGAACAAATTAGCATCCAAAACCCATCCAACCATATTCTGTTTATCAATTACAATACAAAATAGATCCCCAATCCTAAACATATGAAAATTTTCTCTAAAAAATCTAGAATACAAAGCCCAACCAACTTGCTTGGTTTTATGCAGTTGGAGGCACGAGCTCAACTTATGGAGGTGGTATAACATGTTTCCACAGCGGAAATATAAGATCATTTTTCCAACTTATGGGCAATGAATTATCACCTCAACCAAATCATCATGCATCTAAATATATAACAATGTGGAAGGATGGTCAACTAATATGATCCCTTCCAACCAATTTTCATGTCTTTGATAGTTGCTAAGTAATTACAGCTGTGATACTACTTTTGGCAATCTGTATTTGTTTGTCCAACCTGTGATACAAAGAAATTAAAGATTAGTACTTTATTTTAGCAGGACAGGAAAGAATTTTTAAAGGCATGCATGCTAGTTAAAAACAAATATCACCCAACACATAATGGTAGGATTTGTCGATCCATAAAGTATTAGTTCATAAGGTTTATTCCAAAGGCAGTCTCTAGTGGGCCTCTACACGCAGATTTAAGTAGGACAATGCCCATATGCTTGCTTCTTGAAAATGCACCATTTTAACAAATAGTAAAAACCATGCAACAAATTGTGATATGGGTTCCTTCAATATTCACATGCTGCATGCAACTTCAGGTCCTATGACAGTTACCATCTGAGAGAGAAGGCAATAAGTTCACTATCCAAATGCCGAAAAAACTTACCAATGAGGTCCATGCAGTTATTCCCAATCTTTGTGAAGACCAAACAAGAATTGAGAGTCCATATCCATTAAAACCGTGTCATCTGCTGTAGCATTTGGGGACTGGTTGATTGGGAAACCAACTGCTCCGAACTCAAGGAAGGTCGCACATGGTGGTTGACACCAACTGGGTTACCAAGTCCCTGTCTTATAATCTCTTTAGGATTACTCATATTTGTTTCAGAGTGTTGGGATCCCATCAGTGATCGTATCTGAAAAAAACCACTAGTGTAAAAAGACGAGGTGCCAAATAGAAGGATTCAGGTCAAACATAAGTAAAGATACTCAGAACTTACATAATCAATACGCTTCTTGTGGAGATCACTTGATAACTGCAAAATATAAAATTGAGGAATCAAAATATATTTTTGAATTGTTATTTCTCTTTTTGGTAAATTAAAAAAAAAAAATGGTGAATACACCCAATATGATACAGTATTTCAAGTATAGCAATCTGAAAAACAAATGGAGGATGCTTACAGGTTTGCTTCGGCACTTCCGCTCTTCACTTGAATATCCTGGAACGTTCAAATTCCAATTTTTCTCTGCACATTATTTCCATGCATTAGATTTATTGAGGTTCTACTTGCTTCACTTAAGACATTGAATCAACACGTTTTGCAATGAACTCTTTTCATCAATATATTTAGCCCTCTGTGGCTATGCTATCATTTCATTCATGCATTTCATGTTTGCCTGGAGTTTGCTCCACATAAATATTGCCAAAATACACCCTAACATCAACCCCTCAAGCCTCTTATATCTTCTTGTTTAATCACATCAGAGACAAAGTCAAAAAGAGAATAAAATGCAAAAATTGAGTGCATAATCATATTTTCGCCCCAAAAACACCTTTTTCTTCTTCTAACCTCTCTTGATGGATACCTTCTTATGTAAGGTCAGTTTGAGAAAGGGAGGTTGGTCTCCTTATAATGGGTCTTAAACTTGATATTTGGATTCTATAAAACAGACTACTCAGAAAATTGCCACAAGTGAAAAGACAAGCTATTCTATATTATAATGTATGCCAAGAAAGAGTTATGGATCAAATGATAGGATTAACTAATATAGGTCTAGCTGGCTGGCAAGGGATCGCCTCCCAGTCAAAGGAACTTCATTTTGCAACAAAATAGGAGGAAACCATTAATCCAGTTTTGTGAAATCATTAATCCAGTATTTCCATTTTTTATTTCCTACAATCTGTTATCTCTTCTTGTTGATTTTTATGTAATTTTTTCAAGAACAATTTGTTCACCATTGTAAACAAGATGTACCATTTTCAATAAAGCTTCTATTACCTATCAAAAAGAAAAAATCATACTAATATCTATACCAATGCAGCTTAGTACTCCAGAAGATGGTTTTATGTAGTTGTGACAGAGAGAGACAGAGAGAAAGAGAGAGAGGTAAATTGGCAAATGGGAAAAGAAAACTCAAGTTGGTTGACATAATGGTGGACACCGGACAGTTGCCAAAGACTGACTCTTTATAATCTTGGCCCTATTCCATGTTATACTTTCTCTCGACTCACCAAATAGTGAGAGACGCAGATGACCTTCAAAAGAATAACTTACAACCAGAACAGGTATACCAAAATTGCAAACATGCCCATGGCAATGAAAAAGTGGAGACAACTGTTCAACATCCACCCTCCTTTGCAGTGCATGCAAATGTTTCCACTACAACCAAAGTTCTAAAAAGTGAGCAACTGTTCTCTGGTGTGCATATTTAATAAGAATTTTCTATATTTTTTTGACAAAGAAAAGTAGTATTTGGCAATAGAAGTATAAATAAGATGTTTATATGAAAGAACTTTATATTTTCCATAGCACTTTAATTCACCAACAAATCAGCATGCAGAATCAGAAACTTCTTCAAGTCACTCTGAGGTAGGACAAATTAGGAAATCTGTCTACGTATGTTCATGGGGCGTTTAGGGTTAGGAAAGAAGAAGAAATAGAAAGAAACTAGGGCTGTGTGAACAGTATCCGTGAACAGTAAATTTAGAAAAAGAAGATGAAGAAAAGAAAGAGGAGAGAAGGAGAAAAAACTAACAAAGTCCAACATGCCTATCACTCAAAACACAATAATTTTATTAATCAACTCATTCAACTTCCTTTGAATGCATTGAGCACAATATATATAAAGACTCTTACTTGTACTAGTAGTGATAGAATTCCTACTTCCAATAGGAATACTAATAAATTAAACCAAAGTTCATACATGAAGATGACTTATTAATAAAATAAAACCTAATAAATTAAACCATAGTCCATACATAAATACCCATAAACTAAATAAGACTTATTAATAAAATAAAGCCCATGTCCCATAACTATGGCCCATACCCAAAATTGTAAGATTACTAAAATACCCTTAACTCTAGAATAACCAAATAAAATATATAAAATCCTAATTAGCTACCACTGACACTTATTCTTGGGCTTTGCCTTAGCCTTAGGCTTCCAAAGAGAATATCCTTTCTTTAACCATGCTATGATGATTGCGCCATCACACTCTTTTTCAAATCATACAAAATTTTATCTCTTCTTAAACTTCAGCCAATCAAAGTAACCAGCAAAATCAGTGATTAATTCTTGTCACAAATGAGAAATCTGCAGGTGAAATATCTGTAGTTCAGCACAAACCTAGATGAAGCAATAAATCCTTGGACTCTATATTTGGAGACTTCCGATGTTTTGCCAAACTGCACGCAAATGCAGTCACCTGCACATAGATTCAAGTCCTTATCTGTAAGACCATCATAATCTCAGCTAAAACATAGAAGTCATTAATAAGGAATAACAATTAAAAGCATAGTATACAACCAGGTAGATTACAGTAGCAAGCCACGAATTGCACAACGCAACTGGCAGAATTGCCACGGCTTCATAAAATGTTGTTTGGTTCAATCAAGAAATGTAATTTCAAATTCACACAATGTTTTTTGTATATAATTTATTCAATGCAAGGAAAGAAACATACAGAGAATAGTCATAAAACATCCTCATCAGGTTACAATAAAATATTCAGAAGAGAAACTTCAACCTATGTTTTAAAGGGATAATCCCAACTCCAGATTATTTCTTTGAAGCATATATATATATATATATATACAGGATGGAACTCGAATTTGAGATGCAAGAATAGGGCTATTAAAATGCAGGAGTTAATTCTGTATTGAAACACAGCAGTTGATTCTGTTCTTTGTTGCTCCTAACGCTATGTTGGACCAGTTTTTTGTACATCATAAAACCCTAATCCTAAGAAAAACCTTGTTAATAGTTCAAACCCAGACATGATGTTACTACTAAGATTTCTAAGTTCGTAACCACAGAATCTGAGATTAAGAACATCGATCCAAGATATTATAATATAAATAAAAATATTTAATATTTAACATGAAACTTATAGAGCAACCTGGCAGAAATTTGAAGAAAGATTACACTTCACAAACCAATAAGAGAGAGAGAGAGAGAGAGAGAGAGAGAGAGGGAGAGAGATTTTCTGTTTGGACATATGGACAGACATATACACATAAACATGTTTGTGCATCTTAAAAGACAATAAAACAAAAAAGTTATCCACAGTTGAGAGCCTCACATTATCGATGAAGTCATCAGAAATCTCTAAAAGAATATCTTCAAGTTCAGGATCCACCTTTCCCTGTGGATCTACCTGAGTACAATCACAGAAACATATATATAATTGGAGCAAAGAAAAGCTAGAAAGAGAAACTGAACATCATTAGGAAAAATAATAGATTTAACAGAGTTGAACACAGGAAAGACCTGTGAAACCAAATCCTGTATCTTTCTCTTCCCAAGAAGTTGATTAGTTGCTTCTGTTCCTTGACTGGAACTCCCCCCTGGTGTAGTTGTACCAGATGCAGTAGCATCTGGCTGTGATCCTGTCAAACTAAGGGATTTCTGGCCTGCCAGACCAGGCATCCTAGGAGATTGCTGTTGCTGCTGATGTAAAGGCAGTTGTTGTGCAGGTTGTTGTAGTTGCTGTGGCTGCTGTTGCTGTTGTTGTTGTTGCTGCTGCTGCGGCAGCTGTGGATGCCCCATTGGTTGCTGCTGCTGCTGCTGCTGCTGCTGCTGTACTAGCTGAGATAATTGCTGCTGGTTTAGGGTCATAGAATTTGGGAGCAACTGAGGAGATGAAGCCAGTTGCTGCTGCATGAGGACTTGTTGCTGCCTCTGATGTTGAAGTCGGAATGAGCCAGAACTAGAGATTGATGGCATTTGCTTCAACCACTGTTGCTGTGGTAAAGTGTTCTGCATCATAGCTGGCTGTCCATTCTGAGCCAACCCAGATAAGTGATGATTCAAAAATAGTGACGACCCCCTTGGTAAGCTTTGAACCTGTGAGTTTGTAAAGATGGAACGGATGTCATAATCATGCATAAAAATGTTGAAATGTACAACGTGCAAAGAAAACCTAGCATAACAGCATTGCCTAAGATTGTGAAAGCTTAAAGATATTCTAATACATCTGTATCTATCAAGTATATCAACAACATTAATATGCTATTAATTCCACAAAATCACCAATTTACATAAAAAAGCTGATTCATTTCAGAAACTAGACTCACAGGATGCCAATTAAAAACAAGATTAAAAAAATATGTGATTGATGCCATTTGTTAAATTTTGGAAATGATCGAGCACACTATGGAAGATTCTAATTTCAAATGCTCGGAGTTATAGAAAAACAAAAAGGACTTATTGCAAAAGTTACACAGAACACAATTGAATGACTCACGTTCATGGGACTTCCAATACCCCCAAGATTGATAATATGTTCTAATAGTTAACTGAAATTTTTTTTTTTTAAAGTCCAATTAAAGAGTTAAAAATTGAGTTCCCAATTCCACTCTAGGAAAAATATCTGGAATGTTGATTACCCCTTCTATTGCTAAATCCAACTACTTACCAATTTTAATGATTAGGTGTAATGGTTAAATGATTAAATTCACATTCTCCTAATAACTTAAGCTTTTGGGGACAAGTGGTAATCTACCTCAAGCAAATCCAACAAATAAAAACTAATAAATTAAATCAAAGTTCTTCTGAAAAGTGTCGGTGCATTTAATTTTAGAGACATTGGGAATTTGTGTACTGAAAACTTAAGTACTGGACTGCCACCATATCAATCAAAACACAGAAGAAGAAAAAATTATAAATAAATAACACACAATATCGTATGTCTCTGTCAAGCTTTTGGGATAAGCGAAAGCTTATCAGTATCCTTCATCTTAGAACATGAGAACAAAATGTGAAACTAAATATGACAACATATGGATAATGAAGAAAATGGCAAAAAGCATATCCATCACCAGCTAACCAAATCCAGCACCAGGATATAGATAAAGCAACATTATACCTGTGGAGAGTTTAGAGAATTTTGTTGTTGCAATTGTTGCCTCATTTGGCTCTGGTTAATTCGCTGGGCATAAGCAAGGTTCCCATTGGGTCTTATTTGCGAGCTCAAATTGATTTGCCCCATCATCCCTAGTGCTTGCATTCCTTGTAAAGCTTGCCCAGGTGAATTACCTTGATGGAATTGAGACCCTTGGACCAACCCAGCTTTCTGCCTTGGCTTCAATACAGGAAAAAATAAGAATGTAATGAGTTGTCAAGTTTGCGGACATATTGCATACTTAAAGAAAGTAAGCTGGATATTTAACTACCAACCTAAATAGGGAAAATTCTACACCACTAACCAACTTTAATATTTGTCTAAATTAATACATTTGGTTGATTTTTTTCCTTATATGAAAGAATTTACTCTAATATATGGTTACATTCTTTTGGATGCAATTGATATGCTAAGCACAAGAATAATATTTTTCTTTATAATAGAAATTTTATTAAAATGAAAAAAGTAACATCGTGTTCACAATAATGAACACTTTGTACTTGAGAAATGCAAAAGAATCAAGAAGAAAAACTAACAGATTGTAGGAAATCAGAAATGGACATATATTGCGTAAAACCCCATATATGAGCCCACTCAAACAAAGTCCCAACTAGCATAGTCTTCAAAAGATTTAGCGGTCTCTCAGTATTTTCACAAGTACAAGTGTTGCGTTCCCGCCAAATTAACCACATTAGACAAGATGGTACCATATTCCAAATTTTGGAAAGAAGTTTCCCCAAACCATTCCTCCATGCAAAAAAGAGAGAAGCAACCGTCTTCGGCATCACCAATGGAAACTTCACAAATGTATCATCTTTTACCCCTAGAAGTGGCCATATCAATATACCATTCACAAAGGTACCACCTTTAAACCGTTCCAAATCGCCTTTCTTGCTTCTAACAACTAAACCCTACTAAAATTCCATCTCCCAAAGCAAGAAATCACATCAAAGATTCAATAACTCAATTCACCACCAAGGCCAACCAATTGCCACTCTGGAATAAAAATAAAACAGACTACCAAGGAGTCAAGTGTGGATGTATTGTTTTCTAAAAAAAAGTATGCAAGATTTTTATCTACCAACATAAATAGGGAGAATTCCACACTACTAATCATACATCTGATTTATTTATTTCCCTTATATGAACATAGATACTCTAATATATAGCTACATCCATTTGGATGCAAATGATGTCATAGCAATTCCTATTGATCAATAAATCACAAAAATATTTCCAATAGTTCATGGTTAAGCACAAGAACAACATACTCATACAGACACTTTTAGCCCTAGAAGTCGCCCTGCCAACATAGTATTCATAAAGGTACCATCTTTTTATTTTTTGGATCGGTAATAAAGGTACCATCTTTAAACCATTCCAAATCACCTGTCTTGCTCCTAACAACTAAACCCTACTAAAATTCCATCTCCCAAAGCAAGAAATCACATCAAAGATTCAATAACCCAATTCACCACCAAGGCCAACCAATTGCCACTCTGGAATAAAAATAAAACAGACTACCAAGGAGTCAAGTGTGGATGTATTGCATTCATAAAAAAAAAGTATGCAAGATTTTTATCTACCAACATAAATAGGGAGAATTCCACACTACTAATCATGCATCTAGTTTATTTATTTCCCTTATATGAACATAGATACTCTAATATACAGCCACATCCATTTGGATGCAATTGATGTCGTAGCAATTCCTATTGATCAATAAATCACAAAATATTTCCAATAGTTCATGGTGACTCTCTTTTTTAATGTTTGAATAAAAATTTTATTACTTATCCAAAAAAAAAACCCCACTAAAATTCTGCCTTCTAAAGCAAGAAAATCACATTAAAAAGTCCATAACAAGAATTCTTTCACCCCCCACCAACCCCTCTCAAAGAAGTGACTGTCACACAAATATACAAATAAAACAGACTACCAAATAGTAAATTTCAGACATATTACATTCTTAAAAAAAGAAAGCAGAATCTTTATCTACCAACATAAATAGGGAACATCCTACACTACTAACAGCTTCATTACTTGTCTAAATCACAAGTCTGGTTGATTTTTTTTTCCTTATATGAACGCATCTAATCTAATATACATTTACATCCTTTTGGATGCAATTGATGTCATAGCAATTCCAAATTTATCAATAATTCACAAAAGTACCATCTTTAAACCATTCAAAGTCACCTTTCTTGCTTCTAACAAGCAAAACCCACTAAAATTCTGACTTCCAAAGCAAGAAAAAAACAAAGCCACATCAAAGATTCAATTAACGCAATTCACACCAATGCCAACAAACTGCCACACAAGAAAACAGACACTCAAAGAGTCAAGAACAGAATTCATACCGAGGCTAACAATTGCGGATTCAAGTTGTACTGCGCGGCCGCTGCAGCAGCCCCGGACAACAAGGGCAGATGGCTATTCTGGCCTATCAGAGCTGACCTTGACAAGTTCCCAGCATTAGTACCCAATTGCTGCTGAGTCTGTTGCTGCTGCTGCTGTTGTTGCTGTGTCTGCTGGCCCTGCTGGCTTTGCTGTTGAATCCCAGCAGACCCACCAAAATTCACATTCCCAAAAAGACCCTGCTGCTGCTGTTGCTGTTGCCTCAAGACTCCAAATTGTTGTTGTTGTTGAAGTTGGGTCAATTGGTTCAATCTTGACATGGATGTAGAGCGTTGAATAGTTTGGAGTTGGTAGTTTGATAAACCAGTGACATTTTGAGACAACGTTTGAGATTGTTGCTGCTGCTGTTGCTGTAAAAGTTGTTGCTTTTGTTGGTAATCTAAACCAACAGCTTGTTGTTGCTGCTGCTGCTGTTGTTGAGGGATTTGTGGTGGAGACGAGATGTGATCAAGAGAAGGAGAATGAGAAAGAGGAGAAGGAGAAGGAATGGGAGGTGGGTTTTGTGTGGAATTTGATGGGGTTGCCATATTTGTGAGTGTTGCTTGTGTTTGTGTTGGTGTTTGTGACTGTGTTGGTGGTGTTGCTGAAGATGGGTCTATGGGGTTTGAAGGTTGGAGAGGTTTTGGGGATGAAACAGAAGTTTCTGCCATTTCTTTACAAGAATTGAGGTAATGGGTATCTCGATTTTCTTGGGTTTGGACTGATTTTTGCCTTAAAAATTCTTCATTGTTTTTGGGTTTTTTGAGAGTTTGAGTTTGAGACAGAGAGAGAAACAAGAGGAGAAGGAGAGGAAGAAAGAAACAGAGGGAATCGGGAAAGGGAAGATGGGAGAGGAGGGGGAGGATGGATCTCAACCGTACACGTCAGTAAAAGGGATAATCGGACGGTGGATCAGATGTGTGACTTCTTTTTTTTCTTTTTAGAAAAAATGGCTGCAAAGAATGAAGATTTTTTTAGTTTTTAAAGATAATTAAAAATATTTCTTGAGTTTATCATAATTCTCTTCTAATCTTTCTCCAGTGTGGGATTTTTTTTTTTTTTTTTCTTTTTAAGTTTTTAAAGATAATTAAAACATTTTTTTGAGTTTATCTTAACTCTGTATTAATCTTTATCTTGTCACACCACAAAACTATCTCTAACATTTTCTTCTTAATGATAATGATGATCCCATCAATATTTTACCTTTGTATATATATATATATTTTTTAAATTATGAATATTAAATGTATAAAATTATGAATATTTTTAAAAATTTTGTGTACAATGAATATATAAAATTGTATACATTATTTGAAAAAATATTTTGTATTTATTCTTTGAAAAATTTTGTACAATGAATGTATGGAATTGTATATATATTCTTTGAAAAAATAAGTACATTAAATATACAGAATTTTGAACATATAGAATTGCAAAGATTCTTTGTAAAATTATATACATTGAATATAGAGAATTGTTTACATTCTTTGAAAAAATGTGTATAATGAATATACAAAATTGCATACGATCTTCGAAAAATTGTGTATATTGAATTTACAAAATTGTTTACATTCTTAGAGAAATTGTGTACATTAAACATACAAATATATAGAATTAACTACTTTTAATATACATAGTTTTGTACATTCTTTGTAAAAATTAGTTTTGTACATTCTTTGTAAAAATGTATAAATAGAATATACAAAATTATATACATTCTATAAAAAAATTGTGTACTTTAAATATATGAAAATTGTGTGCGTTCTTTGAAAAATGTGTACATTAAAAATATATAATTTTGTATGCTATTTGAAAATATGTGTACATAGAATATTCAAAATTGTATACGTTTTTTGAAAAATAATGAATATTGAATATACAAAATGGTATACAATATTTGAAAATGTGAATATACATAATTGTTTACATTATTTGAAAAAAATGTGAACATTGAATATACGGAATTGTGCACATTCTTTCAAAAAATATGTAAATTGAATATAAAAATTTTATACATTCATTAAAAGATTTTATCCATTGAATAGAATATACAAAATTGTGTACATTCTTTAAAAAATTGTATATATTGAATATTAAGAATCATGTACATTAAATATACAGAATTGCGTGCATTCTTTGAAAATTTTTGTATATTAAATGTATAAAATTGTGTACATTATTGAAATTTTATGTAACTAAACATATATAATTATTTACATTCTTTGAAAAATTATATAAATTGGTTGAACATAATTGTGCACATTTTTAGTAAATATATGTATAACAAATAAACATAATTGTTTACATTCTTTGAAAACTTGTAGACATTGAATATACAGAATTGTGTACATTATTTAAAAAATATGTAAGTTGAATATATATAATTATGTACATTCTTTGAAAAAGTGTATACATTGAATTGACAGAATTGCTTACACCATTTGTCAAAAAGCATATGTTGCATGTAAAGAATTTTTTACGGTCTTTGAAAAATTGTGTACGTTAAATACACAAAATTATATGCATTCTCTGAAAAATTATGCACATAGAATGTAAACAATTTTTTATAGTCTTTGAAAAAATTGTTGTAAGGACAAAAAAATTTTGGTGGCCCAAGCCCACTTAGAGTTATGGGTTGTGCAATTCAGCCTTGGCCCAAATTAATAAAATTTGTAAGAGAAGAGAACAAACAACAACAGAGAGCCTTGCCCGAGGACAAATGCAAGGAAGAATAAGATTTATATTAAGAAATAGATAAGCATTCAGCTTGCCCAAGAAGACTAAGTTTACACACTATTCACTCTCTTCTCTTAAAGCTCTTCTTTCTCTTTTCTTCTTTTTTTGTCTTGATCCCTTTTTCAGTACTCTCTCCTTTCCTTATATACTTCTACTCCTATCATATTTTAACCATTCATTCTCACCTAACCCCCATCCTTTCATGACACTTGTTGCTTTTAACATCTGAAGAAGATGGTGGAAGGAATCTGCTTAACTGTAACTTACACTATTCAAGTCACTTCCTCATCAATGTGGCTGTTAAAACTGTTGTCCACCATTTGATGTGGATGTCACAGGCTACACTAGGCTAAAAGCTTCCTTAACGTCCGCTGACTTCCTTTCTCTTCAGGCTCTAGCTCCTACTTAGAACACTATAGAGTATTTTGACTTATCTATTCCCTTCCTCGGGCGGCTTTCTTCCTCGGGCCCATGACCCGAGGCATTCCCACATCAATGCTGCAACCTTCAACTTTATTCTCGATTCTCGGGCACCCACAATTATGTACATGGAACATAGAGAATTGTGTACATTCTTTGAAAAATATTGTACATTGATTGTAAATAATTTTTTACATTCTTTGAAAAAAATTTATGCATTGAACATACAAAATTGTGTACATTAAATATAAAAAATTTTGTAGTTCTTTGAAAATTTGTGTACATTGATTGTACATAGCTGTTTAATTTTTTTGAAAAATGTGCGTGTTAAATATTCAAAATTGTGTTCATTTTTTGAAAAATATTATACATTGAATGTAAACAATCTTTTACATTCTTTGAAAAAATTTATGCATTGAACATACAAAATTGTGTACATTGAATATAAAAAAAATTGTAGTTCTTTAAAAATTTGTGTACATTGATTGTACATAATTGTTTAATTTTTTTGAAAAATGTGTTAAATATTCAAAATTGTGTTCATTTTTTGAAAACTATGTATATTAAATGTAAAGAGTTTTTTTTTTTTTTTGAAAAATTGTGTACATTAAATATACAATATTGTGTCATTAAATGTACAGAATTGTGTAAATTAAATGTATAAAATAATGTACATTCTTTGAAAAATTGTTACATTGAATGTATAGAATTGTACACACTGTTTGAAAATTTTGTGTACATTCTTCAAAAAATTGTATACATTAAATATACAAAATTGTGTAAATTCTTCGAAAAAATGTATATGTTGAATACATAGAATTGCTTTCATTGTTTGATAAATTGTATACATTAAGTGTACAGAATTGTGTATATTCTTTAAAAAATTGTGTATGTTGAATATACAAAACAATATATATTCTTTAAAAAATTGTGTATGTTTAATATACAAAATTGCATACAATCTTTGAAAAAATGTGTACATTGAATATACATAATTGTTTACCTTTCATGAAAAATTGTGTACATTAAATATACAAAATTGTGTACATTTGGTAAAAATTGTGTAATTTAAATATACAAAATGTATATGTAGGGACTGGGTTTGAGCACTATTCCTAAGGGATAATTGAATTCAAGCCCAGCAAGCCCAATATAATAAATTTGTAGAGAGTGGGTAAAAGAACTGGGCTTTAATGAGTGTAACAACAATTGAAGATGATTTATAAAATGAATAAGTAAAACAAATATGGACTTGAGCAAGCAATTCAATCCTCGACACTAGTCCGAGGAGCTTCAACTTATTATTTCTTGAGTGACAGTGACAATGGTTACAAAGTTAGTTCAGATTGTTACAGTGTTTTTTTTTGTAAAATCTTCGATCCTCTTTCTCAGAGCTCCTTCTTCCTTATATACTACTTTCCTCCTTCATCTCCACCATACACGTGTAGGTCAGATCTGTTGTTGTTGGTCTTTGTCACATCAACCTCCTCCCAAAGCTCTTAGGTAGTAGCTGTGAGTTTGAAAAGCCATTGCTCAGGTATCATTTCCACATTAATGCAACCAGAATGTTAGTTGTGGAGCATTTAATGTGGAGGCAGCAGCTTTTCCTAGAATTGCTCTACCGCCATGCTCTAGTATGCTTACTTGCTGTACTTATCTTTTTCCTTGGAATGCTTTGGAAGGTTGTCTTTGTTGGTAAATCACTTTTCTTCTACCTCGGCTTTGGCTAGCTGAGGACAGAGTTGTCCTCGGCACGGTTTCCTAGGTTGCCATGATCACCACTGTCTTCTTCATATGCGATTATGGGCCTCAGGCCCAGTACAAAAGGTGGATGTATATCACTGGGCTTTATGACCCCACAATAGCCCCTCAAAATTCTGTTGTCTGGCACCTCGGACAGAAAGGAGGATTTTGATGTCCTTGGGCGTACCTTAGGCTTATCACGTCTTGTCTTCTACCGGCATCAATGCCTTTTTAACTGCCCAAGGCATGTTCCTGACGCTTCAGCATCTAGAGCCCGCCCTCATTAAATTCCTGCGGCTAGTTGCCCCCCACATTCTACGACACGATGGCGATCCAGCAGTGGAGATTTTTTCCAACTCATAAGCGGGAAAACTCCCGCTGCTACTTCAATTTGGGTATAGATACCCATTTAAATCAATTTGCCTAAATTACCTTTGCATTCAAGAACTCCTGCGCATATACGTTGAATCTGCCAATCTTTCTCACTCACTCGTGTCTCTTCAAAAGCCTATCCGAGGACACTTTCCTCATTCTTGTAAGTTTTTTCCAAACTTTTCAAATTTTCTTTACTTTCCTTTCTCTGTGTCTTTCTTCCTTCGCCTCTTTTTCCCGACTTTCTTTAGCTTCTCTAAACTTTTCCTGGGGATGGGTAGAATTAAGAGTTTGGTAGAGTCCGAGGAAGGGATGGAAAAATTTAAGGCTGACTACAGGATTCCACCCAACGTGGGCTTGAGATACTGTGAGGAGGGCAAATGGCATTTTCTAAGGCGAGAGGGTGAGGTGGTGATTCCCATGATTGCTTTCATAGAAGGTGGCGTGAGAATCCCTATGGGGCTGATGATGAGGGATAACCTTAGGTTTGTTAGGCTATCCCCCACTCAGTGTGTCCCAAACGTCTTCAGAATATTAAGGTGTGTAGATGTCTTAAACGAGAAAATGGGGCAACGGTGGACCCATCATCATGTGAATTAGGTCTACAACCTTCACCACCTGAAAGGGAAGGGTACTACCTGAAAACAAGGCAGCCTGAAATCAGGCTCATACAATGCCTTCCCGAGTCTAGCAAGAGGCTAAACAAAGATTTTTTGATCGTGTACGGGGAGTAGCATGATGGCATCCCTTGCCCGACAGAAGAGGGGCGACCAGGTGGGGCTCTAAAGATAGGAGTAAGACTTGTTCACTGCCTTATCGTGATTTGTGTTGTTTGGCTTCTAACCCTTTGCTTTTCATGGTTCTGCAGACAAACGTGCCATTGAACCTAACTTCAGTTTGGTTAACAGGGAGAGCTTGGACAACATCCTCAAGGCCGAGGTGTTTGTGAACAAGAACGACAATCAGCTCAGGGCGGCTCACCTGATATTGGGATATACGCCACTCTCTCGCACTTTCCAAGCGCCAAAGTGTGTCATCAAGGCCCGCGATCCATGTATCCATAAGATCAGCATCGCAATTGAGGGTTTCCTGCTCCCTGAGGGTGCTTCACTTCCGGAGGGCGCTTCACTTCCGGAGGGCGTACCCTTGGTTGATTCTTCTTCTTCCCGTCCCGTGGTAAAGGAAGAGGAAGAAAAAATAGAGAAAGAAGAAGAAGTCGTTGAGTTAGGTTAGTCCGAGGACGAATTTGAGGTGTTCAACCGAGCTCAGTCGTCTAAGGACCCTTCTGGTGATCTCAGCGACCCAAACTATACTGAAACAAACTTCCCCTCGACAGAAACTCCTTTTGAAGAAGATATGGGTATACAAAGGAGACAAAAAACAAACTTGTTGGATTTGATAGAGTCCTAGCCAGGGAGGCAGACATAAGGGAGAGCAACTCAGAACAAACCACCTTCCCCTTCTCAGAGCAAGCTCCCTCCTGCTCCATCCAAACTTCCTCCTCCTAAGCCAACTCTACTGCCGAGACCCGAGCTCTCCGACCCCAAAAGAAAAAGAGAGTCAAAGGGCAAGGAGGTGATGGAGGTTGAGAAGTCTCACCCCACACCAAAAGAGGAGGTCCAGCGAGCCGCCAAGCAACAAAAAGTTGGGCACAGGGGATCTGAGAAGAGGGTCGATCCTCTGCTTGAGCCCCAGGCCTGGCTCCCGACTCCAATGCTCAATGGAGCCCCCCTGATGGACAATACTTCCATCAGGGACTTCCAGGGAGGCACCAGCAGCCATGTGGCCGATGCTTTGGAGAGGGCCCTGTTACTACCCTCTGACATGGCTAAGCTACGATCCTTTAGGAGGCAGGAGGTCTTCCTCAGCCTCAAGAGGTACTTGGACATGGTAAGGTTTCCAACTTACTTAGTTTAGTTAGTTAGCCCGCCTTTTTTTTTAGCCTTTGTTCTCTGTTTACCTTGCATTTGTTCTCTTTTTTAGGCTATTTAGGCCACGTTTAGGGCAGAGGAGATGGTCAACAGCTACGGCAGACAACTGGAAGATGAGAGGAATAGGCGTGTTGCGACTATAGAAGCCTTTAACATTGCCGACCAGTCTACCCAGGACCTAAGAAACAAGTTGAAGGACGAGGAGAAGGCAAGGAGGAGTGCAAATTTGGCTTTAAAGGGCGCTCAGAAGCAAGCCGAAGACCAAAGGCTACTCCTTCGCAAGGCCGAGGACCAATTGGCTGCTGCCAAAGGGCAGATTGAGTCCTTGAAGAAAAAATTAGAAGGTGCAGTGAAAGCCAAGGACACTATGAAAAAGGTCAGGGACGAGGCAATGAAAGCTCGGGCGGAGGCAGAGAAAGCTAGGGAGTAGGCAGAGGAGGCTAAAGAGTGGGCCGAGTAGGAAGCTTATGAGATAGGGGTGGCTGAGATCGAGACCAATCTCAAAGCCCAAGTTCCAGGGGTATGCAGGCTCTACTGCTCCCAAGTTTAGGTCGAAGCCCTCAACTAAGCTGGGTTGAGGCTTCATCTGAACTTAGGAGAGCAGAGAACATGTATTACCCCTTGCTCTCCGAGAGTCTGCTCCTGCCAGTTCTGAAGACGATACTACCCCCGAAGCGGCAGAAGCAGGTCAAGACAGTGCCACCAACGCTTCTACTCCTCTTGACAAGCCTGTCGAGGAGACTGAGCATCTTGGGGTGTCAGAAAAAGAGAAAATCATTAACCAGGAAGTACCCCAGGATATGATGAAGCCTCCAGCTGACCCTCAAGCTCCTCCTGTCGAGAAGGAGGCCCCTAAGAAAATGGAGTTAGTCTTGGCCTCCCTTATTGTGCCCCTCAAAGTCGTTCCTCCAAGCCAAGATTCTGAAGCCTCTAACACAGCCTCTTAGTAGCCTTCCAAGGACAAGTTGACTATAAAGCTGAAGAAATAGGTTGTTTCTATTTATTTGTGTTGCTACTGTTGTTGTTGTTGTTTTTTTTTTTTTTTTTTTTTTTTTTTTTTTTTTTTCTTTCTTTAAGTGTACTTGAATTTTTTGTAATGAAACTGCCTTTTTTGTAATGAAATGTGTGCACTTCTTTCAATGATAAGGCCTTTTGCTTATATGATTCCTGTTTTTACTAACATTTAAGTAATCCTAGTAGTGTGACTCATCTTTCATTGAACGGACAATCAAAAAATACTAAGTCCACAATGTAAATTTCAACTTAGGCTTTAATTGATAATTGAGTAATCTTAGTAATGCAATTTGCCTTCTATTGGGTGGACCACAAAAGAATTTAAGTTTATAATGTAAATCCTATACCTTCTTAATTGGTTACCACAATGGGCTAAAGATGCTAAGTTCACAGTACTTATAAAAATAAACCTCCAACTTCTAGGTTCATACATTATGTCAGGACGTGCAAAGGTACATTTTTTATAAACTTACTGACCTCAAGGAGACACTATAGTATTGACTATAAAGGAAAGATAAGCCCAGTGTACCTTGAAATGCTTTAAGTGATGCTCATGGACGAACATTTGTTTACATCTTTGTTG
Organism: Quercus robur; assembly: GCF_932294415.1. Lineage (NCBI taxonomy): Eukaryota > Viridiplantae > Streptophyta > Magnoliopsida > Fagales > Fagaceae > Quercus > Quercus robur. The sequence goes on from NC_065538.1 coordinate 6,154,838, forward strand.
AATAACAACAGGGCAGGTGATCCGAGGAGCCAGGCTCCATTTAGGGTCTTGTTTATCACTTAGATAAATGTCTAAAGTAGTTAATTTCCTCAAGGCTTGTGGTCCGAGGATCCATGCAATACCTTGGTTCTGTTTAACACTTAGATAGTTGTCAAAAGTTATTAGTTTCCCCAAGGTTTGCGGTCCAAAGAGCCATGCAAGACCTTAGTTCTGTCTGATACTTAGATAGTTGCTAGAAGTTATTAGTTTCCCCAAGGTTTGTGGTCCGAGGAGCCATGCAAGACCTTGGTTCTATCTAATACTTAGATGGTTGCCAGAAGTTATTAGTTTCCCCAAGGTTTGTGGTCCAGAGATCCATGCAAGACCTTGATTTTGTCTAATACTTAGATAGTTGCCAAAAGTTATTAGTTTCCCCAAGGTTTGTGGTCCGAGGATCTATGCAAGACCTTGGTTCTATCTAATACTTAGATAGTTGCCATAAGTTATTAGTTTTCCCAACATTTGTGGTCCGAAAATCCATGCAAGACTTTGGTTCTATCTAATACTTAGATTGTTGCCAGAAGTTATTAGTTTTCCCAAGGTTGGTGGTCCGAGGAGCCATGCAAGATGGTTCTGTCTAATACTTAGATAGTTGCCATAAGTTATTAGTTTCCCCAAGGTTTGTGGTCTGAGGAGCCATGCAAGACCTTGATTCTGTCTAATACTTAGATGGTTGCCAGAAGTTATTAGTTTCCCCAAGGTTTGTGGTTCGAGGATCCATGCAAGACCTTGGTTCTGTCTAATACTTAGATTGTTGTTAGAAGTTATTAGTTTCCCTAAGGTTGGTGGTCCGAGGAGCCATGCAAGACATTGGTTCTATCTAATACTTAGATTTTTGCCACAAATTATTAGTTTCCTCAAGGTTTGTGGTCCAAGGATCTATGCAAGACTTTGGTTCTATCTAATACTTAGATTGTAGTGAACCACATGAGACGCAATTACAATAAATCAGAGTGCAAACAAAACTGCTTTCATTAATAATAATACCTTCTTAGGTTATTTACATTCCATGGGCGGAGTATAGCTTTCTCATCTAAGTCTTCTAAATAATATGCACCTATTCCTGCTACTGAAGTGATGCAATATGGTTCTTCCCAGTTGGGCCCCAGCTTTCCCCAAGCCGGGTTCTTGGCACTATCCAAAAATTTTTTCAGCACTAAGTCTCCTGATGCTAGTGGCCATAGCTTCACATTGGCATCATACCCTTGCTTGAGTTTCTGGTGGTAATAGGCTAGTTGGATCATTGCCTTTTCTCTTCTTTCTTCAATTAAATCCAAACTCTTTCCTAGCAGTTTATTGTTGTTGCTTGGAGTGAAGGTACTCGTTCTCAGCGTTAGGAAGCTAGTCTCTAGACGGATGATAGCCTCGGCCTCATAAGTCATGGAAAATGGAGTCTTTCCTATTGACCAACGTGGTGTAGACCGATATGTCCACAGGACGTGTGGCAGTTCTTCCACCCATCTTCCCTTCGCATCATCCAACCTCTTTTTCAGCCCATTGACTATGACCTTATTAACAGCCTCGGCCTGTCTATTTCCTTGGAGGTAGGCCGGAGTGGAATACATGTTTGTAATTCCTAGGTCACAACAGTATCTCCTGAAGGCCTTGCTATCAAATTGAAGGCCGTTATCCGAGATAAAGGTATGAGGGACCCCAAATCAAGTAACGATATTCTTCCAAATAAACTTCTTAGCATCCACATCCCTAATGTTGGCCAAGGGCTCGGCTTCGACCCATTTGGTGAAGTAGTTTGTGTTGACCAATAGGTATCTCTTATTTCCTGCCGCTTTAGGGAAATGGCCTACAATATCCGAGCCCCACTAAGCAAACGGCCAAGGACTGGAGAGTGGATTGAGGACCCCTCCCGATTGGTGGATGTTTGGGGTAAACCTTTGACATTGATCACACTTCTTGACATATTCTTGAGCTTCCTTCTGCATACCTGGCCACCAATATCCTTGAGTGATGGCTCTATGGGACAGAGATCTTCCTCCTGTGTGACTCCCACAAATTCCTTCATGCAATTTCTCAAGCAGTAACTCTGATGCTTCGGGTATACATAGCAAATACGGCCCAGAATAGGAACGCTTGTACAACTTGTGATCCTCGGACAACCAGAACCGAGGAGCTTTTCTTCATATTTTCTTAGCTTCTGATTTCTCTTCAGGTAGTGTATCATCTTTATGAAAACTCACTATAGGATCCATCTAGTTTGGACCCACTTTGACTTAATGGATCCAAACCATGTTCTTCTTGACTCCATCTGCTCTGCACAAGTCCTCAATAAGGATGACTCGAGGTAAACGCTGCGCCGAGGAGGTGGCAAGAGTGGCCAATGAATCTGCATGCGTGTTTCCACTCCTAGAGACGTGTGACAAGTCGAAGAATTCAAAATTCGATTGCAAGCGCCTGACCTGACTCAAGCACTCCTGCATTCTCACATCTCTGGCCTCTAGCTCCCCCTTCACTTGGCCCACAACCAATCTCGAGTCCGAGAACACTTCCACTGCCTTTCCCCCTATTTTTTGTACCATGGCCATTCCTTGCAATAAAGCCTCATATTCGGCTTCATTGCTTGTGGTCGAGAACCCTAGTCTCAATGATTTCTCTATGGTAATCTTCTCAGGAGATATTAGATCTAGCCCCACCTTGGACCCCCTTTAGTTTGCTACACCATCAACATACACTTTCCAGCGTAAGGGTTCTTGCACAGAGATTGTGCCAACCGATTTTTCATCCATGTTTTACTCCTCTGCTACTATTTCTATCGGGGGTTCGGCAAATTTGGCTATTAAATCAGCGAGGACTAGCCCTTGATAGAGGTCCGAGGCATGTATTTGATATCGAAAACCCCTAGAACTGTGCTCCACTTGGCAATTCTTCCCGTGTAATCGACATTTCGGAGTACAGACTTAAGTGGAAGCTGAGTTAGTAAATAACGCACCTCGGCCTCATGCAATGATTTACTCACATAATAGACTGGCCGTTGTATGCCACCATCAATTCATATCAACACCAAGCTTACAGCATGAGGGGCCACCGCAATGTAGGTGAACAAAACCTCGTCGGCCTCAGGGCTGGACATGATGGATGGCCGGGATAGGTATTCCTTAAGTTGCTGGAAGGCCAAAGCACAATCCTCGGACCACTCAAATCCTTTCCATTTGTTCATCAGGAGGTAAAAAGGTCGGCACCTATCCACAGATCTGGAAATAAACCGATTCAAGGCTGCGATTATTCCAGTGAGTTTCTGGACTTCTTTGGGGTTCCGAGGAGGTTTGCAGATTGTGAATTGCTTTGATCTAATCTGGGCTCACCTCAATTCCCCTATGAGTTACCATATAGCCCAAAAATTTGCTAGACCCGAAACCAAATGAACACTTAGAGGCATTGAGACGCAGTTTGTGTTTCTTTAAGGTGTCAAAAATGACTCCGAGGTCACCCACGTGCTCAGACACCACTTTACTCTTTACCACCATGTCGTCTATGTAGACTTCAATACTCTTGTCCAGCTGTGGCTCAAATATTCTAGTCATCATCTTTTGGTAGGTAGACCCCGCATTCTTCAAACCAAAGGGCATCACTTTGTAGTAGTAATTTCCAATAGGAGTCATGAATGCTATTTTTTATTGATCACCCAGGGCGAGTGGTATTTGATGATAGCGTTGAAAGGCATCTAAGAAGCTCATCCGAGGATGGCCTACAGTTGCATCCACTAACTAGTCTATCTGAGGCATGGGAAATGGGTCTTTTGGACACGCCTTGTTTAAGTCTGTGAAGTCCACATAATCGCGCCACTTCCCACTCTTCTTCTTTACAACCACAGTGTTAACCAACCACTCAAGGTAGAACACCTCCTTGATAACCCCTACTTGCTTGAGATTTCTCACCTCGTCCCTGACAGCGTCGGCGTGTTCCTTTGATAAGCGCCGAGGTGGTTGTTTTTTAGGAGTTGCTGATGGATTTACATTTAAGTGGTGACATATGAAGTTCGGATCAATTCCTGGGGCATCATAAGTGTCCCATGCGAACACATCAACATTTTTTTTGAGGAACCCTATCAATCCTTCCTTTTCCTGAGGAGGCAGTTGAGATCCCACCTGGAAGAACCTCTCCGGGTCATCGCCAATGATCACCTTTTCTAAATCCTCACATTTTGCTTCCTCGGTTGGTGCATTAATAGGCGATGTCGGGGTCTTTAATTGCTATGAGCTTTCTTTAACACGGGCCGAGGACTCCGCTCTGGGCCAATGTGAGATGGCAACCACCAGGCACTCTCTTGCCGTAGCTTGGCAACCTCGAATTTCCAGGACCCAGCCCTCGGAAGGGAACTTCACCTTCTGATGCAAGGTGGAGGCAACGGCTCCTAGGGTATGAAGCTAAGGTCTGGCCATGATGGCAGTGTAAGGGGAGTAAGTATCCACCACAATGAAGTTAACCCCCACTATCTCCGGGCCGGTTTGCACAGGTAGTCTAATCTGGCCCTTTGGCATGACAATCTTCCTATCAAAACTCATTAAGGGGGAGTTGTAAGGCATCAAATCTTTTGGTCTCAGCTTCAGCTCCTTATAGAGATCAAAGTACATGACCTCGGCTCCACTACCACCATCTACCATTACCCTTTTCACGTCGTAACCCCCAATCTGAAGAGTGATTACCAACGCATCGTCATGGGGTTAGATGATTCCAATTTTATCTTCCTCGGAGAAACCCAAGACCGAATGAGGATACACTTTGGGTCTTTTTGGCTCTGGGCTAGAGTCATCGACGAGTAGCCGAGCTACAGACATCACCCTAGAAGGGCATGAGCCTGTCCTCCCTGGAGTAGGAAAGATTAAGTTTATCATTCTTATTGGTGGTCTTAAGGAAGTGTCTCTCCGAGGCTCCTGGTTTGCCTGGCCTTGATGACCACTGGAAGGATGCAAAAGGTGCCTCAGTTTCCCTTCTCGGACCAGTTGATCCAGGTGGTTCTAAAGGTTCCTACAATCTTCTGTAGTATGTCCATGGTCCTGGTGGTACTGACAATACAGACTCTGATTGCGCTTCATGGAGTCTCCAGCCATCTTATTCGGCCACTTGAAGAATGGCTCATTCTTGATTTTCTCCAAAACCTGATGTACCGGTTCTCTGAATATGGCGTTAACCGTCTGTGTGTTGGTTGATCCGGATTGCCCTGCGAAATCTCTCCTCGGACGGTTATTGTTATATCGGTTCAACTTGAAATCACTCCTCTTTTAAGGGATAACCTTCTCCTTTCCTTTCCCTTGCAGCTGGTCCTCTTCCACTCTTTTGTATTTGTCAATCTGGTCCATAAGTTGATGTACACTGGTGACAGGCTTGCCAGTCAAGGATTTCCTTAAGCCGTGCTCGGTTGGGAGACCGCTTTTAAAAGTGCTGATGGCAACGACATCAAAGTTGCCGTCCATCTCATTATACATTTCCCAATATTTGTCTGAGTATGCTTTTAGAGTTTCTCCCTCACGTATAGATAATGACATCAACGAACTCAGAGGCAGAGGAGCCCTGCTGTTCGTAATGAAGCAAGAGCCAAAGGCTTGGGTGAGCTGCTTATAGGAATCTATGGAGTTTGACTTCAAGCCGTTGAACCACCTCATTGCTACAAGTCCTAGGCTGGATAAGAAAACCTTGCACATCAAAGCTTCGTTCTTGGAGTGGACGGCCATTCTTTGATTAAACTGGCTCACATGCTCTACGAGGTCCGTTTGACCATTATAAACGGTGAACATAGGCTGGTGGAACTGCCGAGGTAGCCTAGTCCCTTCTATCTTGCGCGTGAAGGGTGACTTAGAGATTTGATCCAGAGCCTTACTCATGGCATCATTACCTAGGCCTCTACTAGATGGGCCCTTGTGTTTTCGTCTATGATGATACTTGTCTTCATAAGAGAAGGTCTCGCTTGGAGGAGTTCTTGATCTCTGCCTGTAATTGCCGTCCTCTTCATCATTAGAGGATATGTCAGAACTGGAAGGAGACCGCCTCCACTGTGCATGGTGCAGTTTCTTTTTCAAGTCATCTATCTCCTACTGCATGGCTTGGTGGTTGTTTTGTCTCTAGGATACGCGACTGCCCACTTGGGAGTGGCTTTTGCTCATTTGGGTGGTATACACACTCCCCTCTCGATTCCTTTCATTCTCCTGATTTTGTTCATGTTCAGGGCCAAGAAAATTACCCTATCGCTAGGATCCTATGGGTTCTGTCCGTTGGGGACCTGCTTGGCGTGGGTTTTCTTGGTGTGGTCCTGATCCTACCATGTCTAACTGTTGCACTCACTAACACACAAGTTCTTCCCACAGACAGCGCCAATTGTAGGGACTGGGTTTGAGCACTTTTCCTAAGGGATAAGTGAATTCAAGCCCAGCAAGCCCAATACAATAAATTTGTAGAGAGTGGGTAGAAGAACTGGGCTTTAATGAGTGTAACAACAATTGAAGATGATTTATAGAATGAATAAGTAAAACAAATATGGACTTGAGCAAGCAATTCAATCCTCGACACTAGTCCGAGGAGCTTCAACTTATTATTTCTTGAGTGACAGTGGCAATGGTTACAAAGTTAGTTTAGATTGCTACAGTGTTTTCTCTGGTAAAATCTCCGATCCTCTTTCTCAGAGCTCCTTCTTCCTTATATACTACTTTCCTCCTTCATCTCCACCATACACGTGCAGGTTAGATCTGCTGTTGTTGGTCTTTGTCACATCAACCTCCTCCCAAAGCTCTTAGGTAATAGCTGTGGGTCTGAAAAGCCACTGCTCAGGTATCATTTCCAAATTAATGCGGCCAGAGTGTTAATTGTGGAGCATTTAATATGGAGGCAGCAGCTTTTCCTGGAATTGCTCTACCGCCATGCTCCAATATACTTACTTACTGTACTTATCTTTTTCCTTGGAGTGCTTTGGAAGGTTGTCTTTGCCGGTAAATCACTTTTCTTCTACCTCGACTTTGGCTAGCTGAGGACAGAGTTGTCCTCAGCACGGTTTCTTGGGTTGATATGATCACCATTGTCTTCTTCATATGCGATTATGGGTCTCGGCATGGGCCTCAGGCCCAGTACAAAAGGTGGATGTATATCACTGGGTTCTATGACCCCACAGTATACATTAAATGTATAGAATTGTGTGTATTAAATATATAGAATTGTGTACATTTTTTGAAATTGTATATGTTAAATGTACAAAATTGTTTAAAATTTAATTTATTTATAAAAAAAAATTTCAAACTTTAATAGTAGAACTTTAATCAATATAGTTATTTAAACTTTATCTAAAGTAAAATTTGTTTAATAGTTTCAATGTGTGGTGAGAAAATTTTTTATCATACAAATGGCATAATAGTCTCGTGATTTACATGAAAAATTTAATGATCATGTGATTTAATACTCGTGGATGCTTCAATGAACCGCCTTATAGTGAGTACGAAAAGATTCCTCTAATCTAGTTTGGAGTTAAACTTTGTTTATTCAAAAATGTAAAATTATACAAAAACCCTTCATATGGTTTTCAAGTAAAACACAAAAAGTTTGGAATGCAACATTAAACCCCTAATTTTGTATTGTTTCACTTTAATGTATAAATAGTTAAAGGTACATTGGAAAAATATGCCATGGTTTGCTCATGTGATGACACAAACATTTGTGAAATAAACATTGAATTGTTCATATGGTGACACTAGTCCCATATTTAGAGCTACAACTCACTATATTTTTTTAATGGGATACAGTTCACTATTTATTTTTCACATAAAACAATACCAAAAAGGGATTAAGTGTAACACAACTAATGAATTTATGCATAATAATGTAAACCTCAAAGGGGATTCCATGGCTTAACGGGGAATGATGATGGGTTTTTTTTTTTTTTTTTTGGGATAAAAAAAATACTAATTTATAGGGAAGAGTGAGAGAGACAGAGAAATAAGCAATGCTAGGAACAAATTTTTTCACAACATCCGACAGGACTTACTATGATTGAAGCAACATCATTTTTACCTAGGTTTATCGTATCACAACCATCCATAGAGGTAGTGGTAGTGAAAGTGAGGGAATGGGAAATCAGAAATGTCACTGAATTTAGTTGGGGAGGCAATACTATGTTCTTAAGGCGACAATTATCACCATATAATTATATAAATCCTCTATTATCGCCATAAAAGACTTCTTTACAAAACACTATTCCTATATAGAAAGTGCCTGTTTAAAGTTAGAAAATATCGACACAATATCTCTCAGGATACCCTTTTTTTTTTCTTTTTTTTTGTGTGTGTGTGTGTGTGTAAAAACTGTCCTCTTGCTTTTGGCTGTTGAGGCGAATTGAAGTTATTGAAACAAGATGGCTTGCCCCACTATGTCACAATCTTGCAAGTGAAGACGAAATAAAATAAACCAATATTCATTTTCCCTGGCCTCCTTAAGTGGCCACAATTTATTTTAGTATTTTGACTCATTTTTACAAAAGCTACATAAATACATAAAATTTCTTTCCTTTTCACTGGTTCCCTTAATTTGAAATCTGCATGTCATTAATAACCATTTTACTATACAAAAGAGTTTATGAGTACATTTTATCTACACTAAATATTGAATTCCCATTAAGCAGGAGTACAAAAGTGAAGAACTATACAGAAAATGCTAACCAAAAAAAAAAAAAAAGACTTCTTTCAGCTTCAAGAGTTACAATCCTAAGACCACACATTCCATCAGCACAGTCAGTCTTCGACAGATTGATCACTTCCCCCTACCCTATTTAATTTAGCAAAAAGGGGGAGCAAAAAAAAGAGTGAACATCCTAAGATCACTCATTCGAATACTCTATACAAGAATCAGCATTCAATGCTACTCTTTACATTTGACCCACAAACTTGAGTACTTTTGTGAAGAGGAAGCAAAGTTGCTCTCCAAAAACCTATTTTAAAATATGCTTAAAGTTGTTCCCTACAATAAGGATGTACTCATGGGATTTGCAAAGAAATGCTCGCGAATATCAAATTTTTTCATGCTGAGTTTGCTTCCAAGGAGGGTACCAAGAATGCCTGGGGATGCATTGGATGTGGTTTGATACATCTTCTTTACATGGAGGTGTTTATCCAGAAACATCAACTCCAACAATTTTCTACAGCTCTGTAAGAATTTAGACCTTGCATTAGCATTTATTCACAAAGAAAGAGCAGGTAGTAGTCCATGTATGAACAAATTCATGAAATGACTAGTGTAGCTGATAATCCCCATGTGGAGAGTGGAGACAATATTATTTATAAAAAGATTTAGTAGATTGGTTTGGCAAGGGACTAATATTTTCCAAACAACATTAATTGCATAGTCAGGATAATTTAAGCATTCTAGACTTTAACATTTTCAATGTAAACCTTTACAAATAGGGTATTGAAAGCTTACCTGGGGGTTCAATATATCCACCATCTGACGGATAATGTCATCCTAACAAAAAAGATGGAAAAAGAAAAGTAAGTCAACATCAAAAGATACCAAAAGAAGCGGCAGGCTCAAGCTTGACAGGACAAGTCAGACCAAGGTAGTTCAAATCTCTAAATAGGGGAACTAACTATTTCTAACTAAAAATGAGGTACAGCAACTTTACAGGAAATCAATGATATATGGGTGGTAAACCTGACTAAGCCCTAGATTAAACAGAACCGTTCCTTGATAAACTACATGTAACTCATTTCAACATGCCCCACATGCTGATTGACTAGGCAGATCAACAGAAGTTATAAGCGAAGCAAAGGGCAATTGATTACTTTTTTTTTTTTCCCTCTGGTAGAAAAAGAAATAAAATCCTATACGGATGAGCCACAGAAGCCTCCTACAACAGACACCACTCAGCCACTTCATTATAGACCTCTTTCAAAAGTTAATTCATCTTGCAAAAACACTTTCTTTGTGAAAAAAATACTTTTGAAATCAGAAGTTTTTCGACCACCATATGCTAATTGAAATTTGAAAGCTTAAAAAAAAAACCTCCTTCAGTTAAACTTTTCTTTTTATAAAAGCCACCTGTTGACCTAGAAGAAGGCAGCAAAGCATGTTTTTACAAACCATGAAAAAAATTTATAAACAAAAGCATGAATTTAATAAGGCATGTACCTCTAATATCCCTGGATTTTGCATCACAATTCCAAGAACACGGCGTCGAACTCCCTTGTAAACCATATTGTTAACAGTCCCGTCTCCATTAATCCAAGGCAATATTGGCATGCATAATTCACCAGAAGAGATTAAAGAGGCTTCATCCTCTTTTTTGCCATTAGGTAAAACAGTTTTTTTAAGCAAATTGCTTGTTTGATTTTCATTTGAGGGCTCAGTAACCTCTTCGGGTAGATTAAGAATCGTCACTTTGTGCTGATTGTCAACACTCGAGCCTGTTTTTCTTTTTAAATTTGCATCACCAATGACATGATTTTCTGGCAGGACAATCAAGTGACTGTCATCACTTCTTCCTAAAGACTTGGTCGATGAAGGTGGTTTAACATTATCACAAAATCTGGACTTTGAAGTCAAAAAATACTTGGAACGATATAGAGAATCAACAACACGAACAGAATCATAACCATTGACCTGCATAAAAAAAGCAAAAACACATTTGAGGCAATAATGCGTGGTATAAATCAGATATGTAGTTGGAGTATTGAATCACATGTTTAAACTTCTTCAGGTTTGACTCAAACTAGCTAAGCTAACGCTAGCACTCGGTTGAAACTTGAAAAAAGAGTCTATAAAGTTCGTGACAAAATTCTTTTGATGTTCATTATCTTTTTTCCTCTTCCACCGAAAGGCTCAGTCACAGGTTGGTGGTGGAAACAAATTCAGCAAAACTCAACAAGAGCCATCATTACTCTACTCATAAACTCAAAATCCCAAAGAGTCAAAACGTGGTACCATTTGCATGTCATTTTAGCATTGAATTCTTATGAACTTTGAGTGCTAATAGCATTGCATCTAACTCTGATGAACTTCCAGTACTAATAACATTAATCAGGATAATAATAATAAGAATATAGAGCACATATGAGATAATGACAGTGGAGATGCCATATGAGGGGATGCAAAGAGGCAGAGCTCACCACCCAACCCATGCATGTGGCATTGTACCACTGCACTGCAGGTGCATCACAAGCAAATGTTCAATATTCATAATTTTCAATGGCTAAATCTTTAGAAAATCTAACCTTTAAGGCACGGTGAAATGCTTGTAGCACGTCAATGATAAGTTCAGGAATCCTTTCTCCTAAAATAAAACAAGAATTATCAATCCAGTAGAACATACCCATGAATATCATTTTCCTGGACTGAAAGCAGAAAATGATAAGGCTAAGAATAGCATCATCTACCTGGCGTATTAATGAATTGGGAAACTTCTTCCATGCTCAAACCTTGGTCACCAGCCTTCTGAATAGCAGCATAAACAGTCCCAAAAACCTCAGGATGGATGGGATTTGCTTCTTCCTGATCAGAAGGTATTGACATCAAATATTCAGCAAAGCTTGCCATAGCTTCCCAAGGTGACTCACCATGATTCCTGGCTATAGGCACAACGGCATCTGAACTAAGAATTTCCTTCATATGGTCAACACAAGGTGAACTACAGCTCTGACCAAACGAAATGTTGGATTGATCATTCCCGTCAAGCAAAAGTTGTTCACAATTATAGCTGGTCCTATCTTTAAACAATTCTATAACATTGGCTCTAGAAAATGTTGCACGATGTATGGATACCATGATCCCTGGAAAACCTTTTTCTCTGCGAATTTCTCCCTCACTTGCCGTTAAGGATTTCTGTTTCTTAGCCTTATCATCAGCACAAGATTCATTGTTATCATTTTTACGTTTCAAGCTTCTTGGATCTTCAGCCTCTCCAACTCCTTCATCTGGCAAGTGCGGAGAAATGGACAGTTCACCTGAAGAAACTAGAGCAAACAAATGGAAAATGTCCCCACACTGTAAATCTTCAGTAAGATTTATCCCCCCCTCCATAAGATCTTTTTCTCTTTCATGGAGCCAACTATTAAATTTAGCAGCTCTCTTTTCAGTATCAGTTGGAAATTTTGACCTAGAAACACCATGCAAGAAATGTTGTGAAAGTTCGAAAGGTTGAGTACCGTTACCCCCAACCTGCCAAAACATGAAAGTTTGGGATAAGAAGGCAATATTCATTGAAAGCTCATATATGAGATTAGTAGAAATATAAAAGGGATAGAGAAGCTGTTAGAAAAGGATGTTTATATGAACAGAACCACAAATGAGTTTCATTTAAAAAAACAAAGAATGTAATATTTTGAAAAAATAATTTATACACACACACACACATCAGATAACCAAAGATCAAGACATCTCAAATTGAATTATTAAACCCAAGGCATCAAATAAACAAAGAAGGCAATAGTCATAGAAAGCTCAAATTGAGAGGTTCCACGTCATCAAAAATTATTAAACCCAAGGCAAGTGAACAAAGAAATAATGTACTGAACTCAAATGCTGTCTCTGATGTGTGTGTGTGTGAGAGAGAGAGAGAGAGAACAAAGCAATACTCTGCTCTTAAGTAAACCAACAACACATGGAAAATCCATTCCAACATGACCCCAATTATCTTCTAACACATCGAAAGCTTTTTGTAGCTTTCGAAACCAACCATTTAAGACATCAACAGCAAGCTTTGTTAGAAGGCAAAGCTACTTGAAGACTAGAACTGCAGATCTTACTGAAGGGAAGTATGAAGATTGTGGAGCTTCACAGATATGAGCTGAAATGATGATCTGTCTATTCTATTTCTATTGCAAGTAGAAACCTTGTGTAAGCAATAAAAATTGAGAAAAGGGGTCAGGACTGCAGCAAATATTGTCAAACTGATACTCAATAAAGTCCAGAACATGTTTGCCTACAACCTAATAACTGATGACATAGCAAATGGTTCCAACAGTCAACATGCTCATTACATGATCAAGTAAATACCAAATCAATAGACCAAACAGCCAAATAAATTGAAACATGCATAAAACCCAATTAAGAATGTGGTTTTATGTTGATAAAGGAAATATAACCATCAGGCCTCTATGCTTAAAGATTGGCAAGATTCTAACGTGAAAAGGTGCAGATCAATAGGGAAGCACAGTTGAAATTGACTAAGTTGATGGTGCGACAGCCACTGAAGATTAGGAAGCAACCATATTATACCTCTTTAAAAGCCAGACTTTGTCTAACACTACACTGAGTTTACACCCCAATATTATGTCATATATGCAGGTTTGCTAAAAGTCAATCACAAATGGTACTGAAACTGATTGGGACTCTTTTTATTGGCCAAATTTTTAATGATAAGTTACACACCTAGTGGATTTTGAACACACAATCTCATCCTCTATCCATTCTTATGGAAGAAGAAAGTGCCATTTTAACCAAAGCTCATTGGTTTTTATTGGTAAGTTATATGTACAGCTCTTAAACTCACAACACACCCTTCACCCTTTTCTTAGGGAGGGAGGAGTTTCCATATGAGCTAGAGCAAGTCGGCTTGACACTGTGAGAGTTGAACCCAACAAGGTGCTCCAACTCCGAGTCATATTCAGAAATCAGGAATGCAACAATGCAACTGTGATTGATATCTGCCAAACCCTAGCAAATTGATATCACATTCTCATACTTACAGGAACTGGTCTAACCTGGCAATCGAACCAGCTGAACCCTGAACCAGACACCTTCAGTTAGATATTCTTAAAGACTATATCTACACTTTTCAGTCAAATCTAGGCCAACCTAATTGAAGAGGTAGGTTTGACATTAGGTATGATTGAGGCACAAGTGAGGAGGTAAAACATGGTCAAAAAATTAATTTCTTGAAAAAACTTGAACTTGTGACTTAAAGCAATAAGTGCAAGGTTAGTAGCAACAGGCTGGTACACATGTCTATGTTTTTTTTTTTTTAAATCATGCTTTATTTACACCCAACAAAAAATATATGCTTACAAAACAGCAGTTCACTAGTACCCAATGGTTGAAATGGTAAACAACTCCCTTGGTCCATTCAATTACAGTATGGTTTTTATAACTATGCAGATGGAATGAATCTTAGTTTAAACCATATATAAAACAGACATAGTGCTTCAGCTACTGCACTTATTATAGCCAAAATGAGGATATCAAATGGATTGAAATCAATACAAGAGATAGAATAGTATGAAAGCATTTCCAAGAAGCTAGATGAGGTGACACAAATAGAAGGCAAGGTGAGGGAAAAATCAACTAGGTTATTCCATAATGTACAAAAGAGACCAACAACAGAACCAGCAAGCAGGAGTGTTTTTTTGAATGATGTGGTACCTCACCAAGGCAAGCAGGAGTGCTTGATAATATTTGAATGAGCTGCAAGGATAAGAAGAAGACCCAAAAGAACATGGGTTTAATTAAGTATATGGTTTGAAGGAGGGTGAGGCACTGCATCCTTATCTCCCTAGTACCACAACATTGACTTAGCAATTTACCACTCTAAAGACCTCAATCCACTTGCACCATTAACATAGAATGCATGGAATCAAAGAACTAGAAAAACATAACTTACCATGATTTTATTCTCTCTAAGGAAGTTAAAAGCTGCAAAAAGATCATGCTGTGAGTAACGCCGTAAAATTTCTGCCAGCAGATTTGGCACCTCTGCTGCTGTTGAGGTACTTAAAAAGACAAGCTTAAATAGCTCTACAGCATTGGAAACAGCCAATGACTCATATACTTGTCTACTAACATTGACCCCTTCATTCAAAAGCTTAATAAACTTCTGATTAAGGCGGCGACGTGATTTTTTGGCAGTTATTTTTTGTAGACCATTGTTCTCAACATCCTGACAAGAACTGTTTGATGCAACCAATTCAGAGTCCTGAGAGTCCTGCAAACAAAAATATATATTATTGCCTGCCAGCTTAAAAAAGTACTCAAAAGCATGACTATAAGGATGAAGCAGATATTGAAATATATGCTCAGCAAGGGGACCCACAGCCTAGGGGAGAGTTCAGAAAAGGGCAGATGATATGCAGTAGTCACGTGGACATCAATGCTACACACATTATGGTGAAGCTCAGTTAATGAAAAGGCTCCTCTTAGCCCTAGAATTTACTGGAGCTAAAATGGATAACACTCGCACAGAGAACAACCAGATTGATTTATTCAATCACATTGACCAAACATTAGAGCTAACTAAATGTGTCAGCTCATGCTGAATCTTGTCTCTTTTTTTTTACATAATAATTCTAAGAGGAAGCTCCAAAGGCAGTGCAATCCAAGTATGAGGCTGATCTCTCAAATGAGAGATTTTGGAAGTAATTAACATGTAAGATAAATAAAAGAAAAAGAAAATTTTGGGAGCATTACATTTGCAGATTCAACTCTTCTGGAGGCCTCCAGTTTACCCATCCTCTTGTACCACATAACCTCATCAAGGTCTGCCTTTAGACTTTCATCATCAAAATCATACCACGGTTTTTCCTCAAGACCTGTCTCTTGAGTATGTTCATCAACATTGGAAAAATTCCTCTCAAGACCTTCCACTGATAAACTTTGCACAAGCATTCCACGAGCATCTTTCTTTGGTAACCTGTTCTGGGTTTTCTCCAGGTGTTTAGCGTACCGCGCACCAAGCACATTACAGAGCCTCATTACAGCTTTTCTAAATATTCTGTTCCTGTTCAGCAATGCCATTCTTCTCTTACAGGTAACTGGAGGTGCTGGAAGGTCAGGAAGCGAAGACCAATCTGTGCGATGATATTTTGCCCCACGAACTACACGGTGTCTTACATATTGGATCACCAATTGCCTAAAAGGAAGATACTGATTTAGGAGAATTACACAGAAAAAAAAAAAAACAATACCACTTAGGTAAGAATATAATTCTATCATCACATAAATCAAATAAACAATAGACCCAACCAAAGCATTATGAATTCTGCACGTCAGGTAATTTTGACAAATTTATTTTTTCTTTAATTTTTTATAACTAATAATATTTTATTGAAAGAGCAGATTACTTCATGTTCTCGATGATGAACGCAAAGAATATTAAAAAATTACAATTGACAAATTTAATTTAGATAAGTATCATGTTCTTTATCTTCTCAGTAACAATAGCACTGGGTCAACTTAGCATGAAATTTTCTACATGAGATTCAATAATCCCCATGCCTTTCTAATACGATTGACCATACTGCTATGCTTTTTCCCAGATTCTTTTAATTGTAGCTTTTTTAAAGCTTCCTTCTAGGATAAACTTTGACATTTCCCAGATTCTTTTCAGGAGATTGTTCTTATAGCCAACAAATAATACTTTGTATATTCAAATTTCTTTACCTGTCAGCTTCATCTGTCCATGAAAACCTTCTTTGACGAGTTGGATTCATCTTTGAAACAGCACACTGACTAATAAAGGAATAGCACTCCTCATCTTCACTTTGTCCTGGCTCCTCCTCACTTTCGAGATGATCATCCTCCTGAATTGTTTGCAAATGAATGTTATGCTCTCCTGGATAAGTGACCAAAAGATCTTTTTCTCCCATACATTGGTTAACAGTATCAGGCAATCCATCAAATCTCTGCTTGTCCAACTGTCCAGTTTCTGCGTCAACTCTAGCATGCTTTGTTGACCTCGCTACTGGAGATCTTTCCCCTCTCCAAGAAGATGAATTGCGTTTCCTTCTTACTGGTTGGGACTCATCCCCTTTACCCTGAAATCTATTAAGTCGTTGTTGGCGCTTATCATAATACACACGAAGCACCTGCAAGTGGTATCCAAAGAGACAAATAGGCATCATATTTAAACAAATGCCAACCAAAAACACAACAAATATTGGTCTTGAAACATCATTGAGTAAAGGAACAAAGTGCAAAAGTAAATATAAGCAAATATCGTTGGCGGCTATCATAATACACACAAAACACCTGCAAGTGATATTCAAAGAGAACTGCGCATCATATTTAAAAGAGGGCGAACAAGAAACACCATTGAGTAAATCGACAAAAGAAGTGCAAAAATAAATACAAACAAATGAATAGAAATTAATTATTAAAAAAAAAAAAAATTCATTCTGGTCCTATTTACTGGTTAGTATTATGGTCATCACTCTACTTTTTCTTTGGTCTTTTGCTTGTACAAACCACAGAGTCATTTGTTTATATATTTATTTTGTAAATAGTTCTACTGTTCTATTTACTTATCAAAAAAAGGTCTACTAGGCAAGAACAGGAAAGAAATTGATAATTCAAGCAAATGTACTATCCTAAAACTTTACGGATAGATAGATAAAATCTTATAAAAAAAAAAATAAAAAAAACAGATAGATAGATAAAGATGTATCACCTCAAAAGAATCAAAAGCCACTGGATCTGTTCAAAACATATAAACTACCTAATAAGTGCTCAAAGAAAAAAAAAATTATTTCTTTATTTTAAATCCAAGTTCCAAGCAGATGTGATTCCATTAAAGTCTCCTCTTGAAGATGCTTTTTAATTTTTAAAAAGGGATAGATAGGATAGGATTTGAAACCAATAGCGTTCACTCCATAATAAATGATAATTGCTCTTTATTGTCAGGCCAAGGCACCAATTAGTTCTTTATTTTGTTCATGTAAATAGGATTAGACTCGGGTTCACTTATTTGACAACATAAGACTTCACCAATTGAGCTAAATAGAACCCACAATATTATAGATATAAATTAAATTAAAAAAATTTCATCAAAATGATAGGTAAGGCCACATTTGATTTCAATTAATTAAGCAAAATAGGTAGTGCGTTCAAAGGGATGGAGATAGGTCTCTTGTCAAAATCTTATATTGATGACATAAATCGTTTCAAGCTTTTATAAATATATATAAACATTTTAAAAAGATTAAAAAAGAAAAAGGAAAAAGAGTTATGCTTTGAAATCAAATAACCTCATCTTGTACTTTCTCATAGTTGATAGTCCCTTCTTCCATCTTATTTTAGATTTTGGAAGATAAATTAAGGAGCAGATTCAATGGAAACATGGGCATTCACTTAAAATAAAACAGACCAAATAACTCCATTATGAACAAATTACATGACTTTTGGAATTCAGGATATTTCAGTTATTGTAAAATAAGAGTACATCAACCTATTAAATAGCCTGATGTACATATGATCTGCCTTTTCTTTTCTTTTTCTTTTTTTCTTTTTTTTGGGGGGGGGGAGTAACAAGGATCTGCCTAATGGTATTATGTCAATTTGCCATAAAGGTAAAAAGAGAAAATATGGAATCATGTGAGCAAACAAGAAGACAATCTAACCTGCTCTAAGGTCAGATTAAGTTCCTTTGCAATCTTCTCACAATCTTTATATGAAATTTTTTCACTTATATCATCCTGCACCACACGATTTAAGAGCTCTGCACGCTGATCAGCTGTCATAACCCGGACTGAGGCCCATGACCGGAATAGGAAAACCTGTAAAAGATAAGGTTTAACCAGTAGTCTTTTTGACGGGTACTTCATATACCTGGCAATCCTAAAGATTAAAAACAGAAGCTGACTGCACAAATCGAAGGATATATATGATTAAACTAGTAATGTGCATATTTTAGCTCAGAAATGATAGCATGAATATTTAAGTTTGTGGTGAATGAATTTGAAATCATTCCAAGTGGAAAAACTTAGAAAACATTACCCCAAGTGCATACCTCATGAACAGCAGATCCAGGGAATGCAAGCAAAGCAGATCTTGGATCAGCAGCAGCATAGCAATACTCCAAAGTTTGCCAATACTCATTAACAGTGGCTTTACTTGACAGGATAAAGTCATGTCTCATTCGTGGGCGAAGATCAAGATCTATAAAACTTAAAGATGTAGCATATTTTGAGAGTGGTTCCTCAATGTAAGGCTTAAGCTCCATTGCATGTGTATAAGTGACATGTGGTACCTCAACTCCTTTTAAATGTCCATCAGTTATCATCCGAATCAGCTGCATCAACGAATAAGCTATTAGGCAAAAAACATCAATATTCAATGTTATAAGAGCATAATATAATTGTTTTAAAAGAACACCCGAATCCAAAATGACATTTCTGCAGCTAGAGCTGTCAATAGAATGGTCATAATCTGAATAAACCAGACTAAGAGTTAATATTTGATCGGGTTCAAAACCATATACACTCATATACACTCATATATGTATTTGCATCTCCCTTAATCAGCATTGCATCTCTTTATAGCTCCAAAGCATAAGTACACAGATGATTAGTATAATACTATAGTAAACAATGTCAAACTATAATGTCCTTCTATGGCTGATAAATCTAATGATTAAACACAGTCAAATAAATTATTTTATGTCAAAATGTCTTAAGAGCAGCTTGCAATATCCTTCTCTTATAAAAACAAAAAATGGCGAAGTCCCAATCAAATGAAGCTTCCAAACTGCAATAATAAAGGCCACTGATGTGAAAGAAAAACAATATTACTTTCCCCAATCTAAGAATGCACTTATTGATATGTCAGTTGCATGATGGGCTGTGACCACACCCCCATAGTTTAATTTCTACAGCATGACCTTCAAAATTAAGTATACAATGGTGGTTCAGTTTAAATAGATATTTGAAAGGATGGATAACACTAACATGAAGAAAGTATTTTAAACATGACCAAGTAATTATACCTTCAACCGTTGTAAAATGTCAATAACCAATGAAATCCTTCCAGTAGCATGAGTATCCATTAGTTGCTTGTACTCCTCGGCAGGAATATCAGAGAGAAGCAATCCCCTCTTACACTTCTCAATCATATCATCAAACTTTTGAGTGGTCCCCACAACTTGTAAGAACAGCTCAACTGGCATGGCCTTAATTGCCGCTTCTAGAGAAAACAATTTGCTATTAGTCTGCAAGCTACTCATTTCATAGACATGCTTTCCAGATGATAAAGCATCATTAGAACCAGCTGCACTAAACAGGTAATCCCACAGAAAGCAATGCAGCAGCTTTGCGCGAACCATTTTAGCCAAGACAAATCCATTAGCACGCATGGATTCTGATCTAACAGCTCGGACATCAGAACCTACATGGTTCTGAATCCTCTGAACGCTCTTCAATTCAGGAACTAATCCATCATTTTTCACCCGAGATGAACCCTGGCCGCGACTTTGCATTTCAAAAGACCTATGTCTATCATGAATTTCAGCAAGTAGCTCAGGAGATAAACTTTGAATAGATGGGTGCAGAACCACCTGGGTGATGCGGCTACGGCCAAAATTTGTGATAACAGGAGAATTGATGAGCATGCATTTGCAATGCCCTTGCTGCTGAAGTTTATTAAGAATTCGGTCAATGGTCTTCCTGTCAGCAGTTGTGGACTTATCCTTCTCAAGACTCACCAGCCACTTAAACAGCTCACCTCTCAGAATGAATTTCTCCTCCTGAACAAGAGGATTGGCACATTAGTTATAGTTATTGAACTACAGAACAGTAAATAAAAAATCCCCCCCTCCCCCCTTGTGAAAAGAAACCATTCAGAAATGGATGGTGAAAAACACCTGTAACCGTTCAAGTATTCTTTGCTCCCTTCGAGCGCTATCTGCAGTCAAAGGCAGGCATGGATACCTCTGAAATGATCCAGAAGTAAGTGGCTTCAAGGCAGCAGGAGGTGGTGTTTCTGATGAATCAACATTTGTTTCCAACTCTGTACTCACTATATTAAGTTCTGCACCAGAAACTGTATCTCTTGGCTCAAAGAGTGGGTTGCTAGGACAGATGAGCATATGGTTAGAATCACCATCCCCAGGCGACCCATGAGAAAGTTCAGTATCAATTTGTCGATTTATGATCTTTCCAGGACTAGCAACATCACCTTCTGAAGTTGATGGATCATGCTCTGAACAGATTAGAGCTGATCCCTTAGAAGCATCTAAATTGCCAACATGTATGTTGGAGAATTTATTTTCATCAAGAACATCTTTTGATTTACTCAGAAATGCATTAGCAGATTCAGGACCAAAATTCCCAGGTGTCCAAACGCGATATATCATACATTTTTTATGGTTTTCTGCCTGCAGATTCATTCCAAATCTAGAGAACATATTAACTAGTCGGTTATAGTTCTTTTTGTTGTCAATCCCAAGCCTCTTGCAGACCTATTTTAGCAAAGACGAATATGCAAGAAAATTAGTGGTTGAAATGCAACATTTATGTATTTGAAGGGATATATCACACAAAGCAAGCTCTAGAAAAAGGACCATTGAAGTGGATATCTATAATTGTATATGTACCACAACAGAATTATTTTACAGAAAATCCAACCAAACTCATGCTCTATTGGTAACTGGCAAACAGGCATTTAAGTTTCACATTGCTGGACAAAACAGGAATAACTAAATTAATGGGAGTGTGGCCCATAAGACCACTAAAGCATGCATGTTGGATTTGTGTGAGTGTCTAGGTGTTGTATAATTGTATTCATTGGGTCCCCAAACCTAGGTCACAAAGTCCTACAATATCAGTAACCACTACAGAAGAAACTGTTTCCATGTACCATAGCAAATATGGCATAAGCACTTTATTTCAGGAATCCTCTATAAAACCTTTTAGCAAACAAGTAACATGTACTTGTTGGAACACTTGTGAAATATTATATCAAGGTCCTAATATTATATTCTCTTCTTATAAGACCTAAGATGTCATAGGGTGGGATTAAAAATCTTTTAAACTTGAGGTACTTATTGATTAAACCAAAGCATGAGACCAATGTAATTGGGGGAGAGTGGTAGACATGCATAGGAGTGTTAAATAACTTTTTTTTTAAAAAAATCGTTTTGATAAGTAAGTTCTGGTCCCAAGAGGAGGGGTAGAGGAAATTCTAACTATTGACCTCTGCTTCATGAAGCTTGGTCCCCAGCCGATTGTGCAACCCCTTCAAGGGTATCAATGTTAAAAAACCTTGAGGAAATATTAGCAAAAAGAAGAGTAAAATAAACTATAGGAGCAACATCAATATGAAACATGTGAAGACATAAATTAATAAGCACACCTCCATCACAGTCAAGCCCTCCGATCCAGCTGCATCAATCATGTCATAAATTTGATGCTCAATGGGAAGCTCTACAAGTTGCTCAGTGATTTGACGTTGCTTTCCAAATTTCACCTGCTGTTCTTCCTCAAAATCATCATCTCCACATCCATGAGTATTTGGTCCAAACTGCTTTGGAGAAAATGTTTTCACCAAACGCAAGCAAGCCTCAACCTGACAAAAAAAAAATCTTAATGATCATGATCAAACCTAAGAATGTATACATTCCAAACTCCTCTGAGCAAAAAAGGCAGATTTTGCACATCAAAACAATAATAACCCTAACAAAATAAAAAAGAGCACAAAAAATTATATTCAGAAAAGGGTGCAAAAACTAATAGTAGAGATAGGTTTGAAAGGGGGAAAATGCAATTTAAATTCAAGGGAATACAATATCTGAACAAGCAATCATATAGATACGATATACATAAAGAGATTTTTTAAGCCTACCTTCCCATTCACTTTAGCATCAAACTGCTCCACAATATGTGCATCTTTCAACTTGTCGCAAATCTGGCAACACATTGTGCAGGGAACTATATGGTCAAAACAATCACAGGTAACAAACAAGTAAAAATAGCTAATCCAAATAATAGATAAAAAGTTTAGCTAAAATTTACTCTTCTCCAATCTTTATGCCCTGAAGGACCACAATAACCAAGCTCCTTTTTTATATCTGATACAACAAGAACCTTCAATAGAAGAATAGAATGAAAGAATATCAGCATATGCAATAGAAACTATAAAGTAAATTAAGTAATTGGAGAGATCAATCATGTGAATAAAATTCACCTTGTCAGTGGCTGCTTCCAGTTTATCACATACAGCTTTCATTGCCGGTACATAATCCCTCACATGTACATCCTCTTTTACACATTTTCCATAAAAACCACCACCACTTGTATCATTTTCATCTGCATTCCCTATACTCTCTATGGTCTGTTCTTCCTTGGTAATCTCAATTTTTTGTTGGGAGCCCAATTGTTTTGCATAGCGATACAAGTACATTATATTGGTGATCACACATGGACTGTTTTTCAGATCCCCTTCATTGGAAGCTTCTTTTGTTCTTACAACCGCAGACTGCCTCACAATCAGTCCTTGACATTCAAGGTTCCTCACTATATAAAACAAATTCTTCCCTTCAATGCCAAATTCCTTGCCAAGTTGATTTTGTGTAATCCCATTTGTTCTGCAAGTACCCAATGTGTTTAATAATCATTCATCATCCTAAGTAACCAACCTACATTGTTCTCTCATTTTAATAAAACAATTATAAAAATCAACTAAGTCAATTAGCACAGCAAAATATAGACATTTCATTGTAAACACACAATCATCAAAGTCAATTGCAATTGCTTCAAAGCTTCCACTTTTGAGAGAAACACAGGTACACAGGGACTTTTGGCCCTACTTCAACTAGTTCAAATATATCATAAAATGAAGATTGAAAGAATCCAAAGGTGCTATTTTGTGGAAGAAATTTTGGCATTTAAAGCTTAAAAAAAAAATTAATTGCCACCAGAACCACACCATTACACAAAAAATAACTTCCTCATAGACCATTAACACATCAAAAAATTACCCATTCATTATAAAACAAACACACACACACACACACCATCTAATTGAGCTGCACTCAAAAAAACCGACTTCACATTCAAGCACATATTCAATAAAACCACATAAAAACAAAAACTTTATGGCTTAACTAGACCACAAAAACTAACTTCCCCATAAGTCCATTAACACATAAAAAAAAATACCCATTTATTAAAAAACACACAGACACCCCATCTAATTGAGCTACATTCAAAAACACCCAATTCATAGAAATTTTAGCATTTGCATCCTAAAAATATAAAATTTTCACCAGAACCACACTATATTTCCACCCCACAACTCCATTACTAAAGAAAAAGGAAAAAAATACCCAGTTCATATAAACACACACACACATATCATCTGAATTGAGCTACACTCAAAAACACCCACTTCACATTCAATCACATATTCAATAAAACCACATAAAAACAAGAACTTTATGGCTTAAGTAGACTACAAAAACTAACTTCCCCATAAGTCCATTAACACATCAAAAAAGTATCCATTTAATATAAAAACACACAGACACACCATCTAATTGAGCTACATTCAAAAACACCCAATTCATATAAATTTTAGAATTTGCATCCTGAAAATTTAAAATTTTCACACAAAATTGTCACCAGAACCCACACTATATTTCCACCCCATAACTCCATTACTAAAGAAAAAGGAAAAATACCCAGTTCATATAAACACACACACACACACACACACACACATATCATCTGAATTGAGCTACACTCAAAAACACCCACTTCACATTCAATCACATATTCAACAAAAACCACAACTTTAACCACATAAAAACCAAAAAAACTTTACAGCTAAACTAAACCATACCTAGCAATAGCAAGTCGTTCAAGGGCACGCCTTTGTGGTGAAGACATGTTGGCATTGGCGGATTGGACATTGTAGAGCCCAACAAAGTTGTCCCTCAAGTGCTCTTTAGCAAAAACCTTCAAATTCAGCTTCTGGGCATCTTCAAAAGACTGAATTGAAGGGTCAGAGGGAGAGTACGAGACATTGTGAGCCTGGAATTGGAGGGTTGGAACGCTTAAGAGCCTGACCCAGATGGCTTTTTTCACTCCTGGTGAGAGATCAAGGTTGAAGGAAGAGAGTAGAGGGCTGAGCTTGGTGTAAAGGGTCGGGAGAGTGACACCGTTTTGGCCCTGTGAACAGATTTCTTCAAGGGCTGAGTTGAGGATTGAGTCCATTGAAAATAAATAGAGAGAACATGTAGGAGAAAAGAGAGTGTTTTTTTATTTCATTGATTCAATGAAATAATTGAGGTTGATGATGGTGTGGTGTGGTGTTAATGGCGGGACGAGTAGCGAAGGATTTGGCAGAAATAAAACCGTGTATTTCTAACTTCTTCCAAAACAAAGGCACATAAACAAAAACAAAAAATAAAAATAAAAATGACAAAATTTGGTAAATATTTTAGTTACTGTTTCTTAAAATTTTCATTTAATATTGATCCACGTGAAAAAAGAAATTTCTATCTCATGACTGAAAATACATATGACAGAATTTCAGAATTTTAAGAGGTAAACATAAGCAACCGTACTTAAATACTGTACTGTACAAGTCTTGAAAAAAAAAAAAAACTGTGAATCATTGGTGTTTGGGTTTGGGTTGGTGTGGCTCAGGCAAATTGGGCTCTAGGCCACGCCTTGTGTCAAAAGGTCCAAAAAAAGGTTTACTGTAAATGCTGAGTGAGAGAAGACTTCCAACTCTCCTAAAAAGTCCCCCAAAGAAAGGCCTATTATCGCACAAAAGAAGGAAATTAGGCCTATACCGTATAATGATCTCAAGCTTTGAGATCCTTTTGTTTTGTTGTTTAGGTTCTACCGTTCTACTAGGGATTTTATTTTATAAATTAAAACCCATATTTTTTTTCAGAATTTTGGGACATTTTATCAAAATTCTGCATTATTCATATTTTTTTTCAAGAAAAGTATACGGGCAAAACCTTGTTCCTTAAGTTCCTTTTTTAAAATTCAGTCACGTGATAATACTTAACTAAAAATATAGTTCTATCTCATGAGAAAAAAGTCACTTGACTTAATTTTAATAGAGGAACATAAGGAATAACACCTAAGTACTGTACCTAAATTTTGTCCAAAATATATTATATTATAAATCCTATAATTAATGGAATGCAAGTTTAGCTCAATTAATAAAATTTCTGATGGTTGAATAAGAGATCTGAAAGATATCAAGCTTGCACCGATTCTAAAGGAATGCAATATCAAGGGTGTTTTCTTGGGGAGGAGATATCACTTGATTATTAAACAATAATTGTAATGATTTTCTGCTTTTAGCTTGGAGTAATGATATGAAGACCTATGGACATAATTTAAGAAAGATTGTGCATGTTTTCTCTTCAATTGCATATGTCATATGAATATCTGCACTCTTAGCTTGTAGGGAGGGCTATTTGCTCTGTCCCCATCTTTCAAGCAACAAATACGACTTATTCAGCTAAAAGAAAAAAATTGCTTCCTTCATCAAACCATAAGGTAATTGCATTGTTCCTCAAGGAAAAAAAAAAAAAACAAAAAAACACCAATTAAGCTTCTTATTGAATGGCAATTGTTGGAAAAATATGTTTCCAATTGACTTGGAAAAATATGTTTTTCTGAGTGAACGCAATTGGCCATTGCTTTTGTTTAAGGTTCAGGACATATTAGAAAAACGAGTATTGTTTTGTTTAATGTCAAGGCCGATTTAGTAACATCATGTCCATTGTCAACTCAAGATCCAATGACATATTTTTTATTTCTTCAATTCATATAGTCAGTCAAGGTTAATTTAAATCCATTGATAGCAACTCATATTATTCTACAAAACTAATGGTGGTATATATCTTCGGAGATTGTTGACTTCAGGAAACTTTTGAATCACACACCTCATCCAAGGATGAAACACTGCTTCAGCCTTCAAGGAAGCAAACATGTACTGATGCACTAACGAGTTAAGTGGATATGTGCCAAACTATAACAAGATTTTGTGCTCTTTTTTTAATTTTTTTACATCAATAGTTGATGTTTTTGTTAGAAACATCAAGAAGTGCTAGTTAAATCACAAGAAATTTGACATTGATTTGTGCGATTTAAAACTTGGACCAATCAAATTTTTTATCCTTTTTTTTTCTTCAGAAATATATATTTTTAACTTTGAACATAGATAGGATGGGTCATTGTTATGATAGAATCTAAAATGATGTTTGCTGTATCAACAAAAAAACAAAATGATGTTTGCTTGATTGAAATCCTAAATTACCAAAAATCAAATAAAAATAATAGTTAGTTAGTTATTAATGATCTTTGTAGCTAAATAATACTTCTCTTAGTTTAAAATAAAGTGATAGTTGTTGTTCATTTTGTGTTCAGTCATTCTCATTCCTCACATAACATCTAACATAAGAAAAGAAGCAAATTATGATAGTAGAAACATCATTTTCATTATTAACAAATTACGGCAATGATCATAAAGAAATTCATATCATTAGACTTGTGGAGAATTATATCATACATAATTGTTTACAAAGCGATATTCCATAGTTAATGGGATCATGAGAAAGTTTATAGACACACAAAAATTTGGCAAAAATTTTCACACTCGTTAATGTGATAAATTGTAAGTAGTAAATAAAAAAGTGATATCAATGGTGAATTCAAATAAAAATCAATATAAATTTGTTAACTCAACTATTGTGAAATTTATTGTGCCTATAGCATTGTTCTTGTGATCACGTGTCTATAAATCCCACAAGTTACAAAAACACCTTTTTTTAATGGAAAAAAAAAAGTATGAAAGGTAGACTAAAATGACTTTCTTACCTAAGCATTACCATAGTAACATCTAAGTCTGATCATGCAAGTAAGAAACCAGTGAACCATAACTATTTCCTAAGCCCCACAATTACACTAGTAAACATTGTGTCTGAGGCATGAAGTTTTTCTTAAGCACTTTCCATTGTGGAATTTGAATCTAGGGCATCCAACTCTTAAACCATTTGGGAGTAGGCCCAATAACCACTAGGTCACCACCCCCCATGATACATGTTACAAGATACTATCTCTAGACTTATTGCCAACACAAACGACAGTCGTTTCATTTCTTGATGGACAAAACTCATCACTGCCAAACCTCAGATCAAACGGCCTATAATATGGTCCTCAAACCCCCCAATGAATGGCCAGGATTATCTCAGTGGACAATCCCACGTGGCCATCCCATTTTTGTATCACAATCATATCCACAACACAACACAACACAACACACACACAAACAAAACATGTCCTGTGTGCTGTGTCTTGCACAACATACAAATCTTTCCTCACCACCAGACAATGAATGAACCGCAAGTACTGCAGGTGTGAAGTAAACGAGGACCTGAACCAAGACTAAGAAAGAAAGAAAAATATCTCTATTTTACTCTCTTATATTAAACAGCCTTACAAAAAGACACACAGAGAGATAGATAGATAGAGAGAGAGAGAGAGAGAGAGAGTACTGTCAATCAAATCTTTGCACAAACTCTCTCTCAAGTCTCTCTCTGTTACCTTCATGATTTCAGGGCCTCCTTCTTCTATCTGCTCAGACCAAGATTTGATTCCTTTCCCATATTTTACTTTCTCCACAAAAGTCTCATTTTTACCTTCTCCTCAGAAAAATTCTGACTCTCTCCTTCTGTTCAAACTCTCTGTCCCCTGAAATGGTACATGCTTTCAAGGTAATCCTTATTTTTATTTTTTGGTTCTTTTTCATTATGGGAATTTTCTTTGATATTCTTTATTGTGGGGTTTATGAGTTTGTGTTTTTTTCTCTATCTGGGTTAAAGAAATTTTTTTTCTTGAATTTCCAATGCTTTTGTTTTGTTTTGCTTTTTCTAGTTTAATATTTCTTAATGGATAATTCTCAAACCACTTGTTTTCCTTTTTTGCCACTTGTGATTAATATGAATGTCTGTCTATATATAAACAATTGCTTGTTTTGCAGTGTACAATTTGAACATCTGGGTATCATTTCTGTAGCAAAAAAGAAGATTTATGCAATAATAATTATTATTATTAATTTTGTTGTAATTTTAACGTAATATAATCAATTTTTTTAAAATTGTTTTCTTGGCTGAAGACTTTTCTTCTAGCATTGACTTGGTGGTCATCCAGATTCTTCTCCATTCAAAATCAGCAACTTGGGATTTTTATTTATTTTTTTTTTTTTTATAAAACAAACAGAAAAAGTCTGCTTTTTTCTTTTTTTCGGAAAAGGGGCTTGCTTTTACGTTACAAACTAATGCCCGTGTCTGGATTTTCTACTTCAATCATATTATGTTGACTCTTATGCTCCATTTTTCTTACCAACTGTTTGGTTGCTGAGAAACTAAGGAAATAAAATTAGGCAAGAAATTTTGAGGGTTTGGTTTATGTTGGTTCCACTGGAATTACATATTATATACATGAAACAAGCCAAATTCCTCTTAGGCAGAGCTGGGTGGGATATTTTGTTTCAATGGAATTCTGGGTACTAGAAAAATGCAAGGTTTGAATTTTTTACTTTTATATACTTTTTTTAGTTTCCTGCATTTTCTAAGAAACCAAACAGAGGTTAAGATTTCATAGTCTCTCATGTTTGCATTTGAGTTCTTTTCTCTCCCTTGGACATTATTTAGAAATCTAATAAAATTATGGGTATTCATTAAATTTCAAAATGATTTTAGCTTATTTCTTGTTTTATTCCTCCTTCTATGTTCATCATTAATGGTGTTTCCAATGCAGGGCTGGGGCTGGTTTTGATTGAATTGAAGTGTAATTGAAATGGATGGTGATATTTTTTCAAGCATAGGAAGTACAGCACAAGTAGATGGCAAGGTTTTGCAGACATTTCAGAAGAGCTTTGGGCAAGTCCAGCACATTTTAGATCAGAACAGGCTGCTAATCAATGAGATTAACCAGAATCATGAATCGAAAATCCCCGATAACTTGAGCCGAAATGTGGGATTGATTAGAGAGCTTAATAACAATATTAGAAGGGTGGTTGATCTCTATGCTGATCTTTCAAGCTCAGTTACCAAGTCAGTGGATGTTTCATCAGAAGCAGACTCAGGTGGGAGTTTCAAATCCAATGGAAAAGCCAGCCAGAAGAGAATTAGATCCGGGTAATTGATCTAATGAAGATTTCTTTCGTATAGATTCTGCACACTTTCATTGTGGAATAAGAATGAGTATTTTAGTACCAGAAGCAAAGGATTTGATGATATTGTGTAACTCTTCCTATGTTAGTTATAATGTATTTGAGGCCTTTTGCTTCTGTTTAATTCTCACAGTTTCCATTGAAATAACATTTTTTTACAAAATTGTTATTTTAATTCTGTGTGACTATGGTAACTTATTGGGAATCAAACAGGCTTCTGTTATTAAAAATCTTCAAGTTTGAGGTCTGTAATAATAAATGCTGGATAGTTCTACATTCCTTTATCCATTTACTTGGTTTTTACCTTGTCGGTTGTTTTAACCTGTTAAAGTGATACTAGGGATATCACAAATTTTATTACATAAATCTTAGAAAACTGTTATTATTACGCTATTATTATTATTTTCATGTGTGTTTTAATAAGTATTATTGTTTATTAAAAAAAATGCTTCACTAATAAATAAATAAAAAATGCAATTCAAGAATTAATTTATTATGTTGTTGAAGTAATACCAGTTATATTTATTTTTACATATTGTAAGTCTTTTGTAGTAAAACTAAAACAGCTTAATCATTTTTCTTTTTGGAAAAATCATCCGTACTGTGTGATCATCAAGTATGATTAGCAAAACCTTAGTTTTGAGTGGTTAATTTTCATTGATTGAAGTTTGAACCAATAGCATATGCTGTTGAACTTAAACCAATTAACTTCATTGTTACATTTTGTAAGCCTCTTTTGTAATAAAAGTAGTCACAACTTTATCATTTTTCCTTTGGAAAATTTCATCCCTACTTTGAGTGACCATCAAGTATGATTAACAAAACCTTACTTTGAATGGTTAATTGTCATTAATTGAAGTTTGGACCAATAGCATATGACTTCCACAAAAATTTAGATTATCATAATGGCTTAAATATGGTTTTTGGAACTTTTGGTATTTATAACTATATTTCACCACTAGTTTTCTTATCCATGATCTGCTTTTGATGGGGACTTTCAATGACCTACTTTATTCTTTTCCCATGTTTGTCAAAAGAGATTCCTTTTAGTGTCCTTACTCTCACCTTTGGTTGTGAATTGTAGTGGAGGTTTGGAATATACAGTCTTTTAACACCCCCCCTCTATTTAGCAAAGATCTATGTGTTTATGACCTCCTATATATCACTAACTTGCTTTATGTCACTGTGAAGAACTAAAAACATGCAAGTCTATAAAGACCCTTGAGAATTATTGGACTTTTGGGCTGAAAGAGACAAATTGAGAAAGCAAAATTTGAGTGAAATGTTTTTGTTTTTATCAGAGCACCACAAGTTTGGAATCTCATGTGGTGGATTGGTATCTTTTTGACTGATATTTTGTCCCAATTACTGGCGTTCTCTTCAGTCTTGAATATTCTTAATTTTAAAATGATCCATTGAGAAAATTGGGATTAAAAAAAAAATTTAAAGAAAGCTCATAATACAGTACTTGAAGAGACAAAAAGATGGTTACACAGCAGAAAAAGGGCCCAGTAAAATTTTGAAGAGATGGGAATTCGCAGAAATTGCTTGTCCTTTATTTGGGTTATTTAGGGGTGTTTGGTAGAATAGTTTGAGAATTGTTGTTTGAAATTTTTTGAAATACATATAGATGAAAAAATGTGTATAATATTATTTAAAATGTGAAAATATGAGTTTGAACTCACTCACCAAACAAGCCCGCGCTCTGTCTCACTAATTTCATATTCCTCTGAAGTTTTTAATGTTGGAAAAAATTTTGTTTTTAAACTCTGCATTTTTAACACACTATTTGATGGTGGTACCTCTGTTGGTGGACCCAGTAACTTTGGTTTTATCTCTTTTGTTTTTTTCTTAGAAGCACTTATATCCTTTCTAGATTTAGTTGGAAGACCCATGTGGATGATTGCTTTATATGGTTAGTGCTTTCTTGTTTGTCCCCCCTTCTCTACTTCTCCAAAAAAAAAAAAAAAAAAAAAAAATCTGGTTTAGAATTTGACCTAGGTATTAACCTAAGAGGGTTTGGGATTTTTTTTGCTAATTTATTGAAAGTATGTAAAATTATAGGTGTATTTGGGAAAAAAAATGGCGAGAATTATAAAATTTATACATAAACAAATAAGTTAAAATAAGTTTCTAGATAAAAAGCTAGTTTTTAA
Source organism: Quercus robur (assembly GCF_932294415.1). Taxonomy (NCBI): domain Eukaryota; kingdom Viridiplantae; phylum Streptophyta; class Magnoliopsida; order Fagales; family Fagaceae; genus Quercus; species Quercus robur. The sequence goes on from NC_065538.1 coordinate 6,186,916, forward strand.
ATTTTTTTTTTTTTTTTTTGATAAACTAGTTTATAAGTTTTTCTTGTGTGATATATGATTATATGATTTCTCATCTCTTGAAATAAAAATAAAAAATTGTTTTGATGGAATTTTCCTTTCTATCTCTAACAGATATTGGTTGTTGATACATGATTCAAGCTATTAATATTAATTTCTTCCTATTCTATTTGTTATCTTATTGCCTTTATTACAATTACCAAATTAAAAAAAGACTGCAAGTACAAATAATTAAAAAATGATGAATCCGCTCTTAGGAATCATTCAATCTTCAAAATGATTAGTACAATGTTCAAGGTAATACAAATATTCATTTGGAAACAAAAAATAATAAAATATTTTAAGTGGAAATATGAGATATTTTGTTCTACCATAGAGAATTGTTTGATTTTTTATTTTTTCATTTCAAAAAATTTACACAATGCACAAGGAAAAGCATTTGTCATTCATTGGTTGTTAAGGGCATCTTGAAAATGTACAGGTTTAAATATAACTTTTTAGTTAAGTTTTGAATTGGTGACTACTTTCAAAGGGAGTAGCGATGGCATGCAATAAAAATGGGTTAGATCTAACCACTGTCCACGTTGGTAGAGGTACATTCTCCCATGTACATTAATCCAAGTCAAATGGCCAAGAAAGGCTACACAATCCTGGACTTTCTAAGAACTTATTCTAAAAACATGATTGACTTTTCTTCTAAAAAAACAAAGGCCTTCTCTACTCTTAAGATTCACTTTATATATATTTTGATCCTTGGACCAATGAAACAATGCAAAATGGAATGGTTGCTGGCTAGCAATATAGATGACTAACATGCAATACAGCTGAATTCCTCCAGATCACACAATAAAAAGGCTTTAATAGGTTATCAGATTAACTAGTTGAATATATACTTTGGTTAATGTACTCTCTCAAGTCGAGCAAATTAGATCTCTTGAACTTGGGGACAGACCAAGACAAATCAAACCTGGAGTGCCAGATCATGTGAAAAGAGATAATGTTTTTAATTTACTACTTGCATTTTTAACAAATTGCAGCATAGCAATAGCATCTCTTTCAATTATTATATGTTTAACATGTTACTATGTAGTGGATTACAAGTACTTAAATTTGTTGTACTTTAGCAATATGGGACAAAATTGATAAAGAAAGACAATATTATATTTGGAAAAGATAAAGGAAAAAGGGAATCTCAAGAGCTTTGTGATAAGGATGGGAAAGAAGATTTGATTTTAAAAATAACATGGGCTTGTTTTACAAATGAAGGGAAGAAATCAGACAGCAAGGAATGTAAAGATTGTGTCCGTACATAAAACATTTTTTATTTTTCCCTAATTTTCTCTTTCCTATCATATTGTTGATTATTAAGAGAGGAAAGAGTATGTGTCAATGTGGGTGCCCCCACCTAAGGTCTCAAATCTAAACTCATTTATGAAAACTTATTGAAAATTCTAGGGAGATAATTCTTACCCACGTAGGACCTACATTGCAGATGCTACCTTTTCTTGCCAATGCTTATTTGTTTAATCCATATCTTAAGCATTCTCTTAAAATCTCCAAAAACAAACAAGAAGATAATCATACGTTACTTGTTATCCAATGCATCTTCTGTGAATTCTCCGCACTACATATGCCTTAGTTGCATGAGAAAGCATCTTGCAATAGTGCAATGTTACTTTTAAGGTGTCATATGATGCTAATAAAACAAAGACATTTAAAGACAAGATGATTCATTCTGAAAAGAATCATCTCCAATTGAAATCTTCCAAGTTAATTTGTTTTGTACATTTAAAAAATCTAATGATGTTGGAAGACTCATGTAAATCACACAAAATTGAATAAATGTCACGTGTCTTACATTTAGCTAAAAATGAGAGGAAATCTTATCTTGATTCTTGACATATCATAATAGTAGTAAAAAAGAAGAAGTTTGATGTAGTCTTATAAATTTTTTGTGTTCGGCTACCAGATATTTAACACTAGGCCTCATGTCATAGATAGCTGTGCAATGTAGTAATGAAGCCAAAAAAAATAACTTTAGCTCCATTGCTGGATGGTGGTTTTTTGTGTTTTGGTGGAGGTAAAATAATTATATAACTATTTAGCTCCACTGCTGCAAGTGCTCTAAGTTCTTTTTAATCTAAATAACAGGTTAATTATATTAATTGAAAAAAAATACCCTCAATTTTATACCCCTTTTCTTTTGCAAACCATTTCATGAGAACATCACCCACACCAAAAACAAAAATGAAAATGAAAGAAGAAGATGAAAATGAATGATTGGCACGTCTTTGTGCATGGTTTGGGTGTAATTAATCATTATTGAAGCTGTTGCTCAGTTTTTAGTTTAAAGTTTGTTGTTTTGGTGCACCAACTTGGCGACGATTTTTTCTCATAGTAATGTCTCAATTTTTGTTGTTTTAGTGTACTACCTTCAAAGAACTGAAGAAGTGTATATGTTAGGTAAGAAACTAGTAGTAGAGAAAAGGTATCTCGAAAAGAATGATTTATTACAATTCCTTGATCGGAAAGATATGTGGGCATGACATAAAGATCAAAACCTAATCCAATTACTACTTGTCTTTTCTCAAATAACATGGTTGCTTCAGTTTAGGCCATCTTCTAGTAATACACACAGAAATAAAACTCTGTCCTTGAGAGATAAATATAATATTGATATCAAAATATTCCTATAGACATACCACATTCTTTGTTCATGTGAACAAGTAGTCCATCGGAAAAAAAAAAATCCCATCCACACAAACTCATGTATACAAATAGTATAAATTATGATCCTGAATCTTCTTAACATTTTATTGTTGTCAAATATGCATATAATTTTCGAATCAATACAAAATATCAACTTTGTGAATGGACTAATAAATAAAATTTGTGAAAATGATGTTATTCATCTAGACTAAGTTTCAAGTGGATTGGTTTTTTGAGTAAGTAGAGGCAAGTTTACAAGCCATATATATGATTTAAATTTAATCCAAAGTCACCCGTTTTTTTTGGGTAAAATGGGTAGAATATAATATTCAGAGCACTCACAGCAGTGGTGCTATATTGCTATAATGCTATAATTTAGCTCCACTGATACTAAAATTACACTCCAGCAGTGGAGCTATATCTAAATTTTTTAGCTCCACATGAACAGTACACATCTATAAATAGATGTGTACTGTTCATCTAAGCTAAACAAAAATAATATTATTTAATTCTTTACCGGGATTAAAATAATACCGTTGCCTTTTATTTTCTTTCATCTCTTTCTCACTTTGTGCCTCTCTCTCACTCTTCTGAATTCTCTTCCTCTCCCCAGAACTCCCTCAAGCTCTCATCCTCTCTGTCACTGTGCAATCTCGCCGTTCCGACCAGCCGTTCTCAAGCTTTCATCCTCTTTCTCACTCCGGCCCGACCAGCAATCCTCAAGCTCTCATCTTCTTTCTCACTCCGGCAGCCGTCCCGACCAGCTCTCAAACTCACCGTCACTCTCCTCTCTCACCATCACTCTCTCAAGATCCCTCATTCCCCGCCGCCGGCCCAACCCAGCCGTCCCAAGCCGCCGATCTCAGACCCACATCGCCAATTGCAGACCCACGCCGCCGATCGCCTATTACAGAGATTTGGGTTTTTTTTTTTTTTTTTTTTTTTGCTTCTGCTGTGGACTGTTGGTGTTGTACTTGGAGATTTGGGTTTTCCATTTTTTTTTCTTCTGCTGTTGACTGCTGGTGTTGTACTTGGAGTTTTTTTTTTTTTTTTTTTTTTTTTTTTTTTTTTTTTTTTTTTTTTTTTTTTTTCTGGTGGTGGTGGTGGTGGTGGTGGTTGTGGCGGTGGCTGAGGAAAAAGATTTGAGATTTGGATTTATTTATTTATCTTTTTCCTGCTGTGGATTGGTGGTGGTGGTGGCGGGTGTGGTTCGCTGTGGTTGCTTTTTCCTGCTGTGGATTGGTGGCGGTGGTGGCGGGTGTGGTTGGGACTGTGAATGTTTTTTTTGGGTAGTAGAATATATTATTTTATTGTAGTGGTTATAATATTTTATTGTAATGTTTATATTATTTTATTGTGTTGAAAGTTAAAATAGATCCACTGCTGCAGCGTATGTATGCATATGTATAGGTAAAATAGATAAAGTAAGTTTTAGTGGAGCTAAATAGCTAAATATTTAGCTCCACTGCTGTGGATGCTCTAATAGAGCTAAAGCAAAAGACTGTCATAGTAAAAACATAAAGAATTTTAAAATAATAAGAAGCAAATATCAGCAGAGTGAGAAATGCTATTGTAGAGAGGGCCAGAAATCAGAAACCCACACCACCACCACCTCAGCTAAATATCTTTTTTATTTTATTATTATTATGGAAGCTAATACTATTTCCTTTTTTCTTTTTCTTTTTTAATGGGCTAGTACTATTTCTCTATCTCGTAGACTTACTTGAATACATATTCTAAGTCCATCTATAAAAGTCCAAAAATCTGTATCCACAAGGACCACAATAATTGCAAGACCTATGCTCCAGTGAATATCCAGAGTCACCCTTTGTCCTTTAGTCCATAGGCTCCAGACCAATGGAAAGAAATGTCAAGATTTGTTGTTATATATATATATATATATATAGGGCAGAGCCCACCCATTAAAATGTAGGAATGAAATTTTTTATCTTTTGGCCTCAATCAGTTGATACCCACAGCCTTCTAGTCAAATGGTATTTTTGGTATTTCCAACCAAAATATCCAATCTTTGAATCTCTCTCCATCCCAATTATTGAATTATTAAAAAAAAAATATATTCATATGATAGTTGAGAGGAAAGTTTTGTTTAAAATGGTCTTTCACTATTTTAATATAAATAGAGTTTAGAGTAACACCTAATAATGGGTTTAGATAACTATCGCCTAGAGACCATATTTATTTATTTATTTTTTTGAGAATCAGACCATAGTTAAAGTTGAGTTATTTATTATAATAATAATAAAATTTGTGTGCAGTTGCATGTGGGTTAATTAAAAAAATAGCGGTATTTGTTTATTGGGTTTAGTTAATAGGTGCTCTTAGGGTATTTGATTATAGAATATTTTAAGAAATTTTTTATACCACTTTTATAGAAAATATAAAAAAAATACTTTTTTTTTTCATAAATAAATTTTAAAAATATTTCCTAAACCAATGCAATTCCCATAAGACTTTAGTTAAATTTTCCCTAGCTTATTTGTTTTTGTTGCTTTTACCAATAAATTCATTTTTTATGGAAGCTCTTACAAAATTTTACACCATTGTTAAAGTGAATAAATTGTGCATGATAACCAATTGGATTAGTAGTCTAGTGGTAAGACATTTGGACAAACACAACTAAGGCCATGGGTTTGAGTTTCACTTAAGCACTAATAATTCGTTGCTACTCCTACCCATACACAACAGTGTCTTAGGCAAAGCCCAGGTAAGAAGCCACATTGGTCCCTAATCTTCTTTTTTTTTTTTTTTTTTTTTTGCTACCAAAAAAAAAAAAAAAAAAAATTGTTAATTAAATATGGTTAGGTGACGCGGGCCATGAAAACCAATAAAAGCCCGAGTTGTGAAAATATATAAACTCTTTTTCTAATATTTTTCATTCCCGCCAAATAACCCCTATCTCTATCAGAAACAGTGAGCCTCTTTGGGTTTTGAACTTTGAACTTTGAAGAACTCTCCAATGGCGTCCTCTCAGAAATTGACAGAGTACAATCGGAAGCGCCTCGACAACATTCGCCACAACGACGAAATGATGGCCCCCCTTAAAGTCCACTCCAAAGCTACTGAGCTCTCCACCGCCTCTTCAAAGCGCCAAAGGTCTTTCTCTTTCTCTCTCTCTCTCTCTAAATTTCACTTTCCATGGAAAACCAAAACCCATCATTGCTTTCACTTAAAATACAAAACCCATTTCTCATTTTTTTTATTTGTCTTTGTAATAATTCATCCAAAAAAACCAAAACCCATCATTGTTTTAGCTTAATTTACAAAACCCATTTCTCATTTTTTTTTGTCTTTGTAACAATTCATCCAAAAAAACCAAAACCCATCATTGTTTTCACTTAATTTACAAAACCCATTTCTCAATTTTGTTTGTTTTTCTTGTGGCAGAGTTGTAACCAAATCGTACAAAAAAAGTGAGGCCAGTGAAGAAGAAACCCAAAACTCAAACCCCAATCGCAACGCGAAGGTCTTTACGCGCTCAGGGAATGCCTCCAGATGATACTGTCAAAGCAATTTCCCAATCCAATTCCAACACTTCGCCAATGCTTGATTTGGGGCCTCTTTCTATGAGAGATGCTTATCGAGGAACCGCCTCTGATAAACTACTAATGGAAAGAATTCTCGGTTTTTCGAAGAAACTCCATGAGGAGTTTGAGTTTAATTGTGGGGATTCGATAAAGGGTGTGTGTGAAAGTGGGACTGGGAGTAGTTTGGAATTGAATTCTTTGAGTCTGAATCCGGAGAATATTGCAAGAGTTGTGCCGGGGAGGATAACAGATTTGCGGTTTTTGCCTTGTAGCAATGCCGCAATGATTGTGGTTGGGAACAATTTTGGGAATGTTGGCTTTTGGGATGTTGATTCTAGTATAGATGATGGGCTTCATTTGTATGACCCACATCACGGTGTCATTTCCGGAATTTCAATTCATCAACATTCCTTTTCAAGGGTTATAATTTGATTTCAAAGATTGCTTTTATACTACTTAAATGTTTGCTATTGTTTATCATGTAGGTTGAGATAGATGCTCAGTTTTTTACAACATAAGAATTTCTGTTACGGAATTTGGAAATGGAAAGGACTCTACTGATTCGTTTACTTATGCATTACTATGGTTAGGATTGAATTGGTGCGTACCAGAATCATTTCTTTATCAGATATGTCAACAATTAGGTACAGATTAATCATTATGTAATAATGCTGATCTTTTTAACGTAAACTTTAAATTTTTGTTGAAGTTGTTGCTTGTACTTGCAATGTATATTTTTTTCGTCATAGAACAATGCACGTTGATTTGATCTGTAGACTAATATTAGAATGAACTTCAGTTAGATAAGTTAATGACCAACATTTGTTGAAGCTGATATATGCTTCCCTCAACCACTCTCCTGAAATTGTTATGAATCAGCATTTCACTGTTCTTTTTTCCTTTATTGAATATGGGTAGCATTTCAGTTAACAACTCTACTGAAGGTTCTGTATACTTGAGAAGACTTGATGAGGCTGTACATGTTCTAGGATACCTTAGTTCCATTGAATTTGAATAAAAGAATGCACATGACTTTGCTTGGTCTGTATGACTCTATCTTCATGTTGAGTTGTTTGCTTTGGGCAGGACAATATAATTGCTCTGGCTCTTGTAAAATGTCATTCGACTCTAGCTGTGTCTTCCTGGTCACATGCTTTTACACCCTAGAAATATTTGACACATGTTGAATTTCATAGATTCATATGGTGACAGCTGATTCAAAATTGTTGACTTTTGAATCCTTGATTCTATTTTGATTGCAAATGAATACCTGGATAGTAGGCTTTAAGAAAAAGCTCTTGGCCTACTTTGTAAAATTGACGTAGGAAAAGCGTGGGATCATGTGAATTGGTATTTTCTTCTTATATAGCGGAGATGTGGGATTGGGGAACAGCGGTTGAAGTGTATGTATTCCTGTATTTCTTCTGTTCAGTTTTTGGTGTTTGTGAATGGAACTTTGAGTGGCTTTTTTGCAAGCACTAGGGGTTTCCAGCAAGGGGATATCTCCACTTCTTTTTGTTTTTGTAGTGGAAGCACTGAGTAGAATGCTCTCCAGGTCGGAGGAAGCTGGCCATTTATTCGGGTTCTCAGTTAAGAGAATATTGATACGATGATGATTTCTCATTAACTATTCACATATGATACACTCATTATGTGTGATGCACCAGTTCTAATGAGTTATCTTCGTTGTACCCTTTTGTTTTTCGGAAAGAGTCTCTGGGTTGAAAATAAATTTGGGCAAATCCTAATGGTCCCAATGGGAGAGATGGAGGATATGGGTGCTCTAGCAGATACTACTGATTGTAAAGTTTTGAACCTACCTTTGAAATATTTGGGCTTCTATTTAGGAGCTCGTTTTAAGTGTTGGCTATTTGGCACATATTTTTGAATGTATGGAGAAGCAGTTGGCAGGGTGGTAGAGGATTAATCTTTCAAAAGGGGGAGGGCTTTATTTTTAAAGTACGCTTTCCAATCCCCTAAATATTTTATGTCCTAGAGGGATTTCCTATGGGATGGTGTGGTGGATGAATTTAAATTTCATCTTGTTAATTGGGATTCATGTGTTATTCCCTTTAGGAGGGGGGATTGGGGATTATCATGATGATCTTCAACCAAGCCTTGTCAGATGGATTTCCTATGGGATGGTGTGGTGGATGAATTTAAATTTCATCTTGTTAATTGGGATTCATGTGTTATCCCCTTTAGGAGGGGGGATTGGGGATTATCATGATGATCTTTAACCAAGCCTTGTCAGAGGGATTTCCTAAGGGATGGTGTGGTGGATGAATTTAAATTTCATCTTGTTAATTGGGATTCATGTGTTATCCCCTTTAGGAGGGAGGATTGGGGATTAGTCGTGATGATCTTCAACCAAGCCTTGTTAGGGAAATGGCTATGGGATTCCGGAGTGGAGACAAATCTTTTTTTGGTGGGCGATTGCTACCTATATGGGCTCTCACACGGGTGGCTAGTGCACAACTTTTGTGAGAGGGACCTATGGAGTGTGTCTTTGGAAGTATATAAGCAAGGGATGAGAACGTTTTCTAAATATGTGAAATATGAGGTAGGCACAGGGGTTAGAATTAAGTTTTGGCTCGTTCATTGGTGGGGAGTTGAACCTTTTAGGGATCAGTATTTTGAATCATTTCAAATTGCTAGAGATAAAGCAGCCACGGTGGCTAATTATTTAACTGTCTGATGGTTTTCGTCATTGGCATCCATCTTTTACTCAAGCAGCACATGATTGGGAATTGGAATCTGTGGATTCCTTTTTGGATGATTTGTGCTTTGTTTGGATCTATTGGCATTAGGAGGATAGGATGATTTGAAGTTTTTTTTTTTTTTTTTGGTTGATAATTTGATAGTTACAATGAGGGAGGGGGGATTTGAACTCTAGAAGTTTCCGTCTTTGTGCCCGGTTTGGGTGTTGTTATTAAAGCTGTTGCTTAGGTTTCTCCATCCGTTTAGCCAAAATTGCCAATCTGAAACCTTGTCTCCATTGACCAACTAATGTCACTCAAATAAGAGAACATTTAACAACCCAATTACTAGGAAAATAAAGAAGAAAATAACATGGTTCAAATAAATTAATAAGATTTTTTTTGGGGACAAGAAAATCATCCCAGCCACTAGTATTGTCTTTAAAATCAGTCTACTTCCAATTCTCAGACTATTATTTCTTTACAACTTGTTGTTTTTAGTATACCAACTTGGCGTTGACTTTTTATCATAGAATGACTTCATTTTTATGATTGACAAGTCTCCCTAAGTTCTTATCAAACTCAAATTTCATCGTCTTTCTTGCCACAACTACTCAAAAGATGTCAAGAACTAATGGCAATGGCGCCCCTAACCAATATTCTGCACAAACTAGACGTATTCCCACACCAGGAAAGGCAACAGTGCTTGCATTGGGCAAGTCCTTCCTCAGGAATGCTTGGTGGGGGACTACATTCGTGACACAAAATGTGTAAAGTTGTCCATTAAGGAGAAATTGGAGCGCCTGTGTAAGAAAATATTATGTACTTCAATTTGTGCTTGGAACTTTTTGAGACCAATTCAATTTCTTGCTTTCTTAATTGTCCTGGTTTAGTTTTTGGTTAAGTTAAATATTTGGTACTCAACTTTTTGAACTTTGTTTCAAAATTGTCTTTACACACTCTAAAATATTTCACTTTTGTTCCTATATTTTCAAAATTATTTTAAAATGGTTTTTATTATTACCTATGTTGTACTAAGTGTACAAAGTTCCCAGTTTTGTGAGAACTGAGAAAGGTTATGATAGGTAGCCTTACCCCTAATTTATTAAAGAGATTGATTCTCAGACTTGAATTTGTGACTTGTCGCTTTTAGTGGAAGGCACTTGCCTCCCACTTTATTATAATTTATGCGACAAATGGAATATTGCATACCTTGTCATAGGCTCCACATTATCAAAGTGACTTCGGTTTCATGAATTTTATTTATAACATTAGCTTTTTTCAACCATTGGATAATGGTAAGAGCCCTTTTTGGAACATCTCAAAGTATAAGAATGATCTTGAAACAAAGATCAAAGGTTCATGACCAAATATGCCATTTATCCTTATTTTTAACTACTTTACATAGAATTGAATGTTTTTAATGAATACAACTTCACTATTGTTTTGGTCAATTCTCAGACTATGACTCCATTTTTCTTGTTTTAGTGTAACTTCAAAGAACTGTATATGTTAAGCAAGAACCTAGGACTAGAGAAAGGTATATCAAAATGAAAGGTTTACCATTCCTTAGCTAAAGATACGTGGGCATGAAATAGGGACTGCACCTTGAGATATATATTGGTCAGATCAACCTAATCCAATTACATGTGTTTTCTCAAATAATGGTTGCTTCAGTTCAGTTGATCTTCTGGTGATTGTGTGTATGTACAAGAGAAATAAAATGTTAAAACTTAAAAGCATATGTTCTTGCAAGATAAATTTAATTGATATCACAGAAGTCATATAAAGTTATAAACATACCACATTCTTCATTATTGTGCATTGATCTTTCCTAACCTAATCCACAACTCTATCCATAAGTAGTCCATTGGGAAAAAAGAATTGCTATTCACACAAACTCCTATGTACAAACATGTATAAATTCTCATCCTAAATCTTCTTATCATATTATAATTGTTAAATATGCAAATAATTTTCAAATCAATACAAAATATTAAATTTGTGAATAGATTTATAAATAAAATTTTATTTTGGAAAAAATGTTATTCATCTAGACCAACTTTCATGTGGAATTGTTTTCTAAGTAGAGGCAACTTTACAAGCTATGCATAGTTTAAATTGAATTCAAATTCACCCCAACCTTTTTTTTTTTTGGGGGGGGGGGGGGGGGGGGGATAAAATTAGGAGTATAGAGCATCTCATAGTACATGTAATTATATAATACTTTAATAGTACAATAAATGTTTATTCTCTCTTCTCACATAATAGTGTGTATCACTAATTAAATTTATGGTGAGATTCAGTATTCATGTAAAAGGAGAGAGTATGCATTTTTTGTACTCTTGAGTATTCTATAATTTTCCCTTATATTACATATCCAAAGAGGCATAAAATAACAATAAACAACTATTTAGTAGGAGGATTATTAAAAGTTCCAAAAAAAAAAAAAATTTGTGTTGCAATGTAGTATTTTTCTTAGCAAGCCTATTAACTAGTTGGTTTTGTGAAAGAAATGCTTAGGAGGGCTCGTTTGGTACATGTGTTTAAAAACTGAAAATTGTTATTTGAAAACATTTGTGAAAATACATGTGGGTAAAAAAGTGTGTGGAAATACGTGTAATGTTATTTAAAGATTGAAAATGGTTGTTTGAAAACACAAACCAAACACCTCCTTAATCTTCATGGAGGCGAATTTGGCTCATCAAGTTCGTATAATTCTTAAAAATGCTTACTCAAATGATCAGGTTAACTTTACTCCCCATGCTCCCCCTCCTCCCTATTCAACCTAAATAGGCCATAAGAGAGGGCCCAAAACCCACACCTCCACCACATTAGCATCAATATGTCTTTCTATTTGAATTTAAAAAATGAAAAAGAAAAAAAAGAAAGGGAATTTCAGAATTTGGGCAGAGCCCTTTGAATTGTAGCAATGAAATTCTCCTGGTTGTGGGCGCAAATGGATCCAGAATTCATCACCTCAACCAAAACAACCCAAGCCACCGACTATTACCATCGACATATCTGTATCGGTTACCAATTTTTTTTTTTTTTGGGGAGGAAAAATAAAAATCCTAGCTTTGTTTTAATTAACCAAAAAAAAAAAAAGTTCATTCAATTCAGGTTACAAGCAAATGAGAATATTTGAAATCGAATTAAAGTTTTTAAACAACAACAAACTATATTAATATTACCTAGTGGATGAGGAAATCTTCACTGTCGATTAGCGACTAGAGAGAACTCAGTGTTAACGGAAAAATAACAGCAAAAATGTGAGAACAGGAAGGAGTTTTACGAAAGAAGCTCAATCGATGAGTAGAGAAGGATTGGTTGATAATCCGAGAATGAACTCGTTATAGATAGCTTTGTTTGAGAGAGAGAGAGAGAGGGAGATGAATGAATATCTCACATGATTGTTGAACATGACCGACCACTTAGTACAAACATGCACAAAAAACCTATAATCACAAACCAACAAGAGGCGAGCATGCAACATAGCCATGCAAATCACATGGAGTTAGACAACTTTAGTGACCATGCAGGGCACGTGACCATTTATACTAGCACTCAACCAAAACAACCAACGTGGGTGAGACTTGCTCGTGGACCATATTAGGAGGGTAAAAAACAGGAAACAAAGGTAAAGGTGACAGTGGGCCGTAAAAGAGCCAAGGTAGTAGGAGGGGTGGAAAATGAAGATGAAACCAGTGGGAAAGAAAAAAGAACTAAATTGGATGTGGGCTGTCCCTATCCAACCTCATCAACGGTGGAGGTTGCAAGGCAGCCCCACTGATTGCAATGATCATTATAAGTTGGAACTGCCGAGGGTTTGGGAACTAGCTGGTAGTGGACATTCTCACAAACATGGTGAGAAGTAAAGGACCCACTGTTGTTCCTTATGGAAACAAAGAAGAATATTGCACAGATGAGGAATATATGTTTAGACCTCGGCTTTCAATCGATCCTGGCAGTACCTAATGATGAACGGAGTGGAGGACTGGGTATGTTCTAGAAGGCAAAGTGTAACCTACACATCCAAACCTACTCCCTTAATCACATTGATGCACATATCTTGACACCTGACTAGAAACCTTGGCGCATAATCGACTTCTATGGTTGACCAGAGGGACATAGGAAGCATGAATCATGGGAATTCCTCAACCACCTACTATTGCTACCATGGGTATGCCGAGGAGACTTCAATGAGATTCTACACTTTCATGAGAAACAAGGTGGCATACCTAAGCCGTTGGCTCCGATGCTTGCTTTCAAAAAGGCCCTACTTCAAAATGGCCTTGAAGACCTTGGCATTAGGAACATATCTTCACATGGAGAAATGGATGACCAGGGGATGCTTTTGTGCAAGAAAGGCTGGACAGAGCCTGCGCCGCCCCTCCTTGGCAAGTGTTGTTTCCTGAAGCACGGATTTTTCACTTGCGGGTATCCTACTAAGACCATGACTAGATACTCTTGACTACCCAGCATACTACCTAGCCAAGGCAAAATCGAAAAAGGTGGCTCCACCATTTTGAAGAAAGGTGGTTAGCACACTAAGATTGTGAGAAAGTAATAAGAGAGGCTTGGAGGATACACCCACAAAGCGGTAGCCTAATGTTCAGACTTCTTGAGAAAATAAAGCATTGTCGTCTTAAACTGGTGGCATGGAGCCATATGACCTTTGGCAACACTAAAGTCAGAATTAATGAGAAATGGAAGGAGGTGGAGACCTTTATCAATCTAGGATATGCAAACAACCTGGAATAGATTCAAAAAAAGAGGGCAGAGATCACCAAGCTACTACACCAAGAAGAAGTCTTTTGGCGACAGCAGTCCAAAGCAATATGGCTTCCAGCGGGAGACAAAAATACTAGGTTATTCCACAAATAGGAGAGTAATAGAAAAAAGAAAAATTAGATTGATGGACCAAAGGACGAGATGATAGGTTTGTGAGTCCCACTCAAGTTTGAATTTTGAATCTACCAATTGAATATTATATTTGGAAATAAAAAGAGTCGCAAAATGCGTGTAACGAGTTAGTATAATATAATAGTTATATTGATATAGACTAGGAAAATTTGCTTTTGCACGCAATAAAACGACATACCCGTTTGCAATTGCATTAATATTTTGCACGTCATGTCGTTTTTCTCAAAAAGCAATACCGTTTCGGGGTTTTTATTTTTTATTTTCCAAGTAAGAACACATTCTTCTCTAATTCCCATTCGCATTTGCTTCAGAGCAGCTTTTTGGAATTTGAATCCGGAGGAAGATAAACCCAATACCCAAAACCCAAAGGTCGTTGCGTACTCAGGGAATGAGACCAAAATTCTCACACCCCAATCTCAATAGTCAATATAATGTCCCTTGCACACTTGGGGCCTATTAGTATGAGTGATGCTTATAGTGGAGCCAGGTTCGGTAAAGAACTAATCGAAAGAATTTCAAAGAACCCCATGAGGAATTTGGTGATGGGAATTCCATAAAGGGTGTGTGTGAAAGTGGGAGTGGTTTGGAATTGGGTTCTTTGAGTTGGAAACCGGAGTATATTAGGCAATTTGTGCCGGGGAAGAATAGGGGGCATAACGAATTTGAGGTTTTTGCCTTGTAGCAATGTGACAACGATTGTGGTCGGGAACGAGATTGGGAATGTTGGGTTTTGGGATTTTAATTCTAGTGTGGATGAAGGGGAAGGGGAAAGGATTTATTTGTATCGCCCGCATCTTTCTGCCATTTCAGGAATTTCAATGCATCAACATTCCTTTTCAAAGGTAATGATTTGGTTTGATTGAAAGATTGGTTGTATAGTACATAAATTTTTATCTATTGTTTGTAATTGGTTGCCTAGAAATTTTAGTGTTGGCATGTCAACTAGTTGTTAAAATTATGAACCGCATGCACATTTAGTTTGCATTTGGACCTTAAATGTCTATTGATTTAGGAAATTATTGTCAGGACTGAATGCTCTTTGATTCCCCCGACAATTGGTTCTGACGGGTGGGGTCAATTGCCCGTAAGTTTTACTAACTAGAGGTGAGTTCAAAGGACTCTACTTTAGAAAGGTTCCATTCGTTGTCCTAAAAAAAGAGACCTGTATGAAGCCATTGAGATACACCCAAGATTGTATTGTATTGTCTTATTACAACTTTAACATTTTACAATCTTCCTGTTGGAATTTGCATGAAAGGACGATTAACTCAATAGACTTTAATTCCGAAAACTTTAACATCATGGCTATTAGTTCCTCTGATGGAACAGCCTGCATATGGGATTTGAGATCAGCCCAAACCTCTAAAGGAATTTAGTCACAATAGGGCTGTGCACTCTGCTTACTTCTCACCCTCCGGAAGCTCCCTTGCAACAACAAGGTATGTAGTGTTGTATTAAACCTTTGATTTTCAGATTGAATATCTTACAGTCTGTTAGAAATTAAGTACACTTTAGAGATTATAATCTATGCTTCTTTATATAATTTTACCTTATAAGCTACTTGCTGAAAAAGCCAAATTTCAAGACTTCAAGTCGATCCCTTTATTTTATAGTTGTTGCGAGATTATAGGGATTTCTAGCTACTAATTAGTTTCCTGTTTTTAGGTATATTTACATTCAAATTCTTGTTTTTGTTTTTGTTTTTCCCCTAATTGAAAATTCTAGCCACTAATTAATTTATGTTAGTTATCTTGTTTAGAGTTAGGGTATGGAATCTAATGTGGGTCTAGTTTGAACAGATCTATATATGACCTGAATTCTAGGAATTAATTTTCAATTGTCTTCATGTAGCGTGGACAACACGGTGGGTATAGTGACTGGAGTTAATTTTGAGCACATTTCAATGATTGAGCTTGATAATCAGATAAACTCACGGATTACTTTTTTTAGGTATGAATTTTTGCCAGATTATCAAATGCTAATATGTCTTTCTTTTGTTGGACCATTTTCTTGATGTTCTATGGCAAATATGACAATCATTTGCTAAACAAGTTTGTTACTGTTCCTTAATAACAACCTTTTGCTGGTCTCTAAATTTTGCTTGAGCACTTAATTAACGAAGAAATTCTGCCATCTTGTCATCAAAATAAAAATAATAGCATTTAAAATGTTTTATTTTTTCCTTTAGAAATGGTTTTGAAACCAAAAAACGAATCTCTTGAATGATATTAGACCTTGGATATTAATTTTGAAACCAACTCAAACAAAAAACAATAAAATTTACAGTGGTCTAACCAAGAACCCGGACCCCTGAACAATTAGTTCTTTCCACAATAATAGGTATGACCAATTATTGTGGACAAATGAATATAATACCTTGCAATTATTTCAATAAGATTGACATTAATTAAACATATCTTTTTGGTGAGAGCAGAGCAATATGGGGTTGGGATGATTCTTACATTTTCATCGGCAATAGGAAGAGAGGAGTTGATGTTATCTCCTGAACTAAAAAGAGAACAATATTCACTAGCCCGCATATGCCAGCGATTCCAAGCAGGTTTGATGCACACCCTTACAAAGTTGGCATGCTTGCAGGAGCCATATGTTGGGGCCATGTTTATATATGGAAATTGGGCCATGTTTAAAAGTTAGGCTGGGTTGGTTTTAAGAGTTATCACGGGTTGGGGTAGAAATTTATACCCATGGAAGTTTGATTGAAATAAAAATAACCCCAACCCAACTCTTGCATACTTTTAGTGTATGTTTGGATCCACGTTTTCCTGCGTTTGCTGTGTTTTCCTTTTTTTTTTTTTTTTTTTTTTTTTTTCACGCGTTTTGAGTATTGCGGTTACTGTTCAATGAACAGTAACCGCAAAAGTGGACTTTCTACCGTAAACAGTGCACATATGCACTGTTCACGGACCCACAAATTTCATTTTTTATCAATTTTTTCATTAAAAATGGGTCCCACATCACTATTCACATATTTAAAAATTATTTTGCTACAGTGTTTTCAGTTTTCAGTTTCAGCAAAATAAGTTCTATCCAAACACACCCTTAATAA
The DNA here is from genome assembly GCF_932294415.1 of Quercus robur. Classification (NCBI taxonomy): domain Eukaryota; kingdom Viridiplantae; phylum Streptophyta; class Magnoliopsida; order Fagales; family Fagaceae; genus Quercus; species Quercus robur. The sequence goes on from NC_065538.1 coordinate 6,203,880, forward strand.
CAAGTATCTTTGGTAAATGGCCTAATAAGCAAATGAGAATTATAACTGGAAAATTCATTTCTCAAAAAAAAAGAAAAAAAATACTTGGATAATTATATAGTTCAATCTTCCATGCATAAGAAAGAAAGAGTATTTAGGGATGAAATAAAAAAAAATAAAAAATAAAACTCAGCTTTGCCCCATTTTGCCCCTAAGAGGTGACGGCACGGGGACAGGTTTTGCTTGTTGTGCCTGTCCCGACTTGATGTGTATATACATATTTTATTTAATATATATTAAAAAATTTCCTTTATATTTCATCTTTATCTCGTCAGTCTCATTTAGATTAGTAAAATATATCCAACCAGCCCCAAATTTGCACCACCCCTCGCGTTTTCTCCGTCTCGAAGAGGGGAATGGAGCGGAGATGGGCGGCACCCCTAATTAGACCTTACCCCATCTTATTGCCGTCCCTAATGTAAAGATCTCCCTAATATCAATCTGGTCTTTTTTTTTTTCTTATCTATGGATCCAAATTATGTACCTCCTATTTTAAACATGGATTGTATTGCTATATATAGTGACTCCTCGACTTGTTCATAGTAGTAATATTATCAATGATATACTCCTTATTTACCAAAAAAAAAAAAATTAATAATAATAATAATAAAAATTGGGTGCCTCCACCCAAGATCTCACATTTAAACAAATTTATTATGAGAACTCATTCAAATTCTAGGGACACAAATCTTATCCACATTGCAGATGCCAGCCACCTCTTACTTGCCAATGCTTATTTTTTTAACAACTTTTTTGTCAGAACCTATAAGTATTTTTGAAATATCTAAAAAAGATTAAAAACAAAAGAAGAGAAAACCATACATTACCTTCTTCTATGAATTCCCCACACTAAATGTGCCATAATTGCACGAGAAAACATCTTGCAATATCATTTTTATATCATAGGATGCTAAAAACAACTTTCAAAGACAAGATGATTTATTTAGAAAATGATTTCTTCCCATTCAAATTCTCTAATTTCTTTCAATTTTTATTCATACGCGGCTGACCTGAGATATGGATAAAAAGTAAAAACTGAAATAAATTAAACACACAAAATCAATTAACGCTACACTCACAATTGACTAGAACTTGGAGGGGATTTCTCCTCGATTCATGACATATGAAAGCTGGAGTGGAGAAAAAAAAAGAAGGTGATATAACTTGCTAGATTTTTTTGCATTGGGATTTAAGAACTACTTGAAATGAAAAATTTAGCACTAACCCTTATGTTTTTCTTTGAATCATCACTCTTAACGATAATTACTAGTTATGCATTTCATGTGCACAGTAAACTCACTTGTATACCCTTTGTCTTTTGCAAACCATTTCAGGGGAACATTACCAGCAACAAAAAAATTCAAAATAAATTATTGGCACATCTTTGTGCATGGTTTGGGTGTCATTATCGATGTTGTTGCTCAGCTTTCTCCATCAATCAAGCCTAACATTCTTTCCAATATGAAATTTTCTGGTCTCCAATAACCTCCTATTGCCACATAAAACATAGAACATTTGACAATCCAGTTACAAAGAAAATGAAGAAGAAAATAACATGGTTCAAATAAATTAATAAAGGGTTGTTTTTCATGGACAAAAAAATCATCCACTGTCTCTAGTATTGCCTTTGAAATGGCCAACTTCGAATTCTCAAACTATTTTGTAGTTTACATGTTTTTAGCGTACCAACTTGGTGATGATGACTACTTCTCATAGCAATTACACCATTTTTGTCGATTTAGTGTACCTTCAAAGAAGTGCATATGTTAGGCAAGAACCTAGAACAAGAGAAAGGTATGTCAAAAATAAAGATTTATTATTCCTTGGCCAGAGAGATATGTGAGCATGAAATAAAGATTGCACCTTGAGAAATATTGGTCAGATCAACGTAATCCAATTACCTGTCTATTACTTGTGTGTGTGTGTGTTTTTTTTTTTTATTTTTTTTATTTTTTTATTTTTTTTTATAATAAATATTAATGGTTGCTTCACTTCATAATAATGCACAAAAAAAATAAAAAAGTTGTATTTATTTGTTCTAGCGATATAAATATAATTAGTTTATAACCCATGTATATATATGGATGCATTTAAAAATAAACACATTTTTTATCATCAAAATATACATAATTAATCAAATTTTATTAGAAATATAATCGTAATTAGATGCATATTAAAATTCTTAACTAAATTTAATATTACTTACGATAATTTTTATTCTAATTTTCGATAAGATAAAACGTGAGGTGATTTTGTTGAGTAGATATGCGATTGATTTATTATTATTATTTTAGTTCATTAATATTAGACTCTTAGTATTTTGCACTCATTAATTCACTTGCACAAAAATTAAAATACTTAAGTGAACAGATGTCACAAAATTAACCCAAAATTGAAATTTAATTAGGTTAGAATTTAATTGAATTTTCTCTCAGATTTGATTTTTTATATATATATAGACACAAGGAATGGACCGAAGTGGACAGAATAAAGCAAATAGGACCGAAGTGGACAGAATAGGACCAATGTGGACCAAATAGAGCCAATGTTAACCTAATGAGATCGAAGTGGACTGAATAAGACCGAATGGGCCGAATAGAACTTTAGTGGACAGAATGGACTAAATAGGACCGAATTAACCGATTACGATGTATGGACCGAAGAGGATAGAATGGACCGAATGGAACCAATGTGGATTGAATAATACTTTTAAATGTTCATTATTTTTATTGCATTTTTAGGGCTCATATTTCTAATTTCTAATGTCGATTTTCTTTGAATTTTTTTACTCAAAACTAAAGAGTTTAGCCCAAATATAATAAAATTTCATACTTTCCAATCCAAAAATTAAGAAAAAAAAATGAAATTTTTAGCTAAACTTGAAAAGCAAACCTATAAAAAGAATCAACTTAAAAAGCCCAATTAGTCTAAAATGGACTGAAGGTGACCAAAATTGACTGAGTGGACCAAATTGGGTTGAAGTAGATCTAATTAGACCGAATAGAAATTGTATAATTTTTAGGGAAAAAATTATACATAATATTACAATACAAAATAATTATTTATTTTCATGCATTACATGGGTCTTCCACTAGTATATCATAATTGATAAATTAAAGCAATCTTTAAGCTTTGTCTATTAATATATATAGATTAAAGCAATCTTAGGTTTTTTCCTTTAAAAAAAAAAAAAAAAGTATTCGTAAGTTTAATTTAAGAACTTGTTAGGAATGGACAAAATGTTACTCATATATCTTGTGGTATAAAAAAAAAAAAAAAATCTATCCTGTATTAAGTGACAATTAGGAATTATTATTTTCTTCCCTTTTCCATAAGTTCCAAGGATATTGGTGACTAATCTAGTGTGAAGTGAATAAAATTAAATAGTAAAAAAATGGTGAAAAATTCTAGGAGTTATCGTGAGGAAATGAAACAAATTAAAAAAAAAAAAGAAGGAAAAGATAAAAAAGGTGTTTTAAAATCAATTTAAATTAATCTCTAGCCTAACAAAAGAAAAAAAAATAGTACACGAGCGATTAGAGAGAGAGAGAGAGAGATATATATATATATTTTATAAACACGAGTGATTATAAAAAGGGATTAAACCATTCAAACTCAAAATCCCATTTTTATTTTTTTCACTCAAATTCAAAATTCCCTTCTCTCTCTCTCTCTCTCTCTCAAACACCAACGGTCGAATTCCACCTTTCTCTCAAACACCAACGGTCGAATACCACCGTTCTTTCTCTCTTACGAACACGAACACCACCACCACCACCACCACCACTCTCTCTCAACACCACCACCACCACCACCACCGCCACTCTCTCTCACAAACACCAACACCATTCTCTCTGTCTCTGTCTCCACCACCATGGGTATTAAGGGCCCAATGCCTCCTAACACCTTAAGGGTGTCGAACATCGGTGAGGATGTCTCCGAAGAAGACCTACACCGACTGTTCTCAAATTTTGGGCGGTTGGAATGCATCGAATTCGAAACGTCTACTTGCGCCTTGGTGAAATTCATTAACTTTTACCACGGTGAGTGTGTTGATGAGGTCTGGTTTTTGATTGGGGTTTTAGTGGGGTTTATGTTTTGTTCTCTGCATTTCTGCAATCAAATGTGGACATTTATATGTGCTATTTTGATAATGCCATTAAATTATTTACTATTGTTGTTGTTGCTTTTTTTTCTATGCGTTTTGAACTAACGAGTTTTTTCCTTTATTTATCCGTATTTATGGAAGGAAAAAGTTTCATTTGAGTCAAATTTCATGGGCAATAATATATACAACAAATAGAATTTAAAATAATTTGATATTCATACGTCATGATTTTTTTTTTTTTTTTTTTTTCCTGCTTTCGGGTGTAAAATTTGAAAAATTAATGACTTTGTTTGTGTCTTTAGCTTTAGTATTCTACAAAGAAAAATAAATTTAGCAGGAAAAAGAAAAGGTAGCCTTCCATTTGTTTTCGTGAAATAAGTTTTCTAGTGTGCTCTGTTTGGTTGATTTTTTTTTTTTTTTTTTTTTTTTTTTTTTTTTTTTTTTTTTGGGTGATAGAAAGTGTTTGATAGAGTAGATAGAAAAATAAGACGATAAAAACTATTGCGTGGATATAAAAATTTTCACAACCACTACACTCACATGATAAAGTACTGAAAGTATTACTAGAACACTGGCAATATTTTGTAGCATATGTAGTCAAGACTGGAAAGTCTGATCAAGACAAAACCAATAGTAGAGTAGAGCTATCACCACAAGAGAGACTATCTTAAAGTTTAGCATTTCCATTCACTAAGACAATAATTTTCAGAATTACATTACAGATAGAGGAAGAGAGGAAGGGGGGGGGGGGGGGGGGGTTCAGAATGTTCAAAACTGACTTGGGATGCCAGGGCTCTAATGCCTACAATTCTCAGTAATTTACTAGATGTTGCTCACTCTCAATATGCAGTCCTACCAGTAAGTATCAACAGAATGAAGACAAAAAGAGGAGGACTAATCACAATTTGTAATAATAATTTACAACTATAAGTTTATTTAAACTGTCTGTCTATTATATGTGTTCTTCTCTTCCTTTTCGAATTCTATTTCTTAACCTCTACTTTTCTTTCTCTTTGTGTTTCTTACTGTAATTGTTCAGCAAGGGAGGCATTAGAAAATCTGCAGGACACCAAAATGGAGGGAAGGGAATTGACTATTGTATGGAACGAAGTTCAAACGCCGTCCATTAGTTCTAAGGTTTGGATTAGAATTGATGGACCTTTCCTTGATGACCAGGAATTGAATGACCTGTTTTCTGTCTATGGATTTGTCCGCCAATGCGAGTTTTCTGGACGTAGTGGCAAGAGGAGAGGTGCTGTATCATTTGAGCTAGATAGCGCGGCTGATTCTGCTGTGCATGATCTGAATGGTACAACAATATATGGCAGAAAATTGTAAGTTCCTTTATTTTCCCTCACTGCCTACATCAAATTTTTTGCTTCACTTCCCTGCATCAAACATTAGTTCTTTTTTTTTTTTTCCCTCACTGCCTGCATTAAATTTTTTGCTTCACTGCCCTGCATCAAACTTTAGTTCTTTTTTTTCCCTCACTGCCTGCATCAAATTTTTTGCTTCACTGCCCTGCATCAAACTTTATTCTTCACTGCTTATGGTTTGTTTGTTTGTTTTTTTTTTTTTTTTTTTTAAATTTTTTATTCAGCTATGTCGCTAAATTTGTGAGAAATATGGGGGATGTTGTGGCGGCCTTAGATCATACAGCAGCTCAAGAGCCAATTAAATTTGCGTCCATCTACAAGTTTGAAGGCATGGAACTTGAATTCGTTGCTGGCATTGAAATGGACTCTATCAGGACTGTAGCTGATTTCCTTCTAGTGCTGCATGACTTGTGGGGCTCACCATTAGCAGTGGGGTTAAGCCTAAATTGTCCTTGGCCCGGTTATCATGCGAGGTACTATCATGCAAATAGCAGGACTTACGAGCCAGTCCTTGTGGAAGAGGTGGACATGTTTAATGAAGATGATCCATTTACACTTTGGTTCTTGTCCAGTGTGAAACTTGTTGTTATTCATAAGGTGGACTAGATATTGATTGAGAGAACTAGCAAAGAAATTTTTGCTGCCTATAGGATTTTTTGATTGAGAGACATACTATATTTTTGATTGAGGAACTGTTATACTACATTTTTGTTTACTAATTTGAATGTGTTGCTTAATGAAAAGGAAATGGGAGATTCAAACTGGTGACCTTAGCTTAATGAACCATGTTCCCCAACCAATTGTGCTATTTGGGGTTGAATCTTCCATCCTTATTATCTTTGTGATTCATGTTGTCCTAGTGCCCCTGGTCTTCTCATTTAATTAGCTTAAGTAAGCTTTCATATTGGAAAGCTAAAAGCTGACTTAAAAAAAAAAAATCCTTTAGGTGATGAATCTGCCAAAACCAAAATCTTTATTAAGCTGGCATACACTAAAACTAAAATGGCAGAAGTGTCAATGTTTAAAATGGATATGAGATATGGTGCCACACTGCCATGGCCACAAAAGAGCATCCAATGTGCCACGAGAATTTGTCTCTAAAACATTTACAATAATCTGGCATTTAGATATTGGCATTTCCATAACAGAAAAAAGTCTCCTTGTTTCAGTGTTTTTGTTGAAACTCAAACCATACAAGCTTTAGCTGTCCATGCAAAAGTCATATATATATTGGCTATATTTGCAACAGCTTAATTATATAAAATTATTTATTCGTAGATTAATTGCTTCTCTACCACTTCAGGACATTCCTATTATTTAAGGTCATCTTTCCTATCTACTTAAGTATTCTGTTTAATGTTTTGTCAGGAAGGTTTCTTATCCAATGTTGAGGGCTTGAAAGGGGTGCAACATGTAGTTCTCTTATCTCAGGTATCTGTCTTCTTCTTAGGTGTGCTTGTCTAAACATGAAACATCATCAATTTAAGTAAATTCTTGTTTGTTATTGTGGTTTGATAAGGTTGCAGTTGTCTGCTTATAGAGGTTCTGGTGGCATTCAAGCTCTCATGAAAAGCAATGCAAGAAAATTAGCTGAGCAAGATGAATCGTTGTTGATGGCCTCAGGAATCCCTTACACTATCATCAGGGCTGGATTGTTACAAAGCACTCCAGGTGGACAACAAGGTTTTAGCTTTGAGGAGGTATTACTCTTCTCCTTTTACCATGAATAGGATAAAATTGAATCTATGGTGCTTGGTTTTCAGTTACTCAAATCAATTGTTTGGAAAAGAAATAATATGTCAGATTCATGAGGAAATTTTGCATAATTGTCAACAGGCATTGCTGTGTTTTGTGCAGTCTCCTTACATACCCAACATTATTCACCGTGCTGTTTCTAGTTTTTTGGACTGCATTATATTTACTTCCTTTCTCTCTCAACAGATGATTATTGAGAAGCATAAGAGCAACTACCATTTTCTATGTATAAGATTCTTAAGGCTGTTTGCTCATAAGTCATCAAATAATGGAGCAAATTCTACCCACTATTAAAAAAGAATTTACTTATGAGACAACTTCATGTGTTGGTCATTGCAATGTGTTTTAGGTTTTTAGCAGTGACGCGATTGCTGTAGGAGACCTTTTTCATTGGTCATCAGGAAATTGCAGGGTAGTGAATTGTCCCATTTTGTTCTCTATAGCTTTAGGATGCCAGAACTTATTGTTTCCAAGGAGCCTTTCTAGAGCAAATATAGTCATCACAAAAAGTCAAAAACTGATTGTAGACATTGAAGTTATTTGGTTTCACTAAACAAAAGTGCTTTAGTTATTGTCCATAAGCATTTAGGCAAAACATTCTAATGTTATACTAAAGACAATCAATTATAGACCCTTCTCTTCATTTTCTAGCACGAACATAGACCCCCTTTTGATGCACAGAAAAAAGGAAAAAGAAATCTTGTTTCTTTGAAGATAGATCATTCTATCAAACTTATTTGTTCAATCTGATCTCATGGGCCCTTGAAATTTTGATTCTAACTGAAAATTTTAGGGAATTGGCAAGCATCTGGTGGATATTAACAAAATTACCTTACAAGATAACAATAATGAGGTCTGTTCTATTGCTGTTGCTGAGTATCAAACTTAATGTTCTTCATAACAGGGTAGTGCTGCGAGAGGAAATCTTAGCAAGGAGGATGCTGCCTTTATTTGTGTGCAAGCACTTGATGCAGTCCCACAAAGAGGATTTATATTTGAGGTTGGTAAACATATACTAAATCAAATTTATTGAATGAAACTGATTTGATTGGTCGAATTGTTGTACAAATGTGACAAATGAAACTCCTTTAATGCATCAGCTATAGGCAACTGCTTAATGGTTACCTTTATTATCATGTTGAACCAGATGAATCAATCCTGCCTGGCATGTTTCATGCATTGGACCAGCCGTTGAGTTCTAGGTTCCTGTCTAACATATGGTCATATACACTTCTTTGAAGGTAAAACAACAAAGACGGAGTCATAGCTATGAGAAGTCATCGACAAATTGGTATATACTAAAACAAGTTGAAAGTAAACTACAAAATAGTTTGAGAATATGTAGTCGACCCATTTCAAAGACAATACTAGAGCAGTGAAATGATTTTCTTGTCCACGATAAACAACCCCTTATAATTTTTTTGAACCATGTTATTTTCTTCTTCATTTTCTTGAAAACTAGGTCATCAAATGTTCTCTGCTTTTTGTGACTATAGGTGGTCAATGGAGATGAAAAGATTTCAGATTGGCAAGAGTGTATGGCTAGATTGATGGAGAAAGCTGGGCAACAGCTTCAATAATAACACCCAAACCATGCTAAAAAATGTGCCAATCATTTGATGTTTATTTGTTTTTCTTTGTTCTTGGCAGTGTTCTCATGAAATGTTTTGCCAGAGAAAAGGGCATTACAAGTGAGTTTGTTTTACACATGAACTGCATAACCATTAACCAGTAATGATTCAGAGAACATAAGTGTTAGTGCGAAATTTCTGATATGCAGAAATTTGATGCTCTCTCATGCAGAAATTTCAGCACTGCCTCCTTAATCTATTCCAATATAATATCTCAATCTGATGCTCTCTCATGGGACAATAGCACTTAAAATTCAAGTTCTCCCTTCTTTTCTATACCCTCTGTGAAATATATGCAAGATGACACCTTGATACCAACAATTTAAGTCTAGCATGGGTAGTCAATCTATTTCTCGGAGCCAACCAACAGGTGAATGCATGCCTTGGGGTAGTAGAAATATGCCTGACCATCATCCACCAATTAACAAATTGCGGCCTTGATCTGATAGCTTCCCAGGTTTCTGCGCAATTGAAGATACTAGAGTTTGCAACAATCCAGTCCATTCTAAAGAATCCCTCTCTTCCAGGTTTACCTGAAGCACTTTAACTTGAATCAGCTCCAATGCCCCCTCATATAACACTAGAATCTCTAGCATTAATGCTGCTCCCACCATCACATACAATCCCTCCATCAGGGTCAGAGTTGTCCAGCCAAAGAAACATCAGGATGCCAAATATTAAACAAGTTTGGTCGATTCATTCTCTGAAACAGATTCTTAGCTAGGAGGGATGATATCAACCGTCTGACAAAGATGGGATGTCGTCACCCACAATTCCACCCCCCCCCCCCTTTTTTTTCTCCCCAACCACAATAAAATCCCACTTTTTAAAAGAACACATAAAGAGGTAAAATGTGATTAGGATAAGTTGGACAGTAACTGTGGTCTGATGTCATTATAGGCATGACCAATTATTGGGAGCAAATATATACAATATTTTGCAATCATGAAAATAAGATTGTCATTGAACATCTCATTCTTTGGGGAGCAGAGCAATATGGGGTTGGGATGATTCACACATCTTTATTGGTAATATGAAAAGAGGAGTTGATGTTACCTCCCTAACTCTAGAGAAAACAATATTCACTCTACAAAGCCCCCACACATGTCAGCTGTTCCATGCAGATTTGATGCACACCCTTCAACTGTTGGCATGCTTGCAGGAGCCACTTGTTTGGGCAGGTTTATATGTCAACATTGGGCTAGCAACCTTAGTTTCTTTCTGTGAAACATGACTGCTGTTGCATCTTGAATTTTTTTTTATTTTTTTATTTTTTTATTTTGGAGTAAAATTGACAGAGTTTGTGCAGTTTGATGTCTTGCAAAATGACAAGAAACTGCTTTTGTTAGGCAGAGTGACTAGAAATCCAGGCCATTGATCGAATGAAGGTTTTGTATAGATTATGCGCATTTTCATTGTGGAATAAGAATGAGTAGTTTGGTACAAGAAGCAAAGGAAGTTTGGAATCTCATGTAGTAGATCGGTATCCTTTTTGACTAATATTTTGTTCCAATTAGGCAATTACTGGCATTCTCTTTGAGTCTTGAATATTCTTCATTTTAATATTCTTTTGATTAACATTTTACTCACTTTTATATCATTTTTCTCTTGCAAACCATTTCATCAGAAAAAAATTTTGACCAACTAGTGTCACTCAAATAAGAGAACATTTGACAACCCAGTTACTATGAAAATGAAGAAGAAAATAACATGGTTCAAATAAATTAATAATTTTTTTTTTTGGGGGACAAGAAAATCATCCCAGCAACTGGTATTGTCTTTAAAATCAGTCTACTTCCAATTCTCAGACTATTAGTATTTCTTTACAACTTCTTGTTTTTAGAATACCAACTTGGCGTTGACTTGTTATCATAGTATTGACTCCATTTTTATCAAACTCAAATTTCATCTTCTTGCCACAAATACTCAAAAGATGTCAAGAACTAATGGCAATGGCGCCCCTAACCAATATTCTGCACAAACTAGACGTATTCCCACATCAGGAAAGGCAACAGTGCTTGAATTGGGCAGGGCCTACCTCAGGAATGCTTGGTGGAGGGGGCTACATTCGTGACACAAAATGTAGTCTTGTCCATTAAGGAGAAATTGGACCGCCTGGGTAAGCAAATATTAAATACTTCAATTTGTGCTTGGAACTTTTTGAGACCAAATTCAATTTTTTGCTTTCTAAATTGTCCTGGTTTAGTTTTTGGTTAAGTTATATATTTGGTACTCAACCTTCTGAACTTTGTTTCAAAATTGGAGCTCCTATTTTTACGAGATCTGAGAGAGGTTATGGTAGGCAATCTTATCTCCAATTTATTGAAGATATTGATTTTCAAACTCAAATCTGTAATTTGTTGCTTTTGGTGGAAAACACTCATCTCCCACTTTATTATCATTTATGTGACAAAACGGAATATTTCATGCCTTGCCATAGGCTCCGCATCATCAAAGTGACTTCTGGTTTCATGAATTCTATTTGTAACATTAGTATTTTTAAACCATTGGATAATAATAAGAGCCTTTTTTTTTGGAACATCTCAAAGTATAAGGATGATCTTGAAACAAAGATGAAAGGTTCATTACCAAATATGCCACAAAGTTAACAATAACAGCAGCAACATTCACAGTGAGTTGAAACTGAATGAACTTCTAGATGTTTTTGTGGACACATCTTCCCATTAATTATTGTGGAATCAATAAATATTGACACTACTATATGGATAAGCACTTGATTTTTTTTCTAAACCATTTTGTGGGTAGAATGCTAAATTTCTAAACCACAAGTGTCAAGTGGGAAAAATGTCAAAGTGTAATGGTGTCATATTTTTCTCAAGCACGTGATCACTTAGCCTCTATATTTTGACAACAAAGTTTGATGAACATCCACATTAGCAGGTCTTATGTGGGTAAAATGTATTTTTGTCAAAATCACATATTAGAAAAAAGAAAAGCGTAGTTTCTCCTAATTTTTCATTATTAATATAAGTCACATTTAGTTTATTTATTTTATATTTTATTTAATCCAATCTTTATATTTTAGTTTCTCCCAATGTGTGTGTGTTTGTTTCTCAAAAATGAAAATGGGTAATTGTCCCACATTATTTAAGAGAATGTGTTATGTGTAATATAACTTGTCCCACCCTCCTTTAAAAGTTACCGTAGCTTTTGAGCGGAGTTGTGGTGTGCTTTTGTGTTAGAATCTCTTTCCCTCTCCCTTGTGTGTGTGTGTTTGTTTCTCAAAAAAAAAAAAAAAAAAGTCTCACAGCAAATAGGAATCCACAAACCAAGGAACATAGTTGTGAGGCACTTATTGCATGCAACAAATGCATTAGATACCTTATTATAATGATGGGGCATTGATAAGTAACTTCATACTTTTTGTAGGAGAAAAAAAAATGAATAGTAACTTATATGAATGTATGAAATAGTTGTTTTTATACCAAGAGTTTTGTAGTTCAATTAGCACCTCCTAATGTTTCTAACAGAAATATTTAAGATTCAAATCATCTCTCTCCATTATTGTAAGTTGTAACTATTGCATTATGAAAAATAAAAAATAAATAAATTGTGGATCAAATTAAATTAACATAAGTTGTCAAAGTTTTCAAGTTTAACTCATATATCCATGTGTTCAACCACAAAATTTTCATGAATATGAATATGGCATCATAAAGAGAGTATACTAAAATTATATTAACAAAAAATTAAAAAATTAAAAAAATAATGTCACGTCTCAATTGATATCAATTCTACTATATTGATTGGGATGATGGAAAAGTTGAAAGATAAAAAATGATAGAATTTTTTTTTTTCCACCATTTGTGTTCGGTAATAGTGATGGAAAAGCAAAAGGATATATATTAAATTATTATTATTATTATTATGCACTTATTTTAGTTTGAAAACTAGAAAACAAGTACTACATTTTCATAAAAGATTTAATTCAAAAATTTATATTCCACGTTTACATCATTGTAGAGCATTTGTGGATTCAAAAAAAAAAAACCAATTATTGAGATTTTAAGGTGTAATTTGTCACCATTGTAATTGATTATAACCTTATTTCTAAGCCTTCGTTTGTGAGTTCACAAGAAATGATCATAAAGGAATGGAATGGACTTAAACTCCTAAACAAGTGAATAGATTCTATCAATTAAAACTCTCAAATAAATGAAGAAAAAGAACAATATAAATTTTTTATTTATATTCCTTTTCATTCATTATTTTCTCTGCTTCCAAATTAGCTGCAACTCCTGTAATTCATCAAAGCAACTGTAGGCTGAGAACTACTACTATAATAGCATGACAATCATCTGTAAACTGGCGCCTTTTTTGGATTCATATTGTGTTACCACAAAATTGTCACCAATTAATTGGATAATCAAATTATTCAAATCACATATATTATTACCAAAAAAAAAAAAAATTATATCAGTTTGTTTTCTACTACTTCTTAGTGTAAAAGAAGATGCAGGAGCCTTATCTTATGGTGCACACCCACACACACTCTGTCTCTCTCCTTGGCGGCTTTCCTCTTAAAATCCACAATTGGAGCTTGCTAGTGCTGACATCCTAACTAATCCACATCCAAGAGAGAGAGTTGGACTAATTTCTACAAAGCTTGAATTCCCTTCTCGTTTCGAGGGTCTCTCTCTCTTTGCGAATTTTCATTCTGATTATTTGTTATAGCATTAGCAACATATTTTATATCTCATTTTCCATTTCAAAAAAAAAAAATTATGATGGGTGATAAGAATAGCTATTGTGGGATGTGATGACTGATTAGAAAGAATAAGAAAAAATAATTTTGATGGCCTTGTTTGAATAGTTAAGCTAATTACTAACTGGGTGTTTTAATCTTTCAATTTTGTACAAACCCATTTGCAATCTGTGGTTGCATAGTAAACACCAACTCCAAATCTTCAACTCCACAGCATAAACCAAGGAGTTGTGGGCACATATATTAGTACGCTGAAAACAAAAAATTAGGCTGTCAAACTTGAAAAGTAGATTAGTACTGCCTGTTTAGGATTAGATTGTAAGCCATCTTATTGTTTATTTTTCCTCCTATTTTCAAGTTCCACCTAAGTTACCTACTTATTTTATTTAATTTTTGTTTATTTTCTCAACTATTTACGAGTCCTACAGCCCCCCCCCCCCCCCTCCCCCCAAAATTTTTTAAAACCTCTATAATAGTAGGAAGAAATAGGTATCATACCTTCTCATTTAAGAGCTGCCCCCTATGAGAAAAGCTTGGCCCTTCCTCCAATACGTCAGCCATAAAAATTCCCCACCCCAAATCCCTACTTTTCATAATTTGACTTTTCCTTTCCTCCTCTAAAACATGTCAACCATATCCCACACTTTTTTTCTTGAGTGAGACCAGATCCCATAGCTATTCAAGGATCTATGTTGTACTGGTGTGGGAATTATCATTAGAGATTAGAGAGGCCGTGAGGGTATAGTATTAGACTATTAGTAGGAACTAGTGCTAGGCAGAAAATTCGAGATAATTTTTGAGCTAATGGGCATCCTGTTGATTAAGTCCATACTCTCCTATCCATGTGCAGGTCCTGGAGTTTTAGTGTAGTCCCTTGTTAAGTTTGTTAATAGGGTAGCCAAGCTATTAGCTTCTTATGCTAGGTAGGCAACGAGGATAGTATTAGATGGATAGAAGTAATTCCTCCGTTTTCAGCTGCTCTAGATGCTGATGTACTTGTTACTTTGCCTAATGTACTTCTTTCTTATTGATCTTTTAGTTCGATTCCTAATTATTTATCTTATGATTTATGATCTTCTTCTCTAATTCAATTTCTATTTGTGGGTTCTAGTTAGCTTAACTGATAAAGTCTTTGATGGTTGTATAAAAAATCTGAGTTTCAATCCCCGCTTACACCAAATATTAGTTAGTGTTTTGGTCTGATGATAAAAAGCTATCATCAAGAGCAGATGTCATAGGTTGAAACTTTCTATAAAAAATAAAAATTGTTCAATTTCTATTTAGTTGAGAGATATGAAATTGATTTTGAATTTATGGTTGACCAAAATAGTCTAATTTGGTTGAATTTAATTGCTATTTGTTTTATGGTTGCTTATAGTGGCTTTGTTATATTTAATTTCTATGAATATTATTTCTTGTAAATGTATTCTAGTTCTTGTTAGATTTAATGTTTTTTTTTCTTTCTAAAACTAATCTAGGAAGACATGTATGTATGTATGAATATATATATATATATATATATATATGTCTTATTGTATTTTTCTTGAATTGCAAATCAATATGATAGTGTTACATCTCAAATTAACATCACTTCAGCTCTTTTTGTATGGGATGATAATAAAATTTGTAAGGATAAAAAATGATAAAATGATTAAAAGAGATTTTAATTTTCCATCATAAATATTTGGTAAATGGTGGAAAGATAAGATAGAAATTATATTATTATTGTTATTATTATTATTATTATGAACTTATTGTAGTTTGAAACAATGGGGTAATGAGAAGAATTTTTTAGTTTTGTTGCTCAAGTCATTTTCTCCCCGATTTGAAAGGAACAAAAATAACTGGGTGAAAAATTCTACCCACCCTATTTCCTACTCTCCATTTTCTCCCATAATAAATGATAGAAAATCATAGTTTCCTATCATTTTTATTCTTCTTTTCATCCCTGCACTTAGTGTAGTTTGAAACAATGGGGGTAATGAGAAGAATTTTTTAATTTCATTGCTCCAAGTCATTTTCTCCCCAATTTGAAAGGAACAGTCATTTTCTCCCCAATTTGAAATGAACAAAAATGATAGTCTGGATGAAAATCCTATTTTATTCTCTCCATTTTCTCCCTGAATAAATGATAGAAAATCATAGTTTCCTATTCCTTTTTCATCTCCTCCCTTTACACCTCAACCAAGCACATCATTCCAGTTCCACAAAACTGGTCTAAAAGAATGAACTCCAATTCTCTGTGCCTTTGTTTGACAACCCAGAAAATGCTAATTCACTTAAATTTGACTGGGTCGTTCAGTCGTTTCACAAATCACAAGTATGACCCAAAAAGAAAAAGTTGCTACCAGCCAAACTGGTGGATTGTCACCAATACATCCGGCATCTATTGCACGACAAAAATAAGGCCTCAGCAATCAAATGACTAGCATCATAGGTCCTACTCGACTAGGCTACTCCTACGTCCCATTGGGTATACCTTTGCCCTTTGTCCCCCAAACGATTAGTTAGATTCAACTGGCCGGTGAATCTTTCTTATCCTTTTTTTTTTTTTTTAATAATAAAAAACAATCTTCTGAGTTTAAATTCTCATATATCTATGACTATAACTAATTCCATTTTTATTATTCACCAATGAATTTTTCCAGGGCATGTTTATTTCGAATGTTAAGTACAGTCTACAGAAAACTCTGTTACCACTTTACGAAACAGGACCATAGTCCACTCTTCATGCATCACACCGGACTCAGCTTAGTAGCTTACACATTCTTGGAGCTTGACCAAATGGCTCAAGTGAGAATCAAAGCCTTTCTTCCTATTTTCATAATAACAAAATGAACTCGATCGGGATCAGGCCATCTATGACCCTAGAATAGCAAGCTACACTGGGAATTCAAATGATGGCTTCTGTCTATAACGGGATTATTAAAAAAAAGTAAACTTTTCAAGGATAATACATGATAGGACAACAAATAGCAACTAAGATACGTTAAACAAAGGCAACACAGTCTACAAAAACACGATCCTTCACAAGTCACCAACTCCACGTAGAAGAACTAGATGGAACCATAACTTAAATCCTATTCCTTGCAAAAAATTTAACAGGCATCTTTAAGTTTCTGTTGTCCTAGACACTACAAAGTGAAAGCAACCTGGACAAGAGGAGACCTAGTTTAAACTGCTGCAATCTCTATGTTAGTTGCTGCCAATGCAGGTGTAAAGTTGTATTCCTCTTTCCTCCTTGGGTGAGTGTATGGTAACCAGATCAGGCAAGGGTGTTATGGGGCCTACCTTGCCCTTAGGATCCCAATCGAGCATTATCTTCATCTTGATACCAAGAACACCCTGCAACAAATTTTAAATGCAAAAACATTAATAAAAAGATAACTTTTCATACCAAGGCAGGTTGTTGATATGCTAATTGCATTTATCCAATTCTGAAATGAGTTTTTCAAGGAGTAACTAAGCTAACCTGTCTAAGAAGCACATGCCTCACAGCAGAGTCAATATATTCATTGACAGGCTGGCCAGAGGATATCATGTAACCATCCTTGAACTTCATAATAGCTTTGGCACGCTGAGCCCTGAACTTACCACAAATTATAACCTGGATATAGTGACAAAAAGGACACTCTTATGTAAAGAAAACAGAGCAAAAAAAAAAAGCTCATTTAACAGTCAATGGAGGCCAAAAGCTTCCTTTACATACCTCGCATCCTTTTGCTCCACTCTCCATAACAAATCTAAGAACACCATAGCAAGCCCTAAAAACAAGGAGGTTGAAGCCGATTCAATAGAAGTATAAAAACCGAAAGGAAAAAAAAATACAGCATAAATCTACAACAAATATTAGTCCTAAGACATCTTTAAAAATTATCACTGGACATGGATAAAAATAAAGACGATAACAAACTGATTGGACAATTATATATACTGTGCATGTGCGGATAGCTCAATAATGTGTGCATGCATTTTGCCAAACATGAATGCAGAAACCATCATAAGCAGATTTTTTTTTTTTTTTTTTTTTTTTGCCAATCCTGATTTGTCCCAGTGATAGCTGTATAGAAGACTTCCCAGCTGATTTTCTCACAATAAGTCTAAGGTTTTAATACTTCTGAGCTGTTTTCACCTTTTCCAACACTTCATTACAAATTCTATACATATAATAGGACACATGCAAACCTGTGTAACTGCCACAGAGAGAGAGTCACACTGATTCATGAAGAAATAGATGGAATCAAATTCAGATACACATTTTTTTTTTTTGATTGGTTCGAATTCAGATACACTAAAATTTAGGAGTTCCCGAACTCCAAGAACTAAAGAACAGTTCAAAAAGACTAACAAAACTCCAAATTTTAAATGTAAGCACTGTTGAGGGCTCCTCTGAACCAATTAATTTTGGGAAAGGGAGTATATCACTATAATCAATGCTAACCACAAGAGAGACATTAGGTGAGGCCTTGTTTAGCAAATCATGATTCTTCTATAAAATCTCAGAAACAAAGCAAAATGGCAACTCAATGAACATGCTAAATTGAAATTCAAAGGTTTAAATACCACTTTTATTGTATTTTTTACAACTTTCACCTAAACCATGAGAGAATGATGTTTACATGTCAGTGTGTGTGAGCGCGCGAGAGAGAGAGAGAGAGAGAGAATCACACTAATTCAGGAGGCAATAGATACCCTGAAGTTCACAGAAAATACAATTTAGGAGTTACCAAACTCCAAGAACTAAAGAACAGTTCAAAGAGACTAACAAAACTCCAAATTTTAAATGTAAGCATTGTTGTCCTCTTAACCAAATATTTTTGGGAAAGGGAGTATATCAGTATAATCAATGCTAACCACAAGGGGGACATTAGGTGATGCCTTTTTTGGCAAATCATGATTCTTCTATAAGAAATATTCTATAAAATCTCAGAAACAAAGAAGCAAAATGGCAACTCAATGAACATGCTAAATTGATATTCAACAGCTTAGATACTGCTGAGAAGTCTTGAGTTTTCTCAATACCTCTTTATTTTATTTTTTTACAAGTTTCACCTAAACCATGAGAGAATGAAGGTGTACATGTCAGAGTGTGTGCGTGCGCATGTGCGAGAGAGAGAGAGAGAGAGAGAGAGAGAGAGAGAATCACACTAGTTCATGAGGCAGTAGATACCCTGAAGTTCAGAGAATACAATTTAGGAGTTCCCGAACTCCAAGAACTAAAGAACAGTTCAAAGAGACTAACAAAACTCCCAATATTAAATGTAAGCATTGTTGAAGGATCCCCTAAACCCATTATTTTTGGGAAAGGGAGAAATATATCAGTATAATCAATGCTAACCACAAGGCAGAGATTCTGTGAAGCGTTGTTCAGCATATCATAATTCTATTACAAACATTCTATAAAATCTAAGAAACAAAGCAAAATGGCAACTCAATGAACATGCTAAATTGCCATTCAAAGGTTAAAATTACTTCTGCGCAGTCTCGACCTTCTCAATACTTCTTTTTAATAAGTTTTACACCTAAACCATGAGAGCATGAAGGTGTAAGAGTTTGTGTGTGTGTGAGAGTGAGAGAGAAAGAGAGAGAGAGAGAGAGAGAGATTCATATTGGTTCATGAAGTAATTGAGGCACTACGTTCCACAGATAATGACTGGAGTAAAAATGAAATATTGGAGCTTGCAAACTCCAAGCACTAACTAACAATTCAAGGATCTTACAAACTCCAAAATTCAATGTAAGCATTGTTGATGGTCCTCTAAACCCATAACTATCGGAGAAGGGAGAAGTATAGTCAATACTGACTACATGAGATACATTGCAAAATAATGTTGGACAAACCACGGTTTCTAACAGGAAGGTTCTTACAAATCCATTTCAATCCCAATAAAGTATGTCATGACCACACAGTCATGCAGCAAAATTAAAAAGACAAGAGTAGGTCCAAATAGCTAAATAATGGATATTGTATGGATCTACAAGAACAAAAATGATTAGAATCGTCAACATAGATTTGGTCCCAAGACATTTTTAAGAATTAGAAATGGATAAATATAGAAAACAGGTAGGATAATGATATACCAACATATGTATGTTTGTGCATGATCAATAATGCAATAATATGTTTGTGTATTTTACCAAGCAGTACATGAATGCATAAACCATCCTATCCCAATCCTTTTGTTTTGGGCCAATCCCAATATATCCCAGTGACAGCTGTAAAGAACTCTTTTTTGATAAGTAGCTGTAAAGAAGACTTCCCAGCTGGTTCTCACTATAAGTTCAGGATTAAATACTTCTGAGCCACTCTGACTTTTTTCAAAACTTCATACACATAATAGTCAGGGCAGATGCAAGTATGTGTATGTGTGCCACAGAGAGAGAGAGAGAGAGAGTTACACTGATCCAAGAGGCAATAGATACCCTGAAGTTCAGCGACTTTAAAATTTAGCAGTTCCCGAACTCCAAGAACTAAAGAACAGTTCAAAGAGACTAACAAAACTCCAAATATTAAATGTAAGCATTTTTCAGGTTCAGGGACCCTCTTAACCCATCATTTTTGGGAAATGGAGTAGTATATCAGTATAATCAATGCTAACCACAAGGGAGACATTTCTAAAGCAGAGTTTGGCAAATCATGATTCTTATATTACAAATATTCTATAAAAATCTCAAACACAAAGAAGAACCAATATGGCAACTCAATGAACATGCTAAAATTCAATTTTAGTAAGTAGAAGATATACCTCCGGACAGCAAGCCCTCCTAGAAGCTTGTAACGCAGAGACTCTGCCTGAGCAATGGCACAGAGCCCTCTGTTGTTCACTTTCTCAGCATAAAGCTCAACACTGTTCTCGGGAAACTTGAAACGTTTTTGAACAAGAGATGTGAGTTCCCTAATTCTTCTTCCCTTCTCACCTAAGCCCATCAATTAGAAGCACAATCAGAAAACTTAACTTCCAAACTCCTACCCAGATAGAAATCAACCCCATGTAGAAAGCTACAACAAGTACAATCTTTCCCTTCAAATTTCTTCACAACCAGATGCAGATTATGGGCACACAGAATTGTCATATGTTTCTTGGAAACAAAGAACACAAGTCAATGAGCTGAAATTTCATAGTTCACCTAATTGAGTAAAACATAGTATTAGTTACATCAACCAAATAACTCTCATTACCACACAAAAAGTTGATTACTTTGCTTTCTTCACATTTTCTCATCAAACAAAACCACAGAACCCTAGACCATTTTCATTATTCTTCCATTTCTAAAAATTGAACAGTCACCCATTGAAGCCAAACAATTACATTACACCAGACTCCTCATTCACCACCATTTATTGCATTAAGCTCATTGATTCCTCATTCAGCTCCGCGTAGAACACTCCATCAGCCACAAACTATAATAACAATTCAATCAAAAACCAATTAATAACAAAATAACAGTCTGTTTGGAAGCCGAGAAAACGCAGGAAAAAAAAAGATAGAAAATTTTTCGTACCTTTCGTTTTTTGCTCATTTGAGTCGCCATGTTGTTGTTGAGAGAAAATGGATCGAAAAAACGATTCTTTGTGTTTTGTGGGTTTTGCCGTTTTGGTTTTTTTGAGAGAGAGCCTAAAAATGAAAAGAGATAAAAGTGAGAAGAGTTTTATGGTTTTGTGTTGTATTAGTAGTACTGAGGAATCATGATCGGACGGTCAGTGGCTGAGGGTTGCCTTTTTTTAACAGTTGTGATTAAAAGTGTCTTATTTTGCTATTTTTTATTATGTGAATTTATCTATTGTTGTGAGGGTAGAATTGGATTTGCAAACATATGAATACATGACTAATAAACAATGCCTAATAAATTTGTGTGATATAAAATTAGAAATGGAAAACCTTGTTTTTAGTGTAAAATCATTAATATTTTATTATAGAAAAATTACATGTATATTTTTTTAAAAAATTATATTGATATTTGGTAACCGACACAGATACGTGGGTGGTAATAATTGGTAGCTTCAGCTATATATACATACTAGTCACTAGCTCGTGCGATGCACAGGAGAATTAAAGAAATGAATGGCGTCTGTGTCTATTTAATTATCAATCATATATCTGTTATAGCAAATAAGGTGATTTATAAATTTCAACCAGTTTGTTTTGTAACACCTTTTTTTTTTTTTTTTTTTTTTGAGATACCAAATAGAATGACTTTTTTTTCAGAAGTAAAAAACCATGTTCAAAGGTAAAGACCTGGGCACACAGCTCAGGCTAGTTTGTTAGCCATACAAATTATGAAGAAAAAACATACAAGGCTTCCCTTTAAACTAACAAAACAACGAAGACCCTTCTGCACCATAATCATGTTTGCTTGAGTGGCCGAGAGCATCTGATATGTCACCAGCAATGCTAGAGCTACATCCAAAATGACTTTAGGTTGTGTCTGAACTTTCTCAAAGTATACTTTGTTTCTTGCATTCCAAATTGCCCAAGTCGTTGTGGCCCACAGTTCCAGCTCCTTCTTTGTTTTGTAACACCTAATTTACTATAATTAGTAAAAATCTTAACTTAAGAAGATTAATAGAAAGTAGGAACACATTGATATCAATTTAGTTATTAAAAAAAAAGTCTCAAATGATGGCAATTATAAAACAACATTCTTCTCAATGAGTTTATAATCAGACATATCTATCGTAGAAGCAAGCATATATGATGTCTTAAATAAAATTGATAGCCTTCTTCGTGGACATATAATGCCCCAGATTTTTGGGTTTTACATGTTGCCAAAAAAAAAAACATTCTTAAGGTATATTACAGAGACAAATCATTATGATCTTTTGCTATTCTTAAAAAAATTTGTAATCTTTAGAATTCTTTTTATTTTAGTAAAGCAGGCAGAAGAGAAAGAGAAATCCTCGGATTTAACGATGGAGATGAGAAAAGTTTAAAAAAAAAAATCATAGAAGAAGAAGAAGAAGAAGAAGAAGAAGAAGGAGTACTGTAATATCATACGAGAATTCGGCTGTCAAAACAATCCACAGGCTGCGAAAGAGGGTGAGAATGGCCACTAGTGATCTCCCAATACATCTAGTGTTAGAAATATTGCATCTCTTTCCGCAAATTTCTTTGTACCCCACTCGTTTTCTTTTTTGTATTTTCTTATCGACAACAGCTCCGCCGACACAACTAATGCCTCACATTAAACTTGTAAGAAATTACAATTAACAGTAACAGTTAACAATTATAACAACCACTTCTCTCTCTCTCTCTCTCTCTCTCTCTCTCTCTCTCTCTCTCTCTCTCTCAAACAGAGATATACAGTGAGTATACCGTTAACTCTGAGTTCTCTCTAGTTGCTAATCGACAGTGAAGGTTTCCTCATCCACCAGGTAATGTTAAAAAAAAAAAATTATATTGATAATTGGTAACCGACACGGATACGTCGGTGGTAATAGTCGGTGGCTTTGGCTATATATACATATAACATGCAAGAGGATGACAATCTCTTAAAAAAATTGTAATCTTTAGAATTCTTTTTATTTTAGTAAAGTAGGCAGAAGAGAAAGAGAAATCCTTCGATTTAACGATGGAGATGAGAAAAGTAAAAAAACATCATAGAAGAAGAAGAAGAAGAAGGAGGAGTAGTTTATTCTCATACGAGAATTCGGATGTCAAAACAATTCACAAGCCGCAAAAGAAGATGAGGACGGCCACTGATGATCTCCCAATAGATCTAGTGTTAAAAATATTGCATCTCTTTTCACAACTTTCTTTGTACCCCACTCGTTCTCTTTTCTGTATTTTCTTATCGACAATAGCTCCGTCGACACAACTAATACCTCACATTAAACTTGTAAGAAATTACAATTAACAGTAACAGTTAACAAATATAACAACCACTTCTCTCTCTCTCTCTCTCTCTCTCTCTCTCTCTCTCTCAAACAGAGATATATAGTGAGTATACAATTAACTCTGAGTTCTCTCTAGTCACTAATTGACGATGAAGGTTTCCTCATCCACTAGGTAATGTTAAAAAAAAAAAATTATATTGATGATTGGTAACTAACACGGATACATCGATGGTAATAGTCGGTGGCTTTGGCTATATATACATATAAACATATAAGAGGATGACAATCTCTTAAAAAACAAATTGTAATCTTTAGAATTCTTTTTATTTTAGTAAAGCAAGTAGAAGAGAAAGAGAAATCCTCCGATTTAATGATGGAGATGAGAAAAGTAAAAAAAACATCATAGAAGAAGAAGAAAAAGAAGAAGGAGTAGTTTAATCTCATACGAGAATTCGGCTGTCAGAACAATTCACAAGCCGCAAAAGAAGATGAGGACGACCACTGATGATCTCCCAATAGATTGAGTGTTAGAAATATTGCATCGGCTAGACCAGAAATCCCCGACGGCATGCAAGTCTGTGTCAAAGGAATGGTGCTTCGTTATCACTAATCCTTTTTTCCCTTGATGCTTTGTTAACAATTGGTAAATTCATATTTTATTTCCAAATATTCAATTGGTAGATTCAAAATTCAAGCACGAGTGGGACAAACCTGTCATCTCATCAGTGTCACTATCATTATAACGATTAAAAAACTGAAACCCCAAAAGCGACTGAGATATTCATTCCTCTCTCTCTCTCTCTCTCTCTCTCTCACTCACAAACAGAGCTATACAGTGAGTGAGAGAGAGAAAAATTATATCCATTTTTTCTTTTTAAAATCTAAAAATTTAACAAAATTTCTTCAGTTTAGTGCTGCCACTTGGCACAACCACGACATCTAAGCCCAACTTTAATTTAAATGAAAAAAAAAAAAAGAAGGATTAGATGAAGATGAAGATTTTGGATTGTAATCAAATTAAGAAGAAATAAATGAAGAAAAGAACTTGGTTTGTAATTAAATTAAGATTTTTATCAACTTAGAAATTTTAGAAGAAGAAGATAAGAAAAAAAAAATTATATCCATTTAGTAGACTTAGAGTTTTAGTTTAACTCAATTTCTCTTGGATTCAACTTAATGAGGTGTGAAAAATAATCACGTTAACTCAATTAAATATCACTTTTTTTTTTTTTTTTTTTATTATTATTTTTTTTTTACGTGTAGCAATAGGTGTAGTAATTTAAATGAAAAAAAAAAAAGAAAAAAAAGAAGAAGAATTAGATGAAGATGAAGATTTTGGATTGTAATAAAATTAAGAAGAAATAAATGAAGAAAAGAATTTGGTTTGTAATTAAATAAAAATTTTTATTAACTTAGAAATTTTAGAAGAAGAAGATAAGAAAAAAAAAATTATATCCATTTTTTCTTTTTAAAATCTAAAAATTTAACAAAATTTCTTCAGTTTGGTGCTGCCACTTGGTACAATCACGACATCTAAGCCCAATTTTTATTATATATAATATATGATATATAATATAATACAATAATATGATTTTTATTTTGAAAAATGTTATTCATCTAGACCAACTTTCACGTGGAATTGTTTTCTAAGCAGAGGCAACTTTACAAGCCACCCATATAACCAGTCCTTCTGTCTCTCACACACATAAACACACAGTGAGCGTGAGTGGCTCTCTGAGCTCTCCAATGGCGTCTTCTCAAAAACTGCGCGGGCACCTCAAGAACATTCGCCGCAATGAAGAAATGATAGCTGCCCTTAGAATCCACTCCAAAGCCACTCAGCTCTTCTCCACCTCTTCAAAGCGCCAAATGTCTTTCTCTCTAAATTTCACTTTCCATGAAAATACTTTCTTTGTAATAATTCATCCAAAAAACCAAAACCCATAATTTTTTTCACTTAGAAAAGAAAACCCATTTCTCAATTATTTATTTATTTATTTATTTTTTTTAAGAGTTGAAGCCAAATCAAACAATTTGAGTCCGGAGGAAGATAAGCCCGAAACCCAAACCCTAAGGTCGTTGCGTACTCAGGGAATGAGACCAGAATTCTCACACCCCAATCTCAATATAATGTCCCTTGCACACTTGGGGCCTATTAGTATGAGTGGTGCTTATAGTGGAGGCAGGTTCGATAAAGAACTAATCGAAAGAATTTCAAAGAAACCCCATGAGGAATTTGGTGATGGGAATTCCATAAAGGTTGTGTGTGAAAATGGGAGTGGTTTGGAATTGGGTTCTTTGAGTTGGAAACAGGAGTATATTAGGCAATTTGTGCCAGTGAGGAATAGGGGCATAACGAATTTAAGGTTTTTGCCTTGTAGCAATGTGACAACGATTGTGGTCAGGAACGAGATTGGGAATGTTGAGTTTTGGGATTTTAATTCCAGTGTGAATGTGGTCAGGAATTTCAATGCATCAACATTCCTTTTCAAAGGTAATGATTTGGTTTGATTGAAAGATTGGTTGTATAGTACTTAAATTTTTATCTATTGTTTGTAATTGATTGCCTAGAAGGCTAGAAATTTTAGTGTTGGCATGTCAACTAGTTGTTAAAATTATGAACCGCATGCACATTTAGTTTGCATTTGGACCTTAAATGTCTATTGATTTAGGAAATCATTGGTAGGAGTGAAAGCTCTTGGATTGCCTGACTACTAATTTGGACAGGTGGGGTCAGTTTCCCATAAGTTTTACTAGCTAGAGGTGAGTTCAAAGGACTCTACTTTATAAAGGTTCCATACGTTATCAAAAAAAAAAAAAAAAAAAAATCCTGTATGAAGCCATTGAGATACACACAAGACATGGTGGGTTGAGATTGTATTATCTTATTACAACTTTGGGGAAAATTGGCTTTTGCCCTTATTTTTTAAAATATCTAGCACATTGTCCCTGTTTTGGAACTATTAAGCACCGTGTCTCTTTTTTGAAACTCGATTTTCTAAAAATCGAGTTCTGGGTAAGTTCAATTACTTAAATTTTCAAAAACATTTAAGTGAAACTTGACATTGCTAATGTCGAGTTGCACTTAAAAATATACACAGAACTCGATTTTGAGGATATCGACTTTCACACAAAACTCAATTTTGTTAAAATCGAGATTCAAAAACAGGGACATTTTGCTAAATAATTTCAAAACGAGGACATTGTGCCAGATATTTTAAAAACTAAGGGTAAATGCCCATTTTCTCCTTACAACTTTAACATTCAACAATCTTACTATCTATCACATGGTATCCTGTGGAAGATGCTGATTTTTTTAGTAGTAACATAAGAGTTTCTGTGAGGGAATTTAGAAATGAGAGGGCCACTACTGATTTAGTAGATATCAGTGGTGTTTGCCACTATTTTTTTTGCTTATGCAAAACTATGGATTGGTTAGATGTGAATTGGAGTAGCAGAACCATTTCTTTATAAGATATGTACACAAATAGGCAATAGGTGAATTACAAGGCATTAATGATTTTATCTTTTTAATGTGAGCTTTAGTCTTTGTTGTACTTGCAATGTATATGTTTTTTGTCATAGACCAATGCACATTGATATGAGCAATAGGCTAATGTTAGAATGAA
Source organism: Quercus robur (assembly GCF_932294415.1). Classification (NCBI taxonomy): domain Eukaryota; kingdom Viridiplantae; phylum Streptophyta; class Magnoliopsida; order Fagales; family Fagaceae; genus Quercus; species Quercus robur. The sequence continues at coordinate 6,230,979 of NC_065538.1, forward strand.
TATCACTTATATAAGTTAATTACCAACATTTGTTGAAGCTGATATAGGCATCCCCCAACCACCCTCCTGAAATTGTCATGCATTGGCATGTCATTGTTTTTTACCTTTATTGAATATTGGTAACATTTCTGCTGAGGATTCTGCATGCTTGAGAAGACTTAATGTGGTTTTACCTGCTCTAGGTACAATGCGATTAGCATAAGTTGGACAGTAATTGTGTTATGATGTCATTATAGGTATGGCCAATTATTGTGGACAAATGAATATAATACCTTGCAATTATTTCAATAAGATTGACATTAATTAAACGTATCTTTTTGGTGAGAGCAGAGCAATATGGGGTTGGGGTGATTCATACATTTTCATCGGCAATAGGAAGAGAGGAGTTGATGTTATCTCCTCAACTAAAAAGAGAACAATATTAACTAGCCCGAGTATGCCAGCGATTCTAGGCAGGTTTGATGCACACCCTTACAAAGTTGGCATGCTTGCAGGAGCCACATGTTGGGGCCGTGTTTATATATGGAAATTGGGCTAGGAACCTCAGTTTCTTTCAGCACCACACTTTTCATACTTCATGTTACCTGTTAGTGAAACATGACTGTTGTTGTATCTTGAAGTTATGCAGTTCAATGTCTTGCAAATTTACAAAAAGCTATTTTTGGTAGATAGAGTGACTAGAAATGTTGACTAGGATTCTTTCTTAAAAAAAAAAAAAAAAAAAGGAGCTGCCTACTCTGATATTCCTTATGCAATAGTCTTTCGCTTGTGGCTATATTGGGCTTTTTTTTTTTTTTTTTTTTTTTTTTTTTTTTTTTTGTGCCGAGTATTCAATCTTTGTAAAATATATTACTAAAAAACATTTACCCGAAATTATTTAGTTATATAGCCTTGCTTGAGTTTCAAGCAAATGAGCCCTAATATGGACCTTTTGATATGACATTTTTTAACTGAAAAATTCCCCATGCATCAAACATAAAATAGCTTTGTCTCACCTCTCTCCATTTTAAGGTTTTTTTTTTTTTTTTTTTTTTTTAATTTTTTTTATGGAACTAAAGTTTACTAAATTTGAGTTTCACGTGAGATATTTAATTTTAAAATGCCACATCATATTACATGGACCACGTGAACTCCCGTTTGCTTAAAACTCAAGTTCACTAAACTTGATCTTTACTCAAAATTTAGCAAAATCGTGTTTCAAAAGAGGTTATATAACTAAATAACTTCAGGTAGAGGCTTTTTAGTAATATTATTATTTTTTGGTGTGCAAAAAGTGAATATTTGGTACAAAAAGCCTACTATATTGACAAGTTGAAGTTTGCACTCAATCCACTAACTTGACAAATCTAACTTAACCCAACCCAAAGTCTCGGGTTGGTATTTTATGGGTTCGATGCATTGGGCATATATATATCTTTTGAAACTTCTTTTAAGTGAGGTTTTAGTTGGCAAAATTTTCAACCCAAAATATTAAATGTTTAAAACAAAATCAAATTTATTAGTTTGATTTATTTTTGAAAAAAAAAATGGAATATTATGTCCTGTTGTATACATTATAAAAAATTATTAAATAATAGATTTAAATAGTTTAAAGAATTTTTTTTTAAAATTTTTTTAATTTTTTATGATCTCAAATCAATGATTCAATTCAACCCAACCCAATCCTTACAAGTTAGGTTGGGTTGGTTTTAAGAGTTATCATGGGTTGGGGTAGAAATTTATACCCAAAGAAGTTTGATTGAAATGAAAATAACCACAACCCAACTCTTGCACACTTTTAATAACAAGTATCTTTGGTAAATGGCCTAATAAGCAAATGAGAATTATAACTGGATAATTCATTTCTCAAAAAAAAAAAAAAAAACCCTTAGCTTTGCTTGACCTGTCTTTGCCCCACTCTGCCCCTAAGAGGTCACGGCACGGGGACAGGTTTTGCTTGTCCTGCCTGTCCCGACTCAATGTGTATATACATATTTTATTTAATATATATTAAAAATTTCCTTTATATTTCATCTTTATCTCATCGGTCTCATTTAGATTAGTAAAATATATCCAACTAGCCCTAAACTTGCACCACCCCTCGCGTTTTCTCTGTCCCGAAGAGGAGAACGGAGCGGAGATGGGGCACCCCTAATCCGACCTTAACCCATCCTATTGTCGTCCCTAATGTAAAGATCTCCCTAATATCAATTTGCCCTTTTTGTTTCTTATTTATGGATCCAAATTATGTACCTCCTATTTTAAACATGGATTGCATTGCTGTAGTGACTCCTCGGCTTATTCATAGTAGTACTATTATCAATGATTAATATTCTCCTTATTTACCAAAATAAATAATAAAAAAATTGGGTGCCTCCACCCAAGATCTCATATTTAAACACATTTATGAGAACTCATTCAAATTCTAGGGACACAAATCTTATCCACATTGCAGATGCCAGCCACCTCTTACTTGCCAATGCTTATTTATTTAACAACTTTTTTGTAAGAACCTATAAGCATTTTTGAAATATGTAAAAAAGATTGAAAACAAAAAAAGAGAAAACCATACATTACCTTCTTTTATGAATTCTCCACACTAAATGTGCCATAATTGCACGAAAAAACATCTTGCAATATTATTTTTATATCATAGGATGCTAAAAACAACATTCAAAGACATGATGATTTATTTAGAAAATGATTTCTACCCATTCAAATTATCTAATTTCTTTCAATTTTTATTCATACGTGACTGACTTGAGATATGGATAAAAAGTAAAACCTAAAATAAATTATATAAACACACAAAATCAACTAATGCTACACTCAAAATTGACTAGAACTTGGAGGGGATTTCGCCTCGATTCATGACATATGAAAGCTAGAGTGGAAAAAAAAAAAAAAAAGAAGGTGATGTAACCTGCTAGATTTTTTTGCATTGGGATTTTTTTTTTTTTTTTTTTTGAGAATAAGGTAAGTCAATTTTATTTCGGCAAATCAGACTGGAAAACATCATCCAAATCCTGTGGTAGTTCTTCTAACCACACATCAGTATCAGCAATTAAAACTGCTCTTCTTGCTAGGGAGTGGGCTAAATTATTACCCCCCCTACTAACATGACAGAAACTACAAGCTTGCAAATAAAGACTAGCTATTTTAATATCTTCTATAATGTGGCCCCACTGAGTCCTACACTGTTTTGGACTATTGATGGCTTCAATTACCTTTAGTGAGTCACCCTCCATTACCACTCGTGTGAGACTTATCTCCTGCGCCAAAAGGATAGCATGTCGGGCAGCCATGGCTTCCACCAATTCTACAGAGCTGGGGAGCGGAATTTTCTGACTTAGAGCTGCGATTATCATTCCTTCCACATCCCTAACTACCACCCCCAGACCTGCTCTACCAGAATTCTTGAAGACGGCACCGTCGAAATTCAGCTTATAAAAACCAGCACTTGGCGGCGTCCATGGCGGTCTTGTGCGAGACACCGTAGACCGAAATGGACGATCCTGAACGTCCCAAAATTCCTGTAACAGCTCACGAGCTCGCTGCACCGTCTCCCCTACTCCCCAAACACTTTGCTTCTCCCTCAGTTTATTCCGCCTCATCCAAATGCTCCAAGCAACCATCGAAAACAGAGCAGCTATGGCTGGGCTTGCATTAGCTAAAATCGCTGAAACAAGATCGCCAAAATTTCTAAAAATCTTTGGTTGGAATGGACAGAAAGATGGCTCCGAAAGCCAGATACATTTAACCCGATCACACAGCCAAAGACAGTGAATAGTATCTTCGGTGTGTTCTTCACAGAGGCTACAAATGTTCTCAGGGAGAATGTGCCGTGTAAATAGATTGAGCTTGGTGGGTAAAGATTCATTTGAGGCTCTCCAAATAAAGTGCTTAACTTTATTTGGAACTTGCATATCCCAAATTCTATTCCAAAAGGCTTTGCAACCCCCTGTAGCGGACGGACTGGGCAGAGCAGCTTTGGAATCAGCGGCCATCAACTGATAAGCACTTTTGACAGTGTAGCTTCCATCCGTGGTGTGTGGCCATATAAGCAAGTCCTCCATCGGATAATGGCTGACAGGAATTCCTTGAATGCTCTCGGCTTCCCATGGTAAGAAATTTTGTTCAATGATCTCCTTATTCCAAACTCTTGTGTCAGGGATGAAGAGATCCTTTACTGTGATCAGAGAAGGATCAAGTTGAGGAGATACAATCTGGCCTCCCCCTGAAGACTCCAGCCAACGGTGCTTCCATATGTTGATCCCTGAACCATCTCCTATTCTTCACCGTGCTCCCTTGCATATAACCTCCCTAGCCTGTAAAATACTTTTCCAAGCAAAGGAACTTCGCGGGTTGAACTCAGCATCCAAGATACTCCCCACTGGAAAATATTTCGGCTTAAAGACTTTGTACGATAACGTGTCCTTCTCATGGTAAAGTCTCCAAACCTGTTTACCAAGAAGTGCATCATTAAATTGTCGAAGATCACGAAATCCCATACCCCCAAGAGACTTTGGAGAGCATAAAGTACTCCACTTCACCCACTGCATTCTTCTTGTATTATCTTGATTTCCCCACCAAAATTTTCGGATCATCGTCTCAATATCCTTGATTAAGCCAATTGGTAACCGAAACACACTCATCGAATAAGTGGGAATAGATTGAATAACCGCCTTTATCATGACTTCCTTTCCTGCTTGAGAGAGTAGCTTTTCCTTCCACCCTTGCATTTTTGCCCAAATCCGTTCCTTGATCTGAATGAAGCAAGCTTTTTTTTGTCTCCCCACAAATGACGGCAAGCCCAAGTATTTCTCATAGTGCTTGATAGCTGGCACCCCTAGCAATACCTTGATTTCTTGTTGAACCTCCTCCGATGTGTTTCTGCTAAAGAAGAGGGTTGTTTTGTCCTTATTCACCAATTGGCCAGATGCACCTTCATACCAATGAAGTAGTTGCTGGATTTTTTGACATTCATTTTTGTTGGCCCTGCAAAACAAAAGGCAATCATCTGCAAAGAAGAGATGAGTAATCTTTGGCCCTTGGCGACATAGAGATAAACCCCTTATCTCCCCATTATCCGCTGCTTTGTGAAGAAGAGCATTTAGACCTTCCGCACAAAACAAGAAGAGAAAGGGGGAAAGGGGGTCACCTTGCCTCAACCCTCTGGATGGTTGTATAAACCCTCTTGGTTCACCATTTAAGAGTATGGAATAAGTCACTGTAGAAACACACTGCATAATCATAGCCACCCATGAATCCTGAAACCCCATCTTTAACATGATTTTTTCTAGAAAACTCCACTCCATTCTATCATAGGCCTTGCTCATATCTAATTTCAAAGCCATAGAACCTTCCCTTCCCGAGCTTTGAGTTTTCATATAATGCAAGGATTCAAAGGCAATCAAGATGTTATCTGTAATAAGTCTATCAGCAATGAAAGCACTTTGAGCTTCTGAAACTATAGAATTCAGAAAGGGTTTTAATCGATTAGCAATAACTTTACTAATAATTTTATAAATCACGTTGCATAAACTGATGGGTCTAAATTCCGAAACCAATTCAGGATTATTAACTTTTGGAATCAAAGTAATGAAAGTGTGATTGATGGATTTGAGGAGAGTACCAGAATTTAGGCAAGATAGCACTGCTTCTGTAACATCTGGGCCAATGTGCTGCCAAAAGGACTGGTAAAATAGGGGTGGCATTCCATCAGGTCCAGGTGCCTTCAAAGGAGCCATTTGTTTGATAGCAATATCAACTTCCTCCATACTATATGGTTTCACCAATTCTGCATTCATATCTACTGTGACTACCCTTTTAACCCCTTCAAGGACTCGGTCAAGATCATGGAAATGTGATTGAGTAAACAATCTGGTATAGTACTCCACAAAGATTGCCGAAACCACTTCCTCATCTCTCTGCCAAACTCCTTCACTATCTTTGATACCCTTAATAAAATTTTTCCTCTTCCTTTGAGTAGCCACCCCTGAAAATATCTTGTATTTTTGTCACCCTTTGCCACCCACTGTGTTCTTGCTCTCTGCCTCCACATTTTGCTTTCTCTGTCCAGCAAGACATTAAGTTCCCTTCACAACTGAACAACCATCCCATAACTCCCACCCTTGGCTGCTTCCTCTTCAGCTTTCCACAGCCTCTCCTTTTTATTAGCAATCTGTTTCTTGACGTTACCAAAATGATCTTTACTCCAAGACCTAAGCATCTTTTTACACCTCTTGAGTTCTTTGGACACTTTAAACATGGGGTTGCCTTCTTGTGAAATCTCCCAAGCTCTTAGAACCGTATCACTACAGCCCTTATCTGCTAGCCACATTTCTTCAAAACGAAAGGGACGCCGAAACCACCTTTGTGACTCACTGTTAGGATCAAAAACCAGTTTAATGGGACGATGATCAGAGAAAAAACAATGAAGATGGCGGACTTGAGCTGCTGGGAATTTGGCTAGCCAGTCATAGTTGGCCACCCCCCTATCTAAACGTTCCCAAATCAGGTGACCGTGTCTCCTACTGTGCCACGTAAATTCTGGTCCTGTGAAGCCAAGATCCACAAAGCCGCAAACATCCAACACATCACGGAAAGATTGCATCAGTGCATGCGGCCTGATTCTACCACCTCTCTTCTCCTCCGACTGTAGAATTTCGTTAAAGTCTCCCATACAGCACCACGGTAAGTGCGGTTTTGATCGTAACATCCTTAACATACTCCATGCTTCCTCCCTATAATGAGTGTTGGGTTCACCATAGAATCCGGTGAAACGCCAAGGTTCCGGACTTGTTCCATTCACCACTGCGTCTATATGGTACTTAGAGAAGCTGTCTACCCATACCGAAATATTCGATTTCCATAAAAGAGCCAAACCACCGCCCCTACCCGGACTAGGAACAGTGAACAAGCTTGCATATTTGATCTTACACCGTAACTTTTCTAACCGTTTTCTTCTAGACCAGGTTTCCGACAAGAAAACAATTAGGGGATCTTGTGCTCGAATGATGGTTTCAAGCTCATCCTCTGCCAGTGGGTTCCCAAGCCCACGGCAGTTCCAAGCAAGGCAACTCATTGCTCTCGGCAGGGCTGTCCCGCAGCCTCCACCGTTTGCTGTTGTGTTGTGTCAAAGGAACAGAGCTTCTTCTTCAAAACCCCGACTTCCATTTCATCCTCCTCGTCACGTACTGCTCTTTTTCTCTGCATGGGTGTATTCTGGACTTCTGCATAAGGCCGGTCACTAACTAATCTCTTCCACCCACGAGCCTTAAAATCATTTCCTTGTGGGCTTTTTACTGGGAGCATATCTTCATCTTCACTTAAAGCACGGCCCTTTTTTCCCAGCATGGTTGATGTTTTCTGGGCCTCAGCTTGGCCCAAAAAGGATGTATGTCCATTTGACTTAAGGTCCACCCCAGAATTATCATATTTTGAAATGGCTTCGTCAATCCCGCGTAACGTCTCCTGAAAATCCGTTACTCCGCAAGAATCACGTTCTGCATTAAATTCTGTACCTGGGATAACGGTAACGGAATTTGCGCCGGTTTCCTTGTTTGTAGGAAACGGTCCACAGGTCTCCTCCTTCTGCCGGCGGTTCCGGTCGTTCACAGGGCTGTTTCCATTCCCACTCTGGCGTCCTAAATCTTCCACTACCTCTCCGATCGTCCCCTGGTCCGATCCACCATGCTTAAGGTTCACCTCATCTTCGCCACCCACTCAGATTGCCGAGCATTTTTTTGTGTTGAACAGCGGGGCACGGAGCCACGCACCGAATTGTCTGTCGCTTTCAGTAAGTGACCCGTTGCTCCTAACCCATAGCTCATAGTCTTTGTCACTGTGAGAAAGTTTTCCGCACCAGTAGCACATTATCGGCAGCCGCTAGTACTTGAAGCGTATCCAGCCAATCTCTCCATCCTCTCTACGGAGTTTTCATCCTCGGCACAGAGGCTTTGAAGTATTAACCCGTACTTTAATTCGCATGAACGTGCTACCATCTTGATTGCCCCAGTCCCGAATACCCGGTTGCACTTCCCCACAGACCTTACCGATCTCAGCAGCCGCTTCTGGATTCATATCGCAGACTAGGATGTCGTGGATTTGAACCTAGAAAGCCGTTCGGTCAAACACTAAGTCCTTCAACGCACCATTTTTCTCCAACCTGCACAGAGAAACTAGATACTTGTCATAACTCCAAGGATCACCTAGCAATACCCTGTCCGCATCTGTTTTGTCCGAAAATACAAAGAGAACTACGTGATTGCCCATATCTTTGACTTCAAAACCCTTCTTCGTTAACCATAGTTGTTTAAAGGTTCGCGCAATGGCTTCCATATTGAGTACACGTCGTGTGTGAAACTTGGCCGCTATAACCTTTCCTCTGAGTGCTTCTACTGGCTTACCACTGTACTCACTGTCCTCCTCTTCTGTTAATGAGAGATTTTTCCACATCACTGAGAGATCTTCCATTTTTGATACTATTGCAAAACAAAATCAAGAAAACAACCGTCTCACAACGTTTGAAAAACACAAAGCGTGGAGAACTGTAAAGCCTAGAGATAGGCACGACCTTCTACTGAGCGGCTAGGGTTTTTTTGACCCTAGACTTACTACAGAGAAACTTCGTCAAAAATGTTATGTCCACAATATTTTCACAACAAATTCTAAGTGGTAAGTTTTTTTTTTTTTGAGAGAGTTTCAAACTTATGGCGTCCGCTCCTGATGATAGCTCTTTATCATCAGACCAAGACACCAATCAGTTTTTGGTGTAGGCGGGAATTGAACCCCAGATCTCTTATACAACCATTAGAGCTACTTGAAGCCCAATTACTCTAAAATGGACTGAAGGTGACCAAAATTGACTGAGTGGACCAAATTGGGCTGAAGTAGATCTAATTAGATCGAATAGAAATTGTTTAATTTTTAGGGAAAAAATTATACATAATATTACAATACAAAATAATTATTTATTCTCACGCATTACATGGGTCTTCGACTAGTATATCATAATTGATAAATTAAAGCAATCTTTAAGCTTTGTCTATTAATATATATAGATTAAAGCAATCTTAGGTTTTTTCCTAAAAAAAAAAAAAAACTTATGCCCATACAGCCATACACAACAGTGTCTTAGCTCGAAAGTGGTTAGAGTGCTACTGTAGCAAAGCTCAAGCAAGAAACCACATTGGTCCTCTAATATATAAACTCTTTTTCTAATATTTTTCATTCCCGCCAAATAACTCTTATCTCTATCAAAAACAGTGAACCTCTTTGGGTTTTGAACTTTGAACTTTGAAGAACTCTCCAATGGCGTCCTCTCAGAAATTGACAGAGTACGACCGGAAGCGCCTCGACAACATTCGCCACAACGACGAAATGATGGCCGCCCTTAAAGTCCACTCCAAAGCTACTGAGCTCTCCACCGCCTCTTCAAAGCGCCAAAGGTCTCTCTCTCTCTCTCTAAATTTCACTTACCGTGGAAAACCAAAACTCATCATTGTTTTCACTTAAAATACAAAACCCATTTCTCATTTTTTTTATTTGTCTTTGTAATAATTCATCCAAAAAAACCCAAACCCATCATTGTTTTGGCTTAATTTACAAAACCCATTTCTCATTTTTGTTTGTCTTTGTAACAATTCATCCAAAAATACCAAAACCCATCATTGTTTTCACTTAATTTACAAAACCCATTTCTCAATTTTGTTTGTTTTTCTTGTGGCAGAGTTGTAACCAAATCGTACAAAAAAAGTGAGGCCAATGAAGAAGAAACCCAAAACTCAAACCCCAATCGAAACGCGAAGGTCTTTACGCGCTCAGGGAATGCCTCCAGATGATACTGTCAAAGCAATTTCCCAATCCAATTCCAACATTTCACCAATGCTTGATTTGGGGCCTCTTTCTATGTGAGATGCTTATCGAGGAACCGCCTCTGATAAACTACTAATGGAAAGAATTCTCGGTTTTTCGAAGAAACCCCATGAGGAGTTTTAGTTTAATGGTGGGGATTCGATAAAGTGTGTGTGTGAAAGTGGGACTGGGAGTAGTTTGGAATTGAATTCTTTGAGTCTGAATCCGGAGAATATTGCAAGAGTTGTGCCGGGGAGGATAACAGATTTGCGGTTTTTGCCTTGTAGCAATGCCGCAATGATTGTGGTTGGGAACAATTTTGGGAATGTTGGCTTTTGGGATGTTGATTCTAGTATAGATGATGGGCTTCATTTGTATGACCCACATCACGGTGTCATTTCCGGAATTTCAATTCATCAACATTCCTTTTCAAGGGTTATAATTTGATTTCAAAGATTGCTTTTATACTACTTAAATGTTTGCTATTGTTTATCATGTAGGTTGAGATAGATGCTCAGTTTTTTACAACATAAGAATTTCTGTTACGGAATTTGGAAATGGAAAGGACTCTACTGATTCGTTTACTTATGCATTACTATGGTTAGAATTGAATTGGTGTGTACCAGAATCATTTCTTTATCAGATATGTCAACAATTAGGTACAGATTAATCATTATGTAATAATGCTGATCTTTTTAACGTAAACTTTAAATTTTTGTTGAAGTTGTTGCTTGTACTTGCAATGTATATTTTTTTCGTCATGGAACAATGCACGTTGATTTGATCTGTAGACTAATATTAGAATGAACTTCAGTTAGATAAGTTAATGACCAACATTTGTTGAAGCTGATATATGCTTCCCTCAACCACTCTCCTGAAATTGTTATGAATCAGCATTTCACTGTTCTTTTTTCCTTTATTGAATATGGGTAACATTTCAATTAACAACTCTACTGAAGGTTCTGTATACTTGAGAAGACTTGATGAGGCTGTACATGTTCTAGGATACCTTAGTTCCATTGAATTTGAATAAAAGAATGCACATGACTTTGCTTGGTCTGTATGACTCTATCTTCATGTTGAGTTGTTTGCTTTGGGCAGGACAATATAATTGCTCTGGCTCTTGTAAAATGTCATTCGACTCTAGCTGTGTCTTCCTGGTCACATGCTTTTACACCCTAGAAATATTTGACACATGTTGAATTTCATAGATTCATATGGTGACAGCTGATTCAAAATTGTTGACTTTTGAATCCTTGATTCTATTTTGATTGCAAATGAATACCTGGATAGTAGGCTTTAAGAAAAAGCTCTTGGCCTACTTTGTAAAATTGACGTAGGAAAAGCGTGGGATCATGTGAATTGGTATTTTCTTCTTATATAGCGGAGATGTGGGATTGGGGAACAGCGGTTGAAGTGTATGTATTCCTGTATTTCTTCTGTTCAATTTTTGGTGTTTGTGAATGGAACTTTGAGTGGCTTTTTTGCAAGCACTAGGGGTTTCCAGCAAGGGGATATCTCCACTTCTTTTTGTTTTTGTAGTGGAAGCACTGAGTAGAATGCTCTCCAGGTCGGAGGAAGCTGGCCATTTATTCGGGTTCTCAGTTAAGAGAATATTGATACGATGATGATTTCTCATTAACTATTCACAGATGATACACTCATTATGTGTGATGCACCAGTTCTAATGAGTTATCTTCGTTGTACCCTTTTGCTTTTCGGAAAGAGTCTCTAGGTTGAAAATAAATTTGGGCAACTCCTAATGGTCCCAATGGGAGAGATGGAGGATATGGGTGCTCTAGCAGATACTACTGATTGTAAAGTTTTGAACCTACCTTTGAAATATTTGGGCTTCTATTTAGGAGCTCGTTTTAAGTGTTGGCTATTTGGCACATATTTTTGAATGTATGGAGAAGCAGTTGGCAGGGTGGTAGAGGATTAATCTTTCAAAAGGGGGAGGGCTTTATTTTTAAAGTACGCTTTCCAATCCCCTAAATATTTTATGTCCTAGAGGGATTCCCTATGGGATGGTGTGGTGGATGAATTTAAATTTCATCTTGTTAATTGGGATTCATGTGTTATTCCCTTTAGGAGGGGGGATTGGGGATTATCATGATGATCTTTAACCAAGCCTTGTCAGAGGGATTTCCTATGGGATGGTGTGGTGGATGAATTTAAATTTCATCTTGTTAATTGGGATTCATGTGTTATCCCCTTTAGGAGGGGGGATTGGGGATTATCATGATGATCTTTAACCAAGCCTTGTCAGAGGGATTTCCTAAGGGATGGTGTGGTGGATGAATTTAAATTTCATCTTGTTAATTGGGATTCATGTGTTATCCCCTTTAGGAAGGAGGATTGGGGATTAGTCGTGATGATCTTCAACCAAGCCTTGTTAGGGAAATGGCTATGGGATTCCGGAGTGGAGACAAATCTTTTTTTGGTGGGTGATTGCTACCTATATGGGCTCTCACACGGGTGGCTAGTGCACAACTTTTGTGAGAGGGACCTATGGAGTGAGTCTTTGGAAGTATATAAGCAAGGGATGAGAACGTTTTCTAAATATGTGAAATATAAGGTAGGCACAGGGGTTAGAATTAAGTTTTGGCTCGATCATTGGTGGGGAGTTGAACCTTTTAGGGATCAGTATTTTGAATCATTTCAAATTGCTAGAGATAAAGCAGCCACGGTGGCTAATTATTTAACTGTCTGATGGTTTTCGTCATTGGCATCCATCTTTTACTCAAGCAGCACATGATTGGGAATTGGAATCTGTGGATTCCTTTTTGGATGGTTTGTGCTTTGTTTGTATCTATTGGCATTAGGTGGATAGGATGATTTGAAGTTTTTTTTTTTTTTTTTTTTTTTTGGTTGATAATTTGATAGTTACAATGAGGGAGGGGGGATTTGAACTCTAGAAGTTTCCGTCTTTGTGCCCAGTTTGGGTGTTGTTATTAAAGCTGTTGCTCAGCTTTCTCCATCTGTTTAGCCAAAATTGCCAATCTGAAACCTTGTCTCCATTGACCAACTAATGTCACTCAAATAAGAGAACATTTAACAACCCAATTACTATGAAAATGAAGAAGAAAATAACATGGTTCAAATAAATTAATAAGATTTTTTTTGGGGACAAGAAAATCATCCCAGCCACTAGTATTGTCTTTAAAATCAGTCTACTTCCAATTCTCAGACTATTATTTCTTTACAACTTCTTGTTTTTAGTATACCAACTTGGCGTTGACTTTTTATCATAGAATGACTCCATTTTTATGATTGACAAGTCTCCCTAAGTTCTTATCAAACTCAAATTTCATCGTCTTTCTTGCCACAACTACTCAAAAGATGTCAAGAACTAATGGCAATGGCGCCCCTAACCAATATTCTGCACAAACTAGACGTATTCCCACACCAGGAAAGGCAACAGTGCTTGCATTGGGCAAGTCCTTCCTCAGGAATGCTTGGTGGGGGACTACATTCGTGACACAAAATGTGTAAAGTTGTCCATTAAGGAGAAATTGGAGCGCCTGTGTAAGCAAATATTATGTACTTCAATTTGTGCTTGGAACTTTTTGAGACCAATTCAATTTCTTCCTTTCGTAATTGTCCTGGTTTAGTTTTTGGTTAAGTTAAATATTTGGTACTCAACTTTTTGAACTTTGTTTCAAATTTGTCTTTACACACTCTAAAATATTTCACTTTTGTTCCTATATTTTCAAAATTATTTTAAAATGGTTTTTATTATTACCTATGTTGTACTAAGTGTACAAAGTTCCCAGTTTTGTGAGAACTGAGAAAGGTTATGATAGGTAGTCTTACCCCTAATTTATTAAAGAGATTGATTCTCAGACTTGAATTTGTGACTTGTCGCTTTTGGTGGAAGGCACTTGCCTCCCACTTTATTATAATTTATGCGACAAATGGAATATTTCATACCTTGTCATAGGCTCCACATTATCAAAGTGACTTCAGTTTCATGAATTTTATTTATAACATTAGCTTTTTTCAACCATTGGATAACGGTAAGGGCCCTTTTTGGAACATCTCAAAGTATAAGCATGACCTTGAAACAAAGATCAAAGGTTCATGACCAAATATGCCATTTAGCCTTATTTTTAACTACTTTACATAGAATTGAATGTTTTTAATGAATACAACTTCACTATTTTTTGGGTCAATTCTCAGACTATGACTCCATTTTTCTTGTTTTAGTGTAACTTCAAAGAACTGCATATGTTAAGCAAGAACCTAGGACTAGAGAAAGGTATATCAAAATGAAAGGTTTACCATTCCTTAGCTAAAGATACGTGGGCATGAAATAGGGACTGCACCTTGAGATATATATTGGTCAGATCAACCTAATCCAATTACATGTGTTTTCTCAAATAATGGTTGCTTCAGTTCAGTTGATCTTCTAGTGATTGTGTGTATGTACAAGAGAAATAAAATGTTAAAACTTAAAAGCATATGTTCTTGCAAGATAAATTTAATTGATATCACAGAAGTCATATAAAGTTATAAACATACCACATTCTTCATTATTGTGCGTTGATCTTTCCTAACGTAATCCACAACTCTATCCATAAGTAGTCCATTGGGAAAAAAAATTGCTATTCACACAAACTCCTATGTACAAACATGTATAAATTCTCATCCTAAATCTTCTTATCATATTATAATTGTTAAATATGCAAATAATTTTCAAATCAATACAAAATATTAAATTTGTGAACAGATTTATAAATAAAATTTTATTTTGGAAAAGATGTTATTCATCTAGACCAACTTTCATGTGGAATTGTTTTCTAAGTAGAGGCCACTTTACAAGCCATGCATAGTTTAAATTGAATTCAAATTCACCCCAACCTTTTTTTTTTGGGGGGGGGGGGGGGGATAAAATTAGGAGTATAGAGCATCTCATAGTACATGTAATTATAGAATACTTTAATAGTACAATAAATGTTTATTCTCTCTTCTCACATAATAGTGTGTATCACTAATTAAATTTATGGTGAGATTCAGTATTCATGAAAAAGGAGAGAGTATGCATTTTTTGTACTCTTGAGTATTCTATAATTTTCCCTTATATTACATATCCAAAGAGGCATAAAATAACAATAAACAACTATTTAGTAGGAGGATTATTAAAAGTTCCAAAAAAAAAAAAAAAATTGTGTTGCAATGTAGTATTTTTCTTAGCAAGCCTATTAACTAGTTGGTTTTGTGAAAGAAATGCTTAGGAGGGCTCGTTTGGTACATGTGTTTAAAAACTGAAAATTGTTGTTTGAAAACATTTGTGGAAATACATGTGGGTAAAAAAGTGTGTGAAAATACATGTAATGTTGTTTAAAGATTGAAAATGGTTGTTTGAAAACACAAACCAAACACCTCCTTAATCTTCATGGAGGCGAATTTGCCTCATCAAGTTCGTATAATTCTTAAAAATGCTTACTCAAATGGTCGGGTTAACTTTACTCTACTCCCAATGCTCCCCCTCCATCCCCATTCAACCTAAATAGGCCATAAGAGAGGGCCCAAAACCCACACCTCCACCACATTAGCATCAATATGTCTTTCTAATTGAATTTAAAAAAAGAAAAAGAAAAAAAAGAAAGGGAATTTCAGAATTTGGGCAGAGCCCTTTGAATTCTAGCAATGAAATTCTCTTTCTTGAGAGGCCCAATCCAAATGACAATTTTGTTCAAATTTCAAAATGGTCTGCCTCTCTGTCCCGCCAAATATAACCAGCCCCTCTTTCTCTCTCACATACACACACACACACACAAACACACAGTGAGAGTGAGTGTTTGGTTCTCTGACCTCTCCAATGGCGTCTTCTCAGAAACTCACAGAGTACAAGCGTAGGCACCTCGAGAACATTCGCCGCAATGAAGAAATGATGGCTGCCCTTAGAATCCACTCCAAAGCCATTCAGCTCTTCTCCACCTCTTCAAAGCGCCAAAGGTCTCTCTCTCTCTCTCGCTCTCTCTCAATTTCACTTTCCATGAAAATACTTTCTTTTAATAATTCATCCAAAAAACCAAAACCTATCATTATTTTCGTTTAGAAAAGAAAACCCATTTCTCATTTTTTTTATTTTTTTATTTTTTAAGAGTTGAAGCCAAATCGAGCAATTTGAGTCCGGAGGAAGAGAAAGCCAAACCCGGAGGTCGTTGCATTCTCAGGGAATGAGACCAGAATTCTCAGACCCCAATCTCAATATAATGTCCCTTGCACACTTGGGGCCTATTAGTATGAGTGATGCTTATGGTGGAGCTAGGTTCGGTAAAGAACTAATCGAAAGAATTTCAAGCATTTCGAAGAAAACCACCACCACCACCACTCATCTTAAAGAAAGGATGAGTATTTCTTTTCTTTTCTTTTTTCTTTTTTAAATTGTTACTAATGTGTAATGTGTTTGGATGAGGGAAGCTGGGGGAAGAGGTGGGAAGGATTTAATGAATCCTTACATTACTCATTAAATCTAATAAAGTTGTGTAATAATTTTTTTTTCCTCCTCACGTTAGGAGCTTTTCTTCTCACATAGGGTGAGCAGTCCTTACCCACTCTCCTGGTTGTGGGCGCAAATGGATCCAGACTTCATCACCTCAACCAAAACAACCCAAGCCACCGACTATTACCACCGACATATCTGTATCGGTTACCAAATTTTTTTTTTTTTGGGAGGAAAAATAAAAATCCTAGCTTTGTTTTAATTAACCAAAAAAAAAAAAAAAGTTCATTCAATTCAGGTTAAAAGCAAATGAGAATATTTGAAATCGAATTAAAGTTTTTAAACAACAACAAACTATATTAATATTACCTAGTGGATGAGGAAACCTTCACTGTCGATTAGCGACTAGAGAGAACTCAGTGTTAACGGAAAAATAACAGCAAAAATGTGAGAACGGGAAGGAGTTTTACGAAAGAAGCTCAATGGATGAGTAGAGGAGGATTGGTTGATAATCCGAGAATGAACTCGTTATAGATAGCTTTGTTTGAGAGAGAGAGAGAGAGAGAGAGAGAGGGAGATGAATGAATATCTCACATGATTGCTGAACATGACCCACCACTTAGTACAAACATGCACAAAAAACCTATAATCACAAACCAACAAAAGGCGAGCATGCAACACAACCATGCAAATCACATGGAGTTAGACAACTTTAGTGACCATGCAGGGCATGTGACCATTTATACTAGCACTCAACCAAAACAACCAACGTGGGTGAGACTTGCTTGTGGACCATATTAGGAGGGTAAAAAACAAGAAGCAAAGGTAAAGGTGACAGTGGGCCGTAAAAGAGCCAAGGTAGTGGGAGGGGTGGAAAATGAAGATGAAACCAGTGGGAAAGAAAAAAGAACTAAACTGGATGTGGGCTGTCCCTATCCAACCTCATCAATGATGGAGGTTGCAAGGCAGCCCCACCGATTGCAATGATCATTATAAGTTGGAACTGCTGAGGGTTTGGGAACCAGCTGGTAGTGGACGTTCTCACAAACATGGTGAGAAGTAAAGGACCCACCGTTGTTCCTTATGGAAACAAAGAAGAACATTGCATAGATGAGGAATATATGTTTTGACCTTGGCTTTCAATCGATCCTGGCAGTACCTAATGATGAATGGAGTGGAGGACTAGGTATGTTCTAGAAGGTAGAGTGTAACCTACACATCCAAACCTAATCCCTTAATCACATTGATGCACATATCTTGACACCTGACTAGCAACCTTGGTGCATAATCGACTTCTATGGTTGACCAAAGGGACATAGGAAGCATGAATCATGGGAATTCCTCAAACACCTACTATCACTACCATGGGTATGCCGAGGAGACTTCAATGAGATTCTACACTTTCATGAGAAACAAGGTGGCATACCTAAGCCATTGGCTCCGATGCTTGCTTTCAAAAAGGCCCTACTTCAAAGTGGCCTTGAAGACCTTGGCATCTAGGAACATATCTTCAAACGGTGAAATGGATGACCAGGGGATGCGTTTGTGCAAGAAAGGCTAGACAGAGCCTGCGCCACCCTTCCTTGGCAAGTGTTGTTTCCTGAAGCACAGATTTTTCACTTGTGGGTATCCTACAAAAACCATGGCTAGATACTCTTGACTACCCAGCATACTACCCAGCCAAGGCAAAATCGAAAAAGGAGGCTCCACCATTTTGAAGAAAGGTGGTTAGCACACTAAGATTGTGAGAAAGTAATAAGAGAGGCTCGGAGGATACACCCACAGAGCGGTAGCCCAATGTTCAGACTTTTTGAGAAAATAAAGCATTGCCGTCTTAAACTGGTGGCATAATGAGAAACAGAAGAAGGTGGAGACCTTTATCAATCTAGGATATGCAAACAACCTGGAACAGATTCAAAAAAAGAGGGCGGAGATCACCAAGCTACTACACCAAGAAGAAGTCTTTTGGCGACAGCAGTCTAGAGCAATATGGCTTCCAGCGGGAGACAAAAATACTAGGTTATTCCACAAATAGGCGAGTAATAGAAAAAAGAAAAATCAGATTGATGGACCAAAGGACGAGATGATAGGTTTGTGAGTCCCACTCAAGTTTGAATTTTGAATCTACCTGTAACGACCCAAGGAAAAGCGCTAGCCACATCTGCGTTATACCTTAAAAGGACTAGTCACAATTGAGGCTCCTTGTAGTTGTTAATAAAGCCCAGTTCAACCTAGTAAATACCCGATGTGGGACTCATCACACACCCACACACATCATACAATCAATCAAATTGGGGTATCATAATCTCCCCCACTTAAAATTGGGGTATCACAATCTCCCCCACTTAAATCCCTAACGTTCTCGTTAGGGCCCATTTTGTGGAGTAGTGTCTCTGAGCTCACACAGGGTTACCGGGCCGGCTCTGATACCATATGTAACAACCCAAGGAAAAGCACTAGCCACATTTGCGCTATACCTTAAAAGGATTAGTCACAATTAAGGCTCCTTGCAGTTGTTAATAAAGCCCAGTTCAACCTAGTAAATACCCGATGTGGGACTCATCACACACCCACACACATCACACAATCAATCAAATTGGGGCATCACAATCTCCCCCACTTAAATCCCTAACGTCCTCGTTAGAGCCCACTTTGTGGGGTAGTGTCTCTGAGCCCACACAGGGTTACCGGGCCGGCTCTGATACCATATGTAACAACCCAAGGAAAAGCGCTAGTCACATCTGCGCTATACCTCAAAAGGACTAGTCACAATTAAGGCTCCTTGCAGTTGTTAATAAAGCTCAGTTCAACCTAGTAAATACCCGATGTGGGATTCATCACACACCCACACACATCACACAATCAATCAAATTGGGGGAGATTGTGATACCCCAATTTGATTGATTGTATGATGTGTGTGGGTGTGTGATGAGTCCCACATCGGGTATTTACTAGGTTGAACTGGGCTTTATTAACAACTACAAGGAGCCTCAATTGTGACTAGTCCTTTTGAGGTATAACGCAGATGTCGCTAGCGCTTTTCCTTGGGTCGTTACATATGGTATCAGAGCCGGCCCGGTAATCCCGTGTGGACTCGGAGACACTACTCCACAAAGTGGGCCCTAACGAGGATGTTAGGGATTTAAGTGGGAGAGATTGTGATACCCCAATTTGATTGATTGTGTGATGTGTGTGGGTGTGTGATGAGTCCCACATCGGGTATTTACTGGATTGAACTGGGCTTTATTAACAACAACAAGGAGTCTCAATTGTGACTAGTCCTTTTGAGGTATAGCGCAGATGTGGCTAGTGCTTTTCCTTGGGTCGTTACATTTGGTATCAGAGCCGGCCCAGTAATCCCGTGTGGGCTCAGAGACACTACCCCACAAAGTGGGCCCTAACGAGGACGTTAGGGATTTAAGTGGGGGAGATTGTGATGCCCCAATTTGATTGATTGTGTGATGTGTGTGGGGTGTGTGATGAGTCCCACATCGGGTATTTACTAGGTTGAACTGGGCTTTATTAACAACTGCAAGGAGCCTCAATTGTGACTAGTCCTTTTGAGGTATAGCGCAGATGTGGCTAGCGCTTTTTCTTGGGTTGTTACATATGGTATCAGAGCCGGCCCATTAATCCCGTGTGGGCTCAGAGACACTACCCCACAAAGTGGGCCCTAACGAGGACGTTAGGGATTTAAGTGGGGGAGATTGTGATGCCCCAATTTGATTGATTGTGTGATGTGTGTGGGGTGTGTGATGAGTCCGACATCGGGTATTTACTAGGTTGAACTGGGCTTTATTAACAACTGCAAGGAGCCTCAATTGTGACTAGTCCTTTTGAGGTATAACGCAAATGTGGCTAGCGCTTTTTCCTTGGGTCGTGACATATGGTAACAGAGCCGGCCCGGTAATCCCATGTGGGTTCAGAGACACTACCCTACAAAGTGGGCCCTAACGAGGACATTAGGGATTTAAGTGGGGGAGATTGTGATATCCCAATTTTAAGTGGGGGAGATTGTGATACCCCAATTTGATTGATTGTATGATGTGTGTGGGTGTGTGATGAGTCCCACATCGGGTATTTACTGGGTTGAACTGGGCTTTATTAACAACTACAAGGAGCCTCAATTGTGACTAGTCCTTTTGAGGTATAACGCAGATGTGGCTAGCGCTTTTCCTTGGGTCGTTACATATGGTATCAGAGCCGGCCCAGTAATCCCGTGTGGGCTCAGAGACACTACCCCACAAAGTGGGCCCTAACGAGGACGTTAGGGATTTAAGTGGGGGAGATTGTGATGCCCCAATTTGATTGATTGTGTGATGTGTGTGGGGTGTGTGATGAGTCCCACATCGAGTATTTACTAGGTTAAACTGGGCTTTATTAACAACTGCAAGGAGCCTCAATTGTGACTAGTCCTTTTGAGGTATAGCGCAAATGTGGCTAGCGCTTTTTCTTGGGTTGTTACATATGGTATCAGAGCCGGCCCAGTAATCCCGTGTGGGCTCAGAGACACTACCCCACAAAGTGGGCCCTAACGAGGACGTTAGGGATTTAAGTGGGGGAGATTGTGATGCCCCAATTTGATTGATTGTGTGATGTGTGTGGGGTGTGTGATGAGTCCCACATCGGGTATTTACTAAGTTGAACTGGGCTTTATTAACAACTGTAAGGAGCCTCAATTGTGACTAGTCCTTTTGAGGTATAGCGCAGATGTGGCTAGCGCTTTTTCCTTGGGTCGTTACATATGGTAACAGAGCCGGCCCGATAATCCCATGTGGGTTCAGAGACACTACCCTACAAAGTGGGCCCTAACGAGGACGTTAGGGATTTAAGTGTGGGAAATTATGATACCCCAATTTGATTGATTGTATGATGTGTGTGGGTGTGTGATGAGTCCCACATCGGGTATTTACTGGGTTGAACTAGGCTTTATTAACAACTACAAGGAGCCTCAATTGTGACTAGTCCTTTTGAGGTATAACGCAGATGTGACTAGTGCTTTTCCTTGGGTTGTTACATATGGTATCAGAGTCGTCCCAGTAATCCCGTGTGGGCTCAGAGACACTAGCCCACAAAGTGGCCCTAACGAGGACGTTAGGGATTTAAGTGGGGGAGATTGTGATGCCCCAATTTGATTGATTGTGTGATGTGTGTGGGGTGTGTGATGAGTCCCACATCGGGTATTACTAGGTTGAACTGGGCTTTATTAACAACTGCAAGGAGGCTCAATTGTGACTAGTCCTTTTGAGGTATAGCGCAGATGTGGCTAGCGCTTTTTCTTGGGTTGTTACACTACCAATTGAATATTATATTTGGAAATAAAAAGAGTCGCAAAATGCGTGTAACGAGTTAGTATAATATAATAGTTATATTGATATAGACTAGGAAAATTTGCTTTTGCACGCAATAAAACGACATACCCGTTTGCAATTGCATTAATGTTTTGCACGTCATGTCGTTTTTCTCAAAAAGCAATACCGTTTCGGGTTTTTATTTTTTATTTTCCAAGTAAGAACACATTCTTCTCTAATTCCCATTCGCATTTGCTTCAGAGCAGCTTTTTGGAATTTGAGTCCGGAGGAAGATAAACCCAATACCCAAAACCCAAAGGTCGTTGCGTACTTAGGGAATGAGACCAGAATTCTCACACCCCAATCTCAATAATCAATATAATGTCCCTTGCACACTTGGGGCCTATTAGTATGAGTGATGCTTATAGTGGAGCCAGGTTCGGTAAAGAACTAATCGAAAGAATTTCAAAGAACCCCATGAGGAATTTGGTGATGGGAATTCCATAAAGGGTGTGTGTGAAAGTGGGAGTGGTTTGGAATTGGGTTCTTTGAGTTGGAAACCGGAGTATATTAGGCAATTTGTGCCGGGGAAGAATAGGGGGCATAACGAATTTGAGGTTTTTGCCTTGTAGCAATGTGACAACGATTGTGGTCGGGAACGAGATTGGGAATGTTGGGTTTTGGGATTTTAATTCTAGTGTGGATGAAGGGGAAGGGGAAAGGATTTATTTGTATCGCCCGCATCTTTCTGCCATTTCAGGAATTTCAATGCATCAACATTCCTTTTCAAAGGTAATGATTTGGTTTGATTGAAAGATTGGTTGTATAGTACATAAATTTTTATCTATTGTTTGTAATTGGTTGCCTAGAAATTTTAGTGTTGGCATGTCAACTAGTTGTTAAAATTATGAACCGCATGCACATTTAGTTTGCATTTGGACCTTAAATGTCTATTGATTTAGGAAATTATTGTCAGGACTGAATGCTCTTTGATTCCCCCGACAATTGGTTCTGACGGGTGGGGTTAGTTGCCCGTAGGTTTTACTAACTAGAGGTGAGTTCAAAGGACTCTACTTTAGAAAGGTTCCATTCGTTGTCCAAAAAAAGAGACCTGTATGAAGCCATTGAGATACACCCAAGACTGTATTGTATTGTCTTATTACAACTTTAACATTAAACAATCTTCCTATTGGAATTTGCATGAAAGGACAATTAACTCAATAGACTTTAATTCCGAAAACTTTAACATCATGGCTATTAGTTCCTCTGATGGAACCGCTTGCATATGGGATTTGAGATCAACCCAAACCTCTAAAGGAATTTAGTCACAATAGGGCTGTGCACTCTGCTTACTTCTCACCCTCCGGAAGCTCCCTTGCAACAACAAGGTATGTAGTGTTGTATTAAACCTTTGATTTTCAGATTGAATATCTTACAGCCTGTTAGAAATTAAGTACACTTTAGAGATTATAATCTATGCTTCTTTATATAATTTTACCTTATAAGCTACTTGCTGAAAAAGCCAGATTTCAAGACTTCAAATCGATCCCTTTATTTTATAGTTGTTGCGAGATTATAGGGATTTCTAGCTACTAACTAGTTTCCTGTTTTTAGGTATATTTACATTCAAATTCTTGTTTTTGTTTTTGTTTTTCCCCTAATTGCAAATTCTAGCCACTAATTAATTTATGTTAGTTATCTTGTTTAGAGTTAGGGTATGGAATCTAATGTGGGTCTAGTTTGAACAGATCTATATATGACCTGAATTCTAGGAATTAATTTTCAATTGTCTTCATGTAGCGTGGACAACACGGTGGGTATAGTGACTGGAGTTAATTTTGAGCACATTTCAATGATTGAGCTTGATAATCAGATAAACTCACGGATTACTTTTTTCAGGTATGAATTTTTGCCAGATTATCAAATGCTAATATGTCTCTCTTTTGTTGGACCATTTTCTTGATGTTCTATGGCGAATATGACAATCATTTGCTACACAAGTTTGTTATTGTTCCTTAATAACAACCTTTTGCTGGTCTCTAAATTTTGCTTGAGCACTTAATTAACGAAGAAATTGCTGCCATCTTGTCATCAAAATAAAAATAATAGCGTTTAAAATGTTTTATTTTTTCCTTTAGAAATGGTTCTGAAACCAAAAAAACGAATCTCTTGAATGATATTAGACCTTGGATATTAATTTTGAAACCAACTCAAACAAAAAACAATAAAATTTACAGTGGTCTAACCAAGAACCCGGACCCCTGAACAATTAGTTCTTTCCACCAGTTAACACCGAGCAAGGGATAGCCCTGTGATTGCAGAGGATTCTGTTCTGCAGAGTCTTTAAACCTCCTGCAGCAACCAAGTCTAGATTTCACATCCCACTTGATTGCTTGAATTATGCTCTCCTCAAGCTTGATGAGACCATTAAACATTCTCGTTTCTTTGCAGTCACATGTGATATACAGCAGATGCTCTTGATCACAGATTTGAGACCCTTCCCCTTCAAAACCTAGACACCCCATTGTTGGATTTTAGACCAACACTGCCTCCTCAATCTAATCATACATAACATCTCAATCTGATGCCACTTTCATAGGAAAAGAGCACTTTAAATTCAAGCGACCCCTGCTTTCTCTATACCCTCAATGAAATACACGCAAGATGTCACCTTGATACCAAACAATTTAAGTTTGTCATGGGTAGTCTATTTATTTCTAAGAGCCAACCACGAGATGAATGAATGCCTTGCGGTAGTAGAAGAATGCCAGACCATCTGCCAATTAACAATTGGATGCTTTGATCTGATACCAGATTTCTGCACAATTGAAGATACCAGATTTAGTAACAGTCCTGTCCATTCTACAGAACCCCTCCTCTTCCAGGTTTACCTGAAGCACTTTTAACTTGAATCAGCACCAATGACCATAAGAGAGAACACTAGAATCTCTGCCATTAATGTGCTCCGAGCATCACATACAATCCCTCCATCAGGGTGGCAGTTGTCCAGCCAAAGAAACACATCGTTTCAAAAAAACGCCACTTAAATAACGCCACTCTTTCAAAAAAAAAAAAAAAAATCAGAAAAAGGTACAATGTGATTAGCATAAGTTGGAAAGTAATTGTGTTATGATGTCATTATAGGTATGACCAATTATTGTGGACAAATGAATATAATACCGTGCAATTATTTCAATAAGATTGACATTAATTAAACATATCTTTTTGGTGAGAGCAGAGCAATATGGGGTTGGGATGATTCTTACATTTTCATCGGCAATAGGAAGAGAGGAGTTGATGTTATCTCCTCAACTAAAAAGAGAACAATATTCACTAGCCCGCATATGCCAGCGATTCCAAGCAGGTTTGATGCACACCCTTACAAAGTTGGCATGCTTGCAGGAGCCATATGTTGGGGCCATGTTTATATATGGAAATTGGGCCATGTTTAAAAGTTAGGCTGGGTTGGTTTTAAGAGTTATCACGGGTTGGGGTAGAAATTTATACCCATGGAAGTTTGATTGAAATAAAAATAACCCCAACCCAACTCTTGCATACTTTTAATAACAAGTATCTTTGGTAAATGGCCTAATAAGCAAATGAGAATTATAACTGGAAAATTCATTTCTCAGAAAAAAAGAAAAAAAATACTTGGATAATTATATAGTTCAATCTTCCATGCATAAGAAAGAAAGAGTATTTAGGGATGAAAAAAAAAAAAAAAACTCAGCTTTGCTTGACTTGTCTTTGCCCCATTTTGCCCCTAAGAGGTGACGGCACGGGGACAGGTTTTGCTTGTTGTGCCTGTACCGACTCGATGTGTATATACATATTTTATTTAATATATATTAAAAAATTTCCTTTATATTTCATCTTTATCTCATCAGTCTCATTTAGATTAGTAAAATATATCCAACTAGCCCCAAATTTGCACCACCCCTCACGTTTTCTCCGTCTCGAAGAGGGGAATGGAGCGAAGATGGGCGGCACCCCTAATTAGACCTTACCCCATCTTATTGCCGTCCCTAATGTAAAGATCTCCCTAATATCAATCTGGTCTTTTTTTTTTTCTTATCTATGGATCCAAATTATGTTCCTCCTATTTTAAACATGGATTGTATTGCTATATATAGTGACTCCTCGACTTGTTCATAGTAGTAATATTATCAATGATATACTCCTTATTTACCAAAAAAAAAAAAATTAATAATAATAATAAAAATTGGGTGCCTCCACCCAAGATCTCACATTTAAACAAATTTATTATGAGAACTCATTCAAATTCTAGGGACACAAATCTTATCCACATTGCAGATGCCAGCCACCTCTTACTTGCCAATGCTTATTTTTTTAACAACTTTTTTGTCAGAACCTATAAGTATTTTTGAAATATCTAAAAAAGATTAAAAACAAAAGAAGAGAAAACCATACATTACCTTCTTCTATGAATTCCCCACACTAAATGTGCCATAATTGCACCAGAAAACATCTTGCAATATCATTTTTATATCATAGGATGCTAAAAACAACTTTCAAAGACAAGATGATTTATTTAGAAAATGATTTCTTCCCATTCAAATTCTCTAATTTCTTTCAATTTTTATTCATACGCGGCTGACCTGAGATATGGATAAAAAGTAAAAACTGAAATAAATTAAACACACAAAATCAATTAACGCTACACTCACAATTGACTAGAACTTGGAGGGGATTTCACCTCGATTCATGACATATGAAAGCTGGAGTGGAGAAAAAAAAAGAAGGTGATATAACTTGCTAGATTTTTTTGCATTGGGATTTAAGAACTACTTGAAATGAAAAATTTAGCACTAACCCTTATGTTTTTCTTTGAATCATCACTCTTAACGATAATTACTAGTTATGCATTTCATGTGCACAGTAAACTCACTTGTATACCCTTTGTCTTTTGCAAACCATTTCAGGGGAACATTACCAGCAACAAAAAAATTCAAAATAAATTATTGGCACATCTTTGTGCATGGTTTGGGTGTCATTATCGATGTTGTTGCTCAGCTTTCTCCATCAATCAAGCCTAACATTCTTTCCAATATGAAATTTTCTGGTCTCCAATAACCTCCTATTGCCACATAAAACATAGAACATTTGACAATCCAGTTACAAAGAAAATGAAGAAGAAAATAACATGGTTCAAATAAATTAATAAAGGGTTGTTTTTCATGGACAAAAAAATCATCCACTGTCTCTAGTATTGCCTTTGAAATGGCCAACTTCGAATTCTCAAACTATTTTGTAGTTTACATGTTTTTAGCGTACCAACTTGGTGATGATGACTACTTCTCATAGCAATTACACCATTTTTGTCGATTTAGTGTACCTTCAAAGAAGTGCATATGTTAGGCAAGAACCTAGAACAAGAGAAAGGTATGTCAAAAATAAAGATTTATTATTCCTTGGCCAGAGAGATATGTGAGCATGAAATAAAGATTGCACCTTGAGAAATATTGGTCAGATCAACGTAATCCACTTACCTGTCTATTACTTGTGTGTGTGTGTGTTTTTTTTTTATTTTTTTATTTTTTTATTTTTTTTATAATAAATATTAATGGTTGCTTCACTTCATAATAATGCACAAAAAAAATAAAAAAGTTGTATTTATTTGTTCTAGCGATATAAATATAATTAGTTTATAACCCATGTATATATATGGATGCATTTAAAAATAAACACATTTTTTATCATCAAAATATACATAATTAATCAAATTTTATTAGAAATATAATCGTAATTAGATGCATATTAAAATTCTTAACTAAATTTAATATTACTTACGATAATTTTTATTCTAATTTTCGATAAGATAAAACGTGAGGTGATTTTGTTGAGTAGATATGCGATTGATTTATTATTATTATTTTAGTTCATTAATATTAGACTCTTAGTATTTTGCACTCATTAATTCACTTGCACAAAAATTAAAATACTTAAGTGAACAGATGTCACAAAATTAACCCAAAATTGAAATTTAATTAGGTTAGAATTTAATTGAATTTTATCTCAGATTTGATTTTTTATATATATATAGACACAAGGAATGGACCGAAGTGGACAGAATAAAGCAAATAGGACCGAAGTGGACAGAATAGGACCAATGTGGACCAAATAGAGCCAATGTTAACCTAATGAGATCGAAGTGGACTGAATAAGACCGAATGGGCCGAATAGAACTTTAGTGGACAGAATGGACTAAATAGGACCGAATTAACCGATTACGATGTATGGACCGAAGAGGATAGAATGGACCGAATGGAACCAATGTGGATTGAATAATACTTTTAAATGTTCATTATTTTTATTGCATTTTTAGGGCTCATATTTCTAATTTCTAATGTCTATTTTCTTTGAATTTTTTTACTCAAAACTAAAGAGTTTAGCCCAAATATAATAAAATTTCATACTTTCCAATCCAAAAATTAAGAAAAAAAAATGAAATTTTTAGCTAAACTTGAAAAGCAAACCTACAAAAAGAATCAACTTAAAAAGCCCAATTAGTCTAAAATGGACTGAAGGTGACCAAAATTGACTGAGTGGACCAAATTGGGTTGAAGTAGATCTAATTAGACCGAATAGAAATTGTATAATTTTTAGGGAAAAAATTATACATAATATTACAATACAAAATAATTATTTATTTTCACGCATTACATGGGTCTTCCACTAGTATATCATAATTGATAAATTAAAGCAATCTTTAAGCTTTGTCTATTAATATATATAGATTAAAGCAATCTTAGGTTTTTTCCTTTAAAAAAAAAAAAAAAAAGTATTCGTAAGTTTAATTTAAGAACTTGTTAGGAATGGACAAAATGTTACTCATATATCTTGTGGTATAAAAAAAAAAAAAAATCTATCCTGTATTAAGTGACAATTAGGAATTATTATTTTCTTCCCTTTTCCATAAGGTCCAAGGATATTGGTGACTAATCTAGTGTGAAGTGAATAAAATTAAATAGTAAAAAAATGGTGAAAAATTCTAGGAGTTATCGTGAGGAAATGAAACAAATTAAAAAAAAAAAAGAAGGAAAAGATAAAAAAGGTGTTTTAAAATCAATTTAAATTAATCTCTAGCCTAACAAAAGAAAAAAAAATAGTACACGAGCGATTAGAGAGAGAGAGAGAGAGATATATATATATATTTTATAAACACGAGTGATTATAAAAAGGGATTAAACCATTCAAACTCAAAATCCCATTTTTATTTTTTTCACTCAAATTCAAAATTCCCTTCTCTCTCTCTCTCTCTCTCTCAAACACCAACGGTCGAATTCCACCTTTCTCTCAAACACCAACGGTCGAATACCACCGTTCTTTCTCTCTTACGAACACGAACACCACCACCACCACCACCACCACTCTCTCTCAACACCACCACCACCACCACCACCGCCACTCTCTCTCACAAACACCACCACCATTCTCTCTGTCTCTGTCTCCACCACCATGGGTATTAAGGGCCCAATGCCTCCTAACACCTTAAGGGTGTCGAACATCGGTGAGGATGTCTCCGAAGAAGACCTACACCGACTGTTCTCAAATTTTGGGCGGTTGGAATGCATCGAATTCGAAACGTCTACTTGCGCCTTGGTGAAATTCATTAACTTTTACCACGGTGAGTGTGTTGATGAGGTCTGGTTTTTGATTGGGGTTTTAGTGGGGTTTATGTTTTGTTCTCTGCATTTCTGCAATCAAATGTGGACATTTATATGTGCTATTTTGATAATGCCATTAAATTATTTACTATTGTTGTTGTTGCTTTTTTTTCTATGCGTTTTGAACTAACGAGTTTTTTCCTTTATTTATCCGTATTTATGGAAGGAAAAAGTTTCATTTGAGTCAAATTTCATGGGCAATAATATATACAACAAATAGAATTTAAAATAATTTGATATTCATACGTCATGATTTTTTTTTTTTTTTTTTTTCCTGCTTTCGGGTGTAAAATTTGAAAAATTAATGACTTTGTTTGTGTCTTTAGCTTTAGTATTCTACAAAGAAAAATAAATTTAGCAGGAAAAAGAAAAGGTAGCCTTCCATTTGTTTTCGTGAAATAAGTTTTCTAGTGTGCTCTGTTTGGTTGAGTTTTTTTTTGTTTTGTTTTGTTTTTTCTTTTTTTTTTTTTTGGGTGATAGAAAGTGTTTGATAGAGTAGATAGAAAAATAAGACGATAAAAACTATTGCGTGGATATAAAAATTTTCACAACCACTACACTCACATGATAAAGTACTGAAAGTATTACTAGAACACTGGCAATATTTTGTAGCATATGTAGTCAAGACTGGAAAGTCTGATCAAGACAAAACCAATAGTAGAGTAGAGCTATCACCACAAGAGAGACTATCTTAAAGTTTAGCATTTCCATTCACTAAGACAATAATTGTCAGAATTACATTACAGATAGAGGAAGAGAGGAAGGGGGGGGGGGGGGGGGGTTCAGAATGTTCAAAACTGACTTGGGATGCCAGGGCTCTAATGCCTACAATTCTCAGTAATTTACTAGATGTTGCTCACTCTCAATATGCAGTCCTACCAGTAAGTATCAACAGAATGAAGACAAAAAGAGGAGGACTAATCACAATTTGTAATAATAATTTACAACTATAAGTTTATTTAAACTGTCTGTCTATTATATGTGTTCTTCTCTTCCTTTTCGAATTCTATTTCTTAACCTCTACTTTTCTTTCTCTTTGTGTTTCTTACTGTAATTGTTCAGCAAGGGAGGCATTAGAAAATCTGCAGGACACCAAAATGGAGGGAAGGGAATTGACTATTGTATGGAACGAAGTTCAAACGCCGTCCATTAGTTCTAAGGTTTGGATTAGAATTGATGGACCTTTCCTTGATGACCAGGAATTGAATGACCTGTTTTCTGTCTATGGATTTGTCCGCCAATGCGAGTTTTCTGGACGTAGTGGCAAGATGAGAGGTGCTGTATCATTTGAGCTAGATAGCGCGGCTGATTCTGCTGTGCATGATCTGAATGGTACAACAATATATGGCAGAAAATTGTAAGTTCCTTTATTTTCCCTCACTGCCTACATCAAATTTTTTGCTTCACTTCCCTGCATCAAACATTAGTTCTTTTTTTTTTTTTCCCTCACTGCCTGCATTAAATTTTTTGCTTCACTGCCCTGCATCAAACTTTAGTTCTTTTTTTTCCCTCACTGCCTGCATCAAATTTTTTGCTTCACTGCCCTGCATCAAACTTTATTCTTCACTGCTTATGGTTTGTTTGTTTGTTTTTTTTTTTTTTTTTTTAAATTTTTTATTCAGCTATGTCGCTAAATTTGTGAGAAATATGGGGGATGTTGTGGCGGCCTTAGATCATACAGCAGCTCAAGAGCCAATTAAATTTGCGTCCATCTACAAGTTTGAAGGCATGGAACTTGAATTCGTTGCTGGCATTGAAATGGACTCTATCAGGACTGTAGCTGATTTCCTTCTAGTGCTGCATGACTTGTGGGGCTCACCATTAGCAGTGGGGTTAAGCCTAAATTGTCCTTGGCCCGGTTATCATGCGAGGTACTATCATGCAAATAGCAGGACTTACGAGCCAGTCCTTGTGGAAGAGGTGGACATGTTTAATGAAGATGATCCATTTACACTTTGGTTCTTGTCCAGTGTGAAACTTGTTGTTATTCATAAGGTGGACTAGATATTGATTGAGAGAACTAGCAAAGAAATTTTTGCTGCCTATAGGATTTTTTGATTGAGAGACATACTATATTTTTGATTGAGGAACTGTTATACTACATTTTTGTTTACTAATTTGAATGTGTTGCTTAATGAAAAGGAAATGGGAGATTCAAACTGGTGACCTTAGCTTAATGAACCATGTTCCCCAACCAATTGTGCTATTTGGGGTTGAATCTTCCATCCTTATTATCTTTGTGATTCATGTTGTCCTAGTGCCCCTGGTCTTCTCATTTAATTAGCTTAAGTAAGCTTTCATATTGGAAAGCTAAAAGCTGACTTAAAAAAAAAAAATCCTTTAGGTGATGAATCTGCCAAAACCAAAATCTTTATTAAGCTGGCATACACTAAAACTAAAATGGCAGAAGTGTCAATGTTTAAAATGGATATGAGATATGGTGCCACACTGCCATGGCCACAAAAGAGCATCCAATGTGCCACGAGAATTTGTCTCTAAAACATTTACAATAATCTGGCATTTAGATATTGGCATTTCCATAACAGAAAAAAGTCTCCTTGTTTCAGTGTTTTTGTTGAAACTCAAACCATACAAGCTTTAGCTGTCCATGCAAAAGTCATATATATATTGGCTATATTTGCAACAGCTTAATTATATAAAATTATTTATTCGTAGATTAATTGCTTCTCTACCACTTCAGGACATTCCTATTATTTAAGGTCATCTTTCCTATCTACTTAAGTATTCTGTTTAATGTTTTGTCAGGAAGGTTTCTTATCCAATGTTGAGGGCTTGAAAGGGGTGCAACATGTAGTTCTCTTATCTCAGGTATCTGTCTTCTTCTTAGGTGTGCTTGTCTAAACATGAAACATCATCAATTTAAGTAAATTCTTTTTTGTTATTGTGGTTTGATAAGGTTGCAGTTGTCTGCTTATAGAGGTTCTGGTGGCATTCAAGCTCTCATGAAAAGCAATGCAAGAAAATTAGCTGAGCAAGATGAATCGTTGTTGATGGCCTCAGGAATCCCTTACACTATCATCAGGGCTGGATTGTTACAAAGCACTCCAGGTGGACAACAAGGTTTTAGCTTTGAGGAGGTATTACTCTTCTCCTTTTACCATGAATAGGATAAAATTGAATCTATGGTGCTTGGTTTTCAGTTACTCAAATCAATTGTTTGGAAAAGAAATAATATGTCAGATTCATGAGGAAATTTTGCATAATTGTCAACAGGCATTGCTGTGTTTTGTGCAGTCTCCTTACATACCCAACATTATTCACCGTGCTGTTTCTAGTTTTTTGGACTGCATTATATTTACTTCCTTTCTCTCTCAACAGATGATTATTGAGAAGCATAAGAGCAACTACCATTTTCTATGTATAAGATTCTTAAGGCTGTTTGCTCATAAGTCATCAAATAATGGAGCAAATTCTACCCACTATTAAAAAAGAATTTACTTATGAGACAACTTCATGTGTTGGTCATTGCAATGTGTTTTAGGCTTTTAGCAGTGACGCGATTGCTGTAGGAGACCTTTTTCATTGGTCATCAGGAAATTGCAGGGTAGTGAATTGTCCCATTTTGTTCTCTATAGCTTTAGGATGCCAGAACTTATTGTTTCCAAGGAGCCTTTCTAGAGCAAATATAGTCATCACAAAAAGTCAAAAACTGATTGTAGACATTGAAGTTATTTGGTTTCACTAAACAAAAGTGCTTTAGTTATTGTCCATTAGCATTTAGGCAAAACATTCTAATGTTATACTAAAGACAATCAATTATAGACCCTTCTCTTCATTTTCTAGCACGAACATAGACCCCCTTTTGATGCACAGAAAAAAGGAAAAAGAAATCTTGTTTCTTTGAAGATAGATCATTCTATCAAACTTATTTGTTCAATCTGATCTCATGGGCCCTTGAAATTTTGATTCTAACTGAAAATTTTAGGGAATTGGCAAGCATCTGGTGGATATTAACAAAATTACCTTACAAGATAACAATAATGAGGTCTGTTCTATTGCGGTTGCTGAGTATCAAACTTAATGTTCTTCATAACAGGGTAGTGCTGCGAGAGGAAATCTTAGCAAGGAGGATGCTGCCTTTATTTGTGTGCAAGCACTTGATGCAGTCCCACAAAGAGGATTTATATTTGAGGTTGGTAAACATATACTAAATCAAATTTATTGAATGAAACTGATTTGATTGGTCGAATTGTTGTACAAATGTGACAAATGAAACTCCTTTAATGCATCAGCTATAGGCAACTGCTTAATGGTTACCTTTATTATCATGTTGAACCAGATGAATCAATCCTGCCTGGCATGTTTCATGCATTGGACCAGCCGTTGAGTTCTAGGTTCCTGTCTAACATATGGTCATATACACTTCTTTGAAGGTAAAACAACAAAGACGGAGTCATAGCTATGAGAAGTCATCGACAAATTGGTATATACTAAAACAAGTTGAAAGTAAACTACAAAATAGTTTGAGAATATGTAGTCGACCCATTTCAAAGACAATACTAGAGCAGTGAAATGATTTTCTTGTCCACGATAAACAACCCCTTATAATTTTTTTGAACCATGTTATTTTCTTCTTCATTTTCTTGAAAACTAGGTCATCAAATGTTCTCTGCTTTTTGTGACTATAGGTGGTCAATGGAGATGAAAAGATTTCAGATTGGCAAGAGTGTATGGCTAGATTGATGGAGAAAGCTGGGCAACAGCTTCAATAATAACACCCAAACCATGCTAAAAAATGTGCCAATCATTTGATGTTTATTTGTTTTTCTTTGTTCTTGGCAGTGTTCTCATGAAATGTTTTGCCAGAGAAAAGGGCATTACAAGTGAGTTTGTTTTACACATGAACTGCATAACCATTAACCAGTAATGATTCAGAGAACATAAGTGTTAGTGCGAAATTTCTGATATGCAGAAATTTGATGCTCTCTCATGCAGAAATTTCAGCACTGCCTCCTTAATCTATTCCAATATAATATCTCAATCTGATGCTCTCTCATGGGACAATAGCACTTAAAATTCAAGTTCTCCCTTCTTTTCTATACCCTCTGTGAAATATATGCAAGATGACACCTTGATACCAACAATTTAAGTCTAGCATGGGTAGTCAATCTATTTCTCGGAGCCAACCAACAGGTGAATGCATGCCTTGGGGTAGTAGAAATATGCCTGACCATCATCCACCAATTAACAAATTGCGGCCTTGATCTGATAGCTTCCCAGGTTTCTGCGCAATTGAAGATACTAGAGTTTGCAACAATCCAGTCCATTCTAAAGAATCCCTCTCTTCCAGGTTTACCTGAAGCACTTTAACTTGAATCAGCTCCAATGCCCCCTCATATAACACTAGAATCTCTAGCATTAATGCTGCTCCCACCATCACATACAATCCCTCCATCAGGGTCAGAGTTGTCCAGCCAAAGAAACATCAGGATGCCAAATATTAAACAAGTTTGGTCGATTCATTCTCTGAAACAGATTCTTAGCTAGGAGGGATGATATCAACCGTCTGACAAAGATGGGATGTCGTCACCCACAATTCCACCCCCCCCCCCCCCTTTTTTTTCTCCCCAACCACAATAAAATCCCACTTTTTAAAAGAACACATAAAGAGGTAAAATGTGATTAGGATAAGTTGGACAGTAACTGTGGTCTGATGTCATTATAGGCATGACCAATTATTGGGAGCAAATATATACAATATTTTGCAATCATGAAAATAAGATTGTCATTGAACATCTCATTCTTTGGGGAGCAGAGCAATATGGGGTTGGGATGATTCACACATCTTTATTGGTAATATGAAAAGAGGAGTTGATGTTACCTCCCTAACTCTAGAGAAAACAATATTCACTCTACAAAGCCCCCACACATGTCAGCTGTTCCATGCAGATTTGATGCACACCCTTCAACTGTTGGCATGCTTGCAGGAGCCACTTGTTTGGGCAGGTTTATATGTCAACATTGGGCTAGCAACCTTAGTTTCTTTCTGTGAAACATGACTGCTGTTGCATCTTGAATTTTTTTTTATTTTTTTATTTTTTTATTTTGGAGTAAAATTGACAGAGTTTGTGCAGTTTGATGTCTTGCAAAATGACAAGAAACTGCTTTTGTTAGGCAGAGTGACTAGAAATCCAGGCCATTGATCGAATGAAGGTTTTGTATAGATTATGCGCATTTTCATTGTGGAATAAGAATGAGTAGTTTGGTACAAGAAGCAAAGGAAGTTTGGAATCTCATGTAGTAGATCGGTATCCTTTTTGACTAATATTTTGTTCCAATTAGGCAATTACTGGCATTCTCTTTGAGTCTTGAATATTCTTCATTTTAATATTCTTTTGATTAACATTTTACTCACTTTTATATCATTTTTCTCTTGCAAACCATTTCATCAGAAAAAAATTTTGACCAACTAGTGTCACTCAAATAAGAGAACATTTGACAACCCAGTTACTATGAAAATGAAGAAGAAAATAACATGGTTCAAATAAATTAATAATTTTTTTTTTTGGGGGACAAGAAAATCATCCCAGCAACTGGTATTGTCTTTAAAATCAGTCTACTTCCAATTCTCAGACTATTAGTATTTCTTTACAACTTCTTGTTTTTAGAATACCAACTTGGCGTTGACTTGTTATCATAGTATTGACTCCATTTTTATCAAACTCAAATTTCATCTTCTTGCCACAAATACTCAAAAGATGTCAAGAACTAATGGCAATGGCGCCCCTAACCAATATTCTGCACAAACTAGACGTATTCCCACATCAGGAAAGGCAACAGTGCTTGAATTGGGCAGGGCCTACCTCAGGAATGCTTGGTGGAGGGGGCTACATTCGTGACACAAAATGTAGTCTTGTCCATTAAGGAGAAATTGGACCGCCTGGGTAAGCAAATATTAAATACTTCAATTTGTGCTTGGAACTTTTTGAGACCAAATTCAATTTTTTGCTTTCTAAATTGTCCTGGTTTAGTTTTTGGTTAAGTTATATATTTGGTACTCAACCTTCTGAACTTTGTTTCAAAATTGGAGCTCCTATTTTTACGAGATCTGAGAGAGGTTATGGTAGGCAATCTTATCTCCAATTTATTGAAGATATTGATTTTCAAACTCAAATCTGTAATTTGTTGCTTTTGGTGGAAAACACTCATCTCCCACTTTATTATCATTTATGTGACAAAACGGAATATTTCATGCCTTGCCATAGGCTCCGCATCATCAAAGTGACTTCTGGTTTCATGAATTCTATTTGTAACATTAGTATTTTTAAACCATTGGATAATAATAAGAGCCTTTTTTTTTGGAACATCTCAAAGTATAAGGATGATCTTGAAACAAAGATGAAAGGTTCATTACCAAATATGCCACAAAGTTAACAATAACAGCAGCAACATTCACAGTGAGTTGAAACTGAATGAACTTCTAGATGTTTTTGTGGACACATCTTCCCATTAATTATTGTGGAATCAATAAATATTGACACTACTATATGGATAAGCACTTGATTTTTTTTCTAAACCATTTTGTGGGCAGAATGCTAAATTTCTAAACCACAAGTGTCAAGTGGGAAAAATGTCAAAGTGTAATGGTGTCATATTTTTCTCAAGCACGTGATCACTTAGCCTCTATATTTTGACAACAAAGTTTGATGAACATCCACATTAGCAGGTCTTATGTGGGTAAAATGTATTTTTGTCAAAATCACATATTAGAAAAAAGAAAAGCGTAGTTTCTCCTAATTTTTCATTATTAATATAAGTCACATTTAGTTTATTTATTTTATATTTTATTTAATCCAATCTTTATATTTTAGTTTCTCCCAATGTGTGTGTGTTTGTTTCTCAAAAATGAAAATGGGTAATTGTCCCACATTATTTAAGAGAATGTGTTATGTGTAATATAACTTGTCCCACCCTCCTTTAAAAGTTACCGTAGCTTTTGAGCGGAGTTGTGGTGTGCTTTTGTGTTAGAATCTCTTTCCCTCTCCCTTGTGTGTGTGTGTTTGTTTCTCAAAAAAAAAAAAAAAAAGTCTCACAGCAAATAGGAATCCACAAACCAAGGAACATAGTTGTGAGGCACTTATTGCATGCAACAAATGCATTAGATACCTTATTATAATGATGGGGCATTGATAAGTAACTTCATACTTTTTGTAGGAGAAAAAAAAATGAATAGTAACTTATATGAATGTATGAAATAGTTGTTTTTATACCAAGAGTTTTGTAGTTCAATTAGCACCTCCTAATGTTTCTAACAGAAATATTTAAGATTCAAATCATCTCTCTCCATTATTGTAAGTTGTAACTATTGCATTATGAAAAATAAAAAATAAATAAATTGTGGATCAAATTAAATTAACATAAGTTGTCAAAGTTTTCAAGTTTAACTCATATATCCATGTGTTCAACCACAAAATTTTCATGAATATGAATATGGCATCATAAAGAGAGTATACTAAAATTATATTAACAAAAAATTAAAAAATTAAAAAAATAATGTCACGTCTCAATTGATATCAATTCTACTATATTGATTGGGATGATGGAAAAGTTGAAAGATAAAAAATGATAGAATTTTTTTTTTCCACCATTTGTGTTCGGTAATAGTGATGGAAAAGCAAAAGGATATATATTAAATTATTATTATTATTATTATGCACTTATTTTAGTTTGAAAACTAGAAAACAAGTACTACATTTTCATAAAAGATTTAATTCAAAAATTTATATTCCACGTTTACATCATTGTAGAGCATTTGTGGATTCAAAAAAAAAAAACCAATTATTGAGATTTTAAGGTGTAATTTGTCACCATTGTAATTGATTATAACCTTATTTCTAAGCCTTCGTTTGTGAGTTCACAAGAAATGATCATAAAGGAATGGAATGGACTTAAACTCCTAAACAAGTGAATAGATTCTATCAATTAAAACTCTCAAATAAATGAAGAAAAAGAACAATATAAATTTTTTATTTATATTCCTTTTCATTCATTATTTTCTCTGCTTCCAAATTAGCTGCAACTCCTGTAATTCATCAAAGCAACTGTAGGCTGAGAACTACTACTATAATAGCATGACAATCATCTGTAAACTGGCGCCTTTTTTGGATTCATATTGTGTTACCACAAAATTGTCACCAATTAATTGGATAATCAAATTATTCAAATCACATATATTATTACCAAAAAAAAAAAAAATTATATCAGTTTGTTTTCTACTACTTCTTAGTGTAAAAGAAGATGCAGGAGCCTTATCTTATGGTGCACACCCACACACACTCTGTCTCTCTCCTTGGCGGCTTTCCTCTTAAAATCCACAATTGGAGCTTGCTAGTGCTGACATCCTAACTAATCCACATCCAAGAGAGAGAGTTGGACTAATTTCTACAAAGCTTGAATTCCCTTCTCGTTTCGAGGGTCTCTCTCTCTTTGCGAATTTTCATTCTGATTATTTGTTATAGCATTAGCAACATATTTTATATCTCATTTTCCATTTCAAAAAAAAAAAATTATGATGGGTGATAAGAATAGCTATTGTGGGATGTGATGACTGATTAGAAAGAATAAGAAAAAAGAATTTTGATGGCCTTGTTTGAATAGTTAAGCTAATTACTAACTGGGTGTTTTAATCTTTCAATTTTGTACAAACCCATTTGCAATCTGTGGTTGCATAGTAAACACCAACTCCAAATCTTCAACTCCACAGCATAAACCAAGGAGTTGTGGGCACATATATTAGTACGCTGAAAACAAAAAATTAGGCTGTCAAACTTGAAAAGTAGATTAGTACTGCCTGTTTAGGATTAGATTGTAAGCCATCTTATTGTTTATTTTTCCTCCTATTTTCAAGTTCCACCTAAGTTACCTACTTATTTTATTTAATTTTTGTTTATTTTCTCAACTATTTACGAGTCCTACAGCCCCCCCCCCCCCCCCTCCCCCCAAAATTTTTTAAAACCTCTATAATAGTAGGAAGAAATAGGTATCATACCTTCTCATTTAAGAGCTGCCCCCTATGAGAAAAGCTTGGCCCTTCCTCCAATACGTCAGCCATAAAAATTCCCCACCCCAAATCCCTACTTTTCATAATTTGACTTTTCCTTTCCTCCTCTAAAACATGTCAACCATATCCCACACTTTTTTTCTTGAGTGAGACCAGATCCCATAGCTATTCAAGGATCTATGTTGTACTGGTGTGGGAATTATCATTAGAGATTAGAGAGGCCGTGAGGGTATAGTATTAGACTATTAGTAGGAACTAGTGCTAGGCAGAAAATTCGAGATAATTTTTGAGCTAATGGGCATCCTGTTGATTAAGTCCATACTCTCCTATCCATGTGCAGGTCCTGGAGTTTTAGTATAGTCCCTTGTTAAGTTTGTTAATAGGGTAGCCAAGCTATTAGCTTCTTATGCTAGGTAGGCAACGAGGATAGTATTAGATGGATAGAAGTAATTCCTCCGTTTTCAGCTGCTCTAGATGCTGATGTACTTGTTACTTTGCCTAATGTACTTCTTTCTTATTGATCTTTTAGTTCGATTCCTAATTATTTATCTTATGATTTATGATCTTCTTCTCTAATTCAATTTCTATTTGTGGGTTCTAGTTAGCTTAACTGATAAAGTCTTTGATGGTTGTATAAAAAATCTGAGTTTCAATCCCCGCTTACACCAAATATTAGTTAGTGTTTTGGTCTGATGATAAAAAGCTATCATCAAGAGCAGATGTCATAGGTTGAAACTTTCTATAAAAAATAAAAATTGTTCAATTTCTATTTAGTTGAGAGATATGAAATTGATTTTGAATTTATGGTTGACCAAAATAGTCTAATTTGGTTGAATTTAATTGCTATTTGTTTTATGGTTGCTTATAGTGGCTTTGTTATATTTAATTTCTATGAATATTATTTCTTGTAAATGTATTCTAGTTCTTGTTAGATTTAATGTTTTTTTTTCTTTCTAAAACTAATCTAGGAAGACATGTATGTATGTATGAATATATATATATATATATATATATATATATGTCTTATTGTATTTTTCTTGAATTGCAAATCAATATGATAGTGTTACATCTCAAATTAACATCACTTCAGCTCTTTTTGTATGGGATGATAATAAAATTTGTAAGGATAAAAAATGATAAAATGATTAAAAGAGATTTTAATTTTCCATCATAAATATTTGGTAAATGGTGGAAAGATAAGATAGAAATTATATTATTATTGTTATTATTATTATTATTATGAACTTATTGTAGTTTGAAACAATGGGGTAATGAGAAGAATTTTTTAGTTTTGTTGCTCAAGTCATTTTCTCCCCGATTTGAAAGGAACAAAAATAACTGGGTGAAAAATTCTACCCACCCTATTTCCTACTCTCCATTTTCTCCCATAATAAATGATAGAAAATCATAGTTTCCTATCATTTTTATTCTTCTTTTCATCCCTGCACTTAGTGTAGTTTGAAACAATGGGGGTAATGAGAAGAATTTTTTAATTTCATTGCTCCAAGTCATTTTCTCCCCAATTTGAAAGGAACAGTCATTTTCTCCCCAATTTGAAATGAACAAAAATGATAGTCTGGATGAAAATCCTATTTTATTCTCTCCATTTTCTCCCTGAATAAATGATAGAAAATCATAGTTTCCTATTCCTTTTTCATCTCCTCCCTTTACACCTCAACCAAGCACATCATTCCAGTTCCACAAAACTGGTCTAAAAGAATGAACTCCAATTCTCTGTGCCTTTGTTTGACAACCCAGAAAATGCTAATTCACTTAAATTTGACTGGGTCGTTCAGTCGTTTCACAAATCACAAGTATGACCCAAAAAGAAAAAGTTGCTACCAGCCAAACTGGTGGATTGTCACCAATACATCCGGCATCTATTGCACGACAAAAATAAGGCCTCAGCAATCAAATGACTAGCATCATAGGTCCTACTCGACTAGGCTACTCCTACGTCCCATTGGGTATACCTTTGCCCTTTGTCCCCCAAACGATTAGTTAGATTCAACTGGCCGGTGAATCTTTCTTATCCTTTTTTTTTTTTTTTAATAATAAAAAACAATCTTCTGAGTTTAAATTCTCATATATCTATGACTATAACTAATTCCATTTTTATTATTCACCAATGAATTTTTCCAGGGCATGTTTATTTCGAATGTTAAGTACAGTCTACAGAAAACTCTGTTACCACTTTACGAAACAGGACCATAGTCCACTCTTCATGCATCACACCGGACTCAGCTTAGTAGCTTACACATTCTTGGAGCTTGACCAAATGGCTCAAGTGAGAATCAAAGCCTTTCTTCCTATTTTCATAATAACAAAATGAACTCGATCGGGATCAGGCCATCTATGACCCTAGAATAGCAAGCTACACTGGGAATTCAAATGATGGCTTCTGTCTATAACGGGATTATTAAAAAAAAGTAAACTTTTCAAGGATAATACATGATAGGACAACAAATAGCAACTAAGATACGTTAAACAAAGGCAACACAGTCTACAAAAACACGATCCTTCACAAGTCACCAACTCCACGTAGAAGAACTAGATGGAACCATAACTTAAATCCTATTCCTTGCAAAAAATTTAACAGGCATCTTTAAGTTTCTGTTGTCCTAGACACTACAAAGTGAAAGCAACCTGGACAAGAGGAGACCTAGTTTAAACTGCTGCAATCTCTATGTTAGTTGCTGCCAATGCAGGTGTAAAGTTGTATTCCTCTTTCCTCCTTGGGTGAGTGTATGGTAACCAGATCAGGCAAGGGTGTTATGGGGCCTACCTTGCCCTTAGGATCCCAATCGAGCATTATCTTCATCTTGATACCAAGAACACCCTGCAACAAATTTTAAATGCAAAAACATTAATAAAAAGATAACTTTTCATACCAAGGCAGGTTGTTGATATGCTAATTGCATTTATCCAATTCTGAAATGAGTTTTTCAAGGAGTAACTAAGCTAACCTGTCTAAGAAGCACATGCCTCACAGCAGAGTCAATATATTCATTGACAGGCTGGCCAGAGGATATCATGTAACCATCCTTGAACTTCATAATAGCTTTGGCACGCTGAGCCCTGAACTTACCACAAATTATAACCTGGATATAGTGACAAAAAGGACACTCTTATGTAAAGAAAACAGAGCAAAAAAAAAAAGCTCATTTAACAGTCAATGG
The DNA here is from genome assembly GCF_932294415.1 of Quercus robur. Lineage (NCBI taxonomy): Eukaryota > Viridiplantae > Streptophyta > Magnoliopsida > Fagales > Fagaceae > Quercus > Quercus robur. Next base: position 6,273,446 of record NC_065538.1, read on the forward strand.
AGGCCAAAAGCTTCCTTTACATACCTCGCATCCTTTTGCTCCACTCTCCATAACAAATCTAAGAACACCATAGCAAGCCCTAAAAACAAGGAGGTTGAAGCCGATTCAATAGAAGTATAAAAACCGAAAGGAAAAAAAAATACAGCATAAATCTACAACAAATATTAGTCCTAAGACATCTTTAAAAATTATCACTGGACATGGATAAAAATAAAGACGATAACAAACTGATTGGACAATTATATATACTGTGCATGTGCGGATAGCTCAATAATGTGTGCATGCATTTTGCCAAACATGAATGCAGAAACCATCATAAGCAGATTTTTTTTTTTTTTTTTTTTTTTTGCCAATCCTGATTTGTCCCAGTGATAGCTGTATAGAAGACTTCCCAGCTGATTTTCTCACAATAAGTCTAAGGTTTTAATACTTCTGAGCTGTTTTCACCTTTTCCAACACTTCATTACAAATTCTATACATATAATAGGACACATGCAAACCTGTGTAACTGCCACAGAGAGAGAGTCACACTGATTCATGAAGAAATAGATGGAATCAAATTCAGATACACATTTTTTTTTTTTGATTGGTTCGAATTCAGATACACTAAAATTTAGGAGTTCCCGAACTCCAAGAACTAAAGAACAGTTCAAAAAGACTAACAAAACTCCAAATTTTAAATGTAAGCACTGTTGAGGGCTCCTCTGAACCAATTAATTTTGGGAAAGGGAGTATATCACTATAATCAATGCTAACCACAAGAGAGACATTAGGTGAGGCCTTGTTTAGCAAATCATGATTCTTCTATAAAATCTCAGAAACAAAGCAAAATGGCAACTCAATGAACATGCTAAATTGAAATTCAAAGGTTTAAATACCACTTTTATTGTATTTTTTACAACTTTCACCTAAACCATGAGAGAATGATGTTTACATGTCAGTGTGTGTGAGCGCGCGAGAGAGAGAGAGAGAGAGAGAATCACACTAATTCAGGAGGCAATAGATACCCTGAAGTTCACAGAAAATACAATTTAGGAGTTACCAAACTCCAAGAACTAAAGAACAGTTCAAAGAGACTAACAAAACTCCAAATTTTAAATGTAAGCATTGTTGTCCTCTTAACCAAATATTTTTGGGAAAGGGAGTATATCAGTATAATCAATGCTAACCACAAGGGGGACATTAGGTGATGCCTTTTTTGGCAAATCATGATTCTTCTATAAGAAATATTCTATAAAATCTCAGAAACAAAGAAGCAAAATGGCAACTCAATGAACATGCTAAATTGATATTCAACAGCTTAGATACTGCTGAGAAGTCTTGAGTTTTCTCAATACCTCTTTATTTTATTTTTTTACAAGTTTCACCTAAACCATGAGAGAATGAAGGTGTACATGTCAGAGTGTGTGCGTGCGCATGTGCGAGAGAGAGAGAGAGAGAGAGAGAGAGAGAGAGAATCACACTAGTTCATGAGGCAGTAGATACCCTGAAGTTCAGAGAATACAATTTAGGAGTTCCCGAACTCCAAGAACTAAAGAACAGTTCAAAGAGACTAACAAAACTCCCAATATTAAATGTAAGCATTGTTGAAGGATCCCCTAAACCCATTATTTTTGGGAAAGGGAGAAATATATCAGTATAATCAATGCTAACCACAAGGCAGAGATTCTGTGAAGCGTTGTTCAGCATATCATAATTCTATTACAAACATTCTATAAAATCTAAGAAACAAAGCAAAATGGCAACTCAATGAACATGCTAAATTGCCATTCAAAGGTTAAAATTACTTCTGCGCAGTCTCGACCTTCTCAATACTTCTTTTTAATAAGTTTTACACCTAAACCATGAGAGCATGAAGGTGTAAGAGTTTGTGTGTGTGTGAGAGTGAGAGAGAAAGAGAGAGAGAGAGAGAGAGAGATTCATATTGGTTCATGAAGTAATTGAGGCACTACGTTCCACAGATAATGACTGGAGTAAAAATGAAATATTGGAGCTTGCAAACTCCAAGCACTAACTAACAATTCAAGGATCTTACAAACTCCAAAATTCAATGTAAGCATTGTTGATGGTCCTCTAAACCCATAACTATCGGAGAAGGGAGAAGTATAGTCAATACTGACTACATGAGATACATTGCAAAATAATGTTGGACAAACCACGGTTTCTAACAGGAAGGTTCTTACAAATCCATTTCAATCCCAATAAAGTATGTCATGACCACACAGTCATGCAGCAAAATTAAAAAGACAAGAGTAGGTCCAAATAGCTAAATAATGGATATTGTATGGATCTACAAGAACAAAAATGATTAGAATCGTCAACATAGATTTGGTCCCAAGACATTTTTAAGAATTAGAAATGGATAAATATAGAAAACAGGTAGGATAATGATATACCAACATATGTATGTTTGTGCATGATCAATAATGCAATAATATGTTTGTGTATTTTACCAAGCAGTACATGAATGCATAAACCATCCTATCCCAATCCTTTTGTTTTGGGCCAATCCCAATATATCCCAGTGACAGCTGTAAAGAACTCTTTTTTGATAAGTAGCTGTAAAGAAGACTTCCCAGCTGGTTCTCACTATAAGTTCAGGATTAAATACTTCTGAGCCACTCTGACTTTTTTCAAAACTTCATACACATAATAGTCAGGGCAGATGCAAGTATGTGTATGTGTGCCACAGAGAGAGAGAGAGAGAGAGTTACACTGATCCAAGAGGCAATAGATACCCTGAAGTTCAGCGACTTTAAAATTTAGCAGTTCCCGAACTCCAAGAACTAAAGAACAGTTCAAAGAGACTAACAAAACTCCAAATATTAAATGTAAGCATTTTTCAGGTTCAGGGACCCTCTTAACCCATCATTTTTGGGAAATGGAGTAGTATATCAGTATAATCAATGCTAACCACAAGGGAGACATTTCTAAAGCAGAGTTTGGCAAATCATGATTCTTATATTACAAATATTCTATAAAAATCTCAAAAACAAAGAAGAACCAATATGGCAACTCAATGAACATGCTAAAATTCAATTTTAGTAAGTAGAAGATATACCTCCGGACAGCAAGCCCTCCTAGAAGCTTGTAACGCAGAGACTCTGCCTGAGCAATGGCACAGAGCCCTCTGTTGTTCACTTTCTCAGCATAAAGCTCAACACTGTTCTCGGGAAACTTGAAACGTTTTTGAACAAGAGATGTGAGTTCCCTAATTCTTCTTCCCTTCTCACCTAAGCCCATCAATTAGAAGCACAATCAGAAAACTTAACTTCCAAACTCCTACCCAGATAGAAATCAACCCCATGTAGAAAGCTACAACAAGTACAATCTTTCCCTTCAAATTTCTTCACAACCAGATGCAGATTATGGGCACACAGAATTGTCATATGTTTCTTGGAAACAAAGAACACAAGTCAATGAGCTGAAATTTCATAGTTCACCTAATTGAGTAAAACATAGTATTAGTTACATCAACCAAATAACTCTCATTACCACACAAAAAGTTGATTACTTTGCTTTCTTCACATTTTCTCATCAAACAAAACCACAGAACCCTAGACCATTTTCATTATTCTTCCATTTCTAAAAATTGAACAGTCACCCATTGAAGCCAAACAATTACATTACACCAGACTCCTCATTCACCACCATTTATTGCATTAAGCTCATTGATTCCTCATTCAGCTCCGCGTAGAACACTCCATCAGCCACAAACTATAATAACAATTCAATCAAAAACCAATTAATAACAAAATAACAGTCTGTTTGGAAGCCGAGAAAACGCAGGAAAAAAAAAGATAGAAAATTTTTCGTACCTTTCGTTTTTTGCTCATTTGAGTCGCCATGTTGTTGTTGAGAGAAAATGGATCGAAAAAACGATTCTTTGTGTTTTGTGGGTTTTGCCGTTTTGGTTTTTTTGAGAGAGAGCCTAAAAATGAAAAGAGATAAAAGTGAGAAGAGTTTTATGGTTTTGTGTTGTATTAGTAGTACTGAGGAATCATGATCGGACGGTCAGTGGCTGAGGGTTGCCTTTTTTTAACAGTTGTGATTAAAAGTGTCTTATTTTGCTATTTTTTATTATGTGAATTTATCTATTGTTGTGAGGGTAGAATTGGATTTGCAAACATATGAATACATGACTAATAAACAATGCCTAATAAATTTGTGTGATATAAAATTAGAAATGGAAAACCTTGTTTTTAGTGTAAAATCATTAATATTTTATTATAGAAAAATTACATGTATATTTTTTTAAAAAATTATATTGATATTTGGTAACCGACACAGATACGTGGGTGGTAATAATTGGTAGCTTCAGCTATATATACATACTAGTCACTAGCTCGTGCGATGCACAGGAGAATTAAAGAAATGAATGGCGTCTGTGTCTATTTAATTATCAATCATATATCTGTTATAGCAAATAAGGTGATTTATAAATTTCAACCAGTTTGTTTTGTAACACCTTTTTTTTTTTTTTTTTTTTTTTGAGATACCAAATAGAATGACTTTTTTTTCAGAAGTAAAAAACCATGTTCAAAGGTAAAGACCTGGGCACACAGCTCAGGCTAGTTTGTTAGCCATACAAATTATGAAGAAAAAACATACAAGGCTTCCCTTTAAACTAACAAAACAACGAAGACCCTTCTGCACCATAATCATGTTTGCTTGAGTGGCCGAGAGCATCTGATATGTCACCAGCAATGCTAGAGCTACATCCAAAATGACTTTAGGTTGTGTCTGAACTTTCTCAAAGTATACTTTGTTTCTTGCATTCCAAATTGCCCAAGTCGTTGTGGCCCACAGTTCCAGCTCCTTCTTTGTTTTGTAACACCTAATTTACTATAATTAGTAAAAATCTTAACTTAAGAAGATTAATAGAAAGTAGGAACACATTGATATCAATTTAGTTATTAAAAAAAAAGTCTCAAATGATGGCAATTATAAAACAACATTCTTCTCAATGAGTTTATAATCAGACATATCTATCGTAGAAGCAAGCATATATGATGTCTTAAATAAAATTGATAGCCTTCTTCGTGGACATATAATGCCCCAGATTTTTGGGTTTTACATGTTGCCAAAAAAAAAAACATTCTTAAGGTATATTACAGAGACAAATCATTATGATCTTTTGCTATTCTTAAAAAAATTTGTAATCTTTAGAATTCTTTTTATTTTAGTAAAGCAGGCAGAAGAGAAAGAGAAATCCTCGGATTTAACGATGGAGATGAGAAAAGTTTAAAAAAAAAAATCATAGAAGAAGAAGAAGAAGAAGAAGAAGAAGAAGAAGGAGTACTGTAATATCATACGAGAATTCGGCTGTCAAAACAATCCACAGGCTGCGAAAGAGGGTGAGAATGGCCACTAGTGATCTCCCAATACATCTAGTGTTAGAAATATTGCATCTCTTTCCACAAATTTCTTTGTACCCCACTCGTTTTCTTTTTTGTATTTTCTTATCGACAACAGCTCCGCCGACACAACTAATGCCTCACATTAAACTTGTAAGAAATTACAATTAACAGTAACAGTTAACAATTATAACAACCACTTCTCTCTCTCTCTCTCTCTCTCTCTCTCTCTCTCTCTCTCTCTCTCTCTCTCTCTCTCTCTCTCTCTCTCTCTCTCAAACAGAGATATACAGTGAGTATACCGTTAACTCTGAGTTCTCTCTAGTTGCTAATCGACAGTGAAGGTTTCCTCATCCACCAGGTAATGTTAAAAAAAAAAAATTATATTGATAATTGGTAACCGACACGGATACGTCGGTGGTAATAGTCGGTGGCTTTGGCTATATATACATATAACATGCAAGAGGATGACAATCTCTTAAAAAAATTGTAATCTTTAGAATTCTTTTTATTTTAGTAAAGTAGGCAGAAGAGAAAGAGAAATCCTTCGATTTAACGATGGAGATGAGAAAAGTAAAAAAACATCATAGAAGAAGAAGAAGAAGAAGAAGGAGTAGTTTATTCTCATACGAGAATTCGGATGTCAAAACAATTCACAAGCCGCAAAAGAAGATGAGGACGGCCACTGATGATCTCCCAATAGATCTAGTGTTAAAAATATTGCATCTCTTTTCACAACTTTCTTTGTACCCCACTCGTTCTCTTTTCTGTATTTTCTTATCGACAATAGCTCCGTCGACACAACTAATACCTCACATTAAACTTGTAAGAAATTACAATTAACAGTAACAGTTAACAAATATAACAACCACTTCTCTCTCTCTCTCTCTCTCTCAAACAGAGATATATAGTGAGTATACAATTAACTCTGAGTTCTCTCTAGTCACTAATTGACAATGAAGGTTTCCTCATCCACTAGGTAATGTTAAAAAAAAAAAATTATATTGATGATTGGTAACTGACACGGATACATCGATGGTAATAGTCGGTGGCTTTGGCTATATATACATATAAACATATAAGAGGATGACAATCTCTTAAAAAACAAATTGTAATCTTTAGAATTCTTTTTATTTTAGTAAAGCAAGTAGAAGAGAAAGAGAAATCCTCCGATTTAATGATGGAGATGAGAAAAGTAAAAAAAACATCATAGAAGAAGAAGAAAAAGAAGAAGGAGTAGTTTAATCTCATACGAGAATTCGGCTGTCAGAACAATTCACAAGCCGCAAAAGAAGATGAGGACGACCACTGATGATCTCCCAATAGATTGAGTGTTAGAAATATTGCATCGGCTAGACCAGAAATCCCCGACGGCATGCAAGTCTGTGTCAAAGGAATGGTGCTTCGTTATCACTAATCCTTTTTTCCCTTGATGCTTTGTTAACAATTGGTAAATTCATATTTTATTTCCAAATATTCAATTGGTAGATTCAAAATTCAAGCACGAGTGGGACAAACCTGTCATCTCATCAGTGTCACTATCATTATAACGATTAAAAAACTGAAACCCCAAAAGCGACTGAGATATTCATTCCTCTCTCTCTCTCTCTCTCTCTCTCTCACTCACAAACAGAGCTATACAGTGAGTGAGAGAGAGAAAAATTATATCCATTTTTTCTTTTTAAAATCTAAAAATTTAACAAAATTTCTTCAGTTTAGTGCTGCCACTTGGCACAACCACGACATCTAAGCCCAACTTTAATTTAAATGAAAAAAAAAGAAGAAGGATTAGATGAAGATGAAGATTTTGGATTGTAATCAAATTAAGAAGAAATAAATGAAGAAAAGAACTTGGTTTGTAATTAAATTAAGATTTTTATCAACTTAGAAATTTTAGAAGAAGAAGATAAGAAAAAAAAAATTATATCCATTTAGTAGACTTAGAGTTTTAGTTTAACTCAATTTCTCTTGGATTCAACTTAATGAGGTGTGAAAAATAATCACGTTAACTCAATTAAATATCACTTTTTTTTTTTTTTTTTTTTTTTTTTTTTTTACGTGTAGCAATAGGTGTAGTAATTTAAATGAAAAAAAAAAAGAAAAAAAAGAAGAAGAATTAGATGAAGATGAAGATTTTGGATTGTAATAAAATTAAGAAGAAATAAATGAAGAAAAGAATTTGGTTTGTAATTAAATAAAAATTTTTATTAACTTAGAAATTTTAGAAGAAGAAGATAAGAAAAAAAAATTATATCCATTTTTTCTTTTTAAAATCTAAAAATTTAACAAAATTTCTTCAGTTTGGTGCTGCCACTTGGTACAATCACGACATCTAAGCCCAATTTTTATTATATATAATATATGATATATAATATAATACAATAATATGATTTTTATTTTGAAAAATGTTATTCATCTAGACCAACTTTCACGTGGAATTGTTTTCTAAGCAGAGGCAACTTTACAAGCCACCCATATAACCAGTCCTTCTGTCTCTCACACACATAAACACCCAGTGAGCGTGAGTGGCTCTCTGAGCTCTCCAATGGTGTCTTCTCAAAAACTGCGCGGGCACCTCAAGAACATTCGCCGCAATGAAGAAATGATAGCTGCCCTTAGAATCCACTCCAAAGCCACTCAGCTCTTCTCCACCTCTTCAAAGCGCCAAATGTCTTTCTCTCTAAATTTCACTTTCCATGAAAATACTTTCTTTGTAATAATTCATCCAAAAAACCAAAACCCATAATTTTTTTCACTTAGAAAAGAAAACCCATTTCTCAATTATTTATTTATTTATTTATTTTTTTTAAGAGTTGAAGCCAAATCAAACAATTTGAGTCCGGAGGAAGATAAGCCCGAAACCCAAACCCTAAGGTCGTTGCGTACTCAGGGAATGAGACCAGAATTCTCACACCCCAATCTCAATATAATGTCCCTTGCACACTTGGGGCCTATTAGTATGAGTGGTGCTTATAGTGGAGCCAGGTTCGATAAAGAACTAATCGAAAGAATTTCAAAGAAACCCCATGAGGAATTTGGTGATGGGAATTCCATAAAGGTTGTGTGTGAAAATGGGAGTGGTTTGGAATTGGGTTCTTTGAGTTGGAAACAGGAGTATATTAGGCAATTTGTGCCAGTGAGGAATAGGGGCATAACGAATTTAAGGTTTTTGCCTTGTAGCAATGTGACAACGATTGTGGTCAGGAACGAGATTGGGAATGTTGAGTTTTGGGATTTTAATTCCAGTGTGAATGTGGTCAGGAATTTCAATGCATCAACATTCCTTTTCAAAGGTAATGATTTGGTTTGATTGAAAGATTGGTTGTATAGTACTTAAATTTTTATCTATTGTTTGTAATTGATTGCCTAGAAGGCTAGAAATTTTAGTGTTGGCATGTCAACTAGTTGTTAAAATTATGAACCGCATGCACATTTAGTTTGCATTTGGACCTTAAATGTCTATTGATTTAGGAAATCATTGGTAGGAGTGAAAGCTCTTGGATTGCCTGACTACTAATTTGGACAGGTGGGGTCAGTTTCCCATAAGTTTTACTAGCTAGAGGTGAGTTCAAAGGACTCTACTTTATAAAGGTTCCATACGTTATCAAAAAAAAAAAAAAAAAAAAAATCCTGTATGAAGCCATTGAGATACACACAAGACATGGTGGGTTGAGATTGTATTATCTTATTACAACTTTGGGGAAAATTGGCTTTTGCCCTTATTTTTTAAAATATCTAGCACATTGTCCCTGTTTTGGAACTATTAAGCACCGTGTCTCTTTTTTGAAACTCGATTTTCTAAAAATCGAGTTCTGGGTAAGTTCAATTACTTAAATTTTCAAAAACATTTAAGTGAAACTTGACATTGCTAATGTCGAGTTGCACTTAAAAATATACACAGAACTCGATTTTGAGGATATCGACTTTCACACAAAACTCAATTTTGTTAAAATCGAGATTCAAAAACAGGGACATTTTGCTAAATAATTTCAAAACGAGGACATTGTGCCAGATATTTTAAAAACTAAGGGTAAATGCCCATTTTCTCCTTACAACTTTAACATTCAACAATCTTACTATCTATCACATGGTATCCTGTGGAAGATGCTGATTTTTTTAGTAGTAACATAAGAGTTTTTGTGAGGGAATTTAGAAATGAGAGGGCCACTACTGATTTAGTAGATATCAGTGGTGTTTGCCACTATTTTTTTTGCTTATGCAAAACTATGGATTGGTTAGATGTGAATTGGAGTAGCAGAACCATTTCTTTATAAGATATGTACACAAATAGGCAATAGGTGAATTACAAGGCATTAATGATTTTATCTTTTTAATGTGAGCTTTAGTCTTTGTTGTACTTGCAATGTATATGTTTTTTGTCATAGACCAATGCACATTGATATGAGCAATAGGCTAATGTTAGAATGAATATCACTTATATAAGTTAATGACCAACATTTGTTGAAGCTGATATAGGCATCCCCCAACCACCCTCCTGAAATTGTCATGCATTGGCATGTCATTGTTTTTTACCTTTATTGAATATTGGTAACATTTCTGCTGAGGATTCTGCATGCTTGAGAAGACTTAATGTGGTTTTACCTGCTCTAGGTACAATGCGATTAGCATAAGTTGGACAGTAATTGTGTTATGATGTCATTATAGGTATGGCCAATTATTGTGGACAAATGAATATAATACCTTGCAATTATTTCAATAAGATTGACATTAATTAAACGTATCTTTTTGGTGAGAGCAGAGCAATATGGGGTTGGGGTGATTCATACATTTTCATCGGCAATAGGAAGAGAGGAGTTGATGTTATCTCCTCAACTAAAAAGAGAACAATATTAACTAGCCCGAGTATGCCAGCGATTCTAGGCAGGTTTGATGCACACCCTTACAAAGTTGGCATGCTTGCAGGAGCCACATGTTGGGGCCGTGTTTATATATGGAAATTGGGCTAGGAACCTCAGTTTCTTTCAGCACCACACTTTTCATACTTCATGTTACCTGTTAGTGAAACATGACTGTTGTTGTATCTTGAAGTTATGCAGTTCAATGTCTTGCAAATTTACAAAAAGCTATTTTTGGTAGATAGAGTGACTAGAAATGTTGACTAGGATTCTTTCTTAAAAAAAAAAAAAAAAAAGGAGCTGCCTACTCTGATATTCCTTATGCAATAGTCTTTCGCTTGTGGCTATATTGGGCTTTTTTTTTTTTTTTTTTTTTTTTTTTTTTTTGTGCCGAGTATTCAATCTTTGTAAAATATATTACTAAAAAACATTTACCCGAAATTATTTAGTTATATAGCCTTGCTTGAGTTTCAAGCAAATGAGCCCTAATATGGACCTTTTGATATGACATTTTTTAACTGAAAAATTCCCCATGCATCAAACATAAAATAGCTTTGTCTCACCTCTCTCCATTTTAAGGTTTTTTTTTTTTTTTTTTTATTTTAATTTTTTTTATGGAACTAAAGTTTACTAAATTTGAGTTTCACGTGAGATATTTAATTTTAAAATGCCACATCATATTACATGGACCACGTGAACTCCCGTTTGCTTAAAACTCAAGTTCACTAAACTTGATCTTTACTCAAAATTTAGCAAAATCGTGTTTCAAAAGAGGTTATATAACTAAATAACTTCAGGTAGAGGCTTTTTAGTAATATTATTATTTTTTGGTGTGCAAAAAGTGAATATTTGGTACAAAAAGCCTACTATATTGACAAGTTGAAGTTTGCACTCAATCCACTAACTTGACAAATCTAACTTAACCCAACCCAAAGTCTCGGGTTGGTATTTTATGGGTTCGATGCATTGGGCATATATATATCTTTTGAAACTTCTTTTAAGTGAGGTTTTAGTTGGCAAAATTTTCAACCCAAAATATTAAATGTTTAAAACAAAATCAAATTTATTAGTTTGATTTATTTTTGAAAAAAAAAATGGAATATTATGTCCTGTTGTATACATTATAAAAAATTATTAAATAATAGATTTAAATAGTTTAAAGAATTTTTTTTTAAAATTTTTTTAATTTTTTATGATCTCAAATCAATGATTCAATTCAACCCAACCCAATCCTTACAAGTTAGGTTGGGTTGGTTTTAAGAGTTATCATGGGTTGGGGTAGAAATTTATACCCAAAGAAGTTTGATTGAAATGAAAATAACCACAACCCAACTCTTGCACACTTTTAATAACAAGTATCTTTGGTAAATGGCCTAATAAGCAAATGAGAATTATAACTGGATAATTCATTTCTCAAAAAAAAAAAAAAAACCCTTAGCTTTGCTTGACCTGTCTTTGCCCCACTCTGCCCCTAAGAGGTCACGGCACGGGGACAGGTTTTGCTTGTCCTGCCTGTCCCGACTCAATGTGTATATACATATTTTATTTAATATATATTAAAAATTTCCTTTATATTTCATCTTTATCTCATCGGTCTCATTTAGATTAGTAAAATATATCCAACTAGCCCTAAACTTGCACCACCCCTCGCGTTTTCTCTGTCCCGAAGAGGAGAACGGAGCGGAGATGGGGCACCCCTAATCCGACCTTAACCCATCCTATTGTCGTCCCTAATGTAAAGATCTCCCTAATATCAATTTGCCCTTTTTGTTTCTTATTTATGGATCCAAATTATGTACCTCCTATTTTAAACATGGATTGCATTGCTGTAGTGACTCCTCGGCTTATTCATAGTAGTACTATTATCAATGATTAATATTCTCCTTATTTACCAAAATAAATAATAAAAAAATTGGGTGCCTCCACCCAAGATCTCATATTTAAACACATTTATGAGAACTCATTCAAATTCTAGGGACACAAATCTTATCCACATTGCAGATGCCAGCCACCTCTTACTTGCCAATGCTTATTTATTTAACAACTTTTTTGTAAGAACCTATAAGCATTTTTGAAATATGTAAAAAAGATTGAAAACAAAAAAAGAGAAAACCATACATTACCTTCTTTTATGAATTCTCCACACTAAATGTGCCATAATTGCACGAAAAAACATCTTGCAATATTATTTTTATATCATAGGATGCTAAAAACAACATTCAAAGACATGATGATTTATTTAGAAAATGATTTCTACCCATTCAAATTATCTAATTTCTTTCAATTTTTATTCATACGTGACTGACTTGAGATATGGATAAAAAGTAAAACCTAAAATAAATTATATAAACACACAAAATCAACTAATGCTACACTCAAAATTGACTAGAACTTGGAGGGGATTTCGCCTCGATTCATGACATATGAAAGCTAGAGTGGAAAAAAAAAAAAAAAAGAAGGTGATGTAACCTGCTAGATTTTTTTGCATTGGGATTTTTTTTTTTTTTTTTTTGAGAATAAGGTAAGTCAATTTTATTTCGGCAAATCAGACTGGAAAACATCATCCAAATCCTGTGGTAGTTCTTCTAACCACACATCAGTATCAGCAATTAAAACTGCTCTTCTTGCTAGGGAGTGGGCTAAATTATTACCCCCCCTACTAACATGACAGAAACTACAAGCTTGCAAATAAAGACTAGCTATTTTAATATCTTCTATAATGTGGCCCCACTGAGTCCTACACTGTTTTGGACTATTGATGGCTTCAATTACCTTTAGTGAGTCACCCTCCATTACCACTCGTGTGAGACTTATCTCCTGCGCCAAAAGGATAGCATGTCGGGCAGCCATGGCTTCCACCAATTCTACAGAGCTGGGGAGCGGAATTTTCTGACTTAGAGCTGCGATTATCATTCCTTCCACATCCCTAACTACCACCCCCAGACCTGCTCTACCAGAATTCTTGAAGACGGCACCGTCGAAATTCAGCTTATAAAAACCAGCACTTGGCGGCGTCCATGGCGGTCTTGTGCGAGACACCGTAGACCGAAATGGACGATCCTGAACGTCCCAAAATTCCTGTAACAGCTCACGAGCTCACTGCACCGTCTCCCCTACTCCCCAAACACTTTGCTTCTCCCTCAGTTTATTCCGCCTCATCCAAATGCTCCAAGCAACCATCGAAAACAGAGCAGCTATGGCTGGGCTTGCATTAGCTAAAATCGCTGAAACAAGATCGCCAAAATTTCTAAAAATCTTTGGTTGGAATGGACAGAAAGATGGCTCCGAAAGCCAGATACATTTAACCCGATCACACAGCCAAAGACAGTGAATAGTATCTTCGGTGTGTTCTTCACAGAGGCTACAAATGTTCTCAGGGAGAATGTGCCGTGTAAATAGATTGAGCTTGGTGGGTAAAGATTCATTTGAGGCTCTCCAAATAAAGTGCTTAACTTTATTTGGAACTTGCATATCCCAAATTCTATTCCAAAAGGCTTTGCAACCCCCTGTAGCGGACGGACTGGGCAGAGCAGCTTTGGAATCAGCGGCCATCAACTGATAAGCACTTTTGACAGTGTAGCTTCCATCCGTGGTGTGTGGCCATATAAGCAAGTCCTCCATCGGATAATGGCTGACAGGAATTCCTTGAATGCTCTCGGCTTCCCATGGTAAGAAATTTTGTTCAATGATCTCCTTATTCCAAACTCTTGTGTCAGGGATGAAGAGATCCTTTACTGTGATCAGAGAAGGATCAAGTTGAGGAGATACAATCTGGCCTCCCCCTGAAGACTCCAGCCAACGGTGCTTCCATATGTTGATCCCTGAACCATCTCCTATTCTTCACCGTGCTCCCTTGCATATAACCTCCCTAGCCTGTAAAATACTTTTCCAAGCAAAGGAACTTCGCGGGTTGAACTCAGCATCCAAGATACTCCCCACTGGAAAATATTTCGGCTTAAAGACTTTGTACGATAACGTGTCCTTCTCATGGTAAAGTCTCCAAACCTGTTTACCAAGAAGTGCATCATTAAATTGTCGAAGATCACGAAATCCCATACCCCCAAGAGACTTTGGAGAGCATAAAGTACTCCACTTCACCCACTGCATTCTTCTTGTATTATCTTGATTTCCCCACCAAAATTTTCGGATCATCGTCTCAATATCCTTGATTAAGCCAATTGGTAACCGAAACACACTCATCGAATAAGTGGGAATAGATTGAATAACCGCCTTTATCATGACTTCCTTTCCTGCTTGAGAGAGTAGCTTTTCCTTCCACCCTTGCATTTTTGCCCAAATCCGTTCCTTGATCTGAATGAAGCAAGCTTTTTTTTGTCTCCCCACAAATGACGGCAAGCCCAAGTATTTCTCATAGTGCTTGATAGCTGGCACCCCTAGCAATACCTTGATTTCTTGTTGAACCTCCTCCGATGTGTTTCTGCTAAAGAAGAGGGTTGTTTTGTCCTTATTCACCAATTGGCCAGATGCACCTTCATACCAATGAAGTAGTTGCTGGATTTTTTGACATTCATTTTTGTTGGCCCTGCAAAACAAAAGGCAATCATCTGCAAAGAAGAGATGAGTAATCTTTGGCCCTTGGCGACATAGAGATAAACCCCTTATCTCCCCATTATCCGCTGCTTTGTGAAGAAGAGCATTTAGACCTTCCGCACAAAACAAGAAGAGAAAGGGGGAAAGGGGGTCACCTTGCCTCAACCCTCTGGATGGTTGTATAAACCCTCTTGGTTCACCATTTAAGAGTATGGAATAAGTCACTGTAGAAACACACTGCATAATCATAGCCACCCATGAATCCTGAAACCCCATCTTTAACATGATTTTTTCTAGAAAACTCCACTCCATTCTATCATAGGCCTTGCTCATATCTAATTTCAAAGCCATAGAACCTTCCCTTCCCGAGCTTTGAGTTTTCATATAATGCAAGGATTCAAAGGCAATCAAGATGTTATCTGTAATAAGTCTATCAGCAATGAAAGCACTTTGAGCTTCTGAAACTATAGAATTCAGAAAGGGTTTTAATCGATTAGCAATAACTTTACTAATAATTTTATAAATCACGTTGCATAAACTGATGGGTCTAAATTCCGAAACCAATTCAGGATTATTAACTTTTGGAATCAAAGTAATGAAAGTGTGATTGATGGATTTGAGGAGAGTACCAGAATTTAGGCAAGATAGCACTGCTTCTGTAACATCTGGGCCAATGTGCTGCCAAAAGGACTGGTAAAATAGGGGTGGCATTCCATCAGGTCCAGGTGCCTTCAAAGGAGCCATTTGTTTGATAGCAATATCAACTTCCTCCATACTATATGGTTTCACCAATTCTGCATTCATATCTACTGTGACTACCCTTTTAACCCCTTCAAGGACTCGGTCAAGATCATGGAAATGTGATTGAGTAAACAATCTGGTATAGTACTCCACAAAGATTGCCGAAACCACTTCCTCATCTCTCTGCCAAACTCCTTCACTATCTTTGATACCCTTAATAAAATTTTTCCTCTTCCTTTGAGTAGCCACCCCTGAAAATATCTTGTATTTTTGTCACCCTTTGCCACCCACTGTGTTCTTGCTCTCTGCCTCCACATTTTGCTTTCTCTGTCCAGCAAGACATTAAGTTCCCTTCACAACTGAACAACCATCCCATAACTCCCACCCTTGGCTGCTTCCTCTTCAGCTTTCCACAGCCTCTCCTTTTTATTAGCAATCTGTTTCTTGACGTTACCAAAATGATCTTTACTCCAAGACCTAAGCATCTTTTTACACCTCTTGAGTTCTTTGGACACTTTAAACATGGGGTTGCCTTCTTGTGAAATCTCCCAAGCTCTTAGAACCGTATCACTACAGCCCTTATCTGCTAGCCACATTTCTTCAAAACGAAAGGGACGCCGAAACCACCTTTGTGACTCACTGTTAGGATCAAAAACCAGTTTAATGGGACGATGATCAGAGAAAAAACAATGAAGATGGCGGACTTGAGCTGCTGGGAATTTGGCTAGCCAGTCATAGTTGGCCACCCCCCTATCTAAACGTTCCCAAATCAGGTGACCGTGTCTCCTACTGTGCCACGTAAATTCTGGTCCTGTGAAGCCAAGATCCACAAAGCCGCAAACATCCAACACATCACGGAAAGATTGCATCAGTGCATGCGGCCTGATTCTACCACCTCTCTTCTCCTCCGACTGTAGAATTTCGTTAAAGTCTCCCATACAGCACCACGGTAAGTGCGGTTTTGATCGTAACATCCTTAACATACTCCATGCTTCCTCCCTATAATGAGTGTTGGGTTCACCATAGAATCCGGTGAAACGCCAAGGTTCCGGACTTGTTCCATTCACCACTGCGTCTATATGGTACTTAGAGAAGCTGTCTACCCATACCGAAATATTCGATTTCCATAAAAGAGCCAAACCACCGCCCCTACCCGGACTAGGAACAGTGAACAAGCTTGCATATTTGATCTTACACCGTAACTTTTCTAACCGTTTTCTTCTAGACCAGGTTTCCGACAAGAAAACAATTAGGGGATCTTGTGCTCGAATGATGGTTTCAAGCTCATCCTCTGCCAGTGGGTTCCCAAGCCCACGGCAGTTCCAAGCAAGGCAACTCATTGCTCTCGGCAGGGCTGTCCCGCAGCCTCCACCGTTTGCTGTTGTGTTGTGTCAAAGGAACAGAGCTTCTTCTTCAAAACCCCGACTTCCATTTCATCCTCCTCGTCACGTACTGCTCTTTTTCTCTGCATGGGTGTATTCTGGACTTCTGCATAAGGCCGGTCACTAACTAATCTCTTCCACCCACGAGCCTTAAAATCATTTCCTTGTGGGCTTTTTACTGGGAGCATATCTTCATCTTCACTTAAAGCACGGCCCTTTTTTCCCAGCATGGTTGATGTTTTCTGGGCCTCAGCTTGGCCCAAAAAGGATGTATGTCCATTTGACTTAAGGTCCACCCCAGAATTATCATATTTTGAAATGGCTTCGTCAATCCCGCGTAACGTCTCCTGAAAATCCGTTACTCCGCAAGAATCACGTTCTGCATTAAATTCTGTACCTGGGATAACGGTAACGGAATTTGCGCCGGTTTCCTTGTTTGTAGGAAACGGTCCACAGGTCTCCTCCTTCTGCCGGCGGTTCCGGTCGTTCACAGGGCTGTTTCCATTCCCACTCTGGCGTCCTAAATCTTCCACTACCTCTCCGATCGTCCCCTGGTCCGATCCACCATGCTTAAGGTTCACCTCATCTTCGCCACCCACTCAGATTGCCGAGCATTTTTTTGTGTTGAACAGCGGGGCACGGAGCCACGCACCGAATTGTCTGTCGCTTTCAGTAAGTGACCCGTTGCTCCTAACCCATAGCTCATAGTCTTTGTCACTGTGAGAAAGTTTTCCGCACCAGTAGCACATTATCGGCAGCCGCTAGTACTTGAAGCGTATCCAGCCAATCTCTCCATCCTCTCTACGGAGTTTTCATCCTCGGCACAGAGGCTTTGAAGTATTAACCCGTACTTTAATTCGCATGAACGTGCTACCATCTTGATTGCCCCAGTCCCGAATACCCGGTTGCACTTCCCCACAGACCTTACCGATCTCAGCAGCCGCTTCTGGATTCATATCGCAGACTAGGATGTCGTGGATTTGAACCTAGAAAGCCGTTCGGTCAAACACTAAGTCCTTCAACGCACCATTTTTCTCCAACCTGCACAGAGAAACTAGATACTTGTCATAACTCCAAGGATCACCTAGCAATACCCTGTCCGCATCTGTTTTGTCCGAAAATACAAAGAGAACTACGTGATTGCCCATATCTTTGACTTCAAAACCCTTCTTCGTTAACCATAGTTGTTTAAAGGTTCGCGCAATGGCTTCCATATTGAGTACACGTCGTGTGTGAAACTTGGCCGCTATAACCTTTCCTCTGAGTGCTTCTACTGGCTTACCACTGTACTCACTGTCCTCCTCTTCTGTTAATGAGAGATTTTTCCACATCACTGAGAGATCTTCCATTTTTGATACTATTGCAAAACAAAATCAAGAAAACAACCGTCTCACAACGTTTGAAAAACACAAAGCGTGGAGAACTGTAAAGCCTAGAGATAGGCACGACCTTCTACTGAGCGGCTAGGGTTTTTTTGACCCTAGACTTACTACAGAGAAACTTCGTCAAAAATGTTATGTCCACAATATTTTCACAACAAATTCTAAGTGGTAAGTTTTTTTTTTTTTGAGAGAGTTTCAAACTTATGGCGTCCGCTCCTGATGATAGCTCTTTATCATCAGACCAAGACACCAATCAGTTTTTGGTGTAGGCGGGAATTGAACCCCAGATCTCTTATACAACCATTAGAGCTACTTGAAGCCCAATTACTCTAAAATGGACTGAAGGTGACCAAAATTGACTGAGTGGACCAAATTGGGCTGAAGTAGATCTAATTAGATCGAATAGAAATTGTTTAATTTTTAGGGAAAAAATTATACATAATATTACAATACAAAATAATTATTTATTCTCACGCATTACATGGGTCTTCGACTAGTATATCATAATTGATAAATTAAAGCAATCTTTAAGCTTTGTCTATTAATATATATAGATTAAAGCAATCTTAGGTTTTTTCCTAAAAAAAAAAAAAAACTTATGCCCATACAGCCATACACAACAGTGTCTTAGCTCGAAAGTGGTTAGAGTGCTACTGTAGCAAAGCTCAAGCAAGAAACCACATTGGTCCTCTAATATATAAACTCTTTTTCTAATATTTTTCATTCCCGCCAAATAACTCTTATCTCTATCAAAAACAGTGAACCTCTTTGGGTTTTGAACTTTGAACTTTGAAGAACTCTCCAATGGCGTCCTCTCAGAAATTGACAGAGTACGACCGGAAGCGCCTCGACAACATTCGCCACAACGACGAAATGATGGCCGCCCTTAAAGTCCACTCCAAAGCTACTGAGCTCTCCACCGCCTCTTCAAAGCGCCAAAGGTCTCTCTCTCTCTCTCTAAATTTCACTTACCGTGGAAAACCAAAACTCATCATTGTTTTCACTTAAAATACAAAACCCATTTCTCATTTTTTTTATTTGTCTTTGTAATAATTCATCCAAAAAAACCCAAACCCATCATTGTTTTGGCTTAATTTACAAAACCCATTTCTCATTTTTGTTTGTCTTTGTAACAATTCATCCAAAAATACCAAAACCCATCATTGTTTTCACTTAATTTACAAAACCCATTTCTCAATTTTGTTTGTTTTTCTTGTGGCAGAGTTGTAACCAAATCGTACAAAAAAAGTGAGGCCAATGAAGAAGAAACCCAAAACTCAAACCCCAATCGAAACGCGAAGGTCTTTACGCGCTCAGGGAATGCCTCCAGATGATACTGTCAAAGCAATTTCCCAATCCAATTCCAACATTTCACCAATGCTTGATTTGGGGCCTCTTTCTATGTGAGATGCTTATCGAGGAACCGCCTCTGATAAACTACTAATGGAAAGAATTCTCGGTTTTTCGAAGAAACCCCATGAGGAGTTTTAGTTTAATGGTGGGGATTCGATAAAGTGTGTGTGTGAAAGTGGGACTGGGAGTAGTTTGGAATTGAATTCTTTGAGTCTGAATCCGGAGAATATTGCAAGAGTTGTGCCGGGGAGGATAACAGATTTGCGGTTTTTGCCTTGTAGCAATGCCGCAATGATTGTGGTTGGGAACAATTTTGGGAATGTTGGCTTTTGGGATGTTGATTCTAGTATAGATGATGGGCTTCATTTGTATGACCCACATCACGGTGTCATTTCCGGAATTTCAATTCATCAACATTCCTTTTCAAGGGTTATAATTTGATTTCAAAGATTGCTTTTATACTACTTAAATGTTTGCTATTGTTTATCATGTAGGTTGAGATAGATGCTCAGTTTTTTACAACATAAGAATTTCTGTTACGGAATTTGGAAATGGAAAGGACTCTACTGATTCGTTTACTTATGCATTACTATGGTTAGAATTGAATTGGTGTGTACCAGAATCATTTCTTTATCAGATATGTCAACAATTAGGTACAGATTAATCATTATGTAATAATGCTGATCTTTTTAACGTAAACTTTAAATTTTTGTTGAAGTTGTTGCTTGTACTTGCAATGTATATTTTTTTCGTCATGGAACAATGCACGTTGATTTGATCTGTAGACTAATATTAGAATGAACTTCAGTTAGATAAGTTAATGACCAACATTTGTTGAAGCTGATATATGCTTCCCTCAACCACTCTCCTGAAATTGTTATGAATCAGCATTTCACTGTTCTTTTTTCCTTTATTGAATATGGGTAACATTTCAATTAACAACTCTACTGAAGGTTCTGTATACTTGAGAAGACTTGATGAGGCTGTACATGTTCTAGGATACCTTAGTTCCATTGAATTTGAATAAAAGAATGCACATGACTTTGCTTGGTCTGTATGACTCTATCTTCATGTTGAGTTGTTTGCTTTGGGCAGGACAATATAATTGCTCTGGCTCTTGTAAAATGTCATTCGACTCTAGCTGTGTCTTCCTGGTCACATGCTTTTACACCCTAGAAATATTTGACACATGTTGAATTTCATAGATTCATATGGTGACAGCTGATTCAAAATTGTTGACTTTTGAATCCTTGATTCTATTTTGATTGCAAATGAATACCTGGATAGTAGGCTTTAAGAAAAAGCTCTTGGCCTACTTTGTAAAATTGACGTAGGAAAAGCGTGGGATCATGTGAATTGGTATTTTCTTCTTATATAGCGGAGATGTGGGATTGGGGAACAGCGGTTGAAGTGTATGTATTCCTGTATTTCTTCTGTTCAATTTTTGGTGTTTGTGAATGGAACTTTGAGTGGCTTTTTTGCAAGCACTAGGGGTTTCCAGCAAGGGGATATCTCCACTTCTTTTTGTTTTTGTAGTGGAAGCACTGAGTAGAATGCTCTCCAGGTCGGAGGAAGCTGGCCATTTATTCGGGTTCTCAGTTAAGAGAATATTGATACGATGATGATTTCTCATTAACTATTCACAGATGATACACTCATTATGTGTGATGCACCAGTTCTAATGAGTTATCTTCGTTGTACCCTTTTGCTTTTCGGAAAGAGTCTCTAGGTTGAAAATAAATTTGGGCAACTCCTAATGGTCCCAATGGGAGAGATGGAGGATATGGGTGCTCTAGCAGATACTACTGATTGTAAAGTTTTGAACCTACCTTTGAAATATTTGGGCTTCTATTTAGGAGCTCGTTTTAAGTGTTGGCTATTTGGCACATATTTTTGAATGTATGGAGAAGCAGTTGGCAGGGTGGTAGAGGATTAATCTTTCAAAAGGGGGAGGGCTTTATTTTTAAAGTACGCTTTCCAATCCCCTAAATATTTTATGTCCTAGAGGGATTCCCTATGGGATGGTGTGGTGGATGAATTTAAATTTCATCTTGTTAATTGGGATTCATGTGTTATTCCCTTTAGGAGGGGGGATTGGGGATTATCATGATGATCTTTAACCAAGCCTTGTCAGAGGGATTTCCTATGGGATGGTGTGGTGGATGAATTTAAATTTTATCTTGTTAATTGGGATTCATGTGTTATCCCCTTTAGGAGGGGGGATTGGGGATTATCATGATGATCTTTAACCAAGCCTTGTCAGAGGGATTTCCTAAGGGATGGTGTGGTGGATGAATTTAAATT
Organism: Quercus robur; assembly: GCF_932294415.1. Taxonomy (NCBI): domain Eukaryota; kingdom Viridiplantae; phylum Streptophyta; class Magnoliopsida; order Fagales; family Fagaceae; genus Quercus; species Quercus robur. The sequence goes on from NC_065538.1 coordinate 6,295,372, forward strand.
TCATCTTGTTAATTGGGATTCATGTGTTATCCCCTTTAGGAAGGAGGATTGGGGATTAGTCGTGATGATCTTCAACCAAGCCTTGTTAGGGAAATGGCTATGGGATTCCGGAGTGGAGACAAATCTTTTTTTGGTGGGTGATTGCTACCTATATGGGCTCTCACACGGGTGGCTAGTGCACAACTTTTGTGAGAGGGACCTATGGAGTGAGTCTTTGGAAGTATATAAGCAAGGGATGAGAACGTTTTCTAAATATGTGAAATATAAGGTAGGCACAGGGGTTAGAATTAAGTTTTGGCTCGATCATTGGTGGGGAGTTGAACCTTTTAGGGATCAGTATTTTGAATCATTTCAAATTGCTAGAGATAAAGCAGCCACGGTGGCTAATTATTTAACTGTCTGATGGTTTTCGTCATTGGCATCCATCTTTTACTCAAGCAGCACATGATTGGGAATTGGAATCTGTGGATTCCTTTTTGGATGGTTTGTGCTTTGTTTGTATCTATTGGCATTAGGTGGATAGGATGATTTGAAGTTTTTTTTTTTTTTTTTTTTTTTTGGTTGATAATTTGATAGTTACAATGAGGGAGGGGGGATTTGAACTCTAGAAGTTTCCGTCTTTGTGCCCAGTTTGGGTGTTGTTATTAAAGCTGTTGCTCAGCTTTCTCCATCTGTTTAGCCAAAATTGCCAATCTGAAACCTTGTCTCCATTGACCAACTAATGTCACTCAAATAAGAGAACATTTAACAACCCAATTACTATGAAAATGAAGAAGAAAATAACATGGTTCAAATAAATTAATAAGATTTTTTTTGGGGACAAGAAAATCATCCCAGCCACTAGTATTGTCTTTAAAATCAGTCTACTTCCAATTCTCAGACTATTATTTCTTTACAACTTCTTGTTTTTAGTATACCAACTTGGCGTTGACTTTTTATCATAGAATGACTCCATTTTTATGATTGACAAGTCTCCCTAAGTTCTTATCAAACTCAAATTTCATCGTCTTTCTTGCCACAACTACTCAAAAGATGTCAAGAACTAATGGCAATGGCGCCCCTAACCAATATTCTGCACAAACTAGACGTATTCCCACACCAGGAAAGGCAACAGTGCTTGCATTGGGCAAGTCCTTCCTCAGGAATGCTTGGTGGGGGACTACATTCGTGACACAAAATGTGTAAAGTTGTCCATTAAGGAGAAATTGGAGCGCCTGTGTAAGCAAATATTATGTACTTCAATTTGTGCTTGGAACTTTTTGAGACCAATTCAATTTCTTCCTTTCGTAATTGTCCTGGTTTAGTTTTTGGTTAAGTTAAATATTTGGTACTCAACTTTTTGAACTTTGTTTCAAATTTGTCTTTACACACTCTAAAATATTTCACTTTTGTTCCTATATTTTCAAAATTATTTTAAAATGGTTTTTATTATTACCTATGTTGTACTAAGTGTACAAAGTTCCCAGTTTTGTGAGAACTGAGAAAGGTTATGATAGGTAGTCTTACCCCTAATTTATTAAAGAGATTGATTCTCAGACTTGAATTTGTGACTTGTCGCTTTTGGTGGAAGGCACTTGCCTCCCACTTTATTATAATTTATGCGACAAATGGAATATTTCATACCTTGTCATAGGCTCCACATTATCAAAGTGACTTCAGTTTCATGAATTTTATTTATAACATTAGCTTTTTTCAACCATTGGATAACGGTAAGGGCCCTTTTTGGAACATCTCAAAGTATAAGCATGACCTTGAAACAAAGATCAAAGGTTCATGACCAAATATGCCATTTAGCCTTATTTTTAACTACTTTACATAGAATTGAATGTTTTTAATGAATACAACTTCACTATTTTTTGGGTCAATTCTCAGACTATGACTCCATTTTTCTTGTTTTAGTGTAACTTCAAAGAACTGCATATGTTAAGCAAGAACCTAGGACTAGAGAAAGGTATATCAAAATGAAAGGTTTACCATTCCTTAGCTAAAGATACGTGGGCATGAAATAGGGACTGCACCTTGAGATATATATTGGTCAGATCAACCTAATCCAATTACATGTGTTTTCTCAAATAATGGTTGCTTCAGTTCAGTTGATCTTCTAGTGATTGTGTGTATGTACAAGAGAAATAAAATGTTAAAACTTAAAAGCATATGTTCTTGCAAGATAAATTTAATTGATATCACAGAAGTCATATAAAGTTATAAACATACCACATTCTTCATTATTGTGCGTTGATCTTTCCTAACGTAATCCACAACTCTATCCATAAGTAGTCCATTGGGAAAAAAAATTGCTATTCACACAAACTCCTATGTACAAACATGTATAAATTCTCATCCTAAATCTTCTTATCATATTATAATTGTTAAATATGCAAATAATTTTCAAATCAATACAAAATATTAAATTTGTGAACAGATTTATAAATAAAATTTTATTTTGGAAAAGATGTTATTCATCTAGACCAACTTTCATGTGGAATTGTTTTCTAAGTAGAGGCCACTTTACAAGCCATGCATAGTTTAAATTGAATTCAAATTCACCCCAACCTTTTTTTTTTTGGGGGGGGGGGGGGGGGGATAAAATTAGGAGTATAGAGCATCTCATAGTACATGTAATTATAGAATACTTTAATAGTACAATAAATGTTTATTCTCTCTTCTCACATAATAGTGTGTATCACTAATTAAATTTATGGTGAGATTCAGTATTCATGAAAAAGGAGAGAGTATGCATTTTTTGTACTCTTGAGTATTCTATAATTTTCCCTTATATTACATATCCAAAGAGGCATAAAATAACAATAAACAACTATTTAGTAGGAGGATTATTAAAAGTTCCAAAAAAAAAAAAAAAATTGTGTTGCAATGTAGTATTTTTCTTAGCAAGCCTATTAACTAGTTGGTTTTGTGAAAGAAATGCTTAGGAGGGCTCGTTTGGTACATGTGTTTAAAAACTGAAAATTGTTGTTTGAAAACATTTGTGGAAATACATGTGGGTAAAAAAGTGTGTGAAAATACATGTAATGTTGTTTAAAGATTGAAAATGGTTGTTTGAAAACACAAACCAAACACCTCCTTAATCTTCATGGAGGCGAATTTGCCTCATCAAGTTCGTATAATTCTTAAAAATGCTTACTCAAATGGTCGGGTTAACTTTACTCTACTCCCAATGCTCCCCCTCCATCCCCATTCAACCTAAATAGGCCATAAGAGAGGGCCCAAAACCCACACCTCCACCACATTAGCATCAATATGTCTTTCTAATTGAATTTAAAAAAAGAAAAAGAAAAAAAAGAAAGGGAATTTCAGAATTTGGGCAGAGCCCTTTGAATTCTAGCAATGAAATTCTCTTTCTTGAGAGGCCCAATCCAAATGACAATTTTGTTCAAATTTCAAAATGGTCTGCCTCTCTGTCCCGCCAAATATAACCAGCCCCTCTTTCTCTCTCACATACACACACACACACACAAACACACAGTGAGAGTGAGTGTTTGGTTCTCTGACCTCTCCAATGGCGTCTTCTCAGAAACTCACAGAGTACAAGCGTAGGCACCTCGAGAACATTCGCCGCAATGAAGAAATGATGGCTGCCCTTAGAATCCACTCCAAAGCCATTCAGCTCTTCTCCACCTCTTCAAAGCGCCAAAGGTCTCTCTCTCTCTCTCGCTCTCTCTCAATTTCACTTTCCATGAAAATACTTTCTTTTAATAATTCATCCAAAAAACCAAAACCTATCATTATTTTCGTTTAGAAAAGAAAACCCATTTCTCATTTTTTTATTTTTTTATTTTTTAAGAGTTGAAGCCAAATCGAGCAATTTGAGTCCGGAGGAAGAGAAAGCCAAACCCGGAGGTCGTTGCATTCTCAGGGAATGAGACCAGAATTCTCAGACCCCAATCTCAATATAATGTCCCTTGCACACTTGGGGCCTATTAGTATGAGTGATGCTTATGGTGGAGCTAGGTTCGGTAAAGAACTAATCGAAAGAATTTCAAGCATTTCGAAGAAAACCACCACCACCACCACTCATCTTAAAGAAAGGATGAGTATTTCTTTTCTTTTCTTTTTTCTTTTTTAAATTGTTACTAATGTGTAATGTGTTTGGATGAGGGAAGCTGGGGGAAGAGGTGGGAAGGATTTAATGAATCCTTACATTACTCATTAAATCTAATAAAGTTGTGTAATAATTTTTTTTTCCTCCTCACGTTAGGAGCTTTTCTTCTCACATAGGGTGAGCAGTCCTTACCCACTCTCCTGGTTGTGGGCGCAAATGGATCCAGACTTCATCACCTCAACCAAAACAACCCAAGCCACCGACTATTACCACCGACATATCTGTATCGGTTACCAAATTTTTTTTTTTTTGGGAGGAAAAATAAAAATCCTAGCTTTGTTTTAATTAACCAAAAAAAAAAAAAAAGTTCATTCAATTCAGGTTAAAAGCAAATGAGAATATTTGAAATCGAATTAAAGTTTTTAAACAACAACAAACTATATTAATATTACCTAGTGGATGAGGAAACCTTCACTGTCGATTAGCGACTAGAGAGAACTCAGTGTTAACGGAAAAATAACAGCAAAAATGTGAGAACGGGAAGGAGTTTTACGAAAGAAGCTCAATGGATGAGTAGAGGAGGATTGGTTGATAATCCGAGAATGAACTCGTTATAGATAGCTTTGTTTGAGAGAGAGAGAGAGAGAGAGAGAGAGAGAGGGAGATGAATGAATATCTCACATGATTGCTGAACATGGCCCACCACTTAGTACAAACATGCACAAAAAACCTATAATCACAAACCAACAAAAGGCGAGCATGCAACACAACCATGCAAATCACATGGAGTTAGACAACTTTAGTGACCATGCAGGGCATGTGACCATTTATACTAGCACTCAACCAAAACAACCAACGTGGGTGAGACTTGCTTGTGGACCATATTAGGAGGGTAAAAAACAAGAAGCAAAGGTAAAGGTGACAGTGGGCCGTAAAAGAGCCAAGGTAGTGGGAGGGGTGGAAAATGAAGATGAAACCAGTGGGAAAGAAAAAAGAACTAAACTGGATGTGGGCTGTCCCTATCCAACCTCATCAATGATGGAGGTTGCAAGGCAGCCCCACCGATTGCAATGATCATTATAAGTTGGAACTGCTGAGGGTTTGGGAACCAGCTGGTAGTGGACGTTCTCACAAACATGGTGAGAAGTAAAGGACCCACCGTTGTTCCTTATGGACACAAAGAAGAACATTGCATAGATGAGGAATATATGTTTTGACCTTGGCTTTCAATCGATCCTGGCAGTACCTAATGATGAATGGAGTGGAGGACTAGGTATGTTCTAGAAGGTAGAGTGTAACCTACACATCCAAACCTAATCCCTTAATCACATTGATGCACATATCTTGACACCTGACTAGCAACCTTGGTGCATAATCGACTTCTATGGTTGACCAAAGGGACATAGGAAGCATGAATCATGGGAATTCCTCAAACACCTACTATCACTACCATGGGTATGCCGAGGAGACTTCAATGAGATTCTACACTTTCATGAGAAACAAGGTGGCATACCTAAGCCATTGGCTCCGATGCTTGCTTTCAAAAAGGCCCTACTTCAAAGTGGCCTTGAAGACCTTGGCATCTAGGAACATATCTTCAAACGGTGAAATGGATGACCAGGGGATGCGTTTGTGCAAGAAAGGCTAGACAGAGCCTGCGCCACCCTTCCTTGGCAAGTGTTGTTTCCTGAAGCACAGATTTTTCACTTGTGGGTATCCTACAAAAACCATGGCTAGATACTCTTGACTACCCAGCATACTACCCAGCCAAGGCAAAATCGAAAAAGGAGGCTCCACCATTTTGAAGAAAGGTGGTTAGCACACTAAGATTGTGAGAAAGTAATAAGAGAGGCTCGGAGGATACACCCACAGAGCGGTAGCCCAATGTTCAGACTTTTTGAGAAAATAAAGCATTGCCGTCTTAAACTGGTGGCATAATGAGAAACAGAAGAAGGTGGAGACCTTTATCAATCTAGGATATGCAAACAACCTGGAACAGATTCAAAAAAAGAGGACGGAGATCACCAAGCTACTACACCAAGAAGAAGTCTTTTGGCGACAGCAGTCTAGAGCAATATGGCTTCCAGCGGGAGACAAAAATACTAGGTTATTCCACAAATAGGCGAGTAATAGAAAAAAGAAAAATCAGATTGATGGACCAAAGGACGAGATGATAGGTTTGTGAGTCCCACTCAAGTTTGAATTTTGAATCTACCTGTAACGACCCAAGGAAAAGCGCTAGCCACATCTGCGTTATACCTTAAAAGGACTAGTCACAATTGAGGCTCCTTGTAGTTGTTAATAAAGCCCAGTTCAACCTAGTAAATACCCGATGTGGGACTCATCACACACCCACACACATCATACAATCAATCAAATTGGGGTATCATAATCTCCCCCACTTAAAATTGGGGTATCACAATCTCCCCCACTTAAATCCCTAACGTTCTCGTTAGGGCCCATTTTGTGGAGTAGTGTCTCTGAGCTCACACAGGGTTACCGGGCCGGCTCTGATACCATATGTAACAACCCAAGGAAAAGCACTAGCCACATTTGCGCTATACCTTAAAAGGATTAGTCACAATTAAGGCTCCTTGCAGTTGTTAATAAAGCCCAGTTCAACCTAGTAAATACCCGATGTGGGACTCATCACACACCCACACACATCACACAATCAATCAAATTGGGGCATCACAATCTCCCCCACTTAAATCCCTAACGTCCTCGTTAGAGCCCACTTTGTGGGGTAGTGTCTCTGAGCCCACACAGGGTTACCGGGCCGGCTCTGATACCATATGTAACAACCCAAGGAAAAGCGCTAGTCACATCTGCGCTATACCTCAAAAGGACTAGTCACAATTAAGGCTCCTTGCAGTTGTTAATAAAGCTCAGTTCAACCTAGTAAATACCCGATGTGGGATTCATCACACACCCACACACATCACACAATCAATCAAATTGGGGGAGATTGTGATACCCCAATTTGATTGATTGTATGATGTGTGTGGGTGTGTGATGAGTCCCACATCGGGTATTTACTAGGTTGAACTGGGCTTTATTAACAACTACAAGGAGCCTCAATTGTGACTAGTCCTTTTGAGGTATAACGCAGATGTCGCTAGCGCTTTTCCTTGGGTCGTTACATATGGTATCAGAGCCGGCCCGGTAATCCCGTGTGGACTCGGAGACACTACTCCACAAAGTGGGCCCTAACGAGGATGTTAGGGATTTAAGTGGGAGAGATTGTGATACCCCAATTTGATTGATTGTGTGATGTGTGTGGGTGTGTGATGAGTCCCACATCGGGTATTTACTGGATTGAACTGGGCTTTATTAACAACAACAAGGAGTCTCAATTGTGACTAGTCCTTTTGAGGTATAGCGCAGATGTGGCTAGTGCTTTTCCTTGGGTCGTTACATTTGGTATCAGAGCCGGCCCAGTAATCCCGTGTGGGCTCAGAGACACTACCCCACAAAGTGGGCCCTAACGAGGACGTTAGGGATTTAAGTGGGGGAGATTGTGATGCCCCAATTTGATTGATTGTGTGATGTGTGTGGGGTGTGTGATGAGTCCCACATCGGGTATTTACTAGGTTGAACTGGGCTTTATTAACAACTGCAAGGAGCCTCAATTGTGACTAGTCCTTTTGAGGTATAGCGCAGATGTGGCTAGCGCTTTTTCTTGGGTTGTTACATATGGTATCAGAGCCGGCCCATTAATCCCGTGTGGGCTCAGAGACACTACCCCACAAAGTGGGCCCTAACGAGGACGTTAGGGATTTAAGTGGGGGAGATTGTGATGCCCCAATTTGATTGATTGTGTGATGTGTGTGGGGTGTGTGATGAGTCCGACATCGGGTATTTACTAGGTTGAACTGGGCTTTATTAACAACTGCAAGGAGCCTCAATTGTGACTAGTCCTTTTGAGGTATAACGCAAATGTGGCTAGCGCTTTTTCCTTGAGTCGTGACATATGGTAACAGAGCCGGCCCGGTAATCCCATGTGGGTTCAGAGACACTACCCTACAAAGTGGGCCCTAACGAGGACATTAGGGATTTAAGTGGGGGAGATTGTGATATCCCAATTTTAAGTGGGGGAGATTGTGATACCCCAATTTGATTGATTGTATGATGTGTGTGGGTGTGTGATGAGTCCCACATCGGGTATTTACTGGGTTGAACTGGGCTTTATTAACAACTACAAGGAGCCTCAATTGTGACTAGTCCTTTTGAGGTATAACGCAGATGTGGCTAGCGCTTTTCCTTGGGTCGTTACATATGGTATCAGAGCCGGCCCAGTAATCCCGTGTGGGCTCAGAGACACTACCCCACAAAGTGGGCCCTAACGAGGACGTTAGGGATTTAAGTGGGGGAGATTGTGATGCCCCAATTTGATTGATTGTGTGATGTGTGTGGGGTGTGTGATGAGTCCCACATCGAGTATTTACTAGGTTAAACTGGGCTTTATTAACAACTGCAAGGAGCCTCAATTGTGACTAGTCCTTTTGAGGTATAGCGCAAATGTGGCTAGCGCTTTTTCTTGGGTTGTTACATATGGTATCAGAGCCGGCCCAGTAATCCCGTGTGGGCTCAGAGACACTACCCCACAAAGTGGGCCCTAACGAGGACGTTAGGGATTTAAGTGGGGGAGATTGTGATGCCCCAATTTGATTGATTGTGTGATGTGTGTGGGGTGTGTGATGAGTCCCACATCGGGTATTTACTAAGTTGAACTGGGCTTTATTAACAACTGTAAGGAGCCTCAATTGTGACTAGTCCTTTTGAGGTATAGCGCAGATGTGGCTAGCGCTTTTTCCTTGGGTCGTTACATATGGTAACAGAGCCGGCCCGATAATCCCATGTGGGTTCAGAGACACTACCCTACAAAGTGGGCCCTAACGAGGACGTTAGGGATTTAAGTGTGGGAAATTATGATACCCCAATTTGATTGATTGTATGATGTGTGTGGGTGTGTGATGAGTCCCACATCGGGTATTTACTGGGTTGAACTAGGCTTTATTAACAACTACAAGGAGCCTCAATTGTGACTAGTCCTTTTGAGGTATAACGCAGATGTGACTAGTGCTTTTCCTTGGGTTGTTACATATGGTATCAGAGTCGTCCCAGTAATCCCGTGTGGGCTCAGAGACACTAGCCCACAAAGTGGCCCTAACGAGGACGTTAGGGATTTAAGTGGGGGAGATTGTGATGCCCCAATTTGATTGATTGTGTGATGTGTGTGGGGTGTGTGATGAGTCCCACATCGGGTATTACTAGGTTGAACTGGGCTTTATTAACAACTGCAAGGAGCCTCAATTGTGACTAGTCCTTTTGAGGTATAGCGCAGATGTGGCTAGCGCTTTTTCTTGGGTTGTTACACTACCAATTGAATATTATATTTGGAAATAAAAAGAGTCGCAAAATGCGTGTAACGAGTTAGTATAATATAATAGTTATATTGATATAGACTAGGAAAATTTGCTTTTGCACGCAATAAAACGACATACCCGTTTGCAATTGCATTAATGTTTTGCACGTCATGTCGTTTTTCTCAAAAAGCAATACCGTTTCGGGTTTTTATTTTTTATTTTCCAAGTAAGAACACATTCTTCTCTAATTCCCATTCGCATTTGCTTCAGAGCAGCTTTTTGGAATTTGAGTCCGGAGGAAGATAAACCCAATACCCAAAACCCAAAGGTCGTTGCGTACTTAGGGAATGAGACCAGAATTCTCACACCCCAATCTCAATAGTCAATATAATGTCCCTTGCACACTTGGGGCCTATTAGTATGAGTGATGCTTATAGTGGAGCCAGGTTCGGTAAAGAACTAATCGAAAGAATTTCAAAGAACCCCATGAGGAATTTGGTGATGGGAATTCCATAAAGGGTGTGTGTGAAAGTGGGAGTGGTTTGGAATTGGGTTCTTTGAGTTGGAAACCGGAGTATATTAGGCAATTTGTGCCGGGGAAGAATAGGGGGCATAACGAATTTGAGGTTTTTGCCTTGTAGCAATGTGACAACGATTGTGGTCGGGAACGAGATTGGGAATGTTGGGTTTTGGGATTTTAATTCTAGTGTGGATGAAGGGGAAGGGGAAAGGATTTATTTGTATCGCCCGCATCTTTCTGCCATTTCAGGAATTTCAATGCATCAACATTCCTTTCCAAAGGTAATGATTTGGTTTGATTGAAAGATTGGTTGTATAGTACATAAATTTTTATCTATTGTTTGTAATTGGTTGCCTAGAAATTTTAGTGTTGGCATGTCAACTAGTTGTTAAAATTATGAACCGCATGCACATTTAGTTTGCATTTGGACCTTAAATGTCTATTGATTTAGGAAATTATTGTCAGGACTGAATGCTCTTTGATTCCCCCGACAATTGGTTCTGACGGGTGGGGTTAGTTGCCCGTAGGTTTTACTAACTAGAGGTGAGTTCAAAGGACTCTACTTTAGAAAGGTTCCATTCGTTGTCCAAAAAAAGAGACCTGTATGAAGCCATTGAGATACACCCAAGACTGTATTGTATTGTCTTATTACAACTTTAACATTAAACAATCTTCCTATTGGAATTTGCATGAAAGGACAATTAACTCAATAGACTTTAATTCCGAAAACTTTAACATCATGGCTATTAGTTCCTCTGATGGAACCGCCTGCATATGGGATTTGAGATCAACCCAAACCTCTAAAGGAATTTAGTCACAATAGGGCTGTGCACTCTGCTTACTTCTCACCCTCCGGAAGCTCCCTTGCAACAACAAGGTATGTAGTGTTGTATTAAACCTTTGATTTTCAGATTGAATATCTTACAGCCTGTTAGAAATTAAGTACACTTTAGAGATTATAATCTATGCTTCTTTATATAATTTTACCTTATAAGCTACTTGCTGAAAAAGCCAGATTTCAAGACTTCAAGTCGATCCCTTTATTTTATAGTTGTTGCGAGATTATAGGGATTTCTAGCTACTAACTAGTTTCCTGTTTTTAGGTATATTTACATTCAAATTCTTGTTTTTGTTTTTGTTTTTCCCCTAATTGCAAATTCTAGCCACTAATTAATTTATGTTAGTTATCTTGTTTAGAGTTAGGGTATGGAATCTAATGTGGGTCTAGTTTGAACAGATCTATATATGACCTGAATTCTAGGAATTAATTTTCAATTGTCTTCATGTAGCGTGGACAACACGGTGGGTATAGTGACTGGAGTTAATTTTGAGCACATTTCAATGATTGAGCTTGATAATCAGATAAACTCACGGATTACTTTTTTCAGGTATGAATTTTTGCCAGATTATCAAATGCTAATATGTCTCTCTTTTGTTGGACCATTTTCTTGATGTTCTATGGCAAATATGACAATCATTTGCTACACAAGTTTGTTATTGTTCCTTAATAACAACCTTTTGCTGGTCTCTAAATTTTGCTTGAGCACTTAATTAACGAAGAAATTGCTGCCATCTTGTCATCAAAATAAAAATAATAGCGTTTAAAATGTTTTATTTTTTCCTTTAGAAATGGTTCTGAAACCAAAAAAACGAATCTCTTGAATGATATTAGACCTTGGATATTAATTTTGAAACCAACTCAAACAAAAAACAATAAAATTTACAGTGGTCTAACCAAGAACCCGGACCCCTGAACAATTAGTTCTTTCCACCAGTTAACACCGAGCAAGGGATAGCCCTGTGATTGCAGAGGATTCTGTTCTGCAGAGTCTTTAAACCTCCTGCAGCAACCAAGTCTAGATTTCACATCCCACTTGATTGCTTGAATTATGCTCTCCTCAAGCTTGATGAGACCATTAAACATTCTCGTTTCTTTGCAGTCACATGTGATATACAGCAGATGCTCTTGATCACAGATTTGAGACCCTTCCCCTTCAAAACCTAGACACCCCATTGTTGGATTTTAGACCAACACTGCCTCCTCAATCTAATCATACATAACATCTCAATCTGATGCCACTTTCATAGGAAAAGAGCACTTTAAATTCAAGCGACCCCTGCTTTCTCTATACCCTCAATGAAATACACGCAAGATGTCACCTTGATACCAAACAATTTAAGTTTGTCATGGGTAGTCTATTTATTTCTAAGAGCCAACCACGAGATGAATGAATGCCTTGCGGTAGTAGAAGAATGCCAGACCATCTGCCAATTAACAATTGGATGCTTTGATCTGATACCAGATTTCTGCACAATTGAAGATACCAGATTTAGTAACAGTCCTGTCCATTCTACAGAACCCCTCCTCTTCCAGGTTTACCTGAAGCACTTTTAACTTGAATCAGCACCAATGACCATAAGAGAGAACACTAGAATCTCTGCCATTAATGTGCTCCGAGCATCACATACAATCCCTCCATCAGGGTGGCAGTTGTCCAGCCAAAGAAACACATCGTTTCAAAAAAACGCCACTTAAATAACGCCACTCTTTCAAAAAAAAAAAAAAAAATCAGAAAAAGGTACAATGTGATTAGCATAAGTTGGAAAGTAATTGTGTTATGATGTCATTATAGGTATGACCAATTATTGTGGACAAATGAATATAATACCGTGCAATTATTTCAATAAGATTGACATTAATTAAACATATCTTTTTGGTGAGAGCAGAGCAATATGGGGTTGGGATGATTCTTACATTTTCATCGGCAATAGGAAGAGAGGAGTTGATGTTATCTCCTCAACTAAAAAGAGAACAATATTCACTAGCCCGCATATGCCAGCGATTCCAAGCAGGTTTGATGCACACCCTTACAAAGTTGGCATGCTTGCAGGAGCCATATGTTGGGGCCATGTTTATATATGGAAATTGGGCCATGTTTAAAAGTTAGGCTGGGTTGGTTTTAAGAGTTATCACGGGTTGGGGTAGAAATTTATACCCATGGAAGTTTGATTGAAATAAAAATAACCCCAACCCAACTCTTGCATACTTTTAATAACAAGTATCTTTGGTAAATGGCCTAATAAGCAAATGAGAATTATAACTGGAAAATTCATTTCTCAGAAAAAAAGAAAAAAAATACTTGGATAATTATATAGTTCAATCTTCCATGCATAAGAAAGAAAGAGTATTTAGGGATGAAAAAAAAAAAAAAAACTCAGCTTTGCTTGACTTGTCTTTGCCCCATTTTGCCCCTAAGAGGTGACGGCACGGGGACAGGTTTTGCTTGTTGTGCCTGTACCGACTCGATGTGTATATACATATTTTATTTAATATATATTAAAAAATTTCCTTTATATTTCATCTTTATCTCATCAGTCTCATTTAGATTAGTAAAATATATCCAACTAGCCCCAAATTTGCACCACCCCTCACGTTTTCTCCGTCTCGAAGAGGGGAATGGAGCGAAGATGGGCGGCACCCCTAATTAGACCTTACCCCATCTTATTGCCGTCCCTAATGTAAAGATCTCCCTAATATCAATCTGGTCTTTTTTTTTTTCTTATCTATGGATCCAAATTATGTTCCTCCTATTTTAAACATGGATTGTATTGCTATATATAGTGACTCCTCGACTTGTTCATAGTAGTAATATTATCAATGATATACTCCTTATTTACCAAAAAAAAAAAAATTAATAATAATAATAAAAATTGGGTGCCTCCACCCAAGATCTCACATTTAAACAAATTTATTATGAGAACTCATTCAAATTCTAGGGACACAAATCTTATCCACATTGCAGATGCCAGCCACCTCTTACTTGCCAATGCTTATTTTTTTAACAACTTTTTTGTCAGAACCTATAAGTATTTTTGAAATATCTAAAAAAGATTAAAAACAAAAGAAGAGAAAACCATACATTACCTTCTTCTATGAATTCCCCACACTAAATGTGCCATAATTGCACCAGAAAACATCTTGCAATATCATTTTTATATCATAGGATGCTAAAAACAACTTTCAAAGACAAGATGATTTATTTAGAAAATGATTTCTTCCCATTCAAATTCTCTAATTTCTTTCAATTTTTATTCATACGCGGCTGACCTGAGATATGGATAAAAAGTAAAAACTGAAATAAATTAAACACACAAAATCAATTAACGCTACACTCACAATTGACTAGAACTTGGAGGGGATTTCACCTCGATTCATGACATATGAAAGCTGGAGTGGAGAAAAAAAAAGAAGGTGATATAACTTGCTAGATTTTTTTGCATTGGGATTTAAGAACTACTTGAAATGAAAAATTTAGCACTAACCCTTATGTTTTTCTTTGAATCATCACTCTTAACGATAATTACTAGTTATGCATTTCATGTGCACAGTAAACTCACTTGTATACCCTTTGTCTTTTGCAAACCATTTCAGGGGAACATTACCAGCAACAAAAAAATTCAAAATAAATTATTGGCACATCTTTGTGCATGGTTTGGGTGTCATTATCGATGTTGTTGCTCAGCTTTCTCCATCAATCAAGCCTAACATTCTTTCCAATATGAAATTTTCTGGTCTCCAATAACCTCCTATTGCCACATAAAACATAGAACATTTGACAATCCAGTTACAAAGAAAATGAAGAAGAAAATAACATGGTTCAAATAAATTAATAAAGGGTTGTTTTTCATGGACAAAAAAATCATCCACTGTCTCTAGTATTGCCTTTGAAATGGCCAACTTCGAATTCTCAAACTATTTTGTAGTTTACATGTTTTTAGCGTACCAACTTGGTGATGATGACTACTTCTCATAGCAATTACACCATTTTTGTCGATTTAGTGTACCTTCAAAGAAGTGCATATGTTAGGCAAGAACCTAGAACAAGAGAAAGGTATGTCAAAAATAAAGATTTATTATTCCTTGGCCAGAGAGATATGTGAGCATGAAATAAAGATTGCACCTTGAGAAATATTGGTCAGATCAACGTAATCCAATTACCTGTCTATTACTTGTGTGTGTGTGTGTTTTTTTTTTTTTTTTTTTTTTTTTTTTTTTATTTTTTTTTATAATAAATATTAATGGTTGCTTCACTTCATAATAATGCACAAAAAAAATAAAAAAGTTGTATTTATTTGTTCTAGCGATATAAATATAATTAGTTTATAACCCATGTATATATATGGATGCATTTAAAAATAAACACATTTTTTATCATCAAAATATACATAATTAATCAAATTTTATTAGAAATATAATCGTAATTAGATGCATATTAAAATTCTTAACTAAATTTAATATTACTTACGATAATTTTTATTCTAATTTTCGATAAGATAAAACGTGAGGTGATTTTGTTGAGTAGATATGCGATTGATTTATTATTATTATTTTAGTTCATTAATATTAGACTCTTAGTATTTTGCACTCATTAATTCACTTGCACAAAAATTAAAATACTTAAGTGAACAGATGTCACAAAATTAACCCAAAATTGAAATTTAATTAGGTTAGAATTTAATTGAATTTTCTCTCAGATTTGATTTTTTATATATATATAGACACAAGGAATGGACCGAAGTGGACAGAATAAAGCAAATAGGACCGAAGTGGACAGAATAGGACCAATGTGGACCAAATAGAGCCAATGTTAACCTAATGAGATCGAAGTGGACTGAATAAGACCGAATGGGCCGAATAGAACTTTAGTGGACAGAATGGACTAAATAGGACCGAATTAACCGATTACGATGTATGGACCGAAGAGGATAGAATGGACCGAATGGAACCAATGTGGATTGAATAATACTTTTAAATGTTCATTATTTTTATTGCATTTTTAGGGCTCATATTTCTAATTTCTAATGTCTATTTTCTTTGAATTTTTTTACTCAAAACTAAAGAGTTTAGCCCAAATATAATAAAATTTCATACTTTCCAATCCAAAAATTAAGAAAAAAAAATGAAATTTTTAGCTAAACTTGAAAAGCAAACCTACAAAAAGAATCAACTTAAAAAGCCCAATTAGTCTAAAATGGACTGAAGGTGACCAAAATTGACTGAGTGGACCAAATTGGGTTGAAGTAGATCTAATTAGACCGAATAGAAATTGTATAATTTTTAGGGAAAAAATTATACATAATATTACAATACAAAATAATTATTTATTTTCACGCATTACATGGGTCTTCCACTAGTATATCATAATTGATAAATTAAAGCAATCTTTAAGCTTTGTCTATTAATATATATAGATTAAAGCAATCTTAGGTTTTTTCCTTTAAAAAAAAAAAAAAAAAGTATTCGTAAGTTTAATTTAAGAACTTGTTAGGAATGGACAAAATGTTACTCATATATCTTGTGGTATAAAAAAAAAAAAAAAATCTATCCTGTATTAAGTGACAATTAGGAATTATTATTTTCTTCCCTTTTCCATAAGTTCCAAGGATATTGGTGACTAATCTAGTGTGAAGTGAATAAAATTAAATAGTAAAAAAATGGTGAAAAATTCTAGGAGTTATCGTGAGGAAATGAAACAAATTAAAAAAAAAAAGAAGGAAAAGATAAAAAAGGTGTTTTAAAATCAATTTAAATTAATCTCTAGCCTAAACAAAAGAAAAAAAAATAGTACACGAGCGATTAGAGATATATATATATATATATATATTATAAACACGAGTGATTATAAAAAGGGATTAAACCATTCAAACTCAAAATCCCATTTTTATTTTTTTCACTCAAATTCAAAATTCCCTTCTCTCTCTCTCTCTCTCAAACACCAACGGTCGAATTCCACCTTTCTCTCAAACACCAACGGTCGAATACCACCGTTCTTTCTCTCTTACGAACACGAACACCACCACCACCACCACCACCACTCTCTCTCAACACCACCACCACCACCACCACCGCCACTCTCTCTCACAAACACCACCACCATTCTCTCTGTCTCTGTCTCCACCACCATGGGTATTAAGGGCCCAATGCCTCCTAACACCTTAAGGGTGTCGAACATCGGTGAGGATGTCTCCGAAGAAGACCTACACCGACTGTTCTCAAATTTTGGGCGGTTGGAATGCATCGAATTCGAAACGTCTACTTGCGCCTTGGTGAAATTCATTAACTTTTACCACGGTGAGTGTGTTGATGAGGTCTGGTTTTTGATTGGGGTTTTAGTGGGGTTTATGTTTTGTTCTCTGCATTTCTGCAATCAAATGTGGACATTTATATGTGCTATTTTGATAATGCCATTAAATTATTTACTATTGTTGTTGTTGCTTTTTTTTCTATGCGTTTTGAACTAACGAGTTTTTTCCTTTATTTATCCGTATTTATGGAAGGAAAAAGTTTCATTTGAGTCAAATTTCATGGGCAATAATATATACAACAAATAGAATTTAAAATAATTTGATATTCATACGTCATGATTTTTTTTTTTTTTTTTTTTTCCTGCTTTCGGGTGTAAAATTTGAAAAATTAATGACTTTGTTTGTGTCTTTAGCTTTAGTATTCTACAAAGAAAAATAAATTTAGCAGGAAAAAGAAAAGGTAGCCTTCCATTTGTTTTCGTGAAATAAGTTTTCTAGTGTGCTCTGTTTGGTTGAGTTTTTTTTTGTTTTGTTTTGTTTTTTCTTTTTTTTTTTTTTGGGTGATAGAAAGTGTTTGATAGAGTAGATAGAAAAATAAGACGATAAAAACTATTGCGTGGATATAAAAATTTTCACAACCACTACACTCACATGATAAAGTACTGAAAGTATTACTAGAACACTGGCAATATTTTGTAGCATATGTAGTCAAGACTGGAAAGTCTGATCAAGACAAAACCAATAGTAGAGTAGAGCTATCACCACAAGAGAGACTATCTTAAAGTTTAGCATTTCCATTCACTAAGACAATAATTGTCAGAATTACATTACAGATAGAGGAAGAGAGGAAGGGGGGGGGGGGGGGGGGGGGGGTTCAGAATGTTCAAAACTGACTTGGGATGCCAGGGCTCTAATGCCTACAATTCTCAGTAATTTACTAGATGTTGCTCACTCTCAATATGCAGTCCTACCAGTAAGTATCAACAGAATGAAGACAAAAAGAGGAGGACTAATCACAATTTGTAATAATAATTTACAACTATAAGTTTATTTAAACTGTCTGTCTATTATATGTGTTCTTCTCTTCCTTTTCGAATTCTATTTCTTAACCTCTACTTTTCTTTCTCTTTGTGTTTCTTACTGTAATTGTTCAGCAAGGGAGGCATTAGAAAATCTGCAGGACACCAAAATGGAGGGAAGGGAATTGACTATTGTATGGAATGAATTTCAATCGCCGTCCATTAGTTCTAAAGTTTGGGTTAGAATTGATGGACCTTTCCTTGATGACCAGGAATTGAATGACCTGTTTTCTGTCTATGGATTTGTCCGCCAATGCAAGTTTTCTGGACGTAGTGGCAAGAGGAGAGGTGCTGTATCATTTGAGCTAGCTAGTGCGGCTGATTCTGCTGTGCATGATCTAAATGGTACAACAATATATGGCAGAAAATTGTAAGTTCCTTTATTTTCCCTCACTGCCTACATCAAATTTTTTGCTTCACTTCCCTGCATCAAACATTAGTTCTTTTTTTTTTTTTCCCTCACTGCCTGCATTAAATTTTTTGCTTCACTGCCCTGCATCAAACTTTAGTTCTTTTTTTTCCCTCACTGCCTGCATCAAATTTTTTGCTTCACTGCCCTGCATCAAACTTTATTCTTCACTGCTTATGGTTTGTTTGTTTGTTTTTTTTTTTTTTTTTTTAATTTTTTATTCAGCTATGTCGCTAAATTTGTGAGAAATATGGGGGATGTTGTGGCGGCCTTAGATCATACAGCAGCTCAAGAGCCAATTAAATTGCCGTCCATCTACAAGTTTGAAGGCATGGAACTTGAATTCGTTGCTAGCATTGAAATGGACTCTATCAGGACTGTAGCTGATTTCCTTCTAGTGCTGCATGACTTGTGGGGCTCACCATTAGCAGTGGGGTTAAGCCTAAATTGTCCTTGGCCCGGTTATCATGCGAGGTACTATCATGCAAATAGCAGGACTTACGAGCCAGTCCTTGTGGAAGAGGTGGACATGTTTAATGAAGATGATCCATTTACACTTTGGTTCTTGTCCAGTGTGAAACTTGTTGTTATTCATAAGGTGGACTAGATATTGATTGAGAGAACTAGCAAAGAAATTTTTGCTGCCTATAGGATTTTTTGATTGAGAGACATACTATATTTTTGATTGAGGAACTGTTATACTACATTTTTGTTTACTAATTTGAATGTGTTGCTTAATGAAAAGGAAATGGGAGATTCAAACTGGTGACCTTAGCTTAATGAACCATGTTCCCCAACCAATTGTGCTATTTGGGGTTGAATCTTCCATCCTTATTATCTTTGTGATTCATGTTGTCCTAGTGCCCCTGGTCTTCTCATTTAATTAGCTTAAGTAAGCTTTCATATTGGAAAGCTAAAAGCTGACTTAAAAAAAAAAAATCCTTTAGGTGATGAATCTGCCAAAACCAAAATCTTTATTAAGCTGGCATACACTAAAACTAAAATGGCAGAAGTGTCAATGTTTAAAATGGACATGAGATATGGTGCCACACTGCCATGGCCACAAAAGAGCATCCAATGTGCCACGAGAATTTGTCTCTAAAACATTTACAATAATCTGGCATTTAGATATTGGCATTTCCATAACAGAAAAAAGTCTCCTTGTTTCAGTGTTTTTGTTGAAACTCAAACCATACAAGCTTTAGCTGTCCATGCAAAAGTCATATATATATATATATATATATTGGCTATATTTGCAACAGCTTAATTATATAAAATTATTTATTCGTAGATTAATTGCTTCTCTACCACTTCAGGACATTCCTATTATTTAAGGTCATCTTTCCTATCTACTTAAGTATTCTGTTTAATGTTTTGTCAGGAAGGTTTCTTATCCAATGTTGAGGGCTTGAAAGGGGTGCAACATGTAGTTCTCTTATCTCAGGTATCTGTCTTCTTCTTAGGTGTGCTTGTCTAAACATGAAACATCATCAATTTAAGTAAATTCTTTTTTGTTATTGTGGTTTGATAAGGTTGCAGTTGTCTGCTTATAGAGGTTCTGGTGGCATTCAAGCTCTCATGAAAAGCAATGCAAGAAAATTAGCTGAGCAAGATGAATCGTTGTTGATGGCCTCAGGAATCCCTTACACTATCATCAGGGCTGGATTGTTACAAAGCACTCCAGGTGGACAACAAGGTTTTAGCTTTGAGGAGGTATTACTCTTCTCCTTTTACCATGAATAGGATAAAATTGAATCTATGGTGCTTGGTTTTCAGTTACTCAAATCAATTGTTTGGAAAAGAAATAATATGTCAGATTCATGAGGAAATTTTGCATAATTGTCAACAGGCATTGCTGTGTTTTGTGCAGTCTCCTTACATACCCAACATTATTCACCGTGCTGTTTCTAGTTTTTTGGACTGCATTATATTTACTTCCTTTCTCTCTCAACAGATGATTATTGAGAAGCATAAGAGCAACTACCATTTTCTATGTATAAGATTCTTAAGGCTGTTTGCTCATAAGTCATCAAATAATGGAGCAAATTCTACCCACTATTAAAAAAGAATTTACTTATGAGACAACTTCATGTGTTGGTCATTGCAATGTGTTTTAGGCTTTTAGCAGTGACGCGATTGCTGTAGGAGACCTTTTTCATTGGTCATCAGGAAATTGCAGGGTAGTGAATTGTCCCATTTTGTTCTCTATAGCTTTAGGATGCCAGAACTTATTGTTTCCAAGGAGCCTTTCTAGAGCAAATATAGTCATCACAAAAAGTCAAAAACTGATTGTAGACATTGAAGTTATTTGGTTTCACTAAACAAAAGTGCTTTAGTTATTGTCCATTAGCATTTAGGCAAAACATTCTAATGTTATACTAAAGACAATCAATTATAGACCCTTCTCTTCATTTTCTAGCACGAACATAGACCCCCTTTTGATGCACAGAAAAAAGGAAAAAGAAATCTTGTTTCTTTGAAGATAGATCATTCTATCAAACTTATTTGTTCAATCTGATCTCATGGGCCCTTGAAATTTTGATTCTAACTGAAAATTTTAGGGAATTGGCAAGCATCTGGTGGATATTAACAAAATTACCTTACAAGATAACAATAATGAGGTCTGTTCTATTGCGGTTGCTGAGTATCAAACTTAATGTTCTTCATAACAGGGTAGTGCTGCGAGAGGAAATCTTAGCAAGGAGGATGCTGCCTTTATTTGTGTGCAAGCACTTGATGCAGTCCCACAAAGAGGATTTATATTTGAGGTTGGTAAACATATACTAAATCAAATTTATTGAATGAAACTGATTTGATTGGTCGAATTGTTGTACAAATGTGACAAATGAAACTCCTTTAATGCATCAGCTATAGGCAACTGCTTAATGGTTACCTTTATTATCATGTTGAACCAGATGAATCAATCCTGCCTGGCATGTTTCATGCATTGGACCAGCCGTTGAGTTCTAGGTTCCTGTCTAACATATGGTCATATACACTTCTTTGAAGGTAAAACAACAAAGACGGAGTCATAGCTATGAGAAGTCATCGACAAATTGGTATATACTAAAACAAGTTGAAAGTAAACTACAAAATAGTTTGAGAATATGTAGTCGACCCATTTCAAAGACAATACTAGAGCAGTGAAATGATTTTCTTGTCCACGATAAACAACCCCTTATAATTTTATTGAACCATGTTATTTTCTTCTTCATTTTCTTGAAAACTAGGTCATCAAATGTTCTCTGCTTTTTGTGACTATAGGTGGTCAATGGAGATGAAAAGATTTCAGATTGGCAAGAGTGTATGGCTAGATTGATGGAGAAAGCTGGGCAACAGCTTCAATAATAACACCCAAACCATGCTAAAAAATGTGCCAATCATTTGATGTTTATTTGTTTTTCTTTGTTCTTGGCAGTGTTCTCATGAAATGTTTTGCCAGAGAAAAGGGCATTACAAGTGAGTTTGTTTTACACATGAACTGCATAACCATTAACCAGTAATGATTCAGAGAACATAAGTGTTAGTGCGAAATTTCTGATATGCAGAAATTTGATGCTCTCTCATGCAGAAATTTCAGCACTGCCTCCTTAATCTATTCCAATATAATATCTCAATCTGATGCTCTCTCATGGGACAATAGCACTTAAAATTCAAGTTCTCCCTTCTTTTCTATACCCTCTGTGAAATATATGCAAGATGACACCTTGATACCAACAATTTAAGTCTAGCATGGGTAGTCAATCTATTTCTCGGAGCCAACCAACAGGTGAATGCATGCCTTGGGGTAGTAGAAATATGCCTGACCATCATCCACCAATTAACAAATTGCGGCCTTGATCTGATAGCTTCCCAGGTTTCTGCGCAATCGAAGATACTAGAGTTTGCAACAATCCAGTCCATTCTAAAGAATCCCTCTCTTCCAGGTTTACCTGAAGCACTTTAACTTGAATCAGCTCCAATGCCCCCTCATATAACACTAGAATCTCTAGCATTAATGCTGCTCCCACCATCACATACAATCCCTCCATCAGGGTCAGAGTTGTCCAGCCAAAGAAACATCAGGATGCCAAATATTAAACAAGTTTGGTCGATTCATTCTCTGAAACAGATTCTTAGCTAGGAGGGATGATATCAACCGTCTGACAAAGATGGGCTGTCGTCACCCACAATTCCACCCCCCCCCCCTTTTTTTTCTCCCCAACCACAATAAAATCCCACTTTTTAAAAGAACACATAAAGAGGTAAAATGTGATTAGGATAAGTTGGACAGTAACTGTGGTCTGATGTCATTATAGGCATGACCAATTATTGGGAGCAAATATATACAATATTTTGCAATCATGAAAATAAGATTGTCATTGAACATCTCTTTCTTTGGGGAGCAGAGCAATATGGGGTTGGGATGATTCACACATCTTTATTGGTAATATAAAAAGAGGAGTTGATGTTACCTCCCTAACTCTAGAGAAAACAATATTCACTCTACAAAGCCCCCACACATGTCAGCTGTTCCATGCAGATTTGATGCACACCCTTCAACTGTTGGCATGCTTGCAGGAGCCACTTGTTTGGGCAGGTTTATATGTCAACATTGGGCTAGCAACCTTAGTTTCTTTCTGTGAAACATGACTGCTGTTGCATCTTGAATTTTTTTTTTTTTTTTTTTTTTTTTTTTTTTTTTTTTTTTTTTTTTTTAATTTTGGAGTAAAATTGACAGAGTTTGTGCAGTTTGATGTCTTGCAAAATGACAAGAAACTGCTTTTGTTAGGCAGAGTGACTAGAAATCCAGGCCATTGATCGAATGAAGGTTTTGTATAGATTATGCGCATTTTCATTGTGGAATAAGAATGAGTAGTTTAGTACAAGAAGCAAAGGAAGTTTGGAATCTCATGTAGTAGATCGGTATCCTTTTTGACTAATATTTTGTTCCAATTAGGCAATTACTGGCATTCTCTTTGAGTCTTGAATATTCTTCATTTTAATATTCTTTTGATTAACATTTTACTCACTTTTATATCATTTTTCTCTTGCAAACCATTTCATCAGAAAAAAATTTTGACCGACTAGTGTCACTCAAATAAGAGAACATTTGACAACCCAGTTACTATGAAAATGAAGAAGAAAATAACATGGTTCAAATAAATTAATAATTTTTTTTTTTGGGGGACAAGAAAATCATCCCAGCAACTGGTATTGTCTTTAAAATCAGTCTACTTCCAATTCTCAGACTATTAGTATTTCTTTACAACTTCTTGTTTTTAGAATACCAACTTGGCGTTGACTTGTTATCATAGTATTGACTCCATTTTTATCAAACTCAAATTTCATCTTCTTGCCACAAATACTCAAAAGATGTCAAGAACTAATGGCAATGGCGCCCCTAACCAATATTCTGCACAAACTAGACGTATTCCCACATCAGGAAAGGCAACAGTGCTTGTATTGGGCAGGGCCTACCTCAGGAATGCTTGGTGGAGGGGGCTACATTCGTGACACAAAATGTAGTCTTGTCCATTAAGGAGAAATTGGACCGCCTGGGTAAGCAAATATTAAATACTTCAATTTGTGCTTGGAACTTTTTGAGACCAAATTCAATTTTTTGCTTTCTAAATTGTCCTGGTTTAGTTTTTGGTTAAGTTATATATTTGGTACTCAACCTTCTGAACTTTGTTTCAAAATTGGAGCTCCTATTTTTACGAGATCTGAGAGAGGTTATGGTAGGCAATCTTATTTCCAATTTATTGAAGATATTGATTTTCAAACTCAAATCTGTAATTTGTTGCTTTTGGTGGAAAACACTCATCTCCCACTTTATTATCATTTATGTGACAAAACAGAATATTTCATGCCTTGCCATAGGTTCCGCATCATCAAAGTGACTTTTGGTTTCATGAACTCTATTTGTAACATTAGTATTTTTAAACCATTGGATAATAATAAGAGCCTTTTTTTTTGGAACATCTCAAAGTATAAGGATGATCTTGAAACAAAGATGAAAGGTTCATTACCAAATATGCCACAAAGTTAACAATAACAGCAGCAACATTCACAGTGAGTTGAAACTGAATGAACTTCTAGATGTTTTTGTGGACACATCTTCCCATTAATTATTGTGGAATCAATAAATATTGACACTACTATATGGATAAGCACTTGATTTTTTTTCTAAACCATTTTGTGGGCAAAATGCTAAATTTCTAAACCACAAGTGTCAAGTGGGAAAAATGTCAAAGTGTAATGGTGTCATATTTTTCTCAAGCACGTGATCACTTAGCCTCTATATTTTGACAACAAAGTTTGATGAACATCCACATTAGCAGGTCTTATGTGGGTAAAATGTATTTTTGTCAAAATCACATATTAGAAAAAAGAAAAGCGTAGTTTCTCCTAATTTTTCATTATTAATATAAGTCACATTTAGTTTATTTATTTTATATTTTATTTAATCCAATCTTTATATTTTAGTTTCTCCCAATGTGTGTGTGTTTGTTTCTCAAAAATGAAAATGGGTAATTGTCCCACATTATTTAAGAGAATGTGTTATGTGTAATATAACTTGTCCCACCCTCCCTTAAAAGTTACCATAGCTTTTGAGCGGAGTTGTGGTGTGCTTTTGTGTTAGAATCTCTTTCCCTCTCCCTTGTGTGTGTGTGTTTGTTTCTCAAAAAAAAAAAAAAAAAAAAGTCTCACAGCAAATAGGAATCCACAAACCAAGGAACATAGTTGTGAGGCACTTATTGCATGCAACAAATGCATTAGATACCTTATTATAATGATGGGGCATTGATAAGTAACTTCATACTTTTTGTAGGAGAAAAAAAAAATGAATAGTAACTTATATGAATGTATGAAATAGTTGTTTTTATACCAAGAGTTTTGTAGTTCAATTAGCACCTCCTAATGTTTCTAACAGAAATATTCAAGATTCAAATCATCTCTCTCCATTATTGTAAGTTGTAACTATTGCATTATGAAAAATAAAAAATAAATAAATTGTGGATCAAATTAAATTAACATAAGTTGTCAAAGTTTTCAAGTTTAACTCATATATCCATGTGTTCAACCACAAAATTTTCATGAATATGAATATGGCATCATAAAGAGAGTATACTAAAATTATATTAACAAAAAATTAAAAAATTAAAAAAATAATGTCACGTCTCAATTGATATCAATTCTACTATATTGATTGGGATGATGGAAAAGTTGAAAGATAAAAAATGATAGAAAAATTTTTTTTTTCCACCATTTGTGTTCGGTAATAGTGATGGAAAAGCAAAAGGATATATATTAAATTATTATCTAATGTGGGGTCCAATAATTTATGGGTCCGGCCCACACGCTTATGGGAAGCCCACCGGTCTTAAACTGAAGGAGGCCAGGGCCCAAGCTCGAAACTAGGAAACATAAAAATAGCCCGAAGACATAGCCGAGGACGGTTTCGTCCTCGGCAGGCCCAAAACCTCAGGGATAGGAATGGAACACGAGTAAGCTAGAAAGATCAGAAAATATCCTGGGGAAGTTGTCTTTAATGCCCTTCCCTGACATGACACTGCCCCTAACAGAGCCGAGATCTTAGGCTTTATGGATCATCTACAGTAATTTTGGGATTAGATTGATGGGACAGATATCTGTCCTGGAAAGATCGACCCTACACGTGGACGGGGGACAACAAACGTAGGCTAGTATAAAAGGAAAGGTAAACTAATAAGGAAGGGGGTCTCCCATCTAGCTTCTGAAAAAGACTTGATGAAAGAGAATGCCTGGAGAATACACGCCGGACACCACCTAAAAACCCGCCGACGGGTAACCGAGGACAACACCATCGCTCCTCGGACATGATCCGAGGAGCCAAATCCTCCTAGACACAAGATTGAAGGGCCTGAATATCCAGCCCAAAGCTTTATCTCATGTTGGTTCACCTAAAGTCCGGCCCGAAATGTCCCCCTGTGATCCAACGCTGGCCTTTTAATCCCACTCTCTACAAATATTATTGTGAGGGACTTTCCGTGTGCGAGCCCAACATCGTTGTTGGGCCGTTAAAGATTTTGTGTCCTTACAATTATTATTATTATTATGCACTTATTTTAGTTTGAAAACTAGAAAACAAGTACTACATTTTCATAAAAGATTTAATTCAAAAATTTATATTCCACGTTTACATCATTGTAGAGCATTTGTGGATTCAAAAAAAAAAAAAAAAACCAATTATTGAGATTTTAAGGTGTAATTTGTCACCATTGTAATTGATTATAACCTTATTTCTAAGCCTTCGTTTGTGAGTTCACAAGAAATGATCATAAAGGAATGGAATGGACTTAAACTCCTAAACAAGTGAATAGATTCTATCAATTAAAACTCTCAAATAAATGAAGAAAAAGAACAATATAAATTTTTTATTTATATTCCTTTTCATTCATTATTTTCTCTGCTTCCAAATTAGCTGCAACTCCTGTAATTCATCAAAGCAACTGTAGGCTGAGAACTACTACTATAATAGCATGACAATCATCTGTAAACTGGCGCCTTTTTTGGATTCATATTGTGTTACCACAAAATTGTCACCAATTAATTGGATAATCAAATTATTCAAATCACATATATTATTACCAAAAAAAAAATATATATATATATCAGTTTGTTTTCTACTACTTCTTAGTGTAAAAGAAGATGCAGGAGCCTTATCTTATGGTGCACACCCACACACACTCTGTCTCTCTCCTTGGCGGCTTTCCTCTTAAAATCCACAATTGGAGCTTGCTAGTGCTGACATCCTAACTAATCCACATCCAAGAGAGAGAGTTGGACTAATTTCTACAAAGCTTGAATTCCCTTCTCGTTTCGAGGGTCTCTCTCTCTTTGCGAATTTTCATTCTGATTATTTGTTATAGCATTAGCAACATATTTTATATCTCATTTTCCATTTCAAAAAAAAAAAATTATGATGGGTGATAAGAATAGCTATTGTGGGATGTGATGACTGATTAGAAAGAATAAGAAAAAAGAATTTTGATGGCCTTGTTTGAATAGTTAAGCTAATTACTAACTGGGTGTTTTAATCTTTCAATTTTGTACAAACCCATTTGCAATCTGTGGTTGCATAGTAAACACCAACTCCAAATCTTCAACTCCACAGCATAAACCAAGGAGTTGTGGGCACATATATTAGTACGCTGAAAACAAAAAATTAGGCTGTCAAACTTGAAAAGTAGATTAGTACCGCCTATTTAGGATTAGATTGTAAGCCATCTTATTGTTTATTTTTCCTCCTATTTTCAAGTTCCACCTAAGTTACCTACTTATTTTATTTAATTTTTGTTTATTTTCTCAACTATTTACGAGTCCTACAGCCCCCCCCCCCCCCCTCCCCCCAAAAATTTTTAAAACCTCTATAATAGTAGGAAGAAATAGGTATCATACCTTCTCATTTAAGAGCTGCCCCCTATGAGAAAAGCTTGGCCCTTCCTCCAATACGTCAGCCATAAAAATTCCCCACCCCAAATCCCTACTTTTCATAATTTGACTTTTCCTTTCCTCCTCTAAAACATGTCAACCATATCCCACACTTTTTTTCTTGAGTGAGACCAGATCCCATAGCTATTCAAGGACCTATGTTGTACTGGTGTGGGAATTATCATTAGAGATTAGAGAGGCCGTGAGGGTATAGTATTAGACTATTAGTAGGAACTAGTGCTAGGCAGAAAATTCGAGATAATTTTTGAGCTAATGGGCATCCTGTTGATTAAGTCCACACTCTCCTATCCATGTGCAGGTCCTGGAGTTTTAGTATAGTCCCTTGTTAAGTTTGTTAATAGGGTAGCCAAGCTATTAGCTTCTTATGCTAGGTAGGCAACGAGGATAGTATTAGATGGATAGAAGTAATTCCTCCGTTTTCAGCTGCTCTAGATGCTGATGTACTTGTTACTTTGCCTAATGTACTTCTTTCTTATTGATCTTTTAGTTCGATTCCTAATTATTTATCTTATGATTTATGATCTTCTTCTCTAATTCAATTTCTATTTGTGGGTTCTAGTTAGCTTAACTGATAAAGTCTTTGATGGTTGTATAAAAAATCTGAGTTTCAATCCCCGCCTACACCAAATATTAGTTAGTGTTTTGGTCTGATGATAAAAAGCTATCATCAAGAGCAGATGTCATAGGTTGAAACTTTCTATAAAAAATAAAAATTGTTCAATTTCTATTTAGTTGAGAGATATGAAATTGATTTTGAATTTATGGTTGACCAAAATAGTCTAATTTGGTTGAATTTAATTGCTATTTATTTTATGGTTGCTTATAGTGGCTTTGTTATATTTAATTTCTATGAATATTATTTCTTGTAAATGTATTCTAGTTCTTGTTAGATTTAATGTTTTTTTTTTCTTTCTAAAACTAATCTAGGAAGACATGTATGTATGTATGAATATATATATGTCTTATTGTATTTT
Organism: Quercus robur; assembly: GCF_932294415.1. NCBI lineage: Eukaryota > Viridiplantae > Streptophyta > Magnoliopsida > Fagales > Fagaceae > Quercus > Quercus robur. Next base: position 6,324,346 of record NC_065538.1, read on the forward strand.
TCTTGAATTGCAAATCAATATGATAGTGTTACATCTCAAATTAACATCACTTCAGCTCTTTTTGTATGGGATGATAATAAAATTTGTAAGGATAAAAAATGATAAAATGATTAAAAGAGATTTTAATTTTCCATCATAAATATTTGGTAAATGGTGGAAAGATAAGATAGAAATTATATTATTATTGTTATTATTATTATTATTATGAACTTATTGTAGTTTGAAACAATGGGGTAATGAGAATAATTTTTTAGTTTTGTTGCTCAAGTCATTTTCTCCCCGATTTGAAAGGAACAAAAATAACTGGGTGAAAAATTCTACCCACCCTATTTCCTACTCTCCATTTTCTCCCATAATAAATGATAGAAAATCATAGTTTCCTATCATTTTTATTCTTCTTTTCATCCCTGCACTTAGTGTAGTTTGAAACAATGGGGGTAATGAGAAGAATTTTTTAATTTCATTGCTCCAAGTCATTTTCTCCCCAATTTGAAAGGAACAGTCATTTTCTCCCCAATTTGAAATGAACAAAAATGATAGTCTGGATGAAAATCCTATTTTATTCTCTCCATTTTCTCCCTGAATAAATGATAGAAAATCATAGTTTCCTATTCCTTTTTCATCTCCTCCCTTTACACCTCAACCAAGCACATCATTCCAGTTCCACAAAACTGGTCTAAAAGAATGAACTCCAATTCTCTGTGCCTTTGTTTGACAACCCAGAAAATGCTAATTCACTTAAATTTGACAGGGTCGTTCAGTCGTTTCACAAATCACAAGTATGACCCAAAAAGAAAAAGTTGCTACCAGCCAAACTGGTGGATTGTCACCAATACATCCGGCATCTATTGCACGACAAAAATAAGGCCTCAGCAATCAAATGACTAGCATCATAGGTCCTACTCGACTAGGCTACTCCTACGTCCCATTGAGTATACCTTTGCCCTTTGTCCCCCAAACGATTAGTTAGATTCAACTGGCCGGTGAATCTTTCTTATCCTTTTTTTTTTTTTAATAATAAAAAACAATCTTCTGAGTTTAAATTCTCATATATCTATGACTATAACTAATTCCATTTTTATTATTCACCAATGAATTTTTCCAGGGCATGTTTATTTCGAATGTTAAGTACAGTCTACAGAAAACTGTTACCACTTTACGAAACAGGACCATAGTCCACTCTTCATGCATCACACCGGACTCAGCTTAGTAGCTTACACATTCTTGGAGCTTGACCAAATGGCTCAAGTGAGAATCAAAGCCTTTCTTCCTATTTTCATAATAACAAAATGAACTCGATCGGGATCAGGCCATCTATGACCCTAGAATAGCAAGCTACACTGGGAATTCAAATGATGGCTTCTGTCTATAACGGGATTATTAAAAAAAAGTAAACTTTTCAAGGATAATACATGATAGGACAACAAATAGCAACTAAGATACGTTAAACAAAGGCAACACAGTCTACAAAAACACGATCCTTCACAAGTCACCAACTCCACGTAGAAGAACTAGATGGAACCATAACTTAAATCCTATTCCTTGCAAAAAATTTAACAGGCATCTTTAAGTTTCTGTTGTCCTAGACACTACAAAGTGAAAGCAACCTGGACAAGAGGAGACCTAGTTTAAACTGCTGCAATCTCTATGTTAGTTGCTGCCAATGCAGGTGTAAAGTTGTATTCCTCTTTCCTCCTTGGGTGAGTGTATGGTAACCAGATCAGGCAAGGGTGTTATGGGGCCTACCTTGCCCTTAGGATCCCAATCGAGCATTATCTTCATCTTGATACCAAGAACACCCTGCAACAAATTTTAAATGCAAAAACATTAATAAAAAGATAACTTTTCATACCAAGGCAGGTTGTTGATATGCTAATTGCATTTATCCAATTCTGAAATGAGTTTTTCAAGGAGTAACTAAGCTAACCTGTCTAAGAAGCACATGCCTCACAGCAGAGTCAATATATTCATTGACAGGCTGGCCAGAGGATATCATGTAACCATCCTTGAACTTCATAATAGCTTTGGCACGCTGAGCCCTGAACTTACCACAAATTATAACCTGGATATAGTGACAAAAAGGACACTCTTATGTAAAGAAAACAGAGCAAAAAAAAAAAGCTCATTTAACAGTCAATGGAGGCCAAAAGCTTCCTTTACATACCTCGCATCCTTTTGCTCCACTCTCCATAACAAATCTAAGAACACCATAGCAAGCCCTAAAAACAAGGAGGTTGAAGCCGATTCAATAGAAGTATAAAAACCGAAAGGAAAAAAAAATACAGCATAAATCTACAACAAATATTAGTCCTAAGACATCTTTAAAAATTATCACTGGACATGGATAAAAATAAAGACGATAACAAACTGATTGGACAATTATATATACTGTGCATGTGCGGATAGCTCAATAATGTGTGCATGCATTTTGCCAAACATGAATGCAGAAACCATCATAAGCAGATTTTTTTTTTTTTTTTTTTTTTTTGCCAATCCTGATTTGTCCCAGTGATAGCTGTATAGAAGACTTCCCAGCTGATTTTCTCACAATAAGTCTAAGGTTTTAATACTTCTGAGCTGTTTTCACCTTTTCCAACACTTCATTACAAATTCTATACATATAATAGGACACATGCAAACCTGTGTAACTGCCACAGAGAGAGAGTCACACTGATTCATGAAGAAATAGATGGAATCAAATTCAGATACACATTTTTTTTTTTTGATTGGTTCGAATTCAGATACACTAAAATTTAGGAGTTCCCGAACTCCAAGAACTAAAGAACAGTTCAAAAAGACTAACAAAACTCCAAATTTTAAATGTAAGCACTGTTGAGGGCTCCTCTGAACCAATTAATTTTGGGAAAGGGAGTATATCACTATAATCAATGCTAACCACAAGAGAGACATTAGGTGAGGCCTTGTTTAGCAAATCATGATTCTTCTATAAAATCTCAGAAACAAAGCAAAATGGCAACTCAATGAACATGCTAAATTGAAATTCAAAGGTTTAAATACCACTTTTATTGTATTTTTTACAACTTTCACCTAAACCATGAGAGAATGATGTTTACATGTCAGTGTGTGTGAGCGCGCGAGAGAGAGAGAGAGAGAGAGAATCACACTAATTCAGGAGGCAATAGATACCCTGAAGTTCACAGAAAATACAATTTAGGAGTTACCAAACTCCAAGAACTAAAGAACAGTTCAAAGAGACTAACAAAACTCCAAATTTTAAATGTAAGCATTGTTGTCCTCTTAACCAAATATTTTTGGGAAAGGGAGTATATCAGTATAATCAATGCTAACCACAAGGGGGACATTAGGTGATGCCTTTTTTGGCAAATCATGATTCTTCTATAAGAAATATTCTATAAAATCTCAGAAACAAAGAAGCAAAATGGCAACTCAATGAACATGCTAAATTGATATTCAACAGCTTAGATACTGCTGAGAAGTCTTGAGTTTTCTCAATACCTCTTTATTTTATTTTTTTACAAGTTTCACCTAAACCATGAGAGAATGAAGGTGTACATGTCAGAGTGTGTGCGTGCGCATGTGCGAGAGAGAGAGAGAGAGAGAGAGAGAGAGAGAGAGAATCACACTAGTTCATGAGGCAGTAGATACCCTGAAGTTCAGAGAATACAATTTAGGAGTTCCCGAACTCCAAGAACTAAAGAACAGTTCAAAGAGACTAACAAAACTCCCAATATTAAATGTAAGCATTGTTGAAGGATCCCCTAAACCCATTATTTTTGGGAAAGGGAGAAATATATCAGTATAATCAATGCTAACCACAAGGCAGAGATTCTGTGAAGCGTTGTTCAGCATATCATAATTCTATTACAAACATTCTATAAAATCTAAGAAACAAAGCAAAATGGCAACTCAATGAACATGCTAAATTGCCATTCAAAGGTTAAAATTACTTCTGCGCAGTCTCGACCTTCTCAATACTTCTTTTTAATAAGTTTTACACCTAAACCATGAGAGCATGAAGGTGTAAGAGTTTGTGTGTGTGTGAGAGTGAGAGAGAAAGAGAGAGAGAGAGAGAGAGAGATTCATATTGGTTCATGAAGTAATTGAGGCACTACGTTCCACAGATAATGACTGGAGTAAAAATGAAATATTGGAGCTTGCAAACTCCAAGCACTAACTAACAATTCAAGGATCTTACAAACTCCAAAATTCAATGTAAGCATTGTTGATGGTCCTCTAAACCCATAACTATCGGAGAAGGGAGAAGTATAGTCAATACTGACTACATGAGATACATTGCAAAATAATGTTGGACAAACCACGGTTTCTAACAGGAAGGTTCTTACAAATCCATTTCAATCCCAATAAAGTATGTCATGACCACACAGTCATGCAGCAAAATTAAAAAGACAAGAGTAGGTCCAAATAGCTAAATAATGGATATTGTATGGATCTACAAGAACAAAAATGATTAGAATCGTCAACATAGATTTGGTCCCAAGACATTTTTAAGAATTAGAAATGGATAAATATAGAAAACAGGTAGGATAATGATATACCAACATATGTATGTTTGTGCATGATCAATAATGCAATAATATGTTTGTGTATTTTACCAAGCAGTACATGAATGCATAAACCATCCTATCCCAATCCTTTTGTTTTGGGCCAATCCCAATATATCCCAGAGACAGCTGTAAAGAACTCTTTTTTGATAAGTAGCTGTAAAGAAGACTTCCCAGCTGGTTCTCACTATAAGTTCAGGATTAAATACTTCTGAGCCACTCTGACTTTTTTCAAAACTTCATACACATAATAGTCAGGGCAGATGCAAGTATGTGTATGTGTGCCACAGAGAGAGAGAGAGAGAGAGTTACACTGATCCAAGAGGCAATAGATACCCTGAAGTTCAGCGACTTTAAAATTTAGCAGTTCCCGAACTCCAAGAACTAAAGAACAGTTCAAAGAGACTAACAAAACTCCAAATATTAAATGTAAGCATTTTTCAGGTTCAGGGACCCTCTTAACCCATCATTTTTGGGAAATGGAGTAGTATATCAGTATAATCAATGCTAACCACAAGGGAGACATTTCTAAAGCAGAGTTTGGCAAATCATGATTCTTATATTACAAATATTCTATAAAAATCTCAAAAACAAAGAAGAACCAATATGGCAACTCAATGAACATGCTAAAATTCAATTTTACTAAGTAGAAGATATACCTCCGGACAGCAAGCCCTCCTAGAAGCTTGTAACGCAGAGACTCTGCCTGAGCAATGGCACAGAGCCCTCTGTTGTTCACTTTCTCAGCATAAAGGTCAACGCTGTTCTCGGGAAACTTGAAACGCTTCTGAATAAGAGATGTGAGTTCCCTAATTCTTCTTCCCTTCTCACCTAAGCCCATCAATTAGAAGCACAATCAGAAAACTTAACTTCCAAACTCCTACCCAGATAGAAATCAACCCCATGTACAAAGCTACAACAAGTACAATCTTTCCCTTCAAATTTCTTCACAACCAGATGCAGATTATGGGCACACAGAATTGTCATATGTTTCTTGGAAACAAAGAACACAAGTCAATGAGCTGAAATTTCATAGTTCACCTAATTGAGTAAAACATAGTATTAGTTACATCAACCAAATAACTCTCATTACCACACAAAAAGTTGATTACTTTGCTTTCTTCACATTTTCTCATCAAACAAAACCACAGAACCCTAGACCATTTTCATTATTCTTCCATTTCTAAAAATTGAACAGTCACCCATTGAAGCCAAACAATTACATTACACCAGACTCCTCATTCACCACCATTTCCTGCATTAAGCTCATTGATTCCTCATTCAGCTCCGCGTAGAACACTCCATCAGCCACAAACTATAATAACAATTCAATCAAAAACCAATTAATAACAAAATAACAGTCTGTTTGGAAGCCGAGAAAACGCAGGAAAAAAAAAGATAGAAAATTTTTCGTACCTTTCGTTTTTTGCTCATTTGAGTCGCCATGTTGTTGTTGAGAGAAAATGGATCGAAAAAACGATTCTTTGTGTTTTGTGGGTTTTGCCGTTTTGGTTTTTTTGAGAGAGAGCCTAAAAATGAAAAGAGATAAAAGTGAGAAGAGTTTTATGGTTTTGTGTTGTATTAGTAGTACTGAGGAATCATGATCGGACGGTCAGTGGCTGAGGGTTGCCTTTTTTTAACAGTTGTGATTAAAAGTGTCTTATTTTGCTATTTTTTATTATGTGAATTTATCTATTGTTGTGAGGGTAGAATTGGATTTGCAAACATATGAATACATGACTAATAAACAATGCCTAATAAATTTGTATGATATAAAATTAGAAATGGAAAACCTTGTGTTTTACTTTTTAGTGTAAAATCATTAATATTTTATTATAGAAAAATTACATGTATATTTTTAAAAAGAATTATATTGATATTTGGTAACCGACACAGATACGTGGGTGGTAATAATTGGTAGGATACATACTAGTCACTAGCTTGTGCGATGCACAGGAGAATTAAAGAAATGAATGGCGTCTGTGTCTATTTAATTATCAATCATATATCTGTTATAGCAAATAAGGTGATTTATAAATTTCAACCAGTTTGTTTTGTAACACCTTTTTTTTTTTTTTTTTTTTTTTTGAGATACCAAATAGAATGACTTTTTTTTCAGAAGTAAAAAACCATGTTCAAAGGTAAAGACCTGGGCACACAGCTCAGGCTAGTTTGTTAGCCATACAAATTATGAAGAAAAAACATACAAGGCTTCCCTTTAAACTAACAAAACAACGAAGACCCTTCTGCACCATAATCATGTTTGCTTGAGTGGCCGAGAGCATCTGATATGTCACCAGCAATGCTAGAGCTACATCCAAAATGACTTTAGGTTGTGTCTGAACTTTCTCAAAGTATACTTTGTTTCTTGCATTCCAAATTGCCCAAGTCGTTGTGGCCCACAGTTCCAGCTCCTTCTTTGTTTTGTAACACCTAATTTACTATAATTAGTAAAAATCTTAACTTAAGAAGATTAATAGAAAGTAGGAACACATTGATATCAATTTAGTTATTAAAAAAAAAGTCTCAAATGATGGCAATTATAAAACAACATTCTTCTCAAGGAGTTTATAATCAGACATATCTATCGTAGAAGCAAGCATATATGATGTCTTAAATAAAATTGATAGCCTTCTTCGTGGACATATAATGCCCCAGATTTTTGGGTTTTACATGTTGCCAAAAAAATAAACATTCTTAAGGTATATTACAGAGACAAATCATTATGATCTTTTGCAATTCTTAAAAAAATTTGTAATCTTTAGAATTCTTTTTATTTTAGTAAAGCAGGCAGAAGAGAAAGAGAAATCCTCGGATTTAACGATGGAGATGAGAAAAGTTAAAAAAAAAAATCATAGAAGAAGAAGAAGAAGAAGAAGAAGAAGAAGAAGGAGTACTGTAATCTCATACGAGAATTCGGCTGTCAAAACAATCCACAGGCTGCGAAAGAGGGTGAGAATGGCCACTAGTGATCTCCCAATACATCTAGTGTTAGAAATATTTCATCTCTTTCCGCAAATTTCTTTGTACCCCACTCGTTTTCTTTTTTGTATTTTCTTATCGACAACAGCTCCGCCGACACAACTAATGCCTCACATTAAACTTGTAAGAAATTACAATTAACAGTAACAGTTAACAAATATAACAACCACTTCTCTCTCTCTCTCTCTCTCTCTCTCTCTCTCAAACAGAGATATACAGTGAGTATACCGTTAACTCTGAGTTCTCTCTAGTTGCTAATCGACAGTGAAGGTTTCCTCATCCACCAGGTAATGTTAAAAAAAAAAAATTATATTGATAATTGGTAACCGACACGGATACGTCGGTGGTAATAGTCGGTGGCTTTGACTATATATACATATAACATGCAAGAGGATGACAATCTCTTAAAAAAATTGTAATCTTTAGAATTCTTTTTATTTTAGTAAAGTAGGCAGAAGAGAAAGAGAAATCCTTCGATTTAACGATGGAGATGAGAAAAGTAAAAAAACATCATAGAAGAAGAAGAAGAAGAAGAAGGAGTAGTTTATTCTCATACGAGAATTCGGATGTCAAAACAATTCACAAGCCGCAAAAGAAGATGAGGACGGCCACTGATGATCTCCCAATAGATCTAGTGTTAAAAATATTGCATCTCTTTTCACAACTTTCTTTGTACCCCACTCGTTCTCTTTTCTGTATTTTCTTATCGACAATAGCTCCGTCGACACAACTAATACCTCACATTAAACTTGTAAGAAATTACAATTAACAGTAACATTTAACAAATATAACAACCACTTCTCTCTCTCTCTCTCTCTCTCTCTCTCTCTCTCTCTCTCTCTCTCTCTCTCTCTCTCTCTCTCTCTCTCTCTCTCTCTCTCAAACAGAGATATATAGTGAGTATACAATTAACTCTGAGTTCTCTCTAGTCACTAATTGACGATGAAGGTTTCCTCATCCACTAGGTAATGTTAAAAAAAAAAATTATATTGATGATTGGTAACTGACACGGATACATCGATGGTAATAGTCGGTGGCTTTGGCTATATATACATATAAACATATAAGAGGATGACAATCTCTTAAAAAACAAATTGTAATCTTTAGAATTCTTTTTATTTTAGTAAAGCAAGTAGAAGAGAAAGAGAAATCCTCCGATTTAATGATGGAGATGAGAAAAGTAAAAAAAAACATCATAGAAGAAGAAGAAAAAGAAGAAGGAGTAGTTTAATCTCATACGAGAATTCGGCTGTCAGAACAATTCACAAGCCGCAAAAGAAGATGAGGACGACCACTGATGATCTCCCAATAGATCGAGTGTTAGAAATATTGCATCGGCTAGACCAGAAATCCACGACGCCATGCAAGTCTGTGTCAAAGGAATGGTGCTTCGTTATCACTAATCCTTTTTTCCCTTGATGCTTTGTTAACAATTGGTAAATTCATATTTTATTTCCAAATATTCAATTGGTAGATTCAAAATTCAAGCACGAGTGGGACAAACCTGTCATCTCATCAGTGTCACTATCATTATAACAATTAAAAAACTGAAACCCCAAAAGCGACTGAGATATTCATTCCTCTCTCTCTCTCTCTCTCTCTCACACTCACAAACAGAGCTATACAGTGAGTATACCGTCAACTCTATGTTCTCTCTAGTCGCTAATCTACGGTGAAGGTTTCCTCATCCATCAGGTAATATTAAAAAAAAAAAATTATATTGATATTTGGTAACCGACATGGCTATGTCGGTGGTAATAGTCGTGGCTTTGGCTATATATACATATAAGAGGATGTCAATCTCCTAAAAAAAAATTGTAACCTTTAGACTTCTTTTTATTTAGTAAGGCAGGTAAAAGAGAGAGAAATCCTCTGATTTAACGATGAAGATGAGAAAAGTAAATAAAACATCATAGAAGAAGAAGAAGAAGGAGTTGTGTAATCTTATACAAGAATTTGAATGTCAGGACAATCCACAAGCCGCGAAAGAGGATGAGGACAACCATTGATGATCTCCTAATAGATCTAGTGTTAGAAATATTCCATCGGTTGGATCTGAAATCCGTGACGCGATGCAAGTCCATGTCAAATGAGTGGTGCTCTATTATCACTAATCCTTGTTTCGCTCGATGCTTTGTTAACAATTGGTAAATTCATATTTTATTTCCAAATATTCAATTTGTAGATTCACAATTCAAACCCGAGTGGGACAAACCTATCATCTCATCAGTGTCACTCACTATCATCATAATGATTAAAAATCTGAAACTTTAAAAGCGGCAAAGATATTCATTCCTCTCTCTCTCTCTCTCTCTCTCTCTCTCTCTCTCTCAAACAAAGCTATACAGTGAGTATACCGTCAACTCTGAGTTCTCTCAAGTCGCTAATCGACGATGAAGGTTTCCTTATCCACCAGGTAATATTAAAAAAAAAAATTATATTGATATTTGATAACCGAAACGGATACGTCGTTGGTAATAGTCGGTGGCTTTGGCTACATATACATATAAGAGGATGACAATCTCTTTAAAAAAAAAATTGTAATGTTTAGAATTCTTTTTATTTTAGTAAAGCAAGTAGAAGAGAAAGAGAAATCCTTCGATTTAACGATGGAGATGAGAAAAGTAAAAAAAACATCATAAAAGAAGAAGAAGAAGGAGATTACACATACGAGAATTTGGATGTCAGAACAATCCACAATCCACGAAAGAGGGTGAGGACGGCCACTAATGATCTCCCAATAGATCTAGTGTTAGAAATATTGCATCAGCTAGATTTGAAGTCCGCGACGCAATGCAAGTCTGTATTAAAGGAAAGGTGCTCTGTTATCGCTGATCCTATTTTCGCTAGATGCTTTGTTAACAATTGGTAAATTCATATTTTATTTCCAAATATTCAATTGATAGATTCAAAATTCAAACCCAAGTTGGTCAAACCTATCATCTCATCGATGTCACTATCGTCATAACGATTAAAAAAATGAAACCCTAACAGCGGCTGAGAAATTCATTCCCCTCCATCTCTCTTTCTCTCTCTCAAACAGAGCAATACAATGGGTATACTGTTAACTTTGAGTTCTCTCTAGTCGCTAATCGACGGTGAAGGTTTCCTCATCCACCAAGTTATATTTAAAAAAAATATAATTATATTGATATCTGGTAACCGACACGGATACGTTGATGGTAATAGTCAGTGGCTTTGTCTATATATACATATAAGAGGATGACAATCTCTTAAAAAAATTTGTAATATTTAGAATTCTATTTATTTTAGTAAAGCATGCAAAAGAGAAAGAGAAATCCTCCAATTTAACGATGGAGATGAGAAAAGTAAAAAAACATCATAGAAGAAGAAGAAGAAGAAGGAGTAGTGTAATCTCATAAGAGAATTCAGATATCAGAACAATACACAAGCCACGAAAGAGGGTGAGGACGGCCACTAATGATCTCCCAATAGATCTAATGTTAGAAATATTGCATTGGCTGGATTTGAAGTCCGCGACACGATGCAAATATGTATCAAAGGAATGGCACTCTGTTATTACTGATCCTTTTTCCGCTAGATGCTTTGTTAACAATTGGTAAATTCATATTTCCTTTCCAAATATTCAATTGGTAGATTCAAAATTATAACTCGAGTGGGACGAACCCATCATCTCATCAGTGTCACTATGATCATAACAATTAAAAAACTAAAACCTTAAAAGCAGCTGAGACATTCATTCCTCTCCCTCTCTATCTCTCTCTCTTACACTCTCTCCCACTCTCTCTCAAATAGAGCTATACAATGAGTATACCGTCAAGTCTGATTCTTTCTAGTCGCTAATCGATGGTGAAGGTTTCCTCATCCATCGGATAATATTAAAAAAAAATTATATTGATATTTTGTAACTAACACGGATACGTCGGTAGTAACAGTCGGTGGCTTTGGCTATATATACCTATAAGAGGATGACAGTCTTTTTAAAAAAAAAAAAGTCTTAATCTTTGGAATTCCTTTTACTTCAGTAAAGCAGCAGAACAGAAAGTGAAATCCTTCGATTTAACGATGGGGATGAGAAAAGTAAAAAAACATCATAGAAGAAGAAGAATAAGGAGTAGTGTAATCTCATACGAGAATTCGGATGTCAGGACAATCCATAAGTCGCAAAAGAGCATGAGGATGGCCATTGATGATCTCCCAATAGATCTAGTGTTAGAAATATTACGTCGGCTGGATTTGAAATCCACGACGTAATACAAGTCTATGTCAAAGGAATGGTGCACGGTTATCACTGATCCTTTTTTTGCTTGATGCTTTGTTAACAATTGGTAAATTCATATTTTATTTCCAAATATTCAATTGGTAGTTTCAAAATTCAAACCCAAGTTGGTCAAACCTATCATCTCATCGATGTCACTATCATCATAACGATTAAAAAACTAAAACCCTAACAGCGGCTGAGAAATTCATTCCTCTCTCTCTCTCTCTCTCTCTCTCTCAAACAGAGTTATACAGTGAGTATACCGTCAACTCTGAGTTCTCTTTAGTCTCTAATCGACGGTGAAGGTTTCCTCAACCATCAGGTAATATTAAAAAAAAAAAATTATATTGGTATTTGGTAACCGACACGGATATGTCAGTGGTAATAGTCGATGGCTTTGGCTATATATACATATAAGAGGATGACAATCTCTTAAAAAAAATTGTAATCTTTAAAATTATTTTTATTTTAGTAAAGCAGATAGAAGAGAAAGAGAAATCCTTTGATTTAACGATAGGGAGGAGAAAAGTAAAAAAACATCATAGAAGAAGAAGGAGTAGTGTAATCCCAAACAAGAATTCGGATCTTAGAACATTTAACAAGCCGTAAAAGAGGATGAGGTCGGCCAATGATGATCTCCCAATAGATTTAGTGTTAGAAATATTGCATTGGTTGGATCTGAAATCCGCAACGCCATGTAAGTCTGTGTTAAAGGAATGGTGCTTTGTTATCACTAATCCTTTTTTTGCTCGATACTTTGTTAACAATTGCTAAATTCATATTTTATTTCCAAATATTCAATTGGTAGATTCAAAATTCAATCACGAGTGGGACAAACCTATCATCTCATCAGCGGCGCTATGCTGAGATATTCATTCCTCTCTCTCTCTCTCTCTCTCTCTCTCTCTCTCTCTCTCTCTCTCTCTCTCTCTCTCTCTCTCTCTCTCTCTCTCTCTCTCTCTCTCTCTCTCTCTCTCTCTCTCTCAAATAGAGCTATATAGTGAGTATACCGTCAACCTTGAGTTCGCTCTAGTCAATAATCAATTGTGAAGGTTTCCTCATCCACCAGGTAATATTAAAAAAAAAAAAAAATTTATATTGATATTTGGTAACCGACACGAATATGTCGGTGGTAATAGTTGGCGGCTTTAGCTATATATACATATAAGCTGATCACAGTCTCTTAAAAAAAATTGTAATCTTTAGAATTCATTTTATTTCAGTAAAGCAGTCAGAAGAGAGAGAAATCCTTCGATTTAACGATGGAGATGAGAAAAGTAAAAAAACATCATAGAAGAAGAAGAAGAAGGAGTAGTGTAATCTCAAACGAGAATTTGAATGTCAGAACAACCCACGAGTTGTGAAAGAGGATAAGGATGGCCACTGATAATCTCCTAATAGATCTAGTCTTAGAAATATTTAATCGGCTGGATCTGAAATCTGCAACACAATGCAAGTTAATGTCAAAGGAATGGCGCTCTGTTATTACTGATCCTTTTTTCACTAGATGTTTTGTTGACAATTGTTAAATTCATATTTTCTTTCCAAATATTCAATTGGTAGATTCAAAATTCATCCCCGAGTAGGACGAACCCATCATCTCATCAGTGTCACTATGATCATAACAATTAAAAAACTAAAACCCTAAAAGCGACTGAGATATACATTCCTCTCCCTCTCTCCCTCTCTCTCTCTCACTCTCTATCAAACAGAGCTATACAGTGAGTATACCGCCAACTATGAGTTCTCTCTAGTTGCTAATCGACGGGGAACATTTTTGCATCCACCAGGTAATATTAAAAAAAAAAAAATTATATTGATAATTGGTAACTGACTCGGGAATGTCGGTGGTAATAGTCGGTGGCTTTGGCTATATATACATATAAAAGGATGACAATCTCTGAAAAAAAAAAAATTTAATCTTTAGAATTCTTTTTATTTTAGTAAAGCAAGTAGAAGGGAAAGAGAAATCCTTTGATTCAACAACGGAGATGAGAAAAGTAAAAAAACATCATAGAAGAAGAAGAAGAAGAAGGAGTAGTGTAATCTCAAATGAGAATTCGGATGTCAGAACAATTCACATGCCGCAAAAAAGGATGAGGCCAGCCACCGATGATCTCCTAATAGATCTAGTGTTAGAAATATTGTATCGGTTGGATCTGAAATCTGCAACATCATGTAAGTCTGTGTCAAAGGAATGGTGCTTTGTTATCACTAACCCTTTTTTCACTCGATGCTTTGTTTACCATTGGTAAATTCATATTTTATTTCCAAATATTCAATTGGTAGATTCAAAATTCAAACACGAGTGGGACAAACCTATCATCTCATCAGTGTCACTATCATCATATCGATAAAAAATTGAAACCCTAAAAGCGGCTTAGATATTCATTCCTCTCTCTCTCTCTCTCTCTCTCAAACAGAGCTATACAGTGATTATATCGTCAACTCTAAGTTCTCTCTAGTAGCTAATCGACAGTGAAGGCTTCCTTATCCATCAAGTGATATTAAAAGAAAAAAAATTTACTTTTATATTTGGTAACCGACACGGATACGTTGGTGGTAATAGTCGGTGGCTTTGGCTATATATACATATCCGAGGATGACAATCTCTTAAAAAAATTGTAATCCTTAGACTTCTTTTTATTTTAGTAAATAGGCAAAAGAGAAAGAGAAATCCTCTGATTTAACGATAAAGATGAGAAAAGTAAAAAAACATCATAGAAGAAGGAGTTGTGTAATCTTATACCAGAGTTCTAATTTAAGGACAATCCACAAGGCGCAAAAGAGGATGAGGACGGCCATTGATTATCTCCTAATAGATCTAGTGTTAGAAATGTTGCATCCTTTGGATTTGAAATTCGCGACGCAATGCAAGTCCGCGTCAAAGGAATGGTGCTTTGTTGTCACTAATCCTTTTTTCGCTCAATGCTTTGTTAACAATTGGTAAATTCATATTTTATTTCCAAATATTCAATTAGTAGATTCATAATTCAAACCCGAGTGGGACAAACCTATCATCTCATCAGTGTCACTCACTATCATCATAATGATTAAAAATCTGAAACCCTAAAAGTGGTTGAGATATTCATTCCTCTCTCTCTCTCTCTCTCTCTCTCTCTCTCTCTCTCTCTCTCTCTCTCTCTCAAATAGAGCTATACATTGAGTATACCATCAACTTTGAGTTCTCTCTAGTCGCTAATCGACGGTGAAAGTTTCCTTATCCACCAGGTAAGATTATAAAAAAAAAAAAAAAATTATATTGATACTGACACGGATACTTCGGTGGCTATAGTTATATATACATATAAGAGGATGACAGTCTCTTAAAAAAAATTGTAATCTTTAGAATTCTTTTTATTTCAGTAAAGCAGGTAGAAGAGAAAGAGAAATCCTCCAATTTGACGATGGAGATGAGAAAAGTAAAAAAACATCATAGAAGATGAAGAAGAAGGAGTAGTGTAATCTCATACGAGAATTTGGATGTCATAACACTCCACAAGTTGCGAAAGAGGATGAGGACAGCCACTGTTGATCTCCCAATATATCTAGTGTTAGAAATATTGCATCGTCTGGATTTAATGTTCACGACGCGATGCAAGTGTGTCAAAGGAATGGTTTTTTGTTATCACAGATCCTTTTTTCGCTCGATGCTTTGTTAACAATTGGTAAATTCATATTTTATTTCCAAATATTCAATTGGTTGATTCAAAATTCAAACCCGAGTGGGGCAAACCTATCATCTCATCAGTGTTACTATCATCATAACAATTAGAAAACTGAAACCCTAAAAGCGGCTGAGATATTCATTCCTCTCTCTCTCTCTCTCTCTCTCTCTCTCACAAATAGAACTATACAGTGAGTATACCGTCAACTCTAAGTTCTCTCTATTCGCTAATCGACGGTGAAGGTTTCCTCATTCACCAAACAATATTTAAAAAAAAAATTATATTGATTTTGGTAACTGACATGGATACGTTGGTGGTAATAGTTAGTGGCTTTGGCTATATATACAGATAAGAGGATGAAAATCTCTTTAAAAAAAATTGTAATCTTTAGAATTTTTTTTATTTTTGTAAAGTGGGACAAGAGAAAGATAAATCCTCTGATTTAACGATGGAGATGTAAAAAAAAAAAAAAAAAACATCATTGAAGAAGAAGAAGAAGAAAAAGGAGTAGTGTAATCTCAAACGAGAATTCGGATGTCAAAACAATCCCTAAGCTGTGAAAGAGGATGAGGACAACCACTGATGATCTCCCGTTGTTAAGTACAGAAAAATGGTGTTTCCTTTTCTCACTTTCATAATGATCTCCATCATAGATTTAATGAGTGGATCACATTGTGAATGTAAGAGGATGGAGCACTATTCTCCATGCTCCGGGAGTATTTAAGAATTATACAAAACTGATAACAACTTACTATCCATAATTTGTCATGAAAATGTTTTGAAAATGTTGTAAACATACACTTCTCTTTATTATAACTCTACATTCTTTTTTCCTTATTAATATAGGTTGGCCCAGTGGTAAAGGTTTAGGCCAATATGACTCTAAGTATGAGTTTGAATTCTCACACTACTACCATGTTATGCTCCTTATACCCCACTTGCAGGTTGTTCACTAAACTCATTGGAGAGTGTGGTTTTTTCTTTTACCAAAAAAAAAAAAAAAAAAAAAAACACTCTTTCTTTTTTCTTATTTGGTAATTTGACAAATACAAAATTTTGAATGATTTCAAATCTTAAGAGTCCTTTTAAGAGATTTAACCCTTGGACAAACTCATACCCAAGGTATTGAGGTCTAAATTTTCAAATACTTTTCTTTTTAAAATATGCATCAATGGTCTGTTAGAAAATAGCATGGAGTGAATAAGAAATTGATATTTTCTATATTCACTTGAAAATGTTATTAAATGTGGTAAAAATCTTGAGTCCCACATAGGAAAGGAAAGAGATAATATATGAGTTTATATGCTCATGAGTTGGATATTAGGTTGGGCCTTTAGCATATGTGGACTGGGCCTACTTGTCCAAATAATAATATTTTATTATTTTAATTTTTAAGTTAGTTAGTCTGTGTACAGCAGTTATCACTGAAACAGAGTGGCTGTTCAGTAATGTATAATTTTTCATTGTCCCTCATTCATAAAAACTAATTTTTCAGAAAACTCTCCCAGTGAGAATATATTTTTGTGCATTTCATTTTGTGTCAAAGAGAGAGAAAGAGACATTGACTAGTTCGCAGAGCATGACCTTATGTGCTTCGTTTTCGTGCTGTAGATTATTTTATCTTGGAAGGCAGACATCCGTAAGTCTCAAAGCACTACAATAATTGTGTGAGGGGCGAAATCTGCTTTAAGGAGATTGTGTCAAACACAAGACTTGATTTGAATCATTTATTCTTCACGCATTTGGTTTGTGAATTTTTAATTATTTGTAGATTTCTTCATATATATATTAAGTATTTGTTTATTGCTTTTGCCTGTTATATCTATTTGTATTATCGCTTATTCTTAGATCTGTGTATTGTTCCTTTTACTTTATCACAAAAGTAAATTATTGTAATATATCCAACCACCTTAAAGTAGATTTCGACTTCTTAATTTATTTTTGTGATGATTGTGAAAGGAATTTTGTGGTTGTTGAAAAACACTAAATTGGCGAACACCCTTTCCAAATAACAATAAATATCAAAAAATTTAGTTAGTTGTCACGTTTCAAAACAATGCTGAAAAGTAGCATCTCGAGTGTCTAAAACTCGAGTTCCAAGAAAAAACTCGAGTTTTTTAGTCTCGATTTGTAAGCGGATGGGTCTGATGTGAAAAAAATCCACGTGGAAATCGAGTTTTAAAAAACTCGAGTTCCATAAATTGTAGGAAAACGCTGCTATAGGGTTTTAAAACGTCACTATAGGGCTTAAAAATGCCACTATAGGGCTCCTTGAACCTGGCACGGGGTGATCATACTTATAAAAAAAATTTGCAGGAAAACACCGCTATAAGACTTTAAAATGTCACTATAGGGCTTAAAAACGCCACTATAGGGCTACCTGAACCTGGTATGGCATGATCATATTTATAAAAAAAAATTTGCAGGAAAACGCCACTATAGGGATTTAAAACGTCACTATAGGGATTAAAAACGCTACTATAGGGCTCCCTAAAGTGTGGGGTGATCATATAAAAAAAATTTTGCAGGGAAACGCCGCTATAGGGTTTTAAAATATCACTATAGGACTTAAAAATGCCACTATAGGAACTCGAGTTTCTAAAACTCGAGATCTATATGGCATTTTCAGTCCAACTCATCCAGCAAAACACTCGCAAAACGAGTCTTTGGGACTTGAGTTCTAATATGGATCTCGAGTTTCTAAAACTCGAGATGCTACTTTCTATTATTCTTTCAAACTTTGCCTAACTTACTACATAGTTTCCCCTCACACTGCTAGTATGCTCATTCCCCCTAAATCGGCAGTTGCATATATATTCTGTGCAAAACTTAAAAAACTGGGGTTGTGTTTACCGCTGCATGTATATCCACTTGTTCATATTATAAATTAATTTATGATCTTCAAAAGTTGATTACGTGTTTGACTATGCTGGTGATATTTATTTTTTCAAGGCTATTCATCTTCTTTTAATATTATAAAATTAAGGTGATCTTGCTTTTAGGTAAAATTGATTTGTGTCTGACAGTTGGGGTTTGTCTATTCAATATCTGTTCATCTTCTATATTTATTTATATAATATTTGGATATTTGCCCCTTTGAATTTTTGATTGACTGGGCATGGTGTAGAGTCATGTGTGTAGATTGTATGATTGATCTTTGCTTTGTATCTGCAATCTCTTATCTCTTTTTCCGTGTTAGCATCTTTGCATGCAAATTCTAGTGTATTCTGTAATTGCGGGAAAAAACTGGTTTGGGTTTATCGGTTATTGTGAAAGGTATTCTGTGTGTGTTCGCATTGTGCCTACTTTTTTTCTGCAGTTAACTTTACTTTCTATTTTGTACAGTAATTGATAAGGATAAAAGAAATTGGTCTAGAAAGATAAGCTGACGGTATCTACTGAGCCGTCAGTCCCTGTTCAATGACTGACGGTGGGATAAAGTTATAAGGAGAGGCACCACAGATCGACGGGATAATAAAGCTGAAGGTCATCCTGACGGTATGAAGACCGAAGGCATAATATAAGCTGACGGCACTAGTCAAAGAATGCTTGCTAACCACGTTTGCGTGTATAAGTAAATGACTTGCCCTCCACGTTTTGTTAAACCTAAGAGGGATTTCTATATGGAAAGGATCCCGCAAAATACGCCCAAGGAAACTCCTATAAGGAAAAGACTTCTACTTCAAGGAAAATGGGTCAAACCCTACTACTATAAAAACCAAGCACCCTCACAAACCAAGGTACGCATAATTTACCCTCTCTAGCACTCTAGAGCAGTGAGAATAGTTCTAACTTGACCTTCGAAGGGTATTTGGCCGGTACCACACCGGTGCTCTCGACTAGGTCCTTTCTTTTTGCTATGCAGGTGCTACTTGGAGCGCGCGAGGACCGTGTGACTTACTGGTGGTATTTTCAACATCATCAGTAATGATTGAAAATATATATTTATAATTATTTCTTAAACTTGGTTAATAATTCTTAAGATGTTAAATACTGCTTGTGTTTGTGAATGTATCAATAAAGATTATCTTGGTTGGAGACATAGATACTGTGCAGTAAATCTTTGAGGATAATGATATTTGATAAACTTTTGGCATCTAACAATTTGATTAAGAGATACGATTATTTTTTTTTTAAAACTGTTTCAGATTGTCATATGTGTTGGTATATATATAAATGATGACATGCTTATTTTCATTTGGCTTTTGCTTACGAGATATTTCAATGATTATTTGTTAGATGAATTATTTATATTGATATCTAACATTAAACTTTATAACAATGACCATGTTTGGTGGTGCTTGTTCAAAAGGATGTTCTTAGCCTTTTTATGTGCAATGGTGTATGGACTAGATGAATATAGGAAATCGGAAATTTTATTGGAGACAATTTTTTTTGAATCCTTTTAAATGCTCTTGGGGCGTGGCTGCCATCTTATTTATTGGTCAGTTTTTTCTATTTCATTAAGTGATACACTAATTGATAATTAAAATAGCTTTATGAGAGCACTTATTAATAATTTCAAATATGTGGCTATAAGCCCAAGAATGAGACCAATTGCATACTAGTGGGGCTGTAATTATGAGGTTTCACTCTAAGTTAGAGAGTGTACCATTCACCCCTTGGCTAAAGGTGTTATTTATCTATAAAGTTTAAGGCTCAATTGTTTGTATTGATATGAAGGACACATGATTGTTGTATTTGAGCACATATAGCCTTATTTAAACATTCATGTATATATATTTTGGGCATGTGTGAACCTAATTGAATATTAATATATTTAATCCCAATATATGTTTTGTAATATTTCTTTGAATGAAATATATGTTACATGCCTTAGTTGACATACTTGAGTAGTCTAATATGTGGAATGCACAAGAGTCTGTTATGAGTGCTTATAAGTAAGCTAGGATGAGGTATTAGAGTTTCATTTATTATAAGAATGAAGTTGAGAAATAACTCAATGAATGCAATAAGTTCTTGATTACCATAGAACTTGTGGGGGGTAGCTATTATTTCCACTATTTATTTTTTCATTGAGATGCTTTAAAAGAAACCACTAAAACACCTTGTGAATTATGGAAAGAGTGATCGCCTTTCTATAAAATCTTTAAATGTGGGGGTGTTTAATGAAGGTGGTGGTTCCTATTCCTAAATGATAAAGAACCATTGATTGTGTTTTCATTGGTTATAGCCATAACAGTAGTGTATAGTGTTTTCTAATTTATGAATCTATTATTCTTATATGCATGAAAATTATTTAGAATATATTTCAAGTGTCAAACTTTCTTAATAGAAAGTTTGACTCTATGTTTAGTATCTCTCATGATCAAGAGTTGATGGAAGAGAGGTTGAGCCTAAGCGTAGTAAAAGGACAAACGTCATATTTGTTTGGTCCAAATTTTCTAATTCATATATTAGAAGATGAACTTAAAGCTTCAAAGAAGCAAAATCCCAAAGTGCCTTCTTGGAAAAGAGATTGTCAATAGTGCAATAATTCCATCTTTGAAATCTATGCATAGTAATTGGTGGATCTACCACCTAAGAGTTTGAGAGTTGATGGAATTATTGACTATTACAATGCGAGACTTGTTTTAGAAGGCTACAAATAAAAGGAAGATATGAGTTTTCTTGATACAAAATAAACCAAAGGGATTTGTGGTTCTTGTACAAGGAAACAAAGTGTGTAGGTTTGTTAAGTCTTTGTATGGATTGAAGCAAGTTTCAATGCAATGACATGAAAAATTTGACAATGAAATGATGTCAAATGAGTTTAGATTTCATGTGACTAGTGTGTAATGTGAAATATATCACAAGGGGTTATGTCGTTGTTGGATATGCTCATGTAAGTGTTGTAGATGTGATACAAGAAATGAAAATTTCTAATACATCTAATGGACTTGTCCTGTCTCAATCACATGAGAAATGTGACGATAGTCTAGTGAGAATACCTTATGCAAAGAGTATATGTATTTTTGGGAAGTCAATAAATCTAAATAGACATGCATTGTTGGATACTTGTGCCTCCTAATTGTATATATTGGTAGGGCACAAAGTTATGGTAGGTCTCTACATATTTGTTGGAGACAATACCATGAGGCAGTTGCTCTCAAATGGAAGTATTTCCAGATTATAAAACAGATTCGTAATCAATTGTTTTTGTGGAGAGCAAACAAACTGCATGTTCATCAAGGGGAATGGGGTTACCTAAAAGTCTCTAGGATGGCAACCCAACCTAGCTGACTGAAGATCCCAAGATCTAGGTTCAAAGGGACAACTGAATCGTGGAGACTATTTTTATCACTATGGAGATAACATCTCCCTCTCATTCCTATGATGAAATAGTGATGCCTATAAGCAATGTTTAGGGTAAGCTTTGCTTTTAATGATTCTTACATCTTGGAATACCAAGTGGGGTATAGCAGGATACTCTTAATAAGATTCACCTATATGAGTGTGAAGTGGGCCGCTTCCATGAGGGTTTCAAGGCTGAATTCTCTAAAGCACTTCATGAATTTACCAGGATATGTTCAAGGCCGAAATAAACACAACTATAAGAACGAAATATGTCCAAAAAGGAGCTGTGTGAATTCTATTGTCTTGGTATACACAAACGGCTGGCAGTTCAAAAACATTGTATTCACTGATTAGCTAGTATATCCGATAATCTTTCACAAAGGAAGGTTCAAAGCCAAAAGCCACCTCTCCCGATAAAGTAACTTTTCTTCTACTCTCTCTGTGTCTGCATCATCATTTGCATTGTGATTATCAATTTCTATTCATGTGGGGGATTGTTGGAAAAACAGCATAGAGTGAATAAGAAATTGATATTTTCTATATTCACTTGAAGATGTTATTAAATGTGATAAAAATCCTGAGTTCCACATAGGAAAGGAAAGAGAAAATATATGAGTTTATATGCTCATGAGTTGGACATTGGGTTGGGCCTTTGGCTTATGTGAACTAGGCCTAATTGTCCAAATAATAATATTTTATTATTTTAATTTTTGAGTCAGTTAGTCTGTGCATAACAGTTATCACTGAAACAGAGTGCCTGTTCAGTAACGTATAATTTTTCATTGTCCCTCATTCATAAAAACTAATTTTTCAGAAAACTCTCCCAATGAGAATATATTTTTGTGCATTTCAATTTGTGTCAAAGAGAGAGAAAGATACATTGAGTAGTTCGTAGAGCACGACCTTGTGTGCTTCGTTTTCGTGCTGTAGATCATTTTATATTGGGAGGCAGACGTCCGTGAGTCTCAAAGTACTACAGTGATTGTATGAGGGGCGAAATCTGCTTTAAGGAGATTGTGTCAAACACAAGACTTGATCTGAATCATTCATTCTTCATGCATTTGGTCTATGAGTTTTTAATTATTTGCATATTTCTTCTTATATATATATATATATATATTCAGTATTTGTTTATTGCTTTTGCCTGTCAGATCTATTTGTGTTATTGCTTATTCTTAAATTTGTGTATTGTTCCTTTTGCTTTATCACAAAAGTAAATTGTTGTAATATATCCAACATGGTCAAGGGTTGCCCATAATTTAATCTTGCTTTAAAACTTAAACGCCAAAATTGGTCGATATAATTATATGCCTAATCTATATATTCTATATAAATATAAAACCGAAATCTTTGCTGGCATCACAATTTTCCGCGTCACCTTTTAAAAAAAATTCTTTTTAATGTTTTATTATATTAGAATTTATCATTTTTTAATAATTTTTTTAAAATTTTATTATTATATTAGAATTTATCAATTTAGAACCCAATACAAGTATACAACTCCCCTTTTAGCCTTCACGTCTAAGTCAAAGTGGTAAACCCCATGACCTCTCTGTTTTCTAATATACGCCGACACCCCACAACCTCTGTTTTCTAATATATGCTAGATCCTCCCGCCGCCACCGCCACCATGGATCACCGCCACTACATCGATTTCTCTCTGCCTCTCCATCATTGCCCAACCCAGCCCATCATATTCTATGTCGGCAAATTATTTTGAGGTAATTAAAACATGTTTAATTGCTATATATTGCTCTCTCTCTCTATCCGCTTTTTGGATTTAAGTTTTTTTTGTTTTTGTTTTTTCTTTTCAGATTTCCACGTTTTCTTCTTCTTCCTTTGTTGTCAAAGCTAGGGCAAAGAAGAATCATGAAATTTCTGTTATTAGATTTTCTTTTTCCCTTTTTTTTGTATGCAATTTTTATTGGATTTTTGGTTTCTTGGTTTCTTGGGAGTTTTCTATTTGGTTTCAATTTTGGGTTTGTTTTAGTAGATATATAGTGTTTTTCTCATCTTCATTTTAAATTGGTTTGGATTTTCTTTTTCCCTTTTTTTGGTTATGCAATTTTTATTGGATTTTTGGTTTCCTGGGATTCTTCTATTTGATTTCAATTTTGGGTTTGTTTTGGTTTGATATATAGGTGGGGTTTGGATACACGTTTGGCATTGGCGTTTTGAGTTTTACGTTTTCCCTTTTTTTTTTGGGCACGCGTTTAAGGAGATAGTGCGGTTACTGTTCATGTACTGTTCATGAATAGTAGCCGCACTATTTGAATTTTCAACCCTTTTTAGCACATCAATGGGTCCCATGAACAGTGCGCAGGACCCACAAATCTCACTTTTCAGCAACTTTTTCATTAAAAAAGGGTCTCACGGTATTATTCACACATTTAAAAATTATTTTGCTACAGTGTTTCAGTTTTTAGTTTTCAGTTTCAGCAAAATAAGTTCTATCCAAACGGACCTATATTGTTATTGTCATCTTCATTTACATTGGTTTTCCCTTTTTATATATTATTATAATCTCTGGGTTCTCTTATTATGTTGGGCTGCCGCTATTTTGGATTCAATCGGAATTTTTTTTGAAGGTTAGGGTTGGTTAGTATATTTGTTTGAGATTGCTGAACATGTGTTTGATAGAATGCTCAGGTGTTTGTTCTCTGATTCTTCTTTGCCAATTTATTTGTGGTATTTGTTGAACAAGTTTGGAATGCTCAGTTGTTTGTTCTCAGATTCATTTGTAATATGCCTTTTGTTCTCTATTTAAAAGAATTCAGCTACAAGAAATCACAAAAGGCTAAAATATAAGTTATATAATATGAGCCTTTTAGCGTATCAATTACTTGCATTGATACCAATTAATGAATTTCCAATAGGTTTAATTCTTTTTCTTGGTGATAGGTTTCAAATCTGCTACATAGAACGTCTGGTCTTTGTTTTCCTTTTGTTCTTGAAAAGATATAATAATTTCATTGTTAGATGATAGTTGGGAATATTTACAAATTTTCAATTAGTCCAGAAATTTTACTTTCTAGGTTCCAAGGATGAAGGAGATCAATATTTCAAAGGCCAATTTGATGTAAGCCTTGGCTTTTGTGATGGGTGGAATTCAGGAAGCCTACAATGATATTTGTAGCATTTGTCTTGAAGCCCTCCCTCTGTGATAGTGATCTTTCAATGGTATCATATACATATTACCAAATTTTGTATCTTTATATCCCCAGTATTTGATGTATTGTTTTAACCAATCCAATTTTCTATTTTCTAACAAAGGTGACCAGTAACAAGCCTACCTTTCATCTATAAGATTAATACCTTATACTTTTTTGCTTAATGCATAATGGGTTCTCTCCATGATTGCCTCTTTTGAATGTTTGAGTTTCATAGTTTGTGGTTCACTTGGGAGAAAAAAATTGTTTGTTTAGTACTTATGGTTGTTTGCCTTATACATGCTCATAATATTTTGTTATGGTACAGATTTATTCTGTCTTATTTTGAATTGTTAATTTGGGTAAAACAAAATGGGAATGTGATGGAGGTGGAGGTTGGCTATTATGGTAAAATCGGAACCAAAGGCATGTGGATGAAACTCTGAAGTTAGTAGTGGAGTTGGTGCAAACAACCTGTACACTTGTTATGGAATATATGGAAGCTTAGAGAAATAATCAGTCTAGATAGCTTGTTGAAGAGTGTACATGTCCTCCTATAGGTTCATGTGACAAGGTAAATTTTGCCATCAAGAAATTGCAAAACAATAGATGGTGTGGCTTAAGGGTACAATGATAGTGGAAGTCAATGTATAGGAGCTTTATGTGCAAGAATAGTTGAAGGAAATGATCAAATTGAAGTGCAGGCTTTAAAATTATGATGAGCTAGCAGTTTGGTGTGGATTTGGGGCTTCAAGCAGTTAAGGTAGAGTGTGAATTTAAAAGTCCAGTAAATGAAGTAAAGTCAGCTGGACCTACCAATTTGAGCATTGGCCACATCCTTCCTTAATGATGTTAGATTGCTTGGTTCTTCTATAAGGAATATATTTCTCTCTTATGGCTTTCCTTGAATAAAAGGACCAGTAGAGAAGATAGCATACTGGGTTTGCTAGACAATGATCTATTGGATGGAGGAGCATCCCCCATGTATTAAGACTCTATTAAATAGTGATGTACCTGCTCAATTAAAAAAAAAAAAAAAAAAAAAAAACCCAAATGTAATTTTTAATCAGATTTTTTCTACTGAAAGTTGTACTATTACCCCAGTCCATTAAAAATCACTACTAATGTTTTTTTTTGGAGACCTCACTACTCATGTTTTAGTTTTAAAGTTGTAATATCTATTGGACAATATAGTATTTTGTGTTTCTATGTATTAATATTGTTCTTTTTTTAAAACAAAAAAATTGTCATATTTGAATGATATCTTGAATAATCACTAATATATTATTAATGTCATCTCTTATTTATAAGCATTTCACTTAATTATATAAGTTATTCCAACTAAAATAAAATGAAATGAAGATTTGAAATATTATTTTAAACTACCATAAATAAATTTCAATATAAACTAAAATTAATAAATTTTTCTTTTTAAAATCTTATTTTCAATAGTTTTTCTGTGCATCACACGGGTTAGCGACTAGTATACAACATTTGTGAAGGTCTAATTCGAGTAACCCAAGAGTCGACTAGAAGCTCTAATTCGTGTAAGCCTAACCCTTTCGGCTAAGCCCAATAAACTAAATCACAGCATGAGAAGCTCACATCCATCCTTTTATTCCCTTAAATATCAGACCATTTCAATTCGGCTTTCGGCCTCTACACAAACCCCAAATGGCTACTCCAATCCAACTCTACAAAACTGTTCTACCAACGTCAAAAGACCAAAATTTATGACTAATAAATAAGCCCCAAATCACTATGGTTTGAGAACAGAAAACCCAATACCAATTTTATGGGTTTTAGTCTACGAAAGAACCCACACACACGAGAGCCTGCCATAGGATAGGCCTTAAAGCTTTAACACTACAATCATCTCAATCAAACTGTTGTGTTTTTCATAGCTTAGGTGACATCTATTTAAATCTAGACAACGGAATTGATAGGCTAAAATTTCTTCTTGATTTCTGTTACGAATTCTTTTAGGAACTTTTTTTTTTTTTTTTTTTAGAATGCTCTTCTAGGAACTTTATTACTTGAATAAAGTTTTTTATCAAACTAGTTTGGAGAGAAACTCTTCAAACTGCTCATATATTTCTATATTGACTGTGAATTTTGAAAATCTAACCGTTAGATTGCATGTTTTTATTATATTTTTCATGCATATAAAATTTCAAAAAGATCAAAGAACAATTGCAATCTCTTCAAACAAATATTAAAATTTCAATTTTTTATAATCTAAAATTGTGTATAAAAAATAAGTTTATTGATCGAATAGTAAATAATATCCAATTTGAACGAAATTTAATATGCATATTAAGAACATAAAAAACATGAAATTTAACGGTTAGATTTTCAAAATTTACACCAAAAAAAGATATATATATATATATATATATAAGAAGTTTGTAGAGTTTTTTTCCAAACTAGTTTGGAGAGAAACTTTGTTCTTATTGCTACAATTTTGAGGGAAAAATGTCTAAACACTCCTTAAACTTTGGGTAGTGACAATTATAACTTATTTTAGTCAGTTTAGTACCTAAACTTCACAGGTGCCAAATTCCTACTTCTGTTTAATCTACGGTTAAATGGCCTAACATCCTGCACTTCTCCCACTCACATGAACGTCACATGTAGAAGAAATTTTCCAAATTCCAATTGCAACCATTTCACTGTCTTAGACAGAGAAAAACTCTATGCCCAGTTTTGAGAGAGAGAAAAACCTAGGAGAGAGAGGATTAAATCAACGATTTTCTTTCTAATCAAACCACAATATCACCGGAGTTTTTGGTATTGTTGTACAACAGCCACTGCTAGTTGAAAGAACTAGACGAAGAAGACAAGGAGGAAGGTCTAGTTAAAAAACAAAACCCTTTCGTCTTCCATCCAATTAGCAAAAGCAACATTATTTCAATGAACCATCAATGTCAATAAGCAAAATAAAAGCGACAAACATGTGCATTTGACTTTCACTTGTTCCTCCCATAAAGAAGTGTGAACAATATATGTAGTTAATTAGTTTATTAAGCCAGTATTATAAATTATTAATCAAAACCATATACGGTCAATCTCTATCTCTCCATTTTTACAAATATATAATTTTATCATTTTAGGTTTTTTTGATTCATACAATTATTTTTTGAACTTGTCCATTTTCTTCTAAATATTTTTATTATATATATATATATATATATTATATTTTTCTAATTTACTTTGGTAAAATTAAAATTTTTTAGCTTCAAATTTCTCATTCTCTTAGGATTATCATAATAATCAAAACTTATCATATAATTACAATTGATATTACTCAATAATTTATAGTACTTTCAACCCCAATCTGTCTTTTCGCATTTTTAAATGGACTAAAAGGACCAAAGTGGACCGAATTGACTTAAATAGACCGAATTGGACCAAACTGGACTGAATGGATTGACTTAGACCGAAGTGGATAAAAAGGACCGAAATTGACTAAATGGACCGAAGTGGACCATAATGGATCAAATTCGACCGAATTGGATTGAAATAAACCAAAGTAGACCAACTTGGACCGAAATGAACCAAATGAACCGAAATGGACCCAAAATGGATAGAATGTCGAACCATAATTAGGAAACATAACTCAAAAAATTAATAATAATTCTAATAATAAAGTGATGATGTAAAACCATAATCTGTGATAAGGTAATGTATTCCAATGTAATGGAAGTGGTTTGTTGTTTAAGTAACATTAATCAAGTTTGTTATAACATTAATATTTTTAACTTAATTATTATGCATGTGTTGGTGATTCTATGTGTTTGTTGAATGTTTTATTCAAGATGAACTCGAGACAATGTAGAGAAAGTTGGTACACTAGAGAAAGTTGGTACAACACAAAAAAGCATATCAAGAAAACCACTTGCATGTAATATTTTATACCCAAAAAAAAAATGGGAAAAAAAAAAAAAAAACCTTTGTTAAAGGCTTTATTATCTATCCCTTGAAATGGATGAAAATGACATTGATTCTCGAGAATGTGTAAAGTCATAAGAGTGAAAGGTGATCATCTATAATTAGTTTTGAGAATGAGTAAATGCATAAAGCATTATTACATGCATTAATATTTATATACATATTTTTTAAAGAAAAATAATGAAAAGAAAATGATGATATGTTCATTGATGTACATCAATACTAAATATTACTCTTTAAAGGTATATAATATATAAATTAATGTCATCTTTTCTTTGTTTTTGGATACCTGATAAACATAATATATTGATAGAGAAAATTAATAAAGAGGCTAAGCCTCCATATAGAGTTCATACAAAGATTATAGACATGCATAGGGAACCTAGTAGACCAATTTGCAGGCTGTAATACAAGGGATATGATAACTTTAGGTACATAAAACAAAATAGCAGTCATTCCTTGATGCATTAGCTGCCTAGTGTCCGAGACAAAAGTCTGTTCCTGCCAAGTTGGTACTCTAGCATAATTAAACAGTTGGACTGATCTTTTGCAATTGGTCAAAATAATGAGCCTGCTTAGATTGACTTCCTTTGCTTTGATTGCTTCCACTATTGCCTCCTGATATGTGAGAACTACAGATTGCCTCCCACTGGTAGAAGCTCCTATGAAAAGTCTGGTACCTTCCAAGTCAATAGCTTCAAAAGCATATCCAGATCTTCTTGTTCTCCTATGCCTATAGGCTGCCACCTTGATTATCGTTTTCCAATGGTGTTGGTTACTGGTTTGAGGTTGC
Organism: Quercus robur; assembly: GCF_932294415.1. Taxonomy (NCBI): domain Eukaryota; kingdom Viridiplantae; phylum Streptophyta; class Magnoliopsida; order Fagales; family Fagaceae; genus Quercus; species Quercus robur. Next base: position 6,353,973 of record NC_065538.1, read on the forward strand.
TTCACTATACCTGGTCTTGGACTTAGCACAGAATCTTTAAAGGCCTCCTTGTACCTGTAGATGAGAGAGTTAGATGTGAGTACTACTTCAATAGGATTAGGAATTTTGCCTTGGTGAACCACCAGATTCCTGTGGTTCCAGAGAAGCCAAAAAGATAGTAAGAAAGGCCCGAAGAAACAACATTCCATTCTGCCCTAACACTCTGTTGGTAGAAATACCGTCTTTGATCCATTGTTTTGTGGTCATATGACTAAATTCAGAAGTTCTGATGTTAAGCATGGATCCGTACCAAACAGCTCTAGCAAAGGTACACTGTTGAAATAGGTGTGTTGTGGTTTCCTCACCCTCATTACACAAAGGGCAAATGCTGTAATTTGTGATACTTCTCCCTTTGAGAATAGCCAGAACAGGAATGCTGTCATGAACTAGTTTCCAAATGAATGTGAGAACCTTCATAGGAAGTTTTATCTTCCAGAAAAACTTCCATAAGGATTGATGGTCCACACATGAATTTGTACATAAGCCCTTAGATTGATTATAGTCCAATTGAAGCATTTTGTATGCCTGATCCACCTTGTACTCCCCTGAGGCAGAGTGCTTCCACACTAGCTTGTCCAAAGTTCCATCTACTTTTGCAATAGGAATTTGCACAATATCCTTGACTGTAGGTGGTTGGTACAACTTCCCAAGTAAGCTTAAATTCCAGGATTTTGTTATGTTATCTATCAAATCAGCCACAGTATCATCAACCAAGTTATGGCTCTGCAAGACCTGGTTTGGACAGTTAAACCAATCTTTATGAGTTAGAGGGATGCTTCTACCATTTCCTATGATCCATCTGCCCTTATGCAAATTTCTATTTTGAGGGACAGAGATATTCTTCCAGATGAAAGAGTGATGAGGTTTTGGCTTGTAATCTTGTAAAGAGGATATGGGGAAATATTTGGCTTTAAAGGTCCTAGAAAGAAGAGAGTTCGGATTATGCAGTATTCTCCAATATTGCTTTGAAATTATAGCCTGGTTGAAAAGACTAGATTTTTTAAAACCCAAACCTCCCATGTTTCTTGGTTGGCATACCTTATCCCAATGGATTAAATGAAGCTTCCTGGTACCTGATTCAAGCCCCCACCAAAATCTCTCATGATGGCATCTAGTTTGCTACACACACTATCAGGCAGTCTAAAGAGGGGAGTAGACTGTAAAACTGAAGAGATCAAGACTGCTCTTCCAGCTTGAGAGAGCAGCCTTGCCTTCCAGCCCTGGAGTTTGGCTTGTACCTTATCAATTAAATCCTGAAAATCAAATACCCTTCTCCCCCTAAGCTTAAAAGATAATCCCAAATACTTACTAGGACACCGAACAAGATTAACCTTGGGGAACAGAAGAGATCAGGCTTGCTAAAGTTTATGGCTTGACCAGATAAGGAGCAATACCAGTGAAAAATTAATGTCAACTATATAGTTCGCAACGTCCTATAATAGTAGATGGCAAGTACAGTTGCTTATATCTCAAATAGCATATAACAAAATTACGTCATCATAGATAATGGCTTATTGTGTCCAATTGTTTGGCTTTTTTTTTTTTTCTTTCAAGAAATTCTTTTTTGGTGTATTTAAACAACATACTATTGTTGGATAACAACTTCATTTACATGGGATGAGCTAACTAGATATTGCAAATCATAAACAATGTTGAAGCAGTTGTCAGCATACCTGTAAATCACTTGTTAAAATATCGATTGAAGCTTGAAGCTAAATAGTTGGCTCTTTGTTACACGCTCGCTCCAGACACTCCGTTCACACCCTCTTTTATTTTCAAAACACATGATTTACGTGCCTGTGCGGTGAGTGTACAATTTTAAGTTAGTGATACTCATTATCTTTTTAATTAATATGATAATGTTTAGGGGAAATTATTTCATTACATTTGAAAAAATGGGTAGGAAAGGGTAAAAATAAAGTTGATAATGTGAGAATCCAAAGTACTACCAAAAAAAAAAAAAAGAAAAGAGAATAGATTTCACGTAGCCTAACAACCATAGAATTGGATTTTCTCTATTTCATTTGAAAATGCGATGATCCTTTTTCAACGAGGATTGTATTGTCCTTTGCCCTTTTCATTTCTTGTAGCCTAATAACCATAAAATTGGATCATCTCCATTTCATTTGAAAGCGAGATGATCCATTTTGAACAAGGATTATACTGTGCTTTTGCCTTTTTCATTGATTAGTGTTGGTTAGAAAATAATCAAAATATACCTTGAATAAATTTTAATTTAATGTACTACACATGCCATAAAAATATTATTAGGCATAAAAATGATGCATTAGTCATTTTATATAAATGTTGTACAATGTTTTTAAAAAATAGGAGTCCCTTAGTTAAATTTTATACATAAATTTTTATATAAAAATATAGAAGAGAGGAAGAATTTTAAAAAGCTAAGGTCCACGGGCCTCCTGTCGCGCACCCCTCAGGCCCCTATCTTCACAACATGAAATGTATTTGAATTGGTATACATAGGACCTCAATCATTCATCCTTATCTCTTGGTAAAGAAATGGAACAACTTAAGAGATTCTTTTTCCAAGTCATTTCCTTGGTAAATGGACCCTTCAAATTTGTAATACTTCCTTATCTCATCTAAGTTAAACTACGTCCAGCTAAGACATAAGCATGTCTTGAATTTTTTAAAATAAAAAGGGAGGGGTCTTGAAAGGAACACAATTTTCGGTGAACATGAGAGAATAATTATAATAATTATGCAATATAAAATGAATAAGAAAATAGCATTAGAACTATATATTCATCAACATATCCCTCATTGAGTACTCTAGTGGTTGGTTCATTGGTCTAGGGAAAAATTTAAACTCATCGATTTTATGTTGAACCACCATACTATCTGTAGGGGCAAAGGCCCACAGGCCCAAAATCATACAATGGGCCTTGGGCCCCATATGGGATGATCAATCATGTCCGAGAAGAGGACGTGGATACCAAAAGGGCTCCCAATCTAGTTCTCGTAGGTCTAAAGTCACTTAAAGGGCAGTCCGAGGAGAAATGTCTCCTCGGACATGACAAGTAGGGCTCAACATGCACTCTGCCTGCCAAAAGGATCCACCCCAACGAACATTAGTAGCAAGGACAAGTCGTACAGACCCGTGGCAAAGAAGGAAACAAAAGATGCCCAAGAAGAGGCTGCAGCTGCCACATTAAATGCATTGCAGCTACTTTTCTGGCCACATTAATGTGGAGAAAACCTGTGAACAGTGCTGCCTTAGCTACCACAACTCACAGAAAGGTGGAGGAGGTGTCCGATGGGACAAGCACTCAAGTGAGAATCCAGATAATTAACAAGTGTAAGGCCATGATGGCTTCAAGGAGTCTATATAAGAAAGGGAGCCCTCACGAGAAAAGGGGACTGGAAAATTGAAAGGAAGAACCTCCAAATGTCTGCCTGATCCCCTCAGACTGAGAATATTTGGACGTTAACAGGATCTTCTTGTGTCCGAGTGTTATGTAGCCCAACCTTAGCCCCTATTTACTTCGCTAAGGCCCGGTTCTGTAACCCACTCTCTACGAATTCATTGTATCAGGCCCCTTTGGACTAAGACTCCATACTTGTTGGGCTTGGGCCCCAAACCGAGCCCTTACAATTGGCGCTGTCTGTGGGGAGAACTTGTGCCTCAGCAAGTTTGACCGTTAGAAATGGAAGGATCAGGTTTGCGACAAACGGGACCTGCGGATTCCCAACGGCAGGACAACTTTCTTAACCTCGAACAGGAAAAAGATCAAGACAAGCGACGTGAGGGTAGCGTAAATACCTCCCATACAAGCCGAAGAAGTTCGAGAGGGAAAGGTCATGCATCCCAAAAGCGGGGCGATAATAGGGCTCTCCAGTAAGAAATCGACGACCTGAAGAGGAAGTTGTGCCGAGCGCAGCGAAGGCATCCTTCCCCCAGTCCGGACACCAGCAATGAAGAGGATAACGAATATAAGCAAAGGTCGAGAAACCCACCAAGTGAAACTTTCTCCTATGAGGAAGAGCAACCTCATAAACGCGGCTACAGAAGTCCGTCTTACAAGCGCCTCGCAAATGACGCCATGAGTAAGGCCCTGGACCGCATCTCCCAGTCACCCTTCACGCGCAAGATAGAGGGAGCTGAACTTCCTCGGCGGTTCCACCAACCCACTTTCGCCATATATAATGGTCTGACGGACCCCATAGAGCAGGTAAGTTAGTTTAACCAGAGAATGGCTGTACATTCCAGAGATGAAGTTTTGATGTATAAAGTGTTCCCGTCTAGTTTGGGACCCATGGCGATGAGGTGGTTTGACAGCCTCAAGCTAAATTCCATAAATTCTTTTAAGCAGCTAACCCAAGCTTTCAGTTCTCGCTTCATAACAAGCAGTAGGGTTCCTCGGCCCTTGGATTCCCTCTTGTCCTTATCCATGCAAGAAGGAGGGACCCTGAAGGCCTACTCGGATAGGTACTAGGAGATGTATAATGAGATAGAGGGAAATTATGACGACGTCGCCATCAGCACCTTCAAGAGAGGTCTGCCGACAGAACACGGTTTAAGGAAATCCCTGACTGGGAAATCGGTTACCAGTGTGTGCCAACTCATGGACCAAATCGACAAGTACAAAAGGGTCGAAGAGGACCAACAGACGGGAAAGGGTAAAACGAAGGTTGTCCCTCAAGAGAGGAGGGACTTCAGGTCGGACCGATTTAGCAACAACAACCGGCTGAGAAGGGATTACTCGGAGCAGTTTGGATCCACTGGGGTGCAGGCAGCCCACGCTATGTTCCGGGAACCATTACGTAAGATCTTAGAGAAAGTCAAGAACGAGCCGTTCTTTCAATGGCCAAATAGGATGGCAGGCGACCCCACGAAATGCAACTAGAGCCTATATTGCAAATACCACCAGGAACCGGGGCACACCACCGACGACTGCAGAAATCTTAAAAACCACTTGGACCAGCTGGTCCGAGAGGGAAAGCTGAGACATCTCTTACATCATTCTGGTGGCCGACAAGAGCAGACAAGCGTCGAGGCAAGGCAAAGCACCTTGAGACCGCCTATTGGCACGATAAATGTCATTCATGCACTCTAGGAAGAACCGGCTCCCATCCTTTCAGAGTAATGTCGGTGGCCTGACTCCCCGCTGAAGCTGACGATCGTGAGTTTAAGAGGGTTAAAGGGATGGCCTTGCCCATACTTAGATTCTCGGACGAGGATAAAGTTGGAACCATCCAGCCCCACGACGATGCTCTAGTCGTCACACTCAGGATTAGGGGATATGACGTGAAGAGGGTGCTAGCCAATCAAGACAGTGCCGTGGAGGTAATGTACCCCGACCTATACAAGGGGCTGAAGCTGAGACCGGAAGACTTGACAGCATACGACTCCCCTTTGGTAAGCTTTGAAGGGAAAACTGTTACTCCGAAAGGCCAAATTAGGTTGCCTATACAAACAGGCTTGGACATAGTAGAGGTGGACTTCATAATAGTGGACGCGTATTTGCCCTACACCGCCATTGTAGCTAGACCTTGGCTTCATGTCCTAGGGGCTGTATCCTTAACCTTACACCAAAAGGTGAAGTACCCGTCGGAGGGTCGGGTTAAAGAAGTGATAGGGGACCAAGCCATGTCCCAACAATGCATGGTGTCCGCCATCTCGCAACGGCCGAGTGCCGAGCCCTCTACCGAGAATGGCTTATAGTAATTAACAGCTCTAGCCCCGGGCTCGGGTGGTAGGGACCAACCGAGGAGGCAAGTTGTGAAGATTTGGAAAAATTTCTTGTGGGCTCCGATTCGGAAATATTTTTTCTGATAGGCTCGGAACTACCACCCCAAGAAAAGGAAGAGCTAATTGATTTCCTCAAAGAAAATGTGGACGTGTTTGCATAGGACGCCTACGAGGCTCCGGGGGTCGATTCAAACTTCATATGCCATCATCTTAATGTTAGTCTGGCCATTACGCCTAAGAAACAACCTCCTCGGCGACTGTCGAAAGAGCATGCTGATGCGGTGAGGGAGGAGGTGATGAAACTAAAGAAAGCAGGGGCTATCAAAGAAGTTTTCTACCCTGAATGGCTGGCCAATATAGTTGTGGTGAAGAAGAAGAGTGGGAAATGGCGAGTCTGCGTAGACTTCACGAACCTGAATAAGGCCTACCCAAAGGATCCCTTTCCTATGCCTTGGATAGATCAATTGGTGGATTCAACCATGGGGCACCCTCGAATGAGCTTCTTAGACGCCTTTCAAGGATACCATCAAATACCCCTAGTGTCGACAACCAAGAAAAGACGGCTTTTGTCACCCCCATTGGAAACCACCACTATAAGGTGATGCCTTTTGGCTTAAAGAACGCCGGGTCCACCTACCAGATGATGATGACCAGAATGTTTGAGCTGCAAATGGGTAAGAGCATCAAAATCTATATAGACGACATGGTGGTGAAGAGTAAGTTGGTGTCCGAGCATTTGAGGGACCTCGGCGATATCTTTGGAATCTTGAGAAAATACAGGCTGCGCCTGAGTGCGTCTAAATGTTCGTTCGGAGTGGGATCAGGGAAATTCTTAAGTTATATGGTAACTCATAGAGGTATCGAAGTCAGCCCCGACCAGATTAGAGCTATCCACAGTATGCAGCCTCCTCGAAACCCCAAGGAGGTACAAAAGCTCATCGGCATGATTGCCGCCTTGAACCATTTCATCTCTCGTTCGGCGGATAGGTGTAGGCCTTTCTTTCTCTTATTAAATAAGTGGAAAGGGTTCGAGTGGACTGAAGAATGCGCCTTGGCCTTCCAGCAACTCAAAGTGTATTTGTCTTGGCCACCAATCATGTCCAGTCCTAAAGCCGATGAGGTTTTATTCGCCTACATTGCTGTGGCCCCTCACGCAGTGAGCCTGGTGCTGATTCGGATGGACAACGACATACAATGGCCCGTCTACTACATGAGCAAATCGTTGCATAAGGCTGAGATCCGTTACCTCCCCCTGGAAAAGGCCATCCTGGCGATCATACGAGTCACGCGAAAGCTCCCCCACTATTTTCAAGCGCACACAGTTGTCGTATTAACCCAACTCCCGCTTAGGTTAATACTCCAAAGTGCTGATTACACAGGGAGAATAGCTAAGTGGGGGACCATTTTTGGCGCCTTCGACATCAGGTACATGCCTCGCAACGCTGTGAAGGGCCAAGTCCTTGCGGATCTGGTAGCTGAGTTTACTGAACCCTCGCCAGAAGAAGGGGGGGGGGGATACCAAGCACGGACCAAAAGTTGGTCAACACAGTTTCTCAGCAAGGGCCCACCTGTTGGAAAGCATATGTTGACGGCGCAGCAAATCAAAGGGACTCTGGGGTGGGGCTTGTCTTGATTTCCCCCAAGGGGATTACCATCGAGAAATCACTAAGGCTAGATTTTTCGGCCACAAATAATAAGGCAGAATATGAGGTCTTGTTGGAAGGAATGTCTATGGTCGAGAAACTGGGCGAGAAATCCATAGATATGTTCTCGGACTCAAGACTTGTTGTAGGACAAGTAAATGGGGAATTGGAGGCAAGGGATGAAAGAATGCAAGAGTACCTGGTCCAAGCTAAACGCTTGCGGACGCGTTTTAACTATTTTAGCCTAATGCATGTATCTAGGAGCAGAAACACCCATGCCAATTCTCTTGCCACGCTAGCCACCTCCTCGGTGCAATGCTTACCTCGAGTCATACTCGTGGAAGATCTACATAAGCCCTCGGTGGTCAAGTCCAAGTTGATGCATGTTCACAGCATCTGGGCAGGGCCTAGCTGGATGGATCCTTTAATATTATTTTTAAAGGAGGACATCTTACCCAAAGAGAAGAGCGAGGCTGACAAGATTAGAAGAAAGGCTTGTCGATTCTGGCTGTTCAAGGACTTGAAATTGTATAAACGCTCATTTTCAGGACCGTACTTGCTATGTGTGCACCCTGATGCCACAGAGCTTATCTTGGAGGAGTTGCATGAAGGAATTTGTGGGAGCCATACAGGGGGCAGATCCTTGTCCCATAGAGCCATAACCCAAGGTTATTGGTGCCTGAGCATGTAGAAAGAGGCGCACAAATATGTGAAGAAATGCAACCAATGCTAGAGATTCGCCCCAAATATACATCAACCGGGCGGGGCCCTCAATCCGCTGTCCATCCCTTGGCCATTCGCGTAGTAGGGCCTGGATATCCTAGGACCATTTCCTAAAGTGATGGGGAACAAGAGGTACCTTCTCGTCGGCATTGATTATTTCACAAAATGGGTCGAAGCCAAACCGCTGGCAAACATTAGAGATGTAGATGCCAAAAAGTTTATTTGGAAGAACATCGTCACCAGGTTTGGAGTCCCTTAAACCCTAATCTCAGACAACGGTCTCCAGTTCGATAGTAAAGCTTTCAGGAGGTATTGCAGTAAGTTGGAAATTGCAAATAGATACTCCATATCGGCTTACCCACAGGGGAATGGGCAGGCCAAGGCCGTTAACAAAGTCATAGTAAATGGGCTGAAGAAGAGGTTAGATGACACGAAAGGGAGATGGGTGGAAGAATTGCCCCATGTCCTGTGGACGTACCATACCACGCCGCACAGATCCACAGGGGAGACCCCCTTTTCGATGACCTATGGAGCTAAGGCTATCATCCCTCTAGAAACAAACTTCCCAACATTGAAGACCAGCACATTCTGTCCTAAAGTCAACAACGGGCTGCTGGAAAAAGCTTAGACCTCATCGAGGAAAGAAGGGACAGGGTAATGATCCAACTTGCCTACTACCAACACAAACTTAAGCAAGGTTATGACGCCAAGGTGAGCTAAGACCATTAGCACCTGGGGATCTGGTATTTAAGAAAAGTGCTGGGCACTGCAAAGAATCCCACGTGGGGAAAGCTCAGAACAAATTGGGAAGGACCGGTATCATATCACCTCGGTGGTGAGCATAGGAGCCTACTTTTTAGAAGATTTAGATAAGCATGTAGTGCCACGTCCTTGGAATGTAAATAACCTGAAGAGGTACTATTATTAATAAAAGTTCGTACTCTTGGTATTACTCACTACGCCATGTTATTTAAGTGTTAAACAGAACCCAAGTCCTGCGTGACTCCTCAGACCACAGTGATTAAACAGAACCCAAGTCCTACGTGGCTTCTCGGACCACAGGCTTGGAGGAAATTAATCACTGTGCCATTTTATCTAAGTGTTAAACAGAACCTAAGTCCTGCGTGGCTCTTAGGACCACAGGCTTGGGGGAAATTAACCACTATGCCATTTTATCTAAGTGTTAAATAGAACCCAAGTCCTGCATGGCTCCTTAGACCACAGGCTTGGGGGAAATTAATCACTACGCCATTTTATTTAAGTGTTAAACAAAACCTAAGTCCTACGTGGCTCCTCGGACCACAAGCTTGGGGGAAATTAACCACTACGCCATTTTAACTAAGTGTTAAATAGAACCCAAGTCCTGCGTGGCTCCTCGGACCACAGGTTTGAGGGAAATTAACCACTACACCATTTTAACTAAGTGTTAAACAAAACCCAAGTCCTGCGTGGCTCCTCGGACCACAGGCTTGGAGGAAATTAGTTACTATCCTCTCATTCATACTTAGCCGTATTACTTAAACTACGAGTAATGGGTTATCCTCGAAGGTCTAGTAACACAGTCAAAATTCATTCACATTGAAGACAAAAATGGAAGCAGTAAAATGAAGTTCAAAAAAGAAATTATATCATTCATTAAGCTTTGAGATGTGTCATCTTACAAACATTAACAAAGGCTAAGGAAATGAAAAACAAAACAAAACAACTACAAGAGAAGTCCTACACTATTGTCCTAAGCTTTATCTTGGGTTGAGCTTTTTGCAGGGTCCTCAGCCTCAAGACGGTCACCTCCTGCTATAGGTTTGGGTTCGGCCTCCTTGGCTTGCGCGACCACGTCCCTTATAATGAGGGCGTCCTCAAGCGACTTGTCCTTGGGTGGTGGTTGTACCTCCTCATTCCCCCCTTTCCCTTCAGGTATGATGGAATCGGGAACAGTGGTCGGGGCAGAAGGGGGCTCCTCAAGAGGATCCGAACCAGGAATCTCGCGAATATCCTTAGGGAAGAAGATATTCTCGATCCTCCTAAGGTCGAAATCCGCAGGAACTGCTGCCCGGTCCAAGGCTACTCCCCAGGACTCAATGACGTAGTCCTTGTAAACCACAGCCACCTCCTCAGTCAGCCTGACTTCAGTATTCACCACTCTGTGCTCGTAGGAGGCTGCTACCGCAGCCTTAGCCACCTCCCTCGCCAAACGAGCCGCCTCCTTTGCCTATAGTAGCTACGCCTTGAGGTCCGAGACCATTTGCCTCTCGGTCGCAAGGTTCATCTCTGTTGTATAAAGCTGCTGGCGCATGTCCTCGGCCTGCTTCGTTGTGGTCTTTAACCCCACCTCGGCACTGTCCTGGGCCTTGAGTGCCTCTTTGATCTCCTTACTCAAGCGCTTTTTATCCAGCTTGAGAGCACCCACAACCTTCTTCGCGGCGAGGCGGGACTGAACCTCAGCGTTCAGCTCTTCCCAAGAGTTCTTCGCCCATTCCTCAGCGACGAAGACCTGTTGAGTGACCTGCACAGAAATAACGGAAAAATCATTAAAACGAGAATGACAGATAGATGAGCATGGAATAAAGAACCCAAACAAGGAAGAGTCTTCGTTTTACCATGGCAAGATCTCTCTTCAACGACATGAAGAGGTCCGGTTTCCTGGTGGCTCGGAGCCCATCCATGTCACGGGGCAGAAGGAGGGGCTGATGTAGGGCCTCGGCAAGGTAGGATGCCTGCCCCCACTGGGACTCCCAAAGAGTTGCATCCTACGGGATAGGGGTGCCATCCAACTCCAGGCGAAGAGACCAGGTGCGCTGCTCCCTCCTGATAGCCGCCTCCTCTCGGCTATCAACGGACTATGTCCTCTTGTCCTTTGGCTCTTTGCCTTTTTTCTGTTGTTTGGCCTTCTGAGGGTCGATCTCACCTTCCTCCAATTCTTCCACTGGCCTCTTCCGCCTCAAATTGGGAATTGGTTGTAGTGCGGGGTCAGTGGAAGGAGGAGGGAGTTTAGCTGGAACTTACTCCTTAGGGGCATCCTTGGAGGACTGCCCCTTGTTCCTATTGGATATAAGCCCCCTCAGCTCGGACCTCGACTTCAAATCCATATCCTCCTCTTCAATTTCTTGGCTCATGTCAATCTGAGCAATTACCAGGCTAGAAGGATGAGCCGCCGAGAATCGATCAAGATCCGAGCTGGAATTTGAAAGCTCTACGGGCCTTGTTGACACCTCGCCCTCTTCGGTGAAATGGAATTGGTCAATTTCAGCCTCGAGAGATGAACGCAAGGAGTCAATTTCCTTTCCTAGAGCGGCTACCTCTTGGAGAACATGCTAAACGGGAGGTTGGACTAGTGGTAGGTCTCTCCGAGCAAGGAAGCCCAGTTTAGAGACGTCAATATGGGCTAATCGGGGACTCCTAGCCCTTATTGCTTGACCTATTGTAAAAATGTGCTCTCCCCTAGATTGAGGGTTTTACATGGAGTCGCCATTTATTTAATTTAAAAGGAAAAACAAGAAAACCTTTAATGAAAAATACTTCTGTTGTATTAATGTATATGACAATTTACATCGAATTTTGTAACAAAATTTACAATGCTTTTTGTCCTAGGTACAATCTACGAAAAGTAAATTACATTGCTTTATTTCCTAGTTACATTCTAAAACAGATAAAATTGTATATACAAAAAAAAAAACATTGTCTAGAACCCTTGATCTTAGTTCGGAGGCTAATTTACGAGATGGGAAGGGATTAAGCACCCATCTCGCCCGGTAAAACCGGTCTCCTAGGTTAAGGTGGCCAATGTCATGTCATGTCAAACAAATACAAAGAATATGTCATATAAACATGTGATTTGCAAGAAGTGTAAATAAACATCTGTTAGGGGAATTTGACATAAAGAGAAAAAATAAAAAAATAAAACAAAACTTGTTAGATAACAAAAATGAAGGTGATGGCATGTTCATCCAAGACATCAATATAAATAAAGAATTCCTAGCCTAGACATGTTCATCTAAGCATGTGAGGGAAAAACAAAATTGTCATGTTATTTGTCATCAACATAATTGCAAAGAGAAGCAAATAAAAATAAAACCTTTAAGCATATTTGATCATCCAAGCAATTATGAAGAGAAGTAAAGGAAAAACCCTAGACATGTTTATCTAGACAAAATCAAAATACTTTGACATGTTTGTTCAAGCATTTAAAAAAAAGTAAAACAACTACCTAGACATGTTCATCTAAGTATTAAAGAGAAAATTGTGTTTTAGCCTAGAAGTGCTCATCTAAGCATTCAAAAGAAAATTGTGTATTGGCCTAGAAGTGTTCATCTAAGCATGTAAGAGAAAACCAATAAGACATAGGCATGTTCATCCAAGCATAGCATAAAAGAAGTGAATAATGATTTGTAAGCATTTATTCTAGCATGTATAAAGAGTTAAAAAAAGTTAACTACTTACCAGCATAAATTAAAAGGGGAAATGATCACCTAAAGGGCTAGAGAGAAAGCAAGGAAGTACACAACTACAATCAAAGTAAGAACAATGGTTGCTCAATAGCTTTTTTTTCTGCTTTCTCACTAGCTCTCTAGAGGGAATTCGGGGTCCAGAGAATGGAAGAGGTCTTCTCTATTTATAGAGGAAGGGATGGCTTAGCTTTAAAGCTAAGTTATTAGCTTTCTTCTAAAGCTAAGGGAGGAGATAACCTGTTTAAATGAGCTGGGGACGGATTTGGTGTTGATCCCCATTCAAATTTTGAAATGATGCTGCACCTGCTTCGTATTTTGGCTCTAATTTTCCGCTCAAAATTCCAATGGATTCAAGATGGGTTTCTTTTGAAAGGAAATTCAATTATCTACAACTTTTTGAGAAATAGAGAAAGCCAAATTTCAACGTTATCCATGCCAAAAATGTGTTTCAAATTGCTGCTGAAAATAGTAACGTCTTTTGAGCATTTTTGAATTTTTTCATAGGCTGTATCTGTTTCTTTACCCAATTCATTTTTCAAAAATATTTCTTCTGAAGCAAAGGGAAAGGATAAGTCTATTAGATAGGCTTGAACAGATTTGACGTTGAACTCATTTGAAATTTTGAGAGAAAATTGAAGATAATGCTGAATTTGTGTTGTCTTCTGCACCTGTTTCGTATTTTGGCCATAACTTGCTGCTCAAAATTCCAATTGATTCTGGATTGATGTTTTTTGAAAGGAAATTTAATTCTCTACAACTTTTATAGAAATAGAGAAATCCAAATCTCAACGTTTTTCTGACCAAAAATGCGATTCAAGTTACTGCTGATGATAATGACGTTTTTTGAGCATTTTTTCTTTTTTTTTTTTGAATTTTTCATGGATCATATCTCCGGAATTTTTTTCAAAAGAGCAGATAAGATGCCATAAAGAAAAACATTTTTTTATTATTTTCTTTAAAAAAAATGAAATAAAATGAAATCCAATCAAAAATCACACTTGATTAATTTTAAATTAATTCTTGTGAGAACTAATCAAAATTAAGTGTTTAGAATAGAACGCGATCAGGCCCATCGTGTAGGCAAGCCATGATCATTGAAAATTGTTTGTATGATAACTTTTGATCAGGTGGTCCGATCAAAACCCATGACATACCATTATGATCGTTAGAACATCAAGATTTGTTTTGTATCACAAATCTGAAGATCTACCAGTTGGTTAAATACAAGTTGTAAAATGGGGTGTCTACACCTACGTCCACGAAAGCGCGAGAAAGGGGCTCGTAGTCCAACATAAGGTGAGCGGCACGCAGTTGCCCGTCCTAGCTCACAAAGATCTCGGACTTTAGGAGATAATTGAGGGCTTGGACGTTGACCAAACTTATCTTCGGAGCTGTGAGTTCTTTGTCTGCAAAATACCCAAAGGGAGGGTTATGTCAGTCTGAGAAGGTAAATAATCAAAACCGAAACCAAAATAAGTGAAAGGAAAGCTCAAAACTAAGATTCCCGCCGATGGGTCTGACCCTATAGTGCCCCACCTGGTACCTCCGCCCTAACTGGGTAGCGAAGACCGTCATGCCATACTCCAGAGACAATCAAATGGTCGTCCTTCAAGCCTTTGTTGGACTTGGGAAGGCAGGATATCAGCCTCACCTCGTTGGACCTGGATTTCAGGTAATACGACTCATTGAGGCAATGGCACGATGTAGTTCACTTGTACGAGTGCCATGAGAGGCCGAGGTTCATCTGTTCGTTCATAGCGTCTACACACCCTAGGATCCGGAATATGTTAGTGGCGCATTGGTGGGGGGCCAACCTATGACCGCGCAAGTAATCCCTAGTTATCCTCCCCATGGGGATCGTCATTCCTCCTTCTATGAAAGCGATCATAGGAATGGCGACCTGCCCTGTCTCTCTCTTGGTTAAGATTTAGTCTGAGGAGTAGTATTCTAGACCCATTCCCGGTGGGATACGGTATTTGGCCCTGAAACCTTCCATACCGGCCGGAGAGTCTACCAGTTTCTGAAACTTACCCATCCTACTAACCCTAGGTGGCACGGAGAAGATTTACTAATGGAAGGACGCCGAGAAGAACAACAGAGAAGAAAAGTAAAGGGATACGGGGAAATGAACACTTACAGGAACGCAGATTCTAAACCTCTCGAGCTTTCAAAGAATCTGCCGGAAATCCACACGGAAGTGGCTATGGACTTTTGAGTGTTTTGTGAGAGGAAATGCTTAAGTACTCTGGAATGTTTGGGTGTCTTTTCTAAAAAGAGGAAGTAATTCCCCTCAGAAACCTTATATAGCGAGGGGAAACTGAACGGGATTACTCCCGCCCAAAGAATTGGGGGAATATCTACCGTTGATTGAATGACCCATCGTTGGATATGGGGGACATAAAGCCGCCTGGTGCAATTAATAGCGCCTCATGGGTTACGAAACGCCAGAGGCAATAATGAAGCATGTGAGGCTGTACCCCCGCACGCGTGAGTCAAGAAATTGTAATAATTTACTCAATAAGTATCAAAATCCCACATTTTCTCCTCGGATAAAGAGGGAAAAACCGGAATTTTGAGGGGCTATTGTAAGGGCAAAGGCCCACAGGCCCAAAATCATACAATGGTCCTTGGACCCCATACGGGATGATCGACCATGTTCGAGGAAAGGACGTGGATACCAAAAGGGGTCCCAGTCCAGTTCTCGTAGGCCTAAAGTCACTTAAAGGGCAATCCGAGGAGAAATGTCTCTTCGGACATGACAAGTAGGACTCAACATGCACTCTGCCTGCCAAAAGGATCCACCCCAACGAACATTAATAGCAAGGACAAGTCCTACAGACCCATGGCAAAGAAGGAAACAAAAGATGCCCAAGGAGAGGCTGCAGCTGCCACATTAAATGCATTGCAGCTACTTTTTTTACCGCATTAATGTGGAGAAGACTTGTGAACAGTGCTGCCTTGGCTACCATAACTCACAGAAAGGTGGAGGGGGTGTCCGATGGGACAAGCACTCAAGTGGGAATCCAGATAATCAACAAGTGTAAGGCCATAATGGCTTCAAGGAGGCTATATAAGAAAAGGAGCCCTCACGAGAAAAGGGGACTAGAAAATTGAAAGGAAGAACCTCCAAATATCTGCCTGATCCCCTCGAACTAAGAATATTTGGACGTTAACAGGATCTTCTTGTGTCTAAATGTTGTGTAGCCCAACCTTAGCCCCTATTTACTTAGCTAAGGCCCGGTTCTGTAACCCACTTTTTACAAATTCATTGTATCAGGCCCCTTTGGACCAAGACTCCATACTTGTTGGGCTTAGGCCCCAAACCGACCCTTACACTATCATTCTAGGGACAATATGCAATGTGCATGTTTTTTTTATTGTAAAATATAAAATTATGATAAATGATTAATATAAATTGTGGGATGTAGAAATTTAATAAGATAACAGTGCCACGTGTCATATTCTTTTCATTTCTCCCCCAAAATTTTCAGCAACACTTTCCCTTTTCTCACTTCCCTTTCTCCGCCTCCTCTCACATTTCATCTATTTCATCCCCAGCGAGTTCGCTCCATGATGAACACTTCGTGATCAAAGCACCATTTTTGAGATAAACACTCCATGATCGAAGAGACCATTTCTGAGGCGAAATTGAATCTTCACCGGCGAGTCCATACCGACCCTTTGTCGTGATCTTCTCCCAGGTGCAATATATATCTCTCTCTCCCTCTCCATTTTCCATGTCCATTGTCTAATTTGGGTAGTTTTAATTTTTGTTTCATTAATTTTTGCTGGTATTATACTTTGGATGTGAAAATGGGTTTTTCTCCATGGACTGATGTTGATGACCCTTTTTGTTTATACTAGTAATTACTTGCTCTATGTGACAATCAAAGGACAATAAACTAAAATCAGTCCAACTTTTCTATCTATCCATACATATCCTTTGTTTGATTCTGTAGAAACAAAAAATGAACTAAATTTTTTTCTATTTTCCTCTTTCAATTGACTAAAGTGGACCCTTTTAGCTTCTAATGTAAAGGCTTAAGCTTTATTTCCCCTATCTTTTCTCAAAAATCAAATGCCATTGTTGTTTATGGTTCCTACCGTAGGTATTGACTTCCTTATCTTTAAATCTTTCTTTTTTGTTTGTTATTTTATTGATTAGCAAGCCACCACTACAAATGCCATTATCAGTGCAAGCAGCAGCTGCTCTGGTAGCTCTTGCCCTTGCCAGTCCATTTAAAACAGAATCCACATGCATTTAGTGCTCTGCTTTTGCCATTGCATCAGCTTCTCTACATCAGCTGCTTTGCTTAAAAAATTTGTGTGCTTGTGTTGTAGTTTGTGTGCTTTTGCTGTGTTGAGACAGGTTAGAAAAGATGCTAAAATGAGTTAAATGCTTGCTTCACATTACTGATAACATAGATTCCATGTAATTTTAAATGAGTATTTATTTATTTATATATTATTTAAATAATATTTAGTTTATTAAAAAAACCACCAATTTATTACATCAACAACAATAAGTTGCAATAACTTATAATTTTTCAGTTGCAATAGAATTTTTAATATATTAGGAAAAAATATTACAATAACTTAAAATGAAGATATCGTTGCAATAAATTGATACAAATTATTTTTTGAAATCTATTGCAATGAAAATTTCAAACTAATAGCTTATTACAACAAAGTTATCATTGCAATAATTTAATATTAATTCTTTTACAATATATTGCAATGGCAAACACAAAATTACAATAAATATATCATTGCAATAACCTGATTTCAATTATTTCAATTATAGTGAAATTCAAATTTATAAATAGCAAGAAAAGTGGTAGTTATTATAATATTTCCCAAACAAGTGGCTTTTTCCCTCCAAGGCCTCTCACATTGAGTCTCCATAGGAGGCTACTACATAGTGACTCTCTGGTTTTCGTTTCTTTCCATAAATCGCTTCAATTCTCTCCCGCAAAAACCCTAGAACTCTGATTGCGTGTTTCCGAATACCTCTTTCACGGTATGATTCTTCGCTTATGGTGTTTGTTTTGTACTCGACGATGTACAAGTCGGCTTAATACTAGTATTTTCCTTGGAGCATTTGACTTGCTTCTCTATGATGTTTGTTTTGGCCTTGAATCTACTTCAATGAGTGTTATACTGTGATTTTTGTTTCTGCTATTTCTCTGTTTATTGCTGCATTTGTCTTTGTTGCTCTGCATTGTTGCAATAATTTTTTATATGTAACGTGATTGTTCATTTGCAATATTTGAAAATTTCAAATATATAAGCTATTAGTTTGAAAATTGCATTGCAATAGATTTCAAAAATAATTGGTATCAATTTATTGCAATGATTTCTTCATTTTAAGTTATTGTAATAATTTTTCCTAATATATTAAAATTTCTATTGCAACTGAAAAATTTTAAGTTATTGCAACTTATGGTGTTTGTTTTGTACTCGACAACATATAAGTCGGCTTAATACTAGTATTTTCCTTGGAGCATTTGACTTGCTTCTCTATGGTGTTTGTTTTGGCCTTGAATCTACTTCAATGAGTGTTATACTATGATTTTTGTTTCTGCTATTTCTCTATTTATAGCTGCATTTGTCTTTGTTGCTCTGCATTGTTGCAATAATTTTTTATATGTAACATGATTGTTCATTTGCAATATTTGAAAATTTCAAATATATAAGCTATTAGTTTGAAAATTGCATTGCAATAGATTTCAAAAATAATTGGTATCAATTTATTGTAACGATTTCTTCATGTTAAGTTATTGTAATAATTTTTCCTAATATATTAAAATTTCTATTGCAACTGAAAAATTTTAAGTTATTGCAATTTATTGTTGTTGATGTAATAAATTGGTGGTTTTTTTAATAAACTAAATATTATTTAAATAATATATAAATAAAAAATACTCATTTAAAATTACATGGAATCTATGTTATTAGTAATGTAAAGCAAGCATTTAACTCATTTTAGCATCTTTTCTAACATGTCTCAAAATAGCAGAAGCACACAAACTACAACACAAGCACACAATTTTTTTAAGCAGAGAAGCTTATGCAGAGCAACTGATGCAATGGCAAAAGCAGAGCACTAAATGCATGTGGATTTTGTTTTAAATGGACTGGCAAGGGCAAGAGCTACTAGAGTAGCTAATGCTTGCACTGATAATGGCATTTGCAGTGGTGACTTGCTAATCGATAAAATAAAAAACAAAAAAGAAAGATTTAAAGATAATGAAGTCAATACCTACGGTAGGAACCATAAATGACAATGGCATTTGATTTTTGAGAATAGATAGGGGAAATGAAGCTTAAGCCTTTACATTAGAAGCTAAAAGGGTCCACTTTAGTCAATTGAAAAAGGAAAACAAAAAATCTTTTAGTTCATTTTTCGTTTCTACAGAATCAAACAAAGAATATGTAAGGACAAATAGAAAAGTTGGACTGATTTTAGTTTATTGTCCTTCGATTGTCACATAGAGCAAGTAATTACTAGTATAAACAAAAAGGTCATCAACATCAGTCCATGGAGAAAAACCCATTTTCACATCCAAAGTATAATACCAGCAAAAATTAATAAAACAAAAATTAAAACTACCCAAATCAGACAATGGACATGGAAAATGGAGAGGGAGAGAGATATATATTGCACTTGGGAGAAGATCACGACAAAGGGCTCGGTATGGACTCACTGTTGAAGATTCAATTTTGCCTCAGAAATGGTCTCTTCGATCACGGAGTGTTTATCTCAAATGGTGCTTCGATCACGGAGTGTTCATCATGGAGCTAACTCGCTGGGGATGAAGTAGATGAAATGTGAGAGAAGGCGGAGAGAGGGAAGTGAGAAGAGGGAAAGTGTTGCTGAAAATTTTGGGGGAGAAATGAAAATGAAATAAAGAGTTTGCAACAGTAATATCAACAGCCTAACTTTGATTTGATAACGCACTGATAAGGGGCCCACAAAGTCACTCTATTTACCACATTTGCCACTAAATCTCATTTTTCAACTTTTGAAAACAGCAAAATCTTGTTTCTATTTTCCATCATCCAAACTCAAAATTTTGAGTTTTTGAGTGATGGAAACAAATGTTAAAAACCAAGCCAAATAGTCTTTCATTTGTGGGACCTACGAGTTTTGGATGAGGGATCATGAAAACTGAGTGATATCACTCAGTTTTTGGCCAATCCACACAAGCTCTAAAAGATGCCTTTTTGGGAATAAAATTTTTATTGTAGTTTATTAACAACAACAACAACAACAAAAACCCATTAAAAAGTTATTCACATCAGCCAAATAAGTTAAATAAAATTACCCAAATAAATGCAAGCCATTAAAATGTGATAAAGGTTTTACAACATGTATATTAGCTTTTCAATGAAGAGGTCTAAGATTCAAATTTCTATTCTCTTGTTTCAACTATTGACAGCCTATTGGTTTTCTAAGTACTCTTGTTTCAAAAATATCCATCACATTTGGGTGTTCTATCTGTTCTCTTGGACAAGCATGGAGTTAAGCTTCTCATGTGCCAAGTTAAATGTGTGTGTGTGTATATATATATATAAAGTTGGATAATAACATGATTCAACATGTGTTATTTATTTTTTTTTTTTTTTCATATATAACAAAGATATTTAGACTATGTTAGTATTCAAAAAACTCAATTATTTTTTTTCATTTAGTTAGTTTGAAAATTTTCGAACTTTATATCTTTCAAATGATATTGATCATAATTAATATTATTTCCATTTTTTCTATATCTCTGAATATCCCAATAAAAATGAATAGATTTTGTTTTTAAAAAATAGATTTACTTAGAGAGGGAATTTGAGTGAAATATGATGACATGAATTTATTAAGAGAAATAAAAATGATGCATTATTCATTTATATTTAAATATAAATACAATTTTTAAAGGAAGACTATTAGTTGAAAACTAAGGCCCATCGCCCCAGGCCTATCTCCTACCGCTTGGGCCCCTATCTTCACCACATGAGACATTTTTTAATTGGTTTATATAGGACCTCAATCATTCATCTTTATTTTTTGGTAAAGAAATGAATTAGATTAGGGGATGTTTTTCCATGTCATTTCCATGGGAGATGGACCTCTCAAATGAGTAATATTTCTTCATCTCATATCCAAATCAAAGGTCTATATTCAACCAATACATAATGAGCGTTTCTTTTTACACAAATTTGATGACATGAAATGAAAATAAAATTCCTTCACAATAACAATTTTTCTTTCAAAATCGCTCTCTCAATAAGGCTTCAAATTTATACAAAATTTGCCTAATAAATTTTAAAAAATTATTCATTTAATCTTAAATCTTTTTGAAAAAACAAAATTTCAATTTAAAAAAAAAAAATACTTTCGATATTTTTAAAATTTTAAATAAAAAATTACGAGTTATGACTAACTTGTCCTTCTTGTCTCGGCGTCCGATGGATTCGAGCAATAGCGGTCCTCTTGTCCTCTCTAGACTCCGGGATTGTAAGCTTCATTAGCGTATCCATCCCACTGCCCTTTGTCTCACGACTATTTGTGTGAGTACTTTGTCTGCGCAACGTTCTGACCGCCTTTGTCACTGCCTTCGTCTTGCGGCCATCAGTGCGAAAGCTCCGCCTACACATTCTTCTCACTGCCTTTGCCACTGCCTTTGTCTTGCGGCCATTGGTGCAATAGGTTTGACTGCACATTCTTCTCACTGCCTTTGCCACTGCCTTCGTCTAGCAACCATCGACGCTCACCTGCGCATCCTTCTCACTGCTTTCGTCTTGCGGCCATCAGTGCGAGAGCTTCGACGGTGCATCCTTCTGACTCCTTCGTCTTGCGGTCATTAGTGCGAGAGCTTTGTCGGCACATCCTTCCATCTCAACTTCTTGTGGGCTAGATCATCGACATTACTCTGCTGTCTCATCTTATCTAGAGAATTCTATCCACTCCCAGCGACATGCGACATTTGGTGTTGCCATATTTACTCCACCGGTGCTTTGAGATCCCACCAAACTCCTTGTGATTATCATCGTAGTCTCATAGACAATGCCCGTGCATCTTCTTTGGACCACGAATGGTCTTCTCATGGCGGTGGCATAAGCAACGTCGCTTTAATCCTCCACTGCATCAATGTCCAAAACGAGTCTTTGAGTTATGATCTTCTTGCCTTAGCGTCCAACGAATTCAATCATTGGCGGCTTCATCTTCAAACAACCTTCTTGAGTCGGCACTAGGTCCAGAGCAAGTCATCGTGTACTGCTCTTCATCTTAATATCCAACGGATTGCACTTACTACCCTCGTTCCACAACCATAGGTGTGTAGCTTTGTTCCCACATCTGTCGTCTCCACCTCGCAGCTGTTGGCGCTACCGCAGTGACATCTCTGCTTCAGCGCTAGGGTCCCAAGCAAGTTGCGGTGTCCAGCTCTTCTTTTTTAGCGTCCAACCGATTTGAGCATGCGGTACTCTCTGAACTACAGGAAGCTTCGTCCTTGAGCCCATCTCACTGCTTTCGTCTTGCAACTACCGGCATGTAAGCTTTCGTCGGCGTAAACATCTCACATCATCTTGCAACGACCCCTAGCGTGTGAGCTTCATCCGCGTATTCATCTTCACCTCGCAACTATCGGTGCTCCTTGGTCTCCAAGCTGTGAAGCGATGGTACTTAGGCACTCTGACTTCACTCTCTGCTAGCCACGTGTTTCCATGTTGATTCTTTGTATTTGCAGGGCTTAAGAAATTGTTGTGGTTTTCCTGAAATTCTTTGTATCGATTCTACACTCACCTGAGGTCGACGTCTTGTATGAACAAGCATGGGCTTCTCAATTGTCTTCGTTTTACTTCTGAGTGGTCCATCTTTCATGGGTTTTAATCTTAATGCTGCATATGATGACCAAATTGTCCTGGAAACACAAGTCTTTCACCTTTGGATAGTAAGCATGCAATCAGCCACGCCTCCCAAAATTTCAATCCATGCGGACACATGGCTATCTCCCAACCTTGCAGCCCAATACCACACCTCATGATTAATAAGCCACAATCCACAAACGCATGGCTATGACTTTAGATAATGGACATGTGCAATTATCCTTTGATCTTAACATTCACACGAACACAAGTACTTAACTCATATCGCTGATTTTTTTTTTTTTTTTTTAAGGTGTATGATGTAATTTGCACCAAACAGAGCTCTGCTTGAATTGTCGCTCTTCGACGCTCATCTTTGCTTGGGTCATGATCTCTACATGCTTGATATTTTTGAGCGATCTTGATCAAGTAGATGTTTTGCTTCTTCTTTCACTTGGATTACAATCTCTACATGCTTGATTTTTTTTTCTTCAAGCGATTGTGATCAAGTAGATCTTCTGGCGTTCGTCTTCATCCCATGGATCATGAGCATTACCTTGTAAATTACTCATCCGGCTAGCTCCTTCAATATTGCTACTTGCTAGCATTACCAATTGATTTGAAATTTTTTTGGATTTGCACTTCACAATTTTTTTTATTTTGAGATATGTGACTGAACTATTTAGTGACATTTTGCCTTTATGGGACTAACCATTTGCCTATCTTTGTCAACTATTTGGTAGGTACCATTGCTGTGAACTTCTTGGACAACATATGGACCACCCCATTTCAAAGCAAACTTCTTGGACAACATATTGAATTAATGGTCATCGTGTTGAAAGTGCCAAATCTCCTAGTTGAAAAGGATATGGACAAGCTCTTTTGCTGAATGCTTTGGAAGTTTGATCTTGAGGCTTTTCATCACATGCTTTCGACTCTTCAACTCTCAAACCATCATTCATCGCCTTGAAATAACCTTTGGGAAAAAAGTCATGAAGGGTGAATAGAGAGTTGCTTCTTTGTTGCAACAATTTGTCGTCATGAACTTCTTCATTTTGGATGCTTGGATTCCTTTTCACCTTCTTACGAGGTCTTCTTGGATTGTTCTTTCGATATTGCTTTTTTGCGTGGATCACTTGTGATTTCGGGTTGCATTTCATCCAAGATTTCTTTCAAGTTACGAGAGACCAACTCCCATCTTCATTCATCAACTTGCCTTTTATTTTAGCTTCATTCAATGGACCTAAGCATGGCATGTGAAAATTTCCAATTGTTCCAGATTGAATATGCTTGCCAAATGCCCCCAGTGTTAAAGCTAAAGGTGACCATGTTTTTGTTGGAGTTTGTGACTTTATTAAAGCAAAGGATTTAGTGATGAACATGGTATAGTTTAACTCAACCGTTTCATCCAGGTCCAAGAGGATTTTACCCTCCTTTACAAGCCTTATGATGATATCTTTCAGAACAAAGCATTTCTCCACCGGGTGACTTATAACTCGATGGTATTTGTAGTACTTTGGATTGTCGGTGTGACCCATTTCTTATGGTCTTTTGCATTCTAGTAGCTTAATTATCTTCTTTTCTAGTATATAGCCACACAAAAAACTCTCCTCATCACTCATTGCTCTCTCTTCAATTTCTCTTCATTAATTCTTCCTTATGATGCTCTCACTTAATCACATTTTAATTAGCTTCTCTCCCTTCCTTAAGAAATAGTTTCTTATTTAAAGCTTAGAAAATATTGAGAGGTACAAAATTCTTCTTCTTTTTTATTGATCTTTTAGTTTGATTCCTAATTATTTATCTTATGATTTATGATCTTCTTCTCTAGTTCAATTTCTATTTAGTTGAGAGGTATGAAATTGATTTTGAATTTATTGTTGACCATAGTAGTCTAATTTGGTTGAATTTAATTACTATTTATTTTATGGTTGCTTATAGTGACTTTGTTATATTTAATTTCTATGAATATTATTTCTTGTAAATGTATTCTAGTTTTTGTTAGATTTAATGGTTTTTTTCCCCCCTAAAACTAACCTAGGAAGACATGTATGTATGTATATATGTCACACTTTGTATTTTTTTGAATTGCAAATCAAATTGATAGTGTTATCTCGGCTCCCCAACCAAATATTTCTGGCTACACCCTTGGATAAGCTATTCACAAACAGATACATAGGAACCACGGTTGAAATAAGTTAAACAAGAGATATCAAAAATTAGATGACTGACTACAACCAGGGGTTGACCAAGCTTTGTAAACTAACACAGTTCCAAGAGAAGTACCATATCTACATTCTTGATGGAGCACTCTTACTCTAGCTGAATCTCATTATGAAGCTTCATTTCCATATGGTTGTGGCAGCATTGCTTAATTCTCAAACGGGTAATTAGTTACTCGATGTAATTAATTCAGTTAATTTATAAAAATCAAATATGATCTAATGATGCCTTCACATAGTTACAATCATTATTCATCAACGAATATTCCCCATAATTTACTCATTATTCTTATGCTATTAAGTTTTGCAGATAACTTGGTGTTGTTAACATTTTAATAAACATTTGGTATAGTGGATAAGAGGTTAGACCTAGGTGCAATGACAAGTGCTTTTGCCCAAATGACATGTCATGAGTTTAAGTTCCAAAATTTGACTTTCCAATTGGAGAAAATACACCCTGTTTGGGTGTATGTTTCCTCCCACTGACAGCTAAGTGGGTCCCATAGCTAGACCCACTCAGCTGTGAGTCGAAGGAAGCATACACCCAAAACAGAGTATACTTCCTCCTCCAATTAAGAGTAAGGTTGTTTATTGACCACCTCTTGTAGACCCTGCAAAAAACGGGGAGTCTTATACACTAGGTACGACTTTTTATCTACACTTGGCCAAAATAAATAAATAAATAAGTAGTAAATTTGGGCTTTTAATTGTCCAGTGATACAATGGTATCATTCTTGTGGGCAATTGTTAGCCTTGAATTCCATGATTTCTATGTTTACCTACCCAAGTGATGAAGTGTAAACTCATCAGTTGTAGTAGGCAGATGGAACTCCCCGTCAGCACTTGTGTATCTTCAAAAAGGGGTCACCGGTGTGGTGCCTGCCACAACGCCTCCGATGCCAAAGTTAGTACAGTAAAGCAACTCATAAAACTAGAAAGTAATAGGTATTCTCTTAGAGTCTCAGTATCTATGTACCTTATGCTATCAATGTGAGGACTTTATATATGTGAGCTTGACTGCTAGCCGTTGGGGGTGTTAATGCCTCTCTTTTGTAACGCCTCCATCCCAATTATGGGACTTTTATTAGGCTCCAACGGTCTGTTTTGCTGGTTTCGTAACTGCCCAGGTTACTTGCTAGCACCATTGAATGACTTTCCTTTCCTCGTCAGTGATGGCTTGTTCGTCGTCAGGGGTGACCTTGTCACTAGGTTGACCTCGTCAAGGTAATGTGTTCTCTTCATTCCCATCAGTTGCCCCCCAGGTTCTATGGTCGTCAGTGACGTGTCATGAGGGCTACAGAAGGTGAAAAGTTTCTTTTCCTGAATTGTTTGTGACACTTGGGGTTTCATTTCGAATTTAATGTGTGATGGCGGCGCAGTATGGAACGTGGCCACGTGGCACATGCTGGTTGAGGGTATTGATGGCATGACCCTTGGGTTTCCCGCTACTTTTCAGTTTCCTTGGGTTTTTGGTTTTAAAAACTTTTCTTTTTCCTTCACTCTGGTTTTTCTTTCTTTTCCTGCTCCGAGTGTTTTTCCCTTTTGCTTGTTTCTACGATCATTTTGATTCTACTCCGGCGACTTTGACCTTGCTCCGGCGACGAATTTCTCCGGCCTCGACTATTCTGCTTTTCAAGGTACGCTACTTCTTCGATTTCTCAGATTTTTTCTTCATGGTCCCTTTACAAATCCCTTATTTTTTTTCTTTGTCTTTTACTTTTGTTGTTTTTGTGTTTGATATGTGGGCATTTAGGATTGGGTATCCCTTTTCATGGTTAGTTCCTCTGAGGTTTGGGTAGCTTGCCCCTCGGTTTCTTTCTTTTTTGCTCGCTTAGGGGTGGCTTTGGGCGTTTCCGGGGACTTTTTTCCTTTGATTGGGGACTATCTTTTTAAAGGTAGTGGGTTGAGTGTGGTTCTAGGGGAGCTATCTCCAATTTTAGGCCGGTCACTGGCTTGGTTTGAGAGGGAGACGAGGAGGATGTCGTAGGTGAGATCCAGTGAATTAGACACTAGGTTGTCGTCTAGCGGCGGCCCGGTCGAGGGTGATATAGCCGTTTCCACCCCTCGTCAGGTTAGGGCTTTCTACGCTCTTAACGAGGAGTGTGGGCTGGACGCTGACAAAGTGGCTAGGTTTAAGGATAGGTTCTAGTTCCCTGCGCGGGTCCGCGTTCGTCGGCCTGGTCCTGAGGATCGGGCCTGCCACTTCTTTCCAGGTGAAGTGTGCTTCTATGAGGCTGCTTTTACTTCTGGACTTAGGCTACCCGTCCATCCTTTGGTGATGGAGCTCCTGGATCACTTTGGCATTGCCCCCGGGCAACTCATGCCTAACTCCTGGAGGATAGTCATCAATTGTATGGAGATTTGGCTGGCTGCCAACGAAGATATGATCAAAGTGAGTGAGTTCGTCCATATCTACCGTTTAAAGGAATCAAAAGAGTATGGGTACTATGAACTAGTCCCTTGGACGAGGGGGACTAGAATCATTAAGGGTTTAGCCTCGTCATTCAGGTACTGGAAGTCATGTTTCATTTTCGTGTCCGAGGATGACTTTGAGACCCCTTCTAGCGAGGCTTGGGGTGATATCCCAAGGTTACTTCGTCGGTGGGAACCCCAAACTTAGGTGCGTCCATGTTTCTTCTCGTCTGTTTATTTTTGTCTTGCATGTTTAGTCGTCACTAACCACTTGTTCACTTTCTTTTGCAGTTAAAAAACACCCCAAGTTGAAGAGCAAATACCAGGGTCATGTTCAGAAGGCAATCGAATACGCAAAGTCGATTGAGAGTTGGGACGATCTCTTTGACCCACGGACACTTGCTTTCTACTGCTTAGGCTCGGATCCATCTCCTTACGTTTTGCGCAGCATTAGCATCGAAGAGAAGAAGAGTAAGTGTTTACCTCGTCAGTACTGACCTTCACTTGCGTACTTTGGATTTCTTAGTCTCTTTTTTTTTTTTTTTTTAGAGATGACGACCAAGTTCAACAAGGATATGTACGCCAAGATGAGGGCCAAGAAGGACGAACCCTTAGCTAGTATTGGCAAGAAGGTAGTTCGTGTTACGGGGAAGGGTCCTTCTATCGTCCCCTCTGTGGATGCTACTCCCATCGTCTCGGGAGTTGAGGGTACCCAGGTGGCTTCACCGGCTACTTCAGTTGAGGAGATCCCTACCCGTCATCAAAGAGGCCGAGACTGTCAGCCAAAGAGAAAGAGAAGGAGAGAGTTGGCTCGTCCGTCTTTGATGACGAAGGTGTGGCTGTGGAGCGGGCACATAACGTTGTGAGGGCTGAGGACCTTAAGGTCTTTTCTGGAGTTCCTATCAATGTGGTTGCAAGTCAGCACATTCATAAGATTGTGCAGGTAAGGCTGTTCATGCGTTTTCCTTGGTTTCTTCTCACATCAATTTCCCCCCCCCCCCTTTTTTTTTTTACTGACGCACTTATCTTGCTTCGTCAGGTGTTGGGGGAGAGCCTTCACCTTGCTTTTGAGTGTCTCACTCAAGAGGCTAAGGTGGCTTTTCTGACGTCCAGGATGGAGGCTCTGGAAAAGGAGAACTCGACGCTGAAAAAGGACTTCATAGAGTCGATGGACGATGCTGCCACATTGAAGGAGAAAGTCAAGGCTCTGAATTCTGACCTTAGGGTCGAGCGTCAGCTGAATCTGGAGAAGGACGACCAGCTTCAGGTGGCAAAGGAGAAGTTGAAAACGATCGCTGCCAGGTCCGTCGAGGCCTTTCAGCAAATTGAGGAGTATTCCACAGTACTCTTCAGCTGGTACTTCAAGGGCTTCGAGCTCCTTCGCAGGTACCTCGTCAAGCACCTTACAGGGGTTGATCTGCCGAATTTGGATCTAGAAGTGGTAGATCAAGAGATGGCTGCTGACGAGGCTGCCCAGTCTTCTGCACCTGAAGGTGACGCCCCTGCTACTGATGACGCCCCTATTGCTGAGAATGTTCCCGCTGCTGCTGACGATACCGTTACTGACGCTCCAGACACCCGAACCTGATACTTAGGAAAATTTATCTTTTATATTTGCCCGTTGTGTTTTGGGCTTTTTTGGAGATGTATATATATATATATATATATATATTTTTTTTTTTTCTATTTTCAGAACAATGCCTCTTGGCCCTTCGTTTTATGGGTCTGTAGGAAGAACAAGGATAATTGCCCTCTGTTTTTGGGCTTTTTATGATTTAGTACTTACCTATTTTTGTGGCTATGCTCCTGTCTATGACCATGCATATGTTTGTGATTTAGTATAAACTTCTTAGCATACCTTGTACTTAGCGTAAATTTCTTTAGCCGTGATTTGCTCGTCATTTCTTATCCTTGATGAGGGTTGTTGTCCTTCTTCTTTTTCTCTTTGTTCTTTCTCTTGCGGGTTCGTCAGTACCCTGAGTTCGTCGAGTGGGACTTTGCCATTTGCGTAGGCTTTAGGATTATGTCTACGTCACCAACACGTTCTGGGGACATTCACTTTCTTTTGGGCCTTCGTGAGTGACTTACATCCGTCAAAGCGGAATCTTATTACTTGGCCACTTTTTGGTGACTTACATCCGGTTAAGGAATCTCGTCACTTCTGGATTCGTCAGTGATTTACATCCATCTTGACGGAATCTTATCACTTAGTCATTTTTCGGTGACTTACATCCGGTTAAGGAATCTCGTCACTTCGGGATTCATCAGTGATTTACATCCGTCTTGGCGAAATCTTATCACTTAGCTTTCACATATTTTGTACCCGCTATGAGGGTCGTTAGTAACTTATATCCGTCAAGGCGAAATCTTGTTACTGTAGTTTGTCTTATACCCGTTGGCGTTGTCGTCAATAACTTACATCCGTCAAGGTGGAATCTTGTTACGTTAGTTCATCTTACAATTGGCTAAACCTGTTTGCATAAAGACATCAAAGTTTCTTTTTTTTTTTATTAAATTCAAGAGTGACTGCATTTGTCTATTACATCTACTGGTGGTACTTTTTTAGATGCTCAATGTTCCATGGTCGAGGGAGCCTTTGTCCGTCCATGGTTTCCAGGTGATAACTTCCTTGCCTTGAGTAATGAATGACTCGGTAAGGACCTTCCCAAGTAGGACCCAGCTTTCCCTGGGTAGGGTCTTTAGTTGCTGTGGTGGTCCTGCGCCAGACGAGGTCTCCTATGTCCAGTCGTCTGAGTTTGACCCTCTTATCGTAGTATTCGGCCATCTTTTTCTGATACTTCGTCATCTTGTTGGATGCGTTGTCTCTTACTTCGTCTAGACAATCCAGGTTGAGTCGTAGTTCGTCGTCGTTGATCCCTTCGTTGAAAGTTCCTCGTCTGATGCTCGTTACCCCCACTTCGACTGGGATTACTGCTTCTGTGCCATAGGTAAGCCTGAAGGGGGTTTCTCTTGTTGGGGTTCTGGCGGTGGTTCTGTAGGCCCACAGGACATTTGGTAGTTCTTCTGGCCAGGCACCCTTCGCATCATCCAGTTTGATTTTGATAATCTTGAGCAACGTCCAGTTCGTCACTTCCGTCTGCCCGTTTGCCTGAGGATGCCCTGGGGATGAGAACTGATTCTTGATCCCAAGGTTTGAACAGAATTCCCTGAAGCCTTGGCTGTCGAACTGCCTCCCATTATCTGATATGATTGTCAAGGGAATCCCGAACCTGCAGACTATATTCTTCCACACAAAGCTCCGGATCCGAGCCTCAGTGATCGTTGCTAGGGCCTCTGCTTCAACCCATTTCGTGAAATAATCAATAGCAACAAGTAGGAATTTTACCTGACCTTTACCTTAGAGTAGAGGACCGACGATGTCAATTCCCTACTGTGCGAATGGCCATGGGGAGGCTATAGTCGTCATTCTCTTTGTTGGAAGCCGTTGCACATTCCCGTATCGCTGGCATTTGTCACACCTCTTGACGATTTCAGCAGCGTCCACCTACATGGTTGGCCAAAAATATCCTACTCTTACTACCTTGTTCACCAGGGATCTGGAGCCGGCGTAGTCGCCACAAATTCCTCCGTGGACTTCTTCCAGGATGTATCTAGCCTCTTCCTCGTCGACGCACTTCAAGTAAGGCATAGAGAAGCCTCTCTTGTACAAGGTGTCATTCAGGACCATGAACCTAGCTGCTCTCTTCTTGATTTTTTTAGCTTCTTCTGTGTTTTTAGGGAGGTGTCCGTCCTGGAGGTAGGATATTATGGGCGTCATCCAGTTGTCTGTGCTCTGGATGGTGAATGTTGCAACCTCTTCGATACTAGGGTGTTTCTGGACCTCCATCGCTAGGTCTGTGCTAATCCCCCCTTCTTCTGACGACGCTAGCTTTGATACTTCGTCAGCCCCCATATTCTGACTTCTTGGGATCTGCACGAACTCCACTATATCGAACTCCTGAGTTAGTTGTCTCGTCAGCTTGAGGTATTTCTGCAACCTTTCTTCCTTTGCCTCGTACTCTCCCCTGATCTGTCCAATCACTAGCTTTGAATCACTTTGGATCAACAAGTTTTTGGCACCAAGAGCTTTCCCAAGCCTCAGTCCCGTCAGTATTCCTTCGTATTCAGCTTCGTTGTTGGTGGCTGGGAACTTTAGTTGGACCCCATATTTTAGTACTTCTCCGTCAGGGGTGGTTATGACGACCCCTACTCCCCCCTTCCTCTGGGCTGACGAACCATCAATCTGTATCGTCCAGTTGTCTACCTTGTCGATAATCTTATCCTCGTCTGAAAGAGTGAACTCTGCAATGAAGTCTGCCAGAGCTTGTGCCTTGATCGCTGTTCTAGGATGGTACTCGATGTCAAATTGACTAAGTTCAATTGCTCACTGGACCATCCTGCCTGCTGCTTCGGGCTTGTTCATTGATTTCTTGATGGGTTGGTCCGTCATTACGAGAATGGGATTTGCTTGGAAGTATTGCCTTAGCTTGCACGAGGCTACCACTAGCGCAAACGCAATCTTTTCGATCCTTGGGTATCTGGCCTTAGCTCCTTGGAAGGCTTGGCTGACGTAGTAAACCGGGAGCTGCTTCTTGCCCTCTTCTCTGATCAGGGCTGCACTTACTGCTGAGGCTGACACGGTCAAGTATAAGTATAGGTTTTCCCCTTCTTTGGACGGGCTTAGGAGAGGTGGACTGCTCAGGTAACGTTTTAATTCTTGGAACGCCGCTTCGCACTCGTCGGTCCAGGCAAAAGCCTGCTTCAAAGTCTTGAAAAAGGGCAAGCATTTGTCTGTAGCCCTAGAGACGAACCTGTTTAAAGCCGCTATCCTTCCTGTGAGTTTTTGAACATCCTTGACGGTTTTGGGTGAGGCCATGTCGATGATAGCTCGTACTTTCTCTGGGTTTGCTTCTATTCCTCTCTGGGACACTATGAATCCCAGGAACTTCCCCGAGGCTACCCCAAAAACACACTTACTTGGATTCAACCTCATCTGGTGTTTTTTGAGGGTTGCAAAAGTTTCCTTCCAGTCGTCCAGGTGTGTAAGCTCTTCCTTGCTCTTGACGAGCATATCGTCCACGTACACCTCCATGTTCCTGCCAATCTGTTGACTGAACATTTTGTTCACCAACCTCTGATACGTAACTCCAGCATTTTTCAACCCAAAAGGCATTACCTTGTAACAGTAGAGTCCTTGACTTGTGATGAAGGCGGTCTTCTCCTGGTCTTCCTCAGCCATCTTTATTTGGTTGTACCCTGAGAAGGCGTCCATGAACGTCAGTAACTTGTGCCCGGCTGTGGAGTCCACGAGCTGGTCTATTCTCGGTAGAGGGAAGCTGTCCTTTAGGCATGCCTTGTTCAGGTCGGTGAAGTCTACGCACATCCTCCATTTCCCGTTTGCTTTCTTTACCAGGACGACATTGGTGAGCCATTCAGGATAGTACACTTCCTGGATGAATCCAGCCGTCAAGAGTTTGGTAACTTCCTCTACAACTGCCTGATCTCGTTCTGGGGCGAAGGTTCTTCGTCGTTGCTGAACGGGTTTCCGTTCTGGGTCCATATTCAGCCTGTGCTGGATGACTTCTAGAGATATGCCCGGCATGTCCTCGTGACTCCATGCAAAGACATCGAGATTCTCTTTAAGGAACCTTATGAGCCTTGTTCTCATCTCGGGGCTCAACGTCGTCCCTATCTTGGTCGTCTTGTTCACATCTCCTTCTACCAATTCCACTGTTTCCAGGGCCTCTATCCTGTCTTCTTCTTTTTCTTCAATCATCCATGTGTGGTTCTCCTTCCCAGCTAGGACAGCTTGATAGCATTCTCTTGCTAGGACTTGATCACCTTTCACTTCACCGACGCCATTATCTGTTGGGAATTTCACCATCAGACAGTAGGTTGACGTCGCCACCTTCCACTTGTTGAGGGTGGGCCTCCCAATGATGACATTGTAGGATGAGGGACAATCTACCACCAGGAAGTCTACTTGTTTGGTCAACTGTACTGGGTAGGTTTTTTCCGTCACCGTCAATGTCACTATGCCTCTGGGGTAGACCCTGTCTCCACTGAAGCTGACGAGTGGAGAGTCAAAAGGACGAAGTCTTTTAGGATCTAGTCTCAGCTACTGGAAGGCTGGGAAGTAGATGATGTCCGCGGAGCTTCTGTTATCAACGAGGATCCTTTTGGTATTGAACCCTTCTATATTCAGCATTATGACCAGGGGATCGTTGTGGGGCTGCTTCACTCCCATGACATCTCCTTCACTGAAAGACATGTCTTAGTATGTTCATCGATGCTTGGACGGAGGTATGGCGTGAACGCTGTTCACCTGTCTCTAGTATGCCTTTTTGAGTGATTTGAACGATCCTCCTGAGAACGGTCCTCCTGTAATCGTGTTTATCTCCCCGATCACCTTATGTGGAGGCTGGGACGGACGGTCGTCATCCTGAGAGAAGGATTCATGCTGGATTTTATTGTCGTCCCTGAACTTGCTATATTCTCCTTTCTTCACATACTTCTGTAACTTCCCTTTCCGTATTAACTCCTCTATTTGCTCCTTTAGGTCTCTGCAATCCTCTGTGTGGTGGCCGTGGTCTTTGTGGAACCGACAATACTTGTTCTTGTCACGGACATTGGGGAATGAGTGTAATGGCCTGGGCCATTTGAGATAATGCTCGTCCTTGATCTGCGTGAAAATTTTGTCAACAGGCATAACCAGAGGAGTAAATCTTACCGTCCGAGGATTTTTATCATCCTTCCTCCTGTTCCCGTCATTATTCCGACGGTCTGGTCGATCTCTCTTTTGCCCCCTACGGTCGTCTTCCCTCTTGGCCTTGTCTCCTGGCTTCTCGGCATCTTTTATGGCAGCTAAAGCATCTTCAGCATTCATGTATTTCTATGCCTTCAGGAGCATTTCCGCCATCGTCTTTGGGGGGTTCTTTGCGAGGGAGGCCATGAGGTCTCTGGACCTCAACCCCACTTTGAAGGTCGCCAGCTGTACCTTGTCATCAGTTTCGTCCACCTCCAGAGTCTCCCGAGTGAATCGTTTGACGTACGACCTTAGAGTTTCCTTCTCTCCCTGTCTTATGGTGAGTAAGTAGTCTACTGGCCTCCTTGGGCATTGCCCCCCTATGAAATGGCGCAAAAAGGCACTACTTAACTGGTCGAAGTTGTCTATGGACGAGTTTGGCAACTTCGTAAACCATTCTCTTGCAGCTCCTTTGAGAGTCGTTGGGAAGGAACGACATAGTATCTCGTCAGGTGGTTGTTGAAGACCTAAAGTCGTCTTGAAGGTATTAAGATGATCCTGTGGGTCTTTTAGTCCGTCGAATGGCTCAAGTTGAGGTAAGCGAAACTTTGACGGTACAAGGCATTCAAGTACCGCGGCGGTGAAGGGTGAATCCATAGCCCTTACCATTTTGTCTACGCTTCAGTCCGTCTTCTCCTTAATGGCGCTCCTCAGTTCGTCCATTTCCTTCCTCATTTCTCGAAGGAGATCCGAGTTCTGCTCGTCTGGAGTAGTTGGCCTCTGAAGGGTTCCTCTCCAGTGACTATCCCCTTCTCCCTCCAGGTTGCCTTTGGACCGGTTCTCTTCCTGTTGAGCTTGTTGGACCTGCTGGAGCCGTAGCTTCATTTCCTGGTTTTGTTTAGTGAGTTCTTTAATGGTGGCTGCAAGGGCTTGGACTTGCTGGGCCAAGGTTGCTAAATCTGGGCTGGATTCCATCTGAATGTAGAGGGTTGACGGAAACTACGTTTTCAAATATGAATTTGAGAATGTCGTTCCCCACAGACGGCGCCAAACTGATGAAGTGTAAACTCGTCAGTTGTAGTAGGTAGATGGAACTCCTCGTCAGTACCTGTGTATCTTCAAAAAGGGGTCACTGGTGTGGTGCCTGCCACAACGCCTCCAATGCCAAAGTTAGTACAGTAAAGCAACTCACAAAACTAGAAAGTAATAGGTATTCTCTTAGAGTCTCAGTATCTATGTACCTTATGCTGCCAATGTGAGGATTTTATATATGTGAGCTTGACTGCTAGCCGTTGGGGGTGTTAATGCCTCTCTTTTGTAACGCCTCCAGCCCAATTATGGGGCTTTTATTAGGCTCCAACGGTCTGTTTTGCTGGTTTCATAACTGCCCAGGTTACTTGTTGGCACCATTGAATGACTTTCCTTTCCTCGTTGGTGATGGCTTGTTCGTCGTCAGGGGTGACCTCGTCACTAGGTTGACCTCATCAAGGTAATGTGTTATCGTCATTCCCATCACTAAGTATGGTGTGTGGTCCCTTCATCCCTCCCTAGAGTTAAATTGAATATGTTTACAGCTACAATGAAGATTAGAACATCTAGGAATCCTGTGGGTCAATGGTCTTGCATAAGATCATTAGTGTGGAAGCCTGCCTTTCTACAAATTGATCTATAGGTCTTTGTTTGGTGCACTCTATTATGACTAAATGTATACTTCTCACCTATGACCATAAAGATGGATATAAGAAAAGGTATGAGGGTAGCAGTCTCACTCGCAAAGGGATCCCTATGGAATTAAGTGGTGCTTGGTCTAGGGAATTGTTAACCACCATGCTCCAAGCATTGGCAAAACAAAGAACACTGGCCATGGTAGACGGGGATCATTTTGGAGGATATTTGTTACAATGTACAACACAACAACCTTAGAGTCGTAATTTTATCAGTTCCTCATGTTGTTCTAGTTGATACTAGGAAGTTAGCCTATATGGTAGGGAAATAGATTCCTAAGTTTGTAAGATAATGAAAACTACTCATGAACTTTTCTTGCTTGAGGTTAAAAATATATATTTTTTCCTTTATGATTTTTTTTTATATAAAATAATTAAATATAGTTCATGGACAAACTTGTTGATGCACTCCATTACTATTCAACATGTTACTATTTATTTGTTTTAAATGCAAATGTTTGATGTATGATTATTTAGCTACCCAAATTAATTTCAACTTTTCATTTTCTTCTTTCTGGTTTCAAGAATTGTTAAAATTGAATAATTCATTATCTTTTTAATGGATATATGCAAATATTTGACTATTCATTATAAACATTACTATTCATTAGATGCAAATGTTTGGCTATATACAACTATCCAAATTGATTTCAAATTTTCGTTTTCTTCTCTCTAATTTCAAGTTCTTATTAAAAAAAAAAAAAAAAAACCTCTTCTTCTCTTCCTCCAATTTTTTCCCTCCGTCTTTGCCTTTTTAGATCCATACTACTGTTTACTTTTATCTTTAAACTTCCCCCCGTCATGTCCTATTTCTTATATTTTGACTTTTCTTCCCCCCACCTTTCCGCTTCAATCTTAACTTTGGAGACCTTACAATTTTCCAACTCATTTTTTAAAAAACAAAAGTTTTTAATTGTTTTTAACTACATAACACATTATTTCCTCCGAAAAAAAAAAAAAAAAAAACACTACATAACACACTAATCCAACGCGATGCTCCACCTCCACCTTTGAAAAACAGAAACAAAACCTTACTACTAATCCAACGCAGAAAACCCTACATTGTTTAATACAAAACTCCACCTCCATAAAATATGACTCAACGTACATAATAGCTAGGCTTCTCCTTCTCCTTCTTCTCCAGCGACAGTTTCAGCAGTTCATACTCTCTCTCTCTCTCTTTCTTTAGCACTCTTTCTCCGATTGCCACAACTGAGCAATCAAATCAAGATTAGGATTTTTCTATTTGCCATTTTTTGATTTCTAGGGTTTAGTTTGATAATCCTTAGCATATACGTTATGATAGATCAAAATACGTTTTGATTGAGTGGAGTTGCTGCTTTTATTTCACAAACAATGCAAAGGAAATCAGAGGACTGAGGCTGCGATCAAAATAAGGGTTTTTTGTTTCGAGATGCTGCTTCTTAAGAAAGGTATGTTATTGAATTTGGCTTTTACCTCCATAAAATATGACTCCACAAACCCTGAATGTAAGACTGTTGATATATTACAGAAATAATTTATTTTTGTGATAATCTAAAAGGGATATTGAGGTTTTACTATTACCGTTATTGGTGTAAAAGTAAAAGGCATAGAACGTATCTGTGTAAAAGAACCGTTGTGAAAGTATTATTTTGAACAACTGTCAATACACATTTATAAGTGGTGCAAGTGTTGAATATATAATATTAGATTGGAAATTGAATTTGGTTGGACATGCTTTAATGATTGCCAAATTTTCAACCTTCAATGATAGGTTTTACTGTTTTAAATCTTGCAATCAAATTTAGATATTTGTTTATTGTATATTATATGTAACCCGATTGTATTGATATTATTATATGACGAAAATTTCTGTGACTATAAATCAATGATTCTTTTTTTCTTTTCTTTTTTTAAATCATTGATTTGTGCCCCTTTATTATTGATTCAGTTTTGCAAAGCTTTGTGGATTTCACTGATGTCTCTTTTACTAAGGATTTTTATTGTTGAGTGAAGGCTTAGTCATTGGCAGCTTGGGGGAGGTTTGATATTGTGGGTCTTCGAAGATTGAAGTTCAATAGCAATTTTGGGCATATTGGGACAACCAAAGCTGCAATGGATGTAGATTATGAATCAATCTTATGAGGTGATGTTAACAATAATAACATATTGTATGAATTCTGGTACATAATTGGAATTCATACAGTATGTTCAATAGCCTCCAGAGCAACTTTTATTAATAATTTTTAATTTCTATTAATTTGTTAACAATTGTTAATTGGAATTTTGCTTTAATATAGTGACTATGACTCTCTTGCTTATTTATAAATCTCTTTTTGTTTTTGGAATCAAAATTTATAGGTTCTTCAGTGGATTTGTGGATTACATCCATTGGTAGAAGCTTTCAGCACCTTCAAAACTCATGCATGTGTTCTTTGACCACTTTGTCTTCATCTAGTTCATTTTACCAGGATTGCTTTTGTTTTGTTAGGGATGCAGTTATTTTGATTCTGCCTTGATTGGTTCATTTAGGGTAATTGTGGATGAAATTTGATTATGGGTTTCTAATTAATTTGACCACCTACTTCAAGGCCTTCCAAACATGGGCTGTTTGGAGGCTTAAAAAAAAGACCTACATAATTTGTTATAATTATTATGCTTCAAATCAGGTTGTAAGAGCCTAAGAAAATTTGATGTTGTCAATTCTTTCTGGGCGGGTCTTCCCTCTCCCACGAAAATAATAAGCTGAATGCCCTGCAATGCTTTCTAGTTTGCCATCATCCCTAAAGGCTCCAACCTCATAGTTGCCACAAATTAGCCACTTTCCCATGATTAGATTTTTGTAAAATGGATATATTTTTCACCCAATGAATTTGTAGATGGACATTCTGAATCCAATATGATTTCCAAAAATCTATAATTATTTTAGAGTTCTTATGAAATTCAGATTTATTTTCTCCTTTTTCTTTTCATTGAGATGGATTTTTTGAAGCCTAACTTATGTTCAATGTGAAGTACTTCATTTTGAGATTAATATCATAATGAGTAATGAGTAATTTCATAATATCATAATCTCCATCTTGCACTTTGGAGCAATTTTTTCAAATTATTTTGGTTATTGGGTTGAAAATTCTACTAATTGTTGGATATGTTGTGTGGCAGATGAAGCGCATCTCCTATGTCTTCAATGAAGAAACAAAGGTGTCGAAAATAAATCAAATGGCTTTTATCCATAATTGATAAAGATGGAGCAAATATGGAGGTGATAAATCTTATTCGAATATGCTAGGCAAGTAGACTCATGGATCAATCATTCACTTAATTTGTGTTGATATTATTCTTATTGAGAAAGAAAAGAAAAAAGGCTGATGGCCATTCATCTAACTTTGTTAGGTTTGCTACTTTTTTTTTTTTTTTTAAATGTTTTATTGTATGGATTCTTTTTTTAAGAGAACTGTTACTTGCTATGAATATTGTTATTCTATGTTTACTGTTTTTTTTTCTTTGTTTGTGTGTTATATAAAGGTTATTTTTCTAATAGTACCAAAGCTATTAATCTCTATGTATATTTGTTGCTATGTAATATCTAATAAGACCACCTTAAAGGTAGATTAACAGTGATCGAACCAAGACCCTGGAACCCTGAACAAGTAGTTCTTTCCACCAGTTAACGCTGAGCAAGGGATAGCCCCGAGATTGTAGGGGATTCTGTTCTGCAGAGTCTTTAAACCTCCTGCAGCAACCAAGTCTAGATTTCACATCCCACTTGATTGCTTGAATTATGCTCTCCTCAAGCTTGATGAGACCATTAAACATACTCTCATTTCTTTGCAGTCATATGTGATATACAGCAGATGCCCTTGATCACAGATTTGAGACCGAAAATCCCCTTCAAAACCTAGACACCCTATTGTTGGATTTTAGACCAACACTGCCTCCTCAATCTAATCATACATAACATCTCAATCTCATGCCACTTTCATAGGAGAAGAACACTCTAAATTCAAGCGACCCCTGCTTTCTCTATACCCTTTATGAAATACATGCAAGATGTCACCTTGATACCAAACAATTTGAGTCTGTCATGGGTAGTCTATCTATTTCTAAAAGCCAACCATGAGATGAATGAATGCCTTGCGGTAGTGGAAGAGTGCCAGACCATCCTCCAATCAACAACTGGATGCTTTGATCTGATAGCTTCCCAGGTTTCTGTACAATTGAAGATACCAGATTTAGTAACAGTCCATTCCATTCTACAGAACCCCTCTCTTCCAGGTTTACCTGAGGCACTTTTAACTTGAATCAGCACCAATGACCATTAGAGAGAACACTAGAATCTCTGAAATACTTAAACCCCATTGTCCTTGAATTTCATTTTGCAGGTTATATTAGAGAAATAATCTCTTACACCACAAACAAGAACAATGCTCATGTTATGTTGATATGAATCCTTGACAAGTATTCTAAGAAGCTTTCAATGTTTGGAAAGTCATAGGATATCCACAACATTTCTAAATGGAAATCAATGAGTTTTATGTTTGCAAGTCAATTGTATTTTTATGTTTAAGGTGCTAGTAGTTTATTGGGCTATTAGTATTTTAATTTGGAAGCAAGATTATTTTTGTAATAAGGCAATTAGGGTTTCCTAGTCAATTAGAAATAGGGTTTAGCAATTCTTTATAAGCAACCTATTGTACTCCTTGAGGGGGGAGTTGATATTTTGATGAATGAAAAAAATGGTCGTTTGGTCTCTCTTTGGTCTAGTGCTGACTCTAGGTCCACTCTGGGAGAAATTATACGGTCCTCATGGTAGATCACGTCACTTGTCCACCATTCCATTAAAAAGACTCCCACTTGTATAAAATTGCTGAGTCAATAATCAGTTTCTATTTAAAAAAAAAAAAAATTGATTCAGCAATTTTAAACGGGTGGAAGTCTTTTAGCAGAATGGTGGACAACGTCACTTATCCATCATAAGGACCTTATAATTTCTCCCACCCTAGGTGTTGACTCCTAGTGGTTTTTCCACTTGGTGCTGACTCTAAGCAAGGCCTAGGTGCTGTCTCCTAGGTCATATCCATTTGTTTTTTTCATTGTTTCATTTTGTTCTAGTTGTTCGGCGTCATTAGGCACACAACATTTTCTTATTTTCACAACTGTTAACATGACTTGTTGTGATTGGTGGTGAATAATAAAAATGGTATTAGTGATAGTAGTGGACCCAAGTGAAAGTGATATTGTTCTAAATTCTAATCACGATAAGACATGTTACTAATTGTGACAAAAGTCTCTGAAAATATTGTATACTCAGTATTACTCATGAGAAATGGACACAAAGGCATTGCAAAACTATGATAGGGCATTCTTTGGGTTTATTTCAACTGCAAGTCTATTACAATCACTTCTATCACTATCATCTTGGTCCTGATAGCTGAATAGCTGAAAGGTGTGCTGCGTGCGCATCACTATAAAAATTTATCATTCTTAAGCTGGACCAGATGGACATAATGGATACTCCTAATTATACCAACTTCAGCTCTAACTCTTTCATTTCTTTCCCAATGGCCTCCAGTTGTTACACAGCTAATATGGAACCATCAGAAGCACACCTAGGTAGACTGAACCAAACCCTCCTTGGCCGAGTTTTATAGAGAAGTTATTAGTTGCTTTGTGAAGATTGCTATAACTGAAATGAACAGACATCCAGAAAGACTATCCAAAAGATTTTCATCTTCTAAATTGTCTTGGGAAGA
Organism: Quercus robur; assembly: GCF_932294415.1. Classification (NCBI taxonomy): domain Eukaryota; kingdom Viridiplantae; phylum Streptophyta; class Magnoliopsida; order Fagales; family Fagaceae; genus Quercus; species Quercus robur. The sequence continues at coordinate 6,395,232 of NC_065538.1, forward strand.
TTCCAGCAACATCTTAAAGTAGAATGTTAAAAAGATTAGACCAAAAATAACAAGAATTTTTGTAGTGATTCTAATCACAATGACTAGAATGTGCCTTACCCCCTTACTTTTCTGCTTTTTTCTCTCGCAGGACTTTACCCTCCATCTCCGTTACTTAAGACCTTCACATAAGAGATATAACTAGAAGAACTTGCTTCAGCTACAAAATTCCTATCTGGTCAAACAGAAAGCAATCCCAGAACTGCTTGCAAAGAACAGCACAAGGAAAGAGCAGTTTTCAAGGCAGGCTTGCTGGCAAGCATCATATCAAATTTCAAAGGGTGCGACAAACTCAAGTGCAAAATAATCAAGCTTCTCACCAACATATAATAGGTCTCCTGAGCTTTTAAAGCCATTGCAGGTTGAGATAATCTGAGGCTTGCAATTAAATTGAAAACTGAGAACAGAAGAGCATTGGCATTGGTTGCTTAAATAGCACACATAATATAGGTTACAAGGCTTAGGAATGTTGTAGGAACTTTGGTGGTATTCTTATTGCCTCAGGAGTAACAAACTTTCCCATTTGAGGATGAGATTGAGCCATCAGACCCTAAAACAGCAGCCCAAATGGCATTTGGTTCAAAATAGTTGGAGAATGTAATAAACTGCCAAAGTGAGGCCCCCCTTTGATCATAGAAATTCCACTAATTGACCAATATTTTGAGTGATGGCAACGTAGGTTTGCAACAAGAGGCAAATTGCAAGACAGAAAATTTCTCATTAAAGAAAATTGCCTACATGAGTACGTGTTGTGCACCAGGCTCAAAAAAAAAAAAAAAAAAAAAAATGCTCATTAAATATCTTTTTTATTCTTTCATTTCGAAAGACAAAATAAAATAAATGCCTACATGAAGTTTTGTATAATAAGTCTATTTCTGTAAAAGTGGACAGTAACCCCCCTCAAAAATGGAATTTCTATTTTATAAACCCTATTCAGATTTAGTGCTCTTCTAGTAGGGGAGAGAATCTAAACCCTTAAATGAGTCCCCATATAGACTAAAACAAAGTAACGTGTTCGTCTTGGCTGTGAGTCCTAAAAATTGTTCAGTTTTGTCTTTTGTGTCCCAATTTGACCCTTACTATTCTATATTTGATTGTAAACTTGCATCATACAGCACAAATTTGTTTCCAAACCTATTCAACTGCAGCAACTGCTAAAGAATTATATAATGTTGTAAAAATCTTATGGCCTTAGTGACTAAGACTTCTTAGCAATTATTGAAAGCATCGAGCTGCTAAATTGCAGCTTGTGGCAAAATAGAGAAATCCATCTTAAATGAGAATTCATTTGAGTATGGTCTTTGAGGTTTTTGTCTATTTTGATTTTGTACAAGCTATAAGAATTAAGAAATAAATCAAATGATACTTAGTCGTTAAGATGAACTAAGATCTGCATATGATAGTCAATACCCATGTTAAATATAGATAATAAAGCCTTTATGTTTTACTCTTTAGATGCTTTCTATTATACACTTCAGCAACCAGATAAAAGTGTTGAGAAAGGCTTACTACAACCATGATAGACAAGGTGGGTTTATTTCTAAGGGTGAAATCCAAATTTCTTGGGGTGGAGCTTAGCTTAAATCAGATTATAGAATGTGAATGACAAATAATGATCTAACCCTTGTGTCGAAGTTTGATTTCTGTATTCAACTTTTAAATTCCGTGCCACCTCCAAATCAGCCTCCACAATTGCCAAACTCACTTACTTTTAGATCCTGTCAATCAGACTCACAATGGTTCTAAATAATAATGCAATAAATTCAGTTCCCTGCCTCCAAATAAAGCACCAAGATCTCTTCCCTCAGGAAAACTCAAATCTTATCTCGCATTAAATTAACAATCCACCTCCAAGAAACATCAAATCTATGACTATGACACTAAATATTATAACAAACAGATTCCACTCCTTTTCCTGATATGTTGTTGCTATATAAGGCGCAAGATAGTTCAACAAAAGTAACATATATGTTCATCTCATTCAAAATTACAATAACTAGGAAAACAGAAGAGGCCCCCTGTAAGGCTATAATAGATTATGGAAAATAGATTGATAAGGAACCACTATCCATAAAAAATAGATTATGGAAATTTTTAACAAATACATATTTTGCTAGGTTAGAAGTTTTGAGGGGAATTCACAAAAGCCTAATTTAGGCAAACCATAATATAGAAACCCAAAAGGTAAAAAGCTTTAAAGACACAAGCTAGCAAGCAGTAGAATAGATAGGTTGCCTTCACTTATAGGAAGGGAGAAGAATGAATGGGAGTTGGCCAATAAGGGAGCACAAATTTGAAGACATTGTTGCCATTAGAAAAGGAGTGAGGATCTAGCAAATTGCAAACCACTTCCAGTGTTTTTCTTCGCAAGTTGCACGATACCACCTTAAAATGAATCATCAAATACATGATATCCCGGTCATTTGGATGATAGGCTAGGACTACCATAGTAGGATATTTCTTGATAACGTATTTTGTGAACCAAGGGGACTTTTCTGAAACCATTTGGTTAAAATACAACCAGTGCTCTAAAAACCATTTGCCTCCTTCCTCTCCTTTATCTTTATCACAACCCTTGAAATCCCAAACATGTAAAACAGGATCAGAGAAATAGTTGTAAAGGAAGCTTGAAATCTGGGATATCCTCAAGGCATTGTGACATACTCCAAGGCGCCCAATTCCATTGGAAGGGTCCAATTCTAGAGGCTTTTGAAAGAATCGACAGCATCCACTATTGTAAGGATCGAACCCAACAAGGAAGTCATTCCTATTCCACCAAAAAAGCAAGCCATTATAAGGAACAACGGGGAAGGCAAATAGACCCAATTTAAATCCATGAGGGGAAGGGCATAACAGCACAGACTCACTCCATTTACTTGTGTCGAATGAGAATATGTATACCTTGAATTCTGTTGACACACCCTCAAATTTAGGAGTGAGCATCACTCTAAAACTAAGCTGCTGCTATTGATGATGATGATGAAGAATGTCACAGTTACATATGAATCCAATCTGAGGCCTTACTGATGTGGTGTATTGATCTGGAATTGGAGGAAGGGTAGTCCATTGCCCAGTAATTGGATTAATGATATAGTAAATGCGAGTATTATCACTAACAACTGTAGAGCATAAAAACAAGTCATGACACGAAGCTTGAATGTTGACCTCACTGTGGTGTTGTTGAAACATTGGTGGAATGTAAGGCAGAGATTTAAAATAAGATTCCTCCTCCAATGGCAAGAGGAGATGTCTGTTCTTTATCCACTGATTATTGTACTGGAGGAGCAAGGTAAAGGGCCAATGATGATGATCCACTATTGACTTGTTGTTGTTTTTAATAAAGCAACGAGTGAAAAAAGGATCAATGATAACAGAGCACCATTCCTTTGACACAGACTTGCATCACATCGCAAATTTCAGATCCAGCCGATGCAATATATCTAACACTAGATCTATTGGGAGATCATCAACGGCCATGGCCATGCCCGTCCTCATCCTCTTTCGCTTGTAAATTGTTCTAACATCCGAATTCTCGTCATCAAGGGTGTATAAGATTACACTACTCCTCCTCCTCCTCCTTCTTCTTCTTCTTCTTCTTCTTCTTCTTCTTCTATGATGTTTTTTACTTTTCTTATCTCCATTGTTAGATCGGAGGATTTATCTTTCATTCTAAAGATTACAATTTTTTTTTTATAAAGATTATCACCCTCATATGTATACATAGGCATATAGCCAAAGCCACTGACTATTACCAAAAACAAAAAACAAAAAATTAAAAATCAACACCTCCGACGTATTGTAGTAGGGTTGTAATCGGTTCGGTTCGGTCGGTTTTTTTTAATCCGGCCAACCGAAACCGAAATTTTCGGTTTGTGAAATTCCCAACCGAAACCGACCGAAATAGTTGAAAAACCGTCGGTTTCGGTTGTATTTCGGTTTCGGTTGATTTCAGTCAGTTTTCGGTTTCAGTCCACATCACAGACTCACAGTCACAAAAAGAAAAAAAAAACAACTCAACATCACATGGGGTTATCGATTTTTCAATAAGAAAATAACAACTCAAAATCACAATCACAGATTCACAGAAAATAGCATTGATTTAATATTAAACTTTAAACAAAACCCAAAATACAAAAAAGAGAGAGGGTTATCAAGAAATTAAAAAGAGAGGTGGTCACCGTGAGAATGAAAAGATCAAGCCACGTGGGGAGGCCGGCGTGTGAAGGCCGGCATATGGAGGCGGCAGCAGAGGCAGATTTGTGTGGAGTGGAGGCTGTGAGGCGTGACAGTGAATACGTGTGGGCTGTGGGGTATGTGGAGTAGCTATGGATGCCGGCGTGTGGAGGCCGGAGTGTGGAGGCCGGTGGCAGATGTCGACTGATGGAGGCTGGTGTGTGTGAGAGGGAGTGATGGAAGCTTTGTGTGAGTCTGTGAGAGAGAGTGATGGAGGCGTGAGGCGTGAGGGAGATGAGGGAGATGTGGAGTAGCTGTGGAGGCTGGCGTGTGGAGGCCGGAGTGTGGAGGCCGGTGGCAGATGTCGACTGATGGAGGCTGGTGTGTGTGAGAGGGAGTGATGGAAGCTTTGTGTGAGTCTGTGAGAGAGGGAGATGGAGGCGTGAGGGAGATGAGGGAGATGCCGTGTAAATGAAAGTGGGGTAGGTAGGGTAAAGGTAGGGTTTTTATTTTCTTTATTTTCAATCAGTTTTTGTTAAACTTAATTAGTTTAAATTGTTTAATTTTAGTTAGTTAATCTAACTTATCTAATGGGCAGTGGGCTAATGGGTAGTGGGCTTGATGGGTAGTGGGCTTGAGTAATATTGGCAAGGCCAAGCCCATGTTTACAAACTTTATATTATATATTTAATATAAAATAATATATAATAATATATTTCGGTTCGGTTCGGTCGGTTCGGTGCATTCAAATCTGCAACCGAAAACCGAACCAAAATTTTCGGTTTTTATATAATAAAACCGAAACTGAACCGAACCGAAATTTTTGCTCCGATTCGGTCGGTTTGAAGCGGTTTTTTCGGTTCGTCGGTTTTTTGCACACCCCTATATTGTAGGTTTGTCCCACTCCCACTTGGGTTTGGATTTTGAATTTGGAAAGCCTCTTCAAGAACTCACAAAGCTCAACGGTAATTTCTTGGGCCTAAAATCCATATGGATAGTTTCATAAATTTCATTGGTCACTCAATTGATGGGCCTTGGATATAATTTAAAAGCTTTTTATAATATATATATATATACAAACTTCAACCCTTTTTTCAATAATAATAAATTACGCATATCACCGCAGACAATTTCAAGAGTGGAAGCAAGAAGAGGAGAGAGAATGAGTGCCCATTTTCTCTCTAAAGAGGGAGAATCTGAACTAACGCGTAGTAACAAAAAAGTAAAGGACGTTTGCCACGCTGACTTCGACAGCCACATGAATGACAGCCACGTTCCCCTCTCGCCTAGGCAGAGAGATGGAATACATCCTTTATCCTTCGGGGATAAACTGGTGGGAGAAATACCTAGTACATACTCCCAGACGTTTAACTTCACTAAGCATATGGATGATGATGAGGACTCAGACTCTGAAACTTTTGGGCTTAGAGAGGGCCTCATTGTTATAAAGTTCTCTAAAGAACAAAAACGCCGATTCAGATCCCCAGGGAACAAAGCTCTTATTGTCAAAGTGTATGGAAGATCAGTTGGCTTCTCGTTTCTCCATGCTAGACTTCTTTCCCTGTGGAAACCAGTTGGGAAGATTGACTGTGTGGATTTGGGTGAGGAATTCTTTCTTGTTCATTTCTCGACGAAGGAGGACTATGAGGCTGTGCTTAGGAATGGACCATGGTTTATTGGAGAAAACTTCTTGTCCATTAGACCATAGGAACCAAACTTCCATATGTTAGAAGCCAACAAGGGAGCACAAAGTTGAAGACATTGTTGCCATCGCAAAAGGAGTGAGGATCTTGCAAATCGTGAACCACTTCCAGTGTTTTTCTCCACAAGTTGCATGATACCACCTTAAAATGAATCATCAAATACATGATATGTATACCTATGATGTTTTTTTACTTTTCTTATCTCCATTGTTAGATCGGAGGATTTCTCTTTCATTCTAAAGATTACAATTTTTTTTATAAAGATTGTCATCCTCGTATGTATATATAGGCATATAGCCAAAGCCACCGATTATTGCCTAAAACAAAAAACAAAATATTAAAAATAAACACCTTCGACGTATAGTAGGTTTGTCCCATTCCCACTCGGTTTTGGATTTTGAATCTGGAAAGCCTCTTTAGGAACTCGCAAAGCTCAACGGTAATTTCTTGGGCCTAAAATCCATATGGAAAGTTTCATAAATCTCATTGGTCATTCAACTGACGAGCCTTGGATATAATTTAAAAGCTTTTTATAAATAAATAAATATATATATATATATATATATGCACATATATACACTTCAACCCTTTTTTCAATAATAATAAATCACACATATCGCCCAAAACATGAGGAGATAATTTCAAAAGTGGAAGCAAGAAGATGAGGGAGAATAAGTGCCAGTTTTCTCTCTAGAGAGGAAGAATCTGAACTAGCCTGTAGTAACAAAAAAGAAAAGGACATCCACCACGCCAAATTCGACAGCCACATGAATGATGGCCACGCTCCCTTCTCGCATAAGCAAAGTGCTGGAAGACTTCCTTTATCCTTCAGGGATAAATTAGTGGGAGAAATACCTAGTGCATACTCCCAAGCGTTTAACTTCACTAAGCATATGGATGATGATGAGGAATCAGACTCTGAAACTTCTAGGCTTAGAGAGGGCCTCATTGCTATAAAGTTCACTAAAGAACAAAAGCGCCGATTTAGATCCCCAGGGAACAAAGCTCTCATTGTCAAAGTGTATGGAATATCAGTTGGCTTCTCGTTTCTCCATACTAGACTTTTTTCCGTGTGGAAACCAGTAGGGAAGATTGACTGTGTGGATTTGGGTGAGGAATTCTTTCTTATTCATTTCTCAGTCAAGGAGGACTGTGAGGCTGTGCTTAGGAATGAACCATGGTTTATTGGAGAAAACTTCTTGTCCATTAGACCATGGAAACCAAACTTCCATCTGTTAGAAGCCAACAAGGGAGCACAAAGTTGAAGACATTGTTGCCATTGTAAAAGAAGTGAGGATCTTGCAAATCATGAACCACTTCCAGTGTTTTTCTCCACAAGTTGCACAATACCACCTCAAAATGAATCATCAAATACATGATATCCCGGTCATTTGGATGATAGGCTAGGACTACCACAGTAGGATATTTCTTGATAACATATTTTGTGAGCCAAGGGGACTATTCCAAAACCATTTGATTAACATACAGATGGTGCTCTAAGCATCATTTGCCTCCTTCCTTTCCTTTATCTTTATCACAACCCTTTAACTCCCAAACACGTAAAACAGGATCAGAGAAGTAGTTGTAAGGGAAGCCTAAAATTTGGGATATCCTTAAGGCCTCGTGACATACTCCAAGGCGCCCAATTCCGTTGGAAGGGTCCAATTCTAGGGGCTTCTGAAAGAATTGGCAGCATCCACTGTTGTAAGGATCGAACCCAACACGGAAGCCATTCCTACTCCACCAAAAAGCAAGCCGTTATAAGGAATAGCGGGGAAGGCAATTTGACCCAATTTAAATCCTTGAGGGGCCGAGCACAACACCACAAACTCACTCCATTTACTTGTGTTGGATGAGAATATGTATACCTTGAATTTCGTTGACACGCCCTCAAATTTAGGAATGAGCATTACTCTAAAACTAAGCTGCTGGTGCTGTTGATGATGATGATGATGAAGAATGTCACAGTTACTTATGAACCCAATCCGAGGCCTTACTGATGTGGTGTATTGATCTGGAAGTGGAGGAAGGGTAGTCTATTGCCTAGTAATTGGATTAATGACATAATAAATGTGAGTATTATCACTAACAACTGCAGAGCATAAGAACAAGTCATGACACAAAGCTTGAATGTTGACCTCACTGTGGTGTTGTTGAAACATTGGTGGAATGTAAGGCACAGATTTAAAATAAGGTTCCTCCTCTAATGGCAAAAGGAGATGTCTATTCTTTGTCCGTCGATTATTGTACTGGAGTAGTAAGGTAAAGGGCCAATGATGATGATGATGATCCACTATTGGCCTATTGTTAACAAAGCATCGAGTGAAAAAAGGATCAATGATAACAGAGCACCATTCCTTTGACACAGACTTGCATTGCGTCGCGAATTTCAGATCCAACCGATGTAATATTTATAACATTAGATCTATTAGGAGATCATCAATGGTCGTGGCCATGGCCGTCCTTATCCTCTTTCGCTTGTGGATTGTTTTGACATTCGAATTCTCATCATCAAGGGTGTATGAGATTACATTACTCCTTCTTCTTCTTCTCCTATGTTGTTTTTTTACTTTTCTTATCTCCATTGTTAGATCGGAGGATTTCTCTTTCATTCTAAAGATTACAATTTTTTTTATAAAGATTGTTATCCTCATATGTATATATAGGCATATAGCCAAAGCCACCGATTATTACCAAAAAAATATATATATATTAAAAATCAACACCTCTGACATATAGTAGGTTTGTCCCATTCCCACTCGGTTTTGGATTTTGAATCTGGAAAGCCTTTTCGGGAACTCGCAAAGTTGAACAGTAATTTCTTGGGCCTAAAATCCATATGGAAAGTTTCATAAATTTCATTGGTCACTCAATTGATGGGCCTTGGATATAATTTAAAAGCTTTTTATAAAATATATATATGCACATATATACACTTCAACCCTTTTTTCAATAATAATAAATCACACATATCGCCCAAAAAGTGAGCAGATAATTTCAAAAGTGGAAGCAAGAAGAGGACAGAGAATGAGTGCCAATTTTCTCTCTAGAGAGGAAGAATCTGAACTAGCCCATAGTAACAAAAAAGTAAAGGATGTCCACCACGCCAACTTCGACAGCCACATGACTGACGGCCACGCTCCCTTCTGGCCTAAGCAAAGTGCTGGAAGACATCTTTTATCCTTCGGGGATAAACTGGTTGGAGAAATACCTAGTACATACTCCCAGACGTTTAACTTCACTAAGCATATGGATGATGATGAGGACTCAGACTCTGAAACTTTTGGGCTTAGAGAGGCTTATTGTTGTAAAGTTCTCTAAAGAACAAAAGTGTCGATTCAGATCCCTATGGAACAAAGCTCTCATTGTCAAAGTGTATGGAAGATTAGTTGGCTTCTCGTTTCTCCATGCTAGACTTTTTTCCCTGTGGAAACCAATTGGCAAGATTAACTGTGTGGATTTGGGTGAGGAATTCTTTCTTGTTTGTTTCTCAGTGAAGGAGGATTGTGAGGCTGTGCTTAGGAATGGACCATGGTTTATTGGAGAAAACTTCTTGTCCATTAGACCATGGGAACCAAACTTCCATCCATCAGAAGCCAACATCTCCTTAGTTGCGGTGTGGGTGAGGCTAAATGAACTTCCTATCGAGTATTATGATGTTAAGGCCTTGCAGATCATTAGGAATGTGATTGGCAGAGTACTAAGGATTGATACTCATACAGAAAATGAATCTTGGGGAAGATTTACATGCCTTTGTATTCAGATTGACATCGAGAAACCTCTAGTCATGGCGGTTCTTATTGGCAGAAAAGAACAACCTGTTACAAAGAAAGGAATCCAGAAGCTTTGCTTTTCATGTGGAAGGATTGGTCACTGGTGAGAGAGCTACCCATACGCCATCCGAAAAGATCAGCCGCCGCGAAGAGAGGCAGATGCGAAACACCTTGAGTTGGAAGACCGAGTAGGCAATATGCATGTTGTTGACAGCTCATGTACCATTTCGGGTATGTCCAAAGAGTTAGGTACCAGTCTGGGTACATCCAAGGAGGCAAATTTGTATGGTCCTTGGATAGTGGTGGCACAGAAATGTAGTGGGAATAAAGCGACAAAAAAAGATGGTCCCAACGATTAGAGAATGATTAAAAATATGTGCTCACCAAAAGCTAGGGCCAATGATAGCCTTAAACGGGAGGGGAAGAAAAAGGTCTCGATTGACCACATTCAAGATGGGGCCTGTTAACGTGTATTAGGGTATGTGGGCTTTAGGCCCACCTTGTTTACTTGTATAGCACACTTACTTGTACTACACATTCTGCCTCCTATATAAAGACACTTATGTATATTCTATTATTTGAGAAATACAATATAATCATTCAGTATTTTTAACATGGTATTAGAGCTTGATGAAATCTTGAGATTTGATAAGGTTAAGAAGATCCCTTGAATGAAGTTTGGCTCTGTGACGGTAGTTTAAGGAAAACAATGGTCTTGCAGTGTTGATGTGACTTCTAACGGTGGCTTGACTATACCAAAGAGTTTTGACGGCAGCAGTAGGAAGCCAAAGAAGATGAACGCAGTGAAAAAACACCAAGGAAGACAAAGATTGCTCTTAAATATATCGTAAGGACAGAAAACCATGGCCGCATGAGCGCTACAAAGTTCGTCTTGTTGCAAAAGGTTTTACACAAGAGTATAGGATTGATTATGAAGAGACCTTTACTCCGGTTGCTCATATCTCATCTATTCGAGCTCTCTTAGCTATTGCTGCTGCCAGAAAATGGGACCTTTTTTCAGATGGATGTCAAAAATGCATTCCTTAATGGGGATTTAAGTGAAGAAGTTTATATGCAACCTCCTCCTGGTCTTTCTGTTGAATCAAATAAGGTTTGTTACCTTCGGCGTGCTCTTTATGGCCTTAAACAAGCTCTACGAGCTTGGTTTACCAAATTCAGCTCTACCATCTCTCGCTTAGGTTACATGGCCAGTCATTATGATTCTGCCTTATTTCTTCGTCGCATTGACAAAGACACTATTTTACTTCTCCTGTATGTGGATGATATGATCATAACTGGTGATGACCTCAGTGGCATTCAAGAACTTAAGGATTTTCTCAGTTAGCAGTTTGAGATGAAAGATCTTGGACATATCAGGTACTTCTTGGGTCTTGAAATCACTCATTCTATAGATGGACTTTATATTACTCAAGCCAAGTATGCCTCTGAACTCTTGTCTCGAGCTGGACTCACTGATAGCAAGACTGTTGACACTCCAGTTGAGCTTAATGTGCATCTGACTCCGTCAGGGGGGAAACTGTTGTCTAATCCCTCTCTTTACAGACGCTTGGTTGGCAGCCTAGTTTATCTCACTGTCACTCGTCCAGACATTTCCTATGCTGTTCACCAGGTGCGTCAGTATCTGTTTGCTCCACGATCGACTCACTATGCTGCTGTTCTGCGCATTCTTCGATACCTAAATGGCATTCTCTTCCATGGTCTTTTCTACTCTGCTCAGTCTCCTCTTGTTCTCTGTGCATTTTCTAATGCTGATTGGGCAGGAGATCCCACTGATCGCAGTTCTACCACTGGTTATTGCTTTCTTCTTGGTTCTTCTCTGATTTCTTGGCGAAACAAGAAACAAACTCATGTGGCCCGCTCCAGTACTGGAGCAAAATATCGTGCCCTTGCTGATGCCACATCTGAGCTCCTTTGGCTACGGTGGCTTCTCAAAGACTTAGGTGTATCCACATCCTCTGCTACTCCTCTTTATTGTGACAACCAGAGTGCCACTCATATTGCTCACAATGATGTCTTCCATGAACAGACTAAATACATCGAGATCAATTGTCATTTTATCCGTTATCATCTTGTCCATGGTGCTCTCCAACTGATCTCAGTTTCTTCTAAAGATCAACTTGCAGATATCTTCACCAAGTCACATCCTAAGAGACGTCTTCACACTTTGGTTGACAACCTCAAGTTAGTCTCACATCCACCTTGAGTTTGAGGGGGGCTGTTAACGTGTATTAGGATATGTGGGCTTTAGGCCCACCTTATTTACTTGTATAGTACACTTACTTGTACTGCACACTCTACCTTCTATATAAATGCACTTATGTATATTCTATTATTTGAAAAATACAATATAATCATTTAGTATTTCTAACCGGACCCAAATTTCAAATGAGGTGCAATCCATCTCAATAAGGAGTGAAAGACTACACGTTTGGGCCAGAGCTCAAATGAGACTCATGTTGGGCCTGGAAGCCCAGGACCAAGCTTTAGTCCTTCAGTAAAGGGCAAAAAAGGAATTGCGGGGGGTGGGGTACCACTAATCTTGGCTGAAGATGTGGCTATTAACCGATCTCTGAATGGGCGGTCCTTCCCTGAGATGCCATCATCATTCCTAAATAACCGAGGGTTTAATCCCAACCCAGTCTTCAATCTCAATCCCCCAGCGATCCAAGCACCATTTACCTCCTTCTCCTCCTTTATCTTTATCAAAGTCCTTGAACTCCCAAACAGGATCAGAGAAGTAGTTGTAAGAGAAGCCTGAAATTTGGGATATCCTCAAGGCACCGTGACATACTCCAAGGCCATGAAAACCAATAAAAGCCCGAGTTGTGTAAAAATACTCTTTTTCTAATATTTTTCATTCCCGCCAAATAACCCCTAGCTCTATCAGAAACAGTGAGCCTCTTTGGGTTTGAACTTTGAAGAACTCTCCAATGGCGTCCTCTCAGAAATTGATAGAGTACGAGCGGAAGCGCCTTGACAACATTCGCCGCAACGACGAAATGATGGCCGCCCTTAAAGTCCACTCCAAAGCTACTGAGCTCTCCACCGCCTCTTCAAAGCGCCAAAGGTCTTTCTCTCTCTCTCTCTCTCTCTCTCTCTCTCTCTAAATTTCACCTTCCATGGAAAACCAAAATCCATCATTGTTTTCACTTAAAATACAAAACCCATTTCTTATTTTTTATTTGTCTTTGTAATAATTCATCCAAAAATACCAAAACCCATCATTGTTTTGGCTTAATTTACAAAACCCATTTCTCATTTTTGTTTGTCTTTGTAACAATTCATCCAAAAAAACCAAAACCCATCATTGTTTTCACTTAATTTACAAAACCCATTTCTCAATTTTGTTTGTTTTTCTTGTGGCAAAGTTGGAACCAAATAGTACAAAGTGAGGCCAGAGAAGAAGAAACCCATAACTCAAACCCCAATCGAAACCCGAAGGTCTTTACGCGCTCAGGGAATGCCTTCAGATGACACTGTCAAAGCAATTTCCCAATCCAATTCCAACACTTCGCCAATGCTTGATTTGGGGCCTCTTTCTAGGAGAGATGCTTATCGAGGAATCGCCTCTGATAAACTACTAATGGAAAGAATTCGCGGTTTTTTGAAGAAACCCCATGAGGAGTTTGGGTTTAATGGTGGGGATTCGATAAAGGGTGTGTGTGAAAGTGGGACTGGGAGTAGTTTGGAATTGAATTCTTTGAGTCTGAATCCGGAGAGTGTTGCAAGAGTTGTGCTGGAGAATATTGTGGTTGGGAACAATTTTGGGAATGTTGGCTTTTGGGATGTTGATTCTAGTATAGATGATGAAGAAGAAGACGATGGGCTTCATCTGTATGACCCACATCACGGTGTCATTTCCGGAATTTCAATTCATCAACATTCCTTTTCAAAGGTTATAATTTGGTTTCAAAGATTGCTTTTATACTACTTAAATGTTTGCTATTGTTTATCATGTCAATTAGCTGTAAAAATTATGAACCACGTGCATTTGTTTGTGTTTGGACCTTAAATGTGTTTTACTTATGAAGTCACTAAGATACACCCAAGATGTAGGTTGAGATAGATGCTTAGTTTTTTACAAGTAAAATAAGAATTTCTGTTACGGAATTTGGAAATGGAAAGGACTCTACTGATTCGTTTACTTATGCATTACTATGGTTAGAAGTGAATTGGTGCGTACCAGAACCATTTCTTTATCAGATATGTCAACGATTAGGTATAGATTAATCATTAGGTAATAATGCTGATCCTTTTAATGTGAACTTTAAATTTTTGTTGAAGTTGTTGCTTGAACTTGCACTGTATATTTTTTTTTGTCATAGACTAATGCACATTGATTTGATCTGTAGACTAATGTTAGAATGAACATCAGTTAGATAAGTTAATGACCAACATTTGTTGAAGCTGATATATGCTTCCCTCAACCACCCTCCTGAAATTGTTATGAATCAGCATTTCATTGTTTTTTTTCCTTTATTGAATATGGGTAACATTTCAGTTAATGAGGTTGTACATGTCTAGGATACCTTGGTTCCATTGAATTGGAATAAAAGAATGCACATGACTTTGCTTGGTCTGTATGACTCTATCTTCATGTTGAGTTGTCTGCTTTGGGCAGGACAATATAATTGCTTGGTCTGGCTCTTGTAAAATGTCATTTGACTCTAGCTGTGTCTTCCTGGTTACATGCTCTTACACCCTAGAAATATTTGAAACATGTTGAGTTTCATATATTCATATGATGACAGCTGATTCAGAATTGTTGAATTTTGAATCCTTGATTCTGTTTTGATTGCAAATGAATACTTGGATAGTAGGCTTCAAGAAAAAGTTCTTGGGGAACTTTGTAAAATTGACTTAGGAAAAGCGTGGGATCATGTGAATTGGTATTTTCTTCTTATATAGCGGAGATGTGGGTTTGGGGAACAGTGGTTGAAGTGTATGTCTTCCTGCATTTCTTCTGTTCGGTTTTTGGTGGTTGTGAATGGAACTTTGAGTGGCTTTTTTGCAAGCACTAGGGGTTTCCAGCAAGGGGATCCGCTATCTCCACTTCTTTTTGTTTTTGTAGTGGAAGCACTGAGTAGAATGCTCTCCAGGTCAGAGGAAGGTGGCCATTTATTCGGGTTCTCAGTTAAGCGAACATTGATACGATGATGATTTCTCATTAACTATTCATAGATGTTACACTCATTATGTGTGATGCACCAGTTCTAAAGAGTTATCTTTTTTGTACCCTTTTGCTTTTCGGAAAGAGTCTCTGGGTTGAAAATAAATTTGGGCAAATCCTAATGGTCTCAATGGGAAAGATAGAGGATGTGGGTGCTCTAGCTGATATTATTGGTTGTAAAGTTTTGAACCTACCTTTGAAACATTTGGGCTTCTATTTAGGAGCTCATTTTAAAGTGTTAGCTATTTGGCACATATTCTTGAATGTATGGAGAAGCAATTGGTAGGGTGGAAGAGGATTTATCTTTCGAAAGGGGGAGGGCTTTATTTTTAAAGTACGCTTTCCAATCCCCTAAATATTTTATGTGCTAGTTCCCTTGATGGCTAGTGTGGCATATCATTTGGAGAAATTCAGAGGGATTTCCTATGGGATGTGTGGTGGATGAATTTAAATTTCATCTTGTTAATTGGGATTCATGTGTTATCTCCTTTAAGAGGGAGGAGTGGGGATTAGTCGTGATGATCTTCAACCAAGCCTTGTTAGGGAAATGGCTATGGAATTTCGGAGTGGAGACAAATCTTTTTTTGGTGGGCAATTGCTACCTGTATGGGCTCTCACATGGGGTGGCTACTGCACAGCTTTTGTGAGAGGGACCTATGGAGTGAGTCTTTGGAAGTATATAAGCAAGGGATGAGAATGTTTTCTAAATATGTGAAATATGAGGTAGGCACAGGGGTTAGAGTTAAGTTTTGGCACGATCATTGGTGTGGAGCTGAACCTTTCAGGGATCAGTATTTTGAATCATTTCAAATTGATAGAGATAAAGCAGCCACGATGGCTAATTATTTAATTGTCTGATGGTTTTAGTCATTGGCATCCATCTTTTACTCGAGCAGCACATGATTGGGAATTGGAATCTATGGATTCCCTTTTGGATGATTTGTACTTTGGATCTATTGGCATTAGGAGGATAGGATGATTTGGAGTTTTTTTTTTTTTTTTTTTTTTTGATAATATGATAGTTACAATGAGGGAGGGGGGATTTGAACCCTAAAAGTTTCCGTTAGAAAGACCAGGAGGTATCAATTGAGCTACAAGGCTCTTGGCAGGATGATTTGGATTTTGTCTAAGGTTAGGGGCTTCAAAGTTAGCATTTATTATAGTGTCTTGCGAACAGGTGGGGATTTTTCCTTCCCCTGGTGAGCTGTTTGGAGAGCTAAATCTCCACCTTGGGTTTCTTTCTTTATGTAGGGTAGCTAGAGAATTATGGGGCTTTCATGTGGGCTGGGTGTGAATTGGGTGATGCCTAGAAGGATTTTGGATTTGTTGCTATGTTGGCTGGTCTTTCTGCTAAAAAGAGCAGGTTGTCTATTTGGAATGCAATTCCATCTTGCTTGATGTGGCTTATTTGGAGAGAGGAATTCTCACATTTTTGAAGACAGATTTTTCGGTTTCCTAGCTCAAATAGCAATTAGTGAGCAACCTGTTCATCTAGAACCCGGGCTTCTTCTCCTTCAAAGGATTGTGGTTCTGATTTGGTGTCCTTCTTAGATATCATGTGTCTCTGCTGATATGTCCCCCCCCCCCCCCCTCTCTTTTTCTGTTCAATGAAAACTTTACTTATTGATCAAAAAAAGAAATTCATAATTGTGGATTTAAGTGCAGATCTTTACTAGTTGTTATTTGGGATTTATCCGATTGATGGATGCTGAGAAGGAGGTTTTTGATTTGGCGCATTCAAGTGATGATTCTATATATTCTGCTTCTCAACGATCAGATGATGTCAAGTGCTTATATTTTAGTGAGGGTCATGGAGGTTTGAATATCTGGGATGAGAGGATTGGAAAATGCCCAACCCAATGGAATTTGCATGAACATAGGATTAACTCCATTGATTTTAACTCCGAAAACTATAAAATCATGGCTACTAGTTCCTCCGATGGAACTGCCTGCGTATGGGATTTGAGAAGTATTAATGTAGATCAACCCAAAACTCTGATGAAAGTAAGCCACAAAAGGGCCGTGCAGTCTGCTTACTTCTCACCCTCTGGAAGCTCCCACGCAACAACAAGGTATGTAGGGTTGTATTAAAACTTTGATTTTCAGATTGAATATCTTGCGACCGGTTAGAAGTATATGTGGTAGTTTGCTTGATACTATTTGAGTACACTTAAGATTATGTAATCTATTCTTGTTTATATGATTTTACAATTAGTTCAAAATTTGATGTATAAAGTTGACTCCTGTTTCTGGCTTCTAATCAACTTCCTGTTTTAGGCATACACACATTCAAATTCTTGTTTTTTAACACCCTAATTGCATATATAGGTTATATTAGTTATCTTGTTAAAAGCCAAAGTATGGTGTATAAGCAGGGCTGGTTTGGATAGAACTGTATATGATTTTAATTCTAGGAATTAATTTTCAATTGTCTTCATGTAGCATGGACAACACAGTTGGTATAGGGACTGGAGTAAATTTTGACCACACTTCAATGATTAAGCATGATAATCTGAGCGGCTTCAGGTACAAATTTTTGCAGATTATCAAATGCTGATGTATCTTTTATTGTTGAACTATCTGCTTGATGTTCTATGGCAAATATGACAATCATTCTCTATTAAGGTTTGTTTAGTTCCTTAATAACAACCTTTTGCTGGTTCTAAATTTTGCTTGACCACTTAATTATTGAAGAAACTGATGCCATGTTGTCATCAAAATAATGGTACTTAATTTTATTTCTAATGTTTTCCTTTAGAAATGGTTTCGATACCAAAGAACGGATTCTATTGAAGAACATGGACCTTGGATATTATTATTATTATTATTATAATCAGCAAACCTTATTAAGCTCAACAGTCTGTGCCCATAATAATAATAATCAGCAAACCTTATTAAGCTCAACAGTCTGTGCCCAAATTCTGCAAAAATCTAACTGAACCAGCTGCTAAGACTGCAACACAAGAACTCAAACAATAATCAGCAAACCTTATTAAGCTCAACAGTCAATAATAATAATAATAATAATAATCAGCAAACCTTATTAAGCTCAACAGTCTGTGCCTATAATAATAATAATCAGCAAACCTTATTAAGCTCAACAGTCTGTGCCCAAATTCTGCAAAAATCTAACTGAACCAGCTGCTAAGACTGCAACACAAGAACTCAAACAATAATCAGCAAACCTTATTAAGCTCAACAGTCTGTGCCCATAATAATAATAATTGGCAAACCTTATTAAGCTCAACAGTCTGTGCCCAAATTCTGCAAAAATCTAACTGAACCAGCTGCTAAGACTGCAACACAAGAACTCAAACAACAAACAAAACAATTTACCAAGTTCTAACCAGGAGCCCAGGCTCCTAAACATTAGTTCTTCTTTCCACCAGTTGACACTGAGCAAGAGATACCCCAGAGATTGCAGAGGATTCTGTTCTGCAAAGTATTTAAACCTCCTGCAGCAATCAACTCTAGATTTCACATCCCACTTGATTGCCTGAATTTTGCACTCAGACTTATGAGACAATTAAACTCTCTGTAATTTCTTTGCAGTCATATGTGATAAATTGCAGATGCCCATGCATCTTGCAAATCACAGATTTGAATTGAGACCCTTCCCCTTCAAAGCCTTGACACTCCATTATAGGATTTTAGACCAGCACTGCCTCCTTAATCTAATCCAATACAATATCTCAATCTGATGCCACTCTCATGGGACAACAGCACTTAAAATTCAAGTTCTCCCATCTTTTTCTATACCGTCTACAAAATACATGCAAGATGACACATTGATACCAACAATTCAAGTCTGGCATGGGTAGTCAATCTAATTATCGGCGACAACCAACAGGTGAATGCATGCCTTGGGGTAGTAGAAATATGCCTAACTATCCTCCACCAATCAACAACTGGCGGCCTTGATCTGATAGCTTCCCAGGTTTCTGCAAAATTGAACATACTGGAGTTTGCAACAATCCAGTCCATTCTATAGAATGCCTCTTCCAGGTTTACCTGATACACTTTAACTTGAATCAGCACCAATGGCCATTATAGATAACACTAGAATCTCTAGCATTAATGCCGCTCCCAGCATCACATACAATCCCTCCATCAGGGTCAGAGTTGTCCAGCCAAAGAGACATCAGGATGCCAAATTTTAATCAAGTTTGGTCGATTCATTCTCTTAAGCAGATTCTTGGATAGGAGGGATGATATCAACCATCTGAAAAAGATGGACTGTAGTCACACAACAACACCCCCCCCCCCCCCCCCCCTCTCTCTCTCTCCTTCTCCTCTTTTTCCTTCCCAACCACAATAAAAACCCACCCTTTAAAAGAACACATAAAAAGATAAAATGTGAATAGGATAAGTTGGACAGTACTGTGGTCTGATGTCATTATATAAATACAATATCTTGCAATCACGAAAATAAGATTGTCATTAAAACTTTTTTTTTTTTTTTTTTGGGAGCAGAGCAATATGGGATCGGGATGATTCACACATCTTCATTGGCAATATGAAAAGAGGAGTTGATGTTATCTCCCTAACTCTTGAAAAAACAATATTCACTCTACAAAGCCCACACATGTCAGCAGTTCCACGCAGGTTTGATGCACACCCTTCAACTGTTGGCATGCTTGCAGGAGCCACTTGTTTGGGCCAGGTTTATATGTGGACATTGGGCTAGCAACCTCAGTTTCTTTCTGTAAAACAGGACTGCTGTTGCATATTGATTTTTTTTTTGGAGTAGAATTGACAGAGTTTGTGCAGTTTGATGTCTTGCAAAATGACGAGAAACTGCTTTTGTTAGACAGAGTGACTAGAAATCCGGGTCCTTGATCAAATGGTTTTGTATAGATCATGCACACTTTCATTGTGGAATAAGAATGAGTAGTTTAGTACAAGAAGCAAAGGAAGTTGGAATCTCATGTAGTAGATCGGTATCCTTTTGACTAATATTTTGTTCCAATTACTGGCATTCTGAGTCTTGAATATTCTTCATTTTAATATCCTTTTGACTATCATTTTACTCACTTTATCATTTTTCTCTTGCAAACCATTTCATGAGTAATAAATGATTTGCATGTCTTTGTGCCTGGTTTGGGTGCTGTTATTAAAGCTGTTGCTCAGCTTTTTCCATCCATTTAGCCAAAATTGCCAATCTGAAACCTTGTCTCCATTGACCAACTAGTGTCACTCAAATAAGAGAACATTTGACAACCCAATTACTATAAAAATGAAGAAGAAAATAACATGGTTCAAATAAATTAATAACGTTTGTTTTATTTTTTGGGAACAAGAAAATCATCCCAGCCACTAGTACTGTCTTTAAAATCAGTCTACTTCCAATTCTCAGACTATTATTTCTTTACAACTTCTTGTTTTTGGTATACCAACTTGGCGTTGACTTTTTATCATAGTAATGACTCCATTTTTATGATTGACAAGTCTCCCTAAGTTCTTATCAATCTCAAATTTCATCTTCTTGGCACAACTACTCAAAAGATGTCAAGAGCTAATGGCAATGGCGCCCCTAACCAATATTCAGCACAAACTAGACGTATTCCCACACCAGGAAAGGCAACAGTGCTTGCATTGGGCAAGGCCTTCCTCAGGAATGCTTGGTGGAGGGCTACATTCGTGACACAAAATGTGTATTCTTTTCCATTAAGGAGAAATTGGAGCGCCTGTGTAAGCAAATATTAAATCTTCAATTTGTGCTTGGAACTTCTTGAGACCAAATTCAATTTCTTTGTTTTCTAAATTGTCCTGGTTTAGTTTTTGGTTATATATTTGGTACTCAACTTTTTGACTTTTGTTTCAAAATTTTCTTTACACACTCCAAAATATTTCACTTTTGTTTCTATATTCTCAAAATTATTTTAAAATGGTTTTTACCGTAACCCATGTTGTATCAAGTGTACAAAACTTCTACTTTTGCGAGATCTGGAAAAGGTTATGGTAAGTAGTTTTACCCCCAATTTATTAAAGAGATTGATTCTCAGACTCGAATTTGTAACTTGTTACTTTTGGTGGAAGACACTTGTCTCCCACTTTATTATCACTTATATGACAAAACGGAATATTTCATACCTCACTATAGGCTCTACATCATCAAAGTGACTTTTGATTTCATGAATTCTATTTGTAACATAAGACTTTTTCAACCATTGGATGACGGTTAGAGCATTTTTTTTGGGAACATCTCCAAGTATAAGGATGATCTTGAAACAAATATGAAAGGATCATGACCAAATATGCCATTTAACCTTATTTTTAACTACTTTACATAGAATTGACTAGAATTGAATGTTTTTAATGAACACAATTTCACTATTTTTTTTTTTGGGTCAATTCTCAGACTATGACTCCATTTTTCTTGTTTTAGTGTAACTTCAAAGAAGTGTGTGTCAAGCAAGAACCTAGGACTAGAGAAAGGTATATCAAAATGAAAGGTTTACTATTCCTTAGCTAGAGACACGTGGGCATGAAATAGGGACTGCACCTTGAAAAATATATTGGTCAGATCAACCTAATCCAATTACATGTGTTTTCTCAAATGATGGTTGCTTCAGTTCAGTTGATCTTCTAGCAATTGTGTGCATGTACAAGAGAAATAAAATGTTAAAAGTATATGTTCTTGCAAGATAAATATAATTGATATCACAGAAGTCATATAAAGTTATAAATATACCACATTTTTCGTTATTGTGCATTGATCTTTCCCAACCGTAACAAAGTTAGGGCAAAGCATCTCATAATACATATAATTATAGAATACTCTGATAGTACAATAATTGTTTATTCTATCTTCTCACATGATAGTAATATCACTAATTAAATTTATTGTGAGATTTACTATACATGTAAAAGGAGAGAATATCCATTTTTTGTACTATTGAGTATTCTATAATTTTCCCTTATATTACATATCCAAAGAGGCATAAAATAACAGTAAGCAAGTAAAGGGCCGATGATGATGATCCACTATTGCGAGCTATGCTTTGAATTTTTTTGGAAATTTGATTTATGCATGTATATATATATATATATAGACAATTTTAATATCTGACTCCAAAATATATACACTTAGCCCCCCCCCCCCCCCCCACCCCCCCCCCCCCCCCCCCCGCGGCGGCCCCTCTAAAATATTTACAAATTACCCCATGAAACAACAAAAAAAAAAAAAAAAATGATTGGCCTTCCTTTTTGCCCAATTGCCCCAAGAATAATAGAAAAACCTTTAGACAAAACCTTAAAACCAGAAAAACAAACCACAGTCCTCTCTCTACGATGTGTTGTGTGAGGAAGAGACTCTAGCTGCTCTGCCCTTCTTTTAAAAAAAAAAAATTTATGAAACCCAGTCTCCGTCTCCCAGCTCTTGCTTCTCTCTCTGCTTGTATATTGTGACAAAGTATAGAACTAGTAGTCACGTGGGTAGTAACTGATATTTATCAATATTCAAGTATAAAGGTGTGGCCTCTAGTATTTAGACCAAAAAAGAAAAGAAAAAGTTTTTAATAAAAACAAACGTGTGGCCATCGTGAGTGGACTAGAGTACTGGCTAGTGCTCTAAAGACAAATAAGAAAGAAAAAGAAATTGGTTGTTTGTTTGACTTTTGTGGTCTTAGGACAATAGAAAAGTTGTTTATTTAATGTTTTGTAATGAATTGTTAATATTAATATTGTTGTGACTTTATTATCAATAAATTATTAACATTAAATTTGTTATGTTCTGTGGGCATGTTTATTTGGGTTTTTGTTTGGGATTAATTTCGTGGGGAATGTTGTGGATTTGGGTGTCCCTAGCATTATTTAAAGAAAAGTTGTAAATAATTCATAAACTAATAATGATGATGAGTGTTGCTAACCTCTAGTGTTGATGTTCTAATTTTTGAAAATCCTAAAATAAATCTTGAAAAATCACCAACAATGAAATTGGTATTAGTTTATATATTGTAGTGTGATTTCGGATTGCATTTGCAAATATGAGATTATGATGTTAATGAACATGATAAAATTCGATAAGCTTACATTAGGCTTGTCGTCCCTAGGTTCAAAGTCTGGCTCCATCCTTGCTGTTGTAAGAAACAAAGCATCGAGCGAAAAAAGGATCAGTGATAACAGAGCACCATTCCTTTAACATAGACTTGCATCGCGTTGCGGATTTCAAATCCAGCCGATGCAATATTTCTAACACTAGAATTATTGGGAGATCATTAGTGGCCGTGGTCGTCCTCATCCTCTTTTGTGTTTTGACGTCCGAATTCTCGTATGAGATTACACTACTCCTTCTTCTTCTTCCTTTTCTAGTCTCCATCATTAAATCAATTGGAGGGTTTATCTTTCTATTCTACCTTCTTTACTAAAAATTAAAAAAAAAAAAAAAATTCTAAAGATTACAACTTTTTTAAGAGATTGTCATCCTCTTATATAGCCAAAGCCACCGACTATTACCACTGACGTATCCATGTCGGTTACCAAATATTAATATAATTTTTTTTTTTAAATCCTAGCTTTGCTTTAATTAACCAAAAAAAAAAAAACATTCATTTAGGTTACAAGCAAATGAGAATATTTGAAATCAAATTAAAGTTTTTAAACAACAACAAACTATATTAATATTACCTGGTGGATGAGGAAACCTTCACCGCCTCAATTAGCAACTAGAGAGAACTCAATGTTGATGGTATACTGTATATATAGCTTTGTTTGAGAGAAAGAGAGAGAGAGAGAGGGAGAGAGAGAAGAGGTTTTTGATTTTTGGAAAATCTTGTGGCTTTTCCGGACATGGATCTTCAACGGAAATTGGATGAAATGTCGGGCTTACGAAAATACCCCCTTCCATTTTCCATAAACCTCTATAAAAAATCAAAAATACAACTAGATGAGGCTTTTTTAAAGGCTAAAAAAGATGAGTGTTTATTTTCTTTTCCTTTTTCTTTTTTAAATTGTTACTAATGTGTAATGTGTTTGGATGAGGGAAGCTGGGGGAAGAGGTGGGAAGGATTTAATGAATCCTTACATTACTCATTAAATCCTAATAAATTTGTGTAATAATTTTTTTTTCTCCTCACGTTAGGAGCCTTTCTTCACACATAGGGTGAGCACTCCTTACCCACTCTCTTGGTAGTGCATGCAAATGGATCCAGACTTCATCGCCAGACTACAAAAAGTCTACTTGATTGAAGAGGAGACATCAGACATAACCATTCGTGGAAGCAAATGAAACCAGATTCTAGAGGAATGCTCTCTAAGTGTTCTAGGTCACTTTCTGAGCGATAAACCCCTCAATCTCCAAGCAGCAAAAAATCTTTTGCGATTGATATGGAGAATGGGAAATGATATCAGAATCGTAAAAGTGGGAGAGGATATCCTCCAATTCAAGTTCGCTATGGAGTCCCAACTCAAGTGGCTGATCGAGAATGGACCATGTTGTTTTGATAACCACCTATTGGTGCTACGAAGATGGGAGAAGGGTACGACGGCACAAAATATCACTTTTCCTACAATAGACTAAAAACAAAGTAAAGTGTTCATCTTTTAACTGTGAGTCCCAAAAATTGTTCAGCTTTGTCTTTTGTGTCTTAATTTGATCCTTACCATTCTGTATTTGATTGTAATATAGCATCATACTACACAAATTTGTTTCCAAACCTATTACAACTACAGCCACTGCTAAAGAACTATATAATGTTACAAAACCTTCTGGCCTTTGTGACTAAGATCCTGTTTGGCAGCAGTGTTTAAGTATTGTTGTTCAGTTTTCAGTATTGTGGAAAAATGTATTTGAATTTTATAGATGTATGAGAAGTGTTATTGCTGTTTAAACAGTGAAAACCGTTGTTTAAACAACGATCCCAAACAAGCTATAAGACTTCTCAGCGATTATTGAAGCATCGAGCTCAGCAAGATAGAGAAATCCATCTTAAATGAGAATTCATTTGAGTATGGTCTTTGAGGTTTTTGTCTATTTTGGTTTTTTACAGTTAATTTATCATTGGATCGAACACATTAGTTGAATGTGAGACTTTAAGCTTTATATTTTCATAAACCTATATACCCAAACAATTTCAAACAAAACTCAGCCTCACATATAAAATGCACATTTATAAAAGTTTGGGGTTGAAAATGTCTTCACCAATCAGGTTTTCTTTGTACTTTCCCATTAAGTGTCTAAATTAAGATGATCACTAAGGAGTCAGAAGACTAGAAAAGCATTAGAAACATAGAAGACCTTCCAAGCCTAAAAATATAAAGTTCCTGGCAGCTGAAGCTGTAAAGGGAAAGGTAAAAAAAATGTAGCATTCGCATTTGTGTAATGAAAGAGAAATGGTGGAGTTGTTGTTGTAGTTGTATATAACTACTAAATACAACTACAAAGAAACTACATCAAGTGAGAAATGAAGGCAACAGTTTAGTGTGGAAGGAAGAACAGCTGCAAAGAGATTTATCCATTACATGCATGTTTCATGCAACCTCTTTTGAATAGTATGATTTAAGATGTCCCACAATGAAACTTTATAAATAAATAAATAATTGACCTACTTTGCCATTTATAGAAAAAATTGACCTACTTTGCCATTTATAGAAAAAATTGACCTACTTTGCCATATCACAAAAATACTTTTTTTTTTTTAATTTTACTTCTCTAGAAGGAATTTCATTATCTAATAGGAGTAATTAAAAGACTTCTTCAAAAATTTTACTTCTCTAAAAAAAATGCAAACATGTTCAGGCACCACCACAATTCTTACAAAAATATAATGTTGAAGAATTAACACAAAAAAAAAAAAAAAAAAAAATTCAAGTGTTGTTATATCTTACTAATACAATTTTATCATGAATTTTAGCTAATCCTATGACTTAAGGAGTTTTACATATTTTGAAAAAAATAATAAATTAAAATAAAATATACAGAATTGTACATATTAAAGAGCCTCTTGTAAAATATACAAGTAGACTAGGCATGTGTTCAGTATATTCTCCAATAAACCAAAATGAGCAAAACCATTTCAAATCCCGAGGACAAAGCAAATAAGCAATAATTTATTTCTATTTCATCCATGTTATTGTAAAACACAAAAGACCCAGAAGAAGTTAGACAGTTTTCTACTATATCATCATTAAACTGGAACTGGGTTTGTTTGTTTCTGTAAATTCAATAAGACCCAACAAAAGTTTTACTAAGAAGAATGCAAAAATAACTGATAAAAAAAGAGTTGAGGAGGAATAGGAATAGGAATAGGATACGGAGTTCTAGAGTGCTTATCTCTAGAATTGACGATGATGGACAAAGGGTTGTTGGTGCCCAAGATGGACTGCACCACATTCAGGTCACCCGACCGATCTTAATCTATTCTGTGTGAATTTCTTCTTAAAGTATTCATACGGTAAAAAATATGTTTGTTACTATATTTCTAATGACATTTAAAAAAAAATAGAAAAACATAATTGTCTGTTTAATCTGTGCAAAAGTTTTTCTAGAAAAAGTGTAACTTTTCTGGCATAAACAGTAAAATTTAATTATTTGTTTATTCTCTTTCTTTCCTCTTCGTCTCATCTCTCTCCTCTGCAAGTCCTAGCTTGAACAAGTCACTGAATCAATGCAAATCCAACTGAATCAAAGCCAAATTACTATTTTTTTTTTTTTTTTTTAATTTAGACAAAAATTGTATTAACGAATCAAAGAATAATGAAGCAAAAGAAAAGAAAGAAGCAAGCCCGTTCTCCAGTCAAAAAAGAAGCAAAGGAAAAAAATTACAAGGAGAAAACTAGTCATCTAAACCCCCCCCCCCCCCCCCCCCCAAAAAAAAGAAAAAGAAAAAAAGAGAAGACCCAAAAACAAAAACCCATCAACTAGGATATCAAAAGAAGAAGAAGAAGAAGAAGAAGAAGAAGAAAGTAGCGTGCAAGAGAGAAAGAGAAAAAAATAAAATAAAATAAAGAGAAGAAGAAGTCAGTGGTAGCGTACGCGTGCAAGAGAAAAAGGAAAAGAAAAGAAAGAAGAAGAACAAATCTGTGGGTGTCGTCAAATCTAGAGAGAGAAAAAAAGAAAGGGAAGGGCTTGCATCCAGTGGAAGTTTCAACTGGACACGTTTGGATTCAGACACGAGTTCAAGAGCCACAAATATTTTAACTAGTAGTATGCATAGGCTACACAAAAATTCTAACTTTTGACCCTAAATTTTATATACTTGCACCCCTCCCCAAATATTTTTACAAATTGACCCATGAAATTTCCCAAATTGTTTTAATTAAACCATCCCTTTGCTTCGTTGCCCCAAAAATATCAAGAAATTCCATTAGACAAACCAACAAAACAATTCATAAACCTGGATAATTAGAAAAACCTTTAGACAATCACAAATCCAGTATAGAAAAAAAAAGACCAAACAAGATAAGTACAAATGACAAATCCTTAGCAAAACAATCCTTTAGTACAGCACCACCACTATCATCTTCTTCTCTGGCCGGCTGCATCTCTTCTTCTTGTTCTATTTTTTTTTTCCTAAATTCCCAACACTCAGACTTCAATGCATGCCTTATGCCTCCTCTCTATTTTGCAAAATGATGATTGACAAAGGCACCTTGGAGATTGTGACAAAGATGGCTACAACTCATTGTGGTTCTTGTGTTCAACATAAAGCCACGTGCACTTAATTGCTTTTTTTTTTTGGTTGGTTTGATCACATAGAGTATACTACCTTATATTCATAAAGTTATCTTAAAATGAATGTAGTAGTATTCTACCTTACATCCATTAATTTTATTAATATGGCAAAAAACCATTTTAGTCCCTATATTTTGGGGTCACTATTAATTTGGTTCTTACATTTTGGTAGTAATTAATTTGATCACTGTTATTTTCAACTTGCAATCAATCAATATGGTCCTTATTGTTAGCTCACTAACGGAAAATACTAACGTGGCTAACTGATTGCACAGTTGGCGTACTTGAAGCTTATGTGGCTAATAAAATGATATTTAAAAAGCCACCTCTGCATTTTAATAAATAAAAAAAGCTAAGTAAAAAAAAAAAAAAAAAGCACAAAAAACTCAAAAATCTGGTTGAAAAAATAAAATAAATAAAAAAGAAAAACTCAAAATTTCCTGTAAGTTTCTTGCTATCCAAATGCACACAAATAAGGATGGCAATTTTGCCCTAGCCCTCCCCCACTTCACTCTATGCAGGTTTTCCCCGTCCTGCAAAGGTGATGGGGTGGGGATGGGGTAAGATTTTAGCCCCGCACCATGGGGCAGGGCGGGGTGGGGATGAGTTTAGACTTTTTAGACCCATCCCGCCTCGCCCCCACCCTGCTCGAGTTGCTAAGAATTATAATTGTAAATTTTTTATATTCTAAAACCCTACTATTTAAATAACATATCAATATTAGCTTATTTTATTCTATCTAATGTGGTTCTCTGCGTTTATTTTGTTGTGTTATATTATGAGTTTTTTTTTTTTTTTTTTTTTTTTTTTTTTGTGATTGTCTTGTTAAACACTTGGATATATTATTCAATTTTTTCTAAAAATTGATTTGATTTGATTAATGAAATAGGTTTCATTAAAAAAAATTGTACTAATTGTAGGGCAAATTAACAAAAAGTAAAGTTTTACGGGGTGGGGCGAGCTTCGCAGGACCCCAAGGGGTGGGGGTGGGGATGGGGTGGAAAAGTTTTCCCCGTCATGCAGGGCAAGGCGAGGATGAGGCAAGACAAAACCATGCGGGGCGGGGACGAAGATCCCATCCTTCGGCCCCACCCCGTCCCATTGCCATCCCTACACACAAACAAAGAGAAATAGGCTTAACAACATCGCATTAAAAAATGAAATGTGTTAAAATCTCAACAATACTTTTACGTGCAATACCCACACAATCCTGCACTAAAATGAAAAGAATTAATTAAAAAAAAAAATCTTATTTTCTTTTGAATTGAAGATATGTGAAAGACCCAGTGAGATTCCTGGTAGTTCTCCAGCAAGCAGATCCTCTCCACGCCAGACAGCAAGGTAGTCCTCATTGCCATACATGGGGCAAGATCTTATTTTATAGAATTTTTTTTTTTTTTTTTTTTTTTTTTTTTTTTTTTGTGTTTTTGGTAATGGGTTTTGTGTTTTTGGTAATGGGTTAGTGAATTCTTTTTTTATAGAAATTTTGATTTTTGTTTCGATAATGGGTTTAGTCATTTGTGTTTTGTTCTGTCTTTTGTGATTTTGGTGATAGAGGAAGGGGATCAAATATAAGATTCTACCATTCTAGGTTGGGTTTCGTTTCTAGTAACAGGAAAATGAGTTTTTATTTATTAATTTATTTTTTATGTTAGAAAATCATCAATTTGATTCTTGTTTTATGTGGCTTCTTTTATTTGCTAAAATGCTAAGTAGCTTTTTAAATATTATTTTATAAGCCATATAAGATTTAAATATGCCAATTGTGCAATTCGTTACGTTAGTCACATAAGCATTTTCTATTAATGAGTTTATGGTAAGGATCAATTTGACTGCAATTTAAAAATAATAGGGACCAAATTGTTGGTATTTAATTTTGCCTAATAATATTGTTGTGGCTTGTGGTTTTTTTTTTTTTTTTTTTTTTTTTTTATAAATTTAAAATTTAAACTAAAGAAATAAATATCAGAAAGAAAAATAAAAAAATATATTAATTTTTATACAGGTTAAAGATTCTTGACTTTGCAAGTCAAGAAATAATTTGAATAGTTTCATAGGATAAATTCCTAAAAATTAATACTAGAATACATCCACAAATATGATATTATGATATGTATGCATTTTTTGGTCAGCTAAAATCAATACTGGCAAAAAAAATTTCTAGTTATGCTTGCCTCCTAGGTTTAAATCTTGGTTCCATCCCAGATACTACTAAACATGCTTTTTTTTTTTTTTTTTTGGAACAACAATTTTCAATATTTAAACAACAATAACACTTCTAACATATATTTTTATAACACTCAAACACATATTTTCACAATATTGAAAACTGAACAGCAATACTTAAATACTGTTACCAAATGTGTATTTGGACAAAAAAGGATGATAGCTAAGTCTTAACACTAAAAGGATGATATCTAAGAAATCAAAGGAATTGACAATGTTGTCAATGAGAAGACAATATAACAATTTGAAACCCCACCAAAATTCTCATAATTCAAAATTGATATGTGAACTCTCTATCTCTGTGGGCAACTCAGAAATTGATATGAAACAGGCAAACAGACAAAAGTCCAAAGTCCAAACACGTTCAAGGTTCAACCCATTAACCTTATCTTTAAGGTCTTTTTAGTGCAGCTAACCCTTTATGATTACTTATTCCATTGTCCTTAATTATTTGTCTATTTTTATGTTACTTGGACTTGGAGAAGCCTTAACTCTTAAGAAATGTTCTCGATAGAAGAAGAAGAAAAATAATAATAATAATTACTCTTAATTAAGTTTCCTTTATTCTCTCTCCAAAAAGAGAAAAAAGAAAAAAAAAAAAAAAAAAAAAGCAATTAAGTTTCCTTTATTCTACTATTTAGACTATTTTCCACAAATGCTAGGGTTAAGATTCTTAAGAATGTGTTAAAAAAAAAGGTAAGCTTCCTTTATAAAAGAGTAATGTCCAAACTCATACAATAGTTCCTGTAGGGACACGATTTCTTAACGGCCCAATAATGATGTTGGGCTCGCACATGAAAGATCCCTCCCAATATGATTTGTAGAGAGTGGGCTTAAAAGGCTAGCCGTTGATCACATGGCGATGATCCGGTCCTGATTTTAGGAGAACTTACGTAAAAAAGGGGGTTAAGCTTGGGCACCCAAACCCTACAGCTTCGTAGCCTGAAGGATTGGGCTCCTCGGTTACCCGGCGATGAGTGTTTTTGTGGTGGCGTACACACTGCAGGTGTTTTTCCTCCCTGGAGTCTTTTTTCTCCTGGAGGCGGGATGGGAGCTCCTAGCTCTTTTTTTTGTCTATTTTTCCCAGCCCCTTTGTCCAGATCACTTACTTTCTCTTTTATACTCGCCGACGCTCGCTGTCCTTCGTCCACGTGTAGGGTCACCCTTTACAAGACTGATATTTGTCCCGTCAGTCTAATCCCAGAATTGTTGGGGATGGTTGATAAAGCTGAGGAATACGGCTCTGTTAGGTGCAGAGTCTTATCTGGGAAGGGTAATAAGGGCAGCTTTCCCAAGATATTTTAGGTCTCCTTTCCAGTCTGGTCCTATACCGTTTTTGCCCCTTCTTCTCGGTGGAATTTCGGGTCTGCCGAGGACTGAATTGTTCTCGGCAACATCTCCGGGCCATTTGGGCTTTATGTTATTGAGCTTGGGCCGTAGTCTTCTTTGGCTTGGGCCTTTGGACTTCCCACGAGCAGGTGGACCTGACCCATAAATTATTGGACCCCACAGTTCCTATTAGTTGAAAGATATAATTTGAAACTAAAATATATATATATATATATATATAAAGAAAAAAAATTGAAAATGCATAAAAATGAAATTTAAGAAAACGATAGTTTGATGAGATCGATGAAAAGGTCAAACTAGTTATGAAGGTAATTGTGGGGCCCGGCCCAAAAATAATGGGCTATTCCAAATTCAGGCCCGTCTGAGGAGCGTCCTGTCCGAAGGGAAGCCACATATGAGGCACTACTCAATCCCAATAACGTCAAGGAAACCTATCCAAGGAGTAACTCCTCCTCGGACATCACGAATCCCAGACGAGGAACTCTCTCCAGCTATTTCAGTTCATCCTCCCAACATATAAAATGAATAAAATCCAAAATATCTCATGGAAAGCTACCACCACATTAATTGCGCCCCAACCACCCCCTTGGCCGCATTAATGAGGAAAAGACACCTGAACAGTACCGCCTTGGCCTCTGCAACTCACAAAGGGACTGATGAGGGCGTCTGATGGGACAGGTGCTCAAGTAAATGCTTAGATGATCAACAGGTGTAAGGTTGAGATGAGAGGAAGAGAACTATAGAATGTAGTGGAGTCCCTCAAAGAAGGGGACCGAAAATATTGTACAAGGAGCAAAAGAAATAGAATCAGAAAAAGAGATCCATTCTTGTTGTTTTTATTTCTATTTGCAAACGATACTATCCATGCATTAGACCGTATAGGTTCACTGAAGCTAAGTTCTTTGACCCATCCTCTACAAATATTTATTGTGGGTTGCGCTTTGGGCCAAGGCCTGATCAACAGAAGTTGGGCCAGGAAAATCGTGCAACCACAATTGGTGCCGTCTGTGGGAAGAGCTAAGGCATCAGCTAGTACAACGGTCGAGCATGGCAGAGCAAGGCCCGCACCAGGAGGATCCTCACCAAGTTGACTCCCAACGAACATAACCCGCCGAGTCCCAAAGGCAAAATAACCCAACCAACCCAGGCGGCAGAGGGAATCGTGAGGGAAGTGTGCATACTATCCGGACGAGCCAGAGTCGCACTCAGACAGGAAGTCACGTGTCTCAGAGGCGAAATAATCACCAGGCCATACAGCGAGAGATAGATGACCTAAAAAGGAAGTTACGACGTGTACAGCGAAGACGGTCTCCCTCTGACTCAGGCGAGTCTTCTAATGCGGAGGACGTGAGTTACAGACAAAGGTCAAGGACCCCCCCAAGTGAGACCTTTTCTTACGAAAAGGAACCACGCCCAGTACGGAAGTATGAGAGCCCATCCAGCAAAGGTTCGGGGAACGACGCCATGAAGAAGGCGCTGGATCAGGTCTCGAGGTCACCCTTCACGAATAGAATCGAAGGGGCTAAGCTTCCAAGACGCTTCAACCAACCGGTGTTCGCCATCTATACCGACAGAACAGACCCGGTAGAGCACGTGAGTCAGTTTAACCAAAAAATGGCGATCTATTCGCAAAACGAAGCCCTAATGCGCAAGATCTTCCCATCCAGCTTGGGATCGATGGCAATGAGGTGGTTCAACAGTCTGAAGACAAACTCCGTAGGCTCCTACAAGCAGCTCACTCAAGCTTTTTGCTCCCGTTTTATTACAAACACCAGAGTCCCTCGACCTCTCAGTTCGCTACTATCCTTATCCATGCATGAAGGAGAAACCCTGAAAGCATACTCGGATAGGTATTGGGAGGTGTATAATGATTTAGATGACAACCATGATAATGTTGCTATCAGCACGTTCAAAAGCGGTCTCCCCACCGAGCATGGCTTAAGAAAATCCCTCACCGGAAAACCAGTTACTGACGTCCAACAGTTAATGGATAGGATCGACAAGTATAAAAGAGTAGAGGAAGATCAGCTGCAAGGAAGGGGAAAGGAGAAGGTTATCCACCCCAAAGCAAATGATGTCAGGTCGGAACGTCACAATCATGGTCAGCCGAGGAGAGACTTTCCGCGACAGGCTGGACAGAGCAACCCGCAAACAGTGAACGCCGTGTTCAGAGAGCCAGTACAACAGGTGCTGGAGAAAGTAAGGGACGAACCCTATTTCAGATGGCCGGGAAAGATGGCTGGAGATCCTTCCAAACGTAACCAGAACCTGTACTGCCACTATCATCAGGACCATGGGCATACTACTGAGGACTGCAGGAATCTGTGGAATCACCTAGACCAATTGGTCCGAGAAGGAAAGTTACGTCATCTGCTGCACCCATCGAGCGGCCATCCCGGCCAAACAGCACAAGAACCTCGAAGGGACGTGTCTTTAAGACCCCCCACCGGGACGATACATGTCATCCTCGCTGCACCAGGAAGAACAGGGCCACCCATCCCCAGGGTATTAGCTGTTGATCGGCTCCCCTCCGAGGGCAGGCAAAGGGAGCCCAAAAGGCCAAAAAAGGGAAGCTCCTTGATACTGGGATTCTCGGATGAGGATAAGAGAGGAACTATTCAACCTCACGATGATGCCTTGGTGGTCACATTGCAGATTGGGGGCTTCGATGTGAAAAGGGTGTTAGTAGACTCAGGAAGTGTGGTGGAGATAATGTACCCTGATCTATACAAGGGGCTGAACTTGAAGCCGGAAGATTTGACAGCCTATGACTCCCCCCTTCTCAGTTTCGAGGGAAGGATTGTTACGCCAAAGGGGCAAATCCGACTGCCCGTACAGACTGGGGCGGAAGTGGTGGAGGTGAATTTTATTGTGGTCGACGCTTATTCACCTTACACCGCGATAGTTGCAAGGCCATGGATCCACTCCCTAGGGGCCGTGACCTCCACACTTCATCAAAAAGTAAAATACCCATCCAGAGGACAAGTGGAAGAGATTCGAGGAGATCAGGCCGTGGCCAGGAAGTGTATGGTGGCCGCCATCTTACACCGGCCCTTAGTCGAGTCCTCGGCCCCAGAGAGCTTATAGCAGCCAGCCTCCTCGGCAAGACAAGACGATAGGCTGGCCGAGGATATAAGGTGTGAAGATTTAGATAAGATTGCTGTCAGAAATGACCCAGAGAAGTTCTTTCAGGTCGGCTCTGAATTGCCCTCTCAAGAAAAGGAGGAACTGGTCAGATTTCTCAGAGAGAATGTCGACGTATTCGCATGGGACGCCTACGATGCCCCGGGAGTTGATCCTAGCCTCATCTGTCACCACCTGAACGTCAACCCCTCTTCCATCCCGAGGAAGCAGCCACCCCGACGCCCTTCAAAGGAACACGCTAGTGCCGTAAGAGACGAAGTGGCAAAATTGAAAAGAGCAGGGGCTATCAAGGAAGTCTTTTATCCTGAGTGGTTGGCAAACACAGTGGTGGTAAGGAAGAAGACGGGGAAGTGGAGGGTCTGCGTGGACTTCATGGACCTGAACAAGGCATGCCCCAAGGACCCATTCCCCCTACCAAAAATTGATCGATTGGTGGATGCAACCGTGGGGCACCCTCGAATGAGCTTCCTAGACGCCTTCCAAGGCTATCATCAGATACCCCTTGCACTAGAGGACCAAGAGAAAACGGCTTTCATGACGCCCATCGGAAATTATCATTATAAAGTGATGCCGTTCGGGCTAAAGAACGCGGGCTCAACCTACCAAAGGATGATGACTCGGATGTTCGAGCCACAGCTGGGCAAGATCATTGAGGTTTATATAGAAGATATGGTTGTGAAGAGTAAAAGGGTGTCCGAGCACGTGAAAGACCTCGGAGTAGTCTTCGCTATCTTAAGGGAGCACCGGTTGCGGCTGAATGCCTCCAAATGTTCATTCGGGGTCGGGTCTGGGAAATTCCTAGGGTACATGGTCACCCACAGGGGGATAGAAGTAAGTCCCGACAAAATCAAAGCCATTAACAGCCTACAAACTCCTCGGAACCCGAAGCAGGTGCAGAAGCTCACTGGCATGATTGCGGCATTGAACCGGTTCACATCACGATCGGCGGATCGATGTCGGCCTTTTTACCTTCTGATAAACAAGTGGAAAGAGTTCGAGTGGTCGGAGGATTGCGTTCAGGCTTTCCAGCAGCTTAAGGACTACCTGTCCCGACCACCCATCATGTCCAGTCCTGAGGCAGATGAGGTGTTGTTTGCCTACATTGCCGTAGCTCCCCACGCTGTAAGCCTAGTACTAATACGGGATGATAATGGGGTACAGCGACCGGTGTACTATGTGAGCAAATCACTACATGAGGCCGAGGTGCGATACCTACCTTTAGAAAAGGCAATTCTGGCGAGAGTGCATGCAACCCGGAAGCTTCCTCATTACTTTCAGGCGCATACGGTCATCGTTCTGACTCAGCTTCCCCTTCGAGCCGTTCTTCGAAGCGCTGACTACACAGGAAGGATCGCCATGTGGAGTGCTCTTTTGGGGGCCTTTGATATTAAATATATGCCTAGACCCTCCGTCAAAGGACAGGTCCTCGCAGACTTGGTAGCGGAGTTTGCTGAGCCCTCTATAGAAACGACGACCGAGAAGAAAGACCTGGGTGGAACATTGGTTGGAGCAATCTCAGCAGGGGGGACCATGCATTGGAAGGTCTACGTGGATGGCGCGGCCAACCAGAGAGGATCAGGAGTTGGGATAGTTTTAATATCGCCGGACGGCGCAGCCATTGAAAAATCGTTAAGACT
Organism: Quercus robur; assembly: GCF_932294415.1. Classification (NCBI taxonomy): domain Eukaryota; kingdom Viridiplantae; phylum Streptophyta; class Magnoliopsida; order Fagales; family Fagaceae; genus Quercus; species Quercus robur. The sequence goes on from NC_065538.1 coordinate 6,431,141, forward strand.
CGGATTCTCGGCTACGAACAACGAAGCCGAGTACGAAGCCTTACTTCAAGGGATGGCGATGGTTCAAAAATTGGGTGGAAGAATAATAGAAGCATTCTCGGACTCCAGATTAGTGGTCGGACAAGTGATGGGCGAGCTTGAAGCTCGAGATACTAGGATGCAAGAGTATCTGGGACAAGTCAAACGGCTACGGACGAGTTTTGAATCCTTTAGTCTGACGCACATTTCCAGGAGCGTGAACACCCATGCAGACTCGCTGGCCACTCTCGCCACGTCCTCGGCGAATAATCTGCCGCGAATGATCCTTGTTGAAGATCTATCGCAGGCAAGTCCCATCTGCAGAAACCCGGCTCAAGTCCATCAGATCAGAAAAAGTCCTAGCTGGATGGACCCCATAAAGAGTTTCCTCCAAAACGACATCTTACCGGAGGAAAAACTGGAAGCCGAAAAGATACGCAGGAAGGCTCCTCGCTTCTGGCTATCAGAAGACCACAAACTATATCGGCGCTCTTACTCTGGGCCGTACCTACTCTGCATACATCCAGAAGAGTCTGAGTCTTTACTTGAGGAGTTACACAAGGGGATTTGCGGAAGCCACACCGGAGGAAGATCGCTGGCGCACAGGGCACTCACCCAAGGGTACTGGTGGCCGAACATGCAAAGAGAGGCCCAAGAATACGCTAAGAAGTGCGACCAGTGCCAAAGATTCGCCCCGAATATCCACCAACCCGGAGGGGTTCTCAACCCCCTCTCTAGCCCATGGCCGTTCGCACAATGGGGCCTTGATATAGTCGGACCTTTCCCCAAAGCTGCGGGGAACAAGCGATACATAATAGTCGGAACTGATTACTTCACTAAATGGGTGGAAGCTGAACCCTTGGCCAACATTAGGGACGTGGACGCCCAAAAATTCGTCTGGAAGAACATCATCACCCGTTTCGGGACTCCACGTACACTCATTTCCGACAATGGTCTGCAGTTCGACAGTAAGAACTTCAGGGAGTATTGCCGCGAGTTTGGAATCATTAACCGATATTCCACCCCCGCCTACCCTCAAGGAAATGGGCAAGTCGAGGCCGTGAATAAGGTCACAGTGAACGGACTGAAGAAGAGACTGGATGAGGCAAAGGGGAGATGGGTAGAAGAACTCCCCCACGTCTTATGGACTTACCGGACGACGCCACGACGATCAACCGGTGAGACCCCCTTCTCGATGACTTATGGGGCTGAGGCCGTGCTCCCGATCGAGAACAGCTTTCCCACGCTAAGGTCTAAATTGTTTACCCCAAACGATAACGACGAGTTATTGGAACGAAGTCTGGACCTAGCTGAAGAAAGAAGGGAAAAAGCGATGATTCATATGGCCTATTATCACCAGAAGCTGAGACAGGGGTATGATGCTAATGTCAAACTGCGGCCTCTGGGTCCAGGTGATCTCGTGATGAGAAAGATTCTTGGCAGCGCAAAGAACCCCTCTTGGGGCAAGTTAGGGCCCAATTGGGAGGGACCCTACCGTGTCACATCCGTGGCCGGAATAGGCGCCTACTACCTAGAAGATTTGGATGAAAAAGCTGTACCTCGACCATGGAATGTAAATAATCTCAGAAGATATTGTTATTAATGAGAATGGCTTAGCATACGTTTTCTTTCATGACTGTCCGTTGCATGCTGTACCACTGACAACTAACCATAAGTTTTAAACAGAACCTAAGGCCTTGCATGGTCCTCGGACTCAAGCCTATGGGGAAATTAATACTTAAGGCAACTAACCATAAGTTTTAAACAGAACCTAAGTCCTGCATGGCTCCTCGGACCACAGACTTAGGGGAAATTAATACTTAAGGCAACTAACCGAAAGTTTTAAACAGAACCAAGGCCTTGCATGGTCCTTGGACTCAAGCCTATGGGGAAATTAATACTTAAGGCAACTATTCATAAGTTTTGGACAGAACCAAGGCCTTGTATGGTCCTCAGACTCAAGCCTATGGGGAAACCAAATGCACGAGAGAAAAATCATAAGTTTTGGACAGAACCAAGGCCTTGCATGGTCCTCGGACTCAAGCCTATGGGGAAACCAAATGCGCGAGAGAAAAACCATAAGTTTTGGACAGAACCAAGGCCTTGCATGGTCCTCGGACTCAAGCCTATGGGGAAACCAAGCACACAAGAAAAATCATAAGTTTTAAACAGAACCTAAGTCCTGCATGATCCCTCGGACCACAGACTTAGGGGAAATTATTACTTATGATAGATTGGGAAATTATCACTTAAAGGAAATCATTTTAATGCATGCGCACAGTCTAGCACTATCGCGACCCTCAAATGCACAACCCAAAAACCCATTTTTATTTTGACCGTTTACCTGTATCTAGATCGTCGCAAATGTTTAAAAAAGAGCGCTACTGACATACATCCATAGTAAGCAAAACGAACATTTTATATTAATATTCCGAGTACATTAGAAAGAGAGGTCCTTACAAAAGAATGGAAAAATAAGACGACTCTCATTAAAAGCCTAAAAAGCTAAGCCTTAGCGGGAGGATCTTCTTTCTGCTTGGGCTGAGGAGGAGGAACCTCAATGGTAGAGTCTGTGGCGGGATCCTTCGCCATATCAGACACGAGGACGGCATCAGGCACCGCCAGGTCTGGCTCCGAAGCAACTTGGGCTTCATTAGGATTAGCTCGGATCTCCCGAGGATAGAAGATGCTCTCGGGCAGTCTCAGTGCCGAATCCGCAGGAACTCCTGCAGCATCGAGAACATGAGCCCATGAAATACTGCAGTAATCCCTGCACACCTCGGGGATCTCCTCGGATAGCCTGGCTTCCGTCTCTTCAGCCCCGAGCTGGCGAGCAGCGTTCTTCTCGGCCTCAGTAGCCTCTCGGATCAACTGGGCCTCCTCTTTGGCCTGCCTTAGCTCATCCTCAACCTTTTGCAAGGCAGTCTTGAGATCCTGCACTGCCCGCCTCTCAGTGGCGAGGTTAATCTGTGTCAAGTACAGCTCTTTGCGCTGGTCCTCCGCCTGGGTCTCAGCACTCTTTAAACCAGCCTCGGCACTTTTGCGCCGGTTCTCTGACACCTTGAACTCGTCCGTAAGTTTAAGGTGCTCGTGCTTGAAGGACCCCAAGGCTTTCTCCATCTCCGCCCGAGCCTGGGTCTCAGCCTCAGCCCGGCTACGGCTATCACCGCAAAACTCATCAGCCACGAACACCTGCTGAGTAATCTACGAACGAAACAAGATTGTTTTGAAAAAGAGATCTAACAGGGGTAAATAAATTAATAAAACAGTAAAAGGGTTACTTACCAACGCGAGATCCCTTTTTAGGGATAGGAAGAGCTCGGACTGAGAGAACCGCCTATAAGCCTCCATGTCCCGAGGAAGGAGTAGGGGTTGCTCTAAGGCATCAGTCACGTACCCTGCCCGGCCTCGGTTATACTCTCGGACCGAAGCATTGGAAAGGATGGCAACCCCATCCAGTTCCAGCTTGGGGTTCCATGCACGAGGAGAAGCGCGCACTTCAGCAAGGTTTTCCTCATCCCGGCTCTCCGAGGAGTTACCCCTTCTGCTCCTTGGCGCCCGCGTGGTCTTTTGCTGCTTGGTCGGCTGGGCATTCACCTCACCTTCCTCAGGAGTGTCAACCGGCCTCTTCTTCTTCAGGTCCGGATTAACCTTAAGGCTAGGGTTCGAGGCGCCCTGAGGGACCACAGGGGGAAAGGTTTTGACCAGTGATGGAGTTGGCCCCTTCGATGACTGACTCTTCGATGATTGTCCTTTCCCTCAGGAGGACATCAGCTCCTTTAGAGTCTTTCCCTTTCCTGCCATGGGCTCTACCTCCTCGTCTGAAGTATCGTCCGAGCAGATAACGACTGAGGGAACACTAACTGCGGACTGTTGGTCCTGCTCTGCTTCCGGATTAGAAAGCTCCACCAAGGGGTTTTGCTGAATTTCCTCCTCAAAGTAAAACTTATCTATCTCTTCCTCAAGGGAAAGACGAGATGATTCAGCCTCTTCTTCAACCAAAACAGCAGCGCCAGGCTCGTTTACCGGAGGTAGCTGCTCTGCTAAATAGGGATTTCTGACACCAGGCAACACAACTGGTGGCAGATCGTGGTCAGCTAGGAACCCGTCCCTGGACACGTCAATTCTAGCCAGCCTCGGATTGCCAGCCCTTATAGCGTGACCGACCGCCTGAAAAGCGCTGCTCAGAGGTTGATAGCCCAGAACCAGATGGGCCGCACGCAACTGTCCGTCCTCGGCGACGTAAATCTCCGACCTAAGGAGATAGTTCAACGCTGGCACGTTCACAAAGTTTATCCGAGGAGCAACGTGAACTTTGTCTGCAAACAAACCAAGAAAAGTGAGGTTAAACCATGAAATTTTCCAATTACAAAGAAAGCAAGAAAAATAACCCCTCAACACTAAATCCTTTCCCAAAAAGGACCAATCCTAAAAGCGCCGCACCTGGGTTTCCTGCCCGAGTTGGACAATGAATACCGTCGAACCACTCCCCAGAAGCAATGAGGAAGTCATTCTTCACGGTCTTATTGGATACTGGAAGACAAGAGATCAACCTAACGTCCTCGTTCCGGGATTTAAGATAATACCCATCATCCCCAAGGCGGTGACATTCGTACAGATAAGCCACATCGTGCCAAGTAAGGCCTAGATTCATCCGCTCGTCTAAGACATCTACACAGCCTAGTATCTTGAACATATTCGGAGCACACTGATACGACGTCAACCTATGGTTGAACAGGTATTCCCTTGTGATCCTACGCATGGGAAGTGTCATCCCTCCCTCTATGAAAGCAATCATGGGGATAACGACTTCTCCCTCAACTCTATCTATCAATACTCCTTCCAGAGGACAGTACCGCAGCCCAACCCCAGGGGGAATGTGGTATTTAGCCCTAAAGGCCTCCATAGCGGCTGGAGTTTTTACTAATTTTTCGAATCTACCCATCTGAACTGAAATGGGGAAATGAGAGTAGAGACCAATAAGAAAAGTAAAGTCCGAGGAGGGAATTGAAACGGCGAAAAGAACGAAATGTACTGGTACCTGCGCAAAACGCTCAATGGGATGCCTGGAAATCTCTCTTGGACGAAACGCTTCGCCAAGAACGGCTACGGTGGCGCAACGGACGCAAGTGTTCGTGTATCTTTGGGATTTGATGGAGTTCTCTGGAGTCCTTTGAGGTTTATGAAATACAGATAAGAAGAAGGAACTGAACCCCTCTGACGTCTTATATAGCTAGGAGGAGAGAGAAAAGATCGCTCCTGCCTAAAAATACGAGAAAAAACGATGGCCGTTCGATCCACGCCACGCCGTTGGATGAAGGGAACATAACGCCTCCAGAAATTAATGGCCGCGCCTCGTAAATTGTAGCGCGTCAAAAGTAACCGTCCGCACGCGCGCCACACGATCTCCTTATTTCCCTCCTATCATAAACATCAAAACTCCGCTTTTCTCCTCGGAAGGAGATAAAAACCGGAGTTTTGAGGGGCTATTGTGGGGCCCGGCCCAAAAATAATGGGCTATTCCAAATTCAGGCCCGTCCGAGGAGCGTCCTGTCCGAAGGGAAGCCACATATGAGGCACTACTCAATCCCAATAACGTCAAGGAAACCTGTCCAAGGAGTAACTCCTCCTCGGACATCACGAATCCCAGACGAGGAACTCTCTCCAGCTATTTCAGTTCATCCTCCCAACATATAAAATGAATAAAATCCAAAATATCTCATGGAAAACTACCACCACATTAATTGCGCCCCAACCACCCCCTTGACCGCATTAATAAGGAAAAGACACCTGAACAGTACCGCCTTGGCCTTTGCAACTCACAAAGGAACTGATGAGGGCGTCTGATGGGACAGGTGCTCAAGTAGATGCTTAGATGATCAACAGGTGTAAGGTTGAGATGAGAGGAAGAGAACTATATAATGTAGTGGAGTTCCTCAAAGAAGGGGACCGAAAATATTGTACAAGGAGCAAAAGAAATAGAATCAGAAAAAGAGATCCATTCTTGTTGTTTTTATTTCTATTTGCAAATGATACTATCCATGCATTAGACCGTATAGGTTCACTAAAGCTAAGTTCTTTGACCCATCCTCTACAAATATTTATTGTGGGTTGCGCTTTGGGCCAAGGCCTGATCAACAGAAGTTGAGCCAGGAAAATCGTGCAACCACAGTAATGATTGAAGGAGATGAAATATTAAACAAAATGAAATTTGATAAATAAATAAATAAAAGATCTGAAATAATGTTGATGACATGGTGCAATAAAAGTTTTGTAAAGTTTATAACAATGCTTCTATTATTATATCTTTTTTTTTAGAAGATTCTATTATTATATTTAGCTAGTATAAATAATATGATAAAGACGATTCAAGATCAAAATTTACACATTTTTGTACGTAGGAATTTGAGTGAATAGCATTTTGTTGGTTGTCTACATGTGGATGAAGTTGAGGATTAGTTTAGGAAAGATCAGTGCACAGGAATGAAGAATGTGGCATGTCCAACGGACTTCTATGATATCATTGTTGGGAACGTTCTGCAACAAGGACCAAAAATGTAGGAACGGCCCAAATCTCCCCTTAATTCTTTATAAGTGATTATTTGTTAAAAGTCAAGTCCAAAATTCTAGATGTATGATGAACAAAGTCTAATTGGTTTCACTAATATAGCATAAATTTTGTCGAATGGTATAACTACCTTTGTGGATATCATTATCCTACTATTAAAGACTTATTGAAAAAAAAATCAAAAAAAAAAAAATTAAAAGAAGTTTAAATTGTAGATGCAATTTGTTATTTTTTATTTTTAAATCCAAGTGCTCCTAGAATGGCCAAAATGGCCACATATCACTATTTGGCAAAATATGTAGTGTTTTACCACTATTTGAGAAATATTTTACAATCTACCACTCTTTTGGAACTCGAGTTTTACAAACTTGAGTTTGGCACGTTACTTGAGTTTCTGGAACTCGATTTCTATAAAAAAATGGCACCTAGAACTCGAGTTTCATAAACTCGAGTTCCTTTTTTTTTTTTTTTTTTGAAGGTAAATAATGTGTAGTCGTGTGAGTGTTGTGGGTAATCATGTTTTTCTTACATGGTAATCGAGTTTTTGAAACTCGAGTTCCATTTTAAACTAGAATTTCACAAAATCGAGATCTAAAAAAATAGTAGATTGCTAAATATTTATCAAACAATAGTAAAACACTTATTTTTTTTTTTTTTTTTTTTTTTGAAGGTAAATAATGTGTAGCCGTGTGAGTGCTGTGGGGAATCATGTTTTTCTTACATGGTACTCGAATTCCATTTTAAACTAGAATTTCACAAAATCGAGATCTAAAAAAGTAGTAGATTGCTAAATATTTATCAAACAATAGTAAAACACTACATATTTTTCCAAATAGTGGTATTTGGCCATTTTGGCCCTCCCAGAATAATAGGGTAAAAATGAACAAAGTTGTTGCAAATGTGCAAATAGTTTTTTTTTTTTTTTTTTTTTTTTTTTTTTTTTTTTTTTTTTTTTAAAGTCCAAGTGCTGCCACAATTCTTGAAAGAAAAAAGTTGAATAAAAAAAAATAATATTATATCTAATTTTGCACCGTCCCACAAATTTGAAGTCCTATAATTAAAAGACTTGTTTTTATTCTACTAGGGCCGGTTTCAAAATTTTAATAAATTTGATTCTCAAAAAATTTTTTTAATAAATTTTAAAAGCTTAAATTGTCTCACATAATAACAAGTGACATAGCTAATTTAGTGACATAGCTAGTATAAATATTATGATAAAGAAGAATCAAGATCAAAATTTATACATTTTTGTATGTAGGCATTTGAGTGAATAGCATTTTATTGGTTGTCTACGTGTAGATGAAGTTGAGGATTAGGTTAGGAAAGATCAATGCAAAGTAATGAAGAATGTGGCATGTCCGACGGACTTCTATGATGTCATTGTTGGGAATGTTCTTCAAAAAGGGTCAAAAATGTAAGAATGGCCCAAATCTTCCCTTAATTCTTTACAAGTGATTATTTGTTAAAAGTCAAGTCCAAAATTCTAGATGTATGATAAACAAAGTCTAATTGGTATCACTAATATAGGATAAATTTTGTCGAGTGGTATAACTACCTTTGTGGCTATCATTATCCCACTATTAAAGACTTATTGAAAAAAAAAATTAAAACAAATTTAAAAGAATTCTAATACAGACGCAATTATTTATTTATTTTTTTAAAATCTAATTGCTTCTATAATGGCCAAAATGGCCACATACCATTATTTGACAAAATATGTAGTGTTTTACCACTTTGGAACTCGGGTACAAACTTGAGTTTGGCACGTTACTCAAGTTTCTAGAACTTGAGTTCTATAAAAAAAAATGGCACTCGGTACTCGAGTTAATTTCATAAACTTGAGTTCCTTGTACATAAAGCTCCACAAACTTAAAATTTCATGTTTACATAGTTTTATTAGCATGCAAACCAACATTGACTGACTTTGTGATGTTATCTCTCTATACCATGTCCAGCACCATTGCTAGCTTTATTTAATAATTTCCCTTTCCAATACCTTAGACAAAAGAGTGCAAACCAACATTAACTAACTTTGTGATGTCATCCCTCTGCTCCATGTCCAGCACCACTGCCAGCTTTATTTGAATAATGATTTTATTAATACGTGCCCTAAAGGCATACAATAGTATACTATTTTTAGAAAAAATTTTATCGAGAATTGAAAAAGTTTTGACAGCTTTTTCAATTTTCGGTAAATTTTTTTTAAAAACGGATTTGTTAATGTATGCTTTAAGGGCATAGATTAACGGGACTCTTTGAATAATTTCCCTTTCCAATACAAAAGAGTTAGAAAGGCATGCAAAGTACACTAATGTAATGTGTGATAAGAGATTTTTGTTTTTTCGTTTTTTTTTTTAAGGTAAATAATGTGTGGCCGTGTGAGTGCTGTGGGGAATCGTGTTTTTCTTTTATGTACTCGAGTTTTTGAAACTTGAGTTCCATTTTAAATTTGAGTTTCACAAAAACGAGTTCTAAAAAAATGATAAATTACTAAATATTTCTTAAATAATAGTAAAACACTACATATTTTTTTCAAATAGTAGTATTTGACCATTTTGACCCTCCCAAAATAATAGGGGAAAAATGAAGAAAGTTGTTGCAAATGTGCAAGTGATGCGACAATTTTTTTTTTTTTTTTTAAGGCCAAGTGCTGCCACAATTCTTGAAAGAAAAAAAGTTGAATAAAAAAAAAATAATATCTAATTTTGCACTGTCCCACAAATTTGAAGTCCTATAATAAAAAGACTTGTTTTTATTCTACTAGGGCCGGTCTCAAATATTCAATAAATTTTAAAAGCTTAAATTGTCTTACATAATAACAAGTGAAATAGCTAATTTAGTATACGTTCAGGATTTGGCATAGCCAATTTTGTAAAAATCATTTCCATATCACTAAAATACTTTTTTTTTTTTTTAATTTACTTCTCTAGAAGGAATTTCATTATCTAATAATTAAAACACTTCTTAAAAAATTTTACTTCTCTAAAAAAAATGCAAACAAGTTCAGGAACCACCACAATTCTTACAAAAAAATAATGTTGAAAAATTAACACACACACACACAAAATCAAGTGTTGTTTATCTTACTAATATAATTTTATCATGAACATAATTTGACAAAAATAATAAATTAAAATAAAATATAAAAATAACGATAGCACCACTACAGTTGACAAATTCGGTTACATACTAGTGTATTTGTTATAGAAAGAAACATGGATGTATGATATTACAATTGTCAGACTCTGTTTATTCTCATGCCGTGGCCTTCGGCTTTTTTTTTTTTTTTTTTACCACGTATTTCTGTTTGGACTTCAGCAGTATTTTTGTGTTAGGTTTGGCATAATAAAGAAAGCAGTAATGGAATTGGTCATAGTTAGCATGTGAGATACGTCACAACGGAGAAGTAATGATGCTAGGTAGCAACCTGTTCATGGTTTGATTTCTTCATATGTAACTCCTTACATAAATAACACAAGTTGCTGAGCATGCAATGTATGTTGTTTATTATTCTTAACATAATTACATTCACAATATAGTTTTGGAAGCAAAGTGAAGACTAGCATTTCTTGAGAGCTAATTGTTTGACTAGGTCGTATAGAGATTGCTCTCACCTTTTGTTGTCAACCCACCTCGCTTTGAGTCGGATTTGCTCGGTACTTTGCTTCAAACTCATGGTAAATGAAGGATGCATACGGCTGGCAAAAAAATGCTTCTATCTCATCGGCCTTTTCATTACTGCAGAACTGCCAGATGACAAAATTCAAGGAGTGAGCAATCTGTTTTTAGTATCACTAATGGACATAGCTTTAGCCCATATCATAATCTGCCATGGCTTTATATTAAGTAAATCAGGTGCATGATCTTCTATAAATGAGTACATATATTCACATGAATATTGTTTTGGCGATAATTAATCAATTTCATCATTCAATTGGGCACTAATGTCAAAATGCAACACTAGTGATTATTGCAAAATCACTTTCAAGAGATGACTGACTTTTTTCACATAATTGAGAAATTTGAGGGAGATTCTGTTGTCTATGCTGAATTTATTAATAATAATACAACCGAACTTGTAAAGTTAGTTTCTTAAGTAAGGAAATTACCCTTGAGTAGTGAACTAGTTTAAAAATAATAATTTTAATTTTTCTTGCTACATTGAAATCACATTGTAAAGTTATCACTACACAATTTATTCAAAACACTGATGGTGAATTTGGTTTGTGCCTTGCTGATTAAATCAGGGTAAGAGAGGAAAACAAGCAACAAGGTGGCTGACCAATAACGCTTGAAATTTCCAACTTTAACGTATCCAAAGTACTATTTGATGAGGCCAAACTACATTTATTGATAAAGATTTGTTGGACATAATAAGCTCAAATTGCATGGAATTTCTTTGAACTAGCCAACCAATGCATCATAGCAAACTGCATATATGTGGTAAATAAAGATTCAAGATACACACATGTACCATTGCTATTTAAAAAGGCTGAATTAGTTACCAGAGTGAGAATCTTAGTAATGCAATAGTGGGTTAACATTGCTCCATATTTGGCAAAGATCAAGTCCCAATTGTCTTGCATTTATCACCAAATAAATAAGTCTCCACAAATTTTAATTCAAGAGGAAACTTCAAGATCAGTAGATGACATTCAAAGTAAATAGTTGCCTCTTAACTCCCAATCATAATACTTTCCAGACTATATACACAATTGGACATACTCCCAATTATTTTCTGAATCCCAAAATATTGGTAATAGTCAAAAGTAAAACTCATCACGAAGATGTTGACCAGGAAGTGCATACCTTCAAGCATCTCCATGCTACCTCACGGCCTTCTCAACTTGTCAAGAAAAGCACGTAAATAATATATTGATCTCGAACCTGAAAGGATATTTATATGAATAACATTTAGATCCGCAAGAAAGATGAGGCCGTTAAAAACCGTGATTTAATTGGCACAACCAATACCTCATCAAACAACATAAAATTTAAAACCACGAGCAATATATTTGGGTTTGGACAAGATGCAAGAAAACCTTTACAAGGATGAAAGAATGACATTAAATTTAAGTAGCTTTCACCCAAAAAGTGACAGGATACTATTTCCAATGTTACTAAATCTTAACAATATCTGCTTCTCTATTGAGCTTCAATAAGGACTCAAATCCATTCCTATTTGTCGTACTAGCATTTAACATTACAACAATGAAAGCAGCCTGCAGAGCATATACCACAGTTGAATATAGAACTCGAAAATGCCCCTACTGATAAGGAAGTGATTTAAAAGTACAGGCAAAACTTTTACCTTTCTAGTGTCCATGGACCGGAGATAAGTATTTCTATCATTCTCAACAGTGCATTTAAATGAGTCTCTCCAGCTATTGATTCCCAACTCGATTTTCCGCACAAAGGAAAAAAAAAAAAAGATATTCAAGTTTATGAAGAAGCCTACTTCACTATATAACTAACCCTAGTACATATATGACAGTAATTTGAACATAATGCCGAGAAGGCCGCAAAACATTATAAATATGAAGATATTAATTTGGAGAGATAGGTATTCATATATTTTCCAACCATATATACAATTATAAATTTAAAGTAAATAGTTGCTTCTCAACTCCCAATCATAATATTTTCCAGACTATATACATAATTAGACATGCTACCAATTAGATGTTGAGCAGGAGCTGCATACCTTCAACCATCTCCATGCTACCTCATGGCCTTCTGAACTTATCATGAATAGCACGATAATACTATCTTGATAAAGATAAACAACTTGACCTCTAAACCTTTAAGAAATGCATGTTTGCTTATTACTTAATAATAATACCTGTTCAAATTCCAAAATATTATCTTTGGATTTTACAGAGATAACTGGAAATCCCTTTTTTTTTTTTTTTTTACCAAGCATCCATCATTGAATTGAGTTCACCATAGTTCTCTGAAAGAACGCCCCATAAATCATCTGTCCTTGAATTCTTTCCAGCATATCTTTTTATGTGCTAACTTAAGGATTTCTGGTTCAAATAAGAAGTCACAGAGTTATATATGTAATTTAGTCAAAGTTAATTTTCTATCCACTTGTTACACAGCGAATTTTAATCACGTTCAAGAAGTGCAAATTACTACAGGAATATAATTCAGACCTTTCCCTTCAGTCAGTTTCATAAATTTGTGTGCAGAACATGTTGACAAAAGAAAAATGTTCATGGTAGCATTTTTGTTACCAAGAATATTTTCCATGAAAAAGTGATATTAAGGGGTCCGTTTGGATTGAGCTTATTTTTGCTGAAACTGAAAACTGAAACTGAAAACACTGTAGCAAAATAATTTTTAAATATGTGAATAGTATCGTGGGACCCATTTTTAATGAAAAAGTTACTGAAAAGTGGAATTTGTGGGTCCGTGAACAGTGCACGAATGCACTGTTCACAGTTGATTTAGTCAAAATATGCGGCTAAAGTAAAAAAAAAAAAAAAAAAAAAATTCAGAAAACGCAGCTTGGATTCAGCGGAAAACGCTGAATCCAAACGGCCTCAAGGTCTACTGCATTGAGAAATTATACATTGTACACATTAGTGACCACGATTATTAGTGGAATAAGTGATCAAAGAAAGCTTCCAATTTGACAAATATAAGTGACACGGCACATATATATGGATTCTAAAAGAAGAAAAGACACTGGAGCAAGAGTCTCTGCCCAAGAAAATACCTAGAAGGTGTTACATGGCAAAAGCATCCTACACACTGAGTCAAACCCCAATCCACTCTAAATTTTTGAGCCCATGTGGTATCAATATATATTCTTAGTCCATTGAATAATTGAAGACTATAATGGCATTGTTAACATATATGATAAGAAATAAACATGAATTACATAATAGCCTTGACAATTATAAAGTGCCAAACCTGATTAATGGATAAGAGAGCCATTAAAGCTTTATAAAACAAATGACATTAACTAAGAAATGCCAAGCATTAGTTTGGTATATATTTTCCAAGAAATGAGAAGGTTTTACCATAAAAAAACAGAATCAATATTTGGTGCTCCATATAAAAATAACCCAACTATAAGTCAAGAACATGAACCATCCCTCCTGAAATGTGCCATACCAAGATAACCCTGCAACATTCGAGTGACTGAAGATCCCTTTTTGTAGCTGATAGAATCAAATAATTCCCCTATTGAACAAGCCCTGGGTTCCTCGACCTGCAAATATGCCAAATATCATGTGATGGACAGAGTTGAATTACACGTCAAAGTTATGTTTTATATAGAAATTTCCTCACAATTTTTTCTCAATTGAATTCATAATTGAGATGGGCTTATAATATAGTAAAATTAGTGCTTCAATATTTGGAGTTGGATTATTGGATATTTCCCTGCACTGTCACCTCCCTCCTACTAGGTAGTGGTCCATACACTCTGACAACAGATGCATATGCATGTGAACACACAAACACGCACACACTAAGTTGACTGTGTTAATACATTTACTTTGATGATGTTCATTGCGGTTCTTGAAAATCCAGTAAAACATGCCATTTTAGGAAGTAGTTTGCAAATTAAAAAGATTGTTGATTTTATCACTACATTCACTTCCTTACCTCAATAATATAACATGCTTAAATGATGTACTATTTGCAACTTTTAACAGAAGCATTCACTTCCTTACCTCAATAGGATGCAATTGTTCCAGTGCATCCATACGCAAGCCATCATTTGTTTTTAGAAGAAATAGAGTCCATATATTCCACTAAGGAAACATGCTGTTGCCTGTCAGTGGCCATATAACTTACCTGGAAATTTAAGATCAAATACAGATTCAAACAAGAAAATGAATGTATTGCAATAGCCAGCAAGTGGAAGCAGTTATGTGAGATGACTCAATTTTACCCATGTTGCAAATCCCTCATTAAGCCATAAATGACTCCACCATTCCATTGTTACCAGATTGCCAAGCCATAGATGGGCTAATTCATGTGATACAGCAATTGTGAGCTGACAAAACCAGAATATGATTTAAAGAATTATTCAACTATTTAAGAAAGAAGAATGCTCAATAGAGCCTCACAAATATACTCTACACAAAAATAAAAATATTAAAAAAAATAAAATAAAGAAGAAGAAGAAAACTCTCCCAATGGTAACTATGCACCCCAGACCCCTCTCTCTCAACGGACGGATCGTTGACTGATTATTGATCGACTGGCATTGACTGGTTGCTTTTTTTCCCCTCAAATGACCTACTTTATTCAGATTTAGTGCTCTTCTAGTAGGGGAGAGAATCTAAACCCTTAAATGAGTCCCCATAAAGACTAAAACAAAGTAACGTGTTCATCTTGGCTGTGAGTCCCAAAAATTGTTCAGTTTTGTCTTTTGTGTCCCAATTTGACCCTTACTATTCTGTATTTGATTGTAAACTTGCATCATATTGCACAAATTTGTTTCCAAACCTATTCAACTGCAGCAACTGCTAAAGAACTATATAATGTGGTAAAAACCTTCTGGCCTTAGTGACTAAGACTTCTCAGCAATTATTGAAGCATCAAGCTGCTAAATTGCAGCTTGCGGCAAAATAGAGAAATCCATCTTAAATGAGAATTCATTTGAGTATGGTCTTTGAGGTTTTTGTCTATTTTGATTTCGTACAGGCTATAAGAATTAAGAAATAAATCAAATAATACTTAGTCGTTAAGATGAACTAAGATCTGCGTATGATAGTCAATACCCATGTTAAATATGGATAATAAAGCCTTTATGTTTTACTCTTTAGATGCTTTCTATTGTCCGCTTCAGCAACCAGATAAAAGAGTTGAAAAAGGCTTACTACAACCATGATAGATATGGTGGGTTAATTTCTAAGGGTTAAATTCAAATTTCCTGGGGTGGAGCTTAGCTTAAATCAGATTATAGAATCTGAATGACAAATAATGAACTAACACTTGTGTCAAAGTTTGATTTCTGTATTCAACTCCTAAATTCCATGCCGCCTCCAAATAAGCCTCCACAATTGCCAAACTCACCTACTTTTAGATCCTCTCAATCAGATTCACAATGGTTCTAAATACCAACGCAATAAATTCAGTTCCCTGCCTCCGAATAAAGCACCAAGATCTCTTCCCTTAGGAAAACTCAAATCCTATCTCGCATTAAATTAACAATCCACCTCCAAGAAACATCAAATCTACGACTATGACAGTAAATATTATAACAAACAGATTCCACTCCTTATCCCGATATGTGGTTGCTATATAAGGCGCAAGATAGTTCAACAAAAGTTACATATATGTTCATCTCATTCAAAATTACAACAACTAGGAAAACAGAAGAGGCCCATGCAAGGCTATAATATTCATCTCATTCAAAATTACAATAACTAGTTTTACATTCAATAATTGATAAGCAACCACTATCCATAAAAAAATAGATTATGAAAAATTTTAACAAATACATATTTTGCTAGGTTAAAAGTTTTGTGGGGAATTCACAAAAGCCTAATTTAGGCAAACCATAATACGGAAACCCCCAAAAGGCAAAAAGCTTTAAAGACACCAGCTAGCATTAGCATTAGCAAGCAGTAGAATAGATAGGCTGCCTTCACTTATAGGAAGGGAGAAGAATGAATGGGAGTTGGCCAACAAGGGAGCACAAAGTTGAAGACATTTTTGCCACCGGAAAGGTATTGAGGATCTGGCAAATCGCGAACCACTTCTAGTGTTTTCCTGCGCAAGTTGCATGATACCACCTTAAAATGAATCACCAAATACATGATATCCCGGTCATTTGGATGAAAGGCTAGGACCATCACAGCAGGATATTTCCTCTTGACAACGTTTTTTGTGAGCCAAGGGGACTTTTCCAAAACCATTTCATTAACAAACAGCCGGTGCTCTAAGCACCATTTGCCTCCTTCCTCTCCTTTATCTTTGAACTCCCAAACGCGTAAAACAGGAAGAGAGAAGTGGTCTGAAATCTGGGATATCCTCAAGGCACCGTGAGATACTCCAAGGCACCCATTATCAAAGGAAGTGTTCAATTCTAGGGGCTTCTGAATGAATCGATAGCATCCACTGTTGTAAGGATCAAACCCAAAAAGGGAGCCATCCCTACTACACCAAAATAGCAAGCCATTATAAGGAACAGCGGGGAAGGCAAAAGAAGCCAATTCAAATCCTTCGGGGGCCGGGCATGACACCAGAGACTCACTCCATTTACTTGTGTCGGATGAGAATATGTACACCTTGAATTCCGTTGACATGCCCTCAAATTCAGGAATGAGCATCACTCTAAAACTAAGCTGATGATGATGATGAAGAAGAATGTCACAGAGTGGAAGAATGACAGACTAAGAATAAACAGAGGGATTTCAAAGAAAAAGGATCATGCTCCTGGTGGTAAACATCAGATCAAGAGTTGTCATGAGAAAAGTTCAAAGAAAGAAAAAGGTGGAATTAACCAGTTGTCTACCCCAAATAATGTTCCTGGCAACTAGGTTTTGCTTTAGCCATTCCTAAATACCTTTCCTCTTGCCTATATAGTTAGTTGTTCATGTAGTGGCTACATTAATTTTTTTATTTTTTTTATTTTTACTTTAATGTGCAGAGTTCAAGTTCTCAGCCATCAAATTTGGTTCATTCCTTGTCATATCAGCATCCGCTATATTACCATTGGCAAGCACCCTTCCTCAATCCACAAATGGAAGTATGGTAGAAAGGATTTAGTCCCATTATGGTTATTTTAAATTATATCCTAAAGTCACTTGCTTTGTTTCTCTTTTGACATAATTTTTACAAAGTTCTCAAGAGAGTACTAACCTACTAATGCTAGTTATTCATTAGCACCTGACCTAATTATAGGTCCAAAAACAATTTTCCATGCCAAAACAATCATCAAGCTTTTGTATGAGCAACAAATCCAACCAATTGTTTTTTCTTTTAGGTTTGCATTATTAGTTTACTTTGTTCGTATTTTTTATTTATTTCCTCTCAATGTTATAATTTATAATTTCTTGTGATTTCTACATGCCTGCCGTAGTTCTATGTGTATGTATATGGTTAAATGAGAGGAAATTAGTTAATTTTGTTCCCATGGAATGCAAATTGAGGAATAAAATGTCTTGGTGCCTGATTTTGATGCACAGGGTTATGTGTCATTGGCGGTTGTAAGATGTGACATTGTAGGCTATTTTATTTTTTATTGTAGAAATTGTGTAATGTGGGAAGTAGATTAGGTATATTCTGCCAATTTCAAAGAATCATCCCAAAGGAGTAGGAACTCACTTTCCATTTTGCAAGAATGCATATTTTAGCAAAGAATGTATGCCCTTGTGGTGACAGATATAATTGAAGTCATCAAGTTCCATTTCAATGAATTTAATTTCCAAAAACCAAACCATTCTTGGACCTAAAAATTTGAACAATCTTCATTTCGTCACATTATTGCTGTTATTTTTCAATAAATTTCCTTCCTATACTTCCAGGTTGGCTTCTCAAAAAAAAAAAAAAAAGTTTTCAATGTTATAATTCTGTCAACTTTAGGATCTCAATTATGACCTATCTTCCCATATATATTCTCAAGCTTTGTGTCTAAGTTTCCCCAACTTTTGGCACGTAGATTGACAGTAAATTGTGCATTACTCGTTGAAGTTTGGATTCAAAGTTTAATAACTTGGGTTTTGCTTTGTGAAGGATCTTCTTTGTCATCATATTCCTGGTGATAACCAATTGATTTTCTTAATGTGAAAATTGATTTGTTAATATGTTCCTTGGTTTAAACTTGGAGTGTGTATAATCTTAACATTGATCTTTACATATTAGATTTTTAAATATATTTTATTTTAGTTTTGATTTTGGAAATGCATAGGAGATATTTGTGAAATTATCTGTTAGAAACTTTAAAGTGATGTTAAGCTATTTTATATGCATGTTATGCAATTTTGAAGGTGATTCATCAGATTGAGAAATGCACCAGATTGCAAGAGCTCTCTAAAGTTTACTATGCTCCTATTGGACCCTTGGAATGATAAGTCAAGGAAATCTTGGACTGTGCGCTGCCAAAACCTCCTACACTACACCATGTCTAATTAATAATTCTTTTTTTATTCCAACTGGTCAATTGCAGTTTTGGCATTAGGGAATGCAAGAATCAGGTTTGGCCCTAGGAAAAAAAATGTTGAAGTATGGACTATGGAATAGACTTGTCATGAGTCATGACTATGACATTATTTTTGCCTTATATTGTTGCTATTGTATAATCAAATCACTGAGCAAGTTGTTGCATCTTTATGTCATACTTAATCTTGTTGCATCTTTATGACTATGGATTTCTCTTTTTCTTTTGCCTGCGCCTCCTCTACTAAAAAAAAAAAAAAAAAATTCTAAAGATTACAATTTTTTTTAAGAGATTGTCATCCTCTACTTTTATATGTATATATAGGCAAAGCCACCGACTATTACCACCGATGTGTCCTTGTCGGTTACCAAATATCAATATAATTTTTTTTTTTTTGGAGTCCTAGCTTCGTTTTAATTGACAAGAAATAAAAAACGTTCATTCAAGTTACAAAAAAAAGAGAATATTTGAAATGGGAGAATTCTAGAGAGAGAGAGAGAGAGAGAGGAAATACTTGTTGATCTGAGCAATGGTGCCATCGAAGAAGATAATGGAGGTGTCGTAGAGTCCTTCCAGAGCATACTCCCTCACTAATTTCAAATGCTCTTGCAAGCCACCCAGCGATGCTCCTCTCTCTCTCTCAAAATTCAAAGAATTAGGGTTTCAAATTTCAATTCGGAGACTTAGATTTTTTTTTTTTTTTTGTCAGTGAGTGAAAAGGTTGATGGATTAGTGTGGCCTCAACAGTGACATTTTAACGGTAAAAAAGAACGAAGAGAGAGAGAGAGAGAGAGAGAGAGAGAGAGAGAGAGGCTGGTAGGGGAGGAGATTGAAATTACTATATTGTCCTTGGGCTTTTCACTATTTTATGGTTTTGTTATTAAGGTAGGTCCGGTTTGTTTTTTGCCTTTTTTTTTTTTGGGTGGGCTTCTTATGGCCGTTTGGGGTTGTCGGCATATCCATAATTTGTATATGGTAGGGCCTATTTTGTGGACTCAATCACTATTAAAGTTTTGGCCCAAAAAAAGTGGGCCCATTTTAACTTAAAGGTTAAAGCCATTGCCTTTTTTTTTCTTTTTTTTTTTAAGAATCAAGTCATTGCTGTTTGTTTGGAGGGGATGCCCTACTCCACTCTTTCTATCTATGTGTATTGTGTAGTAAGGAGAATGCTAGATCTACAAACTCTTTTACAAACCGCTGATGTGGTGGGTGGTTATTAGTAAGTAAAAATGTGATTTAATGGAAGGTCCTACTGAAAACCAGTAAGAATTAGCCACATCAACAATTTTGTAAAAATGTTGTAAAATAGCTTTACACTACTACTCCTTCTCTTTCTCTTCTGCCTGCACCCACTTTACTAAAAAAAAAAAAAAAATTAAAGATTACAATTTTTTTTAAGAGATTGTCATCCTCTGCTCATATATGTATATATAGCCAAAGCCACCAACTATTACCACTAACGTATCTGTGTCGGTTACTAAACATCAATATAATTTTTTTTTTTTGGTAGTCCTATCTTCGTTTTAATTAACAAAAAAAAAAAAAAAAAAAAGGTTCATTCAAGTTACAAGCAAATGAGAATATTTGAAATGGGAGAATTCTAGAGAGAGAGAGGAAATAGTTGTTGATCTAAGCAATGGCGCCATCGAAGAAGATAATCCTGAGAACACTCCCTTGCTAATATCAAATGCTCCTGCAAAGCACCCAGCAATGCTCCTCTCTCTCTCTCTCTCTCTCTCTCAAAATTCGAAGAATTAGGGTGGTTTCAAATTTCAATTGGGCAACTTAGATTTATTTTGTCAGTGAGTGAAGAGGTTGATGGAGTAGTGTGGCCTCAATGGCGACGTTTTAACGGTAAAAAAGAATGAAGAGAGAGAGTCTCGTGGGGGAGGAGATTGAAATTACTATATTGTCCTTGGGTTTTTCACTATTTTTTGGTTTTGGTGGGCGACGTTTTAACGGTAAAAAAGAATGGAGAGAGAGAGAGTCTCGCCTCCGCTCCGCATGGTTCTTTTGTCTTTCTCCATTCCCACCTCACCTATTGAAGGGAAAATTTTCTTATCCCATCCTTGCCCTTTGGGGCCTCATGAAGCCCCGACTCATGCCATTAAACTCTACTTTTTGTTAATTTGCCCTACAACTATTACAATTTTTTTTTAATAAACTATGTTTCAATAATGAAAATATACTTGAAATTACAACTAAATTTATCTCATCAAATCAAACTATTTTTTATTAAAAATTGAATAATATTATCCAAATGTTTAACAAGACAATATCATTGGAAAAAAAAACTCATAAAAAAAAAAAAAAAAAAAGAAGCCAGAAAGACACATTAGGTAGAATAAAATAAGTTAATATTGATATGTTAATTTAAATAGTAGGATTTTAGGATATAAAAAATTTACCGTTATAACATTTATCAACGTAGGGCGAGGTGGGTCTAAAAAGTCTAAACCCATCCCTGCCCCACCCCACCCCGTGGTACAAGGCTAAAATTTGCTCCACTACCTTTGCAGGGCGAGGAAAACCTACGCAAGGCGAAGCCGGGAGGGGTGGGTAAAGCAAGACGAGGAAAAATTGTTATCTCTAATGGAAGTGATAGGGTTGAATTTGGGATGTCCAATCTATCCCTTTAAAGCCAAAATGTGACGGGGAGGAATGGGTCATGGTGGGGTGGGTCGAAGGTATTTTAACATCCTCAACATAGAGATGAAAGAGTTAAGACGAGATGAAAGAGTTGAGGGGAGAGAATCTAGAGGGTGCCAATTGAGAGAGAGAAAAAAAATTATTTTAGTGATTTGTAGTAGAATATAAAAAAAAAGAAAAAAATAAAAAAAGAAAGAAAGAAAGAAAGAAAGTATATGATAGGTATTAAAAAATTAAATTATATAGAAATTTAAACATTATATATATATATATATACACACACACATTCAGGACACAGTGAGCCAAGTAAAACTCATCTTGTCCTACCACTTATTTGGGATGAGGAAAATTTGTAGAAGGTAAGACAAGTCATGTAGGCAAGGAAAATTTTTCCATCCTTAGTAATTTAAAATGTTTTTCTTTTTTGGCTCAAAGGATATAAAAATGGTATTTCTCTATTAGATTTTAGAGCAAATATTTTTTTTTAAATGTTTAATCTAATCTATCTATAATTTATAATATTTTAATATATATATATATATATAAGTTTGACCTCAAAATATTTTTCCATATAAGTTTTTAAGACATCACAATTTTAGTATTTTACATGTCATTATTTTGCTATATATTTTAATTGATTTGAATTCTATTATATATTTAAAAAATTCATTAGAATCTTGACACATCATTTTTTTAAAACAAAATAATGGAATAGATAGTTTCATATATAAATACAGCTAGTTGTTAATCCGTGCGATACACGAAAAAGTTATTGATTCTGAAAAAAAAAAATGATGAAATATTTAACTTCTATACTTTTCTATAGTTTAGAAGTGTTGTCTAACATTGAACATTATTGAGTTGCAAGTGCATAGTTACCAAAACTTACAAAGTAATTTTCAATTCTTAAATTAATAAAGCAAAACTCCCAATAGTTATATATACACAAACACTCAAAACTAATATAAATTGTAAACATATAAAAAAAGACCATGATGTGAAGAAGACACACCAATTTTCAAATTTGAATAACAATATGACTTTCTCGTAGTAATAACAATATAGACAATTCAAAACATGGAACAATATCAAAATTATAATACCTAATTCCAGTATCTTCTATGTTGAATCCAAACAAATAATTGATTGAAATTAATCCAAACAAATAATTAATCAACCAAAAATCATAGCTTTTAATAAGAAAACAAAAGATCACATGAACCTAAATAAAAAACATTTAGGGTGAAGAATTAAGACCAACCTACTCAGACGCAAATACCAAAAACCCCAAGACTCAAAACTTCAAAATTTATAGAATCCCCAAATTCTACTTCAAAACCAAACCAAATTCAAAAAATTTATATATATCATACCAAATAAAAATTTATCGTTCCCTAGGCTGGAAGATATAGGTTACAGTTTTGATTTTTCTTCAAAAAAAAAAAAAAAAAAATAGACATGTTTTATATGCCATGTACAATATAAAAAAATAATTAGTAGAAATTTCAACCCAAAAACCAAACTCACGAAAACAATGTCAATATAAATATGGAGATTAACCCAAATACTCAAAAGAAAATCAATTCTATACATAACAAAAGAATAAGATAGAAATAAGTTAAAAAATGATATAAAATACAAGTCCGAAGCCCACACTATTCCATTAAAAAAAAAAAAAAAGCCACACACTGCATAATGATATTCCTGTATTCAATATAATTCATTTAACCCTTTTTATCAACGCTCGGTTTGTTCTCTCTGCAACCATATTTTTTTGCCAAGTGCCTTTTTTGATTATGACGTAAAGAATACTATCTTCTAATCTACATGAGTTCAAAAATTCATTTCCTCCAGATTCTAGACTATTATCTATTCTAAACGATTTTTCAGACAATATGGGTTTCAACTTACAATTTCCACGTTTTTGATATGCTAAAAATTTAGATTAGTAAAACCCATATATATAAAAAAAAGCATTGGATTTTTATAATAAATCAACAAAGGCGGATGGTGGCGACAGGTTTGGGCCATCCACATTCTACAAAACCCATCAACCCACTTGATGTAGCCCAAAAGCAGACTTTGATGGTACGGTTCAATTGCCTAGGTCAAACAGGAACACATATGCACTCTCGGCCCAAGGCCCCCAAAACGACCCCGCATCACATCAATAATTATCAATTATGTGGGGGAATATATCATTTCTTAAATAAATACATAAAACAACTATGCATAGTGTCACACCTTAAACCCAACCAAGAGAGCTAAACAAGTAATTATACATTTTACATTTGCATTTGGCCTCAATTGTGTTGGGTTGGCCCTAGACTATGCGCTATTTTTGCTGACTATGAATTTAAGTGAGGTTTGAAAAGAATTTGTATGAGGTTAAATTGAGGTATTCAATAGAAATAACATTGTTTAGAATTTTCAATTTTTAAAACATTTTATTTTATATTTAAAATACAATATGCATATGAAAAATCTTCACGGCAATGTGGCTTAACATGCTAATATCATAGTTTATGATTTTGGCATGATCATAGTGGTATTGGTATAAAGAAATCGATTCAATCAAAGCTTAAGTTGTTAAAAAAAAAAAAACACAAATATCAAATTAATGGCTTTGCAAAGAAGTGTTCAACGAGTATCATCATTAGAATATTGGAAGAAACCAATATATCTAGAGCGTAGGCTTGTTTTGAGCATTCTAATTTCTTCAAAGTAACAGCATTGGAGGCACAACCCGACCAGTTAAGGCCGAGAGCACATCGCCAGTAGAAGGGGCGTCATTAGATGCCAAGGAAGATATAGGTATGAGTAGTAAGACTGAAACGTATTCAAATGGGGTGGAGACAAGTACAGATGATGATTAATTTCTTAAGTCAACTAGCATACATAATTTGGGTGAAAAGTTTCTGAAAAACTTTTGTAAGAAGGCAATGGTTTCATTCTTTCAATGAGTATGGTTTGATTAGCCACCAGATCAACTCGTACAATGACTTCGACAAGAATGGTATCCAGAGGGTCTTTGATTTTTTGGTGAGATAATTGTTGAGCCTAGATTTGACCAATCAAAGAAGGGAAAAGGTGAGTGGCGCTACACTTCAGTTAGGTTTGGGAAGGTCAACCTTGATTCACCAATCTTTTATGGTGGTGAAGGAAATACGAAGGAATTCAATATGCTTCCTAGGCATGCTTGACTATAGAACGTGACATACATAGCAAGGATGAAAGTGAATATTGATGTTTAGGTGTATACTAAAAAACTAGTCAGAAGTGACAAATTTAAAACTGGAAAGTATCAATTCGTTGATAGGGATATCTTAAGTGAATAAAAGTGGGATATTTTTTTTCGGAAGGATTCCTGTGATCATGAAGTCTGACCTGTGCTATATGAAAGGAGCTAAGAATGCTAATTGCAATTTCGATCATGGAGGTTATTTTTTAATTAATGGTGCGGAGAAGACATGCAAGAACAGACTAGTATGAGGAGGCTTTGGGTTTTGAATAATCAACTTTGTACAGTTTCATACAAGTTCGAAGTGAAGAAGCACATGTATCTTGTTGCAATAGGCTATTACTTCAAGAATCTTATTGCAATATATTATAAATAATTGACAAAAATAATTCAGGTTAAATTATTGCAATGATTTATTGTAACATATAAATGTTTCATATTGTAATGATATCTTAGCTTCATGTTTGTCATTGCAATAGATATTAAAATAATTGATATCAAAATATTACAATGACATCATCATTGAAATCAAATATCACTTTAAAATTTTCTTTATAATAGATTGCAAAATTAATTGATATCAAATTATTACAATAATTTTTATCATTTTAAGTTATTGCAGCAAATATTTCTAATGCTTAAATCTTCTATTGCAATAGGTTAGAGAGTTTCATACAAGCTTGAAGTAAAGAAGCAATAGGCTATTACTTCACAAATCTTATTGCAATATTTGTAGATGTGATATTGTGCGCATAATAGTAACTTAAAAATAATTAGTTGTAAATGTCATACAAGTTACTATTATTTGTAGATGTTATACATGTATATTAAAAAAAAAGTTACTATTATTGCAATATATTGTAAATAATTGACAAAAATAATCCAATTAAGTTATTGCAATGATTCATTGTAATAGATAATTGTTTCATATTGCAATGATATCTTAGCTTCATGTTTGTCATTGCAATAGATTGCAAAATAATGGTAAAAATGCAAAACTGACCCTCTAACTTTCACATTTTTTCATTTCAATCCTCTAACTTTCAATTTTGTCATTTCAGTTCTCTAACTTTCAATTTTTGTCAATGCAAGACTCTGTTACAACTCAGTTAGTGGCTGCTATTAGAACTCCTGAAACGACGCCGTTTTGCATTTTTTTTTTCTAATTCGAAATTAAAAGAAAATAAGAAAAATCTGGAAAAAAAAGAAAGAAAAAGAAAACATTAAGGGGAACGACCCCTTCCCCTGAAATTAAAACAAAGATCTGAAGAACACCCAAATCATGTCTTTCTCTCTCTTTCAAAACTGAAACAACACGTACCTTCAAAAGTGCTCTGCTCCTGAATGGACAACTTCGATCTCTACCCAAAGCTAAGGGATTGTCCATAAGCATCCTTCTTCCACTCTGGCATATCATATGCCGATAAACCAACACCTCTAAGCTCCTATGTTAGCTGCCTCTCACTTGTCTCCGGCATAGGGTCTTCCCAAGGACGATTCAAATCCTTGGGAATAGAGTCAAGCATAGTTCTCTGCTGCTATTCTCTTACTTTTCTGCGCTCCTTTATAAGTGCAGATTGAAGTGCTGTTGCACGACTCAAAGACCCTTTTGATTCTTAAAAATTTTAGCAGGTGACATATCCATTGAATACCTACTCTGCCCGTGTAGAAACACTGGTTCATCCTTATCCATCTCAATCTCAAGCTCCTCCTCAGCACCCTCTTCTTGATATAACAATCCATCACCTTCATCATCATAAGTGGGATAGTCTGCAAGAGTCAAAACACCTGAAGCAATCAACTACTTCACTTCCCACTTCTCTGGCGAACTAATCCTCTTCAACGGTCTACGGGAAGGAACAACATCATCCTCTTTAGATAATGATTCATTGTAATAGATAATTGTTTCATATTACAATGATATCTTAGCTTCATGTTTGTCATTGCAATAGATTGTAAAATAATTGATATCAAAATATTACAATGACATCATCATTGCAATAAAATATCACTTTAAAATTTTCTTTATAATAGATTGCAAAATTAATTGATATCAAATTATTACAATAATTTTTATCATTTTAAGTTATTGCAACAAATATTTCTAATGCTTAAATCTTCTATTGCAATAGGTTAGAGAGTTTCATACAAGCTTGAAGTAAAGAAGCAATAGGCTATTACTTCACAAATCTTATTGCAATATTTGTAGATGTGATATTGTGCGCATAATAGTAACTTAAAAATAATTAGTTGTAAATGTCATACAAGTTACTATTATTTGTAGATGTTATACATGTATATTAAAAAAAAAGTTACTATTATTGGAATATATTGTAAATAATTGACAAAAATAATCCAATTAAGTTATTGCAATGATTCATTGTAATAGATAATTGTTTCATATTGCAATGATATCTTAGCTTCATATTTGTCATTGCAATAGATTGCAAAATAATGGTAAAAATGCAAAACTGACCCTCTAACTTTCACATTTTTTCATTTCAATCCTCTAACTTTCAATTTTGTCATTTCAGTTCTCTAACTTTCAATTTTTGTCAATGCAAGACTCTGTTACAACTCAGTTAGTGGCTGCTATTAGAACTCCTGAAACGACGCCGTTTTGCATTTTTTTTTTCTAATTTGAAATTAAAAGAAAATAAGAAAAATCTGGAAAAAAAAGAAAGAAAAAGAAAACATTAAGGGGAACGACCCTTCCCCTTAAATTAAAACAAAGATCTGAAGAACACCCAAATCACGTCTTTCTCTCTCTCTCAAAACTGAAACAACACGTACCCTCAAAAGTGCTCTGCTCCTGAATGGACAACTTCGATCTCTACCCAAAGCTAAGGGATTGTCCATAAGCATCCTTCTTCCACTCTAGCATATCATATGCCGATAAACCAACACCTCTAAGCTCCTATGCTAGCTGCCTCTCACTTGTCTCCGGCATAGGGTCTTCCCAAGGACGATTCAAATCCTTGGGAATAGAGTCAAGCATAGTTCTCTGCTGCTATTCTCTTACTTTTCTGCGCTCCTTTATAAGTGCAGACTGAAGTGCTGTTGCACGACTCAAAGACCCTTTTGATTCTTAAAAATTTTAGCAGGTGACATATCCATTGAATACCTGCTCTGCCCGTGTAGAAACACTGGTTCATCCTTATCCATCTCAATCTCAAGCTCCTCCTCAGCACCCTCTTCTTGATATAACAATCCATCACCTTCATCATCATAAGTGGGATAGTTTGCAAGAGTCAAAACACCTGAAGCAATCAACTACTTCACTTCCCACTTCTCTGGCGAACTAATCCTCTTCAACGGTCTACGGGAAGGAACAACATCATCCTCTTTAGATAATGATTCATTGTAATAGATAATTGTTTCATATTACAATGATATCTTAGCTTCATGTTTGTCATTGCAATAGATTGTAAAATAATTGATATCAAAATATTACAATGACATCATCATTGCAATAAAATATCACTTTAAAATTTTCTTTATAATAGATTGTAAAATTAATTGATATCAAATTATTGCAATAATTTTTATTATTTTAAGTTATTGCAACAAATATTTCTAATGCTTAAATCTTCTATTGCAATAGGTTAGAGAGTTTCATACAAGTCTGAAGTAAAGAAGCAATAGGCTATTACTTCACAAATCTTATTGCAATATTTGTAGATGTGATATTATGCGCATAATAGTGACTTAAAAATAATTAGTTGTAAATGTCATACAAGTTACTATTATTTTTAGATGTTATACATGTATATTAAAAAAAAAAAAGGTTACTATTATTGCAATATATTGTAAATAATTGACAAAAATAATCCAATTAAGTTATTGCAATGATTCACTGTAATAGATAATTGTTTCATATTGCAATGATATCTTAGCTTCATGTTTGTCATTGCAATAGATTGTAAAATAATGGCAAAAATGCAAAACTAACTCTCTAACTTTCACCTTTTTTCATTTCAATCCTTTAACTTTCAATTTTGTCATTTCAGTTCTCTAACTTTCAGTTTTTGTCAATACAGGACTCTGTACAACTTAGTTAGTGGCTGCTGTTAGAACTCCTGAAACGACGCCGTTTTGCATTTTTTTTTTAAATTCGGAATTAAAAGAAAATAAGAAAAATCTGGAAAAAAGAAAAAAGAAAAAAGAAAAAAAGAGAAAACATTAGCGTCATTCCCCTTCCCCTGAAATCAAAACAAAGATCTAAAGACGATGATGTTGTTCCTTCCCGTAGACCGTTGAAGAGGATTAGTTCGCCAGAGAAGTGGGAAGCGAAGTAGTTGATTGCTTCAGGTGTTTTGACTCTTGCAGACTATCCCACTTATGATGATGAAGGAGATGGATTGTTATATCAAGAAGAGGGTGCTGAGGAGGAGCTTGAGATTGAGATGAATAAGGATGAACCAGTCTTTCTACACGGGCAGAGCAGGTATTCAATGGATATGTCACCTGCTAAAATTTTTAAGAATCCAAAAGGGTCTTTGAGTCATGCAACGGCACTTCAGTTTGCACTTATAAAGGAGCGCAAAAAAGTAAGAGAACAGCAGCAGAGAACTATGCTTGACTCTATTCCTAAGGATTAATCATCCTTGGGAAGACCCTATGCCGGAGACGGGTGAGAGGCATCTAGCACAGGAGCTTAGAGGTGTTGGTTTATCGGCATATGATATGCAGAGTGGAAGAAGGATGCTTATGGACAATCCCTTAGCTTTGGGCGGAGATCGAAGTTGTCCATTCAAGAGCAGAGCGCATTTGAGGGTACGTGTTGTTTCAGTTTTGAGAGAGAGAGAAAGACATGATTTGGGTGTTCTTCAGATCTTTGTTTTGATTTCAAGGGAAGGGGTCGTTCCCCTTAACGTTTTTTTTTTTTTTTTAATTTTTTTCCAGATTTTTCTTATTTTCTTTTAATTTTGAATTAGAAAAAAAAATGCAAAACGGTGTCGTTTCAGGAGTTCTAATGGCAGCTACTAACTGAGTTGTAATGGAGTCCTGCATTGACAAAAATTGAAAGTTAGAAGATTGAAATGACAAAATTGAAAGTTAGAAAACCGAAATGAAAAAATATGAAAGTTAGAGGGTTAGTTTTGCATTTTTGCCTAAAATAATTGATATCAAATTATTACAATGATATCATCATTGCAATAAAATATCACTTTAAAATTTTCTTTGTAATAGATTGCTAAATTAATTGATATCAAATTATTGCAATAATTTTTATGATTTTAAGTTATTGCAACACATATTTCTAATGCTTAAATCTTCTATTGCAATAGGTTGGAGAGTTTCATACAAGTCCAAAGTGAAGAAGCAATAGACTATTATTTCACAAATCTTATTGCAATATTTGTAGATGTGATATTGTGCGCATAATAGTAACCCCATTTGAAACATATTCAAATGGGGGTGGAGATGGATACAATTTTCAAATGGGGTTGGAGATGGATACAAGTGATGATGAATTTCTTGAGTAAACTAGCATACATGATTTGGGTGAAAAGTTTTTGAAAGTTTTTTGTAAGAAGGTAGCGGTTTCATTCCTCAATGAGTTTGGTCTGATTAGTCACCAGATCAACTCATACAATGACTTCATCAAGAATGGTATCCAGTGGGCCTTTAATTCTTTTGGTGAGATAATCGTTGAGCCTAGATTCAACCCATCATAGAAGGGAGAGGACTAGTGGTGCTATGCTTCGGTTAGGTTTGGGAAGGTAATCCTTGATCTGCCAATCTTTTAGGGTAAGGAAGGAAATGTGAAGGAGTTCAATATGCTTTCTAGGCATGCTCGACTACAAAACATGACATACTCAGCAAGAATGAAAGTGAATATTGATGTTTAGTTGTATACTCAAAAACTAGTAATAAGTGACTAGTTTAAATCTGGAAAGTATCAATTTGTTGATAGGGATATCTTAAGTGAAGAAAACAGGGATATTTTTTTTCAGAAAGATTCCTTTGATTGTGAAGTCTGACCTGTACTATATGAAAGAAGCTGAGAATGCTGATTATGATTTTGATCATAGAGGCTATTTTTTAATTAAGGGTGCGTAGAAGACATTTATCGCATAATAGCAAACTAGTATGAGGAGGCTTTGGGTTTTGAATAATCAAGGTTAGACAGTTTCATACAATATGTTGTAAAATGATTGATATCAAATTATTGCAATGATATCTTAGCTTTATGTTTGTCATTGCAATAGATTGTAAAATAATTGATATCAAATTATTACAATGATATCATCATTGCAATAAAATATCACTTTAAAATTTTCTTTGTAGTAGATTGCAAAATTAATTGATATCAAATTATTGCAATAATTTTTATGATTTTAAGTTATTGCAATAAATATTTCTAATTCTTAAATCTTCTATTGCAATAGGTTGGAGAGTTTCATACAAGTCCGAAGTGAAGAAGCAATAGACTATTATTTCACAAATCTTATTGCAATATTCGTAGATGTGATATTGTGGGCATAATAGTAACTTAAAAATAATTAGTTGGAGATGTCATACAAGTTACTATTATTTGTAGATGTCATACATGTATAGTAAAAAGAAAAAGTTACTATTATTGCAATATTTGTAGATGTGATATTGTGCGCATTTTATAAAAAAAAAAGTAAAAAATGTAGATGTCATACATGTATAACTTAAAAATATTTGTAGATGTCATACAATTTACTATTATTATTGCAATATATTGTAGATGTGATATTGTGTGCATTTGTTTTAATAAAAAGTTAAAATGTAGATATCATACATGTATTATTTGTAGATGTCATACATGTATAACTTAAAAATATTTGTAGACTAATATTATGCTCGTGCGATATACGGCTTAATCAAGAATCATGTGTAAACTAAATAAATTTTTTTATTAGTTTAATTAAAATTAAATAATAAAAATAAAGTAATCTTTTACGTTGGGTTATATAATGTATGCATATTGTGTAAGACTAAAGTTTATATATGTATATATATATATATATATATCAAATATAAGTCTAGTAATGGAAGATGATTGATAACTATGTAGCTCTTTTTCTTTTCTTTTATTTTTTTTCCTGAGAAAAAACTATGTAACTAATATAAAATGAGATGCCTAAAAAAGTATTAAGAGAGTTTGCATAATATATATTAAGCTTTTAAGCTCAAGTAATCACCATTGCAGATATAAATACAAAAACCTTGAATTCAATTAATAATTATAAACAATCCAAAAATAATAATTGAAAGCATATTTAAGTGATAAACTCAATTCAATAATCAAGAACAATCCGAATTACTAAACTTTAACAAATCAAAGTAGAGAAACTTACATGAGAATTTTTTTTTTTTTTTTTTGAAAGATGGGGAGGAGACACCAAAACTCGGGTGTGTTTCACCCTACAAAAGAAAAAAGAGAGTATACACACACACACACACACAAAAACTTCAAGATTTTTTTTTTTAATTAAGAAAACTAGAAGTTAAAACCTTGGCAATAAGTTTGCATTAAGATATGATGAGAATTGTGAAGTAAATAACTTCATTAGCATTGAGATATGATGAGAATTGAGAAGTAAAACATGTTATAGTAATTAAACAAAAACCTATTCAATTTGATTATAATAATAATAATAAAATCATAGTATACAAATACATACCTTTTTAGGTGCTGTAGATGGAAGAATGGAAGACTAAACCAAAAAATTGTACAATAGGTTGGAGAATGAAAAAATAAACCTAATAACTGTGTGTGTATATATATATATATATATATATATACACTCCTCCTAAAAGGAATACAAGTAAAAATCAAATACCCTAAACTTCTTGAAGTCTACGTTAATATAGAGTTTTGAAGAAACAAAATTGCAAAAAAAATTTAGATGACAACAAAAATTAAATATTACACTCGATCTATATCACCATATGCTACATACCTTTATGCCCTAAACACTGTCTCATTTTTCTATGTTTGGTAGTAACTTTAAAATAAGTTGGAAAACTATTTTTAACTTTTTGTATTTAGCTTTATGTGAGATAATGTTGTTTTCCTTCTTTGAATTCATGTGAGATAGAGTTTTTTTCTAGAAAATTTTAGAAAAAAACAACTATATTTTATTCCAAGCTAAATAAGGGAAGTTAAGTGATAGTTTTTCTTTCACAACTTGTTTTAGAAATTACAAAACATAGAAAAATATGGAAAACTATTTTTCATAAGGTTTTTCATTAAAACAAACAATGTCTAAGTTCAACTATATATAGCATTCGTATCGGCTCGTACACAAATTTCTGTCTATTTTAGTATAAGAACCTATTATTTTTTATTTTATATACTCATTTTTCAAAAAAACTCACATCAAATTATCTATTTTACACCAATTTCATTAAAATATCTAATTTTCTTGATTTTTTAAATTGTTTCTCTATTTTTATATACAACGATCACTATCCATTATCTTCTTTCATCAACGAAATATGTAAAAAT
Organism: Quercus robur; assembly: GCF_932294415.1. Lineage (NCBI taxonomy): Eukaryota > Viridiplantae > Streptophyta > Magnoliopsida > Fagales > Fagaceae > Quercus > Quercus robur. The sequence continues at coordinate 6,464,232 of NC_065538.1, forward strand.
AAATAATAAAAAAACTAAATGCAAAATGAATAGTACTAGTGTAAATTTACACGAAAACTATAATAAACTTGTAATTTACATAATTATACACCGACTAACGTGTGTCTATTTTAGGCAAAATTATATAAATTTTACACAATTTTTTATTATATAGCCGCTAATATGAGTGCTCTTAAGGCTAGGGATGCAAATGAAACTCTTGTCAAGTAAATTGTGAAACGATCAAACCAAATGAGATACATTATACTTTACCCAAAACAATGTAAGATGCTAGTCCTCCAATTTGCATGATTCTCAAAAAAAAAAAAAAGAAAAGAAAAAAAAGTCATCTAATTTGCATTTCAATAAATCATCTGAGTTATTTACCGAAAGGACATAAACTTCATTGATATGACATCGTTTGACTAGACAAAACAAGTCTTCATCTTCACGCTCATTGAAAATATGTCGGTTGGGTCGCTTAAGAAATTTCTTTAATTTGTTGGTTGCTTCCCATTCTAGCTTTATGGTTTCCGCTAACCTATTCTAATACAAATTCATGAACCACTAGTCGCATGGCGATTCCTTTTAATAAAAGGAGCGGCTTGAACACATTTCGATTTTCGAATGAAATAAATAAATAAAGGCTTTTATTCAAATTATTCGGCAAATAGGAAAGCATTTTTACAGGACTATAATAAAGAAATGAACACACTTCGAGTGAAAAATGCATGCCAATATAAAGCACGAGAAGCTTAATTAAGGCGATCAAAAGTACACTAGTTTATAATGCTACTTCGTAACATCTGAAATGAGGGGAGAAAGACATCTAAGTAAAGAAAAATGGTTCCAATCAAGCAAAATAATATACAAGACTACCTTATTCGTGTTGATGGACCACTTTCTTTCTTCAACGGTAAGATATTGATAAAAACCTTTTATTTTATGGGTTTTATTGAATATTTACACCATTTCTATCCTTGGTCAATACTATCATAACTCTTATTTAATCATAGTGAGGTAGTTAATGGTCAATACTATCTTAGTGAGGTAGTTAATGAAAAGCAATTGGTCACATAAGTTAGCAGTGGATGAAAAATGTCCATTAATCATAGTTGCACAATTTAATAAGTTGTGAAATTTGGTATGTCATTGTGTTTCTAGATTTATTCAACAACGAACTTGAGATTGCAAGCCCAGCCAAGTAGGTTTTACTCTTGGAATCCAACACTGCCTTCTCAGCCACCCTCATCATCTCCTTCACTTTGTCGTTCACTGGCTCCCTCAACCACCCCATGTTGACACTCAAATCCAACGACCATCATAAGTCAAACGAACAAAACACAGTCAACCCCTTCAACAGCTGCTATATCCTTAACATTCTTCACAGCTTCCATGGACTCAACTTGCAAACTAATTTTGGTTAATAATAGTATTATTTAAAAATTTTATTTTGCTTAATTAGGATTGTTTAAAAGGTATTTTGGAAATATAACTATTCTCTTGAAAATGAGTAATTTTATGGGCAAATATTGGGTGCATTAATGGACTCATCAAGTCATAATTATATAACTTTCTTTCCACATAATAATTGGTTCCAAATGGAGTATGACGCAATTATACGTTGAAGTATTGCATAATTTTTCCTTAAAAAGACAAGAGAGGAGTTCCACAAAAACATGAATTAAACTTCACTAAAAGATTTGTATTGTATATGCAAAAGATGAGTGTTCGTTATCTCATTTTCTTATGAGATAAGTTTACTTAAGTTTAGATTATATATATATATATATATATAAAATTTTGAAATCAGATTTCAAGAGACGAATTCAACGAAGAAAAACTAGTTACTAGATCTTACAATAATTTCTAAATGTTGTTATTTTCTCAAATAGTATTTTTTTTTTAATGTTTATTTAGCCAAAAAAAGAAAGAAAAACCCAACCTGGCACATAATCAACAACTCTTTTCTCACGCTAGTTTATAATAATTTTATATACTCGTCATCGATACCGTACTTGGAGGCTCTCACAATCGGGTGGGCCGCTCCACGGACTCCATTTGGTGGGTACCGACAATAGGGGACGGCTTTCTTGGCCAACTCTGGGTCGTCAATCATTTGGAACATGAGGCCTTGTGGGCCTAAGTCGAGTGCGTTCTTGGCCCATGCTGCAGAACTCTCAGGGAGAGCTTCGGAGATGCCACCATGGCCGTGTTCCATACTTCCATGTCAACGACGACGAAGTCATAGCCTGCATGGCCTGCGATTTTAGCTAGGGTGGGAGAGAGGCTAAGGAGGAAGAGACCGTAGAGGGGTTCTTCATTAGCTTTGTTTAGGCGAGCTTTGAGGGTTTAAGGGGTGGCTGTGGAGGCCATGGTTGTGAGTACACTTTTTTGTTTAGAGAATTGTGGTGTGGTGGTGTGCTATTAGTATTTTGTAGTGAACTTTGTGCGAGTCTGTGAACTTTGCCATGTAACTCGAGTTCCAAGAACTCGAGTTCTTTGAAAAATAGCCAATGAAAAATAACAACTCATTATGGAAATAGAAAAGTTCTTGACATTTTCCATATTTGAAATTGACTATATATATATATATATATATATATATATTCTATTTTTGGTTGAGACTTTATGTATGTTGATCCTTGGACCTATGAAACAATGCAAAATGGAATGCTTGCTTGCTAGCAATATGGCTGACCAACATTGTAATACAGCAATAAAAAGTTTAATTGGATTATTAGATAATTAATTGAATGTGCTTTGGTTAATGTACTCTCTAAAGTTGAACAAATTGGATCTCATGTGAAGAGAGAATTTGCTTTTAATTTGCTACTAGCATTTTGTCGATAGTCTTGTAACTCAATTGGCACCTCGTAGTGTTTCTAACAAAGAAGTTTAAGGTTTAAATCTCTCTCCCCAACTATCGAATTATGCCAACAAAAAAAATTGCTACTTGCATTTTCGACAAATGGCCTCTTAGCAATAGTATCTCTTTCAATTATTATATGTTTAACCAGCTACTATAGTGTATTACAAGTATTTGTTGTACTTTAGCAATGTGGGACAAAACTAATAAAGAAGACACTATCTTATTTGGAAAAGAAAAAAGAAAAAGACAATAACATAGATCTGGGGAATCGCACGAGTTTGTGATAAAAATGGGAAATGTGTGATTTAAAATACTTGCTTTCCACATGAAGTGGAGAATTAGACAGCTAAGAATGTAAAGATTGTTCCATACACCAACATTTTTTTTTTCCCTATATTTCTGTTTCCTTTTATATTGTTGATTATTAGGATTTAGGAGAGTAAAAAGAGTTTGTGTCAATGTGGGTGCCTCTACCCAATTGGTCTCACGTTTATGCCACATTGTTTGTAACAGTGTATATGACGGGAATGGAATGCTAGATGCTTTGAGAACTGTGAGCAGTCTATTCTTGAGATTAAGTCTTTTTTCCTCCCGACTCTCCTTGTATAGAGTCTAGTTTTGCCATCTTGTTCTTCTTTTTCCCTTCCTCTTTTATTTGATCATTGTAATTTGGGCTTTTGATATTTTGCCACTATAGTACATTTCCAATGTACTTAAGTTGGCTTCTTATTTTTTATTTTTTATTTTTATAATAAAAGTTGTTATGTTGGTTTTTAAAAAAAAACTACTGTTGAAATCTCCACACTAATAGAAGAAGAAGAAAATCATACACTAATGTGATCCAATACACCTTCTGTGAATTCTCCACACCACATATGCCTTAATTACATGAGAAAACATCTTGCAATAACATTTCTAAGATGTCATATGCCGCTAATAGAGACATTAAAAGACGATTATGCATGACATATCAAAACTGGAGTGGAAAAAAGTTGATGTAGCCTACTAGATTATCTGTGTCCGGCTTTGGCAACTGCTTGAGATCAGAAATTTAGCACTAACACTTATGTTCTCTGAATCATTACTAGTTAATGGTTATGCAATTCATGTGTAAAACAAACTCACTTGTAATGCCCTTTTCTCTTGCAAAACATTTCATGAGAACATCACCAACAACAAAGAAAAACAAGTAAACATAAATGATTGGCACATTTTTTTAGCATGGTTTGGGTGTTATTATTGAAGCTGTTGTCCAGCTTTCTCCATCAATCTAGCCATACACCCTTGCCAATCTGAAATCTTCTCATCTCCATTGACCACCTACGTCACAAAAAGCAGAGAACATTTGATGACCCAGTTTTCAAGAAAATGAAGAAGAAAATAACATGGTTCAAATAAATCAATAAGGGGTTGTTTATCATGGACAAGAAAATCATTTCACTGCTCTAGCATTGTCTTTGAAATGGATCAACTACATATTCTCAAACTATTTTGTAGTTTACAACTTGTTTTAGTATATACCAATTTGTTGATGACTTCTCATAGCTATGACTCCATCTTTGTTGTTTTAGTGTACCTTCAAAGAAGTGTATATGACCATATGTTAGACACGAACCTAGAACTAGACAGTTGGTCCAATGAATGAAACATGCCTGGCAGGATTGAAACATCTGGTTCAACATGATAATAAAAGTGACCATTAAGCAGTTGCCTATAGCTGATGCATTAAAGGAGTTTCATCTGTCACATTTATACAGCAACGGCCAATCGAATCAGTTTCATTCAATAAATTTGATTTAGTATATGTATACGAATAAAGGCAGCACACAGTGTGAGAGATTAGGGTTAGGTTTTTGTGCTTTGGGGGAAGTGTGTTAAATATAAGGTGGGCAAGAGATGAGATCCAATGGTTGAGAAGTGAGCACAAATTAATGTTGGGTTCAGATTTGGGGGGTGAGATGGATGGAATGATACGCGGTCGTTTTTGTTTGAGTTTGATGAGGAAGAAGGCTAGAGCCTAGAAGCCCAAAAGTCCAAAACTCTTTGTCTTTTTTTCTTTTCTCTTTTTTTATGAAACAAAAGCCCAAAACGTTGAATATAAATGAATGGCATTATGGGCCTTTATGGGCCAACAAGCAACCAAATTAATCCTATGGTTTAATTTTTGTCAATTTATAGTATCACATTTTTTTATTTGAATATATAGTATCACATTTTTGTAAAAGTTAATATATATATATCCTTAAATTTTACTAAAAAATTATTTTTTATCCTTAAATTCTTGAAAATGTTTCAATTTTTGTGTTTAAACTTAAAAAAAAAATTATCTCTAAACTATTAAAAAAAATTATTTTCTTTATTTTCTTTTTTTTTTTACTCTAAATTATTGAAGAAAAAAAATCTTTTTACAAAATTTACGGAAAATTTTTTTAAGAACGGAAAGCAAAATTTTTCTTTAATTTATAACCAAAATAATATTTTACCCAAATAAAAAGATTAAAATATTATTTTGGTGTTTATATTTTACAGAAATTTTGTTTTTTTCTTTTTGAGAAGGTAGTAACTTAAAAAAAAAAAAAAAAGATAGTAAATAGTAACACATGGATGATTATGTAATTAAAAAAAAAAAAGTTAAAATGCAAAACCTACTCTTTAAGTTTCATTAGAATTCATTTCAGCTATTTGACTTTGCCTTCGTTTATTATAGTCGTCTAAATTTGAAGCACTTGAACATTCAAAGTTTTATTTTTGCTAATATTCAAAAGGGTGTGCTTTTTTAATTTTTGCTAAAAAAATATATGAAACATTAAAATTACCTACTTGATCTTGAAGGAAAAGACAAGGACTAGTGATTTATTATACAAACACTATTCTTAAGGTGTTATATTACACAAACAACTTTTTTTGTTAACATATCAAAAAACTCAAAAAAAGGATAATTTACTATTCTTGTGCTTGTCTTTGTCTATTGAACATATCACAGTTATGTATTTTTATAAAACACGAGAACTATATAAAATGTTACGTATAATTTTTTTTTTTTTTTTTTGATAGGTAAAAAATGTCAAAGAAAAGGGAATTACGTATAAAATTTCTAAGAATAGATTATTATCATATTGTCCATTGATAATTGTTTTCAAATTTACTACATAAAAATTTAAGAAATTGAAATAACTTACGTAAAATTTGAACTAACGAAACTTTGTGCAATTGCACCATTTTGGCTAATAGGCAAAATATATTAATATTTTGAGTTTATTAACTTTTTCTATTACATGTTATTTATCTTTGCATCAGAAGTTATTATATATTATTTGTGAAATATGTGCAGTTCACTTCAATCAAGGGTGCACTTGTACTTTGCTCCTAAGCTCCAAGAGGCCTATGAGCTTAAGTGCACTCAACGCTTTTACCAACATTGATTATGAAGTGAAAAAAAATAATAATTAAAAAAAAAAAAAAAATCTCTTATGTCTAATATAACATTAGCTCTCTTTGTTTAATCTTATTATTTATTCCACTGATCATAGTCAAATGAGTTCATTGGCATCTCTATCAATAGAGATATTAGTTATGCTTACTTCAAAGTTCAAACACACCCTTTTGATAAGTGATAAAATCCATTTAAAAAAAATAAAGGAGTGCAACCCTAGTTAATGGCAGGTATACAAGTGGAAAGCCCAGTTAAAAAAATAATTAAAAATTTATATGAAAGATGTTAATGAAAATTCAAGGTCCAAGAACTATAGAAAGTCAACAGTGGAATAAGCCTAACAAGTCGAAGTCCAGTCATACAAAGTCTTCCAGACTAAATACTTCAACTTCAAGGCATGCTTCTCTTTCCCTTCAAAGCACCAAATATTTCTTTCTCTCGAAAGACATTAGCTTATACACGGGGAAACAGCGTTCCAAATCTCTCCATTGTTTCTCTTACCAAAACGTCCTTTCCAACAAGATAACGGCTTCTAAACTAAATACTTCAACTTCATGGTATGCTTCTCTTTCCCTTCAAAGCAGCAGACATTTCTTTCTCTCAAAATGCATTAGATTATACACGGGGAAACAGCGTTCCAAATCTCCCCATTGCTTCTCTTACCAAAACATCCTTTCCAACAAGATAAAAATTCCAACACAAAAGAAGGCATTACCCAAGACACGCCAAATATCAATTCCCAGTACACACTCTCTCCCTATCTTTTGCACATAAAGCACCAATCCAATATGATTAACCCTAAGGTCACATGTAGCGAAGGTCTCACCTAATGACACACAATTGATGGAACATAAGCTTACCAACCTCCTCTCAGAGCCTTATATAATAACTCCTCACTTCGAAGCCTTGTGTCCTCAAAGGGATCCATTATAAATTGTCTCCCTCCCCGCAATTTAACTTTATAGTATATAGGACAGCCATTAACTAATACATGTCTTCGAATTCCCAATCCTGCACCTTTCTAATGAATAACGGGTTCCAGTAAAAGATAAATCCACATTTCCAAAAAAAAAAAAAGAAGGAAAATATATAAATCCTACCTGATATCAATCTAACCCCCCCTCCCCCTCCCTCTCCCCCCTCTTTTTTCTAGAAATTCACTTTCACCAAATCATCCCTCCTAAGGGTTGTCCCAACATTCTCGATTTTGCCATAATGCGCACATACATCACTTACCATTACCTATTTACATCAAAAGGCACACGCAACTCCACTGCTAGCTTCCTTCATTAGTTCTCTTTATGAGTGGTCTTTTGCTTCGGGTTTCATATATGGAAATTATGTTCAATCTTTCACAGAGTCAACTCATTCGTAGATATTTTTCAAGTTGTAATTTTTTAGGCTGCTTCGTGTTTTTTTTTTTTCATGAAGTAGTCTCTATTCAATAAACTTATTCTTACTAACCAAAAAACAAAAAATTGGCCCGCTCGCGCACCCACATCACTCACCATTCCACTTTTCCCAACTTAAATGACTCAAGAAATAATCATCAGAACTAAACACAAATAATTCAGACAACAATAAGTAGCTACATTCGTATCTATATCTTCAGACAACCGCAAATTCAATAATGTTAATACCATTAAAAAAATAAAAAATTATACAAGGTCGGGCTTCCTAAAGGAAATCAGACAAAAATTCTGACCACCAAAAACCTAATTTCAATATTTCGTTTCTCTCTTTTGTCCTCTATTTTCCCAGAAACCAAACAAAGAATAAAAATTTCCTAATACAAACAAATTCGAAATAAGAAAATTGGAATAGCAAAAAAAAGAAAAAGAGTTGAAATGAACTTACAGGCAGAGCAGAGGAGAGAGAAGCAGTGGGCAACAAGTACTGAACGAGTTATTGTCGGTGGAGAAGAAGTGAAATACTTCTGATCTCTCAGTATCGGAATCTCGGGTGCTAGGGTTTAAGAGAGTAGAAGGTGAGAGAGAGAGAGAGAGAGAGAGTGTTTGTATAATAATCTCGTTTTTTTTTTTTTTTTTTTGTTTTGTTTTGTTTTTTTTTTTTGTGTGTTGCCTTTCCCACGTTCCTTGTTTTAACTAAACTCTCTCCGTTTTTTAATCAAAGCACAAACCAAATATGAGAGAGAGAGAGAGAGAGAGAGAGAGAAAAAAAAAGAAAAAAAAAAAGCGCGCTCTAAAACATTAATCTAATGGCTAATACCTGTTTGCGAACTCAGAAGCCACTACTTTACCGTTGGATTCTCAATTCTGCCAGTTCATGTTTTTGGGCCCCACAAAAATTGCTTGTTCATCCTCATTTTCCTCATTTCGTGCTACAACTAATGCCACCATATATTATTATTATTATTATTATTATTATTATTATTATTATTTATATATTTTTATGATTTTCCATATGATTGGATGGGATTGGATTGCCACCCTTTCTCCTTTGGGATATCTTTAATTCAATTCATTCTTTGGTTATATAAAATATGAAAGAAACATCCATATAAGAAACCGTAATATCCTTATCTAAACTTGAAAATGTTGGAATATTTTACCTTTCTTTATTTTTTCTCATCCATGGGATTGAATAATATTCAAAATTGATAATATTCAAAGTTTTATTTTATTTTTGCAAAATTTTGTGAAGCACTTGAACATTGAAAATATCGGTGAAATTATTAGTGTTGAGTTGAGTTGAGCTACAACATTGATAATGACACCCAAACCATGCACAAAGATGTGCCAATCATTTATTTTGAATTTTTTTGTTGCTGGTAATGTTCCCCTAAAATGGATTGCAAAAGACAAAGGGTATACAAGTGAGTTTACTGTGCACATGAACGGCATAACTAGTAAGTATCGTTAAGAGTGATGATTCAGAGAAAAACATAAGGGTTAGTGCTAAATTTTTTATTTCAAGTAGTTCTTAAATCCCAATGCAAAAAAGTCTAGCAGGTTACGTCACCTTCTTTTTTTTTTTTTTTCCACTCCAGCTTTCAATCGGTGAAATTATTAGTGTTGAGTTGAGTTGAGCTACAACATCGATAATGACACCCAAACCATGCACAAAGATGTGCCAATCATTTATTTTGAATTTTTTTGTTGCTGGTAATGTTCCCCTAAAATGGATTGCAAAAGACAAAGGGTATACAAGTGAGTTTACTGTGCACATGAACGGCATAACTAGTAAGTATCGTTAAGAGTGATGATTCAGAGAAAAACATAAGGGTTAGTGCTAAATTTTTTATTTCAAGTAGTTCTTAAATCCCAATGCAAAAAAGTCTAGCAGGTTACGTCACCTTCTTTTTTTTTTTTTTTCCACTCCAGCTTTCATATGTCATGGATCGAGGCGAAATCCCCTCCAAGTTCTAGTCAATTGTGAGTGTAGCATTAGTTGATTTTGTGTGTTTAATTTATTTTAGGTTTTACTTTTTATCCATATCTCAAGTCACGTATGAATAAAAATTGAAAGAAATTAGAGAATTTGAATGGGAAGAAATCATTTTCTAAATAAATCATGTCTTTGAATGTTGTTTTTAGCATCCTATGATATAAAAATGATATTGCAAGATGTTTTTTCGTGCAATTATGGCACATTTAGTGTGGAGAATTCATAAAAGAAGGTAATGTATGGTTTTCTCTTCTTTTGTTTTCAATCTTTTTTACATATTTCAAAAATACTTATAGGTTCTTACAAAAAAGTTGTTAAATAAATAAGCATTTACAAAAAAGTTGTTAAATAAATAAGCATTGGCAAGTAAGAGGTGGCTGGCATCTGCAATTAATGTGGATAAGATTTTTGTCCCTAGAATTTGAATGAGTTCTCATAAATGTGTTTAAATGTGAGATCTTGGGTGGAGGTACCCAATTTTTATATTATTTATTTTGGTAAATAAGGAGCATATTAATCATTGATAATAGTACTACTATGAATAAGTCAAGGAGTCACTACAGCAATACAATCCATGTTTAAAATAGGAGGTACATAATTTGGATCCATAAATAAGAAACAAAAAGAGCAAAACTAACCTTCTAAGTTTTACCTTTTATCATTTCAGTCCTCTAACTTTAGTTTCGGTCAATTCAATCTTTTAAGTTTCAAAAGTGTTTCAATTCAGGCCTTCCACTAACTTCTATTAATGCTCTATCGTTAAGTGTTTTTTTTTTTTTTTTTTCTTCTTCTTTAGTTTTTTATATTAAAAAATTGCAGAAAACTAATTTGAATTAAAAAAAAACAAAAAAGAAGAAGAAGAAGAAGAAGAAGAAGAAGAAGAAGAAGAAGAGACTGGGCTCAGTAAACAACTTTGTTCCCCTAGCCACTCTCTCTAGGTTGGACCCAAGGAGCTCCTCTCCAAGATTCATTCATGGCCAACCACCAAGGTCAACCGGTCTCTACTCCTCATCGGTCACTGAAGACTATCCTTGATTGGCGGGGGTTGTCTTTCTCTTAACTCGGTTCGAATAGGCCAGTCTTCCTCTCTCTACGTTTTCTCATCGAACCTTCATTGGAGTTCCAACCCACGGCTGGGCTATGGTGTTTGGTTGGTTTCAAAGTCTTTTGGATTTGGTGAACAACCCGGTTAAGCTCCCTCTTCGATTTTGTCTATGTCTTTGGATTCTTTCTCTCCAATCCAATATGGGTGTCCTTGGATTCTTTCTCTCTCTGATCTGATTTGGGTTTTCAAGTTTAGTTTTTAGTCAAATCTTTTCTTATTTCTGATTTTGTTTGTAAAAACCAAATGAACCGCAAAAAAAGAAAAACCCAGAAACATTGTTTCATTGTTGAATAAATAATCAATGTTTGTGGGTAGGGAATTTGTAAATTGTATATGTTATTGATGGTTGATGTTAGATAGTTTTTTGCTGTGCTTTATTCTGAATTTGTATATTAAAATTTTGGGTCCGTTTGGATGCCATTTTTGGTTGTGTAGATACTGCTCTATTAGATGCAACCGAATATAAAAGAAACAAGTGCCTCCTACAGACTTGAATGGTTATTCCACTGTTACACATTTTATGAACAAAAAAAAAAAAATGAAGACTGCATAATAAAGGAAAGCAATGGTCTCCATATAAAACAAGCAAAGAAATTTTTTGTTGTTTGTGTGCTATGAATCTCGTGATCAATGTAAAGAAATTTTTTGTTGTTTGTGCGCTGGGTTTGTGGTGTGTTATGGGATTTCTTAAATTTTTTTTTTTTTAATTTAAATTATTTTTTTGCATTTTTTAATATAAAAAACTGAAGAAGAAAAAAAAATGCACTTAACGGTAGAGTATTAACAGAAGTTAGTGGAAGGCCTGAATTGAAACACTTTTGAAACTTGTCGAGGGGGAAATTGATGCCTCTATCTAAGATGCTGGGAAGCCAAGCCGAAACTCGACTATGGGCTCTTGAGATGGTACCCAAAGGCTTTCGGTGTGATGACAAAGTCTATCCAAGTAAGAAACAAAGGCTGCACATGACAAAACAGCAACAAAAGCCCAATGAAAAACACGTTACAATACTTAATTAGTACATTAATGGTCCTGGTCCGATAGTTCAAATCAGTCCTCTAATTGTATGGTATTATCTCCAGCGGTAGGGTAATTTCAGGTTAGTAAGTGTGTTTACATTGTAAAAAATCATATTTTTCCTTATTATTATTAAGTCAACATAAGGGAAAACTTCCATAGTTTCCAAAACATTATGACCTTTATTATAATAATACTAAACAAGGATTAAAGGCTTCATAGTTACAAATAAAAGAGAAAAATAGGATGGAATGAAGGGAGAGAGAGATCCCAACTTAGTGCAGCAAGTGTTAAACTAAGATTTTTGATGAGGGTGTATTTATAAGGCATGAATGAGGTGAATGCGGATTATTTGGAGTGAGTGAGATGGGATTAATACTAAGATTAAGACTTTTTTGTGAGTGGTGGGCTGTTTATGACTAGTTGAAAGACATTTATGGGCTGTGATTGTGTGAAAGGGGGAAAAGAGTATCTGAGATTAGATGGGTGTAGGCTAAAGATGATGAGTGGTGAGCTTGAGGAAAGCTAAACCACCAACAAAGTAGTAAACAAACCAACAGTTTTAAAGGAGAGTGTGGGCTGAAGGGGAGAAAAGAATATCTGAGATTAGATGAGTGTGGGCCAAAGGGGATGAGTAGTGAGCTTGAAGAGAGTTAAACCACTAGTAAAATGGCAAATAGATCAGGAGTTTTCAGAGGGAGTGGTTCCCCCCTCCTGTGGGCTGAGGTGTGTATGTTTTTATAATGGGGTTTTAGAGAAGCATTAATTGATAAGAATCCAAAAACGTATGACTAATCAGAGGTGATGAATCAAGGTTAAGCTTCCTAAGATTTTTGGTCAGAAGAAGAAGATTTACTTTAGGGGCTGCCTTGCTTCTTTGGGTAATGATGGGATTTTAGAGTGCTTTGCATTAAATGCCACGTTTTCTGGGGCTGAGCTTAATGAATGTGATTGAGGCGTGTATCAAGAGCGAATCCTAATGTTGCAACCGAGATTTGGTCCCCAAGAAGTAAGATTCAACACCCCAAACTAGGTGTCAAATTCTTAGTCCACTTTAGGGGGTTCCACTAGAGATCCCTTTATGCCCTCTAAATCATATGTTCCCAATTTTTCCCCTTTAGAATTCATGGGCTTGGCACATGAATCACGTCTTGAACGTTTTTAACATTTTTAGTATTAATTTGTTGGAGTTTGAATAATTTGGTTTTAGCTCTCCTTCCACTGGAGGTGCAGTCTTGAGGAAGATGATGGAGTTCCATCATTCTTTAGACTGCAGCTGATGTGACAACCCTTGGGCATTGTTCACGTCAGGTAGAGGGTGACAGAAAACTGATGGGACAGCCCCTAGTTCATCCTCAAAGGCTTGGTTCTCTTGTAGGAGTCTCTAGTTGCTTTTTAGGTAGGGATGAACATGGGCTGGTTGCCCACTTTCAAGCCCCTTGTTGGGACCTTTTTGGGCTGGAATTGCTCCATTTCAGCACCTTTAGTTAGGCCACATGGCGCTTTCTTTGCTTGGGCTTGTTCCCTACTCCATGAGATTCTTGGGCCTACAAAATGGGCATGCTTTGCCATGGGTTTTTTACTTCTCATGGGCTTTAGTTGTTAGTAGAAATAAAATGAATCCATAAGCTTTAATAAATATTCGTGATAGATTTTGGGTATTAATTCTCATGGGCTTTAAATAACAACTTGTATAGTTTCTCATAATTTTTGCTATGGATTACTTTGTAAATGATATTTTCTTTGAGACTTTTTAAATAATGACTTCCAATATTTTTCTTGAGAATAATATTTATTATGAGTTTTAAATATGGTAACAATCACTATAATGGAATAATGTGATGTTCTCATGAGTTTCTCTATAGATAATCATAATGGACATATAGGATGAATAATTACCATAAGTTTTGGAAATAAATATTATGGATGTTGTGATGTAAGATAGATAGTGAACATGAGTTTATAATATGAAATAAATAAATGTCATGGGTCTAATAATCATATCTTTCCATGGGTTTTTATAAGATGATCGCCATGGGTTTTAAGAGTAGATAATCCATAAATTCCATGAGCTTGTAATATTATAGGTTTAAGAATCTAAAGTATTATTCATTATTGAACTTTCAAGTGAAATAATTATGGTATAGCATTTTGTCAAATATTGATAACCTTGGCCTTTCGATAAATAGTGCCAAGTAGTTATCTTCGGCTTTTAATAGTGCCAATGTAAGTTGAGTTTTTGATATTGCCAATGAGAATTAGGTTTTGATGTTGCCAATGAGAATTGGGCTTTTGATATTGCCAATGTGTTAATTTCCCCAAAACAGGAGGTTCGAGGACTTGACATAACTAAGGTTCTGTTTAACCGTTTCAAAAGATGCCAGTGCGTGTTAATTTCCCCAAAGCAGGAGGTCCTTGGATCCAGCATAGCTAAGGTTTTGTTTAACTGCTTCAAAAGATGCCAGTGCGTGTTAATTTCCCCAAAACAGGAGGTCCGAGGACTCGGCGTAGTTAAGTTTCTGTCTAACCGCTTCAAAAGATGCCAGTGTGTGTTAATTTCTCCAAAGAAGGAGATCCAAGGACCCAGCTAAGGTTCTGTTTAACCGTTTCAAAAGATGTCAGTGTGTGTTAATTTCCCCAAAGCAGGAGGTCCGAGGACTCGGCGTAGCTAAGGTTCTGTTTAACCGCTTCAAAAGATGCCAGTGTGTGTTAATTTCTCCAAAGCAGGAGATCCGAGGACCCGGCATAGTTAAGGTTTTGTTTAACTGCTTCAAAAGATTAGAAGATATCAATATATTCCTTCCAGAATAGGGGTTTTTGCAGGGAGATTGTGTCAACCAATTTTCCATCCATGCCTTGATTCTCGGCTTCTTTCTCCAATGGGGATTCAGCGAACCGGGCTACTGGACCCACAAGAACTAGCCCCTTGACAGAGGTACGGGACATATACTTGATGTCAGAAGCCCCTAGAACTGTGCCCTATTTAGCAATCATCTTCGCGTAATCAGTACTTCGAAGTGTAAACCTGAGCGGAAGTTGAGTTATGACAACAACTGTGTGTGTTCTTGGAAATAATGGAGAAGCTTTCGTGTAGCATGCACCACCGCCAAAATGGCCTTCTTTAGGGACTCTTGCTGATGGGAGCTTGATCCTACCATGATTAACAGTTGCACTCACTAACACTCAAGCTCTTTCCACAGACGACGCCAATTGTAGGGACATGTTTTGCAGCCCAAACCCAAGGTGTATGAGATCTTGGACCAGTGAGCACAGTACAATAAATTTGTAGAGAGTGGGTCAAAGAGCTAGGTTTTAGTGCATGGATAACAGTTAATATGGTGTTCCTGACAATCAAACAGAGATGAACTGAGTTTATCAAAGAAAGTTTGTCCTTGGCACAATCCGAGGAGTTTTGTTCTAATAAATATTGAATGAGAATGATTACAGGAATTCTTGAGATTGCTATAGTACTTTCTCTATTAATCCCCTGGACCCCTTTTCCATGGTGAGTTTCTCCTATTATATAGTCTCATTTGAACGACCTTGGCCTTCCACTTGTTGATCATCCAAACCTATACTTGAGTGCCTGTCCCATCAGACACCCTCTCTGGCGTTCTGTAAGTTGCGGTAATCGAGATAGCACTGTTCAGTGGTCTTGTCCACATAAATGCGGTATTAGTAGCTTTCCCTTAGATATTCCTGAGTTCCTATCATTTAGAACTTCCTAGAAGGTCACTCTGACTATTTAGAACTTATATCTAACCATGCTTTAGCTGGTTCGAAGAGATATTCATCCTCAGACTTGGACTACCACGCTTTCGGCCAAAGCCCCTCGCCCCATTGTATGATTTTGGGCCCATGACCCCACATATATATATATATATATATATACATCCTTAAATTTTACTAAAAATTTATTTTTTATCCTTAAATTCTTGAAAATGTTTCAATTTTTGTGTTTAAAATTTAAAAAAAAAATTATCTTTAAACTATTAAAAAAATTATTTTTTTCTTTTTTTTACTCTAAATTATTGAAGAAAAAAAAAATCTTTTTACAAAATTTAGGGATAATTTTTTAAAAAAATTTTAAGAACGGAAAGCAAAATTTTTCTTTAATTTAAGATCCAAAATAATATTTTACCCAAATAAAAAGATTAAAATATTATTTTGGTCTTTATATTTTACAAAAATTTTGCTTTTTTTTTGTTTTTTTTTTCTTTTTGAGAAGATAGTAACTGAAAAAAAAAAAAAAAAAAAGATAGTAAATAGTAAATTTCAAGTTTAATCAATTAAGTCATCTACTGTTAAATTTTTTACAAATAAATTGGAAAATGTTTTTTCAATTATTAAATAAAATTTTTAATTTAAAATTTTGAAAAAAAAAAGTTGGATAATCAACTACAATATTTAATAAAAGTTGATGAATAAACTTAAAATATACTGTAAAAACTGAAATGAAGTCCATAAGAAATGGACCAAAAAAAAAAAAAAAAAAAAAAGAAAGAAAAGAAAAGAGAATTAATTCTAATAAAACATAGAACGTTAGTTTTGAATTAAAAAAAAAACTCCCCGCAGTGGTTTAAGGAAAATGGAAGGGGGCATTTTGGTACGCCCGCGTTTCATCCAATTTCCGGTGAAGATCCGCCCTCGTGAGAAGCTATTAGGGTTTGAAATCCCTCTGTTTATTCTTAGTCTGGCATTCTTCCACTCTTGATCCTCCCCGCAGTGGGCGAATTTTACTCGTCGATTGAGCGATATATAACCAATTCTCTCTGGTCACTCATCGAGGCGGTGAAGGTTTCCTCATCATCCACCAGGTAATATATATATATATATATATATATATAGTTTGTTGTTGTTTAATTTCATTTCAAGTATTCTCATTTGCTTGTAACCTGAATTGAATGAACCTTTTTTTTTTGTTAATTAGAACGAAGCTAGGACTCCCAAAAAAAAAAAAAAAAAAAAAAAAAATTATACTGATAGTCGGTGGGGGTAATAGTCGGTGGTTTAGTCGGTGGCTTTGGCTATATATACTGATGACAATCTCTTAAAAAAAAATTGTAATCTTTAGAATTCTTTTATTTTAGTAAAGCAGGTGCAGGCAGAAGAGAGAGAAATCCTATCCTATCCTAATGATGGAGATGAGAAAACATCATAGAAGGAGTAGTAGTAGTAGTAGTAGTGTAATCTCATACTACGAGAATTCGGATGTCCACAAGCGAAGAAAGAGGACGGCCACGGCTATTGATGATCTCCCAATAGATCTAGTGTTAGAAATATTGCATCGGCTGGATCTGAAATCCGCCACGCGATGCAAGTCTGTCTCAAAGGAATGGTGCTCTGTTATCACTGATCCTTTTTTCGCTAGATGCTTTGTTAACTACAACAACAGTCGGCCAATAGTGGATCATTGCCCCTTTACCTTGCTACTCCAGTGCACTAATCGGCGAACAAAGAATGGACATCTCCTCTTGCCATTGGAGGAGGAACCTTATTTTAAATCTCTGCCTTACATTCCACCAATGTATCAAGAACAACGCCACAATGAGTTCAACATTCAAGCTTCGTGTCATGACTTGTTCTTATGCTCTGAATCTGCAGTTGTTAGTGATCATAGTACTCCCTTTTTTTACTATGTCATTAATCCAATTACTAGGCAATGGACTGCCCTTCCTCCACTTCCACATCAATACACCGCATCAGTAGTAAGGCGGCGGCCTCTAATTGGGTTTATATGTAACTCCGGTGACATTCTTCAGTTTAGTTTTAGAGTGGTGCTCATTCCTGAATTTGAGGGCATGTCAACGGAATTCAAGGTGTACATATTCTCATCCGACACAAGTAAATGGAATGAGTCTCTGGTGTCGTGCCCGGCCCTTGAAGGATTTGATTTGACTTCTTTTGCCTTCCCCGCTGTTCCTTATAATGGCTTGCTATTTTGGTGTAGTAGGGATGGCTCCCTTTTTGGGTTCGATCCTTACAACAGTGGATGCTATCGATTCATTCAGAAGCCCCTAGAATTGGACACTTCCTTCGCTAATGGGCGCCTTGGAGTATCTCGCGGTGCCTTGAGGATGGCCCGGATTTCGGGCTTCGATCCTTACGACTACTTCTCTGATCCTGTTTTATGCGTTTGGGAGTTCAAAGATAAAGGAGAGGAAGGAGGCAAATGGTGCTTAGAGCACCAGCTGTATATCAAGAAATATTCTGTTTTGCTGGTCCTAGCCTTTCATCCAAATGACCAGGATATCATGTATTTGGTGATTAATTTTAAGGTGGTATCATGCAACTTGCGCAGAAAAACACTGGAAGTGGTTCGCGATTTGCCAGATCCTTGATGTTAGAAGCCCCTAGAACTGTGCCCTATTTAGCAATCCTCCTCGCGTAATCAGTACTTCGAAGTGTAGACCTAAGCGGAAGCTGAGTTATGACAACAACTGTGTGTGTTCTTGGAAATAATGGGGAAGCTTTCGTGTAACATGCACCACCACCAAAATGGCCTTCTCCAGGGACTCTTGCTGATGGGAACTTGATCCTACCATGATTAACAGTTGCACTCACTAACACTCAAGCTCTTCCCACAGACGACGCCAATTGTAGGGACACGTTTTGCAGCCCAAGCCCAAGGTGTATAGGATCTTGGACCAGTAAGTCCAGTACAATAAATTTGTAGAGAGTGGGTTAAAGAGTTAGGCTTTAGTGCATGGATAACAGTTAATATGGTGTTCATGACAATCAAACTGAGATGAACTGAGTTTATCAAAGAAAGTTTGTCCTCAGCACAATCCGAGGACAAATTAAATTCATATTTTATGAGAAAACAATGAACAGTTTTACTTAATGTAGAAATTAAATTCATATTTTGAAATTAAAATCTCTATATTTTACAATAATGCTTCTATTTAAATAAATAAAAACATAAAAAAGCTACTTATTTTTATGTTTATGTTTATTTGTCGATTATCCCAAAAAAAAAAAAAAAAAAAAACATGTTACAAGGTACTCGAGTTTGGTAAGCTCGAGTACCTTGTAAATTTTTTTTTAAAAGGTACTCGAGCCTGGTAAACTCGAGTACCACATTTTTTTTTCGCCTTTTTATTTGCCTAATTTCCAACTCAACGCCACGGTGGCAAAACTTTTCTGGAAATCGAGTTTCAGAAACTCGATTTCCAAAA
This sequence comes from Quercus robur, assembly GCF_932294415.1. NCBI lineage: Eukaryota > Viridiplantae > Streptophyta > Magnoliopsida > Fagales > Fagaceae > Quercus > Quercus robur. Next base: position 6,483,222 of record NC_065538.1, read on the forward strand.
AAGTGGTAGATTGCTGTTTAGTTCAGAAACAATGTTTTTTTGCTACATATTTTCCAAAAACGTGGTAATGGGCCATTTTTGCCCAAAATGCACCCTACCATATACTAATTATGAACATGCCGACAACCCCAAACGGCCATGAAAAGCCCACCCAAAAAAAAAAGCAAAAAACAAACTGAACCTACTTTAATACCAAAACCAAAAAATAGTGAAAAACCCAAGGACAATATAGTACTTTCAATCTCCAACCCCACCAGACTCTCTCTCTCTCCCTTCTTTTTTATTGTTAAAACGTCACCGTGGAGTATGCTCTAGAAGGACTCTACGACACCTCCATTATCTTCTTCGATGGTGCCATTGCTCAGATCAACAAGTCTTTCCTCTCTCTCTCTAGAATTCTCCCATTTCAAATATTCTCATTTGCTTGCAACCTGAATGAACTTTTTTTTTTTTTTTTGGTTAATTAAAACGAAGCTAGGACTCCCAAAAAAAAAAATTATATTGATATTTGGTTACCAACAGGGATATGTCGGTGGTAATAGTTGGTGGCTTTGGCTATATATACAGATAAGAGCAAAGGATGACAATCTCTTAAAAAAAATTTGATCTTTAGAATTCTTTTTTTATTTATTTTAGTAAAGCAGGCACAGGCAGAAGAGAAAGAGAAATCCTCCAATTGATTTAACGATGGAGATCAGAAAAGTAAAAAAAATCATAGAAGAAGAAGAAGGAGTAGTAGTGTAAAGCTATTTTTTGGTAAACAGTACTTCTATTAGAGCAAAACAGGAATACAAGCAACGGAATCATCCCTACAAACAGCCTCTAACGAGGGGGGGAGATTTCCTTTATTAAAACAAAACTCAAAATCAGATTTCAGCGCAAACATGGCAGCTACATGTGCTGCCGAGTTGCATGTTCTCTGTACCCAACAAAACTTAACAAAATCAAAAGCAACAACTAAACTACGAACATTACAGATAATATTGTGAGTAAGCCAATTTGATGGAAAGTCCGGGTTGATGAGTGGCTCAATACAGTTCTTTGCATCTCCTTCAAAAATCACAGATTTCCATCCCTCCTTAATTGCTAAGTTCACAGCCCAATAAAGTGCTTCAGCTTCAGCAACTGCAGGGGAGGAGCTGTGATGCTTTTTGGCCCAGATTGATAGCACTTCACCCAAGTGATTCCTTGCAACAACTGCTAAGGCAGAGCCTAAGTCTTGCTGGATTGCAGCATCCACATTGAGCTTGATGTAGCCAGAAAGGGGTGCAGTCCAATTCTTGCTACTTATCTCTTTGGGATGTTGGGTAGTTGACGAAGAGACTTTAACAATTTCATTGAATCTGGTTTGGATGTTCTGCCTTGCCTTCAACGCATCAGGGTCAATGTTACTAAATTGTTTGAGGTTTCTGGACATCCAAATCTCATCAATTACTAATGCCATGTTGAGAGACACACTCCAAGCCTCATGTGTAGGGATGAGTGAGGCAGGTGGCTCCATGATGAAGGATACTATATCCTTAGTTGAAGTAAGAGTCACATTGTCAACTTGAAGACCCCAACAAGCGGATGACCATAGAGCTCGAGCAAATGGGCATCTGAAAAAAATGTGTTCACTGTCTTCTTGTTCAGCATTGCATAACAGGCAAGATGCATCTACATGGTTAAGGCGAACTTGGAGATTAGCCTTTGTCGGCATGGCGTTGATGCTTATCCTCCATATCAACATTTTGAGCCTCTTTGGGAATTTTGCCTTCCAAAGTTTGGACCAACAAGCTTGGGGCTGACCAACACAGTCAGGATGAGCAAAAGCAACATTATGGATGGATTTAACTGAGAATCGACCTTTAGAATCCGGGAGCCACACTAACTTATCTTCCTTCTGTGACATTGGAATAGACATGTTAAGAATGGCTCTTGCATCGGTTGGAGCAAATAGTTCCTTCACCCAATCTGAGATCCATGATTTGGTAATGGGGTCAATGAGCTCGCTGACTTTAATGTTCAACTTTCTGTATTCCTCAAGTCTGGGTTGAGGCATCAAATTTACAGCTTCAGGCACCCAAGGGTTTGACCACACCTGAACTGATTTACCATTCCCAATAATAAAACATCCACCCTTCGCTACAAGCTTCTTTGCTTCTTCAATAGCTCTCCAAGTTGGAGAAGCAATAGCCACTGAATTCGCTATCAACCAGCCACTATTTACTTTATATTTGGATCTCAACACATCCATACACAAACTTTGTCTATTCGAGGCCACGAACCATGCAAATTTAGCTATCAAAGCTAAGTTCATCTCCTTCGTTTTCTTGAAACCCAGTCCACCAAATTTTTTGGGACGACATAGTTTGTCCCATGATGCCCACGCAATGTATCTGCTGCCTCTATCTTTAGGCTTCCACCAAAACCGCCTAGTAGCTGCATCTATCTTGTTACAGCTGTTTGACGGCACATTGAATGCTGATAGGGTGTATGTAGGGATACTATGGGCTACTGTTTTGATAAGAGTGGCTCTACCAGCCCATGAAAGGCAACGACTTCTCCAGCCAGCTAGTTTAGCTTCCAATTTATCTTCCAAGAATTTAAAGTCTCTGGATGGTGATCTTGTGGGGAACAAAGGGGCTCCTAGATAAATGGCATCTTTTTTCAGCTTCCTCATTCCAAATTCCAGCTTAATTGCTCTTCTATTTTCAGCCAATGTGTGTTTAGAGAAGAAAATACCTGATTTGGCTCTATTAATGCTCTACCCATACCAGTCACAGTATTTTTCCAAACAGGTGGAGAGAGTTCTAGTATCATGCCTTGTCGCTTTTGAGAAAAGGACAATATCATCGGCATACATAACATGAGTTAAGGCTGGACTTCTGATACTCACTTTAGCTCCACTGACGTTGCCCTTCATCAGTTCTTTATCCAGCATTCTTGAGAGCACTTCTTGTCCTAAAATGAAAAGGTATGGAGAAAGGGGGTCTCCTTGCCTTAACCCTCTCCTAGGCGCAAAATGATTTGATTTTCCCCCATTCACCAAGACTTCAAAAGAGACTGAGGATAAACAAGCCATGATCCAGCCAGTAAACGTACTGCTAAACCCCAAATTTATGAGCACCGCTTGAATAAACTTCCAATTGACTCTATCATACGCCTTTTGTAGGTCTAACTTGAGAGCCATGAACCCATTTTTAACTTTCCTGGATTTGAAGCTATGCAGTAATTCGTGCACAACCACCTGATTTTCTGCAATCCATCTACCCGGGATGAACGCTGATTGACATGGAGAAATAATCTTATGGAGCAAAGGCCTAAGTTTCGCCACAATCAACTTGGATATGATCTTATACACAACGTTGCAAAGACTAATGGGCCGGAAGTTGTTGACAGAGATTGGGTTAGGGGATTTTGGGATTAGAACTATGAGTGAGTCATTTGCATCCTTGGGTAGGCATCCATTGGTGAAGAAGGCTGTTACTGCACACGTTACAGTGTTTCCAACAATAGGCCAGAATTCCTTATAGAAAAGGGCAGGGAATCCGTCTGGCCCGGGGGCTTTCAAATCCTGCATACTAAACAAGGCAGTCTTTATTTCCTCTGGGGTGGGGATAGTGTTTAGGCCTTGATTTTCTTCCTCAGAAATGCAGCGTGTCATGAGGTCATCAAGGTTTTCCGGGAAATCAACTTCCTCGTCAGTAAACAGATTCTTGAAGTGCTGGTAGAACAACTCTCTAATTTGATTGGATCCGGTCACCCACTGACCATTCTCGGCTTTTAACGTCGTGATACTGTTTTGTCTTCTTCTAATAATGGTAGAAAGGTGAAAGAATTTGGTATTCCTGTTGCCCTCCTTCAACCAAAGTTCCCTTGACTTCTGCTTCCAAATCATTTCAGATCTTGCAAGCCACTCGGAGAGTTCAATCTGCAGTGCTTCTTCAATCTTCCCATTCTCTTCAGACGGCTGCCTCCTCTGAACTTCATTAATTTTTCCCAGCAGTCGGTTAATTCTATCTTGGCAATTCCCAAAAACTTGCTTGTTCCATTTACGAAGCGCTATCCTGGTCGCTTCTTGTTTCTTCTTTAAAATTTCAAATTCCGATCCACTTTCGTGGCCATTCCACGCCTCTTCAACAATTGAGTTGCAGCCATTGTCCCTTACCCAAGCTGCTTCAAATCTGAAAGGTCTATTAGCAAAACTCTGCGATGGATTAGTGTCAAGGAGTATCGGTTTGTGGTCAAAATTGATAGCTCCTAGATGGGTCACAGTAGCATCTGGAAAAGCAAGCCTCCAGGAAATATTAGCAATAGTTCTATCAAGGCGTCTTTTGATAGCAGCACTTCCCCATTTTCCCCTCGCCCACGTAAATGCATTTCCTGAATATCCCAAGTCTATGGCACCGAATTCAAACACAAGTTCCTTAAGGAAATTATTTTTTGAGTCCCCTGCACCCCTACTGCCATTAGTTGAAATTTCATTGTCCTCCAAGGTGAAGTTGAAATCACCCAAACATGCCCATGGGCAATTGCAGGACTCTAATAATGCCATAAGGTTCTCCTAAGCCTTTTGCTTCTTTGCTGGATAAGGAGGGCCGTAAAAGCCAACAAGAAGCTAAGATCTTATAACATCAACAACCTTAACAGCAATGAGATTTTTGTTGAACTCTACCTTCTGAATAGTGATCCCAGACCTCCACATCATACAAATACCACCTGCAAGACCCTTAGCTTCTACTACACACATATTTGCAAATTTTATTGACTTTAAAATAAACTGCATCCTACTGAAGGAGGCTTTAGTTTCACTCAAAAAAACAACATCCGGGCTATTCCCTTTTAAATGAGCCTTAAGGGCTCTAACTGTCGCAGCATTGCAGATGCCGCGACAGTTCCAACCAAGGATTTTCATAGGGAGGTTGGGGGCTTGATAAGGCCCGCCTCCTCGGCCATAGCAGTAGTAACAGGGAGAGATGACACAATATATGTGTTGCCATTGTAAGATCCAATATCATGGGTTTCAATGTAGGATGAAGATTCAGTACACTCACCTTGCACTTCGTGGTGGGAATCACCATGGAGCTTTTGCCTTTCTGCCAAAATGGAATGCTCCACTCTTGATTCGGGAATGAAGGTCACTAGTTTGGGGTTCAAGACCTTAGCTTCAGGGGCGTTTATCACCAGCTTGACCCTTTTGGGAGATTTCTTCAATTCTTGAGGCACCGCTTTCCTTTTGGACAAGGGAGTGTTGCTGCCATGTGTTTTGATGTCGGGGCTTGGTGTTGTGACTTTGGGAATGGAGGTGTTGGACAGAGTCACCTTAGTGCGGCAATGAGGAGATGAAACCAAGGGTGAAGAAGATGCTAGAACAGGGGACTGGTTATTTGATTCGGGCTGATGGTTTGGTGGAGAATGACTATTGTTTGTAATATGGGTGGGTGGACTTGTGATTTTTGGGATGGGCTCAATATGTTGTAAGGTTTGGTTGCTGGCAGAATTGCATATTATGTGACTATTGGTAGATGGGCCGAATCCAGGAGGATAAGATGGGCCATCTCCATCTCCAACTAACTCATTATGGGCCTCTAAGTTCACTGCTGCCTCGTGTGAACCTTCAGGATCAACGCCATTCGCATGGGTAGGGAGGATTGAGTCGCTGACGTGTGTGGGTGAGCATTCCAGCTTTTGATTGCTGCTCCTGCTAACGGCTTTCGTACTGCTCAATACTGCAGGTTGGTGCTCTGTTGTGCTTGTACAAATTTGAGCTTGTACACTGGAGTGCGTGGGTGTGTGCTTTTTGTCTTGACTTGTTGTTGTACCCTCATCTGAAGATACCACCGTGCTATTCATCGGCCTTGTAGAAGTGGTACCGGCGGTGGGGTCTGGGCTTGTTTGACGGTCAGGCTTCAGAAATAGCCCTTGTGGTAAGTCGCTGCTATCCGATCTTAACCAAGGTCCTGATGCCACAAAGTTAAACCCGAATGGATTCCTGATGTGGAATAAATTCCCAAGACAACTACTAGCTTCGTGACCAATGATACCGCAGCGATAACAGATATCGGAGAGCTTTTCATATTTAAAACCAATCCATAAATGGGGTAGATTCTCTCTGGGGAGAAAAAAGCTAGGCCTAAGCGGTTTTAGTACCTTTATCTCTATTTGAATGCGCAAGAATTTCCTCCATGCAGCGCCACCTTCACCTGCGAGATCGAGCTCTACAACGGTCCCAACCATTTCTCCAATTTTTCTGAGATTACTGGGAGATTTCCATAGCTCTGGGAGGCCATGGACTTGTACCCAAAGAGTGGAAGTAGTGAATGGGATCTCCTGCCATATTAGTGACGGGTTCCAATGCTTTAGGATTAGGTGGCCACCCTTAATCGACCAAGGTCTTCTTCTGAAAGCATTATTCATGTCTGCTTCATGACTGAATAGGAACTTGTACGTATCTCTATCGAGACGATTCACTCGAATCTGCCGATTTGGTTTCCAAGCTCTGTTTACGACGTCTGTGATCGCAGTGATTCCAACATTTTTGTGGGTTATCAGTTTTCCGATGAGAGTAAAAGAAGATGGGTTAGGGTCAAATTGGTTTGGAGGGAGCTCTAGGCATGCGTCTATCCAGGAACTGTTTTTAGTACGGTTGATAAGCTCTGATACTTCCATCTGGAGTGAGGAGGTTGGATAGCAAGAGAAAATGGTGGAGAGACAGTATTATTAATTTGCTATAAGGGAAAGAAAAGGGATGATGAAATAGGGAGGGCAGATTGCATTGGGAGAAAATGGGGAAGGAGAAGGGTTAGGGGAAGCATGTGCTACGGGGAGCAGGTGCTACAGAGAGCACGGGTTAGTGTACTATTTTACAACATTTTTACAAAACTATTGATGTGGCTAATTCTTACTGGTTTTCATTTGGACCTTCCATTAAATCACATTTTTACTTATTAACAACCACCCATCACATCAGCAGTTTGTAAAAGAGTTTGTAGATCTAGCATTCTCTTTATTACACAATACACATGGATTGAAAGAGTAGAGTAGGGCATCCCCTCCAAAACAAAAGGTAATGACTTGATTCTAAAAAAAAAAAAAAAAAAAAAGGGCTTTAACCTTTAAGTTAAAGTGGGCCCACTTTTTTTGGGCCAAAGCTTTAATAGTGATTGAGGCCACAAACTGGGCCCTACCATTTACTAATTATGAACATGTCGACAACCCCAAATGGCCATAAGAAGGCCAACCAAAAAAAGAGCAAAAAACAAACTGAACCTACTTTGATACCAAAACCATAAAACAGTGAAAAGCCCAAGGACAATATACTAATTTCTATCTCCTCCCCACCAGACTCTCTCTATCTTCGTTCTTTTTTACTGTTAAAATGTCGCCGTTGAGGCCACATTGCTCCATCAACCTCTATCAACCTCTTCACGCACTGACAAAAAAAATCTAAGTCTCCAAATTGAAATTTCAAACCCTAATTCTTTGAATTTTGAGAGAGAGAGAGAGAGAGAGAGAGAGAGAGAGAGAGAGAGAGAGAGAGAGAGAGAGAGAGAGAGAGAGAGAGAGAGGAGCATCGTTGGGTGGCTTGAAAGACCATTTGAAATTAGCGAGGGTGTATGCTTTGGAAGGACTCTATGACTCCTCTATTATCTTCTTCGATGGCTCCATTGCACAGATCAACAAGTATTTCCTCTCTCTCTCTCTCCAAAATTCTCCCATTACAAATATTCTCATTTGTTTGCAACCTGAATGATCGTTTTATTTTTATTTCTTGTCAATTAAAACAAAGCTAGGACTCCAAAAAAAAAAAAAAAATTATATTGATATTTGGTAACCGACAAGGACACGTCGGTGGTAATAGTCGGTGGCTTTGCCTATATATACATATAAAAGTAGAGGATGACAATCTCTTAAAAAAAATTGTAATCTTTAGAATTCTTTTTTTTTTTTTTAGTAGAGGAGGCGCAGGCAAAAGAAAAAGAGAAATCCATAGTCATAAAGATGCAACAAGATTAACTATGACATAAAGATGCAACAACTTGCTCAGTGATTTGATTATACAATAGCAACAATATAAGGCAAAAATAATGTCATAGTCATGACTCATGACAAGTCTATTCCATAGTCCATACTTCAACATTTTTTTTCCTAGGGCCAAACCTGATTCTTGCATTCCCTAAGGCCAAAACTGCAATTGACCAGTTGGAATAAAAAAAGAATTATTAATTAGACATGGTGTATTGTAGGAGGTTTTGGCAGTGCACAGTCCAAGATTTCCCTGACTTATCATTCCAAGGGTCTAATAGGAGCATAGTAAACTTTAGAGAGCTCTTGCAATCTGGTGCATTTCTCAATCTGATGAATCACCTTCAAGACTGCATAACATGCATATAAAATAGCTTAACATCACTTTAAAGTTTCTAACAAATAATTTCACAAATATCTCCTATGCATTTCCAAAATCAAAACTAAAATAAAATATATTTAAAAATCTAATATGTAAAGATCAATGTTAAGATTATACACACTCCAAGTTTAAACCAAGGAACATATTAACAAATCAATTTTCACATTAAGAAAATCAATTGGTTATCACCAGGAATATGATGACAAAGAAGATCCTTCACAAAGCAAAACCCAAGTTATTAAACTTTGAATCAAAACTTCAACGAGTAATGCACAATTTACTGTCAATCTACTTGCCAAAAGTTGGGGAAACTTAGACACAAAGCTTGAGAATATATATGGGAAGATAGGTCATAATTGAGATCCTAAAGTTGATAGAATTATAACGTTGAAAACCTTTTTTTTTTTTTTTTTTTTTTTGAGAAGCCAACCTGGAAATCCAGGAAGGAAATTTATTGAAAAATAACAGCAATAATGTGACGAAATGAAGATTGTTCAAATTTTTAGGTCCAAGAATGGTTTGGTTTTTGGAAATTAAATTCAATGAAATGGAACTTGATGACTTCAATTATATCTGTCACCACAAGGGCATACATTCTTTTCTAAAATATGCATTCCTACAAAATGGAAAGTGAGTTCCTACTCCTTTGGGATGATTCTTTGAAATTGGCATAATATACCTAATCTACTTCCCACATTACACAATTTCTATAATAAAAAATAAAATAGCCTACAATGTCACATCTTACAACCGCCAATGACACATAACCCTGTGCATCAAAATTAGGCACCAAGACATTTTATTCCTCAATTTGCATTCCATGGGAACAAAATTGACTAATTTCCTCTAATTTAACCATATACATACACATAGAACTACGGCAGGCATGTAGAAATCACAAGAAATTATAAATTATAACATTGAGAGGAAATAAATAAAAAATACGAACAGAGTAAACTAATAATGCAAACCTAAAAGAAAAAACAATTGGTTGGATTTGTTGCTCATACAAAAGCTTGATGATTGTTTTGGCATGGAAAATTGTTTTTGGACCTATAATTAGGCCAAGTGCTAATGAATAACTAGCATTAGTAGGTTAGTACTCTCTCGAGAACTTTGTAAAAATTATGTCAAAAGAGAAACAAAGCAAGTGACTTTAGGATATAATTTAAAATAACCATAATGGGACTAAATCCTTTCTACCATACTTCCATTTGTGGATTGAGGAAGGGTGCTTGCCAATGGTAATATAGCGGATGCTGATATGACAAGGAATGAACCAAATTTGATGGTTGAGAACTTGAACTCTGCACATTAAAGTAAAAATAAAAAATAAAAAAAAATAAATGTAGCCACTACATGAACAACTAACTATATAGGCAAGAGGAAAGGTATTTAGGAATGGCTAAAGCAAAACTTAGTTGCCAGGAACAGTATTTGGGGTAGACAACTAGTTAATTCCACCTTTTTCTTTCTTTGAACTTTTCTCATGACAACTCTTGATCTGATGTTTACCACCAGGAGCATGATCCTTTTTCTTTAGCCCATTTAAATTAGGTTGTTTAAATTATCTCAAATAATTAATTCATTATTCATTATTGCCATCTTTATCTTTAAGTACATTTGCATCTTCAATATCCTTTGCAACGAATAAAGTAATGAAGAGTTCTTAGCTTGTTCATGAGGTACAAGATCATGATTATGCTCCTTTTTAAAAGCCCACAAAGGTAGAACTGTTGGGTGACTTTGCTTAAAAGCCAAAACTTAAGTTTGACTCTCCTGGACTTCCAAAATATTTGATTTGCGGGCTATTACATTTGTGTGTGCAGGGATAAATGTACAAACTATAAAGGTGGGCATCTTTCAACTTTGCTTAAGAGCAAGTTGAACTGTATGCTTAATTTGTAATTGTGTATGGCATGTCCAAGCAAAAACATAATTGTCACATTGTCATAGAAAGAAGCATTTAATTTTTTGATAGGTAGAAAGAAGAACTTGATTTATATTTAAGATTTGCTTATCTCTCATATTAGAAGCTCTTAATCTATTGAATAGAGCCCCAAGTTATCTACGTCTAAATTTGAAGTTTAATCAATTAAGTCATCTACTATTAAATTTTTTAAAAATAAATTGGAAAATGTTTTTTCAATTATTAATTAAAATTTTTAATTTAAAATTTTGAAAAAAAAAAAGTTGGATAATCAACTACAATATTTAATAAAAGTTGATGAATAAACTTAAAATATACTGTAAAAACTGAAATGAAGTCCATAAGAAATGGACCAAAAAAAAAAAAAAAAAAAAAAAGAAAGAAAAGAAAAGAGAATTAATTCTAATAAAACATAGAACGTTAGTTTTGAATTAAAAAAAAAACTCCCCGCAGTGGTTTAAGGAAAATGGAAGGGGGCATTTTGGTACGCCCGCGTTTCATCCAATTTCCGGTGAAGATCCGCCCTCGTGAGAAGCTATTAGGGTTTGAAATCCCTCTGTTTATTCTTAGTCTGGCATTCTTCCACTCTTGATCCTCCCCGCAGTGGGCGAATTTTACTCGTCGATTGAGCGATATATAACCAATTCTCTCTGGTCACTCATCGAGGCGGTGAAGGTTTCCTCATCATCCACCAGGTAATATATATATATATATATATATATATATATAGTTTGTTGTTGTTTAATTTCATTTCAAGTATTCTCATTTGCTTGTAACCTGAATTGAATGAACCTTTTTTTTTTGTTAATTAGAACGAAGCTAGGACTCCCAAAAAAAAAAAAAAAAAAAAAAAAAAATTATACTGATAGTCGGTGGGGGTAATAGTCGGTGGTTTAGTCGGTGGCTTTGGCTATATATACTGATGACAATCTCTTAAAAAAAAATTGTAATCTTTAGAATTCTTTTATTTTAGTAAAGCAGGTGCAGGCAGAAGAGAGAGAAATCCTATCCTATCCTCCGATTGATTTAATGATGGAGATGAGAAAGGTAAAAAAACATCATAGAAGGAGTAGTAGTAGTAGTAGTGTAATCTCATACTACGAGAATTCGGATGTCCACAAGCGAAGAAGGAGGACGGCCACGGCTATTGATGATCTCCCAATAGATCTAGTGTTAGAAATATTGCATCGGCTGGATCTGAAATCCGCCACGCGATGCAAGTCTGTCTCAAAGGAATGGTGCTCTGTTATCACTGATCCTTTTTTTGCTAGATGCTTTGTTAACTACAACAACAGTCGGCCAATAGTGGATCATCGCCCCTTTACCTTGCTACTCCAGTGCACTAATTGGCGAACAAAGAATGGACATCTCCTCTTGCCATTGGAGAAGGAACCTTATTTTAAATCTCTGCCTTTCATTCCACCAATGTATCAAGAACAACGCCACAATGAGTTCAACATTCAAGCTTCGTGTCATGACTTGTTCTTATGCTCTGAATCTGCAGTTGTTAGTGATCATAATACTCCCTTTTTTTACTATGTCATTAATCCAATTACTAGGCAATGGACTGCCCTTCCTCCACTTCCACATCAATACACCGCATCAGTAGTAAGGCGGTGGCGGCCTCGGATTGGGTTCATATGTAACTCCGGTGACATTCTTCTTCATCATCATCAGCTTCAGCTTAGTTTTAGAGTGATGCTCATTCCTGAATTTGAGGGCATGTCAACGGAATTCAAGGTGTACATATTCTCATCCGACACAAGTAAATGGAGTGAGTCTCTGGTGTCGTGCCCGGCCCCTGAAGGATTTGAATTGGCTTCTTTTGCCTTCCCCGCTGTTCCTTATAATGGCTTGCTATTTTGGTGTAGTAGGGATGGCTCCCTTTTTGGGTTCGATCCTTACAACAGTGGATGCTATCGATTCATTCAGAAGCCCCTAGAATTGAACACTTCCTTTGATAATGGGCGCCTTGGAGTATCTCACGGTGCCTTGAGGATATCCCAGATTTCATACCACTTCTCTCTTCCTTTTTTACGCGTTTGGGAGTTCAAAGATAAAGGAGAGGAAGGAGGCAAATGGTGCTTAGAGCACCGGCTGTTTGTTAATGAATTGGTTTTGGAAAAGTCCCCTTGGTTCACAAAAAACATTGTCAAGAGGAATTATCCTGTTGTGATGGTCCTAGCCTTTCATCCAAATGACCGGGATATCATGTATTTGGTGATTCATTTTAAGGTGGTATCATGCAACTTGCGCAGGAAAACACTAGAAGTGGTTCGCGAATTGCCAGATCCTCAATGCTTTTCCCTTGGCAACAATGTCTTCAACTTTGTGCTCCCTTGTTGGCCAACTCCCATTCATTCTTCTCCCTTCCTATAAGTGAAGGCAGCCTATCTATTCTACTGCTTGCTAATGCTATTGCTAGCTTGTGTCTTTAAAGCTTTTTGCCTTTTGGGGGTTTCCGTATTATGGTTTGCCTAAATTAGGCTTTTGTGAATTCCCCTCAAAACTTTTAACCTAGCAAAATATGTATTTGTTAAAATTTTTCATAATCTATTTTTTATGGATAGTGGTTGCTTATCAATTATTGAATGTAAAACTAGTTATTGTAATTTTGAATGAGATGAATATTATAGCCTTGCATGGGCCTCTTCTGTTTTCCTAGTTGTTGTAATTTTGAATGAGATGAACGTATATGTAACTTTTGTTGAACTATCTTGCGCCTTATATAGCAACCACATGTCGGGATAAGGAGTGGAATCTGTTTGTTATAATATTTACTGTCATAGTCGTAGATTTGATGTTTCTTGGAGGTGGATTGTTAATTTAATGCGAGATAAGATTTGAGTTTTCCTGAGGGAAGAGATCTTGGTGCTTTATTCGGAGGCAGGGAACTGAATTTATTGCGTTGGTATTTAGAACCATTGTGAATCTGATTGACAGGATCTAAAAGTAGGTGAGTTTGGCAATTGTGGAGGCTTATTTGGAGGTGGCATGGAATTTAGGAGTTGAATACAGAAATCAAACTTTGACACAAGTGTTAGTTCATTATTTGTCATTCAGATTGTATAATCTGATTTAAGCTAAGCTCCACCCCAGGAAATTTGAATTTAACCCTTAGAAATTAACCCACCATGTCTATCATGGTTGTAGTAAGCCTTTTTCAACTCTTTTATCTGGTTGCTGAAGCGGACAATAGAAAGCATCTAAAGAGTAAAACATTAAGGCTTTATTATCCATATTTAACATGGGTATTGACTATCATACGCAGATCTTAGTTCATCTTAACGACTAAGTATTATTTGATTTATTTCTTAATTCTTATAGCCTGTACGAAATCAAAATAGACAAAAACCTCAAAGACCATACTCAAATGAATTCTCATTTAAGATGGATTTCTCTATTTTGCCGCAAGCTGCAATTTAGCAGCTTGATGCTTCAATAATTGCTGAGAAGTCTTAGTCACTAAGGCCAGAAGGTTTTTACCACATTATATAGTTCTTTAGCAGTTGCTGCAGTTGAATAGGTTTGGAAACAAATTTGTGCAATATGATGCAAGTTTACAATCAAATACAGAATAGTAAGGGTCAAATTGGGACACAAAAGACAAAACTGAACAATTTTTGGGACTCACAGCCAAGATGAACACGTTACTTTGTTTTAGTCTTTATGGGGACTCATTTAAGGGTTTAGATTCTCTCCCCTACTAGAAGAGCACTAAATCTGAATAAAGTAGGTCATTTGAGGGAAAAAAAAAAAGCAATCAGTCAATGCCAGTCGATCAATAATCAGTCAACAATCAGTCCGTTGAGAGAGAGGGGTCTGGGGTGCATAGTTGCCATTTGGAGAGATTTTTTTTTTTTTTTTTGTAGAGAATATTTGTAAGGCTCTATTGAGTATTCTTCTTTCTTAAATAGTTGTATAATTCTTTAAATCATATTCTGGTTTTGTCAGCTCACAATTGCTGTATCACATGAATTAGCCCATCTATGGCTTGGCAATCTAGTAACAATGGAATGGCGGAGTCATTTATGGCTTAATGAGGGATTTGCAACATGGGTAAAATTGAGTCATCTCACATTACTGCTTCCACTTGCTGGCTATTGCAATACATTCATTTTCTTGTTTGAATCTGTATTTGATCTTAAATTTCCAGGTAAGTTATATGGCCACTGACAGGCAACAGCATGTTTCCTTAGTGGAATATATGGACTCTATTTCTTCTAAAAACAAATGATGGCCTGCGTATGGATGCATTGGAACAATTGCATCCTATTGAGGTAAGGAAGTGAATGCTTGTGTTAAAAGTTGCAAATAGGACATCATTTAAGCATGTTATATTATTGAGGTAAGGAAGTGAATGTAGTGATGAAATCAACAACCTTTTTAATTTGCAAACTACTTCCTAAAATGGCATGTTTTACTGGATTTTCAAGAACCGCAATGAACATCATCAAAGTAAATGTATTGACACAGTCAACTTAGTGTGTGCGTGTTTGTGTGTTCACATGCATATGCATCTGTTGTCAGTGTCTGGACCACTACCTAGTAGAAGGGAGGTGACAGTGCAGGGAAATATCCAATAATCCAACTCCAAATATTGAAGCACTAATTTTACCATATTATAAGCCCATCTCAATTATGAATTCAATTGAGAAAAAATTGTGAGGAAATTTCTATATAAAACATAACTTTGACGTGTAATTCAACTCTGTCCATCGCATGATATTTGGCATATTTGCAGGTCGAAGTACCCCGGGCTCGTTCAATAGGGGAATTATTTGATTCTATCAGCTACAAAAGGGATCTTCTGTCACTCGAATGTTGCAGGGTTATCTTGGTATGGCACATTTCAGGAGGGATGGTTCATGTTCTTGACTTAAAGTGGTTGGGTTATTTTTACATGGAGCACCAAATATTGATTCTGTATTTTCATAGTAAAACCTTCTATGCAATATTTTCATAATCATTTCTTGGAAAATATATACAGAACTAATGCTTGGCATTTGTTAGTTAATGTCATTTGTTTTATAAAGCTTTAATGGCTCTCTTATCCATTAAGCAGGTTTGGCACTTTATAATTGTCAAGGCTATTATGTGATTTATGTTTATTTCTTATCTTATTATATGTTAACAATGCCATTATAGTCTTCAATTATTCAATGGACTAAAAGAATATATATTGATACCACATGGGCTCAAAAATTTAGAGTGGATTGGGGTTTGACTCAGTGTGTAGGATGCTTTTGCCATGTAACACCTTCTAGGTATTTTCTTGGGCAGAGACTCTTGCTCCAGTGTCTGTTCTTCTTTTAGAATCCATATATGTGCCGTGTCACTTATATTTGTCAAATTGGAAGCTTTCTTTGATCACTTATTCCACTAATAATCGTGGTCACTAATGTGTACAATGTATAATTTCTCAATGCAGTAGACCTTAATATCACTTTTTCATGGAAAATATTCTTGGTAACAAAAATGCTACCATGAACATTTTTCTTTTTTCAACGTGTTCTGCACACAAATTTATGAAAGTGACTGAGGGGAAAGGTCTGAATTATATTCCTGTAGTAATTTGCACTTCTTGAACATGATCAAAATTTCACTGTGTAACAAGTGGATAGAAAATTAACTTTAACTAAATTACATATATAACTCTGTGACTTCTTATTTGAACCAGAAACCCTTGAGTTAGTGCATAAAAAGATATGCTGGAAAGAATACAAAGACAGATGATTTATGGGGCGTTCTTTCAGAGAACTCTGGTGAACTCAATTCAATGATGGATGCTTGGTTAAAAAAAAAAAAAAAGGGATTTCCAGTTATCTCTGTAAAATCCAAAGATAATATTTTGGAATTTGAACAGGTATTATTATTAAGTAATAAGCAAACATGCATTTCTTAAAGGTTTAGAGGTCAAGTTGTTTATCTTTATCAAGATAGTATTATCGTGCTATTCATGATAAGTTCAGAAGGCCGTGAGGTAGCATGGAGATGGTTGAAGGTATGCAGCTCCTGCTCAACATCTAATTGGTAGCATGTCTAATTGTGTATATAGTCTGGAAAATATTATGATTGGGAATTGAGAAGCAACTATTTACTTTAAATTTATAATTGTATATATGGTTGGAAAATATATGAATACCTATCTCTCCAAATTAATATCTTCATATTTATAATGTTTTGCGGCCTTCTCGGCATTATGTTCAAATTACTGTCATATATGTACTAGGGTTAGTTATATAGTGAAGTAGGCTTCTTCATAAACTTGAATATCTTTTTTTTTTTTCCGTTGTGCGGAAAATCGAGTTGGGAATCAATAGCTTGAGAGACTCATTTAAATGCACTGTTGAGAATGATAGAAATACTTATCTCCGGTCCATGGACACTAGAAAGGTAAAAGTTTTGCCTGTACTTTTAAATCACTTCCTTATCAGTAGGGGCATTTTCGAGTTCTATATTCAACAGTGGTGTATGCTCTGTAGGCTGCTTTCATTGTTGTAATGTTAAATGCTAGTACGACAAATAGGAATGGATTTGAGTCCTTACTGAAGCTCAATAGAGAAGCAGATATTGTTAAGATTTAGTAACATTGGAAATAGTATCCTGTCACTTTTTGGGTGAAAGCTACTTAAATTTAATGTCATTCTTTCATCCTTGTAAAGGTTTTCTTGCATCTTGTCCAAACCCAAATATATTGCTCGTGGTTTTAAATTTTATGTTGTTTGATGAGGTATTGGTTGTGCCAATTAAATCACGGTTTTTAACGGCCTCATCTTTCTTGCGGATCTAATTGTTATTCATATAAATATCCTTTCAGGTTCAAGATCAATATATTATTTACGTGCTTTTCTTGACAAGTTGAGAAGGCCATGAGGTAGCATGGAGATGCTTGAAGGTATGCACTTCCTGGTCAACATCTTCGTGATGAGTTTTACTTTTGACTATTACCAATATTTTGGGATTCAGAAAATAATTGGGAGTACGTCCAATTGTGTATATAGTCTGGAAAGTATTATGATTGGGAGTTAAGAGGCAACTATTTACTTTGAATGTCATCTACTGATCTTGAAGTTTCCTCTTGAATTAAAATTTGTGGAGACTAATTTATTTGGTGATAAATGCAAGACAATTGGGACTTTATCTTTGCCAAATATGGAGCAATGTTAACCCACTATTGCATTACTAAGATTCTCACTCTGGTAACTAATTCAGCCTTTTTAAATAGCAATGGTACATGTGTGTATCTTGAATCTTTATTTACCATATATGCAGTTTGCTATGATGCATTGGTTGGCTAGTTCAAAGAAATTCCATGCAATTTGAGCTTATTATGTCCAACAAATCTTTATCAATAAATGTAGTTTGGCCTCATCAAATAGTACTTTGGATACGTTAAAGTTGGAAATTTCAAGTGTTATTGGTCAGCCACCTTGTTGCTTGTTTTCCTCTCTTACCCTGATTTAATCAGCAAGGCACAAACCAAATTCACCATCAGTGTTTTGAATAAATTGTGTAGTGATAACTTTACAATGTGATTTCAATGTAGCAAGAAAAATTAAAATTATTATTTTTAAACTAGTTCACTACTCAAGGGTAATTTCCTTACTTAAGAAACTAACTTTACAAGTTCGGTTGTATTATTATTAATAAATTCAGCATAGACAACAGAATCTCCCTCAAATTTCTCAATTATGTGAAAAAAGTCAGTCATCTCTTGAAAGTGATTTTGCAATAATCACAAGTGTTGCATTTTGACATTAGTGCCCAATTGAATGATGAAATTGATTAATTATCGCCAAAACAATATTCATGTGAATATATGTACTCATTTATAGAAGATCATGCACCTGATTTACTTAATATAAAGCCATGGCAGATTATGATATGGGCTAAAGCTATGTCCATTAGTGATACTAAAAACAGATTGCTCACTCCTTGAATTTTGTCATCTGGCAGTTCTGCAGTAATGAAAAGGCCGATGAGATAGAAGCATTTTTTTGCCAGCCGTATGCATCCTTCATTTACCATGAGTTTGAAGCAAAGTACCGAGCAAATCCGACTCAAATCGAGGTGGGTTGACAACAAAAGGCGAGAGCAATCTCTATACGACCTAGTCAAACAATTAGCTCTCAAGAAATGCTAGTCTTCACTTTGCTTCCAAAACTATATTGTGAATGTAATTATGTTAAGAATAATAAACAACATACATTGCATGCTCAGCAACTTGTGTTATTTATGTAAGGAGTTACATATGAAGAAATCAAACCATGAACAGGTTGCTACCTAGCATCATTACTTCTCCGTTGTGACGTATCTCACATGCTAACTATGACCAATTCCATTACTGCTTTCTTTATTATGCCAACCTAACACAAAAATACTGCTGAAGTCCAAACAGAAATACGTGGTAAAAAAAAAAAAAATGCCAAAGGCCACGGCATGAGAATAAACAGAGTCTGACAATTGTAATATCATACATCCATGTATCTTTCTATAACAAATACACTAGTATGTAACCGAATTTGTCAACTGTAGTGGTGCTATCGTTATTTTTATATTTTATTTTAATTTATTATTTTTGTCAAAATATGTTCATGATAAAATTATATTAGTAAGATAAACAACACTTGATTTTGTGTGTGTGTGTTAATTCTTCAACATTATTTTTTTGTAAGAATTGTGGTGGTTCCTGAATTTGTTTGCATTTTTTTTAGAGAAGTAAAATTTTTTAAGAAGTGTTTTAATTATTAGATAAATGAAATTCCTTCTAGAGAAGTAAATTAAAAAAAAAAAAAAAAAAGTATTTTAGTGATATGGCAATGATTTTTACAAAATTGGCTATGCCAAATCCTGAACGTATACTAAATTAGCTATTTCACTTGTTATTATGTAAGACAATTTAAGCTTTTAAAATTTATTGAAAATTTGAGACCGGCCCTAGTAGAATAAAAACAAGTCTTTTAATTATAGGACTTCAAATTTGTGGGACAGTGCAAAATTAGATATTATTTTTTTTTTATTCAACTTTTTTTCTTTCAAGAATTGTGGCAGCACTTGGCCTAAAAATAAAAAAAATATTGTCGTATCACTTGCACATTTGCAACAACTTTCCTTCATTTTTCCCCTATTATTTTGGGAGGGTCAAAATGGTCAAATACTACTATTTGAAAAAATATGTAGTGTTTTACTATTATTTGAGAAATATTTAGTAATTTATCATTTTTTTAGAACTCGATTTTGTGAAACTCAAATTTAAAATGGAACTCAAGTTTCAAAAACTCGAGTACATAAAAGAAAAACACGATTCCCCACAGCACTCACACGGCCACACATTATTTACCTTAAATAAAAAAAAAAAAAACAAAAATCTTATCACACATTACATTAGTGTACTTTGCATGCCTTTCTAACTCTTTTTTATTGGAAAGGGAAATTATTCAAAGAGTCCTGTTAATGTATGCCCTTAAAGCATACATTAACAAATCCGTTTTTAGAAAAATTTTACCGAAAATTGAAAAAGCTGTCAAAACTTTTTCAATTCTTGATAAAAATTTTTCTAAAAATAGTATACTATTGTATGCCTTTAGGGCACTTATTAGTAAAATCCTTATTCAAATAAAGCTGACAGTGGTGCTGGACATGGAGCAGAGGGATGACATCACAAAGTTAGTCAATGTTGGTTTGCACTCTTTTGTCTAAGGTATTGGAAAGGGAAATTATTAAATAAAGCTAGCAATGGTGCTGGACATGGTATAGAGAGATAACATCACAAAGTCAGTCAATGTTGGTTTGCATGCTAATAAAACTATGTAAACATGAAATTTTAAGTTTGTGGAGCTTTATGTACAAGGAACTCAAGTTTATGAAATTAACTCGAGTACCAAGTTCCATTTTTTTTTTTATAGAACTCAAGTTCTAGAAACTTGAGTAACGTGCCAAACTCAAGTTTGTACCCGAGTTCCAAAGTGGTAAAACACTACATATTTTGTCAAATAATGGTATGTGGCCATTTTGGCCATTATAGAAGCAATTAGATTTTTAAAAAATAAATAAATAATTGCGTCTGTATTAGAATTCTTTTAAATTTGTTTTAATTTTTTTTTTCAATAAGTCTTTAATAGTGGGATAATGATAGCCACTCGACAAAATTTATCCTATATTAGTGATACCAATTAGACTTTGTTTATCATACATCTAGAATTTTGGACTTGACTTTTAACAAATAATCACTTGTAAAGAATTAAGGGAAGATTTGGGTCATTCTTACATTTTTGACCCTTTTTGAAAAACATTCCCAACAATGATATCATAGAAGTCCGTCGGACATGCCACATTCTTCATTACTTTGCATTGATCTTTCCTAACCTAATCCTCAACTTCATCTACACGTAGACAACCAATAAAATGCTATTCACTCAAATGCCTACATACAAAAATGTATAAATTTTGATCTTGATTCTTCTTTATCATAATATTTATACTAGATATAATAATAGAAACATTGTTATAAATTTTACAAAACTTTTATTGCACCATTTCATCAACATTATTTCAGATCTTTTATTTATTTATTTATTTATCAAATTTCATTTTGTTTAATATTTCATCTCCTTTAATCATGACCTTCTTAACTAGTTTGACCTTTTCATCGATCTCATCAAACTATTGTTTTCTTTTATTTGGTTCAAAAATACCCTCATTAATAAAGGGTAACTTCATTTAGAAATAAGGTCATAAATGTCAAATAAAAAATTTCATTTTGAATCAAAAAGAGAATTACAAAAATTTAGGATTTTTTTTCCCTATTCGTTTGTTGATACCCATTTTTGCGACACATTTTGTACAAGCCCGATTCAAATTAGCCCGACTTCCTTGTGAGCTCAATTTATGTATTATATTATATTTTATCCTTATAAGCAGGGCCTAAGCCCATGCGACTTATTGGGGAAATTGAGAAAGTGTGATTTGGAGGGTATGGGTTGGTTCCTTTCGGACCTTTTGCATGAGCCCAACCCATGCGTGCTACCAAGTGGGCAAGGGACATTGGTAGCACCTCAGGCTCATGGAGGAGGTCTTGTATCCAAAATTTCCACCCTAAAACAGCTTTTATGCTCTGTGTGACTGTGGCCCAAAGTTTCTGCCCAAACCATTTTTTTCCTTTAAACATAGTTTGCTCCCATTGGCCAACTCCATATGCTAGCCCTCACTTAGGTGACCCTCCCAAAAGTCTGAAATTTCTAACCAAAGGCAACCAATTAAAGAAAACCCACTTTATTTCCAAAATCATGCTAAAAGCATACCAAACTCTTCCCTAAACAAAAGCAACCTAAGCCAAAACATCAAAATAGTATCATAGGGGATAAAAGCCTCTTCCACTACTCAAAAACCAATCACTTAGAGCACCCCAAGTTCAATACAAAAGGCAGAGCACCCCAAGTTCAATACAAAAGGCCCCAATCAGATTCAAAATAGAGGAGCCACTTTCTACCTAGAGCCCTGAAACTTCAAAGCAAAAAACTCATTTAGCTATTCAACAATCTTACAATTCTGAAGTTTGGGGGTGGAAATATGGGTATAGGGGAATCTTTCCTCTCTTCCTCATGATCTCCCTCAATTTCCTCTTCTGTGTGACTGTGGGTCGAAGTTTCAGACCTGTTAAACCACGTTTTCCCTATAGAGCTGAAACTTGAGAGCAAGAACCCACTGAGCCAAGAGACATTCTCACAATTCTGAACCTTAGGGGTGGAAATATGGGTGCAGGGGAACCTTCCCTTTCTTCCTCATGACCTTTCTCATTTTCTTTTTCTGCGTGACTGTGGGTCGAAGTTTCAGACCTGTTATATTTTTATGCTTTTTCTACACTTTCATTATTAGCATTTTGATTTTCTTTTGTCAAAGCACCATTAGCCTTTTGTTCATTATACATTTGGAATTTTAGGCTTGATTCTACACAAATAAACACTTCTAAAGAACCCAAGGGGAGATTTGGGCCATTCTCGCATTTTCGGCCCTTGTCGCAAAAACATCCCCGATAACGTTCAAAAAAGAAATTATATTTACTGCTTATCTCTAAAGTTTATCCTTTTTATTTGTTTGAAAAATAAATAAATAATTTGTAAATTATATTAGGTGTAAATTATTAACTTTTACAAATAAATAAATAAATAAAAAAAATAGAAGAGCATTTGAACACATGCGCGAGCGTGTGCTCAGAGGATTATATATATATATATATATATATATTATTTTCTTGAGTATATATTTTATATAATCCAAGATATAAATTATTTTATCCAGTCATGTGTAATTATCTTTTAAATTGTATTAATCACAATCAATATCCTTCAAACAATTTTTTTTTTAGATATAATAGGATTTGAAATTTATAGTGATCGCTCCATAATAAGTGTTTTTTATTAGTACTCCAAAATACATTTGTGTGTGTGTGTAGATTAGATGTATCTAGACCTTTTATTCAATGATAAGAGACTTTATTGAAACCTCTTATTTGATGATAAAAAACCTAATCTACCAAGTTAACAAAAACCCACATTTTAAAACATTTTAAATCAATATTTTAATTAAATAAGTTAAATATTACCGATTAAAATATAATAGGAGTTTTAGAAAACATAAAAGAATACAAATTAATAAATTTTGTGGAGAAACCACTTATTACCAACAATATGTGGAGAAACCTCTTAGCCCAAGCTTTGTATCAGATTGTGGTCATCCTAACCTTAAAATTCAAAGGACAATTAATATTCAATGTGTGTAAGAAGGTGAGGGATACCTTGATCTTCAATACTTTCGTCCTTTGCCAAGTCTTCAATCAACTTAATGGAAGAAAGCTTATGGAGGAGAACATCTGCAAAGGGATCCATAGCAACAAGTTGTTTTTGAGTATCATTGCCATAACCATAGTCCTTTAGGTGGTCATGGTAGAATATTTGAAGTGGATTGAAGATACAGAAAGTTTAAATTGGTGGCAATGGGCTACATGTATTGGAATGGCAATAGTGTCTTGGCTAGTTGGTTGGATTGTCAAGAGGATACCTGTTCCACAAAAGCCATTTCTTAGCTACCTAAAAAATTAAAGAGATATGAGGACTTCCCCTAACATAGTTCGTTTGGATTGAAGAAAAGTCTGTGGTTGAACTCACTTTTACTATTTCAACATCAAGCTGAAGCCCATAGTTGGGCTCATTGTACTTTCCATTGTACTATTGTTCTATACTTTGATAGGTTATCATGTTGTTCATTCAATTATGTAACATATTCTTGGATTTAACATAGTATTAGAGTTAGGTTTTTGTCTGGTTCTTAAAAGATTGCTAACTTGTTCGTGCACCTCACCACAACACTATCTTATGTGACATATTCCAATCACTATGATGCTTTCTTTTGCCAATGTTTTTCAGCTAGAGGTGTCATTCTCCTATGGTCTTTGTTGTTGCCATCCTTAGGTCACACCAATCGCCACTACTGGTAGCAACGTTTTCACATATGCCATCTTCTAGATACCAATCTTCTATTGATGTCTCAAATGACATTGCGTGTAGCCATCCTCTAGTCATAATACACATAATCAAGTCATTGACCTACTTAATAGTAATGTGATATGTTTAAATAATTAATAAATCATGTGATTTAATACACGTAGATAGTCTTATTAATTGCCATGTAATGGATTGAAAAAATTCCTTCAAATTGTAAATGATGGAGAAAAAGTAGTAAGTAAACAATCACATTCGACAATATCAAAGTTTTTGAAAAAACATGGATGTAAAATAATTGGTCTCCAAAGTAGCGGTTCTTGCCAGATTATGATATGGGCTAAAGCTATATCCATTAGTGATTCTAAAAACAGATTGCTCACTCCTTGAATTTTGTCATCTGGCAGTTCTGCAGTAATGAAAAAGGCCGATGAGATAGAAGCATTTTTTTGCCAGCCGTATGCATCCTTCATTTACCATGAGTTTGAAGCAAAGTACCGAGCAAATCCGACTCAAAGCGAGGTGGGTTGACAACAAAAGGCAAGAGCAATCTCTACACGACCTAGTCAAACAATTAGCTCTCAAGAAATGCTAGTCTTCACTTTGCTTCCAAAACTATATTGTGAATGCAATTATGTTAAGAATAATAAACAACATACATTGCATGTTCAGCAACTTGTGTTATTTATGTGAGGAGTTACATATGAAGAAATCAACCCATGAACAGGTTGCAACCTAGCATCATTATCCTGAACTCAATTATCAATTTAGTTGAGTTAGACCAATAGATCAACTAAATAAATATATTCTCAAGTTTATTCTTCTTAATATTCATAGTATCCACTAGCACAGAACCACTCTATGTGCCATAACTAGTCTTAACTTAATTGATCAGACAGACAATGGTTTAGTATAGGCTTCATCAAAAGTGCATGGCCTAGCTATAATTGCAGTGCCTCTAAAAGTATATTATAAGCTGCACACCCAATAATAGTTAAAATTAGCTATACAAAACCATCACCTCTCCGTTGCTTTTAACAGTTACCTATCTGCTGTCAACAAAGAGCCATTCCAAAGCCTAATCTCTCTGCCTTTAGGCTCCGCTTAACGTATCTAATAAATCCTAGAAGCAACATTACTTCTCCGTTGTGACATATCTCACATGCCAATTATGACCAATTCCATTACTGCTTTCTCTATTATGCCAAACCTAACACACAAAAATACTGCTAAAGTCCAAACAGAAATACGTGTTCCTGTTCATTTTCTATGAAAAAAAAATGCCAAAGGCCCCAGCATGAGAGTAAACACAGTCTGACAATTGTAATATCATACATCCATATATCTTTCTATAACAAATACACTAGTATGTAACCGAATTTGTCAATTGCAGTGGTATAAAAAAACACTAGTATGCAATCATTGGTCTGGTACGAGTTTCTCACTCTCTCTATCTATGTTCTGTTGTCATCTTTAACTGTATTGTTTTTAGACTAAGAAGAAGACTGAGAGTAAAGTAGTTTTTTCACTTTTTTGGACATAACACACTACAATGCCTGTTTGGTCATGTTGAATTGGGCTCGTGTGTGGCTTGAATTGCCACAAGCCCAAGTCAAGTCTAAATTCACTTTGCTTTGACCGAATCCTATTTGTAATAGGAAACCTTATTTAGCCGACCTTAATATATATATATATATATATATATTATATTTCAACTGTAGCCGTGTGCTATGAGATTAGAGAGAAATTGCAATTAATCTAGTGAGCAGCCGCATGAGAGAAAATAGAGAAAAGAGAGGCAGCCAGCTTCTATTCTTATTTTTCTGTGAGAGAGTGCTAGGGTGTAATTGAGATTTGGGTTTCTTGAGAGTGTTCTTGTGCACTATTGTATTTTCCCTAATAATAGTGAAATCCTTGCAACTCCGTGGACGTAGGCGAATTGCCGAACCACGTAAATATTGTCTTGTGCGTGTGATTGTTTTCTTTGGCGTGTGTTTTCTCTATTTGTTTTGTTTCTCACAGGTTGGGATTTGGTTAAATTCCCTACAACTGGTATCAGAGCCTAGGGTTAGGTTTGAGTGGGAGCAATGGCAGAGGAAGTAGGAAAGGCGTTTGGAATAGAAAAGTTCGATGGCACAGACTTTGGATTTTGGAGGATGCAAATCGAGGATTACCTTTATGGGAGGAAGTTGCATCTACCGCTTCTAGGGGAAAAACCTGAGGCTATGAAGGCTGAGGAATGGGCTCTTCTTGACAGACAGGTATTGGGAGTTATTAGGTTAACTTTGTCTAGGTCTGTTGCACACAATGTTGTAAAGGAGAAGACCACAGCAGATCTGATGAAGGCTTTGTTTGGTATGTATGAAAAGCCGTCAGCAAATAATAAGGTGCACTTGATGAAGAAACTGTTCAATCTGAAGATGGCAGAGAATGCATTAGTAGCACAACATCTAAATGAATTTAACACTATTACAAATCAATTGTCGTCTGTAGAAATTGATTTTGATGATGAGATCCGTGCACTGATCGTTTTGGCTTCTTTGCCAAACAGTTGGGAGGCAATGAGGATGGCAGGAAGTAATTATACAGGAAAGGAAAAACTCAAGTACAATGATATACGAGATTTAATTCTGGCTGAGGAGATTCGCAGAAGAGATGCAGGTCTGGTTCTGCCCTAAACCTTGAGACAAGAGGCAGAGGTAATAACAGAAATTCAAATCGGGGCAGATCAAAATCCAGAAATTCTAATCGGAACAGAAGTAAATCTAGATCAGGCCAACAAGTACAATACTGGAATTGTGGGAAAACAGGTCACTTTAGGAACCAATGCAAAAGTCCTAAGAAGAAGAATGAAGATGATTCTGCTAATGCTGTAACAGAAGAGGTACAGGATGCATTACTTCTTGCAGTAGACAGTCCACTTGATGATTGGGTTTTGGACTCAGGAGCTTCGTTTCATACCACTCCACACCGAGAAATCATACAGAACTATGCTGCAGGTGATTTTGGTAAGGTGTATTTGGCTGATGGTTCAGCCTTGGATGTTGTGGGTATGGGAGATGTCCGGATATTGTTGCCCAATGGGTCTGTTTGGTTACCGGAGAAGGTTCGACATATTCCTGACCTAAGGAGGAATCTGATTTCTGTTGGACAACTTGACGATGAAGGGCATGCAATACTATTTGTTGGTGGTACTTGGAAGGTTACAAAGGGAGCTAGGGTATTGGCTCGTGAAAAGAAAACTGGTACTCTGTACATGACCTCAAGTCCAAGAGACACAATTGCAGTTGCTGATGCAAGTACTGATATAAGCCTATGGCACCGCAAACTTGGTCACATGAGTGAGAAAGGGATGAAGATGCTGCTGTCAAAAGGAAAACTACCAGAATTGAAGTCCATTGATTTTGACATGTGTGAAAGTTGCATCTTAGGAAAGCAGAAAAAAGTGAGCTTCTTGAAAACTGGCAGGACACCGAAGGCTGAAAAATTGGAGTTAGTACACACTGATTTGTGGGGGCCTTCTCCGGTTGCATCCCTTGGAGGTTCAAGGTACTACATCACTTTCATTAATGACTCAAACAGAAAGGTATGGGTTTATTTTCTGAAAAATAAATCTGATGTATTTGAAACTTTTAAGAAGTGGAAGGCCATGGTTAAGACAGAAATAGGTTTGAAAGTAAAATGTTTGAGGTCAGATAATGGGGGAGAGTACATAGATGGAGGGTTCAGTGAGTATTGTGCTGCACAGGGAATTAGGATGGAGAAGACCATTCCTGGGACACCACAGCAGAATGGTGTGGCTGAGCGCATGAACAAAACTCTCAATGAGCGTGCTAGAAATATGAGGTTGCATGCTGGACTACCAAAAACTTTTTGGGCTGATGCTGTTAGCACTGCAGCTTACCTGATAAACCGAGGACCTTCAGTTCCCATGGAGTTCAGACTTCCTGAGGAGGTTTGGAGCGGTAAAGAGGTAAAGTTTTCACACTTAAAAGTTTTTTATTGTGTTTCTTATGTTCATATTGATTCTGATGCTCGTAGTAAACTTGATGCAAAGTCTAAAATATGTTTTTTCATTGGCTATAGTGATGAGAAATTTGGCTATAGGTTTTGGGATGAACAAAACAGGAAAATCATCAGAAGTAGAAATGTGATACTTAATGAACAGGTTATGTATAAGGACAGGTCAACTGTAGTGTCAGATGTTACAGAGATAGATCAGAAGAAATCTGAGTTTGTCAACTTAGATGAATTGACTGAAGGTACTATCCAAAAATGGGGTGAAGAAGATAAGGAGAATGTAAATTCACAGGTAGATCTGAGTACACCTGTAGCTGAAGTCCGCAGATCTTCCAGAAACATTAGACCTCCACAGCGTTATTCACCCACTCTAAATTATCTCCTGTTGACTGATGGTGGTGAGTCAGAGTGTTATGATGAAGCCTTGCAAGAAGAGAACTCAAGCAAGTGGGAGTTAGCCATGAAAGATGAGATGGATTCCTTGTTGGGGAATCAGACATGGGAACTGACTGAATTGCAAATAGGAAAGAAGGTTTTGCACAACAAGTGGGTATACAGAATAAAGAATGAGCATGATTGTAGTAAACGTTACAAGGCCAGATTAGTTGTTAAATGGTTCCAGCAGAAGGAAGGCATTGACTACACAGAGATATTTTCTCCAGTTGTGAAGATGTCAACAATCAGACTGATACTGGGAATGGTGGCTGCAGAAAACTTACATCTTGAGCAGTTAGATGTGAAGACAACATTCCTTCATGGTGACTTGGAGGAAGACCTTTACATGATTCAACCAGAAGGGTTCATTGCTCAAGGACAAGAGAATTTAGTCTGCAAACTGAGAAAGAGCTTGTATGGCCTAAAACAAGCTCCTAGACAGTGGTACAAGAAATTTGACAGTTTTATGCATAGAATTGGGTTCAAGAGATGTGAAGCTGATCACTATTACTATGTTAAGTTTTTTGACAATTCTTACATCATATTACTGTTGTATGTGGATGATATGCTTATTGCAGGGTCTAGCATTGAGGAGATTAATAATCTGAAGAAGCAATTGTCCAAACAGTTTGTAATGAAGGATTTGGGAGCTGTAAAGCAAATGCTTGGTATGAGAATCATTAGAGACAAGGCTAATGGTACATTGAAGCTTTCGCAGTCGGTATGTGAAGAAAGTTCTTAGCAGGTTCAACATGAATGAAGCTAAACTAGTGAGCACACCCTTGGGTAGTCATTTCAAACTAAATAAAGAACAGTCACCGAAGACAGAAGAAGAAAGGGACCACATGAGGAAGGTGCCCTATGCCTCAGCTATTGGCAGCTTAATGTATGCTATGGTGTGTACAAGGCCAGACATTGCATATGCAGTGGGAGTTGTGAGCAGATTCATGAGTAGGCCTGGAAAGCAGCATTGGGAGGCAGTCAAGTGGATTCTGAGATATCTAAAAGGTTCATCAGATACATGTCTTTGCTTTACAGGTGCAAGTTTGAAACTGCAGGGTTTTGTAGATGCTGATTTTGCTGGTGATATTGATAGTAGAAAGAGTACTACTGGGTTTATTTTTACTCTGGGTGGTACAGCTATATCATGGGTTTCAAATCTGCAAAAGATTGTCACTTTGTCTACTACAGAAGCTGAGTATGTTGCAGCAACTGAAGCTAGAAAGGAGATGATTTGGTTACATGGTTTCTTAGATGAATTGGGTAAGAAGCAGGAGATGGGCATTCTACACAGTGATAGTCAGAGTGCAATCTTTCTTGCCAAAAATTCGGCTTTTCATTCAAAGTCGAAGCACATACAGACAAAATACCACTTTATCCGTTACCTTGTTGAAGATAAGCTGGTAATGCTTGAGAAGATTTGTGGATCTAAGAACCCGGCAGACATGTTGACTAAGGGTGTCACTATTGAGAAGTTGAAGTTGTGCGCAGCTTCAATTGGTCTTCTAGCTTGAGGACAGGAGGATGAGTTGCAGGGATGAGGGATTGTGTTATGGAGGATTGTGGTTGATGTTTGCAGCTTGTGAGCCCTTAAGGGCTAAGGTGGAGCTAATGGAGGAGTTTGCTAGTATAGCTTGATCAATTCAAGCCAAGGTGGAGATTTGTTGAATTGGTCCCGTGTGTGGCTTGAATTGCCACAAGCCCAAGCCAAGTCTAAATTCACTTTGCTTTGACCGAATCCTATTTGTAATGGGAAACCTTATTCAGCCGACCTTAATATATATATATATATATATATATATTATATTTCAATTGTAGCCGTGTGCTATGAGATTAGAGAGAAATTCCAATTAACCTAATGAGCAGCCGCATGAGAGAAAATAGAGAAAAGAGAGGCAGCCAGCTTCTATTCTTATTTTTCTGTGAGAGAGTGCTAGGGTGTAATTGGGATTTGGGTTTCTTGAGAGTGTTCTTGTGCACTATTGTATTTTCCCTAATAATAGTGAAATCCCTGCAACTCTGTGGACGTAGGCAAATTGCCGAACCACGTAAATATTGTCTTGTGCGTGTGATTGTTTTCTTTGGCGTGTGTTTTCTCTATTTGTTTTGTTTCTCACAGGTTGGGATTTTGGTTAAATTCCCTACAGGTCATCCTACTCAAACTCAAATTTTCACATTTCAAACAACATTACACACATTTTCACACACTTTTTCACCCACACGTATTTCAAAAAATTCTAAAAAGTTCTAAACAACAATTCTCAAACTTACTCACCAAACAAAAATATTTGTACTTTTAAGTTTGAAAAGGCAAGACACCACCACCAATGACACTTCATTGCACAACACAACAACACTTAATGGTTTCCAGACAAGCAACAATCTAATTCAAACCAAAAATTAAATAATGAAAAACCTAAAGCAACCACAAATTGTTTCGTACTTCAGCCTAGTTAACACTTATATTAAATTTATTATAATATGATAAAAGTAATTTTTTAAATTATTTGTTTAATTTTTTTTTGAGAAAAATTATTTGTTTAATAAATAGTAGTGGCTTGGATAATTAAATTAAATTATTGTTTTTAGACTTGTAAGCTTCGTAACAAGACGGACAACGAGTTTTTGAGTAAGTGATTTCTAAAGAATTTAGTTCAAAATCAATTATAAATGATTTTAATACCATGAAAGATGACACATCTTTATTAAGTTATGGTTAATTTGTCAAATAAAGAATGTTTTCAATCATTATTTTTGTTAATACTTAAGAATTTTATTGTGTTTACCTTACCCTCTTGAATAAATTTCTGGCTCCGCCACTGTCTCACATGCTAACTATGACCAATTCC
The DNA here is from genome assembly GCF_932294415.1 of Quercus robur. Taxonomy (NCBI): domain Eukaryota; kingdom Viridiplantae; phylum Streptophyta; class Magnoliopsida; order Fagales; family Fagaceae; genus Quercus; species Quercus robur. Next base: position 6,514,344 of record NC_065538.1, read on the forward strand.
ATTACTGCTTTCTCTATTATGCCAAACCTAACACACAAAAATACTGCTAAAGTCCAAACAGAAATACGTGTTCCTGTTAATTTTCTATAAAAAATAAAAAAAATAAAAAAATAAATGCCAAAGGCCACAGCATGAGAGTAAACAGAGTCTGACAATTGTAATATCATACATCCATGTATCTTTCTATAACAAATACACTAGTATGTAACCGAATTTGTCAATTGTAGTGGTATATGAAAAAAAATTATATTTTATTTTAATTTATTATTTTTGTCAAATCCTGTAAAACTACTCCTTAAGTCATAGGATTAGCTAAAATTCATGATAAAATTATATTAGTAAGATATAACAACACTTGATTTTTTTTTTTTTTTTTTTTTGCATGTGTTAATTCTTCAACATTATTTTTTTGTAAGAATTTTGGTGGTGCCTGAACTTGTTTGCATTTTTTTTAGAGAAGTAAAATTTTTGAAGAAGTCTTTTAATTATTAGAAAATGAAATTCCTTCTAGAGAAGTAAATTAAAAAAAAAAGGTATTTTAGTGATATGGCAATGATTTTTACAAAATTGACTATGCCAAATCCTGAACGTATACTAAATTAGCTATGTCACTTGTTATTATGTGAGACAATAAGCTTTTAAAATTTATTAAAATTTTTTTTTGAGAATCAAATTTATTAAAATTTTGAAACCGGCCCTAGTAGAATAAAAACAAGTCTTTTAATTATAGGACTTCAAATTTGTGGGACGGTGCAAAATTAGATATTATATTATTTTTTTATTCAACTTTTTTCTTTCAAGAATTGTGGCAGCACTTGGACTAAAAAAAATAAAAATAAAAATAAAACTATTTGTAACAACTTTGTTCATTTTTACCCTATTATTCTGGGAGGGCCAAAATGGCCAAATACCACTATTTGGAAAAATATGTAGTGTTTTACTATTGTTTGATAAATATTTAGCAATCTACTACTTTTTTAGATCTCGATTTTGTGAAATTCTAGTTTAAAATGGAACTCGAGTTTCAAAAACTCGAGTACCATGTAAGAAAAACATGAATTCCCACAGCACTCACACGACTACACATTATTTACCTTCAAAAAAAAAAAAAAAGGAACTCGAGTTTATGAAACTCGAGTTCTAGGTGCCATTTTTTATAGAAATCGAGTTCCAGAAACTCAAGTAACGTGCCAAACTCAAGTTTGTAAACTCAAGTTCCGAAAGAGTGGTAGATTGTAAAATATTTCTCAAATAGTGGTAAAACACTATATATTTTGCCAAATAGTGATATGTGGCCATTTTGGCCATTCTAGGAGCACTTGGATTTAAAAATAAAAAATAAAAAATTGCATCTACAATTTAAACTTCATTTAATTTTTTTTTTTGATTTTTTTTTTCAATAAGTCTTTAATAGTAGGATAATGATATCCACAAAGGTAGTTATACCATTCACCAAAATTTATGCTATATTAGTGAAACCAATTAGACTTTGTTCACCATACATCTAGAATTTTGGACTTGACTTTTAACAAATAATCACTTATAAAGACTTAAGGGGAGATTTGGGCCTTTCCTACATTTTTGGTCCTTGTTGCAGAACGTTCCCAAAATTATTACTAGAAGGTAAAGGTGGGCCTCGAAGAATCGAAGAATTGCAGATAGATGTACAAAAAGAAATTAATTGTGTAAACCGAAAACTCAACATTGCTCTTACAAGAATTACAAACCCTTATGGACACCCTAATATTCTCGCCGAATTTATAGCCGGACAATTAAAGAATAGGGTTTCATTTCGAAAAGCAATGAAAAAGGCTATTGAATTAACTGAACAAGCAGGTACAAAAGGAATTCAAGTACAAATTGCAGGACGTATCGACGGAAAAGAGATTGCGCGTGTCGAATGGATCAGAGAGGGCAGAGTTCCTCTACAAACCATTCGAGCTAAAATTGATTATTGTTCCTATGCAGTTGGAACTATCTATGGGGTATTAGGCATCAAAATTTGGATATTTGTAGACGAGGAAGCCTAAGCCTTTACTTGAGTACCATGTAAGAAAAACATGATTCCCCACAGCACTCACACGGCTACACATTATTTACCTTCAAAAAAAAAAAAAAAAAGAAGTGTTTTACTATTGTTTGATAAATATTTAGCAATCTACTATTTTTTTAGATCTCGATTTTGTGAAATTCTAGTTTAAAATGGAACTCGAGTTTCAAAAACTCGAGTACCATGTAAGAAAAACATGAATTCCCACAGCACTCACACGACTACACATTATTTACCTTCAAAAAAAAAAAAGAAAGGAACTCGAGTTTATGAAACTCGAGTTCTAGGTGCCATTTTTTATAGAAATCGAGTTCCAGAAACTCAAGTAACGTGCCAAACTCAAGTTTGTAAACTCGAGTTCCGAAAGAGTGGTAGATTGTAAAATATTTCTCAAATAGTGGTAAAACACTATATATTTTGCCAAATAGTGATATGTGGCCATTTTGGCCATTCTAGGAGCACTTGGATTTAAAAATAAAAAATAAAAAATTGCATCTACAATTTAAACTTCATTTAATTTTTTTTTTTTTTGATTTTTTTTTTCAATAAGTCTTTAATAGTAGGATAATGATATCCACAAAGGTAGTTATACCATTCGACAAAATTTATGCTATATTAGTGAAACCAATTAGACTTTGTTCATCATACATCTAGAATTTTGGACTTGACTTTTAACAAATAATCACTTATAAAGACTTAAGGGGAGATTTGGGCCTTTCCTACATTTTTGGTCCTTGTTGCAGAACGTTCCCAAAATTATTACTAGAAGGTAAAGGTGGGCCTCGAAGAATCGAAGAATTGCAGATAGATGTACAAAAAGAAATTAATTGTGTAAACCGAAAACTCAACATTGCTCTTACAAGAATTACAAACCCTTATGGACACCCTAATATTCTCGCCGAATTTATAGCCGGACAATTAAAGAATAGGGTTTCATTTCGAAAAGCAATGAAAAAGGCTATTGAATTAACTGAACAAGCAGGTACAAAAGGAATTCAAGTACCAATTGCAGGACGTATCGACGGAAAAGAGATTGCGCGTGTCGAATGGATCAGAGAGGGCAGAGTTCCTCTACAAACCATTCGAGCTAAAATTGATTATTGTTCCTATGCAGTTGGAACTATCTATGGGGTATTAGGCATCAAAATTTGGATATTTGTAGACGAGGAAGCCTAAGCCTTTACTTGAGTACCATGTAAGAAAAACATGATTCCCCACAGCACTCACACGGCTACACATTATTTACCTTCAAAAAAAAAAAAAAAAAAGAAGTGTTTTACTATTGTTTGATAAATATTTAGCAATCTACTATTTTTTTAGTTCTCGATTTTGTGAAATTCTAGTTTAAAATGGAACTCGAGTTTCAAAAACTCGAGTACCATGTAAGAAAAACATGAATTCCCACAGCACTCACACGACTACACATTATTTACCTTCAAAAAAAAAAAAAAAGGAACTCGAGTCTATGAAACTCGAGTTCTAGGTGCCATTTTTTTATAGAAATCGAGTTCCAGAAACTCAAGTAACGTGCCAAACTCAAGTTTGTAAACTCGAGTTCCGAAAGAGTGGTAGATTGTAAAATATTTCTCAAATAGTGGTAAACACTATATATTTTGCCAAATAGTGATATGTGGCCATTTTGGCCATTCTAGGAGCACTTGGATTTAAAAATAAAAAATAAAAAATTGCATCTACAATTTAAACTTCATTTAATTTTTTTTTTTTTTGATTTTTTTTTTCAATAAGTCTTTAATAGTAGGATAATGATATCCACAAAGGTAGTTATACCATTCGACAAAATTTATGCTATATTAGTGAAACCAATTAGACTTTGTTCATCATACATCTAGAATTTTGGACTTGACTTTTAACAAATAATCACTTATAAAGACTTAAGGGGAGATTTGGGCCTTTCCTACATTTTTGGTCCTTGTTGCAGAACGTTCCCAAAATTATTACTAGAAGGTAAAGGTGGGCCTCGAAGAATCGAAGAATTGCAGATAGATGTACAAAAAGAAATTAATTGTGTAAACCGAAAACTCAACATTGCTCTTACAAGAATTACAAACCCTTATGGACACCCTAATATTCTCGCCGAATTTATAGCCGGACAATTAAAGAATAGGGTTTCATTTCGAAAAGCAATGAAAAAGGCTATTGAATTAACTGAACAAGCAGGTACAAAAGGAATTCAAGTACAAATTGCAGGACGTATCGACGGAAAAGAGATTGCGCGTGTCGAATGGATCAGAGAGGGCAGAGTTCCTCTACAAACCATTCGAGCTAAAATTGATTATTGTTCCTATGCAGTTGGAACTATCTATGGGGTATTAGGCATCAAAATTTGGATATTTGTAGACGAGGAAGCCTAAGCCTTTACTTGAGTACCATGTAAGAAAAACATGATTCCCCACAGCACTCACACGGCTACACATTATTTACCTTCAAAAAAAAAAAAAAAAAGAAGTGTTTTACTATTGTTTGATAAATATTTAGCAATCTACTATTTTTTTAGATCTCGATTTTGTGAAATTCTAGTTTAAAATGGAACTCGAGTTTCAAAAACTCGAGTACCATGTAAGAAAAACAAGAATTCCCACAGCACTCACACGACTACACATTATTTACCTTCAAAAAAAAAAAAAAAGGAACTCGAGTTTATGAAACTCGAGTTCTAGGTGCCATTTTTTATAGAAATCGAGTTCCAGAAACTCAAGTAACGTGCCAAACTCAAGTTTGTAAACTCGAGTTCCGAAAGTGTGGTAGATTGTAAAATATTTCTCAAATAGTGGTAAAACACTATATATTTTGCCAAATAGTGATATGTGGCCATTTTGGCCATTCTAGGAGCACTTGGATTTAAAAATAAAAAATAAAAAATTGCATCTACAATTTAAACTTCATTTAATTTTTTTTTTTTGATGTTTTTTTTTCAATAAGTCTTTAATAGTAGGATAATGATATCCACAAAGGTAGTTATACCATTCGACAAAATTTATGCTATATTAGTGAAACCAATTAGACTTTGTTCATCATACATCTAGAATTTTGGACTTGACTTTTAACAAATAATCACTTATAAAGACTTAAGGGGAGATTTGGGCCTTTCCTACATTTTTGGTCCTTGTTGCAGAACGTTCCCAAAATTATTACTAGAAGGTAAAGGTGGGCCTCGAAGAATCGAAGAATTGCAGATAGATGTACAAAAAGAAATTAATTGTGTAAACCGAAAACTCAACATTGCTCTTACAAGAATTACAAACCCTTATGGACACCCTAATATTCTCGCCGAATTTATAGCCGGACAATTAAAGAATAGGGTTTCATTTCGAAAAGCAATGAAAAAGGCTATTGAATTAACTGAACAAGCAGGTACAAAAGGAATTCAAGTACAAATTGCAGGACGTATCGACGGAAAAGAGATTGCGCGTGTCGAATGGATCAGAGAGGGCAGAGTTCCTCTACAAACCATTCGAGCTAAAATTGATTATTGTTCCTATGCAGTTGGAACTATCTATGGGGTATTAGGCATCAAAATTTGGATATTTGTAGACGAGGAAGCCTAAGCCTTTACTTGAGTACCATGTAAGAAAAACATGATTCCCCACAGCACTCACACGGCTACACATTATTTACCTTCAAAAAAAAAAAAAAAAAAGAAGTGTTTTACTATTGTTTGATAAATATTTAGCAATCTACTATTTTTTTAGTTCTCGATTTTGTGAAATTCTAGTTTAAAATGGAACTCGAGTTTCAAAAACTCGAGTACCATGTAAGAAAAACATGAATTCCCACAGCACTCACACGACTACACATTATTTACCTTCAAAAAAAAAAAAAAAGGAACTCGAGTCTATGAAACTCGAGTTCTAGGTGCCATTTTTTATAGAAATCGAGTTCCAGAAACTCAAGTAACGTGCCAAACTCAAGTTTGTAAACTCGAGTTCCGAAAGAGTGGTAGATTGTAAAATATTTCTCAAATAGTGGTAAACACTATATATTTTGCCAAATAGTGATATGTGGCCATTTTGGCCATTCTAGGAGCACTTGGATTTAAAAATAAAAAATAAAAAATTGCATCTACAATTTAAACTTCATTTAATTTTTTTTTTTTTGATTTTTTTTTCAATAAGTCTTTAATAGTAGGATAATGATATCCACAAAGGTAGTTATACCATTCGACAAAATTTATGCTATATTAGTGAAACCAATTAGACTTTGTTCATCATACATCTAGAATTTTGGACTTGACTTTTAACAAATAATCACTTATAAAGACTTAAGGGGAGATTTGGGCCTTTCCTACATTTTTGGTCCTTGTTGCAGAACGTTCCCAAAATTATTACTAGAAGGTAAAGGTGGGCCTCGAAGAATCGAAGAATTGCAGATAGATGTACAAAAAGAAATTAATTGTGTAAACCGAAAACTCAACATTGCTCTTACAAGAATTACAAACCCTTATGGACACCCTAATATTCTCGCCGAATTTATAGCCGGACAATTAAAGAATAGGGTTTCATTTCGAAAAGCAATGAAAAAGGCTATTGAATTAACTGAACAAGCAGGTACAAAAGGAATTCAAGTACAAATTGCAGGACGTATCGACGGAAAAGAGATTGCGCGTGTCGAATGGATCAGAGAGGGCAGAGTTCCTCTACAAACCATTCGAGCTAAAATTGATTATTGTTCCTATGCAGTTGGAACTATCTATGGGGTATTAGGCATCAAAATTTGGATATTTGTAGACGAGGAAGCCTAAGCCTTTACTTGAGTACCATGTAAGAAAAACATGATTCCCCACAGCACTCACACGGCTACACATTATTTACCTTCAAAAAAAAAAAAAAAAAAAGAAGTGTTTTACTATTGTTTGATAAATATTTAGCAATCTACTATTTTTTTAGATCTCGATTTTGTGAAATTCTAGTTTAAAATGGAACTCGAGTTTCAAAAACTCGAGTACCATGTAAGAAAAACATGAATTCCCACAGCACTCACACGACTACAAATTATTTACCTTCAAAAAAAAAAAAAAAGGAACTCGAGTTTATGAAACTCGAGTTCTAGGTGCCATTTTTTATAGAAATCGAGTTCCAGAAACTCAAGTAACGTGCCAAACTCAAGTTTGTAAACTCGAGTTCCGAAAGAGTGGTAGATTGTAAAATATTTCTCAAATAGTGGTAAACACTATATATTTTGCCAAATAGTGATATGTGGCCATTTTGGCCATTCTAGGAGCACTTGGATTTAAAAATAAAAAATAAAAAATTGCATCTACAATTTAAACTTCATTTAATTTTTTTTTTTGATTTTTTTTTTCAATAAGTCTTTAATAGTAGGATAATGATATCCACAAAGGTAGTTATACCATTCGACAAAATTTATGCTATATTAGTGAAACCAATTAGACTTTGTTCATCATACATCTAGAATTTTGGACTTGACTTTTAACAAATAATCACTTATAAAGACTTAAGGGGAGATTTGGGCCTTTCCTACATTTTTGGTCCTTGTTGCAGAACGTTCCCAAAATTATTACTAGAAGGTAAAGGTGGGCCTCGAAGAATCGAAGAATTGCAGATAGATGTACAAAAAGAAATTAATTGTGTAAACCGAAAACTCAACATTGCTCTTACAAGAATTACAAACCCTTATGGACACCCTAATATTCTCGCCGAATTTATAGCCGGACAATTAAAGAATAGGGTTTCATTTCGAAAAGCAATGAAAAAGGCTATTGAATTAACTGAACAAGCAGGTACAAAAGGAATTCAAGTACAAATTGCAGGACGTATCGACGGAAAAGAGATTGCGCGTGTCGAATGGATCAGAGAGGGCAGAGTTCCTCTACAAACCATTCGAGCTAAAATTGATTATTGTTCCTATGCAGTTGGAACTATCTATGGGGTATTAGGCATCAAAATTTGGATATTTGTAGACGAGGAAGCCTAAGCCTTTACTTGAGTACCATGTAAGAAAAACATGATTCCCCACAGCACTCACACGGCTACACATTATTTACCTTCAAAAAAAAAAAAAAAAGAAGTGTTTTACTATTGTTTGATAAATATTTAGCAATCTACTATTTTTTTAGATCTCGATTTTGTGAAATTCTAGTTTAAAATGGAACTCGAGTTTCAAAAACTCGAGTACCATGTAAGAAAAACTTGAATTCCCACAGCACTCACACGACTACCCATTATTTACCTTCAAAAAAAAAAAAAAAAGGAACTCGAGTTTATGAAACTCGAGTTCTAGGTGCCATTTTTTATAGAAATCGAGTTCCAGAAACTCAAGTAACGTGCCAAACTCAAGTTTGTAAACTCGAGTTCCGAAAGAGTGGTAGATTGTAAAATATTTCTCAAATAGTGGTAAAACACTATATATTTTGCCAAATAGTGATATGTGGCCATTTTGGCCATTCTAGGAGCACTTGGATTTAAAAATAAAAAATAAAAAATTGCATCTACAATTTAAACTTCATTTAATTTTTTTTTTTTGATTTTTTTTTTCAATAAGTCTTTAATAGTAGGATAATGATATCCACAAAGGTAGTTATACCATTCGACAAAATTTATGCTATATTAGTGAAACCAATTAGACTTTGTTCATCATACATCTAGAATTTTGGACTTGACTTTTAACAAATAATCACTTATAAAGACTTAAGGGGAGATTTGGGCCTTTCCTACATTTTTGGTCCTTGTTGCAGAACGTTCCCAACAATGATATCATAGAAGTTCGTTGGACATGCCACATTCTTCATTCCTGTGCACTGATCTTTCCTAAACTAATCCTCAACTTCATCCACATGTAGACAACCAACAAAATGCTATTCACTCAAATTCCTACGTACAAAAATGTATAAATTTTGATCTTGAATCGTCTTTATCATATTATTTATACTAGCTAAATATAATAATAGAATCTTCTAAAAAAAAGATATAATAATAGAAGCATTGTTATAAATTTTACAAAACTTTTATTGCACCATGTCATCAACATTATTTCAGATCTTTTATTTATTTATTTATCAAATTTCATTTTGTTTAATTTTTCATCTCCTTCAATCATTACCTTCATAACTAGTTTGACCTTTTCATCGATCTCATCAAACTATCGTTTTCTTAAATTTCATTTTTATGCATTTTCAATTTTTTTTCTTTATATATATATATATATATATATATTTTAGTTTCAAATTATATCTTTCAATTAATAGGAACTATTGTATGAGTTTGGACATTGCTCTTTTATAAAGGAAGCTTACCTTTTGTTTTTAACACATTCTTAAGAATCTTAACCCTAGCATTTGTGGAAAATAGTCCAAATAGTAGAATAAAGGAAACTTAATTGCTTCTTCTTTTCTTTCTTTTTTTTTTTTTTTGGAGAGAGAATAAAGGAAACTTACTTAAGAGTAATTATTATTATTATTATTTTTCTCCTTCTTCTATCGAGAACATTTCTTAAGAGTTAAGGCTTCTCCAAGTCCAAGTAACATAAAAATAGACAAATAATTAAGGACAATGGAATAACTAATCATAAAGGGTTAGCTGCACTAACAAGACCTTAAAGATAAGGTTAATGGGTTGAACCTTGAACGTGTTTGGACTTTGGACTTTTGTCTGTTTGCCTGTTTCATATCAATTTCTGAGTTGCCCACAGAGATAGAGAGTTCACATATCAATTTTGAATTATGAGAATTTTGGTGGGGTTTCAAATTGTTATATTGTCTTCTCATTGACAACATTGTCAATTCCTTTGATTTCTTAGATATCATCCTTCTAGTGTTAAGACTTAGCTATCATCCTTTTTTGTCCAAATACACATTTGGTAACAGTATTTAAGTATTGTTGTTCAGTTTTCAATATTGTGAAAATATGTGTTTGAGTGTTATAAAAATATATGTTAGAAGTGTTATTGTTATTTAAATATTGAAAATTGTTGTTCCAAAAAAAAAAAAAAAAAAAAAGCATGTTTAGTAGTATCTGGGATGGAACCAAGATTTAAACCTAGGAGGCAAGCATAACTAGAAATTTTTTTTGCCAGTATTGATTTTAGCTGACCAAAAAATGCATACATATCATAATATCATATTTGTGGATGTATTCTAGTATTAATTTTTAGGAATTTATCCTATGAAACTATTCAAATTATTTCTTGACTTGCAAAGTCAAGAATCTTTAACCTGTATAAAAATTAATATATTTTTTTATTTTTCTTTCCGATATTTATTTCTTTAGTTTAAAATTTTAAATTAAAAAAAAAAACCCACAAGCCACAACAATATTATTAGGCAAAATTAAATACCAACAATTTGGTCCCTATTATTTTTAAATTGCAGTCAAATTGGTCCTTACCATAAACTCATTAACAGAAAATGCTTATGTGGCTAATGTAACAAATTGCACAATTGGCATATTTAAATCTTATATGGCTTATAAAATAATATTTAAAAAGCTACTTAGCATTTTAGCAAATAAAAGAAGCCACATAAAAGAAGAATCAAATTGATGATTTTCTAACATAAAAAATAAATTAATAAATAAAAACTCATTTTCCTGTTACTAGAAACCAAACCCAACCTAGAATGGTAGAATCTTAGAGCCTGTTTGGATTCAATATTTTGATAACTCAATTCTCAGTTTCCATAACTCATAACTCAAAAATGGTGGGACCCATAACAAAAAGGTTGTTTGGCCAAACGATAACTCTGTTTCCATAACTTTGTTTCCATCGCTCAATTCTCTGATTTTTGAGTTATGAGTTATGGAAACTGAAAACAACCAAAAGTTATTTTCAGTTTCCATAACTCATTACTTAATGACAATATTGTAATTAAATACACATAGGGGACCCACAGCCGCAACTTTTGACCACCTTTTGACTTTTTTTTTTTTTTTTTCACTTGTTCGGTCTTCAGTTCTGGTTTTTTTTTTTTTTTTTTTAATTTTTTTTTATTTTAGCTTCGGAGAGTTTGGGTACTGAAAAAAAAAAAAAGAAAAGAAAAAAAGAGAAAAAGCTGCACCGGTTAACAGGTATGGGGCCCACAAATAGTGTGAAAAATATTGAGTGATGGAAATTGGATGATGATGCCAAACGAGTGTGAAAAATTGAGTGATGAGTGATGAGTTATGAGTGATGATTGATGGAAATTGAGTGATGAAAAAACCTTGGCCAAACAGGCTCTTATATTTAATCCCCTTCCTATATCACCAAAATCACAAAAGACAGAACAAAACACAAATGACTATACCCATTACCGAAACAAAAATCAAAATTTCTATAAAAAAAGAATTCACTAACCCATTACCAAAAACACAAAACCCATTACCAAAAACACAAATAAAAAATTTCTATAAAATAAGATCTTGCCCCATGTATGGCAATGAGGACTACCTTGCTGTCTGACGTGGAGAGGATCTGCTTGCTGGAGAACTACCAGGAATCTCACTGGGTCTTTCACATATCTTCAATTCAAAAGAAAATAAGATTTTGTTTTTAATTAATTCTTTTCATTTTAGTGCAGGATTGTGTGGGTATTGCACGTAAAAGTATTATTGAGATTTTAACTCATTTCATTTTTTAATGCGATGTTGGCATGCCTATTTCTCTTTGTTTGTGTGTAGAGATGGCAATGGGGCGGGGTGGGGCCAAAGGATGGGATCTTCGTCCCCGCCCCGCATGGTTTTGTCTTGCCCCATCCCCGCCTTGCCCTGCATGACGGGGAAAACTTTCCCGCCCCATCCCCACCCCTTGGGGTCCCGCGAAGCCCCGCCCCACCCCGTAAAACTTTACTTTTTGTTAATTTGCCCTACAATTAGTACAATTTTTTTTAATGAAACCTATTTCATTAATCAAATCAAATCAATTTTTAGAAAAAATTGAATAATATATCCAAGTATTTAACAAGACAATCACCACAAAAAAAAAAAAAAACTCATAGTATAACACAACAAAATAAACACAGAGAACCACATTAGATAGAATAAAATAAGCTAATATTGATATGTTATTTAAATAGTAGGGTTTTAGGATATAAAAAATTTACAATTATAATCCTTAGCAACTCGAGCAGGGGGGGCGGGGCGGGGCGGGATGGGTCTAAAAAGTCTAAACCCATCCCCACCCCACCCTGCTCCGTGGTGCGAGGCTAAAATCTTGCCCCATCCCCACCCTATCACCTTTGCAGGACGGGGAAAACCTGCATAGAGTGAAGTGGGGGAGGGCTAGGGCAAAATTGCCATCCTTATTTGTGTGCATTTGGATAGCAAGAAACTTACAGGAAATTTTGAGTTTTTCTTTTTTATTTATTTTATTTTTTCAACCAGATTTTTGAGTTTTTTGTGCTTTTTTTTTTTTTTTGACTTAGCTTTTTTTATTTATTAAAATGCAGAGGTGGCTTTTTAAATATCATTTTATTAGCCACGTAAGCTTCAAGTACGCCAACTGTGCAATCAGTTAGCCACGTTAGTATTTTCCGTTAGTGAGTTAACAATAAGGACCATATTGATTGATTGCAAGTTGAAAATAACAGTGATCAAATTAATTACTACCAAAATGTAGGAACCAAATTAATAGTGATCCCAAAATATAGGGACTAAAATGGTTTTTTGCCATATTAATAAAATTAATGGATGTAAGGTAGAATACTACTACATTCATTTTAAGATAACTTTATGAATATAAGGTAGTATACTCTATGTGATCAAACCAACCAAAAAAAAAAGCAATTAAGTGCACGTGGCTTTATGTTGAACACAAGAACCACAATGAGTTGTAGCCATCTTTGTCACAATCTCCAAGGTGCCTTTATCAATCATCATTTTGCAAAATAGAGAGGAGGCATAAGGCATGCATTGAAGTCTGAGTGTTGGGAATTTAGGAAAAAAAAAAAAAAAATAGAACAAGAAGAAGAGATGCAGCCGGCCAGAGAAGAAGATGATAGTGGTGGTGTTGTACTAAAGGATTGTTTTGCTAAGGATTTGTCATTTGTACTTATCTTGTTTGGTCTTTTTTTTTTTCTAAACTGGATTTGTGATTGTCTAAAGGTTTTTCTAATTATCCAGGTTTATGAATTGTTTTGTTGGTTTGTCTAATGGAATTTCTTGATATTTTTGGGCAACGAAGCAAAGGGATGGTTTGATTAAAACAATTTGGGAAATTTCATGGGTCAATTTGTAAAAATATTTGGGGAGGGGTGCAAGTATATAAAATTTAGGGTCAAAAGTTAGAATTTTTGTGTAGCCTATGCATACTACTAGTTAAAATATTTGTGGCTCTTGAACACGTGTTCGAATCCAAACGTGTCCAGTTGAAACTTCCACTGGATACAAGCCCTTCCCTTTCTTTTTCTCTCTCTAGATTTGATGACACCCACAGATTTGTTCTTCTTCTTTCTTTTCTTTTCCTTTTTCTCTTGCACGCGTACACTGCCATTGACTTCTTCTTCTCTTTATTTATTTATTTATTTTTTCTCTTTCTCTCTTGCACGCTACTTTCTTCTTCTTCTTCTTCTTCTTCTTCTTCTTTTTTTAATATCCTAGTTGATGGGTTTTTGTTTTTGGGTCTTCTCTTTTTTTTTTTCTTTTTTTTTGGGGGGGGGGGGGGGGTTTAGATGACTAGTTTTCTTATTCTAGTTGATGGGTTTTTGTTTTTGGGTCTTCTCTTTTTTCTTTTTTTTCTTTTTTTTTGGGGGGGGTTTAGATGACTAGTTTTCTCCTTGTAATTTTTTTCCTTTGCTTCTTTTTTGACTGGAGAACGGGCTTGCTTCTTTCTTTTCTTTTGCTTCATTATTCTTTGATTCATTAATACAATTTTTGTCTAAATTAAAAAAAAAATAGTAATTTGGCTTTGATTCAGTTGGATTTGCATTGATTCAGTGACTTGTTCAAGCTAGGACTTGCAGAGGAGAGAGATGAGACGAAGAGGAAAGAAAGAGAATAAACAAATAATTAAATTTTACTGTTTATGCCAGAAAAGTTACACTTTTTCTAGAAAAAATTTTGCACAGATCAAACACACAATTATGTTTTTCTATTTTTTTTAAAAAAATGTCATTAGAAATATAGTACCAAACATATTTTTTACCGTATGAATACTTTAAGAAGAAATTCACACAGAATAGATTAAGGAGAAATTCATTCTGGTTGAATTTAACCACTTTCTAGTTGGTAGAGTTACATGCTCCCATGTACTAATCCAAGTCAAATGGCCAAAAAAGGCTACACATAATGGCTTTCTCAAAACTTACTTCTAAAAATATATTTGACTTTTCTTCTTAAAAAATCAAAGGGGAAACTCTACTCTTAAAATTGACTATATATATATATATTCTATTTTTGGTTGAGACTTTATGTTCGTTGATCCTTGGACCAATGAAATAATGCAAAATGGAATGCTTGCTTGCTAGCAATATGGCTGACCAACATTGTAATACAGGAAGAAAAAGTTTAATTGGATTATTAGATAATTAATTGAACTTGCTTTGGTTAATGTACTCTCTGAAGTTGAACAAATTGGATCTCATGTGAAGAGAAAAAATGCTCTTAATTTGCTACTTGCATTTTGTTGAAAGTCTTGTAACTCAATTGGCACCTCGTAGCTTTTCTAACAAAGATGTCAAAGGTTCAAATCTCTCTCCCCAACTATTGAATTACCCAAACAAAAAAAAAAAATTGCTATTTGCATTTTCGACAGATGGCCTCTTAGCAATAGCATCTCTTTCAATTATTTTATGTTTAACCAGCTACTATAGTGTATTACAAGTATTTGTTGTACTTTAGCAATATGAGACAAAACTAATAAAGAAGACACTATTTTATTCAGAAAAGAAAAAAGAAAAAGACAGTAACATAAATCTGGGGAATCGTAAGAGCTTGTGATAAAAATGGGAAAGGTGTGATTTAAAAGACTTGCTTTCCACAAGAAGTGGAGAATCAAACAGCCAGGAATGTAAAGATTGTTCCATACGCCAACATTTTTTTCCTATATTATTGTTTCCTTTCATATTGTTGATTATTAGGATTTAGGAGAGTAAAAAGAGTTTGTGTCAATGTGGGTGCCTCCACCCAATTGGTCTCACGTTTATGCCACATTGTTTGTTATGGTGTATATGGCCGGGGACGGAATGCTAGAGATTACGTCTTTTTTCCACCCTACTCTCCTTGTATAGAGTCTAGTTTTGCCGTCTTGTTCTTTTTCCCTTCCTCTTTTATTTGATCATTGTAATTTGGGCTTTTGATATTTTGCCACTATAGTACATTTCCAATGTACTTAAGTTGGCTTTTAAAAAAAAAAATTATTTATTTATTTTTTATAATAAAAGTTGTTATGTTGCTTTAAAAATAAAATATAAAAAAACTACTGTTGAAACCTCCACACAAAATAGAAGAAGAAGAAAATCATTCATTATTGTGATCCAATACACCTTCTGTGAATTCTCCACACTACATATGCCTTAATCGCATGAGAAAACATCTTGCAATAACATTTCTAAGATGTCATATGCTGCTAATAGAGACATTAAAAGACGATTATGCATGACATATCAAAACAGGAGTGGAAAAAAAGTTGGTGTAGCCTACTAGATTATCTGTATCAAGCTTTGGCAATTGCTTTAGATCAGAAATTTATCACTAACACTTATGTTATCTGAATCATTACTGGTTAATGGTTATGCAGTTCATGTGTAAAACAAACTCACTTGTAATGCCCTTTTCTCTTGCAAAACATTTCATGAGAACATCACCAACAACAAAAAAAAACAAATAAACATAAATGATTGGCACATTTTTTAGCATGGTTTGGGTGTTATTATTGAAGCTGTTGTCCAGCTTTCTCTATCAATCTAGCCATACACTCTTGCTTAAAATTAAAATTATTATTTTTAAAATATTTCACTACTCAAGGTAATTTCCTTACTTAAGAAACTTCCTTTACAAGTTCAGTTGTATTATTATTAATAAATTCAGCATAAACAATCGAATCAACCTCAAATTTCTCAATCATGTGAAAAATGTCAGTTATCTCTTGAAAGTGATTTTGTAATAATCACAAGTGAAACAGTTGCATTTTGACATTAGTGCTCAATTGAATGGTGAAATTGATTAATTATCGCCAAAACAATATTCATATGAATATATGTACTCATTTATGGAAGATCATACACCTGATTTACTTAATATAAAGCCATGCCAGATTATGATATGGGCTAAAGCTATATCCATTAGTGATACTAAAAACAGATTGCTCACTCCTTGAATTTTGTAATCTGGTAGTTCTGTAGAAATGAAAAGGCCAATGAGATAGAAGCATTTTTTGCCAGCCATATGCATCCTTCTTTTACCATGAGTTTGAAGCAAAGTATCAAGCAAATCCGACTCAAAGCGAGGTAGGTTGACAACAAAAGGCGATAGCAATCTCTACAAGACCTAGTCAAACAAATAGCTTTCAAGAAATGCTAGTCTTCACCTTGCTTCCAAAACCGTATTGTGAATGTAATTATGTTAGAATAATAAACTACATACATTGCATGCTCAGCAACTTGTGTTATTTATTTAAGGAGTTACATATGAAGAAATCAAAGCATCCAGTTGTTGATAAAACTGGAAGAGAGAGGTTCTGTAGAAAGGACTGGAGTGTTACTAAATCCAGTATCTTCAATTGTACAGAAACCTGGGAAGCTATCAGATCAAAGCATCCAGTTGTTGATTGGAGGATGGTCTGGCATTCTTCTACTACAGCAAGGCATTCATTCATCTCATGGTTGGCTCTTAGATATGGATAGACTACCCATGACAGACTTAAATTGTTTGGTATCAAGGTGACATCTTGCGTGAATTTCGTAGAGGGTATAGAGAAAGCAGGGGTCACTTGAATTTAGAGTGCTCTTTTCCTATGAAAGTGGCATCAGATTGAGATGTTATGTATGATTAGATTGAGGAGGCAGTGTTGGTCTAAAATCCAACAATGGGGCGTCTAGGTTTTGAAGGGGAAGGGTCTCAAATTTGTGATCAAGAGCATCTGCTGTATATCACATATGGCTGCAAAGAAAGAGAATGTTTAATGGTCTCATCAAGCTTGAGGAGAGCATAATTCAAGCAATCAAGTGGGATGTGAAATCCAGAATTGGTTGCTGCAGGAGGATTAAAGACTGCAGAATAGAATCCTCTGCAATCTCAGGGCTGTCCCTTGCTCAGTGTTAACTGGTGGAAAGAACTAATTGTTCAGGGGTCCAGGTTCTTGGTTAGACTACTGTAAATTTTATTGTTTTTTGTTTGAGTCGGTTTCAAAATTAATATCCAAGGTCTAATATCATTCAAGAGATTCGTTTTTTGGTTTCAAAACCATTTCTAAAGGAAAAAATAAAACAATTTAAACACTATTATTTTTATTTTGATGACAAGATGGTAGCAATTTCTTCAGTAATTAAGTGCTCAAGCAAAATTTAGAGACCAGCAAAAGGTTGTTATTAAGGAACAGTAACAAAATTCTGTAGCAAATGATTGTCATATTTGCCATAGAACATCAAGAAAATGGTTCAACAAAAGAAAGACATAAGCATTTGATAATCTGGCAAAAATTCATACCTGAAAAAAGCAATCCGTGAGTTTATCTGATTATCAAGCTCAACCATTGAAATGTGCTCAAAATTAACTCCAGTCACTATACCCACCGTGCTGTCCACGCTACATGAAGACAATTGAAAATTAATTCCTAGAATTCAGATCATATACAGATCTGTTCAAACTAGACCCACATTAGATCCCATACCCTAACTCTTAACAAGTTAACTAACACAAATTAATTAGTAGCTAGAATATGCAATTAGGGGAAAATTAAAAACAAAAACAAGAATTTGAATGTTAGTATACCTAAAAACAGGAAACTAATTAGTAGCTAAAAATCCTTATAATCTCAAAACAACAACTATAAAATAAAGGGATCAACTTGAAGTCTTGAAATCTGGCTTTTTCAGCAAGTAGTTTATAAGCTAAAATCATATAAAGAAGCATAGATTATAATCTCTGAAGTGTACTCAATTTCTAACCGGCTGTAAGATATTCAATCTGAAAATCAAAGGTTTAAAACAACACTACATACCTTGTCGTTGCAAGGGAGCTTCCGGAGGGTGAGAAGTAAGCAGATTGCACAGCCCTATTGTGACTAACTTCCTTCAGAGGTTTTGGGTTGATCTACATTAACACTTCTCAAATCCCATATGCAGGCGGTTCCATCAGAGGAACTAGTAGCCCTGATGTTAAAGTTTTCTGAATTAAAGTCTATGGAGTTAATCATCCTTTCATGCAAATTCCATTGGGTTGAGCATTTCCCAACCCTTTCATCCCAGATATTCAAACCTCCACGACCCTCGCCAAAATATAAGCAAATGACATCATCTGATCGTTGAGACCCTCGCCAAAATATAAGCAAATGACATCATCTGATCGTTGAGATAGAGAATATATAGAATTAAAGTTTTCTGAATTAAAGTCTATGGAGTTAATCATCCTTTCATGCAAATTCCATTGGGTTGAGCATTTCCCAACCCTTTCATCCCAGATATTCAAACCTCCACGACCCTCGCCAAAATATAAGCAAATGACATCATCTGATCGTTGAGATAGAGAATATATAGAATCATGACTTAAATGCATGAGCTCAAATACCTCCTTCTCAGCATCCATCAATCGGATAAGTTTAGAACAACTGGTGAAAATCTGCACTTAAATTCAACAATTATGAATCAGCTGACATCATATGAATTTACAAAACTCAGTGTGTCCAATATTTCTAGTGTAAGAGCATGTAACCGGGAAGACAGCTAGAGTCGAATGGCATTTAAAAAAATCCAGCCAAAGCAATTATATAGTACTGTCCAAAGCAAATGACTCAACATGAAGATACAGTCATACAGACAAAGCAAAGCCATGTGGCCCATGTACATTCATTATTCAATTTCAATGGAAAGAAGGTATCCTAGAGCAGGTAAAACCACATTAAGTCTTCTCAAGAATGCAGAATCTTCAGCAAAAATGTTAACTGAAATGTTACCAACATTCAATCAAGGTAAAAAACAATGACATGCCAATGCATGACAATTTCAGGAGGGTGATTGGGGGATGCCTATATCAGCTTCAACAAATGTTGGTCATCAACTTATATAAGTGATATTCATTCTAACATTAGCCTATTGCTCATATCAATGTGCATTGGTCTATGACAAAAAAACATATACATTGCAAGTACAACAAAGATTAAAGCTCACATTAAAAAAATAAAATCATTAATGCCTTGTAATTCACCTATTACCTATTTGTGTACATATCTTATAAAGAATGGTTCTGCTACTCCAATTCACATCTAACCAATCCATAGTTTTGCATAAGCAAAAAAATAGTGGCAAACACCACTGATATCTACTAAATCAGTAGTGGCCCTCTCATTTCTGAATTCCCTCACAGAAACTCTTATGTTACTACTAAAAAAATCAGCACCTTCCTCAAGATACCATGTGATAGATAGTAAGATTGTTGAATGTTGTTGTAAGAGAAAATGGGCATTTGCCCTTAGTTTTTAAAATATCTGGCACAATGTCCCCATTTTGAAACTATTTAGCAAAAGGACAAGATTTAAGTACAGTATTTAGTTGCTGTTCTTTAGCTTCCCCTCTTAAGATTCTGCCATGTAAATTTTTTCTCATGGGAAGGAAGTATATTTTTTAGTTAAATAGTTGCATGGCAGAATCTTAAGAGGGGAACCTAAGGTATTGTACCTAAGTTTTGTCCTTAACAAAATGTCTCTGTTTTTGAAACTCGATTTTAACAAAATTGAGTTTTGTGTGAAACTCGATATCCTCAAAATCAAGTTCTGTGTAGATTTTTAAGTGTAACTCGACATTAGCAATGTCAAGTTCCACTTGAATTTTTTTGAAAATTTAAGTAATTGAACTTACCTAGAACTCGATTTTTAGAAAATCGAGTTTTAAAACAGAGACACGGTGCTTAAGCCTTGTTTGGCTTTTTTTTTTTCATCACTTATCACTCCTCACTCAATTTTTGTCACTCATCACTCATCACCCATCACTGATCACTTATCACTTAAAATACCCCAATTTCCTATACCCACCCATTTGGCACATTGTTTTCACTTTACATCGCTCAAAATTTTCAACTTTTTGTGGGACCCATACTTGAGCACAAAATCAGATTGCTCACTCCTTAATATAAAGCCATGCCAGATTATGATATGGGCTAAAGCTATATCCATTAGTGATACTAAAAACAGACTGCTCACTCCTTGAATTTTGTAATCTGGCAGTTCTGCAGTAATGAAAAGGCTGATGAGATAGAAGCATTTTTTGCTAGCCATATGCATCCTTCTTTTACCATGAGTTTGAAGCAAAGTATCGAGCAAATCCAACTCAAAGTGAGGTGGGTTGACAACAAAAGGTGATAGCAATCTCTACAAGACCTATTCAAACAATTAGCTCTCAAGAAATGCTAGTCTTCACCTTGCTTCCAAAACTATATTGTGAATGTAATTATGTTAGAATAATAAACTACATACATTGCATGCTCAGCAACTTGTGTTATTTATTTAAGGAGTTACATATGAAGAAATCAAAGCATCCAGTTGTTGATAAAACTGGAAGAGAGGGGTTCTGTAGAATGGACTGGACTGTTCATAATAATAATAATAAGTTGACTGTAAATAAAATATTTCCATTAGACTTAAGTTTCAAATTTAAGTTGACATTTCTATTGGGAAAGTTTTTAATAAGTGATTAAATATTTTCTCAAATAAGTTGGGTCATTAATGACAAGAGATTTCCGTTGATTTAGTCTTCACCTTGCTTCCAAAACTATATTGTGAATGTAATTATGTTAGAATAATAAACTACATACATTGCATGCTCAGCAACTTGTGTTATTTATTTAAGGAGTTACATATGAAGAAATCAAAGCATCCAGTTGTTGATAAAACTGGAAGAGAGGGGTTCTGTAGAATGGACTGGACTGTTCATAATAATAATAAGTTGACTGTAAATAAAATATTTCCATTAGACTTAAGTTTCAAATTTAAGTTGACATTTCTATTGGGAAAGTTTTTAATAAGTGATTAAATATTTTCTCAAATAAGTTGGGTCATTAATGACAAGAGATTTCCGTTGATTTAGAATTGAGTATTGTTATGGGCACAAACTACCTAATCTAGCACATTTCATTTAGACTTTGCCTTATTGAATTAATTTGCAAATTCATGTGAGGTGGAAAGGAATCCCCTAATTGAAAAGGAACACTATGAAATTAAGCTCATGTCTGTCTTTGTGATTTTTTTAATTAATTAATTATTATTTTTGTGTGTGTACATTTTATCTGGGGTTTGCTTTGATTTTTATTGGAAAATTAATAAGTTATTTTCAATTCAATTGGTAAATTCATATTTTATTTCCAAGTATAATACTACTTAATAGGGTTAGTCAATATTGAATCTTAAGAAACGACCATTGAGCTTTGCACATTCATGTTTAAACTGTAAAATTTTGAAATTTGGTGGATTGGGTAATTTACCAAATTCAAAATTCAAACCCGAGTGGGACAAACCTATCATCTCATCAGTGTCACTATCATCATAACGATTAAAAAACTGAAACCACATTACTCATGTATAAAACATGAGAAATTTGGAGAGAGGTTGAGATTTTATTTACCCATGGTTGAGTTGTCTTAGTGCTTTTCTTCTTCTTTCTCTGATGGAATTGTCGGCGAGCACACATAGTATGAGAGATTAGGGTTAGGGTTTTGGGGGAAGTGTGTTATATATAAGGTGGGCAAGAGATGAGATCCAAAAGTTGAGAAGTGAGCACAGATTAATGTTGGGTTCAAATTTGGGGGTTGAGATGGATGGAATGATACGCTGTCGTTTTTGTCTGAGTTTGATGAGGAAGAAGGCTAGAACCTAGAAGCCCAAAAGTCCAAAACTTTTTTTTTTTTTTTTATGAAACAAAAGTCCAAAACATTGAATATAAATGAATGGCATTATGGGCCTTTATTGGCCAACAAGCAACCAAATTAATCCTATGGTTTAATTTTTGTCAATTTATAGTATCACATTTTTTTTATATGGATATATAGTATCACATTTTTGTAAAAGTTAATATATATATATATATATATTCCTTAAATTTTACTAAAAATTTATTTTTTATCCTTAAATTCTTGAAAATGTTTCAATTTCTGTGTTTAAACTTTAAAAAGAAAAAATTATCTCTAAACTATTAAAAAAAATTATTATTTTTCTTTTTTTACTCTAAATTATTGAAGAAAAAAAATCTTTTTACAAAATTTAGGGATAATTTTTAAAAAAAAAAATTAAGAACAGAAAGCAAAATTTTTCTTTAATTTAAAAACCAAAATAATATTTTACCCAAATAAAAAGATTAAAAATATTATTTTGGTCTTTATATTTTACAGAAAGTTTGTTTTTCATTTTTAAATTCTTGAAAGTTTTGTTTTTATTTTTAAATTATTGAAAATATTTCACTTTTTTTTCGTAAATAATACTTTTGGTAATTATTGAAGTTGGAGTTAACTACAACAACAGTCGGCCAATAGTAGATCATTGGCCCTTTACCTTGCTACTCCAGTGCACTAATTGGCGAACAAAGAATGGACATCTCCTCTTGCCATTGGAGGAGGAACCTTATTTTAAATCTCTGCCTTACATTCCACCAATGTATCAAGAACAACGCCACAATGAGTTCAACATTCAAGCTTCGTGTCATGACTTGTTCTTATGCTCTGAATCTGCAGTTGTTAGTGATCATAGTACTCCCTTTTTTTACTATGTCATTAATCCAATTACTAGGCAATGGACTGCCCTTCCTCCACTTCCACATCAATACACCGCATCAGTAGCAAGGCGGCCGCCTCAGATTGGGTTCATATGTAACTCCGGTGACATTCTTCTTCATCATCATCAGCTTCAGCTTAGTTTTAGAGTGATGCTCATTCCTGAATTTGAGGGCATGTCAACGGAATTCAAGGTGTACATATTCTCATCCGACGCAAGTAAATGGAGTGAGTCTATGGTGTCGTGCCCGGCCCCTGAAGGATTTGAATTGGCTTCTTTTGCCTTCCCCGCTGTTCCTTATAATGGCTTGCTATTTTGGTGTAGTAGGGATGGCTCCCTTGTTGGGTTCGATCCTTACAACAGTGGATGCTATCGATTCATTCAGAAGCCCCTAGAATTGGACACTTCCTTCGATAATGGGCGCCTTGGAGTATCTCACGGTGCCTTGAGGATATCCCAGATTTCAGGCTTCCCTTACGACTACTTCTCTGATCCTGTTTTACGCGTTTGGGAGTTCAAAGATAAAGGAGAGGAAGGAGGCAAATGGTGCTTAGAGCACCAGCTGTATGTTAATCAAATGGTTTCGGAAAAGTCCCCTTGGCTCACAAAATACGTTGTCAAGAAATATCCTTTTGTGATGGTCCTAGCCTTTCATCCAAATGACCGGGATATCATGTATTTGATGATTCATTTTAAGGTGGTATCATGCAACTTTTAGGACTATTAACCTAGCAAAACATGTATTTGTTAAAAATTTTCATAATCTATTTTTTATGGATAGTGGTTGCTTATCAATTGTTGAATGTAAAACTAGTTATTGTAATTTTGAATGAGATGAACATATATGTAACTTTTGTTGAACTATCTTGCGCCTTATATAGCAACCGCATATTGGGATATGGAGTGGAATCTGTTTGTTATAATATTTAGTGTCATAGTCAGATTTGATGTTTCTTGGAGGTGGATTGTTAATTTAATGCGAGATAAGATTTTGAGTTTATCTAAAAGTAGGTAAGTTTGGCAATTGTGGAGGCTTATAGTTCTTTAGCAGTTGCTGCAGTTGAATAGGTTTGGAAACAAATTTGTGCAATATGATGCAAGTTTACAATCAAATACAGAATAGTAAGGGTCAAATTGGGACAGAAAAGACAAAACTGAACAATTTTTGGGACTCACAGCCAAGATGAACACGTTACTTTGTTTTAGTCTTTATGGGGACTCATTTAAGGGTTTAGATTCTCTCCCCTACTAGAAGAGCACTAAATCTGAATAAAGTAGGTCATTTGAGGGAAAAAAAAAAAGCAATCAGTCATTGCCAGTCGCTCAATAATCAATCAACAATCAGTCCGTTGAGAGAGAGGGGTCTGGGGTGCATAGTTACCATTAGGAGAGATTTTTTTTTTTTTTTTTTTTTGGTAGAGAATATTTGTAAGGCTCTATTGAGTATTCTTCTTTCTTAAATAGTTGTATAATTCTTTAAATCATATTCTGGTTTTGTCAGCTCACAATTGCTGTATCACATGAATTAGCCCATCTATGGCTTGGCAATCTAGTAACAATGGAATGGCAGAGTCATTTATGGCTTAATGAGGGATTTGCAACATGGGTAAAATTGATTCATCTCACATTACTGCTTCCACTTGCTGGCTATTGTAGTACATTCATTTTCTTGTTTGAATCTGTATTTGATCTTAAATTTCCAGGTAAGTTATATGGCCACTGACAGGCAACAGCATGTTTCCTTAGTGGAATATATGGACTCTATTTCTTCTAAAAACAAATGATGGCCTGCGTATGGATGCATTGGACCAATTGCATCCTATTGAGGTAAGGAAGTGAATGCTTGTGTTAAAAGTTGCAAATAGGACATCATTTAAGCATGTTATATTATTGAGGTAAGGAAGTGAATGTAGTGATGAAATCAACAACCTTTTTAATTTGCAAACTACTTCCTAAAATGGCATGTTTTACTGGATTTTCAAGAACCGCAATGAACATCATCAAAGTAAATGTATTGACACAGTCAACTTAGTGTGTGCGTGTTTGTGTGTTCACATGCATATGCATCTGTTGTCAGTGTCTGGACCACTACCTAGTAGAAGGGCGGTGACAGTGCAGGGAAATATCCAATAATCCAACTCCAAATATTGAAGCACTAATTTTACCATATTATAAGCCCATCTCAATTATGAATTCAATTGAGAAAAAATTGTGAGGAAATTTCTATATAAAACATAACTTTGACGTGTAATTCAACTCTGTCCATCACATGATATTTGGCATATTTGCAGGTTGAAGTACCCCGGGCTCGTTCAATAGGGGAATTATTTGATTCTATCAGCTATAAAAGGGATCTTCTGTCACTCGAATGTTGCACGGTTATCTTGGTATGGCACATTTCAGGAGGGATGGTTCATGTTCTTGACTTAAAGTGGTTGGGTTATTTTTATATGGAGCACCAAATATTGATTCTGTATTTTCATAGTAAAACCTTCTATGCAATATTTTCATAATCATTTCTTGGAAAATATATACAGAACTAATGCTTGGCATTTGTTAGTTAATGTCATTTGTTTTATAAAGCTTTAATGGCTCTCTTATCCATTAAGCAGGTTTGGCACTTTATAATTGTCAAGGCTATTATGTGATTTATGTTTATTTTTTATCTTATTATATGTTAACAATGCCATTATAGTCTTCAATTATTCAATGGACTAAAAGAATATATATTGATACCACATGGGCTCAAAAATTTAGAGTGGATTGGGGTTTGACTCAGTGTGTAGGATGCTTTTGCCATGTAACACCTTCTAGGTATTTTCTTGGGCAGAGACTCTTGCTCCAGTGTCTGTTCTTTTAGAATCCATATATGTGCCGTGTCACTTATATTTGTCAAATTGGAAGCTTTCTTTGATCACTTATTCCACTAATAATTGTGGTCACTAATGTGTAAAATGTATAATTTCTCAGTGCAGCAGACCTTAATATCACTTTTTTGTGGAAAATATTCTTGGTAACAAAAATGCTACCATGAACATTTTTCTTTTTTCAACATGTTCTGCACACAAATTTATGAAAGTGACTGAGGGGAAAGGTCTGAATTATATTCCTGTAGTAATTTGCACTTCTTGAACATGATCAAAATTTCGCTGTGTAACAAGTGGATAGAAAATTAACTTTAACTGAATTACATATATAACTCTGTGACTTGTTATTTGAACCAGAAATCCTTAAGTTAGTGCATAAAAAGATATGCTGGAAAGAATACAAAGACAGATGATTTATGGGGAGTTCTTTCAGAGAACTCTGGTGAACTCAATTCAATGATGGATGCTTGGTAAAAAAAAGAAGGATTTCCAGTTATCTCTATAAAATCCATAGATAATATTTTGGAATTTGAACAGGTATTATTATTAATTAATAAGAAAACATGCATTTCTTAAAGGTTTAGAGGTCAAGTTATTTATCTTTATCAAGATAGTATTATCGTGCTTTTCATGATAAGTTCAGAAGGCTGCGAGGTAGCATGGAGATGGTTGAAGGTATGCAGCTCCTGCTCAACATCTAATTGGTAGCATGTCTAATTGTGTATATAGTCTGGAAAATATTATGATTGGGAGTTGAGAAGCAACCATTTACTTTAAATTTATAATTGGTAGTATGTCTAATTGTATATAAGGTTGGAAAATATATGAATACCTATCTCTCCAAATTAATATCTTCATATTTATAATGTTTTGCGGCCTTCTCAGCATTATGTTCAAATTACTGTCATATATGTACTAGGTTTAGTTATATAGTGAAGTAGGCTTCTTCATAAACTTGAATATCTTTTTTTTTTTCTTTGTGCGGAAAATTGGGTCGGGAATCAATAGCTGGAGAGAGTCATTTAAATGCACTGTTGAGAGAATTCTTTCATAAAACTCTCAAGGAAGCAATCCAGCGCTTTCAGACATTACTGAATGATAGAAATACTTATCTCCTGTCCATGGACACTAGAAAGGTAAAAGTTTTACCTGTACTTTTAAATCACTTCCTTATTAGTAGGGGCATTTTCAAGTTTTATATTCAACAGTGGTGTATGCTCTGCAGGCTGCTTTCATTGTTGTAATGTTAAATGCTAGTACCACAAATAGGAATGGATTTGAGCCCCTACTGAAGATCAATAGAGAAGCAGATATTGTTAAGATTTAGTAACATTGGCAATAGTATCCTGTCACTTTTTGGGTGAAAGCTACTTAAATTTAGTGTCATTCTTTCATCCTCGTATAGGTTGTCTTGCATCTTGTCCAAACCCAAATATATTGCTCGAGGTTTCAAATTTTATGTTGTTTGATGAGGTATTGGTTGTGCCAATTAAATCACGGTTTTTAACGGCCTCATCTTCCTTGCGGATCTAATTGTTATTCATATAAATATCCTTTCAGGTTCAAGATCAAGATATTATTTTCGTGCTTTTCTTGATAAGTTCAGAAGGCTGTGAGGTAGCATGGAGATGGTTGAAGGTATGCACTTCCTGGTCAGCATCTTCGTGATGAGTTTTACTTTTAACTATTACCAATATTTTGGGATTCAGAAAATAATTGGGAGTATGTCCAATTGTGTATATAGTTTGGAAAGTATTATGATTGGGAGTTAAGAGGCAACTATTTACTTTGAATGTCATTTACTGATCTTGAAGTTTCCTCTTTGAAAGTTCAAAAACGTGTACAAAAACACTTTTGAACGTTTAGACCCCCAAAAAAACCAATTTAATCAACACATGCAATATGTTAAACAACTAGTGTGCGGAAACTTAACATATGCTATAACATGGAATTGATTAAACAACTATCTAAGCCACATCAAAATAAACCACAGCAGATTAATGTAAAGGCAGAGATAGAGAGGAAGGAAGATGCAAACACAGCGATAACACCAGATATGTTATCGAAGAGGAAACCGAAGACCTCGACGAAAAACCTCTCCGCCGCCCTCCAAGCGGTAATCAATCCACTAGAAAATACAGTTGGGATACAAGGACAGCAATAGACCCTCCAAGCCTAATCTACCCAATGCACCTAAGCCCTCCAAGCTTCTTGCTCCAACGAGGTTGCGCCGAACCTTTTTCTTTTCTAGCTTTCCGGATTCCGCTACTACACCGTAGCATCCACCAATAAAGATTGGCTCCTTCCTAACTGCTTCCCAGAACTCCAAACGACTGTCTCACAGGGATGATAATGGTGAGAACCAGGTTTGGTATAAAGGCCTCTCAAGGATTTGACAATGGAGAGGAAGAGAGTGAGGGAATTTGATGAGACTCTAAGGTAGAGATTGTGGGTGAAACAATCTGGTTTTTCTTTAGGGTTTCTCTCTCAAAATTCTCTCTGGAAGCTCTCTTTCAATCGTGGGTTAAAAGGGTATTTATACTGAAGTGGAGTGGAATGCGAAACGTCAGGTTTTTCCAAAACAGGGGTGGCTCGCGGCTTGACCTCGCGGCTTGACTAAGTCGCGAGTTCCAGTCGCGAGTTAACCGTATGGCCAGTTGTCCTGTTTTGTCCTGTAGTGCTCCAGCTAGCATGATTGTTCATCTTCCAGCATGCTTGGCACGTGTGCAGATTCTGGCGGGTTGAAGCCGCGAGTCCAGCCGCAAGTCCCAGCCGCGACACTCTGTTTTCTTGCACACTCTTGAGCAATCTTCACATTATCTCACTCACTACCCTTACAACAATCCCACCTAAATACAGGGTTACTAAATGCTGAATTACAAGCAAATTTGGCACGGAATAAAGCCAATTAGATGGTTGAATAAATTCAACCTTACAATCTCCCCCTTTGGCTATTCCGTGACAAAACCCTAAAACAGACTCTAGACTTAACATGTGAGTTGGGAACAGTTGATCAAAACTCACTCACACCTAATTCTAGAAGCTGTGAAGCACTTGAATCATATGAACATAAACTCCTGAAACACAACAATACACCATGATCATTGTAAGCAGAAAATTATAAATGCATATGAAACAGGCAATATAAGATCAAGCATAAGATGGAGTTAATGAACAAACCATGGCTTGATCAACCAAGTGAACACCACAAGATAGTGATCACAGTGTTCATTCACACTTGGAATGAACACAAGGACATACAAGTTAACAAGCACAAGGCAAGACACTTGTATGTACAACACTCAACCAATGCATAGCACACAAGGCATATGCATCTAGGAACAATCCTACAAGGGCACAAGAGTGACAGTACAACAATCACAATGCAGAACATTTAGATTAAAGTACTGATTTCAACATAGCATAAAGGCTGCACTTAAGCATGGTACATACCACAAGGCCCACAAACTATGCATAAAACATAAACCCTCAAAGCTTACAAAAGCATATGGGTACAAACCAACAAATACCTGAATAACAGTTTTACAAAACATAATATATCAACTTAAAGAGAAGAAGGAAACAAAAGTAAAGACACTCCCCCTTAAATAGTGACACTCCCCCTTAGGGTAATATCCTCCCCCTTAGGGTAATATCCTCCCCCTCTGATTATGCCTATCACTCCCCCTTTTTGTCATGGAATAGGCTATTCATCCTCTTCTAGTTTTCTCTGAATTTGATCCAACTGAGTCTGAAGAGAAGTAAACTTCATATCCCATCGGTTGCTTTGATGGTGTAGAGAAGCAGTGAGTCCAGACATCTTTGTATTCAACTCGTGGACAGAGGAGACAATGCAATCAAGTTTCTCATCGAGGGAGAGATTGCTGAACTGAGAGTCACTGTGAGGTGCAGAAGTTTCTGGTTTGGCTCTCTTCCGACTATGTCCAACACTTGCATTGTATGTGCGCATGTTGATCGGACTTGGTTTGGGGATAGGAGACTCAGCAGCCGTTGGATAAATTCCCTTGAGCTTCAAGATACGTGAAATGAGACTACAAAAAGGAATGCATATCCGAGACTCACTGCGAAGAACCGTTTTGCGCAGAACATGAAAGATGTGAGCACAAATGTCAATTTCTTCATCAGAGACCAGATCATGAAGAAACAAGGCTCGTCCGAGATTCATATACCCAGTACTTGACAAAGGGTACAAATTGTGAAACATCACAATTGTAAGCACTCGCAGTTTCGGAGAAAAGGAGGAAACACTGATGGATTTTCCATTGGGTGAGAATTCCAAGTCTTGACCAAGACTTTGTTTGAGAAGCTCCTCATCAGGACATAGATCATCATAGACCAGTGAATGACGAAAAATGGGTCTGTTGATGTGAAGAATTTCTGCCAGGTAAGTAGGAGAAACAGAAAAGCTCTTTTGCCGAACCCAGCACTTAAGTTCATCTCCCTCCACAATTGCATTAGCATAAAATTCTTTAACCAACTCTTCATACACGATATCCGGATCCGAGAGAAGGTAATTCCAATCCTTGTGAGCAAAGCATATCGGAATGTCAGTGTTATGAAGTGAAGGCAGATCCACCGCTCTCTCTAGTAGTGGTGTGGCATGAAGAAAGAAGTTCTCATATGACTGATATGCTGAATAGGATCTGAACTTATTGGGATCGAATCGCTGTGATGAAGAGCGAGTCACTTTCGGGAGAGGTGTGTCTTCATCAACATCAATTACGGGTTCCTTCCCTTTGGAAGAACCTCCTTTCACAGCAGCCTTTTTGAATGGAGACATGACCAGTCTGTATTATAAACAAGGGAAATGACAAAAACACAATCCAACAGACTATATCAGCAGTGGGTTAGTGAAAATGTAGGAACAATGAAGAAACCCTAACAGCTGGATGAGTATGGTCAGAAAGTAACAATGAGGGACACCAAAGGCCCAAATTAGAACTACACAGTAGAGAGATCAAATATGCCCACAAAAACAGCTGTAAAGGGACCAAAATCAACACCACATCAACAAGATACCACACAAGATCAAAGTGAAATATGATAGCAACAACAGATCAGACAAAAATTAGCTAACCCTAGCTAAGCATATGATGAAGAACACAGCCAACAAAATAAATTAGCTCAAAACCAGAAGCATAGGTTACCATAAGCTAAGAAAGGACAACGATGACATCAAAACCCATCACAAAACCCACACTCAAAAGTGAATAATCCAGAGGGAAAACCATAACAACAGGAAAATTAGAGTGCAAGACAAGGAACCATACCTGTGAATCGACGATATTTAGCTGAGAAGAAGCAAACAATGGAGATCGACAATGGAGGCACGGTGAGAAAGGGAAAGTGTAGAAGAAAAAGACAATGAACAGTCACAAAAAGATCGAGGGAAAACAGAAAATTTTAAAAACTGCTCCTGTTTCTGCAAAACACGCGATTTTCGCGACTGGTTCAAGTCGCCACACAGTCGCCAGCTCAAGCCGCCAAAGTACACAAGAGGAAAATTTTGAAAAAATTTTCTAAGTGTTTTTCGCGACTGGAAGGTCTACCCGCGAGTGAGTCGCGAGCTGAGCCGCGAAAATCTCTGAGTGAATCTCGCGACTGGACCTTCCACTCGCGAACAAGTCGCCAAAACTGACCAGCGAAGATGCGGCTGAGGCTCGCGACTTGACATACCCGCGACTGAGCCGCCAAAACAGGGCAAAACTGTATTTTTTGAAATTCCAGATTTTTCAGCAAAATACTTTCCAAAAACACCTAAAACACTCAAAAATCTTTTTGTGCTTGAATTAACAAAGATTGAGCATGTGAAAACACATTTTATCAAGTACAATCACACAAATGAATATGGCATTTATCAAACATAAACTTGTGTGTTGTGTGTGGATATCAACAATGAAATAGTCCTTTGTCTAATGTGAAGCTTCAATGATCAATTCAACCAAGGCATACACAATTAGTACTAGATCATGTGACCAATCTCAATTATAGAAATATGAATATATGACTTCCCACACAACTTGATAACATAACTTGGAGCTTTTCATTTGACTCCACTTTCAGCCATAACATTTGATCTTTTGAGGCAATCATCTCTCATTGTGAGAGGTATAGACAACATTTTTCTTTGAAGAACAGGCCTTTGGCCTTTTTGAAAGAAATTTCTCTTTTGATATAAGGTCGCTTACCCTTTTTCCTAGTCAAATACTAGAATGTGCGACAGGCTTTTGCAGCTCAATATCTCTTTTCATTTGGAGATTTACATTTAGTGAGCTCTTTTTAGCAAAAAAATAAAAAATGGGAAGAGATATAAACACAAGTCTATGCATGTTTCAAGATCAACATAACCATTCACTAATCATTCATGACAAGTTTGAAGATCTATTTACAACAATCACATAGATTTCAAGATTTTTCCCATAGTGATATGAGTGCATGAAAACAAGCAATGCTCGAAAATGCACAAAGCCATTAGCACAAAGGTACACGGCAAAACGAGTTTTAAGACAAAACTCAACAAAGTCAATCAAGCCTTTTTGATTTTCAGATTTTTTATGTAATTTTTGGATTTTTGACTCAAGAAACAAAAAGATTGATAAAACACAATTAAGAAATATTCACAAACAAACAAACAAAATCAAAAACAACAAGCATACCGAACAAACATAGTCACAAAGCATAGGAAGTATTAATGCATGGACATGTTGTAATGCTTATGCATGAGTACCCCTTTTCACCCACACGGCACTTGCGTTTGGGGTGATTTCCTTAAAGGATTGGGTACGGGAGTTAGGGCTTTCAAACCTTCGTGAGAAGCTTTCCAAGCAGTTGGTGAATGCACCAATCATCTTCATCACGTCCATCATTCCGGGATCTCCATTTTGCTCTCTAGGTTGATCCCCTGCCCAAGTTCTCCTATCAGTTCTTGGTCCTCCTGACCTTTGAGGAGTAGCACTGTTCTTTGCTCTCAGCTTTTGGCAATTCGGTCGAGTGTGCCCTTGAAGTCCGCAATAATGGCACACATACATTCCTCTAGGACCTCTTTGTGGTCGAGGACGTGACTTGGCACGAGACTCAGACCTGCCCACATACTGATTACGATGATTCAGCATCCGTTGGTCCACCACATTCTTCTTCTCCTCCACCTTGAGCTTCACACCAGTAGGGTCAGCTGCAACTGGATCTTTGGCTTTGACAAACTTCACTTCTTTGGTGACATTTCCAGTTGAACTACTTCCTCCGCTATATCCCAGTCCGGATTTGTCTGAGAAGCTCTTTTGAGAAGATATAACATCGTCAAGCTTCTTGGTGGTGACCCTCTCTATTTTTGCATTTGCTTGAACCACCTCACTTTCAAGAAATCTCACTTTAGTGTAAGCTTCGGACAGCTCACCGTTCAGAGTTTCAATCTCGCATTTGGCCTCCCTATACCGGATTAGGAGACTTTTGTAGTCCTCCTCAGCCTTCTTCATCTTTCTCACAGCAGCCTTGGCCACCCTTGTGTATTTACCAGATTTCTCCAAAAGTGAGTTGTAATTTTCTTGAAGAGTAGCTGTGCTTTCTTCTTCTTCAGCTTCCGATTCTTCAACAATTCCTAGTGAGTCATCCTCACTATGATCTCCAAGGTCTTGAACAAGCAAACTCAACTCACTCGAAGACTCAACATGAGCAATAGTCATGAAAGCTGAATAGTTCCCTTCTCCATCACAGCTCTCCTCAGATTCTGAGTCGGACGAGTCTGAATCACTCAAAGTCGTGGCGTACACCTTGCCTTTCGATTTCAAATAGTTAGGACATTCCTTCTTGAAGTGTCCATGCCCGTTGCATTCAAAACAAGTGACTCCTTGTGTGGAGTGGGATTCTTTTCCATCTTTCCTTTGGAAATCCCTCTTCTCCCTTCCAGAATTTTGGAATTTTCTCTTATCATCAAATTTTCCATTGTTTTTGAATTTCAAAAACTTCTTGAAATTTTTAACAAGATAGGCTACATCCTTGTCCACCATATCTTCTCCCGAAGAGCCTTGATCTTCCACCTTCTCATTGACAGTCTTTAGAGCAAGGGATTTACCCTTCCGTTGATTTGGCAGTGACATCTCATAGGTCTGTAGAGATCCAACCAGCTCCTGTACCTTGATGTCGTCAAGATCCTTGCTCTCTTCAATAGCTGTCACTTTGGCACGGAAGCTTTCCGGCAATGATCGAAGGATCTTCCTTACAATTTTAGAGTCCTCCATCTTCTCCCCCAAGTTAAACTTACTGACAACCACTTCATTTAACTTCCCATAGAACGAGTCGAAAGACTCATCCTCACTCATCTTGAGCTCTTCAAACCGAGTGGTCAGCATTTGTAACTTGGTATCTTTCACCTTCTTCGTGCCTTCATAAGTTGTTTCCAGAATCTCCCATGCATCTTTGGCAATAGTAATGTGAGAAATCCTGTGAAATTCATCTGGAGACACACCACAGAAGATAGCATTTAGTGCTTTACTGTTAGCATTAGATGCAGCAAGTGCTGCCTTATCCCATGTGGATTTGGCTGCCTCAGGTTTGGCCCAACCAATCTCAACAGCATCCCACACGGATTCATCAATAGAGCATAAAAAGGCTCTCATACGAACCTTCCAAAATGCATAATTACTTCCATCAAAATATGGAGGTGCATTAAGGGATTGAGACCTATCCATCTCAAAAAGAAAGGGAGTCAAGGATCACACAATGGTAATGAAACCAAACAGATGTGTACCCGCTCTGATACCAATTGAAAGTTCAAAAACGTGTACAAAAACACTTTTGAACGTTTAGACCCCCAAAAAAACCAATTTAATCAACACATGCAATATGTTAAACAACTAGTGTGCGGAAACTTAACATATGCTATAACATGGAATTGATTAAACAACTATCTAAGCCACATCAAAATAAACCACAGCAGATTAATGTAAAGGCAGAGATAGAGAGGAAGGAAGATGCAAACACAGCGATAACACCAGATATGTTATCGAAGAGGAAACCGAAGACCTCGGCGAAAAACCTCTCCGCCGCCCTCCAAGCGGTAATCAATCCACTAGAAAATACAGTTGGGATACAAGGACAGCAATAGACCCTCCAAGCCTAATCTACCCAATGCACCTAAGCCCTCCAAGCTTCTTGCTCCAACGAGGTTGCGCCGAACCTTTTTCTTTTCTAGCTTTCCGGATTCCGCTACTACACCGTAGCATCCACCAATAAAGATTGGCTCCTTCCTAACTGCTTCCCAGAACTCCAAACGACTGTCTCACAGGGATGATAATGGTGAGAACCAGGTTTGGTATAAAGGCCTCTCAAGGATTTGACAATGGAGAGGAAGAGAGTGAGGGAATTTGATGAGACTCTAAGGTAGAGATTGTGGGTGAAACAATCTGGTTTTTCTTTAGGGTTTCTCTCTCAAAATTCTCTCTGGAAGCTCTCTTTCAATCGTGGGTTAAAAGGGTATTTATACTGAAGTGGAGTGGAATGCGAAACGTCAGGTTTTTCCAAAACAGGGGTGGCTCGCGGCTTGACCTCGCGGCTTGACTAAGTCGCGAGTTCCAGTCGCGAGTTAACCGTATGGCCAGTTGTCCTGTTTTGTCCTGTAGTGCTCCAGCTAGCATGACTGTTCATCTTCCAGCATGCTTGGCACGTGTGCAAATTCTGGCGGGTTGAAGCCGCGAGTCCAGCCGCGAGTCCCAGCCGCGACACTCTGTTTTCTTGCACACTCTTGAGCAATCTTCACATTATCTCACTCACTACCCTTACAACAATCCCACCTAAATACAGGGTTACTAAATGCTGAATTACAAGCAAATTTGGCACGGAATAAAGCCAATTAGATGGTTGAATAAATTCAACCTTACACTCTTGAATTAAAATTTGTGGAGACTTATTTATTTGGTGATAAATGCAAGACAACTGGGACTTGATCTTTGCCAAATATGGAGCAATGTTAACTCAGTATTGCATTACTAAGATTCTCACTCTGGTAACTAATTCAGCCTTTTTAAATAGCAATGGTACATGTGTGTATCTTGAGTCTTTATTTACCATATATGCAGTTTGCGATGATGCATTGGTTGGCTAGTTCAAAGAAATTCCATGCAATTTGAGCTTATTATGTCCAACAAATCTTTATCAATAAATGTAGTTTGGCCTCATCAAATAGTACTTTGGATACATTAAAGTTGGAAATGTCAAGCTTTATTGGTCAGCCACCTTGTTGCTTGTTGTCCTCGCTTACCCTGATTTAATCAGCAAGGCACAAACCAAATTCACCATCAGTGTTTTGAATAAATTGTATAATGATAACTTTACAATGTGATTTCAATGTAGCAAGAAAAAGTAAAATTATTATTTTTAAAATATTTCACTACTCAAGGGTAATTTCCTTGCTTAAGAAACTACCTTTACAAGTTCGGTTGTATTATTATTAATAAATTCAGCACAGACAACAGAATCACCCTCAAATTTGTCAATTATGTGAAAAAAGTCAGTCATCTCTTGAAAGTGATTTTGCAATAATCACAAGTGAAACTGTTGCATTTTGACATTAGTGCTCAATTGAATGATGAAATTGATTAATTATCGCCAAAACAATATTCATGTGAATATATGTACTCGTTTATAGAATATCATGCACCTGATTTACTTAATATAAAGCCATGCCAGATTATGATATGGGCTAAAGCTATATCCATTAGTGATACTAAAAACAGATTGCTCACTCCTTGAATTTTGTCATCCGGCAGTTCTGCAGTAATGAAAAGGCCGATGAGATAGAAGCATTTTTTGCCAGCCATGTGCATCCTTCTTTTACCATGAGTTTGAAGCAAAGTATGGAGCAAATCCGACTCAAAGCGAGGTGGGTTGACAACAAAAGGCAAGAGCAATCTCTACAAGACCTAGTCAAACAATTAGCTCTCAAGAAATGCTAGTCTTCACTTTGCTTCCAAAACTATATTGTGAATGTAATTATGTTAAGAATAATAAACTACATACATTGCATGCTCAGCAACTTGTGTTATTTATTTACAGAGTTACATATGAAGAAACCAAACCATGAACAGGTTGCAACCTAGCATCATTATCCTGAACTCAATTAATTATCAATTTAGTTGAGTCAGACCAATACACTAGTATGTAACCGAATCTGTCAATTGTAGTGGTGCTATGGTTATTTTTATATTTTATTTTAATTTATTATTTTTGTCAAAATATGTAAAACTCCTTAAGTCATAGGATTAGCTAAAATTCATGATAAAATTATATTAGTAAGATATAACAACACTTGATTTTTTTTTTTTTTTTTTGTGTTAATTCTTCAACATTATATTTTTGTAAGAATTGTGGTGGTGCCTGAACATGTTTGCATTCTTTTTAGAGAAGTAAAATTTTTGAAGAAGTCTTTTAATTACTCCTATTAGATAATGAAATTCCTTCTAGAGAAGTAAAATTAAAAAAAAAAAAGTATTTTTGTGATATGGCAAAGTAGGTCAATTTTTTCTATAAATGGCAAAGTAGGTCAATTATTTATTTATTTATAAAGTTTCATTGTGGGACATCTTAAATCATACTATTCAAAAGAGGTTGCATGAAACATGCATGTAATGGATAAATCTCTTTGCAGCTGTTTTTCCTTCCACACTACACTGTTGCCTTCATTTCTCACTTGATGTAGTTTCTTTGTAGTTGTATTTAGTAGTTATATACAACTACAACAACAACTCCACCATTTCTCTTTCATTACACAAATGCGAATGCTACATTTTTTTTACCTTTCCCTTTACAGCTTCAGCTGCCAGGAACTTTATATTTTTAGGCTTGGAAGGTCTTCTATGTTTCTAATGCTTTTCTAGTCTTCTGACTCCTTAGTGATCATCTTAATTTAGACACTTGATGGGAAAGTACAAAGAAAACCTGATTGGTGAAGACATTTTCAACCCCAAACTTTTATAAATGTGCATTTTATATGTCAGGCTGAGTTTTGTTTGAAATTGTTTGGGTATATAGGTTTATGAAAATACAAAGCTTAAAGTCTCACATTCAAATAATGTGTTCGATCCAATGATAAAACTATGGGTGTCATATATATATATATATATATATATGTATGTATATATAAAAGAACCAAGTTCATCTTTAGACTGATCTACTAAGGGTTCGTTTGGGAATAACTTATCTAACTTTTTTCTACAATTTTTTTGTTGAAAGTATGCTAAAATATACTTGTACCTTGGAATTTTTTGAAAAAATGAGAAAATGCGGGAAAAATTGAGGTTTTAGAAAGTTGTACATAAAAGCTAAAAAAGGCTAAAGACTAAAAATTGAGCTTATAAGCTGATGTCAAACAAACTCTTATTATAATATTATCAATACTTAAAATAAAGAGACAATCAGACACTTCATATGTATATATAAGTGGTGAGTAGGGTTGTCCACGAGTCGGGCCGGGACGGTTTTGGACCCAGCCTGGACCCAACCTGCCGGCGTCGGATGGAAGGCGGAGGGATCTGAAACCTACCGTCGGCGTCACTCGGTCGAGTCGGTTTTGGGTTCGAGTGGTGTTTGGGTCGGTTGAGAGAGTCGCCGAATCTGCAAACGTCGTTGGAATCTTCAAAAAATTCACCGGAATCTACAAAAACCCAGTAGATCTGCACCAAAAATCACTGAAATCAGCCTGGATCTCCTCGAATCTCGCCGGATCTCACTAAATATGGTCGAGATCTCGCTTGGATCTCCTCGAATGTCGCCGGATCTCACCAAATCTCGCTTGGATCTCCTCGAATGTCACCGGATCTCACCAAATCTCGCTTGAATGTCGCCGGATCTCACCAAATCTCGGTTGGATCTCCCCACATATTGCTGGATTTGTATATAACGTTGGTTGGGTCGGGTGGCTCGGGTTTTGGAGAAGAAAACCCGTCACTCGACCCGCCGGCGTCGGGTCTTGGGTGCGGAAACCCATCACCGACCATTGGAGTGGTCGGTTCGGGCGGTTGCCGGTTTGGGTTCAGGCGGGTTGCTCGGGTTCCGGGTTGAGTTGGACACCCCTAGTGGTGAGGCTCCAATTTATTCCAATTTGCAAGTCCAATTCTTATGAGCAATTTAT
This sequence comes from Quercus robur, assembly GCF_932294415.1. NCBI lineage: Eukaryota > Viridiplantae > Streptophyta > Magnoliopsida > Fagales > Fagaceae > Quercus > Quercus robur. Next base: position 6,553,258 of record NC_065538.1, read on the forward strand.
CCATTTAGCATTACAAGTACACCAAACCTTCATTCTCCTTGGCTTCATTTATCATTCCTAAAAGCCTTTTTTTCCCTACACTTTCTTCCATGCTTTCTTAAAGATTATCTAATTTCTACTTCTATTACTTTCGATCCTCTTGTACTTTCCAAACTATGTCTACCAATATACAAGAAAACATGGAGTGCAACAAGTCTTTATGTCATGTACCTAACACCCCTAGTGCAGCTAACAAGAGATGGCACTCGGCTTTTGTTTCCATCTATTGTAGTTCTAAAGCCCTCCTATCATTTTTCAAAGATTCTCTACTCGATAAGAAAACAACTAAGGTTTCATAGAATTCATCTTCCATCATTTTGGATATAAAACCAGCAGGCAATAGGTTCAAAATTGATCAAACAAGTCTCACCGAGCTCGTGAAAGAGAAAAATGCTGACAAGCTCCAAAATATTGGAGGGGTTGATGGAGTAGCATCCACACTTGAAACCAATGTTGAATTTGGGATTCATGGCAATGTTGAAGACATTACTTGCCGACGTGAGTCTTTTGGCTCAAACACGTATAAAAGACCACAAAGAAAGAGCTTCTTCCACTTTGTAGTAAAAGAGTTCAAGGATCTTACCATTATCATCAGCTTACATAGTGTTGTATCATGTCTTGCATTTGACATGATGCACAATGAAACACTAGCAAGATGGTATGAAGATGAAAGCATACTTGCTGCTTTATTTCTTGTTGTTGTGATTTCTGCCATAAGTAACTTTTGGCAAAGCGGACAATTCCATAAGTTATCCGAACTCAGCAACAATATCCAAATTGAGAGCTAGGCTGCATCATAAGGTCTCAATCTTTGAACTCGTTGTTGGAGATGTCGTTTGCTTAGAGATTGGAGATCAAGTTCTAGCAAATGGTCTATTCTTAGAAGGGCACTCTTTAAAAGTGAAGGAATCCAGTATCACACAGGAAAATAGTGATCATGTGGAAGTAAATTGCTATCATCCATTTTTGTTTTTTGGTTCTAAGGTGGTTGATGACTATACTCAAATGCCTGTCACTTCGGTTGGGAAGAGCATAGCATGGGGCAAGATGATGAGCTCAATCGGTCATGATACCAATGAACAAACACCTTTACAAGTTCGGCTCAACAAGCTAACTTCATCAATTTCGGAAGGTTGGTTTGGCAATTGCTTTACTAGCTCTGTAGTCTTGTTGGTTCGACACTTCACAGGGAATACAAAAGATGAATGTGTAATTGAAGAGTTTTATGGTAGCAAGAAAAAGTTTTTTGTCATAGTTAAAGCTATGCGAATTTTAGCTACTGTAACTACTATAGTGGAACTCGTGAATCCAAAAGGGTTTTCTTTGGCTGTGAAGCATACATACGTTTATTCCATGAAAAAAATGATGGTTGATCAAGCAATGGTGCGGAAGCTTTCTGCTTTTGAGACAATGCATTTTGCCACCACCATTTGTACTGACATAGCAGGCAATCTCACCTTGAATCAAATGAAGGTGACAAAGTTTTGGCTAGGGAAAGAATCTTTTGGTGCAGTTACTTATTCATCAATTACATCGTATTTTCTTGAATTAGTCCAGGAAGGAGTTGCTATGAACATAACTAGTATTGCTTACAGGCCTACTTGAAGATTTGAAATTGAGTTCTTAAGCAATCCAACAGAAAAAGCCATTCTTTCATGGGCTATTCTAGAGTTAAACATGGAAATGGAGCAATTGATGCACAATTGTACACTTCTTTCTGTTGAAGCATTCAATTCAAACATGAAATGAAGTGGGCTTCTACTAAGGAGAATGGTAGACAGCACAATCCATGTACATTAGAAAGGAGTTACAGAAATAATACTGAAAATGTGTTCAAGCTACTATGATGCTTCTAGAATTATGAAAGAGCTAGATGATCATGAAAGGATGAAATTTGAGCAAATTATTCAGGGTATGGAAGCTAGTAGCCTCCAGTGTGTTGCTTTTGCACGTAAGAAACTTTCAGAAGATCAAGAATATGATACAAAAGATTAAAAAAAAATAATAATAATAATAGAAGAAGGTTTGGCACTATTAGGGTTGGTGGGACTTAAGGACCTATGTTGTCCAGGGGTGAGGAAAGCTGTGGAAGATTGCCGATATGCAGGTGTAAATGTCAAAATGATCACTGGAGACAATGTTTTCATAGCAAGAGCTTTTGCCACTGAATGTGGGATACTCAAGCTAGGTCAGGATATGGTCAATGGAGTACTGATTGAAGGCATGGAATTCAGAAACTACAAACCAGAGGAGAGAATGGAGAAAGTTGATAAAATTTATGTCATGGCTAAAGCATCCCCTTTGGACAAAAGACTAATGATAGAATGCTTGAAACAAAAAGGTCATATAGTTGCAGTCACTGGAGGTGGCATAAATGATGCACCAGCATTGAAAGAAGCTGATATAGGACTTTCTATAGGAAGTCGTGGCATGGGAGGTGGTGAGGTTGAGCTCGGATATCGTCATTTTGGAAAACAACTTTGCTTCTGTGGCCAAAGTTTTAAGATGGGGAAGATGTGTCCACAAAAACATCCAAAAGTTCATTCAGTTTCAACTCACTGTGAATGTTGCTACTGTTATTGTTAACTTTGTGGCAATCATTTTCGTTAAAAAAGGACCATTAACAAGGGTCCAATTATTATGGGTGAACCTAATTACACATAACTTGGTAGCTTTAGCTCTTGCAACTGAGCAACCTATAGAGACATTGACGGAAAAGCTGCTAATGGGTTGGACTAAGCCACTTATTACCAACAATATGTGAAGAAATCTCTTAACCCAAGCTTTATATCAGATTGTGGTCATCCTAATCTTAGAATTCCAAGGGCAATTAATATTCGATGTGTCTGAGAAGGTGAGGGATATCTTGATCTTTAATAATTTTGTCCTTTGTCAAGTCTTCAATCAACTCAATGCAAGAAAGCTCATGGAGGAGAACATCTACAAAGGGATCCATAGCAACAAGTTGTTTTTGAGTATCTTTGTCATAACCATAGTCCTTCAGGTGGTGATGGTAGAATATTTATAGTGGATTGAAGATACAGAAAGTTTGAATTGGTGGCAATGGCCAGCATGCATTGGAATGGCAATAGTATCTTGGCTAGTTGGTTGGATTGTCAAGAGGATACCTATTCCACAAAAGCCATTTTTAGCTACCTAAAAAATTAAAGAGATATAAGGACTTCCCTTTACATAGTTCGTTTGGACTAAAGAAAAGTCTATGGTTGAACTCACTTTTACTATTACAACATCAAGCTCAAGCCCATTGTTGGACTCATTGTACTTTACATTGTACTATTGTTCCACATTGATAGGTTATCATGTTGTTTATTTAATTAGGTAACATATCCTTGGATTTAACATAGTATTAGAGCTAGGTTTTTGCATGGTTCTTAAAAGAGTGCTAACTTGTTCATGCGCCTCACCACAACACTATCTTATGTGATGTATTCCAACCACTATGATCCTTTCTTTTGCCAATGTTTTTCAGCTAAAGGTGTCATTCTCCTATGGTCTTTGTTGTTGCAATCCTTAGGTCACACCAATCGCCACTATCGATTGCAACTTTTTCACATATGCTATCCTTTAGATACCAATTTTCTATTGATGTCTTGAATGACATTGTCTGTAGGCGTGTAGCCATCCTCTAGTCATAATACACATCATCATGTCATTGACTTAATAGTAATTTGATGTGTTTAAATAATTAATAAATCATGTGATTTAATCCATGTGGATAATTTTACTAATTTCCATGTAATGGGTTGAAGAAATTCGTTTAAATTGTAAGTGATCGAGAAAAGTAGTAGGTAAACAATTACATTCGACCATATCAAAGTTTTAGAAAAAATGCGTACGTAAAATAATTGGTCTCCAAAGAAGGGGTTCTTGGAAAGTTCCATTCTTGAAGGAAGCACCTGGTCCAACAAGGCTGCATCCATACATGGTAATTTGACATCTTATGCTCAATGTCATACGTACAGATGAAATACCAATGTCACAAGTACAATCGTACAAATGAAATTCCAACCCATCACCTCTAACCTTTTTTTTTTTTAATCTTATCTAGTGAAATACAAAAAATATTTAAATTTTTTAATAGTTTAATCCAAATGTAAGAGAGTTAATTTAGGTATATTAGAAACTCCAATAAGTCAACAATTCTAAAAACATAACAAATTTCACAATTGCTAGATAAATAAATTATTAAAATCCTTTGTCTCTATTCTAACTTTCCAACTATTAATTTATTATAAAAGAAATAAACAAAAATAAATAGAAGAACTAGAAAAATGAGTACCATTTTGGAACATGGGAATGAGACAAAAGAACTGAGAAGTAAATGGTAATTAAACCTGTAATGTGTTTATTCCCATGTTGTATTATACCTTTGATTTTCAAATTAAATATCTTACGACCTGTAAGAAATATATATATGGTAGTTTGCTTCATACTATTTGATAACAATTTAGAGAATATAATCTATGCTTGTTTATATGATTAGTTCAAAAATTTTACAAATAAAGTTGGCTCTTTTTCACTGTGTATGCTATTTTCCAATACTAGTTAAATGCTGATTGAGTGCATTACCTCATAAACTACTTGCTGAAAAAACTAGATTCAAGTTGATCCCTTTATTTTATAGTTGTTGTGAGATTTTAGGGATATCTAGCTACTAAAATTCTTGTTTTTGTTTTTTTGCCTAATTTCCATATATTGATTATATTAGTTATCTTGTTATGAGTCAAAGTATAATCTAACATGGGTATTTTGATAAACTGTATATGATCTTAATAGTTAATTCTAGGAATTAATTTTAAATTGTCTTCATGTAGCATGGACGACACAGTTGGTATGGTGACTGGTTTTAATTTTGAGCAGACTTCAATGATTAAGCATTATAATCAGACACGCAATTGGACTTCTTCTTTTAGGTAAGAAATTTTTCCAGATCATCAAATGCTGATGTGTCTTTCTTTTGTTGAACCATTTGCTTGATGTTCTATGGCATATATGACAATTCTGTATTAAACTTTGTTAATGTTCCTTAATAGCAACCACTTATCAAAAAAAAAAAAATATTGTTCCTTAATAGCCGGTTAGTGTGTTGCCAGTTAGTGAAACATGATTGATGTTGTATCTTGAAGTTTATGCAGTTTAATGTCTTGCAAACTGACGAGAAACTGTTTTTTGTTAGGCAGAGTGACTAGAAATGTTGATTAGGATTCTTTCCTTAATTTTTGTTTTTCTGGGGAAGAATTGTTACGAGTTATGACTAATGATTCACTTTAGAACTATATTGTCCAATCTTAACTATTTTTACATTATTTTTTCGAATTAAATTTTTCATCAAGGATAATCTCACAAGGCAGTTACCAAATACTAAATGGATTAGTTAGATGACAAGTTAAACCTGGAAAAATAAAAATAACAGCTCATTATGGAAATATAAAAGTTCTTGACATTTTCCAAATTTAAACTTAGAGAGAAGTTATGCAACCCCCTCCTACCCAAGGTCCCAACCCCCCCCCCCCCCCCCAAAAAAAAATTGTGGTTCAGAATTTGACCTGGGTATTACTCCATAAACTCATACATAATAAATTAAAGAGAAATTCATTCTGGTTGGATTTAACCACTTTCTAGTTGGTAGAGCTACATGCTCCCATGAACTAATCCAAGTTAAATGGCCAAAAAAGGCTACACATACTGGCTTTCTCAGAACTTACTTCTAGAAATATATTTGACTTTTCTTCTTAAAAAATCAAAGGGTTTCTCTACTCTTAAAATTGACTCTATATATATATATATATATATATATTCTATTTTTGGTTGAGACTTTATGTATGTTGATCCTTGGACCAATGAAACAATGCAAAATGGAATGCTTGCTTGCTAGCAATATGGCTGACCAACATTGTATTACAGCAAGAAAGAGTTTAATTGTATTATTAGATAATTAATTGAACGTGCTTTGGTTAATGTACTCTCTGAAGTTGAGCAAATTGGATCTCATGTGAAGAGAAAAATTGCTTTTAATTTGCCACTTGCATTTTGTCGAAAGTCTTGTAACTCAATTGGCACCTTATAGTATTTCTAACAAAAACATTTAAGGTTCAAATCTCTTTTCCCAACTATCGAATTACCCAAACAAAAAAAAAATTGCTACTTGCATTTTCAACAAATGGCCTCTTCGCAATAGCATCTCTTTCAGTTATTATATCTTTAACCAGCTACTATAGTGTATTACAAGTATTTGTTGTACTTTAGCAATGTGGGAAAAAATTAATAAAGAAGACACTATTTTATTTGAAAAAGAAAAACAAGAAAAAGACAGTATCACAAATCTGGGAAATCGCAAGAGCTTGTGATAAAAATGGGAAAGGTGTGATTTAAAAGACTTGCTTTCCACATGAAGTGGAAAATCAGACAACTAGGAATGTAAAGATTGTTCCATACACCAACATTTTTTTTTCCTATATTACTGTTTCCTTTCATATTGTTAATTATTAGGATTTAGGAGAGTAAAGAGAGTTTGTGTCAATGTGGGTGCCTCCACCCAATTGGTCTCACGTTTATGCCACATTGTTTGTTACAGTGTATATGGTGGGAATGGAATACTAGATGTTTTGAGAACAGTGAACGGTCTATTATCGAGATTATGTCTTTTTTCCTCCCTACTCCCCTTGTATAAAGTCTAGTTTTGCCATCTTGTTCATCTTTTTCCCTTCCTCTTTTATTAGATCATTGTAATTTGGGCTTTTGATGTTTTGCCACTATAGTACATTTCCAATGTACTTAGGTTGGCTTTCTTTCTTTCTTTCCAATGTACAACACAACTCTAAGGTTATTGTGTTGTACATTGTAATGAATATCCTCCAAAATATTCCCCATCTACCATGGCCAGTGTTTTTGTTTTGCCAATGCTTGGAGCATGGTGGTTAATAATTCCCTAGACCAAGCACCACTCAATTCCATAGGGATCCCTTTGTGAGTGAGACTGCCACCCTCATCCCTTTTCTTATATCCATCTTTATGGTCAAAGGTGAGAACTATACATTTAGTCATAATAGAATGCACCAAACAGAGACTTATAAATCAATTTGTAGAAATCATGGAATTCAGGTTTCCACACGTTGATGATCTTATGCAAGACCATTGACCCACAGGATTCCTAGATGATCTAATCTTCAATATAGTTATAAACCTATTCAATTTAACTCCAGGGAGGGATGAAGGGACCAGACACCATACTTAGGTAGGTAAACATAGAAATCATGGAATTTAGGGCTAACAATTGCCCACAAGAATGATACCATTGTATCACTGGACAATTGAAAGCCCAAATTTACTACTTATTTATTTGTTTATTTTGGCCTAGTGTAGATAAAAAGTCGTACCTGGTGTATAAGACTCCCGTTTTTGCAGGGTCTACGAGAGGTGGTCAGTAAACAACCTTACTCTCATTGGAGGAGGAAGTATACCCTATTTCGGGTGTATGCTTCCTCCCACTTACAGTTGAATGGGTCCCACTGCTGGGACCCACTTAGCTATAAGTGGGAGGAAACATACACCCGAACAGGATGTATTGTCCCCAATTGGAGAGTCCAATTTTGGAACTTAAACTCATGACACATCATTTGGGCAAAAGCACTTGTCATTGCACTTAGGTCCAACCTCTTATCCACTATACCAAATGTCTATTACAACACCAAGTTATTTGCAAAACTTAATAGCATAAGAATAATGAGTAAATTATGGGGAATATTTGTTGATGAATAGTGATTGTAACTATGTGAAGGCATCATTAGATCTTACTTGATTTTTATAAATTAACTTAATTAATTACATTGAGAAGCTAATTACCCAATTGAGAATTAAGCAATACTGCCACAACCATATGGAAATGAAGCTTCATAAGAAGGTTCAGCCAGAGTAAGAGTGCTCCATCAAAAATGTAGATATGGTACTTCTCCCGGAACTGTGTTAGTTTACAGAGCTTGGTCAACCCCTGATTGTAGTCAGTCATCTAATTTTCAATATCTTTCCTACTCTTGTTTAACTTATTTCAACCGTAGTTCCTATGTATCTGTTTGGGAACAACTTATCCAGGGGTGTATCTAGAAATATTTGGGTGGGGAGTCGAGGTAACACTATCATATTGATTTGCAATTCAAGAAAAATACAAAGTATGACATATATACATACATACATACATGTCTTTCTAGATTAGTTTTAGGAAAAAAAAAATTAAATCTAACAAGAACTAGAATACAATTACAAGAAATAATATTCATAGAAATTAAAGATAACAAAGTCACTATAAGCAACCATAAAATAAATAGCAATTAAATTCAACCAAATTAGATTGCTTTGATCAACAATAAATTCAAAATCAATTTCATACCTCTCAACTAAATAGATATTGAACAAATTTTTTTTATTTTTTGAGAAAGTTTCAACCTATAGCGTTTGCTCCTGATGATAGCTTTTTATCATTAGACCAAGACACCAATCAGTTTTTGGTATAGGCGGGGATTGAACCCCAGATTTCTTATACAATTATCAAAGACTTTACGAGTTGAGCTAACTAGAATCCACAAATAGAAATTGAACTAGAGAAGAAGATCATAAATCATAAGATAAATAATTAGGAATCGAACTAAAGGATCAATAAGAAAGAAGAAGAACTTTGTACCTCTCAATATTTTCTAAGCTTTCAATTAGAAAACTCTTTCTTAAGGAAGGGAGAGAAGCTAATTAAAATGTGATTAAGTGAGAGCATCATAAGAAAGAATTAATGAAGAGAAATTGAAGAGAGAGAAATGAGTGATGAGGAGAGTTTTTTGGGTGGCTATAAACTGGAAGGGGATATTGTAATAGTTTTGGGAAAGTGTAAAACTTAAGTATAATGCTTCAAGTGTAGTACATTGGGTTCCCCAATTAAATTCAAACATTATTTTTCCATGACCAATAAAATGCAAACAATATTATAATTTTTAAGGGAAATTAAATTAAATTCAATGAGGTTTTTATTAAAGAAAAATTAGAAATTTTTTTTGAGGCAAAGTAACAAGTACATCAGCATCTAGAGTAGCTGAGAACAAAGGAATTACTTCTATCCATCTAATACTATCCTCGTTGCCTACCTAGCATAAGAAGCTAATATCTTGGCTACCCTATTAACAAACTTAACAAGGGACTATACTAAAACTCCAAGACCTGCACATGGATAGGAGAGTGTGGACTTCATCAACAAGATGCCCACTAGCTCAAAAATTATCTCGAATTTTCTGCCTAGCACTAGTTCCTACTAATAGTCTAATACTATACTCTCACGGTCTCTCTAATCTCTAATGATAATTCCCACACCAGTACAACATAGGTCCTTGAATAGCTATGGGATCTGGTCTCACTCAAGAAAAAAAGTGTGGGATATGGTTGACATGTTTTAGAGGAGGAAAGGAAAAGTCAAATTATGAAAAGTAGGGATTTGGGGTGGGGAATTTTTATGGCTGACGTACAGGAGGAAGGGCCAAGCTTTTCTCATAGGGGGCAGCTCTTAAATGAGAAGGTGTGATACCTATTTCTTCCTACTATTATAGAGGTTTTAAAAAAAAAATTTGGGGGGGGGGGGGGCTGTAGGACTCGTAAATAGTTGATAAAATAAACAAAAATTAAATAAAATAAGTAGGTAACTCAAGTGGAACTTGAAAATAGTAGGAAAAATAAACAATAAGATGGCTTACAATCTAATCCTAAACAGGCGGTACTAATCTACTTTTCAAGTTTGACAGCCTAATTTTTTGTTTTCAGTGTACTAATATATGTGCCCACAACTCCTTGGTTTATGCTGTGGAGTTGAAGATTTGGAGTTGGTGTTTACTATGCAACCACAGATTGCAAATGGGTTTGTACAAAATTGAAAGATTAAAACATCCAGTTAGTAATTAGCTTAACTATTCAAACAAGGCCATCAAAATTCTTTTTTCTTATTCTTTCTAATCAGTCATCACATCCCACAATAGCTATTCTTATCACCCATCATAATTTTTTTTTTGAAATGGAAAATGAGATATAAAATATGTTGCTAATGCTATAACAAATAATCAGAATGAAAATTCGCAAAGAGAGAGAGACCCTTGAAACGAGAAGGGAATTCAAGCTTTGTAGAAATAAGTCCAACTCTCTCTCTTGGATGTGGATTAGTTAGGATGTCAACACTAGCAAGCTCCAATTGTGGATTTTAAGAGGAAATCTGCCAAGGAGAGAGACAGAGTGTGTGTGGGTGTGCACCATAAGGGAGAGGGAAAGGGATTCTAACACAAAGGCACACCACAACTCCACTCAAAAGCTATGGTAACTTTTAAGGGAGGGTGGCACAAGTTATACTACACATAACACATTCTCTTAAGTAATGTGAGACAATTACCCATTCTTTTTTTGAGAAACAAACACACACACATTGGGAGAAACTAAAATATAAAGATTGGATTAAATAAAATATAAAATAAATAAACTAAACATGACTTATAGTAATAATGAAAAATTAGGAGAAACTACACTTTTCTTTTTTCTAATATGTGATTTTGACAAAAATACATTTTACCCACATGAGACCTGCTAATGTGGATGTTCATCAAACTTTGTTGTCAAAATATAGAGGCTAAGTCATCACGTGCTTGAGAAAAATATGACACCATTACACTTTGACATTTTTCCCACTTGACACTTGTGGTTTAGAAATTTAGCATTCTGCCCACAAAATGGTTTAGAAAAAAAATCAAGTGCTTATCCATATAGTAGTGTCAATATTTATTGATTCCACAATAATTAATGGGAAGATGTGTCCACAAAAACATCTAGAAGTTCATTCAGTTTCAACTCACTGTGAATGTTGCTGCTGTTATTGTTAACTTTGTGGCATATTTGGTAATGAACCTTTCATCTTTGTTTCAAGATCATCCTTATACTTTGAGATGTTCCAAAAAAAAAAGGCTCTTATTATTATCCAATGGTTTAAAAATACTAACGTTACAAATAGAATTCATGAAACCAAAAGTCACTTTGATGATGTGGAGCCTACGGCAAGGCATGAAATATTCCGTTTTGTCACATAAATGATAATAAAGTGGGAGATGAGTATTTTCCACCAAAAGCAACAAATCACAGATTTGAGTTTGAAAATCAATCTCTTCAATAAATTGGAGATAAGATTGCCTACCATAACCTCTCCCAGATCTCGTAAAAATAGGAGCTCCAATTTTGAAACAAAGTTCAGAAGGTTGAGTACCAAATATATAACTTAACCAAAAACTAAACCAGGACAATTTAGAAAGCAAAAAATTGAATTTGGTCTCAAAAAGTTCCAAGCACAAATTGAAGTATTTAATATTTGCTTACCCAGGCGGTCCAATTTCTCCTTAATGGACAAGACTACATTTTGTGTCACGAATGTAGCCCCCTCCACCAAGCATTCCTGAGGTAGGCCCTGCCCAATGCAAGCACTGTTGCCTTTCCTGATGTGGGAATACGTCTAGTTTGTGCAGAATATTGGTTAGGGGCGCCATTGCCATTAGTTCTTGACATCTTTTGAGTATTTGTGGCAAGAAGATGAAATTTGAGTTTGATAAAAATGGAGTCAGTACTATGATAAAAAGTCAACGCCAAGTTGGTATTCTAAAAACAAGAAGTTGTAAAGAAATACTAATAGTCTGAGAATTGGAAGTAGACTGATTTTAAAGACAATACCAGTTGCTGGGATGATTTTCTTGTCCCCAAAAAAAAAAATTTATTAATTTATTTGAACCATGTTATTTTCTTCTTCATTTTCATAGTAACTGGGTTGTTAAATGTTCTCTTATTTAAGTGACACTAGTTGGTCAATGGAGACAAGGTGGATGGAAAAAGCTGAGCAACAGCTTTAATAACAACACCCAAACCAGGCACAAAAACATGCAAATCACTTATTTCAAATTTTTTTTCCCTCTTTCGTTGATGGTGTTCTCATGAAATGGTTTGCAAGAGAAAAATGATATAAATGTGAGTAAAATGTTAATCAAAAGAATATTAAAATGAAGAATATTCAAGACTCAAAGAGAATGCCAGTAACTGCCTAATTGGAACAAAATATTAGTCAAAAAGGATACCGATCTACTACATGAGATTCCAAACTTCCTTTGCTTCTTGTACTAAACTACTCATTCTTATTCCACAATGAAAATGCGCATAATCTATACAAAACCTTCATTCGATCAATGGCCTGGATTTCTAGTCACTCTGCCTAACAAAAGCAGTTTCTTGTCATTTTGCAAGACATCAAACTGCACAAACTCTGTCAATTTTACTCCAAAATAAAAAAAATAAAAAAATTCAAGATGCAACAACAGTCATGTTTCACAGAAAGAAACTGAGGTTGCTAGCCCAATGTCGACATATAAACCTGCCCAAACAAGTGGCTCCTGCAAGCATGCCAACAGTTGAAGGGTGTGCATCAAATCTGCGTGGAACAGCTGACATGTGTGGGGGCTTTGTAGAGTGAATATTGTTTTCTCTAGAGGTAGGGAGGTAACATCAACTCCTCTTTTCATATTGCCAATGAAGATGTGTGAATCATCCCAACCCCATATTGCTCTGCTCCCCAAAGAAAGAGATGTTCAATGACAATCTTACTTTCATGATTGCAAAATATTGTATTTATTTGCATCCAATAATTGGTCATGCCTATAATGACATCAGACCACAGTTACTGTCCAACTTATCCTAATCACATTTTACCTCTTTATGTATTCTTTTAAAAAGTGGGATTTTATTGTGGTTGGGGAGAAAAAAAGGGGGGGGGGGTGTGGTGGAATGGTGGGTGACTACAGTCCATCTTTGTCAGACGGTTGATATCATCCCTCCTAGCTAAGAATCTGCTTCAGAGAATGAATCGACCAAACTTGTTTAATATTTGGCATCCTGATGTTTCTTTGGCTGGACAACTCTGACCCTGATGGAGGGATTGTATGTGATGCTGGGAGCAGCATTAATGCTAGAGATTCTAGTGTTATATGAGGGGGCATTGGTGCTGATTCCAGTTAAAGTGCTTCAGGTAAACCTGGAAGAGAGGGATTCTTTAGAATGGACTGGATTGTTGCAAACTCTAGTATCTTCAATTGTGCAGAAACCTGGGAAGCTATCAGATCAAGGCCGCAATTTGTTAATTGGTGGATGATGGTCAGGCATATTTCTACTACCCCAAGGCATGCATTCACCTGTTGGTTGGCTCCGAGAAATAGATTGACTACCCATGCTAGACTTAAATTGTTGGTATCAAGGTGTCATCTTGCATATATTTCGCAGAAGGTATAGAAAAGAAGGGAGAACTTTGAATTTTAAGTGCTATTGTCCCATGAGAGAGCATCAGATTGAGATATTATATTGGATTAGATTAAGGAGGCAGTGCTGGTCTAAAATCCTACAATGGGTTGTCAAGGCTTTAAAGGGGAAGGGTCTAGTTCAAATCTGTGATTTGCAATATTGCATCGGCATCTGCTGTATATCACATATGATTGCAAAGAAATCACAGAGAGTTTAATTGTCTCATCAAGTATGAGGCGAGCAGAATTCAAGCAATCAAGTGGGATGTGAAATCTAGAGTAGATTGCTGCAGGAGGTTTAAATACTTTGCAGAACAGAATCCTCTGCAATCTCTGGGGTATCTCTTGCTCAGTGTCAACTGGTGGAAAGAAAAACTATTGTTTCGGAGCCTGGGCTCCTGGTTAGATCATGGTAAATTGTTTTGTTTGTTGTTTGAGTTCTTGTGTTGCAGTCTTAGCAGCTGGTTCAGTTTGATTTTTGCAGAATTTAGGCACAGACTCTTGTGCTTAATAAGGTTTGCTCATTACTATTATTACTACTACTACTACTACTACTACTATTATTATTAAGGAACTAAAAAAACTTTAATAGAGAATGATTGTCATATTTGCCATAGAACATCAAGCAGATGATTCAACAAAAAAAGACACATCAACAATTGATAATCTGGCAAAAATTCATACCTGAAATAAGACATTGAGTCGCCACTCTGATCATCATGCTTAATCATTGAAGTGTGATTAAAATTAACTCCAGTCACTATACCAACCGTGTTGTCCCTGCTGCATGAAGACAATTGAAAATTAATTCCTGGAAATAAAATCATATACAGTTCTATCCAAACCACCCCTGCTTATATACTATACTTTGGCTCTTAACAAGATAACTAATAAAATCAATATATGCAATTAGGGTGTAAAAAAACAAGAATTTGAACGTGTGTATACCTAAAACAGGAAGTTGATTAGAAGCCAGAAACAGGAGTCAACTTTATTCATCAAATTTTGAACTAATTGTAAAATCATGTAAACAAGAATAGATTACATAATCTTAACTGTACTCAAATAGTATCAAGCAAACTACCACATATATTTCTAACCGGTCTCAAGATATTCAATCTGAAAATCAAAGTTTTAATACAACCCTACATACCTTGTCGTTGTGAGGGAGCTTCCAGAGAGTGAGAAGTAAGCGGACTGCACCACCCTTTTGTGGTTTACTTTCTTCAGAGTTTTGAGTTGATCTACATTAATACTTCTCAAATCCCATATGCAGGCAATTCCATCTGAGGAAATAGTAGCCATGTTGTTATAGTTTTCGGAGTTAAAATCAATGGAGTTAATCCTATGTTCATGCAAATTCCATTGGGTTGAGCATTTTCCAATCCTCTCATCCCAGATATTCAAACCTCCATGACACTCGCTAAAATATAAGCACTTAACATCATCTGATCGTTGAGAAAGAGAATATATAGAATCATCACTTGAATGCACCAAATTAAAAACCTTCTTCTCAACATCCATCAATCTGATAAATCCCAAATAACAACTGGTAAAGATTTGCACATAAATCCACAATTATGATTTTTTTTTTTTTTTGATCAATAAGTAAAGATTTCATTGGACAGAAGGGGGGGAAAGACAAAACATATCAGCAGAGAGACATGATATCTAAGGACACCAAATCAGAACCACAATCCTTTCAAGGAGAAGAAGCCTGGTTCTAGATGAACAGGTTGCTCACTAATTGCAATTTGATCTAGGAAACCAAAAAATCTGTCTTCAAAAATGCGAGAATTCCTCTCTTCAAATAAGCCACCTCAAGCGAGATGGAATTGCATTCCGAATAGACAGCCTGTTCTTTTTAGCAGAAAGACCAGCCAACATAGCAGCAAATCCAAAATCCTTCTAGGCATCACCCAATTCACATGATCCCACGCTTTTTCTAATTCAATTTTACAAAGTACCCCAAAAACTTTTTCTTGAAGCCTACTCTCCAAGTATTTATTTGCAATCAAAACAGAATCAAGGATTCAACAATTCTGAATCAGCTGACATCATATGAATCTATGAAACTCAACATGTGTCAAATATTTCTAGGGTGTAAGAGCATGTAACCAGGAAGACACAGCTAGAGTCGAATGACATTTTACAAGAGCCAAACCAAGCAATTATATTGTCCTGCCCAAAGCAGACAACTAAACATGAAGATAGAGTCACATAGACCAAATAAAGTCATGTGCATTCTTTTGTTCCAATTCAATGGAACCAAGGTATCCTAGAACATGTACAACCTCATCAAGTCTTCTCAAGTATACAGAACCTTCAGTAGAATTGTAAACTGAAATGTCACCCATATTTAATAAAAGGAATAAAGAACCATGAAATGCTGATTCATAACAATTTCAGGAGGGCAGTTGAGGGAAGAATAGACTTGCTTTCCACATGAAGTGGAGAATCAGACAGCTAGGAATGTAAAGATTGTTCCATACACCAACATTTTTTTTTCCTATATTACTATTTCCTTTCATATTGTTAATTATTAGGATTTAGGAGAGTAAAGAGAGTTTGTGTCAATGTGGGTGCCTCCACCCAATTGGTCTCACGTTTATGCCACATTGTTTGTTACAGTGTATATGGTGGGAACGGAATACTAGATGCTTTGAGAACAATGAGCGGTCTATTATCGAGATTATGTCTTTTTTCCTCCCTACTCTCCTTGTATAAAGTCTAGTTTTGCCATCTTTTTCATCTTTTTCATCTTTTTCCCTTCCTCTTTTATTAGATCGTTGTAATTTGGGCTTTTGATGTTTTGCCACTATAGTACATTTCCAATGTACTTAGGTTGGCTTTCTTTCTTTTTTTTTTTCTTTTTTTTTTAATAAAAGTTGTTACGTTGCTTTAAAAATAAAAAACTACTGTTGAAATCTCCACACAAAATAGAAGAGGAAGAAGAAAATCATCCATTACTATGATCCAATACACCTTCTGTGAATTCTCCATGCTACATATGCCTAATTAATTGCATGAGAAAATATCGTGCAATAACATTTCTAAGATGTCATATACCACTAATAGAGACAATAAAAGACGATTATGCATGACATATCAAGACAAGAGTGGAAAACTTATCTATGTTGGGCTTTGGCAACTGCTTGATATCAGAAATTTAGCACTAACACTTATGTTCTCTGAATCATTACTGGTTAATGGTTATGCAGTTCATGTGTAAAACAAACTCACTTGTAATGCCCTTTTCTCTGGCAAAACATTTCATGAGAACACCGCCAAGAACAAAGAAAAACAAATAAACATAAATGATTGGCACCTTTTTTAGCATGGTTTGGGTGTTATTATTGAAGCTGTTGCCCAGCTTTCTCCATCAATCTAGCCATACACTCTTGCCAATCTGAAATCTTCTCATCTCCATTGACCACCTATAGTCACAAAAAGCAGAGAACATTTGATGACCCAGTTTTCAAGAAAATGAAGAAGAAAATAACATGGTTCAAACAAATTATAAGGGGTTGTTTATCGTGGACAAGAAAATCATTTCACTGCTCTAGTATTGTCTTTGAAATGGGTCGACTACATATTCTCAAACTATTTTGTAGTTTACTTTCAACTTGTTTTAGTATATACCAATTTGTTGATGACTTCTCATAGCTATGACTCCGTCTTTGTTGTTTTACCTTCAAAGAAGTGTATATGACCATATGTTAGACAGGAACCTAGAACTCAACGGCTGGTCCAATGCATGAAACGTGCCAGGCAGGATTGATTCATCTGGATCAACATGATAATAAATGTAACCGTTAAGCAGTTGCCTATAGCTGATGCATTAAAGGAGTTTCATTTGTCACATTTATACAACAATTCGACCAATCAAATCAGTTTCATTCAATAAATTTGATTTAGTATATGTTTACCAACCTCAAATATAAATCCTCTTTGTGGGACTGCATCAGGTGCTTGCACACAAATAAAGGCAGCATCCTCCTTGCTAAGATTTCCTCTCGCAGCACTACCCTGTTATGAAGAACATTAAGTTTGATACTCAGCAACAGCAATAGAACAGACCTCATTATTGTTATCTTGTAAGGTAATTTTGCTAATATCCACCAGATGCTTGCCAATTCCCTAAAATTTTCAGTTAGAATCAAAATTTCAAGGGCCCATGAGATCAGATTGAACAAATAAGTTTGATAGAATGATCTATCTTCAAAGAAACAAGATTTCTTTTTCCTTTTTATGTGCATCAAAAGGGGGTCTATGTTCGTGCTAGAAAATGAAGAGAAGGGTCTATAATTGATTGTCTTTAGTATAACTTTAAAATTTTTTGCCTAAATGCTTATGGACAATAACTAAAGCACTTTTGTTTAGTGAAACCAAATAACTTCAATGTCTACAATCAGTTTTTGACTTTTTGTGATGACTATATTTGCTCTAGAAAGACTCCTTGGAACAATAAGTTCTGGCATCCTAAAGCTATAGAGAACAAAATGGGACAATTCACTACCCTGCAATTTCCTGATGACCAATGAAAAAGGTCTCCTACAGCAATCGCGTCACTGCTAAAAGCCTAAAACACATTGCAATGACCAACACATGAAGTTGTCTCATAAGTAAATTCTTTTTTAATAGTGGGTAGAATTTGCTCCATTATTTGATGACTTATGAGCAAACAGCCTTAAGAATCTTATACATAGAAAATGGTAGTTGCTCTTATGCTTCTCAATAATCATCTGTTGAGAGAGAAAGGAAGTAAATATAATGCAGTCCAAAAATATTAAAGATGGGGTTTCAGGATAGAATGGAGTGGAGTTTTCTAGAAAAAATCATGTTAAAGATGGGGTTTCAGGATTCATGGGTGGCTATGATTATGCAGTGTGTTTCTACAGTGACTTATTCCATACTCTTAAATGGTGAACCAAGAGGGTTTATACAACCATCCAGAGGGTTGAGGCAAGGTGACCCCCTTTCCCCCTTTCTCTTCTTGTTTTGTGCGGAAGGTCTAAATGCTCTTCTTCACAAAGCAGCGGATAATGGGGAGATAAGGGGTTTATCTCTATGTCGCCAAGGGCCAAAGATTACTCATCTCTTCTTTGCAGATGATTGCCTTTTGTTTTGCAGGGCCAACAAAAATGAATGTCAAAAAATCTAGCAACTACTTCATTGGTATGAAGGTGCATCTGGCCAATTGGTGAATAAGGACAAAACAACCCTCTTCTTTAGCAGAAACACATCGGAGGAGGTTTAACAAGAAATCAAGGTATTGCTAGGGGTGCCAGCTATCAAGCACTATGAGAAATACTTGGGCTTGCCGTCATTTGTGGGGAGACAAAAAAAAGCTTGCTTCATTCAGATCAAGGAACGGATTTGGGCAAAAATGCAAGGGTGGAAGGAAAAGCTACTCTCTCAAGCAGGAAAGGAAGTCATGATAAAGGCGGTTATTCAATCTATTCCCACTTATTCGATGAGTGTGTTTCGGTTACCAATTGGCTTAATCAAGGATATTGAGACGATGATCCGAAAATTTTGGTGGGGAAATCAAGATAATACAAGAAGAATGCAGTGGGTGAAGTGGAGTACTTTATGCTCTCCAAAGTCTCTTGGGGGTATGGGATTTCGTGATCTTCGACAATTTAATGATGCACTTCTTGGTAAACAGGTTTGGAGACTTTACCATGAGAAGGACACGTTATCGTACAAAGTCTTTAAGCCGAAATATTTTCCAGTGGGGAGTATCTTGGATGCTGAGTTCAACCCGCGAAGTTCCTTTGCTTGGAAAAGTATTTTACAGGCTAGGGAGGTTATATGCAAGGGAGCACGGTGGAGAATAGGAGATGGTTCAGGGATCAACATATGGAAGCACCGTTGGCTGAAGTCTTCAGGGGGAGGCCAGATTGTATCTCCTCAACTTGATCCTTCTCTGATCACAGTAAAGGATCTCTTCATCCCTGACACAAGAGTTTGGAATAAGGAGATCATTGAACAAAATTTCTTACCATGGGAAGCCGAGAGCATTCAAGGAATTCCTGTCAGCCATTATCCGATGGAGGACTTGCTTATATGGCCACACACCACGGATGGAAGCTACACTGTCAAAAGTGCTTATCAGTTGATGGCCGCTGATTCCAGAGCTGCTCTGCCCAGTCCGTCCGCTACAGGGGGTTGCAAAGCCTTTTGGAATAGAATTTGGGATATGCAAGTTCCAAATAAAGTTAAGCACTTTATTTGGAGAGCCTCAAATGAATCTTTACCCACCAAGCTCAATCTATTTACACGGCACATTCTCCCTGAGAACATTTGCAGCCTCTGTGAAGAACACACCGAAGATACTATTCACTGTCTTTGGCTGTGTGATCGGGTTAAATGTATCTGGCTTTCGGAGCCATCTTTCTGTCCATTCCAACCAAAGATTTTTAGAAATTTTGGCGATCTTGTTTCAGCGATTTTAGCTAATGCAAGCCCAGCCATAGCTGCTCTGTTTTCGATGGTTGCTTGGAGCATTTGGATGAGGTGGAATAAACTGAGGGAGAAGCAAAGTGTTTGGGGAGTAGGGGAGACGGTGCAGCGAGCTCGTGAGCTGTTACAGGAATTTTGGGACGTTCAGGATCGTCCATTTCGGTCTAGGGTGTCTCGCACAAGACCGCCA
Source organism: Quercus robur (assembly GCF_932294415.1). NCBI lineage: Eukaryota > Viridiplantae > Streptophyta > Magnoliopsida > Fagales > Fagaceae > Quercus > Quercus robur. Next base: position 6,573,313 of record NC_065538.1, read on the forward strand.
TGGACGCCGCCAAGTGCTGGTTTTTATAAGCTGAATTTCGACGGTGCCGTCTTCAAGAATTCTGGTAGAGCAGGTCTGGGGGTGGTAGTTAGGGATGTGGAAGGAATGATAATCGCAGCTCTAAGTCAGAACATTCCGCTCCCCAGCTCTGTAGAATTGGTGGAAGCCATGGCTGCCCGACATGCTATCCTTTTGGCGCAGGAGATAAGTCTCACACGAGTGGTAATGGAGGGTGACTCACTAAAGGTAATTGAAGCCATTAATAGTCCAAAACAGTGTAGGACTCAGTGGGGCCACATTATAGAAGATATTAAAATAGCTAGTCTTTATTTGCAAGCTTGTAGTTTCTGTCATGTTAGTAGGGGGGGTAATAATTTAGCCCACTCCCTAGCAAGAAGAGCAGTTTTAACTGCTGATACTGATGTGTGGTTAGAAGAACTATCACAGGATTTGGATGATGTTTTCCAGTCTGATTTGCCGAAATAAAATTGACTTACCTTATTCTCAAAAAAAAAAAAAAATCCCAATGCAAAAAAATCTAGCAGGTTACATCACCTTCTTTTTTTTTTTTTTTCCACTCTAGCTTTCATATGTCATGAATCGAGGCGAAATCCCCTCCAAGTTCTAGTCAATTTTGAGTGTAGCATTAGTTGATTTTTTGTGTTTATATAATTTATTTTAGGTTTTACTTTTTATCCATATCTCAAGTCAGTCACGTATGAATAAAAATTGAAAGAAATTAGATAATTTGAATGGGTAGAAATCATTTTCTAAATAAATCATCATGTCTTTGAATGTTGTTTTTAGCATCCTATGATATAAAAATAATATTGCAAGATGTTTTTTCGTGCAATTATGGCACATTTAGTGTGGAGAATTCATAAAAGAAGGTAATGTATGGTTTTCTCTTTTTTTGTTTTCAATCTTTTTTACATATTTCAAAAATGCTTATAGGTTCTTACAAAAAAGTTGTTAAATAAATAAGCATTGGCAAGTAAGAGGTGGCTGGCATCTGCAATGTGGATAAGATTTGTGTCCCTAGAATTTGAATGAGTTCTCATAAATGTGTTTAAATATGAGATCTTGGGTGGAGGCACCCAATTTTTTTATTATTTATTTTGGTAAATAAGGAGAATATTAATCATTGATAATAGTACTACTATGAATAAGCCGAGGAGTCACTACAGCAATGCAATCCATGTTTAAAATAGGAGGTACATAATTTGGATCCATAAATAAGAAACAAAAAGGGCAAATTGATATTAGGGAGATCTTTACATTAGGGACGACAATAGGATGGGTTAAGGTCGGATTAGGGGTGCCCCATCTCCGCTCCGTTCTCCTCTTCGGGACAGAGAAAACGCGAGGGGTGGTGCAAGTTTAGGGCTAGTTGGATATATTTTACTAATCTAAATGAGACCGATGAGATAAAGATGAAATATAAAGGAAATTTTTAATATATATTAAATAAAATATGTATATACACATTGAGTCGGGACAGGCAGGACAAGCAAAACCTGTCCCCGTGCCGTGACCTCTTAGGGGCAGAGTGGGGCAAAGACAGGTCAAGCAAAGCTAAGGGTTTTTTTTTTTTTTTTTTTGGAGAAATGAATTATCCAGTTATAATTCTCATTTGCTTATTAGGCCATTTACCAAAGATACTTGTTATTAAAAGTGTGCAAGAGTTGGGTTGTGGTTATTTTCATTTCAATCAAACTTCTTTGGGTATAAATTTCTACCCCAACCCATGATAACTCTTAAAACCAACCCAACCTAACTTGTAAGGATTGGGTTGGGTTGAATTGAATCATTGATTTGAGATTATTTTATCAAGCCTCATAAAAAATTAAAAAAATTTTAAAAAAAAATTCTTTAAACTATTTAAATCTATTATTTAATAATTTTTTATAATGTATACAACAGGACATAATATTCCATTTTTTTTTTCAAAAATAAATCAAACTAATAAATTTGATTTTGTTTTAAACATTTAATATTTTGGGTTGAAAATTTTGCCAACTAAAACCTCACTTAAAAGAAGTTTCAAAAGATATATATATGCCCAATGCATCGAACCCATAAAATACCAACCCGAGACTTTGGGTTGGGTCAAGTTAGATTTGTCAAGTTAGTGGATTGAGTGCAAACTTCAACTTGTCAATATAGTAGGCTTTTTGTACCAAATATTCACTTTTTGCACACCAAAAAATAATAATATTACTAAAAAGCCTCTACCTGAAGTTATTTAGTTATATAACCTCTTTTGAAACACGATTTTGCTAAATTTTGAGTAAAGATCAAGTTTAGTGAACTTGAGTTTTAAGCAAACGGGAGTTCACGTGGTCCATGTAATATGATGTGGCATTTTAAAATTAAATATCTCACGTGAAACTCAAATTTAGTAAACTTTAGTTCCATAAAAAAAATTTAAAAAAAAAAAAAAAAAAAAAAAAACCTTAAAATGGAGAGAGGTGAGACAAAGCTATTTTATGTTTGATGCATGGGGAATTTTTCAGTTAAAAAATGTCATATCAAAAGGTCCATATTAGGGCTCATTTGCTTGAAACTCAAGCAAGGCTATATAACTAAATAATTTCGGGTAAATGTTTTTTAGTAATATATTTTACAAAGATTGAATACTCGGCAAAAAAAAAAAAAAAAAAAAAGCCCAATATAGCCACAAGCGAAAGACTATTGCATAAGGAATATCAGAGTAGGCAGCTCCTTTTTTTTTTTTTTTTTAAGAAATAATCCTAGTCAACATTTCTAGTCACTCTATCTACCAAAAATAGCTTTTTGTAAATTTGCAAGACATTGAACTGCATAACTTCAAGATACAACAACAGTCATGTTTCACTAACAGGTAACATGAAGTATGAAAAGTGTGGTGCTGAAAGAAACTGAGGTTCCTAGCCCAATTTCCATATATAAACACGGCCCCAACATGTGGCTCCTGCAAGCATGCCAACTTTGTAAGGGTGTGCATCAAACCTGCCTAGAATCGCTGGCATACTCGGGCTAGTTAATATTGTTCTCTTTTTAGTTGAGGAGATAACATCAACTCCTCTCTTCCTATTGCCGATGAAAATGTATGAATCACCCCAACCCCATATTGCTCTGCTCTCACCAAAAAGATACGTTTAATTAATGTCAATCTTATTGAAATAATTGCAAGGTATTATATTCATTTGTCCACAATAATTGGCCATACCTATAATGACATCATAACACAATTACTGTCCAACTTATGCTAATCGCATTGTACCTAGAGCAGGTAAAACCACATTAAGTCTTCTCAAGCATGCAGAATCCTCAGCAGAAATGTTACCAATATTCAATCAAGGTAAAAAACAATGACATGCCAATGCATGACAATTTCAGGAGGGTGGTTGGGGGATGCCTATATCAGCTTCAACAAATGTTGGTCATTAACTTATATAAGTGATATTCATTCTAACATTAGCCTATTGCTCATATCAATGTGCATTGGTCTATGACAAAAAACATATACATTGCAAGTACAACAAAGACTAAAGCTCACATTAAAAAGATAAAATCATTAATGCCTTGTAATTCACCTATTGCCTATTTGTGTACATATCTTATAAAGAAATGGTTCTGCTACTCCAATTCACATCTAACCAATCCATAGTTTTGCATAAGCAAAAAAAATAGTGGCAAACACCACTGATATCTACTAAATCAGTAGTGGCCCTCTCATTTCTAAATTCCCTCACAGAAACTCTTATGTTACTACTAAAAAAATCAGCATCTTCCACAGGATACCATGTGATAGATAGTAAGATTGTTGAATGTTAAAGTTGTAAGGAGAAAATGGGCATTTACCCTTAGTTTTTAAAATATCTGGCACAATGTCCTCGTTTTGAAATTATTTAGCAAAATGTCCCTGTTTTTGAATCTCGATTTTAACAAAATTGAGTTTTGTGTGAAAGTCGATATCCTCAAAATCGAGTTCTGTGTATATTTTTAAGTGCAACTCGACATTAGCAATGTCAAGTTTCACTTAAATGTTTTTGAAAATTTAAGTAATTGAACTTACCCAGAACTCGATTTTTAGAAAATCGAGTTTCAAAAAAGAGACACGGTGCTTAATAGTTCCAAAACAGGGACAATGTGCTAGATATTTTAAAAAAATAAGGGCAAAAGCCAATTTTCCCCAAAGTTGTAATAAGATAATACAATCTCAACCCACCATGTCTTGTGTGTATCTCAATGGCTTCATACAGGATTTTTTTTTTTTTTGATAACGTATGGAACCTTTATAAAGTAGAGTCCTTTGAACTCACCTCTAGCTAGTAAAACTTATTGGAAACTGACCCCACCTGTCCAAATTAGTAGTCAGGCAATCCAAGAGCTTTCACTCCTACCAATGATTTCCTAAATCAATAGACATTTAAGGTCCAAATGCAAACTAAATGTGCATGCGGTTCATAATTTTAACAACTAGTTGACATGCCAACACTAAAATTTCTAGCCTTCTAGGCAATCAATTACAAACAATAGATAAAAATTTAAGTACTATACAACCAATCTTTCAATCAAACCAAATCATTACCTTTGAAAAGGAATGTTGATGCATTGAAATTCTTGACCACATTCACACTGGAATTAAAATCCCAAAACTCAACATTCCCAATCTCGTTCCTGACCACAATCGTTGTCACATTGCTACATGGCAAAAACCTCAAATTCGTTATGCCCCTATTCCTCACTGGCACAAATTGCCTAATATACTCCTGTTTCCAACTCAAAGAACCCAATTCCAAACCACTCCCATTTTCACACACAACCTTTATGGAATTCCCATCACCAAATTCCTCATGGGGTTTCTTTGAAATTCTTTCGATTAGTTCTTTATCGAACCTGGCTCCACTATAAGCACCACTCATACTAATAGGCCCCAAGTGTGCAAGGGACATTATATTGAGATTGGGGTGTGAGAATTCTGGTCTCATTCCCTGAGTACGCAACGACCTTAGGGTTTGGGTTTCGGGCTTATCTTCCTCCGGACTCAAATTGTTTGATTTGGCTTCAACTCTTAAAAAAAAAAATTAAATAAATAAATAATTGAGAAATGGGTTTTCTTTTCTAAGTGAAAAAAATTATGGGTTTTGGTTTTTTGGATGAATTATTACAAAGAAAGTATTTTCATGGAAAGTGAAATTTAGAGAGAAAGACATTTGGCGCTTTGAAGAGGTGGAGAAGAGCTAAGTGGCTTTGGAGTGGATTCTAAGGGCAGCTATCATTTCTTCATTGCGGCGAATGTTCTTGAGGTGCCCGCGCAGTTTTTGAGAAGACGCCATTGGAGAGCTCAGAGAGCCACTCACGCTCACTGTGTGTTTATGTGTGTGAGAGACAGAAGGACTGGTTATATGGGTGGCTTGTAAAGTTGCCTCTGCTTAGAAAACAATTCCACGTGAAAGTTGGTCTAGATGAATAACATTTTTCAAAATAAAAATCATATTATTGTATTATATTATATATCATATATTATATATAATAAAAATTGGGCTTAGATGTCGTGATTGTACCAAGTGGCAGCACCAAACTGAAGAAATTTTGTTAAATTTTTAGATTTTAAAAAGAAAAAATGGATATAATTTTTTTTTCTTATCTTCTTCTTCTAAAATTTCTAAGTTAATAAAAATTTTTATTTAATTACAAACCAAATTCTTTTCTTCATTTATTTCTTCTTAATTTTATTACAATCCAAAATCTTCATCTTCATCTAATTCTTCTTCTTTTTTTTCTTTTTTTTTCATTTAAATTACTACACCTATTGCTACACGTAAAAAAAAAAAAAAAAAAAAAAAAAAAAAAAAAAAAAAAAAAAAAAAAAGTGATATTTAATTGAGTTAACGTGATTATTTTTCACACCTCATTAAGTTGAATCCAAGAGAAATTGAGTTAAACTAAAACTCTAAGTCTACTAAATGGATATAATTTTTTTTTTTCTTATCTTCTTCTTCTAAAATTTCTAAGTTGATAAAAATCTTAATTTAATTACAAACCAAGTTCTTTTCTTCATTTATTTCTTCTTAATTTGATTACAATCCAAAATCTTCATCTTCATCTAATCCTTCTTTTTTTTTTTCATTTAAATTAAAGTTGGGCTTAGATGTCGTGGTTGTGCCAAGTGGCAGCACTAAACTGAAGAAATTTTGTTAAATTTTTAGATTTTAAAAAGAAAAAATGGATATAATTTTTTTCTCTCTCACTCACTGTATAGCTCTGTTTGTGAGTGAGAGAGAGAGAGAGAGAGAGAGGAATGAATATCTCAGTCGCTTTTGGGGTTTCAGTTTTTTAATCGTTATAATGATAGTGACACTGATGAGATGACAGGTTTGTCCCACTCGTGCTTGAATTTTGAATCTACCAATTGAATATTTGGAAATAAAATATGAATTTACCAATTGTTAACAAAGCATCAAGGGAAAAAAAGGATTAGTGATAACGAAGCACCATTCCTTTGACACAGACTTGCATGGCGTCGTGGATTTCTGGTCTAGTCGATGCAATATTTCTAACACTCGATCTATTGGGAGATCATCAGTGGTCGTCCTCATCTTCTTTTGCGGCTTGTGAATTGTTCTGACAGCCGAATTCTCGTATGAGATTAAACTACTCCTTCTTCTTTTTCTTCTTCTTCTATGATGTTTTTTTTTACTTTTCTCATCTCCATCATTAAATCGGAGGATTTCTCTTTCTCTTCTACTTGCTTTACTAAAATAAAAAGAATTCTAAAGATTACAATTTGTTTTTTAAGAGATTGTCATCCTCTTATATGTTTATATGTATATATAGCCAAAGCCACCGACTATTACCATCGATGTATCCGTGTCAGTTACCAATCATCAATATAATTTTTTTTTTTTAACATTACCTAGTGGATGAGGAAACCTTCATCGTCAATTAGTGACTAGAGAGAACTCAGAGTTAATTGTATACTCACTATATATCTCTGTTTGAGAGAGAGAGAGAGAGAGAGAGAGAGAGAGAGAGAGAGAGAGAGAGAGAGAGAGAGAGAGAGAGAGAGAGAGAGAGAGAGAGAGAAGTGGTTGTTATATTTGTTAACTGTTACTGTTAATTGTAATTTCTTACAAGTTTAATGTGAGGTATTAGTTGTGTCGACGGAGCTATTGTCGATAAGAAAATACAGAAAAGAGAACGAGTGGGGTACAAAGAAAGTTGTGAAAAGAGATGCAATATTTTTAACACTAGATCTATTGGGAGATCATCAGTGGCCGTCCTCATCTTCTTTTGCGGCTTGTGAATTGTTTTGACATCCGAATTCTCGTATGAGAATAAACTACTCCTTCTTCTTCTTCTTCTTCTTCTATGATGTTTTTTTACTTTTCTCATCTCCATCGTTAAATCGAAGGATTTCTCTTTCTCTTCTGCCTACTTTACTAAAATAAAAAGAATTCTAAAGATTACAATTTTTTTAAGAGATTGTCATCCTCTTGCATGTTATATGTATATATAGTCAAAGCCACCGACTATTACCACCGACGTATCCGTGTCGGTTACCAATTATCAATATAATTTTTTTTTTTTAACATTACCTGGTGGATGAGGAAACCTTCACTGTCGATTAGCAACTAGAGAGAACTCAGAGTTAACGGTATACTCACTGTATATCTCTGTTTGAGAGAGAGAGAGAGAGAGAGAGAGAGAGAGAGAGAGAGAGAGAGAGAGAGAGAGAGAGAGAGAAGTGGTTGTTATATTTGTTAACTGTTACTGTTAATTGTAATTTCTTACAAGTTTAATGTGAGGCATTAGTTGTGTCGGCGGAGCTGTTGTCGATAAGAAAATACAAAAAAGAAAACGAGTGGGGTACAAAGAAATTTGCGGAAAGAGATGAAATATTTCTAACACTAGATGTATTGGGAGATCACTAGTGGCCATTCTCACCCTCTTTCGCAGCCTGTGGATTGTTTTGACAGCCGAATTCTCGTATGAGATTACAGTACTCCTTCTTCTTCTTCTTCTTCTTCTTCTTCTTCTTCTTCTTCTATGATTTTTTTTTTTAACTTTTCTCATCTCCATCGTTAAATCCGAGGATTTCTCTTTCTCTTCTGCCTGCTTTACTAAAATAAAAAGAATTCTAAAGATTACAAATTTTTTTAAGAATTGCAAAAGATCATAATGATTTGTCTCTGTAATATACCTTAAGAATGTTTATTTTTTTGGCAACATGTAAAACCCAAAAATCTGGGGCATTATATGTCCACGAAGAAGGCTATCAATTTTATTTAAGACATCATATATGCTTGCTTCTACGATAGATATGTCTGATTATAAACTCCTTGAGAAGAATGTTGTTTTATAATTGCCATCATTTGAGACTTTTTTTTTAATAACTAAATTGATATCAATGTGTTCCTACTTTCTATTAATCATCTTAAGTTAAGATTTTTACTAATTATAGTAAATTAGGTGTTACAAAACAAAGAAGGAGCTGGAACTGTGGGCCACAACGACTTGGGCAATTTGGAATGCAAGAAACAAAGTATACTTTGAGAAAGTTCAGACACAACCTAAAGTCATTTTGGATGTAGCTCTAGCATTGCTGGTGACATATCAGATGCTCTCGGCCACTCAAGCAAACATGATTATGGTGCAGAAGGGTCTTCGTTGTTTTGTTAGTTTAAAGGGAAGCCTTGTATGTTTTTTCTTCATAATTTGTATGGCTAACAAACTAGCCTGAGCTGTGTGCCCAGGTCTTTACCTTTGAACATGGTTTTTTACTTCTGAAAAAAAAAGTCATTCTATTTGGTATCTCAAAAAAAAAAAAAAAAAAAAAAAAGGTGTTACAAAACAAACTGGTTGAAATTTATAAATCACCTTATTTGCTATAACAGATATATGATTGATAATTAAATAGACACAGACGCCATTCATTTCTTTAATTCTCCTGTGCATCGCACGAGCTAGTGACTAGTATGTATTATAGCTGAAGCTACCAATTATTACCACCCACGTATCTGTGTCGGTTACCAAATATCAATATAATTTTTTTTTAAAATATACATGTAATTTTTCTATAATAAAATATTAATGATTTTACACTAAAAAGTAAAAACAAGGTTTTCCATTTCTAATTTTATATCACACAAATTTATTAGGCATTGTTTATTAGTCATGTATTCATATGTTTGCAAATCCAATTCTACCCTCACAACAATAGATAAATTCACATAATAAAAAATAGCAAAATAAGACAATTTTAATCACAACTGTTAAAAAAAGGCAACCCTCAGCCACTGACCGTCCGATCATGATTCCTCAGTACTACTAATACAACACAAAAAACCATAAAACTCTTCTCACTTTTATCTCTTTTCATTTTTAGGCTCTCTCTCAAAAAAACCAAAACGGCAAAACCCACAAAACACAAAGAATCGTTTTTTCGATCCATTTTCTCTCAACAACAACATGGCGACTCAAATGAGCAAAAAACGAAAGGTACGAAAAATTTTCTATCTTTTTTTTTCCTGCGTTTTCTCGGCTTCCAAACAGACTGTTATTTTGTTATTAATTGGTTTTTGATTGAATTGTTATTATAGTTTGTGGCTGATGGAGTGTTCTACGCGGAGCTGAATGAGGAATCAATGAGCTTAATGCAGGAAATGGTGGTGAATGAGGAGTCTGGTGTAATGTAATTGTTTGGCTTCAATGGGTGACTGTTCAATTTTTAGAAATGGAAGAATAATGAAAATGGTCTAGGGTTCTGTGGTTTTGTTTGATGAGAAAATGTGAAGAAAGCAAAGTAATCAACTTTTTGTGTGGTAATGAGAGTTATTTGGTTGATGTAACTAATACTATGTTTTACTCAATTAGGTGAACTATGAAATTTCAGCTCATTGACTTGTGTTCTTTGTTTTCAAGAAACATATGACAATTCTGTGTGCCCATAATCTGCATCTGGTTGTGAAGAAATTTGAAGGGAAAGATTGTACTTGTTGTAGCTTTGTACATGGGGTTGATTTCTATCTGGGTAGGAGTTTGGAAGTTAAGTTTTCTGATTGTGCTTCTAATTGATGGGCTTAGGTGAGAAGGGAAGAAGAATTAGGGAACTCACATCTGTTATTCAGAAGCGTTTCAAGTTTCCCGAGAACAGCGTTGACCTTTATGCTGAGAAAGTGAACAACAGAGGGCTCTGTGCCATTGCTCAGGCAGAGTCTCTGCGTTACAAGCTTCTAGGAGGGCTTGCTGTCCGGAGGTATATCTTCTACTTAGTAAAATTGAATTTTAGCATGTTCATTGAGTTGCCATATTGGTTCTTCTTTGTTTTTGAGATTTTTATAGAATATTTGTAATATAAGAATCATGATTTGCCAAACTCTGCTTTAGAAATGTCTCCCTTGTGGTTAGCATTGATTATACTGATATACTACTCCATTTCCCAAAAATGATGGGTTAAGAGGGTCCCTGAACCTGAAAAATGCTTACATTTAATATTTGGAGTTTTGTTAGTCTCTTTGAACTGTTCTTTAGTTCTTGGAGTTCGGGAACTGCTAAATTTTAAAGTCGCTGAACTTCAGGGTATCTATTGCCTCTTGGATCAGTGTAACTCTCTCTCTCTCTCTCTCTGTGGCACACATACACATACTTGCATCTGCCCTGACTATTATGTGTATGAAGTTTTGAAAAAAGTCAGAGTGGCTCAGAAGTATTTAATCCTGAACTTATAGTGAGAACCAGCTGGGAAGTCTTCTTTACAGCTACTTATCAAAAAAGAGTTCTTTACAGCTGTCACTGGGATATATTGGGATTGGCCCAAAACAAAAGGATTGGGATAGGATGGTTTATGCATTCATGTACTGCTTGGTAAAATACACAAACATATTATTGCATTATTGATCATGCACAAACATACATATGTTGGTATATCATTATCCTACCTGTTTTCTATATTTATCCATTTCTAATTCTTAAAAATGTCTTGGGACCAAATCTATGTTGACGATTCTAATCATTTTTGTTCTTGTAGATCCATACAATATCCATTATTTAGCTATTTGGACCTACTCTTGTCTTTTTAATTTTGCTGCATGACTGTGTGGTCATGACATACTTTATTGGGATTGAAATGGATTTGTAAGAACCTTCCTGTTAGAAACCGTGGATTTGTAGTCAGTATTGACTATACTTCTCCCTTCTCCGATAGTTATGGGTTTAGAGGACCATCAACAATGCTTACATTGAATTTTGGAGTTTGTAAGATCCTTGAATTGTTAGTTAGTGCTTGGAGTTTGCAAGCTCCAATATTTCATTTTTACTCCAAGTCATTATCTGTGGAACGTAGTGCCTCAATTACTTCATGAACCAATATGAATCTCTCTCTCTCTCTCTTTCTCTCTCACTCTCACACACACACAAACTCTTACACCTTCATGCTCTCATGGTTTAGGTGTAAAACTTATTAAAAAGAAGTATTGAGAAGGTCGAGACTGCGCAGAAGTAATTTTAACCTTTGAATGGCAATTTAGCATGTTCATTGAGTTGCCATTTTGCTTTGTTTCTTAGATTTTATAGAATGTTTGTAATAGAATTATGATATGCTGAACAACGCTTCACAGAATCTCTGCCTTGTGGTTAGCATTGATTATACTGATATATTTCTCCCTTTCCCAAAAATAATGGGTTTAGGGGATCCTTCAACAATGCTTACATTTAATATTGGGAGTTTTGTTAGTCTCTTTGAACTGTTCTTTAGTTCTTGGAGTTCGGGAACTCCTAAATTGTATTCTCTGAACTTCAGGGTATCTACTGCCTCATGAACTAGTGTGATTCTCTCTCTCTCTCTCTCTCTCTCTCTCTCTCTCGCACATGCGCACGCACACACTCTGACATGTACACCTTCATTCTCTCATGGTTTAGGTGAAACTTGTAAAAAAATAAAATAAAGTGGTATTGAGAAAACTCAAGACTTCTCAGCAGTATCTAAGCTGTTGAATATCAATTTAGCATGTTCATTGAGTTGCCATTTTGCTTCTTTGTTTCTGAGATTTTATAGAATATTTCTTATAGAAGAATCATGATTTGCCAAAAAAGGCATCACCTAATGTCCCCCTTGTGGTTAGCATTGATTATACTGATATACTCCCTTTCCCAAAAATATTTGGTTAAGAGGACAACAATGCTTACATTTACTTACATTTAAAATTTGGAGTTTTGTTAGTCTCTTTGAACTGTTCTTTAGTTCTTGGAGTTCGGTAACTCCTAAATTGTATTTTCTGTGAACTTCAGGGTATCTATTGCCTCCTGAATTAGTGTGATTCTCTCTCTCTCTCTCTCGCGCTCGCACACACTGACATGTAAACATGCATTCTCTCATGGTTTAGGTGAAAGTTGTAAAAAATACAATAAAAGTGGTATTTAAACCTTTGAATATCAATTTAGCATGTTCATTGAGTTGCCATTTTGCTTTGTTTCTGAGATTTTATAGAAGAATCATGATTTGCTAAACAAGGCCTCACCTAATGTCTCTCTTGTGGTTAGCATTGATTATAGTGATATACTCCCTTTCCCAAAATTAATTGGTTAAGAGGAGCCCTCAACAGTGCTTACATTTAAAATTTGGAGTTTTGTTAGTCTTTTTGAACTGTTCTTTAGTTCTTGGAGTTCAGGAACTCCTAAATTTTAGTGTATCTGAATTCGAACCAATCAAAAAAAAAAAATGTGTATCTGAATTTGATTCCATCTATTTCTTCATGAATCAGTGTGACTCTCTCTCTGTGGCAGTTACACAGGTGTGCATGCGTCCTATTATATGTATAGAATTTGTGTGTTGGAAAAGGTGAAAACAGCTCAGAAGTATTAAAACCTTAAACTTATTGTGAGAAAATCAGCTGGGAAGTCTTCTATACAGCTATCACTGGGACAAATCAGGATTGGCAAAAAAAAAAAAAAAAAAAATCTGCTTATGATGGTTTCTGCATTCATGTTTGGCAAAATGCATGCACACATTATTGAGCTATCCGCACATGCACAGTATATATAATTGTCCAATCAGTTTGTTATCGTCTTTATTTTTATCCATGTCCAGTGATAATTTTTAAAGATGTCTTAGGACTAATATTTGTTGTAGATTTATGCTGTATTTTTTTTCCTTTTGGTTTTTATACTTCTATTGAATCGGCTTCAACCTCCTTGTTTTTAGGGCTTGCTATGGTGTTCTTAGATTTGTTATGGAGAGTGGAGCAAAAGGATGCGAGGTATGTAAAGGAAGCTTTTGGCCTCCATTGACTGTTAAATGAGCTTTTTTTTTTGCTCTGTTTTCTTTACATAAGAGTGTCCTTTTGTCACTATATCCAGGTTATAGTTAGTGGTAAGCTCAGGGCTCAGCGTGCCAAAGCTATTATGAAGTTCAAGGATGGTTACATGATATCCTCTGGCCAGCCTGTCAATGAATATATTGACTCTGCTGTGAGGCATGTGCTTCTTAGACAGGTTAGCTTAGTTACTCCTTGAAAAACTCATTTCAGAATTGGATAAATGCAATTAGCATATCAACAACCTGCCTTGGTATGAAAAGTTATCTTTTAATTAATGTTTTTGCATTTAAAATTTGTTGCAGGGTGTTCTTGGTATCAAGGTGAAGATAATGCTCGATTGGGATCCTAAGGGCAAGGTAGGCCCCATAACACCCTTGCCTGATCTGGTTACCATACACTCACCCAAGGAGGAAAGAGGAATACAACTTTACACCTGCATTGGCAGCAACTAACATAGAGATTGCAGCAGTTTAAACTAGGTCTCCTCTTGTCCAGGTTGCTTTCACTTTGTAGTGTCTAGGACAACAGAAACTTAAAGATGCCTGTTAAATTTTTTGCAAGGAATAGGATTTAAGTTATGGTTCCATCTAGTTCTTCTACGTGGAGTTGGTGACTTGTGAAGGATCGTGTTTTTGTAGACTGTGTTGCCTTTGTTTAACGTATCTTAGTTGCTATTTGTTGTCCTATCATGTAGTATCCTTGAAAAGTTTACTTTTTTTTAATAATCCCATTATAGACAGAAGCCACATTTGAATTCCCAGTGTAGCTTGCTATTCTAGGGTCATAGATGGCCTGATAACCGATCGAGTTCATTTTGTTATTATGAAAGTAGGAAGAAAGGCTTTGATTCTCACTTGAGCCATTTGGTCAAGCTCCAAGGATGTGTAAGCTACTAAGCTGAGTCCGGTGTGATGCATGAAGAGTGGACTATGGTCCTGTTTCGTAAAGTGGTAACAGAGTTTTCTGTAGACTGTACTTAACATTCGAAATAAACATGCCCTGGAAAAATTCATTGGTGAATAATAAAAATGGAATTAGTTATAGTCATAGATATATGAGAATTTAAACTCTAGAAGATTATTTTTTATTAAAAAAAAAAAAAAAAAAAAAAAAAAACGGATAAGAAAGATTCACAGGCCAGTTGAATCTAACCAATCGTTTGGGGGACAAAGGGCAAAGGTATACCCAATGGGACGTAGGAGTTGCCTAGTCGAGTAGGACCTATGATGCTAGTCATTTGATTGCTGAGGCCTTATTTTTGTCGTGCAATAGATGCCGGATGTATTGGTGACAATCCACCAGTTTGGCTGGTAGCAACTTGTTCTTTTTGGGTCATACTTGTGATTTGTGAAACGACTGAACGAGCCAGTCAAATTTAAGTGAATTAGCATTTTCTGGGTTGTCAAACAAAGGCACAGAGAATTGGAGTTCATTCTTTTAGACCAGTTTTGTGGAACTGGAATGATGTGTTTGGTTGAGGTGTAAAGGGAGGAGATGAAAAAGGAATAGGAAACTATGATTTTCTATAATTTATTCGGGGAGAAAATGGAGAGAATAAAATAGGATTTTCATCCAGACTATCATTTTTGTTCATTTCAAATTGGGGAGAAAATGACTGTTCCTTTCAAATTGGGGAGAAAATGACTTGGAGCAATGAAATTAAAAAATTCTTCTCATTACCCCCATTGTTTCAAACTACACTAAGTGCAGGGATGAAAAGAAGAATAAAAATGATAGGAAACTATGATTTTCTATCATTTATTATGGGAGAAAATGGAGAGTAGGAAATAGGGTGGGTAGAATTTTTCACCCAGTTATTTTTGTTCCTTTCAAATCGGGGAGAATATGACTTGAGCAACAAAATTAAACAATTCTTCTCATTACCCCATTGTTTCAAACTACAATAAGTTCATAATAATAATAATAATAACAATAATAATATAATTTCTATCTTATCTTTCCACCATTTACCAAATATTTATGATGGAAAATTAAAATCTCTTTTAATCATTTTATCATTTTCTATCCTTACAAATTTTATTATCATCCCATACAAAAAGAGCCGAAGTGATGTTAATCTGAGATGTAACACTATCATATTGATTTGCAATTCAAGAAAAATACAATAAGACATATATATATAAATATATATATATATATAAATATATATATATATATATATATTCATACATACATACATGTCTTCCTAGATTAATTTTAGAAAGAAAAAAAAACATTAAATCTAACAAGAACTAGAATACATTTACAAGAAATAATATTCATAGAAATTAAATATAACAAAGCCACTATAAGCAACCATAAAATAAATAGCAATTAAATTCAACCAAATTAGACTATTTTGGTCAACCATAAATTCAAAATCAATTTCATATCTCTCAACTAAATAGAAATTGAACAATTTTTATTTTTTATAGAAAGTTTTAACCTATGACATCTGCTCTTGATGATAACTTTTTATCATCAGACCAAAACACTAACCAATATTTGGTGTAGGCAGGGATTGAAACCCAGATTTTTTATACAACCATCAAAGACTTTACCAGTTAAGCTAACTAGAACCCACAAATAGAAATTGAATTAGAGAAGAAGATCATAAATCATAAGATAAATAATTAGGAATCGAACTAAAAGATCAATAAGAAAGAAGTACATTAGGCAAAGTAACAAGTACATCAGCATCTAGAGCAGCTGAAAACGGAGGAATTACTTCTATCCATCTAATACTATCCTCGTTGCCTACCTAGCATAAGAAGCTAATAGCTTGGCTACCCTATTAACAAACTTAACAAGGGACTATACCAAAACTCCAGGACCTGCACATGGATAGGAGAGTGTGGACTTAATCAACAAGATGCCCATTAGCTCAAAAATTATCTCGAATTTTCTGCCTAGCACTAGTACCTACTACCTACTAATAGTCTAATACTATACCCTCACGGCCTCTCTAATCTCTAATGATAATTCCCACACCAGTACAACATAGGTCCTTGAATAGCTATGGGATTTGGTCTCACTCAAGAAAAAAAGTGTGGGATGTGGTTGACATGTTTTAAAGGAGGAAAGGAAAAGTCAAAAGATGAAAAGTAGGGATTTGGGGTGGGGAATTTTTATGGCTGATGTATTGGAGGAGGGGCCAAGCTTTTCTCATAGGGGGCGGCTCTTAAATGAGAAGGTGTGATACCTATTTCTTCCTACTATTATAGAGGTTTTATTTATTTATTTATTTATTTTTTGTGTGGGGGGGGGGGGGGGGGGGTAGGACTCGTAAATAGTTGGAAAAATAAACAAAAATTAAATAAAATAAGTAGATAACTCAAGTGGAACTTGCAAATAGTAGGAAAAATAAACAATAAGATGGCTTACAATCTAATCCTAAACAGGCGGTACTAATCTACTTTTCAAGTTTGACAGCCTAATTTTTTGATTTTAGGGTACTAATATATGTGCCCACAACTCCTTGGTTTATGCTGTGGAGTTGAAGATTTGGAGTTGGTGTTTACTATGCAACCACATGTTGCAAATGGGTTTGTACAAAATTGAAAGATTAAAACACCCAGTTAGTAATTAGCTTAACTATTCAAACAAGGCCATCAAAATTCTTTTTTCTTATTCTTTCTAATCAGTCATCACATCCCACAATAGCTATTCTTATCACCCATCATAATTTTTTTTGAAATGGAAAATGAGATATAAAATATGTTTCTAATGCTATAACAAATAATCAGAATGAAAATTCGCAAAGAGAGAGAAACCCTTGAAACGAGAAGGGTATTCAAGCTTTGTAGAAATTAGTCCAACTCTTTCTCTCTCTCTTGGATTTGGATTAGTTAGGATGTCAGCACTAGCAAGCTCCAATTGTGGATTTTAAGAGGAAAGCCGCCAAGGAGAGAAACAGAGTGTGTGTGGGTGTGCACCATAAGATAAGGCTCCTGCATCTTCTTTTACACTAAGAAGTAGTAGAAAACAAACTGATACAATTTTATTTATTATTATTTTTTTGTAATAATATATGTGATTTGAATAATTTGATTATCCAATTAATTGGTGACAATTTTGTGGTAACACAATATGAATCCAAAAAAGGTGCCAGTTTACACATGATTGTCATACTATTATAGTAGTAGTTCTCAGCCTACAGTTGCTTTGATAACTTACAAGAGTTGCAGATAATTTGGAAGCAGAAAAAATAATGAATGAAAAGGAATATAAAAAAAAATTATATATGCTTCTTTTTCTTCATTTATTTGGAAGTTTTAATTGATAGAATCTTTTCACTTCTTTAGGAGTTTAAGTCCATTCCATTCCTTTATGATCATTTCATTGTGAACTCACAAATGAAGGCTTAGAAATAAGGTTATAATCAATTACAATAAGGTGACAAATTACACCTTAAAATCTCAATAATTGGTATTTTTTTTTTGAATCCACAAATGCTCTACAATGATGTAAACGTGGAAAATAAATTTTTGAATAAAATCTTTTATGAAAATGTAGTACTTGTTTTCTAGTTTTCAAAATAAAATAAGTGCATAATAATAATAATAATAATAATTGTGGGGGCCAGATAGCCAGAAAGTACTATTAAAACTGTATGTACTGGGCCTATGGCCTAGTCCGAGGATATTTACTTGTCCGAGAATGGTCAAATAATGTTGTTATGAGAATGGTTGAAGAGGAAGAGATAAGGATTGTACATGATAGTTCAAAAGATATCCGAGGAGAAAAGTCATGTCGGAAATATGGATCCGAAATCAGTAGGAATGTCCTATCGTCCTGAACATCCTTCCAGGTTACATCAAGGTTAGAAGTCAGACATTGGATATGAGAGAAGTAGGGGAAAGCAACAAATATGTACAAAAGCTGCTACCTCCGTATTAAATGCATCCCAGCTAACTTTCTGGCCGCATTAATGTGGAGATGATACCTGAACAGTGGTGAAGCAGCATTACAACTGCTAGTTGAAGGTTCTGGGAGATGTTGGATGGGACAAGAAGGAGTGCCAAAAATCTAACCTACACGTGTATGATAGGGATGATGCCAAAAGATATAGTATATAGCATGGAAAGGGAGGGGGATGAAGAGGACGATCATTTTTCAATTCCTGTAATATTGATCATCAATTAGACATAATAACAGAGATCTTCGAACTGTGCTGAGGACAAATTTTCTTACCTTATTTGTGTTTGATTCTCTTAAATAAGCAATTGTTACTGCCTTTCTTACGTACTAGAATTAGTTCTTTCACCCACGCTCTATAAATTTATTGTTTGGGCTCATTGGGCTAAAACCCAATCCTATATTGGGTCAAATCCAAATTCAGTCCTTACAATAATAATAATTTAATGTATATCCTTTTGCTTTTCCATCACTATTACCAAACACAAATGGTGGAAAAATAAAAAAATTTCTATCATTTTTTATCTTTCAACTTTTCCATCATCCCAATCAATAGAGTAGAATTGATGTCAATTGAGACATGACATTATTTTTTTAATTTTTTAATTTTTTGTTAATATAATTTTAGTGTACTCTCTTTATGATGTCATATTCATATTCAAGAAAATGTTGTGGTTGAACACATGTATATATGAGTTAAATTTGAAAACTTTGACGATTTATGTTAATTTAATTTGATCCACAATTTATTTATTTTTTATTTTTCATAATGCAATAGTTACAACTTACAATAATGGAGAGAGATGATTTGAATCTTGAATATTTCTGTTAGAAAAATTAGGAGGTGCTAATTAAACTACAAAACTCTTAGCATAAAAACTACTACTTCGTACATTCATAAGTTACTATTAATTTTTTTTTCTCCTACAAAAAGTATGAAGTTACTTATCAATGCCCCATCATTATAATAAGGTATCTAATGCATTTGTTGCATGCAATAAGTGCCTCACAACTGTGTTCCTTGGTTTGTGGATTCTTATTTGCTGTGAGACTTCATTGGGTATATCAAGATTGGATTAAATAAAATATAAAATAAATAAACTAAACGTGACTTATAGTAAGAATGAAAAATTAGGAGAAACTATACTTTTCTTTTTTCTAATATGTGATTTTGACAAAAATACATTTTACCCACATGAGACCTGCTAATGTGGATGTTCATCAAACTTTGTTGTCAAAATATAGAGGCTAAGTCATCACGTGCTTGAGAAAAATATGACACCATTACACTTTGACATTTTTCCAACTTGACACTTAACTTGTGGTTTAGAAATTTAGCATTCTGCCCACAAAATGGTTTAGAAAAAAAATCAAGTGCTTATCCATATAGTAGTGTCGATATTTATTGATTCCATGATAATTAATGGGAAGATGTGTCTACAAACACATCCAGAAGTTCATTCAGTTTCAACTCACTGTGAATATTGCTGCTGTTATTGTTAACTTTGTGGCATATTTGGTCATGAACCTTTCATCTTTGTTTCAAGATCATCCTTATACTTTGAGATGTTCCCAAAAAAAAGGCTCTTATTATCATCCAATGGTTTAAAAATGCTAACGTTACAAATAGAATTCAAGAAACCAAAAGTCACTTTGATGATGTGGAGCCTATGGCAAGGCATGAAATATTCCATTTTGTCACATAAGTGAAAAAAAAGTGGAAGATAAGTGTCTTCCACCGAAAGCAAAAAATCACAAATTCGAGTTTGAGAATCAATCTCTTCAATAAATTGGGGGCAAGATTGCCTACCATAACCTCTCTTAGATCTCGTAAAAATAGGAGCTCCAATTTTTAAAAAACAGTTCAGAAGGTTGAGTACCAAATATATAACTTAACCAAAAACTAAACCAGGACAATTTAGAAAGCAAAAAATTGAATTTGGTCTCAAAAAGTTCCAAGCACAAATTGAAGTATTTAATATTTGCTTACCCAGGCGGTCCAATTTCTCCTTAATGGACAAGACTACACATTTTATGTCACGAATGTAGCCCTCCACCAAGCATTCCTGAGGTAGGCCCTGCCCAATGCAAGCACTGTTGCCTTTCCTGATGTGGGAATACGATACGTCTAGTTTGTGCAGAATATTGGTTAGGGGGTGCCATTGCCATTAGTTCTTGACATCTTTTGAGTATTTGTGGCAAGAAGATGAAATTTGAGTTTGATAAAAATGGAGTCAGTACTATGATAAAAAGTCAACGCCAAGTTGGTATTCTAAAAACAAGAAGTTGTAAAGAAATACTAATAGTCTGAGAATTGGAAGTAGATTGATTTTAAAGACAATACCAGTTGCTGGGATGATTTTCTTGTCCCCCAAAAAAAAAAATTATTAATTTATTTGAACCATGTTATTTTCTTCTTCATTTTCATAGTAACTAGGTTGTTAAATGTTCTCTTATTTGAGTGACACTAGTTGGTCAATGGAGACAAGGTGGATGGAAAAAGCTGAGCAACAGCTTTAATAACAACACCCAAACCAGGCACAAAAACATGCAAATCACTTATTTCAAAATTTTTTTCCCTCTTTCGTTGATGGTGTTCTCATGAAATGGTTTGCAAGAGAAAAATGATATAAAAGTGAGTAAAATGTTAATCAAAAGAATATTAAAATGAAGAATATTCAAGACTCAAAGAGAATGCCAGTAATTGCCTAATTGGAACAAAATATTAGTCAAAAAGGATACCGATCTACTACATGAGATTCCAAACTTCCTTTGCTTCTTGTACTAAACTACTCATTCTTATTCCACAATGAAAATGCGCATAATCTATACAAAACCTTCATTCGATCAATGACCTGGATTTCTAGTCACTCTGCCTAACAAAAGCAGTTTCTTGTCATTTTGCAAGACATCAAACTGCACAAACTCTGTCAATTTTACTCCAAAATAAAATAAAATAAAAATTCAAGATGCAACAGCAGTCATGTTTCACAGAAAGAAACTGAGGTTGCTATAGCCAAATGTCGACATATAAACCTGCCCAAACAAGTGGCTCCTGCAAGCATGCCAACAGTTGAAGGGTGTGCATCAAATCTGCGTGGAACAGCTGACATGTGTGGGCTTTGTAGAGTGAATATTGTTTTCTCTAGAGTTAGGGAGGTAACATCAACTCCTCTTTTCATATTGCCAATGAAGATGTGTGAATCATCCCAACCCCATATTGCTCTGCTCCCCAAAGAGAGAGATGTTCAATGACAATCTTATTTTCATGATTGCAAGATATTGTATTTATTTGCTCCCAATAATTGGTCATACCTATAATGACATCAGACCACAGTTACTCTCCAACTTATCCTAATCACATTTTACCTCTTTATGTGTTCTTTTAAAGAGTGGGATTTTATTGTGGTTGGGGAGAAAAAAAGGGGGGGGGGGGGGAGGGATGGTGGGTGACTATAGTCCATCTTTGTCAGACGGTTGATATCATCCCTCCTAGCCAAGAATCCGCTTCAGAGAATGAATCGACCAAACTTGATTAAAATTTGGCCTCCTGATGTTTCTTTGGCTGGACAACTCTGACCCTGATGGAGGGATTGTATGTGATGCTGGGAGCAGCATTAATGCTAGAGATTCTACTGTTATATGAGGGGCATTGGTGCTGATTCAAGTTAAAGTGCTTTAGGTAAACCTGGAAGAGATGGACTCTTTAGAATGGACTGGATTGTTGCAAACTCTAGTATCTTCAATTGTGCAGAAACCTGGGAAGCTATCAGATCAAGGCTGCAAGTTGTTGATTGGTGGATGATGGTCAGGCATATTTCTACTACCCCAAGGCATGCATTCACCTGTTGGTTGGCTCCGAGAAATAGATTGACTGCCCATGCCAGACTTAAATTGTTGGTATCAAGGTGTCATCTTGCATATATTTCGCAGAGGGTATAGAAAAGAAGGGAGAACTTGAATTTTAAGTGCTATTGTCCCATGAGAGTGGCATCAGATTGAGATATTATATCGGATTAGATTGAGGCAGTACTGGTCTAAAATCCTACAATGGGTTGTCAAGGCTTTAAAGGGGAAGGGTCTAATTCAAATCTGTGATTTGCAATATTGCATGGGCATCTGCTGTATATCACATATGATTGCAAAGAAATCACAGAGAGTTTAATTGTCTCATCAAGTATGAGGCGAGCAGAATTCAAGCAATCAAGTGGGATGTGAAATCTAGAGTAGATTGCTGCAGGAGGTTTAAATAATTTGCAGAATAGAATCCTCTGCAATCTCTGGGGTATCTCTTGCTCAGTGTCAACTGGTGGAAAGAAGAACTATTGTTTCGGAGCCTGGGCTCCTGGTTAGATCATGGTAAATTGTTTTGTTTGTTGTTTGAGTTCTTGTGTTGCAGTCTTAGTAGCTGGTTCAGTTTGATTTTTGCAGAATTTAGGCGCAAACTGTTGTGCTTAATAAGGTTTGCTCATTACTATTACTATTACTACTACTACTACTACTCCTACTACTACTACTCCTACTACTACTATTATCATTAAGGAACTAAAAAAACTTTAATAGAGAATGATTGTCATATTTGCCATAGAACATCAAGCAGATGATTCAACAAAAAAAAGACACAATTGATAATCTGGCAAAAATTCATACCTGAAATAAGACATTGAGTTGCCGCCCGGATCATCATGCTTAATCATTGAAGTGTGATCAAAATTAACTGCAGTCACTATACCAACCGTGTTGTCCCTGCTGCAAGAAGACAATTGAAAATTAATTCCTAGAATTAAAATCACCTAATAAGCCACCTCAAGCAAGATGGAATTGCATTCCAAATAGACAGCCTGTTCTTTTTAGCAGAAAGACCAGCCAACATAGCAGCAAATCCAAAATCCTTCTAGGCATCACCCAATTCACATGATCCAACACTTTTTCTAATTCAATTTTACAAAGTACCCCAAAAACTTTTTCTTGAAGCCTACTATCCAAGTATTTATTTGCAATCAAAACAGAATCAAGGATTCAACAATTCTAAATCAGCTGACATCATATGAATCTATGAAACTCAACATGTGTCAAATATTTCTAGGGTGTAAGAGCATGTAACCAGGAAGACACAGCTAGAGTCGAATGACATTTTACAAGAGCCAAACCAAGCAATTATATTGTCCTGCCCAAAGCAAACAACTAAACATGAAGATAGAGTCACATAGACCAAATAAAGTCATGTGCATTCTTTTATTCCAATTCAATGGAACCAAGGTATCCTAGAACATGTACAACCTCATCAAGTCTTCTCAAGTATATAGAACCTTCAGTAGAATTGTAAACTGAAATGTCACCCATATTTAATAAAGGAAAAAAGAATCATGAAATGCTGATTCATAACAATTTCAGGAGGGCAGTTGAGGGAAGCATATATCAGCTTCAACAAATGTTGGTCATTAACTTATCTAACTGAAGTTCATTCTAACATTAGTCTAAAGTCAAATCAATGTGCATTGGTCTATGACAAAAAACATTTACATTGCAAGTACAAGCAACAACTTCGACAAAAATTAAATGTTCATGTTAAAAAAAATCAGCATTATTACCTAAAGATTCATTTATACCTAATTGTTGACATATCTGATGCTAGGAGCAGCATTAATGCCGGAGATGCTAGTGTTTTCTATGATGGCCATTGGTACTACAAGTTACTACAAGTTTTTCCAAACAGCAACACATTCAAATTAGTAAACAAAAATGTAGTATAACAGTTCCTCAATCAAAAATGTAGTTTGTCTCTCAATCAAAAAATCCTATTGTAAAAATTTCCTTGCTAGTCCTCTCAATCAATGTCTAGTCCACCTTATGAAATTCAACAAGGTTCACATTGGACAAGAACCAAAGTGCAAATGGATCATCTTCATTAAACATGCCCACCTCTTCCACAAGGACTGGCTTGCAAGTCATGCTATTTGCATGATAGTACCTCACATGATAACCGGGCCAAGGACAATTTAGGCTTAACCCCACTAATGGTGAGTCGCACAAGTCATGCAGCACTAGAAGGAAATCAGCTACAGTCCTGATAGAGTCCATTTCAAAGGCAGTAATGAATTTTCTTTTCTTGCCTTTGCCTTCAAACTTGTAGATGGACACAATTTTAATTGGCTCTTGAGCTGCTGTATGATCTAAGGCCACCACAACATCCCCCATATTTCTCACAAATTTGGCAACATAGCTGAATAAAAAAAAAAAAAAAAAAAAGAACAAACCATAAGCAGTGATTGATGCAGGGCAGTGAAGCAAAAAATTTGATGCAGGCAGTGAGGGAAAAAAAAGAACTAAAGTTTGATGCAGGGCAGTGAAGCAAAAAATTTAATGCAGGCAGTGAGGGAAAAAAAAAAAAAAAGAACTAATGTTTGATGCAGGGAAGTGAAGCAAAAAATTTGATGTAGGCAGTGAGGGAAAATAAAGGAACTTACAATTTTCTGCCATATAATGTTGTACCATTTAGGTCATGCATAGCAGAATCAGCAGCACTATCTAGCTCAAATGATACAGCACCTCTCGTGTCGCCACTACGTCTAGAAAACTCGTAGTGGCTGACAAATCCATACAGAGAGAACAGGTCATTCAATTTCTGGTCATCAAGGAAAGGTCCATCAATTCTAATCCAAACTTTAGAACTAATGGACGGGGTTTGCACTTCGTTCCATACAATAGTCAATTCCCTTCCCTCCATTATGGTGTCCTTCAGATTTTCTAATGCTTCCCTTGCTGAACAATAACAGTAAGAAACACAAAGAGAAAGAAAAGTAGAGGTTAAGAAATAGAGTTCGAAAAGAAAGAGAAGAACACATATAATAGACAGAGTTTAAATAAACTTATAGTTGTAAATTATTATTACAAATTGTGATTAGTCCTCTTTTTGTCTTCATTCTGTTGATACTTACTGGTAGGACTGCATATTGAGAGTGAGCAACATCTAGTAAATAACTGAGAATTGTAGGCATTAGAGCTCTGGCATCCCAAGTCAGTTTTGAACATTCTGAACGCCCCCTCTTCCTCTCTTCCTCTATCTGTAATGCAATCCTGACAATTATTGTCTTAGTGAATGGAAATGCTAAACTTTAAGATAGTCTCTCTTGTGGTGATAGCTCTACTCTACTATTGGTTTTGTCTTGATCAGACTTTCCAATCTTGCATCTGCTACAAATATTGCCAGTGTTCTAGTAATACTTTCAGTACTTTATCATGTGAGTGTAGTGGTTGTGAAAATTTTTATATCCACGCAATAGTTTTTATCGTCTTATTTTTCTATCCACTCTATCAAACACTTTCTATCACCCAAAAAAAAAAAAAAAACAAAACAAAAAAAAAAAAAAAACTCAACCAAACAGAGCACACTAGAAAACTTATTTCACGAAAACAAATGGAAGGCTACCTTTTCTTTTTCCTGCTAAATTTATTTTTCTTGTAGAATACTAAAGCTCAAGATACAAACAAAGTCATTAATTTTTCAACTTTTACACCCGAAAGCAGGAAAAAAAAATCATGACGTATGAATATCAAATTATTTTTTTTCTTTTGTTAGGCTAGAGATTAATTTAAATTGATTTTAAAACACCTTTTTTTATCTTTTCCTTTTTTTTTTCTTTTTTTTTTTAATTTGTTTCATTTCCTCACGATAACTCCTAGAATTTTTCACCATTTTTTTATTATTTAATTTTATTCACTTCACACTAGATTAGTCACCAATATCATTGGAACTTATGGAAAAGGGAAGAAAATAATAATTCCTAATTGTCACTTAATAAGGATAGATTTTTTTTTTTTTTTTTTTTTTTTCAACAGGATATATGAGTAACATTTTGTCCATTCCTAACAAGTAAGTTCTTAAATTAAACTTAAGATTACTTTTTTTTTTTAAGGAAAAAACCTAAGATTGCTTTAATCTATATATATTAATAGACAAAGCTTAAAGATTGCTTTAATTTATCAATTATGATATACTAGTCGAAGACTCATGTAATGCGTGAGAATAAATAATTATTTTGTATTGTAATATTATGTATAATTTTTTCCCTAAAAATTAAACAATTTCTATTCGGTCTAATTAGATCTACTTCAGCCCAATTTGGTCCACTCAGTCAATTTTGGTCACCTTCAATCCATTTTAGACTAATTGGGCTTCAAGTAGTTCTTAAATCCCAATGCAAAAAAATCTAGCAGGTTACATCACCTTCTTTTTTTTTTTCCACTCTAGCTTTCATAGGTCATGAATCGAGGCGAAATCCCCTCCAAGTTCTAGTCAATTTTGAGTGTAGCATTAGTTGATTTTGTGTGTTTATATAATTTATTTTAGGTTTTACTTTTTATCCATATCTCAAGTCAGTCACGTATGAATAAAAATTGAAAGAAATTAGAGAATTTGAATGGGAAGAAATCATTTTCTAAATAAATCATCATGTCTTTGAATGTTGTTTTTAGCATCCTATGATATAAAAATGATATTGCAAGATGTTTTTTCGTGCAATTATGGCACATTTAGTGTGGAGAATTCATAAAAGAAGGTAATGTATGGTTTTCTCTTCTTTTGTTTTCAATATTTTTTACATATTTCAAAAATACTTTTAGGTTCTTACAAAAAAGTTGTTAAATAAATAAGCATTGGCAAGTAAGAGGTGGCTGGCATTTGCAATGTGGATAAGATTTGTGTCCCTAGAATTTGAATGAGTTCTCATAAATGTGTTTAAATATGAGATCTTGGGTGGAGGCACCCAATTTTTTTTTTTTTGGTAAATAAGGAGCATATTAATCATTGATAATAGTACTACTATGAATAAGCCAAGGAGTCACTATAGCAATGCAATCCATGTTTAAAATAGGAGGTACATAATTTGGATCCATAAATAAGAAACAAAAAGGGCAAATTGATATTAGGGAGATCTTTACATTAGGGACAACAATAGGATGGGGTAAGGTCAGATTAGGGGTGCCCCATCTCCGCTCCGTTCCCCTCTTCGGGACAGAGAAAACGCGAGGGGTGGTGCAAGTTTAGGGCTAGTTGGATATATTTTACTAATCTAAATGAGACCGATGAGATAAAGATGAAATATAAAGGAAATTTTTAATATATATTAAATAAAATATGTATATACACATCGAGTCGGGACAGGCAGGACAAGTAAAACCTGTCCGCGTGCCGTCACCTCTTAGGGGCAGAGTGGGGCAAAGACAGGTCAAGCAAAGCTAAAGGTTTTTTTTTTTTTTTTTTTTTTTTTGTTGAGAAATGAATTATCCAGTTATAATTCTCATTTGCTTATTAGGCCATTTACCAAAGATACTTGTTATTAAAGGTGTGCAAGAGTTGGGTTGTGGTTATTTTCATTTCAATTAAACTTCTTTGGGTATAAATTTCTACCCCAACCCGTGATAACTCTTAAAACCAACCCAACCTAACTTGTAAGGATTGGGTTGGGTTGAATTGAATCATTGATTTGAGATTATTTTATCAAGCCTCATAAAAAATTTAAAAAATTTAAAAAAAAATCTTTAAACTATTTAAGTCTATTATTTAATAATTTTTTATAATGTATACAATAGGACATAATATTCCATTTTTTTTTCAAAAATAAATCAAACTAATAAATTTGATTTTGTTTTAAACATTTAATATTTTGGGTTGAAAATTTTGCCAACTAAAACCTCACTTAACAGAAGTTTCAAAAGATATATATATATATATATATATATATGTATATATATATATATATGCCCAATG
Organism: Quercus robur; assembly: GCF_932294415.1. Classification (NCBI taxonomy): domain Eukaryota; kingdom Viridiplantae; phylum Streptophyta; class Magnoliopsida; order Fagales; family Fagaceae; genus Quercus; species Quercus robur. The sequence goes on from NC_065538.1 coordinate 6,601,303, forward strand.
CATTGAACCCATAAAATACCAACCCGAGTCTTTGGGTTGGGTTAAGTTAGATTTGTCAAGTTAGTGGATTGAGTGCAAACTTCAACTTGTCAATATAGTAGGCTTTTTGTACCAAATATTCACTTTTTGCACACCAAAAAATAATAATATTAGTAAAAAGCCTCTACCCGCAGTTATTTAGTTATGTAACCTCTTTTGAAACACGATTTTGCTAAATTTTGAGTAAAGATCAAGTTTAGTGAACTTGAGTTTTAAGCAAACGGGAGTTCATGTGGTCCATGTAATATGATGTGGCATTTTAAAATTAAATATCTCATGTGAAACTCAAATTTAGTAAACTTTAGTTCCATAAAAAAAAAGAAAAAACCTTAAAATGGAGAGAGGTGAGACAAAGCTATGTTATGTTTGATGCATGGGGAATTTTTCAGTTAAAAAATGTCATATCAAAAGGTCCATATTAGGGCTCATTTGCATGAAACTCAAGCAAGGCTATATAACTAAATAATTTCGGGGTAAATGTTTTTTAGTAATATATTTTACAAAGACTGAATATTGGGCACACAAAAAAAAAAAGGCCCAATATAGCCACAAGCAAAAGACTATTGCATAAGGAATATCAGAGTAGGTAGCTCCTTTTTTTTTTTTTTTTTTTTTTAAAGAAAGAATCCTAGTCAACATTTCTAGTCACTCTATCTAACAAAAATATCTTTTTGTAAATTTGCAAGACATTGAACTGCATAACTTCAAGATACAACAACAGTCATGTTTCACTAACAGCTAACATGAAGTATGTAAAGTGTGGTGCTGAAAGAAACTGAGGTTCCTAGCCCAATTTCCATATATAAACACGGCCCCAACATGTGGCTCCTGCAAGCATGCCAACTTTGTAAGGGTGTGCATCAAACCTGCCTAGAATCGCTGGCATACTCGGGCTAGTTAATATTGTTCTCTTTTTAGTTGAGGAGATAACATCAACTCCTCTCTTCCTATTGCCGATGAAAATGTATGAATCACCCCAACCCCATATTGCTCTGCTCTCACCAAAAAGATATGTTTAATTAATGTCAATCTTATTGAAATAATTGCAAGGTATTATATTCATTTGTCCACAATAATTGGCCATACCTATAATGACATCATAACACAATTACTGTCCAACTTATGCTAATCGCATTGTACCTAGAGCAGGTAAAACCACATTAAGTCTTCTCAAGCATGCAGAATCCTCAGTGTTAAGAATGTAAAGTGAGAGAGAAAGACTGAATAGTCTGTGTATTGATGTGTGTAAAATAATGTACAATAGAGAGCCTTATATAGGCTAGGTATGTGTGCAGTACAAGTAAAAGGAGTAAATTACAAGTACAGTATATTGGGCTAAGCCCAATGGGCTAAGCTAGACTAAGCTATACACTAACATCCCCCCTCAAACTCGAGGTGGCAAGGAGGAAGCCAACTGGAGTTTGGATATAAGATCTCGAAGACGACCAGGCGGGTGAGTCTTGGTAAAGATATCAGCAGGCTGGTCAGCAGAGGAGATGGAGAACAACTTGAGATTTCCTTTCTTGAGATGCTGGCGAGTGATGTGGCAGTCGATCTCAATATGCTTGGTGCGTTCGTGGAAGACATCATTATGAGCAATGTAGATAGCACTACGATTGTCACAATAAAGAGGAGTGGCAGTAGGCTGTGGAGCATCCATGTCAGCCAAGAGCCAGCGAAGCCAAACAAGCTCGCAAGTGGTGTCGGCAAGGGCACGATACTCAGCCTCAGTATTGGAACGGGAAACCACATCCTACTTTTTGCTGCGCCACGAGACAAGAGAAGTACCTAACAGGAAACAGAAACCTGTGATAGAGCATCGATCAGTCGGATCACCTGCCCAGTTAGCATCTAAATAAGCATGAAGCTTGAGAGAAGATCGAGAGGAGTAATGCAGACCATGATAAAGTGTGCCTTTGACATATCGGAGAATCCGAAGAACAGCAGCATAGTGGACAGAACGAGGTGCATCCATGAACTTACTAACCATACCCACAGCATGTGAAATATCCGGACGAGTAACAGGGAGATAGATCAAACTGCCAAACAATTGACGATAGCGAGTAGCATCGGATATAGGTTCACCATCCAAAGGTGTGAGCTTTGCATTGTATTCCAAAGGAGTGGAAACAGTCTTGTTATCAGTGATATCGGCTTTAGAGAGAAGATCAGAAGCGTATTTAGCCTGGGAAAGATAGTATCCATCAGAAGGTGAGGTAACCTCGAGCCCAAGAAAATAGCTGAGAGTGCCCAGATCTTTCATCTCAAAATGCTGACTAAGAAAGTGCTGAAGAGAGCGGATATCTACAGAATCATTTCCAGTAATAATCATATCATCAACATAAAGAAGAATAAGAGTGATACCAGCAGAAGATCTTCGGACAAACAAAGCAGTGTCATGAGGACTCGAAGTGAAACCCTGCTGAGCAACAACTGAGCTAAACTTTTCAAACCAAGCTCGAGAAGCCTGCTTGAGGCCATAAAGAGCACGACGAAGGCAGCAAACTTGACTGCCTGAGTGTGGATAGCCAGGGGGTGGTTGCATGTACACTTCTTCATGGAGGTCTCCATTGAGGAAAGCATTCTTCACATCCATTTGATAAAGAGGCCAACGGCTAATAGTAGCCACAGGAATGAGACATCTGACAGATGTAAGGCGAGCAACAGGAGCAAATGTTTCCTCATAGTCAATACCATACTCCTGAGTAAAGCCCTTGGCAACTAGGCGAGCCTTGTATCATTCAACAGATCCATCAGCCTTGGTCTTGATCTTGTAAACCCACCTACAACCTACTACAGACTGAGCAGGAGGCAAATCAACCATATCCCAAGTGTGATTCTTATGAAGGGCATCTAGTTCTTCGTTCATAGCTTGCTGCCAAAGAGGGTCAGTATGGGCCTCACGATAGGTGTGAGGTTCATAGAGGGTGGCAAGAGCAAAAGAGCAGTGATAATCAGTGAGATAAGGGGGAGGAATGCTTACCCAAGTGGAACGACGAAGTTCAGGACTAACAGGAGACTTAGGAGAGGGTGGTGCCACAGGATCCAAGACAGGCGAGTCATATGCCGGAGACAGAACCGGAGATGAGTCGTCTGGAGAGACAGCCGATGTTGAAGAATCCTCCACAAGTTCAGGATAGAGAGGAAGGAAAAGATCAGTAAAAATAGGAGATTCTGAGGAAGAAGATGCAGTAAACTGCTGAAGACTCGTGAAAGGACGATGTTCCCAAAACTCAACATGACGGGAGACACGAAGGCGACGAGAAATGGGATCATAGCAGCGAAACCCCTTTTGAGACACACCATAACCAAGGAAACAACAGAGACGAGTACGAGGCTGGAGTTTTGTTCGTTCATGAGAAGGAAGAGAGACAAAGCAAGCACAACCAAAAACCTGAAGAGAGGAGTAGTCAGGAGCTTGACCATAAAGAAGCTCAAATGGTGATTTGTTGTGTGTAGTTGGTGAAGGAATATGATTAATGGCGTACATAGTAGTGAGTACAGCCTCACCCCAAAAGCGCTCAGGAAGAGAGGCAGAAATGAGAAGGGTGCGGACAACATCAAGGATGTGACGATATTTTCGTTCTGCACGACCATTTTGTTGAGAGGTGTAGGGACAAGACCGTTGAGGAAGAGTACCATGACTGTCTAAAAAGGATAAGAAAGATTTATCATTATATTCTTGGACATTATCTGATCGAAAGATTTTAACAGTGCGATTGAACTGTGTTTCAATCATTTTATGAAATGTTTGATAAATAGATACAAGTTTAGACCTATGGTGAAGCAGATAAATCCAAGTATATCGAGAAAAATCATCCACAAATATGACAAAATATTTAGATCCCCTCTCAGTAGGAACAAGTGCAGGGCCCCAAATATCAGAATGTACAAGATCAAAAGGGGCAGAAGAAAAGGAGTCACTTTTATTAAAGGGCAATTTTGTTTGTTTGCCAAAATGACAGGAAGTACAATCAAAATTTTGAAACTGAACAGAACCTAAATGACCTTGAGAAGCTAACAACTGAAGATGAGATAAGGATGGATGACCAAGACGAACATGCCATAGATCAGGTGAGGAGGTGGTAGTGGTTGCAGCTGCAGAAACGACTTGTGAAGGAATCTTCAAGTCATGAACCTCAAACATGCGACCAACTTTAAGGCCTGTCCCAAGCACTTGACCCGTCCGGGGATCCTGCACATCCACACCATGATTAGTAAACAGAAGATCTACTCCTAATTCACAAAGTTGACCAACAGAAAGCAAATTGAGGGATAACTTTGGAATATGAAAGGTGTCACTAAGGGACAAATTAGGAGAAGATATTGTTCCTTTATGACTAACAGGCATAGGAGTTCCATCAGCAGTGTAAATGTTGATTGGATGTTCTAAGGGTGCCTTATCAGAAAATCGGGATTCATCAGGAGTCATATGGTTAAAACATGCAGTATCAAAAAACCAAGGTTGTTTACCTGAGGTGACAGAAAGGGCAGTGGAAGTACGGGATAAAACCTGTTGAACAACTGCCTCAATATCAGCCGTAGTAAGTGAGGAAGTCAAAGATGGACCTGTAGGAACCGATGGATCTGAAGGACATACAACAGCTGCCCGAGGAAGAGAAGCTTTATTATGCTCTTGCACAAATTTCTGCAGCTTGTGACAAACAGAGATGTCATGGCCTTTGGCACGGTAAAACTTGCAGCGAGTACCTTTGGAAGACTGAGAATTGGGATGCCCAGAGTTTATTCGTGCAGGAGCAGTGAATACAGCAATGGGAGGCTGTGGAGAGGGTGTAGCCAATACATGATCAGATGATGACATGTGATAAGTAGGTCGACGGTTCTCCTCAAAAATGAGCTCCTTGACTGCAGCATCAAGAGAAGGAGTAGGAGACCGGCTAAGCAGAGAAGCCCTAGTAGGCTCAAAATCCTCACATAAACCCATCATGAAGTGCATAAATTTACGGCGATCCCGATATTTGACAAATAGCTCAATGTCCTTAGAACACACCAGTGGAGGATCTGCAGCAGAGAGTTGTTCCCACATAGTAGAAGTCTGAGAATAAAAATCAGAAATGGACTGACCTGTCTCTTGGCGCATTTGATAGAGCTTTGATTCAATGTGGAACTTCAAGCTTGAATCATTAGTGCAATAATAGCGATCCGCCAAAAATTTCCAAGCAGCCTCAGTAGTTTCAAGACGAGGAAGAAGATTATGAATGGAGGGAATAGAGGTATTGATAAACCAAGACAAGATCTTACTTTGAATACTCTCCCATTCCTCTAGACGTTCCTCATAATCATCTGTTGGAACAGCAGTCTTGGAAGACTCTTTAGCAGCTGTGGCTTTGGACTTAGGGTTTGGTACTGGCTTAGGAATTGAACCAGTCACATATCTCCACAGTTTATGACCCTTGAGAAAGATAGTCATATTCTGAGACCACGCATGATAACTAGTAGGACCATCCAACATAATAGTGATAGGACGTATGATATCTCGATCATTTTGTTGAGCCATAATGAAGAAAATGACCAAAAAAAATGGGATTTAGAGACCTCAAATGCAGAAACGAAGCTCAAAATCGGAATCTACACGAAAAACTGAGCAAGACAGGTGCTGTTGAAAAATTTTGACTACGGTCAACGGTCAACGGTAAAAGTCAACAATCAACGATCAAAGTCAACGGCTAACGTGTGCTAACGTGGCAGTGTGACGTCACTCTAGGGCTGACGTGGCAGCACGTGAAGCGAAATAGGCACGTGTAGCGCGTGGGAGCGCGTGAGGCACGTGGGACTGGCGCGTGAGGCGCGTGAGAGGCACTGACGGCGCGTGGAGGCGCATGTGATGTTGTTTCTGGCCTTTCTTTATTGGGTTTTGCTCGGAATTGGCTGTTCTGTTACTTTATGCCTTTGCTTTGCCAGTTGGATGAGCAGAACGATGATATCTGAGAGTTGCAGGGACTGTGGGCGTGACGGCGGTGACTCGCTTCTGCAGTGATCACTGGACGAAGACGAGGGCAGCGGAAGAACGCCGGAGATGTCCACAAGAACCAGAAAGTCAGAGGAATGGCTCTGATACCATATTAAGAATGTAAAGTGAGAGAGAAAGACTGAATAGTCTGTGTATTGATGTGTGTAAAATAATGTACAATAGAGAGCCTTATATAGGCTAGATATGTGTGCAGTACAAGTAAAAGGAGTAAATTACAAGTATAGTATATTAGGCTAAGCCCAATGGGCTAAACTAGACTAAGCTATACACTAACACTCAGCAGAAATGTTACTAATATTCAATCAAGGTAAAAAACAATGACATGCCAATGCATGACAATTTCAGGAGGGTGGTTGGGGGATGCCTATATCAGCTTCAACAAATGTTGGTCATTAACTTATACAAGTGATATTCATTATAACATTAGCCTATTGCTCATATCAATGTGCATTGGTCTATGACAAAAAACATATACATTGCAAGTACAACAAAGACTAAAGCTCACATTAAAAAGATAAAATCATTAATGCCTTGTAATTCACCTATTGCCTATTTGTGTACATATCTTATAAAGAAATGGTTCTGCTACTCCAATTCACATCTAACCAATCCATAGTTTTGCATAAGCAAAAAAAATAGTGGCAAACACCACTGATATCTACTAAATCAGTAGTGGCCCTCTCATTTCTGAATTCCCTCACAAAAACTCTTATGTTACTACTAAAAAAATCAGCATCTTCCTCAGGATACCATGTGATAGATAGTAAGATTGTTGAATGTTAAAGTTGTAAGGAGAAAATGGGCATTTACCATTAGTTTTTAAAATATCTGGCACAATGTCCTCGTTTTGAAATTATTTAGCAAAATGTCCTTGTTTTTGAATCACGATTTTAACAAAATTGAGTTTTGTGTGAAAGTCGATATCCTCAAAATCGAGTTCTGTGTATATTTTTAAGTGCAACTCGACATTAGCAATGTCAAGTTTCACTTAAATTTTTTTGAAAATTTAAGTAATTGAACTTACCCAGAACTCGATTTTTAGAAAATCGAGTTTCAAAAAAGAGACACGGTGCTTAATAGTTCCAAAACAGGGACAATGTGCTAGATATTTTAAAAAATAAGGGCAAAAGCCCATTTTCCCCAAAGTTGTAATAAGATAATACAATCTCAACCCACCATGTCTTGTGTGTATCTCAATGGCTACATACAGGTTTTTTTTTTTTTTTTTTTTTTGATAACGTATGGAACCTTTATAGAGTAGAGTCCTTTGAACTCACCTCTAGCTAGTAAAACTTATGGGAAACTGACCCCACCTGTCAAAATTAGTAGTCAGGCAATCCAAGAGCTTTCACTCCTACCAATGATTTCCTAAATCAATAGGCATTTAAGGTCCAAATGCAAACTAAATGTGCATGCGGTTCATAATTTTAACAACTAGTTGACATGCCAACTCTAAAATTTCTAGCCTTCTAGGCAATCAATTACAAACAATAGATAAAAATTTAAGTACTATACAACCAATCTTTCAATCAAACCAAATCATTACCTTTGAAAAGGAATGTTGATGCATTGAAATTCCTGACCACATTCACACTGGAATTAAAATCCCAAAACTCAACATTCCCAATCTCGTTCCTGACCACAATCGTTGTCACATTGCTACAAGGCAAAAACCTCAAATTCGTTATGCCCCTATTCCTCCCTGGCACAAATCGCCTAATATACTCCTGTTTCCAACTCAAAGAACCCAGTTCCAAACCACTCCCATTTTCACACACAACCTTTATGGAATTCCCATCACCAAATTCCTCATGGGGTTTCTTTGAAATTCTTTCGGTTAGTTCTTTATCGAACCTGGCTCCACTATAAGCATCACTCATACTAATAGGCCCCAAGTGTGCAAGGGACATTATATTGAGATTGGGGTGTGAGAATTCTGGTCTCATTCCTTGAGTACGCAACAACCTTAAGGTTTGGGTTTCGGGCTTATCTTCCTTCGGACTCAAATTGTTTGATTTGGCTTCAACTCTTAAAAAAAATAAATAAATAAATAAATAATTGAGAAATGGGTTTTCTTTTCTAAGCGAAAATAATTATGGGTTTTGGTTTTTTGGATGAATTATTACAAAGAAAGTATTTTCATGGAAAGTGCAATTTAGAGAGAAAGACATTTGGGGCTTTGAAGAGGTGGAGAAGAGCTGAGTGGCTTTGGAGTGGATTCTAAGGGCAGCTATCATTTCTTCATTGCGGTGAATGTTCTTGAGGCGCCCGCGCAGTTTCTGAGAAGACGCCATTGGAGAGCTCAGAGAGCCACTCACGCTCACTGTGTGTTTATGTGTGTGAGAGACAGAAGGACTGGTTATATGCGTGGCTTGTAAAGTTGCCTCTGCTTAGAAAACAATTCCACGTGAAAGTTGGTCTAGATGAATAACATTTTTCAAAATAAAAATCATATTATTATATTATATTATATATCATATATTATATATAATAAAAATTGGGCTTAGATGCCGTGATTGTACCAAGTGGCAGCACCAAACTGAAGAAATTTTGTTAAATTTTTAGATTTTAAAAAGAAAAAATGGATATAATTTTTTTTCTTATCTTCTTCTTCTAAAATTTCTAAGTTAATAAAAATTTTAATTTAATTACAAACCAAATTCTTTTCTTCATTTATTTCTTCTTAATTTTATTACAATCCAAAATCTTCATCTTCATCTAATTCTTCTTCTTCTTCTTTTTTTTTTTTTTTTTTTCATTTAAATTACTACACCTATTGCTACACGTAAAAAAAAAGTGATATTTAATTGAGTTAACGTGATTATTTTTCACACCTCATTAAGTTGAATCCAAGAGAAATTGAGTTAAACTAAAACTCTAAGTCTACTAAATGGATATAATTTTTTTTCTTATCTTCTTCTTCTAAAATTTCTAAGTTGATAAAAATCTTAATTTAATTACAAACCAAATTCTTTTCTTCATGTATTTCTTCTTAATTTGATTACAATCCAAAATCTTCATCTTCATCTAATCCTTCTTTTTTTTTTTTTCATTTAAATTAAAGTTGGGCTTAGATGCCGTGGTTGTGCCAAGTGGCAGCACTAAACTGAAGAAATTTTGTTAAATTTTTAGATTTTAAAAAGAGAAAATGGATATAATTTTTTTTCTTATCTTCTTCTTCTAAAGTTTCTAAGTTGATAAAAATCTTAATTTAATTACAAACCAAATTCTTTTCTTCATCTATTTCTTCTTAATTTGATTACAATCCAAAATCTTCATCTTCATCTAATCCTTTTTTTTTTTTTTCATTTAAATTACCACACCTATTGCTACACATAAAAAATAAAAGGGATAATTACACATAACCCATCTGTGGTTTGGGCGAAAATCACTTTGTCTACCCGTGGTTTGAAAAGTATCACTTAACCCACCTGAGGTGTGTTTCCGTCACTCTCCGTAACCCACCTCGGTCTCTGCCGTTACAAAAACACCTTTTAACCCCAAAACAGAACATAACGCGAATCAAAACCCCCAAAACTCAAACACTTTTCGAGAGAGACACCCAAGGTGCAATCAGGCTTGTTCTTCGCGGTTTGGAGCGTGTGGAGAGGGAGAAAGCACTTGTTTGCATCATCGAACCTGGGCAAGGTATGTGTGATGTTTTTTCATCTGCATTTGGGTTTGTTCCTGATTTAGGGTTTCAGATTTTGTTCAAGTGTGAACTTACTGTGTGAAAGTCTAAATCCAGGAATCGTGTTATGTTGAGATGTCTTCATCAAGTGGTAATTTCTTGGGTTCATGTGGACATATGTGCAATGAGCAGACTTGTGTTTTGAGAACAAGTTTGAGTTTGCACAATTTTGGGAGGAGGTTCTTGGGTTATAGCTGTTATAAGGTTGGTCCTAAGTGTCCTTTCTTTGTTTGGATTGATAACCCAACCTGTCCTCGTGGGAATGAAGCTGCACCTTTGGCTCTAGAGAAGATGTCTAGGCTTCAGACTGCTCTCCAACTTGCAAATGAGAGGGAAAGGACAGCTCTGGAAACGGCAGAAGAAGCTAGGCAAATGGCAGAAAAGGCTCTTGAAGAGGAAGCCAAAGCCAAGGAGAGGGAGAGAAAGGCTCGAGCTATCTGTGCAAAAGCTAAGGAAAAAGCCATTCTTGCTGAAGAGAAGCAAAGAATGTGGAAGTCTGCATGCATTTTGTCATGGATCTTTTTTGTTATTGTTATGTTGTTGTGTTTTGGCTCAATTGAGTTCTCTGGAGTGACGAGACCTAGATTGTTGCCCCTGAAGTAGTTAATTGGTTAGTAGAGATAGTTATGGCAATGGTGTTAATGAATTTGCATTGTAATAGCACTAGCCTACTGATGTAATGTTTTGATGTGTCAATGAATGAAGAATTGGTCAATTCTTGAGTATTTTGTGCATATCCTAACAACCATTCAATGGAAGAAGTAATGGTCAATTATCAATTTGGCTGTGCATACCATAACAACCATTCCACAATAAAAACTTTCATACACTGTATTAGAAAAATATACTTGGACATAATTTGCAGTAGCAATAAATAAACTTCCATATAATTTGGCTGTGCATACCATAACAACCATTCCACAATAAAAACTTCCCATACACTCTATTAGAAAAATATACTTGGACACAATTTGTAGTAGCAATAAATAAACTTTCATATAATTTGGTTATGCATACCATTCCACAATAAAAATAATATACTTGGACACAATTTGTAGCAGCAATAAATAAACTTCCATATAATCTAGTTTGGACAAATATTGTTCCATACAAACTGTAATATCACAACTTCCATATAACAACCTGGAGTGTATTGTACCTTAATTACAAAAAAGCACATTCCAAGGCCAGCAGTGATTGTTTTTTACACTAATTAGTAATTACAAAAAAGCACATTCCAAGACCAGCAGTGACTGTTTTTTACACTAATTGATAATTACAAAAGGCCAACAGTGGTCTTCACAAAAAAAAAAAAAAACCAAAAAGGCCCACATGTTCCCACTAGCTTTACTCCCAATGCTGGCATGCGTACCCACTAGCTTCATTCATTTCTTGCCTTTACTCTTTCCTCTTTCCACCCACTGGATTCATTTTTGGTGGCCTTTGTGCAGCAAGCTGTCCTCTAGTCCTCACACCACCAGTGCTCCCACTTGCATGTGAAGGCTACAAAATAAAAAATAGATCCACTTGTTAAAAAATATCCCAAGCTACACAACCATCCAGGACTAAGTTACCTGTGAAGAACTTGGTAAGGTATCCCAGGTCTCCCTAGGTGTGTGAAACTCTGGTTGTGAGAAAGAGAACCATCCTGCTCTCTTGTGAGATGGCCTAGGTTGATTTCCTTGCTGTGAGGATGAAGGCTGAGTGGCAGACATCATGTTGTAGGTCTGGGTAGGCTGCTGGGATGGTGGCTGAGGTGCAGGCTGAGGTGCAGATCTAGGTGCAGGCACCCCCTCCCTTGCCTGCAACAAAACCCAGTTTCAATACAGTTTCTATTGTAAGTTTAAAAACAAGTTTTTTTTTTTTTTTTTTTTTTTGCCATTTAAATCCTAATTACTTACAGCTTTTTCTCTTTGAAGTCTCTGTCTCCTCTGCCATGGTGTCTCCCCAGTGATGCCAGCCTTGCACCCTCTTGAGTTATGCCCTTCCTTTTTGCATTTCCCACATCTTACAGGTCTGTTCTGTCTACTTGCTTTGTAAGGGTTCCTAGGCTCATCAGAAGCCCTCTTTCTTTGCTTGGGTGGTCTGCCTGGTGGTTTGTATATGTAAGGTGCCAAGGGAGCAGGCTGTCCAGTCTCAGCCCATTCTGACTGGCCAGGCATGGGAGGAAGTACCTCCTTGTATATCTCCATGTAAGTTTCTTTGAAGTAGCATGGGTGGGTATAGTCTTCTGGTGTCTCAATGTTTGTATAAATGGCTGTTATGGCATGTTTGCAGGGAATGCCATTTAAATCCCAAGACCTACAGCTACATGTCTTCTTCACCAAATCAACTACATGCCTCTCATACTGACTGCCTACCTCATAAAGGAAACTACCAGCTGGGGTAGCACTAAATGCCTTACTTTCAACCTTCAATTTCTCCAACCTATCTTGTATGCTTGGACACAATTTTCCAGCATACTTCTGTATCCCTTCCCTTTTTGTGTAAAGCCTAGTCATAAGTCTAACCCTAATCCACTCCAACATTGCCAAGATAGGCTTGTCCCTAGACTTCAATATCATTGCATTAAAAGACTCACTCAAATTATTTACCAAACAATCTGTTAAGGCCCTAGGAGTGAAGTGTGACCTTGTCCACTGTGCAGGTGCAATGTTTGCAAGATACTCATATGCCTTTTCATCCAAATCCCTTATGTACTGCATGCATCTCTCAAACTCCCTTACTGTTGTGGCAGCAGCACACCTCCACAATGCATCCTTCAGCTCCAATCCCTTGTGATCAACTTTGAAATTGTTGTAGATGTGTTTCACACAGTATCTATGCTCCACGGTAGGGAATAGTGTCTCTATTGCAGGTATAAGCCCCTGTAAATAAGCAAGCAAACAAACAAACAAAACAAGTTAGTTCAGCAAACAAAGTCAACTATTCAAGTGTAACTGAACAAAACAAAACTTGCATACCTTTTGCCTATCAGAAATGAAGACCAACTGAAGCTCCTCTGGCCTCCCTATATCATCAGCAAAAATTTCCAAAAACCATATCCAAGACTCCCTGGTTTCTTATTCCACAACAGCCATGGCTACTGGAAAAATGTTGTCATTTGCATCCTTGGCAGTGGCAGATAAGATTTGTCCACCAAATCTGTGCTTTATGTGACAACCATCTAAACCTATAAATGGCCTGCATCCACCTAAAAATCCTACCTTCTGAGCATTGAACCTAACATACATCCTCTTAAATTTTGGCTGGGAAGTCTCCTCAGCCATTTCTGTCTGCAATATAACCCTACTCCCCTTGTCTACAGTGGTTATCATTTGTGCATAGTCCCTAAGGACACCATATTGCAGTTGCTCATCTCCATTTATCAAATCCTTTGCCTTTCTCTTTGACCTATACACTTGGTTTACACTTAGGTCAACAGATAAATTTTGCATCACATGGTTGTGTACACCACTCACCTCCCAATTTGGATTTTTGCTAAAATCCTCAATGAACCTCTTAACAACATAAGCTGATGTTGCTTGGCTGTTTTTGAAAGACTTAGGACAAGTACAGTCATCAGTCAAGGTCTTAATTTGAAATGTTAGCTCTCTACTTATTTGAGATGCATAACATCTCCACCCACACCCATTCTTGCAGTGAACTGATATCTTGGTCTTCTCATTAAGCTTGAATTTGATGTCAATAGGTTTTTTGATTGCATACTCCCTCAAAGTAGCTCTGAACACCTTTGCATTAGGGAACTTCATCTCCTTCTTCAGTACAACATTTCTCATGTCACTCTTAGCATTAAACTCTACTTGCTCAGGTACCTGCTCATCATCAGACCCATCCATGCTTACCAGGTCATCCTCAAGGGCTGGCTCAGCCCACTCAGGGTCTGTGATGGGTGCATTGCTTGATTCTGGGGCTGTGTGGAGTGCATTGCTTGATTCTGGGGCTGTGTGGGGTGCATTGCTTGATTCTGGATTTGTATTGGGAGCAGAACCTTGTGGAGCTGAGTTTTGAGCAGCAAATACATCATCACCAAAGCCATCCCCCTCTAGGCCTTCATTTAGCCAATCATCATCATCTCCTTCAACATTCTGTTCTTCATCTCTTGCATGAATGTCAACATCCTCAACATCTTCATCATCATCACTATCCAATTCTATTTCAACCCTTGCTGCATCACCACTTACATCACCACCTGCATGACCACCTACACCATCTGCCACTCTCCCTGCATCACCACCTACACCACCTGCCACTCCCCCTGCCACTCCCCCTGCATCACCACCTACGCCACCATCTGCCACTCCCCCTGTATCAGGATACTCAACTGCCAATGGCTCCACATCTATGTCAGTATAGATTATGATTTTTTCAGCATACCATGCCTTATGAAGGTTAGTCATGTTTACGACATCTGTATCTGTTTCTATGTCTCTTAAATCATGCTGTAGATCACCATCAGGAATTAAATACTTATATCTACTGTGTTCCTTAGGAGCACCAACTAGATGGCATAAATCCCGAATTTCAAAGTAACTCAACTTGTCAGGGTCAATCTCTGTCAGTAAACGTACAGACCCACCCACATATTGTATGGTTGGCTCCTCCACAAAACATCCCCCAACATGAATTTCAAGGTCAAATGTGACATCATCCATCTGCAATTAAAATAAGTATTTTGTTTACACACACTGACATGCAGAAAGTGAGAAGAAGCCAAAAGAGACAACAAGCCAACAAATTGACAACAACACACGAACAAAGGACCACATAAAGCACATGCAAAACCAGATTCCCAACAAATTCATAGGGACCACACTACCCACACTTCACAAACAAGTGCAATCATTGACAAATAAACTTGATTCCTTCAGGTATATGCATTATAGAAACAACAATAGCAAAATGAATATCCTAAGCGATTCTACACATAAATAGCAAAATGCTAATTTAACATACAAAAAAAATTTTACTGTGCAGATGAACAGCAAAACCTAACTACGTGGGTGGGTCACCATAAAAAAATGACATCAAGAACCCAAATGCAGATGAAAAAACATCACACATACCTTGCCCAGGTTCGATGATGCAAAACAAGTGCTTTCTCCCTCTCCACACGCTCTAAACCGTGAAGAACAAGCCTGATTGCACCTTGGGTGTCTCTCTCGAAAAGTGTTTGAGTTTTGGGGATTTTGATTCGCGTTATGTTCTGTTTTGGGGTTAAAAGGTGTTTTTGTAACGGCAGAGACCGAGGTGGGTTACGGAGAGTGACGGAAACACACCTCAGGTGGGTTAAGTGATACTTTTCAAACCACGGGTAGGCAAAGTGATTTTCGCCCAAACCACAGGTGGGTTATGTGTAATTATCCCAAAAAAAAAAAGATATTTAATTGAGTTAACGTGATTATTTTTCACACCTCATTAAGTTGAATCCAAGAGAAATTGAGTTAAACTAAAACTCTAAGTCTACTAAATGGATATAATTTTTTTTCTTATCTTCTTCTTCTAAAATTTCTAAGTTGATAAAAATCTTAATTTAATTACAAACCATATTCTTTTCTTCATCTATTTTTTCTTAATTTGATTACAATCCAAAATCTTCATCTTCATCTAATCTTTCTTCTTCTTCTTTTTTTTCATTTAAATTACTACACCTATTGCTACATGTAAAATTTAAAAAAAAAATGTGATATTTAATTGAGTTAACGTGATTATTTTTCACACCTCATTAAGTTGAATCCAAGAGAAATTGAGTTAAACTAAAACTCTAAGTCTACTAATTGGATATAATTTTTTTTCTTATCTTCTTCTCCTATTATTTCTAAGTTGATAAAAATCTTAATTTAACTACAATCCAATTTTTTTTTTTTTTATCTCTATTTCTTTTTAATTTGATTACAATCCAAAATCTTCATCTTCATCTATTCTTTTTTTTTTTTTTTTTTCATTTAAATTACTACATCTATTGCTACAATATATATAAATAAATAAATAAATAACTAAAACAGCAACATGATATTTAATTTTATTTTTTACACCTCCACAAATTAAGTTTGAATCGAAGAGAAATTGAGTTAAACTAAAACTGTACTAAATCTACTCTCCTCTACTATTAAGAATGCTAAAATCAATCAATAAAAATTCAAAATTAAGTGATCAAGAATTGTAGAAGGAAGGATCTGACGGCTTATTTCGTTAGAATAGCTATCTTTTTTCTTTTTTGAAGAACTTTGTTACACCATCAGAGAATACATCTCTAATTCTGAGGTATGGATAGTGAGATTTTCTTTGGTAGTTCACTCCCAGTTCCTTTGTTTAATAGTTCTCCATCTCTAATACTAGGTTTCCATCTTATATCTGGATTTTCTAATTTTGGTTCAGGAGTGAGGTGTGGATCCGGCTGATTTAATTTCATTCCTATTAGAGCTTAGCTTTCATGTCACCGGTGAGGTATTAGATATACCTTGATATTCCTTTATATATATATATATATATATATATATAATTACAATTTTACTACTAATAGCTTTTAGAAATTTAAAACTTATCATAATTTTTAAAAATATTTTTAATATCTTTTTTGCAAAAAGAAAAAGTTACATAATATACATTTTCCATGTAACTTAATTTTTAAAAATATTTTTACTATTTTTTTATTAGATTTGATTATATTATGTGGCATGTTTTAATATACATTTTAATGATGTGGCATGTTTTTAATTAAAAAATTAGAAACTAAATTTACACGTGAGAAAAAAAAAATCACCGGTACCAAATTAAAAAATTTATTTTCTACTTGTTGTAAAAACCCACAACGAGAGAGGGTTATCAGGCAACCGGTTATTTTTTTAATTTTTAATTTTCTGTTAACCAGATTTCCAAAACTTTTTAGACAGTTGATTACCTGAACATTCTTAATTTCTTACATATCATCGTTAGTGTTTTCTTACAACGAAACATGGAAAATTGGCAACTACAATTATAAAAAGCATAAGCTTGCAAAGACAAAACAAAATTTTAAAAGAAAAAGTGAAACACCAAACCTCAGCTTTGGATTCAACGGCAAGTCCAAAGAAAGCAACCAAAACAAAATGCTTGCCCACAAACTCCGCCAATTTGATCTGACTGAGCCAATATGATGAAGTCTCGAGCCTATCGAACCGGCATTTGCTACAATTCTTTGCACTGTGGTATGGCATGCCTAGACTCTTAGCCCTCGTCAAAGACCGCGGCACCACGGGAGTCTTCGGCAAAACCACATTGATTGCGTCCAAATTCGTCGCATCTTTTTCTTCAACTTCTTTTGGAAAGGAAACACTTAATTTCTTCAACTTGGGTAGTATTGTTTTTTCAGGAGTACTTTGCTATGTAAAAAAAAAATCACTAGTTGCCTGATAACCCTCTCTCGTTGTGGGTTTTTACAACAGGTAGAAAATAAATTTTTTAATTTCGTACCGGTGATTTTTTTTTTCTCACGTGTAAATTTAGTTTCTAATTTTTTAATTAAAAACATGCCACATCATTAAAAAAAATGCCAAGTCATTGTTCCGTTAGCTACGTAAGTAACACCGTTAACAACAGTTAATAAAAGGACCAACACAATTCAGTTTTAAAACTTAAGGGACTAATTGTGCTCGCTTCAAATTTGAAGGACCAATTGCGCACACAGGTTAAACTTCAAGGACCAATAGTGTAGTTTCGCCTTTTTAATTAAAGTGTGCATCTTGGGCAAATTATTTGTTATTATCAGAATTTTGTCTACTACTTTATCACCTCTTTGGATAAAGTTTGATGAACACAAAAACTTAATAATTTAATAATATATCAATCTCTTCTAATGGTGTATTACAACTAATCGATTATATTGAAGATTAAAAAAAAAAGTCTAAAATGCAAAACTGACCCTCTAAGTTTCACCTTTTATCACTTTAGTCATCTAACTTTAGTTTCGGTCAATTCAATCTTTTAAGTTTCAAAAGTGTTTCAATTCAGGCCTTCCACTAACTTCTGTTAATGCTCTATCATTAAGTGTTTTTTTTTTCTTCTTTAGTTTTTCATATTACAAAATTGCAGAAAACTAATCTAAATTAAAATAAAATAAAATAAAATAAAAAAAGAAGAAGAAGAAGAAGAAGAAAAGACTGGGCTCAGTAAACAACTTTGTTCCCCTAGCCACTCTCTCTAGGTTGGACCCAAGGAGCTCCTCTCCAAGATTCGTTCATGGCCAACCACCAAGGTCAACCAATCTCTGCTCCTTATCGGTCATTGCCGACTATCCTTGATTGGCGGGGGTTGTCTTTCTCTTAACTCGGTTCGAATAGGCCAATCTTCCTCTCTCTACGTTTTCTCATTGAACCTTCATTGGAGTTCCAACCCAAGGCTGGGCTATGGTGTTTGGTTGGTTTCAAAGTCTTTTGGATTTGGTGAACAACCCGGTTAAGCTCCCTCTTCGATTTGGTCTGTGTCGTTGGATTCTTTCTCTCCAATCCAATATGGGTGTCCTTGGATTCTTTCTCTCTCTGATCTGATTTGGATTTTCAAGTTTAGTTTTTAGTCAAATCTTTTCTTATTTCTAATTTTGTTTGTAAAAACCAAATGAACCACAAAAAAAGAAAAACCCAGAAACATTGTTTCATTGTTGAATAAATAATCATTGTTTGTGGGTAAGGAATTTGTAAACTGTATATGTTACTGATGGTTGATGTTAGATAGTTGTTTGTTGTGCTTTGTTCTGAATTTGTATATTAAAATTTTGGGTCCGTTTGGATGCCATTTTTGGTTGTGTAGATACTGCTCTATCAGATGCAACCGAATATAAAAGAAACAAATGCCTTCTACAGACTTGAATGGTTATTCGACTGTTAAACATTTTATGAACAAAAAAAAATATGAAGACTGCATAATAAAGGAAAGCAATGGTCTCCATATAAAACAAGCAAAGAAATTTTTTGTTGTTTGTGTGCTGTGAATCTCGTGATCAATGTAAAGAAATTTTTTGTTGTTTGTGCGCTGGGTTTGTGGTGTGTTATGGGATTTCTTAATTTCTTTTTCTTTTTTTAATTTAAATTAGTTTTCTGCATTTTTTAATATAAAAAAATGAAGAAAAAAAATGCACTTAATGGGAGTATTAACATAAGTTAGTGGAAGGCCTGAATTGAAACACTTTTGAAACTTGTCGAGGGGGAAATTGATGCCTCTATCTAAGATGTTAAGAAGCCAAGCCGAAACTCGACTATGGGCTCTTGAGATGGTAACCAAAGGCTTTCGGTGTGATGACAAAGCCTATCCAAGCAAGAAACAAAGGCTGCACATGACAAAACAGCAACAAAAGCCCAATGAAAAACACGTTACAATACTTAATTAGTACATTAATGGTCCTGGTCCGATAGTTCAAATCAGTCCTCTAGTTGTATGGTATTATCTCCAGCAGTAGGGTAATTTCAGGTTAGTAAATGTGTTTACATGGTAAAAAATCATATTTTTTCCTTATTATTATTAAGTCAACATAAGGGAAAACTTTCATAGTTTCCAAAACATTATGACCTTCATTATAATAATACTAAACAAGGATTAAAGGCTTCATAGTTACAAATAAAAGAGAAAAAATAGGATGGAATGAAGGGAGAGAGAGATCCCAGCTCAATGCAGCAAGTATTAAACTAATATTTTTGATAAGGGTGTAGTCTTGGGGAAAATGATGGAGTTCCATCATTCTTTAGACTTCAGCTAATGTGACAACCCTTGGGCACTGTTCACATCAGGCAGAGGGTGGCAGAAAACTGATGGGACAGCCCCTAGTTCATCCTCAAAGGTTTGGTTCTCTTGTAGGAGTCTCTAGTTGCTTTTTGGGTAGGGATGAACAAGGGCTGGTTGCCCACTTTCAAGCCCCTTGTTGGGACCTTTTTGGGCTGGAATTGCTCCATTTCAGCACCTTTAGTTAGGCCACATGGCCCTTTCTTTGCTTGGGCTTGTTCCCTACTCCATGAGATTCTTGGGTCTACAAAATGGGCATGCTTTGCCATGGGTTTTTTACTTCTCATGGGCTTTAGTTGTTAGTAGAAATAAAAATGAATCCATAAGCTTTAATAAATATTTATGATAGATTTTGGGTATTAATTCCCATGGGTTTTAAATAACAACTTGTATAGTTTCTCATAATTTTTGCTATGGATTACTTTGTAAATGATATTTTCTTTGAGACTTTTTAAATAATGACCTCCAATATTTTTCTTGAGAATAATATTTACCATGGGTTTTAAATATGATAACAATCACTATAATGGAATAATGTGATGTTCTCATGAGTTTCTCTATAGATAATCATAATGGACATGTAGGATGAATAATTACCATGAGTTTTGGTAATAAATATTATGAATGTTGTGATGTAAGATAGATAGTGAACATGAGTTTATAATATGAAATAAATAAATGTCATGGGTCTAATAATCATATCTTTCCATGGGCTTTTATAAGATGATCGCCTTGGGTTTTGAGAGTAGATAATTCATAAATTCCATGAGCTTGTAATATTATAGGTTTAAGAATCTAAAGTATTGTTCATTATTGGACTTTCAAGTGAAATAATTATGGTATAGTATTTTGTCAAGTATTGGTAACCTTGGGCTTTCGATAATTAGTGCCAAGTAGTTAGCTTGGGCTTTTAATAGTGCCAACGTAAGTTGGGCTTTTGATATTGCCAATGAGAATTGGACGTTGATGTTGCCAATGAGAATTGAGCTTTTGATATTGCCAATGTGTTAATTTCCCCAAAGCAGGAGGTCTGAGGACCCGACATAGCTAAGGTTCTGTTTAACCGCTTCAAAAAATGCCAGTGCGTGTTAATTTCCCCAAAGCAGGAAGTTCGAGGACCCGGCATAGTTAAGGTTTTGTTTAACTGCTTCAAAAGATGCCAGTGCGTGTTAATTTCCCCAAAGCAGGAGGTCTGAGGACCCGGCATAACTAAGGTTCTGTTTAACCGCTTCAAAAGATGCCAGTGCGTGTTAATTTCCCCAAACTAGGAGGTCCGAGGACCCTGTATAGCTAAGGTTTTGTTTAACCGCTTCAAAAAATTAGAAGATATCAATATATTCCTTCTAGAATAGGAGTTTTTGCAGGAAGATTGTGCCAACCGATTTTCCATCCATGCCTTGATTCTCGGCTTCTTTCTCCAATGGGGATTCAGAAAACCGGGCTACTAGACCTGCAAGAACTAGCCCCTTGACAGAGGTACAGGACATATACTTGATGTTAGAAGCCCCTAGAACTGTGCCCTATTTAGCAATCCTCCTCGCGTAATCAGTACTTCGAAGTGTAGACCTAAGCGGAAGCTGAGTTATGACAACAACTGTGTGTGTTCTTGGAAATAATGGGGAAGCTTTCGTGTAACATGCACCACCACCAAAATGGCCTTCTCCAGGGACTCTTGCTGATGGGAGCTTGATCCTACCATGATTAACAGTTGCACTCACTAACACTCAAGCTCTTCCCACAGACGACGCCAATTGTAGGGACACGTTTTGCAGCCCAAGCCCAAGGTGTATAGGATCTTGGACCAGTAAGTCCAGTACAATAAATTTGTAGAGAGTGGGTTAAAGAGTTAGGCTTTAGTGCATGGATAACAGTTAATATGGTGTTCATGACAATCAAACTGAGATGAACTGAGTTTATCAAAGAAAGTTTGTCCTCAGCACAATCCGAGGACAAATTAAATTCATATTTTATGAGAAAACAATGAACAGTTTTACTTAATGTAGAAATTAAATTCATATTTTGAAATTAAAATCTCTATATTTTACAATAATGCTTCTATTTAAATAAATAAAAACATAAAAAAGCTACTTATTTTTATGTTTATGTTTATTTGTCGATTATCCCAAAAAAAAAAAAAAAAAAAAACATGTTACAAGGTACTCGAGTTTGGTAAGCTCGAGTACCTTGTAAATTTTTTTTTAAAAGGTACTCGAGCCTGGTAAACTCGAGTACCACATTTTTTTTTCGCCTTTTTATTTGCCTAATTTCCAACTCAACGCCACGGTGGCAAAACTTTTCTAGAACTCGAGTTTCATAAACTCGAGTACCATTCTGGAAATCGAGTTTCAGAAACTCGATTTCCAAAAAAGTGGTAGATTGCTGTTTAGTTCAGAAACAATGTTTTTTTGCTACATATTTTCCAAAAACGTGGTAATGGGCCATTTTTGCCCAAAATGCACCCTACCATATACTAATTATGAACATGCCGACAACCCCAAACGGCCATGAAAAGCCCACCCAAAAAAAAAAGCAAAAAACAAACTGAACCTACTTTAATACCAAAACCAAAAAATAGTGAAAAACCCAAGGACAATATAGTACTTTCAATCTCCAACCCCACCAGACTCTCTCTCTCTCCCTTCTTTTTTATTGTTAAAACGTCACCGTGGAGTATGCTCTAGAAGGACTCTACGACACCTCCATTATCTTCTTCGATGGTGCCATTGCTCAGATCAACAAGTCTTTCCTCTCTCTCTCTAGAATTCTCCCATTTCAAATATTCTCATTTGCTTGCAACCTGAATGAACTTTTTTTTTTTTTTTTGGTTAATTAAAACGAAGCTAGGACTCCCAAAAAAAAAAATTATATTGATATTTGGTTACCAACAGGGATATGTCGGTGGTAATAGTTGGTGGCTTTGGCTATATATACAGATAAGAGCAAAGGATGACAATCTCTTAAAAAAAATTTGATCTTTAGAATTCTTTTTTTATTTATTTTAGTAAAGCAGGCACAGGCAGAAGAGAAAGAGAAATCCTCCAATTGATTTAACGATGGAGATCAGAAAAGTAAAAAAAATCATAGAAGAAGAAGAAGGAGTAGTAGTGTAAAGCTATTTTTTGGTAAACAGTACTTCTATTAGAGCAAAACAGGAATACAAGCAACGGAATCATCCCTACAAACAGCCTCTAACGAGGGGGGGAGATTTCCTTTATTAAAACAAAACTCAAAATCAGATTTCAGCGCAAACATGGCAGCTACATGTGCTGCCGAGTTGCATGTTCTCTGTACCCAACAAAACTTAACAAAATCAAAAGCAACAACTAAACTACGAACATTACAGATAATATTGTGAGTAAGCCAATTTGATGGAAAGTCCGGGTTGATGAGTGGCTCAATACAGTTCTTTGCATCTCCTTCAAAAATCACAGATTTCCATCCCTCCTTAATTGCTAAGTTCACAGCCCAATAAAGTGCTTCAGCTTCAGCAACTGCAGGGGAGGAGCTGTGATGCTTTTTGGCCCAGATTGATAGCACTTCACCCAAGTGATTCCTTGCAACAACTGCTAAGGCAGAGCCTAAGTCTTGCTGGATTGCAGCATCCACATTGAGCTTGATGTAGCCAGAAAGGGGTGCAGTCCAATTCTTGCTACTTATCTCTTTGGGATGTTGGGTAGTTGACGAAGAGACTTTAACAATTTCATTGAATCTGGTTTGGATGTTCTGCCTTGCCTTCAACGCATCAGGGTCAATGTTACTAAATTGTTTGAGGTTTCTGGACATCCAAATCTCATCAATTACTAATGCCATGTTGAGAGACACACTCCAAGCCTCATGTGTAGGGATGAGTGAGGCAGGTGGCTCCATGATGAAGGATACTATATCCTTAGTTGAAGTAAGAGTCACATTGTCAACTTGAAGACCCCAACAAGCGGATGACCATAGAGCTCGAGCAAATGGGCATCTGAAAAAAATGTGTTCACTGTCTTCTTGTTCAGCATTGCATAACAGGCAAGATGCATCTACATGGTTAAGGCGAACTTGGAGATTAGCCTTTGTCGGCATGGCGTTGATGCTTATCCTCCATATCAACATTTTGAGCCTCTTTGGGAATTTTGCCTTCCAAAGTTTGGACCAACAAGCTTGGGGCTGACCAACACAGTCAGGATGAGCAAAAGCAACATTATGGATGGATTTAACTGAGAATCGACCTTTAGAATCCGGGAGCCACACTAACTTATCTTCCTTCTGTGACATTGGAATAGACATGTTAAGAATGGCTCTTGCATCGGTTGGAGCAAATAGTTCCTTCACCCAATCTGAGATCCATGATTTGGTAATGGGGTCAATGAGCTCGCTGACTTTAATGTTCAACTTTCTGTATTCCTCAAGTCTGGGTTGAGGCATCAAATTTACAGCTTCAGGCACCCAAGGGTTTGACCACACCTGAACTGATTTACCATTCCCAATAATAAAACATCCACCCTTCGCTACAAGCTTCTTTGCTTCTTCAATAGCTCTCCAAGTTGGAGAAGCAATAGCCACTGAATTCGCTATCAACCAGCCACTATTTACTTTATATTTGGATCTCAACACATCCATACACAAACTTTGTCTATTCGAGGCCACGAACCATGCAAATTTAGCTATCAAAGCTAAGTTCATCTCCTTCGTTTTCTTGAAACCCAGTCCACCAAATTTTTTGGGACGACATAGTTTGTCCCATGATGCCCACGCAATGTATCTGCTGCCTCTATCTTTAGGCTTCCACCAAAACCGCCTAGTAGCTGCATCTATCTTGTTACAGCTGTTTGACGGCACATTGAATGCTGATAGGGTGTATGTAGGGATACTATGGGCTACTGTTTTGATAAGAGTGGCTCTACCAGCCCATGAAAGGCAACGACTTCTCCAGCCAGCTAGTTTAGCTTCCAATTTATCTTCCAAGAATTTAAAGTCTCTGGATGGTGATCTTGTGGGGAACAAAGGGGCTCCTAGATAAATGGCATCTTTTTTCAGCTTCCTCATTACAAATTCCAGCTTAATTGCTCTTCTATTTTCAGCCAATGTGTGTTTAGAGAAGAAAATACCTGATTTGGCTCTATTAATGCTCTACCCATACCAGTCACAGTATTTTTCCAAACAGGTGGAGAGAGTTCTAGTATCATGCCTTGTCGCTTTTGAGAAAAGGACAATATCATCGGCATACATAACATGAGTTAAGGCTGGACTTCTGATACTCACTTTAGCTCCACTGACGTTGCCCTTCATCAGTTCTTTATCCAGCATTCTTGAGAGCACTTCTTGTCCTAAAATGAAAAGGTATGGAGAAAGGGGGTCTCCTTGCCTTAACCCTCTCCTAGGCGCAAAATGATTTGATTTTCCCCCATTCACCAAGACTTCAAAAGAGACTGAGGATAAACAAGCCATGATCCAGCCAGTAAACGTACTGCTAAACCCCAAATTTATGAGCACCGCTTGAATAAACTTCCAATTGACTCTATCATACGCCTTTTGTAGGTCTAACTTGAGAGCCATGAACCCATTTTTAACTTTCCTGGATTTGAAGCTATGCAGTAATTCGTGCACAACCACCTGATTTTCTGCAATCCATCTACCCGGGATGAACGCTGATTGACATGGAGAAATAATCTTATGGAGCAAAGGCCTAAGTTTCGCCACAATCAACTTGGATATGATCTTATACACAACGTTGCAAAGACTAATGGGCCGGAAGTTGTTGACAGAGATTGGGTTAGGGGATTTTGGGATTAGAACTATGAGTGAGTCATTTGCATCCTTGGGTAGGCATCCATTGGTGAAGAAGGCTGTTACTGCACACGTTAAAGTGTTTCCAACAATAGGCCAGAATTCCTTATAGAAAAGGGCAGGGAATCCGTCTGGCCCGGGGGCTTTCAAATCCTGCATACTAAACAAGGCAGTCTTTATTTCCTCTGGGGTGGGGATAGTGTTTAGGCCTTGATTTTCTTCCTCAGAAATGCAGCGTGTCATGAGGTCATCAAGGTTTTCCGGGAAATCAACTTCCTCGTCAGTAAACAGATTCTTGAAGTGCTGGTAGAACAACTCTCTAATTTGATTGGATCCGGTCACCCACTGACCATTCTCGGCTTTTAACGTCGTGATACTGTTTTGTCTTCTTCTAATAATGGTAGAAAGGTGAAAGAATTTGGTATTCCTGTTGCCCTCCTTCAACCAAAGTTCCCTTGACTTCTGCTTCCAAATCATTTCAGATCTTGCAAGCCACTCGGAGAGTTCAATCTGCAGTGCTTCTTCAATCTTCCCATTCTCTTCAGACGGCTGCCTCCTCTGAACTTCATTAATTTTTCCCAGCAGTCGGTTAATTCTATCTTGGCAATTCCCAAAAACTTGCTTGTTCCATTTACGAAGCGCTATCCTGGTCGCTTCTTGTTTCTTCTTTAAAATTTCAAATTCCGATCCACTTTCGTGGCCATTCCACGCCTCTTCAACAATTGAGTTGCAGCCATTGTCCCTTACCCAAGCTGCTTCAAATCTGAAAGGTCTATTAGCAAAACTCTGCGATGGATTAGTGTCAAGGAGTATCGGTTTGTGGTCAAAATTGATAGCTCCTAGATGGGTCACAGTAGCATCTGGAAAAGCAAGCCTCCAGGAAATATTAGCAATAGTTCTATCAAGGCGTCTTTTGATAGCAGCACTTCCCCATTTTCCCCTCGCCCACATAAATGCATTTCCTGAATATCCCAAGTCTATGGCACCGAATTCAAACACAAGTTCCTTAAGGAAATTATTTTTTGAGTCCCCTGCACCCCTACTGCCATTAGTTGAAATTTCATTGTCCTCCAAGGTGAAGTTGAAATCACCCAAACATGCCCATGGGCAATTGCAGGACTCTAATAATGCCATAAGGTTCTCCTAAGCCTTTTGCTTCTTTGCTGGATAAGGAGGGCCGTAAAAGCCAACAAGAAGCTAAGATCTTATAACATCAACAACCTTAACAGCAATGAGATTTTTGTTGAACTCTACCTTCTGAATAGTGATCCCAGACCTCCACATCATACAAATACCACCTGCAAGACCCTTAGCTTCTACTACACACATATTTGCAAATTTTATTGACTTTAAAATAAACTGCATCCTACTGAAGGAGGCTTTAGTTTCACTCAAAAAAACAACATCCGGGCTATTCCCTTTTAAATGAGCCTTAAGGGCTCTAACTGTCGCAGCATTGCAGATGCCGCGACAGTTCCAACCAAGGATTTTCATAGGGAGGTTGGGGGCTTGATAAGGCCCGCCTCCTCGGCCATAGCAGTAGTAACAGGGAGAGATGACACAATATATGTGTTGCCATTGTAAGATCCAATATCATGGGTTTCAATGTAGGATGAAGATTCAGTACACTCACCTTGCACTTCGTGGTGGGAATCACCATGGAGCTTTTGCCTTTCTGCCAAAATGGAATGCTCCACTCTTGATTCGGGAATGAAGGTCACTAGTTTGGGGTTCAAGACCTTAGCTTCAGGGGCGTTTATCACCAGCTTGACCCTTTTGGGAGATTTCTTCAATTCTTGAGGCACCGCTTTCCTTTTGGACAAGGGAGTGTTGCTGCCATGTGTTTTGATGTCGGGGCTTGGTGTTGTGACTTTGGGAATGGAGGTGTTGGACAGAGTCACCTTAGTGCGGCAATGAGGAGATGAAACCAAGGGTGAAGAAGATGCTAGAACAGGGGACTGGTTATTTGATTCGGGCTGATGGTTTGGTGGAGAATGACTATTGTTTGTAATATGGGTGGGTGGACTTGTGATTTTTGGGATGGGCTCAATATGTTGTAAGGTTTGGTTGCTGGCAGAATTGCATATTATGTGACTATTGGTAGATGGGCCGAATCCAGGAGGATAAGATGGGCCATCTCCATCTCCAACTAACTCATTATGGGCCTCTAAGTTCACTGCTGCCTCGTGTGAACCTTCAGGATCAACGCCATTCGCATGGGTAGGGAGGATTGAGTCGCTGACGTGTGTGGGTGAGCATTCCAGCTTTTGATTGCTGCTCCTGCTAACGGCTTTCGTACTGCTCAATACTGCAGGTTGGTGCTCTGTTGTGCTTGTACAAATTTGAGCTTGTACACTGGAGTGCGTGGGTGTGTGCTTTTTGTCTTGACTTGCTGTTGTACCCTCATCTGAAGATACCACCGTGCTATTCATCGGCCTTGTAGAAGTGGTACCGGCGGTGGGGTCTGGGCTTGTTTGACGGTCAGGCTTCAGAAATAGCCCTTGTGGTAAGTCGCTGCTATCCGATCTTAACCAAGGTCCTGATGCCACAAAGTTAAACCCGAATGGATTCCTGATGTGGAATAAATTCCCAAGACAACTACTAGCTTCGTGACCAATGATACCGCAGCGATAACAGATATCGGAGAGCTTTTCATATTTAAAACCAATCCATAAATGGGGTAGATTCTCTCTGGGGAGAAAAAAGCTAGGCCTAAGCGGTTTTAGTACCTTTATCTCTATTTGAATGCGCAAGAATTTCCTCCATGCAGCGCCACCTTCACCTGCGAGATCGAGCTCTACAACGGTCCCAACCATTTCTCCAATTTTTCTGAGATTACTGGGAGATTTCCATAGCTCTGGGAGGCCATGGACTTGTACCCAAAGAGTGGAAGTAGTGAATGGGATCTCCTGCCATATTAGTGACGGGTTCCAATGCTTTAGGATTAGGTGGCCACCCTTAATCGACCAAGGTCTTCTTCTGAAAGCATTATTCATGTCTGCTTCATGACTGAATAGGAACTTGTACGTATCTCTATCGAGACGATTCACTCGAATCTGCCGATTTGGTTTCCAAGCTCTGTTTACGACGTCTGTGATCGCAGTGATTCCAACATTTTTGTGGGTTATCAGTTTTCCGATGAGAGTAAAAGAAGATGGGTTAGGGTCAAATTGGTTTGGAGGGAGCTCTAGGCATGCGTTTATCCAGGAACTGTTTTTAGTACGGTTGATAAGCTCTGATACTTCCATCTGGAGTGAGGAGGTTGGATAGCAAGAGAAAATGGTGGAGAGACAGTATTATTAATTTGCTATAAGGGAAAGAAAAGGGATGATGAAATAGGGAGGGCAGATTGCATTGGGAGAAAATGGGGAAGGAGAAGGGTTAGGGGAAGCATGTGCTACGGGGAGCAGGTGCTACAGAGAGCACGGGTTAGTGTACTATTTTACAACATTTTTACAAAACTATTGATGTGGCTAATTCTTACTGGTTTTCATTTGGACCTTCCATTAAATCACATTTTTACTTATTAATAACCACCCATCACATCAGCAGTTTGTAAAAAAGTTTGTAGATCTAGCATTCTCTTTATTACACAATACACATGGATTGAAAGAGTAGAGTAGGGCATCCCCTCCAAAACAAAAGGTAATGACTTGATTCTTAAAAAAAAAAAAAAAAAAAAGGGCTTTAACCTTTAAGTTAAAGTGGGCCCACTTTTTTTGGGCCAAAGCTTTAATAGTGATTGAGGCCACAAACTGGGCCCTACCATTTACTAATTATGAACATGTCGACAACCCCAAATGGCCATAAGAAGGCCAACCAAAAAAAGAGCAAAAAACAAACTGAACCTACTTTGATACCAAAACCATAAAACAGTGAAAAGCCCAAGGACAATATACTAATTTCTATCTCCTCCCCACCAGACTCTCTCTATCTTCGTTCTTTTTTACTGTTAAAATGTCGCCGTTGAGGCCACATTGCTCCATCAACCTCTATCAACCTCTTCACGCACTGACAAAAAAAATCTAAGTCTCCAAATTGAAATTTCAAACCCTAATTCTTTGAATTTTGAGAGAGAGAGAGAGAGAGAGAGAGAGAGAGGAGCATCGTTGGGTGGCTTGAAAGACCATTTGAAATTAGCGAGGGTGTATGCTTTGGAAGGACTCTATGACTCCTCTATTATCTTCTTCGATGGCTCCATTGCACAGATCAACAAGTATTTCCTCTCTCTCTCTCTCCAAAATTCTCCCATTACAAATATTCTCATTTGTTTGCAACCTGAATGATCGTTTTATTTTTATTTCTTGTCAATTAAAACAAAGCTAGGACTCCAAAAAAAAAAAAAAAATTATATTGATATTTGGTAACCGACAAGGACACGTCGGTGGTAATAGTCGGTGGCTTTGCCTATATATACATATAAAAGTAGAGGATGACAATCTCTTAAAAAAAATTGTAATCTTTAGAATTCTTTTTTTTTTTTTTAGTAGAGGAGGCGCAGGCAAAAGAAAAAGAGAAATCCATAGTCATAAAGATGCAACAAGATTAACTATGACATAAAGATGCAACAACTTGCTCAGTGATTTGATTATACAATAGCAACAATATAAGGCAAAAATAATGTCATAGTCATGACTCATGACAAGTCTATTCCATAGTCCATACTTCAACATTTTTTTTCCTAGGGCCAAACCTGATTCTTGCATTCCCTAAGGCCAAAACTGCAATTGACCAGTTGGAATAAAAAAAGAATTATTAATTAGACATGGTGTATTGTAGGAGGTTTTGGCAGTGCACAGTCCAAGATTTCCCTGACTTATCATTCCAAGGGTCTAATAGGAGCATAGTAAACTTTAGAGAGCTCTTGCAATCTGGTGCATTTCTCAATCTGATGAATCACCTTCAAGACTGCATAACATGCATATAAAATAGCTTAACATCACTTTAAAGTTTCTAACAAATAATTTCACAAATATCTCCTATGCATTTCCAAAATCAAAACTAAAATAAAATATATTTAAAAATCTAATATGTAAAGATCAATGTTAAGATTATACACACTCCAAGTTTAAACCAAGGAACATATTAACAAATCAATTTTCACATTAAGAAAATCAATTGGTTATCACCAGGAATATGATGACAAAGAAGATCCTTCACAAAGCAAAACCCAAGTTATTAAACTTTGAATCAAAACTTCAACGAGTAATGCACAATTTACTGTCAATCTACTTGCCAAAAGTTGGGGAAACTTAGACACAAAGCTTGAGAATATATATGGGAAGATAGGTCATAATTGAGATCCTAAAGTTGATAGAATTATAACGTTGAAAACCTTTTTTTTTTTTTTTTTTTTGAGAAGCCAACCTGGAAATCCAGGAAGGAAATTTATTGAAAAATAACAGCAATAATGTGACGAAATGAAGATTGTTCAAATTTTTAGGTCCAAGAATGGTTTGGTTTTTGGAAATTAAATTCAATGAAATGGAACTTGATGACTTCAATTATATCTGTCACCACAAGGGCATACATTCTTTTCTAAAATATGCATTCCTACAAAATGGAAAGTGAGTTCCTACTCCTTTGGGATGATTCTTTGAAATTGGCATAATATACCTAATCTACTTCCCACATTACACAATTTCTATAATAAAAAATAAAATAGCCTACAATGTCACATCTTACAACCGCCAATGACACATAACCCTGTGCATCAAAATTAGGCACCAAGACATTTTATTCCTCAATTTGCATTCCATGGGAACAAAATTGACTAATTTCCTCTAATTTAACCATATACATACACATAGAACTACGGCAGGCATGTAGAAATCACAAGAAATTATAAATTATAACATTGAGAGGAAATAAATAAAAAATACGAACAGAGTAAACTAATAATGCAAACCTAAAAGAAAAAACAATTGGTTGGATTTGTTGCTCATACAAAAGCTTGATGATTGTTTTGGCATGGAAAATTGTTTTTGGACCTATAATTAGGCCAAGTGCTAATGAATAACTAGCATTAGTAGGTTAGTACTCTCTCGAGAACTTTGTAAAAATTATGTCAAAAGAGAAACAAAGCAAGTGACTTTAGGATATAATTTAAAATAACCATAATGGGACTAAATCCTTTCTACCATACTTCCATTTGTGGATTGAGGAAGGGTGCTTGCCAATGGTAATATAGCGGATGCTGATATGACAAGGAATGAACCAAATTTGATGGTTGAGAACTTGAACTCTGCACATTAAAGTAAAAATAAAAAATAAAAAAAAATAAATGTAGCCACTACATGAACAACTAACTATATAGGCAAGAGGAAAGGTATTTAGGAATGGCTAAAGCAAAACTTAGTTGCCAGGAACAGTATTTGGGGTAGACAACTAGTTAATTCCACCTTTTTCTTTCTTTGAACTTTTCTCATGACAACTCTTGATCTGATGTTTACCACCAGGAGCATGATCCTTTTTCTTTAGCCCATTTAAATTAGGTTGTTTAAATTATCTCAAATAATTAATTCATTATTCATTATTGCCATCTTTATCTTTAAGTACATTTGCATCTTCAATATCCTTTGCAACGAATAAAGTAATGAAGAGTTCTTAGCTTGTTCATGAGGTACAAGATCATGATTATGCTCCTTTTTAAAAGCCCACAAAGGTAGAACTGTTGGGTGACTTTGCTTAAAAGCCAAAACTTAAGTTTGACTCTCCTGGACTTCCAAAATATTTGATTTGCGGGCTATTACATTTGTGTGTGCAGGGATAAATGTACAAACTATAAAGGTGGGCATCTTTCAACTTTGCTTAAGAGCAAGTTGAACTGTATGCTTAATTTGTAATTGTGTATGGCATGTCCAAGCAAAAACATAATTGTCACATTGTCATAGAAAGAAGCATTTAATTTTTTGATAGGTAGAAAGAAGAACTTGATTTATATTTAAGATTTGCTTATCTCTCATATTAGAAGCTCTTAATCTATTGAATAGAGCCCCAAGTTATCTACGTCTAAATTTGAAGTTTAATCAATTAAGTCATCTACTATTAAATTTTTTAAAAATAAATTGGAAAATGTTTTTTCAATTATTAATTAAAATTTTTAATTTAAAATTTTGAAAAAAAAAAAGTTGGATAATCAACTACAATATTTAATAAAAGTTGATGAATAAACTTAAAATATACTGTAAAAACTGAAATGAAGTCCATAAGAAATGGACCAAAAAAAAAAAAAAAAAAAAAAGAAAGAAAAGAAAAGAGAATTAATTCTAATAAAACATAGAACGTTAGTTTTGAATTAAAAAAAAAACTGAATTTTTTTTTAAAATAACAATAAATATTAAACTATTTAGTTAATTGTCATATTTCAAAACAATTTTGAAAAATAACATCTCGAGTATCTAAAACTCGAGTTCCAGATTGAACTCGAGTTTTTAAGTCTCGATTTGGAGAAAAAAAATTGCACTGAAAATCGAGTTTTAGAGACTCGATTTTCATAAATTGCAAAAAACGCCGCTATAGGTCTATAAAACGTCACTATAGGGCTTAAAAACGCCACTATAGGACTCCTTAAACCTGTACTTATAAAAAAATTTTTTGCAGGAAAACGTCGCTATAGGGTTTTAAAACGTCACTGTAAGTCTTAAAAACGCCACTATAGGTTAAATTTTTTTTGCATGAAACTCGAGTTTTAAAGACTCGAGATCTAAAGCGAGTCTTTAAGACTCGAGTTCTAATATGGATCTCGAGTTTCAAAAACTCGAGATGTTAGTTTTCTAAATTGTTTGAAAACGTGCCTAACTAACTAATTTGAATGGTTGAAGGAAGCTGATTTGCACAATACCTCAAAAAAAACTCCCCGCAGTGGTTTAAGGAAAATGGAAGGGGGCATTTTGGTACGCCCGCGTTTCATCCAATTTCCGGTGAAGATCCGCCCTCGTGAGAAGCTATTAGGGTTTGAAATCCCTCTGTTTATTCTTAGTCTGGCATTCTTCCACTCTTGATCCTCCCCGCAGTGGGCGAATTTTACTCGTCGATTGAGCGATATATAACCAATTCTCTCTGGTCACTCATCGAGGCGGTGAAGGTTTCCTCATCATCCACCAGGTAATATATATATATATATATATATATATAGTTTGTTGTTGTTTAATTTCATTTCAAGTATTCTCATTTGCTTGTAACCTGAATTGAATGAACCTTTTTTTTTTGTTAATTAGAACGAAGCTAGGACTCCCAAAAAAAAAAAAAAAAAAAAAAAAAAAATTATACTGATAGTCGGTGGGGGTAATAGTCGGTGGTTTAGTCGGTGGCTTTGGCTATATATACTGATGACAATCTCTTAAAAAAAAATTGTAATCTTTAGAATTCTTTTATTTTAGTAAAGCAGGTGCAGGCAGAAGAGAGAGAAATCC
Organism: Quercus robur; assembly: GCF_932294415.1. NCBI lineage: Eukaryota > Viridiplantae > Streptophyta > Magnoliopsida > Fagales > Fagaceae > Quercus > Quercus robur. Next base: position 6,634,958 of record NC_065538.1, read on the forward strand.
TATCCTATCCTCCGATTGATTTAATGATGGAGATGAGAAAGGTAAAAAAACATCATAGAAGGAGTAGTAGTAGTAGTAGTGTAATCTCATACTACGAGAATTCGGATGTCCACAAGCGAAGAAGGAGGACGGCCACGGCTATTGATGATCTCCCAATAGATCTAGTGTTAGAAATATTGCATCGGCTGGATCTGAAATCCGCCACGCGATGCAAGTCTGTCTCAAAGGAATGGTGCTCTGTTATCACTGATCCTTTTTTTGCTAGATGCTTTGTTAACTACAACAACAGTCGGCCAATAGTGGATCATCGCCCCTTTACCTTGCTACTCCAGTGCACTAATTGGCGAACAAAGAATGGACATCTCCTCTTGCCATTGGAGAAGGAACCTTATTTTAAATCTCTGCCTTTCATTCCACCAATGTATCAAGAACAACGCCACAATGAGTTCAACATTCAAGCTTCGTGTCATGACTTGTTCTTATGCTCTGAATCTGCAGTTGTTAGTGATCATAATACTCCCTTTTTTTACTATGTCATTAATCCAATTACTAGGCAATGGACTGCCCTTCCTCCACTTCCACATCAATACACCGCATCAGTAGTAAGGCGGTGGCGGCCTCGGATTGGGTTCATATGTAACTCCGGTGACATTCTTCTTCATCATCATCAGCTTCAGCTTAGTTTTAGAGTGATGCTCATTCCTGAATTTGAGGGCATGTCAACGGAATTCAAGGTGTACATATTCTCATCCGACACAAGTAAATGGAGTGAGTCTCTGGTGTCGTGCCCGGCCCCTGAAGGATTTGAATTGGCTTCTTTTGCCTTCCCCGCTGTTCCTTATAATGGCTTGCTATTTTGGTGTAGTAGGGATGGCTCCCTTTTTGGGTTCGATCCTTACAACAGTGGATGCTATCGATTCATTCAGAAGCCCCTAGAATTGAACACTTCCTTTGATAATGGGCGCCTTGGAGTATCTCACGGTGCCTTGAGGATATCCCAGATTTCATACCACTTCTCTCTTCCTTTTTTACGCGTTTGGGAGTTCAAAGATAAAGGAGAGGAAGGAGGCAAATGGTGCTTAGAGCACCGGCTGTTTGTTAATGAATTGGTTTTGGAAAAGTCCCCTTGGTTCACAAAAAACATTGTCAAGAGGAATTATCCTGTTGTGATGGTCCTAGCCTTTCATCCAAATGACCGGGATATCATGTATTTGGTGATTCATTTTAAGGTGGTATCATGCAACTTGCGCAGGAAAACACTAGAAGTGGTTCGCGAATTGCCAGATCCTCAATGCTTTTCCCTTGGCAACAATGTCTTCAACTTTGTGCTCCCTTGTTGGCCAACTCCCATTCATTCTTCTCCCTTCCTATAAGTGAAGGCAGCCTATCTATTCTACTGCTTGCTAATGCTATTGCTAGCTTGTGTCTTTAAAGCTTTTTGCCTTTTGGGGGTTTCCGTATTATGGTTTGCCTAAATTAGGCTTTTGTGAATTCCCCTCAAAACTTTTAACCTAGCAAAATATGTATTTGTTAAAATTTTTCATAATCTATTTTTTATGGATAGTGGTTGCTTATCAATTATTGAATGTAAAACTAGTTATTGTAATTTTGAATGAGATGAATATTATAGCCTTGCATGGGCCTCTTCTGTTTTCCTAGTTGTTGTAATTTTGAATGAGATGAACGTATATGTAACTTTTGTTGAACTATCTTGCGCCTTATATAGCAACCACATGTCGGGATAAGGAGTGGAATCTGTTTGTTATAATATTTACTGTCATAGTCGTAGATTTGATGTTTCTTGGAGGTGGATTGTTAATTTAATGCGAGATAAGATTTGAGTTTTCCTGAGGGAAGAGATCTTGGTGCTTTATTCGGAGGCAGGGAACTGAATTTATTGCGTTGGTATTTAGAACCATTGTGAATCTGATTGACAGGATCTAAAAGTAGGTGAGTTTGGCAATTGTGGAGGCTTATTTGGAGGCGGCATGGAATTTAGGAGTTGAATACAGAAATCAAACTTTGACACAAGTGTTAGTTCATTATTTGTCATTCAGATTGTATAATCTGATTTAAGCTAAGCTCCACCCCAGGAAATTTGAATTTAACCCTTAGAAATTAACCCACCATGTCTATCATGGTTGTAGTAAGCCTTTTTCAACTCTTTTATCTGGTTGCTGAAGCGGACAATAGAAAGCATCTAAAGAGTAAAACATTAAGGCTTTATTATCCATATTTAACATGGGTATTGACTATCATACGCAGATCTTAGTTCATCTTAACGACTAAGTATTATTTGATTTATTTCTTAATTCTTATAGCCTGTACGAAATCAAAATAGACAAAAACCTCAAAGACCATACTCAAATGAATTCTCATTTAAGATGGATTTCTCTATTTTGCCGCAAGCTGCAATTTAGCAGCTTGATGCTTCAATAATTGCTGAGAAGTCTTAGTCACTAAGGCCAGAAGGTTTTTACCACATTATATAGTTCTTTAGCAGTTGCTGCAGTTGAATAGGTTTGGAAACAAATTTGTGCAATATGATGCAAGTTTACAATCAAATACAGAATAGTAAGGGTCAAATTGGGACACAAAAGACAAAACTGAACAATTTTTGGGACTCACAGCCAAGATGAACACGTTACTTTGTTTTAGTCTTTATGGGGACTCATTTAAGGGTTTAGATTCTCTCCCCTACTAGAAGAGCACTAAATCTGAATAAAGTAGGTCATTTGAGGGAAAAAAAAAAAGCAATCAGTCAATGCCAGTCGATCAATAATCAGTCAACAATCAGTCCGTTGAGAGAGAGGGGTCTGGGGTGCATAGTTGCCATTTGGAGAGATTTTTTTTTTTTTTTTTTTGTAGAGAATATTTGTAAGGCTCTATTGAGTATTCTTCTTTCTTAAATAGTTGTATAATTCTTTAAATCATATTCTGGTTTTGTCAGCTCACAATTGCTGTATCACATGAATTAGCCCATCTATGGCTTGGCAATCTAGTAACAATGGAATGGCGGAGTCATTTATGGCTTAATGAGGGATTTGCAACATGGGTAAAATTGAGTCATCTCACATTACTGCTTCCACTTGCTGGCTATTGCAATACATTCATTTTCTTGTTTGAATCTGTATTTGATCTTAAATTTCCAGGTAAGTTATATGGCCACTGACAGGCAACAGCATGTTTCCTTAGTGGAATATATGGACTCTATTTCTTCTAAAAACAAATGATGGCCTGCGTATGGATGCATTGGAACAATTGCATCCTATTGAGGTAAGGAAGTGAATGCTTGTGTTAAAAGTTGCAAATAGGACATCATTTAAGCATGTTATATTATTGAGGTAAGGAAGTGAATGTAGTGATGAAATCAACAACCTTTTTAATTTGCAAACTACTTCCTAAAATGGCATGTTTTACTGGATTTTCAAGAACCGCAATGAACATCATCAAAGTAAATGTATTGACACAGTCAACTTAGTGTGTGCGTGTTTGTGTGTTCACATGCATATGCATCTGTTGTCAGTGTCTGGACCACTACCTAGTAGAAGGGAGGTGACAGTGCAGGGAAATATCCAATAATCCAACTCCAAATATTGAAGCACTAATTTTACCATATTATAAGCCCATCTCAATTATGAATTCAATTGAGAAAAAATTGTGAGGAAATTTCTATATAAAACATAACTTTGACGTGTAATTCAACTCTGTCCATCGCATGATATTTGGCATATTTGCAGGTCGAAGTACCCCGGGCTCGTTCAATAGGGGAATTATTTGATTCTATCAGCTACAAAAGGGATCTTCTGTCACTCGAATGTTGCAGGGTTATCTTGGTATGGCACATTTCAGGAGGGATGGTTCATGTTCTTGACTTAAAGTGGTTGGGTTATTTTTACATGGAGCACCAAATATTGATTCTGTATTTTCATAGTAAAACCTTCTATGCAATATTTTCATAATCATTTCTTGGAAAATATATACAGAACTAATGCTTGGCATTTGTTAGTTAATGTCATTTGTTTTATAAAGCTTTAATGGCTCTCTTATCCATTAAGCAGGTTTGGCACTTTATAATTGTCAAGGCTATTATGTGATTTATGTTTATTTCTTATCTTATTATATGTTAACAATGCCATTATAGTCTTCAATTATTCAATGGACTAAAAGAATATATATTGATACCACATGGGCTCAAAAATTTAGAGTGGATTGGGGTTTGACTCAGTGTGTAGGATGCTTTTGCCATGTAACACCTTCTAGGTATTTTCTTGGGCAGAGACTCTTGCTCCAGTGTCTGTTCTTCTTTTAGAATCCATATATGTGCCGTGTCACTTATATTTGTCAAATTGGAAGCTTTCTTTGATCACTTATTCCACTAATAATCGTGGTCACTAATGTGTACAATGTATAATTTCTCAATGCAGTAGACCTTAATATCACTTTTTCATGGAAAATATTCTTGGTAACAAAAATGCTACCATGAACATTTTTCTTTTTTCAACGTGTTCTGCACACAAATTTATGAAAGTGACTGAGGGGAAAGGTCTGAATTATATTCCTGTAGTAATTTGCACTTCTTGAACATGATCAAAATTTCACTGTGTAACAAGTGGATAGAAAATTAACTTTAACTAAATTACATATATAACTCTGTGACTTCTTATTTGAACCAGAAACCCTTGAGTTAGTGCATAAAAAGATATGCTGGAAAGAATACAAAGACAGATGATTTATGGGGCGTTCTTTCAGAGAACTCTGGTGAACTCAATTCAATGATGGATGCTTGGTTAAAATAAAAAAAAAAAGGGATTTCCAGTTATCTCTGTAAAATCCAAAGATAATATTTTGGAATTTGAACAGGTATTATTATTAAGTAATAAGCAAACATGCATTTCTTAAAGGTTTAGAGGTCAAGTTGTTTATCTTTATCAAGATAGTATTATCGTGCTATTCATGATAAGTTCAGAAGGCCATGAGGTAGCATGGAGATGGTTGAAGGTATGCAGCTCCTGCTCAACATCTAATTGGTAGCATGTCTAATTGTGTATATAGTCTGGAAAATATTATGATTGGGAATTGAGAAGCAACTATTTACTTTAAATTTATAATTGTATATATGGTTGGAAAATATATGAATACCTATCTCTCCAAATTAATATCTTCATATTTATAATGTTTTGCGGCCTTCTCGGCATTATGTTCAAATTACTGTCATATATGTACTAGGGTTAGTTATATAGTGAAGTAGGCTTCTTCATAAACTTGAATATCTTTTTTTTTTTTTCCGTTGTGCGGAAAATCGAGTTGGGAATCAATAGCTTGAGAGACTCATTTAAATGCACTGTTGAGAATGATAGAAATACTTATCTCCGGTCCATGGACACTAGAAAGGTAAAAGTTTTGCCTGTACTTTTAAATCACTTCCTTATCAGTAGGGGCATTTTCGAGTTCTATATTCAACAGTGGTGTATGCTCTGTAGGCTGCTTTCATTGTTGTAATGTTAAATGCTAGTACGACAAATAGGAATGGATTTGAGTCCTTACTGAAGCTCAATAGAGAAGCAGATATTGTTAAGATTTAGTAACATTGGAAATAGTATCCTGTCACTTTTTGGGTGAAAGCTACTTAAATTTAATGTCATTCTTTCATCCTTGTAAAGGTTTTCTTGCATCTTGTCCAAACCCAAATATATTGCTCGTGGTTTTAAATTTTATGTTGTTTGATGAGGTATTGGTTGTGCCAATTAAATCACGGTTTTTAACGGCCTCATCTTTCTTGCGGATCTAATTGTTATTCATATAAATATCCTTTCAGGTTCAAGATCAATATATTATTTACGTGCTTTTCTTGACAAGTTGAGAAGGCCATGAGGTAGCATGGAGATGCTTGAAGGTATGCACTTCCTGGTCAACATCTTCGTGATGAGTTTTACTTTTGACTATTACCAATATTTTGGGATTCAGAAAATAATTGGGAGTACGTCCAATTGTGTATATAGTCTGGAAAGTATTATGATTGGGAGTTAAGAGGCAACTATTTACTTTGAATGTCATCTACTGATCTTGAAGTTTCCTCTTGAATTAAAATTTGTGGAGACTAATTTATTTGGTGATAAATGCAAGACAATTGGGACTTTATCTTTGCCAAATATGGAGCAATGTTAACCCACTATTGCATTACTAAGATTCTCACTCTGGTAACTAATTCAGCCTTTTTAAATAGCAATGGTACATGTGTGTATCTTGAATCTTTATTTACCATATATGCAGTTTGCTATGATGCATTGGTTGGCTAGTTCAAAGAAATTCCATGCAATTTGAGCTTATTATGTCCAACAAATCTTTATCAATAAATGTAGTTTGGCCTCATCAAATAGTACTTTGGATACGTTAAAGTTGGAAATTTCAAGTGTTATTGGTCAGCCACCTTGTTGCTTGTTTTCCTCTCTTACCCTGATTTAATCAGCAAGGCACAAACCAAATTCACCATCAGTGTTTTGAATAAATTGTGTAGTGATAACTTTACAATGTGATTTCAATGTAGCAAGAAAAATTAAAATTATTATTTTTAAACTAGTTCACTACTCAAGGGTAATTTCCTTACTTAAGAAACTAACTTTACAAGTTCGGTTGTATTATTATTAATAAATTCAGCATAGACAACAGAATCTCCCTCAAATTTCTCAATTATGTGAAAAAAGTCAGTCATCTCTTGAAAGTGATTTTGCAATAATCACAAGTGTTGCATTTTGACATTAGTGCCCAATTGAATGATGAAATTGATTAATTATCGCCAAAACAATATTCATGTGAATATATGTACTCATTTATAGAAGATCATGCACCTGATTTACTTAATATAAAGCCATGGCAGATTATGATATGGGCTAAAGCTATGTCCATTAGTGATACTAAAAACAGATTGCTCACTCCTTGAATTTTGTCATCTGGCAGTTCTGCAGTAATGAAAAGGCCGATGAGATAGAAGCATTTTTTTGCCAGCCGTATGCATCCTTCATTTACCATGAGTTTGAAGCAAAGTACCGAGCAAATCCGACTCAAATCGAGGTGGGTTGACAACAAAAGGCGAGAGCAATCTCTATACGACCTAGTCAAACAATTAGCTCTCAAGAAATGCTAGTCTTCACTTTGCTTCCAAAACTATATTGTGAATGTAATTATGTTAAGAATAATAAACAACATACATTGCATGCTCAGCAACTTGTGTTATTTATGTAAGGAGTTACATATGAAGAAATCAAACCATGAACAGGTTGCTACCTAGCATCATTACTTCTCCGTTGTGACGTATCTCACATGCTAACTATGACCAATTCCATTACTGCTTTCTTTATTATGCCAACCTAACACAAAAATACTGCTGAAGTCCAAACAGAAATACGTGGTAAAAAAAAAAAAAATGCCAAAGGCCACGGCATGAGAATAAACAGAGTCTGACAATTGTAATATCATACATCCATGTATCTTTCTATAACAAATACACTAGTATGTAACCGAATTTGTCAACTGTAGTGGTGCTATCGTTATTTTTATATTTTATTTTAATTTATTATTTTTGTCAAAATATGTTCATGATAAAATTATATTAGTAAGATAAACAACACTTGATTTTGTGTGTGTGTGTTAATTCTTCAACATTATTTTTTTGTAAGAATTGTGGTGGTTCCTGAACTTGTTTGCATTTTTTTTAGAGAAGTAAAATTTTTTAAGAAGTGTTTTAATTATTAGATAAATGAAATTCCTTCTAGAGAAGTAAATTAAAAAAAAAAAAAAAAAAGTATTTTAGTGATATGGCAATGATTTTTACAAAATTGGCTATGCCAAATCCTGAACGTATACTAAATTAGCTATTTCACTTGTTATTATGTAAGACAATTTAAGCTTTTAAAATTTATTGAAAATTTGAGACCGGCCCTAGTAGAATAAAAACAAGTCTTTTAATTATAGGACTTCAAATTTGTGGGACAGTGCAAAATTAGATATTATTTTTTTTTTATTCAACTTTTTTTCTTTCAAGAATTGTGGCAGCACTTGGCCTAAAAATAAAAAAAATGTTGTCGTATCACTTGCACATTTGCAACAACTTTCCTTCATTTTTCCCCTATTATTTTGGGAGGGTCAAAATGGTCAAATGCTACTATTTGAAAAAATATGTAGTGTTTTACTATTATTTGAGAAATATTTACTAATTTATCATTTTTTTAGAACTCGATTTTGTGAAACTCAAATTTAAAATGGAACTCAAGTTTCAAAAACACGAGTACATAAAAGAAAAACACGATTCCCCACAGCACTCACACGACCACACATTATTTACCTTAAATAAAATAAAAAAAAAACAAAAATCTCTTATCACACATTGCATTAGTGTACTTTGCATGCCTTTCTAACTCTTTTTTATTGGAAAGGGATATTATTCAAAGAGTCCTGTTAATGTATGCCCTTAAAGCATACATTAACAAATTCGTTTTTAGAAAAATTTTACCGAAAATTGAAAAAGATGTCAAAACTTTTTCAATTCTCGATAAAAATTTTTCTAAAAATAGTATACTATTGTATGCCTTTAGGGCACGTATTAGTAAAATCCTTATTCAAATAAAGCTGGCAGTGGTGCTGGACATGGAGCAAAGGGATGATATCACAAAGTTAGTCAATGTTGGTTTGCACTCTTTTGTCTAAGGTATTGGAAAGGGAAATTATTAAATAAAGCTAGCAATGGTGCTGGACATGGTATAGAGAGATAACATCACAAAGTCAGTCAATGTTGGTTTGCATGCTAATAAAACTATGTAAACATGAAATTTTAAGTTTGTGGAGCTTTATGTACAAGGAACTCAAGTTTATGAAATTAACTCGAGTACCAAGTGCCATTTTTTTTTATAGAACTCAAGTTCTAGAAACTTGAGTAACGTGCCAAACTCAAGTTTGTACCCGAGTTCCAAAGTGGTAAAACACTACATATTTTGTCAAATAATGGTATGTGGCCATTTTGGCCATTATAGAAGCAATTAGATTTTTAAAAAATAAATAAATAATTGCGTCTGTATTAGAATTCTTTTAAATTTGTTTTAATTTTTTTTTCAATAAGTCTTTAATAGTGGGATAATGATAGCCACTCGACAAAATTTATCCTATATTAGTGATACCAATTAGACTTTGTTTATCATACATCTAGAATTTTGGACTTGACTTTTAACAAATAATCACTTGTAAAAAATTAAGGGAAGATTTGGGCCATTCTTACATTTTTTACCCTTTTTGAAGAACATTCCCAACAATGATATCATAGAAGTCCGTCGGACATGCCACATTCTTCATTACTTTGCATTGATCTTTCCTAACCTAATCCTCAACTTCATCTACACGTAGACAACCAATAAAATGCTATTCACTCAAATGCCTACATACAAAAATGTATAAAATTTTGATCTTGATTCTTCTTTATCATAATATTTATACTAGATATAATAATAGAAACATTGTTATAAATTTTACAAAACTTTTATTGCACCATTTCATCAACATTATTTCAGATCTTTTATTTATTTATTTATCAAATTTCATTTTGTTTAATATTTCATCTCCTTTAATCATGACCTTCTTAACTAGTTTGACCTTTTCATCGATCTCATCAAACTATTGTTTTCTTTTATATGGTTCAAAAATACCCTCATTAATAAAGGGTAATTTCATTTAGAAATAAGGTCATAAATGTTAAATAAAAAATTTCATTTTGAATCAAAAAGAGAATTACAAAAATTTATGATTTTTTTTCCCTATACGTTTGTTGATACCCATTTTTGCGACACATTTTGTACAAGCCCGATTCAAATAAGCCCGACTTCTTTGTGGGCTCAATTAATGTATTATATTATATTTTATCCTTTTAAGCATGGCCTAAGCCCATGCGACTTATTGGGAAAATTGAGAAAGTGTGGTTTGGAGGGTATGGGTTGATTCCTTCCGGACCTTTTGCATGAGCCCAACCCATGCGTGTTACCAAGTAGGTAAGGGACATTAGTAGCACCTCAGGCTCATGGAGGAGGTCTTGTATCCAAAATTTCTACCCTAAAACAGCTTTTATGCTCTGTGTGACTGTGGCCCAAAGTTTCTGCCCAAACCATTTTTTTCCTTTAAACATAGTTTGCTCCCATTGGCCAATTCCATATGCTAGCCCTCACTTAGGTGACCCTCCCAAAAGTCTGAAATTTCTAACCAAAGGCAACCAATTAAAGAAAACCCACTTTATTTCCAAAATCATGCTAAAAGCATACCAAACTCTTCCCTAAACAAAAGCAACCTAAGCCAAAACACCAAAATAGTATCATATATGAGCAGAGGATGACAATCTCTTAAAAAAAAATTGTAATCTTTAATTTTTTTTTTTTTTTTTTTTTAGTAAAGCGGGTGCAGGTAGAAGAGAAAGAGAAATCCTCCAATTGATATAACGATGGAGATCAAAAAAGTAAAAAAAATCACAAAAGAAGAAGAAGGAGTAGTAGTGTAAAGCTATTTTACAACATTTTTACAAAATTGTTGATGTGGCTAATTCTTACTGGTTTTCAGTAGGACCTTCCATTAAATCACATTTTTACTTACTAATAACCACCCACCACATCAGCGGTTTGTAAAAGAGTTTGTAGATCTAGCATTCTCCTTACTACACAATACACAGATAGAAAGAGTGGAGTAGGGCATCCCCTCCAAACAAACGGCAATGACTTGATTCTTATAAAAAAAAAAAAAAAAGGCAATGGCTTTAATCTTTAAGTTAAAATGGGCCCACTTTTTTTGGGCCAAAACTTTAATAGTGATTGAGTCCACAAAATAGGCCCTACCATATACCAATTATGGATATGCCGACAACCCCAAACGGCCATAAGAAGCCCACCCAAAAAAAAAAAAAAACAAAAGCAAAAAACAAACCGGACCTACCTTAATAACAAAACCATAAAATAGTGAAAAGCCCAAGGAAAATATAGTAATTTCAATCTCCTCCCCTACCAGCCTCTCTCTCTCTCTCTCTCTCTCTCTCTCTCTTCGTTCTTTTTTACCGTTAAAATGTCACTGTTGAGGCCACACTAATCCATCAACCTTTGCACTCACTGACAAAAAAAAAAAAAAAAATCTAAGTCTCCGAATTGAAATTTGAAACCCTAATTCTTTGAATTTTGAGAGAGAGAGAGAGAAAGAGAGAGAGAGAGAGAGAGGAGCATCGCTGGGTGGCTTGCAAGAGCATTTGAAATTAGTGAGGGAGTATGCTCTGGAAGGACTCTACGACACCTCCATTATCTTCTTCGATGGCACCATTGCTCAGATCAACAAGTATTTCCTCTCTCTCTCTCTCTCTAGAATTCTCCCATTTCAAATATTCTCATTTGTTTGTAACCTGAATGAACGTTTTTTATTTCTTGTCAATTAAAACGAAGCTAGGACTCCCAAAAAAAAAAAAAAATTTATATTGATATTTGGTAACCGACAAGGACACATCGGTGGTAATAGTCGGTGGCTTTGCCTATATATACATATAAAAGTAGAGGATGACAATCTCTTAAAAAAAAATTGTAATCTTTAGAATTCTTTTATTTTAGTAAAGCAGGCGCAGGCAGAAGAGAGAGAAATCCTATCCTATCCTCCGATTGATTTAATGATGGAGATGAGAAAGGTAAAAAAACATCATAGAAGGAGTAGTAGTAGTAGTAGTAGTGTAATCTCATACTACGAGAATTCGGATGTCCACAAGCGAAGAAAGAGGACGGCCACGGCTATTGATGATCTCCCAATAGATCTAGTGTTAGAAATATTGCATCTGCTGGATCTGAAATCCGCCACGCGATGCAAGTCTGTCTCAAAGGAATGGTGCTCTGTTATCACTGATCCTTTTTTTGCTAGATGCTTTGTTAACTACAACAACAGTCGGCCAATAGTGGATCATTGGCCCTTTACCTTGCTACTCCAGTGCACTAATTGGCGAACAAAGAATGGACATCTCCTCTTGCCATTGGAGGAGGAACCTTATTTTAAATCTCTGCCTTACATTCCACCAATGTATCAAGAACAACGCCACAATGAGTTCAACATTCAAGCTTCGTGTCATGACTTGTTCTTATGCTCTGAATCTGCAGTTGTTAGTGATCATAATACTCCCTTTTTTTACTATGTCATTAATCCAATTACTAGGCAATGGACTGCCCTTCCTCCACTTCCACATCAATACACCGCATCAGTAGTAAGGCGGCGGCCTCTGATTGGCTTCATATGTAACTCCTGTGACATTCTTCTTCATCATCATCATCATCATCAGCAGCTTCAGCTTAGTTTTAGAGTGATGCTCATTCCTGAATTTGAGGGCATGTCAACGGAATTCAAGGTGTACATATTCTCATCTGACACAAGTAAATGGAGTGAGTCTCTGGTGTCGTGCCCTGAAGGATTTGAATTGGCTTCTTTTGCCTTCCCCGCTGTTCCTTATAATGGCTTGCTATTTTGGTGTAGTGAGGATGGCTCCCTTTTTGGGTTCGATCCTTACAACAGTGGATGCTATCGATTCATTCAGAAGCCCCTAGAATTGGACACTTCCTTCGATAATGGGCGCCTTGGAGTATCTCACGGTGCCTTGAGGATATCCCAGATTTCAGGCTTCCCTTACGACTACTTCTCTGATCCTGTTTTACGCATTTGGGAGTTCAAAGATAAAGGAGAGGAAGGAGGCAAATGGTGCTTAGAGCACCAGCTGTATGTTAATCAAATGGTTTCGGAAAAGTCCCCTTGGCTCACAAAATACGTTGTCAAGAAATATCCTTTTGTGATGGTCCTAGCCTTTCATCCAAATGACCGGGATATCATGTATTTGATGATTCATTTTAAGGTGGTATCATGCAACTTGCGCAGAAAAACACTGGAAGTGGTTCGCGATTTGCCGGATCCTCACATCTTTTCCAATGGCAAAAATGTCTTCAACTTTGTGCTCCCTTGTTGGCCAACTCCCATTCATTCTTCTCCCTTCCTATAAGTGAAGGCAGCCTATCTATTCTACTGCTTGCTAATGCTAATGCTAGCTTGTGTCTTTAAAGCTTTTTGCCTTTTGGGGGTTTCCGTATTATGGTTTGCCTAAATTAGGCTTTTGTGAATTCCCCTCAAAACTTTTAACCTAGCAAAACATGTATTTGTTAAAATTTTTCATAATCTATTTTTTATGGATAGTGGTTGCTTATCAATTGTTGAATGTAAAACTAGTTATTGTAATTTTGAATGAGATGAACATATATGTAACTTTTGTTGAACTATCTTGTGCCTTATATAGCAACCGCATATCGGGATATGGAGTGGAATCTGTTTGTTATAATATTTAGTGTCATAGTCATAGATTTGATGTTTCTTGGAGGTGGATTGTTAATTTAATGCGAGATAAGATTTGAGTTTATCTAAAAGTAGGTATGTTTGGCAATTGTGGAGGCTTATAGTTCTTTAGCAGTTGCTGCAGTTGAATAGGTTTGGAAACAAATTTGTGCAATATGATGCAAGTTTACAATCAAATACAGAATAGTAAGGGTCAAATTGGGACACAAAAGACAAAACTGAACAATTTTTGGGACTCACAGCCAAGATGAACACGTTACTTTGTTTTAGTCTATATAGGGACTCATTTAAGGGTTTAGATTCTCTCCCCTACTAGAAGCACTAAATCTGAATAAAGTAGGTCATTTGAGGGAAAAAAAAAGGCAATCAGTCAATGCCAGTCGATCAATAATCAGTCAACAATCAGTCCGTTGAGAGAGAGGGGTCTGAGGTGCATAGTTACCATTAGGAGTTTTTTTTTTTTTTTTTTTTTTTTTTTTTTTTTTTTTTTTTTTTTGTAGAGAATATTTGTAAGGCTCTATTGAGTATTCTTCTTTCTTAAATAGTTGTATAATTCTTTAAATCATATTCTGGTTTTGTCAGCTCACAATTGCTGTATCACATGAATTAGCCCATCTATGGCTTGGCAATCTAGTAACAATGGAATGGCGGAGTCATTTATGGCTTAATGAGGGATTTGCAACATGGGTAAAATTGAGTCATCTCACATTACTGCTTCCACTTGCTGGCTATTGCAATACATTCATTTTCTTGTTTGAATCTGTATTTGATCTTAAATTTCCAGGTAAGTTATATGGCCACTGACAGGCAACAGCATGTTTCCTTAGTGGAATATATGGACTCTATTTCTTCTAAAAACAAATGATGGCCTGCGTATGGATGCATTGGAACAATTGCATCCTATTGAGGTAAGGAAGTGAATGCTTGTGTTAGAAGTTGCAAATAGGACATCATTTAAGCATGTTATATTATTGAGGTAAGGAAGTGAATGTAGTGATGAAATCAACAATCTTTTTAATTTGCAAACTACTTCCTAAAATGGCATGTTTTACTGGATTTTCAAGAACCGCAATGAACATCATCAAAGTAAATGTATTGACACAGTCAACTTAGTGTGTGCGTGTTTGTGTGGTCACATGCATATGCATCTGTTGTCAGAGTGTATGGACCACTACCTAGTAGGAGGGAGGTGACAGTGCAGGGAAATATCCAATAATCCAACTCCAAATATTGAAGCACTAATTTTACCATATTATAAGCCCATCTCAATTATGAATTCAATTGAGAAAAAATTGTGAGGAAATTTCTATATAAAACATAACTTTGATGTGTAATTCAACTCTGTCCATGACATGATATTTGGCATATTTGCAGGTCGAAGTACCCCAGGCTCGTTCAATAGGGGAATTATTTGATTCTATCAGCTACAAAATGGATCTTCTGTCACTCGAATGTTGCAGGGTTATCTTGGTATGGCACATTTCAGGAGGGATGGTTCATGTTCTTGACTTGAAGTGGTTGGGTTATTTTTATATGGAGCACCAAATATTGATTCTGTATTTTCATAGTAAAACCTTCTATGCAATATTTTCATAATCATTTCTTGGAAAATATATACAGAACTAATGCTTGGCATTTATTAGTTAATGTCATTGTTTTATAAAGCTTTAATGGCTCTCTTATCCATTAAGCAGGTTTGGCACTTTATAATTGTCAAGGCTATTATGTGATTTATGTTTATTTCTTATCTTATTGTATGTTAACAATGCCATTATAGTCTTCAATTATTCAATGGACTAAAAGAATATATATTGATACCACATGGGCTCAAAAATTTAGAGTGGATTGGGGTTTGACTCAGTGTGTAGGATGCTTTTGCCATGTAACACCTTCTAGGTATTTTCTTGGGCAGAGACTCTTGCTCCAGTGTCTGTTCTTCTTTTAGAATCCATATATGTGCCATGTCACTTATATTTGTTAAATTGGAAGCTTTCTTTGATCACTTATTCCACTAATAATTGTGGTCACTAATGTGTACAATGTATAATTTCTCAGTGCAGTAGACCTTAATATCACTTTTTTGTGGAAAATATTCTTGGTAACAAAAATGCTACCATGAACATTTTTCTTTTTTCAACATGTTCTGCACACAAATTTATGAAAGTGACTGAGGGGAAAGGTCTGAATTATATTCCTGTAGTAATTTGCACTTCTTGAACATGATCAAAATTTCACTGTGTAACAAGTGGATAGAAAATTAACTTTAACTAAATTACATATATAACTCTGTGACTTCTTATTTGAACCAGAAATCCTTAAGTTAGTGCATAAAAAGATATGCTGGAAAGAATACAAAGACAGATGATTTATGGGGCATTCTTTCAGAGAACTCTGGTGAACCCAATTCAATGATGGATGCTTGGTAAAAAAAAGAAGGATTTCCAGTTATCTCTATAAAATCCATAGATAATATTTTGGAATTTGAACAGGTATTATTATTAATTAATAAGAAAATATGCATTTCTTAAAGGTTTAGAGGTCAAGTTATTTATCTTTATCAAGATAGTATTATCGTGCTTTTCATGATAAGTTCAGAAGGCTGTGAGGTAGCATGGAGATGGTTGAAGGTATGCAGCTCCGCTCAACATCTAATTGGTAGCATGTCTAATTGTGTATATAGTCTGGAAAATACTATGATTGGGAGTTGAGAAGCAACTATTTACTTTAAATTTATAATTGGTAGTATGTCTAATTGTATATAAGGTTGGAAAATATATGAATACCTATCTCTCCAAATTAATATCTTCATATTTATAATGTTTTGCGGCCTTCTCAGCATTATGTTCAAATTACTGTCATATATGTACTAGGTTTAGTTATATAGTGAGGTAGGCTTCTTCATAAACTTGAATATCTTTTTTTTTTTCTTTGTGCGGAAAATTGGGTTGGGAATCAATAGCTGGAGAGAGTCATTAAATGCACTGTTGAGAGAAGTCTTTCATAAAACTCTCAAGGAAGCAATCCAGCGCTTTCAGACATTACTGAATGATAGAAATACTTATCTCCTGTCTATGGACACTAGAAAGGTAAAAGTTTTACCTGTACTTTTAAATCACTTCCTTATTAGTAGGGGCATTTTCAAGTTTTATATTCAACAGTGGTGTATGCTCCGCAGGCTGCTTTCATTGTTGTAATGTTAAATGCTAGTACCACAAATAGGAATGGATTTGAGCCCCTACTGAAGCTCAATAGAGAAGCAGATATTGTTAAGATTTAGTAACATTGGCAATAGTATCCTGTCACTTTTTGGGTGAAAGCTACTTAAATTTAGTGTCATTCTTTCATCCTCGTATAGGTTGTCTTGCATCTTGTCCAAACCCAAATATATTGCTCGAGGTTTCAAATTTTATGTTGTTTGATGAGGTATTGGTTGTGCCAATTAAATCACGGTTTTTAACGGCCTCATCTTCCTTGCGGATCTAATTGTTATTCATATAAATATCCTTTCAGGTTCAAGATCAAGATATTATTTTCATGCTTTTCTTGATAAGTTCAGAAGGCTGTGAGGTAGCATGGAGATGGTTGAAGGTATGCACTTCCTGGTCAGCATCTTCGTGATGAGTTTTACTTTTAACTATTACCAATATTTTGGGATTCAGAAAATAATTGGGAGTATGTCCAATTGTGTATATAGTCTGGAAAGTATTATGATTGGGAGTTAAGAGGCAACTATTTACTTTGAATGTCATTTACTGATCTTGAAGTTTCCTCTTGAATTAAAATTTGTGGAGACTTATTTATTTGGTGATAAATGCAAGACAATTGGGACTTGATCTTTGCCAAATATGGAGCAATGTTAACCCACTATTGCATTACTAAGATTCTCACTCTGGTAACTAATTCAGTCTTTTTAAATAGCAATGGTACATGTGTGTATCTTGAGTCTTTATTTACCATATATGCAGTTTGCTATGATGCATTGGTTGGCTAGTTCAAAGAAATTCCATGCAATTTGAGCTTATTATGTCCAACAAATCTTTATCAATAAATGTAGTTTGGCCTCATCAAATAGTACTTTGGATACATTAAAGTTGGAAATGTCAAGCTTTATTGGTCAGCCACCTTGTTGCTTGTTGTCCTCGCTTACCCTGATTTAATCAGCAAGGCACAAACCAAATTCACCATCAGTGTTTTGAATAAATTGTATAATGATAACTTTACAATGTGATTTCAATGTAGCAAGAAAAAGTAAAATTATTATTTTTAAAATATTTCACTACTCAAGGGTAATTTCCTTACTTAAGAAACTACCTTTACAAGTTCAGTTGTATTATTATTAATAAATTCAGCACAGACAACAGAATCACCCTCAAATTTCTCAATTATGTGAAAAAAGTCAGTCATCTCTTGAAAGTGATTTTGCAATAATCACAAGTGAAACTGTTGCATTTTGACATTAGTGCTCAATTGAATGATGAAATTGATTAATTATCACCAAAACAATATTCATGTGAATATATGTACTCATTTATAGAAGATCATGCACTTGATTTACTTAATATAAAGCCATGCCAGATTATGATATGGGCTAAAGCTATATCCATTAGTGATACTAAAAACAGATTGCTCACTCCTTGAATTTTGTCATCTGGCAGTTCTGCAGTAATGAAAAGGCCGATGAGATAGAAGCATTTTTTGCCAGCTGTATGCATCCTTCTTTTACCATGAGTTTGAAGCAAAGTATGGAGCAAATCGACTCAAAGCGAGGTGGGTTGACAACAAAAGGCGAGAGCAATCTCTACAAGACCTAGTCAAACAATTAGCTCTCAAGAAATGCTAGTCTTCACTTTGCTTCCAAAACTATATTGTGTATGTAATTATGTTAAGAATAATAAACTACATACATTGCATGCTCAGCAACTTGTGTTATTTATTTACAGAGTTACATATGAAGAAATCAAACCATGAACAGGTTGCAACCTAGCATCATTATCCTGAACTCAATTATCAATTTAGTTGAGTTAGACCAATACACTAGTATGTAACCGAATCTGTCAATTGTAGTGGTGCTATGGTTATTTTTATATTTTATTTTAATTTATTATTTTTGTCAAAATATGTAAAACTCCTTAAGTCATAGGATTAGCTAAAATTCATGATAAAATTATATTAGTAAGATATAACAACACTTGAATTTTTTTTTTTTTTTTTTTTTTTTTTTTTTTTTGTGTTAATTCTTCAACATTATATTTTTGTAAGAATTGTGGTGGTGCCTGAACATGTTTGCATTTTTTTTAGAGAAGTAAAATTTTTGAAGAAGTCTTATAATTACTCCTATTAGATAATGAAATTCCTTCTAGAGAAGTAAAATTAAAAAAAAAAAAAAAAAAGTATTTTTGTGATATGGCAAAGTAGGTCAATTTTTTCTATAAATGGCAAAGTAGGTCAATTATTTATTTATTTATTTATTTATAAAGTTTCATTGTGGGACATCTTAAATCATACTATTCAAAAGAGGTTGCATGAAACATGCATGTAATGGATAAATCTCTTTGCAGCTGTTCTTCCTTCCACACTAAACTGTTGCCTTCATTTCTCACTTGATGTAGTTTCTTTGTAGTTGTATTTAGTAGTTATATACAACTACAACAACAACTCCACCATTTCTCTTTCATTACACAAATGCGAATGCTACATTTTTTTTTACCTTTCCCTTTACAGCTTCAGCTGCCAGGAACTTTATATTTTTAGGCTTGGAAGGTCTTCTATGTTTCTAATGCTTTTCTAGTCTTCTGACTCCTTAGCGATCATCTTAATTTAGACACTTAATGGGAAAGTACAAAGAAAACCTGATTGGTGAAGACATTTTCAACCGCAAACTTTTATAAATGTGCATTTTATATGTGAGGCTGAGTTTTGTTTGAAATTGTTTGGGTATATAGGTTTATGAAAATATAAAGCTTAAAGTCTCACATTCAACTAATGTGTTCGATCCAATGATAAATTAACTGTAAACAACCAAAATAGACAAAAACCTCAAAGACCATACTCAAATGAATTCTCATTTAAGAGGGATTTCTCTATCTTGCTGAGCTCGATGCTTCAATAATCGCTGAGAAGTCTTATAGCTTGTTTGGGATCATTGTTTAAACAACGGTTTTCACAGTTTAAACAGCAATAACACTTCTCATACATCTATAACATTCAAATACATTTTTCCACAATACTGAAAACTAAACAACAATACTTAAACATTGCTGCCAAACAGGATCTTAGTCACAAAGGCCAGAAGGTTTTGTAACATTATATAGTTCTTTAGCAGTGGCTGTAGTTGTAATAGGTCTGGAAACAAATTTGTGTAGTATGATGCTATATTACAATCAAATACAGAATGGTAAGGATCAAATTAAGACACAAAAGACAAAGCTGAACAATTTTTGGGACTCACAGTTAAAAGATGAACACTTTACTTTGTTTTTAGTCTATTGTAGGAAAAGTGATATTTTGTGCCGTCGTACCCTTCTCCCATCTTCGTAGCACCAATAGGTGGTTATCAAAACAACATGGTCCATTCTCGATCAGCCACTTGAGTTGGGACTCCATAGCGAACTTGAATTGGAGGATATCCTCTCCCACTTTTACGATTCTGATATCATTTCCCATTCTCCATATCAATCGCAAAAGATTTTTTGCTGCTTGGAGATTGAGGGGTTTATCGCTCAGAAAGTGACCTAGAACACTTAAAGAGCATTCCTCTAGAATCTGGTTTCATTTGCTTCCACGAATGGTTATGTCTGATGTCTCCTCTTCAATCAAGTAGACTTTTTGTAGTCTGGCGATGAAGTCTGGATCCATTTGCATGCACTACCAAGAGAGTGGGTAAGTTAAGGAGTGCTCACCCTATGTGTGAAGAAAGGCTCCTAACGTGAGGAGAAAAAAAAATTATTACACAAATTTATTAGGATTTAATGAGTAATGTAAGGATTCATTAAATCCTTCCCACCTCTTCCCCCAGCTTCCCTCATCCAAACACATTACACATTAGTAACAATTTAAAAAAGAAAAAGGAAAAGAAAATAAACACTCATCTTTTTTAGCCTTTAAAAAAGCCTCATCTAGTTGTATTTTTGATTTTTTATAGAGGTTTATGGAAAATGGAAGGGGGTATTTTTGTAAGCCCAACATTTCATCCAATTTCCGTTGAAGATCCATGTCCGGAAAAGCCACACGATTTTCAAAAATCAAAAACCTCTTCTCTCTCTCCCTCTCTCTCTCTCTTTCTCTCAAACAAAGCTATATATACAGTATACCATCAACATTGAGTTCTCTCTAGTCGCTAATCGAGGCGGTGAAGGTTTCCTCATCCACCAGGTAATATTAATATAGTTTGTTGTTGTTTAAAAACTTTAATTTGATTTCAAATATTCTCATTTGCTTGTAATCTAAATGAATTTTTTTTTTTTTTTAATTAAAACAAAGCTAGGATTTAAAAAAAAAAAAAATTATATTGATATTTGGTAACCGACACGGATACGTCGGTGGTAATAGTCGGTGGCTTTGGCTATATAAGAGGATGACAATCTCTTAAAAAAGTTGTAATCTTCAGAATTTTTTTTTTTTTGAAAAAAAAAAATTTTAGTAAAGCAGGTAGAAGAGAAAGAGAAACCCTCCAATTGATTTAATGATGGAGACTAGAAAAGGAAGAAGAAGAAGGAGTAGTGTAATCTCATACGAGAATTCGGACGTCAAAACACGAAAGAGGATGAGGACGACCACGGCCACTGATGATCTCCCAATAATTCTAGTGTTAGAAATATTGCATCGGCTGGATCTGAAATCCGCAACGTGATGCAAGTCTATGTTAAAGGAATGGTGCTCTGTTATCACTGATCCTTTTTTCGCTTGATGCTTTGTTTCTTACAACAGCAAGGATGGAGCCAGACTTTGAACCTAGGGATGACAAGCCTAATGTAAGCTTATCGAATTTTATCATGTTCATTAACATCATAATCTCATATTTGCAAATGCAATCCGAAATCACACTACAATATATAAACTAATACCAATTTCATTGTTGGTGATTTTTCAAGATTTATTTTAGGATTTTCAAAAATTAGAACATCAACACTAGAGGTTAGCAACACTACATCATCATTATTAGTTTATGAATTATTTACAACTTTTCTTTAAATAATGCTAGGGACACCCAAATCCACAACATTCCCCACGAAATTAATCCCAAACAAAAACCCAAATAAACATGCCCACAGAACATAACAAATTTAATGTTAATAATTTATTGATAATAAAGTCACATCAATATTAATATTAACAATTCATTACAAAACATTAAATAAACAACTTTTCTATTGTCCTAAGACCACAAAAGTCAAACAAACAACCAATTTCTTTTTCTTTCTTTTTTCCTCTTCTTATTTGTCTTTAGAGCACTAGCCAGTACTCTAGTCCTCTCACGATGGCCACACGTTTGTTTTTATTAAAAACTTTTTCTTTTCTTTTTTGGTCTAAATACTAGAGGCCACACCTTTATACTTGAATATTGAGAAATATCAGTTACTACCCACATGACTACTAGTTCTATACTTTGTCACAATATACAAGCAGAGAGAGAAGCAAAAGCTGGGAGACGGAGACCGGGTTTCATAAAATTTTTTTTAAAAAAAAAAAAAAAAGGGCAGAGCAGCTAGAGTCTCTTCCTCACACAACACATCGTAGAGAGAGGACTGTGGTTTGTTTTTCTGGTTTTAAGGTTTTGTCTAAAGGTTTTTCTATTATTCTTGGGGCAATTGGGCAAAAAGGAAGGCCAATCATTTTTTTTTTTTTTTTTTTTGGTGTTTCATGGGGTAATTTGTAAATATTTTAGAGGGGCCGCCGGGGGGGGGGGGGGGGGCGCTAAGTGTATATATTTTAGAGTCAGATATTAAAATTGTCTATATATATATATATATATACATGCATAAATCAAATTTCCTAAAAAAGTCAAAGCATAGCTCACAATAGTGGATCATCATCATCATCATCGGCCCTTTACTTGCTTACTGTTATTTTATGCCTCTTTGGATATGTAATATAAGGGAAAATTATAGAATACTCAAGAGTACAAAAAATGCATACTCTCTCCTTTTACATGAATAGTGAATCTCACAATAAATTTAATTAGTGATATTACTATTATGTGAGAAGATAGAATAAATATTTTATAATTATATGTATTATGAGATGCTTTGCCCTAACTTTGTTACGGTTAGGAAAGATCAATGCACAATAACTAAAAATGTGGTATATTTATAACTTTATATGACTTCTGTGATATCAATTATATTTATCTTGCAAGAACATATACTTTTAACATTTTATTTCTCTTGTACATGCACACAATTACTAGAAGATCAACTGAACTGAAGCAACCATCATTTGAGAAAACACATGTAATTGGATTAGGTTGATCTGACCAATATATTTTTCAAGGTGCAGTCCCTATTTCATGCCCACGTGTCTCTAGCTAAGGAATAGTAAACCTTTCATTTTGATATACCTTTCTCTAGTCCTAGGTTCTTGCTTGACACACACTTCTTTGAAGTTACACTAAAACAAGAAAAATGGAGTCATAGTCTGAGAATTGACCAAAAAAAAAAATATATATATATATATATAGTGAAATTGTGTTCATTAAAAACATTCAATTCTAGTCAATTCTATGTAAAGTAGTTAAAAATAAGGTTAAATGGCATATTTGGTCATGATCCTTTCATATTTGTTTCAAGATCATCCTTATACTTGGAGATGTTCCCAAAAAAAAGGCTCTAACCGTCATCCAATGGTTGAAAAAGTCTTATGTTACAAATAGAATTCACGAAATCAAAAGTCACTTTGATGATGTAGAGCCTATAGTGAGGCATGAAATAATCCGTTTTGTCATATAAGTGATAATAAAGTGGGAGACAAGTGTCTTCCATCAAAAGTAACAAGTTACAAATTCGAGTCTGAGAATCAATCTCTTTAATAAATTGGGGGTAAAACTACCACCATAACCTCTTCCAGATCTCGCAAAAGTAGAAGTTTTGTACACTTGATACAACATGGGTTATGGTAAAAACCATTTTAAAATAATTTTGAGAATATAGAAACAAAAGTGAAATATTTTGGAGTGTGTAAAGAAAATTTTGAAACAAAAGTCAAAAAGTTGAGTACCAAATATAGAACCAAAAACTAAACCAGGACAATTTAGAAAGCAAAGAAATTGAATTTGGTCTCAAGAAGTTCCAAGCACAAATTGAAGTATTTAATATTTGCTTACACAGGCGCTCCAATTTCTCCTTAATGGAAAAGGATACACATTTTGTGTCACGAATGTAGCCCTCCACCAAGCATTCCTGAGGAAAGTCTTGCCCAATGCAAGCACTGTTGCCTTTCCTGGTGTGGGAATACGTCTAGTTTGTGCTGAATATTGGTTAGGGGCGCCATTGCCATTAGTTCTTGACATCTTTTGAGTAGTTGTGGCAAGAAGATGAAATTTGAGATTGATAAGAACTTAGGGAGACTTGTCAGTCATAAAAATGGAGTCATTACTATGATAAAAAGTCAACGCCAAGTTGGTATACTAAAAACAAGAAGTTGTAAAGAAATAATAGTCTGAGAATTGGAAGTAGACTGATTTTACAGTACTAGTGGCTGGGATGATTTTCTTGTTCCCAAAAAATAAAACAAACGTTATTAATTTATTTGAACCATGTTATTTTCTTCTTCATTTTTATAGTAACTGGGTTGTCAAATGTTCTCTTATTTGAGTGACACTAGTTGGTCAATGGAGACAAGGTTTCAGATTGGCAATTTTGGCTAAATGGATGGAAAAAGCTGAGCAACAGCTTTAATAAAAGCACCCAAACCAGGCACAAAGACATGCAAATCATTTATTACTCATGAAATGGTTTGCAAGAGAAAAATGATAAAGTGAGTAAAATGATAGTCAAAAGGATATTAAAATGAAGAATATTCAAGACTCAGAATGCCAGTAATTGGAACAAAATATTAGTCAAAAGGATACCGATCTACTACATGAGATTCCAACTTCCTTTGCTTCTTGTACTAAACTACTCATTCTTATTCCACAATGAAAGTGTGCATGATCTATACAAAACCATTTGATCAAGGACCCGGATTTCTAGTCACTCTGCCTAACAAAAGCAGTTTCTCGTCATTTTGCAAGACATCAAACTGCACAAACTCTGTCAATTCTACCCCAAAAAAAAAAAATCAATATGCAACAGCAGTCCTGTTTTACAGAAAGAAACTGAGGTTGCTAGCCCAATGTCCACATATAAACCTGGCCCAAACAAGTGGCTCCTGCAAGCATGCCAACAGTTGAAGGGTGTGCATCAAACCTGCGTGGAACTGCTGACATGTGTGGGCTTTGTAGAGTGAATATTGTTTTTTCAAGAGTTAGGGAGATAACATCAACTCCTCTTTTCATATTGCCAATGAAGATGTGTGAATCATCCCGATCCCATATTGCTCTGCCCCCAAAAAAAAAAAAAAAAAAGTTTTAATGACAATCTTATTTTCGTGATTGCAAGATATTATATTTATATAATGACATCAGACCACAGTACTGTCCAACTTATCCTATTCACATTTTATCTTTTTATGTGTTCTTTTAAAGGGTGGGTTTTTATTGTGGTTGGGGAGGAAAAAGAGGAGAAGAAGAGAGAGGAGGGGGGGGGGGGGTTGTTGTGTGACTACAGTCCATCTTTTTCAGATGGTTGATATCATCCCTCCTATCCAAGAATCTGCTTAAGAGAATGAATCGACCAAACTTGATTAAAATTTGGCATCCTGATGTTTCTTTGGCTGGACAACTCTGACCCGATGGAGGGATTGTATGTGATGCTGGGAGCGCATTAATGCTAGAGATTCTAGTGTTATCTATGATGGCCATTGGTGCTTATTCAAGTTAAAGTGTATCAGGTAAACCTGGAAGAGGCATTCTATAGAATGGACTGGATTGTTGCAAACTCCAATATCTTCAATTTTGCAGAAACCTGGGAAGCTATCAGATCAAGGCCGCCAGTTGTTGATTGGTGGAGGATAGTTAGGCATATTTCTACTACCCCAAGGCATGCATTCACCTATTGGTTGTCGCCGAGAATTAGATTGACTACCCATGCCAGACTTGAATTGTTGGTATCAATGTGTCATCTTGCATGTATTTTGTAGACGGTATAGAAAAAGATGGGAGAACTTGAATTTTAAGTGCTGTTGTCCCATGAGAGTGGCATCAGATTGAGATATTGTATTGGATTAGATTAAGGAGGCAGTGCTGGTCTAAAATCCTATAATGGAGTGTCAAGGCTTTGAAGGGGAAGGTTCTCAATTCAAATCTGTGATTTGCAAGATGCATGGGCATCTGCAATTTATCACATATGACTGCAAAGAAATTACAGAGAGTTTAATTGTCTCATAAGTCTGAGTGCAAAATTCAGGCAATCAAGTGGGATGTGAAATCTAGAGTTGATTGCTGCAGGAGGTTTAAATACTTTGCAGAACAGAATCCTCTGCAATCTCTGGGGTATCTCTTGCTCAGTGTCAACTGGTGGAAAGAAGAACTAATGTTTAGGAGCCTGGGCTCCTGGTTAGATCTTGGTAAATTGTTTTGTTTGTTGTTTGAGTTCTTGTGTTGCAGTCTTAGCAGCTGGTTCAGTTAGATTTTTGCAGAATTTGGGCACAGACTGTTGAGCTTAATAAGGTTTGCTGATTATAATAATAATAATAATAATAATAATATCCAAGGTCCATGTTCTTCAATAGAATCCGTTCTTTGGTATCGAAACCATTTCTAAAGGAAAACATTAAAAATAAAATTAAGTACCATTATTTTGATGACAACATGGCATCAGTTTCTTCAATAATTAAGTGCTCAAGCAAAATTTAGAACCAGCAAAAGGTTGTTATTAAGGAACTAAACAAACTTTAATAGAGAATGATTGTCATATTTGCCATAGAACATCAAGCAGATAGTTCAACAATAAAAGATACATCAGCATTTGATAATCTGCAAAAATTTGTACCTGAAGCCGCTCAGATTATCATGCTTAATCATTGAAGTGTGGTCAAAATTAACTCCAGTCCCTATACCAACCGTGTTGTCCATGTTACATGAAGACAATTGAAAATTAATTCCTAGAATTAAAATCATATACAGTTCTATCCAAACCAGCCCTGCTTATACACCATACTGGCTTTTAACAAGATAACTAATATAACCTATATATGCAATTAGGGTGTAAAAAAACAAGAATTTGAATGTGTGTATACCTAAAACAGGAAGTTGATTAGAAGCCAGAAACAGGAGTCAACTTTATACGTCAAATTTTGAACTAATTGTAAAATCATATAAACAAGAATAGATTACATAATCTTAAGTGTACTCAAATAGTATCAAGCAAACTACCACATATACTTCTAACCGGTCGCAAGATATTCAATCTGAAAATCAAAGTTTTAATACAACCCTACATACCTTGTTGTTGCATGGGAGCTTCCAGAGGGTGAGAAGTAAGCAGACTGCACAGCCCTTTTGTGGCTTACTTTCATCAGAGTTTTGGGTTGATCTACATTAATACATCTCAAATCCCATACACAGGCAGTTCCATCGGAGGAACTAGTAGCCATGATGTTATAGTTTTCGGAGTTAAAATCAATGGAGTTAATCCTATGTTCATGCAAATTCCATTGGGTTGAGCATTTTCCAATCCTCTCATCCCAGATATTCAAACCTCCATGACCCTCACTAAAATATAAGCACTTGACATCATCTGATCGTTGAGAAACAGAATATATAGAATCATCACTTGAATGCGCCAAATCAAAAACCTCCTTCTCAGCATCCATCAATCGGATAAACCCCAAATAACAACTAGTAAAGATCTGCACTTAAATCCACAATTATGAATTTCTTTTTTTGATCAATAAGTAAAGTTTTCATTGAACAGAAAAAGAGAGAGGGGGGGGGGGGGGGGACATATCAGCAGAGACACATGATATCTAAGAAGGACACCAAATCAGAACCACAATCCTTTGAAGGAGAAGAAGCTCGGTTCTAGATGAACAGGTTGCTCACTAATTGCTATTTGAGCTAGGAAACCGAAAAATCTGTCTTCAAAAATGTGAGAATTCCTCTCTCCAAATAAGCCACATCAAGCAAGATGGAATTGCATTCCAAATAGACAACCTGCTCTTTTTAGCAGAAAGACCAGCCAACATAGCAACAAATTCAAAATCCTTCTAAGCATCACCCAATTCACACCCAGCCCACATGAAAGCCCCATAATTCTCTAGCTACCCTACATAAAGAAAGAAACTCAAGGTGGAGATTTAGCTCTCCAAACAGCTCGCCAGGGGAAGGAAAAATCCCCACCTGTTCGCAAGACACTATAATAAATGCTAACTTTGAAGCCCCTAACCTTAGACAAAATCCAAATCATCCTGCCAAGAGCCTTGTAGCTCAATTGATACCTCCTGGTCTTTCTAACGGAAACTTTTAGGGTTCAAATCCCCCCTCCCTCATTGTAACTATCATATTATCAAAAAAAAAAAAAAAAAAAACTCCAAATCATCCTATCCTTCTAATGCCAATAGATCCAAAGTACAAATCATCCAAAAGGGAATCCATAGATTCCAATTCCCAATCATGTGCTGCTCGAGTAAAAGATGGATGCCAATGACTAAAACCATCAGACAATTAAATAATTAGCCATCATGGCTGCTTTATCTCTATCAATTTGAAATGATTCAAAATACTGATCCCTAAAAGGTTCAGCTCCACACCAATGATCGTGCCAAAACTTAACTCTAACCCCTGTGCCTACCTCATATTTCACATATTTAGAAAACATTCTCATCCCTTGCTTATATACTTCCAAAGACTCACTCCATAGGTCCCTCTCACAAAAGCTGTGCACTAGCCACCCATGTGAGAGCCCATACAGGTAGCAATTGCCCACCAAAAAAAGATTTGTCTCCACTCCGAAATTCCATAGCCATTTCCCTAACAAGGCTTGGTTGAAGATCATCATGACTAATCCCCACTCCTCCCTCTTAAAGGAGATAACACATGAATCCCAATTAACAAGATGAAATTTAAATTCATCCACCACACCATCCCATAGGAAATCCCTCTGAATTTCTCCAAATGATATGCCACACTAGCCATCAAGGGAACTAGCACATAAAATATTTAGGGGATTGGAAAGCGTACTTTAAAAATAAAGCCCTCCCCCTTTCGAAAGATAAATCCTCTTCCACCCTACCAATTGCTTCTCCATACATTCAAGAATATGTGCCAAATAGCTAACACTTTAAAATGAGCTCCTAAATAGAAGCCCAAATGTTTCAAAGGTAGGTTCAAAACTTTACAACCAATAATATCAGCTAGAGCACCCACATCCTCTATCTCTCCCATTGAGACCATTAGGATTTGCCCAAATTTATTTTCAACCCAGAGACTCTTTCCGAAAAGCAAAAGGGTACAAAAAAGATAACTCTTTAGAGCTGGTGCATCACACATAATGAGTGTAACATCTATGAATAGTTAATGAGAAATCATCATCATATCAATGTTCGCTTAACTGAGAACCCGAAAAAATGGCCACCTTCCTCTGACCTGGAGAGCATTCTACTCAGTGCTTCCACTACAAAAACAAAAAGAAGTGGAGATAGCGGATCCCCTTGCTGGAAACCCCTAGTGCTTGCAAAAAAGCCACTCAAAGTTCCATTCACAACCACCAAAAACCGAACAGAAGAAATGCAGGAAGACATACACTTCAACCACTGTTCCCCAAACCCACATCTCCGCTATATAAGAAGAAAATACCAATTCACATGATCCCACGCTTTTCCTAAGTCAATTTTACAAAGTTCCCCAAGAGCTTTTTCTTAAAGCCTACTATCCAGGTATTCATTTGCAATCAAAATAGAATCAAGGATTCAAAATTCAACAATTTTGAATCAGCTGTCACCATAGATGTCAATTCCGCTGTCTAGATTTAAATAGATGTCACCTAAGCTATGAAAAACACAACAGTTTGATTGAGATGATTGTAGTGTTAAAGTTTTGAGGCCTATCCTATGGCAGGCTCTCGTGTGTGTGGGTTCTTTCGTAGACTAAAACCCATAAAATTGGTATTGGGTTTTCTGTTCTCAAACCATAGTGATTTGGGGCTTATTTATTAGTCATAAATTTTGGTCTTTTGACGTTGGTAGAACAGTTTTGTAGAGTTGGATTGGAGTAGCCATTTGGGGTTTGTGTAGAGGCCGAAAGCCGAATTGAAATGGTCTAATGTTTAAGGGAATAAAAGGATGGATGTGAGCTTCTCATGCTGTGATTTACTTTATTGGGCTTAGCTGAAAGGGTTAGGCTTACATGAATTAGAGCTTCTAGGCGACTCTTGGGTTACTCGAATTAGACCTTCACAAATGTTGTATACTAGTCACTAACCCGTGCGATGCACAGAAAAACTATTGAAAATAAGATTTTAAAAAGAAAAATTTATTAATTTTAGTTTATATTGAAATTTATTTATGGTAGTTTAAAATAATATTTCAAATCTTCATTTCATTTTATTTTAGTTGGAATAACTTATATAATTAAGTGAAATGCTTATAAATAAGAGATGACATTAATAATATATTAGTGATTATTCAAGATATCATTCAAATATGACAATTTTTTTTGTTTTAAAAAAAGAACAATATTAATACATAGAAACACAAAATACTATATTGTCCAATAGATATTACAACTTTAAAACTAAAACATGAGTAGTGAGGTCTCCAAAAAAATACATTAGTAGTGATTTTTAATGGACTGGGGTAATAGTACAACTTTCAGTAGAAAAAAATCTGATTTAAAATTTTTTGGAGTAAAAAAATGCTACAATTACATTTGGGTTTTTTTTTTTTTTTTCATTGAGCAGGTACATCACTATTTAGTAGAGTCTTAATACATGGGGGATGCTCCTCCATCCAATAGATCATTGTCTAGCAAACCCAATATGCTATCTTCTCTACTGGTCCTTTTATTCAAGGAAAGCCATAAGAGAGAAATATATTCCTTATAGAAGAACCAAGCAATCTAACATCATTAAGGAAGGATGTGGCCAATGCTCAAATTGGTAGGTCCAGCTGACTTTACTTCATTTACTGGACTTTTAAATTCACACTCTACCTCAACTGCTTGAAGCCCCAAATCCACACCAAACTGCTAGCTCATCGTAATTTTAAAGCCTTCACTTCAATTTGATAATTTCCTTCAACTATTCTTGCACATAAAGCTCCTATACATTGACTTCCACTATCATTGTACCTTTAAGCCACACCATCTATTGTTCTGCAATTTCTTGATGGCAAAATTTACCTTGTCACATGAACCTATAGGAGGCCATGTACACTCTTCAACAAGCTATCTAGACTGATTATTTCTCTAAGCTTCCATATATTCCGTAACAAGTGTACAGGTTGTTTGCACCAACTCCACTACTAACTTCAGAGTTTCATCCACATGCCTTTGGTTCCGATTTTACCATAATAGCCAACCTCCACCTCCATCACATTCCCATTTTGTTTTACCCAAATTGACAATTCAAAATAAGACAGAATAAATCTGTACCATAACAAAATATTATGAGTATGTATAAGGCAAACAACCATAAGTACTAAACAAACAATTTTTTTCTCCCAAGTGAACCACAAACTATGAAACTCAAACATTCAAAAGAGGCAATCATGGAGAGAACCCATTATGCATTAAGCAAAAAAGTATAAGGTATTAATCTTATAGATGAAAGGTAGGCTTGTTACCGGTCACCTTTGTTAGAAAATAGAAAATTGGATTGGTTAAAACAATACATCAAATACTGGGGATATAAAGATACAAAATTTGGTAATATGTATATGATACCATTGAAAGATCACTATCACAGAGGGAGGGCTTCAAGACAAATGCTACAAATATCATTGTAGGCTTCCTGAATTCCACCCATCACAAAAGCCAAGGCTTACATCAAATTGGCCTTTGAAATATTGATCTCCTTCATCCTTGGAACCTAGAAAGTAAAATTTCTGGACTAATTGAAAATTTGTAAATATTCCCAACTATCATCTAACAATAAAATTATTATATCTTTTCAAGAACAAAAGGAAAACAAAGACCAGACGTTCTATGTAGCAGATTTGAAACCTATCACCAAGAAAAAGAATTAAACCTATTGGAAATTCATTAATTGGTATCAATGCAAGTAATTGATACACTAAAAGGCTCATATTATATAACTTATATTTTAGCCTTTTGTGATTTCTTGTAGCTGAATTCTTTTAAATAGAGAACAAAAGGCATATAACAAATGAATCTGAGAACAAACAACTGAGCATTCCAAACTTGTTCAAGAAATACCACAAATGAATTGGCAAAGAAGAATCAGAGAACAAACACCTGAGCATTCTATCAAACACATGTTCAGCAATCTCAAACAACTATACTACCCAACCCTAACCTTCAAAAAAAATTCCCATTGAATCCAAAATAGCGGCAGCCCCAACATAATAAGAGAACCCAGAGATTATAATAATATATAAAAAGGAAAAACCAATGTAAATGAAGATGACAATAACAATATAGGTCCTTTTGGATAGAACTTATTTTGCTGAAACTGAAAACTAAAAACTGAAAACACTGTAGCAAAATAATTTTTAAATGTGTGAATAATACCGTGAGACCCATTTTTAATGAAAAAGTTGCTGAAAAGTGAGATTTGTGGGTCCTGCGCACTGTTCATGGGACCCATTGATGTGTTGAAAAGGGTTGAAAAGTCAAATAGTGCGGCTACTGTTCATGAACAGTAACCGCACTATCTTCTTAAACGCGTGCCAAAAAAAAAAAAGGGAAAACGCAAAGCTCAAAACACCAACGCCAAACGTGTATCCAAACCCCACCTATATATCAAACCAAAACAAGCCCAGAATTGAAATCAAATAGAAGAATCCCAGGAAACCAAAAATCCAATAAAAATTGCATAACCAAAAAAAGGGAAAAAGAAAATCCAAACCAATTTAAAATGAAGATGAGAAAAACACTATATATCTACTAAAACAAACCCAAAATTGAAACCAAATAGAAAACTCCCAAGAAACCAAGAAACCAAAAATCCAATAAAAATTGCATACAAAAAAAAGGGAGAAAGAAAATCTAATAACAGAAATTTCATGATTCTTCTTTGCCATAGCTTTGACAACAAAGGAAGAAGAAGAAAATGTGGAAATCTGCAAAGAAAAAACAAAAAGAAAAAAAACTTAAATCCAAAAAGCGGATAGAGAGAGAGAGAGAGAGAGAGAGCAATATATAGCAATTAGACATGTTTTAATTACCTCAAAATAATTTGCCGACATAGAATATGATGGGCTGGGTTGGGCGATGATGGAGAGGCAGAGAGAAATCGATGTAGTGGCGGTGATCCATGGTGGCGGCGGCGGCGGGAGGATCTAGCATATATTAGAAAACAGAGGTTGTGGGGTGCCGGCGTATATTAGAAAACAGAGAGGTCATGGGGTTTACCACTTTGACTTAGACGTGAAGGCTAAAGGGGGAGTTGTATACTTGTATTGGGGTTCTAAATTGATAAATTCTAATATAATAATAAAATGTTAAAAAAATTATAAAAAAATGATAAATTCTAATATAATAAAACATTAAAAAGAATTTTTTTTTAAAAGGTGACGTGGAAAATTGTGATGCCAACAAAGATTTCAGTTTTATATTTATATAGAATATATAGATTAGGCATATAATTATATCGACCAATTTTGGCGTTTAAGTTTTAAAGCAAGATTAAATTATGGGCAACCCTTGACCATGTTGGATATATTACAACAATTTACTTTTGTGATAAAGCAAAAGGAACAATACACAAATCAAAGAATAAGCAATAACACAAATAGATCTGACAGGCAAAAGCAATAAACAAATACTGAATATATATATATATAAGAAGAAATATGCAAATAATTTAAAACTCATAGACCAAATGCATGAAGAATGAATGATTCAGATCAAGTTTTGTGTTTGACACAATCTCCTTAAAGCAGATTTCGCCCCTCATACAATCACTGTAGTACTTTGAGACTCACGGACGTCTGCCTCCCAGTATAAAATGATCTACAGCACGAAAACGAAGCACACAAGGTCGTGCTCTACGAACTACTCAATGTCTCTTTCTCTCTCTTTGACAGAAATTGAAATGCACAAAAATATATTCTCATTGGGAGAGTTTTCTGAAAAATTAGTTTTTATGAATGAGGGACAATGAAAAATTATACGTTACTGAACAGGCACTCTGTTTCAGTGATAACTGTTATGCATAGACTAACTGACTCAAAAATTAAAATAATAAAATATTATTATTTGGACAAGTAGGCCCAGTTCACATAAGCCAAAGGCCCAACCCAATGTCCAACTCATGAGCATATAAACTCATATATTTTCTCTTTCCTTTCCTATGTGGGACTTAGGATTTTTATCACATTTAATAACATCTTCAAGTGAATATAGAAAATATCAATTTCTTATTCACTCTATGCTGTTTTTCCAACAATCCCCCACATGAATAGAAATTGATAATCACAATGCAAATGATGATGTAGACACAGAGAGAGTTGAAGAAAAGTTACTTTATCGCGAGAGGTGGCTTTTGGCTTTGAAGCTTCCTTTGTGAAAGATTATCGGATATACTAGCTAATTAGTGAACACAATGTTTTTGAACTGCCAGCCGTTTGTGTATACCAAGACAATAGAATTCACACAGCTCCTTTTTGGACATATTTCGTTCTTATAGTTGTGTTCATTTCGGCCTTGAACATATCCTGGTAAATTCATGAAGTGCTTTAGAGAATTCAGCCTTGAAACCCTCATGGAAGCGGCCCACTTCACACTCATATAGGTGACTCTTATTAAGAGTATCCTGCTATACCTCACTTGGTATTCCAAGATATAAGAATCATTAAAAGCAAAGCTTACCCTAAACATTGCTTACAGGCATCACTATTTCATCATAGGAATGGGAGGGAGATGTTATCTCCATAGTGATAAAAATAGTCTCCACGATTCAGTTGTCCCTTTAAACCTAGATCTTGGGATCTTCAGTCAGCTAGGTTGGGTTGCCATCCTGGAGACTTTTAGGTAACCCCATTCCCCTTGATGAACATGCAGTTTATTTGCTCTCCACAAAAACAATTGATTACGGATCTGTTTTATAATCTGGAAATACTTCCATTTGAGAGCAACTGCCTCATGGTATTGTCTCCAACAAATATGTAGAGACCTACCATAACTTTGTGCCCTACCAAAATATACAATTAGGAGGCACAAGTATCCAACAATGCATGCTTGTTTAGATTTATTGACTTCCCAAAAATACATATACTCTTTGCATAAGGTATTCTCACTAGACTATCGTCACATTTCTCATGTGATTGAGACAGGACAAGTCCATTAGATGTATTAGAAATTTTCATTTCTTTTATCACATCTACAACACTTACATGAGCATATCCAACAACGACATAACCCCTTGTGATATATTTCACATTACACACTAGTCACATTAAATCTAAACTCATTTGAGATCATTTCATTGTCAAATTTTTCATGTCATTGCATTGAAACTTGCTTCAATCCATACAAAGATTTAACAAACCTACACACTTTGTTTCCTTTTATAAGAACCATAAACCCCTTTGGTTTATTGTGTATCAAGAAAACTCATATCTTCCTTTTATTTGTAGCCTTCTAAAACAAGTCTCGCATTGTAATAGTCAATAATTCCATCAACTCTCAAACTCTTAGGTGGTAGATCCACCAATTACTATGCATAGATTTCAAAGATGGATTTATTGCACTATTGACAATCTCATTTCCAAGAAGGCACTTTGGGATTTTGCTTCTTTAAAGCTTTAAGTTCATCTTCTAATATATGAATTAGAAAATTTGGACCAAACAAATATGACGTTTGTCCTTTTACTACGCTTAGGCTCAACCTCTCTTCCATCAACTCTTGATCATGAGAGATACTAAACGTAGACTCAAACTTTCTATTAAGAAAGTTTAACACTTGAAATATATTCTAAATAATTTTCATGCATATAAGAATAATAGATTCATAAATTAGAAAACACTATACACTACTGTTATGGCTATAACCAATGAAAACACAATCAATGGTTCTTTATCATTTAGGAATAGGAACCACCACCTTCATTAAACACCCCCACATTTAAAGATTTTATAGAAAGGCGATCACTCTTTCCATAATTCACAAGGTGTTTTAGTGGTTTCTTTTAAAGCATCTCAATGAAAAAATAAATAGTGGAAATAATAGCTACCCCCCACAAGTTCTATGGTAATCAAGAACTTATTGCATTCATTGAGTTATTTCTCAACTTCATTCTTATAATGAATGAAACTCTAATACCTCATCCTAGCTTACTTATAAGCACTCATAACAGACTCTTGTGCATTCCACATATTAGACTACTCAAGTATGTCAACTAAGGCATGTAACATATATTTCATTCAAAGAAATATTACAAAACATATATTGGGATTAAATATATTAATATTCAATTAGGTTCACACATGCCCAAAATATATATACATGTATGTTTAAATAAGGCTATATGTGCTCAAATACAACAATCATGTGTCCTTCATATCAATACAAACAATTGAGCCTTAAACTTTATAGATAAATAACACCTTTAGCCAAGGGGTGAACTGTACACTCTCTAACTTAGAGTGAAACCTCATAATTACAGCCCCACTAGTATGCAATTGGTCTCATTCTTGGGCTTATAGCCACATATTTGAAATTATTAATAAGTGCTCTCATAAAGTTATTTTAATTATCAATTAGTGTATCACTTAATGAAATAGAAAAAACCTACCAATAAATAAGATGGCAGCCACGCCCCAAGAGCATTTAAAAGGATTCAAAAAAATTTTTGTCTCCAATAAAATTTCCGATTTCCTATATTCATCTAGTCCATACACCATTGCACATAAAAAGGCTAAGAACATCCTTTTGAACAAGCACCACCAAACATGGTCATTGTTATAAAGTTTAATGTTAGATATCAATATAAATAATTCATCTAACAAATAATCAGTGAAATATCTCGTAAGCAAAAGCCAAATGAAAATAAGCATGTCATCGTTTATATATATACCAACACATATGACAATCTGAAACAGTTTAAAAAAAAAAAAATCGTATCTCTTAATCAAATTGTTAGATGCCAAAAGTTTATCAAATATCATTATCCTCAAAGATTTACTGCACAGTATCTATATCTCCAACCAAGATAATCTTTATTGATACATTCATAAACACAAGCAGTATTTAACATCTTAAGAATTATTAATCAAGTTTAAGAAATAATTATAAATATATACTTTCAATCATTACTGATGATGCTGAAAATACCACCAGTAAGTCACACGGTCCTCGCGCGCTCCAAGTAGCACCTGCACAGCAAAAAGAAAGGACCTAGCAAAGAGCACCGGTGTGGTACCGACCAAATACCCTCCGAAGGTTAAGTTAGAACTATTCTCACTGCTCTAGAGTGCTAGAGAGGGTAAATTATGCGTACCTTGGTTCGTGAGGGTACTTGGTTTTTATAGTAGTAGGGCTTGACCCCTTTTCCTTGGAGTAGAAGTCTTTTCCTTATAGGAGTCTCCTTGGGCGTATTTTGTGGGATCCTTTCCATATATAAATGCCTCTTAGGTTTAACAAAACGTGGAGGGCAAGTCATTCACTTATACACGCAAACGTGTCTAGCAAGCATTCTATGACTAGTGCCGTCAGCTTATATTATACCTTCGGTCTTCATACCGTCAGCTTCAGGATGACCTTCAGCTTTATTATCCCGTCGGTCTGTGGTGCCTCTCCTTACAACTTTATCCCACCGTCAATTATTGAACAGGGGCTGATGGCCCAGTAGATACCGTCAGCTTATCTTTCTTGACCAATTTCTTTTATCCTTATCAATTACTGTACAAAATAGAAAGTAAAGTTAACTGCAGAAACAAAGTAGGCACAAAGCGAACACACACAGAATACCTTTCACAATAACCGATAAACCCAAACCAGTTTTTTCCCGCAATTACAGAATACACTAGAATTTGCATGCAAAGATGCTAACACGGAAAAAGAGATAAGAGATTGCAGATACAAAGCAAAGATCAAGCATACAATCTACACACATGACTCTACACCATGCCCAGTCAATCAAAAATTCAAAGGGACAAATATCCAAATATTATATAAATAAATAAAGAAGATGAACAGATATTGAATAGACAAACCCCAACTGACAGACACAAATCAATTTTACCTAAAAGCAAGATCACCTTAATTTTATAATATTAAAAGAAGATGAATAGCCTTGAAAAAATAAATATCACCAGCATAGTCAAACACGTAATCAACTTTTGAAGATCATAAATTAATTTATAATATGAACAAGTGGATATACATGCAGCGGTAAACACAACCCCAGTTTTTTAAGTTTTGCACAGAGTATATATGCAACTGCCGATTTAGGGGGAATCAGCATACTAGCAGTGTGAGGGGCAATAATGTAGTAAGTTAGGCAAGGTTTGAAAGAATAATAGAAAGTAGCATCTTGAGTTTTAGAAACTCGAGATCCATATTAAAACTCAAGTCCCAAAGACTCGCTTTGCGAGTGTTTTGCTAGATGAGTTGGACTGAAAATGCCATATAGATCTCGAGTTTTAGAAACTCGAGTTCCTATAGTGGCGTTTTTAAGTCCTATAGTGATATTTTAAAACCCTATAGCGGCGTTTCCCTACAAATTTTTTTTTATATGATCACCCCACACTTTAGGGAGCCCTATAGTGGCGTTTTTAATCCCTATAGTGACGTTTTTAATCCCTATAGTGGCGTTTTCCTGCAAAATTTTTTTTATAAATATGATCATCTCATACCAGGTTCAGGGAGCCCTATAGTGGCGTTTTTAAGTCCTATAGTGACGTTTTAAAGTCCTATAGTGGCGTTTTCCTGCAATTTTTTTTTTTATAAGTATGATCACCCCATACCAGGTTTAGGGAGCCCTATAGTGGCATTTTTAAGCCCTATAGTGACGTTTTAAAGCCCTATAGCGGCGTTTTCCTACAATTTATGGAACTTGAGTTTTTTAAAACTCGATTTCCACGTGGATTTTTTCCACATCAGACCCATCCGCTTACAAATCGAGACTTAAAAACTCGAGTTTTTTCTTGTAACTCGAGTTTTAGACACTCGAGATGCTACTTTTCAGCATTGTTTTGAAACGTGACAATTAACTAAATTTTTTGATATTTATTGTTATTTGGAAAGGGTGTTCGCCGATTTAGTGTTTTTCAACAACCACAAAATTCCTTTCACAATCATCACAAAAATAAATTAAGAAGTCGAAATCTACTTTAAGGTGGTTGGATATATTACAATAATTTACTTTTGTGATAAAGTAAAAGGAATAATACACAGATCTAAGAATAAGCGATAATACAAATAGATATAACAGGCAAAAGCAATAAACAAATACTTAATATATATATGAAGAAATCTACAAATAATTAAAAATTCACAGACCAAATGCGTAAAGAATAAATGATTCAAATCAAGTCTTGTGTTTGACACAATCTCCTTAAAGCATATTTCGCCCTTCACACAATTATTGTAGTGCTTTGAGACTTACGGACGTCTGCCTTTCAAGATAAAATAATCTACAGGACGAAAACGAAGCACACAAGATCATGCTCTGCGAACTACTCAATGTCTCTTTCTCTCTCTTTGACACAAAATGAAATGCACAAAAATATATTCTCACTAGGAGAGTTTTCTGAAAAATTAGTTTTTATGAATGAGGGACAATGAAAAATTATACATTACTGAACAGCCACTCTGTTTCAATGATAACTGCTGTACATAGACTAACTAACTTAAAAATTAAAATAATAAAATATTATTATTTGGACAAGTAGGCCTAGTCCACATATGCCAAAGGCCCAACCTAATATCCAACTTATGAGCATATAAACTCATATATTATCTCTTTCCTTTCCTATGTGGGACTCAAGATTTTTACCACATTTAATAACATTTTCAAGTGAATATAGAAAATATCAATTTCTTATTCACTCCATGCTATTTTTCTAACAGACCATTGATGCATATTTTAAAAAGAAAAGTATTTGAAAATTTAGACCTCAATACCTTGGGTATGAGTTTGTCCAAGGGTTAAATCTCTTAAAAGGACTCTTAAGATTTGAAATCGTTCAAAATTTTGTATTTGTCAAATTACCAAATAAGAAAAAAGAAAGAGTGTTTTTTTTTTTTTTTTTTTTTGGTAAAAGAAAAAACCACACTCTCTAATGAGTTAAGTGAACAACCTGCAAGTGGGGTATAAGGAGCATAACATGGTAGTAGTGTGAGAATTCAAACTCATAATTAGAGTCATATTGGCCTAAACCTTTACCACTGGGCTAACCTATATTAATAAGGAAAAAAGAATGTAGAGTTATAATAAAGAGAAGTGTATGTTTACAACATTTTCAAAACATTTTCACGACAAATTATGGATAGTAAGTTGTTATCAGTTTTGAATAATTCTTAAGTACTCCCGGAGCATGGAGAATAGTGCTCCATCCTCTTACATTCACAATATGATCCACTCATTAAATCTATGATGGAGATCACTATGAAAGTGAGAAAAGGAAACACCATTTTTCTGTACTTAACAATGGGAGATCATCAGTGGTTGTCCTCATCCTCTTTCGCAGCTTAGGGATTGTTTTGACATCCGAATTCTCGTTTGAGATTACACTACTCCTTTTTCTTCTTCTTCTTCTTCAATGATCTTTTTTTTTTTTTTTTACACCTCCATCGTTAAATCGGAGGATTTATCTTTCTCTTGTCCACTTTACTAAAATAAAAAAAATTCTAAAGATTACAACTTTTTTTAAGAGATTTTC
Source organism: Quercus robur (assembly GCF_932294415.1). Lineage (NCBI taxonomy): Eukaryota > Viridiplantae > Streptophyta > Magnoliopsida > Fagales > Fagaceae > Quercus > Quercus robur. The sequence continues at coordinate 6,675,438 of NC_065538.1, forward strand.
ATCCTCTTATCTATATATATAGCCAAAGTCACTAACTATTACCACCAATGTATCCACGTCGGTTACCAAAATCAATATAATTTTTTTTTTAAAAATATTGTTTGGTGAATGAGGAAACCTTCACCGTCGATTAGCAAATAGAGAGAACTCAGAGTTGACGGTATACTCACTGTATAGTTCTATTTGAGAGAGAGAGAGAGAGGATTGAATATCTCAGCCGCTTTTAGGGTTTCGGTTTTCTAATTGTTATGATGATAGTAACACTGATGAGATGATAGGTTTGTCCCACACGGGTTTGAATTTTGAATCAACCAATTGAATATTTGGAAATAAAATATGAATTTACCAATTGTTAACAAAGCATCGAGCAAAAAAAGGATCTGTGATAACAAAAAACCATTCCTTTGACACACTTGCATCGCGTCGTGAACATCAAATCTAGACGATGCAATATTTCTAACCCTAGATATATTGGGAGATCAACAGTGGCCGTCCTCATCCTCTTTCACAACTTGTGGACTGTTATGACATCTGAATTCTCATATGAGATTACACTACTCCTTCTTCTTCATCTTCTATGATGTTTTTTTACTTTTCTCATCTCCGTCATCAAATTGGAGGATTTCTCTTTCTCTTCTACTTGCTTTACTAAAATAAAAAGAATTCTAAAGATTACAATTTTTTTTTAAGAGACTGTCATCCTCTTATATGTATATATAACTATAGCCACCGAAGTATCCGTGTCAGTATCAATATAATTTTTTTTTTTTATAATCTTACCTGGTGGATGAGGAAACTTTCACCGTCGATTAGCGACTAGAGAGAACTCAAAGTTGACGGTATACTCAATGTATAGCTCTGTTTGAGAGAGAGAGAGAGAGAGAGAGAGAGAGAGAGAGAGAGAGAGAGAGAGAGAGAGAGAGAGAGAGAGGAATGAATATCTCAACCGCTTTTAGAGTTTCAGATTTTTAATCATTATGATGATAATGAGTGACACTGATGAGATGATAGGTTTGCCCCACTCGGGTTTGAATTATGAATCTACTAATTGAATATTTGGAAATAAAATATGAATTTACCAATTGTTAACAAAGCATTGAGCGAAAGAAGGATTAGTGACAACAGAGTACCATTCCTTTGACGCGGACTTGCATCGCATCGCGAATTTCAAATCCAAAGGATGCAATATTTCTAACACTAGATCTATTAGGAGATAATCAATGGCCGTCCTCATCCTCTTTTGCGGCTTGTGGATTGTCCTTAAATTAGAACTCTCGTATAAGATTACACAACTCCTTCTTCTATGATGTTTTTTTACTTTTCTCATCTTCATCGTTAAATCAGAGGATTTCTCTTTCTCTTTTGCCTACTTTACTAAAATAAAAAGAAGTCTAAGGATTACAATTTTTTTAAGAGATTGTCATCCTCGGATATGTATATATAGCCAAAGCCACCGACTATTACCACCGACGTATCCGTGTCGGTTACCAAATATCAAAGTAAATTTTTTTTCTTTTAATATCACCTGATGAATGAGGAAGCCTTCACCGTCAATTAGCTACTAGAGAGAACTTAGAGTTGACGATATAATCACTGTATAGCTCTGTTTGAGAGAGAGAGAGAGAGAGAGGAATGAATATCTAAGCCGCTTTTAGGGTTTCAATTTTTTAATCGATATGATGATAGTGACATTGATGAGATGATAGGTTTGTCCCACTCGTGTTTCAATTTTGAATCTACCAATTGAATATTTGGAAATAAAATATGAATTTACCAATGGTAAACAAAGCATCGAGCGAAAAAAGGGTTAGTGATAACAAAGCACCATTCCTTTGACACAGACTTGCATGATGTTGCGGATTTTAGATCCAACCGATGCAATATTTCTAACACTAGATCTATTAGGAGATCATCGGTGGCTGGCCTCATCCTCTTTTGCGGCATGTGAATTGTTCTGACATCCGAATTCTCATTTGAGATTACACTACTCCTTCTTCTTCTTCTTCTTCTATGATGTTTTTTTACTTTTCTCATCTCCGTCGTTGAATCAAAGGATTTCTCTTTCCCTTCTACTTGCTTTACTAAAATAAAAAGAATTCTAAAGATTAAATTTTTTTTTTCAGAGATTGTCATCCTTTTATATGTATATATAGCCAAAGCCACCGACTATTACCACCGACGTACCCGAGTCAATTACCAATTATCAATATAAATTTTTTTTATTTTAATATTACCTGGTGGATGCAAAAATGTTCACCGTCGATTAGCGACTAGAGAGAACTCATAGTTGGTGGTATACTCACTGTATAGCTCTATTTGAGAGAGAGTGAGAGAGAGAGAGGGAGAGAGGGAGAGGAATGTATATCTCAGCCGCTTTTAGGGTTTTAGTTTTTTAATTGTTATGATCATAGTGACACTGATGAGATGATGGATTCGTCCTACTCGGGGATGAATTTTGAATCTACCAATTGAATATTTGGAAAGAAAATATGAATTTAATAATTGTTAACAAAACATCTAGTGAAAAAAGGATCAGTAATAACAGAGCGCCATTCCTTTGACATTAACTTGTATTGCGTTGCAGATTTCAGATCCAGTCGATTAAATATTTCTAAGACTAGATCTATTAGGAGATTATCAATGGCCATCCTCATCCTCTTTCACAGCTCGTGGATTGTTCTGACATTCAAATTCTCGTTTGAGATTACACTACTCCTTCTTCTTCTTCTTCTATGATGTTTTTTTACTTTTCTCATCTCCATCGTTAAATCGGAGGATTTCTCTTTCTCTTCTGACTACTTTACTGAAATAAAAAGAATTCTAAAGATTACAATTTTTTTTTAAGAAACTGTGATCAGCTTATATGTATATATAGCTAAAGCCATCGACTATTACCACCGACATATTCGTGTCGGTTACCAAATATCAATATAATATTTTTTTTTTTAATATTACCTGGTGGATGAGGAAACCTTCACAATCAATTATTGACTAGAGCGAACTCAAAGTTGACGGTATACTCACTGTATAGCTCTATTTGAGAGAGAGAGAGAGAGAGAGAGAGGAATGAATATCTCAGCCGCTTTTAGGGTTTCAGTTTTTTAATCATTATGATGATAGCGCCGCTGATGAGATGATAGGTTTGTCCCACTCGTGATTGAATTTTGAATCTACCAATTGAATATTTGGAAATAAAATATGAATTTACCAATTGTTAACAAAGTATCGAGCAAAAAAACGATTAGTGATAACAAAGCACCATTCCTTTAACATAGACTTACATGGCGTTGCGAATTTCAAATCCAGCCAATGCAATATTTCTAACACTAAATCTATTGGGAGATCATCATTGGCCGACCTCATCCTCTTTTACGGCTTGTTAAATGTTCTAAGATCCGAATTCTTGTTTGGGATTACACTACTCCTTCTTCTTCTTCTATGATGTTTTTTTACTTTTCTCATCCCTATCATTAAATCAAAGGATTTCTCTTTCTCTTCTATCTGCTTTACTAAAATAAAAATAATTTTAAAGATTACAATTTTTTTTAAGAGATTGTCATCCTTTTATATGTATATATAGCCAAAGCCATCGACTATTACCACCGACGTATCCGTGTCGGTTACCAAATATCAATATAATTTTTTTTTTTTTAATATTACCTGGTGGCTGAGGAAACCTTCACCGTCGATTAGCGACTAAACAGAACTCAGAGTTGATGGTATACTCACTGTATAACTCTGTTTGAGAGAGAGAGAGAGAGAGAGAGAGAGAGAGAGAGGAATGAATTTCTCAGTTGCTGTTAGGGTTTTAGTTTTTTAATCGTTATGATGATAGTGACACCGATGAGATGATAGGTTTGACCAACTTGGGTTTGAATTTTGAATCTACCAATTGAATATTTGGAAATAAAATATGAATTTACCAATTGTTAACAAAGCATCAAGCGAAAAAAGGATCAGTGATAACCGTGCACCATTCCTTTGACATAGACTTGCATTACATCGTGGATTTCAAATCCAGCCGACACAATATTTCTAACACTAGATCTATTGGGAGATCATCAATGGCCATCCTCATGCTCTTTCGCGACTTATGGATTGTCCTGACATCCGAATTCTCGTATGAGATTATCCTACTCCTTATTCTTCTTCTTCTATGATGTTTTTTTACTTTTCTCATCTCCATCGTTAAATCGAAAGATTTCACTTTCTCTTCTGCTGCTTTACTAAAGTAAAAGGAATTCCAAAGATTAAGTTTTTTTTTTTTTTTTTTAAAAAGACTGTCATCCTCTTATAAATATATATAGCCAAAGCCACCGACTGTTACTACCGACGTATCCATGTTAGTTACAAAATATCAATATAATTTATTTTTTTTAATATTATCCGGTGGATGAGGAAACCTTCACCATCGATTAGCGACTAGAAAGAACTCAGACTTGATGGTATACTCATTGTATAGCTCTGTTTGAGAGAGAGTGGGAGAGAGTGTAAGAGAGAGAGATAGAGAGGGAGAGGAATGAATGTCTCAGCTGCTTTTAAGGTTTTAGTTTTTTAATTGTTATGATCATAGTGACACTGATGAGATGATGGGTTCGTCCCACTCGGGTTTGAATTTTGAATCTACCAATTGAAAATTTGGAAAGAAAATATGAATTTACCAATTGTTAACAAAGCATCTAGCGAAAAAAGGATCAGTAATAACAGAGCGCCATTCCTTTGATACAGATTTGCATCGTGTCGCGGACTTCAAATCCAGCCAATGCAATATTTCTAACATTAGATCTATTGGGAGATCATTAGTGGCCGTCCTCACCCTCTTTCGTGGCTTGTGTATTGTTCTGATATCTGAATTCTCGTATGAGATTACACTACTCCTTCTTCTTCTTCTTCTATGATGTTTTTTTTACTTTTCTCATCTCCATCGTTAAATCGGAGGATTTCTCTTTCTCTTTTGCATGCTTTACTAAAATAAATAGAATTCTAAATATTACAAAATTTTTTTAAGAGATTGTCATCCTCTTATATGTATATATAGCCAAAGCCACTGACAATTACCATCAACATATCTGTGTCGGTTATAGATATCAATATTATTATATTTTTTTTAAATATAACCTGGTGGATGAGGAAACCTTCACTGTCGATTAGCGACTAGAGAGAACTCAAAGTTAATGGTATACCCATTGTATTGCTCTATTTGAGAGAGAGAGAGAGAGAGAGAGAGATGGAGGGGAATGAATTTCTCAGCCATTGTTAGGGTTTCATTTTTTTAATCGTTATGACAATAGTGACACCGATGAGATGATAGGTTTGACCAACTTGGGTTTGAATTTTGAATCTACCAATTGAATATTTGGAAATAAAATATACCCACTGTATTGCTCTATTTGAGAGAGAGAGAGAGAGAGAGAGAGAGAGAGAGAGAGAGAGAGAGAGAGAGAGAGAGAGAGAGATGGAGGGGAATGAATTTCTCAGCCGTTGTTAGGGTTTCATTTTTTTAATCGTTATGACGATAGTGACACTGATGAGATGATAGGTTTGACCAACTTGGGTTTGAATTTTGAATCTACCAATTGAATATTTGGAAATAAAATATGAATTTACCAATTGTTAACAAAGCATCTAGTGAAAATAGGATCAGCGATAACAGAGCACCTTTCCTTTGATACAGACTTGCATTGCGTCGCGGACTTCAGATCTAGCTGATGCAATATTTCTAACACTAAGAGTACGTTTGGTACACTGAATGTAGATTACATTAGGAATAGTAATCTTTATTACTGGGAATAGAAGACATTGTAATGGAATAACTATTACTATTCATATGTTTGGTTGTTACATATGGAAAACTTGTAAAAGATGATGTATAAGGAAACTTTATATTTTTGGAAATATATTAATTTTAAAACCTATTACATATATTAAAGAATAGTTATTACATCCAATTTAAAGAGGAATAACTATTCTTCAATTTAAAGAATAGTCATTCCAATGTAATAACTAATCTATGTAATAAAGATGCAACCAAATGACCGAATTTCTATTACACATGAATAACTATTCCATTACAGGAGTTATTACAACATACCAAACGTACCCTAGATCTATTGGGAGATCATTAGTGGCCGTCCTCACCCTCTTTCGTGGATTGTGGATTGTTCTGACATCCAAATTCTCGTATGTGTAATCTCCTTCTTCTTCTACTTTTATGATGTTTTTTTTACTTTTCTCATCTCCATCGTTAAATCGAAGGATTTCTCTTTCTCTTCTGCTTGCTTTACTAAAATAAAAAGAATTCTAAACATTACAATTTTTTTTTAAAGAGATTGTCATCCTCTTATATGTATATGTAGCCAAAGCCACCGACTATTACCAACGACGTATCCGTGTCGGTTATCAAATATCAATATAATTTTTTTTTAATATTACCTGGTGGATAAGGAAACCTTCATCGTCGATTAGCGCTTGAGAGAATTCAGATTTTTAATCATTATGATGATAGTGAGTGACACTAATGAGATGATAGGTTTGTCCCACTCGAGTTTGAATTATGAATCTACAAATTGAATATTTGGAAATAAAATATGAATTTACCAATTGTTAACAAAGCATTGAGCGAAACAAGGATTAGTGATAATAGAGCACCACTCATTTGACACGGACTTACATCGCGTCATGGATTTTAGATCCAACCGATGGAATATTTCTAACACTAGATCTATTAGGAGATCATCAATGGCTGTCCTCATCCTCTTTCGCAGCTTGTGGATTGTCCTGACATTCGAATTCTTGTATAAGATTACATAACTCCTTCTTCTTCTTCTTCTATGATGTTTTATTTACTTTTCTCATCTTCATCGTTAAATCAGAGGATTTCTCTCTCTTTTACCTACTTTACTAAATAAAAAGAAGTCTAAAGGTTACAATTTTTTTTAGGAGATTGACATCCTCTTATATGTATATATAGCCAAAGCCACGACTATTACCACCGACATAGCCATGTCGGTTACCAAATATCAATATAATTTTTTTTTTTTTAATATTACCTGATGGATGAGGAAACCTTCACCATAGATTAGCGACTAGAGAGAACTTAGAGTTGACGGTATACTCACTGTATAACTCTGTTTGAGAGAGAGAGAGAGAGAGAGAGGAATGAATATCTCAGTCGCTTTTGGGGTTTCAGTTTTTTAATCGTTATAATGATAGTGACACTGATGAGATGACAGGTTTGTCCCACTCGTGCTTGAATTTTGAATCTACCAATTGAATATTTGGAAATAAAATATGAATTTACCAATTGTTAACAAAGCATCAAGGGAAAAAAGGATTAGTGATAACGAAGCACCATTCCTTTGACACAGACTTGCATGGTGTCGTGGATTTCTGGTCTAGCCGATGCAATATTTCTAACACTCGATCTATTGGGAGATCATCAGTGGTCGTCCTTATCTTCTTTTGCGGCTTGTGAATTGTTCTGACAGCCGAATTCTCGTATGAGATTAAACTACTCCTTCTTCTTCTTCTTCTTCTTCTTCTATGATGTTTTTTTTTTACTTTTCTCATCTCCATCATTAAATCGGAGGATTTCTCTTTCTCTTCTACTTGCTTTACTAAAATAAAAAGAATTCTAAAGATTACAATTTTTTTTAAGAGATTGTCATCCTCTTATATGTTATATGTATATATAGCCAAAGCCACCGACTATTACCATCGATGTATCCGTGTCAGTTACCAATCATCAATATAAATTTTTTTTATTAACATTACCTGGTGGATGAGGAAACCTTCATCGTCGATTAGTGACTAGAGAGAACTCAGAGTTAATTGTATACTCACTATATATCTCTGTTTGAGAGAGAGAGAGAGAGAGAGAAGTGGTTGTTATATTTGTTAATTGTTACTGTTAATTGTAATTTCTTACAAGTTTAATGTGAGGTATTAGTTGTGTCGACGGAGCTATTGTCGATAAGAAAATACAGAAAAGAAAACGAGTGGGGTACAAAGAAAGTTGTGAAAAGAGATGCAATATTTTTAACACTAGATCTATTGGGAGATCATCAGTGGCCGTCCTCATCTTCTTTTGCGGCTTGTGAATTGTTCTGACATCTGAATTCTCGTATGAGAATAAACTACTTCTTCTTCTTCTTCTTCTTCTATGATGTTTTTTTACTTTTCTCATCTCCATCGTTAAATCGAAGGATTTCTCTTTCTCTTCTGCCTACTTTACTAAAATAAAAAGAATTCTAAAGATTACAATTTTTTTTAAGAGATTGTCATCCTCTTGTATGTTATATGTATATATAGCCAAAGCCACCGACGTATCCGTGTCGGTTACCAATTATCAATATAATTTTTTTTTTAACATTACCTGGTGGATGAGGAAACCTTCATCGTCGATTAGTGACTAGAGAGAACTCAGAGTTAATTGTATACTCACTATATATCTCTGTTTGAGAGAGAGAGAGAGAGAGAGAGAAGTGGTTGTTATATTTGTTAACTGTTACTGTTAATTGTAATTTCTTACAAGTTTAATGTGAGGTATTAGTTGTGTCGACGGAGCTGTTGTCGATAAGAAAATACAGAAAAGAAAACGAGTGGGGTACAAAGAAAGTTGTGAAAAGAGATGCAATATTTTTAACACTAGATCTATTGGGAGATCATCAGTGGCCGTCCTCATCTTCTTTTGCGGCTTGTGAATTGTTCTGACATCTGAATTCTCGTATGAGAATAAACTACTTCTTCTTCTTCTTCTTCTTCTATGATGTTTTTTTACTTTTCTCATCTCCATCGTTAAATCGAAGGATTTCTCTTTCTATTCTGCCTACTTTACTAAAATAAAAAGAATTCTAAAGATTACAATTTTTTTTAAGAGATTGTCATCCTCTTGTATGTTATATGTATATATAGCCAAAGCCACCAACGTATCTGTGTCGGTTACCAATTATCAATATAATTTTTTTTTTAACATTACCTGGTGGATGAGGAAACCTTCACTGTCGATTAGCGACTAGAGAGAACTCAGAGTTAACGGTATACTCACTGTATATCTCTGTTTGAGAGAGAGAGAGAGAGAGAGAGAGAGAGAGAGAGAGAGAGAGAGAGAGAGAGAGAGAAGTGGTTGTTATATTTGTTAACTGTTACTGTTAATTGTAATTTCTTACAAGTTTAATGTGAGGCATTAGTTGTGTCGGCGGAGCTGTTGTCGATAAGAAAATACAAAAAAGAAAACGAGTGGGGTACAAAGAAATTTGCGGAAAGAGATGCAATATTTCTAACACTAGATGTATTGGGAGATCACCAGTGGCCATTCTCACCCTCTTTCACAGCCTGTGGATTGTTTTGACAGCCGAATTCTCGTATGAGATTACACTACTCCTTCTTCTTCTATGATTTTTTTTTTTTTTTTTAACTTTTCTCATCTCCATCGTTAAATCCGAGGATTTCTCTTTCTCTTTTGCCTGCTTTACTAAAATAAAAAGAATTTTAAAGATTACAAATCTTTTTAAGAATTGCAAAAGATCATAATGATTTGTCTCTGTAATATACCTTAGAATGTTTATTTTTTGGCAACATGTAAACCCCAAAAATCTGGGGCATTATATGTCCACGAAGAAGGCTATCAATTTTATTTAAGACATCATATATGCTTGCTTCTACGATAGATATGTCTGATTATAAACTCATTGAGAAGAATGTTGTTTTATAATTGCCATCATTTGAGACTTTTTTTTTAATAACTAAATTGATATCAATGTGTTCCTACTTTCTATTAATCTTCTTAAGTTAAGATTTTTACTAATTATAGTAAATTAGGTGTTACAAAACAAAGGAGGAGCTGGAACTGTGGGCCACAACGACTTGGGCAATTTGGAATGCAAGAAACAAAGTATACTTTGAGAAAGTTCAAACACAACCTAAAGTCATTTTGGATGTAGCTCTAGCATTGCTGGTGACATATCAGAAGCTCTCGGCCACTCAAGCAAACATGATTATGGTGCAGAAGGGTCTTCGTTGTTTTGTTGGTTTAAAGGGAAGCCTTGTATGTTTTTTCTTCATAATTTGTATGGCTAACGAACTAGCCTGGGCTGTGTGCCCAGGTCTTTACCTTTGAACATGGTTTTTTACTTCTGAAAAAAAAAGTCATTCTATTTGGTATCTCAAAAAAAAAAAAAAAAAAAAAAAAAAGGTGTTACAAAACAAACTGGTTGAAATTTATAAATCACCTTATTTGCTATAACAGATACATGGTTGATAATTAAATAGACACGGATGCCATTCATTTCTTTAATTCTCCTGTGCATCGCACGAGCTAGCGACTAGTATGTATATATAGCTGAAGCTACCAATTATTACCACCGACTAATCCATGTTGGTTACCAAATATCAATATAATTTTTTTTAAAAATATACATGTAATTTTTCTATAATAAAATATTAATGATTTTACACTAAAAACAAGGTTTTCCATTTCTAATTTTATAACACACAAATTTATTAGGCATTGTTTATTAGTCATGTATTCATATGTTTGCAAATCCAATTCTACCCTCACAACAATAGATAAAATCACATAATAAAAAATAGCAAAATAAGACACTTTTAATCACAACTGTTAAAAAAAGGCAACCCTCAGCCACTGACCGTCCGATCATGATTCCTCAGTACTACTAATACAACACAAAACCATAAAACTCTTCTCACTTTCTGTCTCTTCCATTTTTAGGCTCTCTCTCAAAAAAACCAAAACGGCAAAACCCACAAAACACAAAGAATCGTTTTTTCGATCCATTTTCTCTCAACAACAACATGGCGACTCAAATGAGCAAAAAACGAAAGGTACGAAAAATTTTCTATCTTTTTTTTTCCTGCGTTTTCTCGGCTTCCAAACAGACTGTTATTTTGTTATTAATTGGTTTTTGATTGAATTGTTATTATAGTTTGTGGCTGATGGAGTGTTCTACGCGGAGCTGAATGAGGAATCAATGAGCTTAATGCAGGAAATGGTGGTGAATGAGGAGTCTGGTGTAATGTAATTGTTTGGCTTCAATGGGTGACTGTTCAATTTTTAGAAATGGAAGAAAAATGAAAATGGTCTAGGGTTCTGTGGATTTGTTTGATGAGAAAATGTGAAGAAAGCAAAGTAATCAACTTTTTGTGTGGTAATGAGAGTTATTTGGTTGATGTAACTAATACTATGTTTTACTCAATTAGGTGAACTATGAAATTTCAGCTCATTGACTTGTGTTCTTTGTTTCCAAGAAACATATGACAATTCTGTGTGCCCATAATCTGCATCTGGTTGTGAAGAAATTTGAAGGGAAAGATTGTACTTGTTGTAGCTTTGTACATGGGGTTGATTTCTATCTGGGTAGGAGTTTGGAAGTTAAGTTTTCTGATTGTGCTTCTAATTGATGGGCTTAGGTGAGAAGGGAAGAAGAATTAGGGAACTCACATCTCTTGTTCAAAAACGTTTCAAGTTTCCCGAGAACAGTGTTGAGCTTTATGCTGAGAAAGTGAACAACAGAGGGCTCTGTGCCATTGCTCAGGCAGAGTCTCTGCGTTACAAGCTTCTAGGAGGGCTTGCTGTCCGGAGGTATATCTTCTACTTACTAAAATTGAATTTTAGCATGTTCATTGAGTTGCCATATTGGTTCTTCTTTGTTTTTGAGATTTTTATAGAATATTTGTAATATAAGAATCATGATTTGCCAAACTCTGCTTTAGAAATGTCTCCCTTGTGGTTAGCATTGATTATACTGATATACTACTCCATTTCCCAAAAATGATGGGTTAAGAGGGTCCCTGAACCTGAAAAATGCTTACATTTAATATTTGGAGTTTTGTTAGTCTCTTTGAACTGTTCTTTAGTTCTTGGAGTTCGGAAACTGCTAAATTTTAAAGTCGCTGAACTTCAGGGTATCTATTGCCTCTTGGTTCAGTGTAACTCTCTCTCTCTCTCTCTCTCTCTCTCTCTGTGGCACACATACACATACTTGCATCTGCCCTGACTATTATGTGTATGAAGTTTTGAAAAAAGTCAGAGTGGCTCAGAAGTATTTAATCCTGAACTTATAGTGAGAACCAGCTGGGAAGTCTTCTTTAAAGCTACTTATCAAAAAAGAGTTCTTTACAGCTGTCACTGGGATAAATTGGGATTGGCCCAAAACAAAAGGATTGGGATAGGATGGTTTATGCATTCATGTACTGCTTGGTAAAATACACAAACATATTATTGCATTATTGATCATGCACAAACATACATATGTTGGTATATCATTATCCTACCTGTTTTCTATATTTAACCATTTCTAATTCTTAAAAATGTCTTGGGGCCAAATCTATGTTGACGATTCTAATCATTTTTGTTCTTGTAGATCCATACAATTTCCATTATTTAGCTATTTGGACCTACTCTTGTCTTTTTAATTTTGCTGCATGACTGTGTGGTCATGACATACTTTATTGGGATTGAAATGGATTTGTAAGAACCTTCCTGTTAGAAACCGTGGTTTGTCCAACATTATTTTGCAATGTATCTCATGTAGTCAGTATTGACTATACTTCTCCCTTCTCCCTTCTCCGATAGTTATGGGTTTAGAGGACCATCAACAATGCTTACATTGAATTTTGGAGTTTGTAAGATCCTTGAATTGTTAGTTAGTGCTTGGAGTTTGCAAGCTCCAATATTTCATTTTTACTCCAGTCATTATCTGTGGAACGTAGTGCCTCAATTACTTCATGAACCAATATGAATCTCTCTCTCTCTCTCTTTCTCTCTCACTCTCACACACACACAAACTCTTACACCTTCATGCTCTCATGGTTTAGGTGTAAAACTTATTAAAAAGAAGTATTGAGAAGGTCGAGACTGCGCAGAAGTAATTTTAACCTTTGAATGGCAATTTAGCATGTTCATTGAGTTGCCATTTTGCTTTGTTTCTTAGATTTTATAGAATGTTTGTAATAGAATTATGATATGCTGAACAACGCTTCACAGAATCTCTGCCTTGTGGTTAGCATTGATTATACTGATATATTTCTCCCTTTCCCAAAAATAATGGGTTTAGGGGATCCTTCAACAATGCTTACATTTAATATTGGGAGTTTTGTTAGTCTCTTTGAACTGTTCTTTAGTTCTTGGAGTTCGGGAACTCCTAAATTGTATTCTCTGAACTTCAGGGTATCTACTGCCTCATGAACTAGTGTGATTCTCTCTCTCTCTCTCTCTCTCTCTCTCTCTCTCTCTCGCACATGCGCACGCACACACTCTGACATGTACACCTTCATTCTCTCATGGTTTAGGTGAAACTTGTAAAAAAATAAAATAAAGAGGTATTGAGAAAACTCAAGACTTCTCAGCAGTATCTAAGCTGTTGAATATCAATTTAGCATGTTCATTGAGTTGCCATTTTGCTTCTTTGTTTCTGAGATTTTATAGAATATTTCTTATAGAAGAATCATGATTTGCCAAAAAAGGCATCACCTAATGTCCCCCTTGTGGTTAGCATTGATTATACTGATATACTCCCTTTCCCAAAAATATTTGGTTAAGAGGACAACAATGCTTACATTTAAAATTTGGAGTTTTGTTAGTCTCTTTGAACTGTTCTTTAGTTCTTGGAGTTCGGTAACTCCTAAATTGTATTTTCTGTGAACTTCAGGGTATCTATTGCCTCCTGAATTAGTGTGATTCTCTCTCTCTCTCTCTCTCTCTCGCGCTCACACACACTGACATGTAAACATGCATTCTCTCATGGTTTAGGTGAAAGTTGTAAAAAATACAATAAAAGTGGTATTTAAACCTTTGAATATCAATTTAGCATGTTCATTGAGTTGCCATTTTGCTTTGTTTCTGAGATTTTATAGAAGAATCATGATTTGCTAAACAAGGCCTCACCTAATGTCTCTCTTGTGGTTAGCATTGATTATAGTGATATACTCCCTTTCCCAAAATTAATTGGTTCAGAGGAGCCCTCAACAGTGCTTACATTTAAAATTTGGAGTTTTGTTAGTCTTTTTGAACTGTTCTTTAGTTCTTGGAGTTCGGGAGCTCCTAAATTTTAGTGTATCTGAATTCGAACCAATCAAAAAAAAAATGTGTATCTGAATTTGATTCCATCTATTTCTTCATGAATCAGTGTGACTCTCTCTCTGTGGCAGTTACACAGGTGTGCATGTGTCCTATTATATGTATAGAATTTGTAATGAAGTGTTGGAAAAGGTGAAAACAGCTCAGAAGTATTAAAACCTTAAACTTATTGTGAGAAAATCAGCTGGGAAGTCTTCTATACAGCTATCACTGGGACAAATCAGGATTGGCAAAAAAAAAAAAAAAAAAAAAAAAAAAATCTGCTTATGATGGTTTCTGCATTCATGTTTGGCAAAATGCATGCACACATTATTGAGCTATCCGCACATGCACAGTATATATAATTGTCCAATCAGTTTGTTATCGTCTTTATTTTTATCCATGTCCAGTGATAATTTTTAAAGATGTCTTAGGACTAATATTTGTTGTAGATTTATGCTGTATTTTTTTTTCCTTTCGGTTTTTATACTTCTATTGAATCGGCTTCAACCTCCTTGTTTTTAGGGCTTGCTATGGTGTTCTTAGATTTGTTATGGAGAGTGGAGCAAAAGGATGCGAGGTATGTAAAGGAAGCTTTTGGCCTCCATTGACTGTTAAATGAGCTTTTTTTTTTTTGCTCTGTTTTCTTTACATAAGAGTGTCCTTTTTGTCACTATATCCAGGTTATAATTTGTGGTAAGTTCAGGGCTCAGCGTGCCAAAGCTATTATGAAGTTCAAGGATGGTTACATGATATCCTCTGGCCAGCCTGTCAATGAATATATTGACTCTGCTGTGAGGCATGTGCTTCTTAGACAGGTTAGCTTAGTTACTCCTTGAAAAACTCATTTCAGAATTGGATAAATGCAATTAGCATATCAACAACCTGCCTTGGTATGAAAAGTTATCTTTTTATTAATGTTTTTGCATTTAAAATTTGTTGCAGGGTGTTCTTGGTATCAAGGTGAAGATAATGCTCGATTGGGATCCTAAGGGCAAGGTAGGCCCCATAACACCCTTGCCTGATCTGGTTACCATACACTCACCCAAGGAGGAAAGAGGAATACAACTTTACACCTGCATTGGCAGCAACTAACATAGAGATTGCAGCAGTTTAAACTAGGTCTCCTCTTGTCCAGGTTGCTTTCACTTTGTAGTGTCTAGGACAACAGAAACTTAAAGATGCCTGTTAAATTTTTTGCAAGGAATAGGATTTAAGTTATGGTTCCATCTAGTTCTTCTACGTGGAGTTGGTGACTTGTGAAGGATCGTGTTTTTGTAGACTGTGTTGCCTTTGTTTAACGTATCTTAGTTGCTATTTGTTGTCCTATCATGTATTATCCTTGAAAAGTTTACTTTTTTTTAATAATCCCGTTATAGACAGAAGCCATCATTTGAATTCCCAGTGTAGCTTGCTATTCTAGGGTCATAGATGGCCTGATCCCGATCGAGTTCATTTTGTTATTATGAAAATAGGAAGAAAGGCTTTGATTCTCACTTGAGCCATTTGGTCAAGCTCCAAGAATGTGTAAGCTACTAAGCTGAGTCCGGTGTGATGCATGAAGAGTGGACTATGGTCCTGTTTCGTAAAGTGGTAACAGTTTTCTGTAGACTGTACTTAACATTCGAAATAAACATGCCCTGGAAAAATTCATTGGTGAATAATAAAAATGGAATTAGTTATAGTCATAGATATATGAGAATTTAAACTCAGAAGATTGTTTTTTATTATTAAAAAAAAAAAAAGGATAAGAAAGATTCACCGGCCAGTTGAATCTAACTAATCGTTTGGGGGACAAAGGGCAAAGGTATACTCAATGGGACGTAGGAGTAGCCTAGTCGAGTAGGACCTATGATGCTAGTCATTTGATTGCTGAGGCCTTATTTTTGTCGTGCAATAGATGCCGGATGTATTGGTGACAATCCACCAGTTTGGCTGGTAGCAACTTTTTCTTTTTGGGTCATACTTGTGATTTGTGAAACGACTGAACGACCCTGTCAAATTTAAGTGAATTAGCATTTTCTGGGTTGTCAAACAAAGGCACAGAGAATTGGAGTTCATTCTTTTAGACCAGTTTTGTGGAACTGGAATGATGTGCTTGGTTGAGGTGTAAAGGGAGGAGATGAAAAAGGAATAGGAAACTATGATTTTCTATCATTTATTCAGGGAGAAAATGGAGAGAATAAAATAGGATTTTCATCCAGACTATCATTTTTGTTCATTTCAAATTGGGGAGAAAATGACTGTTCCTTTCAAATTGGGGAGAAAATGACTTGGAGCAATGAAATTAAAAAATTCTTCTCATTACCCCCATTGTTTCAAACTACACTAAGTGCAGGGATGAAAAGAAGAATAAAAATGATAGGAAACTATGATTTTCTATCATTTATTATGGGAGAAAATGGAGAGTAGGAAATAGGGTGGGTAGAATTTTTCACCCAGTTATTTTTGTTCCTTTCAAATCGGGGAGAAAATGACTTGAGCAACAAAACTAAAAAATTCTTCTCATTACCCCATTGTTTCAAACTACAATAAGTTCATAATAATAATAATAATAATAATAATAATAACAATAATAATATAATTTCTATCTTATCTTTCCACCATTTACCAAATATTTATGATGGAAAATTAAAATCTCTTTTAATCATTTTATCATTTTTTATCCTTACAAATTTTATTATCATCCCATACAAAAAGAGCTGAAGTGATGTTAATTTGAGATGTAACACTATCATATTGATTTGCAATTCAAGAAAAATACAATAAGACATATATATTCATACATACATACATGTCTTCCTAGATTAGTTTTAGAAAGAAAAAAAAAACATTAAATCTAACAAGAACTAGAATACATTTACAAGAAATAATATTCATAGAAATTAAATATAACAAAGCCACTATAAGCAACCATAAAATAAATAGCAATTAAATTCAACCAAATTAGACTATTTTGGTCAACCATAAATTCAAAATCAATTTCATATCTCTCAACTAAATAGAAATTGAACAATTTTTATTTTTTATAGAAAGTTTCAACCTATGACATCTGCTCTTGATGATAGCTTTTTATCATCAGACCAAAACACTAACCAATATTTGGTGTAGGCGGGGATTGAAACTCAGATTTTTTATACAACCATCAAAGACTTTATCAGTTAAGCTAACTAGAACCCACAAATAGAAATTGAATTAGAGAAGAAGATCATAAATCATAAGATAAATAATTAGGAATCGAACTAAAAGATCAATAAGAAAGAAGTACATTAGGCAAAGTAACAAGTACATCAGCATCTAGAGCAGCTGAAAACGGAGGAATTACTTCTATCCATCTAATACTATCCTCGTTGCCTACCTAGCATAAGAAGCTAATAGCTTGGCTACCCTATTAACAAACTTAACAAGGGACTATACTAAAACTCCAGGACCTGCACATGGATAGGAGAGTGTGGACTTAATCAACAGGATGCCCATTAGCTCAAAAATTATCTCGAATTTTCTGCCTAGCACTAGTTCCTACTAATAGTCTAATACTATACCCTCACGGCCTCTCTAATCTCTAATGATAATTCCCACACCAGTACAACATAGGTCCTTGAATAGCTATGGGATTTGGTCTCACTCAAGAAAAAAAGTGTGGGATATGGTTGACATGTTTTAAAGGAGGAAAGGAAAAGTCAAAAGATGAAAAGTAGGGATTTGGGGTGGGGAATTTTTATGGCTGATGTATTGGAGGAGGGGCCAAGCTTTTCTCATAGGGGGCAGCTCTTAAATGAGAAGGTGTGATACCTATTTCTTCCTACTATTATAGAGGTTTTATTTATTATTTTTTTTTTTTTGTTGGGGGGGGGGGGGGGTAAGGACTCGTAAATAGTTGGAAAAATAAACAAAAATTAAATAAAATAAGTAGATAACTCAGGTGGAACTTGCAAATAGTAGGAAAAATAAACAATAAGATGGCTTACAATCTAATCCTAAACAGGCGGTACTAACCTACTTTTCAAGTTTGACAGCCTAATTTTTTGATTTTAGGGTACTAATATATGTGCCCACAACTCCTTGGTTTATGCTGTGGAGTTGAAGATTTGGAGTTGGTGTTTACTATGCAACCACAGATTGCAAATGGGTTTGTACAAAATTGAAAGATTAAAACACCCAGTTAGTAATTAGCTTAACTATTCAAACAAGGCCATCAAAATTCTTTTTTCTTATTCTTTCTAATCAGTCATCACATCCCACAATAGCTATTCTTATCACCCATCATAATTTTTTTTGAAATGGAAAATGAGATATAAAATATGTTTCTAATGCTATAACAAATAATCAGAATGAAAATTCGCAAAGAGAGAGAGACCCTTGAAACGAGAAGGGTATTCAAGCTTTGTAGAAATTAGTCTCTCTCTCTCTTGGATTTGGATTAGTTAGGATGTCAGCACTAGCAAGCTCCAATTGTGGATTTTAAGAGGAAAGCCGCCAAGGAGAGAGACAGAGTGTGTGTGGGTGTGCACCATAAGATAAGGCTCTTGCATCTTCTTTT
Organism: Quercus robur; assembly: GCF_932294415.1. NCBI lineage: Eukaryota > Viridiplantae > Streptophyta > Magnoliopsida > Fagales > Fagaceae > Quercus > Quercus robur. The sequence continues at coordinate 6,694,052 of NC_065538.1, forward strand.
ACACTAAGAAGTAGTAGAAAACAAACTGATACAATTTTATTTATTATTTTTTTTTTGTAATAATATATGTGATTTGAATAATTTGATTATCCAATTAATTGGTGACAATTTTGTGGTAACACAATATGAATCCAAAAAAGGTGCCAGTTTACACATGATTGTCATACTATTATAGTAGTAGTTCTCAGCCTACAGTTGCTTTGATGACTTACAAGAGTTGCAGCTAATTTGGAAGCAGAGAAAATAATGAATGAAAAGGAATATAAAAAAAATTATATATGCTTCTTTTTCTTCATTTATTTGGGAGTTTTAATTGATAGAATCTTTTCACTTGTTTAGGAGTTTAAGTCCATTCCATTCCTTTATGATCATTTCATTGTGAACTCACAAATGAAGGCTTAGAAATAAGGTTATAATCAATTACAATAAGGTGACAAATTACACCTTAAAATCTCAATAATTGGTATTTTTTTTTTAATCCACAAATGCTCTACAATGATGTAAACGTGGAAAATAAATTTTTGAATAAAATCTTTTATGAAAATGTAGTACTTGTTTTCTAGTTTTCAAAATAAAATAAGTGCATAATAATAATAATAATAATAATAATAATTGTGGGGGCCACATAGCCAGAAAGTACTGTTAAAACTGTATATATGGGCCTATAGCCTAGTCCGAGGATATTTACTTGTCCGAGGATGGTCAAATAATGTTGTTATGAGAATGGTTGAAGAGGAAGAGATAAGGATTGTACATGATAGTCCAAAAGATGTCTGAGGAGAAAAGTCATGTCGGAAATATGGATCCGAAATCAGTAGGAATGTCCTATCGTCCTGAACATCCTTCCAGGTTACATCAAGGTTAGAAGTCAGACATTGGATAGGAGAGAAGTAGGGGAAAGCAACAAATATGTACAAAAGCTGCTACCTCCACATTAAATGCATCCCAGCTAACTCTCTGGCCGCATTAATGTGGAGATGATACCTGAACAGTGGTGAAGCAGCATTACAACTGCTAGTTGAAGGTTTTGGGAGATGTTGGATGGGACAAGAAGGAGTGCCAAAAATCTAACCTACACGTGTATGGTGGGGATGATGCCAAAAGATATATTATATAGCATGGAAAGGGAGGGGGACGAAGAGGACGATCATTTTTCAATTCCTGTAATATTGATCATCAATTAGACATAATAACAGAGATCTTCGAACTGTGCCGAGGACAAATTTTCTTACCATATTTGTGTTTGATTCTCTTAAATAAGCAATTGTTATTGCCTTTCTTACATACTAGAATTAGTTCTTTTACCCACGCTCTATAAATTCATTATTTGGGCTAAAACCCAATCCTATATTGGGTGAAATCCAAATTCAGTCCTTACAATAATAATAATTTAATGTATATCCTTTTGCTTTTCCATCACTATTACCAAACACAAATGGTGGAAAAATAAAAAAATTTCTATCATTTTTTATCTTTCAACTTTCCATCATCCCAATCAATAGAGTAGAATTGATGTCAATTGAGACATGACATTATTTTTTTAATTTTTTAATTTTTTGTTAATATAATTTTAGTGTACTCTCTTTATGATGTCATATTCATATTCAAGAAAATGTTGTGGTTGAACACATGTATATATGAGTTAAATTTGAAAACTTTGACGATTTATGTTAATTTAATTTGATCCACAATTTATTTATTTTTTATTTTTCATAATGCAATAGTTACAACTTACAATAATGGAGAGAGATGATTTGAATCTTGAATATTTCTGTTAGAAAAATTAGGAGGTGCTAATTGAACTACAAAACTCTTGGCATAAAAACTACTACTTCGTACATTCATAAGTTACTATTAATTTTTTTTTTCTCCTACAAAAAGTATGAAGTTACTTATCAATGCCCCATCATTATAATAAGGTATCTAATGCATTCGTTGCATGCAATAAGTGCCTCACAACTGTGTTCCTTGGTTTGTGGATTCCTATTTGCTGTGAGACTTCATTGGGAATATCAAGATTGGATTAATTTTGTTAATATCCACCAGATGCTTGCCAATTCCCTAAAATTTTCATTTAGAATCAAAATTTCAAGGGCCCATGAGATCAGATTGAACAAATAAGTTTGATAGAATGATCTATCTTCAAAGAAACAAGATTTCTTTTTCCTTTTTTCTGTGCATCAAAAGGGGGTCTATGTTCGTGCTAGAAAATGAAGAGAAGGGTCTATAATTGATTGTCTTTAGTATAACATTAAAATGTTTTGCTTAAATGCTTATGGACAATAACTAAAGCACTTTTGTTTAGTGAAACCAAATAACTTCAATGTCTACAATCAGTTTTTGACTTTTTGTGATGACTATATTTGCTCTAGAAAGACTCCTTGGAAACAATAAGTTCTGGCATCCTAAAGCTATAGAGAACAAAATGGGACAATTCACTACCCTGCAATTTCCTGATGACCAATGAAAAAGGTCTCCTACAGCAATCACGTCACTGCTAAAAGCCTAAAACACATTGCAATGACCAACACATGAAGCTGTCTCATAAGTAAATTCTTTTTTAATAGTGGGTAGAATTTGCTCCATTATTTGATGACTTATGAGCAAACATCCTTGAGAATCTTATACATAGAAAATGGTAGTTGCTCTTATGCTTCTCAATAATCATCTGTTGACAGAGAAAGGCAGTAAATATAATGCAGTCCAAAAAACTAGAAACAGCACGGTGAATAATGTTGGGTATGTAAGGAGACTGCACAAAACACAGCAATGCCTGTTGAAAATTATGCAAAATTTCCTCATGAATCTGACATATTATTTCTTTTCCAAACAATTGATTTGAGTAACTGAAAACCAAGCACCATAGATTCAATTTTATCCTATTCATGGTAAAAGGAGAAGAGTAATACCTCCTCAAAGCTAAAACCTTGTTGTCCACCTGGAGTGCTTTGTAACAATCCAGCCCTGATGATAGTGTAAGGGATTCCTGAGGCCATCAGCAATGATTCATCTTGCTCAGCTAATTTTCTTGCATTGCTTTTCATTAGAGCTTGAATGCCACCAGAACCTCTATAAGCATACAACTGCAACCTTATCAAACCACAATAACAAACAAGAATTTACTTAAATTGATGATGTTTCATGTTTAGACAAGCACACCTAAGAAGAAGACAGATACCTGAGATAAGAGAACTACATGTTGCACCCCTTTCAAGCCCTCAACATTGGATAAGAAACCTTCCTGACAAAACATTAAACAGAATACTTAAGTAGATAGGAAAGATGACCTTAAATAATAGGAATGCCCTGAAGTGGTAGAGAAGCAATTAATCTACGAATAAATAATTTTATATAATTAAGCTGTTGCAAATATAACCAATATATATATATATATATATATGACTTTTGCATGGACAGCTAAAGCTTGTATGGTTTGAGTTTCAACAAAAACACTGAAACAAGGAGACTTTTTTCTGTTATGGAAATGCCAATATCTAAATGCCAGATTATTGTAAATGTTTTAGAGACAAATTCTTGTGGCACATTGGATGCTCTTTTGTGGCCATGACAGTGTGGCACCATATCTCATATCTATTTTAAACATTGACACTTCTGCCATTTTAGTGTTAGTGTATGCCAGCTTCATAAAGATTTTGGTTTTGGCAGATTCATCACCTAAAGGATTTAAATCTAAGCATTAAAAGGGTCAGAAAGAGTATACATTTGGCAAACTACACAACCTCATAAAGTCAGAAGTATACAACTTTGTATGGTAATTATAGCTTATCCCATGAAATAGAATTCATAAATCAATAAGAAAGATTCAGATATGCATACATTTGGGCATATTATTGTGCGAACCCCTCTTAGAGCTTTCTTTAAGAATTTTTTGTCACTTGCATCTCCAACCATTGACTGCATAGAACTTCACAACCCGTAATCTATCTTTCTCAAATGAAAAGAAAGATTAGGGAAAGCAACTGCCAAGATAAACATGACCTCCTAGAAGTAATTTTACCAAAAGTAGAAATCTACCCACCTCAACATAAGTTCCAAAGGCTTCAAGTGCAGTCTGCTTGTCCTTTACCAGTGCTTTAACACGAGTTCCTTTGACAATCAAGGACAATATTACCATCTACATAAGCTAGATAAACCAATCTAAACGCCTACACACTACACAGAAAGTTATACTCATCACAGACTATGTGAGGTATATCAGTATATAAATATTACTAGGCCTCCAATTGCCTAGATATGGGTGCAAGTTACAGTAATAAGCATTTAGAAGTATAAAGATAGCAGTTATCAAGTGGCATTTTGAAACTCATAAAGTAATCAAAATAACATGTTTTCAAGCAATAAAATATTGCTCATGCTGATTCACTTGTCAACGACAGAAAGAAAAGGTTCATTATGCCATTCATTTGTTAGTAAAAAGAAGTTGGGTTCAAATTAAGGCAACACACACCTGGCCTATCTCACTATCTCCATCAGTTACTAAAACTGCATTCCTGGCTTCTTCCACTTCTGTGTTTCGAATGGATAATTCATGAATCAGCAATCTTTCAAAATTTAAAAGCAATATAGAGATAAACACCCATGAATTGCTATTTATAGAACTACCTGATTGATCATCATCTTCAAAAGTGGATTCATCTTTAGAGAAGGGATCAGGTGCCCCATACCATTTCCTTAACTTGGGACCTCCTATACAAACACGCACGTAGACAATTTAAAGTTGAGAATTCGAGCAAATTTTTCACCACATACAAACATGCAGGCAAGCAAGTTCGTGGAATACCCTATCTAGGTGCGACCATAGTGTTGGAGAAAAAAATATTTTGATAGCGAAAAAATTACTGTTGCTACAATGCAATACTAATCTTTAAAAAATAATCTAGTAAGATAAGAACAAGGGGAAAGGAAGATCTCAGAATACTATAGAATCACGTCCAAAATAAGTCCACAAAGATAGATAAAGGCAAAAAGGAACTCGTTCCTAACCAAAGCAGCACTCAAGGAAAAAGACAAGTAAAACACCAACATATTGCTAGAATGGAAAATTTTTCACAACTTGTTAAAAGTGGAAAATTGTAATTAGAGTAATATCATTTTAACACATTTTAACACAGTCCACTACTCATGAAGCATTGACACCATTTTAATATACACCAAAACCAAAATTATTTTCCTAATCTCCAAATTAGGCCCATCAAAAGTAAGTCCATAAAGATAGATAAAGGCTTAAATAAACTCATTCATAATCAACAACATACCAACATATATATATCATATTGTTCAACAATACCATATTATCAACCCAATGGGGCTACTTATATTGTCCTGCCCAAAGCAGACAACTAAACATGAAGATAGAGTCACATAGACCAAATAAAGTCATGTGCATTCTTTTGTTCCAATTCAATGGAGCCAAGGTATCCTAAAACATGTACAACCTCATCAAGTCTTCTCAAGTATACAGAACCTTCAGTAGAATTGTAAACTGAAATGTCACCCATATTTAATAAAGAAAAAAAGAACCATGAAATGCTGATTCATAACAATTTCAGGAGGGCAGTTGAGGGAAGCATATATCAGCTTCGACAAATGTTGGTCATTAACTTATCTAACTGAACTTCATTCTAACATTAGTCTAAAGTCAAATTAATGTGCATTGGTCTATGACAAAAAACATATACATTGCAAGTACAAGCAACAACTTCGACAAAAATTAAATGTTCACGTTAAAAAAATCAGCATTATTACCTAATGATTCATTTATACCTAATTGTTGACATATCTGATGCTAGGAGCAGCATTAATGCTTGAGATTCTAGTGTTTTCTATGATGGCCATTGGTACTACAAGTTACTACAAGTTTTTCCAAACAGCAACACATTCAAATTAGTAAACAAAAATGTAGTATAACAGTTCCTCAATCAAAAATGTAGTTTGTCTCTCAATCAAAAAATCCTATTGTAAAAATTTCCTTGCTAGTCCTCTCAATCAATGTCTAGTCCACCTTATGAAATTCAACAAGGTTAACATTGGACAAGAACCAAAGTGCAAATGGATCATCTTCATTAAACATGCCCACCTCTTCCACAAGGACTGGCTCGCAAGTCATGCTATTTGCATGATAGTACCTCACATGATAACCGGGCCAAGGAGAATTTAGGCTTAACCCCGCTAATGGTGAGTCGCACAAGTCATGCAGCACTAGAAGGAAATCAGCTACAGTCCTGATAGAGTCCATTTCAAAGGAATTAACGAATTTTCTTTTCTTGCCTTTGCCTTCAAACTTGTAGATGGACACACTGTTAATTGGCTCTTGAGCTGCTGTATGATCTAAGGCCGCCACAACATCCCCCATATTTCTCACAAATTTGGCGACATAGCTGAATAAAAATTTTTTTTAAAAAAAGAACAAACCATAAGCAGTGATTGATGCAGGGCAGTGAAGCCAAAAATTTGATGCAGGCAGTGAGGGAAAAAAAAGAACTAAAGTTTGATGCAGGGCAGTGAAGCAAAAAATTTAATGCAGGCAGTGAGGGAAAAAAAAAAAAAAAAAAAGAACTAATGTTTGATGCAGGGAAGTGAAGCAAAAAATTTGATGTAGGCAGTGAGGGAAAATAAAGGAACTTACAATTTTCTGCCATATATTGTTGTACCATTTAGATCATGCACAGCAGAATCAGCCGCACTAGCTAGCTCAAATGATACAGCACCTCTCCTCTTGCCACTACGTCCAGAAAACTTGCATTGGCGGACAAATCCATAGACAGAAAACAGGTCATTCAATTCCTGGTCATCAAGGAAAGGTCCATCAATTCTAACCCAAACTTTAGAACTAATGGACGGCGATTGAAATTCATTCCATACAATAGTCAATTCCCTTCCCTCCATTTTGGTGTCCTGCAGATTTTCTAATGCCTCCCTTGCTGAACAATTACAGTAAGAAACACAAAGAGAAAGAAAAGTAGAGGTTAAGAAATAGAATTCGAAAAGGAAGAGAAGAACACATATAATAGACAGACAGTTTAAATAAACTTATAGTTGTAAATTATTATTACAAATTGTGATTAGTCCTCCTCTTTTTGTCTTCATTCTGTTGATACTTACTGGTAGGACTGCATATTGAGAGTGAGCAACATCTAGTAAATTACTGAGAATTGTAGGCATTAGAGCCCTGGCATCCCAAGTCAGTTTTGAACATTCTGAACCCCCCCCCCCCCTTCCTCTCTTCCTCTATCTGTAATGTAATTCTGACAATTATTGTCTTAGTGAATGGAAATGCTAAACTTTAAGATAGTCTCTCTTGTGGTGATAGCTCTACTCTACTATTGGTTTTGTCTTGATCAGACTTTCCAGTCTTGACTACATATGCTACAAAATATTGCCAGTGTTCTAGTAATACTTTCAGTACTTTATCATGTGAGTGTAGTGGTTGTGAAAATTTTTATATCCACGCAATAGTTTTTATCGTCTTATTTTTCTATCTACTCTATCAAACACTTTCTATCACCCAAAAAAAAAAAAAAAAAAAACAAAACAAAACAAAAAAAAACTCAACCAAACAGAGCACACTAGAAAACTTATTTCACGAAAACAAATGGAAGGCTACCTTTTCTTTTTCCTGCTAAATTTATTTTTCTTTGTAGAATACTAAAGCTAAAGACACAAACAAAGTCATTAATTTTTCAAATTTTACACCCGAAAGCAGGAAAAAAAAAAAAAAAAAATCATGACGTATGAATATCAAATTATTTTAAATTCTATTTGTTGTATATATTATTGCCCATGAAATTTGACTCAAATGAAACTTTTTCCTTCCATAAATACGGATAAATAAAGGAAAAAACTCGTTAGTTCAAAACGCATAGAAAAAAAAGCAACAACAACAATAGTAAATAATTTAATGGCATTATCAAAATAGCACATATAAATGTCCACATTTGATTGCAGAAATGCAGAGAACAAAACATAAACCCCACTAAAACCCCAATCAAAAACCAGACCTCATCAACACACTCACCGTGGTAAAAGTTAATGAATTTCACCAAGGCGCAAGTAGACGTTTCGAATTCGATGCATTCCAACCGCCCAAAATTTGAGAACAGTCGGTGTAGGTCTTCTTCGGAGACATCCTCACCGATGTTCGACACCCTTAAGGTGTTAGGAGGCATTGGGCCCTTAATACCCATGGTGGAGGAGACAGAGACAGAGAGAATGGTGGTGGTGTTTGTGAGAGAGAGTGGCGGTGGTGGTGGTGGTGGTGTTGAGAGAGAGTGGTGGTGGTGGTGGTGTTCGTAAGAGAGAAAGAACGGTGGTATTCGACTGTTGGTGTTTGAGAGAAAGGTGGAATTCGACCGTTGGTGTTTGAGAGAGAGAGAGAGAGAGAGAAGGGAATTTTGAATTTGAGTGAAAAAAATAAAAATGGGATTTTGAGTTTGAATGGTTTAATCCCTTTTTATAATCACTCGTGTTTATAAAATATATATATATATATATATATCTCTAATCGCTCGTGTACTATTTTTTTTTCTTTTGTTTAGGCTAGAGATTAATTTAAATTGATTTTAAAACACCTTTTTTATCTTTTCCTTCTTTTTTTTTTTTAATTTGTTTCATTTCCTCACGATAACTCCTAGAATTTTTCACCATTTTTTTACTATTTAATTTTATTCACTTCACACTAGATTAGTCACCAATATCCTTGGAACTTATGGAAAAGGGAAGAAAATAATAATTCCTAATTGTCACTTAATACAGGATAGATTTTTTTTTTTTTTTTTTTTTTTATACCACAAGATATATGAGTAACATTTTGTCCATTCCTAACAAGTAAGTTCTTAAATTAAACTTACGAATACTTTTTTTTTTTTTTTTTTAAGGAAAAAACCTAAGATTGCTTTAATCTATATATATTAATAGACAAAGCTTAAAGATTGCTTTAATTTATCAATTATGATATACTAGTGGAAGACCCATGTAATGCGTGAAAATAAATAATTATTTTGTATTGTAATATTATGTATAATTTTTTCCCTAAAAATTATACAATTTCTATTCGGTCTAATTAGATCTACTTCAACCCAATTTGGTCCACTCAGTCAATTTTGGTCACCTTCAGTCCATTTTAGACTAATTGGGCTTTTTAAGTTGATTCTTTTTGTAGGTTTGCTTTTCAAGTTTAGCTAAAAATTTCATTTTTTTTTCTTAATTTTTGGATTGGAAAGTATGAAATTTTATTATATTTGGGCTAAACTCTTTAGTTTTGAGTAAAAAAATTCAAAGAAAATAGACATTAGAAATTAGATATATGAGCCCTAAAAATGCAATAAAAATAATGAACATTTAAAAGTATTATTCAATCCACATTGGTTCCATTCGGTCCATTCTATCCTCTTCGGTCCATACATCGTAATCGGTTAATTCGGTCCTATTTAGTCCATTCTGTCCACTAAAGTTCAATTCGGCCCATTCGGTCTTATTCAGTCCACTTCGATCTCATTAGGTTAACATTGGCTCTATTTGGTCCACATTGGTCCTATTCTGTCCACTTCGGTCCTATTTGCTCTATTCAGTCCACTTCGGTCCATTCATTGTGTCTATATATATATATAAAAGTCAAATCTGAGAGAAAATTCAATTAAATTCTAACCTAATTAAATTTCAATTGTGGGTTAATTTTGTGACATCTGTTCACTTAAGTACTTTAATTTTTGTGCAAGTGAATTAATGAGTGCAAAATACTAAAAGTCTAATATTAATGAACTATTATAATAATAATAATAATAATAATAATAATAAATCAATCGCATATCTACTCAACAAAATCTCCTCACGTTTTATCTTATCGGAAATTAGAATAAAAATTATCGTAAGTAATATTAAATTTAGTTAAGAATTTTAATATGCATCTAATTATGATTATATTTCTAATAAAATTTGATTAATTATGTATATTTTGATGATAAAAAATGTGTTTATTTTTAAATGCATCCATATATATACATGGGTTATAAACTAATTATATTTAAATCGCTAGAACAAATAAATACAACTTTTTTATTTTTTTTGTGCATTATTATGAAGTGAAGCAACCATTAATGTTTAAAAAAAAAAAAAAAAAAAAAAAAAAAAAAAAAAAAAAAAAAAAAAAAAAAAAAAAAACAAAAACAAGTAATAGACAGGTAATTGGATTACGTTGATCTGACCAATATTTCTCAAGGTGCAATCTTTATTTCATGCTCACATATCTCTCCGGCCAAGGAATAATAAATCTTTATTTTTGACATACCTTTCTCTTGTTCTAGGTTCTTGCCTAACATATGCACTTCTTTGAAGGTACACTAAATCAACAAAAATGGAGTAATTGCTATGAGAAGTAGTCATCATCACCAAGTTGGTACGCTAAAAACATGTAAACTACAAAATAGTTTGAGAATTCGAAGTTGGCCATTTCAAAGGCAATACTAGAGACAGTGGATGATTTTTTTGTCCATGAAAAACAACCCTTTATTAATTTATTTGAACCGTGTTATTTTCTAGTAATGACATCACAACACAATTACTTTCCAACTTATGCTAATCACATTGTACCTTTTTCTGATTTTTTTTGAAAGAGTGGCGTTATTTAAGTGGCGTTTTTTTGAAACAGATGTGTTTCTTTGGCTGGACAACTGCCAACCTGATGGAGGGATTGTATGTGATGCTGGGAGCACATTAATGGCAGAGATTCTAGTGTTCTCTCTGATGGTCATTGGTGCTGATTCAAGTTAAAAGTGCTTCAGGTAAACCTGGAAGAGGAGGGGTTCTGTAGAATGGACAGGACTGTTACTAAATCTGGTATCTTCAATTGTGCAGAAATCTTGTATCAGATCAAAGCATCCAATTGTTAATTGGCGGATGGTCTGGCATTCTTCTACTACCGCAAGGCATTCATTCATCTCGTGGTTGGCTCTTAGAAAGAAATAGACTACCCATGACAGACTTAAATTGTTTGGTATCAAGGTGACATCTTGCGTGTATTTCATTGAGGGTATAGAGAAAGCAGGGGTCGCTTGAATTTAGAGTGCTCTTTTCCTATGAAAGTGGCATCAGATTGAGATGTTATGTATGATTAGATTGAGGAGGCAGTGTTGGTCTAAAATCCAACAATGGGGTGTCTAGGTTTTGAAGGGGAAGGGTCTCAAATCTGTGATCAAGAGCATCTGCTGTATATCACATGTGACTGCAAAGAAACGAGAATGTTTAATGGTCTCATCAAGCTTGAGGAGAGCATAATTCAAGCAATCAAGTGGGATGTGAAATCTAGACTTGGTTGCTGCAGGAGGTTTAAAGACTCTGCAGAACAGAATCCTCCGCAATCACAGGGCTATCCCTTGCTCGGTGTTAACTGGTGGAAAGAACTAATTGTTCAGGGGTCCGGGTTCTTGGTTAGGCCACTGTAAATTTTATTGTTTTTTGTTTGAGTTGGTTTCAAAATTAATATCCAAGGTCTAATATCATTCAAGAGATTCGTTTTTTTGGTTTCAGAACCATTTCTAAAGGAAAAAATAAAACATTTTAAACGCTATTATTTTTATTTTGATGACAAGATGGCAGCAATTTCTTCGTTAATTAAGTGCTCAAGCAAAATTTAGAGACCAGCAAAAGGTTGTTATTAAGGAACAATAACAAACTTGTGTAGCAAATGATTGTCATATTTGCCATAGAACATCAAGAAAATGGTCCAACAAAAGAAAGACATATTAGCATTTGATAATCTGGCAAAAATTCATACCTGAAAAAAGTAATCCGTGAGTTTATCTGATTATCAAGCTCAATCATTGAAATGTGCTCAAAATTAACTCCAGTCACTATACCCACCGTGTTGTCCACGCTACATGAAGACAATTGAAAATTAATTCCTAGAATTCAGGTCATATATAGATCTGTTCAAACTAGACCCACATTAGATTCCATACCCTAACTCTAAACAAGATAACTAACATAAATTAATTAGTGGCTAGAATTTGCAATTAGGGGAAAAACAAAAACAAAAACAAGAATTTGAATGTAAATATACCTAAAAACAGGAAACTAATTAGTAGCTAGAAATCCCTATAATCTCGTAACAACTATAAAATAAAGGGATCGACTTGAAGTCTTGAAATCTGGCTTTTTCAGCAAGTAGCTTATAAGGTAAAATTATATAAAGAAGCATAGATTATAATCTCTAAAGTGTACTTAATTTCTAACAGGCTGTAAGATATTCAATCTGAAAATCAAAGGTTTAATACAACACTACATACCTTGTTGTTGCAAGGGAGCTTCCAGAGGGTGAGAAGTAAGCAGAGTGCACAGCCCTATTATGACTAAATTCCTTTAGAGGTTTGGGTTGATCTCAAATCCCATATGCAGGCGGTTCCATCAGAGGAACTAATAGCCATGATGTTAAAGTTTTCGAAATTAAAGTCTATCGAGTTAATCGTCCTTTCATGCAAATTCCAATAGGAAGATTGTTTAATGTTAAAGTTGTAATAAGACAATACAATACAATCTTGGGTGTATCTCAATGGCTTCATACAAGTCTCTTTTTTTTGGACAACGAATGGAACCTTTCTAAAGTAGAGTCCTTTGAACTCACCTCTAGCTAGTAAAACCTACGGGCAACTGACCCCACCCGTCAGAACAAATTGTCGGGGGAATCAAAGAGCATTCAGTCCTGACAATAATTTCCTAAATCAATAGACATTTAAGGTCCAAATGCAAACTAAATGTGCATGCGGTTCATAATTTTAACAACTAGTTGACATGCCAACACTAAAATTTCTAGGCAATCAATTACAAACAATAGATAAAAATTTATGTACTATACAACCAATCTTTCAATCAAACCAAATCATTACCTTTGAAAAGGAATGTTGATGCATTGAAATTCCTGAAATGGCAGAAAGATGCGGGCGATACAAATAAATCCTTTCTCCTTCCCCTTCATCCACACTAGAATTAAAATCCCAAAACCCAACATTCCCAATCTCGTTCCCGACCACAATCGTTGTCACATTGCTACAAGGCAGAAACCTCAAATTCGTTATGCCCCTATTCTTCCCCGGCACAAATTGCCTAATATACTCCGGTTTCCAACTCAAAGAACCCAATTCCAAACCACTCCCACTTTCACACACACCCTTTATGGAATTCCCATCACCAAATTCCTCATGGGGTTCTTTGAAATTCTTTCGATTAGTTCTTTACCGAACCTGGCTCCACTATAAGCATCACTCATACTAATAGGCCCCAAGTGTGCAAGGGACATTATATTGACTATTGAGATTGGGGTGTGAGAATTCTGGTCTCATTCCCTGAGTACGCAACGACCTTCGGGTTTGGGTTTTGGGTTTTGGGTGTTGGGTTTATCTTCCTCCGAACTCAAATTCCAAAAAGCTGCTCTGAAGTAAATGCGAATGGGAATTAGAGAAGAATTTGTTCTTACTTGGAAAATAAAAAATAAAAACCCCAAAACGATATTGCTTTTTGAGAAAAACGACATGACGTGCAAAACATTAATGCAATTGCAAACGGGTATGTCGTTTTATTGCATGCAAAAGCAAATTTTCCTAGTCTATATCAATATAACTATTATATTATACTAACTCGTTACACGCATTTTGCGACTCTTTTTATTTCCAAATATAATATTCAATTGGTAGATTCAAAATTGAAACTTGAGTGGGACTCACAAACCTATCATCTCGTCCTTTGGTCCATCAATCTGATTTTTCTTTTTTCTATTACTCGCCTATTTGTGGAATAACTTAGTATTTTTGTCTCCCGTTGGAAGCCATATTGCTCTGGACCGTTGTCGCCAAAAGACTTCTTCTTGGTGTAGTAGCTTGGTGATCTCCGCCCTCTTTTTTTTAATCTGTTCCAGGTTGTTTGCATATCCTAGATTGATAAAGGTCTCCACCTCCTTCTGTTTCTCATTAATTCTGACTTTAGTGTTGCCAAAGGTCATATGGCTCCATGCCACCAGTTTAAGATGGCAATGCTTTATTTTCTCAAAAGGTCTGAACATTGGGCTACCGCTCTGTGGGTGTATCCTCCAAGCCTCTCTTATTACTTTCTCACAATCTTAGTGTGCTAACCACCTTTCTTCAAAATGGTGGAGCCTCCTTTTTCGATTCTGCCTTGGCTGGGTAGTATGCTGGGTAGTCAAGAGTATCTAGTCATGGTCTTAGTAGGATACCTGCAAGTGAAAAATCCATGCTTCAGGAAACAACACTTGCCAAGGAGGGGTGGCGCAGGCTCTGTCCAGCCTTTCTTGCACAAACGCATCCCCTGGTCATCCATTTCTCCATGTGAAGATATGTTCCTAGATGCCAAGGTCTTCAAGGCCACTTTGAAGTAGGGCCTTTTTGAAAGCAAGCATCGGAGCCAATGGCTTAGGTATGCCACCTTGTTTCTCATGAAAGTGTAGAATCTCATTGAAGTCTCCTTGGCATACCCATGGTAGCGATAGTAGGTGTTTGAGGAATTCCCATGATTCATGCTTCCTATGTCCCTCTGGTCAACCATAGAAGTCGATTATGCGCCAAGGTTGCTAGTCAGGTGTCAAGATATGTGCATCAATGTGATTAATGGAGTAGGTTTGGATGTGTAGGTTACACTCTGCCTTCTAGAACATACCCAGTCCTCCACTCCGTTCGTCATTAGGTATTGCCAGGATCGATTGAAAGCTGAGGACAAAACATATATTCCTCATCTGTGCAATATTCTTCTTTGTTTCCATAAGGAACAACGGTGGGTCCTTTACTTCTCACCATGTTTGTGAGAACATCCACTACCAGCTGGTTCCCAAACCCTTGGCAGTTCCAACTTATAATGATCATTGCAATCGGTGGAGCTGCCTTGCAACCTCCACCGTTGATGAGGTTGGATAGGGACAGCCCACATCTTGTTTAGTTCTTTTTTCTTTCCCACTGGTTTCATCTTCATTTTCCACCCCTCTCACTACCTTGGCTCTTTTACGGCCCACTATCACCTTTACCTTTGTTTCCTGTTTTTTACCCTCCTAATATGGTCCACGAGCAAGTCTCACCCACGTTGGTTGTTTTGGTTGAGTGCTAGTATAAATGGTCACGTGCCCTGCATGGTCACTAAAGTTGTCTAACTCCATGTGATTTGCATGGCTGTGTTGCATGCTCGCCTCTTGTTGGTTTGTGATTATAGGTTTTTTGTGCATGTTTGTACTAAGTGGTGGGTCATGTTCAGCAATCATGTGAGATATTCATTCATCTCCCTCTCTCTCTCTCTCTCTCTCAAACAAAGCTATCTATAACGAGTTCATTCTCGGATTATCAACCGATACTCCTCTACTCATCGATTGAGCTTCTTTTGTAAAACTCCTTCCTGTTCTCACATTTTTGCTATTATTTTTCCGTTAACATTGAGTTCTCTCTAGTCGCTAATCGACAGTGAAGGTTTCCTCATCCACTAGGTAATATTAATATAGTTTGTTGTTGTTTAAAAACTTTAATTCGATTTCAAATATTCTCATTTGCTTGTAACCTGAATTGAATGAACTTTTTTTTTTTTTTTTGTTAATTAAAACAAAGCTAGGATTTTTATTTTTCCTCCCCAAAAAAAATTTTGGTAACCGACACAGATATGTCGGTGGTAATAGTCGGTGGCTTGGGTTGTTTTGGTTGAGGTGATGAAGTCTGGATCCATTTGCGCCCACAACCAGGAGAGTGGGTAAGGACTGCTCACCCTATGTGAGAAGAAAGGCTCCTAACGTGAGGAGGAAAAAAAATTATTACACAACTTTATTAGATTTAATGAGTAATGTAAGGATTCATTAAATCCTTCCCACCTCTTCCCCCAACTTCCCTCATCCAAACACATTACACATTAGTAACAATTTAAAAAAGAAAAAAGAAAAGAAAAGAAATACTCGTCCTTTCTTTAAGATGAGTGGTGGTGGTGGTGGTTTTCTTCGAAATGCTTGAAATTCTTTCGATTAGTTCTTTACCGAACCTGGCTCCACCATAAGCATCACTCATACTAATAGGCCCCAAGTGTGCAAGGGACATTATATTGAGATTGGGGTCTGAGAATTCTGGTCTCATTCCCTGAGAATGCAACGACCTCTGGGTTTGGGTTTCTCTTCCTCCGGACTCAAATTGTTCGATTTGGCTTCAACTCTTAAAAAATAAATAATAAAAAAATTGAGAAATGGGTTTTCTTTTCTAAACGAAAATAATGATAGGTTTTGGTTTTTTGGATGAATTATTACAAAGAAAGTATTTTCATGGAAAGTGAAATTGAGAGAGAGAGAGAGAGACCTTTGGCGCTTTGAAGAGGTGGAGAAGAGCTGAGTGGCTTTGGAGTGGATTCTAAGGGCAGCCATCATTTCTTCATTGCGGCGAATGTTCTCGAGGCGCTTGTGCTTGTACTCTATGAGTTTCTGAGAAGACGCCATTGGAGAGCTCAGAGAACCAAACACTCACGCTCACTGTTTGTTTGTGTGTGTGTGTGTGTGTATGTGAGAGAGAAAGAGCGCCGGTTATATTTGGCAGGACAGAGAGGCAGACCATTTTGAAATTTGAACAAAATTGTCATTTGGATTGGGCCTCTCAAGAAAGAGAATTTTATTGCTACAATGCCAATAGATCCAAACAAAGCACAAATCATCCAAAAAGGAATCCACAGATTCCAATTCCCAATCATGTGCTGCTTGAGTAAAAGATGGATGCCAATGACAAAAACCATCAGACAATTAAATAATTAGCCACCGTGGCTGCTTTATCTCTAGCAATTTGAAATGATTCAAAATACTGATCCCTAAAAGGTTCAACTCCCCACCAATGATCGAGCCAAAACTTAATTCTAACCCCTATGCCTACCTCATATTTCACATATTTAGAAAACGTTCTCATCCCTTGCTTATATACTTCCAAAGACTCACTCCATAGGTCCCTCTCACAAAAGTTGTGCACTAGCCACCCGTGTGAGAGCCCATACAGGTAGCAATCGCCCACCGAAAAAAGATTTGTCTCCACTCCGGAATCCCATAGCCATTTCCCTAACAAGGCTTGGTTGAAGATCATCACGACTAATCCCCAATCCTCCCTCCTAAAGGGGATAACACATGAATCCCAATTAACAAGATGAAATTTAAATTCATCCACCACACCATCCCATAGGAAATCCCTCTAGGACATAAAATATTTAGGGGATTGGAAAGCGTACTTTAAAAATAAAGCCCTCCCCCTTTTGAAAGATTAATCCTCTACCACCCTGCCAACTGCTTCTCCATACATTCAAAAATATGTGCGAAATAGCTAACACTTAAAACGGGCTCCTAAATAGAAGCCCAAATATTTCAAAGGTAGGTTCAAAACTTTACAATCAGTAGTAGCTGCTAGAGCACCCATATCCTCTATCTCTCCCATTGGGACCATTAGGATTTGCCCAAATTTATTTTCAACCCAGAGACTCTTTCCGAAAAGCAAAAGGGTACAACGAAGATAACTCATTAGAACTGGTGCATCACACATAATGAGTGTATCGTCTGTGAATAGTTAATGAGAAATCATCATCGTATCAATGTTCGCTTAACTGAGAACCCGAATAAATGGCCAGCTTCCTCCGACCTGGAGAGCATTCTACTCAGTGCTTCCACTACAAAAACAAAAAGAAGGGGAGATATCAGATCCCCTTGCTGGAAACCCCTAGTGCTTGCAAAAAAGCCACTCAAAGTTCCATTCACAAACACCAAAAACTGAACAGAAGAAATATAGGAATACATACACTTCAACCACTGTTCCCCAATCCCACATCTCCGCTATAGAAGAAGAAAATACCAATTCACGTGATCCCACGCTTTTCCTAAGTCAATTTTACAAAGTACGCCAAGAGCTTTTTCTTAAAGCCTACTATCCAGGTATTCATTTGCAATCAAAATAGAATCAAGGATTCAAAATTCAACAATTTTGAATCAGCTGTCACCATATGAATCTATGAAACTCAACATGTGTCAAATATTTCTAGGGTGTAAAAGCATGTGACCAGGAAGACATAGCTAGAGTCGAATGACATTTTACAAGAGCCAGAGCAATTATATTGTCCTGCCCAAAGCAGACAACTCAACATGAAGATAGAGTCATACAGACCAAGCAAAGTCATGTGCATTCTTTTATTCAAATTCAATGGAACCAAGGTATCCTAGAACATGTACAACCTCATCAAGTCTTCTCAAGTATACAGAACCTTCAGTAGAGTTGTTAACTGAAATGTTACCCATATTCAATAAAGGAAAAAAGAACAATGAAATGCTGATTCATAACAATTTCAGGAGAGTGGTTGAGGGAAGCATATATCAGCTTCAACAAATGTTGGTCATTAACTTATCTAATTGAAGTTCATTCTAATATTAGTCTACAGATCAAATCAATGTGCATTGTTCTATGACGAAAAAAATATACATTGCAAGTACAAGCAACAACTTCAACAAAAATTTAAAGTTTACGTTAAAAAGATCAGCATTATTACATAATGATTAATCTGTACCTAATTGTTGACATATCTGATAAAGAAATGATTCTGGTACGCACCAATTCAATTCTAACCATAGTAATGCATAAGTAAACGAATCAGTAGAGTCCTTTCCATTTCCAAATTCCGTAACAGAAATTCTTATGTTGTAAAAAACTGAGCATCTATCTCAACCTACATGATAAACAATAGCAAACATTTAAGTAGTATAAAAGCAATCTTTGAAATCAAATTATAACCTTTGAAAAGGAATGTTGATGAATTGAAATCCCGGAAATGACACCGTGATGTGGGTCATACAAATGAAGCCCATCATCTATACTAGAATCAACATCCCAAAAGCCAACATTCCCAAAATTGTTCCCAACCACAATCATTGCGGCATTGCTACAAGGCAAAAACCGCAAATCTGTTATCCTCCCCGGCACAACTCTTGCAATATTCTCCGGATTCAGACTCAAAGAATTCAATTCCAAACTACTCCCAGTCCCACTTTCACACACCCTTTATCGAATCCCCACCATTAAACTAAAACTCCTCATGGGGTTTCTTCGAAAAACCGAGAATTCTTCCCATTAGTAGTTTATCAGAGGCGGTTCCTCGATAAGCATCTCACATAGAAAGAGGCCCCAAATCAAGCATTGGCGAAATGTTGGAATTGGATTGGGAAATTGCTTTGACAGTATCATCTGGAGGCATTCCCTGAGCGCGTAAAGACCTTCGCGTTTTGATTGGGGTTTGAGTTTTGGGTTTCTTCTTCATTGGCCTCACTTTTTTTGTACGATTTGGTTACAACTCCGCCACAAGAAAAACAAACAAAATTGAGAAATGGGTTTTGTAAATTAAGTGAAAACAATGATGGGTTTTGGTATTTTTGGATGAATTGTTACAAAGACAAACAAAAATGAGAAATGGGTTTTGTAAATTAAGCCAAAACAATGATGGGTTTTGGTTTTTTTGGATGAATTATTACAAAGTCAATAAAAAAAATGAGAAATGGGTTTTGTATTTTAAGTGAAAACAATGATGAGTTTTGGTTTTCCACGGTAAGTGAAATTTAGAGAGAGAGAGAGAGAGAGACCTTTGGCGCTTTGAAGAGGCGGTGGAGAGCTCAGTAGCTTTGGAGTGGACTTTAAGGGCGGCCATCATTTCGTCGTTGTGGCGAATGTTGTCGAGGCGCTTCCGGTCGTACTCTGTCAATTTCTGAGAGGACGCCATTGAAGAGTTCTTCAAAGTTCAAAGTTCAAAACCCAAAGAGGCTCACTGTTTCTGATAGAGATAAGAGTTATTTGGCGGGAACGAAAAATATTAGAAAAAGAGTTTATATATTAGAGGACCAATGTGGTTTCTTACTTGAGCTTTGCTACAGTAGCACTCTAACCACTTTCGAGCTAAGACACTGTTGTGTATGGGCATAAGGAGTAGCAATGAATTGTTAGTGCTTAAGAGAAACTCAAACCCATGGCCTTAGTTGTGTTTGTCCAAATGTCTTACCACTAGACTACCAATCCAATTGGTTCTCATGCACAATTTATTCATTTTAACAATAGTGTAAAATTTTGTAAGAGCTTCCATAAAAAATGAATTTATTGGTAAAAGCAAATAAGCTAGGGAAAATTTAACTAAAGTCTTATGGGAATTGCATTGGTTTAGGAAATATTTTTAAAATTTCTTTATGGAAAAAAAAAAAACTAATTTTTATTGTTTTTTATATTTTCCATAAAAATGATATTAAAATATTTCTTAAAATATTTTATAATTAAACCCAATAAACAAATACCGCTATTTTTTTAATTAAACCACACGCAACTGCACCCAAATTTTATTATTATTATAATAAATAACTCAACTTTAACTATGGTCTGATTCATTAAAAAAAAAAAAAAATTAACTATGGTCTCTAGGCGATAGTTATCTAAACCCATTATTAGGTGTTACTCTAAACTCTATTTATATTAAAATAGTGTAAGACCATTTTAAACAAAATTTTCCTCTCAACTATCATATGAATTTTTTTTTTTTTTTTAATAATTCAATAATTGGGATGGAGAGAGATTCAAAGATTGGATATTTTGGTTGGAAATACCAAAAATACCATTTGACTAGAAGGCTGTGGGTATCAACTGATTGAGGCCGAAAGATAAAAAATTTCATTCCGACATTTTAATGGGTGGGCTCTGCCCTATATATATATATATATATATATATATATTTATATATATATATCAACAAATCTTGACATTTCTTTCCATTGGTATGGAGCCTATGGACTAAAGACAAAGGGTGACTCTGGATATTCACTGGAGCATAGGTCTTGCAATTATTGTGGATACAGATTTTTGGACTTTGATAGATGGACTTAGAATATGTATTCAATTAAGTCTACGAGATATAGAAATAGTATTAGCCCATTAAAAAAAAAAAAAAAAAGGAAATAGTATTAGCTTCCATAATAATAATAAAATAAAAAGGATATTTAGCTGAGGTGGTGGTGGTGTGGGTTTCTCATTTCTGGCCCTCTCTACAATAGCATTTCTCACTCTGCTGATATTGCTTCTTATTATTTTAAAATTCTTTATGTTTTTACTATGACAGTCTTTTGCTTTAGCTCTATTATGGCTTATTAGAGTATTATATTCTACCCATTTTACAAAAAAAAAAAAAAAAAGGGGGTGACTTTGGATTAAATTTAAATCATATATATGGCTTGTAAACTTGCCTCTACTTACTCAAAAAACCAATCCACTTGAAACTTGGTCTAGATGAATAACATCATTTTCACAAATTTATTTATTAGTCCATCCACAAAGTTGATATTTTGTATTGATACGAAAATTATGTGCATATTTGACAACAATAAAATGTTAAGAAGATTCAGGATCATAATTTATACTATTTGTATACATGAGTATAAAGAATTTGGGAACTCTCTCTCTCTAAATAGAATGAATGAGCTTTATTGATTGAATATGAGAATACAACTTAATCTGTACACTGTAGCTATCTATATATACAATCTGTGGAAGTAAAGGAAAGTAACTAATTCCGTAAAAAGAGGAAAAATGGTTACAACAGTCCCACTTGTGCAAGCTGTATTTTTGCTTATGTCATCCTTCTATCCACGTGTCATCCTCCTATCCACGTGGCAAGGCTCCTTCATGCATGTGAATAAAGTGTTCATGATAAGGGACCGATTCAATTACTTCTAACAGTTCTGGACTAATCCAATCTCTCTGTATTTCAGTTCCTTGAGTGCTGCCCTGTTCTCTGCCCTGTTCTCCATCTCTGGTCTTGTATCTGTTAATAGCTTGAGTGCATTCTTCCTTGCT
Organism: Quercus robur; assembly: GCF_932294415.1. Lineage (NCBI taxonomy): Eukaryota > Viridiplantae > Streptophyta > Magnoliopsida > Fagales > Fagaceae > Quercus > Quercus robur. Next base: position 6,715,927 of record NC_065538.1, read on the forward strand.
TTTAACACTCCCCCTCAAGAGCAAAGCTCTTGCTTCTTGATTCAAGAATGGATACTCAGGATATTGAATGGTTTGTGCAAAAATATTGATAACTCCCAACCTTTTTTGCAACCTTAGAAAATTATCCACACCTAGAGCTTTAGTAAAGATATCTGCCAATTGATTCCTTGAATTAACATGGAAGGTCTTAATTGTACCATCTAAAACCCTATTCCTCACAATGTGACAGTCTGCTTCTATGTGCTTGGACCTTTCGTGGAAGACTGGGTTTGCAGCAATATGTAACGCAGCCTGGTTGTCACAGTACATCAAGGCAGGTTTGTTATGTGTGACATGAAGGTCCTTCAATAGGTACATCAGCCAGAGAATTTCACATGTAGTTGAAGCCATTGACCTATACTCTGCCTCTGCTGAAGACCTTGACACCACAGCCTGTTTTTTTGACTTCCAAGAGATCAATGCATTGCCAAGAAACACACAATATCCAGTTAATGACTTTCTGGTATCAGGGCAGCCTGCCCAGTCAGCATCACAGTAAGTTTTAAGCTGCAAATCTGACTCCACAGGAAAGAAAACTCCTTGCCCTGGTGTGCCTTTGAGGTATTGCAATATTCTTGTTGCTGCCTTCATGTGAGGGACTCTAGGCTGTGATAAAAACTGACTAAGTCTGTGAACAGAGTAGGTAATATCAGGCCTGCTAAGTGTAAGATACATTAGCTTCCCTATTAACCTTCTGAACTGACCTGGCTCCTTAAGTAACTCACCATCACCCTTGGACAATTTTAACTGTTGTTCCATAGGTGTTTTGGCAGGTTTACAACCAACCATGCCAGCCTCTTTAAGTATTTCAAGAACATATTTTCTCTGATTTAGGCTAATACCCTTATCACTCCTTGCAATTTCTAAGCCCAAGAAGTATTTGAAAGAACCTAGGTCCTTAATTCCAAACTTCTGGTCTAGGACAGCTTTAACTGAGGCAATACAACCTGGATCATTATCTGTTAGAACCATATCATCCACATATACCAATAATGCAGTGAACAAATCACCATTGGAATGAATAAACAAAGAATGATCTGCCTCGGATTGAATGAAACCAAGCTGTAGGATGGTGGTAGACAACTTTGCATTCCATTGCCTTGATGCTTGCTTCAATCCATAAAGAGATTTCACAAGTTTACAAACCAAAGGGGCAGAAGAATGTGGTGAAGAACACTCCCCCTTACTGTGAAAACCAGGGGGCAAACTCATGTATACCTCTTCATCTAAGTCTCCATGCAAAAAGGCATTGTTAATGTCTAGTTGATGAAGAGGCCAACCTTTGGCTGAAGCAAGTGCAAGAAGAACTCTGACAGATACAGTTTTTGCAACTGGAGAAAAGGTTTCCAGAAAATCTAAACCTTCTCTTTGGGTATAACCTTTGGCCACAAGTCTGGCCTTGTATCTCTCAACACTACCATCTGAGTTGAACTTCACCCTATACACCCATTTACAGCCAATGGGGGTCTTTCCAGCAGGTAGAGGAGTAAGAATCCAAGTCCCAGTCTTCTCCAAAGCCTGAATTTCCTTATCCATTGCCTCTCTCCAAACAGGAATTTGAACGGCTTGGGGGAAAGTAGCAGGTTCTGGATGACAGGCATTGACAGTCATGAGATAAGACTGATAGGAAGGATTCATGTGTGAATAACTGAGAAAATCAGCCATATCATATGGGCAACCTGAAGCAGGAACTTTTGCAGCTGAAGTGCAACCCGGGTCAGCAACTATTGCAGCTGAATTGCAAGCATACTCTTGCAGGTAGGCAGGTGTTTTATGGACCCTGGTGGATTTTCTGGTGTGTGGAAGTGCAGTAACAGGTATAGGAACAATAGGTGAAATAGAAGTAATTTCTAAAGAATTTGAATTAGACAAAACAGTGTCATGGGGAATGGATGTAGAGCTGTCAGTATCATTGACAGATGGAGACAATGGAATTGGAATATTTGAAGTATGAGGTGGAAGACCAATGACATCTGAAGTATGAGATGGAATATGGACCTCTGAAATACTAATAGGAGTGACAAAAGAATCTAAATTGCTGTGTGTAGGAGAATGAGAACCAACATCAGTTGTAACAAAAGGATCATTGAAATCAGTTTTGCCTTGAACATAAGGAAAATGATTTTCATGAAAAACAACATCTCTAGTTTTGGTAGACAAATCCAAAACTCTATAGCCTTTAACCCCAAAAGGATAGCCCAAAAAAATGCATCTTTTAGCTCTTGGATCAAACTTGGTCCTATTATGAGAGAGAGTGGAAGCATAACAAAGACATCCAAAGGACCTTAAATGAGAATAAGTGGGGGAATGACCAAATAAAACTTCATAAGGAGTTTTATGGTTTAAAACAGAGGAAGGGAGTCTGTTTATCAAGTAAACAGCAGTTAAGATGCAATAACCCCAAAGGTGTAAAGGTACATTGGATTGGAATTTAAGAGCTCTTGCAACATTTAAGATGTGTTGATGTTTTCTCTCCACAACAGCATTTTGTTGTGGAGTTTCAACACAACTTAATTGATGTAAGATGCCTCTTTTAGTAAAGAAATCTTTAAGGAAAAACTCAGTACCATTGTCTGATCTAATACATTTCACTTTCCTTGCAAATTGTGTTTCAACCATTGTACAAAATTGGTCTAAATAAGATGCAGTTTGGGATTTATGCTTCAACAGATATACCCATGTACATCTTGAACAATCATCTACAATGGTTAGAAAAAATCTACAACCATGAATGGTGGGAACAGAGAAAGGTCCCCATATATCACAATGAAGTAAATCAAAACATTCATTGGAAATAGTTGTACTGATATTGAAGGGTAATCTCTTCTGTTTAGCAAGTGGACAAATGTCACAATGAAAATTTGCATTAGAATTGATACAATGTACATTGTTCTTATTCAATAAAGCCAATTTGGCATCTGATATGTGTCCTAATCTAGCATGCCATATGTGTGGCAGAACCTTATTAGCAGAAACAGACAAAGAAACAGAATTTGAAGTTGATGCTGATTCTCCCTTTAACAGCAAATAGAGACCATTGATCTCCTTACCCAGACCAATCGTGCTCCAATGAGCTAGGTCCTGAATAAAGCATAGATTGCCAAAAAATATGAGACAACAGAGAATGGATTTTGCCAATTGACTGACAGAAATCAGATTAAAATTGAAGGAAGGAACACAAAGTACATTAGAAAGAACAAGATTTTCTGAGACTTTAACTGTTCCTATGTGAGTCACTAAGGCAGATTCACCATTTGGAAGATTCACAAATGTGTTTAGAGTGGCAGTGATAGAGGTAAAAACAGTAATAGAATGAACCATGTGGTCTGTAGCTCCTGTGTCTATGACCCAATCAGAATTCCTAAAGGCATCTCTATTGACATTTTTAGCAGAAAATATAGAGTGTGACAGATTAGGACTAAAAGGAAAATTAGAGGAAGTACCTGACATGAGGTCAGAACAAGGATTGGCTGAGGAATTAACTTGTGATTGTGAAGAAAACACATAAAAAATGCCACCAGAATGTCCTTCCACACCAGCCATACTTGAAGAAGCTCGCACATTAGCTACATGGTGTGATCCATCACCTCTAGAAGCAGATCCTGAACCAGAATTGAGAAAAGCCAATAACTGCTCACATTGTGCCTTGGAAATGGGACACAAATTGCTTCCTGATGTGAAATTCTCAATTCCATTGCTCAAATGTGAAGAGACCTGATTTGCACTAGCATTATTTTTCCCTTTTGGCTTGTATCCTGGCGGGTAGCCATGAAGTTTATAACAGTTTTCAACAGTATGCCCAGACATGTTACAATGTGTGCAAAATGGCCTTTCTTTCTTCCCATTTCCTTTGTTCCAAGAAGAATAACCTCCTGAATTGTTCTTTGAATTAGCATACATTGCTACTACATCTCCCTGTGATGAGCTTGATCCTTCATGACCAAGATTTTTATGTGATTCTTCTTGTAGAACCAAAGAGTAAACCTTGTTCATTGAAGGAAACGGATCATATGTGAGAATTTGACTACGAAGAGTCTCATAGTTCTCATTAAGCCCCATTAAAAACCTCATCACATATGCCTTGTTGTGTGACGTGCTTAGCAGCTTCATAGCACCACACGAGCATTGTGGAAGTGGCTCAAAATTGAGCAATTGATCCCAAAGTCTCTTGAATTTAGTGTAATATTCAGAAACTGACATCTGATTTTGGCAGAGGTGTGAAATCTGCTTCTGTAAATTGTAGATTTTAGGACCATTCCCTTGTGAAAACTGGTTCTGCAACTCAATCCACATCTCCCTCGCAGTCTCACAGTACATAATACTGCTTGATACATCCACATGCATCGAATTGATCATCCAAGATGATACCATAGTATTGCAGCTCTCCCAATCTTCATACAGAGGTGAATCCAAATCTGGTTTGATGATCTTGCCATTGACAAAACCAATCTTCTTCTTGGCTGTAAGAGCAAGAATCATCGCCCTTGACCATGATTGGTAATTCCTCATTCCAAGCAATGGTTACGTAACCAAGATACTGCCTGGATTTTCACTCGAGCTAAGAAAATAGGGATTGGGAGGAATGGAATTAGGGTTAGGAAGAGTAGAATTAGGAGGATCGTTATTGGAATTCAAGGCAAACTGTGATGGTTGAGGATCAGAGGGATTATTGGATTCAGAGGACGCCATTGTTGTGCTTCACCGAAGCTTTGATACCATATAAAGAATTTGGGAACTCTCTCTCTCTAAATAGAATGAATGAGCTTTATTGATTGAATATGAGAATACAACTTAATCTGTACACTGTAGCTATCTATATATACAATCTGTGGAAGTAAAGGAAAGTAACTAATTCCGTAAAAAGAGGAAAAATGGTTACAACAGTCCCACTTGTGCAAGCTGTATTTTTGCTTATGTCATCCTTCTATCCACGTGGCAAGGCTCCTTCATGCATGTGAATAAAGTGTTCATGATAAGGGACCGATTCAATTACTTCTAACAGTTCTGGACTAATCCAATCTCTCTGCATTTCAGTTCCTTGAGTGCTGCCCTGTTCTCTGCCCTGTTCTCCATCTCTGGTCTTGTATCTGTTAATAGCTTGAGTGCATTCTTCCTTGCTTTTAACAGTTTGTGTGAATGGGATTTTTTTTTTTTTTTTTCCGATGGACTACTTATTCACATGAACAAAGAATGTGGTATGTCTATAGGACTATTTTGATATCAATATTATATTTATCTCTCAAGAACAGAGTTTTATTTCTGTGTGTATTACTAGAAGATGGCCTAAACTGAAGCAACCATGTTATTTGAGAAAAGACAAGTAGTAATTGGATTAGGTTTTGATCTTTATGTCATGCCCACATATCTTTCCGATCAAGGAATTGTAAACCTTTCTTTTCGAGATACCTTTTCTCTAGTACTAGTTTCTTACCTAACATATACACTTCTTCAGTTCTTTGAAGGTAGTACACTAAAACAACAAAAATTGAGACATTACTATGAGAAGAAATCGTTGCTAAGTTGGTGCACCAAAACAACAAACTTTAAACTAAAAATTGAGCAACAGCTTCAATAATGATTAATTACACCCAAACCATGCACAAAGACGTGCCAATCATTCATTTTCATCTTCTTCTTTCATTTTCATTTTTGTTTTTGGTGTGGGTGATGTTCTCATGAAATGGTTTGCAAAAGAAAAGGGGTATAAAAGTGAGGGTATTTTTTTTTTCAATTAATATAATTAACCTGCTATTTAGATTAAAAAGAACTTAGAGCACTTGCAGCAGTGGAGCACAGCTATCTATGACATGAGGCCTAGTGTTAAATATCTGGTAGCCGAACACAAAAAATTTATAAGGCTACATCAAACTTCTTCTTTTTTACTACTATTATGATATGTCAAGAATCAAGATAAGATTTCCTCTCATTTTTAGCTAAATGTGAGACACATGACATTTATTCAATTTTGTGTGATTTACATGAATCTTCCAACATCATTAGATTTTTTAAATGTATAGAGCAAATTAACTTGGAAGATTTCAATTGGAGATGATTCTTTTTAGAATGAATCATCTTGTCTTTAAATGTCTTTGTTTTATTAGCATCATATGAAACCTTAAAAGTAACATTGCACTATTGCAAGATGCTTTCTCATGCAACTAAGGCATATGTAGTGCGGAGAATTCACAGAAGATGCATTGGATAACAAGTAACGTATGATTATTTTCTTGTTTGTTTTTGGAGATTTTAAGATAATGCTTAAGATATGGATTAAACAAATAAGCATTGGCAAGAAAAGGTAGCATCTGCAATGTAGGTTCTACGTGGGTAAGAATTATCTCCCTAGAATTTTCAATAAGTTTTTTTTATTTTTTTAGGAAAAAACCTAAGATTGCTTTAATCTATATATATTAATAGACAAAGCTTAAAGATTGCTTTAATTTATCAATTATGATATACTAGTCGAAGACCCATGTAATGTGTGAGAATAAATAATTATTTTGTATTGTAATATTATGTATAATTTTTTCCCTAAAAATTAAACAATTTCTATTCGGTCTAATTAGATCTACTTCAGCCCAATTTGGTCCACTCAGTCAATTTTGGTCACCTTCAGTCCGTTTTAGACTAATTGGGCTTCAAGTAGTTCTTAAATCCCAATGCAAAAAAATCTAGCAGGTTACATCACCTTCTTTTTTTTTTCCACTCTAGCTTTCATATGTCATGAATCGAGGCGAAATCCCCTCCAAGTTCTAGTCAATTTTGAGTGTAGCATTAGTTGATTTTGTGTGTTTATATAATTTATTTTAGGTTTTACTTTTTATCCATATCTCAAGTCAGTCACGTATGAATAAAAATTGAAAGAAATTAGAGAATTTGAATGGGAAGAAATCATTTTCTAAATAAATCATCATGTCTTTGAATGTTGTTTTTAGCATCCTATGATATAAAAATGATATTGCAAGATGTTTTTTCATGCAATTATGGCACATTTAGTGTGGAGAATTCATAAAAGAAGGTAATGTATGGTTTTCTCTTCTTTTGTTTTCAATCTTTTTTACATATTTCAAAAATACTTATAGGTTCTTACAAAAAAGTTGTTAAATAAATAAGCATTGGCAAGTAAGAGATGGCTGGCATCTGCAATGTGGATAAGATTTGTGTCCCTAGAATTTGAATGAGTTCTCATAAATGTGTTTAAATATGAGATCTTGGGTGGAGGCACCCAATTTTTTTATTATTTATTTTGGTAAATAAGGAGCATATTAATCATTGATAATAGTACTACTATGAATAAGCCGAGGAGTCACTACAGCAATGCAATCCATGTTTAAAATAGGAGGTACATAATTTGGATCCATAAATAAGAAACAAAAAGGGCAAATTGATATTAGGGAGATCTTTACATTAGTGACAACAATAGGATGGCGTAAGGTCGGATTAGGGGTGCCCCATCTCCGCTCCGTTCCACTCTTCGAGACAAAGAAAACGCGAGGGGTGGTGCAAGTTTAGGGCTAGTTGGATATATTTTACTAATCTAAATGAGACCGATGAGATAAAGATGAAATATAAAGGAAATTTTTAATATATATTAAATAAAATATGTATATACACATCGAGTCGGGACAGGCAGGACAAGCAAAACTTGTCCCCGTGCCGTCACCTCTTAGGGGCAGAGTGGGGCAAAGACAGGTCAAGCAAAGCTAAGGGTTTTTTTTTTTTTTTTTTGAGAAATGAATTATCCAGTTATAATTGTCATTTGCTTATTAGGCCATTTACCAAAGATACTTGTTATTAAAAGTGTGCAAGAGTTGGGTTGTGGTTATTTTCATTTCAATCAAACTTCTTTGGGTATAAATTTCTACCCCAACCCGTGATAACTCTTAAAACCAACCCAACCTAACTTGTAAGGATTGGGTTGGGTTGAATTGAATCATTGATTTGAGATTATTTTATCAAGCCTCATAAAAAATAAAAATAAAAATTCTTTAAACTATTTAAGTCTATTATTTAATAATTTTTTATAATGTATACAATAGGACATAATATTCCATTTTTTTTTCAAAAATAAATCAAACTAATAAATTTGATTTTGTTTTAAACATTTAATATTTTGGGTTGAAAATTTTGCCAACTAAAACCTCACTTAACAGAAGTTTCAAAAGATAATATATATATATATATATATATATATTTATATATATATGCCCAATGCATCAAACCCATAAAATACCAACCCGAGACTTTGGGTTGGGTTAAGTTAGATTTGTCAAGTTAGTGGATTGAGTGCAAACTTCAACTTGTCAATATAGTAGGCTTTTTGTACCAAATATTCACTTTTTGCACACCAAAAAATAATAATATTACTAAAAAGCCTCTACCCGAAGTTATTTAGTTATGTAACCTCTTTTGAAACACGATTTTGCTAAATTTTGAGTAAAGATCAGGTTTAGTGAGCTTGAGTTTTAAGCAAACGGGAGTTCACGTGGTCCATGTAATATGATGTGGCATTTTAAAATTAAATATCTCACGTGAAACTCAAATTTAGTAAACTTTAGTTCCATAAAAAAAAATTTTAAAAAAAAAACCTTAAAATGGAGAGAGGTGAGACAAAGCTATTTTATGTTTGATGCATGGGGAATTTTTCAGTTAAAAAATGTCATATCAAAAGGTCCATATTAGGGCTCATTTGCTTGAAACTCAAGCAAGGCTATATAACTAAATAACTTCGGGGTAAATGTTTTTTAGTAATATATTTTACAAAGACTGAATATTCGGCACACAAAAAAAAAATTAAAAAAAAAAGGCCCAATATAGCCACAAGCGAAAGACTATTGCATAAGGAATATCAGAGTAGGCAGCTCCTTTTTTTTTTCTTTTTTTTTTAAAGAAAGAATCCTAGTCAACATTTCTAGTCACTCTATCTAACAAAAATAGCTTTTTGTAAATTTGCAAGACATTGAACTGCATAACTTCAAGATACAACAACAGTAATGTTTCACCAACAGGTAACATGAAGTATGAAAAGTGTGGTGCTGAAAGAAACTGAGGTTCCTAGCCCAATTTCCATATATAAACACGGCCCCAACATGTGGCTCCTGCAAGCATGCCAACTTTGTAAGGGTGTGCATCAAACCTGCCTAGAATCGCTGGCATACTCGGCAAGTTAATATTGTTCTCTTTTTAGTTGAGGAGATAACATCAACTCCTCTCTTCCTATTGCCGATGAAAATGTATGAATCACCCCAACCCCATATTGCTCTGCTCTCACCAAAAAGATATGTTTAATTAATGTCAATCTTATTGAAATAATTGCAAGGTATTATATTCATTTGTCCACAATAATTGGCCATACCTATAATGACATCATAACACAATTACTGTCCAACTTATGCTAATCGCATTGTACCTAGAGCAGGTAAAACCACATTAAGTCTTCTCAAGCATGCAGAATCCTCAGCAGAAATGTTACCAATATTCAATCAAGGTAAAAAACAATGACATGCCAATGCATGACAATTTCAGGAGGGTGGTTGGGGGATGCCTATATCAGCTTCAACAAATGTTGGTCATAAACTTATATAAGTGATATTCATTCTAACATTAGCCTATTGCTCATATCAATGTGCATTGGTCTATGACAAAAAACATATACATTGCAAGTACAACAAAGACTAAAGCTCACATTAAAAAGATAAAATCATTAATGCCTTGTAATTCACCTATTGCCTATTTGTGTACATATCTTATAAAGAAATGGTTCTGCTACTCCAATTCACATCTAACCAATCCATAGTTTTGCATAAGCAAAAAAAATAGTGGCAAACACCACTGATATCTACTAAATCAGTAGTGGCCCTCTCATTTCTAAATTCCCTCACAGAAACTCTTATGTTACTACTAAAAAAATCAGCATCTTCCTCAGGATACCATGTGATAGATAGTAAGATTGTTGAATGTTAAAGTTGTAAGGAGAAAATGGGCATTTACCCTTAGTTTTTAAAATATCTGGCACAATGTCCTCGTTTTGAAATTATTTAGCAAAATATCCCTGTTTTTGAATCTCGATTTTAACAAAATTGAGTTTTGTGTGAAAGTCGATATCCTCAAAATCGAGTTCTGTGTATATTTTTAAGTGCAACTCGACATTAGCAATGTCAAGTTTCACTTAAATGTTTTTGAAAATTTAAGTAATTGAACTTACCCAGAACTCGATTTTTAGAAAATCGAATTTCAAAAAAGAGACACGGTGCTTAATAGTTCCAAAACAGGGACAATGTGCTAGATATTTTAAAAAATAAGGGCAAAAGCCCATTTTCCCCAAAGTTGTAATAAGATAATACAATCTCAACCCACCATGTCTTGTGTGTATCTCAATGGCTTCATACAGGTTTTTTTTTTTTTTCTTTTTTTGATAACGTATGGAACCTTTATAAAGTAGAGTCCTTTGAACTCACCTCTAGCTAGTAAAACTTATGGGAAACTGACCCCACCTGTCAAAATTAGTAGTCAGGCAATCCAAGGGCTTTCACTCCTACCAATGATTTCCTAAATCAATAGACATTTAAGGTCTAAATGCAAACTAAATGTGCATGCGGTTCATAATTTTAACAACTAGTTGACATGCCAACACTAAAATTTCTAGCCTTCTAGGCAATCAATTACAAACAATAGATAAAAATTTAAGTACTATACAACCAATCTTTCAATCAAACCAAATCATTACCTTTGAAAAGGAATGTTGATGCATTGAAATTCCTGACCACATTCACACTGGAATTAAAATTCCAAAACTCAACATTCCCAATCTCGTTCCTGACCACAATCGTTGTCACATTGCTACAAGGCAAAAACCTCAAATTCGTTATGCCCCTATCTCAATACCCTTAGTTTTTCATTTAAATTACTACATCTATTGCTACAATATAAATAAATAAATAACTAAAACAGCAACATGATATTTAATTTTATTTTTTACACCTCCACAAATTAAGTTTGAATCGAAGAGAAATTGAGTTAAACTAAAACTATACTAAATCTACTCTACTTTACTATTAAGAATGCTAAAATCAATCAATAAAAATTCAAAATTAAGTGATCAAGAATTGTAGAAGGAAGGATCTGACGGCTTATTTCGTTAGAATAGCTATCTTTTTTCTTTTTTGCAGAACTTTGTTACGTCATTAGAGAATACATCTCTAATTCTGATGTATGGATAGTGAGATTTTCTTTGGTAGTTCACTCCTAGTTCCTTTGTTTAATAGTTCTCCATCTCTAATACCAGTTTTCCATCTTATATCTGGATTTTCTAATTTTGGTTCAGGAGTGAGGTGTGGATCCGGCTGATTTAATTTCATTCCTATTAGAGCTTAGCTTTCATGTCACCGGTGAGGTATTAGATATACCTTGATATTCCTTTATATATATATATATATAATTACAATTTTACTACTAATAGCATTTAGAAATTTAAAACTTATCATAATTTTTAAAAATATTTTTAATATCTTTTTTGCAAAAAGAAAAAGTTACATAATATACATTTTCCATGTAACTTAATTTTTAAAAATATTTTTACTATTTTTTTATTAGATTTGATTATATTATCAATAAAAAATATTTTTTAAAATTTATATGTAATTTTTTTCTTAAGCCGTGCATCACACGGGCATAATACTAGTATAAAATAAAAGTTGGGCTTAGAAACCGTAGTTGCGCCACGTGACTTCACAAAATTGTAGAAATTTTATTAGATTTTAAAAAATATATATAATATACATCTCTATCAATTTTTTAGATAAATAAAAAACTTAATTGTTGTTATCTTTTATTTAAGTTACATATTATTTTTAATTGGCGAAACTACACTATTGGTCCCCGAAGTTTACCCTGTGTGCGCAATTAGTCTCTCAAGTTTGAAGCAAGCACAATTAGTCCCTTAAGTTTTAAAACTAAGTTGTGTTGGTCTTTTTACTAGCTGTTGTTAACGGTGTTACTTACATGACTAACGGAATAATGACTTGGCTTTTTTTTTTTTTTTTTTTTAATGATGTGGCATCTTTTTAATTAAAAAATTAGAAACTAAATTTACACGTGAGAAAAAAAAATCACCGGTACCAAATTAAAAAATTTATTTTCTACCTGTTGTAAAAACCCACAACGAGAGAGGGTTATCAGGCAATCGGTTATTATTTTAATTTTTAATTTTCTGTTAACCAGATTTCCAAAACTTTTTAGACAGTTGATTACCTGAACATTCTTAATTTCTTACATATCATCGTTAGTGTTTTCTTACAACGAAACATGGAAAATTGGCAACTACAATTATAAAAAGCATAAGCTTGCAAAGACAAAACAAAATTTTAAAAGAAAAAGTGAAACACCAAACCTCAGCTTTGGATTCAACAGCAAGTCCAAAGAAAGCAACCGAAACAAAATGCTTGCCCACAGACTCCGCCAATTTGATCTGATTGAGCCAATATGACGAAGTCTCGAGCCTATCGAACTGGCATTTGCTACAATTCTCTGCACTGTGGTATGGCGTGCCTAGACTCTTAGCCCTCGTCAAAGACCGCGGCGCCACGGGAGTCTTTGGCAAAACCACATTGATTGCGTCCAAATTCATCGCATCTTTTTCTTCAACTTCTTCTAGAAAGGAAACACTTAATTTCTTCAACTTGGGTAGTATTGTTTTTTCAGGAGTACTCTGCTATGTAAAAAAAAAATCACTAGTTGCCTGATAACCCTCTCTCGTTGTGGGTTTTTACAACAGGTAGAAAATAAATTTTTTAATTTGGTACCGGTGATTTTTTTTTTCTCACGTGTAAATTTAGTTTCTAATTTTTTAATTAAAAACATGCCACATCATTAAAAAAAATGCCAAGTCATTGTTCCGTTAGCTATGTAAGTAACACCGTTAACAACAGTTAGTAAAAGGACCAACACAATTCAGTTTTAAAACTTAAGGGACTAATTGTGCTCGCTTCAAATTTGAGGACCAATTGCGCACACAGGGTAAACTTCAAGGACCAATAGTGTAGTTTCGCCTTTTTAATTAAAGTGTGCATCTTGGGCAAATTATTTGTTATTATCAGAATTTTGTCTACTACTTTATCACCTCTTTGGATAAAGTTTGATGAACACAAAAACTTAATAATTTAATAATATATCAATCTCTTCTAATGGTGTATTACAACTAATCAATTATATTGAAGATTTAAAAAAAAAAAGTCTAAAATGCAAAACTGACCCTCTAAGTTTCACCTTTTATCATTTTAGTCATCTAACTTTAGTTTCTGTCAATTCAATCTTTTAAGTTTCAAAAGTGTTTCAATTCAGGCCTTCCACTAACTTCTGTTAATGCTCTATCGTTAAGTGTTTTTTTTTTTTTTTCTTCTTTAGTTTTTTATATTACAAAATTGCAGAAAACTAATTTAAATTAAAATAAAATAAAATAAAATAAAATAAGGAGAAGAAGAAGAAGAAGAAGAAAAGACTGGGCTCAGTAAACAACTTTGTTCCCCTAGCCACTCTCTCTAGGTTGGACCCAAGGAGCTCCTCTCCAAGATTCGTTCATGGCCAACCACCAAGGTCAACCGGTCTCTGCTCCTCATCAGTCATTGTCGACTATCCTTGATTGATGGGGGTTGTCTTTCTCTTAACTCAGTTCGAATAGGCCAATCTTCCTCTCTCTACGTTTTCTCATTGAACCTTCATTGGAGTTCCAACCCAAGGCTGGGCTATGGTGTTTGGTTGGTTTCTGAAAGTTCAAAAACGTGTACAAAAACACTTTTGAACGTTTAGACCCCCAAAAACCAATTTAATCAACACATGCAATATGTTAAACAACTAGTGTGCGGAAACTTAACATATGCTATAACATGGAATTGATTAAACAACTATCTAAGCCACATCAAAATAAACCACAGCAGATTAATGTAAAGGCAGAGATAGAGAGGAAGGAAGATGCAAACACAGCGATAACACCAGATATGTTATCGAAGAGGAAACCGAAGACCTCGGCGAAAAACCTCTCCGCCGCCCTCCAAGCGGTAATCAATCCACTAGAAAATACAGTTGGGATACAAGGACAGCAATAGACCCTCCAAGCCTAATCTACCCAATGCACCTAAGCCCTCCAAGCTTCTTGCTCCAACGAGGTTGCGCCGAACCTTTTTCTTTTCTAGCTTTCCGGATTCCGCTACTACACCGTAGCATCCACCAATAAAGATTGGCTCATTCCTAACTGCTTCCCAGAACTCCAAACGACTGTCTCACAGGGATGATAATGGTGAGAACCAGGTTTGGTATAAAGGCCTCTCAAGGATTTGACAATGGAGAGGAAGAGAGTGAGGGAATTTGATGAGACTCTAAGGTAGAGATTGTGGGTGAAACAATCTGGTTTTTCTTTAGGGTTTCTCTCTCAAAATTCTCTCTGGAAGCTCTCTTTCAATCGTGGGTTAAAAGGGTATTTATACTGAAGAGGAGTGGAATGCGAAACGTCAGGTTTTTCCAAAACAGGGGTGGCTCGCGGCTTGACCTCGCGGCTTGACTAAGTCGCGAGTTCCAGTCGCGAGTTAACCGTATGGCCAGTTGTCCTGTTTTGTCCTGTAGTGCTCCAGCTAGCATGACTGTTCATCTTCCAGCATGCTTGGCACGTGTGCATCTTCTGGCGGGTTGAAGCCGCGAGTCCAGCCGCGAGTCCCAGCCGCGACACTCTGTTTTCTTGCACACTCTTGAGCAATCTTCACACTATCTCACTCACTACCCTTACAACAATCCCACCTAAATACAGGGTTACTAAATGCTGAATTACAAGCAAATTTGGCACGGAATAAAGCCAATTAGATGGTTGAATAAATTCAACCTTACAGTTTCAAAGTCTTTTGGATTTGGTGAATAACCCAGTTAAGCTCCCTCTTCGATTTGGTCTGTGTCGTTGGATTCTTTCTCTCCAATCCAATATGGGTATCCTTGGATTCTTTCTCTCTCTGATCTGATTTGGATTTTCAAGTTTAGTTTTGAGTCAAATCTTTTCTTATTTCTGGTTTTGTTTGTAAAAACCAAATGAACCACAAAAAAAGAAAAACCCAAAAACATTGTTTCATTGTTGAATAAATAATCATTGTTTGTGGGTAAGGAATTTGTAAATTGTATATGTTACTGATGGTTGATGTTAGATAGTTGTTTGTTGTGCTTTGTTTTGAATTTGTATATTAAAATTTTGGGTCCGTTTGGATGCCATTTTTGGTTGTGTAGATACTGCTCTATCAAATGCAACCGAATATAAAAGAAACAAATGCCTCCTACAGACTTGAATGGTTATTCCACTATTAAACATTTTATGAACAAAAAAAAAATATATATATATATATATGAAGACTGCATAATAAAGGAAAGCAATGGTCTCCATATAAAACAAGCAAAGAAATTTTTTGTTGTTTGTGCGCTGGGTTTGTGGTGTGTTATGGGATTTCTTAATTTCTTTTTCTTTTTTTAATTTAAATTAGTTTTTTGCATTTTTTAATATAAAAAACTGAAGAAGAAAAAAAAAATGCACTTAATGGGAGTATTAACAGAAGTTAGTGGAAGGCCTGAATTGAAACACTTTTGAAACTTGTCGACGGGGAAATTGATGCCTCTATCTAAGATGTTAAGAAACCAAGCCGAAACTCGACTATGGGCTCTTGAGATGGTAACCAAAGGCTTTCGGTGTGATGACAAAGCCTATCCAAGCAAGAAACAAAGGCTACACATGACAAAACAGCAACAAAAGCCCAATGAAAAACATGTTACAATACTTAATTATTACATTAATGGTCCTGGTCCGATAGTTCAAATCAGTCCTCTAGTTGTATGGTATTATCTCCAGCAGTAGGGTAATTTCAAGTTAGTAAGTGTGTTTACATGGTAAAAAATCATATTTTTTCCTTATTATTATTAAGTCAACATAAGGGAAAACTTTCATAGTTTCCAAAACATTATGGCCTTCATTATAATAATACTAAACAAGGATTAAAGGCTTCATAGTTACAAATAAAAGAGAAAAAATAGGATGGAATGAAAGGAGAGAGAGATCCCAGCTCAGTGCAGCAAGTATTAAACTAAGATTTTTGATGAGGGTGTAGTCTTGGGGAAGATGATGGAGTTCCATCATTCTTTAGACTTCAGCTGATGTGACAACCCTTGGGCACTGTTCACGTCAGGCAGAGGGTGGCAAAAAACTGATGGGACAGCCCCTAGTTCATCCTCAAAGGTTTGGTTCTCTTGTAGGAGTCTCTAGTTGCTTTTTGGGTAGGGATGAACAAGGGCTGGTTGCCCACTTTCAAGCCCCTTGTTGGGACCTTTTTGGGCTGGAATTGCTCCATTTCAGCACCTTTAGTTAGGCCACATGGCCCTTTCTTTGCTTGGGCTTGTTCCCTACTCCATGAGATTCTTGGGCCAACAAAATGGGCATGCTTTGCCATGGGTTTTTTACTTCTCATGGGCTTTAGTTGTTAGTAGAAATAAAAATGAATCCATAAGCTTTAATAAATATTTATGATAGATTTTGGGTATTAATTCCCATGGGTTTTAAATAACAACTTGTATAGTTTCTCATAATTTTTGCTATGGATTACTTTGTAAATGATATTTTCTTTGAGACTTTTTAAATAATGACCTCCAATATTTTTCTTGAGAATAATATTTACCATGGGTTTTAAATATGGTAACAATCACTATAATGGAATAATGTGATGTTCTCATGAGTTTCTCTATAGATAATCATAATGGACATGTAGGATGAATAATTACCATGAGTTTTGGTAATAAATATTATGAATGTTGTGATGTAAGATAGATATTGAACATGAGTTTATAATATGAAATAAATAAATGTCATGGGTCTAATAGTCATATCTTTCCATGGGCTTTTATAAGATGATCGCCTTGGGTTTTGAGAGTAGATAATTCATAAATTTTATGAGCTTGTAATATTATAGGTTTAAGAATCTAAAGTATTGTTCATTATTGGACTTTCAAGTGAAATAATTATGGTATAGTATTTTGTCAAGTATTGATAACCTTGGGCTTTCAATAATTAGTGCCAAGTAGTTAGCTTGGGCTTTTAATAGTGCCAATGTAAGTTGGGCTTTTGATATTGCCAATGTGTTAATTTCCCCAAAGCAGGAGGTCCGAGGACCTGACATAGCTAAGGTTCTGTTTAACCGCTTCAAAAGATGTCAGTGCCTGTTAATTTCCCCAAAGCAGGAGGTCCGAGGACCCGGCATAGCTAAGGTTTTGTTTAACTGCTTCAAAAGATGCCAGTGTGTGTTAATTTCCCCAAAGTAGGAGGTCCGAGGACCCGGCATAGCTAAGGTTTTGTTTAACTGCTTCAAAAGATGCTAGTGTGTGTTAATTTCCCCAAAGCAAGAGGTCCGAGGACCCGGCATAGCTAAGGTTCTGTTTAACCGCTTCAAAAGATGCCAGTGCGTGTTAATTTCCCCAAAGTAGGAGGTCCGAGGACCCGGCATAGCTAAGGTTTTGTTTAACCGCTTCAAAAAATTAGAAGATATCAATATATTCCTTCCAGAATAGGAGTTTTTGCAGGGAGATTGTGCCAACCGAATTTCCATCCATGCCTTGATTCTCGGCTTCTTTCTTCAATGGGGATTTAGTGAACCGGGCTACTAGACCCACAAGAACTAGCCCCTTGACAGAGGTACGGGGCATATACTTGATGTCAAAAGCCCCTAGAACTGTGCCCCATTTAGCAATCCTCCTCGCGTAATTAGTACTTCGAAGTGTAGACCTAAGCGGAAGCTGAGTTATGACAACAACTGTGTGTGTTCTTGGAAATAATGGGAAAGCTTTCGTGTATCATGCACCACCACCAAAATGGCCTTCTCCATGGACTCTTGCTGATGGGAGCTTGATCCTACCATGATTAACAGTTGCACTCACTAACACTTAAGCTCTTCCCATAGACGACGCCAATTGTAGGGACACGTTTTGCAGCCCAAACCCAAGGTGTATGGGATCTTGGACCAGGGAGCCCAGTACAATAAATTTGTAGAGAGTGGGTCAAAGAGTTAGGCTTTAGTGCATGGATAACAGTTAATATGGTGTTCATGACAATCAAACTGAGATGAACTGAGTTTATCAAAGAAAGTTTGTCCTCGGCACAATTCGAGGACAAATTAAATTCATATTTTATGAGAAAATAGTGAACAGTTTTACTTATGTAGAAATTAAATTCATATTTTGAAATTAAAATCTCTATATTTTACAATGCTTCTATTTAAATAAATAAAAATCTTTTTTATGTTTATGTTTATTTGTCGATTATCCCAAAAAAAAAAAAAACATGTTACAAGGTACTCGAGTTTGGTAAGCTCGAGTACCTTGTAATTTTTTTTTTTTAAAAGGTACTCGAGCCTGGTAAACTCGAGTACCACATTTTTTTTTTCGCCTTTTTATTTGCCTAATTTCCAGCTCAGCGCCACGGTGGCAAAACTTTTCTAGAACTTGAGTTTCATAAACTCGAGTACCATTCTGGAAATCGAGTTTCAGAAACTCGATTTCCAAAAAAGTGGTAGATTGCTGTTTAGTTCAGAAACAATGTTTTTTTGCTACATATTTTCCAAAAACGTGGTAATGGGCCATTTTCACCCAAAATGCACCCTACCATATACTAATTATGAACATGCCGACAACCCCAAACGGCCATGAAAAGCCCACCCAAAAAAAAAGCAAAAAACAAACTGAACCTACTTTAATACCAAAACCAAAAAATAGTGAAAAACCCAAGGAAAATATAGTACTTTCAATCTCCAACCCCACCAAACTCTCTCTCTCCCTTCTTTTTTACTGTTAAAACGTCGTCGTGGAGTATGCTCTAGAAGGACTCTACGACACCTCCATTATCTTCTTCGATGGCGCCATTGCTCAGATCAACAAGTCTTTCCTCTCTCTCTCTAGAATTCTCCCATTTCAAATATTCTCATTTGCTTGCAACTTGAATGAACTTTTTTTTTTTTTTTTGGGTTAATTAAAACAAAGCTAGGACTCCCAAAAAAAAAAAATTATATCGATATTTGGTTACCGACATGGATACATCGGTGGTAATAGTTGGTGGCTTTGGCTATATATACATATAAGAGCAAAGGATGACAATCTCTTAAAAAAAAAATTGATCTTTAGAATTCTTTTTTTATTTATTTTAGTAAAGCAGGCGCAGGCAGAAGAGAAAGAGAAATCCTCCAATTGATTTAACGATGGAGATCAGAAAAGTAAAAAAAAATCATAGAAGAAGAAGAAGGAGTAGTAGTGTAAAGCTATTTTACAACATTTTTACAAAACTATTGATGTGGCTAATTCTTACTGGTTTTCATTTGGACCTTCCATTAAATCACATTTTTACTTACTAATAACCACCCATCACATCAGCAGTTTGTAAATGAGTTTGTAGATCTAGCATTCTCCTTATTACACAATACACATGGATAGAAAGAGTAGAGTAGGGCATCTCCTCCAAAACAAAAGGTAATGACTTGATTCTTAAAAAAAAAAAAAAAAAAGGCTTTAACCTTTAAGTTAAAGTGGGCCCACTTTTTTTGGGCCAAAACTTTAATAGTGATTAAGGCCACAAAATGGGCCCTACCATTTACTAATTATGAACATGCCGACAACCCCAAATGGCCATAAGAAGGCCAACCAAAAAAAGAGCAAAAAACAAATTGAACCTACTTTGATACCAAAACCATAAAACAGTGAAAAGCCCAAGGACAATATACTAATTTCTATCTCCTCCCCACCAGACTCTCTCTATCTCCGTTCTTTTTTACTGTTAAAACGTCGCCGTTAAGGCCACATTGCTCCATCAACCTCTTCACGCATTGACAAAAAAAATCTAAGTCTCCGAATTGAAATTTCAAACCCTAATTCTTTGAATTTTGAGAGAGAGAGAGAGAGAGAGAGAGAGAGAGAGAGAGAGAGAGAGAGAGAGAGAGAGAGAGAGAGAGAGAGAGAGAGAGAGAGAGAGAGGAGCATCGTTGGGTGGCTTGCAAGAGCATTTGAAATTAGCGAGGGTGTATGCTCTGGAAGGACTCTATGACTCCTCTATTATCTTCTTCGATGGCTCCATTGCACAGATCAACAAGTATTTCCTCTTTCTCTCTCTCTCCAAAATTCTCCCATTACAAATATTCTCATTTGTTTGCAACCTGAATGATCGTTTTATTTTTATTTCTTGTCAATTAAAACGAAGCTAGGACTCCAAAAAAAAAAAAATTTATATTGATATTTGGTAACTGACAAGGACACGTCGGTGGTAATAGTCGGTGGCTTTGCCTATATATACATATAAAAGTAGAGGATGACAATCTCTTAAAAAAAATTGTAATCTTTAGAATTCTTTTTTTTTTTTTTTTAGTAGAGGAGGCGCAGGCAAAAGAAAAAGAGAAATCCATAGTCATAAAGATGCAAATAGATTAACTATGACATAAAGATGCAACAACTTGCTCAGTGATTTGATTATACAATAGCAACAATATAAGGCAAAAATAATGTCATAGTCATGACTCATGACAAGTCTATTCCATAGTCCATACTTCAACATTTTTTTTCCTAGGGCCAAACCTGATTCTTGCATTCGCTAAGGCCAAAACTGCAATTGACCAATCGGAATAAAAAAAGAATTATTAATTAGACATGGTGTAGTGTAGGAGGTTTTGGCAGCGCACAGTCCAAGATTTCCTTGACTTATCATTCCAAGGGTCCAATAGGAGCATAGTAAACTTTAGAGAGCTCTTGCAATCTGGTGCATTTCTCAATCTGATGAATCACCTTCAAGACTGCATAACATGCATATAAAATAGCTTAACATCACTTTAAAGTTTCTAACAGATAATTTCACAAATATCTCCTATGAATTTCCAAAATCAAAACTAAAATAAAATATATTTAAAAATCTAATATGTAAAGATCAATGTTAAGATTATACACACTCCAAGTTTAAACCAAGGAACATATTAACAAATCAATTTTCACATTAAGAAAATCAATTGGTTATCACCAGGAATATGATGACAAAGAAGATCCTTCACAAAGCAAAACCCAAGTTATTAAACTTTGAATCAAAACTTCAACGAGTAATGCACAATTTACTGTCAATCTACCTGCCAAAAGTTGGGGAAACTTAGATACAAAGCTTGAGAATATATATGGGAAGATAGGTCATAATTGCGATCCTAAAGTTGACAGAATTATAACGTTGAAAACCTTTTTTTTTTTGAGAAGCCAACTTTGCTTAAGAGCAAGTTGAACTGTATGCTTAATTTGTAATTGTGTATGGCATGTCCAAGCAAAAACATAGTTGTCACATTGTCATAGAAAGAAGCATTTAATTTTTTGATAGGTAGAAAGAAGAACTTGAGTTATATTTAAGATTTGCTTATCTCTCATATTAGAAGCTCTTAATCTATTGAATAGAGCCCCAAGTTATCTAAGTCTAAATTTGAAGTTTAATCAATTAGGTCATCTACTGTTAAATTTTTTAAAAATAAATTGGAAAATGTTTTTTCAATTTTTAATTTAAAATTTTGAAAAAAAAAAGTTGGATAATCAACTACAATATTTAATAAAAGTTGATGAATAAACTTAAAATATACTGTAAAAAATGAAATGAAGTCCATAAGAAATGGACCAAAAAAAAAAAAAAAAGAAAAGAAAAAGAAAGAAAAGAAAAGAGAATTAATTGATGTTAGAAGCCCCTAGAACTGTGCCCTATTTAGCAATCCTCCTCGCGTAATCAGTACTTCGAAGTGTAGACCTAAGCGGAAGCTGAGTTATGACAACAACTGTGTGTGTTCTTGGAAATAATGGGGAAGCTTTCGTGTAACATGCACCACCACCAAAATGGCCTTCTCCAGGGACTCTTGCTGATGGGAGCTTGATCCTACCATGATTAACAGTTGCACTCACTAACACTCAAGCTCTTCCCACAGACGACGCCAATTGTAGGGACACGTTTTGCAGCCCAAGCCCAAGGTGTATAGGATCTTGGACCAGTAAGTCCAGTACAATAAATTTGTAGAGAGTGGGTTAAAGAGTTAGGCTTTAGTGCATGGATAACAGTTAATATGGTGTTCATGACAATCAAACTGAGATGAACTGAGTTTATCAAAGAAAGTTTGTCCTCAGCACAATCCGAGGACAAATTAAATTCATATTTTATGAGAAAACAATGAACAGTTTTACTTAATGTAGAAATTAAATTCATATTTTGAAATTAAAATCTCTATATTTTACAATAATGCTTCTATTTAAATAAATAAAAACATAAAAAAGCTACTTATTTTTATGTTTATGTTTATTTGTCGATTATCCCAAAAAAAAAAAAAAAAAAAAAAAATTTTAAAAGGTACTCGAGTTTGGTAAGCTCGAGTACCTTGTAAATTTTTTTTTAAAAGGTACTCGAGCCTGGTAAACTCGAGTACCACATTTTTTTTTCGCCTTTTTATTTGCCTAATTTCCAACTCAACGCCACGGTGGCAAAACTTTTCTAGAACTCGAGTTTCATAAACTCGAGTACCATTCTGGAAATCGAGTTTCAGAAACTCGATTTCCAAAAAAGTGGTAGATTGCTGTTTAGTTCAGAAACAATGTTTTTTTGCTACATATTTTCCAAAAACGTGGTAATGGGCCATTTTTGCCCAAAATGCACCCTACCATATACTAATTATGAACATGCCGACAACCCCAAACGGCCATGAAAAGCCCACCCAAAAAAAAAAGCAAAAAACAAACTGAACCTACTTTAATACCAAAACCAAAAAATAGTGAAAAACCCAAGGACAATATAGTACTTTCAATCTCCAACCCCACCAGACTCTCTCTCTCTCCCTTCTTTTTTATTGTTAAAACGTCACCGTGGAGTATGCTCTAGAAGGACTCTACGACACCTCCATTATCTTCTTCGATGGTGCCATTGCTCAGATCAACAAGTCTTTCCTCTCTCTCTCTAGAATTCTCCCATTTCAAATATTCTCATTTGCTTGCAACCTGAATGAACTTTTTTTTTTTTTTTGGTTAATTAAAACGAAGCTAGGACTCCCAAAAAAAAAAATTATATTGATATTTGGTTACCAACAGGGATATGTCGGTGGTAATAGTTGGTGGCTTTGGCTATATATACAGATAAGAGCAAAGGATGACAATCTCTTAAAAAAAATTTGATCTTTAGAATTCTTTTTTTATTTATTTTAGTAAAGCAGGCACAGGCAGAAGAGAAAGAGAAATCCTCCAATTGATTTAACGATGGAGATCAGAAAAGTAAAAAAAATCATAGAAGAAGAAGAAGGAGTAGTAGTGTAAAGCTATTTTTTGGTAAACAGTACTTCTATTAGAGCAAAACAGGAATACAAGCAACGGAATCATCCCTACAAACAGCCTCTAACGAGGGGGGGAGATTTCCTTTATTAAAACAAAACTCAAAATCAGATTTCAGCGCAAACATGGCAGCTACATGTGCTGCCGAGTTGCATGTTCTCTGTACCCAACAAAACTTAACAAAATCAAAAGCAACAACTAAACTACGAACATTACAGATAATATTGTGAGTAAGCCAATTTGATGGAAAGTCCGGGTTGATGAGTGGCTCAATACAGTTCTTTGCATCTCCTTCAAAAATCACAGATTTCCATCCCTCCTTAATTGCTAAGTTCACAGCCCAATAAAGTGCTTCAGCTTCAGCAACTGCAGGGGAGGAGCTGTGATGCTTTTTGGCCCAGATTGATAGCACTTCACCCAAGTGATTCCTTGCAACAACTGCTAAGGCAGAGCCTAAGTCTTGCTGGATTGCAGCATCCACATTGAGCTTGATGTAGCCAGAAAGGGGTGCAGTCCAATTCTTGCTACTTATCTCTTTGGGATGTTGGGTAGTTGACGAAGAGACTTTAACAATTTCATTGAATCTGGTTTGGATGTTCTGCCTTGCCTTCAACGCATCAGGGTCAATGTTACTAAATTGTTTGAGGTTTCTGGACATCCAAATCTCATCAATTACTAATGCCATGTTGAGAGACACACTCCAAGCCTCATGTGTAGGGATGAGTGAGGCAGGTGGCTCCATGATGAAGGATACTATATCCTTAGTTGAAGTAAGAGTCACATTGTCAACTTGAAGACCCCAACAAGCGGATGACCATAGAGCTCGAGCAAATGGGCATCTGAAAAAAATGTGTTCACTGTCTTCTTGTTCAGCATTGCATAACAGGCAAGATGCATCTACATGGTTAAGGCGAACTTGGAGATTAGCCTTTGTCGGCATGGCGTTGATGCTTATCCTCCATATCAACATTTTGAGCCTCTTTGGGAATTTTGCCTTCCAAAGTTTGGACCAACAAGCTTGGGGCTGACCAACACAGTCAGGATGAGCAAAAGCAACATTATGGATGGATTTAACTGAGAATCGACCTTTAGAATCCGGGAGCCACACTAACTTATCTTCCTTCTGTGACATTGGAATAGACATGTTAAGAATGGCTCTTGCATCGGTTGGAGCAAATAGTTCCTTCACCCAATCTGAGATCCATGATTTGGTAATGGGGTCAATGAGCTCGCTGACTTTAATGTTCAACTTTCTGTATTCCTCAAGTCTGGGTTGAGGCATCAAATTTACAGCTTCAGGCACCCAAGGGTTTGACCACACCTGAACTGATTTACCATTCCCAATAATAAAACATCCACCCTTCGCTACAAGCTTCTTTGCTTCTTCAATAGCTCTCCAAGTTGGAGAAGCAATAGCCACTGAATTCGCTATCAACCAGCCACTATTTACTTTATATTTGGATCTCAACACATCCATACACAAACTTTGTCTATTCGAGGCCACGAACCATGCAAATTTAGCTATCAAAGCTAAGTTCATCTCCTTCGTTTTCTTGAAACCCAGTCCACCAAATTTTTTGGGACGACATAGTTTGTCCCATGATGCCCACGCAATGTATCTGCTGCCTCTATCTTTAGGCTTCCACCAAAACCGCCTAGTAGCTGCATCTATCTTGTTACAGCTGTTTGACGGCACATTGAATGCTGATAGGGTGTATGTAGGGATACTATGGGCTACTGTTTTGATAAGAGTGGCTCTACCAGCCCATGAAAGGCAACGACTTCTCCAGCCAGCTAGTTTAGCTTCCAATTTATCTTCCAAGAATTTAAAGTCTCTGGATGGTGATCTTGTGGGGAACAAAGGGGCTCCTAGATAAATGGCATCTTTTTTCAGCTTCCTCATTACAAATTCCAGCTTAATTGCTCTTCTATTTTCAGCCAATGTGTGTTTAGAGAAGAAAATACCTGATTTGGCTCTATTAATGCTCTACCCATACCAGTCACAGTATTTTTCCAAACAGGTGGAGAGAGTTCTAGTATCATGCCTTGTCGCTTTTGAGAAAAGGACAATATCATCGGCATACATAACATGAGTTAAGGCTGGACTTCTGATACTCACTTTAGCTCCACTGACGTTGCCCTTCATCAGTTCTTTATCCAGCATTCTTGAGAGCACTTCTTGTCCTAAAATGAAAAGGTATGGAGAAAGGGGGTCTCCTTGCCTTAACCCTCTCCTAGGCGCAAAATGATTTGATTTTCCCCCATTCACCAAGACTTCAAAAGAGACTGAGGATAAACAAGCCATGATCCAGCCAGTAAACGTACTGCTAAACCCCAAATTTATGAGCACCGCTTGAATAAACTTCCAATTGACTCTATCATACGCCTTTTGTAGGTCTAACTTGAGAGCCATGAACCCATTTTTAACTTTCCTGGATTTGAAGCTATGCAGTAATTCGTGCACAACCACCTGATTTTCTGCAATCCATCTACCCGGGATGAACGCTGATTGACATGGAGAAATAATCTTATGGAGCAAAGGCCTAAGTTTCGCCACAATCAACTTGGATATGATCTTATACACAACGTTGCAAAGACTAATGGGCCGGAAGTTGTTGACAGAGATTGGGTTAGGGGATTTTGGGATTAGAACTATGAGTGAGTCATTTGCATCCTTGGGTAGGCATCCATTGGTGAAGAAGGCTGTTACTGCACACGTTAAAGTGTTTCCAACAATAGGCCAGAATTCCTTATAGAAAAGGGCAGGGAATCCGTCTGGCCCGGGGGCTTTCAAATCCTGCATACTAAACAAGGCAGTCTTTATTTCCTCTGGGGTGGGGATAGTGTTTAGGCCTTGATTTTCTTCCTCAGAAATGCAGCGTGTCATGAGGTCATCAAGGTTTTCCGGGAAATCAACTTCCTCGTCAGTAAACAGATTCTTGAAGTGCTGGTAGAACAACTCTCTAATTTGATTGGATCCGGTCACCCACTGACCATTCTCGGCTTTTAACGTCGTGATACTGTTTTGTCTTCTTCTAATAATGGTAGAAAGGTGAAAGAATTTGGTATTCCTGTTGCCCTCCTTCAACCAAAGTTCCCTTGACTTCTGCTTCCAAATCATTTCAGATCTTGCAAGCCACTCGGAGAGTTCAATCTGCAGTGCTTCTTCAATCTTCCCATTCTCTTCAGACGGCTGCCTCCTCTGAACTTCATTAATTTTTCCCAGCAGTCGGTTAATTCTATCTTGGCAATTCCCAAAAACTTGCTTGTTCCATTTACGAAGCGCTATCCTGGTCGCTTCTTGTTTCTTCTTTAAAATTTCAAATTCCGATCCACTTTCGTGGCCATTCCACGCCTCTTCAACAATTGAGTTGCAGCCATTGTCCCTTACCCAAGCTGCTTCAAATCTGAAAGGTCTATTAGCAAAACTCTGCGATGGATTAGTGTCAAGGAGTATCGGTTTGTGGTCAAAATTGATAGCTCCTAGATGGGTCACAGTAGCATCTGGAAAAGCAAGCCTCCAGGAAATATTAGCAATAGTTCTATCAAGGCGTCTTTTGATAGCAGCACTTCCCCATTTTCCCCTCGCCCACATAAATGCATTTCCTGAATATCCCAAGTCTATGGCACCGAATTCAAACACAAGTTCCTTAAGGAAATTTTTTTTGAGTCCCCTGCACCCCTACTGCCATTAGTTGAAATTTCATTGTCCTCCAAGGTGAAGTTGAAATCACCCAAACATGCCCATGGGCAATTGCAGGACTCTAATAATGCCATAAGGTTCTCCTAAGCCTTTTGCTTCTTTGCTGGATAAGGAGGGCCGTAAAAGCCAACAAGAAGCTAAGATCTTATAACATCAACAACCTTAACAGCAATGAGATTTTTGTTGAACTCTACCTTCTGAATAGTGATCCCAGACCTCCACATCATACAAATACCACCTGCAAGACCCTTAGCTTCTACTACACACATATTTGCAAATTTTATTGACTTTAAAATAAACTGCATCCTACTGAAGGAGGCTTTAGTTTCACTCAAAAAAACAACATCCGGGCTATTCCCTTTTAAATGAGCCTTAAGGGCTCTAACTGTCGCAGCATTGCAGATGCCGCGACAGTTCCAACCAAGGATTTTCATAGGGAGGTTGGGGGCTTGATAAGGCCCGCCTCCTCGGCCATAGCAGTAGTAACAGGGAGAGATGACACAATATATGTGTTGCCATTGTAAGATCCAATATCATGGGTTTCAATGTAGGATGAAGATTCAGTACACTCACCTTGCACTTCGTGGTGGGAATCACCATGGAGCTTTTGCCTTTCTGCCAAAATGGAATGCTCCACTCTTGATTCGGGAATGAAGGTCACTAGTTTGGGGTTCAAGACCTTAGCTTCAGGGGCGTTTATCACCAGCTTGACCCTTTTGGGAGATTTCTTCAATTCTTGAGGCACCGCTTTCCTTTTGGACAAGGGAGTGTTGCTGCCATGTGTTTTGATGTCGGGGCTTGGTGTTGTGACTTTGGGAATGGAGGTGTTGGACAGAGTCACCTTAGTGCGGCAATGAGGAGATGAAACCAAGGGTGAAGAAGATGCTAGAACAGGGGACTGGTTATTTGATTCGGGCTGATGGTTTGGTGGAGAATGACTATTGTTTGTAATATGGGTGGGTGGACTTGTGATTTTTGGGATGGGCTCAATATGTTGTAAGGTTTGGTTGCTGGCAGAATTGCATATTATGTGACTATTGGTAGATGGGCCGAATCCAGGAGGATAAGATGGGCCATCTCCATCTCCAACTAACTCATTATGGGCCTCTAAGTTCACTGCTGCCTCGTGTGAACCTTCAGGATCAACGCCATTCGCATGGGTAGGGAGGATTGAGTCGCTGACGTGTGTGGGTGAGCATTCCAGCTTTTGATTGCTGCTCCTGCTAACGGCTTTCGTACTGCTCAATACTGCAGGTTGGTGCTCTGTTGTGCTTGTACAAATTTGAGCTTGTACACTGGAGTGCGTGGGTGTGTGCTTTTTGTCTTGACTTGCTGTTGTACCCTCATCTGAAGATACCACCGTGCTATTCATCGGCCTTGTAGAAGTGGTACCGGCGGTGGGGTCTGGGCTTGTTTGACGGTCAGGCTTCAGAAATAGCCCTTGTGGTAAGTCGCTGCTATCCGATCTTAACCAAGGTCCTGATGCCACAAAGTTAAACCCGAATGGATTCCTGATGTGGAATAAATTCCCAAGACAACTACTAGCTTCGTGACCAATGATACCGCAGCGATAACAGATATCGGAGAGCTTTTCATATTTAAAACCAATCCATAAATGGGGTAGATTCTCTCTGGGGAGAAAAAAGCTAGGCCTAAGCGGTTTTAGTACCTTTATCTCTATTTGAATGCGCAAGAATTTCCTCCATGCAGCGCCACCTTCACCTGCGAGATCGAGCTCTACAACGGTCCCAACCATTTCTCCAATTTTTCTGAGATTACTGGGAGATTTCCATAGCTCTGGGAGGCCATGGACTTGTACCCAAAGAGTGGAAGTAGTGAATGGGATCTCCTGCCATATTAGTGACGGGTTCCAATGCTTTAGGATTAGGTGGCCACCCTTAATCGACCAAGGTCTTCTTCTGAAAGCATTATTCATGTCTGCTTCATGACTGAATAGGAACTTGTACGTATCTCTATCGAGACGATTCACTCGAATCTGCCGATTTGGTTTCCAAGCTCTGTTTACGACGTCTGTGATCGCAGTGATTCCAACATTTTTGTGGGTTATCAGTTTTCCGATGAGAGTAAAAGAAGATGGGTTAGGGTCAAATTGGTTTGGAGGGAGCTCTAGGCATGCGTTTATCCAGGAACTGTTTTTAGTACGGTTGATAAGCTCTGATACTTCCATCTGGAGTGAGGAGGTTGGATAGCAAGAGAAAATGGTGGAGAGACAGTATTATTAATTTGCTATAAGGGAAAGAAAAGGGATGATGAAATAGGGAGGGCAGATTGCATTGGGAGAAAATGGGGAAGGAGAAGGGTTAGGGGAAGCATGTGCTACGGGGAGCAGGTGCTACAGAGAGCACGGGTTAGTGTACTATTTTACAACATTTTTACAAAACTATTGATGTGGCTAATTCTTACTGGTTTTCATTTGGACCTTCCATTAAATCACATTTTTACTTATTAATAACCACCCATCACATCAGCAGTTTGTAAAAAAGTTTGTAGATCTAGCATTCTCTTTATTACACAATACACATGGATTGAAAGAGTAGAGTAGGGCATCCCCTCCAAAACAAAAGGTAATGACTTGATTCTTAAAAAAAAAAAAAAAAAAAAGGGCTTTAACCTTTAAGTTAAAGTGGGCCCACTTTTTTTGGGCCAAAGCTTTAATAGTGATTGAGGCCACAAACTGGGCCCTACCATTTACTAATTATGAACATGTCGACAACCCCAAATGGCCATAAGAAGGCCAACCAAAAAAAGAGCAAAAAACAAACTGAACCTACTTTGATACCAAAACCATAAAACAGTGAAAAGCCCAAGGACAATATACTAATTTCTATCTCCTCCCCACCAGACTCTCTCTATCTTCGTTCTTTTTTACTGTTAAAATGTCGCCGTTGAGGCCACATTGCTCCATCAACCTCTATCAACCTCTTCACGCACTGACAAAAAAAATCTAAGTCTCCAAATTGAAATTTCAAACCCTAATTCTTTGAATTTTGAGAGAGAGAGAGAGAGAGAGAGAGAGAGAGGAGCATCGTTGGGTGGCTTGAAAGACCATTTGAAATTAGCGAGGGTGTATGCTTTGGAAGGACTCTATGACTCCTCTATTATCTTCTTCGATGGCTCCATT
Source organism: Quercus robur (assembly GCF_932294415.1). Classification (NCBI taxonomy): domain Eukaryota; kingdom Viridiplantae; phylum Streptophyta; class Magnoliopsida; order Fagales; family Fagaceae; genus Quercus; species Quercus robur. The sequence goes on from NC_065538.1 coordinate 6,746,181, forward strand.
GCACAGATCAACAAGTATTTCCTCTCTCTCTCTCTCCAAAATTCTCCCATTACAAATATTCTCATTTGTTTGCAACCTGAATGATCGTTTTATTTTTATTTCTTGTCAATTAAAACAAAGCTAGGACTCCAAAAAAAAAAAAAAAATTATATTGATATTTGGTAACCGACAAGGACACGTCGGTGGTAATAGTCGGTGGCTTTGCCTATATATACATATAAAAGTAGAGGATGACAATCTCTTAAAAAAAATTGTAATCTTTAGAATTCTTTTTTTTTTTTTTAGTAGAGGAGGCGCAGGCAAAAGAAAAAGAGAAATCCATAGTCATAAAGATGCAACAAGATTAACTATGACATAAAGATGCAACAACTTGCTCAGTGATTTGATTATACAATAGCAACAATATAAGGCAAAAATAATGTCATAGTCATGACTCATGACAAGTCTATTCCATAGTCCATACTTCAACATTTTTTTTCCTAGGGCCAAACCTGATTCTTGCATTCCCTAAGGCCAAAACTGCAATTGACCAGTTGGAATAAAAAAAGAATTATTAATTAGACATGGTGTATTGTAGGAGGTTTTGGCAGTGCACAGTCCAAGATTTCCCTGACTTATCATTCCAAGGGTCTAATAGGAGCATAGTAAACTTTAGAGAGCTCTTGCAATCTGGTGCATTTCTCAATCTGATGAATCACCTTCAAGACTGCATAACATGCATATAAAATAGCTTAACATCACTTTAAAGTTTCTAACAAATAATTTCACAAATATCTCCTATGCATTTCCAAAATCAAAACTAAAATAAAATATATTTAAAAATCTAATATGTAAAGATCAATGTTAAGATTATACACACTCCAAGTTTAAACCAAGGAACATATTAACAAATCAATTTTCACATTAAGAAAATCAATTGGTTATCACCAGGAATATGATGACAAAGAAGATCCTTCACAAAGCAAAACCCAAGTTATTAAACTTTGAATCAAAACTTCAACGAGTAATGCACAATTTACTGTCAATCTACTTGCCAAAAGTTGGGGAAACTTAGACACAAAGCTTGAGAATATATATGGGAAGATAGGTCATAATTGAGATCCTAAAGTTGATAGAATTATAACGTTGAAAACCTTTTTTTTTTTTTTTTTTTTGAGAAGCCAACCTGGAAATCCAGGAAGGAAATTTATTGAAAAATAACAGCAATAATGTGACGAAATGAAGATTGTTCAAATTTTTAGGTCCAAGAATGGTTTGGTTTTTGGAAATTAAATTCAATGAAATGGAACTTGATGACTTCAATTATATCTGTCACCACAAGGGCATACATTCTTTTCTAAAATATGCATTCCTACAAAATGGAAAGTGAGTTCCTACTCCTTTGGGATGATTCTTTGAAATTGGCATAATATACCTAATCTACTTCCCACATTACACAATTTCTATAATAAAAAATAAAATAGCCTACAATGTCACATCTTACAACCGCCAATGACACATAACCCTGTGCATCAAAATTAGGCACCAAGACATTTTATTCCTCAATTTGCATTCCATGGGAACAAAATTGACTAATTTCCTCTAATTTAACCATATACATACACATAGAACTACGGCAGGCATGTAGAAATCACAAGAAATTATAAATTATAACATTGAGAGGAAATAAATAAAAAATACGAACAGAGTAAACTAATAATGCAAACCTAAAAGAAAAAACAATTGGTTGGATTTGTTGCTCATACAAAAGCTTGATGATTGTTTTGGCATGGAAAATTGTTTTTGGACCTATAATTAGGCCAAGTGCTAATGAATAACTAGCATTAGTAGGTTAGTACTCTCTCGAGAACTTTGTAAAAATTATGTCAAAAGAGAAACAAAGCAAGTGACTTTAGGATATAATTTAAAATAACCATAATGGGACTAAATCCTTTCTACCATACTTCCATTTGTGGATTGAGGAAGGGTGCTTGCCAATGGTAATATAGCGGATGCTGATATGACAAGGAATGAACCAAATTTGATGGTTGAGAACTTGAACTCTGCACATTAAAGTAAAAATAAAAAATAAAAAAAAATAAATGTAGCCACTACATGAACAACTAACTATATAGGCAAGAGGAAAGGTATTTAGGAATGGCTAAAGCAAAACTTAGTTGCCAGGAACAGTATTTGGGGTAGACAACTAGTTAATTCCACCTTTTTCTTTCTTTGAACTTTTCTCATGACAACTCTTGATCTGATGTTTACCACCAGGAGCATGATCCTTTTTCTTTAGCCCATTTAAATTAGGTTGTTTAAATTATCTCAAATAATTAATTCATTATTCATTATTGCCATCTTTATCTTTAAGTACATTTGCATCTTCAATATCCTTTGCAACGAATAAAGTAATGAAGAGTTCTTAGCTTGTTCATGAGGTACAAGATCATGATTATGCTCCTTTTTAAAAGCCCACAAAGGTAGAACTGTTGGGTGACTTTGCTTAAAAGCCAAAACTTAAGTTTGACTCTCCTGGACTTCCAAAATATTTGATTTGCGGGCTATTACATTTGTGTGTGCAGGGATAAATGTACAAACTATAAAGGTGGGCATCTTTCAACTTTGCTTAAGAGCAAGTTGAACTGTATGCTTAATTTGTAATTGTGTATGGCATGTCCAAGCAAAAACATAATTGTCACATTGTCATAGAAAGAAGCATTTAATTTTTTGATAGGTAGAAAGAAGAACTTGATTTATATTTAAGATTTGCTTATCTCTCATATTAGAAGCTCTTAATCTATTGAATAGAGCCCCAAGTTATCTACGTCTAAATTTGAAGTTTAATCAATTAAGTCATCTACTATTAAATTTTTTAAAAATAAATTGGAAAATGTTTTTTCAATTATTAATTAAAATTTTTAATTTAAAATTTTGAAAAAAAAAAAGTTGGATAATCAACTACAATATTTAATAAAAGTTGATGAATAAACTTAAAATATACTGTAAAAACTGAAATGAAGTCCATAAGAAATGGACCAAAAAAAAAAAAAAAAAAAAAAGAAAGAAAAGAAAAGAGAATTAATTCTAATAAAACATAGAACGTTAGTTTTGAATTAAAAAAAAAACTCCCCGCAGTGGTTTAAGGAAAATGGAAGGGGGCATTTTGGTACGCCCGCGTTTCATCCAATTTCCGGTGAAGATCCGCCCTCGTGAGAAGCTATTAGGGTTTGAAATCCCTCTGTTTATTCTTAGTCTGGCATTCTTCCACTCTTGATCCTCCCCGCAGTGGGCGAATTTTACTCGTCGATTGAGCGATATATAACCAATTCTCTCTGGTCACTCATCGAGGCGGTGAAGGTTTCCTCATCATCCACCAGGTAATATATATATATATATATATATATAGTTTGTTGTTGTTTAATTTCATTTCAAGATTCTCATTTGCTTGTAACCTGAATTGAATGAACTTTTTTTTTTGTTAATTAGAACGAAGCTAGGACTCCCAAAAAAAAAAAAAAATTATACTGATAGTCGGTGGGGGTAATAGTCGGTGGTTTAGTCGGTGGCTTTGGCTATATATACTGATGACAATCTCTTAAAAAAAAAATTGTAATCTTTAGAATTCTTTTATTTTAGTAAAGCAGGTGCAGGCAGAAGAGAGAGAAATCCTATCCTATCCTAATGATGGAGATGAGAAAACATCATAGAAGGAGTAGTAGTAGTAGTAGTGTAATCTCATACTACGAGAATTCGGATGTCCACAAGCGAAGAAAGAGGACGGCCACGGCTATTGATGATCTCCCAATAGATCTAGTGTTAGAAATATTGCATCGGCTGGATCTGAAATCCGCCACGCGATGCAAGTCTGTCTCAAAGGAATGGTGCTCTGTTATCACTGATCCTTTTTTCGCTAGATGCTTTGTTAACTACAACAACAGTCGGCCAATAGTGGATCATTGCCCCTTTACCTTGCTACTCCAGTGCACTAATCGGCGAACAAAGAATGGACATCTCCTCTTGCCATTGGAGGAGGAATCTTATTTTAAATCTCTGCCTTACATTCCACCAATGTATCAAGAACAACGCCACAATGAGTTCAACATTCAAGCTTCGTGTCATGACTTGTTCTTATGCTCTGAATCTGCAGTTGTTAGTGATCATAGTACTCCCTTTTTTTACTATGTCATTAATCCAATTACTAGGCAATGGACTGCCCTTCCTCCACTTCCACATCAATACACCGCATCAGTAGTAAGGCGGCGGCCTCTGATTGGGTTCATATGTAACTCCGGTGACATTCTTCAGCTTAGTTTTAGAGTGGTGCTCATTCCTGAATTTGAGGGCATGTCAACGGAATTCAAGGTGTACATATTCTCATCCGACACAAGTAAATGGAGTGAGTCTCTGGTGTCGTGCCCGGCCCTTGAAGGATTTGATTTGACTTCTTTTGCCTTCCCCGCTGTTCCTTATAATGGCTTGCTATTTTGGTGTAGTAGGGATGGCTCCCTTTTTGGGTTCGATCCTTACAACAGTGGATGCTATCGATTCATTCAGAAGCCCCTAGAATTGGACACTTCCTTCGCTAATGGGCGCCTTGGAGTATCTCGCGGTGCCTTGAGGATGGCCCGGATTTCGGGCTTCGATCCTTACGACTACTTCTCTGATCCTGTTTTATGCGTTTGGGAGTTCAAAGATAAAGGAGAGGAAGGAGGCAAATGGTGCTTAGAGCACCAGCTGTATATCAAGAAATATTCTGCTTTGATGGTCCTAGCCTTTCATCCAAATGACCAGGATATCATGTATTTGGTGATTAATTTTAAGGTGGTATCATGCAACTTGCGCAGAAAAACACTGGAAGTGGTTCGCGATTTGCCAGATCCTTACTTTTCCGATGGCAAAAATGTCTTCAACTTTGTGCTCCCTTGTTGGCCAACTCCCATTCATTCTTCTCCCTTCCTATAAGTGAAGGCAGCCTATCTATTCTACTGCTTGCTAATGCTAATGCTAGCTTGTGTCTTTAAAGCTTTTTGCCTTTTGGGGGTTTCCGTATTATGGTTTGCCTAAATTAGGCTTTTGTGAATTCCCCTCAAAACTTTTAACCTAGCAAAATATGTATTTTTAAAAAATTTTCATAATCTATTTTTTATGGATAGTGGATGCTTATCAATTATTGAATGTAAAACTAGTTATTGTAATTTTGAATGAGATGAATATTATAGCCTTGCATGGGCCTCTTCTGTTTTCCTAGTTGTTGTAATTTTGAATGAGATGAATGTATATGTAACTTTTGTTGAACTATCTTGCGCCTTATATAGCAACCACATGTCGGGATAAGGAGTGGAATCTGTTTGTTATAATATTTACTGTCATAGTCGTAGATTTGATGTTTCTTGGAGGTGGATTGTTAATTTAATGCGAGATAAGATTTGAGTTTTCCTGAGGGAAGAGATCTTGGTGCTTTATTCGGAGGCAGGGAACTGAATTTATTGCGTTGGTATTTAGAACCATTGTGAATCTGATTGACAGGATCTAAAAGTAGGTGAGTTTGGCAATTGTGGAGGCTTATTTGGAGGCGGCATGGAATTTAGGAGTTGAATACAGAAATCAAACTTTGACACAAGTGTTAGTTCATTATTTGTCATTCAGATTCTATAATCTGATTTAAGCTAAGCTCCACCCCAGGAAATTTGAATTTAACCCTTAGAAATTAACCCACCTTGTCTATCATGGTTGTAGTAAGCCTTTTTCAACTCTTTTATCTGGTTGCTGAAGCGGACAATAGAAAGCATCTAAAGAGTAAAACATAAAGGCTTCAGTAAGGCTATTGAGCATTCTTCTTTCTTAAATAGTTGAATAATTCTTTAAATCATATTCTGGTTTTGTCAGCTCACAATTGCTGTATCACATGAATTAGCCCATCTATGGCTTGGCAGTCTGGTAACAATGGAATGGTGGAGTCATTTATGGCTTAATGAGGGATTTGCAACATGGGTAAAATTGAGTCATCTCACATAACTGCTTCCACTTGCTGGCTATTGCAATACATTCATTTTCTTGTTTGAATCTGTATTTGATCTTAAATTTCCAGGTAAGTTATATGGCCACTGACAGGCAACAGCATGTTTCCTTAGTGGAATATATGGACTCTATTTCTTCTAAAAACAAATGATGGCCTGCGTATGGATGCACTGGAACAATTGCATCCTATTGAGGTAAGGAAGTGAATGCTTCTGTTAAAAGTTGCAAATAGTACATCATTTAAGCATGTTATATTATTGAGGTAAGGAAGTGAATGTAGTGATAAAATCAACAATCTTTTTAATTTCAAACTACTTCCTAAAATGGCATGTTTTACTAGATTTTCAAGAGCCGCAATGAACATCATCAAAGTAAATGTATTGACACAGTCAACTTAGTGTGTGCGTGTTTGTGTGTTCACATGCATATGCATCTGTTGTCAGAGTGTATGGACCACTACCTAGTAGGAGGGAGGTGACAGTGCAGGGAAATATCCAATGATCCAACTCCAAATATTGAAGCACTAATTTTACTATATTATAAGCCCGTCTCAATTATGAATTCAATTGAGAAAAAATTGTGAGGAAATTTCTATATAAAACATAACTTTGACGTGTAATTCAACTCTGTCCATCACATGATATTTGGCATATTTGCAGGTCGAGGAACCCCAGGCTTGTTCAATAGGGGAATTATTTGATTCTATCAGCTACAAAAAGGGATCTTCTGTCACTCGAATGTTGCAGGGTTATCTTGGTATGGCACATTTCAGGAGGGATGGTTCATGTTCTTGACTTATAGTTGGGTTATTTTTATATGGAGCACCAAATATTGATTCTGTTTTTTTATAGTAGAACCTTCTCATTTCTTGGAAAATATATACCAAACTAATGCTTGGCATTTCTTAGTTAATGTCATTTGTTTTATAAAGCTTTAATGGCTCTCTTATCCATTAAGCAGGTTTGGCACTTTATAATTGTCAAGGCTATTATGTAATTTATGTTTATTTCTTATTATATATGTTAACAATGCCATTATAGTCTTCACTTATTCAATGGACTAAAAGAATATATATTGATACCACATGGGCTCAAAAATTTAGAGTGGATGGGGTTTGACTCAGTGTGTAGGATGCTTTTGCCATGTAACACCTTCTAGGTATTTTCTTGGGCAGAGACTCTTGCTCCAGTGTCTGTTCTTCTTTTAGAATCCATATATATGTGCCGTGTCACTTATATTTGTCAAATTGGAAGCTTTCTTTGATCACTTATTCCACTAATAATCGTGGTCACTAATGTGTACAATGTATAATTTCTCAATGCAGTAGACCTTATTATCACTTTTTCATGGAAAATATTCTTGGTAACAAAAATGCTACCATGAACATTTTTCTTTTGTCAACATGTTCTGCACACAAATTTATGAAACTGACTGAAGGGAAAGGTCTGAATTATATTCCTGTAGTAATTTGCACTTCTTGAACATGATCAAAATTTCGCTGTGTAGCAAGTGGATAGAAAATTAACTTTGACTAAATTACATATATAACTCTGTGACTTCTTATTTGAACCAGAAATCCTTAAGTTAGCACATAAAAAGATATGTTGGAAAGAATTCAAGGACATATGATTTATGGGGCGTTCTTTCAGAGAACTCTGGTGAACTCAATTCAATGATGGATGCTTGGTAAAAAAAAAAAAAAAAAAAGGGATTTCCAGTTATCTCTATAAAATCCAAAGATAATATTTTGGAATTTGAACAAGTATTATTATCAAGGCAATAGTTGAATTATAAGGCAATGATGCTTTTATCTTTTGAGCACTGTTTGTTACACACATGTATGTATAGAACGAAGGTTCAACCCACATTATACATGTGTGTAATAAGTTTTAGACTTATATTTTTAATGTGAACTTTAATTTTGTGTTGAAGTTGTTGCTTGTACTTGCAATGTGTGTTTTTTATCATACACCAGTGCACATTGATTTGTGCTGTAGACTAATGTTAGAAAGAATATACGTATATAAGTTAGTGACCAACATTTATTGAAGCTGATATATGCTGCCCCCAACCACCCTCCTGAACTTTTCATGCATTGTCACTTCATTCTTCTTTTTACTTTCATTGGATATGGATAACATTTCAGTTGAAAATTCTGTATGTTTGAGAAGACTTATTGAGGTTGTACATGTTCTAGGATAACTTGGTTCCTTTGAATTGGAATAATGAATGCACATGGCTTTGGTTTTTGTCTATACGACTGTATCTTCATGTTGAGTCATCTGCTTTGGACAGTACAATATAATTTTCTTGGGCTGGCTCTTGTAAAATGTCATTCAACTCTAGCTGTGTCTTCCGTTTACAAGCTCATACACTACAGAAATATTGGGCACTTGTTGAGTTTCATAAATTCAATTGATGTCAGCTGATTCATAATTGTTGAATTTGAGTGCAGATCTTTACCAGTTGCTATTTGGGATTTATCCGATTGATGGATGCTGAGAAGAAGATCTTTGACCTAGTGTATTCAAGTGAAGATCCTATATGTTCTCTATCTCAACGATCAGATGATGTCAAGTGCTTATATTTTAGCGAGGGCTATGGACGTTTGAATATATGGGATGAGAGGGTTAGGAAATGCTCAACCCAATCGAAATTGCATGCACATAGGATTAACTCCATTGATTTTAACTCACAAAACTATAACATCATGGCTACTAGTTCATCAGATGGAACTGCCGCCATATGGGATTTGAGAAGTATTAAAGTAGATCAACCCAGACCTCTGGAGGAAGTTGGCCACGATAAGGCTGTGCAGTCTGCCTACTTCTCACCCTCTGGAAGCTCCCTCATAACCACAAGGTATATAGTGTTGTATAATAACTTTGATTTTCAAATTAAATATCTTACGACCTGTTAGAAATATATATGGTAGTTTGCTTCTTACTATTTGATAACAATTTAGAGAATATAATCTATGCTTGTATATATGATTAGTTAAAAAATTTTAAAAATAAAGTTGGCTCTTTTACACTGTGTATGCTATTTTCCAATACTAGTTAAATGCTGATTGAGTGCATTACCTCATAAACCACTTGCTGAAAAAGCTAGATTCAAGTTGATCCCTTTATTTTATTGTTGTTGTGAGATTTTAGGGATTTCTAGCTACTAAAATTATTGTTTCTGTTTTTTTGCCTAATTCCCATATATTGATTATATTAGTTATCTTGTTATGAGTTAAAGTATAATCTAACATGGATATTTTGAATAAACTGTATATGATCTTAATTCTAGGAATTGATTTTCAATTGTCTTCATGTAGCATGGACGACACAGTTGGTATAGTGACTGGTGTTAATTTTGAGCACACTTCAAAGATTAAGCATGATAATCAGACATGCAATTGGACTTCTTCTTTCAGGTAAGAAATTTTTCCAGATCATCAAATGCTGATGTGTCTTTCTTTTGTTGAACCATCTGCTTGATGTTCTATGGCAAATATGACAATTCTGTATTGAACTTTGTTAATGTTCCTTAATAACAACCTTTTGCCGGTCTCTAAATTTTTCTTGAACACATGATTACAGAAGAAACTGCTGCCTTGTTGTCATCAAAATAATGGTGCTTAATTTTAAAGGGATGGATTCAATTGAATGATATGGACCTTGGATATTAATTTTGCATTTCATTTATTTTATTTTATTTTTAATTATTATTATAAGAACTAGCAAACTGTATTTAGCACAACAATCCGCACCTAAAATCTGCAAAAAATCAAACCAAACCAGCAGCTAAGATTGCAACACAACTTATACAACAAACAAAACTAACCAAGAACCCAGACTCCTGAACAATTATCTCTTCTTTCCACCCGTTAACACTGAACAAGAGATACCCCTGAGATTGCAGAGGTTTCTGTTATTTTTCATTTTTTGGTTTCAGAACCATTTCTAAAGGAAAAAAATAAAACAATTTAAACACTATTATTTTTATTTTGATGACAAGCAAAATTTAGAGACCAGCAAAAGGTTGTTATTAAGGAACAATAACAAACTTCTGTAGCAAATGATTGTCATATTTGCCATAGAACATCAAGAAAATGGTTCAACAAAAGAAAGACATAAGCATTTGATAATCTGGCAAAAATTCATACCTGAAAAAAGCAATCCGTGAGTTTATCTGATTATCAAGCTCAACCATTGAAATGTGCTCAAAATTAACTAAAGTCACTATACCCACCGTGTTGTCCATGCGACATGAAGACAATTGAAAATTAATTCCTAGAATTCAGGTCATATACAGATCTGTTCAAACTAGACCCACATTAGATTCCATACCCTAACTCTTAACAAGTTAACTAACACAAATTAATTAGTAGCTAGAATATGCAATTAGGGGAAAATTAAAAACAAAAACAAGAATTTGAATGTTAGTATACCTAAAAACAGGAAACTAATTAGTAGCTAGAAATCCTTATAATCTCAAAACAACAACTATAAAATAAAGGGATCAACTTGAAGTCTTGAAATCTGGCTTTTTCAGCAAGTAATTTATAAGGTAAAATCATATAAAGAAGCATAGATTATAATCTCTGAAGTGTACTCAATTTCTAACAGGCTATAAGATATTCAATCTGAAAATCAAAGGTTTAAAACAACACTACATACCTTGTCGTTGCAAGGGAGCTTCCGGAGGGTGAGAAGTAAGCAGACTGCACAGCCCTATTGTGACTAACTTCCTTCAGAGGTTTTGGGTTGATCTACATTAACACTTCTCAAATCCCATATGCAGGCGGTTCCATCAGAGGAACTAGCAGCCATGATGTTAAAGTTTTCTGAATTAAAGTCTATGGAGTTAATCATCCTTTCATGCAAATTCCATTGGGTTGAGCATTTCCCAACCCTCTCATCCCAGATATTCAAACCTCAACGACCCTCGCCAAAATATAAGCAAATGACATCATTTGATCGTTGAGATAGAGAATATATAGAATCATGACTTGAATGCATGAGCTCAAGTACCTCCTTCTCAGCATCCATCAATCGGATAAGTTTAGAACAACTGGTGAAAATCTACACTTAAATTCAACAATTATGAATCAGCTGACATCATATGAATTTACAAAACTCAGCGTGTCCAATAATTCTAGTGTAAGAGCATGTAACCGGGAAGACAGCTAGAGTCGAATGGCATTTTAAAAAATCCAGCCAAAGCAATTATATAGTACTGTCCAAAGCAAATGACTCAACATGAAGATACAATCATACAGACAAAGCAAAGCCATGTGCATTCATTATTCAATTTCAATGGAAAGAACGTATCCTAGAGCAGGTAAAACCACATTAAGTCTTCTCAAGAATGCAGAATCTTCAGCAAAAATGTTAACCGAAATGTTACCAATATTCAATCAAGGTAAAAAACAATGACATGCTAATGCATGACAATTTCAGGAGGGTGATTGGGGGATGCCTATATCAACTTCAACAAATGTTGTTCATCAACTTATATAAGTGATATTCATTCTAACATTAGCCTATTGCTCATATCAATGTGCATTGGTCTATGACAAAAAAACATATACATTGCAAGTACAACAAAGATTAAAGCTCACATTAAAAAGATAAAATCATTAATGCCTTGTAATTCACCTATTACCTATTTGTGTACATATCTTATAAAGAAATGGTTCTGCTACTCCAATTCACATCTAACCAATCCATAGTTTTGCATAAGCAAAAAAATAGTGGCAAACACCATTGATATCTACTAAATCAGTAGTGGCCCTCTCATTTCTGAATTCCCTCACAGAAACTTTTACGTTACTACTAAAAAAATCAGCACCTTCCTCAGGATACCATGTGTTAGATAGTAAGATTGTTGAATGTTGTTGTAAGAGAAAATGGGCATTTGCCCTTAGTTTTTAAAATATCTGGCACAATGTCCCCATTTTGAAACTATTTAGCAAAAGAACAAGACTTAAGTACAGTATTTAGTTGCTGTTCTTTAGCTTCCCCTCTTAAGATTCTGTCATGTAGATTTTTTCTCATGGGAAGGAAGTATATTTTTTAGTTAAGTAGTTACATGGCAGAATCTTAAGAGGGGAACCTAAGGTATTGTACCTAAGTTTTGTCCTTAACAAAATGTCTATGTTTTTCAAACTCGATTTTAACAGAATTGAGTTTTGTGTGAAACTCGATATCTTCAAAATCAAGTTCTGTGTATATTTTTAAGTGTAACTCAACATTAGCAATGTCAAGTTCCACTTAAAATTTTTTGAAAATTTAAGTAATTGAACTTACCTAGAACTCGATTTTCAGAAAATCGAATTTCAAAACAGAGACACGGTGCTTAAGCCCTGTTTGGTTTTTTTTTTTTTTCATCACTCATCACTCCTCACTCAATTTTTGTCACTCATCGCTCATCATCCATCACTTATTACTTAAAATACCCCAATTTCCTATACCCACCCATTTGGCACACCGTTTTCACTTTACATCACTCAAATTTTTCAACTTTTTTGTGGGACCCATACTCGAGCACAAAATCAGATTGGTCACTCCTTAATATAAAGCCATGCCAGATTATGATATGGGCTAAAGCTATATCCATTAGTGATACTAAAAACAGACTGCTCACTCCTTGAATTTTGTGATTTGGCAGTTCTGCAGTAATGAAAAGGCCGATGAGATAGAAGCATTTTTTGCGAACCATATGCATCCTTCTTTTACCATGAGTTTGAAGCAAAGTATCGAGCAAATCTAACTCAAAGCGAGGTGGGTTGACAACAAAAGGCGATAGCAATCTCTACAAGACCTATTCAAACAATTAGCTCTCAAAAAATGCTAGTCTTCACCTTGCTTTCAAAACTATATTGTGAATGTAATTATGTTAGAATAATAAACTAAATACATTGCATGCTCAGCAACTTGTGTTATTTATTTAAGGAGTTACATATGAAGAAATCAAAGCATCCAGTTGTTGATAAAACTGGAAGAGAGGGGTTCTGTAGAATGGACTGGACTGTTCATAATCATAATAAGTTGACTGTAAATAAAATATTTCCATTAGACTTAAGTTTCAAATTTAAGTTGACATTTCTATTGGGAAAGTTTTTAATAAGTGATTAAATATTTTCTCAAATAAGTTGGGTCATTAATGACAAGAGATTTCCGTTGATTTAGAATTGAGTATTGTTATGGGTACAAACTACCTAATCTAGCACATTTCATTTAGACTTTGCCTTATTGAATTAATTTGCACATTCATGTGAGGTGGAAAGGAATCCCCTAATTGAAAAGGAACACTATGAAATTAAGCTCATGTCTGTCTTTGTGATTTTTTTAATTAATTAATTATTATTTTTGTGTGTGTACATTTTATCTGGGGTTTGCTTTGATTTTTATTGGAAAATTAATAAGTTATTTTCAATTCAATTGGTAAATTCATATTTTATTTCCAAGTATAATACTACTTAATAGGGTTAGTCAATATTGAATCTTAAGAAACGACCATTGAGCTTTGCGCATTCTTGTTTAAAATGTAAAATTTTGAAATTTGGTGGATTGGGTAATTTACCAAATTCAAAATTCACCCGAGTGGGACAAATCTATCATCTCATCAATGTCACTATCATCATAACGATTAAAAAACTGAAACCCTAACATTACTCATGTATAAAACATGAGAAATTTAGAGAGAGGTTGAGATTTTATTTTACCCATGGTTGAGTCGTCTTAGTGCTTTTCTTCTTCTTTCTCTGATGGAATTGCCGGCGAGCACACATAGTGTGAGAGATTAGGGTTAGGGTTTTGGGGGAAGTGTGTTATATATAAGGTGGGCAAGAGATGAGATCCAACAGCTGAGAAGTGAGCACAGATTAATTTTGGGTTCAAATTTGGGGGGTGAGATGGATGGAATGAAACGCTGTCGTTTTTGTCTGAGTTTGATGAGGAAGAAGGCTAGAACCTAGAAGCCCAAAAGTCCAAAACTTTTTTTTTTTTTTTTTTTTTTAATTTTTATGAAACAAAAGTCCAAAACATTGAATATAAATGAATGGCATTATGGGCCTTTATAGGCCAGCAAGCAACCAAATTAATCCTATGGTTTAATTTTTGTCAATTTATAGTATCACATTTTTTTTATATGGATATATAGTATCACATTTTTGTAAAAGTTAATATATATATATATATATATATCTTAAATTTTACTAAAAATTTATTTATTATCCTTAAATTCTTGAAAATGTTTCAATTTATGTGTTTAAACTTTAAAAAGAAAAAATTATCTCTAAACTATTAAAAAAAATTATTATTTTTCTTTTTTTTACTCTAAATTATTGAAGAAAAAAAATCTTTTTACAAAATTTAGGGATAATTTTTAAAAAAAAAAATTTAAGAACAGAAAGCAAAATTTTTCTTTAATTTAAGAACCAAAATAATATTTTACCCAAATAAAAAGATTAAAATATTATTTTGGTCTTTATATTTTACAGAAAGTTTTTTTTTCATTTTTAAATTCTTGAAAATTTTGTTTTTATTTTTAAATTATTGAAAATATTTCACTTTCTTTCCTTAAATATAAAAATTGTTGTTATACTATTAAAATGTTTCACTTTTTATAAATATGCCAACTGTTTTTGGGTGTGGCACTAGACAAAAGCCATACCCATTGTTTTTAAATTATTGAAATTTTTTTTTAACATGAGTAATGTTAGGGATACATAAAATGCACAACTTTATTAGGATTTAATGAGTAATGTAAGTTTTTTTTTTTTTTTCCTAAATAATACTTTGGTAATTATTGAAGTTGGAGTTTTTTTTTTTTTTTTTTTTCATTTTTCTTTTTGAGAACGTAGTAATTTTTTTTAATATAAAAAAGATAGTAAATAGAAACACATGGATGATTATTTCAAAAAAAAAAAAAAAGTTAAAATGCAAAACTTACTTTTTTAGTTTCACCAAAATTCATTTCAACTATTTGACTTTGCCTTTGTTGTTTATTATAGTTCTCTAAATTGGAAGTTTATTTTAAATTTTAAAAAATAAATTGGAACATGTTTTTCAATTATTAATTAAAATTTTTAATTTAAAATTTTGAAAAAAAAGAAATATAATTTGATGGTGTCACGAATAATCCCAAGTCCATAACTCGTCCACATGTCTCGTCCAACGACAGAAGCTACAATAGGCAGAGAAAATTGCAAGCGTACCAGCGAACCTCGTCCGTATATGGACGAGCTTAATACCTCGTGAGATCTACTCGTCATTTATGAACGACAAGCCTTCCGAGATGATCTTGTCCGTCTTTCACTAAAAGTGGACGAGATCATCCTGGAGGTCTCGTCCATCCTTACTATGGATGGACTAAAAGTGGACGAGCTCCTCATGAAGGTCTCGTCCATCCTTACTATGGATGGACGAGTTCATCGGCCCGTCCAACCTAGGTAACTTCCACAACGGTTATGGAAGTTACTCCCAATTCTCCGGACTCCTCGACACTGGGAACGGTTACCAAACAGATAACTGTTCCACACACACACTATATAAGGCTTCTTCGATGAAGGGTAAGGGTATTGAGACATTTTCTTACTTTTAAGAGAATACTTCTTCGTTACAGAGAGTTCAAAGTAACTAACTTGATCATCGGAGGATTTTTGGCCGGTCCTCACCGGTCCCCTCTGATTCTATGTCTTTCGTATTACAGGAGATAGCCCAAAGATCAACGTTCAAGTCTTATCAACCTACTGATAATCAAGGAATCATCAGTTGGCGCCGTCTGTGGGAATCGATTGTTTTACAGTTCGCTTCTCCGTGACAAAGGGTTGATGGTTCGGACTAGATCAAGGGCTACTAGCCCAGGCCATCAGGGAAGCAGCAACCCGCATCGCGATCGCCAGTCTGCGCCGGTCATGCAGTCATCTGCCCAACATGCACAATCTATGGCAGACACTATGGCGGAGTTGACTCGCCAAAACCAAGAATTACGAATGGAGATTAATATGAGGAGGCAAACACAAGAAGAACGTGAAGGAAGACAAACAGATAGTCATGGTGGAAGAGAGAATACCGAAGTTGGAAGTCAGTTTAGAGGCACCACTTCACGAACGGTACCGTACTTGAAGGAAGAAATGGACCAAATGAAGAGAGTTATGGAGGAAATGAAGGAGAATATGAAAAGGGCGAATCCGATAGAAGACTTGGTTCACAGGACTGATTCTCCCTTTACGGCTTCCATCAACGGTCACCCACTACCATCAAAGTTCAAGTTGCCTTCTCTGGATTCATATGATGGAACACGTGACCCGTTTGATCACATAGCCACTTTCAAGACCACCATGCATCTTCAAGGAGTGCCTGATGAGATAATGTGTAGGGCCTTCCCAACCACCCTTAAGGGTTCGGCGCGAGTTTGGTTTAGCAAAATACCTCCAAATTCGGTGAGTTCTTTTGAAGAGTTGAGTAAGTTATTTGTTAACAATTTTATTGGAGGACAAAGGCACAAGCGTTCCTCGTCCAGTTTGTTGACAATAGAGCAGGGAGAGAACGAGAGCCTTCGGTCATTTATCACCCGTTTTAACAGAGAAGCCCTCAGTGTGGACGAAGCAGATGATAAGCTTCTACTGGCAGCCTTCCACAATGGGGTGAATTCAGATCTGTTTATACACAAGCTCTATGAAAAAGAGTCCCAGTCCATGGCCGAACTCGTCCATTCGGCTCAGAATTTCATGAATGCAGAAGATGCAATCATTGCTAAGAAGAGGAAGAGGTCCGAGAGAATGGACGCAAATCCTAGTCGTCAGCATGAGCAAGGTACTCGTCCAAAGAAGGGACGGATGGAGGAAAGGAGAGATCGAGAGAGTAAGAAGCCAGGCCCTCCAGTACGGAACCAGCAGTATACCCCTTTAAACGCCCCACTTGAGCAAGTCCTTATGCAAATCAAGGATGATCCTTCCCTGAAGTGGCCGGAGAAAATGAAGGGTGATCCCAACAAGCGCAACAGGAACAAGTATTGTCGCTTCCATAGGGATCATGGTCATGACACGAACGAGTGTTTTGACTTGAAGCAACAAATTGAAAATCTCATAAGACAAGGGAAGTTGAGGGGTTTCCTTGGACGAGATCAGAGGGACGAGAAACAGAAGGGAAAGATGGAAGATTCATCGCGACCACCACTCGGGGAGATAAGAGTCATCATCGGGGGAAGTACAACTGGCCAGTCGTCCAAGTCCAAAAAAGCATACTTGAAGGTAGTACAGAGCGTCCAACTTTCAGGACGATCACCAAGAGCAAGATCTACGGACGAGCGGGCAATCACTTTCACGGACGAGGATGCTGACAGAATTCATCACCCTCATGATGATGCCCTCGTCATCTCCTTACTAATTGCAAACTACACAACCAGAAGAGTGCTTGTGGACAATGGAAGCTCAGCAGACATTTTATATTATCCAGCTTTTCAGCAGATGAGATTAGGACGAGACCAGCTCCGTCCAGTGAACTCCCCCCTAGTAGGCTTTGGTGGGATGAAGGTGCAACCAGTGGGTACCATTTCCTTATCCGTGGTAGTGGGGGCATATCCGCGACAGATTACCAAGGATGTGAACTTCCTTGTGGTAGATTGTCCATCCTCTTACAATGCCATCATTGGGAGGCCAACTTTGAATAGTTGGAAAGTTGTTACCTCTACTTACCACTTATCAGTCAAGTTTCCAACAGAACACGGGGTAGGGCAGGTACAAGGTGACCAACTGGCAGCAAGAGAGTGTTACTTGGCCATGCTGGCCATGGATGAACAAGTTCAAGCAATGAACATTGAAGAAAAGAGGGTTGTAGCAGAACCTACTGAAGCATTGGAAGATATTTCCTTGGATGAAGATAACCCTGAGAGGTGTACCAGGGTGGGAGCAGATTTAGAAGAGAAGATTAAGACGGACCTCGTCCAATTTTTGAAGAAAAACATCGACGTGTTTGCGTGGAGTCACGAGGATATGCCGGGTATAGACCCTAGTGTCATTACCCACCGTTTGAATGTATGTCCTTCCTCCAAGCCTGTGCGGCAAAAGAAGAGGGTGTTTGCCCCTGAGAGAGATAGTGCAATCAAAGACGAGGTCCAAAAGCTGATGGTAGCAAAGTTCATTCGGGAAGTGTACTACCCGGATTGGTTGGCCAATGTAGTAATGGTCAAAAAAGCGAATGGCAAGTGGAGAATGTGTGTGGACTTCACTGATCTGAACAAGGCTTGCCCTAAGGACAGCTATCCGTTACCGTGCATTGACCAGTTAGTAGACTCAACTACAGGCCACAAATTGCTTAGCTTCATGGATGCCTTTTCAGGATACAATCAGATAAGAATGGACGAGGCTGATCAAGAGAAGACATCTTTTGTCACCAGTCAAGGCTTATTCTGCTATAAGGTGATGCCATTTGGTTTGAAGAATGCAGGGGCGACGTATCAGAGGTTGGTCAACCACATGTTCCGTCCTCAGATTGGGCGGAATGTGGAAGTCTATGTAGATGACATGCTGGTGAAAAGTCAGGACGAAGGAAGACATCTAGACGACCTGCAGGAGACATTTGAGACATTGAGGCAGTATCACATGAAGCTGAATCCTAGCAAATGTGCCTTTGGGGTATCATCAGGGAAATTCCTTGGCTTTATGGTATCCCACAGGGGAATTAAAGCGAATCCAGATAAAATTCAAGCAATACTGGACATGAAGCCACCGCAAAATACCAAGGAAATCCAATCCCTCACTGGACGAGTCGCTGCGCTTAACAGGTTTGTCTCTAAAGCTACTGATAAATGTTTGCCATTTTTCAAGGTTCTCAAAAAAGCATTCGAATGGACCGACGAGTGTCAGAGAGCTTTCGAAGATTTGAAGGTATACCTTACCATGGCACCGCTGCTGAGTCCATCAGTGGAAGGAGAGGAACTATATTTGTACCTAGCGGTAACCCCACATGCAGTGAGCTCCGCATTGATAAGAGAGGAAGATAAAGTCCAAAGACCTGTGTATTATACAAGCAAGGCATTGAAAGGAGCGGAAGGACGATATCCACAAATGGAGAAGTTGGCCTTCGCACTAATCACAGCTTCAAGGAAGCTGAGGCATTATTTCCAAGCACATGTCATTAATGTTATGACAGATTATCCTCTCAAAAAGGCAATGAATAGACTGGAAGCTGCAGGACGATTAATCCAGTGGGCCGTGGAGCTAAGTGAGTTCGATATCAGGTATCAACCAAGGCATGCCATAAAAGCTCAAGCCCTAGCAGATTTTATTGCAGAGTTTACCCCAAGTCATAGAGAGACAGAAGACAGTGAGAGATGGATCGTTCACGTGGATGGTTCGTCTACACGGCATGCAGGAGGAATTGGTGTGGTCTTGCAATCCCCAGAGGGAGATAAACTGAAACATAAAGTCCGTCTACAGTATCAAGCGACTAATAATGAAGTCGAATATGAAGCCCTCCTCAAGGGGCTAGAATTGGCAAAGTCTGTAGAAGCCAAGTCCATATGTGTCATGGGGGATTCCCAACTGATCATGGGGCAAGTGAATGGGACGTATGAAGCGAAGGAAGAAAGAATGAAGAAATACCTTGTTAGAGTGATGCGCCTTGTGAAAAGGTTTGAAAAAGCTGACTTCGTTCAAATCCCAAGGGAGGAGAACGTGGGATACTATAGCAAAAGAGGCCTCAACAGATGAATCATTAGAGAAGTCAGATGAAGTTCAATATATGCCAAGTATCGATGTCCAGGAAGTACAGCAGGTGGATAACAGAGAAAATTGGATGACTCCCATTGTATCATACTTGAAGGATGGACGATTACCAGAAGAGAAAGACGAGGCCAGAAAAGTGAGGGTAAGATCAGCTAGATACGTCCTTATGAATGAAGTGCTATATAAGAGAGGTTTCTCTCAACCTTACCTTAGATGCTTAACTCCGGATGAAGCAAACTACGTGCTGAGAGAAGTTCATGAAGGGGCATGTGGCAATCACTCAGGAGCCAGATCACTTGTCCACAAGGTCGTCCGTGCAGGGTATTACTGGCCGCACATGCAAGCTGATGCTAAAGCATACGTTAAGGTCTGCGACCAATGCCAGCGATTTAGCAACGTCCCCAGACAACCATCGGAATACCTCACCCCAATGGTGGCACCGTGGCCCTTTGCACAATGGGGACTAGACATTTTGGGTCCCTTCCCTTTGGGAATAAGGCAGATGAAGTTTCTAGTGGTGGGCATCGATTACTTCACCAAATGGGTGGAGGCAGAACCGTTGGCAAATATCACACAGCAGAATGTGAAAAATTTCTTCTGGAAGAACATTGTATGCAGATTTGGAGTGCCAAAGGTATTGGTGTCTGACAACGGACGACAATTTGACAATGCACTCTTCAAGGACTTTTGCTTACACTTTGGAATTCAGAACCATTACTCCTCCCCTGCACACCCCCAAGCCAACGGCCAGGCAGAAGTTGCAAACCGATCCTTGTTGAAAATCATCAAGACTCGGCTTGAGGGGGCAAAGGGAATATGGCCAGATGAATTACCAGGAGTTTTATGGGCATACAGGACAACAGTGAGGACCCCTACAGGGGAGACCCCTTTCAAGTTAGCCTATGGAAGCGATGCAGTCATACCTACAGAAGTACATATGGCTAATCACAGGGTGATGATGTATCAAGACAAGGACAATGAGGACCAGCTTCGTCTAAACCTCGATCTAATAGACGAGGTAAGGGCAAACGCAGAACACAAGGCAGCAAAGTATAAGAACCTCATGGCAAGGCAGTATGATGCGATGGTGAAGCCTAGGCGTTTCAATATAGGAGATCTCGTCCTGAGAAAGGTCTCTTTGTCAACCAAGAACCCAGCACATGGGAAGTTGGGCCCAAACTGGGAAGGACCCTATAGAGTAATCAACTGTAAAAGGCAAGGATCCTACTACCTGGAGGCCCTGGACGGGAGAAAGTTGGAACATCCTTGGAATGTGGAGCACCTGAGGAGGTACTACCGGTAAGAGTGAACCTATGGACGAGACTGGGTCTTATCTGTCTACTAGCGTACTACTATGAATGATGCTGTTTGTTACTACTATGTTTGGTATTGTTTGTGTGTGAAGTTTGAAACTATGATTTACTTTTTATAGTTGTGTTGTGGTTATGGACGAAGTCATGAAGTATGTATTTATTAAATAAAAAGGCATCAGTGTGCATGTGCCTTGTCTGTAAACAATATTTATGTTATGTTGTTGTGTGAATTCTCCATGATATTGTCGTCCAATTCAATCCTCAAGAGGGTTGAAAGATCCAAGACGAACAAAATCTCTGGACGCAGAGATGTAACGTCTAAATTTTCTTGAATAAAAGGAAGAAACCACATCCATACTCGTCCAACTCATGGACGAGGTAGAGCCAACTAAAACAATCCAAATTCTGGACGAGAGAAAAAGTTGGCAAAATAAGTAGATGGTATGTAAAATTAGTTTGCAAGTCTTAAGACGAATCAAGCTAATTAAAAATACTACCTGCTAAGACGAGTTAGACTACATGAAAAATATGTATTCTCAACATGGACGAGCTAGGAGTAAAATAGCTTAGCAGCATCCGTCCATGCAAAGGAAACGAAATCACTCGTCCATGCAAAGAAAATAAAATCATTTGTCCATGCAAAGAAAATAAAACTTCATTCAAAGGGTGGACATCCTACGTCCAAAAACCCTTGATTAGTTTGAAAAGCAGAAATAGTATACTTAAAAAACCCGACCTAAAACCATGGACGAGTATAATGTATTCTTGTTACATAAAGAAGGTCCAAAAACAAAGGACCAAACACAAAGGTTACAAAAAGAAAAAAAAGAAGAAGCAAAGTTACAAAGGTTAAAGTCTCGTCCTAAGAAGGGGGAGTATTCTCAGCAGGCTCGTCCTGAGGAGGTTGAGTACTGGCGTCGTCTTCCACGTTGACGTCATCAGAGCCGGTCTGGAGGAGAGAGCTTGTGGCAGCAGCAAGGTTAAGCTTGATTGTGCTGAAGTCAACTTCAGGGAAGTTTTCAATAGCGTCCATTCTGAAATCTTCAAAACCAGCTGCATAATTGCGATCCAAAGTGTCTGTATACTCTTTGGACGACTTGAACTCAGCCACAGCGTCCTCTCTTGCCTTGGAAAGACGAGCATTCAACTCATTGTTCATCTTTTGTAAGTGATCAATGCGTGTTTCCTTCTCCAATGCATCCGTCTTTAGCTCCTCAATCAACTTGTTACGCTCTTTGACCTCGTCCTTAGCCTTTTCAGCAAACCCAGCCCATTTCTTACAGTCAGCGTTCACCTCCTGAATCCTTGTCTCCAACAAGACTCTCGTCTTGTCCAGCTCCGTTGCCTGTCTAGACGCTGCTATAAACTTCGACATGGCCTGTGAATAGACAGAACAACATAGAATGATTAAATGAGGAAAAGTTAATAACTGAACAAGGACGAGGGATACTGGCATACCTTGAAGAGGTCATGGACGCCTGAATGTTCAAATTCCTTCAAGCCCATGTTATAGCACATGTTTATATCCTCGTCCTTGACGGCTGTCTGGAAACGTTCCCAAGCCAGATCTTCGCTCTCAATAATGTTCGTAGAAGGCTGGGACGAGCCAGGCGTAGTAAACTTGGCTAAAGGAGTTCTGGGCGGAGTCTTGGACGGAGTGGATTCAACTGGAGTGGACGAGTCCACGTCGACTATCTGGACGGCAGGCTGAGACTGAGGAGGTTTTGACTTAACCACCTTAGACGAGCCCTGCTTAACCCTTTTGTCTCTACGACTGGGGAGCCCTTCCAGGTCAATACTCTTTGGCAAGAATTTTCTTTTGTCCCCAGCCGTTGGATGCGTCTGACCCTCAGGACGATCTTGGGCCATACCCTCAGGACGCTTCCCTTCTCCAGCAATTTCCTTCCCTTTGTTCTCTTTCATTGTTGACATTCCTAAGACGAGATAAACAAGTTAAGAAATGTATACAAAAAAGAAAAGGGAAAGGAAGTTTAGCTAAAAACTTACTTTTTCGCACAGTAACTTCGTGGGCTATAGCTTCGTCTGAAGGCTCGGGACCTAAACCCCACTTGGCTAGACGTCTAAGCGTGACAAGAGAATGGAAGCTCCTATCTGTGTGTAGACGAGCCCTGTGGACGCGGTCACGGTGAAATTTGCTCAAGGACGGACGTTTGGCAGCTACAACACAATGAACAATAAAAGGTTAGAAATTGTAAATGTACCAAATAGGAGTAAGAATAAAAATAGACAAGGGGAAAGGACGTACCTTCTGGACGAAGGTTCCCTAGGTCCCCAGTGTAAGGGGGAAAGGGATCCCTGCCAACGTCCACAGGGTTCCCTGCCCAGAAGCCTGAAAGAAAAATGAACTCTGTCTTCCACTTCCTATCAGACGAAGCTAGGGACTTGATCAACCTACAATCATTCTCCCTAGCAGTAAACTGATAAAAACCTTCAGATTGACTTATGGCAGAAGGTTTATAACAATAAAGGAACTCGTCCACTGTAAGAGGACGGTCCCCACCAAAAACTTCCCTCCACAAAATTTGCATGGAGATAATTAATCTCCATGCATTAGGATTGAACTGACAAACACCTAAACCTAACTTGACTAATAACTCCCTAGAGAAGGCATTTAAAGGAAACCTAAGGCCACCTAAGAAGTAAGATTCATAGACGCCTATTCCAAAACGGGGCTCACAACACCACTCTCCACGGACGGGTAACCTAGGGTTAAACTCGTCCGGGATTTGATACCAGGATTTAAGGTTACCTAACCTTTGTTCGTCCGTCTTAGAATGGACGCCTACAACGCAACTAAAGACGGTCTCTACCTCGTCCGAAGGATTGGACGGAGAACCAGCTTGAGAGCCAGAAGCTCTCCTAAGCTGTTCTTGGACGACTTCAATAGGGAGCCCAGGGGCCCCAGAAGAGTAGTTCTCGTCCGTGCTTCCTCCACTCTCATCACTAGCACTGCTAGAGCTAGACTTATCACTAGTATCATCACAATACTCGTCTATAACCTTATTAAGGCTATCAGTAGACGAGGAAGCAACAGACATCCCTAACAAGAAACTTAAACCTAAAGACGAGAAAAAGAAGAGTACCTGGCTCTAGACGGAAGAAGACTCTAGACGCATAGAACTCCTAAACGAGGCTCTAGACGATGGATGTCAAGGAAGAAAATTTCTGGAATGAGGAGGGTTAAGGGAGGCATTCCACTATTTATAGGATGCTGACCTGGGTAATCGAAACGACCCAACCAATACGGAAGCGACACGTGGCATCTACCTCGGAAAAATAAATCGACGAAATCAGTCTCTAATAAGAAAAGGACACGTGGTACAGTAATTATTAACCAATTGTGTCCAAGAACGTTCAACCCTTTGGACGACTCACATGGACGAGGGGGCAACTGATGGTGTCACGAATAATCCCAAGTCCATAACTCGTCCACATGTCTCGTCCAACGACAGAAGCTACAATAGGCAGAGAAAATTGCAAGCGTACCAGCGAACCTCGTCCGTATATGGACGAGCTTAATACCTCGTGAGATCTACTCGTCATTTATGAACGACAAGCCTTCCGAGATGATCTTGTCCGTCTTTCACTAAAAGTGGACGAGATCATCCTGGAGGTCTCGTCCATCCTTACTATGGATGGACTAAAAGTGGACGAGCTCCTCATGAAGGTCTCGTCCATCCTTACTATGGATGGACGAGTTCATCGGCTCGTCCAACCTAGGTAACTTCCACAATGGTTATGGAAGTTACTCCCAATTCTCCGGACTCCTCGACACTGGGAACGGTTACCAAACAGATAACCGTTCCACACACACACTATATAAGGCTTCTTCGATGAAGGGTAAGGGTATTGAGACATTTTCTTACTTTTAAGAGAATACTTCTTCGTTACAGAGAGTTCAAAGTAACTAACTTGATAATCAGAGGATTTTTGGCCGGTCCTCACCGGTCCCCTCTGATTCTGTGTCTTTCGTATTACAGGAGATAGCCCAAAGATCAACGTTCAAGTCTTATCAACCCACTGATAATCAAGGAATCATCATAATTAACTGCAATATCTAATAAAAGTTGATGCAGAAACTTATAAACTTAAAATATAAAAAATTGAAATGAAGTCCATATGAAATGGACAAAAAAAAACAAAATTAAAGAATTAAAATAAATTATAATAAAACATAGAACGCCAGTTTTGAATTTTAACTTAAAAAAGAAAAAAAAAAAAGAAAAAGAAAAAAAATACTAATCTTTTTTAGCCTTTAAAAAAGCCTCATCTATTGGTATTTTTGATTTATTTTATTATTATTTATTTTTTAGAGGTTTATGGAAAATGGAAGGGGTTATTTTCGTAAGCCCCCATATCATCCAATTTTCGTTGAAGATCTGCCCTCGTGAGAAGATATTAGAATTTGAAATCCCTCTTCCTCCCTCTGTTCATTCTTCCACTCTTGATCTTCCCCGCAGTGGGCGAATTTTACATTTTATAAGCTAGCCAGTCCATGTCCGGAAGAGCCACACACAAGATTTTCAAAAATCAAAAACCTCTTTTCTCTCTCTCTCTCTCTCTCTCAAACGGAGCTATACAGTATAC
Organism: Quercus robur; assembly: GCF_932294415.1. NCBI lineage: Eukaryota > Viridiplantae > Streptophyta > Magnoliopsida > Fagales > Fagaceae > Quercus > Quercus robur. The sequence continues at coordinate 6,771,825 of NC_065538.1, forward strand.
CGTCGTCAACACTGAGTTCTCTCTCTCTAGTCGCTAATCGAGACGGTGAAGGTTTCCTCATCATCCACCAGGTAATATGAATATTGTTTGTTGTTGTTTAATTTGATTTCAAATATTCTCAGTTGCTTGTAACCTGAATTGAATGAATTTTTTTTTTGTTAATTAAAACGAAGCTAAGACTTCCAAAAAAAATATATATATATTGATATTGATATTTGGTAACCGACACGGATAGTCGGTGGTTTTGGCTATATATGCTGATGACAATATCTTAAAAAAAAAAAAATTGTAATCCTATCCTCCGATTGATTTAACGATGGAGATGAGAAAAACAAAAAAACACCATAGGAGGAGTAGTGTAATCTCATACTACGAGAATTCGGATCTCCCAATAGATCTAGTGTTAGAAATATTGCATAGGCTGGATCTGAAATCCGCGACGCGATGCAAGTTTGTGTCAAAGGAATGGTGCTCTGTTATCACTGATACTTTTTTCGCTAGATGCTTTGTTAACTACTACAACAACAACAACAGTCGGCCAATAGTGGATCATTGGCCCTTTACCTTGCTACTCCAGTGCACTAATTGGCGAACAAAGAATGGACATCTCCTCTTGCCATTGGAGGAGGAACCTTATTTTAAATCTCTGCCTTACATTCCACCAATGTATCAAGAACAACGCCACAATGAGTTCAACATTCAAGCTTCGTGTCATGACTTGTTCTTATGCTCTGAATCTGCAGTTGTTAGTGATCATAATACTCCCTTTTTTTACTATGTCATTAATCCAATTACTAGGCAATGGACTGCCCTTCCTCCACTTCCACATCAATACACCGCATCAGTAGTAAGGCGGCGGCCTCTGATTGGCTTCATATGTAACTCCTGTGACATTCTTCTTCATCATCATCATCATCATCAGCAGCTTCAGCTTAGTTTTAGAGTGATGCTCATTCCTGAATTTGAGGGCATGTCAACGGAATTCAAGGTGTACATATTCTCATCTGACACAAGTAAATGGAGTGAGTCTCTGGTGTCGTGCCCTGAAGGATTTGAATTGGCTTCTTTTGCCTTCCCCGCTGTTCCTTATAATGGCTTGCTATTTTGGTGTAGTGAGGATGGCTCCCTTTTTGGGTTCGATCCTTACAACAGTGGATGCTATCGATTCATTCAGAAGCCCCTAGAATTGGACACTTCCTTCGATAATGGGCGCCTTGGAGTATCTCACGGTGCCTTGAGGATATCCCAGATTTCAGGCTTCCCTTACGACTACTTCTCTGATCCTGTTTTATGCATTTGGGAGTTCAAAGATAAAGGAGAGGAAGGAGGCAAATGGTCCTTAGAGCACCAGCTGTATGTTAATCAAATGGTTTCGGAAAAGTCCCCTTGGCTCACAAAATACGTTGTCAAGAAATATCCTTTTGTGATGGTCCTAGCCTTTCATCCAAATGACCGGGATATCATGTATTTGATGATTCATTTTAAGGTGGTATCATGCAACTTGCGCAGAAAAACACTGGAAGTGATTCGCGATTTGCCAGATCCTCACATCTTTTCCGATGGCAAAAATGTCTTCAACTTTGTGCTCCCTTGTTGGCCAACTCCCATTCATTCTTCTCCCTTCCTATAAGTGAAGGCAGCCTATCTATTCTACTGCTTGCTAATGCTAATGCTAGCTTGTGTCTTTAAAGCTTTTTGCCTTTTGGGGGTTTCCGTATTATGGTTTGCCTAAATTAGGCTTTTGTGAATTCCCCTCAAAACTTTTAACCTAGCAAAATATGTATTTGTTAAAATTTTTCATAATCTATTTTTTATGGATAGTGGTTGCTTATCAATTGTTGAATCTAAAACTAGTTATTGTAATTTTGAATGAGATGAACATATATGTAACTTTTGTTGAACTATCTTGCGCCTTATATAGCAACTGCATATCGGGATATGGAGTGGAATCTGTTTGTTATAATATTTAGTGTCATAGTCATAGATTTGATGTTTCTTGGAGGTGGATTGTTAATTTAATGCGAGATAAGATTTGAGTTTATCTAAAAGTAGGTAAGTTTGGCAATTGTGGAGGCTTATAGTTCTTTAGCAGTTGCTGCAGTTGAATAGGTTTGGAAACAAATTTGTGCAATATGATGCAAGTTCACAATCAAATACAGAATAGTAAGGGTCAAATTGGGACACAAAAGACAAAACTGAACAATTTTTGGGACTCACAGCCAAGATGAACACGTTACTTTGTTTTAGTCTTTTTGGGGACTCATTTAAGGGTTTAGATTCTCTCCCCTACTAGAAGAGCACTAAATCTGAATAAAGTAGGTCATTTGAGGGAAAAAAAAAGCAATCAGTCAATGCCAGTCGATCAATAATCAGTCAACAATCAGTCCGTTGAGAGAGAGGGGTCTGGGGTGCATAGTTACCATTAGGAGAGATTTTTTTTTTTTGTAGAGAATATTTGTAAGGCTCTATTGACTATTCTTCTTTCTTAAATAGTTGTATAATTCTTTAAATCATATTCTGGTTTTGTCAGCTCACAATTGCTGTATCACATGAATTAGCCCATCTATGGCTTGGCAATCTAGTAACAATGGAATGGCGGAGTCATTTATGACTTGATGAGGGATTTGCAACATGGGTAAAATTGAGACATCTCACATTACTGCTTCCACTTGCTGGCTATTGCAATACATTCATTTTCTTGTTTGAATCTGTATTTGATCTTAAATTTCCAGGTAAGTTATATGGCCACTGACAGGCAACAGCATGTTTCCTTAGTGGAATATATGGACTCTATTTCTTCTAAAAACAAATGATGGCCTGCGTATGGATGCATTGGAACAATTGCATCCTATTGAGGTAAGGAAGTGAATGCTTGTGTTAAAAGTTGCAAATAGTACATCATTTAAGCATGTTATATTATTGAGGTAAGGAAGTGAATGTAGTGATGAAATCAACAACCTTTTTAATTTGCAAACTACTTCCTAAAATGGCATGTTTTACTGGATTTTCAAGAACCGCAATGAACATCATCAAAGTAAATGTATTGACACAGTCAACTTAGTGTGTGCGTGTTTGTGTGTTCACATGCATATGCATCTGTTGTCAGTGTCTGGACCACTACCTAGTAGAAGGGAGGTGACAGTGCAGGGAAATATCCAATAATCCAACTCCAAATATTGAAGCACTAATTTTACCATATTATAAGCCCATCTCAATTATGAATTCAATTGAGAAAAAATTGTGAGGAAATTTCTATATAAAACATAACTTTGACGTGTAATTCAACTCTATCCATCACATGATATTTCGCATATTTGCAGGTCGAAGTACCCCGGGCTCGTTCAATAGGGGAATTATTTGATTCTATCAGCTACAAAAGGGATCTTCTGTCACTCGAATGTTGCAGGGTTATCTTGGTATGGCACATTTCAGGAGGGATGGTTCATGTTCTTGACTTAAAGTGGTTGGTTTATTTTTATATGGAGCACCAAATATTGATTCTGTATTTTCATAGTAAAACCTTCTATGCAATATTTTCATAATCATTTTTTTGGAAAATATATACAGAACTAATGCTTGGCATTTGTTAGTTAATGTCATTTGTTCTATAAAGCTTTAATGGCTCTCTTATCCATTAAACAGGTTTGGCACTTTATAATTGTCAAGGCTATTATGTGATTTATGTTTATTTCTTATCTTATTATATGTTAACAATGCTATTATAGTCTTCAATTATTCAATGGACTAAAAGAATATATATTGATACCACATGGGCTCAAAAATTTAGAGTGGATTGGGGTTTGACTCAGTGTGTAGGATGCTTTTGCCATGTAACACCTTCTAGGTATTTTCTTGGGCAGAGACTCTTGCTCCAGTGTCTGTTCTTCTTTTAGAATCCATATATGTGCCGTGTCACTTATATTTGTCAAATTGGAAGCTTTCTTTGATCACTTATTCCACTAATAATTGTGGTCACTAATGTGTACAATGTATAATTTCTCAGTGCAGCAGACCTTAATATCACTTTTTTGTGGAAAATATTCTTGGTAACAAAAATGCTACCATGAACATTTTTCTTTTTTCAACATGTTCTGCACACAAATTTATGAAACTGACTGAGGGGAAAGGTCTGAATTATATTCCTGTAGTAATTTGCACTTCTTGAACATGATCAAAATTTCGCTGTGTAACAAGTGGATAGAAAATTAACTTTAACTAAATTACATATATAACTCTGTGACTTCTTATTTGAACCAGAAATCCTTAAGTTAGTGCATAAAAAGATATGCTGGAAAGAATACAAAGACAGATGATTTGTGGGGCGTTCTTTCAGAGAACTCTGGTGAACTCAATTCAATGATGGATGCTTGGTAAAAAAAAGAAGGATTTCCAGTTATCTCTATAAAATCCATAGATAATATTTTGGAATTTGAACAGGTATTATTATTAATTAATAAGAAAACATGCATTTCTTAAAGGTTTAGAGGTCAAGTTATTTATCTTTATCAAGATAGTATTATCGTGCTTTTCATGATAAGTTCAGAAGGCTGTGAGGTAGCATGGAGATGGTTGAAGGTATGCACCTCCTGCTCAACATCTAATTGGTAGCATGTCTAATTGTGTATATAGTCTGGAAAATATTATGATTGGGAGTTGAGAAGCAACTATTTACTTTAAATTTATAATTGGTAGTATGTCTAATTGTATATAAGGTTGGAAAATATATGAATACCTATCTCTCCAAATTAATATCTTCATATTTATAATGTTTTGCGGCCTTCTCAGCATTATGTTCAAATTACTGTCATATATGTACTAGGTTTAGTTATATAGTGAAGTAGGCTTCTTCATAAACTTGAATATCTTTTTTTTTTTTCTTTGTGCGGAAAATTGGGTTGGGAATCAATAGCTGGAGAGAGTCATTAAATGCACTGTTGAGAGAAGTCTTTCATAAAACTCTCAAGGAAGCAATCCAGCGCTTTCAGACATTACTGAATGATAGAAATACTTATCTCCTGTCCATGGACACTAGAAAGGTAAAAGTTTTACCTGTACTTTTAAATCACTTCCTTATTAGTAGGGGCATTTTCAAGTTTTATATTCAACAGTGGTGTATGCTCTGCAGGCTGCTTTCATTGTTGTAATGTTAAATGCTAGTACCACAAATAGGAATGGATTTGAGTCCCTACTGAAGCTCAATAGAGAAGCAGATATTGTTAAGATTTAGTAACATTGGCAATAGTATCCTGTCACTTTTTGGGTGAAAGCTACTTAAATTTAGTGTCATTCTTTCATCCTCGTATAGGTTGTCTTGCATCTTGTCCAAACCCAAATATATTGCTCGAGGTTTCAAATTTTATGTTGTTTGATGAGGTATTGGTTGTGCCAATTAAATCACGGTTTTTAACGGCCTCATCTTCCTTGTGGATCTAATTGTTATTCATATAAATATCCTTTCAGGTTCAAGATCAAGATATTATTTTCGTGCTTTTCTTGATAAGTTCAGAAGGCCGTGAGGTAGCATGGAGATGGTTGAAGGTATGCACTTCCTGGTCAGCATCTTCGTGATGAGTTTTACTTTTAACTATTACCAATATTTTGGGATTCAGAAAATAATTGGGAGTATGTCCAATTGTGTATATAGTCTGGAAAGTATTATGATTGGGAGTTAAGAGGCAACTATTTACTTTGAATGTCATATACTGATCTTGAAGTTTCCTCTTGAATTAAAATTTGTGGAGACTTATTTATTTGGTGATAAATGCAAGACAACTGGGACTTGATCTTTGCCAAATATGGAGCAATGTTAACCCACTATTGCATTACTAAGATTCTCACTCTGGTAACTAATTCAGCCTTTTTAAATAGCAATGGTACGTGTGTGTATCTTGAGTCTTTATTTACCATATATGCAGTTTGCGATGATGCATTGGTTGGCTAGTTCAAAGAAATTCCATGCAATTTGAGCTTATTATGTCCAACAAATCTTTATCAATAAATGTAGTTTGGCCTCATCAAATAGTACTTTGGATACATTAAAGTTGGAAATGTCAAGCTTTATTGGTCAGCCACCTTGTTGCTATTTTGTAGTGAACTTTGTGCAAGTTTGTGAACTTTGCCATGTAACTCGAGTTCCAGGAACTCAAGTTCTTTGAAAAATAGCCAATGAAAAATAACAACTCATTATGGAAATAGAAAAGTTCTTGACATTTTCCATATTTGAAATTGACTATATATATATATATATATTCTATTTTTGGTTGAGACTTTATGTATGTTGATCCTTGGACCTATGAAACAATGCAAAATGGAATGCTTGCTTGCTAGCAATATGGCTGACCAACATTGTAATACAGCAATAAAAAGTTTAATTGGATTATTAGATAATTAATTGAACGTGCTTTGGTTAATGTACTCTCTGAAGTTGAACAAATTGGATCTCATGTGAAGAGAGAATTTGCTTTTAATTTGCTACTAGCATTTTGTCGATAGTCTTGTAACTCAATTGGCACCTCGTAGTGTTTCTAACAAAGACGTTTAAGGTTCAAATCTCTCTCCCCAACTATCAAATTATGCAAACAAAAAAAATTGCTACTTGCATTTTCGACAAATGGCCTCTTAGCAATAGCATCTCTTTCAATTATAATATGTTTAACCAGCTACTATAGTGTATTACAAGTATTTGTTGTACTTTAGCAATGTGGGACAAAACTAATAAAGAAGGCACTATCTTATCTGGAAAAGAAAAAAGAAAAAGACAATGACATAGATCTGAGGAATCACACGAGCTTGTGATAAAAATGGGAAATGTGTGATTTAAAATACTTGCTTTCCACATGAAGTGGAGAATTAGATAGCTAGGAATGTAAAGATTGTTCCATACACCAACATTTTTTTTCCCTAAATTACTATTTCCTTTTATATTGTTGATTATTAGGATTTAGGAGAGTAAAAAGAGTTTGTGTCAATGTGGGTGACTCCACCCAATTGGTCTCACGTTTATGCCACATTGTTTGTAACAATGTATATGACAAGAATGGAATGCTAGATGCTTTGAGAACTGTGAGCAGTCTATTCTTGAGATTTAGTCTTTTTTCCTCCCGACTCTCCTTGTATAGAGTCTAGTTTTGCCATCTTGTTCTTCTTTTTCCCTTCCTCATTTATTTGATCATTTTAATTTGGGCTTTTGATATTTTGCCACTATAGTACATTTCCAATGTACTTAAGTTGGCTTTTTATTTTTTATTTTTTATTTTTTATTTTTTATTTTTATAATAAAAGTTGTTATGTTGGTTTTTAAAAAAAAACTACTGTTGAAATCTCCACACTAATAGAAGAAGAAGAAAATCATACACTAATGTGATCCAATACACCCTCTGTGAATTCTCCACACTACATATGCCTTAATTGCATGAGAAAGCATCTTGCAATAACATTTCTAAGATGTCATATGCCGCTAATAGAGACATTAAAAGACGATTATGCATGACATATCAAAACAGGAGTGGAAAAAAGTTGATGTAGCCTACTAGATTATCTGTGTCGGGCTTTGGCAACTGCTTGAGATCAGAAATTTAGCACTAACACTTATGTTCTCTGAATCATTACTGGTTAATGGTTATGCAATTCATGTGTAAAACAAACTCACTTGTAATGCCCTTTTCTCTTGCAAAACATTTCATGAGAACATCACCAACAACAAAGAAAAACAAGTAAACATAAATGATTGGCACATTTTTTAGCATGGTTTGGGTGTTATTATTGAAGCTGTTGTCCAGCTTTCTCCATCAATCTAGCCATACACCCTTGCCAATTTGAAATCTTCTCATCTCCATTGACCACCTACGTCACAAAAAGCAGAGAACATTTGATGACCCAGTTTTCAAGAAAAGGAAGAAGAAAATAACATGGTTCAAATAAATCAATAAGGGGTTGTTTATCATGGACAAGAAAATCATTTCACTGCTCTAGTATTGTCTTTGAAATGGATCAACTACATATTCTCAAACTATTTTGTAGTTTACAACTTGTTTTAGTATATACCAATTTGTTGATGACTTCTCATAGCTATGACTCCATCTTTGTTGTTTTAGTGTACCTTCAAAGAAGTGTATATGACCATATATTAAACACGAACCTAGAACTAGACAGTTGATCCAATGAATGAAACATGCCTGGCAGGATTGAAACATCTGGTTCAACATGATAATAAAAGTGACCATTTAACAGTTGCCTATAGCTGATGCATTAAAGGAGTTTCATCTGTCACATTTATACAGCAACGGCCAATCAAATCAGTTTCATTCAATAAATTTGATTTAGTATATGTTTACCAACCTCAAATATAAATCCTCTTTGTGGGACTGCATCAAGTGCTTGCACAAGAATAAAGGCAGCACACAGTGTGAGAGATTAGGGTTAGGTTTTTGTGATTTCGGGGAAGTGTGTTATACATAAGGTGGGCAAGAGATGAGATCCAATGGTTGAGAAGTGAGCACAAATTAATGTTGGGTTCAGATTTGGAGGGTGAGATGGATGGAATGATACGCGGTCGTTTTTGTTTGAGTTTGATGAGGAAGAAGGCTAGAGCCTAGAAGCCCAAAAGTCCAAAACTCTGTCTTTTTTATTTTTCTTTTTTATTATTATTTTTTTTTTTATGAAACAAAAGTCCAAAACGTTGAATATAAATGAATGGCATTATGGGCCTTTATGGGCCAACAAGCAACCAAATTAATCCTATAGTTTAATTTTTGTCAATTTATAGTATCACATTTTTTTATATGGATATATAGTATCACATTTTTGTAAAAGTTAAAATATATATATATATATATCCTAAAATTTTACTAAAAAATTATTTTTTATCCTTAAATTCTTGAAAATGTTTCAATTTTTGTGTTTAAACTTTAAAAAAAAAAAATTATCTTTAACTATTAAAAAAATTATTATTTTTTTTCTTTTTTTTTTACTCTAAATTATTGAAGAAAAAAAAATCTTTTTACAAAATTTAGGGATAATTTTTTTAAGAACGGAAAGCAAAATTTTTCTTTAATTTAAGAACCAAAATAATATTTTACCCAAATAAAAATATTAAAATATTATTTTGGTGTTTATATTTTACAGAAATTTTGTTTTTATTTTTTTTCTTTTTGAGAAGGTAGTAGCTTTTTTTTAAAAAAAAAAAAAGAAGATAGTAAATAGTAACACATGGATGATTATGTAATTAAAAAAAGGATAATTTACCATTCTTGTGCTTGTCTTTGTCTATTGAACATATCACAGTTACGTATTTTTATAAAACACGAGAACTATATAAAATGTTATGTATAAATTTTTTTTTTTTTGATAGGTAAAAAATGTCAAAGAAAAGGGAATTACGTATAAAATTTCTAAGAATAGATTATTATCATATTGTCCATTGATAATTGTTTTCAAATTTACTACATAAAAATTTAAGAAATTGAAATAACTTACGTAAAATTTGAACTAACGAAACTTTGTGCAATTGCACCATTTTAGCTAATAGGCAAAATATATTAATATTTTGAGTTTATTAACTTTTTCTATTACATGTTATTTATCTTTGCATCAGAGGTTATTATATATTATTTTTGAAATATGTGCAGTTCACTTCAATCAAGGGTGCACTTGTACTTTGCTCCTAAGCTACAAGAGGCCTATGAGCTTAATTAAGTGCACTAAACGCTTTTACCAACATTGATTATGAAGTGAAAAAAAATAATAAAAAAAAAATAAAAAAATCTCTTATGGCTAATGTAACATTAGCTCTCTTTGTTTAATCTTATTATTTATTCCACTGATCATAGTCAAATGAGTTCATTGGCATCTCTATCAATAGAGATATTAGTTATGCTTACTTCAAAGTTCAAACACACCCTTTTGATAAGTGATAAAATCCATTTAAAAAAAATAAAGGAGTGCAACCCTAGTTAATGGCAGGTATACAAGTGGAAAGCCCAGTTAAAAAAATAATTAAAAATTTATATGAAAGATGTTAATGAAAATTCAAGGTCCAAGAACTATAGAAAGTCAACAGTGGAATAAGCCTAACAAGTCGAAGTCCAGTCATACAAAGTCTTCCAGACTAAAAACTTCAACTTCAAGGCATGCTTCTCTTTCCCTTCAAAGCACCAAATATTTCTTTCTCTCGAAAGACATTAGATTATACACGGGGAAACAGCGTTCCAAATCTCTCCATTGCTTCTCTTACCAAAACGTCCTTTCCAACAAGATAACGGCTTCCAAACTAAATACTTCAACTTCATGGTATGCTTCTCTTTCCCTTCAAAGCAGCAAACATTTCTTTCTCTCAAAATACATTAGATTATACACGGGGAAACAGCGTTCCAAATCTCCCCATTGCTTCTCTTACCAAAACATCCTTTCCAACAAGATAAAAATTCCAACACAAAAGAAGGCATTACCCAAGACACGCCAAATATCAATTCCCAGTACACACTCTCTCCCTATCTTTTGCACATAAAGCACCAATCCAATATGATTAACCCTAAGGTCACATGTAGCGAAGGTCTCACCTAATGACACACAATTGATGGAACATAAGCTTACCAACCTCCTCTCAGAGCCTTATATAATAACTCCTCACTTCGAAGCCTTGTGTCCTCAAAGGGATCCATTATAAATTGTCTCCCTCCCCGCAATTTAACTTTATAGTATATAGGACAGCCATTAACTAATACATGTCTTCGAATTCCCAATCCTGCACCTTTCTAATGAATAACGGGTTCCAGTAAAAGATAAATCCACATTTCCAAAAAAAAAAAAAGAAGGAAAATATATAAATCCTACCTGATATCAATCTAACCCCCCCTCCCCCTCCCCCTCCCTCTCCCCCCTCTTTTTTCTAGAAATTCACTTTCACCAAATCATCCCTCCTAAGGGTTGTCCCAACATTCTCGATTTTGCCATAATGCGCACATACATCACTTACCATTACCTATTTACATCAAAAGGCACACGCAACTCCACTGCTAGCTTCCTTCATTAGTTCTCTTTATGAGTGGTCTTTTGCTTCGGGTTTCATATATGGAAATTATGTTCAATCTTTCACAGAGTCAACTCATTCGTAGATATTTTTCAAGTTGTAATTTTTTAGGCTGCTTCGTGTTTTTTTTTTTTCATGAAGTAGTCTCTATTCAATAAACTTATTCTTACTAACCAAAAAACAAAAAATTGGCCCGCTCGCGCACCCACATCACTCACCATTCCACTTTTCCCAACTTAAATGACTCAAGAAATAATCATCAGAACTAAACACAAATAATTCAGACAACAATAAGTAGCTACATTCGTATCTATATCTTCAGACAACCGCAAATTCAATAATGTTAATACCATTAAAAAAATAAAAAATTATACAAGGTCGGGCTTCCTAAAGGAAATCAGACAAAAATTCTGACCACCAAAAACCTAATTTCAATATTTCGTTTCTCTCTTTTGTCCTCTATTTTCCCAGAAACCAAACAAAGAATAAAAATTTCCTAATACAAACAAATTCGAAATAAGAAAATTGGAATAGCAAAAAAAAGAAAAAGAGTTGAAATGAACTTACAGGCAGAGCAGAGGAGAGAGAAGCAGTGGGCAACAAGTACTGAACGAGTTATTGTCGGTGGAGAAGAAGTGAAATACTTCTGATCTCTCAGTATCGGAATCTCGGGTGCTAGGGTTTAAGAGAGTAGAAGGTGAGAGAGAGAGAGAGAGAGAGAGTGTTTGTATAATAATCTCGTTTTTTTTTTTTTGTTTTGTTTTGTTTTGTTTTTTTTTTTTGTGTGTTGCCTTTCCCACGTTCCTTGTTTTAACTAAACTCTCTCCGTTTTTTAATCAAAGCACAAACCAAATATGAGAGAGAGAGAGAGAGAGAGAGAGAGAGAGAAAAAAAAAGAAAAAAAAAAAGCGTGCTCTAAAACATTAATCTAATGGCTAATACCTGTTTGCGAACTCAGAAGCCACTACTTTACCGTTGGATTCTCAATTCTGCCAGTTCATGTTTTTGGGCCCCACAAAAATTGCTTGTTCATCCTCATTTTCCTCATTTCGTGCTACAACTAATGCCACCATATATTATTATTATTATTATTATTATTATTATTATTATTATTTATATATTTTTATGATTTTCCATATGATTGGATGGGATTGGATTGCCACCCTTTCTCCTTTGGGATATCTTTAATTCAATTCATTCTTTGGTTATATAAAATATGAAAGAAACATCCATATAAGAAACCGTAATATCCTTATCTAAACTTGAAAATGTTGGAATATTTTACCTTTCTTTATTTTTTCTCATCCATGGGATTGAATAATATTCAAAATTGATAATATTCAAAGTTTTATTTTATTTTTGCAAAATTTTGTGAAGCACTTGAACATTGAAAATATCGGTGAAATTATTAGTGTTGAGTTGAGCTACAACATCGATAATGACACCCAAACCATGCACAAAGATGTGCCAATCATTTATTTTGAATTTTTTTGTTGCTGGTAATGTTCCCCTAAAATGGATTGCAAAAGACAAAGGGTATACAAGTGAGTTTACTGTGCACATGAACGGCATAACTAGTAAGTATCGTTAAGAGTGATGATTCAGAGAAAAACATAAGGGTTAGTGCTAAATTTTTTATTTCAAGTAGTTCTTAAATCCCAATGCAAAAAAGTCTAGCAGGTTACGTCACCTTCTTTTTTTTTTTTTTTCCACTCCAGCTTTCATATGTCATGGATCGAGGCGAAATCCCCTCCAAGTTCTAGTCAATTGTGAGTGTAGCATTAGTTGATTTTGTGTGTTTAATTTATTTTAGGTTTTACTTTTTATCCATATCTCAAGTCACGTATGAATAAAAATTGAAAGAAATTAGAGAATTTGAATGGGAAGAAATCATTTTCTAAATAAATCATGTCTTTGAATGTTGTTTTTAGCATCCTATGATATAAAAATGATATTGCAAGATGTTTTTTCGTGCAATTATGGCACATTTAGTGTGGAGAATTCATAAAAGAAGGTAATGTATGGTTTTCTCTTCTTTTGTTTTCAATCTTTTTTACATATTTCAAAAATACTTATAGGTTCTTACAAAAAAGTTGTTAAATAAATAAGCATTTACAAAAAAGTTGTTAAATAAATAAGCATTGGCAAGTAAGAGGTGGCTGGCATCTGCAATTAATGTGGATAAGATTTTTGTCCCTAGAATTTGAATGAGTTCTCATAAATGTGTTTAAATGTGAGATCTTGGGTGGAGGTACCCAATTTTTATATTATTTATTTTGGTAAATAAGGAGCATATTAATCATTGATAATAGTACTACTATGAATAAGTCAAGGAGTCACTACAGCAATACAATCCATGTTTAAAATAGGAGGTACATAATTTGGATCCATAAATAAGAAACAAAAAGAGCAAAACTAACCTTCTAAGTTTTACCTTTTATCATTTCAGTCCTCTAACTTTAGTTTCGGTCAATTCAATCTTTTAAGTTTCAAAAGTGTTTCAATTCAGGCCTTCCACTAACTTCTATTAATGCTCTATCGTTAAGTGTTTTTTTTTTTTTCTTCTTCTTTAGTTTTTTATATTAAAAAATTGCAGAAAACTAATTTGAATTAAAAAAAAACAAAAAAGAAGAAGAAGAAGAAGAAGAAGAAGAGACTGGGCTCAGTAAACAACTTTGTTCCCCTAGCCACTCTCTCTAGGTTGGACCCAAGGAGCTCCTCTCCAAGATTCATTCATGGCCAACCACCAAGGTCAACCGGTCTCTACTCCTCATCGGTCACTGAAGACTATCCTTGATTGGCAGGGGTTGTCTTTCTCTTAACTCGGTTCGAATAGGCCAGTCTTCCTCTCTCTACGTTTTCTCATCGAACCTTCATTGGAGTTCCAACCCACGGCTGGGCTATGGTGTTTGGTTGGTTTCAAAGTCTTTTGGATTTGGTGAACAACCCGGTTAAGCTCCCTCTTCGATTTGGTCTATGTCTTTGGATTCTTTCTCTCCAATCCAATATGGGTGTCCTTGGATTCTTTCTCTCTCTGATCTGATTTGGGTTTTCAAGTTTAGTTTTTAGTCAAATCTTTTCTTATTTCTGATTTTGTTTGTAAAAACCAAATGAACCGCAAAAAAAGAAAAACCCAGAAACATTGTTTCATTGTTGAATAAATAATCAATGTTTGTGGGTAGGGAATTTGTAAATTGTATATGTTATTGATGGTTGATGTTAGATAGTTTTTTTGCTGTGCTTTATTCTGAATTTGTATATTAAAATTTTGGGTCCGTTTGGATGCCATTTTTGGTTGTGTAGATACTGCTCTATTAGATGCAACCGAATATAAAAGAAACAAGTGCCTCCTACAGACTTGAATGGTTATTCCACTGTTACACATTTTATGAACAAAAAAAAAAAATGAAGACTGCATAATAAAGGAAAGCAATGGTCTCCATATAAAACAAGCAAAGAAATTTTTTGTTGTTTGTGTGCTATGAATCTCGTGATCAATGTAAAGAAATTTTTTGTTGTTTGTGCGCTGGGTTTGTGGTGTGTTATGGGATTTCTTAATTTTTCTTTTTTTAATTTAAATTATTTTTTTGCATTTTTTAATATAAAAAACTGAAGAAGAAAAAAAAAATGCACTTAACGGTAGAGTATTAACAGAAGTTAGTGGAAGGCCTGAATTGAAACACTTTTGAAACTTGTCGAGGGGGAAATTGATGCCTCTATCTAAGATGCTGGGAAGCCAAGCCGAAACTCGACTATGGGCTCTTGAGATGGTACCCAAAGGCTTTCGGTGTGATGACAAAGTCTATCCAAGTAAGAAACAAAGGCTGCACATGACAAAACAGCAACAAAAGCCCAATGAAAAACACGTTACAATACTTAATTAGTACATTAATGGTCCTGGTCTGATAGTTCAAATCAGTCCTCTAATTGTATGGTATTATCTCCAGCGGTAGGGTAATTTCAGGTTAGTAAGTGTGTTTACATTGTAAAAAATCATATTTTTCCTTATTATTATTAAGTCAACATAAGGGAAAACTTCCATAGTTTCCAAAACATTATGACCTTTATTATAATAATACTAAACAAGGATTAAAGGCTTCATAGTTACAAATAAAAGAGAAAAATAGGATGGAATGAAGGGAGAGAGAGATCCCAACTTAGTGCAGCAAGTGTTAAACTAAGATTTTTGATGAGGGTGTATTTATAAGGCATGAATGAGGTGAATGTGGATTATTTGGAGTGAGTGAGATGGGATTAATACTAAGATTAAGACTTTTTTGTGAGTGGTGGGCTGTTTATGACTAGTTGAAAGACATTTATGGGCTGTGATTGTGTGAAAGGGGGAAAAGAGTATCTGAGATTAGATGGGTGTGGGCTAAAGATGATGAGTGGTGAGCTTGAGGAAAGCTAAACCACCAACAAAGTAGTAAACAAACCAACAGTTTTAAAGGAGAGTGTGGGCTGAAGGGGAGAAAAGAATATCTGAGATTAGATGAGTGTGGGCCAAAGGGGATGAGTAGTGAGCTTGAAGAGAGTTAAACCACTAGTAAAATGGCAAATAGATCAAGAGTTTCAGAGGGAGTGGTTCCCCCCTCCTGTGGGCTGAGGTGTGTATGTTTTTATAATGGGGCTTTAGAGAAGCATTAATTGACAAGAATCCAAAAACGTATGACTAATCAGAGGTGATGAATCAAGGTTAAGCTTCCTAAGATTTTTGATCAGAAGAAGAAGATTTACTTTAGGGGCTGCCTTGCTTCTTTGGGTAATGATGGGATTTTAGAGTGCTTTGCATTAAATGCCACGTTTTCTGGGGCTGAGCTTAATGAATGTGATTGAGGCGTGTATCAAGAGCGAATCCTAATGTTGCAACCGAGATTTGGTCCCCAAGAAGTAAGATTCAACACCCCAAACTAGGTGTCAAATTCTTAGTCCACTTTAGGGGGTTCCACTAGAGATCCCTTTATGCCCTCTAAATCATATGTTCCCAATTTTTCCCCTTTAGAATTCATGGGCTTGGCACATGAATCACGTCTTGAACGTTTTTAACATTTTTAGTATTAATTTGTTGGAGTTTGAATAATTTGGTTTTAGCTCTCCTTCCACTGGAGGTGCAGTCTTGAGGAAGATGATGGAGTTCCATCATTCTTTAGACTGCAGCTGATGTGACAACCCTTGGGCATTGTTCACGTCAGGTAGAGGGTGACAGAAAACTGATGGGACAGCCCCTAGTTCATCCTCAAAGGCTTGGTTCTCTTGTAGGAGTCTCTAGTTGCTTTTTAGGTAGGGATGAACATGGGCTGGTTGCCCACTTTCAAGCCCCCTGTTGGGACCTTTTTGGGCTGGAATTGCTCCATTTCAGCACCTTTAGTTAGGCCACATGGCGCTTTCTTTGCTTGGGCTTGTTCCCTACTCCATGAGATTCTTGGGCCTACAAAATGGGCATGCTTTGCCATGGGTTTTTTACTTCTCATGGGCTTTAGTTGTTAGTAGAAATAAAATGAATCCATAAGCTTTAATAAATATTCGTGATAGATTTTGGGTATTAATTCTCATGGGCTTTAAATAACAACTTGTATAGTTTCTCATAATTTTTGCTATGGATTACTTTGTAAATGATATTTTCTTTGAGACTTTTTAAATAATGACTTCCAATATTTTTCTTGAGAATAATATTTATTATGAGTTTTAAATATGGTAACAATCACTATAATGGAATAATGTGATGTTCTCATGAGTTTCTCTATAGATAATCATAATGGACATATAGGATGAATAATTACCATAAGTTTTGGAAATAAATATTATGGATGTTGTGATGTAAGATAGATAGTGAACATGAGTTTATAATATGAAATAAATAAATGTCATGGGTCTAATAATCATATCTTTCCATGGGTTTTTATAAGATGATCGCCATGGGTTTTAAGAGTAGATAATCCATAAATTCCATGAGCTTGTAATATTATAGGTTTAAGAATCTAAAGTATTATTCATTATTGAACTTTCAAGTGAAATAATTATAGTATAGCATTTTGTCAAATATTGATAACCTTGGGCTTTCGATAAATAGTGCCAAGTAGTTATCTTCGGCTTTTAATAGTGCCAATGTAAGTTGAGTTTTTGATATTGCCAATGAGAATTAGGTTTTGATGTTGCCAATGAGAATTGGGCTTTTGATATTGCCAATGTGTTAATTTCCCCAAAACAGGAGGTTCGAGGACTTGACATAACTAAGGTTCTGTTTAACCGTTTCAAAAGATGCCAGTGCGTGTTAATTTCCCCAAAGCAGGAGGTCCTCGGACCCAGCATAGCTAAGGTTTTGTTTAACTGCTTCAAAAGATGCCAGTGTGTGTTAATTTCCCCAAAGCAGGAGGTCCGAGGATCCGGCATAGTTAAGGTTCTGTTTAACCGTTTCAAAAGATGCCAGTGCGTGTTAATTTCCCCAAAGCAGGAGGTCCTTGGACCCAGCATAGCTAAGGTTTTGTTTAACTGCTTCAAAAGATGCCAGTGTGTGTTAATTTCCCCAAAACAGGAGGTCCGAGGACTCGGCGTAGTTAAGTTTCTGTCTAACCGCTTCAAAAGATGCCAGTGTGTGTTAATTTCTCCAAAGAAGGAGATCCGAGGACCCAGCTAAGGTTCTGTTTAACCGTTTCAAAAGATGTCAGTGTGTGTTAATTTCCCCAAAGCAGGAGGTCCGAGGACTCGGCGTAGCTAAGGTTCTGTTTAACCGCTTCAAAAGATGCCAGTGTGTGTTAATTTCTCCAAAGCAGGAGATCCGAGGACCCGGCATAGTTAAGGTTTTGTTTAACTGCTTCAAAAGATTAGAAGATATCAATATATTCCTTCCAGAATAGGGGTTTTTGCAGGGAGATTGTGTCAACCGATTTTCCATCCATGCCTTGATTCTCGGCTTCTTTCTCCAATGGGGATTCAGCGAACCGGGCTACTAGACCCACAAGAACTAGCCCCTTGACAGAGGTACGGGACATATACTTGATGTCAGAAGCCCCTAGAACTGTGCCCTATTTAGCAATCATCTTCGCGTAATCAGTACTTCGAAGTGTAAACCTGAGCGGAAGTTGAGTTATGACAACAACTGTGTGTGTTCTTGGAAATAATGGAGAAGCTTTCGTGTAGCATGCACCACCGCCAAAATGGCCTTCTTTAGGGACTCTTGCTGATGGGAGCTTGATCCTACCATGATTAACAGTTGCACTCACTAACACTCAAGCTCTTCCCACAGACGACGCCAATTGTAGGGACATGTTTTGCAGCCCAAACCCAAGGTGTATGGGATCTTGGACCAGTGAGCACAGTACAATAAATTTGTAGAGAGTGGGTCAAA
This sequence comes from Quercus robur, assembly GCF_932294415.1. NCBI lineage: Eukaryota > Viridiplantae > Streptophyta > Magnoliopsida > Fagales > Fagaceae > Quercus > Quercus robur. Next base: position 6,790,196 of record NC_065538.1, read on the forward strand.
GAGCTAGGTTTTAGTGCATGGATAACAGTTAATATGGTGTTCCTGACAATCAAACAGAGATGAACTGAGTTTATCAAAGAAAGTTTGTCCTTGGCACAATCCGAGGAGTTTTGTTCTAATAAATATTGAATGAGAATGATTACAGGAATTCTTGAGATTGCTATAGTACTTTCTCTATTAATCCCCTGGACCCCTTTTCCATGGTGAGTTTCTCCTATTATATAGTCTCATTTGAACGACCTTGGCCTTCCACTTGTTGATCATCCAAACCTATACTTGAGTGCCTGTCCCATCAGACACCCTCTCTGGCGTTCTGTAAGTTGCGGTAATCGAGATAGCACTGTTCAGTGGTCTTGTCCACATAAATGCGGTATTAGTAGCTTTCCCTTAGATATTCCTGAGTTCCTATCATTTAGAACTTCCTAGAAGGTCACTCTGACTATTTAGAACTTATATCTAACCATGCTTTAGCTGGTTCGAAGAGATATTCATCCTCAGACTTGGACTACCACGCTCTCGGCCAAAGCCCCTCGCCCCATTGTATGATTTTGGGCCCATGACCCCACATATATATATATATATATATACAACCTTAAATTTTACTAAAAATTTATTTTTTATCCTTAAATTCTTGAAAATGTTTCAATTTTTGTGTTTAAAATTAAAAAAAAAAAAATTATCTTTAAACTATTAAAAAAATTATTTTTTTTCTTTTTTTTACTCTAAATTATTGAAGAAAAAAAAAATCTTTTTACAAAATTTAGGGATAATTTTTTTAAAAAATTTTAAGAACGGAAAGCAAAATTTTTCTTTAATTTAAGATCCAAAATAATATTTTACCCAAATAAAAAGATTAAAATATTATTTTGGTCTTTATATTTTACAAAAAATTTGCTTTTTTTTTGTTTTTTTTTTCTTTTTGAGAAGATAGTAACTGAAAAAAAAAAAAAGAAAAAAGATAGTAAATAGTAAATTTCAAGTTTAATCAATTAAGTCATCTACTGTTAAATTTTTTAAAAATAAATTGGAAAATGTTTTTTCAATTATTAATTAAAATTTTTAATTTAAAATTTTGAAAAAAAAAAGTTGGATAATCAACTACAATATTTAATAAAAGTTGATGAATAAACTTAAAATATACTGTAAAAAATGAAATGAAGTCCATAAGAAATGGACCAAAAAAAAAAAAAAAAAAAAGAAAAAGAAAGAAAAGAAAAGAGAATTAATTCTAATAAAACATAGAACGTTTGTTTTGAATTAAAAAAAAAACTCCCCGCAGTGGTTTAAGGAAAATGGAAGGGGGCATTTTGGTACGCCCGCGTTTCATCCAATTTCCGTTGAAGATCCGCCCTCGTGAGAAGCTATTAGGGTTTGAAATCCCTCTGTTTATTCTTAGTCTGGCATTCTTCCACTCTTGATCCTCCCCGCAGTGGGCGAATTTTACTCGTCGATTGAGCGATATATAACCAATTCTCTCTGGTCACTCATCGAGGCGGTGAAGGTTTCCTCATCATCCACCAGGTAATATATATATATATATATATATATATATAGTTTGTTGTTGTTTAATTTCATTTCAAGTATTCTCATTTGCTTGTAACCTGAATTGAATGAACCTTTTTTTTTGTTAATTAGAACGAAGCTAGGACTCCCAAAAAAAAAAAAAAAAAAAAAAATTATACTGATAGTCGGTGGTTTAGTCGGTGGCTTTGGCTATATATACTGATGACAATCTCTTAAAAAAAAATTGTAATCTTTAGAATTCTTTTATTTTAGTAAAGCAGGTGCAGGCAGAAGAGAGAGAAATGAGTAGTAGTAGTAGTAGTGTAATCTCATACTACGAGAATTCGGATGTCCACAAGCGAAGAAAGAGGATGTCCACTGATCATAGTCAAATGAGTTCATTGGCATCTCTATCAATAGAGATATTAGTTATGCTTACTTCAAAGTTCAAACACACCCTTTTGATAAGTGATAAAATCCATTTAAAAAAAATAAAGGAGTGCAACCCAAGTTAATGGCAAGTATACAAGTGGAAAGCCCAGTTAAAAAAATAATTAAAAATTTATATGAAAGATGTTAATGAAAATTCAAGGTCCAAGAACTATAGAAAGTCAACAGTGGAATAAGCCTAACAAGTCGAAGTCCAGTCATACAAAGTCTTCCAGACTAAATACTTCAACTTCAAGGCATGCTTCTCTTTCCCTTCAAAGCACCAAATATTTTTTTCTCTCGAAAGACATTAGCTTATACATGGGGAAACAGCGTTCCAAATCTCTCCATTGCTTCTCTTACCAAAACGTCCATTCCAACAAGATAACGGCTTCCAAACTAAATACTTCAACTTCATGGTATGCTTCTCTTTCCCTTCAAAGCAGCAAACATTTCTTTCTCTCAAAATACATTAGATTATACAAGGGGAAACAGCGTTCCAAATCTCCCCATTGCTTCTCTTACCAAAACATCCTTTCCAACAAGATAAAAATTCCAACACAAAAGAAGGCATTACCCAAGACACGCCAAATATCAATTCCCAGGACACACTCTCTCCCTATCTTTTGCACATAAAGCACCAATCCAATATGATTAACCCTAAGGTTACATGTAGCGAAGGTCTCACCTAATGACACACAATTGATGGAACATAAGCTTACCAACCTCCTCTCAGAGCCTTATATAATAACTCTTCACTTCAAAGCCTTGTGTCCTCAAAGGGATCCATTATAAATTGTCTCCCTCCCCGCAATGTAACTTTATAGTATATAGGACAGCCATTAACTAATACATATCTACGAATTCCCAATCCTGCACCTTTCTAATGAATAACGGGTTCCAGTAAAAGATAAATCCACATTTCAAAAAAAAAAAAAGGAAAATATATAAATCCTACCTGATATCAATCTAACCCCCCCTCCCCCTCCCTCTCCCCCCTCTTTTTTCTAGAAATTCACTTTCACCAGATCATCCCTCCTAAGGGTTGTCCCAACATTCTCGATTTTGCCATAATGCGCACATACATCACTTACCATTACCTATTTACATCAAAAGGCACACGCAACTCCATTGCTAGCTTCCTTCATTAGTTCTCTTTATGAGTGGTCTTTTGCTTCGGGTTTCATATATGGAAATTATGTTCAATCTTTCACAGAGTCAACTCATTCGTAGATATTTTTCAAGTTGTAATTTTTTAGGCTGCTTCGTGTTTTTTTTTTTTTTTTTTTTTTCATGAAGTAGTCTCTGTTCAATAAACTTATTCTTACTAACTAGAAAACAAAAAATAGGCCCGCTCGCGCCCCCACATCACTCACCATTCCACTTTTCCCAACTTAAATGACTCAAGAAATAATCATCAGAACTAAACACAAATAATTCAGACAACAATAAGTAGCTACATTCAGTATCTATATCTTCAGACAACCAAATTCAATAATGTTAATACCATTAAAAAAATAAAAAATTCTACAAGGTCGGGCTTCCTAAAGGAAATCAGACAAAAATTCTGACCACCAAAAACCTAATTTCAATATTTCGTTTCTCTCTTTTGTCCTCTATTTTCCCAGAAACCAAACAAAGAATAAAAATTTCCTAATACAAACAAATTCGAAATAAGAAAATTGGAATAGCAAAAAAAAAAAAAAAAGTTGAAGTGAACTTACAGGCAGAGCAGAGGAGAGAGAAGCAGTGGGCAACAAGTACTGAACGAGTTATTGTCGGTGGAGAAGAAGTGAAATACTTCTGATCTCTCACTATCGGAATCTCGGGTGCTAGGGTTTAAGAGAGTAGAAGGTGAGAGAGAGAGAGAGAGAGAGAGAGAGAGAGAGAGAGAGAGAGAGATTGTGTTTGTATAATAATCTCGTTTTTTTTTTTTTTTTTTTTTTTTTTTTTTTTTTGTGTGTTGCCTTTCCCACGTTCCTTGTTTTAACTAAACTCTCTCCGTTTTTTAATCAAAGCACAAACCATATGAGAGAGAGAGAGAGCATTCCACTGACAATATTCTTAAAATAATAAAATAATATTGCAAACAAAATAATTAAAATTATTGTTAGTAGAATGCTAACATGGCAGAATCTAGATTATTAAATCATTAAAGAATGATTAAGATTTAAGGAAATCTACTAGTAGAGTACCTTTAAAAATCTAGAGAATCTGAATTCTAATCTAATGGCTAATACCTGTTTGCGAACTCAGAAGCCACTACTTTACCGTTGGATTCTCAATTCTGCCAGTTCATGTTTTTGGGCCCCACAAAAATTGCTTGTTCATCCTCATTTTCCTCATTTCATGCTACAACTAATGCTACCATATATTATTATTATTTATATATTTTTTTGATTTTCCATATGATTGGATGGGATTGGATTGCCACCCTTTCTCCTTTGGGATATCTTTAATTCAATTCATTCTTTGGTTATATAAAATATGAAAGAAACATCCATATAAGAAACCGTAATATCCTTATCTAAACTTGAAAATGTTGGAATATTTTACCTTTCTTTATTTTTTCTCATCCATGGGATTGAATAATATTCAAAGTTGATAATATTCAAAGTTTTATTTTATTTTTGCAAAATTTTGTGAAGCACTTGAACATTGAAAATATCGGTGAAATTATTAGTGTTGAGCTGAGCTACAACATCGATAATGACACCCAAACCATGCACAAAGATGTGCCAATCATTTATTTTGAATTTTTTTGTTGCTGGTAATGTTCCCCTAAAATGGATTGCAAAAGGACAAAGGGTATACAAGTGAGTTTACTGTGCACATGAACGGCATAACTAGTAAGTATCGTTAAGAGTGATGATTCAAAGAAAAACATAAGGGTTAGTGCTAAATTTTTTATTTCAAGTAGTTCTTAAATCCCAATGCAAAAAAGTCTAGCAGGTTACATCACCTTCTTTTTTTTTTTTTTTCCACTCGGACCACTCCAGCTTTCATATGTCATGGATCGAGGCGAAATCCCCTCCAAGTTCTAGTCAATTGTGAGTGTAGCATTAGTTGATTTTGTGTGTTTAATTTATTTTAGGTTTTACTTTTTATCCATATCTCAAGTCACGTATGAATAAAAATTGAAAGAAATTAGAGAATTTGAATGGGAAGAAATCATTCCCTAAATAAATCATCATGTCTTTGAATGTTGTTTTTAGCATCCTATGATATAAAAATGATATTGCAAGATGTTTTTTCGTGCAATTATGGCACATTTAGTGTGGAGAATTCATAAAAGAAGGTAATGTATGGTTTTCTCTTCTTTTGTTTTCAATCTTTTTTACATATTTCTAAAACACATATAGGTTCTTACAAAAAAGTTGTTAAATAAATAAGCATTGGCAAGTAAGAGGTGGCTGGCATCTGCAATTAATGTGGATAAGATTTTTGTCCCTAGAATTTGAATGAGTTCTCATAAATGTGTTTAAATGTGAGATCTTGGGTGGAGGTACCCAATTTTTTTATTATTTATTTTGGTAAATAAGGAGCATATTAATCATTGATAATAGTACTACTATGAATAAGTCGAGGAGTCACTACAGCAATACAATCCATGTTTAAAATAGGAGGTACATAATTTGGATCCATAAATAAGAAACAAAAAGGGTAAAACTGACCTTCTAAGTTTCACCTTTTATAATTTCAGTCCTCTAACTTTAGTTTTGGTCAATTCAATCTTTTAAGTTTCAAAAGTGTTTCAATTCAGGCCTTCCACTAACTTCTGTTAATGCTCTATTGTTAAGTGGTTTTTTTTTTCTTTAGTTTTTTATATTAAAAAATTGCAGAAAACTAATTTGAATTAAAAAAAAAAAAAAAAAAAAAAGAAGAAGAAGAAGAAGAGATTGGGCTCAGTAAACAACTTTGTTCCCCTAGCCACTCTCTCTAGGTTGGACCCAAGGAGCTCCTCTCCAAGATTCATTCATGGCCAACCACCAAGGTCAACCAGTCTCTACTCCTCATCGGTCACTGAAGATTATCCTTGATTGGCGGGGGTTGTCTTTCTCTTAACTCAGTTCGAATAGGCCAGTCTTCCTCTCTCTACGTTTTCTCATCGAACCTTCATTGGAGTTCCAACCCACGGCTGGGCTATGGTGTTTGGTTGGTTTCAAAGTCTTTTGGATTTGGTGAACAACCCGGTTAAGCTCCCTCTCCGATTTGGTCTGTGTCGTTGGATTCTTTCTCTCTCTGATCTGATTTGGGTTTTCAAGTTTAGTTTTTAGTCAAATCTTTTCTTATTTCTGATTTTGTTTGTAAAAACCAAATGAACCACAAAAAAAGAAAAACCCAGAAACATTGTTTCATTGTTGAATAAATAATCAATGTTCGTGGGTAGGGAATTTGTAAATTGTATATGTTACTGATGGTTGATGCCAGATAGTTGTTTGCTGTGCTTTGTTCTGAATTTGTATATTAAAATTTTGGGTCCGTTTGGATGCCATTTTTGGTTGTGTAGATACTGCTCTATCAGATGCAACCGAATATAAAAGAAACAAGTGCCTCCTACAGACTTGAATGGTTATTCCACTGTTAAACATTTTATGAACAAAAAAAAAATGAAGACTACATAATAAAGGAAAGCAATGGTCTCCATATAAAACAAGCAAAGAAATTTTTTGTTGTTTTGTGTGCTATGAATCTCGTGATCAATGTAAAGAAATTTTTTGTTGTTTGTGCGTTGGGTTTGTGGTGTGTTATGGGATTTCTTAAATTTTTTTTTTAAAATTTAAATTATTTTTTTGCATTTTTTAATATAAAAAACTAAAGAAAAAAAAAATGCACTTAACGGTAGAGTATTAACAGAAGTTAGTGGAAGGCCTGAATTGAAACACTTTTGAAACTTGTCGAGGGGGAAATTGATGCCTCTATCTAAGATGTTGGGAAGCCAAGCCGAAACTCGACTATGGGCTCTTGAGATGGTACCCAAAGGCTTTCGGTGTGATGACAAAGCCTATCCAAGCAAGAAACAAATGCTGCACATGACAAAACAGCAACAAAAGCCCAATGAAAAACACGTTACAATACTTAATTAGTACATTAATGGCCCTGGTTCGATAGTTCAAATCAGTCCTCTAATTGTATGGTATTATCTCTAGCGGTAGGGTAATTTCAGGTTAGTAAGTGTGTTTACATGGTAAAAAATCATATTTTTTCCTTATTATTATTAAGTCAACATAAGGGAAAACTTCCATAGTTTCCAAAACATGATGACCTTTATTATAATAATACTAAACAAGGATTAAAGGCTTCATAGTTACAAATAAAAGAGAAAAATAGGATGGAATGAAGGGAGAGAGAGATCCCAGCTTAGTGTAGCAAGTATTAAACTAAGATTTTTGATGAGGGTGTATTTATAAGGCATGAATGAGGTGAATGTGGATTATTTGGAGTGAGTGAGATGGGATTAATACTAAGATTAAGACTTTTTTGTAAGTGGTGGGCTGTTTATGACTAGTTGAAAGATATTTATGGGCTGTGATTGTGTGAAAGGGGGAAAAGAGTATCTGAGATTAGATGAGTGTGGGCTAAAGATGACGAGTGGTGAGTTTGAGGAAACCTAAATCACCAACAAAGTAGTAAACAAACCAAGAGTTTTAAAGGAGAGTGTGGGTTGAAGGGGAGAAAAGAATATCTGAGGTTAGATGAGTGTGGGCTAAAGGGGATGAGTAGTGAGCTTGAAGAGAGTTAAACCACTAGTAAAATGGCAAATAGATCAGGAGTTTTCAGAGGGAGTGGTTCCCCCCTCCTGTGGGCTGAGGTGTGTATGTTTTTATAATGGGGTTTTAGAGAAGCATTAATTGACAAGAATCCAAAAACGTATGACTAATCAGAGGTGATGAATCAAGGTTAAGCTTTCTAAGATTTTTGGTCAGAAGAAGAAGATTTACTTTAGGGGCTGCCTTGCTTTTTTGGGTAATGATGGGATTTTAGAGTGCTTTGCATTAAATGCCACGTTTTCTGGTGCTGAGCTTAATGAATGTTATTGAGGCGTGTATCAAGAGCGAATCCTAATGTTGCAACCGAGATTTGGTCCCCAAGAAGTAAGATTCAACACCCCAAGCTAGGTGTCAAATTCTTAGTCCACTTCAGGAGGTTCCACTAGAGATCCCTTTATGCCCTCTAAATCATATGTTCCCAATTTTTCTCCTTTATAATTCATGGGCTTGGCACATGAATCACGTCTTGAACGTTTTTAACATTTTTAGTATCAATTTGTTGGAGTTTGAATAATTTGGTTTTAGCTCCCCTTCCATTGGAGGTGTAGTTTTGGGGAAGATGATAGAGTTCCATCATTTTTTAGGCTGCAGCTAATGTGACAACCCTTGGGTACTGTTCACGTCAGGCAGAGGGTGACAGAATACTGATGGGACAGCCCCTAGTTCATCCTCAAAGGCTTGGTTCTCTTGTAGGAGTCTCTAGTTGCTTTTAGGTAGGGATGAACAAGGGCTGGTTGCCCACTTTCAAGCCCCTTGTTGGGACCTTTTTGGGCTGGAATTGCTCCATTTTAACACCTTTAGTTAGGCCACATGGCCCTTTCTTTGCTTGGGCTTGTTCCCTACTCCATGAGATTCTTGGGCCTACAAAATGGGCATGCTTTGCCATGGGTTTTTTACTTCTCATGGGCTTTAGTTGTTAGTAGAAATAAAATGAATCCATAAGCTTTAATAAATATTTATGATAGATTTTGGGTATTAATTTCCATGGGCTTTAAATAACAACTTGTATAGTTTCTCATAATTTTTGCTATGGATTACTTTGTAAATGATATTTTCTTTGAGACTTTTTAAATAATGACCTCCAATATTTTTCTTGAGAATAATATTTACTATGGGTTTTAAATATGGTAACAATCACTATAATGGAATAATGTGATGTTCTCATGAGTTTCTCTATAGATAATCATAATGGACATATAGGATGAATAATTACCATAAGTTTTGGAAATAAATATTATGGATATTGTGATGTAAGATAGATAGTGAACATGAGTTTATAATATGAAATAAATAAATGTCATGGGTCTAATAATCATATCTTTCCATGGGCTTTTATAAGATGATCGCCATGGGTTTTGAGAGTAGATAATTCATAAATTCAATGAGCTTGTAATATTATAGGTTTAAGAATCTAAAGTATTGTTCATTATTGGACTTTCAAGTGAAATAATTATGGTATAGCATTTTGTCAAGTATTGATAACCTTGGGCTTTCGATAAATAGTGCCAAGTAATTAGCTTCGGCTTTTAATAGTGCCAATGTAAGTTGAGTTTTTGATATTGCCAATGAGAATTAGGCTTTGATGTTACCAATGGGAATTGGGCCCAATAAGAATTGGGCTTTTGATATTGCCAATGTGTTAATTTCCCCAAAGCAGGAGGTTCGAGGACTTGACATAATTAAGGTTCTGTTTAACCGTTTCAAAAGATGCCAGTGCGTGTTAATTTCCCCAAAGCAGGAGGTCCTCGAACCCAGCATAGCTAAGGTTTTGTTTAATTGCTTCAAAAGATGCCAGTGTGTGTTAATTTCCCCAAAGCAGGAGGTCCGAGGACCTGGCATAGCTAAGATTCTGTTTAACCGTTTCAAAAGATGCCAGTACGTGTTAATTTCCCCAAAGCAGGAGGTCCGAGGACCCGGCATAGCTAAGGTTCTGTTTAACCGCTTCAAAAGATGTCAGTGCGTGTTAATTTCCCCAAAGCAGGAGATCCGAGGACCCGGCATAGTTAAGGTTTTGTTTAACTGCTTCAAAAGATTAGAAGATATCAATATATTCCTTCCAGAATAGGAGTTTTTGCAGGGAGATTGTGCCAACCGAATTTCCATCCATACCTTGATTCTCGGCTTCTTTCTTCAATGGGGATTCAGCGAATCGGGCTACTAGACCCACAAGAACTAGCCCCTTGACAGAGGTACGGGGCATATACTTGATGTCAAAAGCCCCTAGAACTGTGCCCCATTTAGCAATCCTCTTCACGTAATTAGTACTTCGAAGTGTAGACCTGAGCGGAAGCTGAGTTATGACAACAACTGTGTGTGTTCTTGGAAATAATGGAGAAGCTTTCGTGTAGCATGCACCACCGCCAAAATGGCCTTTTCTAGGGACTCTTGCTGATGGGAGCTTGATCCTACCATGATTAACAGTTGCACTCACTAACACTCAAGCTCTTCCCATAGACGATGCCAATTGTAGGGACATGTTTTGCAGCCCAAACCCAAGGTGTATGGGATCTTGGACCAGTGAGTACAGTACAATAAATTTGTAGAGAGTGGGTCAAAAAGCTAGGTTTTAGTGCATGGATAACAATTAATATGGTGTTTATGACAATTAAACAGAGATGAACTGAGTTTATCAAAGAAAGTTTGTCCTTGGCACAATCCGAAGAGTTTTGTTCTAATAAATATTGAATGAGAATGATTACAGGAGTTCTTGAGATTGCTATAGTACTTTCTTTGTTAATCCCCTGGACCCCTTTTCCATGGTGGGTTTCTCCTATTATATGGTCCCATTTGAACGACCTTGACCTTCCACTTGTTGATCATCCAAGCCTATACTTGAGTGCTTGTCCCATCAGACACCCTCTTTAGCGTTCTATAAGTTGCGGTAATCAAGATAGCACTGTTCATTGGTCTTGTCCACATAAATGCGGTTTAGTAGCTTTCCCTTAGATGTTCCTGAGTTCCTATCCTTTAGAATTTCCTGGAAGGTCACTCTGACTATTTAGAACTTATATCTGACCATGCTTTAGCTAGTCCAAGGAGATATTCATCCTCAGACTTGGACTACCACGCTCTCGGCCAAGGCCCCTCGCCCCATTATATGATTTTGGGCCCATGACCCCACATATATATATATATATATATATACATCCTTAAATTTTACTAAAAAATTATTTTTTATCCTTAAATTCTTGAAAATGTTTCAATTTTTGTGTTTAAAATTAAAAAAAAAAATATCTTTAAACTATTAAAAAATTATTTTTTTTTCTGTTTTTTACTCTAAATTATTGAAGAAAAAAAAATCTTTTTACAAAATTTAGGGATAATTTTTTAAAAAAATTTTAAGAACGGAAAGCAAAATTTTTCTTTAATTTAAGAACCAAAATAATATTTTACCCAAATAAAAAGATTAAAATATTATTTTGTTCTTTATATTTTACAAAAATTTTGTTTTTTTTCTTTTTCTTTTTGAGAAGGTAGTAACTTAAAAAAAAAAAAAAAAAGATAGTAAATAGTAACACATGGATGATTATGTAATTAAAAAAAAAAAGTTAAAATGTAAAACCTTTCAGCTATTTGACTTTGCCTTTGTTTATTATAGTAACACATGGATGATTTTGTTTTCAATTTCTCTATAAGTTTCACCAGAATTCATTTCAGCTATTTGACTTTGCCTTTGTTTATTATAGTCGTCTAAATTTGAAGTTTAATCAATTAAGTCATCTACTGTTAAATTTTTTACAAATAAATTGGAAAATGTTTTTTCAATTATTAAATAAAATTTTTAATTTAAAATTTTGAAAAAAAAAAGTTGGATAATCAACTACAATATTTAATAAAAGTTGATGAATAAACTTAAAATATACTGTAAAAACTGAAATGAAGTCCATAAGAAATGGACAAAAAAAAAAAAAAAAAAAAAAAAAAGAAAGAAAAGAAAAGAGAATTAATTCTAATAAAACATAGAACGTTTGTTTTGAATTAAAAAAAAAACTCCCCGCAGTGGTTTAAGGAAAATGGAAGGGGGCATTTTGGTACGCCCGCGTTTCATCCAATTTCCGTTGAAGATCCGCCCTCGTGAGAAGCTATTAGGGTTTGAAATCCCTCTGTTTATTCTTAGTCTGGCATTCTTCCACTCTTGATCCTCCCCGCAGTGGGCGAATTTTACTCGTCGATTGAGCGATATATAACCAATTCTCTCTGGTCACTCATCGAGGCGGTGAAGGTTTCCTCATCATCCACCAGGTAATATATATATATATATATATATATAGTTTGTTGTTGTTTAATTTCATTTCAAGATTCTCATTTGCTTGTAACCTGAATTGAATGAACTTTTTTTTTTGTTAATTAGAACGAAGCTAGGACTCCCAAAAAAAAAAAAAAAAAAAAAAAATTATACTGATAGTCGGTGGGGGTAATAGTCGGTGGTTTAGTCGGTGGCTTTGGCTATATATACTGATGACAATCTCTTAAAAAAAAATTGTAATCTTTAGAATTCTTTTATTTTAGTAAAGCAGGTGCAGGCAGAAGAGAGAGAAATCCTATCCTATCCTAATGATGGAGATGAGAAAACATCATAGAAGGAGTAGTAGTAGTAGTAGTGTAATCTCATACTACGAGAATTCGGATGTCCACAAGCGAAGAAAGAGGACGGCCACGGCTATTGATGATCTCCCAATAGATCTAGTGTTAGAAATATTGCATCGGCTGGATCTGAAATCCGCCACGCGATGCAAGTCTGTCTCAAAGGAATGGTGCTCTGTTATCACTGATCCTTTTTTCGCTAGATGCTTTGTTAACTACAACAACAGTCGGCCAATAGTGGATCATTGCCCCTTTACCTTGCTACTCCAGTGCACTAATCGGCGAACAAAGAATGGACATCTCCTCTTGCCATTGGAGGAGGAACCTTATTTTAAATCTCTGCCTTACATTCCACCAATGTATCAAGAACAACGCCACAATGAGTTCAACATTCAAGCTTCGTGTCATGACTTGTTCTTATGCTCTGAATCTGCAGTTGTTAGTGATCATAGTACTCCCTTTTTTTACTATGTCATTAATCCAATTACTAGGCAATGGACTGCCCTTCCTCCACTTCCACATCAATACACCGCATCAGTAGTAAGGCGGCGGCCTCTGATTGGGTTTATATGTAACTCCGGTGACATTCTTCAGTTTAGTTTTAGAGTGGTGCTCATTCCTGAATTTGAGGGCATGTCAACGGAATTCAAGGTGTACATATTCTCATCCGACACAAGTAAATGGAGTGAGTCTCTGGTGTCGTGCCCGGCCCTTGAAGGATTTGATTTGACTTCTTTTGCCTTCCCCGCTGTTCCTTATAATGGCTTGCTATTTTGGTGTAGTAGGGATGGCTCCCTTTTTGGGTTCGATCCTTACAACAGTGGATGCTATCGATTCATTCAGAAGCCCCTAGAATTGGACACTTCCTTCGCTAATGGGCGCCTTGGAGTATCTCGCGGTGCCTTGAGGATGGCCCGGATTTCGGGCTTCGATCCTTACGACTACTTCTCTGATCCTGTTTTATGCGTTTGGGAGTTCAAAGATAAAGGAGAGGAAGGAGGCAAATGGTGCTTAGAGCACCAGCTGTATATCAAGAAATATTCTGTTTTGCTGGTCCTAGCCTTTCATCCAAATGACCAGGATATCATGTATTTGGTGATTAATTTTAAGGTGGTATCATGCAACTTGCGCAGAAAAACACTGGAAGTGGTTCGCGATTTGCCAGATCCTTACTTTTCCGATGGCAAAAATGTCTTCAACTTTGTGCTCCCTTGTTGGCCAACTCCCATTCATTCTTCTCCCTTCCTATAAGTGAAGGCAGCCTATCTATTCTACTGCTTGCTAATGCTAATGCTAGCTTGTGTCTTTAAAGCTTTTTGCCTTTTGGGGGTTTCCGTATTATGGTTTGCCTAAATTAGGCTTTTGTGAATTCCCCTCAAAACTTTTAACCTAGCAAAATATGTATTTTTAAAAATTTTTCATAATCTATTTTTTATGGATAGTGGATGCTTATCAATTATTGAATGTAAAACTAGTTATTGTAATTTTGAATGAGATGAATATTATAGCCTTGCATGGGCCTCTTCTGTTTTCCTAGTTGTTGTAATTTTGAATGAGATGAATGTATATGTAACTTTTGTTGAACTATCTTGCGCCTTATATAGCAACCACATGTCGGGATAAGGAGTGGAATCTGTTTGTTATAATATTTACTGTCATAGTCGTAGATTTGATGTTTCTTGGAGGTGGATTGTTAATTTAATGCGAGATAAGATTTGAGTTTTCCTGAGGGAAGAGATCTTGGTGCTTTATTCGGAGGCAGGGAACTGAATTTATTGCGTTGGTATTTAGAACCATTGTGAATCTGATTGACAGGATCTAAAAGTAGGTGAGTTTGGCAATTGTGGAGGCTTATTTGGAGGCGGCATGGAATTTAGGAGTTGAATACAGAAATCAAACTTTGACACAAGTGTTAGTTCATTATTTGTCATTCAGATTCTATAATCTGATTTAAGCTAAGCTCCACCCCAGGAAATTTGAATTTAACCCTTAGAAATTAACCCACCTTGTCTATCATGGTTGTAGTAAGCCTTTTTCAACTCTTTTATCTGGTTGCTGAAGCGGACAATAGAAAGCATCTAAAGAGTAAAACATAAAGGCTTTATTATCCATATTTAACATTGGTATTGACTATCATACGCAGATCTTAGTTCATCTTAACGACTAAGTATTATTTGATTTATTTCTTAATTCTTATAGCCTGTACGAAATCAAAATAGACAAAAACCTCAAAGACCATACTCAAATGAATTCTCATTTAAGATGGATTTCTCTATTTTGCCGCAAGCTGCAATTTAGTAGCTTGATGCTTCAATAATTGGTAAGAAGTCTTAGTCACTAAGGCCAGAAGGTTTTTACCACATTATATAGTTCTTTAGCAGTTGCTGCAGTTGAATAGGTTTGGAAACAAATTTGTGCAATATGATGCAAGTTTACAATCAAATACAGAATAGTAAGGGTCAAATTGGGACACAAAAGACAAAACTGAACAATTTTTGGGACTCACAGCCAAGATGAACACGTTACTTTGTTTTAGTCTTTATGGGGACTCATTTAAGGGTTTAGATTCTCTCCCCTACTAGAAGAGCACTAAATCTGAATAAAGTAGGTCATTTGAGGGGAAAAAAAGCAACCAGTCAATGCCAGTCGATCAATAATCAGTCAACGATCCGTCCGTTGAGAGAGAGGGGTCTGGGGTGCATAGTTACCATTGGGAGAGTTTTCTTCTTCTTTTTTTTATTTTTTTAAATATTTTTATTTTTGTGTAGAGTATATTTGTGAGGCTCTATTGAGCATTCTTCTTTCTTAAATAGTTGAATAATTCTTTAAATCATATTCTGGTTTTGTCAGCTCACAATTGCTGTATCACATGAATTAGCCCATCTATGGCTTGGCAGTCTGGTAACAATGGAATGGTGGAGTCATTTATGGCTTAATGAGGGATTTGCAACATGGGTAAAATTGAGTCATCTCACATAACTGCTTCCACTTGCTGGCTATTGCAATACATTCATTTTCTTGTTTGAATCTGTATTTGATCTTAAATTTCCAGGTAAGTTATATGGCCACTGACAGGCAACAGCATGTTTCCTTAGTGGAATATATGGACTCTATTTCTTCTAAAAACAAATGATGGCCTGCGTATGGATGCACTGGAACAATTGCATCCTATTGAGGTAAGGAAGTGAATGCTTCTGTTAAAAGTTGCAAATAGTACATCATTTAAGCATGTTATATTATTGAGGTAAGGAAGTGAATGTAGTGATAAAATCAACAATCTTTTTAATTTGCAAACTACTTCCTAAAATGGCATGTTTTACTGGATTTTCAAGAGCCGCAATGAACATCATCAAAGTAAATGTATTGACACAGTCAACTTAGTGTGTGCGTGTTTGTGTGTTCACATGCATATGCATCTGTTGTCAGAGTGCATGGACCACTACCTAGTAGGAGGGAGGTGACAGTGCAGGGAAATATCCAATAATCCAACTCCAAATATTGAAGCACTAATTTTACTATATTATAAGCCCGTCTCAATTATGAATTCAATTGAGAAAAAATTGTGAGGAAATTTCTATATAAAACATAACTTTGACGTGTAATTCAACTCTGTCCATCACATGATATTTGGCATATTTGCAGGTCGAGGAACCCCGTGCTTGTTCAATAGGGGAATTATTTGATTCTATCAGCTACAAAAAGGGATCTTCTGTCACTCGAATGTTGCAGGGTTATCTTGGTATGGCACATTTCAGGAGGGATGGTTCATGTTCTTGACTTATAGTTGGGTTATTTTTATATGGAGCACCAAATATTGATTCTGTTTTTTTATGGTAAAACCTTCTCATTTCTTGGAAAATATATACCAAACTAATGCTTGGCATTTCTTAGTTAATGTCATTTGTTTTATAAAGCTTTAATGGCTCTCTTATCCATTAAGCAGGTTTGGCACTTTATAATTGTCAAGGCTATTATGTAATTTATGTTTATTTCTTATCATATATGTTAACAATGCCATTATAGTCTTCAATTATTCAATGGACTAAGAATATATATTGATACCACATGGGCTCAAAAATTTAGAGTGGATTGGGGTTTGAACTAGTTCACTACTCAAGGGTAATTTCCTTACTTAAGAAACTAACTTTACAAGTTCGGTTGTATTATTATTAATAAATTCAGCATAGACAACAGAATCTCCCTCAAATTTCTCAATTATGTGAAAAAAGTCAGTCATCTCTTGATAGTGATTTTGCAATAATCACAAGTGTTGCATTTTGACATTAGTGCCCAATTGAATGATGAAATTGATTAATTATCGCCAAAACAATATTCATGTGAATATATGTACTCATTTATAGAAGATCATGCACCTGATTTACTTAATATAAAGCCATGCCAGATTATGATATGGGCTAAAGCTATATCCATTAGTGATACTAAAAACAGATTGCTCACTCCTTGAATTTTGTCATCTGGCAGTTCTGCAGTTATGAAAAGGCCAATGAGATAGAAGCATTTTTTTGCCAGCCGTATGCATCCTTCATTTACCATGAGTTTGAAGCAAAGTACTGAGCAAATCCGACTCAAAGCGAGGTGGGTTGACAACAAAAGGCGAGAGCAATCTCTATACGACCTAGTCAAACAATTAGCTCTCAAGAAATGCTAGTGTTCCCTTTGCTTCCAAAACTATATTGTGAATGTAATTATGTTAAGAATAATAAACCATGAACATGTTGCTACCTAGCATCATTACTTCTCCGTTGTGACGTATCTCACATGCTAACTATGACCAATTCCATTACTGCTTTCTCTATTATGCCAAATAGGGATGGCAATTTTGCCCCGCCCTGCTTGACCCGCCCCTCCCCGCTTCGCCCCCATGCGGGTTTTCCCCACCCCGCAAAGGTGGTGGGGCGGGGATGGGGTAAGATTTTAGACCCGCACCACGGGGCGGGGCGGGGATGGGTTTACATTTTTTAGACCCACCCCGCCCCGCCCTGCATTAATAAGGGATAAAAGGTAATTTTTTCATACCCTAAAACCCTACTATTTAAACAAAAATATCATCATCTTATTTTATTTAAGTGGAGATTCTTTTTGAAGAACTAGGCAATTTTTATTTTGTTATGTATTAGGAGTTTGGATTATTTTATTGTGTCATACTATGAGATTTTTGTTGTGATATTATCTTGTTAAATATTTAGATAATATTATTTAGTATTTGCTAAAAATTAGTTTGATTCGATAGAATAAATTTATTTATAATTTCAAGTATATTTTTATCATTGAAACATGTCATTTTATTTGAAAAAATGATAATAGTTGTAGGGAAAATTAACAAGAAATAGAGTTTTACAGTGTAGGGCGGGGCTTCGCGGGTCTTCGTGGGGCCTTAAGGGGCGGGGATGGGGCAAGAAATTTTCCTCGTCATGCGGGGCGGGGCGGGGATGGGGCAAGAAAAATCCATGCGGGGCGGGGGCGAAGATCCCATCCTTCGGCCCCGCCCCGCCCCATTGCCATCCCTAATGCCAAACCTAACACACAAAAATACTGCTAAAGTCCAAACAGAAATACGTGGTCCTGTACATTTTCTTAAAAAAAAAAAAAAATGCCAAAGACCACAGCGTGAGAGTAAACAGTCTGACAATTGTAATATCATACATCCATGTATCTTTCTATAACAAATACACTAGTATGTAACCGAATTTGTCAATTGTAGTGGTGCTATCGTTAATTTTATATTTTATTTTAATTTATTATTTTTGTCAAAATATGTTCATGATAAAATTATATTAGTAAGATAAACAAAACTTGATTTTGTGTGTGTGTGTTAATTCTTCAACATTATTTTTTTGTAAGAATTGTAGTGGTGCCTGAACTTGTTTGCATTTTTTTTTAGAGAAGTAAAATTTTTTAAGAAGTGTTTTAATTATTAGATAATGAAATTCCTTCTAGAGAAGTAAATTATAAAAAAAAGTATTTTAGTGATATGGCAATGATTTTTACAAAATTGGCTATGCCAAATCCTGAACGTATACTAAATTAGCTATTTCACTTGTTATTATGTGAGACAATTTAAGCTTTTAAAATTTATTGAAAATTTGAGACCGGCCCTAGTAGAATAAAAACAAGCCTTTTAATTATAGGACTTCAAATTTGTGGGACAGTGCAAAATTAGATATTATATATTTTTTTTATTCAACTTTTTTTTCTTTCAAGAATTGTGGCAGCACTTGGCCTTAAAAAAAACTGTTGTCGCATCACTTGCACATTTGCAACAACTTTCTTCATTTTTCCCCTATTATTTTGGGAGGGTCAAAATGGTCAAATACTACTATTTGAAAAAATATGTAGTGTTTTACTATTATTTGAGATATATTTAGTAATTTACCTTTTTTTTAGAACTCAATTTTATGAAACTCAAGTTTAAAATGGAACTCAAGTTTCAAAAACTCGAGTACATATAAGAAAAACACGATTCCCCACAGTACTCACATGGCCACACATTATTTACCGTAAAAAAAAAAAAAAAAAAAAAAAAAAAAAAAAAAAAAAAAAAAAAAAAAAAAAAAAAAAAAAAAAACTCTTATCACACATTACATCAGTACTTTGCTTGTCTTTCTAACTCTTTTGTATTGGAAAGGGAAATTATTCAAAGAGTCTGGTTAATGTATGCCCTTAGAGCATATATTAACAAATCCGTTTTTAGAAAAATTTTATCGAAAATTGAAAAAGTTGTCAAAACTTTTTCAATTCTCGATAAAAAATTTTCTAAAAATAGTATACTATTGTATACCTTTAGGGCACGTATTAGTAAAATCCTTATTCAAATAAAGTTGGTAGTGGTGCTGGACATGGAGCAGAGGGATGACATCACAAAGTTAGTCAATGTTGGTTTGCACTCTTTTGTCTAAGGTGTCGGAAAGGGAAATTATTAAATAAAGCTGGCAATGGTGCTGGACATGGGATAGAGAGATAACATCACAAAGTCAGTCAATGTTGGTTTGCATGCTAATAAAACTGTGTAAACATGAAATTTTAAGTTTGTGGAGCTTTATGTACAAGGAACTCAAGTTTATGAAATTAACTCGAGTACCAAGTGCCATTTTTTTTTTATAGAACTCAAGTTCTAGAAACTTGAGTAACGTGCCAAACTCAAGTTTGTACCCGAGTTCCAAAGTGGTAAAACACTACATATTTTGTCCAATAATGGTATGTGGCCATTTTGGCCATTATAGAAGCAATTAGATTTTAAAAAAATAAATAAATAATTGTGTCTGTATTAGAATTCTTTTAAATTTTTAATTTTTTTTTTCAATAAGTCTTTAATAGTGGGATAATGATAGCCACAAAGGTAGTTATACCACTCGACAAAATTTATCCTATATTAGTGATACCAATTCGACTTTGTTCATCATACATCTAGAATTTTGGACTTGACTTTTAACAAATAATCACTTGTAAAGAATTAAGGGAAGATTTGGGCCATTCTTACATTTTTGACCCTTTTTGAAGAACATTCCCAACAATGATATCATAGAAGTCCGTCGGACATGCCACATTCTTCATTACTTTGCACTGATCTTCACTAACCTAATCCTCAACTTCATCTACACGTAGACAACCAACAAAATGCTATTCACTCAAATGCCTACATACAAAAATGTATAAATTTTGATCTTGATTCTTCTTTATCATAATATTTATACTAGATATAATAATAGAAACATTGTTATAAATTTTACAAAACTTTTATTGCACCATTTCATCAACATTATTTTAGATCTTTTATTTATTTATTTATCAAATTTCATTTTGTTTAATATTTCATCTCCTTTAATCATGACCTTCTTAACTAGTTTGACCTTTTCATCGATCTCATCAAACTATTGTTTTCTTTTATATGGTTCAAAAATACCCTCATTAATAAATGGTAACTTCATTTAGAAATAAGGTCATAAATGTTAAATAAAAAATTTCATTTTGAATCAAAAAGAGAATTACAAAAATTTAGGATTTTTTTTCCCTATACGTTCAAAAAAGAAATTATATTTACTGCTTATCTCTATAGTTTATCCTTTTTATTTGTTTGAAAAATAAATTAAAAATTTGTAAATTATCTTAGGTGTAAATTATTAACTTTTACAAAAAAATAAAAATAAATAAAATAGAAGAGCCTTTGAACACATGCGCGAGCGTGTGCTCAGAGGCTTTTATATATATATATATATATATATATATATATATTATTTTCTTGAATATATATTTTATATAATCCAAGATATAAATTATTTTATCCAGTCATGTGTAATTATCTTTTAAATTGTATTAATCACAATCAATATCCTTCAAACAATTTTTTATAGATATAATAGGATTTGAAATTTATAGTGATCACTCCATAATAAGTGTTTTTTATTAGTACTCCAAAATACATTTTTGTGTGTGTAGATTAGATGTATCTAGACCTTTTATTCAATGATAAGAGACTTTATTGAAACCTCTTATTTGATGATAAAAAACCTAATCTACCAAGTTAACAAAAACCCACATTTTAAAACATTTTAAATCAATATTTTAATTAAATAAGTTAAATATTACCGATTAAAATATAATAGGAGTTTTAGAAAACATAAGAGAATACAAATTAATAAATTTTGTGGAGAAACCACTTATTACCAACAATATGTGGAGAAACCTCTTAGCCTAAGCTTTATATCAGATTGTGGTCATCCTAACCTTAAAATTCAAAGGACGATTAATATTCAATGTGTGTAAGAAGGTGAGGGATACCTTGATCTTCAATACTTTCGTCCTTTGCCAAGTCTTCAATCAACTTAATGGAAGAAAGCTCATGGAGGAGAACATCTGCAAAGGGATCCATAGCAACAAGTTGTTTTTGAGTATCATTGCCATAACCATAGTCCTTCAGGTGGTCATGGTAGAATATTTGAAGTGGATTGAAGATACAGAAAGTTTAAATTGGTGGCAATGGGCTGCATGTATTGGAATGGCAATAGTGTCTTGGCTAGTTGGTTGGATTGTCAAGAGGATACCTGTTCCACAAAAGCCATTTCTTAGCTACCTAAAAAATTAAAGAGATATAAGGACTTCCCCTAACATAGTTCATTTGGATTGAAGAAAAGTCTGTGGTTGAACTCACTTTTACTATTTCAACATCAAGCTGAAGCCCGTAGTTGGGCTCATTGTACTTCCCATTGTACTATTGTTCTATACTTTGATAGGTTATCATGTTGTTCATTCAATTATGTAACATATTCTTGGATTTAATATAGTATTAGAGTTAGGTTTTTGTCTGGTTCCTAAAAGATTGCTAACTTGTTCGTGCACCTCACCACAACACTATCTTATGTGACATATTCCAATCACTATGATGCTTTCTTTTGCCAATGTTTTTCAGCCAGAGGTGTCATTCTCCTATGGTCTTTGTTGTTGCCATCCTTAGGTCACACCAATCGCCACTATTGGTAGCAACGTTTTCACATATGCCATCCTCTAGATACCAATCTTCTATTGATGTCTCGAATGACATTGCGTGTAGCCATCCTCTAGTTATAATACACATAATCAAGTCATTGACCTACTTAATAGTAATGTGATATGTTTAAATAATTAATAAATCATGTGATTTAATACACGTAGATAGTCTTATTAATTGCCATGTAATGGATTGAAAAAATTCCTTCAAATTGTAAGTGATGGAGAAAAAGTAGTAAGTAAACAATCACATTCGACAATATCAAAGTTTTTGAAAAAACATGGATGTAAAATAATTGGTCTCCAAAGTAGCGGTTCTTGCCAGATTATGATATGGGCTAAAGCTATATCCATTAGTGATACTAAAAACAGATTGCTCACTCCTTGAATTTTGTCATCTGGCAGTTCTGCAGTAATGAAAAAGGCCGATGAGATAGAAGCATTTTTTTGCCAGCCGTATGCATCCTTCCTTTACCATGAGTTTGAAGCAAAGTACTGAGCAAATCCGACTCAAAGCGAGGTGGGTTGACAACAAAAGGCGAGAGCAATCTCTACACGACCTAGTCAAACAATTAGCTCTCAAGAAATGCTAGTCTTCACTTTGCTTCCAAAACTATATTGTTAATGCAATTATGTTAAGAATAATAAACAACATACATTGCATGCTCAGCAACTTGTGTTATTTATGTAAGGAGTTACATATGAAGAAATCAACCCATGAACAAGTTGCAACCTAGCATCATTATCCTGAACTCAATTATCAATTTAGTTGAGTCAGACCAATAGATCAACTAAATAAATATATTCTCAAGTTTATTCTTCTTAATATTCATGGTATCCACTAGCACAGAACCACTCTATGTGCCATAACTAGTCTTAACTTAATTGATCAGACAGACAATGGTTTATTAGAGGCTTCATCAAAAGTGCATGGCCTAGCTATAATTGCAATGCCTCTAAAAGTATATTATAAGCTGCACACCCAATAATAGTTAAAATTAGCTATACAAAACCATCACCTCTCCGTTGCTTTTAACAGTTACCTATCTGCTGCCAACAAAGAGCCATTCCATAGCCTAATCTCTCTGCCTTTAGGCTCCGCTTAACGTATCTAATAAATCCTAGAAGCAACATTACTTCTCCGTTGTGACATATCTCACATCCCAATTATGACCAATTCCATTACTGCTTTCTCTATTATGCCAAACCTAACACACAAAAATACTGCTGAAGTCCAAACAGAAATACGTGTTCCTGTTCATTTTCTATGAAAAAAAAAAATGCCAAAGGCCCCAGCATGAGAGTAAACACAGTCTGACAATTGTAATATCATACATCCATATATCTTTCTATAACAAATACACTAGTATGTAACCGAATTTGTCAATTGGAGTGGTATAAAAAAAACACTAGTATGCAATCATTGGTCTGGTATGAGTTTCTCACTCTCTCTATCTATGTTCTGTTGTCATCTTTAACTGTATTGTTTTTAGACTAAGAAGAAGACTGAGAGTAAAGTAGTTTTTTCACTTTTTTGGACATAACACACTACAATGCCTGTTTGGTCATCCTACTCAAACTCAAATTTTCACATTTCAAATAACATTACACACATTTTCATATACTTTTTCACCCACACGTATTTCAAAAAATTCCAAAAAGTTCCAAACAACAATTCTCAAACTTACTCACCAAACAAAAATATTTGTACTTTTAAGTTTGAAAAGGCAAGACACCACCACCGATGACACTTCATTGCACAACACAACAACACTTACAAGCAACAATCTAATTCAAACCAAAAATTAAATAATGAAAAACCTAAAGCAACCACAGATTGTTTCGTACTTCAGCCTAGTTAACACTTAAATTAAAATTATTTGTTTAATTAATAGTAGTGGCTTGGATAATTAAATTAAATTATTGTTTTTAGACTTGTAAGCTTCGTAACAAGACGGACAATGAGTTTTTGAATAAGTGATTTCTAAAGAATTTAGTTCAAAATCAATTATAAATGATTTTAATACCATGAAAGATGACACATCTTTATTAAGCTATGGTTAATTTGTCAAATAAAGAATGTTTTCAATCATTATTTTTGTTAATACTTAAGAATTTTATTGTGTTTACCTTGCCCTCTTGAATAAATTTCTGGCTCCGCCACTGTCTCACATGCTAACTATGACCAATTCCATTACTGCTTTCTCTATTATGCCAAACCTAACACACAAAAATACTGCTAAAGTCCAAACAGAAATACGTGTTCCTGTTCATTTTCTATAAAATAAAAAAATAAAAAAAATAAATGCCAAAGGCCACAGCATGAGAGTAAACAGAGTCTGACAATTGTAATATCATACATCCATGTATCTTTCTATAACAAATACACTAGTATGTAACCGAATTTGTCAATTGTAGTGGTATATGAAAAAAAATTACATTTTATTTTAATTTATTATTTTTGTCAAATCCTGTAAAACTACTCCTTAAGTCATAGGATTAGCTAAAATTCATGATAAAATTATATTAGTAAGATATAACAACACTTGATTTTTTTTTTTGCATGTGTTAATTCTTCAACATTATTTTTTTGTAAGAATTGTGGTGGTGCCTGAACTTGTTTGCATTTTTTTTAGAGAAGTAAAACTTTTGAAGAAGTCTTTTAATTATTAGAAAATGAAATTCCTTCTAGAGAAGTAAATTAAAAAAAAAAGAAAAGTATTTTAGTGATATGGCAATGATTTTTACAAAATTGGCTATGCCAAATCCTGAACGTATACTAAATTAGCTATGTCACTTGTTATTATGTGAGACAATTTAAGCTTTTAAAATTTATTAAAATTTTTTTTTGAGAATCAAATTTATTAAAATTTTGAAACCGGCCCTAGTAGAATAAAAACAAGTCTTTTAATTATAGGACTTCAAATTTGTGGGACGGTGCAAAATTAGATATTATATTATTTTTTTATTCAACTTTTTTCTTTCAAGAATTGTGGCAGCACTTGGACTAAAAAAAATAAAAATAAAAATAAAACTATTTGTACATTTGCAACAACTTTGTTCATTTTTACCCTATTATTCTGGGAGGGCCAAAATGGCCAAATACCACTATTTGGAAAAATATGTAGTGTTTTACTATTGTTTGATAAATATTTAGCAATCTAATACTTTTTTAGATCTCGATTTTGTGAAATTCTAGTTTAAAATGGAACTCAAGTTTCAAAAACTCGAGTACCATGTAAGAAAAATATGATTCCCCACAGCACTCACACGGCTACACATTATTTACCTTCAAAAAAAAAAAAAAAAAAAGGAAGTGTACGTTTTACTATTGTTTGATAAATATTTAGCAATCTACTATTTTTTTAGATCTCGATTTTGTGAAATTCTAGTTTAAAATGGAACTCGGGTTTCAAAAACTCGAGTACCATGTAAGAAAAACATGATTCCCCACAGCACTCACACGGCTACACATTATTTACCTTCAAAAAAAAAAAAGGAACTCGAGTTTATGAAACTCGAGTTCTAGGTGCCATTTTTTATAGAACTCGAGTTCCAGAAACTCAAGTAACATGCCAAACTCAAGTTTGTAAAACTCGAGTTCGAAAAGAGTGGTAGATTGCAAAATGTTTCTCAAATAGTGGTAAAACACTACATATTTTGCCAAATAGTGGTATGTGGCCATTTTGGCCATTCTAGGAGCACTTGGATTTAAAAATAAAAAATAAAAAATTGCATCTACAATTAGACTTCTTTTAATTTTTTTTTTTTTTTGAATAAGTCTTTAATAGTAGGATAATGATATCCACAAAGGTAGTTATACCATTCGACAAAATTTATGCTATATTAGTAAAACCAATTAGACTTTGTTCATCATATATCTAGAATTTTGGACTTGACTTTTAACAAATAATCACTTATAAAGAATTAAGGGGAGATTTGGGCCGTTCCTACATTTTTGGTCCTTGTTGCAAAACGTTCCCAACAATGATATCATAGAAGTCCGTTGGACATGCCACATTAATTCATTCCTGTGCACTGATCTTGAATCAACAAAATGCTATTCACTCGAATTCCTACATATAAAAATGTATAAATTTTTATCTCGAATCTTCTTAATCATATTATTTATACTAGATATAATAATAGAAGCATTGTTATAAATTTTACAAAACTTTTATTGCACCATGTCATCAACATTATTTCAGATCTTTTATTTATTTATTTATCAAATTTCATTTTGTTTAACATTTCATTTCCTTCAATCGTTACCTTCTTAACTAGTTTGACCTTTTCATCGATCTCATCCAATTATCGTTTTCTTAAATTTCATTTTTATGCATTTTTAATTTTTAATTTTTTTTTAGATTCAAATAATTATATCTTTCAATTAATAGGAACTATTGCATGAGTTTGGATATTGCTCTTTTATATAGGAAGCTTACTCTTTTTTTTAACGCATTCTTAAGAATCTTAACCCTAGCATTTGGGTGAAAATAGCCAAATACCACATTTTGATAAAATTTGTGGCAAACTAGTACTGTTTCAGAAATATTTAACAATCTACCACTGTTTTAGTACTCGAGTTTCACAAAATCGAGTTCTAAATAGTACTTGAGTTCAGTGAACTCGAGTTTCTAGGTGAGTCACAAGCGTGGCACTGTTGACCTGGAATTTGATGGATTAAAAAAAACAATATGGGACTCGATATTGT
This sequence comes from Quercus robur, assembly GCF_932294415.1. Lineage (NCBI taxonomy): Eukaryota > Viridiplantae > Streptophyta > Magnoliopsida > Fagales > Fagaceae > Quercus > Quercus robur. The sequence continues at coordinate 6,816,698 of NC_065538.1, forward strand.
GGAAATCGAGTACTTCTTTATAATACTAGAGCTTAACAAAGTCGAGTACCTTGTTTTTCTTTTTCTTTTTTTCTACTTTTTGTTTCATACAAAACTTTTACTTATTTCATCTTCAACTGCTTGTTATCGTTGTGTCCACTATGTTGGGTGCATTATAGCACCGTGGGTCCTGCCCACACTTGATAAAACACCTCATTAAAGAGGTGGTTGGACAAGCCACAAAAGTCAGCCTATGTTCTTCTTGGGCAGTGACTTAGGTGTGTTGGACATGCTAAGGAGAAAAAGAAGAAAAGAAATGGGCTGATGCATTAAGGCTCTTCGGCCTAAGGGAGAGCTGAAGGAAAAAGAAAGTGGTTAAAGCAAAGTCAAGGCAAGTGAGTTGCATTTATTGTGATTTGATGTCAAGAATGTGAAAGGAAGAAAAGAAGGAAAAGATGAAGAAATAAAAGGAGAGGCCATTCGGCCATTCGGCCAGTGAGCAAGAAGTGAAGTCCTAGAGAAAGTGAGGACTAAGTGCAGTCTTGAAGAATTGTGTGAGTGAGTGAGCAAGCAACTCCAGTTACTTTGTGCTTAGCTAACTGCAACTCCAGTCATTTGCACATGAACTTTTTCAAGTCTAGACACTGTACTTAGTTTGGTGGACACAACGATCACAAGTAGTTGAAGATGAAATAAGTAAAAGTTTTGTACTAAACAAAAAGTAGAAAAAGGAAAAAACAAAAATACTCAACTTTGTTAAGCTCGAGTACTATAAAGAAGTACTTGATTTCCGTAATATCGAGTTCCATATTACTTTTTTAATTACACAAATTCCAGGTCAGCAGTGCCACGCTTGTGACTCACCTAGGAACTCGAGTACTATTTAGAACTCAATTTTGTGAAACTCGAGTGCTAAAAAAGTGGTAGATTGCTAAATATTTCCGAAACAGTGCTAGTTTGCCACAAATTTTGTCAAAACGTGATATTTGGCTATTTTCGCCCTAGCATTTGTGGAAAATAGTTCAAATAGTAGAATAAAGGAAACTTAATTACTTCTTTTTTTTCTTTTTCTTTTTTGGAGAGAGAATAAAGGAAACTTACTTAGTGAGTGTTTGGATCCGGTTGAAATGCATGTTTTGCGTTTTTTTTTTCCAGCACGCGTTTCTGCTTTAGGGGACAAAAGCACTGTTCATGCACTGTTGAGCATTGTTAACCAGTTAAAAAATATTAAAAATGGGTCCCACGGTACTATTCACACATTTAAAATTTATTTTGCTACTGCGTTTTCAGTTTTTAGTTTCAGCAAAAATAAGTTGTATCCAAACGGACCCTTAAGAGTAATTATTATTATTATTTTTCTTCTTCTTCTATTTCTTAAGAGTTGAGGCTTCTCCAACTCCGAATAACATAAAAATAAAAATAGACAAATAATTAAGGACAATTGAATAACTTTATTATTATTATTTTTTTAGAATGTTTCAATCTATAGCGTCCGCTCCTGATAATGCTCTTTATCATCAAATCAAAACACCAATCGGTTGTTGGTGTAGGCGAGGATAGAACCTCAGATCTCGTATTCACTCATCAAATACTTTACCAGTTGAGCTAACTGGAACTCATGGACAATTGAATAACTAATCATAATGGGTTAGCTGCACTAAAAAGACCTTACGGGTCCGTTTGGTTGGGAGGATGGAAAAGTGGGAGGATAGAAAATGGAGAGAGGATGGAAAAGTTGGAGGATAGAAAAGATTTTAATTTCCCTCATTTGTGTTTGGTTGGAAAGGTGGAAAAGTAGAGGGATGAAATTTTTTTTGTTTGGTTGAAAAGAGAAATGGAAGGATAGAAAATGGAGTTTGTATAAATTTACTCATATGTTCTTATTAAAAATAATGCTCAATTAAAAATAAAAATAAAAAGAAGAAAAAGAAAAGGCAAACAACCAACTTAGAAAAATGCGGGCAATTTTTTTTGGGTAAGTAGGTAAGCCACATTTACGCCTAGGTTGAGGTAGCCAAAAAAAAAAAAAATGTGGGCAATTTTGTCCAAAATTTTTTTTTTCCCACTTTTCACTCTTTATTTTCTCTCCAATTTGGAGAGATTGTGTTTTAAAGGGGGGGGGAGAGAAAACTTGTGAATCCCGGTAAAATCTTTCCTCTTTTTCACCCTTAACCAAACAACAAAAACATAATTTTTTCTCTCGTTCATTTTCCATTCTCCCTAAAATCACTCCAACCAAGCAGAGGTTAATGGGTTGAACGTGTTTGGACTTTTGTCTGTCTGCCTGTTCTGTTTGATGTCAATTTCTGAGTTGCCGACAGCGATAGAGAGTTCACATATCAGTTTTGAATTATGAGAATTTTGGTGGGGTTTCAAATCTTTGTCTTGTTATATTTTCTTCTCATTGACGACATTGATTTGATTGTCAATTCCTTTGATTTCTTTGATATCATCCTTTTAGTGTTAAGACTTAAGACTTAAGACTGGCGCCCTTTTTTGTCCAAATGCATGCACTCTTAATTGTGTGTTTATGTTTGTGCTTCATGACATAAATTCTAGTCCAAATCCAAAAAAGAGTCAAGTTGCGAACCAACATAAAGACATAATAATAATAATAATAATAATAATAAAAACAAAAAAGGGGAAAAGGACACCAAATAAAACAACGCAACTTAGTGGTCATTTAAAACAATTTATTTTTTCAGATTAAAAAAAATTACTTTAAAAAGATCTATAATTTAAAAAAAGATTTTGAAAAGTTATATTTTTAAAAAGGGCAGGTTTTTTTTTTAATGAACTAAAAAAGGGCAGTTTTAAACTTTAAATACATGTTACCAATCAAATGAAAGCTTACACAGTTACATCTATTATGAAAATGCAATTCCAACTTTCTGATTTATCTATACTATTAATAAGATGATTTTCCTGTTTCATTGTCTTCAATTTTTGGCGTATCAAAATATTCTCATACAAATTTTGAAATAACATAACCTTTAATTTAATTTTTTTTGTTACAAAAAAGTAAAAAATGTTAAAATAGTAATACTATCTCATGTACAAAAGGAAAAAAAAAAACATTTATTCTCACCACATATTTGTATTTAGATATATGATTCTTATCTGTATTTATTATCTATTTGAATTCAAATACTTCAATTCACTTTATAAAAAAAAAAATATACAAAATTACTTCTTCCATAAAATGTTAAAAGAGTAATACTATCTCACATACAAAAGGGGAAAAAAAAAAAAAAAAACCGTTATTCTTGCCATCCATTTGTATTTAAATGTCTGATTCCTATATGTATTTGTTATCTATTTGTATTCAAATACTTCAATTATCTTTATAAAAAACAAAATACAAAATTACTTCTTAAAAAAAAAAACCCACTACCTCACGTAAAAACTATTCATTCTTATCCTGAAATTTCAATGGTTTTTTTTTTTTTTTTTTTAATTCTTTAAAACATTCCACAATTTTTATTATCCAAATTCTATACAGTTATCATAAATCCCCCATCCATCCACACTAACATATATCATCTTTCTTTTGTTTAAATCTTAAATTTTTTTATTTATCCCAATTTTTATCCTAATCAATAAATTCAAATTTCCCATTGGGTTTCAAATTCTTACAATTCTCTATCTCATTTTTAAATATTATTCCATATTACCTTACCTCTTTCTTTACCAAAAAAAAAAAAAAAAAAATACACATGGTTATTGTAAGGGCACAAAATCTTTAACGGCCCAACAACGATGTTGGGCTCGCACACGGAAAGTCCCTCACAATAATATTTGTAGAGAGTGGGCTTGAAAGGCCAGCGTTGGATCACAGGGCGACATTTCGGGCCGGATTATAGGTGAACCAATATGAGAAAGAGCTTTGGGCTGGATATTCAGGCCCTTCAATCTTGTATCTAGGAGGATTTGGCTCCTCGGATCATGTCCAAGGAGTGGTGGTGTTGTCCCCGGTTACCCGTCGGTGGGTTTTTATGTGGTGTCCGGCGTATATTATCCAGGCCTTCTCTTTCATCAAGTCTTTCTCCAGAAGCTAGATGGGAGATCCCCCTCTTTTTGTCACATAACATTCTCTTTTATACTAGCCTACGTTCGTTGTCCTTCGTCCACGTGTAGGGTCGATCTTTCCAGGACAGAGATCTGTCCCATCAGTCTAATCCCAAAATTGCTGGAGATGATCCATAAAGCCTAAGATCCCGGCTCTGTTAGGGGCAGTGTCATGTCAGGGAAGGGTATTAAAGACAACTTCCCCAGGATATTTTCTGATCTTTCTAGCTTACTCGTGTTCCATTTTTATCCATGAGGTTTTGGACCTGCCGAGGACGAAACCGTCCTCGGCTGTGTCTTCGGGCCACTTTTTATGTTTCCTAGTTTCGAGCTTGGGCCCTGGCCCCCTTCAGTTTAGGACCGGTGGGCTTCCCATAAACGCGTGGGCCGGACCCATAAACTTTTGGACCCCACATTAGCCCCTCAAAATCCTGCTGTCCAACGTCATGGTAGGACAAGTGGATTTTGATGATGTCAAGCCCTTATTGCCGTTCACTTTCTTCGAATCTTGATCAACGCTGGCGACTCTTCCCCTCCCCAAGGAACGTACCGGTCTACAAGCCGTTTTTCCTGGATTTGCGTACGTTGCCATTATGCCGCGTGATTATCTGCAGCGTGTCTTTAATATCTTCCCATTTACGAGACCTCCCAGATATAACGGTTACTGATGGTGTGGGAGAACGAAGCGGCGCGTTATACTCTGAATTTCCCTGGGGATCTGAGTGCGTTACATACCCTCTTCTTCGTCCCCTATATAAAGAGAGAAGACAGAGGGTGACTTTTTCATATCCGAATCCCTCACGTTCTTCTCAGAATCCACTTCCTCCATCCGGTTACTCCCTATTCAATAATACCTCTCTCATAGTAATCCACCATAAACAAATCCTTCTTTTTCCAGAAACGCCATGTCCTAACAAAACTTGAGATGGCTCGGTCAGGGCAAGGATGGCGGAGACTCAAGATTTGTCTCCCCATTCTTCTAGCCAAAATCCAAAGCAGGGACTCATCACACCTCATTTCCGGTGTGACTGAGTCGAAAACCTCCCTTGTCATCTCCATCCGCTCTCTCATGAGCATACCTAATATGGCTCCCCTTCTCCCTCTTTTGCTCCTTTTACTTTCTTTTCATTGCTTCCCTCTTCTTCTCCTCCTTCCTACTCATGTCCTCCATCTTCTTTTTCCCTTGCTTTCTTCAGTGACAAGAGCTTGCTGAAGTGCTTCCATGTGTTCCAATTCTTCTTCCTTCTCCTTCATTATTTTTGTATAAGGTTCTTCTCCTGATATGAGCAGTACTGAGGCATGGATTTCAGAGAGACTTTGAAGGCGAGTTCAGAAGACACCTGATGGTTTACTTATTTGTATTACGGATGTTGTTACTGTTTTAGCAGTTCATTTTTTGTATAGGCTTGTTTAAGCCCTTCCTTGTACGTTGTAACAATTTTTCATATTAATAAAAGTTATTGTTACTCTATTTCGTATGTCTTGTTTATATATTCTAACAAATGTGAAAGCGCTGCTCGGCATAATAGTATAGCATTTGAATCAATAATAACTAAGGCCAAAGTAATCGTTCATAAAAAGATGCCACGATAACTTTAACAAAATTATTATTCAACATAACAATCCGACCAGTGAAGAACGAGACTTATCTTAAAATTAGCCGTGATGGGCATTAAATGCTAGATAAGGTGTAAGAAGTAGTTATCCGAGGACATGTTACCCACCGGATGAATTGCCTCCTTAGGTTGGCGATCATTAGGTTGTTCTGCCATCTCCATGATACGCGGGCCTTAACCTTTTCCAGTATTTAAGCCGAGAAATTTCTTCATTCGGGCAGTTGATTTCCCAAGCAGCCTGAGTCCGAGGACTTTGCAAAACCTGGGTTTTGTTCAGGACTTATGCGTTTTATCTTATGTACTTGATTTTTCTCCTTAGGCCTGAGTCCGAGACTTGTGTCTTCATCGGTACTTGGTTTTCCCTTTTAGCTTGAGTCCGAGGACCATGCAAGCCTTAGGTTCTGTCCGAAACCAATGTCTGCATCAGTACTTGGTCTTCCCTTTTAGCTTGAGTCCAAGGACCATGCAAGCCTTAGGTTCTGTCCGAGACCAATGTCTGCATTAGTACTTGGTTTTCCCTTTTAGCTTGAGTCCGAGGATCATGCAAGCCTTAGGTTCTGTCCAAGACCAATGTCTGCATTAGTACTTGGTTTTCCCTTTTAGCTTGAGTCCGAGGACCATGCAAGCCTTAGGTTCTGTCCGAGACCAATGTCTGCATCAGTACTTGGTTTTCCCTTTTAGCTTGAGTCCGAGGATCATGCAAGCCTTAAGTTCTGTCCAAGACTTTGAGTTCGGATTTTCCCTTTCATTGAGCATTTCCCGAGGTGCCAAACAGGGTGTCCCTGGGCCTTCACGCAAAGCGGGCCTAGGCCGCGAATTCGATGAACCCGCGGATTCAGAGATATTTCTGCAACCTCTGGCCATGCAGTACTTCTCTGACGCCCCAGGGATCGAGGCGCGCCTTTACGAGGCTCCTTGAGTCTCTTGGCTGCAATTGACGTTGGAAGTTGAGCCAAGACCACTTTGTCTGTAGTGCTCCTTGGGACGCCGCGTGAGTTGACTGTCACTATCTTGTCTTTTCAAATAAATAGGAGGGAGAGAGGGTTGCTTTATATATACACCCATCCTTTTAGTTTTCTCTCACATCACGCTTCCCATATCCAGAGTTCTCCTTTCTTGGCATAACATGTTGAAAGCGAGGGTTGGGAAGAAAGAACTTTCTCCGCCGCAGAAGCGCCGTGTCTTCATGAGGCTTATAACAGTAAGGTATGGGCACAGGAAGCACAAGTTCAGGAGAGTACTCCATCTCCACCGAGGGGGAACGGCGTCTCTCCCTCTTTTAGTCAAAATCCGAAGCAGGCTCTGTTCATGCCAGCACTTTGGTATGTCAGAAGAAAGGTTCTCCGCCATCAGCGCCTCTGCTTAGCAGCAGGCGAATATTTAGAGAAAGCCCCTCAGTTTCCCACTCCCTGCACCTTCCTTCAACGGTGTCAGGCTCAAGTTGGGTTTCTTTGGCTGCCTGAGTTATGGGCATGTAAGAGCGCGGGGGAAGAATAAGGTCTCGGAGCTGTAGCCAACCTTTCCTCCGACATACCTCCTCGGCTTTCTCCAGCTTTCTTGTATTTTTCTTTTTCTTGCTTACGTAGTAAGCTTTGACGTAGGCTGATTCCAGCTTTTCATTGTACACTGTACTATTTCTTCGTTGTAATAAAAATGGAAATTGATTTACATGTTTTAAGCGTTGATCTACTGGGCAATACAACTTTGTGAACGAATGTGCTCTATGTATGTGTTGCTTTGAGAATATTTGTAACAAAGCTACTTTGAAGCATAATCTAATCAACTCTTATCTATCAGCACTATCAGGTATTATATCGATAATTTGTAATAAATCAAACTTAGAAAACTGACCGGGGTAGCAGTTGACTACTCTTGTGATAAGCGCGCAAATGTCGCCCAAGAATGATGACCTCCTCACAATCCATCCGATCTATCGAACGGGAAGTAGGGTACTCCGATCGTGCTTTTGCATATCTGGTTTTTCATTTGCGTATTTGGTTTCCCCATAGGCTTGAGTCCGAGGACCATGCAAGGCCTTGGTTCTGTCCATTACTTGTAAGATTTCTTTTTTTGTACTTGGTTTCCCCATAGGCTTGGGTCCGAGGATCATGCAAGGCCTTGGTTCTGTCCATTACTTGTAAGATTTCTTTTTTGTACTTGGTTTCCCCATAGGCTTGGGTCCGAGGACCATGCAAGGCTTTGGTTCTGTCCATTACTTGTAAGATTTCTTTTTTGTACTTGGTTTCCCCATAGGCTTGGGTCCGAGGACCATGCAAGGCCTTGGTTCTGTCCATTACTTGTAAGATTTCTTTTTTGTACTTGGTTTCCCCATAGGCTTGGGTCCGAGGACCATGCAAGGCCTTGGTTCTGTCCATTACTTGTAAGATTTCTTTTTTGTACTTGGTTTCCCCATAGGCTTGGGTCCGAGGACCATGCAAGGCCTTGGTTCTGTCCAAAATTGTCGAAGATCAGCCCCTAGACCATGGCGGGGGGGTTTGGCCTGAAGCCGGAAGCCCCTAGAGCTGCCCGCGCTGTTGACACTGCAGGGCGTAACCCCTAGCAAAAATTCGGGTCGAAGCAACGACTGCATGTCGCCGGAGATGGAGGAAATTCCACAAACCGCAGCTGGCTAGAGAGTTGACTCAAACGCCTTCTACGCCAACGCGCAAGCCTTCCTACAGACGGCGCCAATTGTAAGGGCACAAAATCTTTAACGGCCCAACAACGATGTTGGGCTCGCACACGGAAAGTCCCTCACAATAATATTTGTAGAGAGTGGGCTTGAAAGGCCAGCGTTGGATCACAGGGCGACATTTCGGGCCGGATTATAGGTGAACCAATATGAGAAAGAGCTTTGGGCTGGATATTCAGGCCCTTCAATCTTGTATCTAGGAGGATTTGGCTCCTCGGATCATGTCCAAGGAGTGGTGGTGTTGTCCCCGGTTACCCGTCGGTGGGTTTTTATGTGGTGTCCGGCGTATATTATCCAGGCCTTCTCTTTCATCAAGTCTTTCTCCAGAAGCTAGATGGGAGATCCCCCTCTTTTTGTCACATAACATTCTCTTTTATACTAGCCTACGTTCGTTGTCCTTCGTCCACGTGTAGAGTCGATCTTTCCAGGACAGAGATCTGTCCCATCAGTCTAATCCCAAAATTGCTGGAGATGATCCATAAATCCTAAGATCCCGGCTCTGTTAGGGGCAGTGTCATGTCAGGGAAGGGTATTAAAGACAACTTCCCCAGGATATTTTCTGATCTTTCTAGCTTACTCGTGTTCCATTTTTATCCATGAGGTTTTGGACCTGCCGAGGACGAAACCGTCCTCGGCTGTGTCTTCGGGCCACTTTTTATGTTTCCTAGTTTCGAGCTTGGGCCCTGGCCCCCTTCAGTTTAGGACCGGTGGGCTTCCCATAAACGCGTGGGCCGGACCCATAAACTTTTGGACCCCACAGTTATTTATATATCACTTATAAATATTAGTATAACACTAAACCAAAAAAAAAAAAATATATATATATATATATTATTGCACACACAAAGCGCGTATGATAAGTCTTGTATACAATAAAGAGCTATAACTCTTCATTTGAATTAGTAATTTTAGGATGTCATGACTTTTCAAATTAATTCATAACCCTACTAACTGAGCCTCTATATATATCTCAAGAGGGGCCAAGTTAATTTGAAGAATATATTTTAAAACCACCAAATAATAAACATCTATACTATTATTTAAGGGACTTCCCCGATTGGTATTCCTCATTTTCATGGTTTTAAAATACTCCTACATCCCTATATTTAAGCAGAGATAAAACTAAAGGACAATCCAGTAAAAATACAACTCTAACTCCTACTATAACATTGTCTAAAAAATAGGGTCATTCTCCTGTTGATTTTTAAATTTCTTTATCCACTTATATATTAGATTTTCAAAATAAAAATTATATATATAAAATAAAAAAAGGGGGTTTTTTTTTCTCGAATATATATTTTATATAATCCAAGATATATAAATTATTTTATCCGCTCATGTGTAATTATCTTTTAAATTGTATTAATCACAATCAATATCCTTCAAAGTTTCAAACAAATTTTTTATAGATATAATAGGATTTGAAATTTATAGTGATCACTCCATAATGATTGCTTTTTATTATTACTCCAAAATACATTTTTGTGTGTGTGTGGATTATGAGAAGGTATTTGGTATCAAATGATATTATGTCAATAGTATTAGAATTCAATAAGTGTGAGACATGTCAGTAAAAATAACTAATTCACTAACAATTGAAAAACATGTGTTAGTGGGTAGTTATTTTTGCACGCATGTCTCTCGTTTATTGGATTTTGATATGAATGACGTGGTATCATTTGATACAAAATATTTTTTTGTAGATTAGATGTATCTAGGCCTTTTATTCAATGATAAGAGACTCTATTCAAGCCCCTTATTTGATGATAAAAAACTTGATCTACCAAGTTAACAAAAACCCACATTTTTAAACATTTTAAATTAATATTTTAAATAAATTAATTAAATATTACCTATTAAAATATAATAGGAGTTTTAGAAAACATAAAAGAATACACATTAATAAATTTTCGATAAATTAAATAATAATATGCGTTGACATATACAATGTATAATAATAATAATGACAATACCAGATGAAAAAAAGAATCTTTTCTTTTTTCTATAAATGGCAAAGTATGGATGTATTTGGATAACGTTTATTTGTTGAAAACTGAAAACTTATTGCTAAAAATACTGTAGCAAAATAGTTTTTAAATGTGCGAATAGTATCATGGGACCCAAACTTTATTAGAAATTTGTGTTTGAATAAGTTTTGTAAGTTCATAAACAGTAATTATGATACCCACAGACAAAACGTAGAACGCAGGATTGGGCAAAACGCCCAATCCAAACGCGCTAGGTCAAATATTTTTATAAACTTTCATTGTGGGACATATATTTAATCATTGTACTCAATAAAGGTTGCATGAAACATGCATATGCGTGATTCAGCAAAAAAAAAAAACATGCATATGCGTGTAATGGAAGGAAGAACGTTCTTCCTTCCACACTACACTGTTGCCTTCATCTCTCACCTGATGTAGTTTGCTTGCGTAGCAACTACATGAGGTAAGCTTAATTGGCATATATAGTTATATACAACTATATCAACGACTCCACCATTTCTCTTCATTAAATGAAGGGCCAAAAAGAGACTTAAACAGAATGCGAATGCTACCTTTCCTTTTTCCTTACTCTTTACGGCTTGGAGGGTTTTCTACGTTCCTAATGTTTTACTAGTCTTCTGACTCCTTATATCCATATATATATATATATATATATATATCTCTTCATTACACGAAGGGCCAAAAAGGGACTTAAACAGAATGCGAATGCTACCTTATATCTCTTCTACGTTCCTAATGTTTTTCTAGTCTTCTGGCACCATAATGATCATCTTAATATAGGTATATATATATATATATATATAAAAGAACCACGTTCACCTTTAGACTGATCTGTTTAGAATTCGTTTGGTAATAGCTTATTTAGCTTTTTTCTAAAAAATATTTGTTGAAAATGTGTTAAAGTGTATTTGTTTCTTGAAATTTTTTGAAAAACTGAGAAAATGCAGGAAAAAGTGAAGTTTTAAAAAGTTGTATATAAAAGTTGAAGAAAAACTAAAGATTAAAAGTTGTGCTTATAAGCTGATGTCAAACTAGCTCTTATTATAATATTATCAATACTAAAGACAAAGGGACAGACAGACATTTCATATGTATATATAAGTGGTGAGGCTCCAATTTATTCCAAGTTGCAAGTCCCATTCTTATGACTAATCTATTCATTTAGCATTACAAGTACACCAAACCTTCATTCTCCTTCGCTTCATTTATCATTCCTAAAAGCCTTTTTTTCCTACACTTTCTTCCATGCTTTCTTAAAGATTATCTAATTTCTACTTCTATTACTTTCGATCCTCTTGTACTTTTCAAACTATGTCTACCATTATCCAAGAAAACATAGAGTGCAACAAGTCTTTATGTCATGTACCTAACACCCCTAGTGCAGCTAACAAGAGATGGCGCTCGGCTTTTGTTTACATCTATTGTTCTAGAGCCCTCCTATCATTTTTCAAAAATTCTCCACTCGATAAGAAAACAACTAAGGTTTCACAAAATTCATCTTCAATCATTTTGGATATAAAACCAGCAGACAATAGGTTCAAAATTGACCAAACAAGTCTCACCGAGCTTGTGAAAGAGAGAAATGTTGACAAGCTCCAAAATATTGGAGGGGTTGATGGAGTAGCATCCATGCTTGAAACCAATGTTGAATTTGGGATTCATGGCAATGATGAAGACATTACTCGCCGACGTGAGTCATTTGGCTCAAACTCGTATAAAAGACCACAAAGAAAGAGCTTATTCCACTTTGTAGTAAAAGAGTTCAAGGATCTTACCATTATCATAAGCTTACTTAGTGCTGTACCATGTCTTGCGTTTGACATGATGGACAATGAAACACTAGCAGGAAGGGACGAAGATGAAAGCCTAATTGCTGCTTTATTTCTTGTTGTGATTTCTGCCATAAGTAACTTTTGGCAAAGCAAACAATTCCAGAAGTTATCCGAACTCTGCAACAATATCCAAATTAAAGTTGTGAGAGCTAGGCTGCATCAAAAGGTCTCAATCTCAGAACTTGTAGTTGGAGATGTCGTTTGCTTAAAGATTGGAGATCAAGTTCCAGCAGATGGTCTATTCTTAGAAGGGCACTCTTTAAAAGTGGAGGAACCCAGTATCACACAGGACGAAAGTGATCACGTAGAAGTAAATTGCCATCATCCATTTTTGTTTTCTGGTACTAAGGTGGTTGATGGCTATGCTCGAATGCTTGTCACTTCGGTTGGGAAGAACACAACATGGGGCGAGTTGATGAGCTCAATCATTCATGATACCAATGAATTACAAACACCTTTACAAGTTCGGCTCAACAAGCTCACTTCATCAATTCGTAAGGTTGGTTTGGCAATTGCTCTCCTAGCTCTTGTAGTCTTGTTGGTTCGACACTTCACAGGGAATATAGCAGATGAATGTGTAATTGGAAAATTTCATGGCAGCAAGAAAAAGTTTTGTGACATGGTGAAAGCTATGCGAATTTTAGCTACTGCAACTACTATAGTTGAACTTGTGATTCCAAAAGGGTTTTCTTTGGCTGTGAAGCGTACACATGTTTATGCCATGAAAAAAATGATGCTTGATCAGGCAATGGTACGGAAGCTTTCTGCCCTTGAGACCATGGGTTTTGCCACCACCATTTGTACTGACATAGCAGGCAGTCTCACCTTGAATCAAATGAAGGTGACAAAGTTTTGGCTAGGGAAGGAATCTTTTGATGCAGCTGCTTATTCATCAATTGCTCCGTATTTTCTTGAATTAGTCCAGGAAGGAGTTGCTATGAACACAATTGGTACTTCTTACAGGCCTAGTTCAAGATTCGAAATTGAGTTCTTAAGCAATCCAACAGAAAAAGCCATTCTTTCATGGGCTATTCTAGAGTTAAATATGGAAATGGAGCAATTGATGCACAATTGTAAAATTCTTTCTGTTGAAGCATTCAATTCACACATGAAACGAAGTGGGGTTCTACTAAGGAGAATGGGAGACAGCACAATCCATGTACATTGGAAAGGAGCTGCAGAAATAATACTGAAAATGTGTTCAAGATACAATGATTCTTCTGGAATTATGAAGGAGCTAGATGATCATGAAAGGATGAAATTTGAGCAAATTATTCAGGGTATGGAAGCTAGTAGCCTCCAATGTGTTGCTTTTGCACATAAGCAACTCTCAAAAGAAGATCAAGAATATGACACAAAAAATAAAAAAATAGAAGAAGAAGGTTTGACACTATTAGGGTTGGTGGGACTTAAAGACCCATGTTGTCTAGGGGTGAGGAATGCCGTGGAAGATTGCCAATATGCAGGTGTAAATATCAAAATGATCACTGGAGACAATGTTTTCATAGCAAGAGCTATTGCCACTGAATGTGGGATACTCAGGCCAGGTCAGGATATGGTCAATGGAGTAGTTATTGAAGGCATGGAATTCAGAAACTACACACCAGAGGAGAGAATGGAGAAAGTTGATAAAATTTGTGTCATGGCTAAAGCATCCCCCACGGATAAAAGTCTAATGGTGGAATGCTTGAAACAAAAAGGTCATATAGTTGCAGTCATTGGAGGTGGCATAAATGATGCACCAGCATTGAAAGAAGCTGATATAGGACTTTCTATGGGAATTCATGGCACGAAGGTGGTGAAGTTGAGCTCAGATATCGTCATTTTGGATGACAACTTTGCTTCTATGGCCAAAGTTTTAAGGTGGGGAAGATGTGTCCACAAAAACATCCAGAAGTTCATTCAGTTTCAACTCACTGTGAATGTTACTGCTATCATTGTTAACTTTGTGGCATTCATTTTTGTTAATGAAGGACCATTAACAGGGGTCCAGTTATTATGGGTGAACCTAATTACACATAACTTGGTTGCTTTAGCTCTTGCAATTGAGCAACCTACAAAGACATTGATGGAAAAGCTACCAGTGGGTTGGACTATGCCACTTATTACCAACAATATGTGGAGAAACCTCTTAGCCCAAGCTTTATATCAGACCGTGGTCATCCTAACCTTAGAATTGAAAGGACGATTAATATTCAATGTGTGTGAGAAGGTGAAGGATACCTTGATCTTCAATACTTTTGTCCTTTGCCAAGTCTTCAATCAACTCAATGCAAGAAAGCTTATGGAGAAGAACATCTTCAAAGGGATCCATCGCAACAATTTGTTTTTTAGTATCATTGCCACAACCATAGTCCTTCAGGTGGTCATGGTAGAATATTTGAAGTGGATTGAAGATACAAAAGGTTTGAATTGGTGGGAATGGGCTGCATGTATTGGAATGGCAATAGTGTCTTGGCTAGTTGGTTGGATTGTCAAGAGGATACCTGTTCCACAAAAGCCATTTCTTAGCTACCTAAAAAATTAAAGAGATATAAGAACTTCCCCTAACATAGGTCGTTTGGATTGAAGAAAATTCTATGGTTGAACTCACTTTTACTATTACAACATCGAGCTCAAGCCCATAGTTGGGCTCATTGTACTTTCCATTGTACTATTGTTCTACATTGATAGGTTATCATGTTGTTCATTCAATTATGTAATGTATTCTTGGATTTAACGTAGTATTAGAGTTAGGTTTTTGTCTGGTTCCTAAAAGATTGCTAACTTGTTCATGCACCTCACCACAACACTATCTTATGTGACGTATTCCAATCACTATGATGCTTTCTTTTGCTGATGTTTTTCAGCTAGAGGTGTCATTCTCCTATGGTCTTTGTTGTTGCCATCCTTAGGTCACACCAATCGCCTCTATTGGTAGCAACTTTTTCACATATGCCATCCTCTAGATACTAATCTTCTATTGTGTAGACACCCAATTTTACAACTTGCATTTAACCAACCGGTAGATCTTTGGATTTGTGATACAAAACAAATCTTGATGTTCTAACGATCATAATGGTATGTCATGGGTTTTGATCGGACCACCTGATCAAAAGTTATCATACAAACAATTTTCAATGATCATGGCTCGCCTACACGATGGGCCTAATCACATCCTATTTTAAACACTTAATTTTGATTAGTTCTCACAAGAATTAATTTAAAATTAATTAAGTGTGATTTTTTATTGGATCTCATTTTATTTCATTTTTATTAAAGAAATAATAAATAAAAAAATTTTCTTTATGGCATCTTATCTGCTCTTTCGAATTTTTTTTTGGAGATATGATCCATGAAAAATTCAAAAAAACAGAAAAATGCTAAAAAAACGTCATTATCTTCAGCAGCAACTTCAATCGCATTTTTGGCCTGGAAAACGTTGAAATTTGGATTTCTCTATTTCTTTAAAAGTTGTAGAGAGTTGAATTTCCTTTCAAAAAACATCAATCCCGAATCAATTGGAATTTTGAGCAGCAAGTTATGGCCAAAATACGAAACAAGTGCAGAAGATAACATAAATTCAGCATCATCTTTAGTTTTCTTTCAAAATTTCAAATGGGGACCAACATCAAATATGTTCAAGCTTATCTAATAGGCTTATCCCTTCCCTTAGCTTCAGAAGAAAGCTTTTTGAAAAATAAATTGGATAGAGAAACAGATACATCCTGTGAAAATTTTCAAAAATGCTCAAAAAGCATTACTATTTTCAGCAGCAATTTGAAATGCATTTTTGGCTTGGAAAACGTTGAAATTTTTTTTTTTCTCTATTTCTGAAAAAGCTGTATGATAATTGAATTTCCTTTCAGAAAACACCAATTTTGAATCAATTCGAATTTTGAGCAGAAAGTTAGAGCCAAAATACGAAGCAAGTGCAGCATCATCTTCAACTTCCTTTCAAAATTCAAATGGGGATCAACACCAAATCCGTTCCAGCTCATTTAAACAGGTTATCTCCTCCTTTAGCTTCAGAAGAAAGCTAATAACTTAGCCTTAAAGCTAAGCCATCCCTTCCCCTATAAATAGAGAAGATCTCTTCCATTTTCTGGACCCCGAATTCCCTCTAGAGAGCTAATGAGAAAGCAGAAAAGAAAAGCTGTTGAGCAACCATTATTCTTACTTTGGTTGTAGTTTAGTACTTCCTTACTTTCTCCCTAGCCCTTTAAGTGATCACTTCCCCCTTTTAATTTATGCTGGTAAGTAGTTAATTGTGTTTTTTAATTCTTTATACATGCTAGAATAAATGCTTACAAATCATTATTCACTTCTTTTATGCTATGCTTGGATGAACATGCCTATGTGTCTTATTGATTTTCTCTTACATGCTTAGATGAACATTTCTAGGTGAAACACAATTTTCTCTTGAATGCTTAGATGAACACTTCTAGGCTTATACACAATTTTCTTTTGAATGCTTAGATGAGCACTTCTAGGCTAAAACACAACTTTCTCTTTAATACTTAGATGAACATGTCTAGGTAGTTGTTTTACTTTTTTAAATGCTTGAACAAACATGTCAAAGTATTTTGATTTTGTCTAGATAAACATGTCTAGGGTTTTTTCCTTTACTTCTCTTCATAATTGCTTGGATGATCAAATATGCTTAAAGGTTTTATTTTTATTTGTTTCTCTTTGCAATTATGTTGATGACAAATAACATGACAATTTTGTTTTTCCTTCACATGCTTAGATGAACATGTCTAGGCTAGGAATTCTTTGTTTATATTGATCTCTTGGATGAACATGCCATTACCTTCTTTTTTTTTTTTCTTTTTTTTTACATTAAAATTGTTATCTAACAAGTTTCATTTTTTTTTTTTTTTTGTTTCTCTTTATGTCAAATTCCCCTAAAACATATTTGTTTACAATTCCTGCAAATCACATGTTTATATGACATATTCTTTGTATTTGTTTGACAAGACATGACATTGGCCACCTTAACCTAGGAGATCGGTTTTACCGGGCGAGATAGGTGCTTAATCCCTTCTCATCTCATAAATTAGCCTCCGAACCAAGATCAAGGGTTCTAAACTATGTTCTTGTATATACAATTTTACTTTTTCTTAGAATGTAACTAGGAAATAAAGCAATCTAATTTACTTTTCTTAGATTGTATCTAGGACAAAAAAGCATTGTAAATTTTTGTTACAAAATTTGATGTAAATTGTCATATACATTAATACAACAAAAGTATTTTTTTTTATTAAAGTTTTTCTTATTTTTCCTTTTAAATTAAATAAGTGGCGACTCCATGTAAAACCCTTGACCTAGGGGGGAGTACATTTTATATATTGATGTCTCGAATGACATTGTGTGTAGGCGTGTAGCCATCCTCTAGTCATAATACACAATCAAGTCATTGACCTACTTAATAGTGATGTGATATGTTTAAATAATTGTAAGGTTGAATTTAATCAACCATTTTGTTGGCTTTATTCCTTGCCAAATTTGCTTGTAATTCAGCATTTAGAAACCCTGTATTTAGGTAGGAATTATGTAAGGGTAGTATATGAGAGAGTGTGAAGAAAAGCTTAAAAGTGTGCACTCAGTAGGGCCTCGCGACTGGCTCGCGGCTTGCAAGTTGCCAAAGGAGGCACACGTGTGAAGCATGTAGAGGAGCTGAAGAGTCACGCCAGCTGAAGCACTACAGGACAAAACTTCCAGTTTGGCTAGGCAGTTAGCTCGCGACTCAGTCAAGTCGCGAGGTTAAGTCGCCAGACCACTCTGTTTAGGAAAAACTGACCTTTCACATTCCAAACACACACCAGTATAAATACCCCTTATACCCATGTATTGTAGAGAGCTTCCAGAGAGAATTTTGATAGAGAAACCCTAGAAAAAAACAAGATTGACTCATCCACAATCTTCATCCTTTGATTCTCTAAATTCCTTTACTCTCACTCTCTCCATTGTTACATCCTTGAGAGGTACATTTAGCCAAATCTTTTTCTCACCATACCCATATCTGTGAGAAGATTATTTGGTGCTTAGGAAGCAGTTAGGAAGGGACCAATTGATATTGGTTGATGCTATGGGCTATAGCGGAATCTTGTAAGCTAGAGAAGACAAAGGTTCGGTGTAACCTCGTTGGAGCAAGAAGCTTGAAGGGCTTAGGTACACTGGGTAGATTAGACTTGGAAAGTCTTTTGCTGTTAATGTATCCTAACTTCATTCTCTAGTGGATTATTGACCGCTTGGAGGGTGGCGGTGAGGTTTTACGCCGAGAACTTCAGTTTCCTCTTCGATAACACATCGCTGTGTTGTCTTTGTGTTTGCATCTCTCTTCCCTTAATCTGTGCCATTTAATTTCTGCTGTTGTTGTGATTTTATTTGGTTTAGATTGTTTTAGCTTATTTTCGTATTCCGCACATACATTGTTTGATAATAAGCTTGAATTGGTAATTTGTAATTTGGGGGTCTAAACGTTCAAGGTGTTTTACATACTATTTGAACATTCAATAATTAATAAATCATGTGATTTAATACACATAGATAGTCTTGTTAATTGCCATGTAATGGATTGAAGAAATTCCTTCAAATTGTAAGTAATGGAGAAAAAGTAGTAAGTAAACAATCACATTCGACAATATCAAAGTTTTAGAAAAAACATGGATGTAAAATTATTGGTCTCCAAAGCAGCGGTTCTTGCCAGATTATGATATGGGTTAAAGCTATATCCATTAGTGTTACTAAAAACAGATTGCTCACTCCTTGAATTTTGTCATCTGGCAATTCTACAGTAATGAAAAGGCTGATGAGATAGAAGCATTTTTTTGCCAGTCGTATGCATCCTTCGTTTACCATGAGTTTGAAGCAAAGTACCAAGCAAATCCGACTCAAAGCGTGGTGGGTTGACAGCAAAAGGCGAGAGCAATCTCTACACGACCTAGTCAAACAATTAGCTCTCAAGAAATGCTAGTCTTCACTTTGCTTCCAAAACTATATTGTGAATGTAATTATGTTAAGAATAATAAACAACATACATTGCATGCTCAGCAACTTGTGTTATTTATGTAAGGCTACATATGATGAAATCAAACCATGAACAGGTTGCAATCTAGCATCATTATCCTGAACTCAATTATCAGTTTAGTTGAGTCAGACCAATAGATCAACTAAATAAATATATTCTCAAGTTTATTCTTCTTAATATTCCAAGTATCTGCTAGCACAAAACCACTCTATGTGCCATAACTAGTCTTAGGGTCTGTTTGGATACTGCTTATTACTGAAAACTGAAAACACTGTAGCAAAATAATTTTTAAATGTGTGAATAGTACCGTGTGACCCAATTTTAAGCGCATGTGGCTTTATGTTGAACACAAGAACCACAATGAGTTGTAGCCATCTTTGCCACAATCTCCAAGGTGCCTTTGTCAATCATCATTTTGCAAAATAGAGAGAAGGCATGCACTGAAGTCTGAGGGTTGGGAATTTAGAAAAAAAAAAAAAAAAAAAAAAAAAAAAAAAGCAGAGATGCAGCTAGCCAAAGAAGAAGATGAAAGTGGTGGTGCTGCACTAAAGGATTATTTTGGTAAGGATTTGTCATTTGTACTTATCTTGTTGGTATTTTGGTTTTTCTATACTAGATTTGTGATTGTCTAAAGGTTTTTCTAATTATTCAGGTTTATGAATTGTTTTGTTGGTTTGATTAAAACAATTTGGGAAATTTCATGGGTCAATTTGTAAAAATATTTGGGGAAGGGGGCAAGTATATACAATTTAGGGTCAAAAGTTAGAATTTTGTGTAGCCTATGCATACTCCTAGTTAATTTTTCAAAATCTAGGGGGCCATGCCCCCCTCCTGGCAGGCGCCCAAAGTGTAGTTCTGTCTTTGGGTAGTACTGTTTTTTTAAGAGTTTTTGAGTTATGTCACTCATTTTAGGATGTTGGACTTGTTTGGTAAGATATTTCTTGTAACATTGTTGTTTTGTGGAAATACGTGTGGGTGAAAAAGTATATGAAAATACGTGTAATATTGTTTAAACACTGAAAATTATTGTTTAAACAACAATAACAAACACCCCCTATACTGAATTTAGAAAATTCCTCATACTAGTTTTCAAGTATCGAACAACATTGCTCAATGGCACACTTTTAAATATCTTAAAAAATGTAGAACCCACGGATTTCACAATACCCAACTTTGCTTTCTCTCTCTCTTTACTTTACTTTTTTCTTTTTCTCTCTCCAGATTTGACAATACCCACAGATTTGTTCTTCTTCTTTCTTTTTCTTTTCCTTTTTCTCTTTCATGCGTACGCTGCCACTCACTTCTTCTTCTCTTTACTTTTTTACATTTTTCTTTCTTTCTTTCTCTCTTGCACGCAATCTTTCTTCTTCTTCTTCTTCTTTTTATTTTATTTATTTATTTATTTATTTATTTTAATATCCTAGTTGATGGGTTTTTGTTTTTGGGTCTTCTCTTATTTTCTTTTTAATGGGTTTAGATGACCAATTTTCTCCTTGTAATTTTTTTTCCTTTGCTTCTTTTTTGACTAGAGACCGGACTTGCTTCTTTCTTTTCTTTTTCTTCATTATTCTTTGATTCATTAATACAATTTTCGTCTAAAAAAAAAAATAGTAATTTGGCTTTGATTTAGTTGGGTTTGCATTGATTCAGTGACTTGTTCGAGCTAGGACTTGCAGAGGAGAGAGATGAGACGAAGAGGAAAGAAAGAGAATAAATAAATAATTAAATTTTACTGTTTATCTCAGAAAAGTTACACTTTTTCTAGAAAAACTCCTGTACATACCAAACACATCGTTATGTTTTTCCATTTAAAAAAAAATGTCATTAGAAATATGATACCAAACACATTTTTTTTACAGTATGAGTACTTTAAACACTTATTTTCATAACATTTTTTAAATCATAATTTTCACATCATTTTGAACAATATAATATATATATATATATATATATATATATATTCTTTTGGAGAAGAATGAACAACAATACTTGAAATATGCAACCAAACATTAATTGTGTGTTTACGTTTGTGCTTAATGACATATATTTAGTTTACGGTCTAGTCTAAATCCAAAAAAGATTCAAGTTGCGAACCAACATAAAATTTAATCGAATAATAAAAAAAAACTTAAGATAAAGACATAAACTTAATAATAATAATAACAAAAAAAAAAAAGGAAAAGGACAACAATAAAACAACGCAACTTAGTGGTCATTAAAAACAATTTATTTTTCAGATTAAAAAAATTACTTTAAAAAGATATATAATTTTAAAAATTTATACTTTAAAAAAGGGCAGTTTTAAACTTTAAATACATGTTACCAATCAAATGAAAATGCAATTCCAACTTCCTGATTTATATACAATAAATAAGAGCTATAACTCTTCATTTGAATTAGTAATTTTAGGATGTCATGACTTTTCAAATTAATTCAAAATAAGATGAACGTGAGGGGAAATAAGGATACATTTTATAATTTCTCTTAGTTTTTTTATTTTCTAAATTGAGATGTTTTACTTTTATTCGGATGAAAAATGAATAAAAAATGCTAAATTTTAGAGTTGAAAAAAAATCATAAATTTTAGGAGTTCTCTTTTTTAATTCAAAATGAAATTTGTTATTTGATATTTATGACCTTATTTCTAAAAGAAGTTACCCTTCATGAATGAGGGTATTTTTAAACCACATAAAAGTCTAGTGTAAAGAGGAGAATCCTCTTATGTTTAGTATAGATATAATCCTCTTTCAATTAGATTTTTATGTGGTTCAAAAATACCCTCATTAATGAAGGGTAACTTCATTTAGAAATAGGATCATAAATGCCAAATAATAAATTTCATTTTGAATTCAAAAAGAGAATTCCTAAAATTTACGCTCATAAAAGAAATTATGCTCATAAAAAAAAAAAATTATGGTTACTGCTTATCTCTAAAGTTTATCTTCTTATTTGTTTGACGAATAAAAAAAAATCTAAATTATAATAGGTGCAAATTATTAACCTTTACTAAAAAAAAAAAAAAATAGAAGAGCTTCTGAGCACGTGCCCGAGCGCATGCTCAAAGGCTAGTTTATATATATTATTTTCTTGAATATATATTTTATATAATCCAAGATATATAAATTATTTTATCCAGTCATGTGTAATTTTTAAATTGTATTAATCGCAATCAATATCCTTCAAACAATTTTTTTTTTTATAGATATAATAGGATTTGAAATTTATAGTGATCACTCCAAAATAAGTGCTTTTTATTATTACTTCAAAATACATTTTTTTGTGTGTGTATATTAGATGTATCTAGGTCTTTTATTCAATGATAAGAGACTCTATTCAAGCCTCTTATTTGATGATAAAAAACTTGATCTACCAAGTTAACAAAAACCCACATTTTAAAACATTTTAAATCAATATTTTAATTAAATAAATTAAATATTACCGATTAAAATATAATAGGAGTTTTAGAAAACATAAAAAAATACACATTAATAAATTTTAGATAAATTAAATAATAATATATATGCCTTGACAGTTGACATATACAATGTATTATAATATAAATATGATAATAATAATAATAACAATACCAGATGAAAAAAGAATCTTTTCTTTTTTCTATAAATGGCAAAGTAGGTCAAATTTGTTTTTTATAAAGTTTCATTGTGGGACATATCTTAAATCATACTATTCAAAAGAGGTTGCATGAAACATGCATATGCGTGTAATGGATAAATCTCTTTGCGGCTGTTCTTCCTTCCACACTATACAGTTATTGTTTATCTCTAAAATTTATAATTTTTATTTGTTTGAAGAATAAAAAAAGAAATTATAAATTATAATAGGTGCAAACTATTAATCTTTTCAAAAAGAAAAAAAATAGAAGAGCCTTTGAGCACGTGCGTGCTCAAAGGCTAGTTTATATATATATATATATATATATATATTTATTTATTTATTTATTTATTTATATATTATTTTCTTGAATATATATTTTATATAATCCAAGATATATAAATTATTTTATCCAATCATGTGTAATTATCTTTTAAATTGTGATTATATATATATATATTTATTTATTTATTATTTTCTTGAATATATATTTTATATAATCCAAGATATATAAATTATTTTATCCAGTCATGTGTAATTATCTTTTAAATTGTATTAATCACAATCAATATCCTTCAAACAATTTTTTTTTTTTTTTTTTATAGATATAATAGGATTTGAAATTTATAGTGATCACTCCAAAATAAGTGCTTTTTATTATTACTCCAAGATACATTTTTGTGTGTGTAGATAGATGTATCTAGGCCTTTTATTTAATGATAAGAGACTCTATTCAAGCCTCTTATTTGATGATAAAAAACTTGATCAACCAAGTTAACAAAACCCACATTTTAAAACATTTTAAATCAACATTTTAATTAAAAAAATTAAATATTACCAATTAAAATATAATAGGAGTTTTAGAAAACATAAAAAATACACATTAATAAATTTTAGATAAATTAAATAATAATATGCCTTGACAGTTGACATATACAATGTATTATAATATAAATATAATAATAATAATAATAACAATACCAGATAATAATAAAAAGAATCTTTTCTTTTTTCTATAAATGGCAAAGTAGGTCAATTTTTTTTTTTTTTTATAAAGTTTCATTGTGGGACATATCTTAAATCATTCTATTCAAAAGAGGTTGCATGAAACATGTATATGCGTGTAATGGATAAATCTCTTTGTGCCTGTTCTTCCTTCCACACTATATAGTTACTGCTTATCTCTAAAATTTATCATTTTTATTTGTTTGAAGAATAAAAAAAAAAAATCTAAATTATAATAGGTGTAAATTATTAACTTTTACAAATAAAAAAATAAAAAATAGAAGAGCCTCTAAGCACATGCGCGAGCACGTGCTCAAAGGCTAGTTTATATATATATATTATTTTCTTGAATATATATTTTATATAATCTAAGATATATAAATTATTTTATTCAGTCATGTGTAATTATCTTTTAAATTGTATTAATCACAATCAATATCCTTCAAATGATTTTTTTTATATAAATTAATAGGATTTGAATTTTATAGTGATCAAAAAAAAAAAAGTGCTTTTTATTATTACTCCAAAATACATTTTTGTGTATGTGGAGATTAGATGTATCTAGGCCTTTTATTCAATGATAAGAGACTTTTCAAGCCTCTTATTTGATGATAAAAAACTTGATCTACCAAGTTAACAAAAACCCACATTTTAAAACATTTTAAATCAATATTTTAATTAAATACATTAAATATTACCGATTAAAATATAATAGGAGTTTTAGAAAACATAAAAAAAATACACATTAATAAATTTTAGATAAATTAAATAATAATATGCCTTGACAGTTGACATATACAATGTATTATAATATAAAATAATAATAATAATAACTAGTCACAAACTCGTGTAATGTATGGAAAAACTATTGACTCTGAAAAAAAATGATGAAATATTTAACTTCTATACTTTTCCATAGTTAGAAGTGTTGTCTAACATTGAATGTTATTGAGTTGCAAGTGCATAGTTACCGAAACCTACAAAGTAATTTACAATTCTTTAATTAATAAAACAAAACTCTCAATAGTTACATATACACACACTCAAAACTAATATAAACTGCAAATATATAAACAAAGACTATAATATGAGGAAGACACACCAAGTTTCAAATTTGAGTAGCAATATGACTTTCTCGTAGTAATAACAATATAAACAATTCAAAACATAGAACAATATCAAAATTATAATACCTAATTCTATTATCTTTTATGTTGAATCCAAACAAATAATTAATTCAAATTAATCCAAACAAATTATTAATCAACCAAAAATCATTGCTTTTAATAAGAAAATAAAAAATCACATGAACTTAAATAAAAAGCATTTAAGGTGAAGAATTAAAATCAACCTACTAAGATGCAAATACCAAAAATCCCAAAACTTAAAACTTTAAAATTTATAGAATCTCCAAATTCTACTTCAAAATCAAACCAAATTCAACAAATTTATATATAACATACCAAATAAAAATTTATCATTTCCTAGGCTAGAAGACATAAGTTGCAACTTTGATTTTTCTCCAAAAAAATAGAGATATTTTATTTGCCATGTACAATAAAAAAAATAATTAGTAGAAATTTCAACCCAAAAATCAAACTCACGAAAACAACGTCAATATAAATATGGAAATTAACCCAAATACTCAAAAGAAAATCAATTCTAAACATAACAAAAGAATAAAATAGAAAGAAAATCTCAGGCACATATGAAAGTAAATAAAAAATTCGACATAAAAGATAAAATTCATTAATAACAATATAAACAAATATCAACATATGTTGAATTGAAATTTTATTAATAATAACAATATAAACAAATTAGACATAAAATTCATTAATTAAAGAAGAAAGTTGAATAAGATTGCTCGCGTTTTTGTTTTTTTTTTTATTGTTTTTTTACGATAGTCTCTGTTTTTAGAACTATATTGTCCAATCTTAACTATTTTTACATTATTTTTTCGAATTAAATTTTCATCAAGGATAACCTCACAAGACAATGGTAAATAGATTAGTTAGATGACAAGTTAAACCTGGAAAAATAAAAATAACAGCTCATTATTGAAATAGAAAAGTTCTTGACATTTTCCAAATTTAAACTTAGAGAGAAGTTATGCAACCCCCTCCTACCCAAACCACACCCCCCCCCCCCCCCCCCCCCCCCCCCCCCCCAACAACAAAAAAAAAAAAAAAAAAAAAATTGTGGTTCAGAATTTGACCTGGGTATTACTCCATAAACTCATACATAATAAATTAAAGAGAAATTCATTCTGGTTGGATTTAACCACTTTCTAGTTGGTAGAGCTACATGCTCCCATGAACTAATCCAAGTCAAATGGCCAAAAAAGGCTACACATACTGGCTTTCTCAGAACTTACTTCTAAAAATATATTTGACTTTTCTTCTTAAAAAATCAAAGGGTTTCTCTACTCTTAAAATTGACTATATATATATATATACATTCTATTTTTGGTTGAGACTTTATGTATGTTGATCCTTGGACCAATGAAACAATGCAAAATGGAATGCTTGCTTGCTAGCAATATGGCTGACCAACATTGTATTACCGCAAGAAAAAGTTTAATTGGATTATTAGATAATTAATTGAACGTGCTTTGGTTAATGTACTCTCTGAAGTTGAGCAAATTGGATCTCATGTGAAGAGAAAAATTGCTTTTAATTTGCCACTTGCATTTTGTCGAAAGTCTTGTAACTCAATTGGCACCTTGTAGTATTTCTAACAAAAACATCTAAGGTTCAAAACTCTTTTCCCAACTATCGAATTACCCAAACAAAAAAAATTGCTACTTGCATTTTCGACAAATGGCCTCTTCGCAGTAGCATCTCTTTCAGTTATTATATCTTTAACCAGCTACTTTAGTGTACTACAAGTATTTGTTGTACTTTAGCAATGTGGGAAAAAAATTAATAAAGAAGACACTATTTTATTTGAAAAAGAAAAAAAAAAAGAAAAAGACAGTATCATAAATCTGGGAAATCGCAAGAGCTTGTGATAAAAATGGGAAAGGTGTGATTTAAAAGACTTGCTTTCCACATGAAGTGGAGAATTAGACAGCTAGGAATGTAAAGATTGTTCCATACACCAACATTTTTTTTCCTATATTACTGTTTCCTTTCATATTGTTAATTATTAGGATTTAGGAGAGTAAAGAGAGTTTGTGTCAATGTGGGTGCCTCCACCCAATTGGTCTCACATTTATGCCACATTGTTTGTTACAGTGTATATGGTGGGAACGGAATACTAGATGCTTTGAGAACAGTGAGCGGTCTATTATCGAGATTATGTCTTTTTTCCTCCCTACTCTCCTTGTATAAAGTCTAGTTTTGCCATCTTGTTCATCTTTTTCCCTTCCTCATTTATGAGATAATTGTAATTTGGGCTTTTGATGTTTTGCCACTATAGTACGTTTCCAATGTACTTAGGTTGGCTTTCTTTCTTTCTTTTTTTTTTTTTTTTTTTTTTTTTTAATAAAAGTTGTTACGTTGCTTTAAAAATAAAAAAACTACTGTTGAAATCTCCACACAAAATAGAAGAAGAAGAAAAAAATCATCCATTACTATGATCCAATACACCTTCAGTGAATTCTCCACACTACATATGCCTAATTAATTGCATGAGAAAACATCGTGCAATAACATTTCTAAGATGTCATATGCCGCTAATAGAGACATTAAAAGACGATTATGCATGACATATCAAAACAGGAGTGGAACACTTATCTATGTTGGGCTTTGGCAACTGCTTGATATCAGAAATTTAGCACTAACACTTATGTTCTTTGAATCATTACTGGTTAATGGTTATGCAGTTCATCTGTAAAACAAACTTGTAATGCCCTTTTCTCTGGCAAAACATTTCATGAGAACACCGCCAATAACAAAGAAAAACAAATAAACATAAATGATTGGCACATTTTTTAGCATGGTTTGGGTGTTATTATTGAAGCTGTTGCCCAGCTTTCTCCATCAATCTAGCCATACACTCTTGCCAATCTGAAATCTTCTCATCTCCATTGACCACCTATAGTCACAAAAAGCAGAGAACATTTGATGAACCAGTTTTCAAGAAAATGAAGTAGAAAATAACATGGTTCAAACAAATTATAAGGGGTTGTTTATCGTGGACAAGAAAATCATTTCACTGCTCTAGTATTGTCTTTGAAATGGGTCGACTACATATTCTCAAACTATTTTGTAGTTTACAACTTGTTTTAGTATATACCAATTTGTTGATGACTTCTCATAGCTATGACTCCGTCTTTGTTGTTTTACCTTCAAAGAAGTGTATATGACCATATGTTAGACCGGAACCTAGAACTAAACGGCTGGTCCAATGCATGAAACATGCCAGGCAGGATTGATTCATCTGGTTCAACATGATAATAAAGGTAACCATTAAGCAGTTGCCTATAGCTTATGCATTAAAGGAGTTTCATTTGTCACATTTATACAACAGTTCGACCAATCAAATCAGTTTCATTCAATAAATTTGATTCAGTATATGTTTACCAACCTCAAATATAAATCCTCTTTGTGGGACTGCATCAAGTGCTTGCACACAAATAAAGGCAGCATCCTCCTTGCTCAGATTTCCTCTCGCAGCACTACCCTGTTATGAAGAACATTAAATGAAGTTTGATACTCAGCAACAGCAATAGAACAGACCTCATTATTGTTATCTTGTAAGGTAATTTTGTTAATATCCATCAGATGCTTGCCAATTCCCTAAAATTTTCAGTTAGAATCAAAATTTCAAGGGCCATGAGATCAGATTGAAGAAATAAGTTTGATAGAATGATCTATCTTCAAAGAAACAAGATTTATTTTTCCTTTTTTCTGTGCATCAAAAGGGGGTCTATGTTCGGGCTAGAAATGAAGAGAAGGGTCTATAATTGATTGTCTTTAGTATAACATTAAAATGTTTTGCCTAAATGCTTATGGACAATAACTAAAGCACTTTTGTTTAGTGAAACCAAATAACTTCAATGTCTACAATCAGTTTTTGTGATGACTATATTTGCTCGAGAAAGACTCCATGGAAACAATAAGTTCTGGCATCCTAAAGCTATAGAGAACAAAATGGGACAATTCACTACCCTGCAATTTCCTGATGACCAATGAAAAAGGTCTCCTACAGCAATCGTGTCACTGCTAAAAGCCTAAAACACATTGCAATGACCAACACATGAAGCTGTCTCATAAGTAAATTCTTTTTTAATAGTGGGTAGAATTTGCTCCATTATTTGATGACTTATGAGCAAACAGCCTTAAGAATCTTATACATAGAAAATGGTAGTTGCTCTTATGCTTCTCAATAATCATCTGTTGAGAGAGAAAGGAAGTAATTATAACGCAGTCCAAAAAACTAGAAACAGCATGGTGAATAATGTTGGGTATGTAAGGAGACTGCACAAAACACAGCAATGCCTGTTGGGCAAGATTTCCTCATGAATCTGACATATTATTTCTTTTCCAAACAACTGATTTGAGTAACTGAAAACCAAGCACCATAGATTCAATTCTATCCTATTCATGGTAAAAGGAGAAGAGTAATACCTCCTCAAAGCTAAAACCTTGTTGTCCACCTGGAGTGCTTTGTAACAATCCAGCCCTGACGATAGTGTAAGGGATTCCTGAGGCCATCAGCAACGATTCATCTTGCTCAGCTAATTTTCTAGCATTGCTTTTCATGAGAGCTTGAATGCCACCAGAACCTCTATAAGCAGACAACTGCAACCTTATCAAACCACAATAACAAACAAGAATTTACTTAAATTGATGATGTTTCATGTTTAGACAAGCACACCAAAGAAGAAGACAGATACCTGAGATAAGAGAACTACATGTTGCACCCCTTTCAAGCCCTCAACATTGGATAAGAAACCTTCCTGACAAAACATTAAACAGAATACTTAGGTAGATAGGAAAGATGACCTTAAATAATAGGAATGCCCTGATGTGGTAGAGAAGCAATTAATCTACGAATAAATAATTTTATATAATTAAGCTGTTGCAAATATAACCAATATATATATATATATATGACTTTTGCATGGACAGCTAAAGCTTGTATGGTTTGAGTTTCAACAAAAACACTGAAACAAGGAGACTTTTTTCTGTTATGGAAATGCCAATATCTAAATGCCAGATTATTGTAAATGTTTTAGAGACAAATTCTCGTTGCACATTGGATGCTCTTTTGTGGCCATGGCAGTGTGGCACCATATCTCATATCCATTTTAAACATTGACACTTCTGCCATTTTAGTGTTAGTGTATGCCAGCTTCATAAAGATTTTGGTTTTGGCATATTCATCACCTAAAGGATTTTTTTTTTTAAGTCAGCTTTTAGCTTTCCAATATGAAAGCTTACTTAAGCTAATTAAATGAGAAGACCAGGGGCACTAGGACAACATGAATCACAAAGATAACAAGGATGGAAGACTCAACGCCAAATAGCACAATTGGTTGGGGACCATGGTTCATTAAGCTAAGGTCACCAGTTTGAATCTCCCATTTCCTTTTCCCTGAAGCCAAAACTTACTTATCAAAAAAAAAGGTGGGGGGGGGGGGGGGGGGGTGAAAGATGGAGGATTCAAATCTAAGCATTAAAAGGGTCAGAAAGAGTATACATTTGGCAAACTACACAACCTCATAAAGTCATAAGTATACAACTTTGGATGGTAATTATAGCTTATCCAATGAAATAGAATTCATAAATCAATAAGAAAGATTCAGATATGCATACATTTGGGCATATTATTGTGCGAACCCCTCTTAGAGCTTTCTTTAAGAATTTTTTGTCACTTGCATCTCCAACCATTGACTGCATAGAACATCACAACCCGTAATCTATCTTTCTCAAATGAAAAGAAAGATTTGGGAAAGCGACTGCCAAGATAAACATGACCTCCTAGAAGTAATTTTAGCAAAAGTAGAAATCCACCCACCTCAACATAAGTTCCAAAGGCTTCAAGTGCAGTCTGCTTGTCCTTTACCAGTGCTTTAACTCGAGTTCTTTTGACAATCAAGGACAATATTACCATCTACATAAGCTAGATAAACCAAGGCTCAGAATTCATACACTGTAAGCCAATCTAAACGCCTACACACTACACAGAAAGTTATGCTCATCACAGAATATGTGAGGTATATCAGTATATAAAATTGACTAGGCCTCCAATTGCCTAGATATATATGGGTGCAAGTTAGAGTAATAAGCATATAGAAGTATAAAGATAGCAGTTATCAAGTGGCATTTTGAAACTCATAAAGTAATCAAAATACCATGTTTTCAAGCAATAAAATATTGCTCATGTTGATTCACTTGTTAACAACAGAAAGAAAAGGTTCATTGTGCCCTTCATATATTAGCAAAAAGAAGTTGGGTTCAAATTAAGGCAACACACACCTGGCCTATCTCACTATCTCCATCAGTTACTAAAACTGCATCCCTGGCTTCTTCCACTTCTGTGTTTCGAATGGATAATTCATGAATCAGCAATCTTTCAAAATTTAAAAGCAATATAGAGATAAACACCCATGAATTGCTATTTATAGAACTACCTGATTGATCATCATCTTCAAAAGTGGATTCATCTTTAGAGAAGGGATCAGGTGCCCCATACCATTTTCTTAACTTGGGACCTCCTATACAAACACCCACGTAGACAATTTAAAGTTGAGAATTCAAGCAAATTTTTCACCACATACAAACATGCAGGCAAGCAAGTTCGTGGAATACCCTATCTAGGTGCGACCTTAGTGTTGGAAAAAAAAAATTTTGATAGTGAAAAAATTACCGTTGCTACAATGCAATACTAATCTTTAAAAAATAATCTAGTAAGATAAAAACAAGGGGGAAAGAAAGATCTCAAAATACTATAGAATCACGTCCAAAATAAGTCCACAAAGATAGATGAAGGCAAAAAGGAACTCATTCCTAACCAAAGCAGCACTCAAGGAAAAAGACAAGTAACACACCAACATATTGCTAGAATGGAAATTTTTTCACAACTTGTTAAAAGTGGAAAGTTGTAATTAGAGTAATATCATTTTAACACAGTCCACTACTCATGAAGCATTGACACCATTTTAATATACACCAAAACCAAAATTATTTTCCTAATCTCCAAATTAGGCCCATCAAAAGTAAGTCCATAAAGATAGATAAAGGCTTAAATAAACTCATTCATAATCAACAACATACCAACATATATATCGTATTGTTCAACAATACCATATTATAAACCCAATGGGGTTACTTGGAGTTGGATACATGCTTAAAAGATTAGTTGGGTCATTGGGTGTTTAGTACTTAAAAAAAAAAAAAAAAAAAAAAAAAACACACCATGGTGCATGATCCAGAGTACATAATACCTTCTATATAGTCAAGAATTTGGTCAGTAAAACTGAGTTTCTTCTTGGCAGAGCAGAGAATGAGAGCACGCTTTTCGATGTTCGATTTGAAACAAGGGTGTTGCGGTGTTTTGCATTGCGTTTGAGAATGGGAAAATAGAGAGAGAAAGAGAGTTGAAGGAGGAGAAGTAGTAGTAGAAGTACCTGCCATTGATAGAACCACTACGTTTCTCTCGTCCAACCGTTTTTCATTCCCTCCCGCTAAAACAAAAGATAACATAAATAAAGATAAGACCTGCTTCAATTCCATTTTTGCCACTACCGCCACAGCTTTTTTACTTATTTATCATACCATTTTTTTAGTTAAAGAGAGAGAGAGAGACAGACAGAGAGATTATGTCATTTTTTTTTTTTTTTTTTTTAAATAGACAGTAAACCTTCATTCTTAAAAAAGTAAAATTAGTTTCTCAAAAAAAAAAAAAGTAAAATTAAATTAAAGAGGGCATTACATCTTCTTTTTTTATATAATTTTTTTAAAATTATTATCAAGAGATTTATATTTCAACTAATATCTATTAATAATTTCAACAAAAATATTTATGGTTTAAATTTTTCATCTTTGTTTTATCTATCAAATTACCAAATAAGAAAAAAGAAAGTTTTTTTTTTTGGTAAAAGAAAAAAACACCGTCCATAAGTCGAGAAATTATATAGTCTTTTGGTGGACCACGTCATTTGTCCACCATTTCATTAAAAAACTTCCACTTGTTTAAAATTGCTGAGTCAGTAATTAATTTCTATTTAAAAAAATTTTCTAACTAATAAATTTTAAACAGGTGGAAGTTTTTTAAGTAGAATGGTGAACCACATCACTTATCCACTATGTGGATCTTATAATTTTTCTCATAAGTCCTTAATAAGCTAAGGGTATATTTGGTACATTGTAATGGTCATTACATTGTAATAGAAATAAGCATTACAAGAAATAGGTGGAGCTATAATGGAATAATTGTTCATATTCAACCGTTTGGTGGTAACTTATGATAAAGTTTGGAATGCCATTATGTTTAGTCAAATTTCCTAAAATGCCCATTTTAAAAAATATTTATTTTATTTAGACATTTTATGAGGATGGCTTAATATTCTTTTTTTTATCATTTAAATATAAATATATATAATTAATTAATATTATTGTTTAGCAATTTTTCATGTTAAAAACATTAAACTAAAATAGTAAAAAAAAAATACATAAGAACATGGTCGCAACAGAGATAAAGAGTGCGTTGCTGGAAATCGTTCTTTGCAATTCTTCTTGTATTATTATAATTATTATTTGGTTTTAAAGGGCGAATTGAAAGAAATTCAAACTCATCCATTAGCTTCTGTCAGCAGAACTATTAAAAAAAAAAAAAAAAAACATAAATTCTAGTGCGTTTGGATACTACTTATTTTGCTTAAAACTGAAAATATTAAAAAAATATTTTTTTAATTACTATTCATTAATGAAAATACTGTGTGTTTGCCTAATTGCACTTGATTTTTTTTTAAAAAGGCAAATGCAGGAGAATAATTTTTATCCAAACGTATACTTTATCTTGAAGCAAAGGAAAAATAAATATTCATGAGAGAGAGAATTTAATAACAAAGAATAATAGAGCATTTATATTTTTGGGTATTTTGGAATATATATATATATATATATATATAAAGCTACTAAGGGTACATTTGGTATATTGTAATAGCTCTTGTAATGGAATAGTTATTCATGTGTAATAACAATTCGGTTATTTGGTTGCATCTTTATTATATGGATTAGTTATTACGTTGGAATGACTATTCTTTAAATTGAAGAATAGTTATTCCTCTTTAAAATTGATATAATAGCTATTACTTAGTATATATAATAGGTTTTAAAATTAATATATTTCCAAAAATATAAAGTTTCCCTATACATCATCTTTTACAAGCTTTCCATATGTAACAACCAAACTTATGAATAATAATAGTTATTCCATTACAATGTCTTCTATTCCCAATAATAAAGATTACTATTCCTAATGTAATCTACATTCAGTGTACCAAACGTACCCTAAAGAGGTTAAACAATAATTATTACAATCATCTTAATAAGTAATAGAAACACAACCAAACAATTGAATAGCTATTCTTATGTATTAACTATTACATTACATGGTCTACCATTTATTATAGTGTACAAAACTAGCCCTAAGTAAACATCCTTTAGTTAGAATATACGAAGTGTAAAATAGTAGTAGTTGGAAGAACTAAAACCCATGCCCGACAGGCATGTTGCCCAAACCCTTACCACTAGGCTAACCTACATATTGATAAATAAATAAAAAATGTAGAGTTATAATAAAAAGAAGTATTATATCTATGATATTTTTATAACAAATTATAAGTGATAAGTTGTTATTAGTATAATTTGAATATATCACTGAAATTATTTTTTTTTATCAATATTCAATAACAATCCTTAATAACATATACTTAAAATTTATTTGTGAAAGTATTGTAAAAATTTTGTGGACATAACATTTTTTTATAATAAAATATTAATGACTTTACATTAAGCTAAAAAAAAAATATATTTGTTTTCCATTTCTCATTTTCAAAGAGTGTAATCCAACACAGAAATTTGAGTTTAATTCCCAAAACTCAACTATTTATTAGGCATTGTTGATTAATCATGTATTCATGTGTGTTTGCAAATCCAGTTCGACCCTCAAAATGTATAGAATCACAAAAATAATAATAATACTAATAGCAAAATAAGAGACTTATAATCACAACCGTTAAAAATGTCAACCCTCAGCCACTGACCGTCCGATCATAATTCCTTAGTACTACTAATACAACACAAAACCAAAACTCTTATCACTTTCTATCTCTTTCATTTTTAGGGTTTCTCTCAAAAAAACCAAAACGGCAAAACACACAAAACACAAAGAACCCTTTTTTTCGATCCATTTTCTCTCAAAAACAACAACAACAACAACATGGCGACTCAAATGAGCAAAAAACGAAAGGTACGAAAAATTTTCTATCTTTTTTTTTCCCCCTGCGTTTTCTCTGCTTCCAAACATACTGTTATTTTGTTAATTGTTGTTACTAATTGAAGATTTATTGGTTTTTGAATAATCATGATAGTTTGTGGCTGATGGAGTGTTCTACGCGGAGCTGAATGAGGTGTTGACGAGAGAGCTGGCGGAGGATGGTTACTCGGGCGTCGAAGTTAGGGTTACGCCCATGCGGACTGAGATTATTATCAGAGCCACTCGTACTCAGAACGTTCTCGGTAAAGTAAACTTCTGGTCCTGTTTGTTTCCCGAGAAAGTATGGGAAAGTACGAGTATTTAATATTTTGTACTTGAGGTTAAATTGTCCTAGCTTATAGATCTGTTTGGTTGCCTAGAATCTCAAAGCTGATTTTGTCTTGTTCTGTTTTGTTTTGTTTCACTAGTTTGTGTTTGGTTCCCGAGAAAGTGTGGGAAAGTATTAGGAAATTTGATTTTTTGAACATTTCTTGGGAACTTGAGGTTCAATTGTCATAGATCTGTTTGGTTAGTTGGTTAGGAAACATTTGAAAAGATTTACGGATTTCAAAGATGTAATTTTTAGTCTCTTTTTTAAGCTGAAATTTTTAAAATTTTTTAGCTATTGAGGAGTGAGCACTGAGAATATTAAAAGAATTAGAAAAAAAGTGGGAATCAATGAGCTTAATGCAGGAAACGGTGGTGAATGAGGAGTCTGGTGTAATGTAATTGTTCAGCTTCGATGGGTGACTACAATTTTAAGAAATGGAAGAATAATGAAAATGGTCTAGCCTGGTTCAGTGGTTTGTTTGATGAGAAAATGTGAAGAAAGCAAAATAATCAACTTTTTGTGTGGTAATGAGAGTTTTTTGGTCGATGTAACTAATACTATGTTTTACTCAATTAGGTGAACTACGAAATTTCTGCTCATTGACTTGTGTTCTTTGTTTCCAAGAAACATGACAATTCTGTGTGCTCATAAGCTGCATCTGTTTGTGAAGAAATTTGAAGGGAAAGATTGTACTTAGGTGTAGCTTTAGACATGGGGTTGATTTCTATCTGGGTAGTAGTTTGGAAGTTAAATTTTCTGATTGTGCTTCTAATTGATGGGCTTAGGTGAGAAGGGAAGAAGAATTAGGGAACTCACATCTCTTGTTCAAAAACGTTTCAAGTTTCCCGAGAACAGTGTTGAGCTTTATGCTGAGAAAGTGAACAACAGAGGGCTCTGTGCCATTGCTCAGGCAGAGTCTCTGCGTTACAAGCTTCTAGGAGGGCTTGCTGTCCGGAGGTATATCTTCTACCTAGTGAAATTGCATTTTAGCATGTTCATTGAGTTGCCATATTGGTTCTTCTTTGTTTTTGAGATGTTATAGAATATTTTTTTTGATAAGTAATAAAGATATATATTCAAGAACACTACCTTATGCAGAAAAACATAAGGCAGAGAGAAAATTACAGAGGGAAAAGGTAAAGAAGAAAGGAAAAAGAAAGGAAAAGATACTAATTACACAGGAGAGAGCTAAGGAACATAGGGAGAGAATCACTAGAGATGAGTCCTCAAGCTCTAGACCAGTCAAACATAGAGCCACTGAAAGAAGCCAATAGCTGGTCATCCGAACTATAAGAATCATGATTTGCCAAACTATGCTTTAGAAATTTCTCCCTTGTGGTTAGCATTGATTATACTGATATACTACTCCATTTCCCAAAAATGATGGGTTAAGAGGGTCCCTGAAAAATGCTTACATTTAATATTTGGAGTTTTGTTAGTCTCTTTGAACTGTTATTTAGTTCTTGGAGTTCGGGAACTCCTAAATTTTGAAGTCTCTGAACTTCAGGGCATCTTTGCCTCTTGGATCAGTGTAACTCTGTCTCTGTCTCTCTCTCTTTGTTGCACACATGCACATACTTGCATCTGCCCTGACTATTATATGTATATGAAGTTTTGAAAAAAGTCAGAGTGGCTCGGAAGTATTTAATCCTGAACTTATAGTGAGAACCAGCTGAGAAGTCTTCTTTACAGCTACTTATCAAAAAAGAGTTCTTTACAGCTGTCACTGGGATAAATTGGAAAAAAAAAGGATTGGGTTATGATGGTTTATGCATTCATGTACTGCTTGGCAAAATACACAAACGTATTATTGCATTATTGACAATGCACAAACATACGTAGCCATTTTGCTCTGTTTCTTAGATTTTATAGAATGTTTGTAATAGAATTATGATTTGCTGAACAATGCTTCACAGAAGGTCTGCCTTGTGTTTAGCATTGATTATACTGATATACTTCTCCCTTTCCCAAAAAAAATGGGTTTAGAGGATCCTTCAACAATGCTTACATTTAATATTGGGAGTTTTGTTAGTCTCTTTGAACTGTTCTTTAGTTCTTGGAGTTCGGGAACTCCTAAATAGTATTCTCTGAACTTCATCTATTGCCTCATGAACTAGTGTGATTCTCTCTCTCTCTCTCTCTCACACGTGCACACGCACACACACTGACATGTACAACTTCATTCTCTCATGGTTTAGGTGAAAGTTGTAAAAAAAATAAAATAAAGAGGTATTGAGGAAGCTCAAGACTGCTCAGCAGTATCTAAACTGTTGAGTATCAATTTAGCATGTTCATTGAGTTGCCATTTTGCTTCTTTGTTTCTGAGATTTTATAGAATATTTCTTATAGAAGAATCATGATTTGCCAAAAAAGGCTTCACCTAATGTCCCCCTTGTGGTTAGCATTGATTGTACTGATATATTCCCTTTCCCAAAACTATTTGGTTAAGAGGATCCCTCAACAATGCTTACATTTAAAATTTGGAGTTTTGTTAGTCTCTTTGAACTGTTCTTTAGTTCTTGGAGTTCGGGAACTCCTAAATTGTATTGTCTCTGAACTTCAGGGTATCTATTGCCTCCTGAATTAGTGTGACTCTCTCTCTCTCTCTCTCTCTCTCTCTCCTGTGTGCTCTCACACACACTGACGTGTAAACATGCATTCTCTCATGGTTTAGGTGAAACCTCTAAAAAAATACAATAAAAGTGGTATTTAAACCTTTGAATATCAATTTAGCATGTTCATTGAGTTGCCATTTTGCTTCTTTGTTTCTGAGATTTTATAGAATATTTCTTATAGAAGAATCATGATTTGCCAAACAAGGCTTCACCTAATGTCTCCACTTGTGGTTAGCATTGATTAGTGATATACTCCCTTTCCCAAAAATAATTGGTTAAGAGGATCCCTCAACAATGCTTACATTTCAAATTTGGAGTTTTGTTAGTCTTTTTGAACTGTTCTTTAGTTCTTGGAGTTCGGGAACTCCTAAATTTTAGTGTATCTGAATTCGAACTGATAAAAAAAAAAAAAATTAGTGTAGCTGAATTTGATTCCATCTATTTCTTCATGAATCAGTGTGACTCTCTCTCTGTGTGGCAGTTACACAGATGTGCATGTGTCCTATTTTATGTATAGAATTTGTAATGAAATGTTGGAAAAGGTGAAAGCAGCTCAGAAGTATTAAAACCTTTAACTTAAGTGAGAAAACCAGCCGGGAAGTCTTCTATACAGCTATCACTGGGACAAATCAGGATTGGCAAAAAAAAAAAAAAACTGCTTATGATGGTTTCAGCATTCATGTTTTGGCAAAATGCATGTTCACATTATTGAGCTATCCACGCATGCACAGTAGATATAATCGTCCTATCAGTTTGTTATCATCTTTATTTTTATCCATGTCCAGTGATAATTTGTAAAGATGTCTTAGGACTAATATTTGTTGTAGATTTATGCTTTATTTTTTTCCTTTCTGTTTTTATACTTCTATTGAATCGGCTTCAACCTCCTTGTTTTTAGGGCTTGCTATGGTGTTCTTAGATTCGTTATGGAGAGTGGTGCAAAAGGATGTGAGGTATGTAAAGGAAGCTTTTGTCCTCCATTGACTGTGATAAATGAGCTTTTTTTTTTTGGCTCTGTTTTCTTTACATAAAGAGTGTCCTTTTTGTCACTATATCCAGGTTATAGTTAGTGGTAAGCTCAGGGCTCAGCGTGCCAAAGCTATGAAGTTCAAGGATGGTTACATGATATCCTCTGGCCAGCCTGTCAATGAATATATTGACTCTGCTGTGAGGCATGTGCTTCTTAGACAGGTTAGCTTAGTCGCTCTTTGAAACTCATTTCAGAATTGGATAAATGCAATTAGCATATCAACAACCTGCTTTGGTATGAAAAGTTATCTTTTAATTAATGTTTTTGCGTTGCAGGGTGTTCTTGGTATCAAGGTGAAGATAATGCTCGATTGGGATCCTAAGGGCAAGGTAGGTCCCATAACACCCTTGCCTGATCTGGTTACCATACACTCACCCAAGGAGGAAGAGGAATACATCTTTACGCCTGCATTGGCGGCAAGTAACATAGAGATTGCAGCAGTTTAAACTAGGTCCCTTCTTGTCCAGTTTGCTTTCACTTTATAGTGCCTAGGACAACAGAAACTTAAAGATGCTTGTTAAATTTTTCACTAGGAATAGGATTTGAGTTATGGTTCCATCTAGTTCTTCTATTTTGAGTTGGTGACTTGTGAAGGATCATTTTTGTGGACCATGTTGCCTTTGATTAACGTATCATAGTTGCTATTTGTTGTGCTGATGCATATTAGTCCTATCATGTAGTATCCTTAAAAAGTTTCCTTTTTTTAAGTAATCCCTTTATAGACAGAAGCCACTATTTGTAGCTTGCTATTCTAGGGTCATGGATTGATCACGAGTTCATTGTGTTATTATGAAAGTAGGAAGAAGAAAAGGCTTTGATTCTCACCTGAGCCATTTGTTCAAGCTCCAAGGATGTGTAAGCTACTAAGCTGAGTCCGGTGTGATGCATGAAGAGTGGACTATGGTCCTGTTTCGTAAAGTGGCAACATGGTTTTCTGTAGACTGTATTAACATTCGAAATAAATATGCCCAAGAAAAATTCATTGGTGAATAATAAAAATGGAATTAGTTATAGTCATAGATATATGAGAATTTAAACTTAGAAAATTATTTTTTATTAAAAAAAAAGGGATAAGAAAGATTCACCGTCAAGTTGAATCTGACCAATCGTTTGGGGGACAAAGGGCAAAAGGTTAAGGGTATACCCAATGGGACGTAGGACCTATGATGCTAGTCATTTGATTGTTGAGGCCTTGGTTTTGTCGTGCAATAGATGCAGGACGTATTGGTGACAATCCACCAATTTTGCTGGTAGCAACTTTTTCTTTTTGGGTCATGCTTGTGATTTGTGAAACGACTGAACGACCCAGTCAAATTAAGGGAATTAGCACTTTCTGGGTTGTCAAACAAAGGCACAGAGAAATTGTAGTTCATTGTTTTAGACCAGTTTTTTGGAACTGGAATGATGTGTTTGGTTGAGGTGTATAGGGAGGGGATGAAAAAGGAATAGGAAACTATGATTTTCTATAATTTATTCGGGCAGAAAATGGAGAGAATAAAATAGGGTTTTCACCCGGCTTATCATTTTTGTTCCTTTCAAATTGGGGGAGAAAATGACTTGAGCAATGAAATTGAAAAATTCTTCTCATTACCCCCATTGTTTCAAACTACAATAAGTTCCGGGATGAAAAAAATAATAAAAATGAAAGGAATCTATGATTTTCTATCATTTATTAGGGGAGAGAAGGGATGAAAAAAGAATAAAAAGGATAGGAAACTATGATTTTCTATCATTTATTAGGGGAAGAAAATGGAGAGAAGAAAATAGGGTGGGTGGATAAAAAGGATAGGAAACTATGATTTTTTATCATTTATTAGGCGAGAAAATGGGGAGAAGAAAATAGGGTGGGTGGAATTTTCAACCCAGTCTATCATTTTTGTTCCTTTCAAATACGGGAGAAAATGACTTAAGCAACGGAATTAAAAAGTTCTTCTCATTACCCCATTGTTTCAAACTACAATAACTTCATAATAATCACATTAAAAAAAAAAAAAAAAAACCTTCATAATAATAATAATAATAATAATAATAATAATAATAATATAATTTCTATCTTATTTTTCCACCATTTACCAAATATTTATGATGAAAAATTAAAGGATAAATACTATTGTGGTTCCTAAACTTTAGTAAAAGTTTGTTTTTCATTTCTAAACTTAATTTTTTTTTTTTTTTTCATTTCTAAACTTTGTAAAGAATTTTTTGAATAGTATATTGACAA
Organism: Quercus robur; assembly: GCF_932294415.1. NCBI lineage: Eukaryota > Viridiplantae > Streptophyta > Magnoliopsida > Fagales > Fagaceae > Quercus > Quercus robur. The sequence continues at coordinate 6,858,153 of NC_065538.1, forward strand.
AAATAAGGATGAAAAAAGAACTTTTTCAATAGTTTAGGGATAAAAAAACATACTTTTAGTAAAATTTAAGAATATAAATAAAACATTTTCAATAGTTTAAAGAAGAAATATGAACTTTTTAATAATTTATGAATGAAAAATGAACTTTTTAAAGTTTAGGGATGAAAAACAACTTTTTGATAAAGTTTAGGGACCAAAATAGTATTTTACCTAAAATTAAAATATTTTTTTTTATCATTTTATCATCCCAAACAAACAGAGCCGAAGTGATGTTAATTGAGAGGTAACATTCTTTTTATAGTCAATATGATTTTTTTTTTGAAAGGGTTAATATGATTTTATGCTACTCTCTATATGATGCCATATTCATATTGAAGAAAACTTTGTGGTTGAACACGTGGATTTGTGAGTTAATTTTGAAAACTTTGACCATTTATGTCAAAGTTGGCGTCTATTTGACTTTTGAACGTCTTGGGTTGACGTCTATCCGAGAAAACTTCGAATCAAAATCATAACTTGTAATAGATGAACATGGCTACATGTTCTGCATTCTCACACACAAGCAACTCAGAACAAGTTATGGGACTTCTTAGCAAGACAAACTTGTTGTCTGTCCTTTCACTCCTTTGTTGCTTCTGTTTAAACTTAACCGTTGCCATAGACAACATTAGATCTTCTCAATCCATCAACGACACTGAATACATAATATCTAATGGGAGTGCTTTCAGACTAGGATTTTTCAGCCCTGAAAATTCTACCAATCGCTACCTCGGAATCTGGTACAATAATATTTCTGTATTCACTGTCATATGGGTAGCTAATAGACAGAAACCACTCAAAGATTCTTCTGGGATTCTTACTATATCCAAGGAAGGAAATCTTGTGGTACTAAATGGACAGGCAGAGATTTTTTGGTCATCGAATATTTCAAATTCTGTAACCAATTCTAGTGCCACTCTTGGGGATTTCGGAAACCTTGTGTTGCAAGTTGATACTACAGGACTGGTACTGTGGGAAAGTTTTCAACATCCTTCTGATTCCTTCTTGCCAAAGATGAAACTTAGTACTAATTTAAGGACAGATCAGAGAGTACAGCTGACATCATGGAAAAGCCCTTCTGATCCATCTATTGGAAGCTTCTCTTTAGGCATTGATGCATTGAACATTCCTGAAGTTTTTGTTTGGAAAGAGGGTCACCCATATTGGCGATCTGGTCCATGGAATGGTCAAGCCTTTCTTGGAACACCAAACTGGAATCCTGTATATCGTACTAGATTTACTGTGGTTGATGACAAACAAGGGGCAGTTTCTGATACTTTTACTGATTCGGATGTCTTACATTTGCAAAGTGTTGTTTTGGGTTCGCAAGGAAATGTAGTGCAGACATATTGGGATGATGGGAAAAAGGATTGGGAGGTTGTGCAGTTAATTCCAGAAGATGTGTGTGATGTTTATGGCACATGTAATGCATTTGGAAGCTGTGATTCGCAGAGTTCACAAATCTGCAGTTGTTTGAGAGGGTTTGAGCCGAAGATTATTAAGGAATGGAATAGAGGAAATTGGACTAGTGGATGTGTCAGGAGGACACCATTGCAGTGTGAAAGAATGAACAACAGTATTGAAGAAGGAAAAGCAGATGGGTTTTTTAAACTGGAGATGATCAAAGTGCCAGACTTTGCAGAGTGGTCAAATGTGAATAAAGAAGATTGTCGAAAGCAGTGTTTGGAGAAGTGTTCTTGTGTAGCTTATGGATATTATACTGGCATTGGTTGTCTGTCATGGAGTGGAAATCTAATTGACCTACGACAATTCTCTGTTGGTGGATCAGATATATATATTCGCTTGGCCAATTTAGAATTTGGTAAGTTCATTTGATTTAAGTCACAGTTTTGTATAATCTTATGCTTCTGATCATCCAGCAGTTGGACCACTTGTTTGGTTAACTGGTTACAACAAATGCAATAGGATTTCAATATTTTTATGTCAGATTTCTTTACTCAATTTTGACTGAATTAGTTTAAAACTTTTCTTGTACACAGAAGATGAGAGAAATTTGAGAGCAATCATCACAATTACAGTGACTATTGGAGCGATTGCTATAGCCAGCACTGCTTTCTTCTTCTGCAGGTGGATGGCTAAGAAAAAGAGAGGTAATATGCCCAATTCTCCGTTAACTAGTAAGTTGTCGTGCGATGCATGGATAATTTTATGATATTTTATGTAAGACAGTTTTTGATTATATTGTACATATATAATATATTATAAAAAAGGTAAACTAAATTAGAGTAAAGAAACATATACTTTTTGAGATTTTAAAAATTTGTTTAGTAGCTTCAATGCATATTTGTGGCCTTTTCAAGTTAAGATTAATTAAAAAAAAAAAAAAAAATCATGAAACCAAAGGTAAATGCAAAAGAGTAACGCAACCATGAAAATCAACTAATTTGTGTTATGTTCACATATTTCATACCATGAAATAAAAGTATGTCCAACTTTTATACCGTCTTCCACTCATCAATACTGCGATATTAAGACATGATGTAGACAAGTGTCTATACATATATCTTATAGATAATTTAAAATTAAACCAAGGTACAATATGGTTTTCCATTACGTACCAAATATTCTCTTTATTTATATATAAAAAACAAAAAATATTCAACCAAATTACCCAAACTTAAATCATGTTTAAGCCCCTAATTTTAAAAAGAAAAAAGAAAAAAAAAATTACCTGTAGGGGTTTCGGCATCTTGATGGTGGTGGGAAGCTAGTATAACGGAGGTGGTGACCCTTCAAATTCCACTTTCCCTCTCTTTCAAATGTTTTTTCAGTCTCAGGTATTTTATTTTGATAATATATAATAAAACAATGCGTTTTATTTAATAATTCACAACATTTTTGTGTCTTTCTATCTCTCTTCAGGGCTTTATTTGATTAGTTATTACTATTAGTTCTTAATTATTATTTTAGATACAGTACCTTATATACTATATCGAAGGTTCCTCTTTTAAAATTTGGACACGTGGCTACCTTAACAGAAATACTAAACAGCGTCAAAAATAATTTCCCATAGCTTGAGAAAACTCAACCCATCAATCCTTTCTCTTTCACTTTCATTGAGTTCCAGCAGCAAAACTCTCTCAGTCCCCTGTTCTTTCTTGGCTTGAAACCAAACCCTCTTGAACAAAACTCAAACAAAGGTGAGCGAATTTAATATCTTGAAAAATAATCTTGAGGGTACCTTTGGGTTCAAGAGCGAGATGTACATTTTGAGTCTTTTGGGTAACCCAAATCTCTGTAGCCCCACTTTGAAGCCCTTGCATCCATGTTCCAAACCCAAACAACCTTTGTCCCATGTTGTTTTAGCTATGCTAGCTGTCTGGGTTGTAATCCTACTCATGTCCCTTGTGTTATGGTTTTACAAAACCAAATTTCTAGCGTTTGGTACCAATTCCAAAAAGAAATGGAAGGTAATCGCATTCCATTGAATGGGATTCAATGAGGAAGACATTTTTGCATTTCAAAGAAAAAAAATTTTGATTGGATGGTTGGGTATATAAGATGAAACTCAGAGTCAAATATTAGCAATTAGAACTTTGAAGGATTTGGGAAAAGAGAGAGCTGCTACCCCTGGGTTGGGTTTCTCATGCGAGGAGAAAAAGGGTGTGTTTGTTTGGGGTGAAATAGGGTAGATGAAAAACTTTGGAGAGAAAATGTGATAGAAAACTTTTTTGAGTGTGTTTAGTTGGGTGAAGAGGAAGGAAAATAAATGATGGGGCCTAAGTGTTTTCTCCCCAGGCCTACTAAAAATTTTTCTCTTCAAAATGGAGAGAAAATTGAAGGGAGAAAATGTGGTTACTTAATGGACAAAAATGCCCGTGTCCAATTCATTTTTTTTCTTTGGTGGGCACATTGCCTCTTCCCCCCCCCCCCCCCCCCACCCTTTTTTTTTCCTTTTCTTTCCTGACGTTGCTTCAAATTTTATTTTATTTTATTTTTTTTCTGGGCTATAGGTGTAATAGTTGTTTTGTTTAACTAGACATGATTTTTTTTTTGGGACATGATTTTGATTTTTTATTAAATGGGGTGGTTGCTTTTATTTTTTTGGTTGTTTGTCACTTTTTTGTATTAATTGGCCATCATTTTTTAACAAGGATGTATGAGTAAATTTATACAAACTTACTTTTTCCATCATTCCACTTTTCCATTCCCAAACAAACAAAAAGAAAAGAAATTAAAATCTTTTCTATCCTTTCACTTTTCCATTCTCCCACCATTTTCCATCATTTCACTTTTCCACCCATCCAACTAAACGGACCTTAAAGGTATTTCTATTAAAGTAGTAATGTGTCTACATTTTAAAAGGAAACCTAAAGTACAATACATAAAGTACTGTATTTAAGTTTTAACCTTAATTTTTTTGCTTTTAAAAAAAATGCTAAAACGCTAGGTATGCTAAAAGACATGAAGAATAGAGAAAAGTTTGGTGTAAACTTAGGCAATTAATAAGATATTAATGAGATACTAGTAAAATAAGTTAATATAAACTTTTGGGTAAAAGTAAAAAAAAAAAAAAAAAAAAAAAAAAAAAAAAAAAAACTTAATGAAAGAGGTAAAAAAAAAGGCTAAATACAAAACTAGAGCGCCACTTAACAGGATTTTATGCACTCTCACATGAAGTCTTTGCTTTTATATATATATATATATATATTGATATTGATTTGCTACAGAGAAAAGGCATTGCAAGATGGATTACTAAATAATATAATTTGCAACAGCAATGAAAAGTAAAAGCAATGAGAGTTTACTCTTTGACTTCCTAAATGACGTGAAACTCCAAGATCTACCAATCTTTAATTTGGAAGAATTGGCAACAGCAACAAACAACTTTGATATGGCTAATAAGCTTGGACAAGGTGGCTTCGGTCCAGTCTATAGGGTAATAATTTCTTAAGTGGAATTCATTTTTCCCTCTCAAAAATATATGTGTTGATATTCTTTACTTTTCTTATAGGGTACATTGCATAATGGACAAGGAATAGCAGTGAAGAGATTGTCTAGAGCCTCTGGGCAAGGGCTTGAGGAATTTATGAATGAGGTGGCGTTGATTTCTAAACTCCAACATCGGAATCTTGTTAGACTTCTTGGCTGCTGCATTGAGGGAGAAGAGAAGATGTTAATCTACGAATACATGCCAAACAAAAGTTTGGATGCAATTCTCTTTGGTTAGTTCGTACACTTATTTATCTTGAATATTAAGTAAGTCAGTACATAAACCAAAACAAAACAAATTTTAATAATACGTTTCATTGTGCCAATTTAGTCACTTGAAGCATACTTTTGTGCTAACTTTGCCCCAAATTATTTCCTCAATAGTATTTTTTTTCTCCATACAAATTTATATTCATGCATTATTTATTTGGCTTACTATTGATTAGATCCAGTCCACCAAAAATTGCTTAATTGGAGAAAACGTTTCAACATTATTGAAGGAATTTGTCGAGGGCTACTCTACCTTCATAGGGATTCTAGACTAAAGATTATTCATAGAGATCTGAAGGCATCTAACATTTTGTTAGATCAAGAGCTTAATCCAAAAATATCAGACTTTGGTATGGCTAGAATATTTGGAGGCAATGAAGATCAAGTCAAAACTATAAGGGTTGTCGGGACGTAGTAAGAGCTTTGTTGAAATTAAATTTAGGTTATAGCACCACTTATACTCAAATAATATGGATGTGTTTCAATGTTTGTGTGCAGTGGTTATATGTCTCCTGAATATGCAATGCGAGGGCTGTTTTCAGAGAAATCAGATGTCTTTAGCTTTGGCGTGTTATTACTAGAGATTGTTAGTGGGAGAAGAAACACTTGCATTTGTGATGAGGAGCAATACTTGGGCCTTGTTGGATTGGTAAATCTAACTTATAACACTCATGAGATCAGAAAATTTAGTCAAACTCTAATCAAAAGCTATTTATCTGTTTAATCTATTTATTCATTTTTGACATTGTCTACTTTCAAAAAGATTGAACGATTTCAATTTGTCTTTCACACTTGTTATTTTTTAGGCATGGAAATTGTGGAACGATGACAATAGTATGGCTTTGGTAGAGCCAGCAATATGGGATCCATGCTTTCAAATGGACATTTTGAAATGTATACATGTTGGACTGCTGTGCGTGCAAGAATTGGCAAGAGATAGACCAAATGCGTCTACTGTTACTTCAATGCTAAAGAGTGAGATTTTGGATCTGCCTACTCCAAAGCAACCTGCCTTCATGGAAAGGCAGATTGCTTCAAATATAGAGCTTGCTCGACTAGGTCAAATAAGATTCTCCATTTGTAATGTCACTGTTTCAACAGTTAGTGGTCGATAAAAAGAATTTTTTTTGGAGATAAATTCCTCTTAATTTGATTAATATTTTGTTCTGGAAGTAAGAGTAAGTAATCTCAAATTTATTTATATTATATTTTTTTATTATGCATTTTTTTTAAAAGAAACCATGCTAAGTTGGCTTGAATTAGGACATTGATTCTAGCACACTCCTTAGTTTACATTGTCCCTATGTACCAATTATTTTAAATTTTAAATTTGGACATCAATAAAAAATGTGGACGTCAAGTGTGAAACTATAAATATTGTGTGTATAAAGTGTACATCATTGAGTGTGTGAGAACATTTTAGTTATAAGGAAACCAAGTTTGATTATTAGTTTATATATTCTGTACAACCTTAAAAACATTAGGTTGTCATATACAAGGACTTAACCAACAACCCCCAAAATTTTTTTTTAAAAGAAAAATGAAAAATAAAATACTTTATGTTTTAATGCTAGTGGGACTTTAAAGAACCAAATATGTACCTATCTTGGATTTTAGTGCTAATGTTTGACAAATAATTTATATAATGTAAAAATAATTAAACTTTGTAAATCTTTAGTTAGGCTTTTTTAACGTTGCTTACTCATGTTTGAAAAATGCCACTTAGGGTCCGTTTGGTTGGAGGGGTGGAAAAGTGGAAAGATAGAAAATGGTCAGAGGATGGAAAAGTGGGAGGATAGAAAAGATTTTATTTTCTCTCATTTTTGTTTGGTTGGGAATGGAAAAATGAAGAGATGGAAAAAAAATGAGTTTAAATAAATTTACCCATATACCCTTATTAAAGAATGATGCCCACTTAAAAAAAAAAAAAAAAAAAAAAAAAAAAAAACTGATAAAATAACCACAAAAAAATAGCAATAACCCAAATTTATTAAAAAAATAAAAATCATGTCGCAAAAAAAAATCACGTCTAGTTAATAAAAAAACAACTATCATGCCCAGGCCCTAGAAAAAGAAAAAAGAAAAAAAAAAAAAGAGGCAACATTACTGCCCAGAAAAGAGAGAGAGAGAGAGAGAGGAAAAAAAGAAAAAGAAAAAAGGCATGCCTAGGCCTAGAAAATCAAAAGAAAAAAAAAACAGAAAAAAAGAAAAAGAAAAAGGATAGGCAACGTTGCCTTAAAAAAAAAAAGGGAACGTTACTGCTCAGGAGAAAATAAAAAAATAAAAATAAAGGCCACTTGAAGAAGCCCATGTGCACATGCACATGGGGATTTTTGTTAATCAAGAAAAAATTTATCCCCACTCAGTTTTCTCTCAATTTTAAGGAGAAAACATTTTGATGGATCTGGGGAGAAAACACTTAGACCCCACAATTTATTTTCCTCCCTTCCTATCCAACTAAACACACTCTAAAAAAGTTTTCCTACCTCTTTTCTCTCCAAAGTTTTCCATCCACCCTGTTTCACCTCCAAACAAACACACAGCTAATACCAAAGTTGGCTCAATTATGTAGCTGTTTTCACCTCATTTCTTTCATCAGTAAAAACTAAAAACTAAAAATAAAAATATAGCAAACAAGATCTAAAAGGGTATTTATAAAAAAATTGAAGAATCTGCTTATGAATTGGGCCAGGAACACTCAAAGATAACCCAACTAGTGCAAGCCTGATTTGGATTTTTTCTTTTATAGACAAACTTTTTTGGTTTGTAACATAGAGACAACACTTTACTCATAAGAGCCACTTACCTGGTGATAAGTCTTAGGACCGTGTTGATCTTCCCTCAGACTTTGATGAGAAATAGCTTGAATAACCTTTTATTAAATAATAAATCTAGAGACTTATTATTTAATAAAAGGTTATTAAAGACTTATTCTCAAAAAAAAAAAAAAAAAAAAAAAAAAAAAAGTCTAAAGACACAATTTTTCACTGTTGTTTCAAACTGTTGAGGTGGTATGTTATTAATGCTAATGAAAGTGTTCACTAATGGACCAATGTGAAAATGATGTTGCCTTATTTATAACTTGACACATCAACAATAAAAATAATAATACTCAAATTTTTCTCTATATGTATCTTTTTTCTTTTTTTAAATACCAAGCAAGAAAAGTTCATGGATAGATTGCATTATCTTACAAACTTTGGTATCTTGTTTCCCTGCCATATAGGCTAACTTCCTACTACCAACTAGAACAACATGAGGAACTGGTAAAATTACAACTCTAAGGTTGTTGTGTTGTACATTGTAATGAATATCCTTCAAAATGTTCCCCATCTGCCATGGCCAATGTTCTTTGTTTTGCCAATGCTTGGAGCATGGTGGTTAATAATTCCCTAGACCAAGCACCACTCAATTCCATAGGGATCCCTTTTGTCAAAGATGAGAACTATACATTTAGTCATAATAGAATGCACCAAACAGAGACCTACAGATCAATTTGCAGAAAGGCAAGCTTCCACACTCTGATGATCTTATGCAAGACCATTGACCCACAGGATTCCTAGATGATCTAATCTTCAATGTAGTTATAAACCTATTCAATTTAACTCCAGGGAGGGATGAAGGGACCACGCACCATACTTAGGTAGGTAAACATAGAAATCATGGAATTCAGGGCTAACAATTGCCCACAAGAATGATACCATTGTATCATTGGACAATTGAAATCCCAAATTCACTACTTATTTATTTATTTTGGCCAAGTGTAGATAAAAAGTCGAATCTAGTGCATAAGACTCTCCCATTTTTGCAAGGTCTACGAGAGGTGGTCAGTAAACAACCTTACTCTTAATTGGAGGAGGAAGTATACCCTATTTCAGGTGTATGCTTCCTCCCACTCACAGTTGAGTGGGTCCCACAGCTGGAGCCCACTTAGCTATAAGGGGGAGGAAACATACACCCGAACAGGGCGTATTTTCTCCAATTGGAGAGTCCAATTTTGGAACTTCAACTTGTGACACATCATTTGGGCAAAAGCACTTGTCATTGCACTTAGGTCCAACCCCTTATCCACTATACCAAATGTCTATTAAAATGTTAACAACACCAAGTTATCTACAAAACTTAATAGCATAAGAATAATAAGTAAGTTATGGGGAATATTTGTTGATGAATAATGATTGTAACTATGTGAAGGCATCATTAGATCTTACTTGATTTTTATAAATTAATTGAATTAATTACATCGAGAAACTAATTACCTGTTTGAGAATTAAGCAATGCTGCCACAACCATATGGAAATGAAGCATCATAATAAGGTTCAACCAGAGTAAGAGTACTCCATCAAGAATGTAGATATGGTACTTCTCCCAGAACTGTGTTAGTTTACAGAGCTTGGTCAACCCCTGATTGTAGTCAGTCATCTAACTTTCAATATCTTTCCAACTCTTGTTTAACTTATTTCAACCGTGATGGGGAGCCGAGGTAACACTATCATATTGATTTGCAATTCAAGAAAAATACAAAGTATGACATATATACATACATACATGTCTTCCTAGATTAGTTTTAGAGAAAAAAAAACATTAAATCAAACAAAAACTAAAATACGTTTACAAGAAATAATATTCATAGAAATTAAATATAACAAAGTCACTATAAGCAACCATAAAATAAATAGCAATTAAATTCAACCAAATTAGACTGCTATGGTCAACATGAAATTCAAAATCAATGTCATACCTCTCAACTAAATAGAATTTGAACTGGAGAAGACAATCATAAATCATAAGATAAATAATTAGGAATCAAAGTAAAAGATCAATAACAAAGAAGAAGAATTTTGTGCCTCTCAATATTTTCTAAGCTTTAAATAAGAAAACTCTTTCTTAAGGAAGGGAGAGAAGCTAATTAAAATGTGAGTAAGTGAGAGCATCATAAGGAAGAATTAATGAAGAGAAATTGAAAAGGGAGCAATGAGTGATGAGGAGAGTTTTTTGGGTGGCTATAAACTAGAAGGGGATATTGTAATAGTTTTGGGAAAGTGTAAAACTTAAGTATAATGCTTTAAGTGTAGTACATTAGGTTCCCCAATTAAATTCAAACATTATTTTTCCATAAACAATAAAATGCAAACAATATTATCATTTTTAAGAGAAATTCAATTCAATTCAATGAGGTTTTTTTTGAAAGAAAAATTAGAAATTTTTTTTGAGGCAAAGTAACAAGTACATCAACATCTAGAGTAGCTGAAAACAGAGGAATTTCTTTTATCCATCTAATATTATCCTTGTTGCCTACCTAGCATAAGAAGCTAATAGCTTGGCTACCCTATTAACAAACTTAACAAGGGACTATACTAAAACTCCAAGACTTGCACATGGATAGGAGAGTGTGGACTTCATCAACAAGATGCCCATTAGCTCAAAAATTATCTCGAATTTTCTGCCTAGCACTAGTTCCTACTAATACTCTAATACTATACCCTCATGATCTCTAATCTCTAATGATAATTCCCACACCAGTACAACATAGGTCCTTGAATAGCTATGGAGTATGGTCTCACTCAAGAAAAAAAGTGTGGGATATGGCTTTCATGTTTTAGAGGAGGAAAGGAAAAGTCAAAAGATGAAAAGTAGGGATTTGGGGTGGGGAGTTTTTATGGCTGACGTATAGAGGTTTTAAAAAAATTTAGGGGGAGGGGGGGGGGGGTGGCTTCCCAAGGATAACGTGCCTTCGTCCTTGAGCTTATCTAGGTGACTTGCGTAGGACTCGTAAATAGTCAGAAGAATAAACAAAAATTAAATAAAATAAGTTAGTAACTCAGGTGGAACTTGCAAATAGTAAGAAAAATAAACAATAAGATGGCTTACAATCTAATCCCAAATATGTGGTACTAATCTACTTTTCAAGTTTGACAGGCTAATTTTTAGTTTTCAAGGTACTAATATATGTGCCCACAACTCCTTGGTTTATGCTGTGGAGTTGAAGATTTGGAGTTGGTGTTTACAATGCAACCACAGATTGCAAATGGGTTTGTACAAAATTGAAAGATTAAAACACCCAGTTAGTAATTAGCTTAACTATTCAAACAGAGAAATTATTGTGTACTCCTAGAGTATCATAAATGTGTACTCTCTCCTCTCACATGAATGGTGGATCCTACTAATTAAATTCATGGTGGGACCTACCATTCATGTGAGAGGAGGGAGTACACATTTATGGTACTCCGAGAGTACCTAATAATTTTCCATTCAAACAAGGCCATCAAAATTCTTTTTCCTTATTCTTTCTAATCAGTCATCACATCCCACAATAGCTATTCTTATCACCCATCATAAATTTTTTTTTTGAAATGGAAAATGAGATATAAAATATGTTGCTAATGCTATAACAAATAATCAGATTGAAAATTCGCAAAGAGAGAGAGACCCTTGAAACGAGAAGGGTATTCAAGTTTTGTAGAAATTAGTCCAACTCTCTTTCTCTCTTGGATGTGGATTAGTTAGGATGTCAGCATTAGCAAGCTCCAATTGTGGATTTTAAGAGGAAAGCCGCCAAGGAGAGAGACAGAGTGTGTGTGGGTGTGCACCATAAGATAAGGCTCCTGCTTCTTCTTTTACACTAGAAGTAGTAGAAAACAAACTGATATAATTAGTTTTTTAATAATATATGTGATTTGAATAATTTGATTATCCAATTAATTGGTGACAATTTTGTGGTTACACAATATGAATCCAAAAAAAGGTGCCAGTTTACACATGATTGTCATACTATTATAGTAGTAGTTCTCAGCCTACAGTTGCTTTGATGACTTACAGCTCATTTGGAAGCAGAGAAAATAATGAAATGGAGAGGAATAAAAATAAAAATTTTATAATATTCCTTTTCTTTCCTTATTTGAGAGTTTTTATTGACGAAATTTATTAGCTTGTTTATGAGTTTAAATCCATTTTATTCTTTTTTAATCATTCCATTATGAACTCACAAACGAAGGCTTAGAAATAAGGTTATAATCTATTACAATAAGCTGACAAATTACACCTTAAAATCTCAATAATTGGTATTTATTTTTGAATCCACAAATGCTCTACAATGATGTAAACTTGGAAAATAAATTTTTGAATCAAATCTTTTATTAAAATGTAGTACTTGTTTTCTAGTTTTTAAATTAAAATTAGTGCATAATAATAATAATTTAATGTATATCGTTTTGCTTTTCCATCACTATTACCAAACACAAATGGTGGGAAAAAAAAAATTCTATCACTTTTTATCTTTTAACTTTTCCATCATCCCAATCAATAGAGTAGAACTAATGTCAATTGAACGTGACATTATTTATTATTATTTTTTTTTTTTGTTAATATAATTTTAGTGTACTCTCTTTATGATGTCATATTCATATTCAAGAAAATTTTGTGGTTGAACACATGGATATATGAGTTAAATTTGAAAACTTTGACGATTTATGTTAATTTAATTTGAACCTCAATTTATTTATTTTTTATTTTTCATAATGCAATAGTTACAACTTACAACAATGGGGAGAGATGATTTGAATCTTGAATATTTCTGTTAGAAATATAAGGTGGTGCTAATTGAATTGCAAGACTATTGGGATAAAAACTATTATTTCACACAATCATATAAGTTACTATTCATTTTTTTATCTCCTACAAAAAGTATGTAAGTTACTTATCAAATCCCATCGTTATAATAAGGTATCTCATGCATTTGTTGCATGCAATAGGTGCCTCACAAGTCACAACTGTGTTCCTTGGTTTGTGGATTCCTATTTGCTGTGAGACTTCATTGGGTATATCAAGATTGGATTAAAGAAAATATAAAATAAAATAACTAAACGTGACTTATAGAAAGAATGAAAAATTGGAAGAAACTACACTTTTCTTTTTTCCAATACGTGGTTTTGACAAAAATACATTTTACCCACATGAGACCTGCTACTATTGTGGATGTTCATCAAACTTTGTTGTCAAAATATAGACGTTCACGTGCTTGAGAAAAATATGACACTATTACACTTTGACATTTTACCAACTTGACACTTAACTTGTGGTTTAGAAATTTAGCATTCTGCCCACAACTAAAACTCATTCTCATAACATAGGTGAGTTCTCCTAATTTTCAATTATTGAATTTCCATTTTACTCTCATTTATTAGTGTTTTTATTATTTATTTTACCTTATTCTTTTATTTTCTTTTTGGCATAAATGCACTTTTAGTCCCTATATTTTGGAGTCATTTTTATTTTGGTCCCTACATTTTCATTTTACCACTTTTAATCCCTAAATCAATTAACGCGTGACATTTAAGTCCTTACCGTCAGCCAACTAATGGGAAAAACTGAGATGGCAAACGGAACACCCTATTAGTTGACGTGGCACTGTTGTGGCGTTGATGTGGCGATTAAAATATTATTAAAAAATATTATTTGGCATTTTTATATGCCACGTCAGCATTTTAATTTTTTTATAAAAAGCCACATCAGAAAATTTAAACCAAAAAAAAAAAAAAAAACTTAAAATTTTTTTTTTCCTTTCAATTATTTTTTCGCAAGAAGATGTTCTTCCTCAATCCATGAAATAAACCAATCTCCAGCAAACCCCAAATCCAAATCCAGCAACCAAATCTACTCCATCAAATCCAGAAAAACAAGAAATAAATCCAAGAAACCAAACCAAACCATAAATAAATCAATGAAATAAACCCATAAACCCAAATCTGAACAAACTTGGTCACACAAGTCTCAAACAAACCCAGATACCCACTCATGCAAGTTTCAAATAAACCCAGATATCCACTCATGGGCAATGGATTCTCTTCTTGATCCACGACCACCACCGGCGATGTTCCCATTTTCCATCCAAACACCATCCTCCACCGAAACCTCCAACAAATCAAACCCATAAACCAAGAAAAATCATCAAACCCACAAAAAAACTAACCCAGAAATTTAAAACCAACCAACACCCACATGGAAAAACAAACCCAGGTCAGAGAGATCGTGACCAACACCAACCGATCTATGAATGCCCTGATCCGACGACAAAGCTCCGCGCGCGGTGACGCTGATCCCAAGGTGACAACATCGACTTGGTATCAAAGCATCTGATCCTTTCAAACCCACTCCAAATTTGTCCAAGCATAAACAGCCACCACACCCCCACAAACTCCGACCACCACCAAATCTCACCCAAACCGAAAATAAAAAAAAGTTATTGTGTTTTCCACCACCAAAAACCCATCCACCACACCACTGAAAAAAAACCACCTTCTGCTCCCATGGAAACACCTCACCTACCAGCAGCCGAGAACCCCACCAGCCCAACACTCAACCCAAAAATCTCTACCGTTAACCCATGACACTATCAAGCCCACAACCCACTTGATGACGCTGCAACACCACTGTACCATTGGATCTGAAGCTAACGCTATCACTTTTGCCTAGCGCCGCCGCTGCAATCCCCTCAATGCCGTTAGTTTCGCTCCTCGCTTCCTCTTTTATTTTGTTGAGTTCTTTGAATTGATTTAGGGTTGTAAACGTGCTACCTTTTTTGATTTAAATTTTCTGACGTGGCTTTTTATAAAAAATTAAAATACTTATGTGGCATATAAAAATGCCAAATAATATTTTAATCGCCACATCAGCGCAACAACAGTGCCTCTTTAGCTAATAAGGTGTTCCATTTGTCACTTTAACTTTTCCCGTTAGTTGGCTGACGGTAAGGACTTAAATATCACGCATTAATTGATTTAGGGACTAAAAGTGGTAAAATAAAAATGTAGGGACCAAAATAAAACTGATCCCAAAATATAGGGACTAAAAATGCATTTACGTCTTTCTCTTTTTCACATGTTATATGTGACAGGTTCGATTTTGTTAAAGATACATTTTTACCCACGTGAGACCTGCTTGTAGATGTTCATCAAAAACTTTGTTGTCAAAATATACACGTTAGGTCATCACGTGCTTGAGAAAAGTATGACACTTTACACTTGACATTTTACCAACTTCCCACTTATGGTTGGTTTAGAAAAAAATAATGTCTCTATCCATATGGTGGTGTCAATATTTATTGATTGCATAATAATTATTGAAAAAATATGAGTAAAATTTTAGTCGTCAATTTCTGTTTTCAAAAAAAAAAAAAAAAGTTTTGTTTTAGTTTTACCCTTTGTCAACTTAACATGCAATGGCGAAGTCAAGATTTTATGTGTAGAAGAGTCGACCAGAAAATGAAATAATTTTTCATTTTTTGGTCACAATGTAATTATAGAGTGAGGATATCGGAGTGTTGAACGTGTTTTTGTTGAGTTTAATTACTTTATAAGTTTATATATATCAATAATATTTAAATTTTCCATAAGTCTAGATTTTTAAAATAAATTATATATTATTAAGTATAATATAAAATTTAAATATCTAAATAGAAATTAAATATGTAATCAAATAATATTTTTTATATTTATTTGATGAGCAATACTACAAACACAATAATTTTTCATAACTTTTCTCATAATAGTTTTTTTTTTTTTTTTTTTTTTTTTTTGAGAACCTATCTCTCATAATAGTTAAGTTGATAAGTTTTTACTGATTTTTATTTGAACCAATTACTGATATTATTTTATTACCAACCATTAAAAGTTTGCCACTTTGAGAGATGTCAATTTTTTTGTGAAATTATTTGTTTACATAAAGTTAAGGTTATGTAATTATATGATATACTAGGCAATTTATATGTTATATATTATATATATAATACATACAATTAAACAAAAAACAAAAATCTTATAAAAAAAAGGATTTCCTCGAAAAAAAAAAAAAAGTTATAAAAAATATGGAGGAATGGAAGAGGAGTCACATCACACATGGGGAGTAGATAAAATAGATTAAACAGTGTTTAGCTCTAGGGGTGTCAATTCGGGTTAGCGTGTCGGGTTCGTGTCGTGTCAAGGTAGGGGTATTTGAATAAATGGCTCAACCCTAACCCGACCCATTTAATAATCGTGTCATGATCCTTCAACCCTAACCCGGCCTGTTAATAAGGCGGGTTGACCTGACCCAACCCATTTGACACGCTTAATAAACGAGTCGTGTTGGGTTGACACGAATGTAACACAACCCATTTCAACCTGCATAATATTAAATATAACATCCATCTAGAAATAATTTTTTTTACATCCCAAAAAGTAGTGCATACACTTCAAGTCTTCAACCCACATTCAAAATAATATAGTTCAACAAAAATATAATATTCATCTAGAAATAAGTTCTTTACACTCTAAAAGAAGTGCATACACTTCAACCCAAATTCAAAAGAACAAAGTTTAACAAAAATAAAATAATATAGTTCAACAAAAATATAATATCCTTGGAACTCGCCAAATATCAAGTATCAATATTGAAAGAATTTGAGCAAATAGTAGACTAATCCTAACTATGACCACGATTATCATTCATAGATTCTTTGTTGATGTCCAAATTTATAACATCTTCCACAAGCTCATCCAATTTCATTTGTGCAAGTTCTATGCCAAAAAAAAAAAAAAAAAAAAAGGTATTAGTAGTTCTAGGGTCTGTAAAGTTTCAATTTCCAATTATATCTCTTGTAAATTTTTATAATTACTCACTTTTCTTTTTAAATTTAAAATATATGTTGAATATAAAAGGATTTTGACAAATCTAAAATAAAATAAATATTTATTTGTTATACGAGTTAAACGGGTTGTGTTAAGTGGGTCATTTCGGATTGACACAAATAAATTGGCGTGTCAAACGTGTCTATTGCGGGTTACGCGAGTTGACCCGCTTATGACACGTTTCTTATCGTGCCGCTTTCGGGTCGACCCATTTATGACCCAAACCCATTAAGGCCCAACCCTAACCCGAAAAAATACGTGTCGGGTTCGTGTTGTGTTCACGGGTTGGGTCGAACATTGACACCCCTATTTAGCTCTTGAAGTGTCCACTCTTTTAGCCACACACATGGATTTGTGGAGGTTATAATTGGAAGGCAATTGAGCTTAGCAATCTGAGGAACTCTAGAATAAAACAACTATGAAGGAAAGAAGAAAAAGTTAATCAGACACAGAGATGAATGAGAAAATGATGGAAGAGATAGTGAGAGAGGATGGAGAAAAACTGAAAAGAGTAAAAAAAAGAATCACTTATGGGTGTTGTTGAATAGGTTGCCAATCAGCCCATATGCAAACCAACTGGTATTGTTTATTGAAGATAAAGGAGACAAGTGCACAGAACACAGCCTCCTTCCATCGTTAATTCCAAAGTAAGCATGGTGTCTGTGTGGTGTGCTGGTGATTTATTGATTATCCATGATTATTACTCAAATTGTATCTTGACTAAATAACCATCCTGTCTTAAGTCTAGATTGGATCCAAACGCGTTTTTCCAAAATTTTCTCATTTCTCTCTCTCTCTCTGATGTAACCAATCCAATCTGTATTCAGTTTCAACCTGTCTTTTCTGACGAAGGAAGAAACTTGAAGCCTGGGGTATAAGCACATTTTGATAATTTGATTTTAATGACATGAACATATTTGCGGGATGTAAGACTTTTGAACATCTTGAGTTGACGTCTATCCTAGAAAACTAAAAGCTAAAATCATAAATGGTAGAAGAATATGGCAGCATGTTCTGAATTAATTCTCACACACAAGCAGCTCAGAACAAGTTATGGGACTTCTTAGCATTTAGCAAGACAAACCTGTTGCTGTTGCCTGTCCTTTGCTGCTTCTGTTTAAACTTAACTGTCGCCATTGACACCATTAGATCATCTCAATCCATCAACGACTCTGAATACATAATTTCCAATGGGAGTGATTTCAGACTAGGATTCTTCAGCCCTGAAAATTCTACCAATCGCTACCTCGGAATCTGGTATAATAACATTTCTGTATTCACTGTCATCTGGGTAGCTAATAGAGAGAAACCTCTCAAGGATTCTTCTGGGGTTCTTACTATATCTGAGGATGGCAATCTTGTGGTACTAAATGGACAGGCAGAGATTCTTTGGTCATCGAATGTTTCAAATTCTGTAACCAATTCTAGTGCCACTCTTGGGGATTTCGGAAACCTTGTTTTGCGAGTTGATACTACAGGACTGGTACTGTGGGAAAGTTTTCAACATCCTTCTGATACCATCTTGTCAAGGATGAAACTTAGTACTAGTTCAAAGAAAGATCAGAGACTACAGTTGACATCATGGAAAAGCCCTTCTGATCCATCCATTGGTAGCTTCTCCTCAGGCATTGATCCACCAAAAATTCCTGAAGCTTTTGTTTGGAAAGAGGGTCGCCCATATTGGCGGTCTGGTCTATGGAACGGTCAGGTCTTTATTGGAATGCCAAACTGGAATTCAGGATATTATACTGGATTTAAATTCATTGATGACACAAACGGGACTGTTTTTGAAACTTTTACTGGTTTGGACATGTTACATTTGTCAAAAATTGTTTTGGATTGGCAAGGAAATGTAGTGCATACATATTGGGATGATGGGAAAGAGGATTGGGAGGTTGTGCATAAAAATCCAGAAGATGAGTGCAATGTTTATGGCACATGTGGTGCATTTGGAAGCTGTGATTCGCTGAGTTCACCAATCTGCAGTTGTCTGAGAGGGTTTGAGCCGAAGATTATTAAGGAATGGAATAGAGGAAATTGGACTAATGGATGTGTCAGGAGGACACCATTGCAGTGTGAAAGAACGAACAATAGTATTGAAGAAGGAAAAGCAGATGGGTTTTTAAAACTGGAGATGATCAAAGTGCCAGACTTTGCAGAGTTGGCACTAGATGTGAATATAGAAGATTGTCGAAAGCAGTGTTTGGAGAATTGTTCGTGTAGCTTATGGATATTATACTGGCATTGGTTTTCTGTCATGGAGTGGAAAACTAATTGACCTACAACAATTCTCCGTTGGTGGATCAGATATATATATTCGTTTGGCCAATTTAGAATTCGGTAAGTTGATTTGTTTTAACTTTTAAGTCACAGTTTTGTATAATCGTATGCTTCTGATCATCCAGCAGTTGGACCACTTGTTTCGTTAACTGGTTACTTACAACAAATGCAATAGGATTTCAATATTTTTATGTTAAATTTCTTTACTCAATTTTGACTGAATTAGTTTATAACTTTTCTTATACATAGTAGACGAGAGAAATTTGAGAGTAATCATCGTAATTACAGTGACTATTGGAGTGATTGCTATAGCCAGGACTGCTTTCTTCTTCTGGAGGTGGACGGCTAAGAAAAAGAGAGGTAATGTGCCCAATTGTCCATTAATTTGCTGCAGACTAGGCACTGCAAGATGGATTACTAAATAATATAATTGGCAACAATAATGAAAAGTAAAAGCAATGAGAGTTTACTGTTTGACTACCTAAACGATGTGAAACTCCAAGATCTACCAATCTTTAATTTGGAAGAATTGGCAACAGCAACAAACATATTTGATATGGCTAATAAGCTTGGACAAGGTGGCTTCGGTCCAGTCTATAGGGTAATGGTTTCTTACATAGAGTTCATTTTTTCCTCTAAAAAATATACGTGCTGATATTCTTTACTTTCTTATGGGGTAAATTGCATAATGGACAAGAAATAGCAGTGAAGAGATTGTCTACAGCCTCTGGACAAGGACTTGAAGAATTTATGAATGAGGTGGCGTTGATTACTAAACTCCAACATCGGAATCTTGTTAGACTTCTCGGTTGCTGCATTGAGGGAGAAGAGAAGATGTTAGTCTATGAATACATGCCAAACAAAAGTTTGGATGCAATTCTTTTTGGTTAGTTCATACACTTATTTATCTTGAATATCAAGTAAGTCAGTACATAAAACAAAACAAAATGAATTTTAATAATAAGTTTCACTGCGCTAATTTAGCCCTTTGAAGCGTACTTTTGTGCTAACTCTGCCCCAAATTGTTTTCTCAATCTTATATTTTTTTCTCTATACAATTGGTGACAATTTTGTGGTTACACAATATGAATCCAAAAAAGGTGCCAGTTTACACATGATTGTCATACTATTATAGTAGTAGTTCTCAGCCTACAATTGCTTTGATGACTTACAGCTCATTTGGAAGCAGAGAAAATAATGAAATGGAGAAGAATAAAAATAAAAATTTTATAATATTCTTTTTCTTTCCTTATTTAAGAGTTTTAATTGATTAAATTTATTCGCTTGTTTAGGAGTTTAAATCCATTCTATAGTAGTAGTTCTCAGCCTACAAATTACACCTTAAAATCTCAATAATTGGTTTTTTTTTTTTTTTTTTTTTTTTGAATTCACAAATGCTCTACAATGATGTAAACGTGGAAAATAAATTTTTGAATCAAATCTTTTATTAAAATGTAGTACTTGTTTTCTAGTTTTCAAACTAAAATAAGTGCATAATTATAATAATAATAATTTAATGTATATTCTTTTGCTTTTCCATCACTATTACCAAACACAAATGGTGGAAAAATAAAAAATAAAAATTTATCACTTTTTATCTTTCAACTTTTCTATTATCCTAATCAATAAAGTAGAACTGATGTCAATTGAGACATGACATTATTATTATTATTATTATTTTTTTTTGTTAATATAATTTTAGTGTACTCTCTTTATGATGTCATATTCATATTCAAGAAAATTTTGTGGTTGAACACATGGATATATGAGTTAAATTTGAAAACTTTGACGATTTATGTTAATTTAATTTGAACCTCAATTTATTTATTTTTTATTTTTCATAATGCGATAGTTACAACTTACAACAATGGGGGAGATGATTTGAATTTTTAATATTTCTGTTAGAAACATCAGGAGGTACTAATTGAATTACAATACTCTTAACTAAAAGCTATTATTTCCTACAATCATATAAGTTACTATTTTTTTTTTCTCCTACAAAAAGAATGTAAGTTACTTATCAAAGCCCATCATTATAATAAGGTATCTAATGCATTTGTTGCATGCAATAGGTGCCTCACAAGTCACAACTGTGTTCCTTGGTTTGTGAATTCCTATTTGCTGTGAGACTTCATTGGGTATATCAAGATTGGATTAAAGAAAATATAAAATAAAATAACTAAACGTGACTTATAGAAAGAAAGAAAAATTAGAAGAAATTACACTTTTCTTTTTTCCAATATGTGGTTTTGACAAAAATACATCTTACCCACATGAGACCTGCTACTAATGTGGATGTTCATCAAACTTTGTTGTCAAAATATAGACGTTCACGTGCTTGGGAAAAATATGACACTATTAATCTCTGACATTTTACCAACTTGACACTTGTGGTTTAGAAATTTAGCATTCTGCCCACGATATGGTTTTGAAAAAATCATGTGCTTATCCATATAGTAGAGTAGTGTCAATATTTATTGATTCCATAATAATTAATGGCAAAATAAAACCAATGTGAGTAAACCTTCACTTTCACAAGAAAAAAAACTATGATCATAAATAGAGTTTTTATTTTATGTTTTAATGATGTCTGCTCTTAATGGTTGCTCTTTTATCATCCGATCAAAACACCAATTGGTTTTTGGTGAAAATTGGGATGTAATCCCAGATCTCTTATTCGACGATAAAAGTTTTTACTAGTTGAGCTATTTAGAATTCACAAATAAAGTTATTATTGGGTACACGTAAAGCATGATGAGATAATGTTCTATTTTCACACATATATTCTAATAATTTTCCTCACAAATAAAACTTATTCTCATAACATAGGTGAGTTCTCCTAATTTTCAAATATTGAACTGCCATTTTACTCTCATTTATTACTGTTTTTATTATTTATTTTACCTTATGTTTTAAACAACATAACATCTATATTTTTCAAAGTAAAGGGTATAAGGAGATGACACCTTAAGTTTAAACCACAAATTTATTCGTCGTCCTGATTGGCACCTATATCCATTCCCTCGTCTTTGTATTGCAATTTCAACCAGCCTCTCTTCCCATAAAAGAATTGAAAACAAACCCCACCCCACCCCCCCCCCCAAAACACAAATTTCATCAAATCACAACTAGAGGCTTCCATTATGGATGGAACACAGGCACAACATTTGACCTTTTTTGCATTGACACGTGTCATGTCCATATCCTTAAATGCATTGGTTTACGTTTATAGATACAAACCAAGTCAGATTTGACATTACAATATTAAAAAAGCTAGGGAAAATTATCCAATAAAACAATTGTACACAATTACCTTCTCCTTTTCATAAAAAAAAAAAAGTTGTTTATCCAATATTCCTGTACGCTGAATTTGGAACTCGGTTAACATATGACCATTTTTACAATTCTCAAAATTTCAACAAAAAATAAAAACGCTATTACTCTAGAAAAACTATTTTGAAAGTCCAATTTACTCTTAATAACTTTTGAAACTTATAGCGTTGAAAATGAAATTTTGAAGGCCTTCGTGGCCCTCAAAACAAGTGTTCTATCTTATTTTGAGGGTCAAGAGACCCTCAAATAACCTTTTACCAAGGTTTAAAAAACATTTACAACCCTTGATAAATAAGGTTATTTAAGGGCCACTTAACCCTTAAAATAAGATTTTTTTTTTTTTTTTTTAACCACAATCATACACAAAATATATATATATATACACACCAAAAAAAAAAATTATTCACAATTGTTGAGATGATATGCTATGATATTGGTGTATAGCAAAAGTGATATCAATGGCCTCATATATTGTGAAATAAGCTGTAAAATTGATTGTCTATAGCTTGATTGAAGCAATGCTGCCAAGTATCCAGCCAAAGAATATCCGAAACACAGAGATATTTAAACACCACTAATCCATTTGAATATAAGAGGGGAAACACCATTTGTAGTACGTACAGATAAACAACATAACCTTGTTCACAGCAGTTGAAAGCACTAACATAATCATGCACCCATTAGGCCAAACTAACGTATGCAAGAATCAATAGAAGATATCAGGGTGCATGGGAGAGCTGCATTTGGTTGGAGTTGCTTAGCTGAATCTGTTATAGTTGCTGGGCCAATTCATTAATCCTCGCCTAGAGAAAATCAAACAATGGTCATCAGACTAGAGAAAATTTAGAAAGAATAGTATAGTTAATTTAATCAATGATCCAATCCAAATGACCAATGAAGGTAGACTAAATGCACAATTTTTTATGAATACAAAATTCTTTCAAACCATTCCGCTGGTATGTTGCAAAAGAAGGGACCTAAGGTTAGCAGAATTATATCTGACCCCATTATGGGAATCAAAACCTGAAACCAATGTGAGATTAAACAAAGATGCGCAATAAAGATAAAATTATTTGACAATTAAATATATAAGGGCAACGTGTCTCCTCATCCAAGCTCTTAGACAGCCTTAAATTCCTTGCACCCACTCCCAATATCCTCAAAATTAAACCCATAACAATCCAAAATATCAGCTCCTCCCTTCCCCGTTGCCATGGCATCCAAACTTCAAAGTCAAGCACCAAGTCATTGGAAGATCACCCACCCACTTCTCACCACAATCATAACCTTCAATCTTCACCTTGCATAATTCCAAACCAATATTACCCAAATGCAATTAACAAGTAAATGTCTGGGAAAGCGTAGATAACTCAAAAAAGTTTCAGATTTCCTAACGTGTTAGAACTACTAATTTTTCACATTGGGAAATTCCTCATCCCATTCCCAATTCAGTTATTTATAGTTTATTTAGACCCATCAACGTCATCCCTAGTACAAAGAGAAAAATCATCATTTTCCCTTGCCTTTATAGTTATACCCATTTGGAAATTACAAAAAGCCAAGTACAAATAGTGGCTAATCTTAAATATAGTTATACTCTTCACAATGAAATATTTAATGCCCTATGCATATGATTATTGCACTCAAAAAATAAGTTTCAGCTATTAGAGGTTTCCAATCATATGCCAAGTCAACTGTATGAGATCTCAATTTTGATGAATGAAAAGAAGTATCATAGAATGTGACTGCAAAAATAGAAGCATGTAATAGATTCACATATTAACCCCATATGCATGAGAAACTCACCTTATTTGGATCTTGCAATTCTTTAAAAGATTTATTTAATTTGATAAATGTTTGATGAGCCTGAGGATGAGGGCATTTATCCAGGTGCACTAAAAGAGACAATTTCCAGTACCTAATTCATGACCATGGCAACCATTAGATAAAAAGAAAAAATTACATAATGCACAAGCTCACAAGTTTACAACCATATAAGATAAATGAAAATTCTAACAAAGGTAATGTTAACTAGTTCTACCTACTTTTAAAATGATGATGAATTATGAAAAATAACAAGGTGGATGAGGAAGAATTCAAAGATTGACATGCATTTCCTGACATAAATAAGGGAATGCAACCACATTTCAGCTTCAATTCTACACAGTTGAGTGCTATAATTCCTGCTCTTAAATAATCTGAACATTGTGTGAGGCTTTTTTTACTGAGCAATGTCATGTTTGAAATACTTACAAAGGCTTTTAGATATAGTTCCTAGTCTTGATATTCTACAAATTGCTTATTGAATACACGAAATCACAAATTGCAAACGTATAGCATTCAAAGTCTCACTTTAGACATGCACTTTTCCTATTACTTAAATTAATGCAGTCCACTTCTACCCCAACAACAGCTAAACCACATTAATTCAAAAAACACAACCCCCATCTCTTATTTCTTATAATATGCCAAGAATAAACCCAACTTTTCTCTTTTTATTGGCTAAGCACATAAAATAATTGCTCTAGCTGACGAAACATAACATATGACAAGCACTCCCAAAAAAGAAAAAAACACAACCCTCATCTCTTATTTCTTATAACATTTCAAGATTAAACCCACCTTCTCTCTTTTTATTGGCTAAGCACATAAAATAATTGCTCTAGCCCACGAAACATAACATATAACAAGCACTCCCAAAAAAGAAAAAAGGAAAAAAAAAAAAAAAAAGCCCATGTTCCAAAATCAACCAAATTTAATCAGTTTCACGTTCCAAAATGAACCAAATTATCACAACCCCATTCTCTACAGTTACCTCTCGTTGTGTTCTTGGATGTGCTTCATCTAAGCCTTGTAGTGGCTCTCTATATACTGTTTAGCCACAGCCACCCTCTCCATGGTCAAGCTGGACCCCACCTCCACCTCCACCTCCACCTCCTCCTTCTTAGCCATGGGTCCCACTGTGTTCTCTTCTCTCCTCACCTTCTCCTCATCATAATTAGAGAACTTGGTCGCAGAGTAGCTAGCTAATAAACAAGAAATACATGAAATTGTTTCTTAAAGGTGAAACAAAAGAAGCGGAAATCATAGCAAAAGCTTCTCCGGCATGAAATGTGGATCTTTCCCATTGAAACGTGTAAGGAATATATACCCTGCATCAACATGTGATGACACAGTGGCATAATGTCACATAATGTAGTCAAAATTTGTTGTAAGAATGTGAAAAACATAGGCTAAGTAGTTTGTGGCCTTCCCATTGGCCTCTGGTTTCAAAAATTGAGGAAAATACTGCAAAAGTAACACGTTGATGGACTCTAATTTTCGCAGCCACCAAACAGAGCATTAATGTGAGTTTTGAAATTCCAATGCACTATCAAAAATAAAAGGAAATAAACTCAAATTCCCTTCTAGGAGAACTATTTACTAAAGCCATAAAATCAAACATGCAAACAATAACTTAGAATCAAATGCCAAAGAAACTGAAAAAAAACTCACAAGTGCAAGCTTCAGCTCCGATTGCAATGAATCGAGACCATCGCTTCTCGAAACCCTAGGCGGCAAGAACTTCAACAAGCTACCGATCCTCAATCCTTCCCTATTCAACCTCCGGCCTCGCTCGCTTCCTTGCCTTGACACCGCTGTGATTGAGCTCTGCAACACCATCGACGACATTGCGTAGAGGAAGACAGCAAGAAGCACCAAGAAGTGGAACGCCGACTTCTCCTTCAGCCAGGGCAAACTCTTGCGATTGAAGCGGGTCGGGTGAGATCGACTGCGGAAAAGAACCGGACGATCCGAGTTGGACTTGAGTCAGTTCCGCTCCAGAGGGAAACGATCGCGGATTGAGCGGAAAGCGTCACCGCCATCTCCGCCGCCACCACTCTCGCTAGTGCAAGGCGGAGACGAAATTAGGGTTTGTGACTACCATGATCAAGTTTTGTACCTGATCGGAGTAACTTGTATGCTTTTTAAATTTCTTTTGTGGGATTTTTTCAAGTATTGACATCTTCTAGAGTTATTAGAGAACATAGCGTTCTATTAATCTTAACGATTCATTTATAATAAAAGATAGATTTTTTCATATCACTAATTCACTATCAAATCCCCTAAAATAATGATTTAAAAAATAATTATTCATAAATGATAATTATTGTCTTACCTCTTTTACCTAAATCAGATCTCTAAGAAAACATAAAGTCATCTTTTCCTTTCCCTCTTCATTTTTCAATTTGTTCCACAAATCGTTTTGGTTTTTTTTTTTTTTTTTAAATCATTTTGTTTTGGTTGTTAATTTCAAAGCATAGGTTTGACTGAAATGGAACATAAAAAAAAATCATATTTTATGATCCTAAGTGCCAATCATGTACTTGAAAAAAAAAACAAAAAACATGTATATGCTTAATTTTAATAAAATTAATAGAAGATTAAAAAAATTGGAATGAAAACCCAAATGTCTCTGCCATTCATATATCATACATATATATATATATATATGCTTCTTGGTCTATGTGCATAATAATCAATTTTATAAATAAGCAAATTTCTTTTGCATTTAATGCTGCAATGTCATAGCTACTATTTGCATTTAAGGTAATAACTATCATTTATGAGCAGTTATTTTTTAAAATCATTATTTTTGTAGATTTGTTAGTGGATTAATGATATGACAAAATCTAGACCATTTATTATAAATGAAAGGTTCAGATTAAAATAACTCTATATAGTAGAGTACCCCAGGAACTCTAAAAGATCTCAATCCTTTTTTCAAGGGTTGAAAATTTTGTTCAAGGGTTGTGGGCTAAAAAATGCAAACATTTTGATGCAAAACTGCCCGCTATTTTTTTTTTCACATTTTATTTCAAGGGTGTTTTTTGGTACATGTATTTAACACATATTTTTAGTTTTTAAATTACATTAAACGTATTTTCACGCTTTTTCACCCACATGTATTTCTAAAAAATACAAACTACGTAGTGACGATGGCGATATCAAGGATAGTCCAAGCGGTAGCACCACAGTAGAATCTTGTGGCTATAAAGCGGCATATTTTTTTGTGTGTGAGACCATCTTTTTCCTTTGGGTTTGGATAGTGAAGACATGGGCGACGCTACGTTGTAGTCAAGGGGTTCAAATGAACCCCTTGACCTGGAGTTTTATATATATATACACCCTTACTTGAACCTGGCCCTTTGTTTTTGAAGCCTAGCTTAAACTCCGAGAGGGGAAAAAAAAAATCCAACAGCAAATTTTTGGTCTTTAATCTTAAAAATAAAAATCCCATAAATCAAAATTTGAAAAATCATAAATAAATAAAAAAGGGTCAAATAAAACTTAAGATCTGCTACTGAGTAAATGCTGCCACAAAATCTCCCACAATTCTTTTTCACAGTGGCAGCTCCAGGATATATTTTTAAGGGGGTCAGTAAGAAGATACATTTTGGATATTTAAAAAAAAAAAAAAAAAAAAAAGAAGAAGAAGAAGAAAAAGGGTGAATCTTGTGGTCTAGGTGATTTCTTTATTACAAAATTTTTCATAGTATGTACTAGCAAGCAAGGTTGTCAAAATCGGGATCCTATGTAGGATCGTGGGAGGTAGGTAGGATCGTGGATCGTAGGATCGGATTGTAGATCGTAAGATCCTACATTATTTGAGAAAAAAACAAAAAATACACATTGGTATATTAAATAATCACATACATTATACATTTATTGATATAATTATCATACATCACTACATTCATTTGTAAGCATTATTTAAAGATGCCAAAACCCTCAAAATGTGATACTCTATTAGAATATTTTTTATTTGAGTCTAACTGACACTCTCTATACATTAAAGTGGAAAAACTTGGTCTATTGGGATTTTATTTTTAATTTGGGTCCAATTGAGCCTTTTGTCAAGTTAAAGAAGATT
Organism: Quercus robur; assembly: GCF_932294415.1. Classification (NCBI taxonomy): domain Eukaryota; kingdom Viridiplantae; phylum Streptophyta; class Magnoliopsida; order Fagales; family Fagaceae; genus Quercus; species Quercus robur. The sequence goes on from NC_065538.1 coordinate 6,886,605, forward strand.
ACAAGAAACCAAGGTCGTTTGGGATCATCAGAATCGTACGATCCTACCGATCTTGAAAGATCGCAAAGATCCTTGAAAGATTTAAATCGTTTTGGGTAGGTGGGATCGTAAAATCGTAGGATCGTAGGATCTAGATCGAGATTTTGACAACCATGCTAGCAAGAAAATACAAGATGAGAAGTGCTACATTTTCACAATACTTTTTCAAAAAATTTTGGGTTATAAGTTGTTATTAGTTCTAATTTAAACTTACTACTGAAATTACTTTTTTTCTTGTCAATAACAGCTAATAATAATCTACCACTTAGACTTTATTATGAGCGTATTATAAACATAAGTTCATTGCATATTGTTTGTTAATACAATAAAGATACTAATTATTGTTACTAAGATTAAATCTTGGAAATCATCTATTGTTTTTAAATACAATCAACATATGAATTATTGTTGTTAAGTAAACTCCAAGTGAGATCTAAATATACAATAAACTTTTATGCATTAGTTTATTTCAAATTTGTTAAGATCTATATAAATGATTTTTTTTTTTTTTAGATCTAGGATGAACAAATTTATACTTTTGTTATTAGGCTTACTATTTTCCCCCCCATATTTTTAGACCAAATTGGTTTGTTATTGGGGTTTTTTTTTTTTTTTTTTTTTTTTTTTTTGTGTGTGTGTTTGAAAAGACCACGATATTGTCAAGATGATCATATTCAAATTCATTTCAGTTGGGCTTACAAAAATTTTAGATCTAGGGAGTTCAAAATTTATTTTAGGAGGGTCAAATAAAAAAAAAAATTTAAATTATATATAATATATTTTTTTGGCCCAACTCAAGGGGTTCAAATAAACCCCCTGAACTGTACCTAAAGCCACCTATGCGCAGGTTAAGGCTTTGGCAGCAAGAAGGGCGATGGAGTTTGCTTTAGAGGTGGGCATCAGTCAAGCAATGTTCGAGGGTGATTCGGAGATTGTTTTTAAAGACCTCATTAACCATGATCTATCTTTAGCTTTTCATGGTTACATTATTCAGGATGTGAGACTTATATAGCTTCTCATTTTTCTTGCATTAATTTCTCTAACATTTGCCGTCAAAGGAACGTAGTAGTTCACTCTCTTGCTAGAAAGGCAATTACTTTGCCTAATTTAACTGTTTAGATGGAAGATGTACCACAAGACATTCTTCGAATCTGTTTGGATATCACTTATTACTAAAAACTGAAAACATTATAACAAAATAATTTTTAAATGTGTGAATAGTGCCGTGGGATCCAATTTTAAAGTTGTTTTTGCTGGAAAAAGTACTTACGGGTCCTGTAAACAGTGCACGGGACCCACTAAAAAACGCACGAGACAGCACAAACGTAAACGTTGAGGAAAAAACGTTGTATCCAAACTAACACTTCATGTTGTTCAGGCAAATTTGGCCTCTTTGTTTTAATGCAATTGATGTCTATTTTCTATAAATAAATAAAAATTAATCCAAACCCAAAACAAAATCCAAGTATCCATTATCTGATACCGATACCAATACTAAACTAAAACTAAAATTTGATTTTCTATAATTTGGTTGGAGCGTAAAGGAAGAGGAACAAAATAGGATGGGAGGAGATTTTCCATTGGGCCTATCGTTTTTGTTACTTCCAAATTGGGAAGCCAATGACTTGAAAAAATGAAATTAAAAAATTATTCTCATTACCCTCATTGTTTCAAACTACAATAAGTGCATAGTAAAAATAATTTAATTTCAATCATTCTACTTTTCCATTAGTACTCTTACCAAACACTTATGGTAGAAAATTAAAATATTTTATATTCTTTTATCATTTTTTTTATTCTCCAACTTTTCTATAATCCTAACCAAATAGAGCTGAAGTGATGTTAATTGAGAGGTAACATTATTATTTTAATTTTTAGTAAATATGATTTCAGTGTACTATTTTTACGATGCCATATTCATATTCAATAAAAATTGGTGGTTGAAGTAGAAGTTTGAACACAAGAATTTATAAGTTAAATTTAAAAACTTTGATGATTTATGTTAATTTTAATTTGAATTGCAAAACTTGAAAAAAAAAAATATGATAGTTACAATAATGAGAAGGGAGGTGTATGAGCACAATTTTGTTCCCAAGCCCAAAAGGTAAAAGGATTTAGACCCAAATAGCCCAATATAATGAATTTGTAGAGAGTGGGCTTGAAAACTAGGTTCCAATGAGTTGGATAACAATTATAATGGATCCAGATGACAAAAAAGCAAAGATAAACTAGTTTTACCCAAAGAAAATTGTCCTCGGCACAGTCTGAGGAGATTAGTTCTTGTATCACTACAAAAAAAAGGTTCTATGGCCGCGTTTTTAAAACGTGGCTATATGTCAAAAAAACGTGGCTATAGCCTATAGCCGTGTTTTTTTAGGCCACGCTTTCTAGTGTGGCCTAAAACCTGTGACTATAGGACTCAAGGTCCTATGGCCACACTTTTTAACCGCGGCCCAAGACCGGGTCCTATAGCCGCGTTTAAAACGCGGCCTAAGGTTGTGGTCTTGGGCCGCATTTTAAACGCGGCCTAAGGTTGTGATCTTGGGCTGCGTTTTAAACGCGGCCCAAGGTTTAACCTTAGGCCACGTTTAAAACGCGGCTATATACCCTTAAATTTTTTTTAAAAAAAAAAACATTTGAATACCAAAAATTAATTTTCGGTAATCAAAAGTTTTTTTTTTTTAAATTAAAATTAAAATTTTTAAAATTAATACTTTCAAACTTTAAAATTTCAATTTTAAATAAATAAAGAAATTCAAAACAAAAATACAAACCCAGCAAATTCAAATTCAAACAAAAACCCAGAAAATTTCAAAATTAATCAACCACCAATAAAATCAGAACAGAAATGCCAAACAGTAATTCTAAGCAAAAGGGTATTTTTTTTATCTGTACACACCAAGTGAAGACCTCTCCAAGGGAGGTGAGAGCAACAGAATGAACCCCACCAAGAGCAACGACGAGTGGAACAGCCCACAAGAAAGATCGCGATCGACGGCGGCCCGGTGTCGCGATCGACGGCGGCCCGGTGTCGCGATCTGCGCGATCGTCGCGATCTGCGCGATCGTCGCGATCTGCGCGATCGTCGCGATCTGCGCAGATCGTCGCGATCTGCGCGATCGTCGCGATCTACGCGATCGTAGCGATCTGCGCGATCGTAGCGATCTGCGCGATCGTCGCGATCTGCGCGATCGTCGCGATCTGCGACGATCTGCGCAGATCGTCGCGATCTGCGCGATCGTCGCGATCTGCGCGATCGTCGCGATCTGCGCGATCGTCGCGATCTGCGCGATCGTCGCGATCTGCGCGATCGTCGCGATCTGCGCGATCGTCTCGATCTGCGCGATCGTCGCGATCGTCGCGATCTGCGCAGATCGTCGCGATCGACGCAGATCGCGACGCTTGAGCGTCGCGATCGACGCTGATCGCGACGCGTCAGCGCTGGCGACCGGCGTCGATCGCGACGCTCGGTGTGGGTTGGAGTCTCGGCGTCGCCGTTGAGCTTCATCGGCGACGGCTGAGCTCAACGGCGACGGTGTTTGTGGTTTGTGTTTTTTTTTTTTTTTTTTTTTTTGACCGAAATGGTTTGTGTTTGAAATGTTTTGTGGCTCTGGGAAATGGGGTTTTAGGGTGTTTGGGTTACTATTGAATGGCCCCAGTTAAGGAAAAGAAAGAAAAAAAAAAGTTTGTCAAAAAATAAAACACGGAGGTCCTTAGGCCGCGTTTTTAGCTCAAATAAACGCGGCCTAAGGTCCCGTCTATGGCCACGTTTAAAAAACGTGGCCACAGTTAAGGAAAAGAAAAAAAAAATTTGCCAAAAAATAAAGTACGGAGGTCCTTAGGCCGCGTTTTTCGCTCAAATAAACGCGGCCTAAGGTCCCGTCTATGGCCACGTTTAAAAAACGTGGCCTAAGAACCTGTCTATGGCCACGTTTTTTAAACGTGGCCACAGTTAAGGAAAAGAAAAAAAAAATTTGCCAAAAATAAAGTACGGAGGTCCTTAGGCCGCGTTTTTAGCTCAAATAAACGCGGCCTAAGGTCCCGTCTATGGCCACGTTTAAGAAACGTGGCCTAAGAACCTGTCTATGGCCACGTTTTTTAAACGTGGCCACAGTTAAGGAAAAGAAAAAAAAAATTTGCCAAAAAATAAAGTACGGAGGTCCTTAGGCCGCGTTTTTAGCTCAAAAAAACGCGGCCTAAGGCCCCGTCTATGGCCACGTTTGAAAAACGCGGCCTAAGAACCTGTCTATGGCCCCGTTTTTATGAAACGCGGCGTCAGTCCATCTTGGGCCGCGTTTTCTATAGCCACAGCTTAAAAAACGCGGCCCAAGACCCCCGCGTTTTGTAGTGTATATATTTCTTTTGGATTTGAGTACAAGTCCAATTTCAATGGTTATAGTGTTTTTCTCCCTCAATTCTCCAATCCCTCTTCTTCAGGGTATTCTTTCTCTTTTATACTATCTTCCTTCTTTCATCTCTACCCTCCACGTGTAAACCAAGTTTTTGGCGTTGAACCCTATCCCATTAGCGTCGTCCTGAAGTCTCAAGGGGGCAGTTGTAAGGCTAAAAATTACTATTTAGGTATCACTTCCACATTAATGCGGTCAGAGAGTTAGGTATAGAGCATTCAATGCGGTGGTAGCAATTTTCTCTTAGATATTTAATAGTTTTCCTTTGTCCTGTGCTTTCATGATGTGTATCCTTATCAATAGAATCTCCCAGAATGTTGCTTTGGATGGCAGACCACACCATCTGACCTCTGCTTTGCTCAGCCGAGAAGGCATTCCTCCTCGGACCACCTTCCTGGACCCTCATGACCAGACCCCATTTCTTCATTCACTAAAGCAGACCTCCATGATAGCATTTACCCGTTCTCGGACTACTAGATGTCCTCAGATCGGGCCCCCAGCCCAATACATATATATATACATACATATATATACTACTGGGTCTATCATTCCTACAGGAGGCTTATTTGAATCTTGAATATTTTTGTGAGAAATATCAAAAGGAGCCAGTTGAGTAGTGGCGGCTCTAGGATTTTTTTCTAGGGGGGTCAGTAGTGGTGGAGCTAGGAATTTATCACGGGAGCGATTGAAAAATAAAATGATTATTATTATTATTATTATTATTTTTTGTATATACAACTTTCATATTATATACAATAATCTAAAATAAATACAATTTATTACACAATACAACTATATCGTGTAATAGTCTAAAAAATTTATTAATAGTTTAAAGATCAGCAAAACAACAACCATTGAATGCATAATAATTGTAGGGACTCAGTTTGTAACGACCCCAAGATGGTATTGGGTTCGTACGTTAAAGGCTCAAACAATATAATTTGTAGAGTATGGGTTTGAAAGGCTAGGCCTTGGTCACCGGACAGTGGTTTAGGTGGCTCCGGTCATTGAACCTCGTCCGAGGAGTTTATGGAGCTTCGTGCTCTTATTATCCTCCTTTTTCCGGACTCCATGGTTCGGGAGACGATTTGTCCCCCCCTTTTCTGTATCGCTTCTCTTTCCTTTTTATACTAGCAATTACCCTCCCTCTAGTGTCCACATGTAAACTCAACTTCCTGAGGTTGAGATTTGTCCTATTAGCCCATACCTAAAGTGGTTGGGGGTGGTTGTAAAAGCTGAAAGGCATGGTGAAGAGCATGGACCTGTCAGGCGCAGAGTTCTTTATTACAGTATTGACAGCCTTTTACTTGGGTTGCTCCTACACTATGCTCGCCCCTTCTTTTAGGGGCACTTTGGGATGCCGAGAACAAGATCGTCCTCGGTCATATCCTTAGGCCATTTGGACTTTCATTGTGCGTCCTCGGCAATATCTCTCCTCGGTTCGGGCCTCGAGCCTTAGTATAAAGTGAGCCGGGGTCATAAATTCTCCGACCCCACAATAACTTATTATATTTATATGTAATATTAATTAAATAGAAATATATGATAAAGAAGAATAATAACAAACCTAGAAGTGGGACTAAGAGTAAGTGTGAACTAAGAAAAAAAAAAACTAATATAAATTTTTGCTTTTGAAGTGTACAGTTTTTTAACCATACACATGGTCACTCTCTTAGAATTTGAGCAAATAGAGATAAAAGTTAAGAAAACTACTTGATCAAACAAAGATAAGAGAGATAGAGAGAATGAAGAAAGAAATCATAGATGTAAATATAGATTAGTTGGTTGGAACCAAAGTGTAACCTTTTGTTGATAAAGAAGAAAAGTGCAAGGAAAAACAACTTTATTTTGTTGTCAACGGAAAAGTAAACTAGAGTTCCAGATAGAAGGTTTATTTATTTATTTTTATTGAAAGAGCAAAAATTTGAAACATTTTTTTTCTTTATTATAAAATTAAATATTTTAAGAGCAACACTTGCACAAAAATTTCACAACAAAATATAGGTGGCAAGTTTTTAAAGGTAGGTAAAAAAAAGGTGATATATTAGCAATAAAAAAAAAGGTAAAAAAGTAATGTCAATTGTGGGTCAAAAAAAGACTAGTTACAACTTGTCACTTACCATTTATTGTGAAATTGTTGTGAAAGTAATATTAAAATGATCATATTCAAGTGTATTTAAGCTAAATTTAAGCAAAATTTATAGTTAGAGTGTTCAAATATTTATTTTAGGTGAGTCAAAATAATTTTTGTAAAAGAATATATATATATATATATATATATAAATCCCGTTCAAGGGGTTCATTACTTTTATTTCATAAAATACAATCGAATAAGTCACTTTTTTTTTTCTCCAACAAATAGTATGTAAGTTACTTATCAATCGCTCCATCACTATAATAATAAGGTATCTAATGCATTTGTTGCATGCAATAGGTGCCTCGCAACTGGATTCCTTGGTTTGTGGATTCCTATTTGGTATGAGACGCCATTGCGTATATAAAAGATTGGGTTAAAGAAAAAATAAAATAAAATAACCTCCAAACGCGAGAAAGGATGAAAAATTAGGTGAAACTACGCTTTTCTTTTCTTTTCTTTTTTTCACATGTTATATGTGACAGGTTCGATTTTGTTAAAGACACATTTTTACCCACGTGAGACCTGCTTGTAGATGTTCATCAAAAACTTTTTTGTCAAAATATACACGTTAAGTCATCACGTGCTTGAGAAAAGTATTACACTTTACACTTGACATTTTACCAACTTCCCACTTGTGGTTGGTTTAGAAAAAAATAATGTCTCAATCCATATGGGCGGCGCTGCTCATAGCTAAGAAGTTCAAATGAACCCTTTGACTTGGCAAACGACAATATATAATATATAATATATAAAATAGTTTTTTTTTGACCCTTTAAAATAAAATTTTGAAAACTCTGACTTTATTTTTTTTTTTGCACAACTAAAATAATCTTAAATATAATTATTTACCAATATCTTGGTAATTTTAAGCCAAAAAAAAAGAGCCTAATAACAAGCCAATTTAATCTAAAACCTTGAAAATAAAAATTAATTGTTAAATCTGAAATGCTTTTAATTTGTTATTTATTGAGTGGGGTACTAGGGGTGTGACACAGGTTAAGAGTGATTTTGTTAAAGACACATTTTTACCCACGTGAGACCTGCTTGTAGATGTTCATCAAAAACTTTTTTGTCAAAATATACACGTTAAGTCATCACGTGCTTGAGAAAAGTATTACACTGACATTTTACCAACTTCCCACTTGTGGTTGGTTTAGATAAAAATAACGTCTCAATCCATATGGGCGGCACTGCTCATAGCTAAGAAGTTCAACGCTTTGTTTGTTTTAATGTAAAATATTTTCAGGAAAATATTTTCTCATTTTACTGTGTTTGTTTTGTAGTAAAATATTTAGTTAAAAGGAAAATATTTTCAGTCAACCAAATCAATTAGGCAAATTTTTGTAAAATATTTTACACTTAAAATTTTGGTAAAACATTTTACATTTGCTCTCTCCCTCTCACCCCGATAATTTCACTCCCTCAAACCTCAGTCCCTCTAACGCACGCTCTCTCCCTCAGATACCTCAGTCACTCTCATGCTCTCTCCATTAGATACCTCCCATGACTCTCTCCCTTCTCACTCTCAACTTCTCCATCCCCACAAACCAGAGTTATCAAGCCACTCTCAGGTTCACGGCACCACCCATCTCCGACGACTCTCATCGCCAGCTCCACCTCTGCCATCATCAGCTCCACACCTCCACCCACCGATTCTTGGTTCAACCACTCAAATTTTTTGATCCGACCATACACCCACTGGTTCTCAGATTTGACCATACACCCAGCGATTCTTGGTCCAACCATACACCCACCGGTTCTACCTCCATTGTCGTCAACTCACCCACCGATTCTCAAATCTGGGTTTTTTTGCCACTACATGGGTTTATTGATTTGGGCTTTTTGGTTGGTTTATGGGTTGTGGTGGGTGGCTGGGATGGTTTGTGTCATGGTGATAACTGAGTTTTTGGGTGATTGGAATGGTTTGTGGGCCATGGTGAGGGCTGGGTTCGTGGGTTATGGTGGGTGGTTGGCTGGCTTTGGCTTTTTTTTTTCTTCTCCGTGGATTTGAATGGTCAGTGGAGTGTCGGGGTGGTGGTGGTGGGTGGGTTTGTGCGGTGGTGGTTTGGGGGTTGGTGGATGGTGGTGGGTTGGTTTTTGCCGGATCAGATGGTGGTTGTGAGATTGTTAAAAAATTTTCATTTTGCTGAAACATACATTTTTTACATTTTCAAGAATGCAAACCAAACACTGAAAAATGAAAATATTTTCAGTAAAATATTTTGCATGTCAAATATTTTACTTTTGCAAATATTTTACGGCGAAACAAACAGAGCGCAAATGAACCCTCTGACTTGGCAAACGACAATATATAATATATAACATATAAAATAGTTTTTTTTTTTTGACCCTTTAAAATAAAATTTTGAAAACTTTGACTTTATTTTTTTTTAGCACAACTAAAATAATCTTAAATATAATTATTTACCAATATCTTGGTAATTTTAAGCCAAAAAAAAAAAGAGCCTAATAACAAGCCAATTTAATCTAAAACCTTGAAAATAAAAATTAATTGTTAAATCTAAAATGCTTTTAATTTGTTATTTATTGAGTGGGGGACTAGGGGTGTGACACAGGTTAAGAGTGATTGAGTGAAGATAAAAGCAAATGTTAACGCAACAAAAATTTTCTTAATATCTATTTGGGAACGGTTTATCTAATTTTTTGCTTAACAATAATAATTAATATGTTTATTGTATTATAAAACTATATGCCAAATGAACTAATAGTTTATATTTTATTTTCTTGTAATAAGGGAACATCATAGACTACTACAAGATTCATTTTAGCTAAGATTTATCTTCCTATTGACCACCCTAAAAAAAATTCTTAAAGCCTCCACGCATATAGTAGTGTCAATATTTATTGATTGCATAATAATTATTGAAAAAATATTAGTAACATTTTAGTCGTCAATTTCTGTTTTCAAAAGAAAAAAAAAAAATTGTTTTAGGTTTACCCTTTGTCAACTTAACATGCAGTGGCAAAGTCAGGATTTTGTGTGTGGAAGGACCGACTAGAAAATGAAATGAATTTTTTTTTCACAATGTAATTATAGAGTGAGGACATCGGAGCATTGAATGTGTTTTTGTTGAGTTTAGTTACTTTATAAGTTTATATATATCAATAATATTTAAATTTTCCATAAATCTAGATTTTTAAATTAAATTATATATTATTAAATATAATATAAAATTTAAATATCTAAAAAGAAATTAAATATCTAATCAAATAATATATTTTATATTTATATGATGAGCAATACTACAAACACAATAATTTTTCATAACTTTTCTCATAATAGTTGAGTCCATAAGCTTTTATTGATTTTTATTTGGACCAATTACTAATACTATTTTATTACCAACCATTAATAGTTTGCCACTTAGAGAGATGTCAAATTTTTTGTGAAATTATTTGTTTACATAGAGTTAAGGTTATATACTTATATGATATACTAGGCAATTTATATGTTTTATATATATATATATATATATATATAAATATATAATACGTACAATTAAACCAAAAAAAAATCTTATAAAAAAAAGGATTATCTAAAAAAAAATTATAAAAAATAAGGAGGAAGGAAAGAGGAGTCGTACCGCACATGGGGAGTAGATAAAATAGATTATACAATGTTTAGCTTTTGAAGTGTCTAATCTTTTAACATTTCTTCACTTGATTCTTGAACAGATTTGCATGACTTCAATACTTGGACTTGAACTAATATTCCTTAAAGTATTAAACATATCCTAGATCTACCCAATTATAAGTAAAGTACGTTTTGTCAAAGGATTAGCCAATTTTAAATGACATATGTTCTTAACATAATCCACATATGTCCTAACAGATTGCATTATAACTTCATACTTATTATTGATTGCATAATTATTATGCAAACAATATTTTTTGATTGCATAATAATTAATAACAATATTTATTGATTGCATAATAATTATTGTAAAAATATTAGTAACATTTTAGTCGTCAAGTTCTGTTTTCAAAAAAAAAAAAAAAAAAAAACCTGTTGTAGGTTTAACCTTCGTCAACTTAACATGCAGTGGTGAAGTTAGGATTTTGTGTGTGGGAGGGTCGACCAAAAAATGAAATAATTTTTTTTTCACAATGTTATTATAGAGTGAAGACATCAGGGTGTTGAATGTGTTTTTGTTGATTTTAATTAATTTATAAGATTATATATATTAATAATATTTAAATTTTCCATAAACCATCGCGCACCCTTAGTGCAGTGGTCACTCCATAAATATAAATGATTGTAGGGTGTGGGAGGTAAGGACTGAGGTTCAAGTCTCTAAGAGGGAGCTTCACACACATATATACTTAGAGTAGTTTAGAGTAAAAATTCTATCTGGTATGAAATAAAATTTCCGTAAATCTATATTTTCAAATTAAATTATATATAATTAGTATAATATAAAATTTAAATATCTAAAAAGAAATTAAATATCTAATCAAATAATACATTTTATATTTATATGATGAGCAATACTATAAACACAATAATTTTTCATAACTTTTCTAATAATAGTTGAGTTGATAAGTTTTTATTGATTTTTATTTGGACCAATTATTGATACTATTTTATTATCAACCATTAATAGCTTGTCACTTTGAGAAATATTAAATTTGTTGTGAAATTATTTGTTTACATAGAGTTAAGGTTATATACTTATACGATATACTAGGCAATTTATGTGTTATATATTATATGGACGCACAATTAAACAAAAATATCTTATAAAAAAAATATCTTCTCAAAAAAAATAAAAAATAAAAAATAAAGAGGAATTGAAGAAAAGTCACATCACACATGGGGAGTTGATAAAGTAGATTAAACAGTATTTAGCTTTTGAAGTGTCCAATCTTTTAACCACACACATGGATCTGTGGAGATTATAATTGGAAGGCAATTGAGCTTAGCAATCTGAGGAACTCTATAGAATAAAACAACTATGAAGGAAAGAAGAAAAAGCTAATCAGAAACAGAGATGAATGAGAAAAACTGAGAAAATGAGGGAAGAGAGAGTGAGAGAGGAAGGAGAAAAACTGAAAAGAGTAAAAAAAGACTCACTTATGGGTGTTGTTGAATAGGTTGCCAATCAACCCAAATGCAAATCAACTGGTATTGTTTATTGAAGACAAAGGAGACAAGTGCACAGAACACAGCCTCCTTCCATCGTTAATTCCAAAGTAAGCATGGTGTGTTGGTGATTTATTGATTATCCATGATTATTACTCAAATTGTATCTTGACTAAATAACCATCCGGTCTTAAGTCTAGATTGGATCCAGACGCGTTTTTCCAAAATTTTCTCATTTCTCTATTTCTCTCTCTGATGTAACCAATCCTATCTGTATTCAGTTTCAACCTGTCTTTTCTGTCGAAGGAAGAAACTTGAAGCCTGGGGTATAAGCACATTTTGATAATTTGATTTTAATGACATGAACAAATTTGCGGGATGTTAGACTTTTGAACATCTTGAGTTGACGTCTATCCTAGAAAACTGAAAGCTAAAATCATAAATGGTTAGAAGAATATGGCAGCATGTTCTGAATTAATTCTCACTCACAAGCAGCTCAGAGCAAGTTATGGGACTTCTTAGCAAGACAAACCTGTTGCTGTTGCCTGTCCTTTGCTGCTTCTGTTTATACTTAACCGTCGCCATTGACACCATTAGATCATCTCAATCCATCAACGACTCTGAATACATAATTTCCAAAGGGAGTGTTTTCAAACTAGGATTCTTCAGCCCTGAAAATTCTACCAATCGCTACCTCGGAATCTGGTATAATAACATTTCTGTATTCACTGTCATCTGGGTAGCTAATAGAGAGAAACCTCTCAAGGATTCTTCTGGGGTTCTTACTATATCTGAGGACGGCAATCTAGTGGTACTAAATGGACAGGCAGAGATTCTTTGGTCATCGAATGTTTCAAATTCTGTAACCAATTCTAGTGCCACTCTTGGGGATTTCGGAAACCTTGTTTTGCGAGTTGATACTACAGGACTGGTACTATGGGAAAGTTTTCAACATCCTTCTGATACCATCTTGTCAAGGATGAAACTTAGTACTAGTTCAAAGAAAGATCAGAGACTACAGCTGACATCATGGAAAAGCCCTTCTGATCCATCCATTGGTAGCTTCTCCTCAGGCATTGATCCACCAAAAATTCCTGAAGCATTTGTTTGGAAAGAGGGTCGCCCATTTTGGCGGTCTGGTCCATGGAACGGTCAGGTCTTTATTGGAATGCCAAACTGGAATCCAGGATATTATACTGGATTTACATTCATTGATGACACAAACGGGACTGTTTTTCGAACTTTTACTGGTTTGGACATGTTACATTTGTCAAAAATTGTTTTGGATTGGCAAGGAAATGTAGTGCATACATATTGGGATGATGGGAAAGAGGATTGGGAGGTTGTGCATAAAAATCCAGAAGATGAGTGCGATGTTTATGGCACATGTGGTGCATTTGGAAGCTGTGATTTACTGAGTTCACCAATCTGCAGTTGTCTGAGAGGGTTTGAGCCGAAGATTATTAAGGAATGGAATAGAGGAAATTGGACTAGTGGATGTGTCAGGAGGACACCATTGCAGTGTGAAAGAACGAACAATAGTATTGAAGAAGGAAAAGCAGATGGGTTTTTAAAACTGGAGACGATCAAAGTGCCAGACTTTGCAGAGTTGGCACTAGATGTGAATATAGAAGATTGTCGAAAGCAGTGTTTGGAGAATTGTTCTTGTGTAGCTTATGGATATTATACTGGCATTGGTTGTTTGTCATGGAGTGGAAACCTAATTGACCTACGACATTTCTCTGTTGGAGGATCAGATATATATATTCGTTTGGCCAATTTAGAATTCGGTAAGTTGATTTGTTTTAACTTTTAAGTCACAGTTTTCTATAATCGTATGCTTCTGATCATCCAGCAGTTGGACCACTTGCTTGGTTAACTGGTTACTTACAACAAATGCAATAGGATTTCAATATTTTTATGTTAAATTTCTTTACTCAATTTTGACTGAATTAGTTTAAAACTTTTCTTATACACAGAAGAGGAGAGAAATTTGAGAGTACTCATCGCAATTACAGTGACTATTGGAGTGATTGCTATAGCCAGCACAACTTTCTTCTTCTGGAGGTGGATGGCTAAGAAAAAGAGAGGTAATATGCCCAGTTGTCCATTAATTTGCTGCAGAGACTAGGCACTGCAAGATGGCTTGCTAAATAATATAATTTGCAACAGCTATGAAAAGTAAAAGCAATGAGAGTTTACTGTTTGACTACCTAAACGATGTGAAACTCCAAGATCTACCAATCTTTAATTTGGAAGAATTGGCAACAGCAACAAACAACTTCGATATGGCTAATAAGCTTGGACAAGGTGGCTTCGGTCCAGTCTATAGGGTAATGGTTTCTTATGTAGAGTTCATTTTTCCCTCACAAAAATATATGTGCTGATATTCTTTACTTTCTTATAGGGTAAATTGCATAATGGACAAGAAATAGCAGTGAAGAGATTGTGTAGAGCCTCTGGACAAGGACTGGAAGAATTTATGAATGAGGTGGCATTGATTACTAAACTCCAACATCGGAATCTTGTTAGACTTCTCGGTTGCTGCATTGAGGGAGAAGAGAAGATGTTAATCTATGAATATATGCCAAACAAAAGTTTGGATGCAATTCTTTTTGGTTAGTTCATACACTTATTTATCTTGAATATCAACTAAGTCAGTACATAAAACAAAACAAAATGAATTTTAATAATAAGTTTCACTGTGCTAATTTAGTCCTTTGAAGCATACTTTTGTGCTAACTCTACCCCAAATTGTTTTCTCAATCTTATATTTTTTTCTCTATACAAATTTATACTCATACATGATTTATTTGGCTTACTATTGATTAGATCCGGTCCACCAAAAACTCCTTAATTGGAGGAAACGGTTCTACATTATTGAAGGAATTTGTCGAGGGTTGCTCTACCTTCACAGGGACTCTAGACTAAAGATTATTCATAGAGATCTAAAGGCATCTAACATTTTGTTAGATCAAGAGCTTAATCCAAAAATATCGGATTTTGGTATGGCTAGAATATTTGGAGGCAATGAAGATCAAGTAAAAACTAAAAGGGTCGTCGGGACATAGTAAGAGCTTTGTTGAAATTAAATTTAGGTGATGGCACCACTTATACTCAAATAATATGGATGTGTTTCTATGTTTGTATACAGTGGTTATATGTCTCCTGAATATGCAATGCGAGGGATGTTTTCAGAGAAATCAGATGTCTTCAGCTTTGGCGTGTTATTACTAGAGATTGTTAGTGGGAAAAGAAACACTAGCATTTGCGATGAGGAGCAATATTCGGGCCTCGCTGGATTGGTAAATCTAACTAATAACGTTCACAATATTAGAAAATTTAGTCAAACTCTAATCAAAAGCTATTTTATCTATTTGATTTATTTATTCATTGTTGACATGGTCTACTTTCAAAAAGATTGATCAATTTCAATTTTTGTCTTTCACACTTGTTAATTTTCAGGCATGGAAATTGTGGAAAGATGACAACATAATGGCTTTGGTAGACCCAACAATATGGGATCCATGCTTTCAAATGGACATTTCAAAATGTATACATGTCGGACTACTGTGCGTGCAAGAATTGGCAAGAGATAGGCCAAATGTGTCTACTGTTATTTCAATGCTTAAGAGTGAGATTTTGGATCTGCCTACTCCAAAGCAACCTGCCTTCATGGAAAGGCAGATTGCTTCAAATATAGAGCTTACTCAACGGGGTCAAATAAGATTCTCCATTTGTAATGCCACTATTTCAACAATTAGTGGTCGATGAAAAGAATTTTTTTGAGATAAACTCCTCTTTATTTGATTCATATTTTCTTCTGGAAGTAAGAGTAATTAATCTCAAATTTATTTATATTATATTTTTTTTATTATGCATGTTTCTTTAAAAAAAAGAAAAGAAACAATGCTAAGTTGGCTTGAATTAGGACATTGATTCTAGCACACTCCTTAGTTTTTACATTGTCCTTACATACCACTTATTTTAAATTTTAAATTTGGACATCTAGCATGAAAGCATAGATATTGTGTGTATAAAGTGTACATCATCAAGTGTGTGAGAACATGTTCACTATAAGCAAACCAAGTTTGATTATTAGTTTATACATTCTATAAAACCTTAAAAACATTATGTTGTCATATACAAGGAATTAACTGAAAACCCCCAATTTTTTAAAAAAAGAAAAAAAAATGAAAAATGAAAAAGAAAATACTTTATGTTTTAATGCTAGAGGGACTTTAAAGAACCAAATATGTACCTATAATGGATTTTAGTGCTAACTAGTTGCGAACCCCGTGCGTTGCGGGTGATAATATTCTTAGGTGGTCTTATTAAATATATTTTTTGTAGTTTGGACTAATTTAATAAATAATAATGTATTTCATAATCATATTTTCAGTTATTATAAAGACAAGCTCAAATGTAATATATATAATTTTTGTCATACCAAAATGAAAACAATAAAATTTTTCTCTAGAATTCAAAAAGTAGAAAAAACACTACTTTTTAATAAAAATTAATTATAAAATTTTGTGTATCATTAAAAAGTATATAAAATTTGAAAATTATTTTTTTAGTTTTAAACAAACTTTTTCAAATGTCCATATTAATTTATTTGGTGCCCTCATCATTTGCTGACCATTTAGGTACATGGAATGCGTGGTGGCTAATGAAAACACTATAATATTGATTAAGGCATAGCTAGGTTGGTGAATAAGAATTATGCAGTACAAATCAATTCAAATTAAGACATCAAAATAATGATACATTTTATGGGGTAGAACATTAAACATAAGTTACAATGATAATATATATTCAATACAATAAGATTTGGCCTTTATAGTAAAAGATATATGAAAGGCTTCAATTCACTAAAAAAAACAATGAAAAAAAAATTGCTAAAAACTTAAGACTAAAGGATAAAGAAGCTATGTAAACATCCAATCAAACTCACAAACATGAAGATATATTTCTGTACCTATATATTTGTCTTATCTATAACAATTTGGGGCTTTGGGCAGGTTATTAAACATCAGTTACAATTGAAATATATATTCAATACTATAGGATTTCGGTTTTGTTATAGAGGGTATATGAAAGGCTTCTATTTAGTAAATAAACAATGAAAAATAATTGCTAATAACTTAAGCAATCACTAATCCATAAAACAAACAAAACACTATAAATTACAATCCTAGACCATGGGACACAGCCATTAAACAAATGGCTCCCTTGAAGGCCCCGGGTCCTGACGGAATGCCGCCTCTTTTTTACCAAACTTTTTGGCAACATATTGGTCCAGAGGTGTCAGAAGCTGTCCTTTCTTGCCTAAATTCGGGTAATCTTCTAAAATCCATTAATCATACTTTCATTACTCTTATTCCAAAAGTGAGTAATCCTGAAAGTGTTTCAGAGTTTAGACCCATCAGTTTGTGCAATGTGCTATATAAGATCATCAGTAAAGTTATTGCAAATCGACTTAAACCTTTGCTAAATTCTATAGTCTCTGAAGCCCAAAGTGCTTTCATAGCCGATAGACTTATTACTGATAATATTTTAATTGCCTTTGAGTCATTGCACTATATGAAAAATCTCAGTTCAGGTAAGGAGGGTTTTATGGCCTTGAAGCTCGATATGAGTAAGGCTTATGACAGAGTGGAGTGGAGTTTCCTTGAAAAAATAATGTTGAAGATGGGATTCCAAGATTCCTGGGTGGCTTTGATCATGCAATGTGTATCTACTGTGACCTATTTCGTTCTCGTAAATGGTGAACCAAAAGGATTTATTCGACCTTCTAGGGGTTTGAGGCAAGGTGACCCCCTGTCCCCTTTTCTCTTCTTGTTTTGTGCGGAAGGGCTAAATGCACTTCTCAACAAAGCAGCTGATAATGGGGACATTAGGGGCTTATCTCTATGCCGACAGGGCCCGATGATTACTCACCTCTTTTTTGCAGATGATTGCCTACTATTTTGCAGGGCTAACAGAATTGAATGTCAAAAAATTCAACAATTACTTGATTGGTATGAGGTTGCTTCTGGCCAAGTGGTGAACAAGACTAAAACCACTCTCTTCTTTAGTCGTAACACACCGGAGGAGGTTCAACGAGACATTCAAGTCTTGCTAGGGGTGCCGGCTATCAAACACTATGAAAAATATCTTGGTTTGCCATCCTTTGTGGGGAGACAGAAAAAAGCTTGTTTCAATCAAATTAAAGAGCGGATTTGGGCCAAAATGCAAGGATGGAAGGAGAAGCTACTTTCTCAAGCCGGGAAGGAAGTCATGATCAAGGCGGTGATCCAATCTATTCCCACATACTCAATGAGTGTTTTTCGACTATCCTTGGGTTTAATTAAAGATATAGAGGCGATGATCCGTAAGTTTTGGTGGGGCAACCAAGATAATAAAAGGAGAATGCAGTGGGTGAAGTGGGGTACTCTTTGTTCTCCAAAGTCTTTGGGAGGAATGGGGTTTCGGGATCTCAGACAGTTTAATGATGCACTCCTCGGTAAACAAGTATGGAGACTCTTTCATGAGAAAGGCACGCTGCTGTACAAGGTGTTTAAACCAAAATACTTCCCATCAAGTACCATTCTGGAAGCAGATTTCAATCAACGAAGCTCTTTTGCATGGAAAAGTATTTTACTAGCAAGAGAGGTTATTTGCAAGGGTGCACGATGGAGAGTCGGAGATGGGTCATCCATAAACATTTGGAATCATCGGTGGCTGAATTGTCCAGGGAGTGGCAAGATTGTGTCTCCCAATATTAATCCATCTTTGTCCTCAGTGAAGAATCTATTTTTTCCTGGCACTAAAGTTTGGAACAAGGAGCTTATTGAGCAATCTTTCTTACCTTGGGAAGCTGAGAGGATTCAAAGCATTCCGGTCAGTCACTTTCCAATGGAGGATTTGCTTATTTGGCCACTCACCAAGGATGGGAACTACTCGGTTAAGAGCGCTTACCAGCTGTTATCCTCAGAAATCAGAGCTACTCTGCCTAGCTCATCTGAAACAGAGAATGGCAAGCATTTTTGGAATGGAATATGGAAGTTACAGGTGCCTAACAAAGTGAAGCATTTTGTGTGGAGAGCTTCAAGGGAGTCTTTGCCTACCAAGCTGAATTTGTTCTCACGGCATGTCTTACCTGATCAGATCTGCAACCTCTGTAAAGATCATCCTGAAGATTCCATTCACTGTTTATGGCTGTGTGATGGAGCCAAAAGTATTTGGCTATCGGACCCAACATTTAGTTCCCTACGATCAAAAATTTTCAGAGGTTTTGGTGATCTTGTCGCTGTTGTGTTGGAAAATACAAGCCCAAATTTTGCTGCTCTGTTTTCAATGATTGCATGGTGCATTTGGGTTAGACGTAATAAATTGAGAGAGAAGCTACCGGTGTGGGCTGTCGGGGAAACGACGAGACGAGCTCGGGAGTTGTTGCAGGAGTATTGGGACGTTTAGGATAGGCCATCCCGGACCTCTGCTCAACGCCCAAGGCAGAAATGGTCGCCGTCGGAGTTAGGAGTTTATAAACTTAATTTCGACGGCGCCATCTTTGAAGGTTCAGCGAGAGCGGGGTTGGGGGTGGTAGTGAGGGATGTTGAAGGTATGATCATTGCTGCACTAAGCCAGAACATCAAACTTCCTAGCTCAGTAGACTTGGTCGAAGCCTTAGCCGCTCGGAGAGCTATCTTATTTGCCCAGGAGCTCTGTCTTGGTCAAGTGATGGTGGAGGGTGATTCATTGAGGGCCATTACAGCTATTAATAACCCACAAAAGAATAGGACACAGTGGGGTCATGTTGTTGAAGATATTAAAAAAGCCAGCTCTTGGTTCCAAACATGTAGTTTCGGTCATATCTATAGGGAGGGGAATAGTTTAGCCCATTCTCTAGCAAAAAGAGCAGTTTTAGCTGCTGATTTAGATGTGTGGTTAGAAGATCTACTACAGGATTTAATTGATGTATTTCAGTCTGATTTATCTTAATAAAATTGACTTACCTATTCCTCAAAAAAAAATTACAATCCTAGACAACTTCAAAATTACAAACCAAAAACATCATACAACTACTCTCTACACAATCACAAAATGAGCATACAACATGAATTACCTACAGAATTATTGCTTGAAATATTCTCCAAAACATTTCAAACGTGATGTGATCAAGCCAAATATCCAATTTATAATCAAACTTAAAATTTTTAATAAGGTTTTGAAGTAACGCAATATAAATGTCACTATTCCCAAGAAAAAGTGTTGGTTATAGCTTTATATATAATGATTGTAACTCTTTTTTCTTAATTAAAAAAAAAAAAAAACTAAGAGTACAAAGGGGAAAAAAGTAGAGAAATTTTTTTTGAAAAAAGAAGAAGTACTGTGTTAATATTGTCATAATCTATTCTAACATGTGAAAATTGAATAGATAAATAAATAACTTTAAAATCTCAAAGAATACACTAATGAAATAATTACTCAAGCATCTAAAAATGCTTAAAATAATTACTCAAGCATCTAAAAACATCATCTAATAAAGACATAACAATTTGGTGCTAATTTGTTAAACAAAATATTTACAAACAATGAAATGAAACTGTACAATGACCATCTTCTTTAATTGCACTAACTGTTCTTCATCATATTATCCATACTATCTTACTGTTTTCCAAATAAACTAACCCCTGACAACAACACAAATTATGGACATATTATAATATGATTTTCCCCAAATATGGTCCAACAACATTAAAAGTATTTAGTGTTGTAAATAAAATGATAAAAAATAGTTGCATCTAGGAAAGTATATGAATTAGTCAATAATAAGACAATGAGGGTACAAACCTCATAAAAAAAAAAAAAAAAATTGAGAGAGAGAGAGAGAGAGAGAGAGATAACCTTTTTGTATGGGAAAAAATATGCATAAAATGGGGGAAAGTGACAAATTAATTGTAAGAGGATGAGAATAAGAACAACCTAAATAAAGGAAGATAAAGGGGCAAAATTATATGCAAAATTAAAACCGTTTAAGAGGAATATGTATAGACAATACTTAGTTATAACATTAAAATTAAAGTAGATGAATATGTAAAGTTAAAACCTCCTATGATGAATTTTAAAGCCAATATATTTATATATTTATTATTGTCAAAAAAATTAAAGATAAAAAATAAATATGAAAAAAATAATGATGTGGCGATGACATGGATGATGAGGTGACTTAACAGGAGTGTAGCAAAAATAAATGCTACGCTTCAAATTTTAGATATATTGGGGGGATGAGGATACAAAAACAAGTAAATAGGCAGTCAAGGTTATTTCGAAGGAGCTAAAATTCGAAAATTGATCTTGGGCGGTGATCTCACGATTTGAAAGGAGATTGGGGTAACATACTTGATGAAGATTCTGAGGACATACTTCGAACCTCAGAAGGACGAACACTAGTTATATGAAGGGCACAAAGCTAAACCACTAGAAAGGAAAGAAAACTGACTTGGCATGGAATACAAGAAAAATGAAGAAAGAATGGTATAGAATCCATCCCCTCTACATTAAATACAAGACAACCACTTCTCTAACCGCATTAATAAGGAAGTGACCATGGATGATGACGTGGCTTAATAGGAGCGTAGCAAGAATAAATGCTACATTTTAGCTTTTAGATATTGTGGGGGAACGAGGATACAAAAACAGGTAAACAGGAAGTCAAGGTTATTTTCGATGAGCTAAAATCTGAAAATTGATCTTGGGCAGTGATCTCATGATTTGAAGGGAGATTGGGGTAACATACTTGATGAAGATTCCGAGGACATACTTCAGACCTCGGAAGGATGAACACTAGTTATATGAAGGGCACAAAGCTAAACCGCCACAACGGAAAGAAAACTGACTTGGCAAGGAATACGAGAAGAATGATGAAAGAAGGGTATAGAAGCCATCCCCTCTGCATTAAATACAAAACAACCACTTCTCTAGCCACATTAATGAGGAAGTGACCATGAACTATGGTGGCACAGCTAAGATTTTAGTGTAAAGCTTGCTGATATGTTCCGGATGGGACAAGAATTCTAGGAGTGCGATCCTAGCCCTCCAAGTGTAGGATCCAGATGTATTAAAGCTAGATATATAAACCAAGAAAAAGATCTAGATTATGGGGACAGAAAAAAGTGTGCGAAAAAGAAAGAAAGAGAGTTCATCCATTTTGTAACCTCTTCCTCGAAATAGACCCGAGGACAAACACTTGTGTTTTTTCTTTATTCAACTTTCAAACTGAACATCAATGAAATAAATACCATTTCTCGTTCAATTCTAGGGCATAAGCCTTCTTAATCTTTGTATTGGATATCATAAAACAGACTTGACTTCCCATCTCTAAAGAAATTAATTGTGATAGCAAATAGTAAAATCATCATCTAAGACATAAAGTTGATTTTTCGCTTTTTGCCTCCCACAGATATAATATATAGATATAGATGTTTGACAAATACATTTTATATAATGTAAAAATAATTAAACTTTGTCCATCTTAATTTTGTGAGGCCTTTTTAGCGTTTCCTACTCATAGTTTGAAAAATATCATTGAACCCACCTAAAGTTGGCTTAGTTATGCAGCCATTTTCACCTCATTTCTTTCATCGATAAAAACTAAAAACTAAAAATAAAAATAAAGCAAACAAGATCTAAAAGGGTATTTATAAAAAAAAATTGAAGAAACTGCTTATGAATTGGGCCAGGAAAACTCAAAGATAACCCAACTAGTGCAAGCCTCATTTGGATTTCTTCTTTTATAGACAAAGTTTTTTGGTTCGTAACATAGAGACCACACCTTACTAATTACATATATGAGCTACTTTACCTGGTGATAAGACTTACGACCGTGTTGATCTTCCCTTAAACTTTAATGAGAAAATAGCTTGAATAACTTTTTATTAAATAATAAGTCTCTCTAGACTTATTATTTAACAAAAGGTTATTAAATAAAAAGTCTAAAGACTTATTCTCAAAAAAAAAAAAAAAGTCTAAAGACAAAATTTTTCACAATTGTTTCATAACTGTTGAGGTGGCATGTTGTGATTGATACTAATGAAAGTGTTCACTACTGGACTTGTGTGAAAATGATGTTGCTTTATTCACAACTTGACACTTCAGCAGTAAAAATAATACTACTCCAATTTTTCTCAATATGTATCTTTTCTATATACATTTAAATACCAAGAAAGAAAAGTTCATGAATAGATTGCACTATCTTACAAAATTTGGTATCTGTTTCCCTGCCATATATGCTAACTTCCTACAATCAGCTAGAACATCATGAGGAACTGATAAAATTACAACTCTAATGTTGTTGTGCTGTACATTGTGACGAATATCCTCCAAAATTTTCCCCATCTACCATGGCTAGTGTTCTTTGTTTTGCCAATGCTTGGGGCATGGTGGTTAATAATTCCCTAGACCAAGCACCACTCAATTCCATAGGGATCCCTTTAGGAGTGAGATTGCCACCCTCATCCCTTTTCTTATATCGATCTTTATGGTAAAAGGTGAGAATTATGCATTTAGTCATAATAGAATGCACCAAACAAAGACCTATAGGTCAATTTGTAGAAAGGCAAGCTTCCACACTTTGATGATCTTATGCAAGACCATTGACCCACAGGATTCCTAGATGATCTAATCTTCAATGTAGTTATAAACCTATTCAATTTAACTCCAAGGAGGGATGAAGGGACCACTCACCATACTTAGGTAGGTAAACATAGAAATCATGGAATTTAGGGCTAACAGTTGCCCACAAGAATGATACCATTGTATCACTGACAACTAAAAGCCCAAAATTACTACTTATTTATTTATTTTGGCCTAGTGTAGATAAAAAGTTGTACCCAGTGCATAAGACTCCCCCATTTTTGTAGGGTCTATGAGAGATGATTAGTAAACAACCTTACTCTCAATTAGAGGAGGAAGTATACCCTATTTCGGGTATATGTTTCTTCCCGCTCACAGCTGAGTGGGTCCTACAATTGGGACCCACTTAACTGTAAGTGAGAGGAAATATATACCCGAACAGGGTGTATTTTCTTCAATTGGAGAGTCCAATTTTGGAACTTAAACTCATGACACATCACTTGGGTAAAAGCTGTGGGACTCACTCAGCAGTGAGTAGGAGGAAGTATACAACTGAAACAATGTGTATTTTCTCCAATTGGAGAGTCCAACTTTGGAACTTAAACTCATGAGTGACACATCACTTGGGCAAAAGCGCTTGTCATTGCACTTAGGTCCAACCTATTATCCACTATACCAAATGTCTATAAAAATGTTAACAACTCCAAGTTATCTACAAAACTTAATAGCATAAGAATAATGAGTAAATTATGGGGAATATTTGTTAATGAATAATGATTGTAACTATGTGAAGACATCATTAGATCTTATTTGATTTTTATAAATTAACTAAATAAATTACATTGAGAAACTAATTACTCGTTTGAGAATTAAGCAGTGCTGCCACAACCATATGGAAATGAAGCTTCATAACAAGGTTCAGCCAGAGTAAGAGTGCTCCATCAAGAATGTAGATATGGTACTTCTCCCGAAACTGTGTTAGTTTTCAGAGCTTGGTCAACCCCTGATTGTAGTCAGTCATCTAATTTTCGATATCTTTCCAAGTCTTGTTTAACTTATTTCAACCGTGGTTCCTATGTATCTATTTGGGAATAGCTTATCCTGGGGTATAACTAGAAATATTTGGTTGGGGAGCTGAGGTAACACTATCATATTGATTTGCAATTCAAGAAAAATATAAAGTATGACATACATACATACATACATGTCTTCTTGGATTAGTTTTAGAAAAAAAAGAAAAAAAAAACATTAAATCTAACAAAAACTAGAATACATTTACAAGAAATAATATTCATAGAAATTATATATAACAAATTCACTATAAGCAACCATAAAATAAATAGCAATTAAATTCAACCAAATTAAACTACTATGGTCAACAATAAATTCAAAATCAATTTTATACCTCTCAACTAAATAGAAATTGAACTAGAGAAGAAGATCATAAATCATATGATAAATAAATAGGAATCAAACTAAAAGATCAATAAGAAAGAAGAATAATTTTATACTTCTCAATATTTTCTTAGCTTTAAATAAGAAAACTCCTTGTTAAGGAAGGGAGAGAAGCTAATTAAAATGTGATTATGTGAGAGCATCATAAGGAAGAATTAATGAAGAGAAATTGAAGAGAGAGCAACAAGTGATGAGGAGAGTTTTTTGGGTGGCTATAAACTAGAAGGGGATATTGTAATAGTTTTGGGAAATTGCAAAACTTAAGTATAATACTTTAAGTGTAGTAGATTGGGCTTCCCAATTAAATTCATACACTATTTTTTCATGACCAATAAAATACGAACAACATTATCATTTTTAAGGGAAATTAAATTAAATTCAATAAAGTTTTTTCAAAATAAAAAGTTAGAAATTTTTTTTGAGTAGCTGGAAACAAAGGAATTACTTCTATCCATCTAATATTATCCTCATTGCCTACGTAGCATAAGAAGCTAATAGCCTGGCCACCCTATTAACAAACTTAACAAGGGACTATACTAAAACTCCAAGACTTGCACATGGATAGGAGAGTGTGGACTTCATCAACAAGATGCCCATTAACTCAAAAATTATCTCAAATTTGCTGCCTAGCACTAGTTCCTACTAATAGTCTAATATTGTCAATAAAAAAATAAAAATAAAAATAAAAAGTCTAATACTGTACCCTCACAGTCTCTAATCTCTAATGATAATTCCCACACCAGTATAACATAGGTCCTTGAATAGTTATGGGATATGGTCTCACTCAAGAAAAAAAGTGTGGGATATGGCTGACATGTTTTAGAGGAGGAAAGGAAAAGTCAAAAGGATGAAAAGTAGAGATTTGGGGTGGGGAATTTTTAGGGCTGACGTACTGGAGGAGGGGCCTTGTTTGTGGCTCTCTCTCTCTCTCCATGACACCATGTAGGTTTTTTTTACCTTGATATTCTTGAACATGTCATTTAGAATCAATCTGTGTAAAATATATACACCAATTTTTATACTTGTTTGATTAATATTGGTTGACGATGTGGATTGGATGAATTGCTAGACATTGTAATTATTGTATTAATACATGTGATACATATATATGTGATTGGTCAAATAACTATTTTTTTTTTTAGAGTTTTAACCTATGGCGTCAGCTCCTGATGAACACTCTTTATCATCAGACTAAGATACCAATCAGTTTTTGGTGTAGGTAGAGATTAAACTCCAAATCTCTTATACAACCATCAGAGACTTTATCAATTAAGCTAATTGGAACCCACGATTAGATAACTAATTGATTGTGAATTCATGAATATTCACCTAATCATTTGTGGTGAGTGAATCCAAGATTTATTATTGAGTATATAGTAGTAATTGGTGACATTTCTGTCTGGCATACATGTGAAACCTATTTAACTAAGGCATGTTTGGTAGACTGTAATAGGCGCTGTAATGTAATAGTTATTCCTATGGTTTAGTTATTATTTAGTTTGGTTATATTTTTATTACAAGGAATAGTCATTCCTTATGAATAACTATTCTTCAAAATGAGGAATAACTATTCTTCTTTAAAATGTTGTATTAGCTATTCCTTAAAAAGTGCAATAATTTCAAAACTTAATATATTTCCAAACAAACAAACTTTCCATATACATCTAACAATTATAAAAATAAAAAATCATATAAAATAACACATATCTCTCTTAAATTTAAAACTAACAATTTTTAAGGAGATATAATTGTATGAGTAAGATATTTCCTAAAATAAATATTAAGTTTCATTCTAATATTATATCTCACAACCAAACTAATGAATATGTTTAATTATTACATTACAACACATTTTATTCCTCGTAATAAAAATTACAATTCCTGTCGTAATCCTCATTCAGTGTACCAAATGTACCCCTATTATCTCAAAGATATCAAATCATGACTATAGATATTAATCGGGGCATGATGTTGCTTTAGGAAAGTTTTTATTTTTATTTTTTATTTTAACAACTCTAGGAAAGATAACTATATAAACATTGAAGGAAATTTCTTTATCGGCATCAATGAAGATTATTGATAATTAATTTGATATAGATGTTGTCATTTTATTTTAGTTCAATATTGAGCATGCTGATTAACTTTACAGCTATATATAACATCTGTAAAAACCAAATTCATATTTAGTTTTTCAATTTATATTGTTTCCATTAATTAGTATTCATATTTAATTTTTCAATTTATGTTGTTTCCATTAACTAGTTTACACAATATATATATGTTATACATGCTTTGAAGTACATTCCGTTTGTTTCGATGGAAGACATTGTGTAAAGATAGTTTTCCGTGTTTTCCAATGTTTGGTAGTATTAGAAAAAATGAGTAAAAAAAAAAAAATTATCTTTGGTTAACATAAAAAGTATGACTTAATTTTAGAGATTGTTTTCCAAATTTTTTTTTTTTTGGGAAAACTACTCTATCTCATATCAAGCTAAATAAAGAAAGTTATGAGATTATTTTTCAACTTATTTAAGGTTACTACTAAACATTAAAAAAAAAAAAAATGAGATAGTTTTATAGAAAATACTTTTTAAAAAATGCCTCATTTTTTAGAAATCATTATTGCCGAAACAAAGCGCATACCAAATACCGGAAAATGTTTTCATGGTCATTTTAAAGGTCACTACCAACAAGATACTTGTAAATAAGATAGTTTTCCTGAAAATGTTTTTTTTTTTTAGAGAATGTTATAATTGCTGAATAATAAAAAGATGAAAATACTATATTGGTCCCTACATTTTGGGGTTATAGTCAATTTGGTTCCTACATTTTGGTAGCAATTAATTTAGTTCCAATTATTTTCCATTTGCAACCAATTTAGTCCCTACTGTTAACTACTAATGAAAAATACTTATGAGGCAAATAGTGTGCACAGTTGGCATACATGTGGCTAAAAAAAATCCACATTAGACAAATAAAATAAAAAATTTGAAAGGATGAATTAAAAAAATTCCCAGAAAATTTTCTTGCAGTTTCTTAGTGACCAAACACAACTTAAAACACAAAAATCAAACTAAACAATCACCCATCACAAACTAAAAGATCCTACAATAGCTCCAAATTAAAATCAGCTCCACTATGAACCCAACCACCATAATTCAACCATCAAAAATCAACCTAAAATAAGATCGTATTAGATGAGATTAGTGAGCTTGGCATTGTAGTTGGATCGGCGATGTGTGAGGTGGAGATCTTCTAGTGGACTTGTGATGGCGCAGGTTTAGGCTAGGTTTTTATTGAAGTGCCATGGTAAACAGGTTGCAACCTACACACTCAGGACAACTATCATCAAATACTAAGCACTCAAACCTTCCACAGTCTCACAACACAACCACATCAATTTTCATTTGCATGTAGCTTCCTCTTGTCCAGGTCATAGATTGAGTTTTTGCTTGAAATCATGTTTATCACCTTGGTTGAAACAGGTTTCTTGCGTGTGACTTCCGATGGGCTCTTATGAGTTTAGTATGAACTGTGTTATGGGTTATTGATTTGGTGAACGATGTTGTGGGTCAAAATTGATTTGTTCTTCTCCGGTTATTTTTTGAGGTTTAATTTATGTGTTTGGTTGCCAAGAAAGTCCAAGAATGAAAAATTAAAATTATTTCACTATTCAACTTATTTTTACTACTATTTATGGGTCTTACTGCACTTTTTGGTACTATTTATGGGCCTCACTGTACTATTTCAACTAACTTTTATCTTTATCTACAATATTTTCAATAATAATTTTTTAGTTTTAGCAAAATAAGCGGTATCCAAACACACCCTTAACTTGTCAAAATGTGGATGTTCATCACGCGCTTGAGAAAAATATGACACTATTACACTTCAACATTTTACCAACTTGACACTTAACTTGTGGTTTAGAAATTAGCATTCTGCCCACAAAATGGTTTAGAAAAAATCATGTGCTTACCCATTTAGTAGTTTCAATATTTATTGTTTCCATAATAATTAATGGCAAAATAAAACCAATGTGAGTGAACCTTTACTTTCAAAACTATGATTAAAAATAGAGTTATTATTTTATTTTATGTTTCAATAATATCTGCTTTTAATAATTGTCTTTTTATCATTTGACCAAGACATCAATTGATTTTTGGTATAAGTGAGGATATAATATAACTTCAGATCTCTTATTCAACAATAAGAGTCTTTACTAGGTTTTTTTTTTGGTGAGGGGGAGTCTTTACTAGTTAAACTAATTGAAACTCACAATTAAAGTTATTATTGGATACACGTAGAGCATGATGACGTAATGTTCCTTCTTCACACATGTATTCTAATAATTTTCCTCTTAAATAAAACTCATTCTCATAACATAGGCGAGTTCTCCTAATTTTCAAATATCGAATTGCCATTTTACTCTCATTTATTAGTGTTTTTATTATTTATTTAACCTTATTTATATTTTAAACAACATAGCATTTATATTTTTCAAGGTAAAGGGTATAAAGAGATGATATCTTAAGGTTAAACCACAAATTTCTTTGGCTTCCTGATTGGCACCTATGTCCATTCCCTAGTCTTTGTATTGCAATTTAAACCAGCCTCTCTTCCCATAAAATATTGAGGCCCCGTCTGGTAGCAGTGTTTAAATATTATTGTTTAGTTTTTAGTGTTGTGAAAATATGTGTTTAAGTGTTATAAAAATACGTGTTAGAAGTGTTATTATTGTTTAAACACTGAAAACTGTTATTTAAAAATAGGTACCGAATAGCCCCTGTACCCCCCTCCCCCAAATTTCATCAAATCACAACTAGAGACTTAGAAGTTTCCACAAAAACTTCCATAACGAAAGAAACACAGGCACAAGTAATTTTTAGGTATTTTTGAAGTACGGAGAATGATACTCCATCATTTTCCATTCTTGGTACGGTTTACTTATTAAATTCATGAT
The DNA here is from genome assembly GCF_932294415.1 of Quercus robur. NCBI lineage: Eukaryota > Viridiplantae > Streptophyta > Magnoliopsida > Fagales > Fagaceae > Quercus > Quercus robur. The sequence goes on from NC_065538.1 coordinate 6,916,331, forward strand.
ATAGTCCACCATGAATGTAAGAAGATAAATTATCATTTCTCCATATTCGTACCTAAAAATTTTCCCAATAATGACCCTTTTTGCATTGACATGTGTCATGTCTATATCCTTATCTAGTGCATTGGTTTACGGTAAGAGATACAAAACAAGTCAAATTTGACATTATTCATATAATCATATTTAAAAAGCTAGGGAAAATTATCTAATAAAACAATTGTACGCAATTACGGATTACCTTCTCTTATAATATCTGACCAAAAAAAAAAAAAAAAATGTAAGTTGTTTATCCAACATTCCTGTACGCTGGATATATGGAACTCGATTAACACATTACCATTTTAAAACATGTCACTTTTTTATTTTTACTTTTTTATAAACACATTACCAAAAATCTCATAAGGCCCACCGCCCACATTAAATAGAGATTTATTATTATTATTATTTAATAATAATATTATTAAATCTCATAAGGCCCACCGCCCACGTATATGTTGGTCTAATAATTATTTTTAGTCCCTATCTTTTCCCCTAAAGAAGTACTATATCAATGATATTTCACAACACTTTCCATAACAAATTATAGGTAAAAAGTTATTATAGGTTATAATTTGAATTCATAACTTAAATTATTTTTTTGCCCACCTATAACAACTAATAACAACCTAACACCTAGAATTTTTTATGAAAATGTTGCGGACATAACATTTCTCTTTATCTTAATATGATTAGACTTTTTTTTAGAAACAATACAATTAAACTAATACTTGTTAAAGTCACAATTTCAGTTATAATAGATTTACACGCAGTGTATAGACACTACTTATATGTGAGTTCTAGTTAATTCAACTGAGAAAAGAGATTTGAAATTTGATCTTCACCTACACAAAAAATTAATTGGTGTCTTGATTAGATGATAAAAAACACAATCATCAAAGCGAAAATCATAGGTTGAAACTCTATAAAATAAAATAAAAAACACTACCCCTATAATTAACCTTAATTTTTTTTTTAAACAAGAAATATATATGGACTATGGTCCCTTTATCAGATACATGTAAAACTATAAACCTAAGCCAAACCCAAATATGCATTATCCCAAAACCAAAACCACCCGGACTCCACTCCTATCTCTCAAATCCAGCTCATACTACGTTTGGATTACGAACCGTATGATAATAGTAATGGTAAACACAGCGTGCTGCAAAAGCAACTAAAGCCAAAGCCCAGAAACAAAACACAACTCACAAAAAACACAAACGCAAACACACTCTCACTCTCTCTCTCTCTAAAAAGCAAAAATACTTTTATTTATATTTATATTTTTATTCCCACAATTCTTTTACTTAGACTATAAGTTTCTCTCTCTCTCTCTCTGTATTTGCCAACTCGGTTTCACAACTCAGCCTCAGACCCTTTTGCCAACTCATTTGGAATCGGTGGGTTTCACTCCCTAGTTGCAAGGACTGAGTCAACTCGGTCACCAAAGTCACCTGGGTCATCTAATCCTATGGTGAGGGCCTCCATAAATTGAAATACCCATTAATTTTTTCTTTGTTTTAGTCTCATTTCTTATTCAATTAAGCTTCAAATTGCAATCTTTTAATAGTAAATTTTGGTCTTTTGTACTATTGCATTGAAATTTGCGGTGTTTGAAGCACGCTTGTGTTTGTTTTAGTTGTTAATTTTGGGAAATTTTGAGTTTTTGCAATGTGGGTATGAGTTTTTGAGTGTGTAACTTTTAAAAAATTGGGAATTGTTAATGTATTTTTTGGTACTGTGGACTGATAATTAGTGGTATATAAAGCAAACAAATTTGGTTTTAGTGTGAATTATAGTTATTAGAATCATGGGTTTTGTTTTTGGTATGAATATGCAATTGAGATACTATTTTTGTTTTTGTTTGTTACTGTTATTTGTATTTATGCTTGAGTTGCATGTGATGGATGGAGTTTTAATTTTGAAAAGAAAATAAAAAATTTCACTTTGAATTATTTATTTATTTTTGTTTGTTTTATCTGTTTTGGGTGTTCAGTTTGTGTATTTGAGTTGCATGTGGTGGATTTTCCATGGAAACAGTGGTTGGAGTTGAGGGAAATGATGAAGGAAAGGTTGAGGAAACTGGGGTTGAGAAGAGTAGCTCTGCCCTTTCTTCACCAAAGCAGATTGCTGACCCAGTTGTCTACAAACTTGTCCGGGTATACTTCTTATATATATATATACACACACACACACACACACACACATGTGTGTGTCTTGTTGCTGTTATTATTTCTATTTATGGATAAATTGAGAGGGGAAACTGATTTTTCCTGTTGGGGATGAAAAACGTTGAATTGGGGTTTCTTGAGATGTAAATGCAAAAGAACACCTTTTTGTTTATTAGTTTATATGAGAAATTAATGTTAAATGTTAAAGGATTCTTCTTATGTGATATCCTGCTAAATGCATGTAGAAGCAGCTTATTAGGCAAACAATGTTATGCTTTTCAGCTGGTAGCATAGTCTTTAATGTTATTGGTGTGAAGAAGAAATAATCATAAAATCCAAAGTAGATATATCAGTGAAGGAAGGTGAGATAGATAACCAATGTACTTGGTTGGCTGCAGTTCCTCAAGAGCACTGTCATTCCATTCAGTCCAAACACTTGGGAGTTGATTTCCAAGCTAGTGGGCTTTTCCATCTTCAACACCTACCCGTCCAGAAAGACATCTTTTTGAACACTGTACTAGGCATTACCTGAGAGTACCCAATAAGGACAAAACTAAAGATCAGAGCTCTTTAAATGCAATTGTTCCCTGCATGTTATCCTAAGCACAGTTTTTTCCATTTCTTTTGCTTTGACCACTAATGTGTTGCATTGAAGTGAAAGTTTTGATATGTGCATCTGCTTTTCACAAAAATTTGGGTTTCTCCGCATGTTTCGGAATTTCTCTGTTCAAACTTAAAAACATAAAAGTTCTGGCACTGGTCCCCATTACTTGTAGAGAGATTTAGCCATGCCACTATACACTTCCATCTCAAAATGGAATCGACTGAAGGATGCTACTTGTATCTTTCTCTCTGTTCCTGTCAGTTTGAGGATAAAGAGAGCAATCATTTTCAACAGCCTGTTGTGATTTTTATGCAAATTGCATGTGGGACTGTGCAGTTATTTTACAAGTAGAAAGGGTTGTGGGCACACATGAGAGAGAGAGAGAGAGAGAGAGAGAGAGAGAGAGAGAGAGAGAGAGAGAGTTACCATTTAGCTTTCTCTTCTCTCCTCCTTGTACAGACAGCCAACACACATCACATCCAAAGAAAGTTAGGCTCAAATCTCTGCACTCCTTATCCTTTTCTTCACTCTCTATAGCCTTAAAGTAAATGTGGATGAACTATATTGAACGCATTACTTGTTTGTCTTTGTAATTAGTGGTGAAGCAATTTAAGTCATAATGATTTTGCTTTCATAAAGGACCTATCAAAGACAGAAAATGAGAGTTTTGATAAGTATTAAAATTCATTGATAGAAGAAACATAAAAGGTGTGCAACCATACTACACAAGTAGTATGTTAAAAAATAGGATATCCAACTTCCAATTTTGGGCTGGTAGCACATTTAAAAAGAAAAAATATTATATGTTAATCTTATTTATGTGGAGTATTTTTTTCATCTCATTTTGCATTTAAATATGTTCTTGTGTCTTATCTGATATTCAGGTTGAAGGAGATGGGAGATTAGTGCCTGCCACAGATGATGAATTAATGGAGGTTGAGGATTTTCTTGAAGATGACAAGACTGAAATGCATGATGTTGCTGACAGTGGGCAGACTGTAGGGCACATATCTGACGAAGGGGCATCCTCTGAGAAGACTCAATTAGAGAGCACAGAAGGTTAGCTTATGTTACCATTACTACTACTTCTTCTTCCTCTGTTTTATTATTACCTCTTTGAACAACAATTTAAAGCAGATGGATACAAATTGTGTACTTTGCATACCGTTGGGATAGGGAATTCTGTATCTTAATGACTAGGCTGGAACATTCTGGATTTTATATTTCTGAAATTGGTTTTCTTTTATGAAATTAAATATTTTGTACAGATGCATTATATATTGATTACTATTGACCATGAGGTTGGATTCCAATTTGGCGGTAGCTAGAGGAACTAGGTTTTGGGTACACCTCATCTTTTGTTTTGTTTTTTTTTTTTTTTTTTTAACTGTAATTTAGATGTTGTGTAAATATATATATCTGCTGGGTCGCTTTCCAAACTTACTGGAAGTCCAGTACCACTAAAGGTCTATCCTTTTCAGCAACTTAGTACCACTAATTCATGTGGAAACTTATGCTTTTCATCTTAGTTTCTGGTTCCATCTGGATTTTAGTATCTGAATGAGCAATATGTGCCAGGTTTGTTAAAGTTGGAGAACTCAGAAGCTGATGCTGGTAAATTAAATGCACGGCATGAGGTATTGGTTTGCCTTTTTAAATATTTTGCTCTTTTGGTATGTAGATTCCTTCTATGTTTCAGGACTGAATGGATACTTGAATATATATAATGCTTGTATGACTGTTTCCATAACCAGTTGTTATGAATGTTATAGCATTAATGTTGCTACACCATTACATACCTTTTTGTATTTTTTGATTTGTAATTTTGATACTGTAATGTAGGAAAAATAGCAATGGTTGAAGTAACTTATTCTCAACTTTTTGTTAAATCACTAGTGTATGATTGGGATAGCTCATTGGCTTCTTTGGCTTAAAAATAAGCTGTATAAAAGTATGGATATACGTAGAAAAAAGTAAGGCTTTAAGAAGCTGTACATAAGCTGGCTTTAAAAAAAAAAGCCAGCTTATAAGCTTAATCAAAACTCTGTTACTTTATATTGCAGTGCACACTTTTTACCTGCATTTGTTGCAACTTTATCATTATAATTAGAGCCAATTTCATTTTCTAGATTGCACTGTTTGAAAGATTATGTCTATTTCTGAATATCTAATATTATAAATTTATTGTTGAGAAGTTTTGTGGAAACTATGGAGGCTGTTATGAAGATTTCCTTTATTAGCCAACTTCGAGACTTAGAGAGTTGTCGAATGTAATGGGTCTTAGTGATGGTAGTACTCTTATAGAGTTTAGTGGTTCCCTTTCATTTTTTTTTTCTTTTGATAAATGATTCCCCTTCTTTGCTTGTAATATTTGATTTTTTTTTTCTCCCAGCTTCCTTAGGTGCTCTCACACATGAGGTAGCTTTTCTGCAATAAATTACGTTGCTTATAAAATAATATAAAAATGTTTGTGTTATATAACTGAAAAGATCAGTTTCTAATTAACCTTCCACCAATGTATGGAGGCTATGCATTTTTATTTTGGTGAAAAACAATGCCTTTCTTTTCATGAAAAACTTATTTTATATATATATATATATATATAAATATATATATATATAAAATAAAAGCTCTAGCGCAGACTTTATCCTTCATGCCAGTGTTCATGCTTAACATGTAAAGACTGAATTTCTGTTCCATAAATTGATTTAGAAATGGGCAATTAAAACTGTCCAACTCTTTGCTAGTATAACACATCATACTTGAGTTTATGTGATGTTATTTTGTTTATTTGGATCAACATATAACTTCAACCTGTAGCTAAATGTGGTTACATTAATTAGAATGGAAATAATTAAACTTGGATGTTGGACTTGTGGATATATCTAGATTATTTCTAAGTACTGCACCAACAGATAGACAAAGGCCAATGAGCTCTAGCTCAAACAGCGCCTCTTCCTACCATAAGATAAGGTGGACTGTGGAGTGTATGGCAGTGGAAAATTTATAATTTTTTAGAGCTTTGTAGATAGGCATACTTGGATTAGCAAAGATACGGTGCAGTCTGTGCATGATTTTAGCACCAAAAGGGGGGAAAGAAAGGGTAACTGGATTAAATTACAGTACCCTTTACAATTTATATCTATTTTGCGAGCTATGGACTTTTTTTTTCTTTATTCTCTATCAGATTCCTACTCTGAGTGGTTTATTTGTTTATCCATACGTATATGCTTCCTTGTGTTGAATTATGTGTTTCTATGTGTGCAAGTGTGTGATTTTGGGAGGTGTGGTAATTAATTTCCTTGGATCCTTCTTGGCCATAAATATATCTTGTAATTCATTGAGGTGGTGTTGCCAAAGGTCAAATGCGAAGGAAGGCTCTGTTTAGGATCTCATGAACATTCTTCTGCTTGTAAATTGCAATTGTACACTGCTAATGTTAGGATTAGCATGATAAATTATTTTTGCATTGATGAGAAGCTTCAATGTTAAATTCCCTTGCAGGAAATCATTCCCTCATCAGCGCCAAGTTTGAATGACAACAATATCAATCAATCTGGAACCACTGTGGAGTGCCCTAAGCCTCTAGAGAAAACGATAGAAAATGTATCATCAACTTCTGCTATCCCTACTAGTTCTAGCTCAAAGCCTGATTTTTCCAAGTTAAATGGTGAAATTTGCTTGGATAAACTATCAATTAGAGAGCTCCATGAAGTATTTAAGGCAACATTTGGGCGAGAGACTACTGTCAAAGACAAGCAGTGGCTTAAAAGGAGGATTGCCATGGGATTGACTAATTCTTGTGATGTATCAACCACAACTTTTACGATTAAAGATAATAAGCTAGTGACGAAAGGCGAAGAAGAATTCAATAAGAATGTGGATGGTTCCTTCACCCAGGATCCAGAAGTTGGAGCAACAGATGTTAACAGCAAAGGTTCACCAGCTAGTCATGGTAGCCAAATGGAAGATCATCAAACTGCTTCAGGCAAAAAATTGAGAAGCCATAGTTTAGAACTTGATAGTGGAAGTGAGCATCTTCACATAGAACAGGGTGCTGCCAAAAGAATTCGGAAGCCCACCCGGCGATATATTGAAGAATTATCCGAAGTAGAATCTAAAGATTATAGCCAAAGGTTGATTACTTCACCTAAGAATGCTGTACCTGGACAGACGTCTCCAAAATCTTCTGTCAGGCCTGTTAGAAATGTCCCTTCAGAAGGGAGAATTGTTGTAACCAGGTTGGACTCTCTTGGAGGATCTGGTGTTCAGGTTCCTTATGTTTCTCGGGTCCGAAGAAGCCGGCCAAGGAAAAACGTCATGGCTCTTATGGTATGTGACACCTTTTATACCTGAGCAATATGAATGGGGCTTGGTAATCTGATTTTTTTTTTTAGTTTTGGATTTCTGTTTCTTAAGCAAATGATATATTTCTAATTTCTTTCACACCCCAGTGGCTGCCAGGCATTGGTTTGCTATGTGTACACATTCCACATGCAAGTTTTTATGATTGTTTTGGATTTTTTTTGGGGGTTGTGGGGGAATAAGAGCGGGTTGGCATTCTAGCATATTCATATTATCCTTTCTATTTTTTGTGGTTATCGTTGCTGTCATCATCATTTCCCAACAAGCTTGATCTCAATCGCACTTTCTTCCTTGAGAGTGCAATGTGGAGGGTGAGATCGTAGGTTTAAGACCCACTGGGTTTGTGTGTAACTTATCATCATTGATGTCAAATACATGCTTGCAATATATTCTTATCTCCCCTCTCTCTATCTGCCTCTCTCCCAAATCTTCTTTCACTTTTTGTCATTTGTTTTCTTTTTTTATTCTTCTTCTTTTCAATATTGGTTCTCATGATCTATACCTTTGAAACTGCCATTTTTCTTTGGTTTGTTGTGCTGTCTGATCTACAATTTATTCAACTTTTTTTTTTTTTTTTGATAAGCAATTTGTCCCACTTAAATATTTAGGAAGTGTTGTTAAAACACGTGTTTATAGTACTCATAATGCCAAAAATGTGTTTGGTACAATGTTCCAAACAACATGTTTCAATGTGTGAAAAAACCTAGTTGTGTGTTTGGTATTTGTGTGTTTTAATTAACAAAAAGCTGCCAACCCAGTTAACATTATTATTTTTTAATTGGAGGAGAGAGAGTCCAGATATTGCCATTTCCAACTTCTCCCCTTTCATTCACTTTACCAAATTGTTCTCTGCAGCTCCGAAATTCTCCTCATAATTTTGTCCACCCCAAACCCTTGCAACTCATTCTCATCGCCGGCAACCCAGTTGAAGAAAACCTTGTCTGGCCTTCTTGTTCTGTCGGAGCTCCCACCCATGAGCCGCAGTCCAAGACCCAGGCCCAAGAACTGCCACTGCTCGCCACCTAAACACTGATGGTTGTGTGACGCTGCTGTTGTGCAAGGGGGACAGCAGCAGGGGCTGGGGTTTGCAGAATTTACTTGGCGTGAAGGATGGAGATGGTAGAGAGAGTAAAGAGGGCTCAGAGGGTAGGGCTGACATGGCGAGGGAGAGAGAGTTAATAGAGGTGTAGTCTAATCAAAGTGGGACCCACGCATTTCTAATTATTACGAAAATGACACTGAACAACAGTTTTTGCATCTTGAAAACTGGTATGAGGAGCTTTCTAAAATCAGTGTTTAAACACCATATTTTGAGTAATATAACTCAAACACTCTTAAAAAAAACTTGTCTACCAAACATGTTTTTTTGGGAACAATAGTTTTCAGTGTTTAAACACTGAAAAATGTTGTTAAAAATCTAATACCAAACGGCTTGATTCATGAATTAAAATCTATGTATTCTGACCCTTGCATGTGTTGACTTCAGTGTCTTCTCTTTGAAGCAGTTCGTCTGATATCTTGATTAAGGGGAATTGTTCTTTAATAATTGCTTTCCAATTGCAAGCATCCTCTCATGCATTCAATTCTCATGGAGGATGATATGTATGTATGTGTGTGTATATATATATATATATATATTTCTATGATGAATATTTCTGTCCATATCGCAGCTAAGTTAAAAAAAAAAAAAAAAAAAAAAAAAAAAAAAAAAAAAAAAAAAAAAAAATCCTTTAGGTTCTGTAATGACACTGTACCACTTTATGCATGATGCCATTAATGTGAAAAAACAAATATGAGGAAGCTTTTGTTCAAGAAATGGGAGTAAAAGAATAGTGGGACTGATTCATTTTGCATGGCGGGAAAGTGAAGATCTTAATACACAATAGAAGCCAACACAAGTTAGAATGAGAAACTAGCTTGGATGCTAACCATAGCTCTGTATTATTATCCAACTGAGGTATCCACATGGGACACTTCAAGATGGGGAACTCATTAATTCCATCTAAATATGCTTAAGACATAATTTAGGAGAACTGTGTCAGAATCAATAATCATACAAGTGCATTGTCGTACTGAGAATAATGTTGAATAAGTTCATTGGTTATTGGAAGCCAAAGAGACAAGGATATGGCTTCAGTTTCATGGCCAGTGCATTAGCAGGCTTAATATAACATTTTGCTACCATGATCCCTGCTGATGGAAGAACACTGGTCTGACATTTCCTGATTGATTACTTACCAGAATTCTGTTTGAGGAAACCTAATGAGAAACTCTCTAATAGGTTTGCTGGATGCAACTTTAGGATACATTTTTCACTAGTATGCACAGTTGTATTTAAAGTTATATCATTAGTCGATGAAACTGTAGTTGAAAGTGTCATGAAAGAATGTGGCAAACATTTTGAAGCATTTTTTTTAAGGAAAATATCTGGGATATATTTTGTTGTATGAACTGGTGGAATTTGCTCAAGATTTTCCTTGTTAGGTATCATCTGTTTATTTGCATTTTTTTTTTTTTTTTTGATAAGTCTTTTGCTTATGTGTTTTGAACTAATTGTATGAACATATTTGAATTCTGTGATTATTAAACCATGAGCTGTTGGAGGAATTCAGCAATAAGTAAGGATTTTGACTTATCTTATCACCAAAAAAAAGGAAAAAAAAAAAATCAGTGCAGAAAGATTTTGGGTTCTGTTTAGTAAGAAGCTATACCTCTGCCTTGATTAACAAACAAGCCTTGATTAAATAACACTTGGCTTTGTTTAATAAGTCTTGTAAATAATTTGTAATTGAAACATAATTGATTAAGAAACTTACCGAAATCAATGATTGGTATATCCTTGTGTGGGTAAATGACACTTACCAATAACAAACAACTACTATATGAAACTCATGGACTATGAAAAAGAATCGGACAAGCTCCGGGGTTGTGTGTATTGTAGTTGGGTACTTGCCTTAGGAAATTCAAATGTGTAGGATTTTGATACAGTCATGCTAAAATTAAAGACGGATTAGATTTTGCAATAAGTTGGATAGAAAATTAATGGTATGCAATTATAATTAACCCAATATGGTTTTTCTAAGTTTGATTTTATTTTGTTTTACTGAAATTGTTATACCACACAAGAACTGATGTGGTTCAATTGTCAACTGGTAGAAATTCAATCCAAGTAGCATGGGCATGGCAGCTAAACTAGTAAAGAAGGCCCTTGGTGTACATAATTCTCAAACAGATGATAACAAGAGGGACAAAGTTTTGAAAAAGAGATCTTCTGCAGAACAGATTCAGCAGCCGGTAAGACCAAATTTCGGTGCATCACTTGACAATTTGTATTAGTTATTGGCGTTTTTGTCTGGCAGAAAAACTGTTGTATACTATTTTAGCAGCAAATCTATTGGTTTGTAGTTTGTTTTCCATGTCCCCTCTCTAAATACTTTACTTTAAAAAATTTTGGGTGTAGTATTCCTTTTTGTCAAGGGCTAAAACTCCTAAAATTTAAGAAACTCTGATGGCTATAATATTTTCTTATTTGGAGTTTGCAAATATTCTGGCTAGTCTATGTTCTTCTGCCTCTCATGTTGAAGCCGAAGTACAGGATGCATATTTTGATTGAGTGTGATCCTGTCACCTGGATTGTATTACAGTCCTATTCCATGATGCTTGTTTTTGGGCAAGTTAAAACTTAAAACGTTATGGCATTAGTCCCCATGGATAACAAGATAAAGAAGCTGACATGGTTTGTTTTAGTTTCTTTGTAGACTATCAGCTGCTGCATTAAGAGAGAGAGAGAGAGAGAGAGAGAGAGAGAGAAGAGAGAGAGAGAGGGAGAAGAGAGGGGGGGGGGGGGGGGGGAGGAGGGGCTATACCTAGTGTTTGTTAAAGGATTTCATAGGTGCAGGAGACGAAAAGAGATAGTTACAATTATATCATTTAAGCTGTGTGCATTCTTTTAAGATGGTTACTTTTCTGGATCTGATATGCTGTTTCTCTTGAGCAGTGGAGTGCTGTATAATCTCTTGTATTTAAAATTTAATTGCTTTTTAATTTTATAGGTAACTGTTAAGTTCTTTTTCCTATGTAGTTTTTTTCTGAAGTAGATAAAGATAGGCAGCGGTCAGTAATGGGCAGATTTGAACGGGGAGAAAATTTGGGGCTGACACAGGCAGATTCGTCTGGGGATAATTCAGATGATAACGTGGTAACTGTTCCCACAGCAAAAGGTGGAATGAGAAGGAAACATCATCGAGCTTGGACTCTTGTTGAGGTTATGAAATTGGTTGAGGGTGTATCCAAGTGTGGAGCTGGGAGGTGGTCTGAGATCAAACGACTGGCTTTTTCATCCTATTCATACCGCACATCTGTTGATCTTAAGGTACAAAATCTCTCTTAATCTTTATTTCCTAAATTTACAGTTAACTCATTTGAAATTGTTATCTTGATATGAAAGGCAAGTTTTTGGATGATAGTCTTTCCAAATATCCTTTAAATTGACAATAGAATTAATTGTGTAGGACAAGTGGAGGAACCTACTAAAAGCTAGCTTTGCCCAGACTCCTCCAGATGATGGGGTAAGCTTTCACACTTCCAAGTTTCAACATTCTTTAATTTGGGTAGCTTGTGGAGGAGGGTGGCAGTTCAACCTGATGCCCTCTTCCAATGCATGCAAGTTTTAAACTCTTAAGGTTAGCTTTTATGTAAACTTGGTGTAATGCCATCGTCACATGTCCTCTCTTAATTTCAAATTAATGCTTTTTACCAAGGAAGAAAAACCAAAATTTTAATGGGTTCCACAATCACTATATATTGGTTTTACTCACTTAGTCTTGTGTTACAGTATGTGCTTGAATGAGCCTTGGCACTGCAATTACTGACATTTTCTCACAACTTACTTTATTGAAAGGGAAAAAAAAAAATGTATATTACCGTTGTTTAAAATGTAATCAGGATGTCTCAGTTGAAGTTCTGGAGGCATTACAACTTTTCAAAAAAGGAAAAAGGTTATGGAGCCATTAGGGTTTATTTTTAAATTCTTGTGGCTAGCTTTTAGCTTATGTTGTTTCTCTTTCTGTGATCAATGATAGTTGAACTCCCGGAAGCCTACTTCAATGCCCATCCCCGAATCAATTCTGCTAAGAGTAAGAGAGCTTGCTGAGATGAATGCACAGGTTCCTACAAGTATCAGCTCAACCAAACCAATAATGGGTAGTAGAAATTTGCACGAAACAAGATCTGGGTACTTGTAACATTGTAAATAATACCATTTGAGCTGTCTAAAATGAAAATAAAGTTACTAATCTGTATGCATAAAGCGCCTCCATGATATCCAGTTTTATGATGCTTTTGTACGGATGTTGGTGATAGGCATAAAGGAAGTTTATGAAAGATTTACTCTTGCTATGAAAGCATTCTTATTTCTGTTTTTGAACCATAATTAGTGGATTGATTGATGAAGGTAGGACCTGTTATTGCATATAGTGGTCACTTCATTGAGGTAAGCTTGTTTGAAATTTTGCTTCAACTGGGGAAGTAATGTTATCTAAGATGATATTTATATCTGTAAGATAAATAATATTCATTTGCTAAAAATACATCTTCATTTAAAAAAAAATTTTTTTGAAGATATAATTCATAATTTTGAAGATATTATATAATAGGCTTTTAATTTGTTAAATGACTTGAATTTTAACTAATATTCACCTTTATATGTGAAAATGGGTGAGATTTTATCTACTTAATATGGTTGTTATTATACGCTTTTCTTTATTGTGAAAATAGAGAAAATTGGTATTTTCAATAATAAGTAGCTTATTATTTTGCAATTTGTTTAGTTTTGAAATTTATGTTTTGCAATTTATATAGTTTTAAAAATAGAGAAATTCGTATTTTTCTTTAGGGAATAATGCAAAAGCACTCCTTGAACTCTGGGTTAAAATGAAATTGACCCTCTTTATTTTTAATTTGAAAATAAGACTACATGAGGTTTAGGAAATGACCAAATTGGTCATTATGTTGCATTTGTGTTAGTTGGGTTGAATAAAAAGAAAAATAATAATAAATTTTTAAATAAAATAATTCATTTTAAAAATTCATATGGTCTCCCTTCCCCTCCTTGAACAGAAGAACTGAAGCGCTAGGATGGATAAGTTCAATCAAATTGGTAATCCGACCAAGGTGGAGGTAGCAACAAGTAAAGTAATGAACATAGAACTGAAAATATTTCTTATGGAAAGTAGGATAAACACTTACAGTAGTAGTGGTGAATACAAGATTTCAACAGTTACAAAGCTTGAACTAGTCTTAGTTACAAGGTTTGTAGGATTACAAGGCTTGTAGTGAACAAGGATGAACAAGGTTGTAAACAAGGTAGTAGAAGTAGGGTGAGTTCTCTCTCTAAGAAGGCTAGTTCTAAGGGAAGAGAAATCAGAAGTAAAACTTGACTTGAAAACCTTGAAACTTAAGGGACAACCCCCCTTAAATAGGCAAAATTTCGGAGTGAACAGTGTCATGAACAGTAAAAGTGAACAGTAATCTGTGAACAGTGATCCATGAACAGTGATCCGTGAATAGTAATCAGTGAACAGTAATCAGTGAACAGTAATCTGTGAATAATATTTTTTCCACTTTTTGAAATAAAAACTTCTGAACTTTTGTCATTTATTTGGTCCAACATGTCAGGAGAAGCATGGCAAAAGGCAAAAGGAGAAGCATGCATGCCTCCTCCAAGTACGTAGATGCTCCTTTCTTTTCTAAAAAGACTTCAAAGGTGACATCTTGTGTTGGCCAAAAGGAAGCTTTTGTCAGAGCATCATCTCTTCACAACTATATATATATATATATATATATATATATTTTTTTTTTTTTAAAGGAAATTTTTAAATTTTTCGCTGAAATTGGATTGAATCATGTGTGCGCTACTTCCATTTTTTATATGTTAAGTTTTGGTTTAAGCTTGGGCTGCCATTGAATTAGTCAGGAATTTGACATGTTTATAGAGGTTTTGAGTCGTAAGGTACCTTCTTCTAAGTGGAGGCTTGTATAACATCTGTGTTGTAAATTGTGATATGAAGGAAGGTGGTGGATTTTGTGCTTCAAGGCTTGTCCCACGTTGAAAGTTTACAAAACCTTTGTGGTTTTATAAAGTAATACAAGCACAAACAAATGAAGTAATTGAGAGAACTTTTGTGGGTTTATAAAGTAATACAAGCACAAACAAATGAAGTAAATTGAGAGAACTTTTGTGGGTTTATAAAGTAACACAAGCACAAACAAATGAAGTAAATTGAGAGAACTTATGGACATGAAACTCCAGAACAGATGTGCATTACTCCAATGTGGAGCTTTAGAGGGTCTGAATCAAAGTTAAATACACAATTTAAAAAAAAAAAAAAAATTCTCCTAATATTTTGTATCTAGGAGGTGAATTGATCTTAACCCAATAATAAGCTTTTGCAAGTAGGGATAATTATTACCTTAAAGAAAGTGTTTCAACGTGCTTCAAAGTTGTATTATTTTCTAATCATTCTTAATTTCATTATCACCTTAAATAAAGTGTTTCAGCGTGCTTCAAAGTTGCATTATTTTCTAATTATTCTCAATTTGAATTTCTACATTGTATAATAGTCTTTTAACTTACAAATGATTTAGATTGTGCTTACTGCTTACTATTTACCACTATATGCAAAAATGAGTGAGATTTTATCAACTTGACAATGATCTACCTGATGAGAGCCTATAATATGATTTGCCTTCTAGAGATTTTAGTTGAGGGATAGCTTAATGGGAATTATCAACAATTTCCATAGAGCATTTAAACTTTTTTTATTTTATTTCAGGGTGTAATCTAAGATTCTGAATTCCCACAAGCTAAAACCTCGTTTAGTTAAATGGCAAGTTCCTAGTAAATGGTGAGTCAAGTTGAATACAGATGAGTCTCACTAGGTAATGATCTAGGACAAGTAGGTAGAGGTGGGATTTTTAGAGACAAAGATGGATATTAGATCTATGGTTTCTAATGCCTTAGAGGAATATCTACAAGTGTCGTAGCAAAGCTTTAGGCTGGGATTGTTTATCCCTTATTATCTCCATGATCTTTTGAGTAGTTGTGGAATTGGATTCTTTATTGCTGGTTTATTTTCTTGACTGTTCTATTAAAGTTTACACTGGGTTGGTTTCGCTAGTGGATGATAAAATACATGTGTCTCTTGTGGGGATATCTCCGAAGGAACTCAAGGGTGTCTACAATGAGGCGAACTTGTGTGTCGATGCCTTGGCAACAAGATCTTACTTTGTTTTCTTCTCCCTCTTATACTATCTTTTGTTGTATTAATTTTGGATGTAAGTGAGAACTGAATCCTGAATCTCTTATTCGACGATAAAAAACTTTACTAATTGAGCTAATTAAAATCCACATATTTTAATATTTTTGATTTGCCATGTATATAAAAGATAGTTCTTTTTTATTATATCAAAGTACTAGTTCTTCCTTAACTTTGTCTTCTTTGATTATTCTTAGATTAAAGACTGTCAAGAAATTTTTGTCACCTTAGGTAAACAAACTCAAAATAGGTCATGTAGCTTAAAAACAAATTCTTTAATTATTCTTAGATAAAAGATTGTCAAGAAATTTTTGTTGCTTCAGGTAAACAAACTTAAATTAGGTCATGTAGCTTAAAAACAAATTCGATCATAGAAAAAATGACAAAAAAAAAAATTATTGAAAAAAAGGCGCACAAAATCATGGCATCAAAACACCTTTGTGAAGTTAAATTGTTTAGAGTGAGTCTCCCACACATAAAAATGTTAGGTGAGGTCATTGAGTTATAGACTTATAGTCAAGTTTTTTTTTTTTTTGCTAAAGACTTATAGTCAAGTTCTTGGCATTGAAATCGCTAACTATGATATTTGATTTTGGGTATTATTCATATTAGTATGGAACCCATGCTTACGCACAAAAATGATGAATTATAGTGATGTTATTGATGTTAACTTGAGTTATAAAACATATAGGATATTAATTCGACCAGGACATTTGGAGGTACTAAAATAGGTTTTTTTTTTTTTTTTTTTTTTTTGCAATTTTCATGATATTGCTTCTCATTACATTGTTATTATGTATATAATTTTGAAAATCATGATTGAATACTACATATACAATATTAATTTACAATCATTGTCTATGAAATTCTACTAAATACAATACAAAATAAAAGAATAAATTGGTCCAATAGTATCTTCTAAATTAAATGAGGATAAATACATGAGATTGTTCAGCTCAATTAAAATTTGTTATGTTCAAGATTCTGGTATACAAAATATCTAAATAGAAACAGTATAAAAAATATGTTTATTAGTTCAAAGAAAAAATAACTACAAAAATCTAAACAATTTAATTTGTATGGAAAGCTAATAAAAACAAAATTCAATTTTGAATCTAATTACATTTTCTCTTAGCATTGGTTATATATATATAACCCAAATCAAATCAAGAGTTAAATAAACACAAAAGTTGACAAGATTGGAAAAGTGACCCAGCTTCTTTTATGTGCCTTGCAATTAAGGAGACTTAAATCTTATAATATTTTGTTTTTGCTTAACATTGTACCTACACACTTTTTCCATTTCAAGTTCACAAAAGGAGTATAAACATAATTTTCTACCTAAGAAGCCAAGGTTGCTGCTTGGTTCGTTACAATTTGAGGCCTAAGACAATAATTTAAGTACGACCTTTTATATTTAAATATTATTTATTTAGTTTTCTATATTATATAGTCCCTAAATTCATTCTTCTTACTAATTAATATGCAAAATTACTAATTATATTTTTATATTTAGGTTTTGTTAATGTCTATTTTCAAAAATTGATAATACGAATGCTTTACTTAATCTTCTTGTGACATAATCAATTTTAATTGAAATTCTATTGATTTTAGTTTTGAAAAAATTTATTGCAAAAACAATAATAAGAAGTATTGTTAATAATAATTTGTAATACATGCATTCGAAAGAGAATTTCGTCCTTTTATATAATTATCTAACAATCTTAACTTGCCGAGTTAAAGATGAATTCAATACATAACTTGATGAATTAAATAGTAAATAAATCAATATAAATTTTATGCAGAGAATCAAAGATCATGGTCTACAATTTTATATATAAAACTTAACATGTATGTGTGCGCGTGTGTGTCTATATATATATAATGATAAAATACAATTAACATCCCTGAGGTTTGGGTAATCAGTCAAGTTTTAGACTTTTCAAAACTAACTAACTTGGACCCTATACCATTATCTTTATTTATTTATATTTATTTAAAGGATTAGGGACCAAATTGGTCGGTTTTAAACAATTTTGAACCTATCTGATATTAGTTCAAATATAAGAATAAGGAAGTTAACTATATATATATATATATATATATATAGTCATTGGGCTGGACCATTCACATAAAAATGGGCCTCCATATTAATTAGTCCACACAACTATTTTTACATTCTCAATTCTGATCCAAAAAAGACCTACACTATCACGTTTCTCTCTCTCTCTCTCTCTCTAATATCAGCTTCTGAGATCGCCTGGTACTGAGTCACGGTGAGTCACCCATTAAGCAAGTTAACTCGTTCACTTCTCTCTCTCTCTCTCTGGAAATTGTTTCTGTTCCAGTTGGTGCAATTAGCGTAGGTTACTTAAAATAAATTTTAAAAAATAAGAACTCATTGTAATAAGAAAGATATAAAAACTTTTTGTTTTGTTCTTTTTCCTTTTTGATTTACTGTTCGTTTGGTTGCTGAGAAATCGATGGAAAATAAAAATCAATAAGAGAATCCAATGGAATTGGTTACTTTCTCACGATTTCTCAGCATTTTTGGTTATCCAAATTGCTATAATTTTTGTGAAAAAAATGAAAAAGAATTGTAATTTTTTTTTGGTTGTTGTTTCTTATATTTTGATACTTGTGGTTGCAGTTCAAGTCATAAGGAAAAATGGGTATCATAGAAAAGATCAAAGAAATTGAGGCCGAGATGGCTCGGACTCAAAAGAACAAAGCCACAGGTACTGTTAAATCCAATGCATTATAGCTTGTTGATCAGAAATTTTCATCTGGGTATGCTTTATTTTGTCTTTCCTTGTGTTTTTGAGCTTCAATTTTGATAGTTATTGTCAAATTTTCAGTCTTTGATGTAATGTTTAAATATCACAGGATCAATTTTTAACTGCTATTGTCAAAGTTTCAGTATTTGATGTGATGTTTTAATTTCCCATTATCGAATTTATGAAGCTTTGCCTAGTTTTCAGTTTTAATGTAATGTTTAAGTATCCCACTTTAAATTTTAATACATGCACCCGACCCTAACTAGTATTTTATGGATCTATAGCTGACCCCAAAATTTTGGGACCAAGGCAGCTGTTGTTGTACTTAAATTTTTAGTTGTTGATATAAGGTTCCATTTAAATATATGTATACTCTTGTTGAGATTCTTAGTTAAATATTTGTGCTTGATGGGTAAATGTATTTTGTTTGATGGAATATGCAGAGTATCATCTTGGTCAGCTCAAGGCGAAGATAGCTAAGCTAAGGACGCAATTGCTGGAGCCTCCAAAAGTATGCTAGGACCTGTTAGGTTCCTGTTTTTTGAGAACGTTTTTAGTTTTTAAATTTACATAAATAGAGCAAAAATGCTACCAAAGTCGCGAAAGATGTTTTTTGAAACTTTTTTTTGGTTTCCATTTAGGAACAACTAAACACTTAAAACATCTTGCTTGAAAGTTTTGTTTTTGTCATTTAAAAACAGTTTTAAACATTGTTTTAGTTTTTTCCCCCCTGAAAGGCTGAAAGTATAATCAAAGCCCCTAGTTTCTTGTGTTTTGCTTCCTCAATGGTTAACTTCGGATGAATTGTCACTTATTTTTATTTTTGTGTGGTTGAGGAAGTGATGCTAGCCTGTATTATGTCTGGTAATTTAAAGACTTACTTATTTAGTGTTTGCTCTTTAGATGTATTTTGTTTCTTTTTATGTTTTAATTTCGTGTTGTTTTTTCCACAGCCCATTGGTGTAGACTGTTTTGTGAGTATGTTCAAGTTGTGGTTTTTTATTGTTTGAACTATGAAACAGGGTTCTAGTGGAGGTGGAGAGGGCTTTGAAGTTACCAAGTTTGGCCATGGACGTGTTGCGCTAATAGGATTTCCAAGGTTTGCCATCTGTATGACTTGAACATGCATGCAATCTTCTTATAATACTCAACTCTGCAGGAGTAATAACAGGCCCACTTTTTGCTTCATGATTTCTTTCAAAACCTAAGCTTAGTGGCCTCTTTCTCTCTCTCTCTCTCTCTCTCTCTCTCTCTCCCCTGTAACACACATACACATTCACATTAGCATTTGCTAGTCTCCATATGTTTTGGTTGATTTAACAGTATGTATGTCTGAAGACGTCAATTCTATTACTAATATGCTTGCAGTGTGGGGAAGTCAACCCTTTTAACTATGTTGACGGGCACACATTCAGAGGCTGCTTCTTATGAATTTACAACACTTACCTGTATTCCTGGGATTATACACTACAATGATACTAAAATTCAACTGCTCGATCTTCCTGGAATTATTGAAGGTGCTTCTGAAGGAAAGGGTCGTGGGAGGCAGGTAAAATAACCCTAAGTGTTTCTTATGTTGTGATGATTGTGCATCATTTGTATATATATAAAAATTAATCTCACGATGTAGTTAAGAAAAGGATTATTTTTTGTGATTATTGTGTCTTAAATTGAATTGAAAAAACCTTTTGAGTTGGCACTTGATTCTTTTATAAATACTTTTCTACTCAATATGTCATGGTATCTTGGAGATTAGAAGAATTTGACAAGACTATTTTCTCTTAGGTTATTGCTGTTGCCAAGTCTTCAGACATTGTATTGATGGTTCTTGATGCCTCAAAGGTATGTATCATTCTAGCTATAGTTTTGTTGCTAATATAACTGGTTGATGAGTCAATTTGTGATTATTGTGGTGACTTCTTGATTAGTTCAACTGGGGGACTTACATGCATTACTCATGAAAATTTCCCCTAAGTTGGAAAATTAATAACCAGAAGAAATTATCTTTGGTTTTACTGCAAGAAATTGGGGGCCTACTGGTTACCCATGGGAATTGCAAGAGTTTACTAAATTATTTAGTGAGATGCAAAATACCTTTTTCAGCTTACAAGATTTGCCTGCACTTCTTGTTACCTGTTCCTAGAATGTCGTACTTTGCTGAGCTGTTAATATAACTGTGTAAATCAAGCTTTTTCCTCTTTACATTTCTTTTTTTAAACCCATCTCTTTGCTCTACCTCGTGAGCTGTTAGTAGCTTGGTTATTTTCCCTTTTCGGAATATAAAATCTTTTATATTTTTATTAGGTGTTCTTGTTATGATGTTAATTGTTTTTAAAATGCTTCAGAGTGAGGGTCATCGTCAAATACTGACAAAGGAATTGGAAGCTGTGGGCTTGCGTCTAAACAAGAGACCACCTCAAGTATGTTCTTTTCAAGGATGTGTTTTTAATATTAACATTTTCAAGAATTTTCTTTTATAGGACTCAGCCTGCCTTGAATTCTCTAGTCATTGGTTTCTTTGATTATTTTTCACAATTTATTTGTTGATCTAGTGGGACCATAGTTGATTTTTTTGGTTTGCTTTTTTGCAGATATACTTCAAAAGGAAAAAAACTGGAGGCATTTCGTTCAACAGTACTTCTCCTTTAACTCATGTGGATGAGAAGCTGTGTTATCAAATTTTGCATGAATACAAAATCCACAATGCAGAGGTACTTGGTTTAAAGTTTACCTCAATTATATATGGTTGCGTGTTTGCACCTTTAATACTGATAAATGCAAAAAATTGAATTGGAATTTAACTGCTTAATCAGGCAACTGCT
Source organism: Quercus robur (assembly GCF_932294415.1). Taxonomy (NCBI): domain Eukaryota; kingdom Viridiplantae; phylum Streptophyta; class Magnoliopsida; order Fagales; family Fagaceae; genus Quercus; species Quercus robur. The sequence goes on from NC_065538.1 coordinate 6,937,421, forward strand.
ATAGTGTGAAAAAATCTTTACTAGCAGCTTAAAGTCTTTAGAAAAATGTTGTTGTTGATGGTTAATTGCTGATTATACATACTTAATGTACTCTGTTCAGGTCAACTGCAAATTCTTTATTTCCCATCACATGAAAAATTTGTTGTCTGTTGCATTTCTTGGGAAAAAGGGAAAACAATATCCCTGTCAATGTGCAATACATGAATCAGAATGAAGCTGTTTTGATCTTTGCACATATGTTTTCTTAGAATGGCTTGTGTTCTTTGTTTACATTATTAAATGAAAATTTCTGCAATACTAGAAAGTAGCAGATGAAATTTTGAGTATAATTTCCTATACTGTTTTTTCTGCTTGCATCTTTTGAAATTTGTCTCTCTATTTTCAATTTAGAATTGTCAGTTTTCATCTAAACACTGTTTTTGAGCAAGTTTTCCATGCTCAGATCCCACATAGCTCTTTTGTATATACGCATATATGTAACAATAAGTAAATGTAGGAAGGAGGAAATTTGAGTAAAAGTAGCAGTTGAGGTTCCAATATATGGAGAAGTTCTTTCACCTGTGCAGCATGGTTGATGCTTCAAAGTGTTTCAGTACTTTAAACTATGTTGTTCTAACTGTAGATAATTATTTTGAGGAAGATTGCAAGAGAATATCATTGTGAACAAGTGCTTGTTTGGTAGTTTGAGTATTGTTGTTCAAAATGATGTGAAAACTGTGGTTTAAAAAAAGTTGTGAAAACACATATTTAAAGTACTCATGATGCAAAAAATGTCTTAGGTACTATATTTCTAATAACGTCTTTTCAAAATTGAAAAAACATAATTGTGTGATTGGTATATGTGTGTGTGTGTGGTTTTTTTTTTTTTTTTTTTTAAGTGATGACGTGTAGTCTAATCAATGGGACCTACAGTTTTTTTACTTATTTACAAAAGTGCCATTGAGCAATGTTATTTGAAAACTGAAAACTGGTAAGAGGAGTTTTCTAAATTCAGTGTTTAAACACCCTAAAATGAGAAACGTAACTCAAGCACTCCTAAAAAAAATCTCTTACCTCTGCGTTGTTTTTTGTTGGGGTCCATAGTTTTCAGTGTTTAAACACTGAAAACTGTTTTTTGAGTGTTTCAGGCATAGTAATGTTGTTGATAGTTTCTCTTCTGGCCAGCCCCAAAAAATTGGGACTAAGGCGTATTTGTTGGGTTGTTGTTTATAGTTTCTCTTCTATATTACTTTCTCTCTACTACCTACTAGCGACCCCATAAAACGAATACTTAGTTGTTGGTGATTTTGTTGCAGTTGCTGTTTCGTGAGGATGCCACAGTTGATGATCTTATAGATGTTATTGAGGGAAATCGGAAATACATGAAGTGTATATATGTTTACAACAAGATAGACGTTATTGGTATTGATGATGTTGACAACTTAGCTCGGCAACCTAATTCAGTTGTCATTAGTTGCAATCTGAAGGTAGATTTTACATTTCTAATCTTTACCAAATTTGATTGTGGAATTTAATATTTGGAGCTTGGAGTAACCCATCTCAGTTCCAATGCATTTTGAAGCAAACTGAGGTCGTTCTGTGGTTTAATGCAGTTTCTTCTTGTAAAATGTACTTTCTCATTGTGCATTTATGCAAAACATACGTTACCACTCATCTAATTATGCATCCAAACATATGATATAACTCCTTGTTGAAGCATTATATTTTGTACGGATTTTCATTCGATGTGAATGGCTTTGTAACTTATATGGCTCATGTTGCTTAAACAGCTGAACTTTGACAGACTACTAGCAAAAATGTGGGAAGAGATGGGGCTTGTAAGAGTTTATACAAAGCCACAAGGCCAGCAACCTGATTTCTCAGATCCTGTAGTTCTTTCTGCTGTATGTTGCATACCTTTTTGTCTGTCCAGCTATCTTTAAATAGGCAGCTTTATTTATGCATGGAAGTTTCTAGTTTTCTTCCCTTTTCTTATTTCAATACTCTTGGTATTTGATTTCAGGATAGAGGTGGCTGCACTGTTGAAGACTTCTGTAATCACATACATAGAAGTTTGGTGAAGGAGGTGAAATATGTGCTAGTATGGGGTATAAGTGCCAGGCACTACCCGCAGCATTGTGGCCTTAGTCATTTACTTCAAGATGAGGATGTGGTTCAGATTGTTAAGAAAAAGGTGCAGACAATTATTTCCTTGTTTAATAGTCTGATTGAAACTGTATTTACTTGACAACTATACATGGCTGCTTTGTCGTTATACTTGAACAGGAAACTTTTGATAGAAACTCCTTGCAAACTCAACACCCCCCCCCCCCCCCCCCCCCCCCCCCCCCCCCAAAAAAAAAAAGTCCTAAAATTAAACATTGCTTTTGCATTCTCCAGGATAGGGAAGGGGAAGGACGAGGTCGGTTCAAGTCGCATTCAACAGCGCCTGCTCGAATATCTGATAGGGAGAAAAAGGCTCCATTGAAGACATAATTCCATTGACAGGTGCTACAATGCAGACCTGTGGTTTTTGAATGAAGTGGCATGGAGGATATACTTTAAGATAGATAGATCTATTGGCTCGTGTTGTAATTTGAGTTGTTCTTTAAAAGGCTGTCCTTTAGAATATACTGGTTGATTGTAATGCCAAACTTATTGTAGCAGATTTTGTATTCCTTTTAGAGTTTCTTATGGAAATGAGAATCCTACGTTGCATTATAAAAAAAAAAAACATTAAACTCCTTTTAGAAATTTGTAAGTTTGCCTTGTGGTTTTCAGATCCTACGGGAAAATACTAACAGCTTGCATTCTAGGCATGAAAACATGTTATCTGTAAGTTTGTGCAAAGGCTAATAATCTGTACCTGATGCTGTTTCCTATAATGAAATTATTATGGATTGACAGTGAGCCATACAAGCATCATCATATTCTAGATTCTCTTTTCCACAATTGTTATCTATGCGCCATAAGCCTCTTAGATTCTAGCCGATTGTAAGTGAGCCATACAAGCATCATCAGTTGAGTTAGCTGGCACCTTTGTTTGTTATGCTGCATTGATTTTTCTAGAAGACCTTATTCCCTGTTGTTAGCAAGGCTACTCTTTGTGCATCAAACAGAAACACATTTTCAGGAGTATGACTATACAACCAACGATGAATAAGTGTTCTTGCAGCACATGATATTTAATAATTCATTTCTCAAAATTGAGATTGTGATTTGTGGGTTCATTGGAACAAAAAAGCCTGTGTCACATTATCACACAATGGGTGGGTTGAATTTGCTGGGGTCATTGTCAAGAGCTAAATTATATGACAGTTATAATCTATTTTGAAGTGTTCTAACTCCTTGTATAAAATATTAGTTTACAGTTACAGTAAATTGCCCCTTCCTCAGCTATAGGGGAAAAGAAACACAACAGATACTCATCAAAATGTTTTAAATCCAGCTCCATACATGATATTTTCTCATTCTTTTTTCACTCATTACCTGTCTCAATCTCTCTGCATCATCCCATTTATTCATTGTATTTGCCAAAAAGCACATAATTTCCTGTACAACTATTTTAGTAATGCCTCTGCAACTATGGCGTTACTAAGTCTATGTATTACAACAATAGTTTCTGTTTTAAGGCCAAAATACTTGTCTTCAATCTAAAACTTGGAGTTGAGCTTACTATCAATTGCTTTTGGTAAAAGACACTTACCAATCTCTTAAAGATTAATTATTAGTAACTACAAAGGTAATGGAGAGGGAGTTGCTTACTAGCAAGTAGCAACTATGATTATCACACAAAGAAGACTTCTTTAAAAAAATAAATAAAGAAAAAAGGTCTTTTAACAAACGTACGAGCACCTTCAAAGAGCAAATTCCAATAATTATCATGAGTATTACATCCAATCCAAGAAAAATTTAGAGACACTAAATGGAGAGTTTGGAAATGAATGCTGAGTGCTGTCATAGGTTCACCCTTTCAAGGCTTTTGTCCTTCATGTCCATCAAGACAGGTAAATATCTGCTCTCTTTTGCTTGTCAAGTGGAAGGCCTTTCCTGCATATTTCCAAAACTTTATGAGAAAAGTTGGACACAATATAACATAAATGAACTTCAAGTTTCAGACTAGAACACTACCTTTGGAGTTCAATTTTGGAATAATCAATCTCAGCAACTACCACAGTTTCTTCATGCCCTGAGGTTGCAATTATCTCACCAGACTGCTTATTAATTACCATTAAAAAAAAATATAATGTTAAACCTTTTATCTAGGAAGAAATTGAAATGATTAAGTCCAAATTTTAATAACCCAGCAAAAAAAAAAAAAAAAAAAAAAATCCAAACTTTGATACCGGTCCAACAAGGGTAGAGTGGCCCCATATTGCATAGCTATCACTAGAATCTCGAGAGGGTGAGCAAGTAGCTACAAACAACTGCCACCATATCAAAAAACAGCTCATAGCAAAATTGCATTAGCCTATAACAGAAAATTTTGAGGTGCTACAGATTTTTCAGTACCTGGTTATCTGCTGCTCTGAAAGTTTAGAAATAATGTGTTAGTGAGATAAGTATTGTTGCTATGATTGGTTTTTATAAATACTCAATTCAGGGGGGAAAATGTTTGAGCAGAAGAAGCCTATAGGTTCTTTGTTCTTACCAAGTAATGTTAGAAGCAATAACATTTTCGCAAGTCTTTTTCACAATTGCTGATGTGCCAAGATATGATTGGAACAACATCAGCCACATTTAATACACCAATCATACCATGCCACATTGCCACTTTGACGATTGTGAAAAAAAATTGGCCAATAGATTTATTGATTCTTACCTTGCTCTCTGCATCACTTCCCATAACAATTCACCAGTGCTAATGTTAAAGGCCCCAGGATAGCATATTATACGAGCACCTGCAGGTATTTACACTCAATAAATTTTTCATACATATCATATGCACAGTGAACTAAGGACCACTATTATTTCAAAAAAATGGAGAACCTGTTGCTCTATATAATGCAGCAAGCTCAGGGAAGCGTATATCATGACAAATTCCTATTCCAATACGGCCAACATCTGCATTGAACAATTGCTTATCAGTGGCCAAGTCTATTTGAAAAATTGCTCATCAACCATTAAAACTAAATGATAGATTAATGTTATATCAATTACTCCACCAAGTATTGTCACATAAGTCTTTTTTTTTTGAGTAGATATTGTCACATAAGTCTTAAGGACACTATTTTTAACAATTTTGTTCATAACTGCTAACGTGGCTTGTTTGAGTGATGCATGATAAAGTAGTGCCAATGGTGGACCCACGCAAAAGTAATGAGCCTCTGATCATGGCACCTAATGACACCTTACTAAACCACATCCACTTTAGCTGAGTAGGCAGTAGGCACAGAAGGTACATATTCTAAAATATAGTCTGATCACAAAAAATGCTAGTGATATTTTAGGTTTGAGTCTAGATCATATATACCTGTGGCCACAATGGTTGGTTTATCTCCTGCAGCAAAGAAGTCAGATTCCTTGAATGTAATATCTCCTGGAATTTCAATATCAAACAAATGAATCTGCAAAGAACACAATTGAATTTGAAACAAATTCTAAATGTAATAAGGTTCAAATATTCCTATCCATGTAACATATGCTCTAGAATCTTAATGAAAATAGATATGTGCATGTGCTCACTTTTCTATGCTTTGCCTTGAGCTTTCCATCAGGTCCAAATACACAGCTAGTATTATACAATTGGCCATCACTGGATTCAGGCACAGATCCACCAACAATTGTGATTCCATGAGAACAAGCAGCTTCAGATAACATGGAAAACGTTGGTGAGGCATCCTCATTCTCAAAATCCTCAGCGAATTTTGCAAAGTAATCATTTGAATAAGGACAGTTCCACATTTCCTTCATTGAGAATAAGCAAATAAACAAGAATCGTGTTAATTTACAATGACTTCTAACAATCTATTATTTCAAACCACATTGCTATTGCCTATTGCAACTATCACATGGGTAGCTAGGCAACTCACAGGTAAAACAACAAGCCTTGCGCCGCACTCTACAGCAGCTTTAATCGAATTACGAGCACAAGCCAGATTCTGATTCTTCTCTGATGTAACAGATAGCTGACAAAGGCCAATCTTAAACTGTCCACAATATATAGCAACTATAATTACTTGAGTCAATGACTAAAAATGGAAAAAAGAAAAAGTAACCCTAAATTCTTGAACAAATATTAGATTATTCACTTCCTACTTTACAACAACAAAGCCTCAATCTCAAATTGAAGGTTAACTATAGATTCTCAACAGACTAGTCTTGATCGTTATGTATACTCCATTCTGCATCCTACTCTACTAGTGATAAATAATTCTTCTATTCAGTTTTATTATGAGGAAATGACTAGAACCAAAAAATTGATTGATGCATTTATTTTTTTTTCTTGATAATTAAACACATATACCAACTACATTAGTATGTACTACATGCAATAATTTATAGGACATGTTCTTATATAGACTAGCATATGAACTATTAAAATCATTTTTAAAAAATATAGAGTGTTTGTGGGATATAGAAACTAACAAATTAAAAGGGTGCTAACTAAAGGACCAGAAGAACAAAATATAGGACAAGATTTGAAGTAAAAAAAAAAAAAAAAAAGGAACCAAACCTTTGTAATATTGCTGGGTACTTGTAGTTGTTCTGAGGCAGGCAGCATGGTGTGCTCTATGGAGCTTGGTGTAGAAGATGCCATCATTGCATTCACACCCCAAGACTGAGCTGATGCTATTTAGGCAAAAGAAAGTTGTAGCACCAATAATTCTCAAAGTTAGTGTTTTTGTTTTCCCTATAGTCAACGGGCCTATCTATTCTGCGCATGCAGAGTTGTCGTCTTATAAGGTCGTAATTCGTCCCCACTCCCTAGCTCAGAGAAGTAACTGAGAATTTGCTTTAATTAGTTAATGGAACTTATTATGTGTAGAAAGAGGGAGTATCACATCGCTGTCTTCCTAGTCCTAGAGCACTGCGAATAACTGGTTTAGCCGCTGTAAAAACGTTTGGTCCTGAATAATATATGATATATAATAGATTAATAGGGCCGAGTCGGAAATTTTATTATTCAGAAGATTAACATGTGCTGGTGTAGGGTTGTGATGAGTGATCACACTATAAGATGATGTACCTTCATATACTCTATTATATCCACTTGGTGGATGATGTTGCTTCAATAAAATATGAGTGAATTAATTAATATTTTTATTAATTTTTTTTTTTGGAGAAACTTTTTTTTTTTTTTTTTTTGAGAAAACTTATTTTTATTAGTTAGGTTTTATTAAACAATCATATCTTTTAAATGAATCCAAGTATTCTATCCCACTTTTCCTGCTCTACTTTACACTCCATGAATAAAATTTTGCCACTTGTCCATCTATTTGAGTTAATACTAATTTTCTACCTTCTATTATTAGAATTTCCTAAAATAAATAAATAACCATACACATTCCCACTGGCCAGCACCAAATTGCCGACATAATCAATGGCCAAACACCACTACCAAATTCACCCAGTCCAATTTATGGTACATCGAAAAAAAAAAAAGATTACATGAAGATCTCCAAATAGCCAAAGCCATATCAGTATATTACACATATTTAATGGTTACTAAACAACACCGAAGCTAGAGATTTTCAATTTGGCCCATCTTCAAACAACTTCTCATAACTTTTGAGCATAAATTAAACCCAATTATCTTATTCCCACCTCTATATTTATCAAAATCCCCAATAACAAAACAATTTCAAGCAATCGGACTATAATTTCTAACCAAAATCGGTCTTTGTAAGTCAAGTACAAGAATTAAGTCACGGCATCTAAATTTTCTCAATGCAATAATGCCTCTCAACGGTAATCTAAAATAGCACTTTTACTTTGTTTTCTCTCCTCAGTTTTCACTAGAACTAAACACGTAAACTAATACCCACTTATGGATCTGAAGACAAGGTGGCATGGTGCGTATTTGGTGGCGGTGTATGGCTGTGACTTGTGTGGAGTATGGTTGTGACTGGCGCTATTAATGACTTCAGCGATTTTTTGCAAGTGTCATCAGCAAAGGTTGACGGTGGTGGACCGGTATTGGTGGCTGGTAGGGATGTGTTGTGTTTTCTCTTTTAATTTTTTATTTAATTTAGGAAACTTAAATAAGAAAAAGCAGAAAATTAGTATTTAACTAAATGGATAGATATGTGACAAATTTTTATTAGTAGAGTATAAAGTGGAGTAGAAAGGGTAAGACAAAAGATTTGGACTCGTTTCACAAGCCCAATACACCATTTTTCTTCAAACTCAAAGGCAACATTCATGATATGAAAAAACTAGAAGTTTCCAACTGATGGGAACCCAAGTTCAGAATGTTCATCCATGGTAGTCGTCCATGGTCACCACGTCCATAACTTGATCAAATCCAAGAAGCCCTAAGAAGAGAACAACAATGGCATCATGTATAGGAACAATACACATCCCTTTACAATAAGATCATCTAATTATAGGATAGTCATCCATAGCACAAAGGCATGGACGACTAGATGACACTTGGCCTACAAGAACTTCTCATAAAGTTCCTTATGATCTGACCATGATGGGCTACTCTTAAAACGTGGAGGAAATTCCCCGTAACTCGCTTCACGTACTTTATTTACCCATTTTCTCCATTAACTACTCCCATCACCCATGATGGTGGTGGATTCGAACAAGTAGACCACTCCAAACTCTCTATAAAAGGAACAAGTCTCATTCACCCAAGGTAAGTTTTACCATTCACTATTTCCCATCCTTGTGTTCTAGAGAGAAAACTAACTTAATCATTGGAGGGTCCTTGGCCAGATCACACCGGTCACCCTTGACAATTCTTTATTTCTTTTCAGGACTTACAACCATTACCTTAGCTCGAAGTATTTCAGTCTACTGATTTTTGTGCATCATCAGTTGGCGCCGTCTGTGGGAAAAGTTAAAAAGTTTCTAAGTACTAACTTTTTTGCTTTCCAAGACAAAAAGGTTGCATGATTCGGACTAGGTCAATGGCCACTAGTCCAGGACACCAAGAGAGTGGAAACGCCTCTAGTCACCCAAATCGTGTACCACCAACCCCCATGACCGTCCAACAACAGTTACAGTCCAGGGCAGTAGCAATGACAGAACTGACACAACAGAACCAAGAGTTAACTAGATAAGTTAATAGACAATGTCAGCAGTGACACAGTGGAGAATGAGGCCAAAATTCAGAGAATGACGGGGTTGAAAACAATGCTGAAGGAGACCAATCCAGAGGTACCGTCACTCATAGGGTACCACATTTAGAGAGAGAGATGGACCAGATGAAAAGAGCCACGGAAGAGATGAAGGATTCCATGAGGAGAGCAAACCATATGGATGATCTCATCCACAGGACTGATTCCCCCTTCATTGCATCCATCACAAGTCATCCCCTGCCTTCCAAGTTCAAAATGCCTATCCTAGACTCATATGATGGGACGCGTGATCCTTGTGATCACATTGCCACATTCAAGACAACTATGCAGCTCTAAGGTGTTCCGAATGAAATCATATGCAAAGCCTTTCCTATCACATTGAAAGGCCTAGCTAGAGTATGGTGTGGTAAGTTACCACCAAACACCATAACTTCATTCCTGAAGTTAAGTAAGTTGTTTGTCAACAACTTCGTAGGCGGACAAAGGTAAAAACGTTCCTCGTCCAGTTTGTTAAGCATAAAGTAGGGAGAGAACGAGAGTCTACATTCTTTTATCAGCTGTTTCAATAGAGAAGCCTTATTGGTGGACGAGATGGATGACAAGATCCTCTTAGCAACCTTCTACAATAGAGTCAGTTTAGACTTGTTCATCCAAAAGCTGTATGATCATGAGTCGCAGACGATGGCTGAATTGATACATTCAGCCCAAAGTTTCGTGAATGCAGAAGACACGATTATTGCCAAGAAAAAGAAGAAAGGTGAACGACTGGACAATGGATTTGTACACCATCCAGAGCAGGGCCCTCATCCAAAGAAAGCCAAAGTAAGAGAGAAAAGGGATCGTGACAGCAAGAAAACAGGGTCGTCCTCAGGACGATGCTCCAACTACACTCCCTTGAACATTCCACTTGATCAAGTGTTAATGCAGATTAAAGATGATCCATCCTTAAAGTGGCTTGAGAGGATAAAGGGAGATCCTAGCAAGTGGAATAAATGCAAGTACTATCGCTTTCATAATGACCATGGACACGATACAGACGAATGTTATGACTTGAAGCAGTAGATTGAAGTTCTCATCAAACAAGGAAAGTTAAAAAATTTTCTTGGGTGAGACCACAAGGACGAGAGACAGCCAATGAAGGGCAAGGCAGAAGAACCAGCACATCTACCGTTTGGAGAAATAAAGATCATTGTAGGGGACACATCAACGGGAAACTAGTCCAAAGCCAAAAAGACCTATTTATAAGAAGTCCAGAATGTCTAGATATCTGGGTGACCACCAAGGGTGATTAAAGAAGATGAGCCATCCATTATTTTCACAGATGAAGATGCAAGACAACTGCACCATCCTTATGATGATGCGATTGTCATTACTTTGACAACTGAAAATTATACAACTAGAAGGGTGTTAATAGACAATGGAAGTTCAGCAGATATCCTCTATTATCCAGCTTTCCAGCAAATGAGGATTAATAAGGAGTTACTCCATCCAGTGAATGTGCCATTGATCGGGTTTGGAGGAATGAAGGTTCTACCAGTAGGCACCATCTCTTTGCCAGTCGTGGTTGGCTCTTACCCATGACAAATTAATAAGGAAGTGAATTTTCTTGTTGTAGACTGTTCATCTTCGTATACGTATAATGACATTATTGGACGACCAACTTTGAATAGTTGGAGGGCTACAACGTCCACCTACCACTTGTCTGTCAAGTTTTCAACAAAGTATGGCATTGGAGAAGTACATGGAGATCAATTAGCTGCTAAAGAATGTTACTTAGCAATGTTGGCTATGGATGAGTAGATACAAACAATGAACATAGAAGAAAAGAGAACGCTGGCTGAACCAACTGAAGTATTGGAAGATGTACCACTAGATGAGTCCAACTTGGAGAAGTTTACTAGGATTGGGACGAGTATGGAGGAGAAGACGAAGCAGGACTTCGTTGGATTCCTCAAAAGAAGCACAGATGTTTTTGCTTGAAGCCATGAAGACATGCTTGGGATCGACCCAAGTGTGATTACTCATCGCCTAAACGTGTCTCCATCCTATAAGCCTGTCAGTCAAAAGAAGAGTGTTTGAACCAAAACGAGATAATGTCATCAAAGAAGAAGTTCATAAGTTAGCCACTGCGGAATTCATTCGCGAAGTTTACTACCCTGATTGGCTAGCTAACGTAGTGATGGTCAAAAAGGCTAATGGCAAATGGAGGATGTGTGTGGATTTTACAAATTTAAACAAGGCACGCCCCAAGGATAGCTATCCTCTTCCATGCATTGATCAGATGGTAGACTCAACAGCTAGACACCAGCTATTAAGTTCCATGGATGCATTCTCAGGGTACAACTAGATCAAGATAGACGAAGCAGACCAGGAGAAAGCATCCTTCATCACAAGCCAATGTTTGTTTTGTTACAAAGTAATGCAATTTAGTTTGAAAAATGCAGAAGCTACCTACCAAAGGCTAGTCAACCACATGTTTTGTCCACAAATTAGGTGAAATGTTGAAGTGTATGTGGACGACATGTTGGTCAAGAGCGTTAGGGAGACACAACATTTGGATGACCTCCAAGAAACTTTTGATATGCTTAGGCGATATAAGAAGCTGAACCTAAGTAAATGTGCCTTTGGAGCTACATAAGGGAAATTTCTCAGTTTTACAGTTTCATAGAGAGGGATTGAAGCAAACTCTGATATAATCCAAGAAATATTAAACATGGAGCCCCCAAAGAATATCAAGGACGTCTAGAGCCTCACTGGACGATTAGCTACCCTTAATAGGTTTGTTTCAAAAGCTACTGACAAGTGTTTACCGTTTTTCAGAATATTAAGGAAGACATTTGAATGGACGGATGAATGCCAACAAGCATTTAAAGATTTGAAGGCTTATCTCGCTTCAACTCTATTGCTGAGCTCGTCCAAGCCAGGAGAAGAGTTGTATCTCTATCTAGCGATGTCTCCTCATGCAGTAAGTTCAACCTTGATCAGGGAGGAAGGAAAAGTATAGAAGCCCGTCTACTACACCAGCAAAGTTTTAAGGAGAGCTGAAAGATGATATCCACCCATGGAAAAGCTTGCATTTTCATTGGTGACAGCAGCAAGAAAACTTAGGCCTTATTTTCAAACTCATGTAATCAACGTCCTAACAGATCACTTGCTAAACTGGAGGCCACTGGATGACTGATCTAGTGGGCAATGGAACTTAGTGATTTTGACGTACGGTATAAACCAAGAGACTCAATAAAAGCTTAAGTCCTTGTAGATTTCATTGCTGAATTCACTCCTGCCAAGGGGCAGCAAAGTGAAGAACAGGGGGCAAAGCAGTGGGTTGTCCGTGTAGATGGCTCGTCCACACAACATGCAGGAGGAATTGAGATAGTTCTATGCTCACCAGAAGGAGATCATTTGGAGTATGCAGCCCATCTATAGTTCCAAACAACTAATAATGAAGTGGAATATGAAGTCTTACTTCAGGGCTTGCAGTTAGCTAAATCGCTTGGAGCAAATTTAGTCCTTGTCCAAAGAGACTCTTAGTTGGTGAAAGGCCAAGTGAATGGAACCGTGAAGCCAAGGAAGAACGCATGAAGAAGTACTTGGATAAAGTTAAGTAATGCATTAAAAGCTTCACAATAGCCCAGTTCCAACAAATGCTAAGAGAAGAAGATGCAGAAGCCGACATTTTAGCCAAGGGCATCTGCGGACAAGATAATAGGTGATCAAGTTAAAATTCAGTATATTCCGAGCATAGACGTGCTAGAAGTGAATCAGGTAGATGGAATTACCAATTGGACCACCCCAATTATATCTTATCTTAAGAACAGAGTTCTCCCTAAAGATAAAGAAGAAGTAAGGAAGCTAATGGTAAGAGCAGCGAAGTTTGTCCTTGTGGACGAGGCGTTGTATAAAAGGGGTTTCTCTAAGCCCTATCTGAGGTCTTTAACTCCAGACGAGTCCCATTACGTCCTGAGGGACATCCATGAAGGAGCCTGTGGAAACCATTTAGGGGCCAGATCCTTTGTCTATAAAATAGTCTGCGCAAGATATTACTGGCCGTCAATGCAAGCAAATGCTATAGCTTATTTTAAGGCATGTGACAAGTGTCAACGCTATAGTAACATACCTAGACAACCATCAGAGTATCTCACTCCAATGGTGGCCCCTTGGCCCTTTGCCTAGTGGGGACTTGACATCCTTGGTCCATTTCCTATGGGAACAAGACAAATGAAATTCCTGGTAGTAGCGATTGATTATTTTACCAAACGGTGGAAGTAGAGCCTGTGGCAAGAATCATTAAGCAGAATGTCAGAAGTTTTGTTTGGAAGAACATAGTTTGCTGCTTCGGAATTTCTAGAGTGCCCATCTCTAACAATGGACGCCAATTTGACAATACACCCTTCAGAGAATTTTTTGAGTGGTTGGAGATTAGGAATCATTACTCCTCACCCTCCCACCCACAAGCTAATGGATAAGCTGAAGTTGCAAATCGATCATTGCTGAAGATTATCAAGACTCGGCTTGAGGGGGTAAAAGGGATATGGCCAGATGAATTACCCAGTGTCCTTTGGGCATACAGAACGACAGTAAGGACCCCAACTGGGGAAACTCCTTTTAAGTTGGCATATAGAAGTAATGTGGTCATACCTGCGGATGTTGGTCTAACTAGCTGCAGGGTGGCCCATTATAACAATGAAGAGAATGAGAAACAGCTTCGTCTAAGCCTTGACCTTATAGATGAGGTAAGGATGGATGCAAAACAAAGGGTGGCTCATTACAAAAACTTGATGACTAAGCACCATGATGCATTGGTGAAGCCAAGGTAGTTTAACATTGGAGATCTCGTCCTAAAAAAGGTGTCCCTAGCTACTAAGGACCCTGCTCATGGAAAGTTGTGACCTAACTGGGAAGGACTGTACAGAGTTATCAATTCCAAAAGGCGAGGTTCATACTATTTGGAGGCCTTGGATGGACAAAAGCTGGAGCACTCGTGGAATATAGAGCATTTGACGAAGTACTACTAGTGAGGAGGACTCGTCGGGAAGGTTAGCATGGACGAGACTAAAGACTAGTGATCACTAGTAATGTTTATGTTATCTTTCAACATTTATGTTTTCTAGTAGTATTTTATGTTTCTTAGTATTTGAATTCCCTAAAAAGCATTAGCTACTAGCATGTGCTATGGACGATGTCATGAACAAAGTCCTTTGGATGATGCTATGTACTAAGTTCTCTGATGTTTATGGATGAGGTTATGTACAATTATTGTATATAAAGTAGCTTGAATTCTCTAATTTAAGTGTTGATCTATGAAATTAACGTCCATATGAAATTAAAGACGTTTAACATCTCTGGATGCAGAGATGTATCATCATAAGGCAAATAACATTAAGTACAAAAGGAAGGAACAAAAACCTCCCAGTATGCTCATCCAAAAATTAAGGACGAAGAAAAGCGTGCATGAAATATACTTCACGTGGACGACACGTCATCCATTGAGCAATCCAAGTTATGGATGAAAAGAAAAAATAGCCAAGCAAAAATTCCAAGAATAAGTCTAAGGACGAGGATAATGCCCATATATTCCAAAATAAAGTCCTAAACATGGAGGAAAAACACTTGGAATTAAAATTGGCGATAAAAATATGGATAAAAACACATTCATAAATAAAAAGGGTAGACGATCATCGTCCAAAAAGCCTTAAGAGAGTTAAGCCTAAAAAATGCAATTGTATCAAGGCTTGTCTTTCAACTTGGACGAGCCAAATGTACTTTCATAAATCCACATGGTCCAAAACAACGGACCCTTAAAAAAAAAAAAAAAGAAGAAGAAAGAGACAGAGAGATAGAAAACAAGGAAAATAGATAAAGGTGGTTACAAATTTTTCTATAAACCATTGGGGGCATTATCCCCATACTTTGGGTCATCCTTGGTAGGTTGGGTGGAGGCATTGTCTTCAACATTTACGTCCTCAGAACTCATCTGGAGAAGAGAGCTTTCAGTAGCAACGCGAAGCTTGATGAGGCTAAAGTCTACTCCTGGGAAATGCTCAATCATGTCCATCAGAAAGTCTTCAAACCCTGCAACGTAGTTCCTGTCTAAGAGATCAGTGAACTCATTAGACGCCTTAAACTCCCTGATGGCTGCTTCCCTAGTCTCTCTAAGAAGAGTGCAGAGCTCGTCACTTCTTTTTTGCAAATGATCAAGATAAGTGTCCTTCTCGACGGCATCTACTTTAAGCTCTTCGAAGATATTCTTTAACTCCTTCACCTCGTCCTCAAGCTTGGCCTTCACTTCAGCTCGATGATTGAACTCTTTCTCCATCTCACAAAACTTCATCTCTAACCTAACCCTTTTGTGGTCCAACTCATAAGCTTGTCTGGATGCTACCATAAATTTTGTCATAGCCTGTATAAAAAGAATTGGATATGAGACAAGGGGACGAGTCTATTAATTTATGAATGATTAAGGACAAAGAAAGATACCTTAAAGAGATCATGAACTGTAGAACGTTCAAATTCCTTCACAGACATGTCATTGCATATGGCAACGTCCTCTTTAGTTACAGCTTGTTGGAACCTCTCCTAGGCAAGGCCTTCACTCCTGAGAAGAGTCATAGGGCTGCCACTGAGAGGTTTGGATTGGGTGACTTCAAGAGGATTGGAAGAGTCCAAGTTGAGAATTTGTACAGATGGCTGTTTGGTAGGAGCAGGAGGGACAATAGAGCCAGACTTGCTACAACAAATAAAAGTGGTGTCAGTGGTAAACCTAGGCGAAAGTGATATATCTCCAATGTTAGCAATTGTAAACAATTGTGTCCCATAAAATTACTCTAGTGTCAAATGAGCCTCTGATCATGGCACCTAATCACACCTTACTAAACCACATCCACTTTAGTTGAGTAGGCACAAATGCAGGGGCGGAACCGAGAATTTTTTTTCGGGGGGAGGGGGGCAGGGCTAAACTCTCATATTAATTCGTAACTCAATAAAAACTCGAAGTATCAAATACATACATACATATGTTTTTGTGACTAGTTTTTTATTTTTTTAAAAAATTCCAAAGTAAGTATTAAATTTGCAATCACAATTAGGCAGTGGCTCTCATATCAGTAGTTTTGAATTTTCAGACTCATCCATCAATTTCAAGATTTGCTTCTCCAAATGTCAAACACACAAAAATTTGAGTAGAAGCCAATATGGAATTCTAGACAAAAATAGTGAATAAAGCCTACCCATTGGTTGAACAAATTAAAGGAAAAAAAAAACCCATAAATTATGAGGTACAAAATTTTGCTATAGTGAATAAGCTTATTTTTGCTGAAACTGAAAACTAAAACTGAAAACACTGTAGCAAAATAATTTTTAAATGTGTGAATAGTACCATGTGACCCATTTTTAATGAAAAAGTTGTTGAAAAGTGATATTTGTGAGTCCGTGAACAGTGCACAAGTAGCCGCATTACTCCCTGAAAAAAAAAAAAAAAAAAAAAAAAAAAAAAAAAGTCAGAAAACGCAAACGCAAAACGTAAATGTTGAATCCAAACCGGTACTAAGCTGTCAATGCCATTGGTTGAACAAAAGATAGATATTGAAAAGAGCCAAATAAGATATTGTAAAGGACAGCACTGGGCCAAGAGAAGAAAGTTGAACCAAAGAGAAGACTTTTAAGTTACAGGAAAGGGAAGTGAAAGTTGTAAAATCTTTTTAAGAAGTTGAAACTTCTAAAAGAAGCTAAAAATAAAAGTCTAAATTCTAAGATAATGGGTGTCAAATTGGGAAAGGGAGAGAGTAATAGAGAGACACGAAAAAGTCGCAAATGGGGGGAGGGCAATTATTTTCTTCGGGGGCCAGGTCTTCCAAAAAAGAGATGTCTTGTTTTAACTCGCAATAAATCAACTTTTAAAAATTTTTGTGGGGGCCGTGGGCCCCATCTTTTATGCATAGTTCCAACTTCCACCCCTGCAAATGGTTCAAAGTCTAAAATATACTCTGATCACAACAAATGCTAGTGATTTTTAAGGTTTGGATCTAAATCATATATACCTATGTCCACAATGGTTGGTTTATCTCCCGCAGCAAAGAAGTCAGATTCCTTGAGTGTAATAAAAAAATTCTTTCGAAAGAATATGATATGGTTCAAAATTTCCAATCTAGAAAGAACAGACACTTTATTTAAGTGTCATATCCGTATCGTATCTATATTATGTCGGTGTCGTATCGACCATTTCATGTTATAAATTTTTAGAAATTACTTATGTCACTATGTCATATCCGTGTTCGATATCCGTACCCGTGTCTGTTGAAAATCATATTACATATTACATATGCTGGTAAAATCTTAATCAAAATACATATGTATATGTGCTCACATTTTTATGCTTTGTCTTAAGCCATCAGGTCCAAATACACGGCTAGAATTATACAATCAGCCATTACTGGATTCAGGCACAGATCCACTAAAAAGTGCGATTCCATGAGAGCTACCAGCTTCGGATAACATGGAAAATGTAGGTGAGGCAAATGAGATAATTTGGCTGTATATTTTTTTGCCTTTTCTTTTTGTGCCCAAACCAAATCACTATCTTTTAGAGAAAAGATAGTGATTTTATTCATGAAAGTCTGATGCCAATGAGATAATTTTTTTTTAGGACAAAACTTAGGTACAGTATTTAGATGATGTTCCTTATGTTCTTCTTTTAAGATTCAGACATGTAGCTACTTAACTAAAAAATACACTTTCATCCCATGAGAAAAAATCTATATAGCAGAATATTAAAAGGAGAACCTCAAGAACAGCACCTAAGTACTGTACCTAAATTTTGCTCTTTTTTTTTTTACATAAATCCTACATTTCTAACATTTTATTAAAAAGAAAAGACCAACATTGCCATTTCCTAACAAAACAGTCCTTTTTTTAATTGTTTTTTAATTTTTTTATTTTATAACAATACGTAACAGAGAATTTAGATTGGGTCTTTCTGGTCAAAAAAAAAAAAAAACCCCGTGTCATCTAGATACTTTACTTTTCTTCGTACGTCCTCCAAAAAATACTTTTTCCACGCAATCAAATGCAGATCACCTAAGACTTTCTGGTCAAAACCAACCATTTTAATGCCCTCACCATTCATCATATTTCACTTCTCTTTCCAAGATAAATCACAACCCATCAACTTCTTTCCTTCGTCTGTCTTATTCTCCGACCAAACACGGCAATACCATAAAGGGAAGCTTGGACTCCAAAAATCTGTATGATGAAACAAAAATTCAGTTTTTGTAGGATTGTTCAAGGATGGCAGGATCGTGTAAATCTACCGATCCAGGAACGATTAATTCTCCTATCCCTAGTATTTTGAATTGATCTGAGAAGCGATTTTGACAACTGTGCCAGTATTTAGAAAGTTTCATATGGATTCCATTCCCTCTGAAACTGAAAGAGCCTCATCATCATCTTCATCATCATCATCTTCTTCTTCTTCAACACCCAAATGGAAATACAATGTTTTTCTTAGTTTCAGGGGTGAGGAGACCCGTCATGGTTTTGCAGACCATTTATATGAGGCATTGAGACGAAAAAGCATTCACGTCTTTAGGGACAACGAAAATCTCCAACAAGGAGAAGTCATTGCTTTAGAGCTCGTGAAAGCAATAGAAGAATCCCAGTATGCAATTATCGTACTTTCAGAAAAATATGCTGAGTCTAAGTGGTGCTTGGATGAACTCACCAAAATTGTTGAGTGCAGAAAAAAGACAGGACTAACAGTGTTTCCAGTCTTTTACCACGTCAATCCCTCCCACGTACGGAACCAAGCAGGACCGTTTGCAATAGCCTTCGCCAAACATGAAAAGGATGGCAAGATCAACGTACAGAAGATGCATATGTGGAAGGATGCTTTGAGAGAAGTGAGCAATATCTCCGGATGGCATTTACATCAGAGGTAACATCTTACTTTTTCTGCAATCAATGAGCTATGTAACATAGATATACACTTCGTAAATTTAAAAGGTAAAAAAAGTCTCCATATAATCAAGTAATTATTAGATACGCTTAGATAACGTGGTTGTTCTTTCTTTCATATTTATGGTGAACCTCATTAATTAAATTCATGGTAATCGGGTCCACCAAGAGTACAAGAGAATTTACCATAAATGTGAGAAAAGAAAATATCATATCACCCTACTCTAGAGAGTCCAGTTAACGAGGGTCTTTAGATTATTGGTTAAGGTTGAATTTTATTAAATAGTCGATTGAATTTTTATAAGGAGTATGGCCACTTTTACTTTAAGGGTCCAGTTAACGGCAGCCATTAGGGCATTTGTTAATAGACAATTTTA
Source organism: Quercus robur (assembly GCF_932294415.1). Classification (NCBI taxonomy): domain Eukaryota; kingdom Viridiplantae; phylum Streptophyta; class Magnoliopsida; order Fagales; family Fagaceae; genus Quercus; species Quercus robur. Next base: position 6,956,976 of record NC_065538.1, read on the forward strand.
AAAAAGTTTTGTTATTTTTCAATGCAGGTGAGACCTAGTTTTAGCCTCTTAATAAGTGCACAAGGGCATGCATTAACATACTCCATAAAAAAAAATTATAAATTGATGTGACAAAAAAAAATGCAAGTACAAAAAATTTACAAAGTGATGTGATGATGAATGTAATTGATGTTAATTCAATAACGTAACAAATAAATGTTTCAATTGCTTTTTTGTTTTATGTTTATCACATATTTGCTAGATCTTATTTCAAATAAATAAACTTTTCTGTTATGATTAATTATATTATGTTTAGTTATTGTGATTTTGTTGTAATTTTTTATGCTATTTTATAATTTGGGTTTCTGTTGAAGTTGGGAATGATGGCTTTTTTAGCACCTTGAAAATATTTCATGGACAAGACAAACACTTGAAAACAAACAGTATTCAAAAAATGTTTTCACTTGAAAAATATTTTACAGTCAAATTATGTCAAAACAAATGTAGTCTTCATAATAAATTTTGTAATAACACTAGCATCACTAATTTTATTTTATTTTATTTTTTGGGGTATTATCTACAGTTCTGAATCAACAGTTATTCAAAAGATTGTTGGAAGTATACATAGTGAACTGTATGATGAATGCTTCAGTGTTTTCAAGGATCTTGTTGGAACAGAATCTAGTGAGGAGGAAATGATGGATTTATTAAATACAGGGGTGGATGATGTTCGCTTTATAGGGATTTGGGGGTTTGGAGGAGTGGGTAAGACGACTCTTGTAGAAGTAATTTATTGCAAAATTTCTAATAAATTTGATGCGAAAAGCTTTATTTGTATTGATTTTGTTAGAGAAACAGGAAATCATTATCTAATTCCTTTACAAAAACAACTTCTTTCTAGTATTGACGAAAGAGAATTGAATATAACAAATGTTGGTGAGGGGAAAAAGATTATAAGGCAAAGGCTTCATCGTATAAAGGTTCTTATTGTTCTTGATAATGTGAATGAAGAAGGCCAACTAGATGCACTTGCGGGAAGTCATGATTGGTTTGGTCCAGGAAGCAGAATCATTATAACAAGTAGAGATAAGCAGTTGTTAACAACTCATGAAGTGGACAATATGTATGAGGTAAAAACACTAGATAATGAAAAAGCATTGGAGCTCTTTAGTCGGAAAGCCTTCAAGCAACCCTATCCTGATAAAGATTTTATGGATCTATCCAATGATTTTTTGAAGTATGCTCAAGGCCTTCCTTTAGCTCTTGAAGTTTTTGGTTCCTCCTTGTATAAAAAAACACTAGATGTATGGAAAAGTTTCCTAGATCAATTGAAAGAGAATCCTAATAGAAAAATTGTGAAAAGACTTGAAATTAGTTATAAGGGATTGGACCAGAATGTGCAAGAGTTATTTCTGGATATTGCACTTTTCTTTAAAGGGATGGACCAAAATCGAGTTGCAGATATTCTAGGAATACCTGGTTATTTGGCGAATATAGATATTCTAAAGAATAGATCTCTCATTACCATTTTAAGAAAAAAATTATGGATGCATGATTTGCTACAAGAAATGGGTAGAGAAATTGTTCGTTGTGAAGCACCTCAAGAGCCTGGAATACGCAGCAGATTATGGCATCATAAGGATATCTTTTCTGTACTGAGAAACAATGCTGTAAGTGAATTAGTATATATACATAAGCTTAGGAAGTATACATTTGTATAATTTTCCCAGGTATAAGTTTTCTCATTTTTTACACTAATTTCACTGTTCTTGGTTACTAGGGAACAAAAAAAATAAAAGGCATGATGCTAACCTTGCCTCCACATAAAGAAACCTTGAACGCCAACGCCTTCTCAAAGATGACAAGACTAGAGTTGATTAAAATTTATGATGTGCTCCTTCCTCAAGGCCTTAATGATCTTTCTAATGAGTTACGAATGATGGAATGGCATGATTATCCATTGAGATCCATGCCAAGGAGTTTTCGACCAAATAATCTTGTTGAACTCATCATGCCTCATAGCAACATTAAGCAACTACCAAAAGGATTCAGTGTAAGATTTTCTAATGCGGGTGTTTTTTTTTCCTTTAATTAAACTACGCTGTTGACTTGACTACTTAAATTTTTCATATTTATTTTATTGTTTTATCACAGAACTTGGACCAGCTAAAACTCATGGACTTTAGTTACTCTCAAAACTTAATCAAGACTCCTGAGTTCTTTGGATTTCCAAATCTTGAGACTCTGATTTTTCAAGGTTGTACAAGATTATATAAGGTTCACCCATCAATGGGAGCTCTCAGACGACTTATTTTCTTAAATCTAAAAGATTGCAAGCGTCTTAAGAACCTTCCATGTGAGATCAAATTAGAGTCTCTTGAATCTTTTTTTCTATCAGGCTGTTCAAGGCTCAGGAAACTTTCAAAGATTGGAGAAAATATGACATGCTTGTCAAAGCTTTATTTGGATGGGACTGCCCTAGAAGAACTGCCATCATCAATCAAGCATCTAACTGGCTTGACTTTTTTGAATCTTAAAGATTGCAAGTACCTTTTGAGTTTTCCTAGCACCATTTGTAATTTGACATCTCTTGAAATCCTTATTCTATCTGGATGTAGGGTTCAGCAACCAAAATCATTGCATTTGCTTGGGCTTTCCCCTACTTTATCCTCAATTGGTGCCACCCTCACCTTTAAAGCAACAATTTCACTTCTTATTCTGTATTTCTTACTGCTGCCGCACAACTATCTGAATATATTTATATGTGCTACACTTGTTTTATGGACATATTGTTTTTCCAATGCCCATCACCCTAAACTAGACCCCATCAACTTGCTGTTGCCTAAGTCGCTTTCAGGCTTAAGCTCTTTAAAATCTCTAGATCTAAGTGACAGCAATCTGTCAGATGGAGCACTCCCTGATGATCTTAGTTACTTATCCTCACTACGGTCTCTGAATCTGAGCAAAAACAATTTTACAAGCTTGCCTAATAGCATTTCTCAACTTTCTAAGCTTAAAGTTCTTTGCTTGGATAATTGTAGCAAGCTTCAATCATTGCCTTATCTTCCATTAAGTACAAAATATGTAATGGCTAGAGGATGTACTTCATTGGAAAATTATTCAAATAAAGTTGTTGTGTGGACTTCTGGTGAAACAGGATTCACTTTTATTAATTGCCTTAGCTTGCTCGAGGATGAAGAAGGCGAAATTACCGAGGGTTTTTTGCTGGACAGCTTGCTCAAGGATGACAGGAGCAAAATAACCGAGGTTTCTTTGCCTGATATATACTTCCAGCCATTGTGGCAAAGATACATGGAGGTGACTCTCTCTTTCTCTCACTCTCACTCTCTCTCTCTCTCTGACACACTCATGTATTGAACATCTTTTTACTTTTTCTTTTTAATATTTTACAGGATCATATACGTGAAATTGAAGAATTTTATAGCGTTTTACAGCAAATTGAAATTCCAGAGTGGTTCAATCATCAAAATTGTGGGTCATTTGTATCAATCCCGCTACATCAATATAGTATTAGTTGGACAGGAATTGCTCTATGCGTTTGTTTTGAAGTTCACGAAAATTCGAATGTGGTTTTTCCTGTTGATTGGGATACAAAATACTTTCATGAGTTTCGTTTGGAAGTGCATGGAGGTCCCATAAATTGTCCCCTAGTCTATAAGGTCCCTAGAGACAAAATCCATGCCGGTTCATTTGGACTTTGGCTATATATATCGCGTGCGAGGTTTCAAGAACTATTAGATGAACGAGATTGGATTAGACCATTGATTGAAACCAGCAGCCCAAATATTAAGATTAAAGGTTGTGGTGCACGTATACTATATGAGCAAGATGTGGTACAATTTGTACAAAACTTGAGCCAAAAAATTTTTGGGAGCCCTGAGGACCTCCGTCTAAGTCGTGAAGATTTCATGAAATATCATATGGGCAAGCCCCAAAGCCATGAAGACGAGGCAGAATCCAGTCAGTCCAATGCACTAATTGACCCAAACCTCAGGCTGAGAAGAGCCCTCACTTCACTGCTTTCAAGATTCTATGAGGTATCGCACTATTCTTTCCTAAACAACATATTTTTGTTTCTCTTTTGCTTAGGTATAAAACAAATCTCACTTTGAATGTTTTATTTTATGCTTCACTAATCACAGCCTATTACACTTCTTTTTTATTTATTCCTATTAAGGTATTCAAAGTTTAAAATGAATAAAAAAATCAGACACTGACATTTTTATATATTAATAATAAATGGATAGTGAAGGAGGGAAATGTGGAGTTTAAATCATAGACATGAGACATCATAAAGATACCATTACCACTAAACTATCACTTAAACCCCAAAATAGACACATGACATGACCATTGAGAATGAGACAGATAATTTTTATTTGCTAGCATACTAATATATACATATGTTTAGATTCAGCAAAAAAGAAAAATAATGTACATATGTTTAGGCCTATATTATGGCATTAATCAAGATTATCAGTTAACATTCAAGATATGATCAGGTCAACACTCTCTATTATTACTCACTATATCTCTATCCTGGGTATAAACAATGCATGTGGAATATAGAGGTTTTCATATTTTTAGAACTTCTCCATATTATCGACTCACTATTTGAACATTTGAACAGGCACACCAGGCGCGACACCACTCATATAATTATTATTTTCCTCAAATTGCAATTCCTTCAAGCTGGTTCAGTTATCAAAATTTGGAGTCCTACATAAAAATGGATTGTCCTCCAAACTTGCATGATAATCCGAGATGGATGGGGCTTGCTGTATATGGTCTTTATACTATTGACAAGCAACGAGATGTTTCGAGTTACAAACAGGATCCAACAGTTTTTCTCCGCATTTTTAGTCTCTCAGCTAGTGGTGTAGTTCCTCTTGCTCCTGGCATAGACTTTCCCCTCTCTAAAGATGGTTTTATGAAGTCATCACAACGAATAGTTTTGATATTTTACATACCACGCATCCTGTTTCAGTTGAATCGTTGTAGTCACATATGGGCTTCATTTGGAAGCGATAACCGAGGTGTGAAAGTTCAAATGTGTGGAATTCGTCTTGTATTCGAGCATGATGTCGAAGGGTATCTGCAAACACTAGTCCAGTGCATGTTAGAGATTCCAACTGCATACCGTACATTTCTCTACCGAACTCTTATATCTCATCTTTCACAGATGCAAGATTGCAACCATGAAAGAGGACCATGTAGCTCTTTCTCATCAGTAAGGTTAAAATTAATGGCAAAAGATTTTGTTTCAATAACCATTGTGTTATAGATTAATATTCTGAGTCAAATTAATGATTTGTTTTCTGATACTTGCAGGAGGCCTCAAACCTTGCCAAAGCTTCTATCAAGTAATGAAATTGTAACAGAGGAGGGTTGTGCTTCACCAGAAGCATTTTCAAGCACATCTCCAATATTTTTAGGCATACCATTTGGGAATGTGCAATTTGAAAGTACCATCTCAATAAGCATCCTTGAATCTTTCTTTAAGGCGCACTTACAGGTTTCTCTCTCTCTGATTTTAAGCAAAACACTGAATAATGATAATGCAGAAGAATTTTGTGCCTAGACTTATGAACAACACAAAAGAGAAAAGACAATACAGTTCATATATATATTATCTAGGGTTTTTATTATTATTATTACTAGTCACAGACCTGCGCGTTGTTCATGATTATTTTTTATGATGATCTCATTATTATTATTATTATTATTTTGTAATTTGAACTAATTTAATGAAAAGTAATGCATTTCATAATCATATTTATCACAAAATAATTTTTTATTATTGTAGAATTGTTTTATTTAAAATTTGAAACCTTAATTCTACCATAGTTGGTTGACTAATTTTTACATCTCTAAGTCAATTAAACACATTTTGCATGCTACATGTAAACCTTCTTTTCCATAAGGGTTGAAATAATGTGCATACTATTTTTTTTTTTCTATGGAAGTTAAAAAGAATAAAATTCACCTTGTCTTGATGTTTTCTTAAAATTAAATTTGGAGATTCTCTTTCAATAATTGTGAAAATTCCAAGCAATAATTCAAAAGGTAATACATGTTACATGTTCATGCTTTGATTTTGTAATTGCATGATTGATTTGGGTTGTAATTTATAAGTTGAATATGGTGGTGTATATCCAAAAGGGCCTAACTATGTTGTTTAGGATATTGAATATAATGTTGTGTGTGATTTATAGAGTAGCGACGGTTGTAGTAATTAAAAATTGGTCTTTCATTGTCTTTTAAGTTAATAAAAACCTTACATCTACTTTTTTTTTTTTTTCAAAAAACCTTTACATATTTTTTTAACGTGAATCTTTATATATACCTTAATAAGTAAACTCTATACAATTCATTTTCTTAGATGCATAAAAAAAAGACATCTATTCCATAATAATAGTGGCTAATTAGTTTTTTCATGTTCTTGTTTATAATGTTTCTTACTATTATCATATTTTACTGGCTGTTGATTTTCATAATAGAGGCATTAAATGAGAGTTAAATTCTTCGAACCTTTCATTAGATTTTAAAAGTCATGGTGTGTGAAGAATATAAGCATTTAAGGGCTTTTTTTTTTTTTTTTTTATATATTGTATTATTTATAAATAATGTTAAATGAAATGTCAAAAAAAAAAAAAAAGATTTTGAAAATTTTCATCTTTATTTCTTATATATTTCTATTATTACTAAAGAACGTTTTCCTTTTAGTTTTGATAATAAATATGATTTTCTAGATTAGAGTTTGATTAGTTTCGAGTTTAAATTTTGTATGATTTTATTTAATTATTGATTATATGATTTAATTAAGTGAATTTAATGATTTATTTATTTGCATTGTAAAGTTTATAATAACATTCGTAGGGTCATCTTTAATTAATTTTTTACTCTTTTAGCCATCAGTCTCTTTGTTTTCCAATTAACGGTTACTAATTAATTTATTTAATTGACGTTTGATTTCTTTTACTAATCTCTTTCTCTCCCTCTTTGTTAACATCTTATTGTTTTCCCAAATTTGATGATAATTCTAATGTACTAAATATGCATATTGTAACGTTTATTTTTATTTTTATTTTACTCCATTTTGTTGCCATGAAGTTAGTACATCCATAACTATTAGTTTATTATTTTATGATATGTTTGGTTTGATATTATTATTATTATTATAAATTTAGTGTTTCTAAAATAGCATGTTTTTTGTATTCTCTTTTTCTATTAATGCATTGTAACTTTTTATGGGAATACTTTATAAGAAAATTGTTTATTCTTTTTTTTTTTTTTAATTGAGTGTTTCTAAATTGATATATTTTTTTTTTGTATTTCATTTTTCCATTGATGCATTGTAACATTTCATGAGAAGACTTTATAAGAACAATTTTTATTTTTGAATAAAATATTATACGTTTAATTTTAAAAAAAATGAGAAAAAATATAAATAATTATGATATGGAGGATGTTGCTAAATTTAAATGTTGAATAAAATAAGATGAGAATAAAATAATAAAAATGAAATGTATAGCAATAAACACCATATTATTTTAGTTATGCTATGTAATAAAATAATATTATATTTTTATATACTATATTTATAATGCAATAATATAACATTTAACAACCAATGTGAATAAAAAAGATAACAACATAAAATATAAAACTAAATTGTATCAAGCTGGATTACCTGTCAATTCCAATTTTAGCAAACTAACTGACTTCTAATAGTCTAAAACTGATTTCTGCGATGCATTTGGTGGAGCTTTCAATACTGCATCAGTATATTTTGATGGTCAACCTGTTACACTAAAATTAAAAAAAAAAAAAAAAATATATATATATATATATACACCAAAAATTGAAGGAATATATATATATATATATATATATAGAGAGAGAGAGAGAGAGAGAGAGAGAGGTGGGGGGCTTTTGTGTGTGGAAAAATTGAAATTATGCATGGAATAAGAGGGAGAATGACAATTTTATAGTATGAGGATAAGAATAAGAAGAGTCAAAAATAAAGGAAGATAAAAAGATAGAATAATATTAATATTGAGAGTAGTGGGGATATGAAAAGTTGAAATGGGATGAGAAAGGTTGGAGAAAGTTAAGGTAGAGAGTAGTGGGGATATGAAAAGTTAAAATGGAATTGAAAATTTAATAATAAATAAGAATAATTAAAAATAAGATAAATTAAATATGATATTTTGATTGTAATATAATTGTAATATAATAGAGTTTTTAATTCACTTTAAATGTTAAAAAATTGTATAAAAAAATTGATAATGACATAGCTGCTGACGTGGCTCAATGGAAGCGTAGTAATATTAAATGCTACGCTCCAGCTTTTAGTAATATATTGATTATTACTAGCCATGAACCCACGTGTTGCGCGTGATAATTATTTTTATGGTGGTTTTTTTAATTTTTTTTTTTTTACAATTTAAACTAATCTAATAATGAGTAATGTATTTCGTAATTATATTTTTATTTATTATAGGAACAATCATAAATATAATATAGGAATAATCCAAAACACTAAAAAAAAAACGTAAACTAAAAAAAAATAATAAAACTTAACAATGATTATTTTTATGGTGGTTTTTTTAAATTTTTTTTTTTTTTTTTTACAATTTAAACTAATCTAATAATGAGTAACGTATTTTGTAATTATATTTTTATTTATTATAGGAACAATCATAAATATAATATAGGAACAATCCAAAACACCAAAAAAAAGTAAACTAAAAAAAATTAATAAAACTTAACAATGATTAATTGAACCAATATTAGGATAAAATTTTGTTTTTGATAATCTATTAAGGTTATTTTCTTTGTAGAAATTATAATTTTGGCCACCTAAAAAATATTATCAAATAAAAAATTATTAGCAAAATCTAAGAATTAAATTTCTATACATGCATTGTTATAAAATAATAAAAATAAAAATAAAATTGCAAAAGTTAAAATTTGTTATCTATCTGATTATTTTCGTTTGGAAACATTTGCTTTTCTTTAAATAAATGGCATTATAGAGTACTTCTAATACAACTATTAAGAGTACTTTGTCCACCACAAAGGATTAGAAAATAAACAAAAATTAGTAAAATCTCATAATTTAACATCTAAATTGAGTACTATAAAAAATCATGCTATGTAATAGAAAAATATTATATTTTTATATGCTATATTTAATTCTTTAGAACGCAATAGGATAACATTTAACAATTAAAGAGAATAAAAAATAAAAAACAACAACAATAACAATTTAAAAAACAAAACTAAATCGTATTAACCCAAAATAGAGTTTTAAAGAATATAAAAAATTATCAACCTAAATTAGAGATGCAAGAAAAATAAAATAAAAAAAATCCACCAAAAAATTTAGAGAGAGAGAGAGGGAGAGAGAGGGAACCTGTTTTTTTTTTTTTTTTTTTTTGTGATGGAAAACTATGCATAGAATAGAAGAGATAGTAACAAATTTATAGTAAGAGGGTGTGAATAAGAAGAGACAAAAATAAAGGAAGATGAAGAGAAAGAGGAAGAATGATATTAATGTAGAGGGTAGTGAGGAGATGAAAAGGTAAGGGAGGAAGAAAAATTGAAGAAGTAGTGGATAGATGAAATGGTAAGGGAGAGAAAAAAGTTGGAGAAGTGTAAATATTAAAAAAAATAAATGTTAAAAATAATTATAAGAAAATTGAAAAAAAAACTTTTTTTTTTAAAGGCTCACACAAAACCCTAAAGTTGAACTGAAAAGGATTTGAGTTGAGCTTGATAGTGGAACTAAATAAATAAGAGGTGGGGCTGGATTAATTATACAAATTTATTATAGGGTGATAGTGAAAGTAAATTAATAAATAGTGAGCTGCATTTATAGGACTGAAAATTGTAAAAACCATTTTGAAATTGTAGGACAAATTATATTTTAAAAAAGAAAAGAAAAAAAGAATGGCGTGACAGCTGATGTGGCGCAATGTGAGAGCAGCAACATTAAACGCTACGCTTTAGCTTATAGTAATATATAGATTATGTGGTCTTTTGTTTGCCAAACAGTGATGAATTTAAATGTTGTAACTGCTCCATACTCCTTGATAAATTATTAAGTGTTATTTGATTTATATATGAATATCTAAAGTCATTAACACTAGACTTTACAAACCATAATAATCTAAATACTTTGTCCATTATATATTAAAAAAACATTAATAGAGCACCTGTACCGTGCGAAAAAATTTTCAATTGACGCTTATTATCCCCAAATTTACTCTTGATTTACATTTCCTATATCATTTTTTTTTTTTTTTTTTTTTTTTTTTTTTTTTCAGGACCACTACAACATCCGCGGTATTTTCAATCACTGTTTTCCCCAACCTGAAATCCCACAGTGGTTCCACCCTCAAAGAAATGGGCCCTCAGTGAAAATCCATCTATCTCCATATTTGTATAATGATCCTGATTGGATGGGATTTGCACTATGTACTGCTTTCAAATTTCACAAGCATCCAACTGCCATTCTTAGGAATCTGAACTCAGGATTACCTCATCGCTTCATGTGTCATTTGGAGACCAATTTTGGCCATATCAGCCCTTTGCTTGACTATACCATCAATGAAAGCAACATATTAATTTCGTTATGTCAACGTGCATTCATTTGGGTCTCATTCATACCACGTGGGATGCTTTCACATCATTGGAGCGAATGCAGTTGGGTTCGATTCTCGTTTCTAAGTGATAGTCCAGATTTGTCGGTGTTAAAGTGTGGCGTCAATCTTGTATACCAGCAAAATATGGAATACTTCATTCGTACTGTTGTACAATGCGTAATCTCTAACGTTAACTTTATGCATGGAAGCCGGGGCCCTTTTTGTGAGGAGGATGTCTATAAAAATATGCTTCTTTATCATGATGATGAAATGAGTGGCAGTGGCAGTGGCAGTGACAGCTCTTACGAGATCTTACACCCTGAAAGGTCACCCAATTCTCAGGTGGAGACTAGTAGAAGCACCCAGGGTGACAAGCATCATGCCTACAGAACTGACCCGTTGGTAAGAATTCTACAGCATTTGTGCAAATAACATCATTATCCTAAGTGTTGGTTTTATATATGGATTTTACAGATATGTGCCTTAAGGGCACACGTTACTAAACCAAATTTGAAAAAAGTTCTTTGAAAATTGAAAAAATTATGACAATTTTTTCAATTCTCAATAAAACTTTTTCAAAAATGGTTTTATTATTGTATCCTAAGGGAACCTTTATATATATATATATATATAAAAGTGTTGGTTTTTTTATGCTAAGTTGTGGGTTCAGCCTAATAACAGAGTACGAGCACAAAGATCAAAGTTGGTATGTGATTATAAACAAAGCTGACGTTTTTTTCACTGATGCAGGGCACACAGAACAGGGGACGGCAGATTTGTTTTCTGCCACTTTACAACTCACTATGTTTCTGCTTCTCTCTCCCTTTTTTTTTCCTTTTTTTTCCTTTTTTTTTTTTTTTTTGGATGTGCTCTTGTATTCTTCTTACAGCAGTTGTTTTAGAGTTAATATTCTCTACACACTAGTCTATGCATTCGGATTAGATTATTTGCTCATTTGCGGTTGAAAATTGGCAAAAGTACAGTTGTATTTGAAGAAGTCAGGTTCTAAAAAGTTGTATAAACAATTAATTAAAAAGTTAAAGAAAAAAATTAATTCAAACTCGCTAACATCTTGGCCATAGATATGACCTTAAAACAAATACTTAACCTACTCCTAATTGCACAGACCAAATATTACATTTTTTTTTTGACGAACAACCAAATATTACATCTAGTTAAATTAGTTTATACAAAACAGGCTAACAAAGAAAGCATTACAAAATATTATTTCCAGTCATAATGAAATAAAATTATCTCTGTCCCTCTCTAATTGGACATTATATTTCATTTTTGCAGGACTTTAATCCGTTCACTTCTTACAATTCTTGTTTCCCTCCAAGTAAAATTCTTGAAGAATGGTTCAGCCATCAAAGTCTCGGGAACTCAGTGACAATTGACCTGCCCCCAAATTTGTACCAAGATAGTAATTGGATGGGACTTCTTCTTTATGCCTTTTTCTCAATCCAAGGGGATCCAGGTGCCGTTATTAAGAATTTTTCTTCAAAATTAATCCCTCACTTCCTATATTGTCAATTCGTAACGAGCACAGGTGATTGTATAGAAGTCCAAATTTGTTGCACCTCTAGAATGGAAATCACGTGGTTATATAATCTAGGTGGATTCATTTGGATAACATACATACCAGGTGAGGCGTCTGAGGATGAATGGCGACAACTGAGCCACATTGAGGCTTCATTTGTAAGTGAGTGGCCAAGTGTGATTGTAAAGAAATGTGGGTTTCGTCTTTTGTACCAGCATGATCAGGAGCAGTTTGAGCGAAAACTAAAACACTGCAATTGCTTGTCGTCAGACTTTATGGATTCTCACTATCAATTTTTAGCTGCTCAAGACAAAAGAACTGGGCTCAATCCTGATAATGAAGGGCGTGGAAGAAATGTTCACTCCAATGGGCGTGCAATTGCAACCGCTGCTCCAGTGATAAGACTTAGTTTTGCGCTGGAGATTGTTAAAACAAAGACTCGAATCCTCAATAGTGACCTACTGGTAAGAAATTTTGAGTATATGCTTTACTTGAATGAAATATAGCATGTACTCTACTTGTGTCTCTCAGTCACACCATATTTCTATTTATTTGCAGGACTTTGATGGATGCTCTATACATAATTCATGTTGCCCTCCAAGAGAAATTTTAGATTGGTTCAACCGTAGTGATGAGCCCTCGGTGACAATCAATATACCAAAAAATGACTGGATGGGACTTGTTCTCTGTGCTTATTTTTCAGTGCACGAGGATCAAACTAATATCTTTCAAAATCCCAATTCAACACTTTCTCACAACCTCATTTGTCTTTTTGAAACTGATGTTGTTGGTCTAGAACAAGAACTTCATATCCATTCGACCAATATAGAAGAATTCATGTTTTTAGAGATAGAAGGCGGATTTCTTTGGCTTTCCTATATTCCACGTTGCTGGTTTCCAGATTGGTTGAATCAATGCAGTTGCCTGAAGGCTTCAATTATGAGCGATTGGCCAGGTTTGATGGTGCAAAAGTGTGGGCTTCGTTTCTTCCACATGCATGATGAGGAGGAGTTTGAGCGGATTATATATCGCTGCCACTTGGCTTCTGAAAATGGTGTGCTCACCAGCCAGCTACTATTAAAGTCTGGTAATAGTAGAGCTGAGAATCCACTCGGTGAAAATGGCCAGCATTCGTACAATCAACCCTGCCAAAGCAACCTAACGGTAATTAAAAAACCATAAGCATTTTCTTTGCCTAAAAATAATATTATGTCTCCCTCTCTTTAATTTATCTCACCCTCACTCATAAGACACAATATTTCCATTTCACAGGACTTAATTCAACGCATTGTTTATAATTTTCGAAGACCCCTACCTGAAATTCTGGATTGGTTTAGCCATCGGAGTTATGAGCCCCAAGTGACAATCCCACTACCTGCATATTTGTATAATGATACTGCTTGGGCGGGACTGGCTTTTTGTGTGTCCATCAAAGTCGATGCCATTGGAGCTGCTTTACCTGACATTGAAGACTCAGAAGCTTCTTACAACCTTCTTTGTCATTTAGAAGCCAGTCTTGAATGTGTTGATGAATCTCTCATTGTCGGTTCCCTAACTAAAGAAAAGCTCAAGATTATTCAGCAAGGTGGTATGGAGTTATTATCCTGGATACCACGCGAATCATTTCGAGATACGTTGAATCAATGTGGCTGGATTGAGGCTTCATTTGTTATCGATTGCCTAGGCTTCACGGTGCGAAGGTGTGGGCTCCGTCTTCTTTACCAGCATAATGTGGAAGAGTTTAAGGAAATAATAAAACGCACCCGCCACCCAGGTCTTGTTCCCTAAGTAGCAAGCGAATTCTTGAATAAACTCTCCTTAATTTTGCTCCTCTTACGCTGTTTTTTCCTTCTTAACTTATGGGCAAGTCGTCCTCTCTCCCGTTTAACTTCAAGTTTATATTCTATCCCCAAAAAAATAAAAAATAAATTCTAGTTTATATAAAAAAACAGAAATTCTTTTGATGAATCTTAGTTATAACAATGTGATGTGATTGAATTTAGTTGAAAAATCTAAGACACAACATCCAATTTTTTTTAGGACATCCAAGTTCCTTATGTGTTTGTACCCAAAGAATCATAAGGTTGAAATTGTCCTCAAACAAATTAAGCAATCCAACAAATTTTTTTGGTTCAATTAGGGAATCTAAGGTGAAACATTTAAGAAATTGTATATAAGGTTTTTCCATATATATATATATATTTATAAACCATAGTTATTAAAAATCTACAGATGCGCTTTTTGGTGGGGTGGAAAATCTTGTCAGAGAGTACTAGCATTTGGATCCCAAAAACTCATTTTACAACTCACTCAATGTTCCAGACTCTATTTTCGAATAAAACTTATTAAAATAATATAAACTACAATATTAAATAATATTAAAAAACTACTCTTTGTCTCTCCTTTCCCATTTCTCTCTTTGCTCTCTTCCTATGTCTCTATCTCTCCAGCAACCGCCACATATGAGCTCAGCCACCTAGCAGCAACCCAGCACCGAAGCTTAACCACCACCACCACCACCCAATTATTGAAATTTTATCCAACCAACCACCCCCACCCCCCACCCAAATCCCAACCCACTAACCCAAATCACAAACCCACTGCCCCCAGATCACAACCCCAAACCCACTAGAATCCGCCACAAAACCATCAACTACCCACCACAAATCCAAAACAATAAACCCATCCACTACTCACACAAACTATCGAAGCAAACCACCCCCACCCAAATCAGATTAAAAAAAAACAAAACCTAGCCAGCCACCATTGTCCATGAAAGGAAGATTGTTGTGAACGAAACCCACCACCAAAATTAAAATTAAGATCATATCTAAGATCAACAATGTCCCAAGAAAGGTTGAGTGAATTAACTATATTATCGATTGAAAATGAGATTTTAGAAGAACTTGAATACAAAATTTAATTAGTCAATTTTTCATCTCGAAAGGCAAGAAAAATATATTTTAAATGAAATATATTATAATATAAAAATATTAAATAAATATTAATTTAATTAGTACATAAATATTTAAAAAAAAATGCCCCATTTTAGTTCTCGCCTTAGGCCCCAAAATGTCTAGGGCTGACCCTGCCAGTGATGAACTATTTTAAATTTGTTGCAATCAAACCTAATGTTATAAGGCAATTATGGATGAGGAATATTGTAAATTTAGGATGTGTAAAATTATTCCGTACATGCAATGAAATATATTATATATCTTCCTCTCATATAAGACTGTGATTTCTATGTACTTGTAAATCTGTATATGAATTCCGCTTTTATATGAGAGTGAAACATAGCACACTAGGTGTACATATTTATTTCTCCGTCGCTAAAGGGGGAGGGGGTTCAATTTTGAAGTTTCATGCATGCTAATCTAAGCAATAGGCACCACAAGGAGAAACAAACATTCCATATAGTAAGATAATTACCTTGACAAAGAAGAGAAAATTACAGCTGCTTCAGAAATATACTCATTTGCCACCAATTGGTGAGAGCTCTTGCTCAAGGGGAAAAACAATCCATTAGATACAATGTGACAGAAAATCATAAACTCTGAGACAAAAACACGAAAAAAAGACAACAATATATCCAGAGAAAATTCAGAATTCCTAAACAAAATAAAAACCATTCCATTAGCATGCATTTAGTGACATGAAGTTGCTAAAAATTTCTGTTCGTATGAGAAATAAGCTTCAATTTTTCTTCAGCTTCCTGCTAGCGAATGTCAGTTTTTGATGCATGGTCTGGATGAAATTTTAACATGGCTTGTTTGTAAGCTGTTTGCACCTGAAATCAAGAAATGATTAATAAGGTGTAGCTGTGGCATATTTACCACTTCCTTAGTAACTTCATATAATGAGAATTTAACCAAACTCAAACCCAAACAATTCAAATACGCCAAATTCTGTTAGGTGCTTTGTTTTTATTTAATTTTATTGTTTAAGATTTTATTTTTGTTATTAGGAATTCGGTAATCAAATAATGAATAAGATAAATTGTTAGCTTAGTATTGGAATAAATCTTATCTACTTGTAGTAGACAAAGATTATGTTTTTTTTTTTTTTTAAAGAATAATAAATTAAATGTTAACTTTATCTTGTAAAGCCATCTATTTATATAGCTTGATGTTGATTAATAAAAGAAGCTAAGAATATATTATTATTGAGTGAGTATTCACATTGGAGGTCTGGACTCCCTCAAAATAAGTCCATTTATCAATTAGAGGTCTTGGTTCCCTCGAAGTAACCAACAAACTCAATTGGGTTTGTAACAAATTCCTATACAAGTGTTGTAGTCATTTTTGTTCTATTGGTGTAGAAAAATGAAGACTCGTATGGTACTAACTACTAACTGTGGATTATTCTAGTTCAATTATTTTTGCAACATAAAAGTGTACTATCAATTTTACTACAAAAGATTTATAAACTAACATGATAATAAATGTGACTGGTGACTACATCAACAAAATAATCAATAAGTTTCTTGATGATGATGATGATGATTATTATTATTATTATTATTATTATTGTTATGTATTTAAAAGTTGACACATCAATTTAGAAGGTTTTTTAGTAAAATTTACTACCCTTAGAGGGTTCCATTAAATATGTGATTCCATTAACTTGTATGCATTGCAAGACTTCAGCTTGCAAATTTACATATGCTTGTTTTTTCTTGGAAAATCAAGCATATTTACATAAGCCTTTTTGTATGTATGATATCTATATATCTATGTATGTATGTATGTATATATTTCCAACTAACCTCATGTGGCAGGGGATCTGAGTCACCTCCTTGCAATTTTTACCTTAGATTGATGAATATTTGTGTTTTTAGAATTCTATTTTTGATTGTTTATAACTGAAAAATGAAATCAATGAAGAAGAAGAAATATTTTTTTAAAAATTGTCTATAAAAAATGTAAGTTCGATTCCTAAGCCACAAAGCAATGAGGCCATATCCGCTGTTTTCAATTTATCAAGCTCCTTCCTTATTCAACACGAAGTTGCTCTTTCAAGTTCATATTTTTCTCATCCTTGATTTGCCATCATTTAGCAGATGGGGAAAAACATAATAGTTAGTAAACGAGCAATGTTGGAAACTTTTTAAGTCATGTCTTGCTAAACTTTAAGAAGGAAATATATAACTGGCAAATACAGCACAAAGACACAAAATTGGATTAAGAGCAACCATCTTGATGAGTTGTATTTACACTCTGCACAATGTGCAACATTTTAGTATGGTTGATAGTTTCCCTTCTGGCCAGCCCCAAAAAATTGGGACTAAAGCTTATTTGTTGGGTTGTTGCTGTTTAT
The DNA here is from genome assembly GCF_932294415.1 of Quercus robur. Lineage (NCBI taxonomy): Eukaryota > Viridiplantae > Streptophyta > Magnoliopsida > Fagales > Fagaceae > Quercus > Quercus robur. The sequence goes on from NC_065538.1 coordinate 6,974,487, forward strand.
AGTTTCTCTTCTATATTACTCTCTCTACTACCTACAAGCGACCCCATAAAACGTATACTTAGTTGTTGGCAATTTTGTTGCAGTTGCTATTTCGTGAGGATGCCACAGTTGATGATCTTATAGATGTTATTGAGGGAAATTGGAAATACATGAAGTGTATATATGTTTACAACAAGATAGATGTTATCGGCATTGATGATGTTGACAACTTAGCTCGGCAACCTAATTCAGTTGTCATTAGTTGCAATCTGAAGGTAGATTTTACATTTCTAATCTTTACCAACTTTGATTGTGGAATTTAATATTTGGGGCTTGGAGTGACCCATCTCAGTTCCAATGTGTTTTGAAGCAAACAGAGATGGTTCTGTGGTTTAATGCGGTTTCTTCTTGTAAAATGTATTTTCTCATTGTGCATTTTATGCAAAAAATATGTTACCACTCATCTAATTATGCATCCAAACATATCATATAACTCCTTGTTGAAGTATTATATTTTGTACAGATTTTCATTCGATGTGAATGGTTTTGTAACTTATATGGCTCATGTTGCTTAAACTGCTGAACTTCGACAGACTACTAGCAAAAATGTGGGAAGAGATGGCGCTTGTAAGAGTTTCTACAAAGCCACAAGGCCAGCAACCTGATTTCTCAGATCCTGTAGTTCTTTCTGCTGTATGTTGCATGCCTTTATGTCTGTCCAGCTATCTTTCAATAGGCAGCTTTATTTATGCATGGAAGTTTCCAGTTTTCTTCCCTTTTCTTATTTCAATACTCTCGGTATTTGATTTCAGGATAGAGGTGGCTGCACTGTTGAAGACTTCTGTAATCACATACCTAGAAGTTTGGTGAAGGAGGTGAAATATGTGCTAGTATGGGGTATAAGTGCCAGGCACTACCCGCAGCATTGGGCCTTAGTCATTTACTTCAAGATGAGCATGTGGTTCAGATTGTTAAGAAAAAGGTGCAGACAATTATTTCCTTGTTTAATAGTCTGATTGAAAGTGTATTTACTTGACAACTATACATGGCTGCTTTGTCGTTATACTTGAACAGGAAACTTCTTTGATAGAAACTCCTTGCAACCTCAACACCCACCTCCCCCCCCCCCCCCCCCCAAACAAAAAAAAAGGTCCTAAAATTAAACATTGCTTTTGCATTCTCCAGGATAGGGAAGGGGAAGGACGAGGTTGGTTCAAGTTGCATTCAACAGTGCCTGCTTGAATATCTGATAGGGAGAAAAAGGCTCCGTTGAAGACATAATTCCATTGACAAGTGCTACAATGCAGACCTGTGGTTTTTGAATGAAGTGGCATGGAAGATATACTTTAAGATAGATAGATCTATTGGCTCGTGTTGTAATTTGAGTTGTTCTTCAAAAAGCTGTCCTTTAGAATATACTGATTGATTGTAATGCCAAACTTATTCTAGCAGATTTTGTATTGCTTTTAGAGTTTCTTATGGAAATGAGAATCCTACGTTGCATTTAAAAAAAAAAAAAATAACGTTAAACTCCTTTTAGAAATTTGTAAGTTTGCCTTGTGGTTTTCAGATCCTATGGGAAAATACTAACAGCTTGCATTCTAGGCATGAAAACATGTTATCTGTAAGTTTGTGCAAAGGCTAATAAGCTGTACCTGATGCTGTTTCCTATAATGAAATTATTATGGATTGAAAGTGAGCCATACAAGCATCATCATATTCTAGATTCTCTTTTCCACAATTGTTATCCATGCGCCATAAGCCTCTTAGATTCTAGCTGATTGAAAGTGAGCCATACAAGCATCATCAGTTGAGTTAGCTGGCACCTTTGTTTGTTATGCTGCATTGATTTTCCAGAAGACCTTATTCCCTGTTGTTAGCAAGGCTACTCTTTGTGCATCAAACAGAAACAAATTTTCAGGAGTGTGACTTTACAACTAACGATGAATAAGTGTTCTTGCAGCACATGATATTTAATAATTCATTTCTCAAAATTGAGATTGTGATTTGTGGGTTCATTGGAACAAAAAAGCCTGTCACATTATCACACAATGGGTGGGTTGAATTTGCTGGGGTCACTGTAAAGAGCTAAATTATATGACAGTTATAATCTATTTTGAAGGGTTCTAACTCCTTGTATAAAATATTAGTTTACAGTTACAGTAAATTGCGCCTTCCTCAGCTATAAGGGAAAAGAAACACAACAGATATTCATCAAAATGTTTTAAATCCAGCTCCATCCATGATATTTTCTCATTCTTTTTTCACTCATTACCTGTCTCAATCTCTCTGCATCATTTATTCATTGTATTTGCAAAAAGCACATAATTTCCTGTACAACTATTTTATTAATGCCTCTGCAACTATGGCGTTACTAAATCTATGTATTACAACAAGAGTTTCTGTTTTAAGGCCAAAATACTTGTCTTCAATCTAAAACGTGGAGTTGAGCTTACTATCAATTGCTTTTGGTAAAAGACACTTACCAATCTTTTAAAGATTAATTATTCATAACTACAAAGGTAATGGAGAGGGAGTTGCTTACTAGCAAATAGCAACTATGATTATCACACAAAGAAGACTTCTTTAAAAAAAAATAAAGAAAAAAGGTCTTTAACAAACGTACGAGCACCTTCAAAGAGCAAATTCCAATAATTATCATGAGTATTACATCCAATCCAAGACAAATTTAGAGACACTAAATGGAGTGTTTTGGAAATGAATGCTGAATGTTGTCATAAGGTTCACCCTTTCAAGGCTTTTGTCCTTCATGTCCATCTAGACAGGTAAATATCTGCCCTCTTTTGCTTGTCAAGTGGAAGGCCTTTCCTGCATATTTCCAAAACTTTATGAGAAAATTTGGACATAATATAACATAAATGAACTTTAAGTTTCAGACTAGAACACTACTTTGGAGTTCAATTTTGGAATAATCAATCACGGCAACTACCACTGTCTCTTCATGCCCTGAGGTTGCAATTATCTCCCCAGACTGCTTATTAATCACCATTAAAAAAAATCTAAATGTTAAACCTTTTATCTAGGAAGAAATTGAAATGATTAAGTCCAAACTTCAATAACCCAGCCAAAAAAAAAAAAAAAAATCCAAACTTTGATACCGGCCCAACAAGGGTAGAGTGGCCCCATATTGCATAGCTACCACTAGAATCTCGAGAGGGTGAGCAAGTAGCTACAAACAACTGCCACCATAACAAAAAAAGGCTCATAGCGAAATTGCATTATGCCTATAACAGAAAACTTTGAGGTGCTACAGATTTTTCAGTACCTGGTTATCTGCTGCTCTGAAAGTTTAGAAATAATGTGTTAGTGAGATAAGTATTGTTGCTATGATTGGTTTTTATAAATACTCAATTCAGGGGGAAAAATGTTTGAGCAGAAGAAGCCTATAGGTTCTTAGTTCTTACCAAGTAATGTTAGAAGCAAAAACATTTTCACAAGTTTTTTTCACAATTGCTGATGTGCCAAGATATGATTAGAACAACATCATCCACATTAAATACACCAATCATACAATGCCACATTGCCACTTTGACGATTGTGAAAAACATTTGGCCAATAGATTTATTGATTCTTACCTTGCTCTTTGCATCACTTCCCATAACAATTCACCAGTGCTAATGTTGAAGGCCCCAGGATAGCATATTATACGAGCATCTGCAGGTATTTACACTTAATAAATCTGTCATACATATCATATGCATGGTGAACTAAAGACCACTATTATTTCAAAAAAATGGAGAACCTTTTTCTCTATATAATGCAGCAAGCTCAGGGAAGCGTATATCATGACAAATTCCTATTCCAATACGGCCAACATCTGCATTGAACAATTGCTTATCAGTGGCCAAGTCTATTTGAAAAATTGCTCATCAACCATTTAAACTAAATAATAGATTAATGTTATATCATTAACTCTCACAAGTATTGTCACATAAGGGTTTTTTTTTTTTTTTTTTGAGAAGATATTGTCACATAATTCTTAAGGACACTATTTTTAACAATTTTGTTCATAACCGCTAATGTGGCTTGTTTGAGTGATGCATGATAAAGTAGTGCCAGTGAGGGACCCAGACAAAAGTAATATAGCTCCAATGTCAGCAATTATGTTCCATAGAACTACTCCTAGTGTCAAATGAGCCTCTAATCATGGCACCTAATGACATCTTACTAAACCACATCCACTTTAGCTTAGTAGGCACAGAAGGTACGTATTCTAAAATATAGTCTGATCACAAAAAATGCTAGTGATATTTTAGGTTTGAGTCTAGATCATATATACCTGTGTCCACAATGGTTGGTTTATCTCCTGCAGCAAAGAAGTCAGATTCCTTGAATGTAATAGCTCCTGGAATTTCAATATCAAACAAATGAATCTGCAAAGAACACAATTGAATTTGAAACAAATTCTAAATGTGATATGGTTCAAATTTTCCTATCCATGTAACATATGCTCTAGAATCTTAATGAAAATAGATATGTGCATGTGCTCACTTTTCTATGCTCTGCCTTGAGTTTTCCATCAGGTCCAAATACACAGCTAGTATTATACAATTGGCCATCACCGGATTCAGGCACAGATCCACCAACAATTGTGATTCCATGAGAACAAGCAGCTTCAGATAACATGGAAAACGTTGGTGAGGCATCCTCATTCTCAAAATCCTCAGCCAATTTTGCAAAGTAATCATTTGAATAAGGACAGTTCCACATTTCCTTCATTGAAAATAAGCAAATAAACAAGAATCATGCTAATTTACAATGACTTCTAACAGACTATTATTTCAAACCACATTGCTATTGCCTATTGCAACTATATATCACATGGGTAGCTGGGCAACTCACAGGTAAAACAACAAGCCTTGCGCCGCACTCTACAGCAGCTTTAATCGAATTATGAGCACAAGCCAGATTCTGATTCTTCTCTGATGTAACAGATAGCTGACAAAGGCCAGTCTTAAACTGTCCACGATATATAGCAACTATAATTACTTGAGTCAATGACTAAAAATGGAAAAAAGAAAAAGTAACCCTAAATTCTTGAACAAATATTAGATTATTCACTTCCTACTTTACAACAACAAAGCCTCAATCTCAAATTGAAGGTTAACTATAGATTCTCAACAGACTAGTCTTGATCGTTATGTATACTCCATTCTGCATCCTACTCTACTAGTGATAAATAATTCTTCTATTCAGTTTTATTATGAGGAAATGACTAGAACCAAAAAATTGATTGATGCATTTATTTTTTTTCTTGATAATCAGACACATATACCAACTACATTAGTATGTACTACATGCAATAATTTATAGGACATGTTCTTATATAGACTAGCATATGAACTATTAAAATCATTTTTAAAAAATATAGTGTTTGTGGGATATAGAAAGTAACAAATTAAAAGGGTGCTAACTAAAGGACCAGAAGAACAAAATATAGGATAAGATTTGAAGTAAAAAAAGAAAAGAAAAAAAAGGAACCAAACCTTTGTAATATTACTGGCTACTTGTAGTCGTTCTGAGGCAGCCATCATGGTGTGCTCTATGGAGCTTGGTGTAGAAGATGCCATCATTGCATTCACAAATCACACCCCAAGAGTGAGCTGATGCTATTTAGGCAAAAGAAAGTTCTAGCACCAATAATTCTCAAAGTTTGTGTTTTTGTTTTTCCCTATAGTCAACAGGCCTATCTATTCTGCGCATGCAGAGTTGTCGTCTTATAAGGTCGTAATTCGTCCCCACTCCCTAGCTCAGAGAAGTCACTGAGAATTTGCTTTAGGCCAGACTGAACTAATTAATAGGAAAATTTATTATTCTGTATTCTCAATTTCTCAGTCTATAGTGTCTTGGTACTTTTTTTTCCCCCTCTCTCAGATAAATAAATAATTTTGATATGAATTTAATTAGTTAATGGAACTTATTATATGTAGAAAGAGGGAGTATCACATCACTGTCTTCCTAGTCCTAGAGCACTGCGTATAACTGGTTTAGCCACTGTAAAAACGTTTGGTCCTGAATAATATATGATATATAATAGATTAATAGGGAGTCGGAAATTTTATTATTCAGAAGATTAACATGTGCTGGCGCAGGGTTGTGATTAGTGATCACACTATAAGATGATGTACCTTCATATACTCTATTATACCCACTTGGTGGATGATGTTGCTTCAATAACATATGAGTGAATTAATTAATATTTTTATTAGTTTTTTTTTTTTTTGAGAAAACTTATTTTTATTACTTAGGTTTTATTAAACAATCATATTTTTTAAATGAGTTCAAATCTTCTATCCCACTTTTCCTACTCTACTTTACACTCCATCTATTTGAGTTAATACTAATTTTCTGCCTTCTCTTATAAAAATTTCCTAAAATAAATAAATAACCATACACATTCCCACTGGGCAGCACCGAATTGCCGACATAATCAATGGCCAAACACCACTACCAAATTCACCCAGTCCAATTTGTGGTACATTGAAAAGAAGAAGAAGAAGATTACATGAAGATCTCCAAATAACCAAAGCCATATCAGTATATCACACATATTTAATGGTTATATACTAAACAACACCGAAGCTAGAGATTTTCAATTTGGCCCATCTTCAAACAACTTCTCATAACTTTTGAGCATAAATTAAACCCAATTATCTTATTCCCACCTCTATATTTATCAAAATCCCCAATAACAAAACAATTTCAAGCAATCGGACTATAATTTCTAACCAAAATCGGTCTTTGAAAGTCAAGTACAAGAATTAAGTCACGGCATCTAAATTTTCTCAATGCAATAATGCCTCTCAACGGTAATCTAAAATAGCACTTTATTTTGTTTCCTCTCCTCAGTTTTCACCAGAACTAAACAGGTAAACTAATACCCACTTATGGATCTGAAGACAAGGTGGCATGGTGTGTATTTGGTGGCGGTGTATGGCTGTGACTTGTGTGGAATATGGTTGTGACTGGCGCTATTAATGACTTTAGCGATCTTTTCCTAGTGTCATCAGCAAAGGTTGACGGTAGCAGTGACGACTCTAGGAATTTTGTTCAAAGTGTTACTTAGGAAGCATAAATTACACAATCTTATTTATTTATTTATTTTTTTTTTAGCTTTTAGGTAATTAGGTTTGATTCAATGTTATTAATTTCATTCCATTCCGGCCAGAAAATACCGTGCCGGTAAACAAACCAGAACAGTAACCCACCCTATTCCACTTCAGAAAAATTTTTGGATCATTCCGGTCTATTTCGGGTGTTTCAGTAAATAATAGCCGAAATTCAAAATTCGGCTGGCATGAAGTTTGTGCTAAAAAAAAAAAAAAATTTTTCTTAAAACCAGAACAAATTTGCATTCTGTAAACCAAAAAACCTCAAAAGGAAAAAAAAAAATGAAATGAAATGAACAAAGGTACCTGTACAGCTAAAAAAAAAGTCGTATTGAGAAATTTAAAACTCAAAACTTAAGAAGAGGCAATGCCACACTAGTATTGGTAGAAGACACAGACGAACAAGGAGGAAGGCAAAATGTAGATGTAAAAGTGTAGATGAAGATGTGATAAAATTTAAAAGTATGAAGTGTAAAAATCAAGAAGACAAAAGACGTGTGTGGTTAAGAATAAATAAAAAAAAAATTAAAAATGAGAAGTAAGTACTATATGTCTGGTGAGAAAATATAATAAAAGGTAGAAAATTGTGTTGTATTGGACAGTGTGTTGAGTCGAAGAAATCAAACCACTGCCCAATCTGTAGTGGTTTCATTATATATATATATATATATATATTTTTTTTTTTTTCAAATTTTAGTTCAATTTTTTTTTGAGTTTTTTATTTTTGCTTGAAAGACTCCAAAATATATATATATATATATATATATATTTTTTTTTTATGAACTCAAAACGATAGAAAACTTTATTGAAACGAAATAGAATACAAGTAAAAGAATGGGCATTAAGCTCAAATTTTGTTTTTCTTTTCTTTTTTTCATTGGAAACAGGGGAACAATAAACCATTAAAACAAGTGCCCAGGGAAAGGACCAAAACAAAGTGTAGCCCAAAGGCATTACACCTTTGTCCACTGCGAACCTATCAAACCTGTTCTGCCATCATCAGTTGAAAGACTCCAATATAATGTTAAGTTACTCAAATTATGAACCAAAATTTAATTTTATTGACATAAAAAAATTCAGGGGGTTCCTAAAATTTTTTTTAAAGGTAAATAAATATAAAATTTTAAATTATTATATATAAATCTTTTTTTTTCTCTTTTAATTTTTTTATTTAATTTAGGAAACTTAAATAAGAAATAACAGAAAATTAGTATTTAATTAAATGGATAAACATGTGACAAGTTTTTATTTATGAAGTATAAAGTGGAACAGAAAATGTAAGACAGAAAATTTGGACTCACTTCACAAACCCCCGCACCATTTTTTTTCAAACTCAAAGGCAACATTCATTATATGAAAAAACTAGAAGTTTCCAACAAAAAACATGCTAGGTCGCTAACTCTTTACCCAGGAAATAAATAAAGAGAGATACAAAAGTAACAAAACTTTTGACTCAAAAAAAAAAAAAAATCCTATAAAAAGAAAAAAAAAATTCTTTTATTCAAGGTTAGAAATTGACGCACACCAAGACAACAATTAAGCAAAACCCAACAAGGAAAAGAAAGCAAAACCAAATAGGCAGAAGAATTCGAGAAGAAATTTCTCAAAAATATTTTTCATGAATATATTCTATAGAGCATTTAAAAAATTATACTCTTTTTTTTTTTTTAATAATACACCATAATTCTCCTAATAAATTGGAATAATAAATATATAACCCCTCTAAAGAATTAAATCCTATAGTAAATAGAAACAAACTAACAAACAAGGCCTGTGATAATAAAACCCTAGAAGCCAAAAAAAAAAAAAAAAAAAAAAAAAAAAAACCCTAAAACTAAAAGCCGTCCTTGTCCTCCACGGATGCCTTGGAGTTGGATAGCCAGATAATTCAGGAAGGCCATGATGGCACTAGGCTTGCCGAGGTTTGTCACATTGACAACCTCATAGAAGAAGTGTTGGTTGAAATACTCTGTAGGCTTTCTTTGAAGCGTGTTCATCAATGCAAGTGTGTGTCCAAGCATTGGCGATCTTTGATTTCCAGTCCTGACTTCATAAACTGGTACATAAACTATAAACCACACAACTCGCTCTCACACTTCTCTTTGATTTCACAAAGCAAACGGCCCAAGAAAGATGGTTGGCTTCATCACATTAAATATTACAAAGAACGTCGTCGTGACATTCTTGTTATTTCTGTGGAAAAAGTATTCAAATCCAGAGGTTTCTCTTTCAAGTTCCTACCTGTACAACCTGTTTGTTTATTGGGGTTTTGTAATGGGTTAGTTTTATGCTCAAATGGTGATAAGAACATGTTCTTCGTATGTAATCCTCAAACAAGGCAATGGCTTCAACTTCCTCGTCTTTGCCCTTGGTATAAGGCTGAGAGTGATGAAACCCTTGTAGGGTTTATGTCTGATTATTACTATGACAAAGAGGGAGCCAAATTCGGAAGTAATACTTGGTGCAAGGTTGTGTTTATTAACAAACATGAATTGGATTATAGTAATCTAATAAATGTTAATATATTTTCATCAGAGACAGGACAATGGTTTAAGAAAGTCGTGTCGTGCCAACGTTTTTTTACTTTCGATTTTAACCGTTGTTCTTCTTCTTCCACAATATGCAATGGAATTCAGCATTGGTTAGACCCTAGGTATGGCTTTATTTCATATGATCTGTGCAATAATGCTGATTGCTTTGGTTTCATTCATCTGCCTAATGAAAGGCACTTTGACATGGAATGTGATTCTAGCTTTGGAGTGTGTCAAGGGTGTCTAATGGTATCTGTGTATGAGGAAGTTGATATTTTGAGGGTCTGGACACTTAGGGATTATTACAAAGGTGAATGGCAATTGGAGCACAGGATTGATAATCTTAGTGATCTTGTTGATCTGCCAGCACAAGTGTTCGAACATGGATTTGAATTTGAAGTAACTTTCAGTCCAGTTGATGATAATGAATGGTATTTTTCGATTTTCAACACCAAATACAAGACAGACTCGGCCATATCTTCTTACAAAATCAAGAATGAGAACTTTGAACTGTTTTGGCGGTCACGTTGGGGGTCAGGCAATCAATTGGATAGGGTGTTCCCATTCGAGCTGCCATGCTGGCCAACACCAATTCCTAAATTCAAGCCATACCGAAACCTCCTACTAGATGAATTGCCTGATCTTGGAGAAATTATACTGTCATCTGGTGGACCACATCACTTGTCCACCATTTCACTAAAAAACTCCCACTTGTTTAAAATTGTTAAGTCAGTAATCAATTTTTGTTATAAAAAAAAAAATAATAATAACTCAGAAATTTTAAACAAGTGATAATTTTTAAGTGGAATGGTAGACCACGTCACATATCCACCATGAGGACCTTATAATTTCTCGTGATCTTCGTCTATAATTTGTTGAGACTATTGACATTGACGATACAATTAGTTATTTCAAGTGCCATAATTTGTTTAGCTATCTTGCTCCATCGTGTGTACTTAATTTTCTAAATTTATTCATTTTATATATATAACTACTTGGGCAGTACAAACTGAATTTATGTATTGCTGCCTTTAACAATGTTCATTGCTTTCTTTTCATCATGCCCCATAACAGTTAAATCACATGTATTTCTTTCGCACTGTTGAGAAAAGAGATGAATGAACTCAAAGCTTTTGTGCTTTAGCCAACAATTTTAAATTGATTTGTAGAAAATTCTTTCTTGAGAAAGAATATGTAGAAAATTCAATAGCCAATTTTATGCTTGCAAACCTTTTAGTAGCTACTAGCTATATTGCATATGGGTAATATCCAACCTGCTGTTACTTATCAAAAATATCCCGCCTGTTATTATTGTAACTGGGTGGGTCATACTTTGTGCACCATTACATGTTCTCCATGGTTATCCACTTAGAATCAGTTATCAAAATTTTCTACCAGCAACAAAAGCCTCGCTAACCCAAAATATCAAAAATGGAGTGAGACAAAATAATAGTAAATATATAACTTCCGTAAAAGTAGTAAAAATTATTGGACCTTATATATGTGACCGATCTTGACTAGTTTGTTAAGGATTCATAGCCAACCTAAAAACTATTGAACTAAAGTTTATTTGTTGTTGTTGCAAAAGCCTCTTATCCCAATACATCAGCCAATAGTGAATGCATTTGCAGGGTTGTGAAGATAATTAGTAGTTAGTTAGTGGATGTGTGACCAAAGGAGCATATCTAATGATATGATAATGTTTTCTTTTCGTAATATAATTCAGCAAACTAAGCTATTTCCATGTTTTGTTGTATTCTAAGGGTGATAGCAGGATAAGGTGAAGACTTACGCCTGCGCAGAGGACTTTTTGCTGTAGGTAAAATGACTAGTTGATTGACATATGTGAGATTATTTGTTGGTTTAGCCAGTGGTAACTATTTTAGGTTTGTTGCAATCGAACTTAATGTTAGGTGGTGTGAAATTTTTCATTACATACATTGAAATGTATTACTATATATCTTCCTTTCACATAAGAGTGTGGTTTTTATAGACTCGCAAGTTTGTATATGAATTCCACTTTTATATGAGAGAGAAACATAGCACCCTTGGTGTATACATAGTTATTTCTCCATCACTAATAAAGGAGGAGGGGGTTCAATTTTAAAGTTTCATGCATGCTAAATAATATAACCAATAGGCACCACAAGGAGAAACAAGCATTCCATTTAGTACGATAATTTCCATGACTAAGAAGAGAAAATTACAACTGCTTCAGATATATTCTCATTTCCCACCAATTTGGTGAGAGCTTGCTCGGGAGGAAAACATTCCATCAAAGACAATGTGATAGAAAATCATGTAATTTGAGACAAACACAACAAAAGACAACTAAATATCCAGAGAAAATTCAGAACCCCTAAACAAAATAAAAACCATTCCATCAGCATGCATTCAGTGACATGAAGTTGCTAAAAATTTCTCTTTGTCTGGGAAGTAAGCTTAAATTTTTCTTCAGCTTCAACCTGCTGGTGAATGTTAGTTTTTTATGCCCAGTCTGGATGAAATTTTAACACGGCTTGTTTGTAAGCTGTTTGCACCTAAAATTAAGAAATAATTAATATTAAAGAACAGAAAAAGTTTTATGTAATAAGTTGTAGTTGTGGCATATATAATGAGAATTAAACCAAACTCAAACCCATACAATTCAAATACGCCAAATTCCTATACAAGTGTTGTAGTCATTTTTGTTCTATTGGTGTAGAAAAATGCATAGACTCCTATGATACTTACAGTGGATTCTAGTTCAATTATTTTTTGCAACATAAAAGTGTACTATCAATTTTACTACTAAAGATTTACAAACTAAAATGATAATAAATGTGATTGGTGACCATGTCTAGGGTTGTCCACGGGTTGGGCCGGGTCGATTTTAGACCCAACCTAGACTTGACTCGCCGGTGTCGAGTGGAGGGGCGGAGGAACCCGAAACTGATAGCCGGAAAAATCGTCGGTTTGATTTCAAGTGATGGTTAGCGTCGGTAGGGCCAAGTTGGTTGCCAGAATTAAAAAGGCATCAAAATCTAAAAAAAATGAGTAGCCGAAATCTAGAAAATATTACCGGAAACTGGAAAAATCTCATCGGAAACTGGATTTTTTTTATGAAATCTGCATTTTTTTGGCTAGAAATTGCTGGGATTTGGCCTAATCTGGCTGAATCCCACCAGATCTAGTTGGATCTGGTCAAGATCTCGCTAGATCTGGTCGAGATCTCGCCGGATCTGACTTGTTTTTGCAAGATTTGGCTGGATATTTTTGTAGCTCCAGTCGGGTTCGAGTTGCTCCGGTTTTGGAGATGCAAACCCACCACTCGACCCGCCGGTGTCGGTTTTTGAGAACGGGAACCCGCCGTTGACCGACTGGACCTTCGGTTCGAGCAGTTTGACCTGGTTGTCGGGCTCCAGTCGGGTCTGGATAGCCCTAACCATGTCAACAACATAATCAATAAGTTTCTTAATTATTATTATTGTTATAATTATTTTTCTGTATTTAAAAGTTGACACATCAATTTAGAAGGTTTAGTTAGTAAAATTTTACTACCCCTTAGAAGGTTCCATTTAATATGTGATTCCATTAACTTGTACGCATTGCAAGACTTCAGTTGCATATTTACCTATGCCTTTTTTTGTTGGAAAATCAAGCATAATTACATTAGCCTTTTTGTATGTATGATATCTATATATCTATGTATGGATGTGTGTGTATATACATATAGTATGTATGTTTGTGTGTGTATGTATATATATATATATATATATATATATATATATTTCCAACTAACCTCATGTGGCAGGGGATCAGAATCACCTCCAAGTTTGATTCCTAGGTCCCGAAGCAATGTGGCCATATCCGAGGTTTCCAATTTATCAAGCTCCTTCCTTATTTCAACACGAAGCTGCTCTTTCAAGTTCATATTTTCCTCATCCTTGATTTGCCATCATTAAGTTGCTCTTTCAAGTTCATATTTTCCTCATCCTTGATTTGCCATCATTTAGCAGATGGGGGAAAAACATAGTAGTTAGTAAACGAGCAATGTTGGAAACTTTAAGTCATGTCTTGCAAAAGTTTGAGAAGGAAATATATAAACAACAGGCAAATACAGCACAAAGACACAAAATTGGATTTAAGAGCTAAACCAAAGCTGACTACGGGAAAGTAGCCTTGCAAAATGAAGATACAATTGTTAAAATATATTATCACTATCTTCATGTCTTGCATGTCTAGATTCAATATTCTGATATTCTATGTTTTTTTGAGAATCATTCAATATTCTAATACCATTGTATTAGCATGCATACTACACCTTGCATTACACCTATACTTTGTATTGTACTTCCATACCATTAGACCTCGGTTTTTAAGCTTATATAAAGTCCCCTATGTACAATTTAGATGTGTTAATACTTAATCTGAATGTAGTATCCAAACAGATACTAAGTGTATGTTTGGATTGGTGTTTTTTTAGCAAATCTGTGCATTTGTATTTCTTTTGTGGATCCATGGGTACTGTTCATTGACCCACAAAAGTCAGCAAAACACAGTTCTCTCTCTCTCTCTCTCTCTCTTCTCTCTCTCTCTCTTTGGGTCTCACAGTACTATTTATACATTTAAAAATTATTTTACTACAATATTTTCAACAATAAATTTTCAATTTTTAACAAATAAACACTATCCAAACACACTCTAAGCTGTCAATGCCATCAGAGTTTCATACCACTTTTAAAAGGTTTTTGGTAAGCAAAATATATTGAAGAGAGCCAATTAGATATTGGAAAGGACAGCACTGGGCCAAGAAAAGAAAGTTGAACTAAAGAGAAGACTTTTAAGTTACAGGAAAGAAAAGTGAAAGTTGTAAAATCTTTTTAAGATGTTGAAACTTCTAAAACTAAAAGAAGCCAAAAATAAAAGTCTAAATTCTAAAATAATGGGTGTCAAATTGGGAAGGGGAGAGAGTAATAGAGTGACACGAAAAAGCCGCAAATGGGGGGAGGGCAATTATTTTTTTCGGGGGCCAGGTCTTCCAAAAAAGAGATGTCTTGTTTTTACTCACAGTAAATCAACCTTTAAAAAATTTTGTGGGGGCCATGGGCCCCATCTTTTATCCATAGTCCCATCCCTGCAATTTGCAAATGGTTCAAAGTCTAAAATATACTCCGATCACAACAAATGCTAGTGATTTCTAAGGTTTGGATCTAAATCATATATACCTATGCCACAATTGTTGGTTTATCTCCTGCAGCAAAGAAGTCAGATTCCTTGAGTGTAATAAAAAAAATTCTCTAGAAAGAATATGATATGGTTCAAAATTTCCAATCTAGGAAGAATAAACATTTTTATTTAAGGTGTTATATCTATATTGTATCTGTGTCGTACCTGTGTCATATTGATATCATACTGATTATTTTATGTAATAATTTTTTTAGAAATTACTTATATCGCTATGTCGTACCCGTACCCGTGTCCGTATCCATACCCGTATTTATTGAAAATCATATTACATATTACATATGCTCCTAAAATCTTAATCAAAATACATATGTATATGTGCTCACATTTTTATGCTTTGTCTTAAGCCATCAGGTCCAAATACACGGCTAGTATTATACAATCGGCCATTACTGGATTCAGGCACAGATCCACTAAGAAGTGTGATTCCATGAGAGCAACCAGCTTCGGATAACATGGAAAATGTAGGTGAGGCAAATGAGATAATTTAGCTGTATATTTTTTTGCCTTCGCTATCTTTTTAGAGAAAAGATAGTGATTTTATTCATGAAAATCTGATGCAAATGAGATAATTTTTTATAATACATAAATCCTACATTTCTAACATTTTATTTTACCCCCCCAAAAAAAAAAAAAAGTCCAACATTGCCATTTCCTAACAAAACAGTCCTTTTTTTTTTTTTTTTAATTGTATTATTATTATATTTTTTATAACAATACGTAACAGAGGATTTAGATTGGGTCTTTCTGGTCCCAAAAAAAAAAAAAAAAAAAATCTAGATACGTTCTTTTTCTTTGTACGTCCTCCAAAAAAAATACGCCTTCCACGCAATCAAATGTAGATCACCTACCACTTTCTGGTCAAACCAACCATTTTAAATTTTAATGCCCTCACCATTCATCATATTTCACTTCTCTTTCCAAGAATCACAACCCATCAACTTCTTTCCTTCGTCTGTCTTATTCTCCTACCAAATACGGCAATACCATAAAGGGAAGCTTGGACTCCAAAAATCTGTCTGATGAAACAAAAATTCAGTTTTTGTAGGATTGTTCAAGGATGGTAGGATCGTGTAAATCTACCGAGCATCTCTATCTTTTTGAGGTGCTACAAAATAAGGCTCATAGCGAAATTGCATTATGCCTATAACAGAAAATTTTGAGGTGCTACAGAGTTTTCAGTACCTGGTTATCTGCTGCTCTGAAAGTTTAGAAATAATGTGTTAGTGAAGATAAGTATTGTTGCTATGATTGGTTTTTGTAAATACTCAATTCAGGGGGGAAAATGTTTGAGCAGAAGAAGCCTATAGTAGGTGGTTTCAAACGATCTATTGTAGGTGGCTTTTTTTCTATATCACTTTTTATGACGTATAAGATGTATACAAAGACTTACTATTTAATGGAATCTACACTTTATAAATGTAATAATATATAAAACACATTAAATTAATACAATGGGATAATATCCTTTCAAATCTTTATTTATATATCTAAACGTTAAATAATAGCATTTATTATTGCTATGTTCTTACTGCAATTTGCTACACGCCACTTTTCCTAATAAAGTAATCAAATTAAGTGGAAAGAAATAAGACCCATAGTATATTACAATTGGTGTAGCATAAAATTGAATACTCATAATAGAACAAAGGACTATCAATTTTCACATAGACCACATAGATTTTCTTCATCAGTATCAATGTTATCAACTTTTTGACTTGTTTCTAAAAAGAAAACAAAAAAACTTTCTGACTTCTTTTGCCTTAACCCACACTCCAATCCTGAGGTGGGGGGACTTGTTAACCACTACACATTTTCTACCTTGTGGCATAATTTCCATGTAAAACCATATGTCAAGTGTCCAACTTCTAGATACCGTGTTCTTTTTATTTTATATATATATATATATGTTTTTTTTTTTTTAACAATAATCATTGATGAGCTAAATAAAGTTGAATCCCACTAGTAATATTGAAAACTTTGTCTACCTAATAGTTGATTTTTTTTTTTTTTTTTTCCAAACTTCGTTTGCCTTGAACTTTTATTTGTTTACACTAACCTGAACTAAAGGAAGTGGAGGTAGATGTTACTATTATTCTAATTTCTATGTATTTCTTGTTATTTCCGTTTTTTTATTAGATAAGCAACTGGTTGATCCCGAGAGAGAGAGAGAGAGAGAGAGTAGTTTAAGTATTATTGAAGATGGCAAGGTAAAAAAGAAAAAAAAAATCAAATAAGAGTGTCAGATGATGGAAATGTCAAGAGAGCCTCTGCACTACAAGATGCAAAAGGCAATACATGATCATGATGTATATCGAGGTACCTTTGATTTAAAGAGTGCCTATGGAATTGCTACGGATGAGGATTCTGAGGTGACTACTAGTAGTTTTGGGTGGATTTGGAAATTAAAGACGTTGCCTCGTATAAAAACCTTTTTGTGGATGTGTTTCCATGGCAGTATTGGGGTCAAAGAATGTCTTGTGAGGAGAAGAGTAATTGAGGAGGATTTGTGTCCCATATGCCAAAGGGAGCCGGAATCAATTCTACATGCTTTAAGGGATTGTCGGAGAGTTAAGGATATTTGGAGACAGCTAGGGGTTAAGGAGACAGAACGGGGTTTTTGGGTGAGCAACTTACAAGATTGGTTGATTCTGAATGGAAAGAACAACAAAAGACATATTCAAGGGAAGCCTCCTTGGAGTACTAGCTTTCTTTTTGCTGTTTGGAATGTGTGGAAGAGCAGAAACAACTTTGTTTTCAACAGAAAAGATCAGAACCCGAAGCTGGCTTTGGAGATTGAGAACCAAGCTATGGAGTTTCTTTGTTATGTTGCCTCTCCAAGGAGTCCAGCCCGGAATGTGATCATGGGTATCAGATGGAAGAAACCTTTAAATGGGTGGAAAAAATTAAATACAGATGGGTCTTGTGCAGGAGGAACGGGTAAGGCTGGATGTGGAGGTATTATAAGGGATGAAAATGGGGATTGGGTAGCAGGTTTTGCGAGACATATTGGGGTAACTAACAGCCTTGTTGCAGAGTTATGGGGATTGAGAGATGGTCTCATTCTTTGCTGTGATCTTAATATTCCTTGTGTCATTGTTGAGGTAGATGCTAAGGTGGTGGTGGATGTCTTAAAAAACACAAGCTACGTAAATAATATTGTTTCCCCTTTGCTGGATGACTGCAGGTAGCTTGTAGCCCGTCTCCATCAGGTGCAGATCATTCACTGCTATCGTCAAGTTAATCGGTGCGCCGACTTATTGGCAAAAATGGGCTTGGAGCAAGAGTTAGATTTTGTCCAATTCCATTGTCTGCCTGTGGTTTTTTTGGAGTCTCTGCTTTTTGATAAGAATGGCTTGTTTGTTAACAGGGTATGCCCTGTTATAGTTGGTTCAGTTTAGTGTTGGTTCTTGTTGTAATGCATCGTATTTCTACCAAAAAAAAAAAGATCATGATGTATATCAAACCATTCCAGAACTTTTTTGTTTTATATACTAAGTGACAAAAGGTAGCATGAATTCATATGAAGCCAAGTGGTAAAGTAGTGAACAAACAATATAACATCTACACAAATTGTTGTGGAAATAGCACTCCAAGATTCAAATTAATAACAATAAATAATAGGCATATACACACACAAAAAAACCCCAGCATTTATGTGGTTTGGCAAACTACCTACATCCACAGGCAACAACAAAGGAATTTTCCCTTTAGAAGTAAGGAGAGACAAATGTTTGCGGTTTGCCAAACTAATTCTTTTGCTGTCACTCAATCTGTTGAATTCACTCCTTGCCTTGTCTATACTTCCACATTTTGAAAACATGTAGAACAATGCATTGGAAACGATCGAAGAGTGTTCGATCTGACATTGTTCAACAATAAGGGAAAAATCAATTGTCACATGCATATTTTATCGGAACATGGAAAAGCAAACAAATAAAAATACATGAAATTGAAAGTCTTAACGTTAACGCTAATAGAACCATTACACGAACTTTCTTATCACAGCAACCTTCACATGCTTTGCTAATGCTAATGTATTTGCCATTTCTATGTCCCCTAGTTGTGTACACGCTGAGATAGCCTCATTGCTTTCCAGTTTTCACATTCCTTTCCTTCATTTTCTTCTGTTCAATGGCTTCTTTTGCATACCCATTCTGTGCATAACAAACCATCATTACTGCCCAACTTGATGTGTCAGGCACTGGTATCTCATCAAACACTTCTCGGGACTCAACAACACTGCCACATTTCCCATATCCCGCAATCATTGCAGCCCAAGTAATTGATTTTTTTGCCAGCATGCTATAATACAATTCATTATAAATTCATATTATATGTGCGACTGATATTGAGTATGTGCGTCGTTTTTTATTTTCTTGTTATAATGTTATTTGTGCGAATTGTGATGTGTGTGCTTTGAGGGTTTTTTTTTTTTTCTTTTTTCTTTTTTTTTTCTTCTTTTCTTTTCAAGGTTTAGTAGTCATAATTTTCCATTCATCCTAGTTTGTTTGTAAATGTATAATATTAAATAAGTAAACCTCAAATTGGGATGAATGAATAATTATAACATTAAAAAAAAAGAAAAAAAAAAGCCTCATCGCATAAGCAAAGTACATGTGATGAGGCTAGTATTTTTTTCTAAGACTTCATTTATAACGTTGAAAACCTTTTAACTCAATTGATTGACACTTTTTGGTTTTTCTAAGGCATCCAAGAAAGAATGAATTTTTCACCTTTTGGTCTTTCTATGGCATTTAGTTAGAATTAGGATGAAAGAATGAAAAAGAAACTTAAGGAATATTGTGGGTTTAGAGTTTGAGGGATTTAATGCTATTAGAATTTTTTGTATGAATTCCACAACGTTGGGAAGGGGTAGAGTGAAATAAATAAAGGGGGAAGTTTTTTCTAGGAAGTTGCAATTGGTTTGTGGCGGTAGGTTGTTGTTGTTGTTTTTTTTTTTTTTTTTTCAATTTAATTTGATTTTTTTTATTTGTGATAAACATTGGGTAGTCTATCAACTATCTAGTGGAGAGCTTTTATTTTGTAGTTTTTTTCTATTAATTTTTGTCAATTTACAATTTTAAGTTTTCCTCATTTTTTTTTTTTTTTGGAATAAAGATAACTAATTAAATTAAAAGTATTTTTAACATTTCAAGAAATAATATACAGAAGAAGATTAGTATATAGATATATTTATTTATAATTATATATACATACATAGTAACCTCAAAGTGGTACGTTAAAATACATTGATACCGAAATATTCTATTCCAATAAACAAATTAAAATGAGATCTGAAACAGTATTCACAATATTAGAGTCTGTTTGATAGAGAAGTTTGAGTAATATTGTTTGTATTTTTTTGAAATACGTATGAGTGAAAAAATATATAAAAATACGTATAATATTGTTTGAAAATTAAAAATATGTGTTCAAAATACTCTACGGGGCATTAGTATTCCAAGCTTTACTAGTTTATGTTTTTTTTTAGCTGTGAGAGTTGAGACCCCAACAAAAACCCCAGGGATTAATCAAACAACGAAGGTCATTTCAGTATATCCATGACCCAAAAAAAAATAGCCCATTGTTCACGTTTAGTAAAAATAAAAAATAAAATACACTAGTAGTAGCCCATACCGTGTGGAAAAATCTTAAACAACGACTTTATCTTATTTTAGAAAATTAAGCTTGTGCCACGACTTGTGGCACCAGCAGTGCTCTATTTTAGACCGTATGAACAACTCGATCATCGTTGACATTGACCAGATCAATCTACGTTGACTTCATAGTCACTGATGAATATCAGTCATGCAGAATGGCTTTTTTGCTTGGTGTAAACTTAAATCACTGATAATTATCAGTAACAAGCTAAACTATCAAACATTTGAACATCATGGATCTTACTGTTGTGTTTCTGTTTCTGTCCTTGTTTGTGTCCTCATCACCTTTGGGGATTATCAAACTCAGTTCATGCAATGAAGCTCAGAGTCAAACTAATAATGTGAAATGCATCCACACTGAAAGAGAAGCACTTCTCAGCTTCAAGAAAGGCCTCACTGATCCTTCGGGAAGGCTTTCGTGTTGGGTTGGTGAAGATTGTTGCCAATGGAGAGGCATAGAGTGCAACAACCAATCAGGTCATGTTACCAAACTCGATCTTCGGCGTCCATTTGAATCAGAGTCATTGAGTGGTAAGATAAGCTCTTCCTTGATTCACTTGAAATATTTAAATTACTTGGACCTAAGCTTGAATGATTTTGAAGGCATTCAGATTCCCCAATTTTTTGGTATGCTAGAGAACCTGGTGTATCTCAATCTCTCTTATTCAGAATTTTATGGGGAGATTCCTCCTCATCTTGGCAATTTGTCAAGCTTGATGCATCTTGACCTTCATGAAAACATTTTCCTGTATGCCAAAAATTTGGATTGGCTGTCAAAACTCTCTTCTTTGAAGTACCTGGATTTGGGACTGAGTCTCAAAGATGTTGGAGCAGATTGGCTACAAGCTATTAATATGCTTCCTTCCCTTCTAGAGTTACATTTATCTTATTGTTACCTTGAAAGCCTTCCACCTTCCCTTCCATTCGTCAATTTCACATCTCTTTTAGTCCTTGATTTATCAGAGAACCAATTTCACTCTTCCATACCTCAGTGGCTGTTAAATCTTACATCTCTTTTTGCCCTTGATTTATCATTCAACCAATTTCACTCTTCCATACCTCAGTGGCTGTTTAATCTTGAGAGCCTCACCACACTTGATCTCAGACTTAATTTTTTACAAGGTCAATTCCCAAGCTTTTTTCAAAATCGTTGCAAACTGAAGACTGATTTATCAGCTTCCTTGAACAATAGCCTGGAGTCCCTAGATTTGAGTTATAACCAACTGGTAGGAAAAATTCCTGATTCATTGGGGAAACTTGGAAGCCTAAGATACCTCAATCTCGAAAACAACTCTTTTTGGGGTTCAATTCCATCTTCTATTGGGAACTTGTCATCCTTGGAAGAGTTGAACCTCTGTGCTAATGAGATGAATGGAACAATTCCTGAAAGTCTTGGACAACTCTCAGTGCTAGTCCATTTGTACCTGCGTGATAATTCCTGGGAAGGTGTCATCACAGAAGCTCAATTTATGAATCTCACAAGACTAGAAGAGTTTGTACTAACAACTGATAAAAATCAGTCCCTAGTTTTCAAAGTGACATACGACTGGGTTCCTCCGTTCAGGCTTTAAGGTCTTGGTCTAGAAAATTGTCTCATTGGCCCCAAATTTCCCGCATGGCTTCAAGTTCAAAATAAGCTTACTTTTGTCGCCCTTAAAAACATTGGAATCTCAGACACTATACCTGAAGAATGGTTCTCTAAGATATCTTCTCAACTCACTTACTTGGATCTATCCAATAATCAGATCACGGGGAATTTGCCTCACCAATTAGTATTTCCCAATGTAGATTTTATTGATCTAAGTTATAATCTCTTCAAGGGTCCTATCCCACTTTGGTTTACTAATGCGAGCGAGATATATCTGAGAAGAAATTTATTTTCAGGCCATATCCCGTCAAATATTGGTGATCTAATGCCAAAATTGGAAACTTTAGAGCTCTCGGAGAACTACCTTGATGGTAAAATTCCCTTATCTATACAAAAGATGAAAGCACTTAATGTACTTAACCTTGGGAGAAATCAGCTTTCGGGGGAGCTCTCTTATAATTGGAATGAGTCACAAAAATTGGTTATTGTGGATATTGGACACAACAACTTATCTGGAAAAATTCCGAGCTCAATGGGGTGCTTGAGTTCCCTTTCTATATTAGTGTTGAGCAACAACAATCTTCATGGAGAAATTCCTTCTTTGCAAAATTGTTCTCTTGTGAGAATTGATCTGGGTGGGAATCATCTCTCAGGAAACCTTCCGTCATGGATAAGACCAACAGTCTTTATCCTAATCATGCAGTCAAATATGTTTAGTGGAATCATCCCTCGACAATGGTGCAATCATCCATTTCTACAAATCTTAGATCTTGCACATAACAATCTTTTCGGGGGAATTCCAGACTGTTTGGACAATTTGACTGCTTTGGTTTATGGCAACAGCTTCCATCGTTCTTATAACTCAAGTTATATTGAGAAAGCAATCATAATGACAAAAGGTAGAGAGCTTGAATATAGCAACACTCTCCAATTTGTTACCAGCATTGATCTTTCAGGGAATAAGCTAACAGGGGGAATCCCTAATGAAATAGCAAGTCTCGGAAGGTTGGATACACTTAACCTGTCAATGAATCATCTAACTGGAAACATTCCCAAGAATATCGGAAACATGCGGTTGTTGGAAACACTTGATCTCTTGAGGAATAGTTTTTCTGGACCTATTCCTGAAAGCATGTCTTTTTTGACTTTCTTGGCACACTTGAACTTGTCATTTAACAATTTGACAGGAAGAATCCCAAATGGTAATCAACTCCAAACCCTAAATGATGCATCCATATACAAGGGCAACCCTTTATTGTGTGGGTCTACACTTCCGACCAAGTGCCTAGGAAATGAAACATCTAATGGCCCAACTTTTATAGGTGGCAGTGTTGAAGACAAACAAGATAGTGATGATACTGAAAGGCAGTGGTTCTATATTAGCATCGGACTTGGTTTTATTGTAGGCTTCTGGGGTGTTTGCGGCACCTTACTGGTGATCAAGTCATGGAGGCATTGGTATTTTCATTTCTGTGATGATATCAAAGATAGAATAGCACTAACAATTGCATTGAAAGTGTTCATTTGAAAAAGAAATTTGGGCTGGAAAAAAATTGAGTTTGCAAGGAAAATGCTCGTGCAACATTCTATTGTGCATGTAGAATTTGGTGAGACATGTGAGAGCTTGATTGAAATATTTTTTTGGCTTGTTGCTTTGAAGTGTGTTGTTTCTATATTGTATCTTTCGTGTGCTGTCTAAGTATTTGAAATGAAACTACTTTTTCATTTTAGGGTCATGCGTAGCAAGCTGAAGCAAGTGGTACAGATGGTGTATTGTCATGGTATATTATTTATTATTTTCATTTTTGGCTTATTAATCCATAATATCTTATCTGCATTGTGAACCAGTATTTTTTTTCTTTGAGTCCCCTCTTGCTTTCGAAAGAGCATTACTTGGTTTATCACTTGAACTTGTTATTGCAATAAGGGAAATCTTAAACATAAGAAAAGAACTCACTTGATAAGACATTCCAGCAGTTCAATCATGAACTACAGTGGCTTCAGTGTCAATTGAGGAAAAATTCCAAGGTATAGGCAATTAAAAGCAATGCTTGCAATTTTCTGTCAAATGCAAGCAATCTGCCTGATTAGCGTGAGGTATTTCTTTTCAGTTCATATACCTATAAAGAGGCAATCAAATAGCTATACTTTCTAACTACAGAACAACCAGGCCACAGAGACTGTCCACAGATCGCCACCCATTGGACCCCTTATTTATTGATTTCTGAGTTTCCAGTGTATGTGTGTGTCTTGGTGAGAGAGAGAGAGAGGGCAGTGCTCATTTTTATATACTTTTTCTTTCTTGATCCAATCCATTCAAATGGATCTACATATTATATATAGAGGCAAAAATTTGCAATGCAACAAATTGAATTTGCTCATGTGCAAGCATCTGGTGCCAAGAAATTTGACATAACTGGGCCCTTTTAAGTATCAATTCAGTTCAAAACTGAGCTTGGATGGAACTGAACAAGATTTGGCAAACGAATACATAGGTCAATGACTTTAATAGTCTGATTGGAGAAATTGATAACGGAGGACATGGGAGCGAATGAGGGAGGTCCAAAGGAACTGGTTTTCACAGTGGGGTATTTTGACAAACAGACTGCGTGCATACTGCCTAGCTGGGGTTATCACCAGGAGAGTAAGGGAGCTTAGTTAAGAGGTGGTGGTAGTGGTGGGGTTTAGGGTTTAAGGTTTTGAGTAAAACTGCTTAAGTTTGTTTCAGTTAGGCAACAGTTTTGCTGACTTGGATGAAATGGGTGGTGACTCTTTGGACAGTTGCAATAAGAGCTAAAGTTTGAAGGTGAAGGAAGAGACTTGGTTAACATTCCCTAGGCATCCTATGACTTTTGATTCCAACGTTTCCGAGTTAAGTAACTATTTTAGTAATGCCTCTGCAACTCAGGCGTTACTAAAATCTATGTATTACAATGAGAGTTCCTGTTTCAAGCCTACTACCTATTGCTTTTGGTACAAGAAATTTGCCAAACTTTTAAAATTTAAAATTGAATATTATTTTTAATATATAAATCTTTTGACATACGCACAGTACATGCAAAGAGCTACAAATAATTGTCATTAGTATTCCATGCAAAACAAAATTTAGATACATCAATGGAAAGGTTTTGGAAATGAATGCTATTCTTGTAAGTGAATTTTGTCATAAGGTTCACCTTTTTAAGGCTTTTGTCCTTCATGTCCATCAACACAAGTGTAAATGTCTGCCCTCTTTTGCTTGTCAAGTGGAAGGCCTTTCCTATATGTTTCAAAAGAGTAGTGATAATTACACACTATGTATTAAAATTATGAAATTGTATTTTTAAAACACAATTTCACAATTATAACTGAAACGTGTTTTCAAAATAGGATTTTACCTGGATTGTGTATGACAATGTATAACTTAGCATGTGCAACAATAATTATCATATCCATAACTTTGTGGGAAAAGTTGGATATGACATAAATGAATTGTAAGTTTCAAACTAGAATACTACCTTTGGAGTTCAATTTTGGAATAATCAATCTCAGCAACCACCATAGTCTCTTCATGCCCTGAGGTTGCAATTATCTCACCAGACTGCATATTACCATTAAAAAAAATTAAAAATCTAATGTTACATCTTTTATCTGTCATAAGGGAAGAAATTGAAGTGACTAAGTCCAAACTTTGATACCGGTCCAACAAGAGTAGAGTGCCCCCATATTGCATAGCTACCACTAGAATCTCGGGAGGGTGAGCAAGTAGCTACAAAGAACTGCCATCATAACAAAAAAGGCTTATAGTGAAATTGCATTTAGTCTGTAACAGAAAATTTTGAAATACTGTGGATTTTTCAGTACCTGGTTATCTGCTGCTCTGAAAGTTAGGAAATAATTTGTATTTGTTAGTATAGATAAATATTGCAGCTATAGCTGGATGTTATATACTCAATTCAAGGGGAAAAAACATTTGAGTTGAAGAAGCCTATATATTCTTATTGAGTAGTGCTAGGGACACACAAATTTTCACAAGTTTTTTCACAACTACCGACGTGCCAAGTTGTGATTGGAGCAATATAAGCTTTACCACTTTTAATAGCACCAATCACACAATGCCACATCAACAATTGTGAAAAATTGTGTGCCTCTAGATTTATTGATTCTTACTGTGCTCTCTGCATCACTTCCCATAACAATTCACCAGAGCTAATGTTGAGGGCCCCAGGATAGCATGTTATATGAGCACCTGCAGGCATTTACAATAAAGTCTCTGTCATACATATCATATGCGTAGTATACTAGATGACCAATATTTTTTCAACAAAATGGAGAACCTTTTGCTCTATATAATACAGCAAGTTGAGGGAAGCATATATCATGACAGATTCCTACTCCAATGCGGCCAATGTCTGCATAGAACAATTGCTTATCTATGTTGAAAAAGTTGTTCATTAACCAGTAAAACTCAATGACTAATTTGTGTAAGCTTTTAGAGTATAATGTAATCTGATCGCAACAAAAGCTGGTGATTTTTTAGGTTGAAGTTTAAATTATATATACCTATGTCCACAATGGTAGGTTTGTCTCCCGCGGCAAAGAAGTCAGATTCCTTGAGTGTAATATCTCCTGGAATGTCAATATCAAACAAATGCATCTGCAAAGAACACGTTTGTTCTTTCAAAAGTTCTAAATGTGATAGTACGATTCAAATTTTCCAATACATGTTACATATGCTCCTAAAATCTTAAGCAAAATAGGTATGAATCTGTGCTTACTTTTCTATGCTTTGCTTTAAGCTTTCCGTCAGGTCCAAATACACAGCTAGTATTATACAATTGGCCATCACTGGATTCAGGCACAGATCCACCAACAATTGTGATTCCATGAGAACAAACAGCTTCGAATAACATGGAAAATGTTGGTGAGGCATCCTCATTCTCAAAATCCTTAGCGAATTTTGCAAAGTAGTCATTTGAATAAGGACAGTCCACATTTCCTTCATTGAAAATAAGCAAATAAACAAGAATCGTGTTAATTTACAATGGCATCTAACAGACTATTATTTCAAACCACATTGCTATTGCCAATTGCAACTACCACATGGGTAGCTAGGCAACTCACAGGTAAATCAACAAGCCTTGCGCCGCACTCTACAGTAGCTTTAATAGAATTACGAGCACAAGCCAGATTCTGATTCTTCTCTGATGTAACAGATAGCTGATTCTGCTAGTGATAATTAAATAATTCTTCTATTCAGTTTTATTATGAGGAAATGACTAGAACCGAAAAATTGATTGATGTATTCATTTGTTTTCTTGATAATTAAACACATATACCAACTATATTAGTATGTACTACATGCAATAATTTATAGTACATGTTCATATATAGACTAGCATATGAACTATTAAAATCATTTTTAAAAAATCCAGAGTGTTTGTGAGATATATAAAGTAACAAATTAAAAGGGTGCTAACTAAAGGACCAGAAGAACAAAATATAGGACAATATTTGAAGTAAAAGAAAAAAACCAAACCTTTGTAATATTACTGGGTACTTTTAGTTGTTCTGAGGCAGCAAGCATGGTGTGCTCTATGGAGCTTGGTGTAGAAGATGCCATCATTGCATTCACACACCAAGACTGAGCTGATGCTATTTAGGCAAAAGAAAGTTCTAGTACCAATAATTCTCAAAGTTTGTGTTTTTGTTTTTCCCTATAGTCAACGGGCCTATCTATTCTGCGCATGCATGTATGCATGCCATGTTTGCGAGTTGTCGTCTTATAAGGTCGTAATTCCCTACTCCCTAGCTCAGAGAAGTAACTGAGAATTTGCTTTAAGCCAGACTGAACTAATTAATAGGAAAATTTATTATTCTGTATTCTCAATTTCTCAGTCTATAGTGACTTGGTACCTTCTTTTTTTTTTTTCCTTTTTTCTCTCAGATAAATGATTAATTTTATCATGAATTTAATTATTTAATGGAACTTATAATATGTAGAAAGAGGAAGTATCAAATAGCTGTCCTCCCAGTCCTAGAGCACTGCGAATAACTGGTTTAGCCACTGTAAAATCGTTTGGTCCTGAATAATATATGATATATAATAGATTAATAGGGCCGATCAAGTCGGAAATTTTTTATTCAGAAGATTAACATGTGCTGGTGTATGGTTGTGATAATTGATCACACTATAAGATGATGTGCCTTCTTATACTCTATTATATCCACTTGGTAGATGATGTTGCTTCAATAAAATATGAGTGAATTAATTAATATTTTTATTAGTTTTTTTTTTTTTTTGAGAAACTTATTTTTATTAGTTAGGTTTTATTAAACAATCATATCTTTTAAATGAGTCCAAATCTTCTATCCCACTTTTCCTGCTCCACTTTACACTCTAAAATAAAATTTTGCCACTTGTCCATCTAATTGAGTTAATACTAATTTTCTGCCTTCTCTTATTAAAATTTCCTAAAATAAATAAATAACCATACACATTCCCACTGGCAAGCACCAAATTGCCGACATAATCAATGGCCAAACACCACTACCAAATTCACCCAGTCCAATTTGTGGTACATCGGAAAAAAATGAAGATTACATGAAGATCTCCAAATAGCCAAAGCCATATCAGTATATCACACATATTTAATGGTTACTAAACAACACCGAAGCTAGAGATTTTCAATTTGGCCCATCTTCAAACAACTTCTCATAACTTTTGAGCATAAATTAAACCCAATTATCTTATTCCCACCTCTATATTTATCAAAATCCCCAATAACAAACAATTTCAAGCAATCGGGCTATAATTTCTAACCAAAATCGGTCTTTGAAAGTCAAGTACAAGAATTAAGTCACGACATCTAAATTTTCTCAATGCAATAATGCCTCTCAACGGTAATCTAAAATAGCACTTTTACTTTGTTTCCTCTCCTCAGTTTCCACTAGAACTAAACACGTAAACTAATACCCGCTTATGGATCTGAAGACAAGGTGGCATGGTGTGTGTATTTGGTGGCAGTGTATGGCTGTGACTTGTGTGAAGTATGGTTGTGACTGGCGCTATTAATGACTTTAGCAATCTTTTGCTGGCATGGTGTGTATTTGGTGGCGGTTAGGAGTGGTAAATGGGTGAGTTGGGTCGTAAATAGGTTGAGTCATAAGTGAGTTGGGTGTGTAATTACCCATTTATCCATTTATAACCCGTTTATAGATAAATTAATTATCCATTACCCGCCCAACCTATTTAATTAGGGCATGTTTGGTAGACTGTAATAGATGTTGTAATGTAATAGTTATTCCTGTAGTTTAGTTATTCTTTAGTTTGGTTATGTTTTTATTACAATGAATAATCATTCCTTATGAATAGCTATTCTTCAAAATGAGGAATAACTATTCCTCTTTAAAAGGTTGTATTAACTATTCCTTAGTAAGTGCAATAATTTCAAAACTTAATATATTTCCAAGTAAACAAACTTTCTATATACATCTAACAATTATAAAAATAAAAAATTATAAAAAATAACACATATCTCTCTTAAATTTAAAAATAACAATTTTTAAGGAAATATAATTGTATGAGTAAGAAATTTCCAAAAATAAATGTTAAGTTTCAATCTAATGTTATAACTCATAACCAAACTAATGAATAGGTTTAGTTATTACATTACAATATATTTTATTCCTAGTAATAAAGATTACAATTCCTGTCGTAATTCTCATTCAGTGTACCAAACGTACCCTTAGTAACCCGTCCATTTAACCCAATATGACCCAAATAAATAAATAACTTGTTACTAGATTTTCCCATTAAGTTAGCAACTACAAAATTTCTCATAAACCAAACAGGACCCTTGAAAATCAGATTAAAATCTTTTAGCTTTATAACAACATCAACCACTTCATTTTCATTTATTTTCCCAAACTTTCTCACAAACCAAACAGAACTTCTCCTCACCCAAACCAATACCTAGCTAATCAAACAATCTTTTAAGCAAACAAACAAATACTCATAGAACTAACTTGAACTTTAGTCTAAACTCTTAAATATAGATTTTCCCTAATTTTCTCAAAAATTTCACAGCAACCAAACAGAAAAACTCAAAAAATGAAAGGTTAAAAAAAAAAAAAAAAAAAAAAAACTCGCCTCATGTTCGACCCTCCATTCTTGAACTCTTCGTACAAATCCTGATCTTCTTCTTCATCGTTCTCAACGTCAAGCCCTTCGTCATCGTTGTTGTCATTTTCGTCGCTATCAAAGTAGTTGACTTGAGGCTGAGCCGAAGGACCTTTCTTCATGGTGTCCATGCGCTTGAAATGGACCTAGGAGGAGATAAACCTTGAAACGGGCATGGATCTCGCTCTCTGCAGCTCCGTGCGGTACCATTTCCTCAGCTTCTCCATCTTGTGACAGCACTGCAAGGCGGTCTTGGGAGGAGACACAACGGAGCAGCGACGAGCGACTGAATCTACCACCTCCTGTCAATGGGTTGCCTTCAGATTCCCGCACCGGAGCGAGTACAATTTCTCGCGATAGGAGTTGATCAGCGTGACGGTCTCGCCGTGGGACCAACATGGCAGCAACAGGCGCCGCAAGGCGGTGGAGGGCTGGGGTTGAGTTTGGGTTTGGGCCTGGGTCAAAGTCTAGGTCGAGGTCTGGGGCTTGGCCTAGAAAATTTGAGAAAATCTTAGGGAAAGTGTTTTGGCTTAGAAATCTAGAGGTTAAAGTGTTTGGCTACTGAGAAAATCTAAGGGAGAGTGAGACTGAGGGCTTTGGGCTTAGAAATTTAGAGGTTAAGTTTTTAGATTTTAGAAGGGTTTAGTGGGTTTATTTAATTTTAAAATTTAGATGAGTTTAGTGGGTATTAGTGGATTTATCCATTTAGAATCATCTAATTAAATAACCAAATGAGTCTTTATCCATTTAACCCAAATACTCAAATGGATTGAGTTAAGACTTATCCAAATAAGGTAAATAATGGACGGATTTATGGATATGGATAAAAATTGTCACTTCTATTGGCGGTATATAGCTATGACTTGTGTGGAGTATGGTTGTGACTGGCGCTATTAATGACTTTAGCAATCTTTTCCTAGTGTCATCAGCAAAGGTTGACAGTGGTGGACCGGTATTGGTGGCTGGTAGGGACGTGTTGTGTTTTCTCTTTTAATTTTTTTATTTAATTTAGGAATCTTAAATAAGAAAAAGCATAAAATTAGTATTTAATTAAATGGATAGACATGTGACAAGTTTTTATTTATGAAATATAAAGTGGAACAGAAAGAGTAAGACAAAAAATTTGGACTCGCTTCACAAACCCAATGCACCATTTTTTTTCAAACTCAAAGGCAACATTCATTATATGAAAAAACTAGAAGTTTCCAACAAAAAACATGCTAGGTTGCTAACTCTTCACCCAGGAAATAATTAAAGAGAGAGATACAAAAGTAACAAAATTTTTGACTCAAGAAAAAACATTTTTTTCTTTTATTCAAGGTTAGAAATTGACGCACCAAGACAACAATTAAGCAAAACCCAACAAGGAAAAGAAAGCAAAACCAAATAGGCAGAAGAATTCGAAAAGAAATTTCTCAAAAATATTTTTTATGAATATATTCTATAGAGCATTTAAAAAATTATATTCTTTTTTTTTTAATAATACACCATAATTCTCCTAATAAATTGGAATAATACATATATAACCCCTCTAAAGAATTAAATCCGATAGTAAATAGAAACAAAGTAACAAACAAGGCCGCGTGATAATAAAACCCTAGAAACCAAAAAAAAAAGAAACCCTAAAACTAAAAGCCGTCCTTTTGTCCTCCATGGATGCCTTGGAGTTGGGTAGCCAGATAATTCAGGAAGGCCATGATGGCACTAGGCTTGCCGAGGTTTGTCACATTGACAACCTCATAGAAGAAGTGTTGGTTGAAATACTCTGTAGGCTTTCTTTGAAGCGTGTTCATCAATGCAAGTGTGTGTCCAAGCATTGGCAATCTTTGATTTCCAGTCCTGACTTCATCAACTGGTACGTAAACTATAAACCACACAACTCGCTCTCACACTTCTCTTTGATTTCACAAAGCAAACGGCCCAAGAAAGATGGTTGGCTTCATCACATTAAATATTACAAAGAACATCGTCGTGACATTCTTGTTACTTCTGTGGAAAAAGTATTCAAATCCAGAGGTTTCTCTTTCAAGTTCCTTCCTGTACAACCTGTTTGTTTATTGGGGTTTTGTAATGGGTTAGTTTTATGCTCAAATGGTGATAAGAACATGTTCTTCGTATGTAATCCTCAAACAATGCAATGGGTTCAACTTCCTCGTCTTTGCTCTTGGTATAAGGCTGAGAGTAATGAAACCCTTGTAGGGTTTATGTCTGATTATTACTATGACAAAGAGGGAGCACAGTTCAGAAGTAATACTTGGTGCAAGGTTGTGTTTATTAACAAACATGAATTGGATTATAGTAATCTAATAAATGTTAATATATTTTCGTCAGAGACAGGACAATGGTTTAAGAAAGTCGTGTCGTGCCAACGTTTTTTTACCTTTGATTTTAACCGTTGTTCTTCTTCTTCCACAATATGCAATGGAATTCAGCATTGGTTAGACCCTAGGTATGGCTTTATTTCATATGATCTGTGCAATAATTCTGACTGCTTTGGTTTCATTCATCTGCCTAATGAAAAGCACTTTGACATGGAATGTGATCCTAGCTTTGGAGTGTGTCAAGGGTGTCTAATGGTATCTGTGTATGAGGAAGTTGATATATTGAGGGTTTGGACACTTAGGGATTATTACAAAGGTGAATGGCAATTGGAGCACAGGATTGATAATCTTAGTGATCTTGTTGATCTGCCAGCACAAGTGTTCGAACATGGATTTGAATTTGAAGTAACTTTCAGTCCAGTTGATGATAATGAATGGTATTTTTCGATTTTCAACACCAAATACAAGACAGACTCGGCCATATCTTCTTACAAAATCAAGAATGAGAACTTTGAACTGTTTTGGCGGTCACGTTGGGGGTCAGGCAATCAATTGGATAGGGTGTTCCCATTCGTGCTGCCATGCTGGCCAACACCAATTCCTAAATTCAAGCCATACCGAAACCTCCTACTAGATGAATTACATGATCTTGGAGAAATTATACAGTCCTCTGATGAACTACATCACTTGTCCACCACTCCACTAAAAAATTCTCATTTGTTTAAAATTGCTAAGTCAGTCATCAAATTTTGTTAAAAAAAAAAAAAATTAACTCAATAATTTTAAAGTAAGAATCTTTAAGTGGAATAGTAGACCACATCACTTATCCACCATGAAGACCTTATAATTTCTCATGATCTTGGTCTATAATCTGTTGAGACTATTGGCAATGATGATACAATTAGTTATTTCAAGTGCCATAATTTGTTTTGCTATCTTGCTCCATCGTGTGTACTTAATTTTCTAAATTTATTCATTATATAAATATATATATATATATATATATATATATATAACTACTTGGGCAGTACAAACTGAATTTATGTATTGCTGCCTTTATCCATGTTCATTGCTTTCTTTTCATCATGCCCCATAACAGTTACATCACATGTATTTCTTTCGCACTGTTGAGAAAAGAGATGAATGAACTCAAAGCTTTTGTGCTTTAGCCAACAATTTTAAATTGATTTGTAGAAAATTCTTTTTTGAGAAAGAATATGTAGAAAATTCAATAGCCAATTTTATGCTTGCAAACCTTTTAGTAGCTACTAGCTATTGCATATGGGTAATATCCAACCTGTTGTTACTTATCAAAAATATCCCGCCTGTTATTATTGTAACTGGGTGGGTCATACTTTGTGCACCATTACTTGTTCTCCATGGTTATCCACATAGAATCAGTTATCAGAATTTTCTACCAGCAACAAAAGCCTCGCTAACCCAAAATATCAAAAATGGAGTAAGACAAAATAATAGTAAATATATAACTTCAGTAAAAGTAGTAAAAATTATTGGACCTTATATATGTGACTGATCTTAACTAATTTGTTAAGGATTCATAGTGGACCTCAAAACTATTGAACTAAAGTTTATTTGTTGTTGTTGCAAAAGCCTCTTATCCCAATACATCAGCCACTAGTGAATGCATTTGCAGGGTTGTGAATATCCCAATACATCAGCCACTAGTGAATGCATTTGCAGGGTTGTGAAGATAATTAGTAGTTAGTTAGTGGATATGTGACCAAAGGAGCATATCTAATGATATAATAATGTTTTCTTTTCATAATATAATTCAGCAAACTAAACTATTTCCATGTTTTGTTGTATTCTAAGGGTGATAGCAGGATAAGGTGAAGACCCTGCGCAGAGGACTTTTTGCTGTAGGTAAAATGACTAGTTGTTTGACATATGTGAGATTATTTGTTGGTTTAGCCAGTGGTAACTATTTTAGGTTTGTTGCAATCAAACTTAATGTTAGGTGGTGTGAAATTTTTCATTACATACGATGAAATGTATTACTATATATCTTCCTCTCACATAAGAGTGTGGTTTTTATAGACTCGTAAGTCTGTATATGAATTCCACTTTTATATGAGAGGGAAACATAGCACACTAGGTGTATACATAGTTATTTCTCCATCACTAATAAAGGGGGAGGGGGTTCAATTTTAAAGTTTCATGCATGCTAAATGATCTAAGCAATAGGCACCACAAGGAGAAACAAGCATTTCATGTAGTACGATAATTTCCAGACTAAGAAGAGAAAATTACGACTGCTTCAGATATATACTCATTTCCCACCAATTTGGTGAGAGCTTGCTCGGGAGGAAAACATTCCATCAAAGACAATGTGACAGAAAATCATGTAATTTGAGACAAACACAACAAAAGACAACTAAATATCCAGAGAAAATTCAAAACCCCTAAACAAAATAAAAACCATTCCATCAGCATGCATTCAGTGACATGAAGTTGCTAAAAATTTCTCTTTGTCCGGGAAATAAGCTTAAATTTTTCCTCAGCTTCAACCTACTGGCAAATGTCAGTTTTTGATGCCCGGTCTGGATGAAATTTTAACACGGCCTGTTTGTAAGCTGTTTGCACCTGAAATTAAGAAATAATTAATATTAAAGAACAGGAAAAGTTTTATGTAATAAGTTGTAGCTGTGGCATATATAATGAGAATTAAACCAAACTCAAACCCATACAATTCAAATACGCCAAATTCCTATACAAGTGTTGTAGTCATTTTTGTTCTATTGGTGTAGAAAAATGCATAGACTCCTATAATACTTACAATGGATTCTAGTTCCATTATTTTTTGCAACATGAAAGTGTACTATCAATTTTGCTACTAAAGATTTACAAACTAACATGATAATAAATGTAATTGGTGACCATGTCAACAACATAATCAATAAGTTTCTTAATTATTATTATTGTTATAATTTTTTTTCTGTATTTAAAAGTTGACACATCAATTTTGAAGGTTTAGTTAGTAAAATTTTACTACCCCTTAGAAGGTTCCATTAAATATGTGATTCCATTACCTATGCCTTTTTTTGTTGGAAAATCAAGCATAATTACATTAGCCTTTTTGTATGTATGATATCTATATATCTATATATGTATGTGTGTGTATATATATATAGTATGTATGTGTGTGTATATATATATATATATATATTTCCAACTAACCTCATGTGGCAGGGGATTAGAATCACCTCCAAGTTTGATTCCTAAGCCCCGAAGCAATGTGGCCATATCCGAGGTTTCCAATTTATCAAACTCCTTCCTTATTTCAACACGAAGTTGCTCTTTCAAGTTCATATTTTCCTCATCCTTGATTTGCCATCATTTAGCAGATGGGGGAAAAACATAGTAGTTAGTAAACGAGCAATGTTGGAAACTTTAAGTCATGTCTTGCAAAAGTTTGAGAAGGAAATATATAAACAACAGGCAAATACAGCACAAAGACACAAAATTGGATTTAAGAGCTAAACCAAAGCTGACTATGGGAAAGTAGCCTTGCAAAATGAAGATACAATTGTTAAAATATATTATCACTATCTTCATGTCTTGCATGTCTAGATTCAATATTCTGATATTCTATGTTTTTTTGAGAATCATTCAATATTCTAATACCACTGTATTAGCATGCATACTACACCTTGCATTACACCTATACTTTGTATTGTATTTCCATACCATTAGACCTCGGTTTTTAAGCTTATATAAAGTCCCCTATGTACAATTTAGATGTGTTAATATTTAATCTGAACCTTCTTCTGGGTCTTTCTCACTTCCTCCACACGTTGCTTTTGCCTCCTCTGCATATCCACCAAATGCCCTTCATCTCTTTTTCTCCTACGTAGCCTCTTTTCCTCTTCTGCCTGTAAAAGAAAAAACTATTTCAGTCTCAGACAAAGGAAATTAATTATTAAGAGCATTTAATGAAATCCGCTCATATCAACATTTAGTCTATTAATTAACATATTTCCAATGCAGAGAGAAAAGGGGGGAAGAACACTTTGAAAGTGTAAGGTTTAAGTTTGAACCACACTATACATATAGAGTTTAAAATGTAGTATGACACAATTTTGTATATTTAGTATGTTTGGGAGACTGATACATTGTTGGTCCACTTTATAACAGCTTAAGCCTTTGGGACTGCTTTCCAATTACTGAAAGACAAAAAGCAAATCATAACCATGCTTCTGAATTATACCTGAATTTGTAACTGTCGCAGCCTGGATGCCCATTCTTCTTCTATTGCTCTCTTGTATTCATCAGTCTCCTTGTGCTTTTCTCGTTCACTAATAAAATCTCTTTGAATTGAGGGAGTAAAATCCTTGATTTGGCATCATTAACTGATGGAAAAATATATATATATATATATATATATGAGTAATAATGGAAACTTGTAAGTCATGTCTTGCTAAACTTTTGAAGGAAATATATAAACAACAAATACAACACACACAAAATATGAGGCAGAGTTAATCAAAGATGACTAAGGTAAAGTTGCCTTGCAAAATGAAGATACATATGTTAGGACATATAATGATCCAAAGGCTCAAATCCATTGTCCTATCTAGCCAAATTCAATGTTCTCTTACCACTGTACTAGCATGCGCATACTATATCTATCTTTTGTATTGTATTTCGGTACTATAATACCTAGGCTTTAAAGCCTGTATTTAAGGACCTTGTACAATTTAGACATGTAACACAATTATTGCGTTCAGTTCTTACAATAATACATCTAGAAGACAGAATATTAAATAAAACTTCTTTTAGGTCTCTCTCACTTCTTCCACGATTGCTTTTGCCTTCTCTGCAAGTCCGTCAAACACCTTTCATCTCTTCTTCTCTTACACAGCCTCTATGCCTCCTCTGCCTGTATTAGCACAGTCATATAAAGTCCAAAAAACAATTTTGTTTATTAAGTACATTTAACAAAATCAGTTCTTATCAACATTAAGCATATTAAGTATTAATATCTTTCCAATGCACGGCAAAAAATTTGAAACTTCAGAAAGTGTGAGTTTCAACTTAAAATTGCCCTTAAACTATAGAGCTTAAAATGTGATGTAACCACAATTTTTTATCTTTAGTGTGTTTGTGAGCTTCATACATTGTTGGTCTACTTCCTAATAACAGCTTAAGCTTGATACAATGAATCTGAATGTGCAGATCAAGCAATCCAAGATAACAGTACACACTAAAAAGGAACACCACATATGCTATACAAGAAGATAATAGTAAACAACAGCTGCTTGTAGAGAGGTAAGTGAAGGAAGATACAGCCACTAACTGAAATTGCTGCTCACATCATATAAAATGATTAGATGTTATCCTGGATCATAGGTTTTAAATTTCTACATATTTGATAGAAATTTTCTACAAAACCAGTTGAGGATACCGAAAGAATACCTTGGGAAAAAGTTTTCAATCATGCAACTACATGAAAGGATCATCTCCATTCAAATGGATCAATTTTATAGTTAGGGTATTTAAAATTTTAAATGATGTGGCACCATGTATCTCTGTTAGATACAAGAGATTATATCATCTTATATTGAATTAATGTAGAAGAGAACCTGAATATGTAACTGTTGCTGCCTTGATGCCCATTCTTCTTCCATTGCTCGCTTGTATTCATCAGTCTCCTTGATCATTTCTCGTTCACTAATTAAAATTCTTTGATCCATGGGATTAACATCCCCATCGTCATCAGCAACTAATGGATCAAATCCATCATCAGGTGTCTCCTTTTCTTCCACCAAACGTGTTTCATTACACCTACTGTTGCATAGAGATATTTGTTCAAAAAATGCTTTTTCCTTGGTTGTATCTAACTTGCCTTCCAAAGGAGAGTTGCAAAAGGAAGATTCTTCAGGAACAAGCACATCGTTGTCTTTGTCATGGTCACTAGGATGAGCTACACTACCATGGTTAGATGATCCGGAATTTGACACAACCCTACCCTTCTCATTACAAGAATTGTAACTTCGTGCCTGATGAAACTCATCATCTTTGCTCCTCAACACATCTCCTCCATCAAAATTAGTATGTACCAAGATAAACTTGCTATTAAAATTAACCTATGAACTTTGGGAACTATATTCTTCAATGCAAATACCATTAACCTCTTCTTTATTGCCAAGTGTTTCATCAACTTCAAGACCAGCACATGTTTCACCTTCTTGGAGATCTATAGTAGTTGGTATAAAACCCCTTTGTGGACTTTGATCTTCTGTGCAAAAATCATTGCCACCACCATGAACATGATTGGAATTCTGCCTCTCAAAGGTGAGAGCCTTAAGGTTGTTGTTTTTTACTGCTCTCTGTATGCTTCTTAGGACGAAAAAATATTTGAGAATAGTCAACACTCCATGCTCTATTTCCTTATATAACAACAGATTTACATCATATATAGAAAGCAATTTGTACATGGAAAAATTCTAGAGTAAATGCAGAATGTATTCCAAAGGAAATTGCAGAGAACAAAGTTAGCCCTTGGGCTTGATATTTGGATTTGGGAGGCAATCTGTCATGCTTTATCTTTGGTAATTCAACTCCTTGATTTAAGGACTGAGGATGAGAATTTGGCTTGTGTTTGTTACCATATTGGAATTGAGGCTGCAACCCTTTATGATCCAAATTTCGCTGTTTGTGTGATTTTCTGCTTTGATAGGTACAACAGAAAGCTCATTTAAACTTATAAAGAGCACTCTTGGAATTAACCAAAAGACATATAATTGAATTTAATACTCCATTAAAAAACCTGTTCAATTCACTTTTTATAATTTAAAAAGACAAGCAAGCGCAGGAACTTGGTAGATACAGCCATTTAAGAGTAATTCCAACAATTTTAACCTTTTCAAAGAAACTAGATGCTTCTGGCCCCCTCATTCCCAGCTAAAATTTTTTCATATATGTATATTATTAATACTACAAGGACAAACTATTTTACAATATTTTACAAATTATTGATGTGACATTTTTATTGGTTCTCGTCTAAACCCACTACTAACATTATCTTTTTACTTACCAATAATCACCTACTACATCCAGTGGCGGCGCCACGTACAGGTCAGGGTGTTCCCAGGAACACCATGACCTGAAAAAAATTAAAAAAAAAAAAAAAAATTTATATTTAATCTATGCTAGGAACACCCTCATCCCAAAATTAGGAACACCCTGAATCAAAAAATTAGGAATACCCTCAAATTAAATAATTAAAAAAAAAAATTTATCTGTCCTACTTTCAAGCCAACAAAAAAAAAAAACCCAAAAAAAAAATTTTTGAACTAAAATCTGAAAAAAAAAAAAAAAAAAAAAAAAAAAAAAAAAAAAAAAAAAATTTGTTAACAGAACCAAGCCCACTGCCCACGGCAAACCCGGAAAGCCCAACATAATCAAAACCCATGAATTCTCACCCAAAAGAAAAAAAAAAAAAAAAAAAAAAAAAAAAAAAAAAAAAAAACAGAGCAAATCAGAAATCAAACCACGGTCACGTCGTTGGCAGAGATCAAGACAGTCTATACTCTATACAAAGCAAAAACAAATCAAACCCCATTACCCAACACTGCAATACAGAGGCGTTTATCAAAAAAAAAAAAAGAAACCAAATACAGAGCAAAAGAGAAACAAAATACAGAGCAAAAAAGAAACCCCAAACCCAGAGCAAACCAAACCCACGGTGGCGCCGCCACTGCTCGCAGGCGCAGCTCGCTCCGTGACCTCCGCCGCTCCTCGTCTAGTCGTCGTCGCTCGTCGCCCGCCGTCGTCGCTCGTCGCTGGCCCGTCGTCGTAGATCAGAACGGTCTCACCGTCACAGCTGTTCCGCCGTCGTCGCTTGCCCGTCGCCAGTCGGCCTCAAGGTATTTCTCCCCCTTTTTCTCTCTGACTCTCTCTCTCTCTCTCTCTCTCTCTCACTGAAATGAAAACCATGAAATGATGAAATTCTAAAGTCTGATGCCTCTCTCTCTTCTTATTATAGTCTTTAAGTCATTAACTCTCTCTCTCTCTTTTGAAATTTGAACTGGAATAATCTGATTGGCTGGCTGTGCCGAATCTTTACTCTTTCTTTCTATTTTTTTTTTTTTTTTTTGGGAACCAATCTTTACTTTTAACTTTATTTTGTTTTTTTGTCTGTTTTTTTGGCTTTATCTTATAGCTTTATTCTTTATTCGTTGCTTTTGTCTGTTGGGCAGTGACTCAGTGTGTTGCTGATTAGTAATATGTATTGTGATTGTGAAATTTTCTGATTGGCAGGTTGTGATTGGGGGATGATTTGTGCTTATCTGTTGAGTGGGGTAGGGATAAATGGGCTGATAGGCAGTGGGCACATGGGGCCGGGTAGTAAATGATAATTAAAGCAGTGTAATGTGTTGCACATTACACTGCTTTTATTATGCTGCACATGAGATGTATAATGTTTAGCTCTTTTAGTGTAATGTGGACAAAGAGCTAAACAATATAACAAATTAAAGTAATATAATTAATAACAAATAAATTAAAGTAATATAGTTTATTGTTACGCTAAACAATAATAATTAAAACAGTATAATTAATCAATGCATTATAAAAGACAAATAAATTAAATTATGTTAGGCTAAATAATAATTAATAATTTTATAATTAATGAAACAATAATGTAACAAATTATAGTTTATAAAAAACAAACAAATTAATAAAACAACTAAACAACAATAATTAATAATTTTATTAATATTTCAAATAAACTTATAGTTTTTTGTTTATTCTTTTGCTAGAATTATGGACAAATATTTGATAAGAAAACCATGTACCCAAGATTCAGCTCCTGCACAAGATTCATCTTCATCTTCTAAGCGAATTCGTGTTGACTTTAACTTAGAGAATCTTCCTTCAGATCCTGGGCTACGAGAAAAAATCTCATCTTATCATCCTAATCATCATGATGAAATAAGAAGATATTATTTAACAAAAGGCCCTTGTCAACCTGTTTTACACAGTGATGATTACCCTATATCTTTTTTTTCTGGAAAGCCCCGTCGATTTTTATCCAAATGGTATAAAGATAGATGCTGGTTGGAATATAGTATAGACAAAGATGCAGTATTCTGTTTTTATTGCTACCTATTTGGACAAGATGTTGGTAAGCAAGGGGGAGGTGACACTTTTGTAACAAAGGGATTCAAACTTTGGAATCAGAAAGATAAGTTAAATTCCCATGTTGGAGGAGTTAATAGTGCTCATTACCAAGCTGTCAAGAAGGGTAATGATTTGTTGAATGAAAAGCAACACATTCAAAGTGTTTTTGTTAAGCAATCAAATCAAGATAAAATTGACTATCGGATTCAATTAAATGCAATAGTTGATTGCATAAGATTCCTTTTATGCCGAGGATTAGCTTTTCGTGGTCACGATGAATCTCAAGGTTCAAGTGATAAAGGAAATTTCCTTGAGCTTGTACAATTTTTGGGGGATCACAATGAATCTATCAATGAAGTGTTGCAAAAAGCTTCGAAAAATTGCAAGCTTACCCACCCTGACATTCAAAAAGATATTGTGAATGCAATTGCACGTGAAACATCCAAAGCCATCATCAAGGATCTCGACAATGGGTTCTTTTCAATATTAGTTGATGAGTCACGTGATATCTCAGTGAAAGAACAAATGGCCCTCATTCTTCGTTATGTGAACAAAGAAGGAATTATTATAGAGCGATTCCTTGGTATTGTACATGTAGCAAGTACTACCGCTTTGTCACTCAAGCATGCTATTGAATGTTTACTTTGTGAACATAATTTGAGTTTATCGAACCTACGTGGGCAAGGTTATGACGGGGCTAGTAATATGCAAGGTGATATCAATGGTCTCAAAACTTTAATTTTGAAAGAGAACAAGTCAGCATTTTATGTCCATTGTTTTGCTCATCAACTTCAATTGACACTTGTTGCTGTTGCTAAAAATCACATTAACATTGCTGAATTTTTTTATGTGGTTAGTAATTTAGTAACTGTTGTTGGAGGCTCTTGTAAGAGACGAGATGCTCTTCGAGATACACAATTTGCCAAGATTAAAGAAGATTTAGAGAATGGTGTACGTAGAAGTGGGCAAGGTTTGAATCAAGAGACAAATCTTAAACGTCCTGGTGATACACGTTGGGGATCATATTATGGGACCATTCTCAGTTTGATTTTGATGTTCTCTGCTGTTGTTGATGTACTAGAGATTATTGAAGAAGATGGCCTCTCCGACCAAAAAGTTGAAGCTCGATCTATTATAAGGTCAATTCTTTCTTTTGAATTTGTC
The DNA here is from genome assembly GCF_932294415.1 of Quercus robur. Classification (NCBI taxonomy): domain Eukaryota; kingdom Viridiplantae; phylum Streptophyta; class Magnoliopsida; order Fagales; family Fagaceae; genus Quercus; species Quercus robur. Next base: position 7,017,394 of record NC_065538.1, read on the forward strand.
TTTGCTCTACACTTGATGAAAAATATTTTAGGGATCACAAATGAGTTGTCAATAGCATTACAAAAAAAAAATCAAGATATAGTAAATGCTATGGATCTTGTTAAAGTGTCTAAGCAACGGTTGCAAGTGATGAGAGATGATGGATGGGCATCTTTATTGGCTGAAGTATCTTTATTTTGTACCTCACATGATATTCCTATCTTGGACATGGAAGCGATATTTGTAGTTAGTGGGAGGCCGCGACGCAACACCCAACAAAATACAAATTTACATCATTATCGTGTTGAGCTATTCTACACAGTCATAGATATGCAACTTCAAGAGCTTAACAACCGTTTTTCTGAGGCGAATACTGATTTGCTACTTTGTATGGCTTGCTTGAATCCAAGTAATTCATTTGTGGCTTTCGATAAGGAAAAGTTGATACGTCTAGCTAAGTTCTATCCCTCTGATTTTCTTGGGACAGATATTTTGGCACTTGACTCTCAACTGCAAAATTATATTTTTGATATGCGCAGCAATGACTTCTTTTTAGAGCTTCAAGGAGTTAGTGAACTTGCTGAAAAGTTAGTGAGCACAAGAAAACACGAGACTTATCCATTAGTCTATTTGCTAGTGAAGCTAGCTTTGACCCTTCCAGTTGCTACCGCAACAGTAGAAAGAAGTTTTTCAGTAATGAAATATGTAAAGAATGAACTGCGCAATCGAATGGGAGATCAATGGATGAATGATTGCTTGATTGTGTATATTGAAAAATATGTAGCTTGTAGCATTGATAATGAGACTATTATGCAACGATTTCAAAATATGAAAACTCGTAGAAAGCAATTGTAAATTCTATGTATTTGTGTATTTTTTGATTGTTGTTGTTGTCAATATATAAAATTTTCTTTTTATTAGATTGTGTAATATATGCTTATTGAGGAACACCCTGAAAATATTTCCTGGAGTCGCCACTGACTACATCTACATCAACGATTTGTAAAAAAGCTTATAAACTAGTTTGTGCCTTTAGTATTTTCCTACTGATACAAGTGTAAATGGATTTGAATTTTTCTAGTCTAAATGGTACACAGTTGTTGTTGTTGCCTTGTTGGCTATTTATTAACATAGGAAATATTCCATATGCAGATAAGAGAGTTTGAATTTACCAAATGAAAGGGATTTGATTTACAAATGATTCTATTTCTAATGGCTAATGCTATCATTTATCTTACCTCCAACTATAGGACTCTTTTGTAATTCGAATTTCTAAGATATCACCATATCACAACCAGCATGAGTTTGTTTTTCAGTTGAATAACAATTCTTATCCATAACAATTGATTAGTATTAATTTTATTCTATAAGAAAGTCTAAAATTATATCACTAATAATTTATCTATACTATTAATAACAAGATTATTTGTTTGGGTTAGATTTCCTATTTGGGTTTTATCATTTTGCATATTAAAATATCCTGACACAAATTCTTAAACTCTCAAAATTAACCCTATTTTTTAGTTAAATAGTTTTAAATTTAAAAACACAAACCGGTTAAAATAGTAATTTACTAGTTTTTAAAAAGTTCTTAATTTTTAGGCTTTCAGACTATTATCAACTCTCACTTACAAAAATATCCTAAATGTTATAACACTTTCTCTATCTCACTTTTAAACATTATTTTACTAAACCCAAAATAAAAAATAAAAAATAAAAAAGAGCCTCGTCTTACTTTTAAACATTATTTCACTAAGTCCAAAATTAAATAATAATAATAAAAAAAAAGGATCCTCACTGCACACGCAAAGCACGTATAATGAGTTTAGTTAAATATAACTATATATCACTAACTTAAATTAATTAGACATTCACAAATTACAATGAACAAATACATTTTTTGTAGCACATGATCATGTTGAGCTATAAAGTACTCAAATTGTATATTGAATTGTGTATAAAATATTATTTTAACTATTGTACTTAGTATGAATGTAGCAGTAATTTTTTGTACGGACGACCCCCCCCCCCCCCCCCCCCAAAAAAAAAAAACACCACCCTTCCCAATCCATGACCCACTCGATCCTGTCAATTGACCCATCAACACAACCCATGTCCTTTTGTTTACTTATGCTAAATTACATCATATTTCTCTCCAAAAAAAACTACATCATATTAAGATTTATTATATACCCCATCTCGTTCTGTTTACTTATGCTAAATTACATCATATTTCTCTCAAAAAAAAAAATTTAAGATTTATTATATACAACTCTATCAATAATTTTTTATGCACTATTCATATAGTAATTCTTTTTAATGCTTTTAGATTAACAAAAATATATCATCTATATATGTATACTTGACATTAAAACTTGATTATGTAATGCAGTTTTTATAATCAAGCATTTTGTAGCATCAAGTGTTATAAGTTGTAACAAACAGATTTCCATTGACAGTATGAAATCAATAGAAACCAATTTATCCTAGCTAGATCTTTGTGGCGAGGCAAACCAATTCATGTTGTATGGTTTTTATCAAGAAAATTGTTCATATATTGGCAGTGTTTTAGAACTTAACAATAAGTGATTTTTTTTTTTTTTTTTTTGGAGGAAAAACAATAAGTGATGCTAAGCTGTCTATTTGAAGAAAAATAAATAAATAGATGGTTTTGAAATGAGAAATTGACCGAATTGGACCAAATTAAATCTAAATGGACTAAAGTGGACCGAATAGACTGAATGGACCAAAATGGATTGAAATGCTACACTGATATGGCTCAACTGGAATTTAGCAACAATAAATTTTTAGCTTCAACTTTTAGATATTATATAGATTTGATGGAACAAACTCAACTCAACTACTATTTGTGGTTGCAATATGAGGGTTATGGAGAATGACCGAGTGTCCATTTAGCATTGAATTATAAGTCAGTTCCTTTTTTTCTTTTAACTTTTATGTACAGCTTTTTAAAACTTAGATTTTTTTTTTTTTTTACATTTTCTCATTTTTTCAAAATACAAGTATATTAGTACACTTTCGGGGAAAATGGGCTTTTGCCCTTATTTTGTAAAAAATCTAGCACAATGTCTCTGTTTTGAAACTATTAAACACTGTGTCCCTATTTTGAAACTCGATTTTAAAAAAATCGAGTTACAGGTGGAACTTGACATTTCTATGCATATTTTGTCACTTAATTTTTTTAAAAAAAAATTAAGTGAAACTTGACTTTGCTAAAGTTGAGTTTCAATTAAAAATTTAAATTTAACTCGATTTTGAGAATATCGAGTTTTATATGGAACTCGATTTTGTTAAAATCGAGTTTTAAATACAGGAATACGGTGCTTAATAGTTTCAAAAAATGGACATTGTGCTAGATTTTTTACAAAATAATGGCAAAAGCCCATTTTCCCCCATACACTTTCAACAAAAAGCTAAATAAAATATTCTAAAACAAATATAGCATCCTAAGGGCATTTATTTAGTTACTACAGCAACTTAGCTAGTTGGGTACATTCAATTATTAGCTGCAAAATAAACATTAAAAAAAAAAATACTTTGCCAATAATTCATTGCTTTACACACATAAATTCATTGTAATTATTTATTCCCTCCTTCCCAAATTGTTAATCCTCTATTTCATTTTGGGATGTCCCAAATTCCTCTTTGAAAAATCAATAAATAAATTTCATAACTTACCTTTTACTTTATTTATAAATTGAATACCCTTAGGCCTTATTTTGCTGGAGTTTAAGTAAATAAAGTTAATTTTGGAAACTTGTATCTCAACCTATTAAATGATTTTTTTTTTTTTTTTTAAATTTTGGAGTTTCTACTTTGTAATACTTTTCTTAATATTTGTCATTTTTTTTAAAAGATTTTTGTTCATGGATGCTCACACTATAATGGGGAGTAGAAAAGGCTGCGACAATTCCAGCTCTTGGAGTTTGAAAAGAAAAAAATAGTTCTTTTGATTCATGTTGCTTTCTCCCAATTGTCACTTACGTTATGGTCTCACCATTCTTTAGTAGCCATTATCTTCTATTTGATCTTAGTTGTTGTAATTTTGTTGTTCAATTGTACCATTCTTTAGTTTTTTTTTTTTTTTTTTTTTTTTTTTTTTGGTAAACCCATTCTATAGTATTTGTTGTATAGCAGAAGTTACTCGTTGTAGAACAAACAATGTAATGTTACCGGATCATGACATCACAATGAAGATTGTACGAGGGAAGAGCTTGTGTCTAGTGACTAGTTCCACTGGATACATTAGGATGTGGACACGTGTCCAATAAAACTGGCCACTTAACACAAGTTGTGTCCATTAGGACCATTACATAAAAGTTCAAATAAGTATGTTGTTACTTCTTGGCCTTAATCTTGAATTCTTATCCTTTTATCTACTTAAATTCTCCTGTCTATGCGGTTTGGACATTCTTTTATAGCTACAAAGATTACAGAACACTAGAAATAGTGATTCACTTCCACATATGATAACCACCATTATAAACCTCATGCCATTTTCTAGACTGAATATAAAATTACAACTTACTAAACCCTTTTACTTTCAATCCTCATGAATTTGTATTAACACCAAGTCCATGTCCATCATTTACTACACATCATTGTGCTAATTGGATTGGTCATTCAACTTGTAACTTTTTTGTAAACATCTACCACTTTCAAGCCTGCAGTGCAGCCTGCATGTTTAAAGTCTTCCAAGTTCTTTCAGCCCTCCAATTTGGTGTAAACAACAAATCATGCGCTCAATCTACTATGGGATTGTGGTCATTGTATCAATGATCATTGCATTCAAATTTTACTACATTGCTAAGTTTGATTGTGTGCTTACAAACACTTACTAGATCCACCTACAACAGGCGAACCAGTTAAGGAGAAGACCTTTGATTCTTTGAGAATGAATCCCTTTCTGGTTTCCACATTCAAGTATAAGAAAGGGCCTGAAAACATAGAAGCAGCTTCTGAAACTGAATGTGTGGTGTTCTTGACTAGCTTTGAAGATGATGAATATGAGTCAACTTCCACGATGCAAGCACTCTTTCCATGCACCTTGCATTGACATGTGGTTCTATTCTCATTCTGACTGCCCGCTCTGCCGCACCTGACTGCCCACTCTGCCGCACTCCCATTGACAGACTGAGTACTCAAAATGGGGCAGTGAAATCAAAACAGAACTCCCCGGATGTCACGATTACCATTACCATCTAAACCTCATTTTTCTCCTTGTTTCTTTTCTCTCGTTTACTTCCAAATTTTGTTCTTATGGTTCCTACAACCCTGAATGATATAAGAATCTTCGCTTTATCTCATACAAAAATTCATGTCTATTTTAGCATAAAAATATACTTTTTTCTATTTTACACCACCACTTTACAAAAATATCCACACTAGATTATCTATTCTACATTCTATTTTATTTAAATAATAATTTTTTTTACTTTTTTATTATTATTTTTGTCCCTTTTTTTTTTTGGTTACTTTGTTTTTTAAGCAAACAAACAACTCAAACACAAAACCACAACCAAACCAAACCCACAAATCAAACCCCAAATACAACTATCTCCTCCTTCCTCCCAACATCAACATCAACTCTCTACCCAGTATCCACCCACCCACTAAAACCACTCACGACAAACAAAACAACACCAAGCACAGCAAGATGAGATCTGCACCAGCATTACAACGACAAAATTAAACTCTTCAGAAGCCTCAATTGATCAAAACCATCTCCTCTTTCTCTCACCTAAATTTCAACCAAATACAACCTCCACCAATCGAATTAACCAAAACCCATTACCCCATTTGAACTATACCTTAAATATCAAACACCCATAAAAAATAAAAAATAAAATAAAAAGATCAAGTTTTGAACCATACCCATTTCTCTACAACCCCTTGGGCTCCCACCTAAGCCACCACAACATCCTCACATCTCTCCAACTTCTTCTTCTTCTCAATTTGCGCCTCTGCACTTGACAAGGATGTCGATGACGACAAATTCCATGTCGGTAGAGGAAGGGGGGTGAGCCACAGAGCCTTTGACGACTAAACCACTAAGTCAGAACTTGGATTTGGATGGGTTTGAGGTGTATTTGTTGAGAGTGTCAGTTGTGGTAATATAGAAGATGAGAGAGAGAGAGAGAGAGAGAGAGAGAGAATCCGATGAGAGGTAAGAGAAAGAATCTACAAAAAAATTAAATTTAACATCTACAGCACCCATGCATATTCCTATGGTTGTTCGTTTTACACAATTTTGCATAAGCTGATGTTGGTGATTTTGGGGGTTGATTGGGCAAAATTTTGCCCTAAAGCTATTTTAGATTGACTAATGACTAATGCGAGTGCTCTAATGTAATATTCCTACACCAGAGATGTAAAGCATAAAATGGAAATTTCATCATAAGCATTAAACATAGATATTTAATTAAGGGGGGAAAAGCCCAGAAAACACCATGATGTGATATGTACTTCAAACATTGATTCAATGTTACAAAGCTGATTATTAACATCTTTCCTAAGTGAAGCTTCTTCTTACCTACCCCAGATTTACATTTTTCTTAAATTATCCAACCTTGCCTGTAAATCATTATCAATCCCAGTGTCTTCATTTCCCAATGATTCAGCTTGGGCAACCCTGTTCGTTGCAGCTGGTGCAGCGACAGAAGATGAGGGTGCATTCATAAGCTGCATATTAAACAAACATAGTTATTAGTATTATTGTTCTCAATCTAGATTTCCCCAGGCTGACAATCTAATTAAACCAAGGAAATTTGTCTCATTTTGGATAAGCTAAATATTGTTTCACATGTAAGAGACACTAAGCAATGGACGTACCTCTGAATTGACATCAATTCCAATCTCATCAAGCACCTGATTCACAAGCTCTTCTGTTTCTTCCTCTTCTTCATCCCCTTCCAAAGCATCATCAATGGCATCTCCCATCACCTCAGTCGTCAGTTCCATCTTTTCATTCTGCCTCTCAAACTCTAGCATTATCTTCTGCAGTGAGGGCAGGTTCATCTGCCTATTCATCTGACCCATTGCCTTGGTTACACCTTTCATGGCCTCTCCCATCGATTGAGTTGATTTAAGAGTCTGCAATCAATCTTTTAACATTATAATAGCTTCAAAATCTCTATAATACAGAATAGCTTAGTATGTGATAGGGATGGCAATGAGGGGTGGGATCAGATTATGGGTGCCCTGCCCCCCCTTCAGGGCACAGAAAACTCACGCAGGGCTTGTCGGAAGTAGGGTAGGTTGGAGGTATTTTGTCATACCAATGAGATGGCTTCGACATTGATGAGATAGAGATGAAAGAGAAACAGGAGGGGTGGCCATGAGAGAGAGAGAGAGAGACAAGTGTTTTGGGGGATGGTAATAAAATATGAATAAAAAGAGTATATGCCAGAATCCATGAAACAGATCAAAGACACCCGAACAAACCCCCATCCCCCCAAATATTTTTTGGTTCCCCAATCAACTAGAAGCAAACTAAAATCTAAATGTTCCTCAAATCACCCAAAAAATGTCTCGAAAAATGTTAAAGCCTTTTGTAGATGCAATATAATATAACTCTAAGTCTCTGAGATACTATCATCTGTAGTTCTCCTAACAAAACAAGATCTGAATGAAGTTCTCCAACCAAAATGCTGATTTTTCTTCATATCTTGAAATTATTCAACCACACAGTTAATGCTATTACAAAGTAAGTTCTTTGCAGGGAAGATACTGCAAAATTTTGGTATCTAGGCTAAATGTGAACACCAATTCAACCCAAATTATGCAAATGCATCAATGATAAAGCACATAAACCTTTACAACCAAAATGATATATTACTGATCCAAGAGAGAGTGATGCACTCCATTTCCAAAACATTTATAATATGAGGGATGGAGCAAAAATATATGTGATTTACATAGACATGAATTGCATACACATTAAATTATATATATATATATATATATATTTTAAAACACCCTATCACAGTATGCTATACTTCCCATCTGAAATGCAAACATGTAAGGATGTAGATAACAACTTCTCAGTTATAAAAAAGATGCACAAAGAAGAGGGTAAAGATTCAAATTGTACCTGAATTCTCAATGACACGCCCTGGAGTTGTGATTTAAGCTTATAAAACTTTTCCACCTGATGCCGTGTTCTAATAAGGTCTTTAGCCATTACTCTCACAGCCCCCTTAAATAAAGATAATCCAATCTTAGGATGCGTTTTGGTCATATAAGTACAATTTTCATCCCATTACTGCAACTTTAATTAGAAAATAAAGCTTGCAAAACACTGAACCCTGTAGCACCAACATGTAAATACATCTTCATATATCCGTGGATTCATTAATAGAACCTAACAGCAGAAATAACAGATCAAACAAAACTGCCTCAGCTCACTTAAATAAATAAAAAAAGTAGTAGCAACATTACCACTCTTTACACATAACTATTGCCCTGAACAAAAACCAAAACTTTAATTCACATCACATTACATGCACAAGAGTTCCATGCCAAATAGCAGAAATGGGCACTGAAAATCCTTGATGTGTATCAATACTATGGCCACATTTTCTGTTCTGCTTGACCTTTCATCAAATTTGAGAGATTTTTTTGTTTTTATAGGTAATTTTGAGAGAGTTTTAATCAACCCACCGACAAAAATCAACACAATAACAAACGAATTGCCAAAACAATCAGGCTTACCATCTGTCCTTGTTTAGCGTTTTTCTTTATCTCTACAATCAGCTTTTTCTCTTGTGTCTGTAATCCTTGCCTTTCTCTTTCTATTTCTCGGATAGACTTGTCTATCATCCTCTTATTTTCCCGCAGAAGCTCTGCACACAAGTTCAAACATTTTTCACTTCACAACAAGCTCGAGATTTTCCTCAAAGCCCTAGATGGTTAACTATTACATCAACAACTACACAAACGCCCAAAATTGCCAAGGCGTTATCTCATGTAATAGAAATTATGTATGTCATGCCCCCTCTCATATATGCATTAGACCCACATTCATGAACCCCACATGTACATGAGAGGACTGTTTCATACACCCTCTCATAAACACATGAAAAGATACCTCTTCATGTAAATAGGTGTATGCAACATTCTTTCGCATACACATGAGATTCATAGGTGCAGGTCCCAAACATATGTAAGACAGTTGAAAGACACCTGCTACATTAGATAATTTCTTAAAAAATGACCAAAAACACAAAATAAGGCCTCCACACAAGTTTTATTTTATTTCCTTAACAAATTAGCCACTTCAAACAATGTGACAATTGTATAACTCTCTCTCTCTCTCTCTCTCTCTCTCTCTCTCTCACAACAGCAAAGCCTTCATCCCAGACGTATTCTTTTCTGTCATTCCATCCTATTCAAAATCATACTCTATGTCACATCCTTAATCAACAAAGTTTTTTTTTCAATACTTCAATTAATGTTATTATATGTTTTCCTACATTTTTTTTCCTAGACTTGAATCAACTCACCCTTCCTCCTCAGTACATTAATCGCTCTCCAAATTTCCTCATTCTGAACCTTATCTTTCCTTATATCACCAAAAACACACAATGAGGTGAAAATTCCCTTAATATTCATCATGGGTCCACTTTCTAAGCTTTTGAGACAAATGGGTCTAATTTCAAACATGCCCACAACAATCACCCAAAAAAAAAAAAAGACCCAGTTGATCAACCATATATAAAAATTCATAATCTAACAGGAAACAGCCATTAAAATTGTATATTCAAATAAAATTGCTTGAATTTACTAATTCAATTGCATGGTACTGAAACTAAATTGGAAACAACTAAAACCCTAGCTATATGTTTCCTGAGTGAGAATTTAAAGGTTTATTTTTATCTGATTTGGCTCAACAAAGTGAAAACTCATAGAAAGAAAAACGAAAGAGAGAAATTAAAAGTAAGAGGATTTATATATATATACCAGCTGGGGTTTTTCGGTTGCCAAAGAGGAAGCTCATGTTTCCCAGTTGATGCTAAAATGCGCTGTGCGTTTACGATTCTCTCTATTTTTCTTTGCCTCGCTCTGATTTTTGTCGGTTTGTTTTAGGCAGTTAGTAGTTACTATTCGGGAAAGGCTATATAGGAAAAGCCCAATACTTGGCTTGATAAGCAAACATCCCTTTATTATTTTTGTAATTATTATTACAGAATACAGACAAAGTTTAGCAATGATAATATTACTTAATACCTTTTAATTGATGGTGACTTTTAATAAATTTATTATTAGATTATATTTTTTTTTCCTTATATTCTTCATGCTAGCAAAATTTCTAGAAAATTAAAAATTAATAGTTATGTTATCAATAAATTGTTTAAGCTGCAAGTTTTTGTAGTTTAAAATTATGTATAAAATATAATCTTATAGTTTATATAATAAATAATATTCGATTGTCACAAAATTTGACATATGTATTAAGAGCGTAAAGAACATACAATCCAACGGTTAAATTTTTAAAATATGTAGTAATATTAATGATATTGAGTAAGGTTGTTACCTTAGGTTATAACCAATTTTGTGGCTAAACTTTCTTCTTCTATTATTATTATTATTGTGAAAAATTATTTTCTTTTTCTTTCACCATAAAAATTTTCTAAAAATTATCTCCTAAACCAATATCTCTAAGGCATCTATTAACTTTTCCCTTATAATTGAGAGGTTTCCAAACTCTAATTCGAATTAAGATCATCTTAAGGTAACCCTATTATGGAGTTCTTAAAATTATATTTATCAAATTTGAAATTAATGGATTGAATTTTTTTTTATATCATCAACAATTTAAACAATACAGTCTCGCATTCAATAATAAGTAGACGAAAAGTTTATAAGAACGATTAAGTTGTTGTTTAGTGAACCTAGGGTTGAACACAATCCGATGTAGCATGTGTTTGAAGAGGTTTTTGAGCCACTCCAACATTGTTAAAATCCTAAAAATGCAAACATCAGTGGTGGTTTTCATTGATATAATATGGTTGGTTGCCCCGATCACTAACAAAAAAAAAAAAAAAAAAAACTGAAATTTTACACAACTCAACCATAAAGAGAAAGATAGAAAATAGATTTGAAATCTCAAATGAGAGAAAAAGTAGATAGATATGAGAATCTCCGATCTCATACTGAGATCTCAAATCAGCGAGATCTAAAGATTTGACCTTGCCGATTTAAGTGAGAAATAAGATAACTAGGATATTTATCTTATTTATCTTATTTATTACTTGTTTTTTTTATATAGATAATTTATCTTGTCTATTACTATTAAAATGATGATAGAGAAAGCTGTTTATCAATTTAATTAATTGACTAAAACACCCCTACTCTATTGGATTATCATTATTCCTTAAAAATAATAAATGGGGTATATAAGTAAAATTTTAAATTAAATTCATTAGAAATAGATAAAAATCCAAAACAATAAAATTCAAATTCCATGTATAATTATAAATCTACTAGTCCACTACCAAGCCTTCCAGCCGCCATTCAAATGCATTCAAATCAGTTTTCTAATAAAAAATTACTACAATTATCCCCACAAATAGGGTTGTCAATTCGGGTTAGCGTGTCGGGTTCATGTCGTGTCGAGGTAGGGGTATTCGACTAAATGGCTCAACCCTAACCCGACCCATTTAATAATCGTGTCATGATCCTTCAACCCTAACCCGACCTGTTAATAAAGCGGGTTGACCTGACCCAACCCATTTGACACGTTTAATAAACAAGTCGTGTTGGGTTGACACGAATGTAACACAACTTATTTCAACCTGCATAATATTAAATATAACATCCATCTATAAATAATTTTTTTTACATCCCAAAAAGCAGTGCATACACTTCAAGTCCTCAACCCACATTCAAAACAATATAGTTCAACAAAAATATAACATTCATCTAGAAATAAGTTTTTTACACTCCAAAAGAAGTGCATACACTTCAACCCAAATTCAAAATAACAAAGTTTAACAAAAATAAAATAACATAGCTCAACAAAAATATAATATCCTTGGAACTCGCCAAATGCTAAGTATCAATATTGAAAGAATTTGAGCAAACAGTAGACTAATCCTGACTATGACCATAATTACCATCCATAGATTCTTTGTTAATGTCCAAATTCATAACATCTTCCACAAGCTCATCCAATTTCATTTGTGCAAGTTCTATGCCAAAAAAAAAAAAAAAAAAAGTATTAGTAGTTCTAGGGTCTGTAAAGTTTCAATTTCCAATTATATCCCTTGTAAATTTTTATAATTACTCACTTTTCTTTTTAAATTTAAAATATATGTTGGATATAAAAGGTATTTGACAAATCTAAAATAAAATAAATATTTATTTGTTATACGAGTTAAACGGGTTGTGTTAAATGGGTCATTTTGGGTTGACACAAATAAATTGGCGTGTCAAATGTGTCTATTGTGGGTTACGCGGTTTGACCCGCTTATGACACTTTTCATATCGTGTCGCTTTCGGGTCAACCCGTTTATGACCCAAACCCATTAAGGCCCAACCCTAACCCGAAAAAACCCGTGTTGGGTTCGTGTCGTGTTCGCGGGTTGGGTCGAACATTGACACCCCTACCCACAAAGTAGAAAAGTTTTTTTTTTTTTTTTTTATAAATCAAATGATAATTCATCATTCTTATTAAAATCCAATAAACAGAAGATATATGTATAAACATATCATTTCCTTATTAAATTTTGATATTGCTGATTTGGTATCATTTGATACCAAATACCTTCTTGACAAAGTAACAACCTACTCCACGCAAATAAGTTAAATTGTGCCAATTTAAAAATCTCTTTTAAGTCTTTAACCCCTATCTAATACATTTAAGACTCCCCTTTAATTTTTTTTTTTTTTAAATTCCTTCTTCTTGTTCATTCCTCTCCCCCTTTATGTCATCCTTAAAGCATTCTTATCAAAGGTGCATTTAGCATTTTTAGCACCTCAAATGATAAAAACACACTTATATCAAACATGCTAAAGCTTAAAAAATTTAACATCAAGCTACAGGGAGCTGTTATCAATAACAGCTCACTGTAGCTGGATTGTAAAAAAATATATAAATATATATATATATATTTATATATATTTTATATTCTCACCAACTCTCACTTCTCTCTTCTCTTTCCTCTCTCACTTCTCTCTTCTCTAGTATTTCTTCTCTCTCCCGTTGGTTGTGGTCTAGCGATGGTTGTGGTCCGGCGATGGCCGTGGGTCGTGGTCTAATGGTCCGATGGTTGTGGTCCGGTAGGGTGATTTGATTTTGCAGGTCTAGGTTTGTGGGTCTGGGTTCATAGGTCTGGGTTTGTGGATCATTGACTTGACCGGTGTAGTCATCAACTTGATCGGCATGGGTCTTTGATTGCTGTGGTAGTCGTTGGAATTGTGGTGGCTGGTGGCCGGCAATGGTTAGGATTGCTAGGTTGTAAAAGAGAGAGCGACAGAGAGACCGAGAGGGGGAGAAGATGAAAAAAATAAAAACAAAAAAGGAATAAAGAAATAACATTTAAATGAAGTTGTAACAAAAAAAAAATAGAAGTTTTGATATTAAGTATATTATAAAGTGAGATGTTAAATATTATAAAGTGGTTTTTTGAGATGCTAAATGCTAAAATTTTTAGAATCCTTGATGTGAATTCTCTTACTTCCTTCCTCTTTCGCCTGATTAAGTGGCCACTACAACAGTAGTGGGTCTTTATTTGTGTCAAATATTAATTTTAAAGTTTAATGCATGGGTTTTTTTTTGTTCTTTTTTCTACTTTTGTTATTTTGAGTGTTTGGGCTAATGGGTGTGCTATTGTTTTACGACACTGTTCATGGCTTTCTTAATGGAATCCGAAAGGTTAAATTTTTAATAATAATAATAAAATTTAAAAAAAAAAAGTGAAAAAACCCATTCAGTCTCTGGAGCTTTAATTTTACATTCACTTTGTTTCTTTAAATAATAATCTTAAAAGAGTCTTATTTGAAGGCCAAAAACAAAAACAATTATACGAATGAGATGTTTTCTATTTTGTTTTGTAGATTTTTCTTTGTAGTCAAATATTAAGTTGTTGTGGTTAAATAATGCAGTATCACTGTTGTTTTGTGTTTTTTGTTGATGGGCCTACTCAGAATACTTACCCAAAAGATATTAATTTGTATTGCTTCTTTTCCTTTATTTTTTTTTTAATAAATCATTAATCTTTGTATTTTAAAAATGCTAGACCAAAACACCAGGTTTCTAGGATAATTATCTGTTTCATTTTCAAACATTGCAACATGTAAGATGCATTCCACATGAGACTCAACAATGTCAACGATATCAAAAAGTCAGGACGCTATATGTGGTATTGGAATTTGGAAAATATGCTGTGGTATTATTTGCTAACATGGAGAGAAGTATTGTGGTGGAGGAGAATCATTGTAAGGGCAATGTTAATACTGTCTTCAAGTCTGATGGGCTGTTTTGTTTATTCAAACTAATCGGTTTTTGGTGTAGGGAGGAATTGAACCCTAATTCTCTTATTTAATTATCAAATATTTCACCAGTTCAGCTAATTGGAACCCACAAAATTATGATATATATATATATATATATATGTGTGTGTGTGTGTGTGTGTGTATTTTATAGAGTTTCAACCTATAGCATCCGCTTGATGATTGTACTCTTTATCGTCAAATCAAGACACCAATCAATTCTTAACACTTACACTTTATACATGGATTTCAAAGGTTTTTTTCTTTTCTTTTAAATGTGTATACGTTTGTTATGATTTCATTGTAAAGATGACGTTACATTTTATTATTGTTCTAATTTATTATTTAATTGAATAAGCACTTGATGATTTAATCATTTATTTATATGTGTTTTTGAAAATAGGTAAGAAATTAATTTTAAAGTAGGATTTTTGTGCAGTTTAGGTTATCTTAGGTTTCCACTCGATCAAGAATGACATTTTATATTTTATTTCACTAGAAAATTGGTCGTCTTATTTACTTCTATTTTATTTCATGCCTAGGAAGTTAGCAATTATTTCTTCACAATACCAATTGATTGGCCTAGGCTAAAAAGGCATATTAGACACAAAATTCTTATATTTATAGATTATTAGACAAGAAATATGGGGTGGACATAGAGGGTTGGTTTCAAGCACATTTTACTAGATTCATAAATTATCTAAAATGAAACTAATTTAAATTTGCTAAAAATTTCGAATTTGCTCAAGTTATTGATTAGATACCTAAAACGATCTTAGTAACAATATTCTAAGAGAAATACTTTTGTATTGTTACTACATGGATACTTCAATCTATTTGTATTATTAATACTAGCCTAATTACACTCGCTATGCATGTGTTCAGAAATTTTTTTGTTTTTTTGTTGGTTTAATGTCAAAATTTGTTATTCATCCCAAATGGAAGTTTAGTTGATTGCCCAATGATATTATGCATTTGTAAACTACTGATATTGTCAAGAAAATGATGAGGCTAACCCCGAAAAATAAACACCAAAACTACTATTTTGTATGTGTGAACGAATGTGTTCATATTTTGGTGCTAGCCTTATCTGCTTTTTAAAAATCCAAACAAAAAAAACCCAAAGTTACTTTTCACCCACATAACTATATTTTGTTTTTTTAATAATTCACACACAAAAGTATTGTTGCATGTTGCATGCACACATACATTTGTATGAATTCTATCATTCATAAGAAAACAACCTACATTGGATATCCCTTTCATGTGATCAAAGCATATTTTTAAAAAAAAAAAAAAAAAAAAAAAAACCTTCTTGTAGCTTAACCAGCACCATCTTGGGTTTAAATCCCTCAACCCTAAACTGTTGAATTATAAAATAAATAAGTATTAATTTCTTTTGCATAAATTTTCATGTAAAATATTGGAGGAAATTAAAAATATACAAATATTTTATTGGCTTATTGAGCCCTAATTCAGCCCACATTATGTCTACCAAATAATATTTGAAGTGAGAGAAGGTAATTTATATTGCATTGTAATGCAATCAGTAACTCCAAGATAGAAATAAGTGTTATTGCCAAGCAAATACCTACGTGCATAAATTGTATTACTTACCAAAAGAATTTTGATCCCAAATCATGGACAAATTTCCTGTATACTCTTCTATGTTGTTTCATATTTGGTATACTGAATTATATCATATTCGGTATACCAAAAATCCATCATGGAGTCAAAAAAAAAAAAAAAATTTAACAATCCGAGCTAAACACATAATTTTTTTTTTACAACTCATAATGAGGAGCTTATGATAAGAAAGTTATCTTAACGCGTTTCTTTATGTGTGACAAATTATATATTTAAAGAACTCAAACCTAGAGAAGATAAAGTCTATAAACGTCCAGAGAAATTAAGGATGATTTTAGACTACAATTTCAATGCATATTTGGTGATTACAGGGTATGAAATTATAACCAAAAAAAAAAAATTGTTGAGATTGAATAACTTATATTAAAAAACATTGAATATGGTAAAAAAAAAAAAAAAAAAACCTTAATTTATTACATACTGTAATAGAGTGTGGGAAGTTTTTTAATTTTTGTTAATTTTTTTTAGTATTGTCTCATAAACTTATAAAAGCCCAAAATCATGACTCTCATTACTTTGAATAATAATAATAATAAATAATAATAGAAAAAAAAACGTAGCTCTAGTTGACCAAAATAATAATAATAATAATTATATAAAAACAATGTACCTCTGGTAGTTGTGGTCAAGGACTCAAGAGGGTTGTTCATTGTTTGACAAATATGAAATACCTACAAATACCTATGCGTAAATTTTATTGCTTACCGCATGAATGTTGATCTTGAACCAATAAAGAAATTATTTATTACTAAATAAACGTTTATCTCCAGCCTGGAAAGTTCATAACTTTAACCTGGGCAATCCATTTGAATCATTTTTTTTCTTTTTCTTATTCTGAGTGTGTCTTGGGCATGAGTTTATAAGCTCAACTTTTAACTTCTAGTTTTTTTTTAGTTTTTATATACAACTTTTTAAAATCTCATTTCTTTCCACGTTTTTTCACATTTTCAATTTTTTTTTTCTCAAAGTATAAGCATACTTTAGCACACTTTCTGTAAAATGTTTTCAATTTCAACTAAATAAGCTATTCCCAATAAGACCCTTCATGTAAATTTTTTAAAAACACCTTAATGGAAATAGAAAATAGTTATCTATGAAGAATTAAGATGTAAAAAAGAAAAAAGGTAAAGTTTGGTGGCAATTTAAAGTTTTAAACAAAAAGTCATCTAATTAAAATTACACAAACAGTTTCAACCAAACCAAGCCCAACTTGGGCCTACGCCTAATCCAAGTAGCAAGAGTAATGATTGGGTTTGGGCCAATTACTCGTTATTCCATTTGCAAATACTTATCTTTTTCACTTAATCTTTATTTTTTTTTAACTTTTATTTTGAGAACTAAAATCTTTTCTTTTTTTTCTTTTTTTGAGAAAACAGTAAGGAAATTTTATTAATAAAAGTCAGATCAAAACACAGCGTCCAAATCATAAGACAGATCTTCTACCCATGCATCAGTATCTACAGATAAAACTGTTCTTCTAGCTAATTCATGAGCTAACTTATTTCCTTCCCTTCGAACATGAAAAAACTGACAAGAATGTAAAGTATAGCCTAATCTCCGAGCATCATCAATCACGTGTCCATACAAGGTTTTGCACTGTCCCTAGGATTGCAAAGCACGAATAACCCCCAAACAATCCCCTTCAACCTGGATACGAAAGAAAGACATTTCTTGAGCAAAAGTGATTGCTCTGAAAGACATTTCAGTCAGTTGCATTGGCAGAAGCTCGGAAAATCTTTTCTACTTAATCTTAGATCATCATAAAGTAAGAAAGAAAATAAGTAATATATTTATTAAGTAGCAGAGGGTCTTGGAAGTAATAGACATCGAAGGACATATGTCATATATTATATTCCATATTCTACAATTACAAACTTAGAAAAATAATATTCCACTATCACAGAATATTAACCAAATAAATAATGGGTTGGGCCAGCCTAGGTTAGATAAAAGTTTCATTGGTCTTGAGATTTTATCCCTGCCTTGCTTTATGGGCCTTTTCTTATGACCCAATTCCAGTCTCATGGGCAAACCCTGCTTAAAAGGTTTACTGAGATTGAAATTCACTTCTTTATAGAGAAACCACCCCCCACCCACCCCCAAAAAAAAAAAAAAAAAAAAAAAAAAAAAAAAAAGAGGCTGACCCACCCTTTTGGTTTAAAAATTAAATTTCAATTGTTAATAATATTCATAATGAATAGTGAAGAATATATTACAATGAACACTAGGAAAATCAAGAAATGCATGTGTTCTAGTTTGGCGCATATGCAATTTGCCACTACAGTTTTTTTTTTTTTTTTTTGGCTAACTACAGTTCACCAATAAGAGTAGACTCTTCATATTACGATAAGGAAAAATACCCTCTTCTTTTTTTCCTTCGATTATGTGAAGGGGATTAAATTATTCTAAAGTTTTAAGAATAACTTCATCTGAAAGTTTCTAAAATCTTATCCGTTCATTTTGAAATGAGACCATTAAACTATTTTATAGTGATATGTTGTTTATAGATGGAATTTCAAAAGCCTTTGTGACTAAGTTAGATCTACCAGTGTCATTCTCAAGAGACCATGTATTTAAGGTTGGTTGGTTGGGAATTAAAAGCAATTCATTGTAGAGGTAGGCAGGTTGTTGTTTAGAGGAAGACTTGGTTACAGTGTATTTAACGTCTCATATGGTCATATGTACCAACAAAGTGAGTACTAAAAAACATGTCATATATAAGATTTTTTATATTAATGCATCAAGCCTCTTTCAACATCTTGTGGATTCAGCAACTCCATTTAGGTTTGGGCTGATGTACAATGAATTATGAATGTTCTTATTTCAATTATGTTCATTAAATTTTACAAGGTAGTCAAACACCGGCCAATGGTCTACAAGCTTTAAATTTAAAGGGATGTCATGTTAATAGGTGCCTTAAAAGCATATGTTTATGGACTATTTTAGAAAAGTTTGAATATGACTTCCATAAAAAAAATTTTTAAAAAAAAAACATTAAAAAAAGTTGTCAAAATAGTCAGTTGATTTTTTTTATTTTTTCATAAAAAAATTTCTAAATTTATTTTCTAAACCAATACTCTAAAGGCATCTATCAAATTATTCATAAAAAAAACTTCCATAAATAAAATTTATAAAAAAGCCACACGCAGAAATTCAAATTTTCAAACTTCCCAAACAATTCCTTTTGTTAAAAATACTCCCCCCAATTTTATTTTATTTTTTTTTTTGAGAAAAGTCTTATTTAAAAATCTTACTTAGTGTCTTAAGAGATTTGAGATTCAATCTCCGCCGATTGATATCTTAGTTTGATAATAAAAAGTTATCATCAAGAGCGAATACCATAGGTTAAAACTCTCTCAACTACATAAATTTTCTAATAAAAAATTAATACAATTATCCCCCACAAAGTAACAACCCACCCAATGAAAATTAGTTAAACTATACTAGTTTCAAAATCCTCTAACCCCTATCTAATACATTTAAAATTCCTTTACTTTTATTTATTTTTTAGTTCCTTCTTGTTCATTCCTCTCCTCCTTTGTGTCATCCTTGGGTCTTATTTTTGTTTCAAATATTAATTTTATAATCTACACATGGTTTTTTTTCTATAACACCGTTCAATCGTCCATGGCTTCCTTAATGGAATCCGAAAGGTTGGTGTTTTTTTTTTTTTTAGTGAATAAACCCATTTCATTCTTTGGAGCTTTAATTTTAGATTCACCTTTTCTAATAATCTTAAGAAAGTCTTATTTGAAGACAAAACAGAAAAACAAAAACAATAATATGAATGAGTTGTTTTCTATTTTGTTTTGTAGATTTTTCTTTGTATTCTCTAAGCAATTGGAATATTAATAAGTTGTTGTGTTTAAATGATGCAGTATCACTGTTGGTTTTGTGCATTTTAAGGTGTACTTTCAATTTATTCTTGAAAAGAAATCAAACCTGCGGAAGAAAAAGTCTAAAAGTCCTGCTAAGGTAAATATGATTTCAAATTACTATTTCGGTGCCTGTACGGTGCAACAAGTTTTGAAAACATAAAACAAAAATAAGAGAGCCAAACAGGCCAGCATCATGAAGTGACATTCTAGTCTAACTTTAATACGGCTGGTTATCGCATGTGCAAGTGCTTTCCCTTTTTAGTTAATCTTTCCTAAAAAATAAATAAATAACAGTATTTTCTAATTAAACTTAGACTATACTAAAAAAAAAAAAAAAGTAAATAATTAAATAATTTAAAATAAGAAAGTAAATAAGTAAAATATTTAAGTAGAACTAGTAGAAGTGGCCATTAGTCTTGGAAGTACGTAATAGCTTACTCCTTAAAATTATCACCGAATATAAACATTATTAATACCCCATACTCCATAATTTGCATAGTTATACTATTTGAGATATCAATTGATTTTTTTTTTGGTAAAAGCGGAAATGAAAAAAAAAAAAAAAAAAGTATTATTAACCAAATGAATAATGGATTGGCCTAAGCCAGACCAGACAGAAGTTTCATTGGGCTTGAGATTTTAGGCCTGCCTTGCTTTATAGGGCCTCTTCCCATGACCCAATTCCAGTCTCGTGGGAAAATCCTACTTGAATGGTTTACAGAAATCCTCCATCAATTGAATTTCACTTCATTCGCTGGAGAAACCACACACATAAAAAAAAATAATAATAATAAGAAGAAGAAGATAGACCAACGTCTTTTGGTTTAAAAATTAAATTTCATTTGTCAATAATATTCATAAAAGAATAGTGAAGAATACAATATCATGAACACTAGGAGAATCAAGAATTGTTGAAAAACCAGCATGTATTCTAGTGGGGCCCATATGCAAATTGGAAACTACAGTTCTTTTTTTTTTTAATAGAATTGCCTACTACAGTTATTCACCAATAAGAGTAGACTCTTCATATTACAATAAAGAAAAATACTTTTTTTTTTCCTTCTATCATGTGAAGGGGATTAAATTGCTCTAAAGTTTTAAGGATAACTTCATCTTAGAGTTTTTAAAATCTTATCCATCCATTTTGAAATGTGAGCATTAAATTATTTATAGTTATATATAGTTTATAGTTGGAATTTCAAAAGCCTTTGTGACTAAGTTAGATCTACCACCTTCTCACAAAAAAAAAAAAAAAAGAGAGAGAGAGAGAGAGAGAGAGAGAAAGATCTACCAGTGTCATTCTCAAGAGACCATATATTTAAGATTGGTTGGTTGAGAATTAAAAGCAATTCATTGTAGAGGTAGGCAGGTTGTTGTTTAGAGGAAGACTCGGTTACAGTGTATTTAACATCTGATATATATGTACCAACAAATTGAGGACTAAAAAAACATGCCATATATAAGATTTTTTATATTAATGCATCAAGCCTCTTTCAACATCTTGTGGTTTCGGCAAATCCATTTAGGTGTGGGCTGATGTACAAGGAATTATGAATATTCTTATTTCAATTTTGTTCATTAAATTTCACATGGTAGTCAAACACCAACCAGTAGTCTACAAGCAACAAATTTAAAGAGGGGTCCTGTTAACGGATGTCCCTAGTTAGAGCATTTGTTTATAAACTATTTTAGAAAAGTTATGAGAAATATATATAAAAATTAAAAAAAAAAAAAAAAAAAACTGTAAAAAAATGTTAGTTAATTTTTTCTTTCTCCATGAAAAATTTTTAAAATTATTTTCTAAATCAATACTTTTAAGTAATTCATTAACTTTTGCCTTAAAAGAGTACTAAAAAATCATGCATTGTACACTCAACAAAGACTCCTCCTTGTCTACGTCCTTTCATCATTTATTGGAACCCCAATACAAGTTACAGGGCCTTGATAGAGAAATTAAACCACTAAGTAATGTTCAGAAATTGAGCATGAAGTTTTTCCATGCAAATTTTGAATCATCTCAAATTTGTCGGCTTCGATCGAATTTTGTCAAAGAATTCAGGTAGTGGCTATCTACGTTCAATCAATCAAGATATATGCTCTCAATCAAAGTCATCAAGAAAAGACAAATTAAGCATCGAATTTGAATAATAATTTTCAAACTAAATCAATTGCTTTTGTTCTGCAAAGATTACAATCTATCATTCTACTTCAAATTTTTGTGTGATCAGCTCCCTATCTTACTAATGGATGCATTTTCAATCACTTCAAGATCACCCACAATTTGGTCAGTAATTTCTTATCAATTACGGAACTGACTACACAAAAGTGTTAAATGTTTCTTGATATAGGATAGCTAGAGTTAGACTATCAATTTTAAGGAACTTTATTAAATTAGAAAATTATTTTGAGCAAATTCCTCTTTCATTTTTGCACTAAAAGACAGAACTTTTAATCAAACACAAAGTTTGCAAGGTTATGGTGTTAGGCAGAGCAAATAATGGCTGTGAACCCATCGAAAAATAGATGAAAAATAGAGAGAATTTGAATCATAAATGTCTCATTAATTTAGAAATACCAAAAAAATACAAGTTCAATTACAAGACTTTTAACGAACTAATTTCTAAAGTAATGTAACTTAATCAACTATAACAAAATAAAAGCCTTATGCATCCAATACTAATGAAATTAAGGCACAATTACAACAGTTTATACGTTTGAAGGTCATAGCACTCATTTTAAAGTTGGCTTAGGATTAACACCTATGATCCTTATCTACCTATCTTTTTTACTCACTTACCTATCAAAAGAAAGAAAAAGAAAAAGAAAAGAAAAGTTATGAACAGAAAATGACATTGTGTAAGTGTGAAAATTCAAGTCGGACCAGTAACATCAATGGTGCCTAGCCTAAAAGATAGCAATTTTTTTCCCATATTAGGCACAAGGCGTCTGAAGACATAAAATAGTGGGGCACAATCATAATTTGATATATTTCACATTTGAAGCAAAACATGTATATCACTTTTCCCACTAGGGCTTCTCTCACGTCAACATTAATGCAACAAACGATTCAAAGAGAGGCTCGAAATGACACATCCACACATGAAATTTGTGGTGGTGGGATTGGTAGGCGAGCTATATATATATATAGTAACATATATGGTAGCCATTGGTGGCTTTTTCTCTAATACTATAGGTACCCAACTACTAAGCCAGTCATTATCATCATAAGTGCATAATTGGTGCCACGATTCAAGATTTTCACCAAGCTTCTCTTCACTGAAAGCTAGGTCATAATAAGTCTTAACCCCATAGATGAGTCCAAATTTGCAATCGCTTTCTCTGTATATAAATTCGGCAGTCAGTGGTTAACATAATAGCATGCATGCTTTGCTACCTCCATGAAAGCTACTGTTGTTTCATTGATTGAACTTGTTTAAAAGGAGTTTCAAAAACTTAAAGAAGAAAGAGAGAGAAAAAAATGGCATTATTTTTCATAATGTTAGAATTGTTGCTGGAAAGTTGAGATGACATGTAGAGAAAAGATGAAAGATGAAGTAAGAAAATTTATGTGATTATCTAAATCCACTCTGAAAAGTTTTTGATAACTACATCTTTACTATATAAATTATTTCGTGTTATATATGTATAGTTGCTAACCCTAGAGTAACCCTACATTTGTAATAGTACGTTACAAGTAGGACTAGAATTACTTTACTTACTCTACAAATATGAGGGTAAATGATACTCTACCATGACTTTGGGCTATTGGGTCATACTATCTTCGACGCCTAAGATTTGGCTAGATGAAGACAATGATATTTGTGTCTACTTAATCAAAGGAGATCTAAAACCTCAATTAAGTTCTTGGAAGTGCCAGCCTTATTTTTCTGGCCTGGACTAGTTCATGATGCTTTGCTCCTGGCCACTAATACCTCTTTCTTTTCTTCCTAGCTAGTTAGGCTACTCATAGCATGTGAAATGTTAACAAAACTTACCTATAAAATGTGACTCTTTTCTTATATATTCTTTAAAGCATGGGTCTTTTCTTTTTCTATTTTAAAGATAAAGTGAGTGTACGAACTTGAAAACTTGAAAGGGCAATTTGATGAGATGCATATCTAGAATGAGTATGAAATGTCATGATATCCCTAGTGGAAAGGCATGCAGAGAGATTCATTATATTAATCTTAGCAATCATTATCCTTATATGGGCGGTTATGCTACTACTAGATCTTCTCCTACTACACCAATTACAATATTGGTGTCATATATGCAAAAGGTGATTAAAAATGAAAGTAGGTACAGCTAGTTTAACCAGTTAGTAACTTAGGATAGGATTGAAGGGTTAACTTTTACTTATTTAAAGATCGATGATAATTCAATCGTTACAAGGAGTGAGGAAGAGAAGAATTCAAATCATAATTTTCTTCATAAAAGAGATCAAAAAATTACTACTAGATCGTCTCATACTACACCAATTACAATATTTGTGTCATATATATATATATATATATATATATGCAAAAGGTTATTAAAAATTAAAGTAGATACAGCTAGTTTAACCAGTTAGTAACTTAGGATTAAGGGTTTAACTTTTACTTATTCAAAGATATGATAATTTAATCGTTACGAGGTGTAAGAAAGAGGAGAATTCAAATCATAATTTTCTTCGTAAAAGAGATTAAACAATATCATTGTCTAAACTATAAGGTCTTGATTTCAAAGACACAGTTAAGAAGATTAAATATTAAAAGATTAAAGTAGCAATTTTTTCAAAGTACATCTTTTTAAAATTTCATTCTTCTTAAATTCAATTTTAAAAAGTTGAAAGATAAACATGAGAAGAAAAAAAACCACTAACGGATATATCCAATGAACCTTCAATGTGTAATTCCTCCAGCTTGGTATCACAAACTGATGTGCTTAAGGAATTTGTGAAGCTAATCAGAAGATTGGTTATTTCTTTCATTTGTGGAATCCTTGTTTCTGGCGGCAGTACTAAAATCAAGCTTCCAAAATCAATCATATTCAAAGGTCATGCTTAGTTGTGTCTACACTTGCACAATAGGTTTCAAAGAATCTTAAATGCTTATTTATATGTTCACATGACTTGAAAGGATCTTAAACTAAACCAACCCAAAGCTAAAAGTACAATGTTAAAGGCAACATGATAAGAGGAAGATCAATTTAAAAATAAAAAGGGCTTTTCTTGTAAACCCTGTCCATATATAACCCATTCCCTTTCTTAAATTAATTAGTATACACATAATCAATTAGAGATGATGTAATCAAAACCCATTTTAAGAATTAAAATACTAAGCAATTCTAGCTAAGCTCAGCTTCATATTACATTACCCTCCTAGTCAAATCCTTTGTCTTCCTCAACCTTAATCATTTGATGTCCAACTCAATTCACCTAACATCAACATCTCAAACAACTGTTATACTCAGGATCATTTTATTATCATTCAAAATCTCTGGATATAATTAATGTCAGGTTACAACCCAACTCATATGAGTAAATGTCTGCAGTTACTTTTATAATGTAGGTCCATTACGTGTTAACTCTTTGTTAAATAAAGAATTATTATGATTATACTTAAGAAAGGTTAATTTCACTATTGATTCTCCCCCCTCCTCTTTTTTTATTTTTTTTCTTAAAAAAATAGATCTACAATCAACCAAAAGGAAGCTCCTTAATTCTTGTTTGAATTAAAACACTAAGATATTCATAGAGGATCAAATGTCACCGTCTCATTATATACTTGTTTCCCCTCTTCTTCTTTTTCATTTTTTTTTTTTTTCTTTCCATGAGGAAAAAAAAAAAAAAGCTGCTGCTACACTGAACAGTTAACACAATGAGCAATCTTCTTGGGATCACCAAAATTCTCATCACTTTTTTTTATTTTTTTCTCTTAATCCTACACATAGGCGCACACACACAATCACACACAATCACACAACCTTCTTTTCTTTTACTAAAGCTGCCTTGTCTCCTTCTTTCTCGTCCCCCTATTTTTTTTCTTCCTTCTCTTTCCCAACAATACCCATCACAAAAGAGAGCCCCTCCATGACAATTACATGGGCTTTATGGTAAAGTTGGAGCAACATGCTTGACCACCCACACGTGGCTAGGTGGTACAGGTGTCAGAGCACGAGTGGTGGTGATTTTTTATGCCAGGCAGTAAGGGAGCAAAGTCGATCAAATAAGAGAAACTTAGGACCCCCACAGAGTCTCTCACACACTGACACTACCGTCTGTCACACAAAACCCACAATTGGTGATAGAGTGACAGCGGATCTCACGGGGATCTGTGAGGAGAAGGAGCACACGTGTGCATGCGCGACAGGTATGGGACATGATGGGCCCAGCCCATCACGTGCGTGTGAAAAAGTCGATACTGTGTGGGCTGGCTTCCAAATCTTATTAGAACTTGTGTGAGTGACTGAGTGACTGAGTGTGTAAGTTTGTGCGTACCAGTTAGTTGTTATGGCACGCTGGTGTATCGATTGCATGAGTGGTCCATTCCATATTTTTATCATCTTAGACTCTTAGAGAACCTAGTCCTCCACTTCATTGATACCTTCCTTTCTTCTTTACACAAAGGGACAATTCTTTTTCATGTTAGAAGAGAGAGAGAGGAATCTAAGTTCTTTTTCCTTTCCATGAAAATGAAGGGTATTCAAGTTTTGAAGTTTTGGGTAATCACCTGTCAGTCTCTCTCTAGACTAGAAGTCAAGAGTCAAGCACCACAAAGAATATCAAGTGGAGATTTAGAAATGGTTGGGGAGAGAACATTTTGTTAATATAACTTATAAGAACACTGCTTAATCCAAGAGCTTAATCTAATGGGTACAAGTTCAATTATGTCATATTAACAATTCATTGTTCATATAAGTATTCAATGTGGAATTTCACTACTTGATTGATCACGCCACTCACGCATGAATATTGCAATATAAATAATTATAAAGGTAATTAACAACTGGAGTGTATTGTGGGACAACTTGTATTATACCAAAAAAAGAGAAGTTTTGAAGTCTTGAATTAGAAGGGAGCTTAAGGAAACAGAAAAAAGAACAAGGTTGAAGTGTCTATTAAGGCCCCTTTGTTTTAGTTTAAATGTTTCACTGCTTAATCAACCATGCTACTCACAAGTAAATATCACAACATAAATAATTATAAAGGTAATTAGCAATTGGAGTGTATTGCGGGACAACTTGTATTATACAAGAAAAAGAGAAGCTTTGAAGTCTTGAATGAGAAGGGAGCTTAAGGAAAAGAAAAAAGAACAAGGTTGAAGTGTCCATTAAGGCCCCTTTGTTTTAGTTTAAATGTTTAATTTATTGTTCCCGCCAGCTTATATATAATTTTGTAGAGCTTCATCATTTTTTAGTTACAATTATACATATTAAATAGAATATATACATCTAAACAAAGCTTAATCAAGTTAAAGAAACTTTTTCGGGCCATAGTCCTCCATCGAGACAAGGAATTATAAATTCAGGTTAGATTGTCATCTGGTAGTTCATAAAAAGTACTTGATATTCAAGTTAGAGAAACATTTGTTTTGGGAGTTTAAATTTTGGGTTTAAATGGGGATCTAAATTAATAGTATTGATTTAGAAGTTTAGGGTTTGATTTGAAATTAGTAGAATTATAAGGTTTAATCTCTAATGGTTTTAAATTTCAGGGCTGGGGTTTAATTTGAGATATCTTTTAAAGTATAAGGTTTAAAATATACTATTCCCTAAATTCATTAAGCCCATTTTGTGTATCTTATCTTGCCAATTATCATTATTGTTATGTCTTCAAAAGTTAGCATTCGTCAGCAGAAAGCCAGAAACTGACACCCCCTATTATCTTGCAAATGGTTACATAATATACACATCGACAAATTGAAAGAAATGTGTAGAAAATCTTGCAGGAAAGAACAAATTTGACAACCAAGAGATCAAGTCCACAAATTTTCTTAGCTTTTCTTTCATCCTCTATAATTGTAGGCAAAATAATTGAGAAGTACGATAGAAGATTATAAGCAAGGACATATAGATAGACATGACAAATTTGAGGCTCTAGGCTGACAATCTTTTGGGAAAAAAGGACTCTGAAACACATAGACTGGGGCAACGTACATGACCCATCATGCACCCTCGTACATTGACAGTGCTGAGCCACACTGAACTCTGAACAAGCAATTTGCAGCATAGACTCGGACCCTAGCTAACTGTAAATGGTCCTACGATATGTATTAGCCACATGAACTTGGTTACAATGTTGCTAATTTGGAACCTTATCATTAGTGAATTATCATTTATGCATGGTAGTTAAGTGACATGCACATGCACCCCAACTAATACGTATTATAGGGGATGGTAACAACTCGTTTTTGATAGAGATAGCACCCTCTAATACAGGTAACCAAATCAATTATTTTCACCAATATGAAAGTTTTTGCTTACCAAATTTGATGCTACATGGATTTGTAGTTCGTACAAAATTGTTGGATAAAAGGAAAAAAAAAATTAAAGGATAGAAAAGAAAAGGCTATGATTAAGGGGAAGATTATAGTTATGATTAGGGAAATTTCTAAGCATTAGAATAGTCAACGCTTAATGGGCTGTTGGTCTCACCTCCCACTACCTATCACTTTAGCCTCATCATTGTTGTCAACTAATCTATATATATATATATATATATATAGTTTATCAAAGCAAAATTTAAACTTGGTTGCTTGTTAATTTTGCTTGTATAAAAACTTTCATGAAAAGTAAAGTATTCAAGAAGCTAACTATTTTCTAGTTGCATGGTAAATTGCATTAGCTAAAACACTCCTCCATGTTTTGCATAAGCAAAAAAAAAAAAAAAAAAAAATCGTAGTTATTAAAGTAATAAGTTATGATTAATATAACATTATTTTTATGAGAATGTTGGTACTAGTACTTTTATTCTAAATCGATCGTAATATACCATTCAAAAAAAAAAAAAAAAGAGTTATGAAAAAATGGAAAACTTTTTATATCACTAAATTTTTTGAGATCGTGAAGGCATCACCAATCCCCAACCCCCCCATAAACAAGCATTTTCGAATCTATAGCCATTTCAAGCCTATAACACTTTTGACCATAGAATAGCCTTTTCTTTTTCCTACAGTCCAAGCTAACTTCATAGTTTTGGCTTAAAAAATATGTTAGTTAAGAATATGTTATGATAACTTAATTAGAATATTAAACTGTTAAGATTTAGTGGTCCTCTCACGTCCTAGAAAACTTCTTAGAATACTTTTTGGGAGGAGGGAAAATTTTAATAATACAACTTGTCATTAACAATGAGAGTGCTAGTTGAGATCATTTTTTAGGACCTATAAACTGATTTGAATGAGAACATTATACAATTATAATAAGAAGATATTTGCAACTAATATGCATGAGGTTAATTAAAAATGCTGTTTTGATAAATTATGAGCCTAGCTAGCTAGCTAGATGCTATTATGTGACAACAAGAAATTACATTAACTAGGTTAATTAAAACCCATACAAAAAGTGATGTTTATACATGGATTAGTTGCCTAAAAACAAAGAGAAAAAATTAGATGAAAAACAAAACAAAATATGAGTTTTAACCATTTCCAGAAATCTTAGTTCTAGAGTTTTTTTAAAAAAAATTATTTAAAAAAAAAAAAAAGTACTTTTTCCATATATTATAGAGAAGTTGTATAAGTAGCGTTTGCTACTTTTGATTCAAACAAAGTTAAGGCTCCTCAAAAAGTTGGTGTGTTTCTCTGACACTTATTTTTGAAATGTAAGTCCATGTGAGCCTTGCAGAAATTTTGATCTAGATTGGTTTGAAAACGCATCTTTGAAAGTACTCTCTTTTGACATTTCACAATTTGCTCCACTATGCACCACCTGATCTGAGCTAAGTCCTTTTACTTTTCAAATGGGTTGGGATTGAAAGACTCAATTCCTTATAGTACATGAAAGTTGCAATCAAAGGACAGTGTTGTTATTTATATGAAACAGCTCTATTATGCAGGCCAGTGCCCCGAGACAAATTGGAGAGGAAAAACTTAAAAGGCAAATTACCTAAAAGGTTTGACATAATTAATGTTAGATTCATCAAAGTTTTCATAATTTTTTAAAATAGTGATGTCGTGATTGAAGCAAAATCACTTTTACAAGAATTCACTATGCCACTTTTATTATATATCAACAAGTCACTTAAAAAATTGTAAAAATTGTTGAGGAAAATTTGTGTCGTGAAGAGAGAATAGGAAAATAACTACGAATCTTTATAAGATTTTCCCCTCTAAAGGATTAAGGGTATTTATGTAGAGCAGTTCATTACCAATAGGAGAAGATTGTAGTCGAGTTTTGTGGTTCAGTGGTACAATCCATCCAATCTCCCTTGTATTGAGTAATCTACTCAATCAAAGAAAAAAGGAGAGGTTAATTTGTCACTAATCTTGTCTATTCGCTTAATCCAAGCATGTTAATCATTTGTCTAATTGTTCTAATCTCTCTATCTCCAAAGTGGAAGAGGAAAAACTTTCATTTTCTAGACTAATACCCTTTTATGTCCCCTTGTTCATTTATATGCATATGAGACAAGAAATGGATAAACTTTAAAAGTGCCTATGGGTTTGAAAAAATAAGGTTTATGAGCAGTATTCACAGCAAAATTTGAAGAAATCTTCCAAACACCTTTAAGGGTATTGCTCTTTAGCTTACAAACCAACCAAGTTTTTTAGCAATATTTTTCTTTTATCAAGAAGCCAACCAACTTTGACATCAAGGCCTTAAGAGAATCAAAGATAGATCCTTTTGTCCACAGCTTTTGAGACCATGCATCTATCTACTTCCTTTATTTCCATAAACCCCATCAAGTTCACCTCCTTTTACTGCCTGTAAAACACCACCGGAAAAATCATTCTCCGGCCAGCAACTTTAATCACACTCCAATTTAATAAAGAAAGTTTTTGCCTTAAAAAATAAAAATTAAAGCCTTCAATGGTTAACAGAGACACTTTTTTGACTAATAGTCCCTCATACACCATGAAGATAGTGTCATTCTCAAGCAAAGAATAGGTCCCACTATCTTACATGGTTGGAAGAGTAGAAAATCTGCCTTTGCTTTTAACCTCACCTTCATCTTCTTCACCCTCTTTACCTTTTTCCATTTTCGTGTGTGAACACACTCTCCGAATCTTCAATCACTTCTTTCTTACCTTTTTTTTTTTTTTTATTAACATTTACACAATCATTTATGCTCACCATCTCCCACTTCCTTGCTTATGTCAATATTTAATACTCACTATTAAATTTTATGATGTGTTTCAATATATCACAATTCTCAATTTTCCGGATTTGAAATTGACTTTAAACAAAATATATGACACTAAGCATGTACATATGGCGGAGTTATTAACTCTTTACCTAAAATTAAATTAAAAAATAAAAATAAAGGAAAGAGAGTAAAGAATATTTCATAATACAACAAGATAAATATTATTATCTCAAGTAAACCCCCAAACCATTGATATTAAAAAGGCTAAAAAAAGAAAAAAAAAAGTTCCAAATTCTTTGGAAATTACAGAATTAAGCCATTAGCAATGGCTCTATTAGTATTGAAATGTGTTGTCTCATACACAGGCAATTCTTCACGATACCTCTCAATCCCAATGGCAGAAAGATTATCCAATTCAAACAGATCAGAACTTGAATAACTTGCTGCATCATCATCATCATCTTCATCATCAAAATCTCCAATATTAGCATCTTGAATAACACAATCTCTCATTTCCTTCTCTTTCTGATAATTCTTCATCAAACCCTTAGCAGCCTCTTCAACCCTATAATTCCCACCCATTACATAACACTTAATCTCAGCATCTCTTATGGTTGACACAGCCATTAGCCCTGCTGGTTCATTTTCAAGCAAACTTTTATGCCCACAAGGCCTACAATCCTCATCCACAATCACACTCACTGGACAAAACCTCACAGACCTTTTCACATTACCAACACCACCACCAACACTACCATTATTGTTACTGAACTTCCCTCTAGAAGAAGATGGTGTTTTGCTTAAACAGGACCTTGAAAACGAAGACGCAGAAGAACATGTAGAAGTAGTTGTAGACTTCGATTTTGATCTCTCATATTTATCAAACCCTCCAACTGTTTTGGCTTTCTTTGAAGCATTAGTGAAAAGAGAGTTGAGAAAAGTTGCGAGCTTTCCACCTGGTGATATTGGCTGCTTCACTTTCTTCAAATCTCCGTAGATTTTCATGGCTTTGGACTTGGTCTTGACGAAACCATTCTCATGCTTTGGCTTACTATTCTGAGTTGAACATGAATTGTAATTAGATGAGACAAAACTTTCACCAAATTGACGAGGCTTTTCAGAGAGACTGGTACGAATAGGCTTTATTGTTGCTGGCCTTTGTTGCATGGTGTTGTAACATGAAGAAGAAGAAGACCTTGATTTATTAGAGACATACATAGAATCAGACTCAGACGAAGAAAACCCACCTCCACAACTCGAATCAGAAGAGCTTGAGCTAGAATTTTGCAACATAAAAGCACGGTTTTCGTTTTGTGAAAGTAGTACCTTTTCCTTCTCATTCACTTTGTTCTTCTTGTTCTTCTTCTCCATCCACTTCTCTATCATGCATGTCTTTCGAAAGCTAGCCATTTCTTCATCTTGGTCTTCTTGTTGTTGGGCTTTTCTGAGGTTGGTATTGGGCAGGGAAGTGTGCTTCTTTGATCTCATGGTTGTTTCTTTGTAGAAAATGAGTTGATCTTCTTTGGCTTTGTTGTGGGATTGATCGTCTATGGAGTTGTAAATAGCGTCAAGAAGAGTGGAAGAGAAAGATGGGTTTTCTCTACGGTGTCGGTGGTGATGTTCTTCTCGTAGAGATTTATTATTATCCCACCTATCCATTATATTTGGTGCTTGTTGCCCTTTTTATAGAGCAAACAAAGTAATACCAATACTACAAAGGAGAGGAAACAAGAGTGGGAAATAGTGTTTTGTGAATGATTTCAATGATTTCTTTCTCTTTGTTGTTGTTCACTTCAAAGAGTGAGAGAGAGAGAAAAGAGAGAGGGGTTAATGGAGGCAGGCATGATTGTATGTGAAAGAACTAAAAGACATTAATTTTACAAGACAAAGAGTGTTTGTGTTATGTTTGGTAGTTCTTTCACTTTGTTTGTGTGTGTCAGAGAGAGAGAAAGAGAAGGCAAATGAGAAGGAAAGAAAGCAAGCAAACAAGCATGGGCATTGATGAGTGCTTGATAGCTTTGTGTTTTTATGTGAGAGAGAGATAGAGGGAAAGAGTAATGAAAGCCAAAAGCCACGCCTTGAGAGAGAGAGAGAGAGAGAGAGAGAGAGAGAGATTGTGTGTTGCTTTCACACGCTCTTATAAGAGAGAGATTTAGAGAGAGCTAGCGCGTGTAAATAATGTAAGTCCAGTTGGAACTAGTGCCAGCTTGGCAATGATGTTGTGGCATAGAAATTATTAAAATCAATTTTGTGTTTATTTTTTTTTTTATTTTTTTTTTTTTTTGGGGGGTTAAGTCCTTTATCATTTTAATTGAATTTGCCTTGTTCTCTATTCTACACACTTTGGCTCCTCCACATGAAGTGACATTAGATCCTTACTTTTCTTCCAAAAAGAAAAGGAAAGAAAGTTATTAATTTGTGGGATCATTATGTACAGAACATGGTGATCCTACAAACATCACAACCAAATTTTTTTACTTGGGTCCACATAGGTTTTTTATTTCCTTTTTTCTTTTTGAATTTCTTGTGACTAATTTATTTATGGTTAATTATATTGTCGATTGACATGCCTATGTTAACGTATAACTATTAAAGTGATATATTGTAACCAAGAGCCCTGTTCCTATCGTCGCCTATGTTGAACGAGTTGGTACTTCACAAGCCATGAGTAGTTAAGGGGACCCAAGTTCAAGTGGTTATGGTTTCTAACATATATATATGATCTCATTAATAATATTTAATAGCTCTTTTTAAATTATTAAAAAAAATCAACGTTAAATTATCTTGCCCCACTTTTTATAACTATTGAATATTAAAAAATAAATAAATAAAAGAAATATATTATTGTCATTGGTATAATAAAAATGAATTATATTAAAGCAGTAATGTTCCACCAACCACAATTTATAACTTTAAAAGGTTGAAAAACTTTCCCGATCTCTAGGCTACTCTTACGCATAGAAAATCTTGAAATATAGTTGTGTTGATTTTTAGTTAGAAATTTTCCCAATTATATGTTGATCCGGGTACCTATTATTTCTTCAATTATTCATTTTCAGCCTAGTAATTTCTAGATTTTGCTTGATATGTCTATAATAATGTAAGGAGTTTAATATAAAGTAAAAGAAGATAACAAATGCAATGTCGGCCCAATGGTTTTCTTACTTTTATTTTTATAATTTGAAAGTTATGTTCTTAATTAAATTCTGGTCTTCTCTATTAAAAATACCAAAAAATGCTAAATTAAGTTCGAAAACTCTTGGGGTCTAGTGGTTTCTCTTTTTTTTTTGGTAACCCGGAGATTTATTCAACGTCCAATGGTTTCTTTGACTTCTTAAAATAACAGATTTTGATATAAGCTTCGCATACTATATAGTATAATACTATATTATGACCAACTTATATCCCTGCAGCTAATATAAAAGGATAGATTTTGATTTTTTTTTTTCTTTAATTAAGTTTTGTTTCAACAAAGAAGTGGGAACTGAGAAATATGAAGATGTGGAGCACCTCTTCATAGCATGTTTTCAATTGTATTATGAATCATTATTATTTTCTAGGCCAACCTGTATTGATAGGTGTACAGTCAACTAATGCGGCGTCAATTATAAATTTTGCCCTATATATAAGACTTTTCTCTTCTTCTTCTTCTTTTTTTCATTTTTTTTTTTTTTTTTTGGGTGTTTAACTTCTGTGACCCTTAAGCAAGTAAAAGGTTATGAACTTCGCCCATGTCAATTTTTAAGTCTACTCAATTAATGCATGAAGGTTTGCGTAATAGGAATAGAAGTACAAAAAATAGTGTTCAAAAAAGAAAAATCAATTATAAGTTTTATTTTTTTGTTTTTAATAAAAATAGATTTCTATTAGTTCAATCAGTAAAATCTTTTAAAAGTTACCATAACTTTTAAGTGGAGTTGTGGTGTGCCTTTGTATTAGAATTTATTTCACTCTCCTTTGTGTGTATTTCTTAAAAATAAAAAATAAAAAAAAAGGTAAAATCTCTTATTATTAAATAAGAAACATGAATTTGAATCACATTAACACAAATATATAAAAGAAAAAAAAAATCCGTCTTTTGCTTTAATGATAATGAACAATCATTATGAAAATAATATAAACTTACTAGTATGATATGAATGAAATACAATATGAGAATGAATATGAATCAATAAATGATAAAGTTGGTCTAGTAACGTTGTTTGTATTTTTTGGAAATACATGTAGGTGAATAAATGTGTAGAAATACATGTAATATTGTTTAAAAACTAAAAAGTGTTGCTTAAACTACCATACCAAACAGCCCCTTAATTAATGTAACGCCAAAAACTTTGTAATTTAATTGCCACTTTCTGGCATTTCTAATGAAAAAATTCAGGATTTAAATCTTCTTTTCTTTTGTTGTAACTACCAAATTTTCAACAAATAATAATAACAATAATAATAATAATAATGTAACTTACTACTTTTTCTTTGTTTAATTTCTTATACTACTATGGTCGGCAAATCCTTTGAATTACCAGCCAATTTTCAACGGTAAATAAGGAATATAATGATGCAGTTGATTTGGCAAACATTGGATTATTTTACTATTGTATAGAACAGTCCACTACAACAACATATTAAGGACACAATAATGTGGATATCTGTAAAACATTGGCTCTCCAATTTTTATAATCTGTTTACCTTTACATTATTACCGTCATAGTCTTACCCTTTAATGCTAGGCACTAGTTTCATCACAATTTGACTATCATTGAGTTCCATTTTAAATCCTCGACAAGGTAATTATGTGGCTGCTGTGTAGTAATCATAATCTTTAGATTTTTCCAATTTAACTTTAAATGTCACTTTCAAACTTATCATTACTGTTCCTAGAAGCTTAGCATTTTATCATTAACATTTTACAGTTCTGACATTTTGTTGATATAAGAACATAAAATTGTCATTAAAAAGCTGTCAGTTGAGATTTATTCACATTCTTAAGTTGTAGAAAAGTGATAGTTTCAAAAAATATATATATTTATTTGTTTATTTTAGGTTGAGATAATATGGGCAGCAATACTCAATTTTTTTTTTTTTTTGAATAAATTTAAGTATAGTTTCTTAGATCGTAATTCTCTAATTAAATTCAATCTTTCACCTTGAAAACTACAACCATACTTACAAGGAACTATATTGGGCAAGAAGCCAATAAGTTATATCATTATGTTGCGTTGATCAATAATTCTTGTGGTTAAACTTAATTAATTGGAGAATCTAATGTGCAATACTTAAAACAACTATAATTAAGTATTATCTTTATTTCTTAATTATGAGTTACGAATGAGCCTTCATTTATTTTTAAATTGGTATGATATTTTAGAGACATATGTTAAAGGTGTTACAAAATTTTATCACATCATTTTTATAAACTAGTGTAGTAATGAATGTGATTGTTTAACGTAAACAACATAATAAATGAATGTCAAACATATATATATTTTTTTATATTTGACGACATATCAATTTATAAATATTACGTAATAAAATTTGTAATATCTTTAGCATTATTTATTTTTAAATTGTCCGCTTTAGAAGAGTGTTCAAGATAATGATCAATGAACAGCTTCTTTAAGTACACTTGGACTAAAGTTAATGACAAATGTCAAGCTAATCTAAACGTGCCCCTCACATCCTACAGTTGGTAAACGTAAATCTTCTACATGTTTTACAAGTGTCTTGGAGAGAGAAAGTGAGAGACTGGGTGGTGCTTATTTGCACAATGATTGCACTCGTGGCTCCTTAACTTTTTTAGAGAGAGAGAGAGAGATAGAGAGAGATCTTAGAAACTAAATACAAAGAACAAAGAACAAAGCACAAGTGATTTATTTAACATAAAGTCACAAAGGATTAGGACAAGAGAATGTGTAGGAATAGATAAAGTGAGATCAATTGATCTAATAAACTAAGGAAAAGGCTCCAAAAGCAATGTGCGTGTGCATTGCTCATCTAATTCTCTTCCCTTTTTCTCACATGTACTCCTCTCTCTCTTTCCCTCCGTCTTCCCTTCAAACTCAAGAAAATCTTCCATTATTATATATTCCCTACAACTGTGATATCATACTAACCTCTAAACCTTTTCATACTAAGCAATTAACGTATGAGCTATATATGTAACAACCATACAAAGCCAGGACATGTACACGTGTCTCATTTTATTCCAATTTAGAACTCAGATACATAAAACAAAATACATCCATATAATATGTTTTTAAATTGGCCTGAATTGTTGATGATTGTAGTAACCTCATGCATCAGCTTCTCTCTTGAAAAATTCAGCACCACTTCAAGGAAGCTAATGCATGCACTGATGCACTAGACAAAAAAGCCGTCAATCTCTAACAGGGCTTTCGTATTTTAGACTCTCTATCTGTGTAAATATTTCATCTTTTGCTTCATGACCTTGTTAGCCTGTTTTGTAACCGACTTTGTATTGCTTCAGTCCCTACAGCTATTGTTTAGCTTTCATTAATATATATCCCTATCAACCAAAAAAAAAAAACCAAATTTATATTAGAACTGAAAGTACTATTATCATCATGTGACATGTAACACATGACCTAAATGTGATTATCGTGTCTAAAAGCATAAAAAGGGAAATAATTAGCCTATTAAAGCATTGTTATCTAGAAAAGGAGAGAAATAAAGTAGATTTGAATGAAATTGTGGAGTTAGTCACTATTTATTTCCTAGTTAATTATAAGACTTCTTACTATTGAACAAATTTTTAAGGGAGTGTCACAATTGCTCTCTCTCTCTCTCTCTCCACCCACTTCATCTTGCTCGAGCATCATACTTGTAATTCCATTGGTAGGGTGCCCTACAAACATGGTATAGAGTAGGAGTATGAAAAGATTGAGAGATTCCTTTCAGGTCATGGGGTTAATGAGAGAAGGACGAAACAGAGAAGATTCCATTCAGATCATGGAATGACCAATTTGGGGACCCAAATTCCAACTAAATGTAAGATTGACATGCTCTAACCATGAAAAAGTTCTAGACCCCATATTTCGACTACAATCATCCCACCTAAGAACGTATCTTAAAAATATTCTTTGTGATAAAGGCTCTACTATAGTCTCCACCACCACCCCATTAGATTAGACATATCAAAGACATGATGTAATATTGTGGTAGAAAAAAAATGAGAGGGCAACTAGCAGTCATTTCATAAAGAAATTGTTTTCATATGCATACATACCTTTTGTTTGGTAGCACATAGTAAACTTGTCCTGTAATGCACTAATATAATGCTTATTACAATTTGACATTGTTTCAATCAAATTTTGTATGAAAATCTTAAAAGTCTAATACCCTTTTTTTGCTTAATCCATTTTTTCCCTTTTTTTGGTATGGTAGCACACAAGTTAATTTGTCCCTTATGCATATGCAAGAGACAATTAAGATATGAAATCTAATCATTAAGAAGATAGGGCATTTGGCATGGAAGCATATTGTTGTCCACTGTAAAAGTGTCTGCATGACCTCCATATAATTCAATTGGACTATGATAATTTCCTTATTTGATCATCTAATTGTTGGGGTGTGACACTAACTAGTCCATTGCAAAATGGACTTTTAGTGGCTTCCACACTGGATGAGAATTGATCATCCATTTTGTTTTTTCCTTTAATATCTTTTGAGGGCCATTATTCATCATCAATTTTAAGTCTTAAAAGATGCTTGCTTCCACTTCATGTCACACTTCCATGCTGTATACTTGGAAATGATGGTCACACAGGACCATGCTTCCATCATTCTATTCAATCTTCGTTTAGTTGCAATTGAGACCTAGGTAGCTTTGGCCCATCTGAATTTGTGATTATAAAGCCAAAAACTAAAAAAGAGTTGTGAGTCCAACTTATACAACTAATTATATATAAATCTATGCAATCAATGGCCATGATGAAGTTTCTTTGCTTGCTTTTCTCCCTTGAAAATCTAAGGGGTTGTGGTGTTGAGAGTTGAGACCTTTCATCAAAATTATTTAGTTACTTTCTTCTTTCTATTTGGATCTACTTCATCTAGTGGATTTGATCATTCATGCTTATACACAACTTTTGCATCACTTGAACTAATGAGTTGGAGCATGTTGGTTGTTTCCAAACTTCACCAGAACTTGCACTCTAATATGGTTCTTGTCAAAGTAAAATAAATTAATTTCCACGTGTTACATGAAGATCAAATTTCCACCAAGACCTATGTATTTTGACTGCAATATAAAGTCATGATAATCGGTATCGGCCTAACACCACCAAGGGTGAATAATACAATGACAAAGGCTTAATTCTTACCATGTGATTTGATTGGGGTCAATTTCTTATCATAGCCTCTTTTTTTTCCTAATAATTAAAAAGAAAAAAGCCGATACCAATCAGAGAAAATTTAGGGATAAGACTTTTATACCACAACTTTTACCACAACCTAATGTAATCAATTATAAATATATGGTGGAAACTGAGTGATTGGTCCCTATAGAAATGATAGTTCACCAATTTCAGTTGACAACTTCCACAAATTGTAAAAAAAAAGTTATAACAAAGTATGTGGTCATAAAAAATAAAAATAAAAGTATCTATTAGGGATGGCGAAATGTCCTTGTAACACCCCTCACCCAATTTGACCAATCCTATCCTGCCTTGCGCGGGTTTTCCAACCCCAACAAAGGGACAGAACGGGGATGAATTTTGCCTACCCAATCTTGTCTTGCTTCATGTGTATTATAAATTCAAATTACTTTTATATATAATTTAATCTTTTTTTTTTAATACATATCATAATACCATCCCAAAAAACTCATCTCCCTCTTTCAACATTCTAATCACCACCATCATTTCCCATTCTTTCTCATCTCTCTTACTTTGGTAAGTGCCAACACCATCTCATCAAGGATTGCAAAATAACTCTACCCCATTTCGCTTTGTTGCAATCTCTATTATCAATATGCCCTCTTACTCTCTGAAATAACCCTATTTTGTCATCTATGGTAGTTAAAGAAAAACATAATAATAACTACCAATTATCGAACATAAACATTCATGATTTAAACCCTCCCTCTTCCATCGTAACTACTGATTATCAAAAAAAAAAACTCTAAAATGCAGGAAAGCGGCATGACAATCTAGACATGGGAGGATGATGAGTGTTTTGTGTTCTGTAATTGTCTTGCTAATGTTCGAGTGCAAAAACTTTATGTTGAATTGGATGTGATATTTTTTTCCATCATGGAATACAACAAAGAAGGTGCAATTAATGTTCAATTCTATTCCTGTCGGCATTGGTTTAATGCGAATCCAACACTTAATAAAGCATTGGCATCCTAGATTTTCCTTATTACAACCCAACGGCACAACTAAAAAAATTGTGTACGAAACTGTATGCCATTTCCAATAAACAGCCACATTGTAAGGATCGTACGGACTTCTTTAAAGTGGGCCAAGGTCCAAAACCCTTATTTAAGCACACCACTTTATCCCATACCTACCTACTCTTTATTATTATTATTTTTAAAAAAAAATGCTTTGTAAAATTAAAACAAAATAAAATTCATATTTAATATAGTAAAAATTGGGATATTACACCCTTGCTCTTCGATCATGCCATTCAATATAACCAATAATAACTTGCACAACATATTCATTTTAAAATTACTAGTAAAATATTTTGGCTTATGTAAAACTTTATCATCAAAATTTTAAAATTTTTAAAATGCTAATTTAATTAATACTCTATTTTAAGAAATTTAAAGAAAATTATTACTTAAAATTTTAAATTATTCAATCATCTTCTACAATTTTATTTTATTTCATTCAAAAGTCATGTTTATGTTTATATAGGGTTGTTCAAAAGCATTAAGCCAACGACCATGTTGACTATGATCAGACTAGACTGTTCATTTATGACGGCCTCTAATAATACATAAGAACTTTTGAATAAAAATGGATGAATTCATAATCTTTACGTGAGGCACAAGGAAACTAAAGGTAAATTTTTTTTTTTTACTATATATTTTATTTAAATCCCAATCATGTTAAAAATTAAAATGCCACTTAGATCCCCACACGTGGACTTGTGCTTGCGGCTTTCTTAAGCAAAGGCAGTAGAACTCTGCACAAAAAGAAAATTTAAAAAAATAATAATAATGAAAAAAAAAAAAAAAAGTGAAAAAGGTACGTAGTAGAATTGATGTAAAAATTGTTTGCCCT
Organism: Quercus robur; assembly: GCF_932294415.1. Classification (NCBI taxonomy): domain Eukaryota; kingdom Viridiplantae; phylum Streptophyta; class Magnoliopsida; order Fagales; family Fagaceae; genus Quercus; species Quercus robur. The sequence goes on from NC_065538.1 coordinate 7,058,946, forward strand.
TTGGAAATATTTATTTTAACCCAAGATCGCAAATTTTCATGAAAAGCATTATATTCTGATGAAGAACAGATCAACAAAGTGACCAAAATCTTTCGATCTTGCTACTGCCCCATCTAGCATTCTTTTGTGTTTTTGAGATTAGAGGTTTTGCTTTTTAGAACTTACTTTTCTGCTTGTTTGATTGTGATTTGTTTAACTACTTAGGCCACCATTACCTCCAACATTTCCAAACCTGTATCTGCTTTGACTACTTTAAGTCTTTAACCTCATGCTCTGTGCCTGTTTATGAATTGATTTGCTTCCTTCCAAAATTTCATTTTTAAGACTTTACACTGTCTTTACTTCTTTAATCATCCGCTAAGTACATGTTCTTTCACCCCCAAATAGTTTTCCTTGAAAACTCATTCATGCGCTTAGGTCCAAAATTCCAACAATTATCACATTGCTTCACACTTGGCATGCATATTGTGCCAACTTCAGAACACATCGACAAAAAAATTTTACTGAATCAAAGAAATCAATCATTGCATTGGTGCTGAATTTCAGTGCAAGATCTTCTCTCTATTTGTTCAATAATATTCACTTTCATGATGACATTGGAAAAGTGCGCAAAATGCCTATTAAACCCACGTAGTTCAATGTCTTAAATGATCTGGAAAGTATATAGCCACCTATGGTCTTTAAATTGGAAGAGAATGTTTTATAGGCTTTGAATGCAAAAGCCAAAGAAAGAGAGATTCAATTCAATACCCAAGTTGAAGTGGCTTGTGCTTGTAGCAGAGGTGGGACTTCAGGCTTTTGTGGGGTATTGCATGTGTGAAGGGGCGTGAAGTCACAAAAGGAAAAGTGTTTGTTGGTGATCCCGAGAGAACAAAGTGAGCAAAGACACAGAACAAAGCCTCTCTTCCTCTAAAGAGAACAAAGACAGGGAATAAATAAAGCCCTCACTTCCTCTTCTTTCTTTTCTTCTGACAAAAAGGAAGGTTGCGAGCTCAGCCTTCGATTCTATGTGTGAATACAGACATGGAAAGCGTGGTCATGTAGACAAATTTTATGAAACTTTAACTGGTCAAAAAATAAAATGAACCCAATTTTTCATTTCTGGTAAGATCCTCACAAAGTTATCGATCAAAGATGATCAAAGGGCAATGCATCAAATAAACATCAAAGTGTGTTACCACGTCTTTCAATGAAATTTGGACTGAACTTGTGTGTGTGTTACCATAAGAAAAGGCATTTATCAATTTTTTGAGACATGAAAACATACAAGTACTCTTGAATAAAAATTGAAAAGAGATGTATAACTAGAGTTCCTACAAAAATGATAGGATATTTGGTACCAGAAGAAAGGGTATCTGTATCATTTTGATTTGGTCCTGATTTCTCTATTTTTCCCAACAATTTCTTTGTTAACTGAAACTAGTAAGTTGCCCTTGCAATGCATGGATATTGTAATATTTTATGTAAGATAATTTTGGAGAATTTTGTACAAATATTATAGCATAATTGTTACAGAATTATGATAGTAATGAGTTCATCATTTGAAAAAACAATTATAAATTGCATACATATATCTATTATAATTATTTAGGTCAAGTAATGAGAAATAAAAAAACAACTTTGGAGGAATATTGTAAAATAAAAGTTAATATAAAATGTATCTTTCTCTTTCTTCTTAATTCTAAAACAAAATACACATTCTAAACACATACAAACAATCACATCATTTACAAAACTCATAAATCTATAACATTTGACCTTAACATCAAAATCATAATTATTGTTGTCACTCAATATAAAATACATGCCACCCTTCCTTGGTTGTAGCCAACACATACGGGTTAAGATTAGATGAGACAAGAATAAAAGATCTAGGTAGGTATCATCGAAAGATTGAAGGTAAATGAAATCATTTTTGGTCAGTTGTGACATGAGATGGCACGAAGGGCTATAGGTAGATATATATAAAAGAGTAAAAATGCAAGAGGTGAAAATGGTGAATTGAAATTCAAATAATTTTGTGTATATATGTGAGAGAGAAATAGTCTTGAAACATTGAACCAAATAAAACAAAAAATCAATATTTAAATTGTTCTTATCTATGATGTGGCATTAGAGAATATTTCAATTCTTTTTGCATAGAATGCGCCACTTGATAAAACTCCATGCTTTCCCACATGAGATCTCTACTTTATATATATATATATATATATATATATATATTGATGATTGGTAGAGCTCAATTTTGGAAATGATTAAATAAGGAAAAGTATCTTGTACATTGAATTTCTCCCAAATCAAATGAGGAAAAGTAATGCTTAGGCCATGATTTTCTCCCAAATCATATATATATATATATATATATATATATATATATTGATGATTGGTAGAGCTCAATTTTGGAAATGATTAAATAAGGAAAAGTATCTTGTACACTGAATTTCTCCCAAATCAAATGAGGAAAAGTAATGCTTAGGCCATGATTTTCTCCCAAATCACACAAGCTCAACAGAGTATCTTGTACGCTGAATTTCTCCCAAATCAAATGAGGAAAAGTAATAAAAGCTCAGCATGAGTAAAATGAAATAATAAACTTAGGCCATGATTGTCTCCTTTGTATTATTAGTATGCTTAGCTATCATCTTGGACTACTTTGGGTTCTCTTCAATCACATAAAAGACGCAGTAAAAGAGTATAATCCAACTAACAGAATATTTAGGTTAATATTCTTTCTTCTCTTTAGTTCAAAATTTTAGTCGTGCATTTCCTTCCTTTCTGAGATACAACTGGAGTGTTTAGTTACCAATATATGGTTAGTGTGCGGAACAAGGCACTGAGACACCTTTTGCTAGTAATTAAGTGTGCGTTTGGATTGCACGTTTTGCGTTTGTGTTTGACGTTTTAAATGAAGACAATTGCACAGGTAGCATTATAGACAGAACATTCAATAGTATTAAGCAATATTATATTATTATATATCCATAACACAAATACACTAAACACCAATCATTCATTCAAATATAAATTTTTAATCAAAGTAAATTTCAGCCATTCATTCTAATAACTTTTTGGCTCAACACCCAACCATTCACCATCAATGATAGCTCCATGTCATGAAGTAATACTTCAAAATTATTTTTGGTGCAATTTGTCTTGTCATGTCATGTCCGTACTGGAACCCACATTTTAAAATTATTTTACTATAATATTTTCAATTTTCAGCAAAATAAACGGTACCCAAACAGACTCTAAATGTTGTGCCTTGTCAACCAAGTACTCGGGTGCTTGTAAGCCACATCATGAAATTGTTACACAAATAAGCAAATATGAAACTATGGAAGGTGAAACTTATCTAATGGAGACCATACTTGTGATGGGTTAACTCTGAGTTTTTTGTGATTGAAATTGAACCAGATGCCAAAACTTAATGCAAAGAAAGGAAATTGAAAGCCGAACACCACCCGATGCATTTGATAGAAAAGAAATTGGTTATTCATTTCACAAAGAAAATCGAAAATTTTCTATAGCTACTTCAATCGCTTACATGCGAAGGGGTTAAATTCACATTTTCTTTCAGAAGTTTGTTGTCCAATTGAGATGACCCAGTTGGGGCTGCTGATAGGCACCAACCTGCGCCCCCGGAGCAGCTGCAGCCACACCAACACCAACATTACCACCCATAGGAGGGCCTAAGTGGTGTGGATTACCAAGTGTACCAGGCTGTGGAGGAGGATGGTACATACCCGGAAATTGCATATGAGAAGACTGTGCAGCAGCTGCATTAAAGGAAGCATGACCCGTGTGGGATGGCATATAAGCACCATGAGGCGATTGCCCTGGCATGTTGTAGTATGGAGTGGATTGCATCCCTGGAAGCTCTCTAGGGTTCTGAATCCAAATTTCGGATGGCTCGGCCTGCAGTTTCAAATATTCAAATTACCAGCTTAGTTCTAATCCTCACAAAAATGAAAATCCCAAAATAGATGCATTCTAGTTGCTCCCGAACATAGGAAAACTAAAATTTATTTGATTAAAAACATCAAAGGTTAAGAGAGAAGAAACCCAAGCACAGGCAAGGTACAATCAAAGTGGACATGTCTCTAATGCAAACTTGTGCATGCATTGCAGAGCTTAACCAAATTCAAATACATAGATTACTATCCAGTGAAAGTTTTTTACTATCCAGTGAAAGTTTTTAACAGAGATTCACATCCAAATGGCAGGCACTGACTACATTATACACAACACAACAAAATGCTAAAAGATGAGGTAATAGGGACTGAGCACCATCATCAGCTGGTTTCTAATTGAACAAGTCAGCATCCAACACTTCATAACAAATTAATATACCTATACATGAACCCGTAAAAGAGAACATAATCAACATCAATATTATAATTTCTAGACACGTTTCTCTTAGTTATGAGTACAAATTTGGAAACCAATTTGTTTCCTTTATGAACTAAGGTATTGGACAACAATGCTAGAAATAGGATTGCTAAGATATAACAGGACATGCAAGATTATAACTAGGGCCTCCATATTAAACTTATTTGAAGTAAGCCACTAAATGCAATTGTTTAATGCATCAAATAAAAAAAATAAGATATGTATTTTTACCTGTGGATTTGGCACATAAAGATTTCCATCTTTGTATTTGATTCGAGATGAATCATCAAGCCCAGTTGCACCACCAACTACACCAGGAGCATTGATAGCATATCCCGTTGGATTAGTAAAATTTCCAAACCCTGTGGGACTGCCAGCAGGAACAGGCTTAAACTGTTGAATTCCGTACTTCAGGCTGTTTGCATTTAAATGGGAACTACCTCCAGGCATCAGCAAGTAACTGCTACCATTTGATGGGTGAGGATAGGCTGGGTTACTAGAGTAGCCAGGCATGGCCATTGGCGAAACATAGACTGGAGGAGGAAACTGACGGTGGTATGGCATAAGATTAGCAAAATGGGAAACATGAAATTGTGGGTACATCTGTGCTACAGGTGGCTGTTGCTGCTGTTGTACCATAGCAATTGTTGATGCAGGGATGCTGTTGGCAGTATGTGAGCTTAAAGCCTGAAGTCGTACGAGAGAAAAAAATCAATTAAACTGGTAGCATCAAAATATTAATAGATGTACCATGTCAAAATAAATTGGTTTTGCATAGCACATTGCAGAATTATAGCTGAAGGGAAAAGCCCTTTACATTTTTTTTTTTAACAAAAAGACCAAACTTTCAAAAAATAATCCAGATTTGAGTAACTTAGAAAGTTGTTTATTGATCACTAGATTCACTACTAAAGATCAGTTGGCAAACAATTATAATGTTCTGTAAAATATCCTTTGTATATCAACACACTCCCTACAAGATGAGACGTACCTAAGCTGCTGTAGTGCATCCATAAAAATAAATATTAAATCAAAACAGGTTTTGTTCATACAAGTGTGTAGTGATATGAGAAGCAAAATATTTTCCATCAAACAATGATAAGCATTCAAATTTACCTCCTGAGGAGATGGAAGACCCTGACCCCGTACAGTTTCATCCATTGTGGAGGGTCTAAAATAGGGGGTCAAATCATAACCAGTTTGAGGATCATATGCCTACATGAAAACCAACACGTCATATTGGATCATAGTAAAAAGTGAAATAACATGCATGCAATAATATCAATAATTTTTGTATACACATTGATATAGCAAGTAAAATTTACATGAGGTGGAAATCAGAAAAATGAACTCACCGAAAAACCTGGTAGTTCAGGAGGATCTTGATGCTGCTGTGATTCTGAAGGGGCATAGGATGGACTGTTCTCTCGAACCAAACCAATATCTGCATAATTCTCCAAATTCTGAGGGCTTGTGGATTCTTTTTTATCAGACAATTGATGCTCAACAGCCACACCAGATGCCGGAGAATCAGATCCAGAATTTCTAACTTGGTCATCAAGTAACTCTGCCGTCTTGCCACCAGAAACATCCTCACCGGAAGACTCTGGAGCTGACACCAATAAACTGCCATCACAATTAACATATTAATACTTGCCCAAGTTATATATTCTATTGAAGGAAATCACTGAATATCCAAATTGCTCAGATAAATTTCAAAAAGAAAAAAAAAAAAAAAAAAAAAAAAAAAAAAAAAAAGTATTTACAGAAATGATCATTTCGGATGTCCAATTTTTTTTAATAAGTAAAAAAATTATTGAAAAAGAAAATAAACTTTATGTACACAGGATGTATATACAAAGCTATCCTCAAGAATAGATTTCCAAAGTATTACACCAGCTCATTTGTAAATTTACAGTATTTAGAAAATAACACCAACCTTGCAGCAGCTTCACCGTTTAATTCTTCTGTAGTTCCCACTGCTTGTAGTCCAGAAGCAAGATTCATTGAAGAATCAAACTCTGTCCCAATGCTACCAAAGGTCAGCTGACATCTATCAGTTTCAGGGACTCGAATATGCTGTGCTATGATCACATTCTGATTTTCATAGATGTGTGCTCGTGAAAGCTTATCTTGCAGCGTAGCTGCTTCAGATTCCAAATCCTTGGATTTCTCAGCAGGAGGCGAAACAGATTTTGTAGGTGTTCCAATCACTCCAGGGTTGCTAACAGCTGACTTTTGGCTTGATTTAGGTTTCCACTTATGCTGAGAGACTGCATTAAAATTCATGATCATTTCACGAATCAAAGGATCTACTGATGAAAATAGATCCCCTTTCACAAATAAGAAACAATTGCACAATCTTTAATGGTTGACATCATTCCTTTACAAGTAAAATGGCAACTATTACCAACAAAGTAAAAGTAATTTCTCCAATTACTTTTGAGCAAATTGGAGCAATAGAGGTATGCATAACTAAGAGAAGATAAGCGGCTACTTTAATGCATCAAATCATTTGATAAAGATGTAAAATCAACTAATCGGGGTAGACCACAATAATCTGTGTTTGCCTTTCTAACTTATCTAAAATCATAATCTCTGTAACCTTCCTCTTTGGCATATCCTTCTTCATTACTTTTTTTATATAAATAATCAAATTTTATTGAAAAAACAAGACCACCTCATGTACAGTGTATACCAAAGGTTTTTTTGGGATAGGTCAAAAAAAAAAAAAAACCCTTTGATGTACCAAAGGTAGCCTAGAGAATTCCTTCTTCGTTACTTTTAACTATATTGTTTTAAGCCTTCCACTTTCTTTTCACTCAGTCAACTTGAATTAAATCAAGCTTTTCCAAAAAAAATGGGATAAATACACAAGTGCATCTATTCACATGTTAATGCCATCTTGCCAAAAGTGGATCTATTTAACCATGACCAGAAAGAAATTAGAACTTTAGCATGGCATCAAAAACTCATAATTCCTATGCCTGAAACTTTGACTAATAGAGGATTACATAAGTTTATTCCTAAACTTGCACTAACAAATTTCAAGCAATCAAAATCTAGTGAGGGTAGACAACTTCATTTTGAAGAAATATTTCTATTTTTTTAAAAAAAATAGCAAGTTATACATACACCTAGTAGGTCTAGAACCCTTAACTACTGTCCACCCTATTCTTATAGATAGAGGCCATTTGAGCTAGAGCTCAATGATCACTTTCAAGGGACATTCAATTAACAATATAGCTCATGTTTGACAAATGTACCTTTTTGATGACCCACAAGTTGATGTGGCCTGCTACTATACTGATTATTTAATAATGGGCGGTTGACTGGCATGCTGGGCATAACAGAATCAGTTGTAGTAGCTTGACTGAGTTGGTCAGTTCTGGAAATGGCATTGAGAGGTCGAAATGATTCTGCAGAGGAACCATCCTTTCCCAAAATTGAATTTGAGAAAGAACTACTTGGTACAGATGACTGTTTGACAGAGTTTTCAGAAGACTGTCGACGAACACCGACGACACCAACTTCACGTTTAATAGCTCCAACAGGGCCTGATGATCTGGAATCTGGAGATGGCACATGAACCGGGTCTGTAGAAGAGGAATACACCCCAACAGCAGAACTGCTTGATGCTAGAGTTGCAGGACTTGGTTGAGAGTTGTTTGGCTTCACCGCATGCAGCCGTGAACTTGCATTTGGAGTTGAAGCCCTTGCATTTGGAGTTGAAGCCCTAGCATTTGGAGTTGAAGCCCGCTTTTCACCTAATACTCCTTTCCCATAAGTGTCACTTGAATTGGCATCTTGAGCATGTCTAGGGTATGACTCAGTTGGTCCATTCAAAGTCCGAGATGAACTCCGTCCACCAGAGGACTTCTGACTGCTTGAGGTTCCTAATGAACTGCAGAGAGTACAAGAGACATATATGAATGACATGATTATGCAGTACAGAATAAATGCTTAGTCAGGAAAAAATCTCACTCCTTCACAGAATTAGTTGAATTCATTGTTCTCAAAATCTATTTATTCCACAGAGAGGACCTATCATCAATAGGAATCAGTTTCATATTGGTCCCAGTTTTGTCAAGTTATCAATGAGCATATACTACTATCAGGGAAAACAAAAAAGCAAAAACACCAACTAAGTCCCTTGATTTTGTCTACTCTATTCTTCTCAATTAAAAAATTTCTATCCAAGATTTTTCAGGCACTAACATGTTTTCCAGGTGATGTCTTTCAGAGGGTACATCACTTAAAACTCTGTTAATCCTAAGATTCATTCATTGTACTTACTTCATTTCATTGTATCTCATTTCTTATTTCTGCCGTCTGAGAGTAAATTTGGAAGAGCTTATTTTCATTGTAAAAGTACAGTTATATACCTAGAAAAAGTGAGGCTTTAAAAGTTGTCCATAAACTGATGATGAAAATAAGCTCACATTTTAAGTTAAAACAGACTCTATACTTCACAAACTACCAATCATACAGTAGATATAATATGCTGGACTGGAGAAATAGAGCATACTACATGGACTAGAAAAAAAATTCAAAATTCTTTGTCCATCATTCTTCTCAGGCTTCTATTCTTCAGCTAAAAGCTTAAAACCCATGAACTACTTTTGCTATTCTATTAATTTTTATTAAATATAACACTTTTGAAGAAGGCCACCACAAAAAGTTCTATGTTTGTTTTCTTTATATTCAAAATTAAGGAATATATATTGGTAAACTATTTTTACAGATGCTAGAGATGTGACAATAGATTCATTGGTCACAATAATATTACGTTTACATTGAGGCACAGATAAAGAAATAAGACTATATACAGCTAACATACAAACAATAAAGAATCATACCCCTTTTCAGAAACATTTGAGATCACTTGCTCATTAGTGGATGTAGTACATTGCGGCAAAGCGGGCTTCACTTCTCTATCCACATTTCGATTAACTCTGTTGTCTCTCACAACACGGAACTTGATGCCTGAAAATAGTATGAAACTAATATTAATCAGTCTATAGCACAACAAAGATAAAGCCTACTATCTACTTGTATAAATAATTTATGGGCAAATGCGAATTTCTCATGTGCATATGTGAATTTGAAGTAAAAATAAAGCTTCTTGGATTGCATAAAAGAACACTGCCCAGAAAAGTTTAAATACGTCCAGTAATGCCAGAATTATAGCAGGAATCAGTGTAAGGATGAAAGAACAAGACTCAGTTCAAAGGAATTCATTAAAGCTCGCTGTACAACTAATTGATACTTAGCACTTTGATCCTAAGGACTTCAATCATGATGTGCTGTAAAGCATGTATACCATACACCTTTTGTTTGTTAACTATTATACACTTCAAAATAAATCAATCTTACAGTCATTAAATACTTGAGTATGTGTACTTTGGATAGGAAAAACACAAAACCAGGAATTGTAAGATCAGAAACTTGGCCAGGCAATGTATTTTACAAATTGACGGACTAAAAACAAATGCTCTGATTTAGATTTTAAAACTAAGAGTTAGACAGAGTTTATTGCCATCTATTAAAAATTCATATTCCTGAGTAATTTTTAAGCCTTGAAAAGAAAAATAAAAAGAAGGGGTAAGAAGCATATTCAGAAAACACTAAAATTGAAAATCACAGTACCTTGTCTAAAAGATTAATAATCAAGTTATTTACCAAGACAAAACAAAAGTACACAAAATATATTAATAAATAACTATTGACACTAAAATTACCAGGTACAGATTTCCGTGTATAGCCTCCTCTCCGGACATTACGATCAGAAAATGTATGAAATTTCATTGCTTGACCATTCATCCCTTGATCAACACTCTCAGAATGTCTTCGTGGATCCACAGGAGCCTTGTACCCCATATTCTAAGCATAAGCACATATCATTGTTGACAGGATGTTACTTAGCACAAGATTCCTCTTAAACAATTAACATTTTTAAATAAGAAGGAAGTACATTTAATATAAAAGAAAAACTTATGTGTAGACTCTAGAAACAGAACAAATAGATATCTTAAGCCTCCAGACAAAGCTGATTACAAATAGGTATCTTAAAAACTGTTACCCCTACCAAAGTTTTTCATTTCAGGGGAAGACAGAACATAAGGGGGGCACATTTTCAGAGGTCAAACAATTCTTTTACTAGCCAAATGTTCAAAGAGATCTAGAATTTAGTTGCACATTGCATTCATAAATCAAATAACCACTTTCATAAGTACAAGCACCAAGAAAGTGCCTCAAGGATAACCTATGCGCAGTCTTATTATGTTCACATATATCAACATAAGCTATAGATAAAGTGCACATGCTTACTGCCTCTTTTTAGACACAAACATCACTTTCCGTTAACTTGATACCCAAAAATAAAAAATGAATTCAGAACAAGTCTTGTATGGGTAATATAAGATGAAAATAAAGTTAAGTTAATTTAAAATATTTAACTAGAGAATCACTTTTCCAAGCTCATGAAAATTACAAGCATAAATCTATTTTCATCATTTGTGTGGTGTTGTCATTAAACTCCATTCATGGAATACAAAAGATATGGAACTGATAACAACAGATAATTTATGGGTTATTCTGGCTCTAGACCCAACAAATAGGTGAAAGTATGGTTAAAATTCAAACAGCAACAATAAGTAGATAGCTCAACATCTTTCAAAAGATTAAAGGTGCAATAATATGTCATTGTTTAGGGTAACTGACAGTGCATTGCACAGAAGAGGCCACATTATTACAGCACAACCAACCATAAATTGTTTCCCTAAGAACTATGCTCCTCTGTTCAAAGACCTAAGAAATTGCATAAAACTCAATATATTCCTACTTCCCACAAGCAAATATTAAATTCATCCATATATGATGTTTTAATAAACCTCCATGTCAAAGAACATATAGAGAATGACTTACCCAAAAAAAGAAAATATAGAGAATGATTCAAGAAACAATGACTGAATTAAGAATAGTTCATTAAAAAACAAAGAACACACGAGGTCATACCTCCTTTCTCTTGTCTCTTTTTCTCTTCACCTCATGAAATGGATCTGAGTAAAAACAAGTAACAATACAAGAAAATTTCATTATATTACAATTAGAAGTGCATATCATAACAAATGAAAATTCATATAAAAAAAGGGTAATTCAGGAAGTATTCTATAACTTTTGTTCCAAACATTTGTTTTTTAGGCAAAAAGATTGTCCAAACAAGCATTCTATATAGCGTGTAGATTAGCCTAACCTCCATTATGCCACGTTCCCAAGTGGGGCATACCACATGACATAGGATCAGGCTAGGTACAGTTAAGGTTTCTGTTGCTTGGTTATCAAATAACAGAAAACATGTCCAAAGTATTATTGATCCCATTCTACAAGTTTTAAGCAACCAAAATGAGCAATCATTTAAGGAATTGTGCACGAAATAAAGTACTTGTGTCAAGCTTTTAGCTTTAAAATAACTTAATTATTGTGTAGTATTTAATTCCAAAATCTAATAATGAATCCTCTAAGTCAGTATGAGTGCATAACTAATAATGCCCATTGGTCAGACACAATGCAGGCTCACATGCTTAAAGTGGCAGCTAAGTTCTAGACATGACACACAATCTTTAGCAAAAATTTATTCCTGAACCCCAAATTTTCATCAGTCATTAACAATGATATCACATTATCTCAACAAAATGAGAAGTTAAGCCAGAAGCTGAGTGCACAAAAGAGTGCTTCCTGACAAACTCTGAATTGTGTTGTGTGTAAGGCAGAGTTGAGTGTACAAAATGCAACCAATAACAAACCAATGTCAACACATAACATCAAGCACACAACAAAGAACACTAAACCAAAGAAAACAAACACAATAGTCTATAGACAAGTTAAAAACATAGCAAATTTACCTTCGTTTAGTAGTTCCCATGAACAAAACCTCAGAAAAACAACAAAAAATACAAACTAAATACCTAACACAGATGAGACCCAAAATCTAACACAAGTAAACCCTAAACAACCCCCCCCCCCAACACACACAACATTAACCAACTCCCAAACCCAAAACTAAGAAACAACAAAATCCCAATACCCAAATTGCACAAGAAACACAACCAAAAAACCAAAAGAAACACAGTCAAAACCTAGAAAGAACAGACATGGACATGCATACGGGTATGGACAAATTCAGTGACAATAGTAATTTCTGAAAAAGTATAACATGATACAGCCGGTATGACACAATGACACAATAATTACACAGGTACGACACGACTAGGACACAAATACGACAGGGGTACGGCAACCTAAATGAAGTGTTCATGCTTCCTATGTCAAAACCAATGTGAACCAAGAAAAACCCTTTTAACCAAAGCAAACCCAAAAATCTAATCAAGACCCTTGTCTTTACCTGGACCCAATGAAAAAATTGGAAAACAGAAAAAAAACAGAACAATGTGAACCATAATTAACACATAATAATTAAACCACAACTTTCAATCCTAGAATAAGTAAAACAACAAAAACCCATTAACCAAAGCAAACCCAGAAACCTAAAAAGCAAATAAAAACAAAGCAATGTGAACCATAATTAACACATAATAATTTAACCACAACTTTCAATCCTAGAATAAGTAAAACAACAAAAACCCATTAACCAAAGCAAACCCAGAAACCTAAGAAGCAAATAAAAACAAAGCAATGTGAACCATACTTAACACATACTAATTAGACCACAACTTTCAATCCTAGAATAAGTAAAACAACAAAAACCCATTAACCAAAACAAACCCAGAAACCTAAAAACCAACTAAAAACAGAGCAATGTGAACAAAAATTAACACATACAAACCACAACCCTCCAAGCCCAGAATCAGCAAAACAAGCAAAAAAACCCACTAACCAAAACAAACCCGAAAACCCAAAAAAAAATTGAAAAAGAAAGCAAACCTTGGATGAGCAATTTCTGGGTGGTTTCATTAGGATCCATGTTGGCTTCTTTCAAAGCCGCATAGATATCCAATTCAGAGTGATTACCCACGATTTCTTTGATGGATTGGATCGTCTTCCTCACCCCTGCTGACAGTTTCTGAGTCCCACCGCCTCCCTCGATCACTCGTGACCCGCCTCCACCAATACCAGTGACCATTTCAAAAACCCCACAAAAAATTTAAATAAAAAAAAAAAAAACAAAATATTCGAAAATTTATAATTGTTTGCTTTATATAATTATATATATGTACTAATATGTGCGTGTTTATGGGGTGGAGAATCAAAAACCCTAATGATGTGTGGCTTTGCAGTGAGAGAGAGAAACTAGGGTTAGGGTTTTGGTGATTTTTGAAATAGTGGAAGTAAGCAGAGAGAGAGAGAGAGAGAGAGAGAGAATGGAGAGAGCCTTTTTTTGTTCAGTGGTGTTTCCGTGTTTATTTGGGGTTTTGAAAACACTTTTTTTTTTCTTTTTTTCTTTTTTTTTTTTTGGTTTTTTAAGTTTTGGTGGAATATGAGAAATTCTTTGGTGGGATAATTTGGTTGTTTAGGGGTTTTTATTTTTTTATTTTTTTTTTATGCCCATGGTTTTTGGGTTTAAATTTAATTGCAACAATGAGTCTTTTTTTTTGTTTTTCTTTTTTTTGTGATTGGTTTGAGGGGGGAGTGGTGTGGGTGGGGTTGTTAGGGTGATTAGGAATAGGAAAGGCAGTTGGGGATTGAGATTTATGTCCCTAATTTTTCTACTTTTTTTCTAGTTGTATAGGTAAAAGTTTCCTTAGAACCTTCCTATCAAAATTATATACAAAAGTTTTTCAATACACGGTTGTAATTCGCTACTTAAATTATTTTTTTGTTTATTAGTATCAATCAATAGGCGCCTACCATATGGGATTTGCAAGGCTAACTTAAGGCACTACAGGGCCCATGATGACTAAGCATATTCTTATATTTTGAATATTAATAATAAAAATATATATTTAATATCTGTAAATAAAATTTGAATATAAATTTATTTACTAGTATGAGATTAATTAATTCTTTCGACATTTGGGTACAAGAGATTAATGAGTTTTACACTTTAAAACTAAGAAAAACAAACAGTCATTATTACATCCAATGGAAATATTTTTCTTTTTTCTAGTTTTTCTTTGATAAAAAAAATGATTTTTTATTTATTGGTGAATATTTGGGACTTAATTAATACTGTCATTGGTACAAAGATGTCTATATTAATAAAAATTTAGGGGCCTTAGGCAATTGCCTAGTTACTTCATGCATTGAGCCAACATTTGGGATATATTATGAAAATATTGTGAACATAGCATTTCTCTTAATATAAAGCTATCATCCTCAAACCGAGTATATTGTGATTGAAAAGACTGTGTAACTTTAGTCATATCGCTATTTTTTTATGAGTAATATACATTCACAAACTATTTTACAATATTTTTACAAATTATTGTTATAGTCAACTCTTACTGGTTCACATCTAGGTCAATAATCAACATTACTTTTTTATTTGTCATTAATCCTTCATCATATTAGCAGTTTATAAAAATAAAAATAAAAATTTGTAAAATAATTTATAGATTTAGCATTATGATATAGATAGTCGCCTCATTTTTCAAATGAGTTATGTAACTTGATTAAATGAATAATACACATTCATAATTTTATAAATCATCATGTAATGAATTGGATGAGATACCTCTATAACATTTTGGAGCAAAACTTTATCCTAATTTATTTTTAAATGCTTAACCTACTACCACCAATTGTATGATAAATATTTATTATGTGACAATAAATAAAATAAATAGGAAACAATGAAATAAACATATATATATATATATATATATATTCTTGTTATTTTAACACAAGTAGCCTCTCTTTTTTCCTTCTAGAAAAAGGGCTTTTGTTTAACTCAAAAAAAAAAAAAAAATAGTAGGAGTAAGAAGTTGCTATTAAGAAATGATTAGTGGTTGATTGGATTCTCCAACCCCGTCCACGTGTATGAAGATAAATTAATTATCATATTATTATTGATGATTAAGATTCTATTGGTATCATCTCTAAAAATTTTATTTTACAATACACATGGAAAACCATTAACTTATGTACACACATAATAATAATAATAATAATAATAATAATAATAATAATACACATCAACTTTCGGAATCCAATTTGAATTTCAATGGCCAGTACTCCAAGTTAATAGCAAACTTAACGTCAAGATGCAAAGTGTAACAATAATCGTAGTTTAAGGTGCAAAATGTATATTCGAAAAGTTTAGGGTGCAGAGTATAATTTAGAGTATAGTTTAGGATAGTAAAGTATAATTTTTCCAAAATTTATTTTAAACAATTATAATGAGTTATATAAGACTTTTTTGAAAAATAATTAACGATCTATAAGAGTGTTGATTTTTTTTTTAGAAACTAAAGAGTGTTGATTTAAATGTAGTACTTAACTACTTATTATTAATAATACATGTAAAACAATTTTTTTTTTTAATTCAATGGTTACAAAAGATAAATAGGATTTAAATCGTATATGTCTTTGTCAAAAATATCAAGATGTACGTTTAACTTTTTTTTCTTGAGAGAACTTCAATTTATAGCGTCCGCTCCTAATGATAACTCTTTATCATCAAACCAAAACACTAATCAATTTTTGGTATAGACGGAGATTGAACTCTAAATCTCTTAAAATTTAAGTACATGAAGATCAATAAAATTTACAAGTCCTAAATTAAGGGACATCATTTTGTCATATCACAAAGTTTAAAAGAATAATAAGAATATTATTAGTTTTTCTTTTCTTTTTTGAATAATACCCGATTTCATTAAACAATAAGAAGAGCAACATCTAGCTTCAATTGCTTAGAAACTACAAGAGGAAGAGAGTGCTTACGAAGAACTCTTATGCATATTAAAAAAAAAAAATCTTTCTGACTTGAAAGATGGATACAACTTTATTGGTTGACTATGAATATTTGTGGTTATATTATACTTTCTTTGATCTCTCACGTCACCGAGGGAGGACTACGGTGAAATCTCATGGAAGCAGAGAGGAATTTAAGATCGTAGAGTCCAATTTTTCATGACCTTTACGCGTGGTTGATGGGCATCCAGAATTTGGATGAATCATGTCAAGCATGTCCTACCATTATTATTATAATATAATGTTCTTCTTGGAATATTTCACTATCACTATGAATAACTAAATCTTAATATAATTAATATATATATATATATATGGATTGGGTTCAAAAAATGTTACACCACCTAATAACTTGTTATAGAATTTATATATATTTTGAAAATTCTACCGTTGAATTACATATTTTATATGTTTTAAACATTCTTGTCAATTAAATGTTATTTGTTTTTCGATCCATACACTCATCTTTTATTTATTATTTTAAATTACAAAAATTTGAATTTAAACAATTGATTGATGATATGATTATTTATCTTTCATCACTATGGAAATTTATAAGTACGGAGAATATACGAAGATAATGTAATCTAACGGTAGATTTGTCAAAATTCACATTCAATTAAAAAAATATTGAATGATGTAATATTGTTTAGAGTTACACCAGATGTAATTTAATCCCAACCTTCGCTCTCTCTCTCTCTCTATATATATATATATATATATAAATATATTTATTTATTTATATTTGTTTGACCAATCATTTATTGAATTACCTTTCTTTCTTTCTTTCTTTCTTTCTTTCTTTCTTTCTTTTTTTTTTTTTTTTTGTTTTGGTAAAATTCTATTTAGTCCCTTAACTTTTACTTTAAAATGTCAAATTAGTCCCCAAGGTTACTTTGTAAAAATAGTCAACCTAATTTTTTTTTTTTTTTTTTTTTTTGAGATAGTCAACCTATTCTTGTTATGGCACTATGTTAGCAAACTACACCGTTTAAACTTTCCTTAAAAAAAAAAAAAAAAAAAAAAAAAAAAAAGGGCCCATTCATGAGAAGCACCTTCTTTTCTAATATTGTTGTTTAATGAGTACCCTTATTTTTATTTTTTATTTTTAAAAATGAAATATTTGGTCAATTTTGTCATTCTAGGTTGATACTTGCTTCCTATCATGTCTTTGTTGAGATTCGAAATTGAGGGAATAAAAATTGAGTGTCTTAGAGATAATAGGATAAAATTTAGATACAAAATTGGTTGTAACTTAAAACTATAACCTTACTCAATATATTTTTATTGGAGATAAATTTTGAGAATTTCACCATTGAATTATATTTTCTTCTCATATCCTCCATATTTGCAATATTTCTAGAAAACTAAAGATTAATAGTTGTGCCATCAATAAATTGTTTAAATTGCTAGTTTTTGTAGTTTAAAATTATGTATAAAATATAAGCTTATAGATCATATAATGCATAATATCTGATTGACATAATAGGAGGATTTTGGGGTTCAAAATGCCCAAAAAACCATGAGCAAAATGTGTTTGGATGCCAAAGTTTGACTATCAAAATTAAGATTTAGTTGTTATAATTTTGAATATGCAACATGTCAAAGCCAAAGTGTCCTTTATGATGTTACTAGAGTTATGATTTGTTTGGATTGAAGGAGAGGGAAGGGGAGTAGAGTAGTAGATTTAGCCCAAAATTAGTTTATTTTTAACCAACTTTACTCTACTTTCCTCCACTCCCCTCCTTCTTCCCTCCATCCAAACAAGCCCTTAAGAACTTAAGCATTGCTTGGTATAAAATAGGGTGTCTGGGCGTAGTATTTGTTAAATTGAATTTTTCCTAAGAATAGACAATTTTTTTCCCCTCAAATCTATTGCCTTTATAAGGAAAGGTAAGATATTTGAGTAATCTTTCTATTTCTTAAATACCAAGGTATGTCGTCATGTATTGGCGTTTCTATTCGACCCCTAGCAGCATATGCCAATTCCAAATGGCATATCCACTGACTTTGGACATAAACTTGAGGTGCTATTTTAATTATTGGCTAAAGTATAAATTACACCCCTAAAATTTAGGGTATTTAGATTTGAAGTTTTAGAATTTGGATTTATCCCTTAAAGTTATATTTTGTTTGCATCGGTAGCCCTTTCATCCATATTTGTGTTTAAGTGTCGTATAAACTTGTGACACGTATTTAGTTTGTCTAATTAAATAATGTCACATCATTTTTGTTTTAATTATTTAAAGCTTTTTTTTGGCTAAATTGAAATGGTCTTAATTGTTTAACGATATATGGAATCTTTCTAAAATGGTGATAATTAGACCAAAATAACTAGGTCATGTGTTTGAAATTGAACTCAAAAGTTTCTTGATTAAGACTCACATGCTTGATTAATGTTTACATGTTTGCTTGCCTTAATGTTTGGATGATCTAGGGGATGTTTAGATTTTATGTTTTCCATCACTTATCTCTCTAAACTCATCACTCATTACTCAAAATTGGTGGATCCCACACATGTTACACTTGTTTGGATGAGTTTTCATTTTCTGTTTTCATCCCCCAAAACTTACTAAATTGAGTTATGAGTTAGTGAAAATGAAAAAAAAAAAAAAAATGGTGTTTTTGAGTTATGAAAATAGAGTTATGGTGACACTTTTGTAATATCACTCAACTAATGGGCCCCCACGTTTTGTGTGTTGTCAAATCTATGCCCACTTGACTTCCCAACTCTCTCCTTTCTCATCATACAAGACTTTTTTTTTTTTGCTTTGTTCTTTGATTTTTTGTGCTCTTCATCATCACCTCGTCGTCTTTTTTTTTTTTTTTCCTTCACTTTTCACAATCTTTTCTCCTCTCTTTTTTCCCTCTTTTAGTTCTTTCTAAGCTTTATAGTGTAATTTGTTGTGGTGTTGAAGGTGTTGGTGGTGTGAATAACCAGATTTACTATGGTGGATTGGTTTGATGTTTTGTGATTTGCACGGTGATGGGTTTTTTCAATTGGGTGTTGGGTTTGATGTATTGTTTCCATTGCACCAAGTCAATCCGTGGGTCCCACAAAAAGTTGAGATTTTTGAGTTTTTTAGAATGAAAACTCAACTGAGTTTAAGGGCTAAACAATGTTGGATATAAGTTGGGGATTTTCAAGTGATAAAAAATGATTTATAGGATGATGAGTTTTGAGTGATGATTTTTGGGTGATGAGTGATGAGATATCAATCACTCACCATCCAAACAGGGCCTTACTTTCCTTATTGCTTTATTGCTTTTATTGCATGATTTCATTTCATAGTTAGTTCTTTTAGAGTTCAGGGTTTTAAATGTGTGAGTAGTAGGGCTTATACCTGATGCAATTCACCCACTTTCTCTCACAAATTTTTTTTTTTTTTCATTTTTAACTTTTTAACTTTCCTTTAATATATTTTATTTAATGATTGAGATTGAAAGTTGTTTTTTCAACTTTCAATCTCAACTATTGATTACTATTACGTCAAATCTCAATCCTACATAGTAGAATACATTTAAGTATAATTTAGTAATACAAGTGAAGGCTAGCTATAACTAGGCAATATCGAGTGCCTAACACATTCCAATAACTTGTTACATACCACAACTTTAGGCTTTCATGTATGAGGTTCAATGTTGGTTTTTAAACCTACAACTAGGTGAAGACTCGTTGAGCTAGTGGCGAACTCCTGGGCTCGTGTAGGATGAGTTCATGTCGGATTACATGATCCCATTCAGAGTGGTCTTTGAACTTGGAGAACTAATATATGGAACCAATGGGGGGCCTAAACCAAAGCACTTATAGGGACCATTTTGAAAAATGGGAAAAGGTTGATGACCAAAGTGATAATCAAACCTTATGATGCTAATAATGTAACAAATCAAATTAATCCAATTAATAATATTTTCATAGATAGTTCCATATACAATTTCAAAAATAATAAAAATTTATTATCAATAATTACCATAATTATTTTTATCTCCTTTTAAACCCATAATTATCCAAAAAAAAAAAAAAAATAGAAGAGAAAAAAAATTCATACTTTGCTAAAGTTTTATTATACATTATAAATGATATTAATGAAGGTAATAATAATATGTAGAAAACCAAATCATTCAACTAAATTTTAGGAGTTCGTTGGAGTTTGTACATCCATTCCATCAGCAAATAAAGCTGTACCTTTTTTCTCAAAAAAAAAATAAAAATAAAGCTGTACCTCTATCCTGTGATTCCACAACCAAATACAGGAAAGAAGAAGGCAAAGAGTTAAAATATCTACGTAAAACGTTTGGCGAAAGAAAAAGAAAGTGGGACTGAAAATTGGGTTTAAAATTATTAGGTTTGGACTCGTTGATCTGGTGGGTGATGGACTTGGGCTGGAATTACTGGGCTTTGGCTTGGTTTTAGCAATGGAATTGGATTTTTTGGGCCCTGTAGGAATTGGGCAATGGGGCTTGGGCAACGGGTCAGATGGGGCGGGTCTTGATTTGAGTGGGTCAATTGGGTTAAGATGGTGGGCTTGAACCCAGGTTGGGCTTTGGATTTAAATGTCCTGGGCTAAAGTTTGACTGGGCTTTTTTGGCTGGATTAAGATGCTGGGCTTTGTGATTGGCATGGACTGTGGGTGTTTAGTTTGGTTTTGAAGTAAGTCCCGTGAATGTGTTGCCTACAGTGCTATAAAATTGATATTGTATCTTTGTGGTGATGCCTTGTTCCCACTTGACGTGGCAGTGAGGTGTGTGGAGCTAGGTGGGAATATGGGTGTACAAGGTTTTTTTCTTTTTTCTTTTTTGCTAAACATATGGGTGTACAAGGTTAGATTGAATAATTAGTGTATACGTATAATTAATATCTTCAAAACTGAAGTATTAGTAATACAAATTTATGGAATGCTGATTTTCTAATAGAGGAGAGTAGCTAAAAGTCCTAGTAGTTCAATTGGTTGGCAATGCCTAGTCTACTATTGTTTGTTTTTTTCTCTTTACTCCTAATAGATAGTTAGATAAATGTACAACATGGTATATTGATTCAAAAAGAAAAAAAAAAAAGAAAAAAAGAAGAGGAAACATAAGTATGATATATATGGAGAAAGAAAGAAAAAAGATAAGTAGCCTCTCTCTCTCTATATATATATATATATATATATATATAACACTAGTCTCTAAGTACGCGCGTTGCATGTGCTCAGAGACTTTTTTATTTTCTTTGGGTAAAGGTTAATAATTTGCATCTATTATAGTTTGGAAATATATATTTTTTATTTTTCAAATAAATAAAAAGGATAAACTTTAGAGATAAGCCGTAACTATAATTTCTTTTTTAAACGTGTGTTTGAAAGTGATGTAGTGATATAGAGAAAAGCTTGGGTAGGACAAATAAGATGAATGTGAGGAAAAATAAGGCTAAATTTTAAGAGTTCTCTTAATTTTTAATTTTTAATTTTTTAATTGGGGGTGTTTTACTTTATTCAAATAAAAAAAGGGAATAGAAAAGGCTAAATTTTAGGGAATAAAAAGATGATCCTAAAGGGAAACAAATCCTAAATTTTAGAAGTTCTCTTTTTGAATTCAAAATGAAATTTGTTATTTAATATTTATAACTTTATTTCTAAGAGAAGTTACCTTTCTTAAATGAGAGTATTTTTGAACCACAAAAAAATCCAATTCAAAAAGGGAATCCTCTTATATATAGTGTAGACTAGCCTCTAAGCAAGCATTTTGCACGTGCTTAGAGGTTCTTTATTTATTTTATTTTTTTGTAAAAATTAATAATTTGCATATATTTTTATTTTTTAAACAAATAAAAGGATAAACTTTAGAAATAAGCAATAACTGTAATTTCTTTCTTGAATGTGTGTTTGAAAGTTGTGTAGTGATATAGAGAAAAATTTGGGTAGCGAAAATAAGATGAATGTGAGGGGAAAGATCGAAGGCTAAATTTTAGGAATTCTTTATTTATTTATTTATTTTTAAATTGGGGGTTTTTATTTTTTTTCGAATGAAAAAAGAAAAAAAGGGCTAAATTTTAGGAAATAAAAAGATGAACGTGAAGGAAAAAAAATCCTAAAATTTAGGAGTTCTCTTTTTGAATTCAAAATGAAATTTGTTATTTGACATTTATGATCTTATGTTAAGAGAAGTTACCCTTCATTAATGAGGGTATTTTTGAACCACAAAAAAATCCAGTTCAAAGAGAGGAATTTTCTTATAAATAGTACTAGCTTCTAAGCACGCGCATTGCACGTGCTTAGAGACTCTTTTTTTTTTTTTTTGGTAAAAATTAATAATTTGCATCTATTTTTATTTTTCAAACAAATAAAAAGGATAAACTTTAGAGATAAATAGTAATTGTAATTCCTTTTTTGAATGTGTGTTTGAAAGCGGTGTAGTGATATAGAAAAAAGTTTAGGAAAAATATGATGAATGTGAGGGGAAAGTAGACTAAATTTTTGGAATTCTCTTATTTATTTATTTTTTAAATTGGAGGTGTTTTATTTTTATTTTAATGAAAAAAGAATAAAAATGGCTAAATTTTAGGAAATAAAAAGATGAATGTGAAGGAAAAAAAATAAAAAATTTTAGGAGTTCTCTTTTTGAATTCAAAATGAAATTTGTTATTTGACATTTATGACCTTATTTTTAAGAGAATTCACCCTTCATTAATGAGAGTATTTTTGAACCTCAAAAAAATATAATTCAAAGAGGGGAATTCTCTTATAGATAGTACTAGCCTCTTAGCACACGTGTTGATAAATGTTAATAATTTGCATTTATTATAATTTAGAAATATTTTTTTTTTCAAACAAATAAAAAATATAAATTTTAGATATAAGCAGTAACTATATTTTCTTACTCTTCTATTTTTTTAGGTAAAAATTAATAATTTGCATCTATTATAATTTAGAAATATATATTTTATTTCAAACAAATAAAAAGGATAAATTTTAGAGATAAGCCATAACTATAATTTCTTTTTTGAACGTGAAGGGAAAAAAGTCCTAAATTTTAGGAATTCTCTTTTGGAATTCAAAATGAAATTTGTTATTTGACATTTATGATCCTATTTCTAAATGAAGTTACCCTTTATTAATGAGAGTATTTTTGATCCATGTAAAAGTCTATTTGAAAGAGAGAAATTCTCTTATCTGTATATATTAAGAGGATTCAGAAAGTTAATTATTGTTTTTTTTTTTTCTATCAGAAATACCCCTAAATTAATTAACCAACAACTTAAAAATGGGGTTAAAATAGTAAATTGGCAAAAGAAAGTTAGTTATTGCTTTTTTTACTATAAAAAATACCTCTACCTAAAACTTAAAAATGGGGTTAAAATAGTAAATTAACAAAAATAATAAATTCCTACTTTTACGTTGAAATGCATTCCTACTTCTAATAAACTTCTACTTCTATTCAATAGCATAAAAAACTCCCAACGTGTTGTCAAATAAAAAAAAAAAAAAAAAACTCCCCAGTGATGTTAAAAAAAAGAAAAAGAAATGTGTACAAAATTTCCCCACTTTTCTTCTCAAAGAAAGAACTTCCCACTACTCACGTTTGTAAGAAAATAACTACGCCTCCAATACAATAAGCAAAAACTATCCCATGTTAAAAAAAAAAAATAATAAATAAAAAATTGTGTCGGTATGTTTGTAAGAAAATAAGTACCCCTCCAATACAATAAGCAAAAACTATCCCACGTTAAAAAAAAAAAAAAAAATGTCAATTTAAATAATTTTCATTAGAATTCTCATAAAAAAAGAACTTTTCAGTTGAAATAGAAAAAGAACTTCCCACTACAATCCAAGTATAAGCTTTTCATCACACCCTTAGGATTTTTTGTGATTGAAAAATATAGTAATCCCAAAGTATAATAAATACTTTAAATTAATCCTTATCCAAAAAATAAAAAAGCCTCTGAGCACGCGCTTAAAGTATAGAGGTATAGATAGATAGATAAAAAAGATAAGTATAATATATTATTTAAAAAAAAAAAAATCAAACAAACAAGTAGATATAAACGAGGGACTCACTGCATTTTTATTTTTGGGATAAAAGATTAACTTTTGGTCTTTATTAACAATTAAAATCCACCACTGTACACCCTTGGTGCGGTAGTCACTCTACAAGTATAAGTGCATATGGGGTGTGGAGGGCAAGGGCCGGGGTTTAAGTCTCCAGAAGGGAACTTCACTCACTGTTAGGGTTATATTTTATATGTAATTGGTTAATTTTTTGTCAAAACACACTTTACTTGTAAATTGGGTAGATCTAAATTGGGTTTGATATACATCAATTGGTTGTATTAAAAACATAAAGATTGATTCAAGAAACAAGTGAAGAAAACCCATTTTACTGAAACTCGACAAATGGCATCTATTGAGATTTACTAGGCAAGCTCGACACCAGCTTGATTTATTGAGCTTTACGAATTCAAAAATTCTAGATCTGAATTTGGGCCCATGTTGATATATTTGTTTATGATTTCTTCTCTCATAACCCTAGATATATATAAGGCTTATTTTAAAAGCTGTTACGCACGGAAACGAAGACTAAGAGCTTGATTTTCTTTGTGAGAAGTTATTGCGTTTGTACGCCATAGGGTTTTGTAATCAAGTGCATCATGTTCTTCATTGTTGATGAAGTGAAGAACTTTGTAGCCAACAACAACCATTCAAGTTGCTGGAGTTAGTCATGTACTAGGATTCATGCGAATAGTTAGACACAAATTGGAGATTTGAGCATTAAGAGTAAGAAGGCTACTACAAGATCAAGTCCAATTTGGTAATGGAGTAAAGGTTCAACTATAGATTGGTTTTTGGGATAGGCCGAGGTAATGGTAAAATTCCTTATACTTGTAACTGCTTGATTGTTGATTAGTGGATTCTTAGGAGTGGTGACCTTAAAATCAACTAGTGGGGTTTTTGCCTTGCAAGAGGTTTTCCCCTTTTGTCAACAAATCACCATTTCAATTTAATTTCTGCTGCATTTAGTTTAATTAGTGATTTTTTGGTGCCTCCACGATTTGCATGCAATTTAACTTAATTAATCAACTTGGGTAATTGAATTAATTAATCAAGGTTGAGCTATCTTAACCCAATGCACACATATACACTTAGATTAAGTTAGAGTAGAATTTCTATCTTGTATTAAAAAAAAAAAAAATTTGAAATTCAATTTTCTAATACCATGAAAATTTTAAATTCAAATCAAACTCATCTTTCTCTTTCTCATTCTCATTGCACTATAACTCAAAGTAGCTTACCCATTTTTAGACTTAAAATAACTAGTAAACACTCACACACACTTAGGCAATAAATCTCTATTGCCTACTTATCCCTCCACAAACTGGGACTCTTACATAGTTTCAAATTTTGAGGTTTTGCTATATACTCAAATTTCAAATTTTAAATAATAAGAAGAATAGATAAAGAAGTATACAACTTTCCATGTATATTACTAAAACAGTAATTAATTCTAGCCTCATCACACGTGCTTTGTGCGTGCAATGAGGCTTTTTTTTTTGTTGGTCTAGTGTATGTGAGATTAGGAATTAAGGAAACCGAAAAAAAAAAAAAATAAAAATAAAAGAAACCGGTGAGTCTTGATAAAGTAAAAAAAAAAAAAAAGTTGGAATGTGGTCTTAAGGGAAATATCGATGTGGACTGAGAAGTTTTTCTTTTTAATTTTAATTTTTTGGATAAGTTTGTTTTCAAGACATGGATTAGTAGGAGAATATCCTATTTTGTAGGCATTTTACGTGGAGTTGAAAAAATATTTTTACTGGGTTATCTTCAAGTTTTGTCCCTATTAAACCTAGGGTCTAGGGGTAATTTTGAACTACAAAAAAGTCCAGTCTAAAGAGTGAAACCCGATATAGATAGTATTGATGAAAATTCTAAAGCTAAACCTTACTTCAAAATTTTTTACAAATTGATGTAGTAATGTGTATGATTGATGGGCTTTAATAACATAATAAACTAGTCGCTAACCCGTGCGATGCATGGGAAAGTTGTTGGGTATGAAGGTTTAACATTCTCAATTATTTAATAAATGTATGAAAGACAAATTTAAAGAACAAATTATTCAATATTTCTAATTAATCATGATGAACCACAACAATAGCAAATATGTTAACCCATCCAACAACAAAACTACAACTCATAAGCTTAAATTATATCCAAACACAAACAAACAAACAAACAAAATGTCTCATATTAATACAAAGAGAGAAGAGAAACAAAACAAAAGGCTAAATGTAAATTAAAATTATAAAACATTAATAGTGTTCGTTGTAAACCACAAAACATATACACGGCTATTTAAAAATAAAATCACTACTATCAAAAGAACAATTAAAAGAGATAGCACTATTAATAAAATAAACAATTAATACTTAATATAAAAGAATATAAATAATAAAATAAACAATCAATACTAAATATAAAATAATATAAATGATAAAATAAATAATGCAAGTGCACAAAGTTAACACTTGATGGACGTGGCAGAGGCATATAAACTTGAGTTTGAAAGCTTCATAGGCTTGGTCAGGCAAAGGCACACAAAACAAAATAAGGTTGAGAAGACAAAAGAACGAAAGGAAAAAGAAACAAAGCAAAAAGAAAGGAGCTTGAGCAAAAAAGAAAGAAAGGAGTCTTGGCGAAGAAGATGAAGAAGATGGAGGTGACAGCAGCTATCTGGTATCGACTTCCATTTTTCTCTATGGATTTTTTTGTGTGGATAATATTTAAATGATCTGAGTTTTGGGTTTTGGGGGACGGAGATTGTAGCGTGAGAATGTCAAAAGAATAATTCAAATGTTAAAATATTGAGGTTTGTATTGCTTTTATAGTGTTCATAATGGGTGTTCTGAGGAAGGAGACGATTTTGAGGAAGAAGATGTCTGTTGGTGGGTATGGTGGGTTTTTAGATGGGATGCGATGCGATGATGCTTTGATGTTGGCTTGCCGTGGGTTTGATTGGCTTGTCGTGGGTCTGATTGAGGAGGAGCTGGGAGGGGCTGGAAGAGAAGGCACATATCGTGAAAGGTAAAGGCAGAGTCTTCGTGAAAGGGAAAGCGTGAAAGGCAGAGTCGGGTTTTAAAAAATTCAATTACGTTTTTTTTTTTTTTTTGTTTTTGTTTTTTAAATTATGCTGATGTGGAAAATTGTGGGAGCTTCAAAAGCTTCGGTTATATATATATATATATATATATATATAGATGAATGTCTAAAGCGTTTGTTTGTTTTTTTTTTTTTTTGGGTGATAGCTACATTAGTTTAAAGTTTCTATAGCAAAATTTATAGTATCCATAGCATTACTCAAATAAGTAACTGTACCTAAATTCTGTCCAATAATATTATTCAATTAATAATTAAGAATTAGAAAATACTACACTTGAAGCTGCGCCCCAAAACGCATTGAGCCACTCTGCAAACAAGAGACCCGAGTGGAACATGAATACTGATCCTCTCCAATAATATTATTCAATTAATAATTAAGAATTAGAAAAGACTTCACTTGAGTTGCGCCCCAAAATCCATTGAACCGCTTTGCAAACAATAGACTCGGGTGGAACATGAATACATGATCCTCTCTAATTTAAGTCCTTCCTATTTCATAGTTTACTTTTTGATCTAATAGTGCAAGGATTGTCATAACATTTAAAATTTAATTAAACTGTTAGATTTGTAAAATATACTCTAATTATGAAATAGGGGTCATTCTACTGTACCCATATATTTTTTTGGTGGGTACGGTACCTGCTAAAATCAGAACCATAGATTTTACTTGCTCTAATCCTAACCGTTATTTTATTTTAATGAAAAACCTGCTACCGTTCAAGCCGGTTTAGTATAAAAGCCAAAAAAAAAAAAAAAAAAAAAACACAGTCTCATACTTTTTCATCTGTGCCCTTGACTCTCTCGCATTCTCCTCTCTCAAACCGCTTCTCTTCTCACTTGGGTGATTTCTATCTCTGTCTCGTGGCTTTACTCACTAGTGAAGGTTTCTCAAAAAGATCAAAATCACTTTGATATAGTGGAACTAGAAGGTTAGGATCAAATCCCTAATTCCATAAAATATGCGAAATCTCTTAATTGCCATGTTTTGTTTCCCCAAATTCTTTCTTTGTTTTTTCGGAAGCAACACAGAAATCAAAGATGGTAGACATTAAGAGTTCATGTATTATCTACACTTTATAGGTTTGAACCGATTTGCCCTCTTCTTGTTTGTTTTTTCAGATGGCTAGTCATGTTTATTATATTTGGATTTTTTAGGACTGGAGTCAAATATGTTGATCATGTAGCAATTAAACTTTGCAAGCTCAATTTTGTGCTTGACAATAACATTAATTACCTCTCCATTACAGAGGAAATATAATTATGGCTAATAGGATGGTTTTCTAATGGTCTATTAGGAGTACATATTTGTTAGTATTGTTATCTTTTCAGTATAATGCTCCCCCCCCCTTCTCTTCACATCGCCTTAAATCTAGTCACCATTATTGTAGCTGATTTGGCTGTATACAGTATGTTAGAGCTTCAGTTTGTTTTTGCCAAGTACAACTATAATTTTAGTCCTCATTTTTTAGAAGAGTAAATTTCATCTTAAATTGGGTTTGACTTCTACATGGGAATATATATATATATATATATTGCAAGGCCAGGGCGCTCCCTTCAAGGGAATATATATGGTTCAGTTGGAGAAGTCAAGCTTCAATGTAATATTATGCTTTAGGCTATATTTGGTGCGACGTGCTTTTATGTTGGTCAATGAAATGAATTTCTTTGGGTAATGATTGTTTATTAAGAACCTAGTTTAATCTTTTGGATCTTATTTGATACAAATAGGTTTTTTTTTGGCTTGGACTTGTTGTCCATATATGCTATTGAATTCTTGATAATTAGGCAGGTGGCAGAACAATTGATGATTATGCATGAAGAATACCTGCATAGAAATCAATAGGTCTCAACTGTAAGTTAAAAGATTTTTTCTCAAAGCAGAGGGGTAACCATAGTTATAGCCATTAGAGTAAAATATTCTTTACTTCTTGTCTTTGCTATGCATCTTCTCATGTCATATGGAGCAACATTTCATTCTTTAAGGTTTCTTTTTGTTAAAAATTAAAGAAGTTTTGATGCCATGTTAGAAGATTCAAGTTACAATGTAAAATAAGAGGTTGAGACTGATTATGTTTTGAAAGTATTGAATTTCTTATGGAAACAAGGTCGATTTGGGTTACACACATATTTGGTTGATAAGTCCAACTTTTTTGATCTCTTAACGATTAATTACATGTGTTTCTTGATTAATTGTCCTAGTTTAGTTGATGTGTTTTTCATCATCCTCTCATTCTATTTTTTTTTTTCTCTTTTTGTTGTATACAATTTTCATTAGACAACACTAGTATTTATAGAGGTAGAGAGTTAACATGCACTAAAGTTTCATATTGTTCAACCAATTTTTGGGTTCATTTTGATGATAGTAGGTTCTAAAATAAATTTGCTATAGGCCACCTTTAGTGCATAATTTGGTATATCCTATGTCACTATGAAAGCTGCTTATTGGAAGACCAAAGTTAAGTTTTACTTTGTGTTTTTGTTCTTGCAAATAAACTAGTTATACTATTTTTTTTTTTTAAATGAAGAAAAAAGAAAAGGGGGCTAGTTATATTTGTCCTCTATGGCAGGAGAGGTGAGTTTGATTTTTTATTCTGCTATGTTGTTTATTGTTTGTGTGTGGGCTACTGTAATATCCCGACACTATATTGTTAATTAATGAGGATTATGTACTTATTCAATCTTTGGAAATTTGATTTACTTATTTTTATACATAATTCCTTGAAGTTAATGAGGATTTACTTATTTTTATACATAATTCCTTGAACTTATAAGATTCAGCTTTGAAGAGTGTGAATATTAATTTTCATGTGCTGATTGAAGCTAAGTCCTTGTTTTAAGTTTTAAGTTTAACCCTAAATGACTACACGAATGTCATTTTAGAAAAAATCATTTACTTTGAATTTGGTAGACAAGCTGTAAAAACCTAATGAATTATTAAACCCTTGCAATTGAATTGAATGTGATTCCTTGGTTATATGATTGAATATGAATGTGAATATAATGATTTTTCTTTGGTTATGTGAATCATGTTTTTTGATATATGTATCTTGTGTTTGGGGAACCTCTTTGAGGTAGGATTAGGATTTCCTTGATTTTGAGAGCCAGGTCTTCGAGATGTATGTATAAGTTTATGCTAAGGTAGAATTAATAGTAATAAGCTTTGATATTTGGTATAGGTATTACCAGCGCCCAAGTCTGAGCTCCTTCGACCTTAGGCTCTTAATTCCTTTGCTTTCAGGTAAGGAATAAGTGATATGAGTATTTAGTAAGTCATGAGATTATTTTAAAAAGATTATTATGCACTAAAAGGTTTTGAATAGAGATATTGCATGCAATCATGTTTTAGACAAAAATATGTTTGTGATGCTTACAAAATCTAAAGTATATAAAATAATATGCACGAAATTAAAAGATGTTCTCCTATCTGAATATCTATAAAATGAAATGCTTTGGTTTACATGCATTCTTATTAAATTCTCATGTAACTTACCCTTATTGAGCTATTTAGTTCACTCTTTCCACTTTTTCAGTCAATAGGTTTTATTTTGGAGCAGAGGGATCCTTAGTTGAGTTTTGGGAGGAACTGGTTTTAGCTTTAAAAGTATAGCCCCTGTTTTGGAAGTTTGATGCTTAGCTTTGTAGTATTGTGTATTTTAGAATCTAATGAAAGTTGTGTACTTTAATATATTAAGAGATGTATTATGTGAAATTTCGAAATTGAATAACTGGTGAATTAAGTTATCCCTTGGAGAATAATGTAAATGCTCTGAATATCAAGTGAAAAATTATATATTAAAGTAAAGAAACAACAATGAAAAGAAAGAGGAATGCTTTTGTTTAAAATTTTAGTTGATTCTTGTTAATATCAGGTTCAAGCTTGATATTAACATGCTGGTCATGGTCACAAATCCAGGTATTGGGTTTGGGTCGTGACAGTTGCTCTTACTTCATGCACCTTTTTTCAAGTTCAGTATCAGTCAAATCAACTTCTAGACAAAAACAAAGAATACGTTGTTGCTGAACATCAAAATTTGTTGAGTTCTTCCAATTTTCTGTTTGTAGCAAGCCTTTCCTTCTCCTTCTAAAGAGGCAGCCAAATCATCCAAATTCCAACAATAGTGACTAGTAGTTTGAACTTTAAGAAATAAGCTTCTAGGGTTTAATGATTGCCTTGGTTGTTTTAATGAGTTGGCATGCTCCTTGCAAGGATAACTCAAATTTAAAAAGAGGGCATGGCAAGTGCTTGAGGAAATTTCTAATAGAATTTCAAATAGGGATTTCTCAATTCAATTAGTTATATGATAAATTCATATTTTGCAAGCCCAAGTTGTTACTAATAGCAAATTATTAGTTGGTTATGATGACAGCTTTTTAGTTATCCTTTTGTGAATTGGGTTGTCAATGGCTTTTTCATTACCTCATGTATTTATTAAAAATGTTACTAAAATTAAAATGTAGAAGGTTTAAGAAAAAAAATAATTGAAAAAAATATTTTATGATCTTAATTCCAAATCCAAATCCAAATTTAGGTATTCCAACAATGGAATTTCAAATAATGAATTTCAAATCCTTCATTGTATAAAAATACTCAAACAAGGAATTTTAAAATCAATGGATTTCAAATCAAGGCATTTAAATCCATTGATTTAAAATCCAAATCCAAATGTTGCCATCTAAACACGACCCTAAGTTTTTTTGTAGGAATTTCAAAATAAAACTTAAAAAAATTTAAAATCATAAGGTTTAGGTCAAAACTAGGGCACTAAGTTGTGGTACTAACTACTAAATATATTAGTTAAAACAACCTCCCGTAAATGCGTGTGTGAGTGCATGCAAAATAGGTTTTTTATGGATAACTTATCATATTTTAAATTTCAATAAGTATACAACAACTTAATGACAAAAGAAAATTTATAAGTTCCACCGAGAATTTTTTGGGGGGGGGGGGGGAAGCAAGTAGAGTGATTATATATAATTTTTTTGTCATTTTGGTCTTGCAAATAAAGATTTTAGGAAGTATTTTGGTCATTTGTTAGATTTCAAGAGTCTTTCAGTCATTTTATAGGTTTCTAAAGGTAATTTGGTCATATTTTAGGTTTTAGGGGTATTTTGGTAATTTTTTAGGTTTTAGAGGTATTATAGTCATTTTTTAGGTTCTAAGAGTTTTTAGTCATTTTCTAGGTTTCAGCCTTCAGGGTCATTTCGGTCATTTTTAGGTTTCACGGTCATTTTTGTCATTTTGTAGGTTCTAAGGGTATTTCAGTAATTTAGAGGGTTTCAGGGGGGTATTTTGGTCATTTTATAGGTTTTGAAGGTATTTCGGTCATTTTTTAGGTTTCAAGTGTATTACAGTAATTTTTTGGGTCCTAAAGGTATTTCAATCACTTTTTAGGTTACAAGGTCATTTTAGTTGTTTTTTAGGTTTCAGGGTCGTTTTTTAGGTTCTAAGGGTATTTCGGTTATTTTTTAGGTTTTAGGGTCATTTTGATCATTTTTAAAGTTCTATGGGTATTTCGGTCATTTTTTAGGTTTCAAGTGCATTACAGTCATTTTTTAGGTTCTAAGGATATTTTAGTTACTTTTTAGGTTATAAGGTCATTTCAGACTTTTTTTAGATTTTAGGGTCATTTGGTCATTTTTTAAGTTCTAAAGATATTAGAGGGTATTTCGGTCATTTTTTAGGTTTTATGGTCATTTCAGTCATTTTCTAGGTTCTAAGGGTATATCAGTCATTTTTTAGGTATTAAGGGTATCAAAATAATTTTTGAGAGTTTCAGGGGGTATTTTTGTTACATGTGATGTTAGTATTATCTAATGTGACAGTGAAACCGTCAAATATAAGAAAAAAAAAAATAAGGGAACCATTGAATGTGATAAAAGTATGGTCACATGAAATGTTGGTACTGCCCAATATAATAATGGAATTGTAAAGTGTGAGAAAAAAATAGGGTACCACCGAATGTGACAAAAGTATAGTTAGATATGATGTTGGTACTACTTAATGTGATAATGGAACCATCAAATGTGAGAAAAAAAAAAAAAAAAAAAGGAACCACCAAATGTGATAAAAGAATAGTCACATATGATGTTGGAACTACACAATGTGAGGATGGAACTGACAAATGTGAGAAAAAAAATAAAGGAACCACTGAATGTAACAAAAGTACAGCCACATGTGATGTTGGTACTACACAATGTAAGGATGGAATTGTCAAAAGTGAGGAAAAAAAACCATCAAATGTGACAAAAGTACTGTCAAATGTTATGTTAAAACTACACAATATGAGAATGGAACAGTCAAACGTGAGAAAAAAATAAGGGAACCACCAAATGTGATAAAAGAACTGTCACATGTGATGTTGAAACTACACTATGTGAAGATAAAATCGTCAAGTGTGAGAAAAAAGTAAGGGAACACTCAATGTGACAAAATAACTGTCACATGTGAGGATGAAATCGTTAAATGTGAGGAAAAAAAAAAGAACCATCAAATGTGAGAAAAAAAACTATCACATGTGATATTGGAACTGCACAATGTGAGGATGGATCCGTCAAATGTGAAAAAAAATAAGGGAATCACCAAATGCGAGAAAAGAACTATCACATGTGATATTGGAACTGCACAATGTGAGGATGGAACCGTCAAATGTGAGAAAAAAAGTAAGGGGATTACCAAATGTGAGAAAAGAACTGTTACATGTGATGTTGGAATTGCACAATGTGAGGATTGAATCGTTAAATGTGAGAAAAAAAGTAAGGAAACTATCAAATGTAAGAAAAGAACTATCACATATGACGTTGGAACTGCACAATATGAGGATGAAACCGTCAAGTGTGAGAAAAAAGTAAGGGAACCATCCAATGTGATAAAAGAACTATCACATGTGATGTTGGAACCACACAATGTGTGGATAGAACCGTCAAACGTGAGAAAAAAAAGGTAAGGAAACTGCACAATATGAGAAAAGAACTATCACATGTGATGTTAGAACTGCACATGTGAGGATGGAACCATCAAATGTAAGAAAAAAGTAAGGGAACTACCAAATGTGAGAAAAGAACTGTCACATGTGATGTTGGAACTGCACCATGTGAGGATGGAACCGTCAAATGTGAGAAAAAAGTAAGGAAACCACCCAATGTGACAAAAGAATTGTCACATGTGATGTTAGAACAGCACAATATAAGGATGGAACCATCAAATATGAGAAAAAAGTAAGGGAACCGCACAATGTGAGAATTGAAACAACATAATGTGAGGATAGAACCATCAAATGTGAGAAAAAAGTAAGGGAACCACCAAATGTGAGAAAAAAACTGTTACATGTGATGTTGGAACTGCACAATGTGAGGATGGAACCATCAAATATGAGAAAAAAGTAACCTGGTATAACAGGTTACCTACTAGTGGGTACCGTACCCACCCTTTTTTTGAGGAGGTACCGTAGAATTACCCATGAAATAGATGATAGAGGCCTGATTTGAAACATTTTCTGTGGAGAATAGCATGGGACAAACTACCAACCCAATAATGTATTAAACAAGAAGATGTCTCTAAAGGATGTATATTGTCTTCTATAGGCAACCGTACTAGAACACCAGAGCATATATATTTCATGTCGCCTATTGATGCAATACCATGGTCCATTGCAACCCAATGTAAGAATGATCAATTAATTCCTTGTCCATAATCTTGCTAGTTAGGTATTTTCCTACTTGGGCCAATTCCCATCCTCTCTCTTATTATTTGGGTTTTTGGCCCAAGAGAATAGAGATAGTCCAATTACACTTTACCACTCTAAACTATATCCTAGATTACATTCTACACCCCAAACATTTTGAATGCATGTTTTGCACCCTAAACTATGACTGTTGTTACACTTTGCACCCTGACATTAAGTTTGCCATTAACTTGGAAGGAAATATAAAGTTTAGGACGCAAAGTATAATTAAGAGTATAGTTTAGGATGGTAAAGTGTATTTTTTTTTTGTTTTTTGTTTTTTTTAATGGATTGAGAAGATGGGCAATTTGGTCATTTCACATGATGGTATACTTTTTCAAACAAGTTAACGGCAAACTTAATGTCGGGGTGCAAAGTGTAACAAATGTCATAATTTAGGGTGCAAAATATGCATTTGAAAAGTTTAGGATGGAAAGTATAATTTAGGGTATAGTTTAGAGTTGTAAAGTGTAATTCTCCCTTTAAATTATTCAACAACAAGAAGTTTAAGTTTTATTATTACTAGTCGCTAACCCGTGCGATGCACGGGAAATGTATTGAGTACAATATTTAATTTAATCTTTGTTTATTTTACTACAACACCAAAATTGAATTTGTAAAATAAAATCATATAGTTAAAACATTTGTTAACAGCTATACGTTTCAGACATTTATTAAACTATATTATTATTATTATTATTATTATTATCATCATCAACTTAACAGTTGTAAGGTTGAATTTATTCAACCATCTAATTGGCTTTATTCCGTGCCAAATTTGCTTGTAATTTAGCATTTAATAACCCTGTATTTAGGTGGGTTTGTTGTAAGGGTAGTGAGTGAGATAGAGTGAAGTTTGCTCAAGAGTGTGCAAGAAAACAGAGACTCGCGGCTGGGACTCGCGGGTGGACTCGCGGCTGCAAGCCGCTAGAAGCAGCACA
Source organism: Quercus robur (assembly GCF_932294415.1). Taxonomy (NCBI): domain Eukaryota; kingdom Viridiplantae; phylum Streptophyta; class Magnoliopsida; order Fagales; family Fagaceae; genus Quercus; species Quercus robur. The sequence continues at coordinate 7,095,057 of NC_065538.1, forward strand.
CGTGCCAAGCATGCTGGAAGATGAACAGTCATGCTAGCTGGAGCACTACAGGACAAAACAGGACAACTAGCCATACGGTTAACTTGCAACTGGATCTCGCGACTTGGTCAAGCCGCGAGGTCAAGCTGCGAGCCACCCCTGTTTTGTAAAACCTGACGTTTCACATTCCTCTCCCACTCCAGTATAAATACCCCTTTAACCCACGATTGAAAGAAAGTTTCCAGAGAGAATTTTGAGAGAGAAACCCTAAAGAAAAACCAGATTGCTTTACCCACAATCTCTACCTTAGAATCTCTTCAAATTCCTCAACTCTCTTCCTCTTCATTGTCAAATCCTTGAAAGGCATTATACCAAACCTGGTTCTCACCATCATCATCACTGTGAGATAGTCGTTTGGATTTCTGGGAAGCAGTTAGGAAGGAGCCAATCTTCATTGGTTGATGCTACGGTCTAGTAGCGGAATCCGGGAAGCTAGAAAAGAAAAAGGTTCGGCGCAACCTCGTTGGAGCAAGAAGCTTGGAGGGCTTAGGTGCACTGGGTAGATTAGGCTTGGAGGGTCTATTGCTGTCCTTGTATCCCAACTGTATTTTCTAGTGGATTGATTACCGCTTGGAGGGCGGCGGAGAGGTTTTTCGCCGAGGACTTCGGTTTCCTCTTCGATAACACATCACGTGTTGTCTTTGTGTTTGCATCTTCCTTCCTCTCTATCTTTGCCTTTATTTTATCTGCTGTGGTTTTATTTTGTTATGGCTTAGATAGTTGTTTAACCTATTTCATATTATAGCATGTGTTAAGTTTCCGCACACTTGTTGTTTGACATATTGCTTGATTTGGTTAAGTTGTATTTTGGGGGTCTAAACGTTCAAAGGTGTTTTGTACACGTTTTTGAACTTTCAATTGGTATCAGAGCGGGTACACTGCTGTTGGTTTCATTACCATTGTGTGATCCTTGACTCCCTTTTGAGATGGATAGGTCTCAATCCCTAAATGCACCTCCATATTTTGATGGTAGTAATTATGCTTTTTGGAAGGTTCGTATGAGAGCTTTTCTGTGTTCTATTGATGAATCCGTTTGGGATGCTGTTGAGATTGGTTGGACCAAACCTGAGGCAGCCAAATCCACATGGGATAAGGCAGCACTTGCTGCATCTAATGCTAACAGTAAAGCACTCAATGCTATTTTCTGTGGTGTGTCTCCAGATGAATTTCACAGGATTTCTCACATTACCATTGCCAAAGAAGCATGGGAGATTCTGGAAACAACTTATGAAGGCACGAAGAAAGTGAAAGACACCAAGTTACAAATGCTGACCACTCGGTTTGAGGAGCTCAAAATGAGTGAGGATGAGTCTTTTGACTCTTTCTATGGAAAGCTGAATGAGGTGGTTGTCAGTAAGTTCAACTTGGGGGAGAAAACGGAGGACTCAAAGATTGTAAGGAAGATCCTTCGATCATTGCCGGAAAGTTTTCGTACTAAAGTGACAACAATTGAAGAGAGCAAGGACCTTGATGACATCAAAGTACAGGAGCTGGTTGGTTCTTTGCAGACTTATGAGATGTCGCTGCCCAATCAACGGAAGAGTAAATCCCTTACTCTAAAGACCATTAATGAGAAGGTGGAAGATCAAGACTCATCGGGAGAAGATGTGGTTGACAAAGATGTAGCCTACCTTGTCAAAAATTTCAGAAAGTTTTTGAAATTCAAAAATAATGGCAAATTTGATGATAAAAGAAAATTCCAAAGTTCTGGAAGGGAGAAGAGGGATTTCAAAAAGAAAGATGGAAAAGAATCCCAACCCACACAAGGTGTCACTTGTTTCGAATGTAACAGGCATAGACACTTTAAGAAGGAATGTCCGAATTATTTGAAATCGAAAGGCAAGGTGTATGCCACGACCTTGAGTGACTCAGATTCGTCTGACTCAGAATCTGAAGAGAGCTGTGATGGAGAAGGGAACTATTCAGCTTTTATGACTATTGCTCATGTTGAGTCTTCGGATGAGTTGAATCTGCTTGTACGAGACCTTGGAGAACATAGTGATGATGAATCACTAGGAATTGTTGAAGAATCAGAAGCTGAAGAAGAAGAAAGCACAGCAAATCTTCAAGAGAATTATAACTCACTCTTGGAGAAGTCAGGTGAGTACACAAGGGTGGCCAAGGCTGCTGTGAGAAAAATGAAGAAGGTTGAGGAGGACTACAAAAGTCTCCTAATTCGATATAGGGAGGCCAAATGTGAGATAGAAACACTGAATGGTGAGTTGTCCGAAGCTTACACAAAAGTGAGATTTCTTGAGAACGAGGTTGTGCAAGCGAATGTTAAAATAGAGAGGGTCACCACTAAGAAGCTAGATGATATTATATCATCTCAAAAGAGCTTTTCAGACAAATCCGGATTGGGATATACCGGAGGAAGTAGTTCATCTGGAAATGTCACTAAAGAAGTGAAGTTTGTAAGGGCCAAAGATCCAGTTGTAGCTGACCTTACTGGTAAGAAGCTCGAGGTGGAGGAGAAGAAGAATGTGGTGAACCAACGGATGCTGAATTCCCGTAATCAGTCTGTGGGCAGGTCTGAATCTCGTGCCAAGTCACGTCCACGACCACAAAGAGGTCCTAGAGGAACTTATGTGTGCCATTATTGCGGACTTCAAGGGCATACTCGACCAAATTGCCAAAAGCTGAGAGCAAAGAACAGTGCAACTCCTCAAAGGTCAGGAGGACCCAGAAATGATAGGAGAATTTGGGCAGGTGATCAATCTAGAGATCAAAATGGAGATCCAGGAATGATGAACGTGATGAAGATGATTGGTGCATTCACCAACTGCTTGGAAAGCTTCTCACGAAGGTTTGAAAGCCCTAACTCCCGTACCCAATCCTATAAGGAAATCACCCCAAACGCAAGTGACGTGCGGGTGAAAAAGGGTACTCATGCATAAGCATTACAACATGTCCATGCATTAATACTTCCTATGCTTTGTGACAATGTTTGTTTGGTTTGCTTGCTGTTTTTGATATTGGTTGTTTGCTAGTCTTCTTGTGAATATTTTTAATTTTGTTTTATCAATCTTTTTGTTTCTTGTGTCAAAAATCCAAAAATCACATAAAAATTAGAAAATCAAAAAGCTTGATTGACTTTGTTGAGTTTTGTCTTAAAACTTGTTTTGCCTTGTACCTTTGTGCTAATGGCTTTGTGCATTTTCGAGCATTGCTTGTTTTCATGCACTCATATCACTATGGGAAAAATCTTGAAATCTGTGTGATTGTTGTAAATAGATCTTCAAACTTGTCATGAATGATTAGTGAATGGTTATGTTGATCTTGAGACATGCATAGACTTGTGTCTATATATCTTCCCACTTTTTATTTTTGTTTTGCTAAAAAGAACTCACCAAATGTAAATCTCCAAATGAAAAGAGATATTGAGCTGCAAAAGCCTGTCGCACATTCTAGTATTTGACTAGGAAAAAGGGTAAGCGACCTTATATTAAAGTGAATGTTTATTCAAAAAGGCCAAAGACCTGTTCTTCAAAGAGAAATGTTATATATCACTCTCACAATGAGAGATGATTGTCTCAAAAGATCAAATGTTATGTTTGAAAGTGGAGTCAAATGTAAAGCTCCAAGTTATGTTATCAAGTTGTGTGGGAGGTCATATATACATATTTCTATAATTGAGATAGGTCACATGATCTAGTGCTAATTGTGTATGCCTTGGTTGAATTGATCATTGAAACTTCACATTAGACGAAGGACTATCTCATTGTTGGTATCCACACACAACACACAAGTTTATGTTCAATAAATGCCATATTCATTTGTGTGATTGTACTTGATGAAATGTGTTTTCACATGCTCAATCTTTGTTAATTCAAGCACAAAATTTTTTTTGAGTGTTTTAGGTGTTTTTGGAAAGTATTTTATTTGAAAAATCTGAAAATTTCAAAAATCCAGTTTTGTCCTGTTTTGGCGGCTCAGTCGCGGGTATGTCAAGTCGCGAGCCTCAGTCGCATCTTCGCTGGTCATTTTTGGCGACTTGTTCGTGAGTGGAAGGTCCAGTCGCGAGGTTCACTCAGAGATTTTTGCGGCTCAGCTCGCGACTCACTCGCGGATAGACCTTCCAGTCGCGAAAAACACTTAGAAAAATTTTTCAAATTTTTGTTCTTGAGTGCTTTGGCGGCTTGAGCTGGCGACTGTGTGGTGACTTAATCAAGTCGCGAAAATCGCGTGTTTTACAGAAATAGGAGCAGTTTTTAAACCTCTTTTCAGTTTTCACTCGAACTTTTGTGACTGTTCATCTTCCCTCTATTCTTTCTCCCTCCCTAACACTCCGTGCTCCCATTTCCAATCTCCATTGTTGCATTCTTGTAGCTCAAAATCGTCAAGTTACAGGTATGGGTTTTCAGTTTTGCACCCTTTTATACTTGATTTTGTGCTTTTCCCTTTGATTTTTCGCATATGTTTGTGATTTAGAAATGGGTTTGTGTTTCGGTTTTTACTCCTTGTTCATGCTTAGCTTGCGAATGCTACTGCTAGTATTTGATGTGATCTTAGTTGTTTCCTTATTGCTCTTCATCTTGTGCTTAGCTAAGTGTTTTTTTTTATCTGAACTTTGAGCTGTTGAGTTGCTTCTATTTGTTCATTTTGAGGTTATGAGTTTTACTGTGCTAAATATGCATGTTTTAGTGTGTTAATCTGTTGGGAGCTTCTGTTAGTCTCAAAATTCTGATTGTGTGTCATGTCTTTTTTTTTCATTATATGTCTCAATGACATATATCTGCCTTTAGGATAGTTTCTCCATGTTGTTCATGTGTTTCCTATCTTAGACTTGGTCTATCCATGTATTTGATTAAGTAGCTTATTGTTTAAGTGTTCAAAGTTAATTTGTATGGATGATATTTCTTTGTTAATTACATGGTACTGACTGGTTCTGCACATATATTGTTCTATGCTGTTGTGGCCTCTTCTGATTGTTCACAGATGGCTCCCTCACCTCAGAAGAAGAAATCTACTGCAAAGAAGGCTGACAAAAGATTAAAGATGGATTCTAAACTGTTTAGGTCAGTTCACCACTTTGAGAGATACAAGGATAACTTCTTGAATGCAGGAATCATTCAAGAAAGATTTGTAGATTTGGAGGACTTAAGACAAACCTTTATTCCCAGCTGTTTTGAAGGAAGAGGATGGGAAAAGCTTCTGAGTGGTTTCCCTGTTGTGTGTGAACCCCTAATTAGGGAATTTTACTCAAATGCTGTGATAAAGGAGAATGAATTAAGTTGCTGGATGAGAGGTAAAGAATTCGTTTTGGATGCTCATGTCATAGATGATGCATTAGGGCTTGAAGGATTAGATGATGAAGAATTTATCAATTACAAGGATAGGAGTGTTTCTATTGAAACAGTTCAACAAAGGATAGGTGGGCAGAGAGAAGGGAAATGTTTGAATACCACTGCCTTTCCAGTAGACATGAGGTGCCTTACAATAATCATGATGTTTAACCTCTATCCCATTAAGAAATTGACTACAATCAATTGTGCTAGAGCAGTTTTTCTGATGGATCTCAAAGAAAAGAATTTCATAGACATAAGTTCCCACATTTATGACACCATTGTGGATGAGACTAGAACAACCTCTAGGCCTAAATTGATCTTTCCCAGTTTGCTAATGAGGATTTTTAGAAGGAAGGGTGTTCCAATCCCTCAAGACGTCAGTCTCATGTCCACACCCTCTGCAATTAACAAGCTTACCTGCAAAAGGATAAGTGTTAGGCTTCCAGGAGAAGAAGATGATGGTGATGAAGGAGAGGCTGTTCCAATGGAGACTGAAGCAGAGGCAGTAGGGCATGCATCAACCTCAACACCTAGGAGGAGTGGCAAAAGACACAGAGCTTCAACTTCTGCAGATACACCTCCAGATGCTTTCCAAATCATTCTGGAAAGGCTTGATGGGATCAGGGCAGTCCAAACTGAGCACTCTGACAAGATGAGAGCCATGCAAGACCAGATTGATGTCTTGGCTGCTAAACTTGACAGCTTCACAACTCAGCATGACCAGTGACCCTTTGGCCATTCCGGTCAAAAAGGGGGAGAAATGTCATTGATAAAGAAAAGCAAATCTTAAGGGGGAGTATTGTGTTGAGGGGGAGTAATGTGTTGAGGGGGAGTTGTCATAGTTATCAAATTCAGAAACTCTGTTTTTATATGCTTATGTTTTTGGGTATTTTGTGTATAGTTGTTCCTAACTCATAACTTATACTCTTGGTTTAAACTTTAATATATTTTGATGATGTTATTCAGGATGTTTTTGGTTTGTACCCATGTGCTTTTGTAAGCTTTTAGGGTTAATGTTTTATGCATAGTTTGTAGGCTTTATGGTATGTACCTTGCTTAGTGCAGCCTTTATGCTATGTTGAAATCAGTACTTTAATCTAAATGTTCTGCATTTTGGTTTATGTACTGTCACTCTTGTGCCCTTGTAGGATTGTTCCTAGATGCATATGCCTTGTGTGTTATGCATTGGTTGAGTGTTGAGCATACAAGTGTCTTGCCTTGTGCTTGTTAACTTGTATGTTCTTGTGTTCATTTCAAGTGTGAATGAGCACTGTGATCACTACCTTGTGGTGTTCACTTGGTTGATCAAGCCATGGTTTGTTTATTAACTCCATCTTTGCTTGATCACATATTGCCTGTTTCATATGCATTTATAATTTTCTGCTTACAATGATCATGGTGTATTGTTGTGTTTCAAGAGTATTATGTTCATATGATTCAACTGCTTCACAGCTTTTAGAGTTAGGTGTGAGTGAGTTTTGTTCAACTGTTCCCAACTCACATGTTAAGTCTAGAGTCTGTTTTAGGGTTTTGTCACGGAATAGCCAAAGGGGGAGATTGTAAGGTTGAATTTATTCAACCATCTAATTGGCTTTATTCCATGCCAAATTTGCTTGTAATTCAGCATTTAGTAACCCTGTATTTAGGTGGGTTTGTTGTAAGGGTAGTGAGTGAGATAGAGTGAAGTTTGCTCAAGAGTGTGCAAGAAAACAGAGACTCGCGGCTGGGACTCGCGGCTGCAAGCCGCCAGAAGCAGCACACGTGCCAAGCATGCTGGAAGATGAACAGTCATGCTAGCTGGAGCACTACAGGACAAAACAGGACAACTGGCCATACGGTTAACTCGCGACTGGATCTCGCGACTTGGTCAAGCCGCGAGGTCAAGCCGCGAGCCACCCCTGTTTTGTAAAACCTGACGTTTCACATTCCTCTCCCACTCCAGTATAAATACCCCTTTAACCCACGATTGAAAGAGAGCTTCCAGAGAGAATTTTGAGAGAGAAACCCTAAAGAAAAACCAGATTGCTTCACCCACAATCTCTACCTTAGAATCTCTTCAAATTCCTCAACTCTCTTCCTCTCCATTGTCAAATCCTTGAAAGGTATTATACCAAACCTGGTTCTCACCATCATCATCACTGTGAGACAGTCATTTGGATTTCTGGGAAGCAGTTAGGAAGGAGCCAATCTTCATTGGTTGATGCTACGGTCTAGTAGCGGAATCCGGGAAGCTAGAAAAGAAAAAGGTTCGGCGCAACCTCGTTGGAGCAAGAAGCTTGGAGGGCTTAGGTGCACTGGGTAGATTAGGCTTGGAGGGTCTATTGCTGTCCTTGTATCCCAACTGTATTTTCTAGTGGATTGATTACCGCTTGGAGGGCGGCGGAGAGGTTTTTCGCCGAGGACTTCGGTTTCCTCTTCGATAACACATCGCGTGTTGTCTTTGTGTTTGCATCTTCCTTCCTCTCTATCTTTGCCTTTATTTTATCTGCTGTGGTTTTATTTTGTTATGGCTTAGATAGTTGTTTAACCTATTTCATATTATAGCATGTGTTAAGTTTCCGCACACTTGTTGTTTGACATATTGCTTGATTTGGTTAAGTTGTATTTTGGGGGTCTAAACGTTCAAAGGTGTTTTGTACACGTTTTTGAACTTTCAACAGTATTTTAATATATGATACCAACGTGCTTCAAGAAAATGTCCAACACTGAAAACAATTTCGAAAACAAACTCAACTAAACAGTTTGATGAATAAATATATTACAATCTATAATATAAGCCAAGAAATAAACTTTGAAACCAATATGAACAAAATCCACGTCAAACAAAACCATTTCGATCATTAAGAATATGGCTCACTAAAGTCATGAAAAATACAGGATTCATTACAAAAAAAAAAAAGAAAAAAAAAAAGAAGCATCATTAGTCTTTATAGATTTTGCCTAAGTACCCAGATATGATGACACATACTCACACAAAAATCATTAAAGAAAGAATTAAAGAACATACACAACATGTACATACGCTATGAAAGTAAAAATAAAAAAAACAAAAGAGACATAAACACGGACAATTAAAGAAACAATATAGGAAAAAAAAGTTAGGAATAAAAATATAAGATAAAGATGGGTTACCCTCAAAAAGAATAATCTATGGATATTCATTGAAATCTTCTAGATAATTTCTGATAATAGAAAAAATAAAACCCAAAAGTTATGATGTTAAAACTTCCAAAAGGCCAAAAAAAAAAAAATTAAAAAAAAAAATCAGAAGATTCAAAGCTTCAAAAATATTGAAATAAAACTATATATATATATATATATATATATATAATTACGCAATAGAGAAATACAATAGAAAGAAGGGAATCCATGATTATAGCTTTTCTACTATTAAAATTGGCCAGACAATTAAATGTATTGCAAAAAATGAACTTAAAAATTCATATGTAAACCAAACAATTAGAAGATTTTGAGCCAAGAATTTATTAAAACAAAACAAAAATTATGTGACTACACAATGGAGAAATATAATAAACAAAAAAAAAATGTCTACACAACATAGAAATGTTAGAGAAATATGAGTTACCTTTTAAATGTTAAAATTCAAAATATTAAAACTTTTAAAAGGTTAAAAAATTTTGAAGATTTAATTAAAAGATTCAGGCCTAGTAATTAAATAAACAAAACAACAATTGACAAACTTATAAGAAAAAGTAACAAATCTATAATTTTTATTGAACAAATCAAATAACCCTAACCTTGATGTATTGACCGAAGAAGGAGAGGAGTCCAATACATAAGTGGAATATGTGAATTGTGAAGCATGAGCCGCCCTCAAAAAAAATCTTGAAGAAAAATAAGTTTTAAGGAGAAAATTGTGTTGCAGCAAAAGAAGATAATAGCAGTTCTAATCATAAAATCTAAAATAAAAAGAATTTAAAATAAAAATAATAAAAAAATAGTGGTGACCAACGACCATACATATAAATATAAGATATTGACCAACCTTTATAAAAAGATGTCAGTTTCAACATTCACTTTGTGGTGAGGGTCCTCGAACATCATCTTCTCTGCGAATAGTTTTTGGGGCTTAGGTTTTCTACGCAAGCAATTCTTAAATAGGAGAGAGTAGAGGCGGTGGGAGAGTGTCCTTATTTGGCTAGAAGTCTAATTTGCATTGGAAAAAGAAAATAGTGATGAGGTGGAAAATTTAATTTAATTTAAATATTGTGCTGACGTGGAAAATTGTGGGAGTTTCAAAAGTTTCGGTTATATATATATATAGATTATTATTATTATGGAACAATAAGTATTAAACTAATGTATTATTATGATTATCTCTCTATATTAATGGAAATTATTGATTACTCCAATAGTACCATAAATGCATACTTCCCCCCTCACTTACATGAATTGTGGGTTCTATCATGAATTTAATTAGTGAAACTCACTATTATGTGAAAAGAAAAAGTATGTATTTATGATATTCTGAGAGTATTTTATAAGTACTCTTTATTAAGAGTTGACACCATTAAAGATTGTGTTAACCTTCATATGGAAAGTCAATAAAGTTATTCATATTATGCCCATTGTGACAGGCCTTTCTTGGTTTTGGCCATAAGTAAATTTCTCTATAAAAGGCATAAGGCTCACTATAGTTTTAATCAAACATATATTATAAATAAGGGAAAGTTATTAGATGTTGGAGGTAAATTTCTTGTAACTTAACTCCACCAAATTTTACTTATTTTCCATTATGAGATTTTACTTTTCAATGTAATTCTCAATTATCCAAATTTATACGTGGGGATTTTCAAGAAACAAACAGAACAAATAAATTCAATTTATTTTCGTTTCTTTTTGATCATTTTCTGTCTTCATCTATGGTTATATTTATAATGTACCAATAATTTTATCTTGGTGCAGGTTTTGTGTTATTAGATCATATAGATGGCATCAATTCTAAGACTTTCTTCCTTGTCTCTTTTCTTGATCATTCTTACCTTTGCAACGTGCAAATATCCCTTGCGAGTTAATGGCGATCCATCAGATATTGTGTGCCAAAAAGCACCGAAAGAGTTTCAACAGTATTGCTACAAGTGCTTCTTCAACTATCCTGGAAGTAAGTATGCAGATTTACAAACACAAGTAAACGCATTAATCAATTGCGCACTTACTGAAGCTAAAAGAGTGCAAGAAATACGTTACAATTTTTGTGATCTTCACAAAAACGATACGGTTACAGAACCGTGTGTAGGATGTAATGGATGTTACAGGGTTATAATACATAGTTTAGTAAGTGCACTTCAAGACATGGATAAAAGATTATTCAAGGAATCTGAGACTAAGGTGTCCGATGCCATAAAGAATCACCAAAATTGCTTTACCTTGTTAAATTTGTCAAAGTACCCGATCCCATATACTCTTGAAGGTGCTTTAGACACATTTCGAGGTTACGCTGAAGTTGCTGCTAGTGTTATTACTCAACTGATCCATTAGTTTGTATGCTTTTGCCATTTTCAATTCAATGAATAAAAGGAACAATAGTGAAGTAATGCAGATTGGCTTGATGTTGGTAGTCTTAACAATTTATTCTCTGTCAAGGCTCAAGTCCAATCTTCCTCGGTGTGCAATCTTACTCGGTATGCAAGCAAAATAGGATTGGGATTGATTCTTGGGTAGAATATTTTGCTTGCACTTTAAGTAGAATTGGACTTGGGTCTCGACTATAGGATTTTTGACATTCTCTACCTCTGAACTAATCACAAGATTTTTTTTTACGTTATTATCTAATTTATCTCATATGAAAATTTTTGTCTATGGCGATAAAATGAGATGGAAAATTAATCCTTCTAACTTCCAGGAATTGTGTGTTCAAATCTTGTAAATCTTCTCATGGTTTACTCTCATATTTTCAGGTTGAGAATAATAAGGAACTCTTTCATATTGTCGGGTCATTTAAATTACTTTTGTATTTAAAAACTAAGAAGTTTAGGAGCCTTTAATGTATATGTAATCTACTAATTACCATGCAATCTATCATGCTCTCTCTTGCCCTTGAGCCAAAAGATTAGGCCTAAGTCCATATTGATGAATCACACCAACTTTGTATTGAACTAGAATTTAACAATTTGTTCCAGACCTGTGACTTTGTCTCCTATTGGGTGTGTTAATTTGTTTCTATGTACTTCTTTTCTATTCCATCATGTTTGTTTGTCTTAGGAAATTCAACCAAATATATAACACTACAACAAAAGTGGGTTATGGTAACGAAACTTTTCGTCACAATATATCTTTATTTTGTCACCTAGGACATATGGTGATGAAATCGCATTTGTCACCTAAGCCCCATCATAGAATGTCCTGATGATGAAAATTTTTTGTCACCAATAAAAAATGATAGGTGACGAAAATTTTCCGTCATCTATTATTTTTGTCACTAAACCTTATTTTTAGTGACAAAATAAATTCGTCACCAATAAATTTGTCACCAATGAAATAAAGCCGAGACCTCATGTGGAAGGCATGATATTTTGGTACAATTTAATTTTTCATGTAGACTTCCTCCTCATCAAAATATAGTATTTATGTCAAAATATTCATTAATGGCATATGCATTTATTTTAATGTATTAATCATTTTTAAAGAATTTTTATTTATTATCTATAGTTTGTGCATTAATTACTTCTTCCACCTTGTCAAAATTTATTATTTATGTCAAAGATTCATTAAAAGAAATTTTATATCCACACCATAATATTTTCACAACAAATCATAAATGGTAAGTTGTTACAAGTTGTTATTGGGGGACAAAAAAGTAATTTCCATAATAGGGTTAAATTTGAACCAATAATAATTTACCACCTATAATTTGTTGTGAAAGGGTGGTGAACAAGTTGTAGCCTTAGCACTTCTCATTAATTAATTGTAGATGCATTTATTTTAATGTATTAATAAGGTTTAATTTTAAAAAAATTTTTTGAGGAAAAAAATTTACTTTTTTGACATTTTTTATTATATTTCTCATGAGAGTGGTATCGAAATTTTCCTAAAATAATCTATTACCAAATGTCCTGAGGGTGCCCGTTAATAGGACTCATATAAAATTTACACCCTATAAGTTTGGTAAATTGTCATGAGGTTTTGTCATGTGATACATTCCTTGAATTTTTTATTTAATTTTATTTGGGCTTCTACCTTAACAAAATTTGAATTTATATCAAATCATATAGTTCTTCTATATATATATATATATATATATATATATATATATATATTAATAGCCAAAATTGAGAGAAAACCCAATTAGATTTTAAATTGGAATTCAATTAGAGTCTAATTTTGCGTCATGTGTCTCATCTAATCAAAACTTTTAAATTTTTATCCCAAGTGAGTTAATTTAGTGTAAAAATTATATTTCAATTAGAGTTTAATTTTGAGCGACGTGTCCCATACTCCCATCTAATATTAATTTTTGAAATTTTTGTGCCAAGTGAGTTAGTTCAGTGTAGAAAACGAGAAGTCCAATATAAATAATCCTAGTTAATATATAAATAAATATATATATATATATATATATTATTTGCTTTTCATACAAATTAAATTGTTTAGATTTTTGTTGTCATTTTTTTTCCTGAACTAATGAGTATATATATTTTTACACTATTTCTATTTATATATTTTATATGTGAAGATATTCAACATAACAAATTGTAATTGAGTTAAACGATTCTAAGCACGCATCCCTATCCAATTTAGGAAATACTATTGAGCCAATTTATTCTTTTTTTGTGTATTGTATTTAGTAGAATTTCATGGACAGTGATACTAAATTGATATTGTATATATAGTGTCCTATAGTGATTTTAAAAATTATATACATAACAGCAGTGTAATGAGAAATTTAGCTTAACCAATATCGTTAAAATTGCAAGGGAAAATCATTTTAGTACCTTCAAATGTTTTAGTTGAACTAATGTCTTATGTATTTAGTAGAATTTCACGGACAGTGATAGTGAATTGTTATTGTATATGTAGTGTTCAATAGTGATTTTAAAATTATATACTTAATAGCAGTGTAATGAGAAATTTGACATAATCAATATCATTAAAATTGCAAGGGAAAATCATTTTAGTATCTTCAAATGTCTTGATTGAACTAATGTCCTATATATTTAATAACCCAAACTAATATTAATAGTACCACTACAATTCATCATTCCTGTTTGTAAGCATGAGTTACATACTAGTTGAATTAATTAACAGAGTAAATGCACATGTTAATTATCTATAGTTATGCATTAATTACTTATTTGAAATGAATTTAATGATTATTGTTATAATTTTTATATAAGATACTATTTGTATTTGGAATAATGATGATGATGATAATAATAATAATAATTGATGTAAAAATATGAATTTTTTTTTCTCATGTTTAGTTATTTTGACAACAATTCCAACAAAAATCATAAAAATAAAGTCAGAAAATGTTAGGACCACAATCAATTCCAAACCCAGTTAACTGTGAGTGATTGAAAAAAATTAGTAAGTCCATGTGAAAATTATAGGTAGTCAGCCATTTAGGATAGTTGTGAAAATGAGTATAGAATTGATTGTAGTCTTAGAATAACTCATAAAGTTATTCATATCTTGTCCATTATGACCGGTAAAGATTAGGTCTACTGCTCTGCTTTTGTGCACTAGAGTTCTAGATACAAGCCAATTTCTTAGTATGACAAACATTTTGAAACTTTCTTTTTGTAAAGAGTGTAAGACTCACTTCAAATTGAAACAACCATATATAAATAACTAGTTTGGAGGTAAATTCCTTGTTATTTGACTTCACCAAACTTTACTTATTTCCTCAACTAGATATTTATTTTTGGTGTAATTATCAACTCCCTACATTTATATATAGACATTTTTAAGAAAAAGAAAAAAGTGAAGTCAAGTTTATTTTTCTTTCTTTTTGTTCATCTTCTTCTTCTTCTTCATGTAAGGTTATTTTACATTTGGTGCAAGTTTTGTGTTATTAGATCATATTCATAGCATCAATTCCAAGACTTTCTTCCCTGTTTCTGTTCTTGATCATTCTTAGCTTTGTAACAAACAAATATCAATTGCCAGTTAATAGTATCCAATATATAGTGTGTGCCAAAGAGTTTCTGCAGTATGTATTGCTACATGTGTTTCTTTGACCATATTGGAAGTAAGTTTGCCGATTTAAATGCACAAGCAAGCACATTAATCAATTGTTCACTTGTTGAAACTGTAAGAGTGCAAGAACTACGTTACAACTTCTGTGCTCTTCATAAAAATGATTAGGTTGCACTACCGTGTGTATGTTGTAATAGATGTTACAAGATTGTACTAGACGATTTTTCAAGTGCACTTCAAGATATGGACAAAAAAAATTCAAAGAAGCCAAAAATAATGTGATCGATGCCATAACAAATCACAAACATTGCATTGAATTGTAAAATTTGTTGAAGTACCCGATTCAGATATGCTTGGAGGTGCTTTAGACAAATTTCGAGGTTTTGCTGAAGTTGCTAATAGTGTTCTTACTCAACTGATCCATTAGTTTGTATGAATTTTCCATTTTCAGTTCTATGAACAAAAGGAACAATAGTGAAGTATGCAAATTGGTGTGATGTTAGTAGTCTTAACAATTTTATTCTCTGTCAGAGATATCAAGCCCAATAATCAAGGTTCAAGTTAAATCTTACTAGGTATGCAAAGCAAAATAGGATTGAGATTGGGCCTTTAGTAGAATATTTTGTTAGCAAACTAAGTAGAATAGACATGGGTGTTGACTACGGTATATGCAATCCACTAACCATGCAATCTATCACACTGATCCCTCTTGCTCTAGAGCCAATCGATTTGACTAGTTGGGTTTATTTGCGAGCCTTGCTATTCCAACAAGACTATCAAAATCAAATATTTATGATCCAATAGAATTCAATTCTTTACTATGAACAAGAGTTGGATCTAAGATTATAAATCCTTGGATCAAGCTTAAATAGCCATAGCCTCGAAATATATTTTCTAGAGAGAGGGAATTAGAGATTTTACAATAATAAATTAAAAAAGAAATAGTGATTAGGTTAAATATAACTTAACAAATCTAAGTCCATGCTGATGAATTGCATCAACTTTGTCTTGAACTTAATTAACAATTTGTTCAAGACATGTAACTTTGTATCCTAGTGGGTGTGTTAATTTGTTTCTATGCACTTCTCTTTTGTTTCATCGTGTTTGTTTGTCTCATAAAATTCAACTTAAAAAAACATATCATTCAATATATTGTCTTTGAAAAAATACATTCCATCATTTCAATTTTTTTTTTTTTTAAAGTTTAAAACTCAAATAAAAGAAATAAAAAGAGAGTATTGACTTTTCAAATAAACTAAATATATCAAGAGAGTTATAAATGGAGTTTGAATTTGATATGGACTTGGTGTAAAAACCTAGTTTTAGTGTTGGAATTATACTTGAAAAGTAATAATTCAAGAGAAACAATATAATACATCTATCAATTAACAATTATATCATGTGTATATGTAATAAAAATCAACAATAAGATGTGAGAAATTTACATACTAGATTATATTATTCAAGGATCTCACAAGCAATCGAGATGCTCTCCCCAACTGGTCAGGATTAAAAAGAGCTTTATTTTCTCTTTCACACCCCCTTGCAAGTGTGGCCTTGACAATATTTATAATATTCAGAAATGACATGACCAGCCATAAAATCCTTCCTATCGCAATAACACTTCATGTAACAGAAATGTTATATTTGTTAATAAACAACTTTATAAATTAGATTCATTAATGAAGAAGTTCATTAATGTGTTATTACTTTTGTAACTCCATGCTAATACATGGATTCATCTATCGTTCATATCTAGAACTACTATAATGACAACACTTTTAATAGGAGTTCAAGTTACTGGTATTGACATGATAGATTTATTAAAACCAACACTCAACGTGCATAAATCTTATTAAGGAAGGACTTCCGAGATTATTATGCACTAACTATTGAAAGGCTAGCCCTTATTGTCTTCCATAGTTTTAGCAATTTTAACTTGCACCTCTTTTCCATTATAGTCCAACAATATACCTATCAGAATAGGCTACATCATAATGGATATGGTCAAGTCAAGGACTACAATGAATGCATTCATAATCTTAGTTTACTAAATCAAGTAGACCTATTTCAATATATCAATATCTTACATCATAAAAATATTGCATAATTTTACAAGAGACTGAATATTTATATGTTAATAATAGAGGCATCATATATATTATGTTGGGCCACATTATTCTAACATTTAGATCCTTCAATCTTAGTGTGCCACATTAGTTTCTCACAAACGAAGGTGTAGAACTTGCCACACACGATAGTGCTCATCTGCCCTCTCTTATTAAATACTTCGTGGGAAACCCATCCATTAAAGCAGATTTGTTGCACCAACCCATCTCCTTCTTCTTCCACCACATCCCTTTCCGCACTGATGGTGTCACTAGTGTCCCTAAACACATTGATGCATTGAAATAGCATGCTTCAGCCTCCTTTTTTTTTAGCATCATAGTCAAGGATGAAGGAGATTTGCTCTATGAGATTATTATTTGATGATTTGGTTTTGCTTTATGATATTCTAGAGCTAAAACATTGAAAATTTTGAGGGTTTATTCGAATTTTTATTTTTCCCAGTAGCTTCTCCGCTAAAAAAAGCCATTCATGACAAGATTCTTTGATAAAAATTAAAAATTACATAAATATAATGATATAAACACATAAAACTTGCAGTTGTGGGCTTTTATGGAGGTTGTAATCATAGAAGGTTTGGAAGTGAGAACTAGAGAGAGAAGAAGAAAGTTAGATAGAGGGAAGGAGGAGAGTGTGTGATCCACTACCAATGACAGCGGCAGCAACTGTAAAGGGCAAAGTTTGAGAAGATCGGCTGGGCCAATATGAGAGAGGGAGGGAGAGAGACAAAGACAGAGACAGAGACATAAAGCATCTTATTTAGGTATTCATGGGTATTGATTGTGTGCGGTACTCCCTATTTGTTAATTTGTGGGATGCTTGTAAAATGTTGATGTGGCATGCTATGATTGGATGGTATAAAACAATAGTTTTACACTAGATCCTTATTGAATTTGAATTCTTATGAAAATGTGTGAATAAGTAGAGACTTCATGTAGGGAGCATAAGATTTTGTCATATGTTGTACATTCCATGACATATATTTATATTTTTCATTTAGACTTCCATGTCATCAAAATTTAGTATTTATGTCAAAAGTATTTGTGAGGGATTTTCACAATTCGATTCAATACCAATGGGCTTGGTCTGCAATTAAATGCTATAAAAGATTTGTGCCCTCTCATCCTTCACCAATTGGTCGTTAGATGGATCGGTAAGGCACACAGTCTGACAAGTGGTATCAGAACCCGGTCATAGGTTTGAGTCGTTGAACCCGTATTGTGAGAGATTTTCACAATTCGCTCAAATACTAATGGGCTTGGTTTGCGATCGAATGCTATAAAAGATTTGTGCCCTCTCATCCTTCACCAATTGGTCGTTGGATGAATCAGTAAGGCATATGGTTCAATAGTATTAATTAATGGCAAATGCATTTATTTCAATGTCTTAATAATGTTTAAATAATTTGTTTTTAATTATTTATAATTGTGCATTAATTATTTCTTTTACCTCATAAAAATTTATTATTTATGTCAAAGTATTAATTAATGGTAAATACATTTATTTCAATGTATTAATGAGATTTAAAACCTTATTAAAACACCAAGCTAAGTCCCTAGTATGACAAACTTTTTTGAGTTTATTATTTATTTGTAAAGAGTGTAAGACTCACTTCAAATTTAATCAACCATATATAAATAATTAGTTTGGAGGTAAGTTCCTTCTTACTTACTTGACTCCACCAAACTTTACTTTTCATACCTAGATATTTCTTTTTGGGGGTAATTATCAATTAACTCTCTACATTTGTATGTTCGTAATTTTAAGAAAAAGAAAAAGTGAAACCAAGTTTATTTTTCTTTCTTTTTGTTCATCTTCTTTTTTTTCTTCATGCAGGGTTATTTTACGTTTGGTGCAGATTATTTTTTTGATCATATTTTTTTGGTGCAGGTTATTTGAGCATATTCATGGCATCAATTCTAAGAATTTCCTTGTCTCTTTTCTTGATCATTTTTACCATTGCAAATAACAAATATCCATTGCGAGTTGATGGTGATCCAATAGATACTGTGTGCCAGAAAACACCGAAAGCGTTTCAGCGGTATTGCTACATGTGCTTCTTCTTCCATCCCGGAAGTGGGTCTGCAGATTTACCAACACAAGCAAGCACATTAATCAATTGTTCACTAGTTGAAGCTGTAAGAGTGCAAGAATTACGTCACAACTTTTGTGCTCTTCATACAAATGATACGGTTACACTACCATGTGTAGGTTGTAATGGATGTTTTGAGATTATAACAAATGATTTATCAAGTGCACTTCAAGACATGGGCACAAAAAATTTTAGGGATTCCAAGACTAAGGTGTCTGATGCCATAACGAATCACCAACATTGTGCTGATTTGTTAGCTATGTCGAAGTACCCAATCCCATATACTCTTGGAGATGCTTTAAGCATATTTCGAGGTTTTGCTGAAGTTTCTGCTAGTGTTGTTACTCGATTGATCCATTAGCTTTTATGCTTTTTCCATGTCTAATTCTATGAATAAAAGGAACAATATTCAAGTAATGCAAATTGGTTCATGTTGGTAGTCTTAAAAATTTTATTCTCTGTCAATTTTCCTTCATATTAAAGTTCAATTTTGGTATGATAATAAAGAGATACTAGTCGCTAACCCATGCGATACACGGGATAGTTAAACAAAATTTATATACATTCACTTTTATTGGTACAATCATTTGAAAATAATTCTAATTAATACCCAAATGTAAGAGACACATTGACTTACTATTTAAAGTAGCCTTTTGAAGAATTTACACATATTGATCCATTATTTTTCGTGCTATACTTTGTAATTGTACGGAATTAAGTCAACTCAATTTAAGTAGTTGTAATAAAATTGGCTTCTACTATTCTCTATTCTATAGAGATATGAACATATTGGGTTTCTCAAACAATTACCGGTATTGCAATAAAATGATTTATTATTGAAAATAAGAAACAAAGAAAATCTGTCTATAGCTTAAGAAACACAATATACTAAAATTAAAGAGATAAAATTTTCGGAGGACAAAATATTATAGATAATTTTAGAAACAGATTATACACTTAAAAGGGTTAGTAATTTATAGCACTTACCCCCCACTATTAGTATACAGACACCAAGTGCGATCGTCGTAACCCTTTGAAAGAACCTTCCCCAATTGGACCCTATCAAAAAAAAAAAAAAAAACACCCAATTAACAAAATTGATCCAAAAGGGTCTAAAAAGCACACAAAATCAATTCAAAAAACAAAAATATGAGACAAAGTAATTACTTTCCGCTGCCAATGAAATCGTCTTTATTTGTATTGCTGTTCCAAACTGCAACACTTATTTCTCTAAGGCCTTCAATTAACGAAAACACAAACTTCTCTTGGAATACCGGAGTATTACGACCATCTATACACACACACACACAAAACAAAATCAGCATAACTCACTATAACTCTATAGAAGTCGCAAAAATATAAAGAGAAATTAAAGGGGTTGAATTTGATATTTACGTTTGGAGAGAGAGAGTTTGCAGAAACTGTGGCTTTATATTTCTTAACTTGAGAGAGGAGTAAGGTTGCTAGGGTTTTGAGGTGTTATAATGTTTTTATTTTTATTTTTTAAATATTATGCTGACGTAGAAAATTGTGGTGCCAGCAGAGGCTTCGGTTTTATATATATATATATATATATATATTTATATATATAGATTATTAGGAGTGGACGCCATAGGTTGAAACTTAAAAAAAAAAAAAATGTTGAATTTGACTATTTGCAATATACACAACAAAAAAAACCCTTTCCTTCTTTTTTTTTTTTTTTTTTTTTTTTTTTTTTAAATATCCTAAATACATATTTTTCCCCATAAAAATTTATCTATCGGGGAGGTTCAAAAAAAGAAAAAAAGAAGAAGAAAGGTTGCTTATTATTATTATAATTGAAGGTTTCAAATTGAATAGAAAGATAAATCATATACGTGAATAGACATAATAATATAACTTGGCTAATATATTGCTGGTGTTGATCTTAATGTATTGTATATCACGCACCATGGATGCGACATGGAATGATTAGAACATGATTATTGTTACTATCATATAGCAATACACTAGTCAGTTTTTGGTATAGGTGGAAATTGAATCCTAAATCTCTTATTCAACTATCAGAAATTTTATCAATTGAGTTAACTGGAACTCATACTGTAGGCTTAACATTTATTATTGTAAAATATATATATATATATATATATTTATATATTTATTTTGTTCAATTCGGTTAAGGATATAATCATCAATTTTTAGGATTTTTTATTTTTATTTTTTTATTTTTTTAATGGAGAATTGAAAAAACTGTTAAAATAATTAATCACATTTTCATAAAAAATTTCTAAAATGATTTATATACCCATAACACATCCGTTAAAAAAACCTTTTATAAAAATATAGTAAGGTATAAAGCCCACATGATTTTTGGTTTATTTGCATTTTTGCTGAAGCAACCAAACTGACGCATGCGTTTAGATGTTGTTCACGTGAAAATCGTTGGAGGACACCATTGTCTATGTTTTTGGACGGACCTTAGACAGGTGTGGTTAGAAGATGTTCCACTTGATTTCCTTCTTTTACTATGCACACATCTCTAACCTTAGACTATTACTAAAATCAATTAAAAATTAGGTGTCCATTAATTCCTAGAAATTTCTATAATTATTGGGGAATATGAATCCTTTGAAACACACAAGTACACGACCAAGCGAGAGGGAGATTAGAATATTGTATTAATAAATGTTATCAGGTAAGGCCATTCATTCCACAATAAATAACTTATTGAAATATAATCCAAGACATAATTCAACCTCTACATTATTGGTGTGAGTGTGTATTCCAAACACTTTTATTATTATTTATTTTCTAACCATTGGAAATTTATGAGAAAAATAGCTGTTGACAATTATGAAAAAAAATAGCCGTTGGACAATAATAGATAATATAGTCATTGGGCTTTTATGGGTTTTTAGTTACCAATAACTATAGGTTATTATTGTCATAAATAACCTATATAATACATATCATCACACCCTGCCCTATAAGGTTTTATTTATTTTTATTTTTTTTAACTACTCTATATTTAGATATACACAATCCTATTATATGTTTCTCCCATATATTTTTCTACAATTTATATTTGTTCTAAAGAAAGGCAATTGAAGGTTGTTCTTGAACCTTCGTGAGTGGAAGTGCGTCCATCACGAAGGTTGACACTATAGTCTAACCCTGGGGGGTTGTTTGGCCAAGAGAATCAGTCGTACCGAGTTTTACTTCGGGTGACATGAATTAACTTTTAAGGACAACGCTTTCACAGCATGATTCTATAGTATTGTGAGATTGTTCTAAACTTTTTTATTTATTTTATGTTCTTGCTAATTATTTGTGATATTATTTATGTATCAAAACTTGTTTATTCATTATTATTTTTCCAACAATCTTAAAGGTTGAACTTCATGCTTCAAAATGGATAAGCAAGTTATTGATCATGAAATTTTATATTGTGATATGATGTTATGTTTATAAAGAACAAATGCTAGTAGTTATATTCTTAGATATAATTACTTATATCTTTTGTGGAGTTTATTTTGCTATCTGGTTTATCTAAACAATTTGGTGGACTAATAATTTAGAAGAAAAAATAAATGATGTCCGTCCATATGTGTTTTTGATTCTTTAATCTATATCAATATGTGAATAATATTATGTAACGTTGTCCTGAAATGTGAATATCAACTTATTGCATTTGCAATTTGTGTGTACCATATGTTTATCATATTTAATGAAATGTTTTGTGTCTATTGAAATATGAGAAACATGAGATTAAAGAAAAATGTATTTATTTTGAGAAATGTTTTTTGTAATTCATAAAAAAAAATGTTAGTGATAATTTTTATGCGAAATGAGATAAAATCTTATTTTTTTGGGTACAATTCTAAAAGAGAAAAATATGGTGTAGACTTATGGTGAAGGCATTCCTATTGTTAAGTGAGAAAAATGGTGTCATATGAACTTGAATACTCCTTTTGTATGATGAAGATACAATGATATTATAATTTAATTTGTAGGCACACGATTTGCGTTAAACCGCAGTTGAGTTGGATTCGCACGTAAATGGGCCCATACAATATCATTTGTAGAGAGTGGGATCGAAAGGCTAAGTCGTGTTTACCCGGCTGAGGTTTTGTTAAGATGTTTATGCATGGTTCCAATATCTTTGCCTCTGAAGCCTTTCTCCTTTCAGTGGGACTGGAGGAGCCCCTCCTTTAGGTTACATATTTTTTCTTTTATACTCGCAGGTGTTCAATTTCCTTCGTCCACGTGTAGGGTCGACCCTTTCAAGACTGATACTTGTCCCATCAGTTTTAGACCCGAGTTGTTGGGGAGTGGTTGAGTAGGCTAAAGAAACACGACTCTGTGAGAGGCAAAGCTCTGTCTAGGGCAGGTAGTATGGGCAGCCTTTCCTAGATATTTTAGATTTCTTACAAGATTATCCCTATGCCACTTTTGCCCCTTTCCTTAGTGTAGTTCTGGGCCAGCCGAGGGCTATACCCTCCTCGGCGGCTTCTCTGGCAGATTGATGCTTTGCGTTATTGGGCTTGGACTACTATCTTCTTCGGCTTGGGCCTTAAGTCTTCCTGTGAACAGGTGGATTTGGTCCATCTGTTGTCGGGCCCCACAATAGCCCCTCAAAACCATGCTGTCCGACCCCTTAGTTGGATAGGAAGGTTTTGATAATACCGAGCATTTATAGAGGCTCATTAAATTCGGCCCTTGATCAACGTCGGCGACTTTTCACCTCCCCAAGGAATGTGCCGGTCCACGAGATGTTTCCCTCGATTTGCGCGTGATGCGTTTATACCGTTCGGTTATTCGTAGTGTGCTTTTAATATCTTCCTTTTACGAGGCCTCCCAAATCTTATGGTTACTGATAACGTGGGAGAATGGAATAAATGCGC
Organism: Quercus robur; assembly: GCF_932294415.1. Lineage (NCBI taxonomy): Eukaryota > Viridiplantae > Streptophyta > Magnoliopsida > Fagales > Fagaceae > Quercus > Quercus robur. The sequence goes on from NC_065538.1 coordinate 7,118,648, forward strand.
ATTTATTCGCAGATTTCCTTGAGGATCAGAGCGGGTTACGTGCCCCTGCTTTACTCCCTTATATAAAGAGAGAGATCCAGAGGTGATTCTTGCATATCTGAATCCCTTAGGCCCTTCTTATAGTTCAATTCTTCCATCTGGTTACTCCTAATCCAATAACACATCCACCATAGTAGTCGGCCATGAATGAATCCTTCCTTTCCCAGAAACGCCATGCCCTAACAAAACTTGAGATGGCTCGGTCAGGGCGAGGATGGCGGAGACTCAAGATTTGTCTCCCCATTCTTTTAGCCAAAATCCGAAGCAGGGACTCGTCACACCTTACTTCCGGTGTGACTGGGTCGGAAACTTCCCTTGTCATCTCCATCCGCTCTCTCATGAGCATACCTAATATGGCTCCCCTTCTCCCTCTTTTGCTCCTTTTACTTTCTTTTCATTACTTCCCTCTTCTTCTTCTCCTTCCCGCTCATGTCCTCCATCTTCTTTTTCCCTTGCATTCTTCAGTGACAAGAGCTTGCTGAAGTGCTTCCATGTCTTCTAATTCTTCTTCCTTCTCCTTCATTATTTTTGTATAAGGATCTTCTCCTGATATGAACAGTTCTGAGGCATAGATTTCAGAGAGATTTTGAAGGCGAGTTCAGAAGACACTTGATGGTTTACTTATTTGTGTTACGGATGTTGTTACTGTTTTAACAGTTCATTTTTTGTATAGGTTTGTTTAAGCCCTTCCTTGTATGTTGTAACAATTTTTCATATTAATAAAAGTGATTCTTACTCTATTTCGTATGTCTTGTTTATATGTTTTAACAAATGTGAAAGCGCTGCTCGGCATAATAGTATAGCATTTGAATCAATAATAACTAAGGCCAAGGTAATCGTTCCTAAAAAGATGCCACGATAACTTTAACAAGATTATTATTCAACATAACAATCCGACCAGTGAGGAGTGAGACTTATCTTAAAATTAGCCGTGATGGGCATTAAATGCTCGATAAGGTGTAAGAAGTAGTTATCCGAGGACACGTTACCCACCGGCTGAATGGCCTCCTTAGGTTGGCGATCATTAGGTCGTTCTGCCATCTCCATGATACGTGAGCCTTAACCCTTTCCAGTATTTAAGCCGAGAAATTTCTTCATTCGGGTAGTTGACTTCCCAAGCAGCCTGAGTCCGAGGACTTTGCAAAACCTGGGTTTTGTTCAGGACGTATGCGTTTTATCTTATGTACTTGATTTTTCCCCTTAGGCTTGAGTCCGAGACTTGGGTTTTTATCGGTACTGGGTTTTCCCTTTTAGCTTGAGTCCGAGGACCGTGCAAGCCTTAGGTTTTGTCCGAGACCGATGTCTGCATTAGTACTTGGTTCTCCCTTTTAGCCTGAGTCCGAGGACCATGTAAGCCTTAGGTTCTGTCCAAGACCAATGTCCGCATTAGTACTTGGTTTTCCCTTTTAGCCTGAGTCCGAGGACCATGCAAGCCTTAGGTTTTGTCCAAGACCAATGTCCGCATTAGTACTTGGTTTTCCCTTTTAGCCTGAGTCCGAGGACCATGCAAGTCTTAGGTTCTGTCCAAGACTTTGAGTTCAGATTTTCCCTTTCATTGAGCATTTCCCGAGGTGCTAAACAGGGTGTCCCTGGGCCTTCACGCAAAGCGGGCCTGGGTCGCGAATTCAATGAGCCCGCGGATTAAGAGATATTTCTGCAACCTCTGGCCATGCAGTACTTCTCTAACGCCCCAGAGATCGAGGCGCGCCTTTACGAGGCTCCTTGAGTCTCTTGGCTACAGTTGGCGTTGGAAGTTGAGCCAAGACCACTTTGTCTGTAGTGCTCCTTAGGACGCCGTGTGAGTTGACTGCCAATATCTTGTCTTTCAAATAAATAGAAGGGAGAGAGGGTTGCTTTATATATACTCCCATCCTTTTAGTTTCCTCTCACATCACGCTTCCCATATCCGGAGTTCTCCTTTCTTGGCATAACATGTTGAAAGCGAGGGTTGGGAAGAAAGAACTTCCTCCGCCGCAGAAGCGCCGTGTCTTCATGAGGCTTATAACAGTAAGGTATGGGCACAGGAAGCACAAGTTCAGGAGAGTACTCCATCTCCACCGAGGGGGAAAGGAATCTTCCCCTCTTTTAGCCAAAATCCGAAGCAGGCTCTGTTCATGCCAGCACTTTGGTATGGCAGAAGAAAGATTTTCCTCCATCAGCGCCTCTGTTTTGCGGCAGGCGTATATTTAGAGAAAGCCCCACCACCTCCAACTCCCTGCACCTTTTCCTCAACGGTGTAAGGTTCAAGTTGGGTCTCTTTGGCTGCCTGAGTTATGGGCATGTAAGGGTGCGGAGGAAAAATAAGGTCTCGGAGCTGTAGCCAACCTTTCCTCCGACATACCTCCTCGGCTTTCTCCAGCTTTCTTGTATTTTCTTTTCTTGCTTATGTAGTAAGCTTTGACGTAGGCTGGTTCCAGCTTTTCATTTGTACACTGTACTATTTCTTCATCGTAATAAAGATGGAAATTGATTTACATGTTTTAAGCGTTGATCTAATGGGCAACACAACTTTGTGAACGAATGTGCTCTATGTATGTGTTGCTTTGAGAATATTTGTGATAAAGCTACCTTGAAGCATAATCTAATCAAATCTCATCTTTCAGCTCTATCAGGCATTATACCGATAATTTGTAATAAATCAAACTTAAGAAGCTAACCGGGACATCAGTTGGACATTCTGTGATAAGCGCGTGAATGTCGTCCAAGGCTGATGATTTATAAATAATCCATCCGAGCAGTCGACTGGGAGTTAGGGAGCTCCGATGGCGCTTTTGTGTATTTGGTTTCCCCATAGGCTTGGGTCCGAGGACCATGCAAGGCCTTGGTTCTGTCCAAAACTTGTATGCTTCTTTTGAGTAGTTGGTTTCTCCAGAGGCTTGGGTCCGAGGACCATGCAAGGCCTTGGTTCTGTCCAAAACTTGTATGCTTCATTTTGAGTAGTTGGTTTCCCCAGAGGCTTGGGTCCGAGGACCATGCAAGGCCTTGGTTCTGTCCAAAACTTGTATACTTCATTTTAAGTAGTTGGTTTCCCCAGAGGCTTGGGTCCGAGGACCATGCAAGGCCTTGGTTCTGTCCAAAACTTGTATGCTTCATTTTAAGTAGTTGGTTTCCCTAGAGGCTTGGGTCCGAGGACCATGCAAGGCCTTGGTTCTGTCCAAAACTTGTATGCTTCTTTTTAAGTAGTTGGTTTCCCCAGAGGCTTGGGTCCGAGGACCATGCAAGGCCTTGGTTCTGTCCAAAACTTGTATGTTTCTTTTTAAGTACTTGGTTTCCCCAGAGGCTTGGGTCCGAGGACCATGCAAGGCCTTGGTTCTGTCCAAAACTTGTATGCTTCATTTTAAGTACTTGGTTTCCCCAGAGGCTTGGGTCCGAGGACCATGCAAGGCCTTGGTTCTGTCCAAAACTTGTATGCTTCTTTTTAAGTAGTTGGTTTCCCCAGAGGCTTGGGTCCGAGGACCATGCAAGGCCTTGGTTCTGTCCAAAACTTGTATGCTTCTTTACTTGCTTATTCTTCCGAAGGTTTTGCTCCTCGAATAAGGTGGAGGAAGTCGGCCTGATGTTTGAAGCCCCTAGGCTTGCCCATGTCGTTGACACCGTGGAACGTAGCTCCTAGTGGGAGCCTATGTTGGAATAGCAACAATGTGTCGCCGGTGATACAGGCGTCCTCATAGTCCCTTGTTCGACAGAAACTCAACCTCGCCACCGCTCGAGCTAACACGTAAGCCTCCCCACAGACGGCGCCAATTGTAGGCACACGATTTGCGTTAAACCGCAGTTGAGTTGGGTTCGCACGTAAATGGGCCCATACAATATCATTTGTAGAGAGTGGGATCGAAAGGCTAAGTCGTGTTTACCCGGCTGAGGTTTTGTTAAGATGTTTATGCATGGTTCCAATATCTTTGCCTCTGAAGCCTTTCTCCTTTCAGTGGGACTGGAGGAGCCCCTCCTTTAGGTTACATATTTTTTCTTTTATACTCGCAGGTGTTCAATTTCCTTCGTCCACGTGTAGGGTCGACCCTTTCAAGACTGATACTTGTCCCATCAGTTTTAGACCCGAGTTGTTGGGGAGTGGTTGAGTAGGCTAAAGAAACACGACTCTGTGAGAGGCAAAGCTCTGTCTAGGGCAGGTAGTATGGGCAGCCTTTCCTAGATATTTTAGATTTCTTACAAGATTATCCCTATGCCACTTTTGCCCCTTTCCTTAGTGTAGTTCTGGGCCAGCCGAGGGCTATACCCTCCTCGGCGGCTTCTCTGGCAGATTGATGCTTTGCGTTATTGGGCTTGGACTACTATCTTCTTCGGCTTGGGCCTTAAGTCTTCCTGTGAACAGGTGGATTTGGTCCATCTGTTGTCGGGCCCCACATAATTAAATATTATCTTCCTTGCCAAACTATTCAAGTAATTGTTTAAGGTTGTGTGAAAAAGAAATTATGAATGATTAAACATTTGTATTATACAATTTCAGTATAATGATGTCAAATTTTACAAAAATATTAAGTATCTTATTCTTGTAAAATTTTGGATGTTCCTAAGAGTGGTTTTTAGTAGCTAGAGGCTATTGGCTCTATGTACAAATAATTATGGAAAATTATTAAAAATTTCTTTATATATATTAAAAAAATGATCCAACTAGTATTTTGGGCTAATAGATAAGATATAGTATTAGGGAATAAATATTCCTTTTATCCACCAAGTGCAAGAGTGATATTGATAAAATATATTTACATATTTTATTGGCTATATGTGTTGTTTTGAGATGGTGGATAGGTTTTTGTGAATTTAAGATAAATAAAAAACCTTGCAAATCCGTAAAAAAAGGAACCAAACTCCTTAGTTTGGTACATAGTAATTTGGATGATTTAAAACACACAATGACTAGAGGTGGTAAAAGATTTTATGTAATCTTTGTTGATGAGCATTCTATATTTACTTAACTTTGCGTATTAGGAACCAAATATAAGGTATTGGAAATTTTTATAAAATATAAAAAATGAAGTTGTGAATGGCGTAAGCCTAACTTAGTATACCTCAAATTGCGGGGGTGGTTGGCTAAGATGTTACCCAAATCTAAAAGAAGAATACCTCAAAATATGGGGGGTACTTGCCTAAGGTCATGCTACATGAACCTATAAAAAGGAAACTTGATTCTTGAATATGTGATTGTGTGTTTATTGGTTATGTTTGCTATAATTCCTGATATAGAATTATCTTCATCAATAGTGATGTATTTAGAATTTAATACTATTGTTGAATCTTAAAAATACTTTCTTTAAGTATGAGTTTACATTGAAAAATAAGGAAAATATGTTTCATGAACCTATTGATACTTCTAATGATCTTGTTGTGATGTGCAAGAATTGAGAAGAAGTAAGCGAACTAGGAAGAAAAAGAGTTACGGTAACAATTTTCTTACTTATATTGTTGAAGATGAACATGTAAATTATTATAATGCAATTAAATTTGTTGATTCACCATTATGGTTGGAAGCTTTTAATTATTAGATTATGTCTAATCAAACTTGGAATGGGTTAAGCTTCCACCTAAGGTTAAGCTTATTAGTTGTAAGTTTGTCATTGTATCACTTACAAACCTATTGTACACCATATGGATGTTGAAACTGTTTTTCTAAAAGGTGAATTACGAAAAAAAAAATTTATATGTAGCAACCCGAGGGTTGTGTTGTCCTTGGACAATAACATAAAGTTTGTAAATTAAATTCTTGTATTGATTAAAACAAGCACCTATACAATGACATGAAAATTTTGATATATGATGCTTACACATGGATTTGTGATTTATGATCATGAGGATAAATGCATATATAATAAGTTTAATAATAATGAAGGTGTCATTATTTGTTTATATGTTGATGACTTACTTATATTTGGAACTAGCCATAATGTTGTGCATGATACTAAATGTTTTCTTTCCTCTAAATTTAATATGAAAATATTGGTTGGGGCAAATGTTATTTTAGGCATCAAGATCTTTAGGGATAATGATTGCAGTGTACTATCGCAATCTCATTAGGTGGGGGAAAAAAATTAAACACTTTGATATGTGACCTATATCTATTATGTATGACTTAAAGGTGCACTTGGTCAAAAATTGTGGTGATAATGTTTCACAAGATGAGTAAGCACAAATTATTGGTTCTTTAATATTTTTGATAAACTATAGTCACCCTAATATTACATATGATGTTGGTAGATTGAGTAGATACACTCATAGTCCTAGTGTTGAGCATTGAGATACAATATCTATATTATTGATATATTCAAAGATGACTTTTTTATTTTTGTTTGTCATATTGTGGTTATCCTGTTCTTTTAGAAGGATATTATGATGCTAATTGGATCTCTGATACAGATTATGTGAAGCCCACTAGTGAATATGTTTCACACTAGCTGGAAGGATTGTCTCTTAGAAGTCATCCAAGAAGACTTGCATAGTGAGATCTAATATGAAAACAGAGTTAATGGCCTTAGAGAAGGCTAGGTCCAAAGCTGTATGGCTTAGGAGTTTATTAATTGATATGCCTTAATTTACTAACTCTGTTGTCTCTGTTTGCTTTCCTTGTGATTGCCAGGCTACCATAACACGTGTTAAGAGCAAAGTTTATAATGGGAAAAGTTGACATATCCAATTGAGGTTGAGGTAGCTTATTGATAATGATGTTATATCATTGGACTTTATGAGGTCTGAAAGGAACTTGGCCGATCCTTTGACCAAATCACTAGCAAGAAGGCTGGTGAATGAGACATTTAGGGGGATTGGACTGATACCCAAGTTGCGACACTATGGCTAATGCCTAACCTCTATGACAGGTGATTCCAAGAGGTTAAATGGGTAGAGGTCATCAGTGGTCCATGGGCACTGTCATTTGTTATGTGTTTTCCGCTATCTCGATAAGGAGATTAGTGATGAGTCCATCCCTATGGTGTGAGACAGTGCTAAATTGCAGAATTTGATGAGATTGAGCTTTAGACTCTTAATGGATCCATATCCCTACCTGTTGGGATGGGGTGTATCTGCACACACTTTTGATGGATGCCACTGACTAAGTTGCAGATTGTTGGAGGTTGAGTTTTAGGCTCTTAATGGATCCATATCTCTACCTGTTGGGATGGGGTGCATTTACACGCACTCTTGATGGAAGCCACCAACTAAGTTGTAGATTATTAGAGGTTAAGTTTTAGGCTCTTAATGGATCCATATTCCCTACCTGTTGGGATGGGGTATTCTTCACACACTCCTGATGGATGCCACCTATGTGTGAGTGGAAGTTATGCCATTTCCTATGAGACTTTTTGGGTAGATCTCTAGAGTTCTCATGAAACCCAGTGGCGTATGACCTAGATAAGGTGCCAACCCGCTTAAGAACAATCTTGGTAAAGAAAGTTATGTGGGTGGTAAGTTTAGATTGCTAATAGCTTAGTTAAAAGAGTTTTGACTCCACCATTGTCTTTTAATTCCTACTTATTTATCCTATGTATGGTTAAAACCTTTTGATACAATATTGTGCATGTTTTCTTTAGTTGCTTGCCTTTCCTATTTTGTGTTTGTAACATGTAGGGGATTGTCGGTGTGAGTGTGTGTTCCAAATACTTTCATTATTATTTATTTTCTAACTATTGGAAATTTATGAGTAAAATAGACTCTGGAAATTATGAGTAAAATAGCCGTTGGCAATTATGAGAAAAAAAACCGTTGGACAATAATGGATAATATAGCCATTAGGCTTTTATGGGTTATTAGTTACCAATAACTATAGGTTATTATTGTCATGAATAGCCAATATAATACCTATCATCACACCCTTCCCTATAAGTTTTATTTTTATTTTTTTTAACTACTTTATGTTTAGATATACACAATCTTATTATATGTTTCTCCCACGTATTTTTCAACAATTTATGTTGGGTTTTAGACCCCTGTAAACTAGATTGTTTAACCTAATTAATTAACCAAATGAGTACTTAGATTTCTTATTCAGATCTAGGTTAAAACAATAAAGTCATATCACGTAAAGCAACGAAAAATAAGAAACACAATGATATAATCACCTAGGAAAACCAAACTGGTAAAAAACCTGAGAAAGATTTAACCTAGCTATCCTCAAGGTAAAAAGCAAATTCACTATAGAGAATCGAAGTTTACAATAAAGTTTAGACCACTAACATCCTATTGCTACCACATGTAGAAGTTACTGACATGACCATGTGTAAGCTCCGAATCCACAGACTCCTTCTCTATTAGGCCTTTGCAACACAAACACCCACACTTGTGTCTTTGAGACTCCATTCAAAGGTTTTGGATCTCCTTAGAAGTTGATCTTGTATGCAACAATTTTTACAACATCGGATCTTGAGATTCTTCAAGGAATAACACTAGTAAAAGACTTTAGAGTGCTTTTGGGTATAAAACCATAGATCAACAAAAGAGGCACAAGATGCACTCTAATCCCTTTAAAAAACTCTGAAAACCCTCTCTAGGGTTAGCTTATAATGTCCTTTAATACTGGAAAATACGGCTTGCGATTTGGGTTTCAAACGATCAAGTTATGAGCTTTTTACGTTTGCTGATATGCGATTTTTGATCGATCAAGTACCAATCAAGTATCAATCAAACGACTTTTGATCGATTGAGTACCAATTGAATGAAACAGATTGTAACTCATTTTTTTTTCATCCCAAACTTGAGTTTTTTTGTCTTGGACTTCAACGTAGACCATTCTAAACCAATGAAACTTAGTTTTTGTCATGGTTTGCCAACATTACAAACTCAAAACTTAACAATCTCCCCCTTTGGCAATCCGTGACAAAACACACATATAACATAATGCCCATATACAATAAAACGCCCAAATACATTACAAATCTCAATCTAAGACTCCTAACCTAGAAGATGCAAGAAGAGGTAGAAGATCTTGATTAGAATGTACTTGTCTTTCCTGAAACACTCAAAAGAACACATCACTGCATGTGTGGAAAGAAAGACATATAAACAATAAATAATCAAACTAAAGCAAATAACAAATATGCAAACTAACTCTTCTCCTAAGTTAGATACATCAAAATTTTTTATTTTCTCCCCCTTTCAAAAACAATTTCAACTCCCCCTAAATAAAAAAATTTAAAAACTTTTTAAATAGGATTCCCACATTTCATCTATTTCACCCCCTTTTTGTCATGTATTGACAAAGACAACACAAACAAAGGGTAAACAAAAAACATACGTAACAAAAGTTAAGAGAAAATAGAGAATCAAAGGAACAAATAAATCCAACTCTAAAGAGAATAGAGGCAACTCCCCTTATGAACAACAAAGATTAAAAACAAGCTTCTCCCCCTATAATGCAATAAATCCTTAAAATCCATAAATCAAAGATGTTTGTCTTTTCCTTGCCAATAACCATGCATTTCCCCATATACAATGACAAGTCATGCTTCATGAGTTTTCCATAAATAATTAATTAACAATAATAGTACATGTAGTAAGTTTTAGGAAAACCATGAATAATGTTCCATAATGGGTTTAACAATAAAATACTTGAGTGCAATAATGATTCTTTTAAAAAAATTCCATTAAGAAGCCACTTACCTTGGAAGGCCATCCAATTTTACCTTAACTAGGCATTACATAATCAACCAATCCAGTCACTAGGTCCATCACCAAGAGTATCGAAACCTAGAAACACAATAATCAAACCTATCAATGACAAGGCCTATCACAATGTACCACTACACTTATCTTCATAATTTGAAGCGATCCCCTAAAATCGAACCAAAGCCCTAAAGCCTATCTTGCCCGTCCTAAGACAAGTACCCTTTTCCAAATGGGAACCAAACAAGCATACAAGAACTCATAGTGCCATAATGCAAACTAAAGCATTTTAATTCTCTACTACAAGCAAAAGTGCATATGTAAGCATAACATAAAACACATCATTTTAAAATAGAGGTAGCATATCTCATGAGTTTCCCTTTTGGGTACTAAATGACTAAACCAAACCGTAATTAAAATCAACTTAAGTAAAACACATGAAATTTCAAGCCAATCCATTCAACAAAGGTTTGAAGTACATTCCACAAAACCTCAATGTTTTTGTTGTACTTTCAGATTCAGTACATAGCTGGCCAGCCATTTTGTAAAATTGATTTGGTCAATGAAATATTATCTGATTAATTTGAAAATTTAAGGGAACATACCCCTACACATATATACAAGGTACCAAAGAAAATTCAGCCCAAAATGATTTTTCTATAATTTATTAAAAATCACGTATTATGGTTGACTCAAATCTATCCCTAACAGCCATAAAATCCAAAAGAAAATTAGTATTATATTTAATACCAGCCCAACTACTTTGAAAGGTTGAAACTTGACTTACATTAAAAACCACTTGTCAAAGCATATTAATAACAAGAAATGAAACCCATAGTCTCATATAAACAATTACCACAACCCCAAATTAAGAAACCAAAGCTCGTAACTCATGGGAATAATTTATCAAACACTTGGTAAGCAAAAGGCACATGTTCACACACTTGCACAAATTTATAGTTAACACTATACTCACACCTACATATGCCAAATTCATTCAAAATGCAAGGAGACCCTCTTAAAAAAATTAACCCCAGTCTCTCATATAAAATAAAACCCAAATAATTTCTCAAGAAACCCATTTCTTATGGTTGCCAAATAATACATCCATTTCACCTTTTTCACTGTATTAAATTAAAAACCTCCAATCAAGTCTTAAATTTCCCAACAAACTACATAAAATAACCCCCCAAAACAAACCCACAACATCAAAGAACAATCCTAATCAGCTAGGATAAAAACCCAGACATCAGAAGGCGGGTCAAGGAGATTTTACTTTAGATTCATGTTGGGAGAAGTCACAAACCATGGAGAATAGTTTGGTGGCAAAAATCTAGTGTAAGCTAATTGAGAGACCAAGAGGGAGGAGAAATTCGGAGAGAGAGAGAGAGAGGAATGTGTTAAGTGTTTGTGTTTGAGTTTGAAAGGAAAAGAGGCGGCCCTTCACTAGCCGGTCAAGAGGGAGAGAGACATTTACAAAAATTTGTAGTTGGGAGATAAGGGGTAGGTCAGTAGGTGGGGGTCATACATGTGGGTCTTCAAAAATCTATCACTTTTTTTTATTTTTTTTCGGTGTGTAAAGGTTGGGGTGTTACAGGTAAGTTCCTTGTTACTTTGACTCACCAAACTTTGCTTATCTTCCAACATTTATATGTAGTTATTTGTAAGAAAAGAAAAAGTAAAATCTCAAGTTTACTTTCTTCATTTTTGTTCCTCTTCTTCCTCTTCATGTAAAGGTTATTTTGCCTTGCCTTGGTGCAGGTTTTTTGTTTTTTGTTCTTAGATCATATTCATGGCATCAATTACAAGACTTCCATTGTGTCTTTTCTTGATCATTCTTACTTTTGTAATTGCAAACAAATATCCATTGCGAGTTATTGGCGCCGCAAATAATAGCGTGTGCGATTCAACACCAAAAAAGCTGCTTTGTAACTTTTGCTTGCCCAGCGGCAACCCTCATTTTGTTGGAGATTTAACGACACAAGCATTGAAGTTAGTCAATTGCTCATTAAGACAAGCTATAAGAGCGGATGAACTAATCTTCAACCTCTGTAGTCTTTTTCCAAAGAATGCAGAACTTCAATTTGCTTGTGTTGGTTGTCATGGTTGTTTGGATGCTATAACCAACAGTTTAAGCTCTGCAGTTCGGAACGTGAAAGCTAAATTATTTAGTGATGCCAGGGAAGATGTGAACACAACCATATTCTACGAAAAAAAATGCATTTTATTGATGAAATCTTCGCGTAGCTCGATCCCATATACTATTCTCCAAGCTTTAATCTATTATATAGGTTATGCTATGGATGCTAATGCTGCTATCAGACTACTGCATGAATAAATTATGTATGATTTTTCCATTTTCAGTTCTATGAATAAAAGGAACAATTAAGTTATGCAAATTGGCTTGCTGTTGGTAGTCTTTGCAGTTTTTCTCTGCGTATATGTATATTTTCTTAGAAGAATTATTCAATATTTGGAAGAAATGCTCTCTCCTATCTCATGAATAGGAGGTTCTACTATAAATTTAATTAATAAGACTTATTACTATTTGAGTGGAAGGTAGTGGCAGCTCTAAAGATTTTTTTAGGGGTCATTAAAAAACTTAAATTTAATAAATTTTAATAAAAAGAGAACTTGAATATATCAAGTTACCAAAAAAAGAAAACGCAAATATATAAAGTTTTACAATTTTCTTTTACGAAATTTTTATTATTATTTTGAAATTGTTATATGATAATTCATTATCAATTGTTATTATCTATTGTCAATATGACTATTGACTAGGTGAGACAATTTTATATTGCTAAGTTTGTATAATATTTTTACTTTTATGAGTTGTCATTATTTTTATAAAAATATTTTAAACTAAATGAGAAAATGCGACCCACTCATGGCACTATATTATTCATTAACTCACACATTCACACTAAATATTACACTAAGTGTCTACTTAACTAATCACATACTTGAACAAATGCAAACTTTACTATTTCTTTCTTGAATCACTAGCATAAATAATATACTAAGTGTCTGATTGTTGTTTGGTTTTAGGCTATACTTGATCAATGATCAAGGTGTACAAAATTTCAGTAAGAGTGTGCAAAAATATTTTTAATGGTAAAATAAACTAATAAAAAAATTATATATATACATATATATGTATATAAAATCTTTTTTGAAGTCAGGGAGTTCAAACCCCCTAAACAACAAGTGCCTCTGCCCCTGGTGGAATGAACATTATTCTTGAAGTACGGAAAAATTATGCTTTCTCTCCTTGATGTGACTATGACAACTATATTTAAGTAACAGAGAGAGAGAGAGAGAGAGAGAGAGAGAGAGAGAGAGAGAGAGAGAGAGAGAGAGAGAGAGAGAGAGAGAGAGAGAGAGAGAGAGAGAGAGAGAGAGAGAGAGAGAGAGAGAGAGAGTTGTTATTTTGTGTTGCATATGTAATAAGAAAAATATAGTAATCTTAAAACAATTGAAACGCAATATAACATATATGGTAACCAAGGAGGTGTTTGGTTCGCTATGATATGCTCTTAACGTGATGCATATTATGACGATGTGACATTAAGATTTTTGGTTTATCTTATTTTTTCTAACATTATCATAATATAATATTACAAAATATATCAATGTAATATTGTATTCTTGTATTGAGATTACATTAATGTCAGATTACAATAACGTAATATTATAAGGTAATGTAATATCATAGTGAACCAAACGTCAAACTGTTCTAGCACACATAAATTATCAATACAAAACCTTACCAATCTATATCATATACTATATAATAAAAGTTGGCTTAGAAGCCGTGGTTGTGCCAAGTGCTTTCACCAAATTATAGGAATTGTTTTAAATTAAAAAAAAAATAGATACAATTTTTGTTCTTATCTTCTTCTCCTATAATTTTTGTAGGGTCTCAATTTGGGGCCTAAGCCTAACAAGTATGAGGTCTTGGTCCAAGGGGCCCAGAAACAATGAATTTGTAGAGAGTGGGCTACAAAACTAGGTCTTAGCGAAGTGGACAGTGGCTAAGGTTGGGCTACACAATAGTTGGACATAAGTAAATCCTGTTAATGTCCATATATTCTCAGTCCGAGGGGATGAGATGGATATTTGCTGGTTCTTTCTCTAAGTCTCCAGTTCTTTTTCTATCCCCCATCTTCATGAGGACTCCCTTCCTTATACAGTCTCTTTGAAACTATCATGACCTTACACTTGTTGATTATTTGGACTCCCACTTGAGTGCTTGTCCCATTGGACACCCCCTCCATCTTTCTGTGAGTTGTGGTAGCCAAGGCAGCATTGTTCATAGGTCTTCTCCACATTAATGCGACCAGAAAAATAGCTGTAATGCATTTAATGTGGCAGCTGCAGCCTCTCCTTGGACATCTTACGTTTCCTTCTTTGCCACGGGTCTGTAGGACTCGTCCTTGTTACTAATATTTGTTGGGGTGGGTCTTTTTAGTAGGCAGATTGCATGTTTGAGCCATACTCGTCACATCCGAGGAGACATTTCTCCTCAGACTGCCCTTTAAGTGACTTCATGCCCACGAGAACTGGATTGGGACCCCTTTTGGCATCTACGTCCTCTCCTCGGATGTGGTTGATCATCCCGTATGGGGTTCAAGGCCCATTGTATGATTTTGGGCCTTTGCCCCTACAATTTTTATGTTGATAGAAATCTTAATTTGATTACAATTCAAATTCTTCACTGAATCATTTTACTATTAATTTATTTGATACTATTTATTTTTACTTAAATATATAATTACAGTCATAAGAAAAAAAAAAAAAAAAAAAACAGCATCGTTATTTGTTCATACTTCATACTGATTTACCAAACTTATTTTTTTTGGATGAACTAAAATAAAAATTGTAAATAATGTAACTCCTAAGGATTTGAGTTGAAAGTAAACACATTCTCCTTAAAATTTTATATATATATATATATATAATGAAGGAGTATACATATATACTTATAATTGAAATACTAATTCATATGAAATACCACTTAAATATCCGTATGAAACAAAAAGAATATAAAAAGAATTAGCTAGATAGCAATAAGATGATACCACTAGAGATGGAACCTAGGTGGGGGCCCAAGGGGACCTGGGCCTCCCCTGGGTCCCATTTTCATTTTTTTTTTAGTTATAATATTTTTCATTTTTGTAGTTAGGCTCCCTTCTCTACAATAAGTCTAACTAGTCTCACCCAAATAGCAACTATCCAACCAAAAAATTTAACAAAAACAATAAAAATATTCACAATGGTGATTCTATTTTAGCAAAAAAAAAAAAAAAAAAACTATTTTATCACCAAAGAACAAAAAAATCATGTGTTATTGGAGAAGCTAAAACTAAGTTTTTTGCAACTACGGTAAACTGGTATAAATACCAGTTGACTATAGCAGGAATACCAGTTGATTATAGTAGGTTGTTAAAAATAAAATACAATATTTTATTAAGATCCTTCAATTAAAAATACTCAAATTCTCTCGCTTCCTTTATTATTTTAATGAATTGTTTATATTATTTTAAATCAAGTGATAAAAAAATAGAACATTTAATATTGGATGTATTGTAAAGCGAGGTAGTAAAATGGATAAAGTAACTTTTTGAGGTGCTAAAAGCTAAAATTTTTAACACCACCAATATAGATGCTCTAACTTAAAAAAAAAAAAAAAAAAAAAAATCCTAGCCAGCCTAGTATTAAAAAAAGACATTATTTTTTTTTTTTTTGATTGTCATTGTTGGTAAATGATTGCATCTTAATGTATGTAGAAACAACGATTTTGAGTATTTGTAATATTTTAATACTATATGGATGCCTATTTGGATTTTTTTTAATTTTTTTAATTTTTATATACTATGCCTCCACTAGCTTAAAATCCTGAGTCCGTCCTTGAACACTACCATCGCCATCAACCTACATGCAAGTATTTTTTTACACTTAGTTTGTCTTTCAACTAATATGTACAGTTAGTTTGGTTTGGTTGTGTATATCATAGTTATTTGCCACATATATTTTTTGGATTAAATAGTTGAACAATGTTGAAATAAAAAGACTTGCAAAATTTAAAAGAAGATTGATTATGAATGAAATAGGCATAGAACTCGATATTGCAATAACGTCAAGTTCCAAAACAGGGGTATTTTGCTACGTATTTTAGAAGGAGGCGATTTGGCTACATAGTTCAAAATGAAGGCTAAAAAACCATTTTCTCTTGAATTCAAACATAATAATTATTTATTTATTTTTTATGATGTGGAATTTCACCAAGGTGGAGCCTTTTGGAGTTTGGACCCCACCTCTGGGAGAAAATCTTGGATACATGATCCCAGCTACTATTAGAAGCATAATAAATATAGGATAAGGTTTCTCTCAAAATTAGTTTGGAGGAAAACTTTTCAAACTCTTTCTATATCTTTTTATTGGATGTGAAATTTGAAAATTTAACTATTAAATTGCATGTTCTTTATATTCTTAACATATGTCAAATTTCGTTTAAATTGGATGTTATTTACAATTTGATCAATAAACTTATTTCTTATGTATAATTTTAATTTTAGACAAAAAAAAATTGAAATTTAAACAGTTAATGGATGACATAGTTATTGATCTTTGATTTTCTTGAAATTTTAATTTGCAAACATGGAGATTATAATAAGAACATGTAATTTAAATATTATATTTTCAAAATTTATATTCAATAAAAAGATAAATAAAAAGTTTGAAAGGCGTTTGCAATCATTTTCATTTTAAGCGGTACAATTTTTGGTTAAAAAATTGCAAATTCGTAAATTCTAAATAATCTCGTATGTCCGATGGTCATACAAAATCTCTAGAAATTTTGATGGAAAAGAAACTTGAAATCTCATACATTTTATATACAACTCTTGTACATCCAAGATTCTTTGAACTTTGATTTTTTATTTGATTACCACTGTTTCTAATTTTCTATCACTCTACCTCTACTAAAGAGGAATTAACACTTTTTCATATAAAAATTGGGATTAAACATTACTTTTCCACTATCAAAGTAGAATCAAACTTGTATTACAACATATATATATTTTTTTTGACTGAAAAAGGTAGATCGGTATATTAAAACGAACAAAAAGTACAAAAGTATAAAAAAAGGTCTTGCAGCCACTCAGGGCTACCTCACTAGCCTAGGCCTATCCACAGGACAAAAGGAAACACAAAATACATAATTGAAAAGCCACATGTAGCCTAACGAGTTTGTTGATTAGCAACTAGAGTTTGGTACTCATGCAGAAGAGTTGTGGCCCCATAAAGGATAATCTCTGGGCGAGCTTGGGTATCATCAAAGCAAAATTTGTTACGTGCATGCCATATACCCCATGCTATCATAGCCCAGTGTTCCATCTCCCTTTGAGGAAGTCTCTTGAGCATACTCTACATCAGGATGAAGGAGTCTGAAGCATGAGCACTGCTATTTTGGATCTTTCCCCTAACTAAAGTCCACACATTACGGGCAAAAGGAAATTCCCACAGTATGTGTCTTACTGTTTCGCTTTGTTGGTGGCATACTACATAAAGAGGGTCCAGCTGCACTTTTTTCTTACACAAGTTGTCTCGGGTTGGCAAGATATTTGAGCATGCCCTCCATAGAAAATTTCATACCTTTGGGGGAGTGTTAAGGGACCACACTGACTTCCATAAACGCCCATCTACAAAAGCCATAGAGTGATCACCCTCCGACGGGTTCAGCACCCTTTGTGCTACTCCATACGCCGATTTGACAGAGAAGGTTTGAGACTTGTTTTCCTTCCACACCAACACATCATTAGCATACAAGTTAAACAAAGGAGTGCTTAAGATATTAGCACACGTATGGGCCTTAGACCAATACGCCAATTTAGCCCCGTCCCACTGCTTTGTGTCTTTATCCACTAATTCCCTTACCTTCGACGGCCATGGCCTATTCCTACGAAAGCATGGGGGTCGAGGTAGCCACTGATGTTTGACAATATTAATTGAGGTCCCACTTCCCACCTTCCATTTCGACCCTTCTAGTATAACATCTTGAGCTTGTAGTAGGCTCCTCCACACGTACGACGGGTTGCTTCCCAATTCCGCTTCCAAGAAAGAACAACTAGGGAAATACTTGGCTTTGTACACTCTAAAGAACAGAGAATTCGGCTGGTTGATTAGCCTCCATGCCTGCTTGGCTAGCATAGCCAAGTTGAAGGCGTTTATATCCTGAAAACCCATCCTGCCTTTTTTCTTCAGTTCACACAGCCTTTTCTAATTTATCCAATGTATTTTCTTCTCGTTTCTCATCTGTCACCACCAATATTTTGTGATGATAGAGTTAATATTATTGCAGAGGCCTTTTGGTAGTTTAAATAGACTCATCGAATACATCGATATGGCTTCTACGACGGATTTAATAAGGACTTCCCTTCCCGCTTTCAAAATGAACTTTTCTTTCCAACTGGTAACTCACTTAGCTATTCTTTCTCGAAGTCCCTTGAAGGTATTCACCTTATTCTTACCTCCCACCATCGACAAACCCAAGTATTTCTTGAACTGTGTCACTATCTGAGCATTGAGCATATTACGAATATTTTCCCTCACTTCCATAGCCATGTTTGGGCTGAAGAATAAAGCCGTTTTCTGCCTATTTATACCCTTGCCAGATGCTTGCTCGTATGAACCTAGAATGTGGAGTAGGTGACTACAATCAGATGGAATGGCTGGGCAAAATAGTAGACTGTCGTCGGCGAACAGCAAATGAGAAATACTAATCCCATTCTAGCAAGACATAATCCCCTGGATGTGTTGTGCTTCGATTGCTTTTCGGAGTAGGGCAAAGAGTCCCTCCTAACAAAACAGGAACAAATATGGTGATAAAGGATGTCCCTGTTTTATACCGCGTGACGGGGAGATGAAACCTCGAGGTTCACCATTGATAAGCATCGAATAGCTTGCTGAGGAAACACCTTGCATAACCATATTTACCCATCCATGAACCCCAGTTTCAGCATTATCTTTCCTAAAAACTCCCATTCCACTAGGTCATATGCTTTACTAATGTCGAGCTTAACTACCATGTGACCAACTTTGCCTTGTTTTTTATTTCTCAGTCTATGTAGCATTTCATACACTACTGAGGTATTGTCTGAAATAAGTCTATCGGGAACAAAGGTGCTTTGGGAGTCTAAAATGATGTTTGGGAGAATAGGTTTAACTCTATTAGCCAAAACTTTAGAGACTATTCTACTCACCACGTTGCTCAAGCTAATGGGTCGGTAGTCTGACATATATCGAGGTTCCTTCTTTTTGGGAATGAGCAAAATATGTGTAAAGTTCATCTTATTTAGGGCATGACTCGAGTTTAGAACTGAAAGCACTGCCGCTGTAACATCACTTCCAACTATATGCTAATATTTATGAAAGAAGAATGGCAACATACCATCCAGGCCCGGTGATTTTGATGGGTGCATCTGAAATAAGGCCCTACATACCTCCTTTCCAACAAACGGGCGAAGCAATTCCTGGTTCATCCCTTCTATTACTACTTTGTCTATCGCTTCATGTACCTCATCCACATTACTCGGGTGGGAAGTGGAGAAAATCCTTTGAAAGTACTCTTCTGCCACCCCACTGATACTCTGCTCCTCTGTTCTCCAAACCCCATCCTCATCCAACAAGCCATCAATCTGATTTTTCTATCGTCGTTGGCTTGCCCGTCTATGAAAGAACCTGATATTTTTGTCCCCCGCTTGGAGCCAAATAGCTTGGGATCTTTGCCGCCAAAACACCTCCTCTTGCTGAAGTAAATCATTTCTCTCCCCCCCTCACCTTACTGATCTGATCCAAGTTGTCACCATAGCCCATAGTGGTTAGTACCTCTAGTGTATTTTGCTTCGCCTCTAACCTGTGTCTTGTGTTACCAAATACCTCACGGCTCCAGGCAACCAACTTCATTTGGCAATGCTTGATTTTCTCAAAGAGTTTGAACATCGGGCTTCCATTCGGATGGTGTTGCGTCCATGCATTCTTAATTATATGTTCACATTCTTCATGGGACTCCCATCTTTCTTTAAAACGTTGGAGCCTCCTTCGCCGTGTACTACCTATTGGGCCACGTAATGAGTGTTCAAAAGAATAGGATCATGGTCAGAATAGGATACTTGTAGATGGACCACTTTAGCAGCAGCAAATTGAGCTTGCCAGGCTGTGGTAGCACACACCCTATCCAACCTCTGTTCAATGAAGGCAGCACCTGGTCGGCCATTTCTCCAAGTGAAAGTATATCCTTGGTACCCCAAATCTTCTAAACCACAATGCAAGAGTGCTTCCTTGAATGCTAGCATTGGTGCAAAAGGCTTGGTGAACCTACTTTGCTTCTCATTTGAGCGGAGTATTTCATTATAATTATCCATATATACCTAAGGCAAAGAAGAACTTGCACACAGGTGTTTAAGGAAGCGCTAGGATTCTTGCTTACGACGACCCTTCGGGTGCCCGTAGAAACTAGTTAAATGCCATCGGTGTTGGTTCTCTGTCAGAATGTGTGCATCGATATGGTTTGGAGAAAAGGACATGTGAAGGTTACAGTCCCCTTTTCGAAGCATGCCCGAACCACCACTTTGCCCATCACTTGGGACAGCTAAAACAGATTGGAAACCTAAATCAAAACATAATTTTCTCATCTCTGCGATAGACTGCTTTGTCTCCATGAGGAACAAAACGGTGGGTCCTTTACTTCTCACTAAATTAGTGAGTACATCTACTGCCCGTTGGTTCTCAAGTCTCCGGCAATTCCAGCTTATGATGATAATTATATTTAGTGGGGCTGCATTGCATCCTCCACCATTGAAATATTCGAGTAAGGAAGGTCCACCACAGTTCTGCTACGTTTCCCCTCCCTTTTTTCATTGGGTCCAAGTGCCAAGCCATAGTCTGCATGCTCTCTCTTATGGCCCACTATATTTATTTGCTCCTTAACGATTTCTGTCCCATCATAATTTTTTGGCCGTACAATTCTAGTCCATTTAGTTTGCTTGTTTGGGATAGGGAGCTTATGACTCACGTGGTTGCTAGTGTGAATAGTAGTGTCTCCTTCACCTTCAAGTGCCATGTCAAAATTTTCATGCACGTCCACCATCTTAACATGGGCCTGGGTTGAATTCACGTGATTGTCTCCAACAAAACCTTCGGTTTCCTTATCAGTACAACATTGGTTAGATTTTTGAATAAAATCAACTCCCATTAATTGTGGCTCGGGTACAAAAATCACTCTATCCTTTGGCTGCGTATCGTTGTTTAAATTCAAGTCCGCAATATCCGCTGGGCTTGCCAACTTTGTAACCGCTGTCCTAGTCAGCTTACTAGGGTTTTTAGAAAGCGATGAAGCCCTAGCCTGTGTGCTGCCGCCACCCTTTTTCATAGTAGATGAGATGCCAAGTTCATGGGACTGGGGTTCCTCCATACGCCGTCGACCACTTGCCTTCAACCACTCCCCACATGGGGTATTGGTACTACCTAATGGGCTATTGGTTGACTGTTGATGAGGGCAAAAGGAAACCTTTTATATCAACTAGTCTCTTAGCACACACTCACGTGGCTACTCAAAATCTCTTTTTTTTTTGGATAAAAGTCAGTAATTTGAATTTATTATAATTTGGGATTACTACAATTTTCAATCACAAAATACCTGAGAATGTGATGAAATAAATATTTCATCCACAATGCATAACACTCATCACACCCTTAAGTATTTTTTTCATCACATCTCTAGATATTTTGTAATTAGAAAATTTAGTAATTCCAAATTATAATAGATTCAAATTATTAATTTTTACCAAAAAAAATTAAATAGTCTTTGAGTATGCACGTGAACGCGTGCTCAGAAGCTAGTAATCATTATTAGGATTTATTGTTTTTAACTACAAAATAATTGTAGCAAGAAAGTAATTAGGAAATGGCAGGATAGTATTACAAGATTAACTCTATGACAGTTAATAACATGTTACCTCTCATGATAAAAAACTGTTTACAAAAAAATTTCTAACTTTCCAAACACTGATACACAGAGATAGCATACCAAAAACAAATCAAAGTAAATCACGCAGATAAAAGAGTAGGAAAAATGACCTGAGAGTAGTAAGAGGTGAATCGCGAGAGTTAAGAGTTGGAAGTCCGGATTCGATTGACGTTGCCCAAGCTTAAAGCGACTGTTCGGCTATTCAAATTGGCTGCCATACAATGATGCACTGACAAAGGCAAAAGCAATTCTGAAACTCTTTGTGTGTGCGTGACTAAATTTTGGGCGCATGGAAGGTTCTTTCTTTTTTTTTTTTTTTTTTTTTTTTTTTTTTTTTTTAATTTTTTATTTATGAAATCAGCAAATATATTTTTACAAATAAACGGTGTATTTGTTTTAAATTTATTATTATTATTTTTTTATAAATGGATAAAGTAATTTAAAAACCATCAAGAAAGTGATCATGTTTTGTAGGCAATGTTTTAGTGGTAGTTAAAGATGTATTTTTATTGAATTGTCCTTACTTAAACGTAGGTTGTAAGGGTATTTTGGAATAAAAAAAAATCCGGTCCAAACAGAAGTAACTCCTAAAATAGTAGTATAGATAATTACTATAATTATATATTTAATATTTCCATATAAAAAAACAATGGTAATAAATATCTATTAATTTTTTTTTGATAAGATAATAAATATATAGTTTAATACCCATTAATAATTACTATAATTATATATTTAATATTTCCATATAAAAAAATGGTAATAAATATCTATTAATTTTTTTTGATAAGTTAATAAATATATAGTTTAATACCCATTAATAATTACTATAATTATATATTTAATATTTCTATATAAAAAAACAATGGTAATAAATATCTATTAATATTTTTTTTATAAGTTAATAAATATATAGTTTAATACCCATTAATAATTACTATAATTATATATTTAATAACTCCATTTAAAAACATAAACATGATAGGTACCTATTAATAACTACTATAATTGTCTTTTTTTTTAATTTTTATATTAATATACTCCAAACACAATCAAAATAAATTTCTATTACAGACTAACTTAATTATTAATTAAATTTCATTTTTATATACAAAGTAAAAGAGAGTGAAAATAATTTTTTTAGATAAAATAATATAATATTTTATTGAATTGGTTACATTCCCTTACTACAAACTAGTTGTTAATCTCAAAAATGGAAGAAAGTCAATAAAAAGTCCATATCAGATCCATTATATCTCTGTGTTTTTCAGTTTTTACCATAGGGTGATATCTCTATAAAAAGGCCTAAAACTTGCCACATATTTAGTCCACCAAAAGTAGAAGTTTGTCCAGACCAAAGGTTAACTCTCCTCATTAGGGTTTCTATTTTCCTCATCTTTTTGGTTAAATTGCATATTTGTTCCTTAAACTTTAATATGTGTTTAAAGATTATTCTTATACTTTAATATTTGCCTATTTGGTATTTAAAAATTTTTCACTAAGAAATGATGGTAAGAACTTTTTTTGACACATTTTAAAATATAAAAGAAGATTTTGAAATAAAGAAAAAAGGTTGAGGACTAAACATTATGTTTTAGGACAAATATAATACTAACATTAGGTGTATGTATTTATTCTCAAAGAAACACACGTAAAAGCATGTTTAGTTAAATATCCTCTTAATTTAAAATTTTTTAAGTTCATCTTTCTCTATTAATACAAGTTTATTTGATTGTCAAATGTGCAGGTTTTTTTGTAACTACATAGATGTCGTTGTTTCAAAGAATTTCAAAGTTGATTTCCTTTATCATTTTTGCTTTAGCAACAAAGCAGAACCTGGTTAATGGGATAACAAATTCCAGTCACACTGATGGAATTTCAAATAATAGTTACACTGACATGTGTAATAAGACCCCACAACCTAGCGATTGCAACACATGTTTTTTCTATAATCCTGGAAGTGGTAGAGGAGATGCAAGGGAATTGGCAAAAATAATGATCGATATCTGTGCCACAAATCAAGCTTGGCCCTTGTTAAAAATATTTGACAAATTAAAAGCTACAGATCCAAATCAGAGTGTTAGAGCAGTATATGGATTTTGTAGCAGTAAGTACCAAGTGTTAATTAAGAGTATGTCAATTGCGTCTCTTGACTTGTCACAAAAAAAGGAGCAAGAGGCTAGATATTTTATGAAAACGGCCTTATCGCTTCACTTTGAGTGTTATGACCAGTTAAAGAATCTGCCATTACCAGGTAATATGGGGACTTCTTTAAGGAACTTATGGGCCTATGCTGTAGATACCGAAAGTATTATAGATCAAATTCCTAAGTAGTTTAAATGTGTGCCTTTCCTTTTATGATGAGTAAATTAAAGGAAAAAATGTAAAAGTGATGTAAAATTGGTCATTTTGGCCATCTATCTTATCATATCAGTAAAAGAACACAGAAGATAGTCCAATTGATTTAATGTTGTATTTATCTTTATCTTTGATATAAGTTCCATAGTAGAATGTAAAGTTATAATCTAATTTTCAATTATATATTTGGCATTAAGACTTAAGAGAGAGAAAGAGATTGTTTAATGTGTAAGATGTGGGAGATTAGGTGACTAACGTTGATTATATGACGTAGATATCAAAAGTAGTTTAGATCAAATTCCTAAGTGGTTTGAATGTATGCTTTTCTTTTTATGAGATTGTATGAGTGAAGGAAGCAATGTTAAAGGGATGTAAAATTGGTCGTTTTGTCCATTTATCTTATCATATCAATTAAAGTAGTGTTCTATAGAAGATGGACCAATTAATTTAAAATTGTATTTATATTTATTTTTGGATATGATTATCAGATTATGAAAAAAAAAAAAAAAAAAAAAAAAAATCTTTGGATATAATTCAATCCATAGTAGAATGTAAAGTTGTAATCTAATTTCAATTTTATATTTGGTGTTAAAACTTAAGAGAGAGAAAGAGATTGTTTGATGTGTGGTTATGCGAGAGATTATGTGGCTAATATTGACAATATATCATATAAGATTTTGGTTTACAAAAATAAAAGTTTCAAATTGTTAGAGAAAGTTAATCATCATTGATAATCAAATACATTTTCAAAATTTTTTTTTTCTATACATTCTAGGGTGTCAATTTGGTTAGGTTTCAATTGGTTTAGTATTTTAGAGGTCTTATCGAAGATTTGAAGACAAAAATGCTAAATCAGTATAATTTTTATTACAATATGTCTACAAAATGATGCAATAATGAATGTAATTTGAAAAATTCAACAATCTAAGTTATATGTTTAAATCACATTTTTTGTGATTAATCATTAATACCGCATCAATTTGTAAAATTTATGTAGTAAACTTTGTAATATCTCTAACATCACTTCTGAGAAAAATAATACAACTTTAAAAAAAAAAAATTATCATAAAATGCTGGGTCTTTTCTAACGGGGATAGAGCCTTTTTAACGAACAGGGTGGGAATTTTTCTAGTGAGGGGCTTAGGCCTAGGCATTGGGCCGACCTTGATAACCTTCCTATTGGAGACTGGAAATTATAAATTTTACAGTCATGAATTTAAAAAGAATAGTGAACAAGTTATAATTTATTCAACATATCAAAAAGTAGCGTATTGATGAAATACATCAACCTAAAATTGAACTTAGTAATTTGATCAAACGATGTGAAATACATCAACTTAGTGAACACAGAATCTTCTTTGTAAACACTTGGGACAAATTATAGTGCTTCTTATGTTGAAAGGTTATTCATTATATATGTTCAGTGCCTCCCTTTTTAGTTTTAAGTTTTTCAAACAAGTCCTAAAAGGCACTGCAACTAGTCTAAACACAAGCACTCCTACTCTATCTCATATATGACCTCTTGAAACCAAATCTAGACTCCTAGTTTTGAAGAGCTTGACATACTAAGTTACTAACCATTTCGGAAAACTCATGATGCAGATTAGAAAATTCAAACTTATTAGGTGTTTATGTAAAGTATATATCCATAAAATTCCAAAAAAGGTTCAAGTCTTCAAGATATCTCCTCAAAATCTTAATTGAGTTGGGACAAATTTTTAAAAGATAACTGAGTCTGGGTAATAAGTAATAACACAAATTCAAATTCTCTATTCAAGGTAAATCAAACTTAGGTTTTAAAATTACACAAACGTAGAGTAATCTATAATAAAACTCAAATCATAACCAAATTACAAGACTTGAAGCGTTTAATATGGAATTAAAATCAGGAAGAAACTTAAAAGGGTCTCAAATTTTCTAAGGTTAGTGGATTTGGGAAAGTATTCTCTCTCTCTCTCTCTCTCTCTCTCTCTCTCTCTCTCTCTCTCTCTCTCTCTCTCTCTCTCTCTCTCTCTCTCTCTCTCTCTCTCTCTCTCTCTCTCTCTCTCTCTCTCTCTCTCTCATATATAAAAGAAGAGTGTAAAAAATGAGCATAAGAGTTTGACCTCTCTAATTTTACCCTACTATAAAGTCTGAACTCTTTATTGACCTTCTTTTGCTTTCTTTGCTGTCTTTGTCTTATTATAATTGATAGTTGGAGTTGGAGAGATTTGAACCTTAGATATCTTCATAAAAACACTAAAATGTGTCAGTTGAGCTACAAGCCTACAAGAATTTTGTGCTCATAATTCTCTCTCTATATAACATGGTTTATATTTTTTATTTTTATTTTACCTTGCATATTTAGTCCTTGAACTTTAACATGTGTTTCAAGGTAATTCTTATGTATACTTTAAAAATTTTCACTTTAGTAATGAGGGTAAGAACCTTCTTAGACTCATTATAGAATATAAAAAAGATTTTGAAATAAAGATCAAAGGTGAACTACATTTGCAATTTTTTTTTTTAAAGGAAAAATCAACTAAATTAAATAATTTTGAATTTCATTACATGAGCTTTGGGGTGATCACAATTTTAGATGTTATAATATATAGGACAAAATTTAGTTACAAAATTAGTTATAGTCTAAGGTTACAACTTTACTCAATAAATTAAACATTACTGTATATTTTGAAAATTTAACCGTTAAATTCCATGTTCTTTAGGCTCTTAATATACATGTCAAATTTTGTGTCAATCAGATATTATTTATTATATGAACTATAAGCTTATATTTTATATATAATTTTAAATTACAAAAACTTGCTGTAGGGGTAAAGTCCCCAGATCATACAATGGGCCTTGAGCCCCATATAGAATTCGACTACGTCCGAGGAGAAGGTGTAGTCACCAAAAGGTCTCCCGGCCCAATTCTTATGGGTCCAAAATTGTTGAAAGGGCTGTCCGACGAGGAATGTCTCCTCAGACGTACTAAATATGGTTCAAACATGCACTCTGCCAGCACTAAAGATTCGCTCCAATGAGTATTAGTAGTAGGGATGAGTCCTACAAGCTCGTAAGAGGGAAGAAAGTGTAAGATGTCGATGGAGAGACTATAGCTACCACATTAAATGCATGACAGCTACTTTTTTGGCCACATTAATGTAAAAAGGACTTGCGAACATTGTTACCTTGACTACTACAACTCACAGAAAGATGAGGGAGATGTCCGATGGGATGGACACTCAAGTGAATTTCCAGATGATCAACAAGTGTAAGGTTCTAATGACTTCTAAGAGGCTATATAAGATAGGGAAGTCCCCATGAAGAAGGGGACCGGAAAAAGGAGGAACTTAGAACAGTAGAAGAAGAGAAGAACCAGAGCCTTTGATCAGAAACAGAGATACACCCCATACGTCTCCTCGGACAGTATATCTAATGAATATGAAGGAGATTTTCTTATTTTTGATTGTTTTATGGCCCAAAGTTAACTAGCAAGCACTTCGTTAGGGCCTAGTTTTGTAACCCACTCTCTACAAATTCATTGTCTAGGGCTCCTTGGGTCAGAACCCCATAACTGTTGGGCCTAGACCCCGAACCGTGACCCTACACTTGCAATTTAAACAATTTATTGATGACATTGCTAGTAATCTTTAATTTTCTAGAAATTTTGCAAGTATGAAGAATATAAGAAGAAGATGTATTCCAATGATGAATTTGTCAAAATTTACCTCCAATAAAAATATATTAAGTAAGGTTATAACCTTAGCTTACAAACAATTTTGTAGCTAAATTTTGTACTAATATATATATATATATATATATTTAATTGAACTTTAATTATATTCTATATTGAAACCCACAATTAAAATCTTTCTAGTCATCTTTCATATAGAAACACAATCTAATAAATATATGTTAATATTACCATAATTGTATACTTAATACTTTTATACTCCCTCCGTCTCATTTTGTTTGTCCTGCTTGAAAAGTCAAACATTTTAAGGGAACATCATTTATTATCTTGCCTGCCTTATAAAAATATATAAGTTTACAAAATCACCCTTAAATAAATTTATCAGCTTTTTTTAAAAAGAGTTATTCTTAATGAGGTTTAGGGGTATAATAGGAACATTAGTAAACTAATAACTTTTATTTTTAGAAACATGACAATATTTTGGGACATTCCAAAATGGAATAGAGGACAAACAAAGTGGGACGGAGGAAGTATAAAAATACAGTCCTAATTAATACCTATCCATTTTTGTATAAGTTAATAAATACACATTAATAATTACTATAATTATAAATTTAATAATTCCATATAAAAACGTAATCATAATAAATACTTATTAATAATTACCATAATTATCATATTTCATATTTAATATACACACAATAAAAATAAATGTTGGTTAACTGAACTATAATAATTATCAACTTTGATATTTATATACAAATAAAAAGAAAATGAAATCATTATTTTTAAATAAAATAATATTTATTGAACTGGTTGCCAATTAGTTTTTAATCTCAATATTTTTCAGTTTTTACCATAGGGTGATATCTCTATAAAAAAGCCTAAACTCTCTACATGTGTAGTCAACCAAAAATTGAATTTTGTTCATACCAAAGGTTAGCTCTCCTCATAAGGGTTTAATTAGGTGTATGAATTTAACTATTTATACTCAAAGAAACACACGTAAGAGCATGTTTAATTAAATATCCTCTTAAGTTTAATTTTTTTTTTTTTAAAGTTCATCTTTCTCTATTAATACAAGTTTATTTTATTTTTCTTTGTGCAGGTTTTTTGTAACTACATATATGTCGTCGTTTCAAAGAATTTCAATGTTGATTTCCTTTGTCATTTTTGTTAATGGAATTACAAATAATAGTTACATTGACATATGTAATAAGACTCCAAAACCTGACATTTGCAACAAATGTTTTTTCTTTAATCCTGGGAATGGTACTGGAGATGTAGTAGAACTTGCAAGGATAATGATCGATTACTGTGCTTCAAGTCAAGCTCAAAATTTGAGACAAGTTTTTGAGAAATTAAAAGCTACAGACCCAAGTCAGAGTGCTAGAGCAATATATGGAAATTGTGCCAGTAAGTTCCATGATGCATATGAACAGTTACAGTATGCTTCTTTAGCCTTGAGATGGAAAAATTACGAAGAGGCTAAAGGTGATGTGAAAACAACCCTAGTATTTCACTTACAGTGTTTTATCCAGTTAAAGAATCTGAAGTTACCTGGTGATCTTGGAGCTTATTTAAGGAACTTTACGGCCTATGCTCTAGATACTGAAAGTATTATCGATCAAATTCCTATATAGTTTAATTGTGTGATTTTCTTTTTATCAGATTATTATATGAGTAAAGAAAGCAATGTTAAAGGGATGTAAAATCCGTCCTTTTGGCCATCTATGTTATCAATAAAAGCATTTTTCTATAGAAGATAGCCCAACTGATTCAAAGTTGTATTTATCTTTATCTTGGATATAATTCCATCCATATGGTCAAATGTAAATTTATAATCTAATTTTCAATTTTATATTAAGTGTTAAGAGATAGAAAGGGATTGTTTAGTGTGTAGCCATGTGAGAGATTAGATGGCTAATGTTGACAAAATATAATGTAAGATATTGGTTACAAAAATTAAAGTTTCAATGTGTTTGGGGAAGTTAATCATCATTGATGATTTAAGTATCTAACACATTTTCAACATCTTTTGTCAAACATTTTAGGGTTTCAATTGGTCTAGTAATTTGGAGGTCTTGTTAAAAATGAGAAAAGAAAAATGCTTAATCACTATAATTTTTATTACAAAATGACGTAGCAATGAATGTAATTGAAAAACTTCAACAACCTTTTTATTTTTTATTTTTTTATTATATATATTTTTATACAATATAGAACTTCTACTTTAACCTAATCTAAGTATATATGTGTGTGAAACTCCATCGTAGAGACTTGAATTTGACCCTTGCCCCCTACATCCTATAAGTACTTATACTTGTGAAGTGACCATCGCACCAAGGGTGTGCGGTAGTTCAACAACCTTATTAATATGTTTGAATCAATTTTTTGTTATTAATGACACATCAATTTGTAGACTTTAAATAGTAAAATTTATAATACCTCTAACCTCACTCTTGAGAAATATAATGCACAACCATTTTTAAAAAATTATTATCATAAAATTTTGGGCCTTTTTATAATGAGGGCACAATCTTTTTTAAGAATGACCGTGATCGTTTTGTAGTAGGGGCCATAGGCTAGGTTTTGGACTGACCCTGATAATCTACCAATTAAAGAGAGGAATTTTATAAATTTTACAATAATGAAAAAAGCAAAAATAGAGAACAAGTTATATATAATTGACTCAGAACATCAAATTACGTATTGATACATCAGCTTAATATTGCACTTAGTAAATGTGATCAAGAGATATGAAATACATCAACTTAGTATTTGTTAGATTCTAAGACTTTAGGAATTAATGTATTAGAACTTCAATTTGTATTATATTGCCAAATCATGATCAAAACATAGAGTCTATATTTAGGCTTGCTCAAAGTATGTTTATTTGTAAAATTGGAATCAAGTGATTGCAGAATTTATTGGACTAAATCTGCAAAGCTCGATTGATCGAAAATTAGACTCGATCGATCAAACCATGTGCAGATTTGTTTTTCTGCAGAGTTCCAATTCAGCCCAAACTCTACTTAAACGTATTGGGTTTCAAGTAAAACACTCCTATATATAAAGGAAACCCAAAAACATTTTTATAAGTTTTTAAAGAGAGAAGAGTGTGCCTCTTTTGTAGATCTAGGGTTTTGTACCCAAAAGCTCTCTAAGGACTTGTTTGTTCCTTATGCTGTGTAATATTTTGTGAGATCTAGAGGTGTTTGCCTTCACACATATTTAGAGTTTTCAAGGTTCAAGATTATGTAGAGAGCTTGGTGATCAATTTAGTTGCAAACTCTACTTAAACGTATTGGGCTTCAAGTAAAACACTCCTATATATAAAGGAAACCCAAAAACATTTTTATAAGTTTTTAAAGAGAGAAGAGTGTGCCTCTTTTGTAGATCTAGGGTTTTGTACCCAAAAGCTCTCTAAGGACTTGTTTGTTCCTTATGCTATGTAATATTTTGTGAGATCTAGAGGTGTTTGCCTTCACACATATTTAGAGTTTTCAAGGTTCAAGATTATGTAGAGAGCTTGGTGATCAATTTAGTTGCAAATTCAAGAGCTTAAAGATACACAAGCGGGGTGCTTGTACTTGCTGGGAATCCAAGAAAGAAGTAGTCCGTGGACTCGGAGCTGTCACGTGGTCATGGTAGTAAGTTTCCTATTCGAGATAGCAATAGGATGTTAGTGGTCTAAGTCGTTATTGTGTAAATTTCAATTCTTTCATAGTGGATTCAGTTTTACCTTGAGGATAGCTAGATTAAATCCTTCTCAGGTTTTTTACCGGTTTGGTTTTCCTGGGTTATTATATTGTTGTGTTTTTTATTTTCCACACTTTACAATAATAGGTCCAAAAACAGACAATATTGAACCTAGTAATATAAAAATTACATATGTTTAGTGCCTCTCCTTTTGAACTAGCCTTAACACAACCACTCCTACCCCATCTTATAAGGGACCTCTTGAAATGAAATCTATGCTCCTAGTTTTTGAAGAGCTTGAAATTCTAACCACTTTAGAAAACCCATGAAGCGGATCATAAAATTCAAACTTATTAGGTGTTTATGTAAACTTATTAAGGGTTTAAGTCTTCAAGATGTCTCCTCAAAATCTTAACTAATGTCGGGACAAAATATTGATAAGATAATATGATTCTTGGGTAATAACACAAATCTAAATTCTCAATTCAAGGTAAAATCAAACCTGGATATTGAATTTACTCAAACATGAAGTAATCTATAGTGAAACTCAAATCATAACCATATAATTACAAGACTTGAAGCAATTAATATGGAAAGCAAATAAGGAAAAAACTTAAAAGGGTCTCCAATTTTATAGGGTTTATAGATTTTAGGAAAGTATGTGCTCTCTCTCTCTCTGTGCGCGCGCGCGCATGTGTGTGTAGGGCTGTACACGGTGCGGTGCGGCCGGTTTTGGGAGGCTTTTTTGCACCGCACCCTACAGGGGCGGTTTCCCCTTATCTCTGACCGCACCTGACATATGGAGAAGTGGGAACCGGTCTACACAGGGTGCGGTGCACCATGCCGGTTCGGTGCGGTGCGTTCGGTTAAAAAAAAAAAAAAAAAACCACAACAAACAACCCATACAAAATCATCAAACAACCTAAACATTCATTAAAAAAACAAACAAACAAACATATTCACTATATTTCTCTAATACCCACAAAAAGATATCTCAAAGAAATTCACAATCATTCTAAAAAGTATAGCAAGACAAAGCATAGTTAGTAACCTAGATACTGAGCATCAAATGAATTCACATACCTAGTAGAAGAATGAGAAGCATAGTAGTCCTAAGCATTGACCATCAAAACATTCTCTATGAACTTCTAAAGAATAGTTAGGACAAAAAAGAAAGAGGAGAGGAAGACACTTAGAGAATGGTGGCATTGAGCAGCGGAGGACGGTGGCATTGAGCAGCGAAGGACGGTGGCAGCGAGTGGCGGAGGCTGGGGAGAGAGAGAGGGGCTGTGACAAGAGAGAAAGGGAGAGTGAGGCGCTGTGGGCTGTGGTGAGAGAGAAGACGAGAGAGAGGGAGAGTGATATAAATGAGAAATTAGAAATTTAACCTAGGATAAAACGACGTCGTTCCATAATTTTGATTTTTTTTTTTTAAAGTCCAAAACGACGTCGTTTTAGAATCAAAAAGTTTAAAAAATAAAATACAAAAACGGCATCGTTTTATATCAAATTACCCAACCCGTGTACTTCTTCCTCCTTCAGATTCAACGATGCCTCTCTAGCTCTCTCAGTCTCTCACTTTTAGTCTCCTCCATCGTCTTCTTCTTTAAGGCTCTCTCTATCCCACTGAAACGTAAATAAATAAATAAATAAATATATATATATATATATATAGGCGGTGCGGTGCGGTGCGGTTCTCATCGGTGGGCAAAACTCACCACCGCTCCCCGCACCTGTTTGCTTCGGTTCTCGGAAAACGCTGTCGTCCACCGCGCCGGACACCTACGGTGGAGCTCTGCGTAGGTCGGTGAGGTGCGGTAATATCGGTGGCGGTCGGTGGCTGAACAGGCCTATGTGTGTGTGCTTGCACACAGGGGAAACTATGAAGGTATTCCAGGTTTTGTTTTGAATTGGGGCAAACAAACTGATTTGGGTCTAGAATTTCACGTGTGTAATTTTTTAATTAAAATTTAAAAATAAGATGTCATATCATCAAAACAAATGTCACATCATTCCTCTATAAACACATACACAAGAAAACTATAAAAGTGAAATTTTTAAATGAGTATTTTTGTCCTAAAACTTTTAAAAATAAATGCTATTAGTCATTGAAGTATAAGACTTTGACAATTCTAAAAAAGGAAAAAGGTATTAGACTTTGAACTCTCTAATTTTACCTTAGAGCATCTCCAGCAGAATCATCAAATTTTTGTACTGTTTGGAGAATGAACAGTAACTTTTACCTTTATCTACCAATTTTTTCAAATACACTTTCCAACAGACTCTCTATTTCATTTAAATATTATTTCTTCATTCATTATTTATTCTTTTTTTAACAACTATACATCTTTCAACATTTTTTTATTCAACACCTAATTATTATAATAGAAAAAAAGGATTTGAAGAATGAACAGTAGCCTATCAGACTTTATGGGCTATTGTTCATTAGCCAAAAAAAAATTTGGATATAGAGAAGCGATTGGAGCATGAATAGTAGAGATTTGGAGCAAATACTCTCTATATTTTGGCTATGAATACTCTGTTGGAGATGCTCTAAGATGAGCTCTTTATTGATCTTCTTCTTCGTTGTTTTTTTTTTTTTTTTTTAATTTTTGTTTTGTTTTTATTTTTATTACAATTGATAGTTG
Organism: Quercus robur; assembly: GCF_932294415.1. Taxonomy (NCBI): domain Eukaryota; kingdom Viridiplantae; phylum Streptophyta; class Magnoliopsida; order Fagales; family Fagaceae; genus Quercus; species Quercus robur. The sequence continues at coordinate 7,152,708 of NC_065538.1, forward strand.
GAGTCAGGGAATTTGAACCTTACACATTTTCGTCAAAACAGCACAAGATGAAACTTGAGCTATAGCCTATAAGGCCTTTAGACTCATAAATCCTTTTCTATACAACAGGGTTTCAATTTTTTATTTTACTCTTTGGTTAAGTTGCATATTCAGTCCTTGAAGTTTAACACGTATTTTAAGATCATTCTTATATATACTTTAAAATTTCTCACTTTAGTAATGAGGGTAAGAATTTTGACATCGTCATAATTAAGAAGAATTGAATCACAAAAATAATTTGGGTAAATTGATCACTGAAATAAACAGTTGAGAGTTTAGTATTTCATATTTATAAATACTAATTGCTAATCTGTGCGATATGCAGAAATTTTGCATTAATATGATAGTACATATGCACTATAATTAAATGACATTTCTCCACTATTGAAAAGGTTATGAATCCAAAAACATTAATCCATTTATAAATGACACCCAATTTGCTAGATCAGATTCAAAGTGGACTGAAATGGATTGATGGAACAATGTGGATTGAATGGGCCAAAGATGGACCGTGTAGATCAAAATAGATCGAAATGGACTGAATTAGACCGATGTGGATTGAATGGACCAAAAAGGACCAAGTGAACTGAAATGGATCGAAACAGACCAAATAAACTGAAATGGACCATCACCTTAGTTTGAAAATAATTTCCTTTTTGCTTAGTTTCAAAATGAATGGTGGCACTGCTAAGGCATGAGCCATCACCATGCATAGCCCAAAATCTGGTGACAAGAAGAAGAACCACAAAATGTATCTTCAACTTCTTCATCATCATCATTTCCCTTCCATATAACCATTTGAAATCTCTTCATTTTTTTGTTGTTGAAATCTTTTTCTAACTCCCTCTCAATATGTTGCTCAATTTAAGTGCATCTCAAAGAACTCGTTTCCTCTAATTTCTTATCGATCTTATGTTAGCTATTTCTCATTTTGTTACCAAAATCTCTCATAGGTAGTCATTTTGACACAATGTAATCATGTAGGAACTCGGAAGCATGGTTTTGAAATCCAGAACTGAAAACTGATCATCATTATGGTACTTTAAACACAAAAAATCGGAAATTTTATTTTTGCTGTGAACCTCTTGAACCGAGGTCAAACCACAAGGTTTTCAAGACTGGCATGGCTTTGTCGGTTTCTTCCCCAGAAAATTTCTTCATGAAGAGCAGCTTCAGGTTGGCCAAACTTGTTCATTAGGGAAGAAAGAGTGAGAGTGAGTGAAGGATGAAGCTGTGAAAGAGACTTACATTCAGATTTGTTATAATTTGCTTGAGAACTGGGGAAGACCAAAGATGAGAGACTGAGAAGTAGGGAGAGAAATAGATGAAATTTCAAATCTAAGAGGTGGTAGGTCATAGGTGTTGGAAAAAAAGTGAAAGCGAAGAAGATGTTATTAGATTGCTTGGGAAATGTGATTGTGGGAATGAGTTGGCCTTTTAATTTATTATTATCTAAAATTTTCTTAAACTTAAAAAGTTAAAATGCCAAGTCCAAGACTTGGCTTGGGTGACATGCTTAGTGAGATCTTTAAGGCCATGTTTGGTAACGATATTTAAATAACGAAAATTGTTGTTTAAATATCATAACACGTATTTTCATATTTTTTCATTCATACATATTTCCACAAAACTTAAACAATGTTACTGGAAATCTTTTACCAAATGGGTCTTAAATCTCATGAGTTGACAATTTTTTTTTCTTTAAACAAAATAGACATTTTTTATATAATATTAATATCTTATTTAGTTGAAATTATTATATAAAAAAGTAAATAAGACATGCCTATCAAGTATTTAATGTTCATACTATTTTGTATTCCTCATTATAATTTATACTTGAATGGTTAATTATAATTATAATGTACTGTTTTATGCTTTATTATTATTATTTTTATTTAAAAGTTGTGATAATGTATTTGAAAATTATTTAATTTTTCCATGTTTTCTAAATCAAGATTGCTAATTTTTTTTTTAATTTCTATTATTTTTATTTTATTTTATTATTAAATGATTTATGACATCATTATGGCTCAACTTTGGTTGAACTTTGGTTTGACTTTAAAAATCTTGAACTTCTTTCTTTCCTGGTTCTAAGAACGATCCAGGTTTCAAAACCATGCTAGGAAGTATAAGACTAAAGTCTAATAACAAATTGAATCCACAAGATAGAGAACTAACATTTTATTGATAATTGGCTTCTAAACTTAAATAGCCAATTTTTCTTTTGACTTTTTTTTTTCTCAAGAAAAAAAAGAAAAAAAAGCCAATTTAGTGGCTAGCTCCCCAGAAAGCTCAATGTTTTAAAAAATATTTCTAAAGATATCCTAATTAAAGAACTCAATTTTTATTAGAATGAATTTAGAGCACCAAATTAGAAAATTAGAATCTTATTTAGAAATTCAAATAATTGCAAAAATTAAATAAAAGCCTTCCAATGACACGTGTAACAACCTACATCATGTTCACCGTCGAAGTACTCTACAATGGCTATAAAGTGAGATCTAAAATCCTTCTAACTTCCAAGAACTGTGTGTTCAAATCTTGTAGATCTTCTCATGTTTTACTCTCATATTTTCATGTTGAGAATAAATGAGGAGATATTTCATAATATATATATATATATATATATATTTATATATATTTTTTGAGAATGATATTTACATATGCATATTAAAAAGTAAGAAGTTTAGGAGCCTTTAATGTATATGCAGTTCGCTACCCAAGCAATCACTCTTCTCTTGCCCCTGAACGGCTAAACCAAGAGATTTGGCTAAGCTGGGTTTATTTGGGAGCCTTACCTTTCTCATAAGATTATGATGGGTGGGTTCAGTTAGCTTAATTGGTCAATTCTCTAATAGTTGAATAAAATATCTGAAATTCAATTCCCACTTACATAAAAACCGACTAATATTTTGGTTTGACGATAAAAAAACTATCATTAAGAGTAGACATTATAGGTTAAAACTTTTTATAAAAAAAGAGAGACTATAATGAGTGTACAACTTTAATGAGAATGAGGATATCAAATTGTTTATATTTGAATGGAATTATTCAATTCTTGACACGGAAAGAATTTAGGTAATTTGAATCTTCGCAGCCCACTTCTTGTCAATTAAAAAAAAAAAATAAATAAGATTGATGAAAATTTTAGGCAATTTTCAATAATATCTACCTTGACTCAAATTCTATCGATCATAACCCAATTGCGGGAACTCTAGCTTGGTCCAAGCAAGAGTTCCGTGAAGAAGTTGATCCAAATCTTGAACCTCACTAAGATGAAACCTTGAGGTCTAACTCTAATACTAATTGTTGTACAAATAGCACCCTAGAAAACTTTTTCATAAATATTGTTGAGGGATCACAATTTGACTCCCTTTAACTACTTTAAAAACAGACCCGTGTGGTGTGATGTTAAAAGCACCCTAGAAAATTTTTCATAAATATTGTTGAGGGATCACAATTTGACTCCTTTTAACTACTTTAAAAACAGACCCATGTGGTGTGATGTTAAAAGTTATAAAAGATTTGAGTGTGTCTTCCTTATCACTAATTGGTTTTGAAGTGAAATGACATAGTTCACTATCCGACAAATATATGTATATATATATATATATATGTATCAATAATTACCATAATTGTATATTTAATACTTTCATATAATTAGTCTAAAAAATAAATACTTCCATATAAAAATAGAATCATAATAAATATATATAAGTATTTTTGATAAGTTAACAAATAGTTAAATACCTATTAATAATTACCATAATTATATATTTAATAATTCCATTTAAAAACATAATCATAATAGACTTTTTTTTTTTTTTTTTTTTACTGAATCATAATAGAGACCTACTAATTACTATAGGGTGATATCTCTATTAAAAGGGCCTACAACTTGCAACATATTTAGTCAACCAAAAGTTGAAGTTTGTCCAAACCAAAGGTTAGCTCTCCTCGGAAGGGTTTCAATTTTTTCTCAACTTTTTAGTTAAATTGCATATTTAGTCCTTAAACTTTAATATGTTATTCTTATACTTTAAAAATTTTCACTTAGAAGACATTAAGAACTTTTTTTGATTCATTTTAAAATATAAAGAAGATTTTGAAATAAAGGTACAAGGTTGATGAGGACTACACAATTCATAAGAGCATGTTTAGTTAAATATCCTCTAAATTTTTTTTTTTTTTAAGTTCATCTTTCTCTATTAATACAAGTTTATTTGATTTTCCTATGTGCAGGTCTTTTGTAACTATATATATGTCGTTGTTTCAAAGTATTTCAGTGTTGATTTCCTTTTTCATTTTTGCTTTAGCAACAAAGCAGAAACTGGTTAATGGAATTACAAATAATAGTTACACTGACATATGTAATAAGACTCCACTACCTAGGGATTGCAACTTGTGTTTTCTCTCAAGTCCTGGAAGTGGTAGAGCAGATGTAAGGGCATTGGCAAAAATAATGATCGATGTCTGTGCTACAAATCAAGCTTGCCCCTTGTTACAAATGTTTGATAACTTAAATGCTACAGACCCAATTCCGAGTTCTAGAGCAACATGTGCATACTGTAGCAGTAAGTACCTAGATATAACTAAGAGTTTATCAACTGCGTCAATATACTTGGTACTGAAAAAGGACCAAGAGGCTAGAAGTTCTATGCAAATAGCCATATCGCTTCACTATCGGTATTTTGACCTGTTAAAGAATAGAACATTACCAGGTGATATGGGGACTTATTTAAGGAACTTTGGGGTCTATGCTGTCGATACCAAAAGTATTATCGATCAAATTCCTAAATAATTTAAAAGTGTGCTTTTACTTTTATGAGATTGTATGAGTAAAGGAAGCAATGTTAATGCGATGTAAAATCAGTCATCTCGGTCATCTATCTTATTAATCAATAAAAGTAGTGTTCTACAAAAGATAATCCAATTGACTCAAAGTTCTATTTATATATATCCTGAAAATAAGTCAATCCATAATAGAATGTGAAGTTGTAATCTAATTTTCAATTTTATATCGTGTTAAAGACTTGAGAGAGAGAGAGATTTTCTGATGTATGGTTATGTGGGAGATTTAAGTGGCTAATGTTGTAAATATATCTTATAAGATATTGGTTTATAAAAATTAAAGTCTCAAACTGTTAGAGGAAATTATTCATCAATGATCTAACAGATTTTCAACTTTTTTTTCATACATTCTAGGGTTTCGATTGGTCTAGTACTTTAGAAGCCTTATTAAAGATTTGAAAAGAAAAATGCTAAATCAGTATAATTTTTATTACAAAATGATGTAGTAATGAATGTAAATGGAAAAAAAAAATACAACAATCTAATTAATATGTTTAAATATTTTTTTGTGATTAATCAATGACACATCAATTTATACACTTTATGTCCTTCTCAAAAAAAAAAAAAAAAAAATTATAAACTTTATATAGTAAAATTTGTAATATCTCTAACATCATTTTTTTTAGAGTCCAAATTTGGTAAGGATGGGATGTAAAACTCATGTATTACACAATTCAATAAGAGATTGTTACATCAGTATTTTACTTGAAATTTAATACATCCTACCACACTTAATAATGTCTTAATAAATTCCCAATTTGGTTGGATTTATATATGAGTGTTAGAATTGATTAGGTGTGGTTATACTTATTCTTAAATATTGATAAGATGATGTGGCATATTGGAATTGAAAAGGTAAAACATGAGTTTTACACGACATCCTTATAGAATTTAATTTTTTTAATAGATCTAACATCACTCTTGAGAATAGTAATACACAACGTTTTAACAAATTAATATCATAACATATTGGATCTTTTATAGTGGGTGATGGAGTCTTTTACATAAACCGACTGGTGGGCTGACCTTGATAACCTTCCTGTTGTTGGTAGGAAATTATAAATTTTAGGCGAAATTACAATATTAGTCCCTTAAGTTTATCTTGTGTACGCAATTGGTCTTTCAAGTTTGAAGCGTGCACAATTGGTTCCTCAAGTTTGTAAAATGAGTAATATAAGTCCTTTTACTAACTACCATTAACGGTTTACTTATGTGGCTAACGGACAATGACTTAACATTTTATTTTAATGATGTAGCATATTTTAATTAAAAAATTACAAATTAAAAGTACACATGAGAAACTTTTTTTTACAACGGTCCCAAATTAAAAAAACTCTTTTTTTTTCTCCGCCAATTGTAAATATATCAAAATTCGTGGGACCCACTGATGTGAACACAGACAACTCTTCTTCTCTTCTAAATGGCCATTTTTTTTTTGGGGCTCTTGCACGAAACCCACTAATTGTCTTCTTTCTTCTTTTTCTTTTTATTTCCTATCTCTCTTGCACGAACCCACACACTGGTGGTCTAAGGTCTTCTTCTTCATTTTTTTTTTTTTTTTGGTGTTTACTGTTTTGCTGTTTTGGTGGTCTTCTTGTTTCAAATAAAATAAAACCTAGTTGAATTTAACTCCACCAACAAAACAAAATTCATAAAAATAGAATCTCAAACCTAGAAAACAAACCCATTTAAGTTTAACCCTCACCCACAAAACACAAACCAAATAAAAAATTTAAAGAAAATAAAAGAAAGAAACAACAAAAGAGAAGCAAAGATGCTGCGAAGTGCTATATGATACATGCCTTGCTTTTTTGTTGCTATGCCTCTACTAGGATTCCATGGGTTTTGTTTCATCCCATAGAGTGTTTGCAAATGCTTAGCTATTTTAGTTTACTTTGTTTCTGTATTTTGTTGCAGTTCTGTGTAGTTGTTGTGTTAATATATGTCTTGTTAGTGTGTGTATCTTTATCAGCCTGGTTGGGCTGTGAAGTTTGTGGTGTTGTAAGACTTTTTAAAGTGTGTTTTTGTTTACATTTAATAAAATCCCAGTTTACGCAAAAAAGAAAAAAAAAAAAAAGAAAAGTTGCTAGGACCTATTTTTGTAATTTTAATTTGTAATTTTTTTAATTAAAATATGTCACATCATTAAAATAAAATGCCAAGTTTTTGCCCGTTAGCCACATAAGTAACACCGTTAATGGCAATTAGTAAAAGGATTTATTACTCATTTTGAAAACTTAAAGCCTGAGGGACCAATTGCGCACGCTTTAAACTTAAGGGACCGATTGCGTATACATAGTAAACTTGAGAGACCAATATCGTAGTTTTGCCTAAATTTTACAGTCATGAATTTAAAAAGAGTAGTGAACAAGTTATTAATTCTTTTTAAAATAGCGTTTTGATGAAATATAAATAGTGAACAGGAAATTATAAATAACTTGTTCACTATTATAAAGAAATTATTAATTCTTTATAATAACTTGTTCACTATTATAAATAGAATTAATTACATGAATTTATTAATAACTTGTTCACTATTATAGATAACATGTTCACTATTTACAGTCATGAATTTAAAAAGAATAGTGAACAAGTTATTAATTCTTAAGAAGTTTGAGTCAACCTATCAAAGTAGCGTTTTGATGAAATACATCAACCTAAAAATTGACTTGGTAATTTTTAGTAGAATGTGAAGTTGTAATCTAATTTTCAATCTTGAATATAAGTCGATCCATAATAGTGTTTTGATGGCTTAATTGGCCTAATGGAAGGTTTGGCCCTGCTCTCTATTGCAATTCTGCTGGTAGTACGTTTGAGACGTGGTATTTTATTCACGCTCTCTAGAAGTGTAGATGCAGATGATGATAAGGGACAAGCTAGGAGAATACTCGAGTGCTGTGTTTTGTGTCAAGCTAAAAATTTGAATCGAACACTTAACGTCTTAAGTAATAATGATCCAAATGAGAGTGCTACAGCAACATATTGAAATTGTGCTAATAAGTACCATGATATTCTATATCAAAACTTAGCACCGGCATATTTAGACTTGCGATTGGGGAGATTTGGAGACACTAAAAGTGAATTGCAAACAGCCTTGTTGATTCACAATCAGTGTCTTAACCTGTTGTAGAGTATGAAATACCCAACTATTCTTGGGATTATTTCAAAGCAATATCAAGCAAATTCCTAAAAGATTAAATTGAGTTTTTTTCCATTTAAGAGTTTATAATTTATATGAATAAAGGAAGCAATGTTAAAGGGTGTTAGTTTTTAGATCCTGAATAAACAATGTTTAACCAGTTTTAAGACCAAGTTATTAATTATGTCAATTATTCAAGCCATAGGTTAAACATATATCAAACTTATCATGTAGCGGAAAACTAAATAATATAAGATATGATGATCCAGGAAAACTAACAAAACAAACCACTTTCAAGGAAAAAAAAACATGAGGAGAACTATCCCAACAAGAACAATCCATTATATCAAATAGAAGTTTACAGTCAAGAATATTTAATTCGTAGTAAACTTAACTATAATTATCAAACTTAATTAGCTCTAAAACCCTCAAACTTCTTTGATGTGGATCTGCTCCAAAATGAACCTCCAGTTCACGCTTTAAATCTCTAGCATAGACCTTCAATCTACGACTCCAATACTACCCTTGAAGGTTTAAATTCAACACCTTTGAAGACTGGTATGCAACAACTTCAAATCTACCGGATCTAATAATATGTAGATTGATTTTCGATGGTGACTTTGAAAGGAGAAGACACAAAACCATTTAAATCTCAAAAGAGAAGTTCCAAATTCTTTTTAAAATGTGCCTTAGGGTTTTCTTTATATACTTAGAGAAATAGATCTAAAACCCTAATCATATGATGGATCAATGGGTTGTTGGGCCTTAATTTAAATTCTGTAGATACACAGTTAGATCGATCGAACTATCTTCTCAATCAGTCGAGCCTGTCATATTTCTAATTTCTGAACATGCAGCTTCCTTGTTCTTGTATTTTGACTTGCAATAACTTGAGTATTGTCTAATCATATCTATAGACTTAGTAATCTATATCTAGACAAGTTTATAATCATGGTTTGCCAATTGTTCTAAATTTTTAGAACCTAATAAAGGGGATGTAAAAGGGTTAGGAATAATTTTCTTGTACGCTTGTTGTTGCTTATGAGTACTAACTTATGGCTAAACACTCCGGGTTGGTTTGATTAGAATTTTCATTGTAAACTAATCAACACTTGAGACAAATTACAGTGCTTCTTATGTTGAAAGGTTCATTATGTATATATTCAGTGCCTCCCTTTTTAGTTTAAAGTTTTTTGAATAAGCTCTAAAGGGCATTGCAACTAGCCTTAACACAAGCACTCCTACCCCATCTCATATATGACCTCTTGAAACCAAATATAGACTCCTGGTTTTTGAAGTGCTTGAAATACTAACTGTAGGGACTCAATTCGTAACGACCCCAAGATGATACTGGGCTCGTACGTAAAGAGGGCCCAAACAATATCATTTGTAGAGTGTGGGTTTGAAAGGCTAGGCCTTGGTCACTGGACGATGGTTAGTCGAGGTGTTCGTAGCGATTTGCCCAAGGAGAAACCTGATGTTTTCATCAATCACCTATTCTGGTACATCATGTGTGGCTCCGGCCTTAAGACCTTATTTTAGGAACTTCATCTCCTTATTCCTCCCCCTTTCCTAGGACTCCCTTCTCTGGAAGCACCCTCTATCTGGCGCACAAGTCTTTACATTATATAGCCCTTCTCGGGTGATCCTGTCCCCTACTTGTTTGTCATGCAGGCTCTTATTCGAATACCTGTCCCTTCAGCCGCCTCCCTCTGCTTTTTGCTAGTTGCACTAACCGAAGCCACACTGTTCAGGCGTCTTTTCTCATTAATATGGCTATGACGCTTGCGGGCGCGTTCAATGCGGAGGTGACATATTTACCTTGAACCACCCCCACTCTGTACCCTCATGTGGGTCCCATTCTACTCGCCTCTCCTTCTGGGGGCATTTTGGAGGCAGCCCTTGACGAGACGTTGCTCTTCCTTTTGAAGTTTTGGGATGCCGAGGACAGAGTCATCCTCGGCTGTGTTTCTAGGCTATTTGGCCGTCCTCTGCTCGTCCTCAGCATATACCCTCCTCGACACGAGCCCTGGGCCTTAATACAAAATGGGCCGGGGTTATAAATTCTTTGACCCCACAATAGCCCCTCAAAATCCTGCTGTCCGACCTCTTGGTCGGATAGGAGGGTTTTGGTGATGCCAAGACTTCATTACAGTTCGTTTAGCTCTGCCCTTCATTAATGCTGGTGTCTCTTCATCTGCTTAGGAAATGCGCCAGGTTACGAGACATTCCTCTAGATTTACTTACGATGCGCTCTCGCCGTTTCAGTGCTCGAGGCGCACCTTTAATAAATTCCCTTTACGAGACCATTCAGATTTGACGGTTATAGACGGCGCTGGGGAGCTAAGTGGATATATTCTCGTTTACTGCTCCCCTTGGGAATCTGTACGGATTAAATGCCACCAAACTTGCCTTCCATATAAAAAGCCAGGCCAGAGGTTACTTCCTTTACATAGAGACCCCTTAACCTTCCTAAAGTCTCGAACCTTCTGTTTCGCTCCAAGTTTTCCTTATCAGCACAGTCAAATCTTACAGTGTGATATGTCTGAAGTAGAAGTGGGGGTGAAGAGACCACGTCCTCTCCAACAGCATCGTGTCCCTTCGAAGCTTATGATGGCTTGGTCAGGGCAGGGTTGGCAGAGGCTCAAGATATCTCCCATCCTCCTTCAGCCAAAATCCGAAGTAGGAGCTTATCGCATCAAGCTTTTGGTGCGACTGAGCTGGGGTTGCTCATCATCAGTATCACCCGCTCTCCTATGAGCATAACTAATATGGCACCAGCGTGTTAGGAGTCAGGACTGACGCAAGGACTAAGTATCCCTGCTTCTTCCTCTCTTCCTTCACTGCTGCCTCCTTTTGCCTCCCCTTCTTCTTCTTTCCCTTCACCAGATCTATCCTGGTGCTTTTACTTCTTCCTCTTCTTCTCCTCTTCCATCAAAAGGGGTCCTCCTCTCAATATGGTTGCTACTGGAGCAGAGTTTAGAAAGACTTCTTGTTTTTTTTTTTTTTTTTTTTTTTTTTTTTTTTTTTTTTATTCTTGCCTTTGTAATTTGTTTCCTGTATAGGCTTGTTTAAGCCCTTTATTGTACACTGTACTACCTCTTTATATTAATAAAAGTCGACATTGCTTTATTTTGTGTATTCTATCTTTTCTGCAATGGTTATGCCGTGAATGGACATATTTCCATATGACTTCTTTTTATTTTTATATTCTGAACGATGTTTATGGTCGAAATCCCTGTTAATAAAAAGACCTTACTCTGCGCTTATTGAAACTATCCGGCACAATAATGCCGACTTGAACAAATGATCTTTAGGGCAGAAACCCTTATTGAAAGAAAAATGTTATTCAGTACATATCGAACTATTCGACTCAATAATGTCGACCTGAAAAAACAATACTTAGGGCCAAAACCCTTTTTAAGAAAAAGATGTTTATTATGAACTTATTAGAACTGTCCGGTACTATAATGCTGACCTGAAGAAACAATACTTAGGGCCGAAACCCTTGCTAAGAAAAAGATATTATTATGAACTTACTAGAACTGCCCGGCACAATAATGTCGACCTGTGAAAACAATACTTACCCCAAACTAGCCGAGATGACAGCTGAATGCTCGGTGCAGTGTAAGAGGTAATCATCCGAGGACGGGTAACCCAAAATAAGCTGTCCACGCGGGTCGCCAAGTACTAAGGTGCTTTGTCGCTTTCCTGATGACTTTAATAGTTTTAGCCTTTTTTAGCATCCGGTTCGAGGACTGAGGTACGACCATACCAAACTTAAACACTCGTTTTCACCAGTTCCCTTGGAACTGAGAACCTGAGGATAGGTCAGGATCTTTACTCCGTCTAGGGTTTAACCCGACTTCTAATGAATAATCTTCCGGTAGGACCGAGTAATCTAGAATTCTCCTTAAGCGGTAGGACATTGCAATACCTCGGTTCTGTCCAAAACTTAGATTTTTTAAGTAGTTGGTTTCTCCATAGGTTTGAGTCCGAGGACCATGCAATACCTTGGTTCTGTCCAAAACTTGATTTTTTAAGTAGTTGGTTTCCTCATAGGTTTGAGTACGAGGACCATACAATACCTTGGTTCTGTCCAAAACTTGATTTTTTAAGTAGTTGGTTTCCCCATAGGTTTGAGTCCGAGGACCATGCAATACCTTGGTTCTGTCCAAAACTTGATTTTCAAGTAGTTGGTTTCCCCATAAGTTTGAGTCCGAGGACCATGCAATACATTGGTTCTGTCCAAAACTTGATTTTCAAGTAGTTGGTTTCCCCATAGGTTTGAGTCCGAGGACCATGCAATACCTTGGTTCTGTCCAAAACTTGATTTTTAAGTAGTTGGTTTCCCCATAAGTTTGAGTCCGAGGACCATGCAATACCTTGGTTCTGTCCAAAACTTGATTTTTTAAGTAGTTGGTTTCCCCATAGGTTTGAGTCCGAGGACCATGCAATACCTTAGTTCTGTCCAAAACTTGATTTTTTAAGTAGTTGGTTTCCATATAGGTTTGAGTACGAGGACCATGCAATACCTTGGTTCTGTCCAAAACTTGATTTTTTAAGTAGTTGGTTTCCCCATAGGTTTGAGTCCGAGGACCATGCAATACCTTGGTTCTGTCCAAAACTTGATTTTTTAAGTAGTTGGTTTCCCCATAGGTTTGAGTCCGAGGACCATGCAATACCTTAGTTCTGTCCAAAACTTGATTTTTTAAGTAGTTGGTTTCCATATAGGTTTGAGTACGAGGACCATGCAATACCTTGGTTCTATCCAAAACTTGATTTTTTAAGTAGTTGGTTTCCCTATAGGTTTGAGTCCGAGGACCATGCAATACCTTGGTTCTGTCCAAAACTTGATTTTCAAGTAGTTGGTTTCCCCCATAAGTTTGAGTCCGAGGACCATGCAATACATTGGTTCTGTCCAAAACTTGATTTTCAAGTAGTTGGTTTCCCCATAGGTTTGAGTCCGAGGACCATGCAATACCTTGGTTCTGTCCAAAACTTGATTTTTAAGTAGTTGGTTTCCCCATAGGTTTGAGTCCGAGGACCATGCAATACCTTGGTTCTGTCCAAAACTTGATTTTTTAAGTAGTTGGTTTCCCCATAGGTTTGAGTCCGAGGACCATGCAATACCTTAGTTCTGTCCAAAACTTGATTTTTTAAGTAGTTGGTTTCCATATAGGTTTGAGTCCGAGGACCATGCAATATCTTAGTTTTGTCCAAAACTTGATTTTCAAGTAGTTGGTTTCTCCATAGGTTTGAGTCCGAGGACCATGCAATACCTTGGTTCTATCCAAAACTTGATTTTTTAAGTAGTTGGTTTCCCCATAGGTTTGAGTCCAAGGACCATGCAATACCTTGGTTTTGTCCAAAACTTAATTTTCAAGTAGGGGGGTCAGCCCCTTGGGGAATTAGCCCCTCAGTCAAGGTGTGAGACGCTGATCTGCCGTTGAAAGCCCCTAGAACCGTCTGCGCCACTAACGTTTCGAAACGCAGCCCTTAGTGGAACTTTACATTTAGTCACGGCAGCAGGCTACTGGAAGTGATGAGAGGACTTCTCGTTCCACCGCCTGAGCCAACGCATAAGCCTTCCCACAGACGGCGCCAATTGTAGGAACTTAATTCGTAACGATCCCAAGATGATACTGGGCTTGTACGTAAAGAAGGCCCAAACAATATCATTCGTAGAGCATGGGTTTGAAAGGCTAGGCCTTGGTCACCCGACGATGGTTAGTCGAGGTGTTCATAGCGATTTGCCTAAGGAGAAACTTGATTTTTTCATCAATCACCTATTCCGGTACATCATGTGTGGCTCCGGCCTTAAGACCTTATTTTAGGAACTTCATCTCCTTATTCCTCCCCCTTTCGTAGGACTCCCTTCTCTGGAAGCCCCCTCTATCTGGCGCACAAGTCTTTACATTATATAGCCCTTCTCAGGTGATCCTGTCCCTCCACTTGTTTGTCAGGCAAGCTCTTATCCGAATACCTGTCCCTTCAGCCGCCTCCCTCTGCTTTTTGTTAGTTGCACTAACCGAAGCGACACTGTTCAAGTGTTTTTTCTCATTAATATGGCTATGACGCTTGCGGGCGCGTTCAATGCGGAGGTGACATATTTACCTTGAACCACCCCCACTCTGTACCCTCATGTGGGTCCCATTCTACTCGCCTCTCCTTCTGGGGGCGTTTTGGAGGCAGCCCTTGACGAGACGTTACTCTTCCTTTTGAAGTTTTGGGATGCCGAGGACAGAGTCATCCTCGGCTGTGTTTCTAGGCTATTTGGCCGTCCCCTGCTCGTCCTCGCCATATACCCTCCTTGACACGGGCCCTGGGCCTTAGTACAAAATGGGCCGGGGTCATAAATTCTTTGACCCCACACTAACCATTTTAGAAAACCCATGAAGCAATTCAGAAAACTCAAACTTATTAGGTGTTTATGTAAAGTATATCTCCATAAAATTCCAATAAGGGTTTAAGTCTTCAAGATATCTCCTCAAAATCTTAACTGAGTTCAGACAAAATCTTGAAAATATAATCTAAGTCCAGGTAATAACACAAATCCAAATTATCACTTGAAGGTAAAATCAAACATGGGATTTGAATTTACACAAACGTGAAGTAATCTATAGTGAAACTCAAATCATAACCAAATAATTACAAGACTTGAAATAATTAATATGGAAAGCAAATGAGAAAGAAACTTAAAAGGGTCTCAAATTTTATAGGGTTTGTGGATTTGGGAAAGCTCTCTCTCTCTCTCTCTCTCTCTCTCTCTCTCTCTCTCTCTCATGTGTGGAAAACTATGAAGGTCTTTCGGGTTTTAGTTTGAATTGGGGTATAGAAATGGGTTCAGGTCTAAGATTGCATGTGTAAATATTTAATAAAAAAAAAAGATGTCATATCATTAATAAAAATGTTACATCATTGCTCTATAAAGACATACACAAGAAAAATATAGAACTGAAATTTTGAATGAGTATATTTTGTCTCTAAAGTTTTAAAAATGAGCACTACTATTCACAAAAGTATAAGACTTTGACAATTAAGACTATACATAACCTCTCCTATTTACCCTTACTGTGAACTTTGTTAGGTTCTAAATATATTGTATGTTGGCAAACCTAAAAAAAAAAAACTAGTCTAATATAAGATCTTAGTGTCTTTGAAGAGTTTTAGACATTACTCAAGTTGATATAAGTCAAGATTCAAGAATGTGCAAGCTACAATAAATGGAATTTAGAAATTGAAGAGCTCGATCGATCAAGAGAGACCTTCGACTGATCGAACTACAGTTTGCAGAATTTTAAAGAAGACCCAATAGCCTGCGAAACGTTTAGGGTTTGAGTCCAACGCTACTTGATATAAAAGCAAAACCCTAATTCACATTTTTGAAGTCTTATGAGTTACTCCTGTGAGATCTGTGAGATTTTATAACCTTCTAACTCAACAAGCACCTACTGGAGATCAACTCCATATTGCTAGTTTTGGTGGAGTAAAGTTGCTACATCAAATCAACCACAGTTGATGATCTAAATCTT
This sequence comes from Quercus robur, assembly GCF_932294415.1. Lineage (NCBI taxonomy): Eukaryota > Viridiplantae > Streptophyta > Magnoliopsida > Fagales > Fagaceae > Quercus > Quercus robur. Next base: position 7,168,272 of record NC_065538.1, read on the forward strand.
TGAGTGAAGTTCTCTCACAAACAGGAGTGTTTGTGTTTAAAAAATTCATAATAGAAGAGTCCATAGATTCAGATGAGCTGCATGTGCTCACATGAGTAAATACTACATGAGATAGCAGTAGATTTAGGATTCAGTCTATTGTAAGAACTTCTATTCTATTAGTGAATTGTTATCTTGTGGATTGTTTAGGTTAAATCCTCCCTAGGTTTTTTACCTTGAAACAAGTTATTTCATTGGTTTTCCTGGATAATTACATCCTATGTCATTTAATTTCCGCTGTGTTGATTGCATGTGATGCATGTTTAACCTAGACTTGCATAATTAAGCTAAGTCATGACTTGGATAATTTATTCGGTTAAAAAAACTATGTTTTAATAGGGGTCAAAAATTTAACAAACTCTTTATTGTCCTTCTTTAGCTTTCTTTGTTTATTATTATTCATTTTATTATAACTGATAGTCGGAGTCGGTAGGATTTGAACCTTGGACATCTTCGTCAAAACACAGGAAGATATCAATTGAGCTACAATGCTTTCGGACTCATAATTCCTTCTCTATAAAATAGGGTTTCAATTTTTTATTTTATTTTACTTTTTGATTAAGTTGCATATTCGGTCCTTGAACTTTCACATGTCTTTCAAAATTATTCTTATATATACTTTAAAACTTTTCACTTTAGTAATGAGGGTAAGAATCTTGATACATTATAGAATATAAATAAAATTTTGAAAGAAAGATCAACGTATAAAAGAACTACATAAAATTAAAGAATTTTGAATTTTGTCACATAAGCTTTGGGGGTACTCACAATTTTATATGTTAATATTCAAACATTTTTTTTTTACTGAATTTTGATTTTACACCTTGAAGTTTAGGGTGTTTGAATTTTACCCCCTGAAGTTTGGGGTGTTTGAATTTTACACACTGATGTTTCAGAACTTGGATTTTTACCCTTTAAAGTTTAGAGTTGTTTAGATTTTACACCCTCAAATTCTAAAACTTTAGGATTTAAAATCCAAACACCCTAAAACTTTAGGGAGTAAAATCCAAACACTCTTAAAATATAGGGGGTAAAATCCAAATTCTGAAACGTCAGGGTGTAAAATCCAAACATCACCAAATTTCAGGAGGTAAAATCCAAATTCTGAAATTTTAAGATGTAGAATCCAATCACCCCCGAACTTTAGGGGTGTAATTTTCAATTTACCATAATTTCATTTACAAACCCAATCTAATAAATATATATAAATTATTATCATAATTTTTTATTTAATACTTTCATATAAAAAGACAGTCTTCATAAACACCTATTCATTTTTTTTTTTGATAAGTTAATAATACCCATTAATAATTACTGTAATTATAAATTTAAGTCATAATTGTATATTTAATACTTTCATATATAAATACAGTCTTCATAAATACCTAGTCATTTTTGATAAGTTAATAATACCCATTAATAATTGCAATTATAAATTTAATAATTCTATATAAAAACATTAATAATTACCATAATCATATTTCATATACAAACACAATAAAAATAAATGTCCATTAAGAACTATAATAATTATCAACTTTGATATTTATATACAAATTAAAAGAGAATGAAATCAGTTTTTTTTTTTAAGATAAAATAATATTTATTGAACTGGCCAACTAATTGTCGAGTAATTCTTAGGTACTTCCGGAGCACGGAGAATGGTGTTCCCTCCTCTCACATTCATGGTGGGGTCTGCTCATTAAATTCAAGGTGGGGTCCACCATGAATGTGAGAGGAGGGAGCATCATTTCACTATACTCCGGGACTACCTAAGAATTTTCCTGTCAATCTCAATAATTGAAGAAAGTCTATCAAAAGTCCATATCAAATCCATAATGTCTATGTGTTTTTCATTTTTTACCATAGGGTTTTTATTTATTTATTTGAGGAAAACTTTTTATCACTGGGTGATAGCTCTATAAAAGGCCTACAAAGTACAAACTCACCACATATGTAGTCAACCAAAAATTGAAGTTTGTCGAAACCAAAGGTTTAGCTCTCCTCATAAGGGTTTCAATCTTTTATTTTTCTTTTTGGTTAATTTGTATATTTGGTTCTTAAACTTTAATATATATTTCAAGATTATTCTTATACTTTGAAAATTTTCACTTGGTAATGACGGTAAGAAATGTTTTTTGATACATTTTAAAATATAAAGAAGATTTTGAAATAAAGATAAAAGATTGAGATTAAACATTATGTTTTAGGAAAAATCTAATACTAACATTAGGTATATGTATCTATACTCGAAGAAACACACGGAAGAGCATGTTTAATTAAATATCCACTTAATTTTAATTTTTTTTTTAAGTTCATCTTTTTCTATTAATACAAGTTTATTTTATTTTTCTTTGTGCAGGTTTTTTTGTAACTACATATATGTCGTCGTTGTTCCAAATGATTTCAATGTTAATTTCCTTTATCATTATTGCTTTAGCAACAAAGCAGAACCCGGTTAATGGAATTTCAAAAAATAGTTACAGTGACATATGTAATAAGACCCCACAACCTAACGATTGCAACAAATGTTTTTTCTTTAATCCTGGAAGTGCTACTGCAGATGTAATGGGACTCGCAAAGATAATGATCGATGCCTGTGCTTCAACACAAGCTCAAAACTTGAAACAAATGTTTGACAACTTAAATGCTACAGGCCCAAATCAGAGTGCTAGAGCAACATATGGATATTGTGCTAGTATGTACCAAGATATACATCAAAAGTTAGCCAATGCGTCTTCGGACTTGGGATCGAAAAATTACCAAGAGGCTAGAAGGGATGTGCAAGCAGCCTTAGTGTTTCACTTTCAGTGTTTTAAGCTGTTAAAGAATATAACATACCCAGATGATCTTGGGACTTATTTAAGGAACTTTTGGGCTGATGCTTTAGATTCCCAAAGTATTATCGATCAAATTCTTAAATAGTTAAATTGTGTGGTTTTCCTTCTATGAGATTATATATATGAGTAAAGGAAGCAATGTTAAAGGGATGTAAAATCTGTCATTTTGGCCATCTATCTTATTAATAAAAGTTTTGTTCTATAGAAGATAGTCCAATTGATCCAAAGTTGTATTTGTCTTTATCTTGGATACAAGTTCATCCACGGTTAAATATATAGTTCGTAATTTAATTTTTAATTTTAGGTGACTAATATCGACAATATACTATCATGTAAGATTAGTTTACAAAAGCTAAAGTCCTGTTAGGGGAAATGAATCATCATTGATAATCTAACACATTTTCAGCATTTTTTTTTTTCATACATTCTATGGTTTCAATTGGTCTAGTACTTTAGAGGCTTTATTAAAGATTTGAAAAGAAAAATGCTAAATCGTGATTTAGCAATAATGAAAAGATAGACCAATTGAAAAATTATGTATAATGAAAATGCTAAACAACTAAGTGTAACTTTAGCATTGTCCATCAATAAAATACTAGGATGAAATACTAAGGTGCTAAAGTGGGTAGACATGACAAATGCAATAATCAAACATATTAATAAATTATTAGTGTTATGAAACAAGCCAATACAAACAGAAAAACCGGAAACCCTGAGACTTCAGCTAGTCCGCTACAACAAGGTCATCTGAACTAAAAATTAAAAGATTATCTCCATTTGAAAACAGTGTTACATCATCCCAACCCAATTCTAAACAAAGATATGAGTCTTCGGACTAAACTAGAGCATCAGATTGGTGCTAATCTTACACAACATCTTGTTTTAAAAACAAACCAACCACAAACCCCAGCTACTAGCAAGCTTTTAAGCAGAAGTCATGAATGATGTAATGTGGTACACTCCAGTTAGAACAAATTACTCTGTATAGGTTAGGATACAGTTGCAGCAACTTCCTTTGAACATCATCCAAAACTTGACATCCTTTCTTATCTCTTCACTTTGATTTCCTCTGTTTTGACCTCTCCATGAATTCTTGAGTTTCTCTGAGAGACTGAGACCATATGTGAATCATGTCATAGACAGTAGCACACCAAACTGCTCTGCATAAGAAACTCTTGAGGCTCTTTCCTTTGATACTCGGCTACCCACATGAGTGTCTATTGGGCCCAAGCACCTATCTATCATATACGTGATAACATCTACTAACACACACCTGCCCAAGTATCCCATGTACTTTCTGAGAAGTGTACTCAGCTGAAAATTCATCCGACAATGTCACAAAACCGAACCCCCTATGACACATTTTTCTTTCATCCTGAAGCAAAATGCAACATGATATTAGTTATACCAATAACATATGGGCAAAACCCAAAAAGGATCTGATGAATACTAAAATATAACACAGAACATGCAATTAGAGTACAAATGAGTTTCCATGATGTGCAAATAGCAAGTTAGCAACATGAAAAAAGCATGCAATCAATTACAATTAGTACCGAGAAAAGTCTCTGAGCAATCACTAATTTTCAATTCTCATCCCAGGATGAATTTGGCAGAACATCTTATCTGTTTTCCAATTGGTGTTACCTCTAAGTGTTCATCATGTGTTCATTTTCCCTCTTGTAGTCATATCTCAACATCTTGATTTCAGCCATTACTAGTGTTGTGCAATATTGAATTTATGCTTACATAGATAAGGTGGTAAAAGTATCCTCTGCAAGCAAGCCCATTATAAAACCTTGAACAAACACAAGCTGGTTTAACAACACATCTTTTCACATACTTCATAGCCATGGTTGAAGAATTTAGAAAAAAGTTGTTAAGAAATACGGTGCAGTAATATTTTCATCAGCTAACCATCCACACATTCTCAATTAATCTAGACAAAAATCAGCTACGTTTACCTTGGGAAGATACACATCCAAAAGATAGCCAAACTGATTGAAATGCAACTGCATATTATCAACAGTAGCTTCAATTGGAATACATCCTATAAAAAGCGCCTCTTTGCCCACTTAGTGGCTGAACTTGCCAAAGGCTTAACAGCACAGTCATCAGCAGAAGCAGAAACAACCAGCACTTCTGCACAGTCATCAGCAAGTCCTCTTTACGTCCAGAAGAAAATAGTCAATTCACAGGCATCTGACCAGTTACATGAACATGATTAGCAGGAGAGGCAGAGTCAACAGCAATATGCACACCCCACGCCCCCAAAATAAAAATAAAAATAGAAAGAATTGACAGCTTGAAAGCCATTATATTAATATAACATTGTACATATTTTATATGTACGAGGACATCCACAATGACTGTAAGCAGAACTATTTGATGTCCTATAAAATGGAGAACCAAACCAAAAATTAAGGAATAATAAGGGGTCATTTAAATCTTGAGGATACATTTTCCAGTGCAGGTTGAGATGCAGAGAACGGTATAAATCATGCACATGAGATTTACCAACAAAATTCCAAAATAGGACATTGTCCCATAAAAATGTCTGTGAACACTAGCACTAGCCCAATATCACACAGATCATATACACAAGCAGTATGCTTCTCTCATTTGTTACTTCCTATGACACTTAAAATGATGTAAGTGTTGGCAATCACATATTCTAATTTAAATTTCTTTTCTGTCAGTGCCAATCTAATTCAACTATAACTTACAAACAACAATGGTCTCGAACATCTTAAGCAGTCTATTACGATGTTTATCCAAAAGAATAAAAAATATATACATTTTGGCAATGTTAATCTATCAATTATTGAAGTGTGAATACCCATTTTGTGGTAAAATTTCCAGTGTTTATAAAATTCTTGAACTTCACATCTTCAATAATCAACTTGTTGGACTATGTGGAGCCTGTTTTGTTTTCAATCCAGATTGTGATCCAACCCGAATTGGAAGCATTATGGTTTTAAATGGGATTTTTTGGTGAGGCCATGGAGCATAGGTCTGGGCCAACAAGAGCATTTTTGGCTTGTTTTGGACCCGTTGTTTGGGTATATATTTGTTGCTTCAGAATTAGGGGTGCCTGCATCATTGAACTGTAGCCACCTCTGTATTTTTCTCCTTGACATAGTGAAAATTGCAGCAACTTTATGGATGTAAGTATATAGCCAAAGCACGTAAATCTTTGTGTGTGTGGTTTTTTTTTTTTTTTCTCTATTTTTGCATCTCATAGGTTTTGGGAATTAAGTTAAATTCTCAACACAACATCCGCATCCTAGCAATAATTTATTGGTAGAGTAGATATCATGTAGAAAAGTATTCAACTAACAGATCAAGCAAGAAAGTATTCAACTATGGAAATTTTGATTTACATGAAAATTAAGAAGGAAGATTTTTTTTTCATAAATGAGGTAGAGCTAATATGAGTGAAAGGTATTAATGGAAAAGTCATTACTCACCAAATCACAAAGAGAATAAGAAATAAATGAGATATTTTATTTAAATTTATGATAGAAGGAAGAGCACAATAGCACTGAAGGCAACTGTGCAAGTAGTGGAGAGATTATTCTAAAACTTGTTTTCCCATATCTTTAAGAATGGCATCAGTGGGTTGTCTTAGTCTCTCAAGGTGAAATTCCTCATTAGAGCTTCTTGTGCTACTGGGTCATGCTTCATAAATCAAAATTATAGTTTTGCATTTTTCTTTTGCTATTATCAATCATCAATTGATGAATGAGACCCCAATTAACAAATAAAGAGGCCACACAATCCTTTATTGCTTGCTAAAACACTACATATCAGTGATATCACCTTGCTGTTAAAAGAGTAAGCCCAAGCTTCTGCACTTTCAAGGTTGGTTAATTTCTAGGAATTGAATCCTCGGTTCTAGGAATTGATGCTTTTGTATTTTCTGGTAGTCTAGCCCTAGTTTGATGTTGTTTATATATTTCAAGGGGTCATGACTTCATAGTATAATCAAGGTTCTATTGATAAAATGCCAAACTACCTTCCAAGGTGAACTTGAAGCACCTAGATTCAGAAAGCCCCTTTTTAAAATCTAGAATCACAATGAGAAATTGCATACATAAGCACTAAAACACAATGACCCTACCGCTTCTCACGGCCTACACACCTAAAACCTTAGTCAAACTAAAGAGCACATCACTTCATTATTGTGCAATGTACCATCCATATAAATTACAAATATTGTCTCAAACTTAAATACAAGCCAAAATGGAACATCAAATTACAAAACCAACATGATAGACAGTAGCTCACCTGCTGAACCAGAACCTACCATAGGGGCGAGGATGACACATATGCATATGCTCGTCCCCAAAAAAACAATAATATTCTCCTCCAAAGTTTTCTGGCATAGCACCAACTGGAACCTTTAGAAAACATATATACAAAACAACACAATTCACAATTAGCTCCTATTTTCTTGGAAAAAAATTCATTTTATTTAAAGGAAAGAAATTGTCAGCAAAGCCAAACACAACTGGCTTGCTTGAGCTGTGCTTATGTGTTCTGAAAAGTTTCTATGAAAACTATTGGATAAAGAAAAAACAATTATATGTTCTGAAGGGAAAACGAAAAAATTAAGAACTCAAGAAATAAGTCTGGAACCACTATTTCAGCCCATATAAATCAAAAGCTTTTTACCATTTCTACATAAATTTACCTCAAGTTTCCTTGTAGCCAAACAGAAATAGCACCAAACCCAGTTCCACTCCGTCATCATCAGCATCAACCCCAGAGACGCTCAAAGACGGTAGTACAATTGTCTCTGCCGTCTAGCATTTGAGTGGAAAAGAAAACAAATTTTACTAAATAAATAAAATTTTGTTTATAGTAAAACAATAAGGACTATTCTGATCAGCAATAACACAATTAATGATATTTAATTGATAGAAATCAATAATATTCAACGAGAGCTTACTTGCCACACACAAACACACCAGGAGTTCCAGACTAAAATTCATTTTTAAAAATAATAATAATATTGACATTAAAGTTACCTTGGATTCCTCTTCCTCACAATTAGAGAGTTACCTTTGGCCTTTATGTGCGTAAATTCCCAATCCAGTTTTCAATTATATTAGGCTGTTCTATCCACTTCAGATGTGGTGGTCCGTCTTCAGGGCTTCCCTTAATTTCAGAATCTTCCTCTGAATCGTCTAAATCATTATCCTCATGTCGAGTGAATGTGAAACGGAATCCAACCTTAGGTTGTTCGACATCTTCAATGCCTTGCTCAAATAGCAATTGGGCTCCACATTTCGTAACCTCCAAGCCTTGATTGGAGGTTTCAAATTTTACCTCTATTTGGCTGAATGCATAAGCGTCCGCTCGATTCAATACGTCTTTCAAGGGGCTTTCCAATAATATAGAGGGAATATATTGCAGAAAAATCTGATGCGATTCAATCTTACCAAATTCCTCAGATAATTGAATGCCTCTTAATCTAGTAGGTTCGTGTTCGTTGATTTTAACAGAACATCGAAGCACGTCATCAAGTTGGTAAAGATGACGATGCTGGCGGAATCTAAAAACAGCGCACACAGTGATTCCAATAAATTTGTTACATAATAATAAATATGAAGGAATTATCAGATTCACCGAACCCCCCACATTTTGAAGCCTAAACCGATACGGGATTTTACTTCCAGAAATTATGAGATATGACATGTACCGATAGCATTTTCGGAGAAAACAAGAGCGCCCCTGAAACAAACAAATCATGATGTTTAGAACTTCACATGCAAAAGAAGAGAGAGAGAGAGAGAGAGAGAGAGAGACCTTAATGATATAACGTCTCAGCATTGTTGAAAACAGTTCATTGTAGCCTTCATTCTTAATCAATTTGTCGCAATACTGAAGACGTAGATCAAAATCATGTTCTGGTCTTAATGATAATGTTTCTAGTGAGGTACACCCTCTTGCATCGATAAACCTAATATTTAATGGAAGCTTGGGAAACATTCGAAGTTGAGTGCAACCAGCCAATAAAAGGATTTCCAAATTAGAAAGTAGAATGATACTTTCAGGAAGGCAAACAAAATTATTTCTCCTTATATTTAAACTTTTTAAAGATGACAAGCACCCAAGAGCATTAGGAATTGTCTGAAGATTGCAATAGCTTAGATCTAGATCAGTTAAAGAACACAAGCCTTGTAACATGCCCATGAGATCTAGACTACTCCTTGGCTGCATCAAAGGAAAACTAAGAAGCATATTAGACGATAGCCCCACACAATCACGAAGAGATAGCACCCTCAGAATTTTTGAGTGAACAACAGATGAAGGTAGCCTTGTTATAGCAGTTCCACTCACGTCTAGGTTCCGCATACCTTTGATATTCCCCAAATTCTCTGGTAGTTCATTAAGTTTTGAACAACCGGATAAAATGAGAACCTTCAAAGATATTAAACAACAATAGGCATCCGAAAGACTATAAAGATTTTTGCAATTGCTTAGATTCAATACAACAAGGCCAGTTAAATACTCCACAAAGAATGGTAGTTCATTTATAGTAGTCTCACTCAAACAAAGTTTTGACAAACATGACATATTTCCTACAATTTTTGGAAACTTCTTCAATCTCAAACAACCACCAAGATTGAAAATTTCAAGTGCTTCCAAGCTAACCTTGTGAGGAAGGTTTTCGAGACATTTGCAACCATTCAGATCCAATCGAATTAGTTGTTTGAGATCTCCAAGAGATGAGTGAATCTTATATAGTCTTGTACAATGTCGAAGAATCAATTGCTTAAGCTTTGGGGCTCCACTAAGGTCCGGGATCTCTATCAAGTTTTGAGAGCCACTTAGGTCTATGAGTTTTAACTCATCTAAATTCTGTTATAAATCGATAAATAATTAGATAAAGATAGGGCTTAATGAAAAGGAATAAAATGCACATTCGCATAACTAAAATCTTACCATATTTCCTTTCCATAGTTGTTTGATCCTACTACAATGCATTCTCAACTCAACAAGTTTGTTTGGTTGGAAATTGGTTGGTATGCATTTTAAATGATATCCATGCCATTCAAGAACACGCAACTCATTAGGTAGATAACTAAGGCCTTGTGGAAGTTGCACTGCACCTCTAAGAATGTCTTCTGGAAGTTGCATAGTACCATTTATGAAGTTTTGTAGAAGTCCCTTATTACCAATTTTAAGCAATCTCAAAAACTTCATCTTTGAGAAAGCTTCAGCACTCAATTGTTCCTTTTTTTGAATAGGTATGTTTAGCATTATGCCTTCAACTACCTCTGTTCCCTAATAACCAAAAACAATGAAATTAGAATAATTAGTAAAATCTTAAAAATTTTAATAATAATATATGTACTTATTTAAGTTCAAGTTTATATTAGTCAGCTTACAGTATTATTCTTTAATACATGAATGACATCCTCATAAATCCACAACCTACTACGTCCACCAGGCTCTTTAGGAGATTCACGAAGAACTATTTCTTGACCCATATCTTGTAGCAAATCATGCATCCACAAAGTTTTTCCGTTATCAATGGTTATGAGAGATTTGTCCACAAGAACACCAATATTGTAGTCTGGATAATAGTCAAAACTTTCCAGTATATCTCTTATGCTATCTTTGTTCTCTACTTTAAAAAAACATGCAATATCTAAAAACAATCCTTTCTGTGAATTTGTTAGCTCATCAAAACTTATTTGAAGTATATCCAAAATGTTTCTATTAGGTTCTTCTTTTAGTTTATCTAGGGCACTTTTCCATTCATTCGTTCTTTTAGCAAACAAAGAAGAACCTAAAACTTTAAGAGCTAAAGGAAGGCCTTTAGCATAATTCACAAAGTCCTTAGACAAATTCACATAATTTTCTTCAGGATAAGGTTTATGAAAAGCTCCCCAACTAAAAAGTTGCAAAGCATCATCATTACTCAACCCCTTTGTTGTATATATATCATCCACACCACATCTTACCAATAAATGGCTATCCCTACTTGTTACAATGATTCTACTTCCTGGACCAAACCAATCATGCTTTCCTGCTAATGCTCCAAATTGTTCTTCTTTATCCACATCATCAAGAACAATAAGAACCCTTTTATTACATAGTGTATTCCGAATAATATTGATTCCTTCACAAACATTCCATATATTTATTTCACTTTTCCCGAGGATCTTAGAAAGAAGTTGTTTTTGTAAAGAAACTAGACCTTGATTTTTGGTTTCTTCTCTAATATTAGCAATAAAGCTACTAGCTTCAAAGTTACCAGAAATTCTTTTATAAATTTCTTGTGCAAGAGTTGTTTTGCCTATTCCACCCATCCCGCAGATCCCAACAAAGCAAACACTACCCAACCCTCTGCCTAAATATGAATCCAACATTTCCTCCACGCAGGAGTCCATTCCAACAAGTTCCTTAGAAACACTTGAGAATTTACTATACAACTCACTAAATATCCGTCCAATGATTTCTTGGATAACGATTGATTCATGCCTGCAAAAAAAAAAAAAAAAGGCAAAACAATAATTTTGATGACGCAGAGCTAGCCACATGTAGAGACAAAACATTCAACAAAAGCAAAGTCTTAGCTTCGTTCAGCCACATTGAGAGTGCCTAATATATTTAGTCCTCTGTTGTACATTTCTAGGATTGCTATTTTCATGCACCCTTTTTTTCATAAAAAATAAAAAATTAAACAATTAAAGTATTGACTATATATATAATTCTACTTTTCGCTAAACACTTGCTTTTGAAATTTTTACATGCTTATCGAGACAATTTTGCAGGAAACACAAACTATAAATTGGAGGCAGGAATTCGAATAAAAAACTACAAGAAGGCCAGTAGTTTATGAAAAAGCAAAGCTAAGGAATCCGCGAGTCATTAGTAGAATGAGGATTACCAAGTTCGTGCCTTTTTGCTCATATTGGGTAATATAGGGTCTACCATGCCAAACTATGCAAAGGTTCATCCAAAGTCCAATTTGAGATTATAATTCCCAAAGTCTACAAGGGACAAAGAAATTCATTGCTAGATTTATTATAGGGCAATTTTAGAGCTATTAGGGGACAAATTTGTCGTAAGGTCCAAGTCTGTGTAATTATGTACTTGCATGACAGGAATCTAGTCCTACTAGGATTACAATAGAGTTAGACTAAATTTTTCTATAAAAACTTTAGTACTCTCTCATCATGTGGCCATGTAAAAAAAAAAAAAAAAAAACGTAATTAATGATAAATAAATTCAGGAAAAAAAAAATTGACCATAAATAACACTATTCCAAAAATTTTCTTACTTATTCTTTAAATCCCATCCAGCAAGATTGGCAACCTTTGTTAGAGCAGCTTTCCACGTTTGTACAATTTCTATATTATCTTTAAAACTCTCTTCATGTTTAGCAAAGGGTTCTGCAAAAATCCCTTTATGATTCCTCACATCACTAGGATCCACATAGTGAAAAATAGGTAGAACTACCAACCCCGTCTTTTCTATGCACTCAACAATTTTTGTTAGTTCAATCAAGCACCACCTTGAAGAAGCATAGTCTCTTGATAGAATAACAACTGCAAATCTTGATTCTTCTATTGCTTTCAAGAGCTCTGGGGCAATTAGTGTTCCTTGCTTGAGTTTTTCATCGTCTCTAAAAGTTGATATTCCTTTTTGTATCAAACCAGCATATAAATGATCTGTAAATTTTGTGCGGGTGTCCTCGCCTCTAAAACTGAGAAAAACATTGTATTTCAGTTCCTTGGAAGAAGAAGCAGAAGCTGATGGAATTAAAGCCATAAAGAAAATGGATGAGCTTAACAGTGAGGTTAGAGGTTTAGGAAATGGCTGGTGCGACTGAAAAGGTCAAAAAAGCCGCTTTATTATGCATATGAAAGGAATATACCTTTTCCTTTTCAAAAAGAGGTAGGCCCCAGCCCCTCATGGAAGCATGCGTGCTGAGCAGATGAGTAAAGTCAATAATTCATTTTTAATGACCCATCAAATTCATTTTCTATTAGAGCCGGTGGCAATCAAACTGGCATGTTCTTGAGTCTTGAGTCATCCCTCTCTCCATTATATCTTTGAGCAATAATGTGACCTTCTAAAATGTGTTTTTAGCTATTTTTTATTTATCTGTAGCACCGATTGTTTAAAAACGTTCAATGTTTCAACACTCGAGATTTTTGTATGTTTCTACTTTTTACACTAATATCTAAAATAATGTTAACCAACCTTTATATTTTAATCTTATAAGATAACAGAGCATAAAATGTAAGATGTATTGTTAAAACAGTAATATAAAATATGGTCCGATTAATATATGTCTTTAGGACATCTATTAATTATTTTTTATATAATATTTTTATTAAAAATTGTAAAAGTTAAAAAAAAAATTAGTTACTTTTTCATTTTTTAATTAAAAAATTCTTAAAATAATTTATTATAAATATCCTAAAGGCATCTATAATTAGAATCTTATAAAATAAAAGGTAAGAGTTAGTTAGTACACTAGAGTCAATAAAAACCGAACACATGTCTATATTATGTCAAATGAAGAGTTAACCAATGTCCTAAAATAAATAAAATAGATAGGATGTGAATATATATATTTTTTTAATTTTGAGTTGTGCTACGTTCATAATATTTTTACAAAACTTTCCAACAAATTTTATATTATAAAGATTAGTTTTAATTTAAATTTATTATTAAAATTATTTTTATATCCAAAAATTACAGTTAATGACAATTTGTCATTTAGCATTAGCATTGGAAAATGCTAATGCTATCCTATTTTACCATTCTAAAAACTCACTTTATCATTATACCATCTTATTTTACAATACCTCCACATCCCAAAACTCTATTCTTATTAAAATATTATTTTTTAATCTTTCTCTACTACTACTTTCCAACCGTCACATTTTTTCATATTCCAACGGCTCCACCATCACCAATCACCACACCACCACCACCACCACCACACCACACCACACCTCCACCTCTACGGCTCCACCATCATCAATCACCACACCACCACCTCCACGGCTCCACCATCATCAATCACCACACCACCACAGAAACCGCCGATCAACCCCGATCACAACAGGGGAAAAAAAAAAAAAAAAAAAAAACCAGATCAACCCAATCAAAACCCAGACACCGCCACTTGATCAACCCAAATCAACCACCAAAATCCCACCGGAACAAAAACCCAAACACCGCCGATCAACCCCGATCACAACAGGAAAAAAAAAAAAAAAAAACCAGATCAACCCAATCAAAACCCAGACACCGCCGCTTGATCAACCCAAATCAACCACCAAAATCCCACCGGAACAAAAATCCAAACACCGCCGATCAACCCCGATCACAACAGGAAAAAAAAAAAAAAAAAAAAAACCAGATCAACCCAATCAAAACCCAGACACCGCCGCTTGATCAACCCAAATCAACCACCAAAATCCCACTGGAACAAAAACCCAAACACCGCCGATCAACCCCGATCACAACAGGAAAAAAAAAAAAACCCAGATAAACCCGATCAAAACCCAGACACCGCCGCGATGATCAACCCAAACCCAGACACCGCCGCGTTGATCAACCCAAATCAACCACCAAAATCCCACCGGAACAAAAACCTAGACACCGCCGATCAACCCCGATCACAACAGTTAAAAAAAAAAAAAAAAAAAACCCAAATCAAGCCCGATCAAAACCCAGAAACCGCCGCCACTGCCGCCGCTAGATCAACGTTTCCTCCATCGTTGATCAACCCAGATCAATGTTTCCTCCACTGTGATGTGTTATGTTGATGGTGGGAGGAGGAAGATGTTCGGTGAGAGGAGAGAGCAGATGAGAAAGAGAGAAAGGAAGAGAGAGAGAAGATAACAGAAATAATGAGGGAGAGAGAGAAATTTCGGGGGAAAATAGATTAAAATATTATTATTATGTTTAGAATTTTGCTACAGTGCAATTCTAAAGATAGAATTGCACTGTAGCAAGTATTGTAAAAAATTTACAATACTTGCCTTTGGCATTCCGGGATGTAGCATGTTTTGAAGCTAAAAATGCTAAAATACCCTTAGATATAGCTTTAGCATCTGCTGATGCTAATGCTCTTAATATTTATCTAATTTATCGTAAACATACACAGAGATAGATTTTTTTTATTCCTTCCCCCGCTTTGTTACTTTTCTGACAGTGACAAACAAGTGAGTGACAGTTGTCACTTTCTTCTTCTATTGTTTTTTTATTTTTATTTTTTATTTTTATGTTTTTTATTAATTTGGACTTTTCAAACCAAAATTTTGCTTCTCTTTCCTGTGGGCTCCATGTTTGCAGACCGCCCATGCGTACGAAAATACCTGGACGGTATCCAAAAGTGAAAAAGGGAAATTCCTGGCAGAGGAGAGCCACTTGTATTCGGAATTTAATAGTAACTAGCCTTTAACCCCCGCGTAATGCGCGGGGTATTCCACAAAGTAAAACAAAAAACAAAAAAAAAAAACTTTTATTGTAGTTTTTTTTTTTTTTTTTTTAGGTGTTACTTTTCTGTACTTTTTAAAAATGTCAATACTTTTTATTCAACCCAATTCAAATTTGATTTATTTTCTAGTTACAGCCATCAAACTATAAACCAATCCCAAATCTAATCTTATCACCAATAATCATGGTTAGCACTTGGCAAACTATATTTTATTTTTATTTTTCTCCTTTGGGCAGCATTCAAAATGGCTTGATAGTCCTACAAAATGGTTACTTCATAAAACTTTGCCCTCTCAAGTCTCACCCTCCAATACACCTACCATTTTTACTAAAAAAAAACATTACATATATTTAGGAATTAGTGACATTGTGTCTCAACTTTAAGTAGAAGGTAGGGTATGAGGGGCAAAGATCGGTGTTCAAGTCTCTAGGAGGAATACTCATACACATACACATAGATTAAACTAGAGTAGAATTTTTATCTTGTATAAAATAAAATAAAAAAATAAAAAAAAGTAGAGGGCGGGGTATGACTAAACTACCCGTTTATAGAAATGGAAATTTTGTAAAAAACTAAACATAAAGAACATTATAGCATTTTGTAAATTGTGCTGCACTGGTGCAGAGTCTTTCGTTGATAAAAACAAAGATAACATAGTCTTTCATCCCAAATCCACAACTTTGAGAGAAGAAAACACCACTACAAAAAATTGCATGATAACACATTATATCAACTTTTGGTAGTTCTCTCCCTCTTGAAATCATCCTGTAATGACCAAGGCAATAAAATAATAATCCATAATTCAAGCATATTATAGCAACAAACACAATTCCAAGGACATAAGAAAAGAATCACTTTGTTAGAGAAAACACATATATATTCTTGGATTCAACAAACACAATTCCAAGGACATGAGTCAAAATTCACTTTATTAGGGAAAAAACATATAGGTCGAGTTAATTATGGAGCAAGCAAAGAGAAACTAAGGAGAGACACCAAATTCAAACTATAGCAAGCAAAAAAAATCATTTTTTTAGTGCAAAGATTCAAATTGCTATAACAAAATGTAAGCAGAGTGATGCATCCAAAAGAGTAATGGCATAAAAATAAGGAACCAAGCCAGCAAACACTTAGGCATATGCTGCCAAAAAAATACACTTATAAATAAAGGGTTCATTCTATTACTTTTATTTAGTAGCTTACCTTCTTTGCCATTTGAGTTTACAGCTTATTGGCATTTTTCAATTACCTTCCACAACCTTAGGGTGCTATTTTTAGAAGTAGTGGCCATAGTAATACCTTTAGCATCTATATATACAGAAAAGCTTTAAAATTGATAGTGCAAAGATGTAGTCATTGAAAACTTGACCATTAGAAAGAAGAAGCTATTAGCAAACAAATAATAAATGAAAAAGCTATCTTTAGAAACCAAGTAGAATTAAAATAAATAAAAAAAGTATAATATTATAACTAAATTGCTTTAGACATACATAGTTTTTAAACAATTCAAGTCAGAGAAGTCCCAATTTAAGGTGCAATATTTAATTTTGGCATTTCTAGGAAGTAAGAAGCACTTTAGATTATCAATCATTGTATCTTATACCTTTTGGGTTGATGACACCAACAAAAGCAACAACATCAATAACAATATTTTGCATAATTTAACTTCCTAACAATGGGAAAAGAAATACCCTCTCTTTATCTCAAATTTAGGCTTCTTATAACCTTCTTTTTCCTCTATCTATAACAATAGCAACACCACCTTTGCAAATAGTTGGATGTCCTAGTTGTTGGCTTCTTAGCTTTAGGAGCATCATAATTATAGAATGATTTCTAGTCCCAAGCTAGCTTCTAGTATTCCATCCAAACCTTTCATATTAACATGGAATGAAGGACTTCTGTTATTAGTTTTTGCATAAGAAGATGAACAAAACATTAATAAGGAAAAGCACAAATTGAATGAAATTATAGAGAAATATTTGAGAGGGAGGACATGGAGGTTAAGTATAGTACCATTTAACAGTATCTTTTTGGTTCTTTGATTTGGCATGACCAAACACCCAACTCTTTAAAAACACCATTTATCATCAATAATAAATTTCTATATAAAAAAAAAAATGTAGTTGTATTTGCAATTGACATGCATTCAGATTTACATAAATAAACCCAAATGCACATGAGTTCTTTATGTATTAGTCATGTTAAAACATGTAAAGTTTGTTAATCATACGAATGATTTCTATAAAATACAATAAAATGTTAGTAGGAAATTACAATTTAATTGAGTGTGAAATCAATCACAGATAAACTCTAATTATATAAATGTTATATCATAAAAATTCTTATATAGCTGTATAATTCAACTTAACATAAATGTTATATCATAGAAGTTTAGCAATAAGTTGCTCTTGTACCCTATTCAATTCTTTTCCTTATTCAATGCATTCTATATGAAAGCTCAGATTTGTGCTAAAACACAAGAGCTTGTTCAGACCCCCAAATAAAAATTACGACTAGATTGCTTTTACTCTAACTTAGACTAAGTGCGGAACAAGAACAAATGAGCGTAATGAATCAATAACACTACCCTAAGTCATATTCATCCATCATTAACAATAAATGTTTTTTGATACATTTTAAAATATAAAGAAGATTTTGAAATAAAGATAAAAGATTGAGATTAAACATTATGTTTTAGGAAAAATCTAATACTAACATTAGGTATATGTGTTTACACTCGAAGAAACACACGGAAGAGCATGTTTAATTAAATATCCTCTTAATTTTAAGTTTTTTTAAGTTCATCTTTTTCTATTAATACAAGTTTATTTTATTTTTCTTTGTGCAGGTTTTTTGTAACTACATATATGTTGTTATTCCAAACGATTTCAATGTTAATTTCCTTTATCATTATTGCTTTAGCAACAAAGCAGAACCTGGTCAATGGAATTTCAAAAAATAGTTACAGTGACATATGTAATAAGAACCCACAACCTAACGATTGCAACAAATGTTTTTTCTTTAATCCTGGAAGTGCTACTGCAGATGTAATGGGACTCGCAAAGATAATGATCGATGCCTGTGCTTCAACACAAGCTCAAAAGTTGAAACAAATGTTTGACAACTTAAATGCTACAGACCCAAATCAGAGTGCTAGAGCAACATATGGATATTGTGCTAGTATGTACCAAGATATACATCAAAAGTTAGCCAATGCGTCTTCGGACTTGGGATCGAAAAATTACCAAGAGGCTAGAAGTGATGTGCAAGCAGCCTTAGTGTTTCACTTTCAGTGTTTTAAGCTGTTAAAGAATATAACATACCCAGATGATCTTGGGACTTATTTAAGGAACTTTTGGGCTTATGCTTTAGATTCCCAAAGTATTATCGATCAAATTCTCAAATAGTTAAATTGTGTGGTTTTCCTTCTATGAGATTATATATGAGTAAAGGAAGCAATGTTAAAGGGATGTAAAATCTGTCATTTTGGCCATCTATCTTATTAATAAAAGTTTTGTTCTATAGAAGATAGTCCAATTGATCCAAAGTTGTATTTATCTTTATCTTGGATACAAGTTCATCCACAGTTAAATATATAGTTCGTAATTTAATTTTCAATTTTAGGTGACTAATATCGACAATATACTATCGTGTAAGATTAGTTTACAAAAGCTAAAGTCTAGAACTGTTAGGGGAAATGAATCATCATTGATAATCTAACACATTTTCAGCATTTTTTTTTTTTCATACATTCTATGGTTTCAATTGGTCTAGTACTTTAGAGGCTTTATTAAAGATTTGAAAAGAAAAATGCTAAATCGTGATTTAGCAATAATGAAAAGATAGACCAATTGAAAAATTATGTATAATGAAAATGCTAAACAACTAAGTGTAACTTTAGCATTGTCCATCAATAAAATACTAGGATGAAATACAAAGGTGCTAAAGTGGGTAGACATGAAAAATGCAATAATCAAACATATTAATAAATTATTAGTGTTATGAAACAAGCCAATACAAACAGAAACACCGGAAACCCAGAGACTTCAGCTAGTCCACTACAACAAGGTCATCTGAACTAAAAATTAAAAGATTATCTCCATTTGAAAACAGTGTTACATCATCCCAACCCAATTCTAAACAAAGATATGAGTCTTCGGACTAAACTACAGCATCAGATTGGTGCTAATCTTACACAACATCTTGTTTTAAAAACAAACCAACCACAAACCCCAGCTACTAGCAAGCTTTTAAGCAGAAGTCATGAATGATGTAATGTGGTACACTCCAGTTAGAACAAATAACTCTCTATAGGTTAGGATAGAGTTGCAGCAACTTCCTTTGAACATCATCCAAAACTTGACATCCTTTCTCATCTCTTCAATTTTATTTCCACTGTTTTGACCTCTCCATGAATTCTTGAGTTCCTCTGAGACCATATGTGAATCATGTCATAGACAGTAGCACACCAAACAGCTCTGCATAAGAAACTCTTGAGGCTCTTTCCTTTGATACTCGGCTACCCACATGAGTGTCTATTGGGCCCAAGCACCTATCAATCATATACGTGATAACATCTACTAACACACATCTGCCCAAGTATCCCATGTACTTTCTGAGAAGTGTACTCAGCTGAAAATTCATCCGACAATCTCACAAAACCAAACCCCCTGTGACACATTTTTCTTTCATCCTGAAGCAAAATGCAACATGATATTAGTTATACCAATAACATATGGGCAAAACCCAAAAATAATCTGATGAATACTAAAATATAACACAGAACTTGCAATTAGAGTACAAATGAGTTTCCATGATGTGCAAATAGCAAGTTAGCAACATGAAAAAAGCATGCAATCAATTACAATTAGTACCAAGAAAAGTCTCTGAGCAATCACTAATTTTCAATTCTCATCCCAGGATGAATTTGGCAGAACATCTTATCTGTTTTCCAATTGGTGTTACCTCTAAGTGTTCATCATGTGTTCATTTTCCCTCTTGTAGTCATATCTCAACATCTTGATTTAAGCCATTACTATTGTTGTGCAATATTGAATTTATGCTTATATAGATAAGGTGGTAAAAGTATCCTCTGCAAGCAAGCCCATTATAAAACCTTAAACAAACACAAGCTGGTTTAACAACACATCTTTTCACATACTTCATAGCCATGGTTGAAGAATTTAGAAAAAAGTTGTCAAGAAATACGGTGCAGTAATATTTCATCAGCTAACCATCCACACATTCTCAATTAATCTAGACAAAAATCAGCTACGTTTACCTTGGGAAGATACAAATCCAAAAGATAGCCAAACTGATTGAAATGCAACTGCATATTATCAACAGTAGCTTCAATTGGAATACATCCTATAAAAAGCGCCTCTTTGCCCACTTAGTAGCTGAACTTGCCAAAGGCTTAACAGCACAGTCATCAGCAGAAGCAGAAACAACCAGCACTTCTGCACAGTCATCAGCAAGTCCTCTTTACGTCCAGAAGAAAATAGTCAATTCACAGGCATCTGACCAGTTACATGAACATGATTAGCAGGAGAGGCAGAGTCAACAGCAATACGCACACCGCACGCCCCCAAAATAAAAATAAAAATAGAAAGAATTGACAGCTTGAAAGCCAATATATTAATATAACATTGTACATATTTTACATGTACGAGGACATCCACAATGACTGTAAGCAGAACTATTTGATGTCCTATAAAATGGAGAACCAAACCAAAAATTAAGGAATAATAAGGGGTCATTTAAATCTTGAGGATACATTTTCCAGTGCAGGTTGAGATGCAGAGAACGGTATAAATCATGCACATGAGATTTACCAACAAAATTCCAAAATAGGACATTGTCCCATAAAAATGTCTGTGAACACTAGCTCTAGCCCAATATCACACAGATCATGTACACAAGCAGTATGCTTCTCTCACTTGTTACTTCCTATGACCACTTAAAATGATGTAAGTGTTGGCAATCACATATTCTACTTTAAATTTCTTTTCTGTCAGTGCCAATCTAATTCAACTATAACTTACAAACAACAATGGTCTCGAACATCTTAAGCAGTCTATTACGATGTTTATCCAAAAGAATAAAAAATATATACATTTTGGCAATGTTAATCTATCAATTATTGAAGTGTGAATACCCATTTTGTGGTAAAATTTCCAGTGTTTATAAAATTCTTGAACTTCACATCTTCAATAATCAACTTGTTGGACCATGTGGAGCCTGTTTTGTGATCAATCCAGTTTGTGATCCAACCTGAATTGGAAGCATTATGGTTTTAAATGGGATTTTTTGGTGAGGCCATGGAGCATAGGTCTGGGCCAACAAGAGCATTTTTGGCTTGTTTTGGACCCATTGTTTGGGTATATATTTGTTGCTTCAGAATTAGGGGTGCCTGCATCATTGAACTGTAGCCACCTTTGTATTTTTCTCCTTGACATAGTGAAAATTGCAGCAACTTCATGGATGTAAGTATATAACCAAACCACGTAAATCTTTGTGTGTTTGGTTTTTTTTTCTCCATTTTTGCATCTCATAGGTTTTGGGAATTAGGTTAAATTCTCAACACAACATCCGCATCCTACCAATAATTTATTGGTAGAGTAGATATCATGTAGAAAAGTATTCAACTAACAGATCACGCAAGAAAGTATTCAACTATGGAAATTTTGATTTACATGAAAATTAAGAAGGAAGATTTTTTTTTAATAAATGAGGTAGAGCTAATATGAGTGAAAGGTATTAATGGAAAAGTCATCACTCACCAA
Organism: Quercus robur; assembly: GCF_932294415.1. Classification (NCBI taxonomy): domain Eukaryota; kingdom Viridiplantae; phylum Streptophyta; class Magnoliopsida; order Fagales; family Fagaceae; genus Quercus; species Quercus robur. Next base: position 7,190,417 of record NC_065538.1, read on the forward strand.
ATCACAAAGAGAATAAGAAATAAATGAGATATTTAATTTAAATTTATGATAGAAGGAAGAGCACAATAGCACTGAAGGCAACTGTGCAAGTAGTGGAGAGGTTATTCTAAAACTTGTTTTCCCATATCTTTAAGAATGGCATCAGTGGGTTGTCTTAGTCTCTTAAGGTGAAATTCCTCATTAGAGCTTCTTGTGCTATTGGGTCATGCCTCATAAATCAAAATTATAGTTTTGCATTTTTCTTTTGCTATTATCAATCATCAATTGACGAATGAGACCCCAATTAACAAATAAAAAGGCCACACAATCCTTTATTGCTTGCTAAAACACTACATATCAGTGATATCACCTTGCTGTTAAAAGAGTAAGCCCAAACTTCTGCACTTTCAAGGTTGGTTAATTTCTAGGAATTGATGCTTTTGTATTTTCTGGTAGTCTAGCCCTATTTTGATTTTGTTTATATATTTCAAGGGGTCATGACTTCATAGTATAATCAAGGTTTATTGATAAAATGCCAAACTACCTTCCAAGGTGAACTTGAAGCAGCTAGATTCAGAAAGCCCCTTTTTAAAATCTAGAATCACAATGAGAAATTGCATACATAAGCACTAAAACACAGTGACCCTACCGCTTCTCACGGCCTACACACCTACAACCTTAGCCAAACTAAAGAGCACATCACTTCATTATTGTGCAATGTACCATCCATATAAATTACAAATATTGTCTCAAACTTAAATACAAGCCAAAATGGAACATCAAATTACAAAACCAACATGATAGACAGTAGCTCACCTGCTGAACCAGAACCTACCATAGGGGCGAGGATGACACATATGCATATGCTCGTCCCCAAAAGAACAATAATATTCTCCTCCAAAGTTTTCTGGCATAGCACCAACTGGAACCTTTAGAAAACATATATACAAAACAACACAATTCACAATTAGCTCCTATTTTCTTGGAAAAAAAATTCATTTTATTTAAAGGAAAGAAATTGTCAGCAAAGCCAAACACAACTGGCTTGCTTGAGCTGTGCTTATGTGTTCTGAAAAGTTTCTATGAAAACTATTGGATAAAGAAAAAACAATTATATGTTCTGAAGGGAAAACGAAAAAATTAAGAACTCAAGAAATAAGTCTGGAACCACTATTTCAGCCCATATAATTCAAAAGCTTTTTACCATTTCTACATAAATTTACCTCACGTTTCCTTGTAGCCAAACAGAAATAGCACCAAACCCAGTTCCACTCCGTCATCATCAGCATCAACCCCAGAGACGCTCAAAGACAGTATCGTCTGTACCGCCTGGCATTTGAGAGGAAAAGAAAACAAATTTTACTAAATAAATAAAATTTTGTTTATAGTAAAACACTATTCTGATCAGCAACAACACAATTAATTACACAATTAATGATAGAAATCGCTAATATTCAAGGAGAGCTTACCTTCCTATCCACTTCAGATGTGGTGGTTTGGCATCTGGGCCTCCCTTAATTTTAGAATCTTTCTCTGAATCGTCTAAATCATTATCCTCATATGGAGTGATTATGCAACTACTAGACCCAACCTCAGATTGTTTGAGATCTTCAATGTCTTGCTCAAATACCAAATGGGCTCCACATTTCGTAATCTCCAATTGGCTGGATGCATAAGGATCCGCTTTATTCAAATTTAGATCCGTATGAATTAAGGTTCTAAATTCAACCTCAATTTGGTTGAGTGCATAAGCATCTGCTTGATTCAATACGTCTTTCCAGGGGCTTCCAAAGTTTATAGTGGGAAAATATAGCAGATAAATCTGAGACGATTCAATCTTATCAATTTCCGCGGATAATAAAGTGGCCCGTCTAATAAGATAACGTTTGTTGATTTTAATTCGACATGAAAGTAGCTCTTCTCCGTGAAGTTGGTAAAGTGTACGATACCGGCGGGGTATAAAAACAGTGCACACAGCAATTCCCATAAATTTGTTAGATAATAATAAATGTGAAGGCACTTCCAGATTCACCGAAATCCCCACATTTCGATGCCTAAACCAATTCGGAATTTCACTTCCAGGAATTGCGAGATATGAAAAAGACCAAGAGCTTATCTGAAACAAACAAATCATGATGTTTAGAACTTCACATGCAAGAGAGAGAGAGAGAGAGAGAGAGGTAGAGAGAGAGACCTCTAAAATCATAGCATGTCTTGGCTTTAGCTGATAGCATTCCTGAAACAAACAAATCATGATGTTTAGAACTTCACATGCAAGAGAGAGAGAGAGAGAGAGAGAGAGAGAGAGAGAGTGAGTGAGTGAGAGAGAGACCCCTCTAATATTATAAGGATTTAGCTTTAGCTGAGAGCATTCCTGAAACAAACAAATCATGATGTTTAGAACTTCACATGAGAGAGAGAGAGAGAGAGAGAGAGAGAGAGAACCTGAATGATATAACGACTTAAGGACCATCCCTGAAACAAACAAATCATGATTTTTAGAACTTCACATCCAAAAGAGAGAGAGAGAGGGAGAGAGAGAGAGAGAGGGAAAGAGAGAGACCTTAATGATATAACGTCTCAACATTGTTGAAAACAGTTCACTGTAGCCTTCATTCTTAATCAATTTGTCGCAATACTGAAGATGTAGATTCGGCTCAAAATCATGTTCTGGTCTTAGTGATAATGTTTCTAGTGAGGTACACCCTCTTGCATTGATAAACTTAATATTTAATGGAAGCTTGGGACACATTCGAAGTTGAGTGCAACCATCCAAACAAAGACTTTCCAAATTAGATAGTTGAATGATACTTTCAGGAAGGCAAACAAATTTATTTCCCTTTAGATTTAAATTTTCTAAAGTTGACAAGCACCCAAGAGCATTAGGAATTGTCTGAAGATTGCAATAGCTTAGATCCAAATTGGTTAAACATAAGCCTTGTAACATGCCCATGAGATCTGGACTACTTCTTGGCTCCATTAAAGGAAAACTAAGAAGCATAGACGATTTGGACAATAGCCCCACACATTCACGAAGAGATAGCACCCTAAGATTTTTTAATTGAACAATAGACGAAGGTAGCCTTATTATAGCAGTTCCACTCACATCTAGCTCCTCCAAACCTTCGATATTCCCCAAATTTTCTGGTAGTTTTTTAAGATTTGAACAACCAGATAAAATGAGAATCTTCAAAGATATTAAACAACAGTAGGCATCTGAAAGACTAAAAAGATTTTTGCAATTTCTTAAATCCAATTCAATAAGGCCAGTTAAATACTCCGCAGAGAATGTTAGTTCATTTATAGCAGTCTCACTCAAACAAAGTTTTGACAAACATGACATATTTCCTACAATTTTTGGAAACTTCTTCAATCTTGAACAACCACCAAGATCGAAAATTTCAAGTGCTTCCAAGCTGACCTCGTGAGGAAGGTTTTTGAGATATTTGCAACCATTTAGATCCAATCGAATTAGTTGTTTGAGATCTCCAAGAGATGAGTGAATCTTATATAGTCTTGTACAATGTTGAAGAATCAATTGCTTAAGCTTTGGGGCTCCACTAAGGTCCGGGATCTCAATCAAGTTTCGAGAGCAACTTAGGTCTATGAGTTTTAACTCAGCTAAATTCTGTTATAAACCAATAAATAATTAGATAAAGATAGGGCTTAATGAAAAGGAATAAAATGCACATTTGCATAACTAAAATCTTACCATATTTCCTTTCCATAGTTCTTTGATCCCACTACAACGCATTCTCAACTCAACAACTTTGTTTGGTTGGAAATTGGTTGGTATGCATTTTAAATGATATCCATGCCATTCAAGAACACACAACTCATTAGATAGATAACTAAGGCCTTGTGGAAGTTGCACCACACCTCCAAGAATGTCTTCTGGTAGTTGCATAGGACCATTTATGAAGTTTTTTAGAAGTTCCTTATTACCAATTTTAAGCAATCTCAAAAACTTCATCTTTGAGAAAGCTTCAGCACTTAATTGTTCCTTTTTTTGAATAGGTATATTTAGCATTATGCCTTCAACTACCTCTGTTCCCTAATAACCAAAAACAATGAAATTAGATAATTAGTAAAATCTTAAAAAAATCAATAATAAGATATATACTTATTTAAGTTCAAGTTTATATTAGTTAGCTTACAGTATTATTCTTTAATACATGAATGACATCCTCGTAAGTCCACAGCCTACTACGTCCACCAGGCTCTTTAGGAGATTCACGAAGAACAATTTCTTGACCCATATCTTGTAGCAAATCATGCATCCACAAAGCTCTTTTGTTATCAATGGTTATGAGAGATTTGTCCATAAGAACACCAATATTGTAGTCTGGATAATAGCCAAAACTTTCCAGTATATCTCTTATGCTATCTTTGTTCTCTCCTTTGAAAAAACATGCAATATCTAAAAACAATCCTTTCTGTGAATTTGTTAGCCCATCAAAACTTATTTCAAGTATATCCAAAATGTCTTTATTAGGTTCTTTTTTAAGTTTATCAAGGGCACTTTTCCATTCATTTGTTCTTTTAGCAAACAACGATGAACCTAAAACTTTAAGAGCTAAAGGAAGGCCATTAGCATAATTCACAAAGTCATTAGACAAATTCACATAATCTTCTTCAGGATAAGGTTTATGGAAAGCTCTCCAACTAAAAAGTTGCAAAGCATCATCATTACTCAACCCCTTAGCTGTATATATATCATTCACACCACATCTTATCAATAAATGACTATCTCCGCTTGTTACAATGATTCTACTTCCTGGACCAAACCAATCATGCTTTCCTGCTAATGCTTCAAACTGTTCTTCTTTATCCACATCATCAAGAACAATAAAAACCCTTTTATTACATAGTGTATTCCGTATAATATTGATTCCCTCAAAAACATTCCATATATTTATTTCACTTTTCTTGAGGATCTTAGAAAGAAATTGTTTTTGTAAAGAAACTAGACCTTGATTTTTGGTTTCTTCTCTAATATTAGCAATAAAGCTACTAGCTTCAAAGTTACCAGAAATTCTTTTATAAATTTCTTGTGCAAGAGTTGTTTTGCCTATTCCACCCATCCCGCAGATCCCAACAAAGCAAACACTACCCAACCCTCTACCTAAATATGAATCCAACATTTTCTCCACGCAGGACTCCATTCCAACAAGTTCCTCAGAAACACTTGAGAATTTACTATACAACTCACTAAATATCCGTCCAATGATTTCTTGGATAACTATTGATTCATGCCTGCCAAAAAAAAAATAGCAAAACAATAATTTTGATGAGGCAGAGCTAGCCACATGTAGAGACAAAACATTCAACATAAGCATAGTCTTAGCTTCGTTCAGCCACATTGAGAGTGCCTAATTATATTTAGTCCTCTGTTGTACATTTCTAGGATTGCTATTTTCATGCACCCTTTTTTTCATAAAAAATAAAAAATTAAACAATTGAAGTATTAACTATATATATAATTCTACTTTTCGCTAAACACTTGCTTTGGAAATTTTTACATGCTTATCGAGACAATTTTGCAGGAAACACAAACTATAAATTGGAGGCAGGAATTCGAATAAAAAACTACAAGTAGGCCAGTAGTTTATAAAAAAGCAAAGCTAAGGAATCCGCGAGTCACTAGTAGAATGAGGATTACCAAGTTCAAGCCTTTTTGCTCATATTGGGTAATATAGGGTCTACCATGCCAAACTATGCAAAGGTTCATCCAAAGTCCAATTTGAGATTATAATTCCCAAAGTTTACAAGGGACAAAGAAATTCATTGCTGTATTATAGGGCATTTTTAGAGGTATTAAGGGACAAATTTGTTGTAAGCATGGTTTTAAGAACCGGATCGGACCGGCCGATTCAACCGGAAGCCGGATATTAATCCGGTCCGATTATCATTAAAAACCGAAAAATAATGAAAACCGGCCAGTTTAACCGGAGAACCGGGAACCGGCGCGGTTAAACTGGTTCTTGAATCTAAGGAAGAATCTGAAGAAAAATAAGAAGGAAAACTGGAATAAAATAGAACAAACTTCTTAGATTTGCCCTATAGTAAAATTGGGGAAAATTTGTGATGAAAATAAAATAAAAGAATACTTCTATTGGATGATATGTATAAGAAATCTGTGCTTTGAACTTTGACTGGAATAAAATATAAAGAAAGACCATCAAAAACTTATCTTGAGAAAGAGAAAGACTTGAGATTTGAGAGGGAGCAGCTGAGATGAAGTTTGCTGACTACTGCATTACCGAAAAAGTGTGGAAAGAAAACTGAAAAGGAGTTTGATTCTGATTTGAGGTCTTGAGGGGGAGGGTGGATGGTAATGTATGGTTATAGATTTAAGGGAAATAAAAAATAATAATAATAATAATAATAAATAAATAAATAAAACAAAAAGGAAAAGAAGAGTGGACGTGTGTGAGTAAGTGTGTCTGATAATTGGCATGCTATGAAAGTAACGTAATGAATTACTTGTCACTTGTCTAGTCATACTGAACTTTTTTTTTTTTTTCTTTTTGGTCAAAAGTCATCCTGAACTTTTGAACTTTGGTTTTCGGTTTGTTTTATTTTTATTTTAATAAAAATTAAAAGTTGAAAGTTAAATATCAAACTTTTATTTATATAATTCAGCAAAAAAATATATATTATTTATAATATATATATATATATATATATATATTTATATATGGAACTAAAATAGCAAATTATATTTTTTTAACAATTATTAATTCGGAAAAAAATGAAGAATAAAGAAAATTTTTATTTTTTAAAATATTTTCTTAATATAATTTATGAAAAATAAAAATTCACATAAAATTTATTTAAATATTTTAAATTAAATTATTTATGACATCATCGGTTCGATCATCGATTTGATTTCGATCGGACCATAAAATCAGTAATCAGTCTCTTTACTGGTTCTTTGACCTTACCGGTTTTTAAAACCATGGTTGTAAGGCCCAAGTCTGTGTAATTATGTACTCGCATGACAGGAATCTAGTCCTACTAGGATTACAATAGAGTTAGACTAAATTTTTCTATAAGAACTTTAGTACTCTCGCATCATGTGGCCATGTAAAAAAAAATAAAAAATGTAAGTAATGGTAAATAGATTCAGGAAAAAAAAAACAGTTGACCATAAATAACATTATTTCAAATAATTTCTTACTTATTCTTTAAATCCCATCTAGCAAGATTGGCAACCTTTGTTAGAGCAGCTTTCCACGTTTGTACAATTTCTATATTATCTTTGAAACTCTCTTCATGTTTAGCAAAGGCTTTTGCAAAAATCCCTTTATGATTCCTCACATCACTAGGATCCACATAGTGAAAAATAGGTAGAACTACCAACCCCGTCTCTTCTATGCACTCAACAATTTTTGTTAGTTCAATCAAGCACCACCTTGAAGAAGCATAGTCTCTTGATAGAATAACAACCGCAAATCTTGATTCTTCTATTGCTTTCAAGAGTTCTGGGGCAATTAGTGTTCCTTGCTTGAGTTTTTCATTGTCTCTAAAAGTTGATATTCCTTTTTGTATTAAACCAGCATATAGATGATCTGTAAATTTTGTGCGAGTGTCCTCGCCTCTAAAACTGAGAAAAACATTGTATTTCCGTTCCTTGGAAGAAGAAGAAGAAGAAGAAGCTGATGGAATCAAAGCCATAAAGAAAATGGATGAGTTTAAACTTTAAACAGTGAGGTTAGAAGTTTAGGAAATGGCTGGTGTGACTTAAAAAGCTCAAAAAAGTCGCTTTATTAATGCATATGAAAGGAATATACCTTTTCCTTTTCAAAAAGAGGTAGGCCCCAGGCCCTCATGGGAGGGATCCGGATGTCCAGTTAAGGGACAGGATGCATCTAAAATAAATCAAGGGTGTAAAAACTACCACGTCAATTAAAATTTAAAACAGTTAACTCTACAAGCTCAACTGTGGTTAAACAAAATGGTTAACTCAGCAAACCCATCTTATCTCAATCTCTCTTCTCCATTGCTAAATGTATCAAAATCACCAATGCCGAATATAGCAAACCCATCTTATCTTCCTTTGCCAAACCAAATCTTACCCTCTTGTTTCTCCCATGTCTGTATTTCACTGATGGAAATCCTTTGGTGGTGACCGGTGGGTCAGAAAATTTAATGGGTTTCTTTGTGAAAGAGATGAAGAAATTCCTTTTGGTTTTCTCAGCAACCAAACACTGAGTAAAGGAGTCTAAAGAGCAGATGAGATTATATGGGTTGTCCTTTTGATATTTTGGCTACTTATTAGATTTAGGAATGAAGAAGATTTATGGGTTGTTCTTTTGATTTTCTTACTGCCAAACACAGAATTGGGAAGATCCGTGTGACTTTTTCTTTGGATTTTCTTGGCTACCAAACACAAAATTAATAATAATTTTATTTTAAGAAAAGTTCTAAGAAAATCGTTGGTGTGGTGTTGATGAAACATGAAATTGTGTGGTGTTAATGTCCCACTTGCTTGTTGTCATTGTAGTCTTCCTTTAGAAATCCCAGGTTGCTTGTCGTCATTGTAGTCTTCCTTTAGAAATCCCAGGTAGCTTTGCACTGGGAGAGAATGCACAATCGTTTGAGTTCGGATTTGAACATGATGATTTGGCCTACCACATGCTTAACTGTATCGTGCAAAATGGTAAATCCCTCTCCAAAAGCTGCCCCCACAACACCCCCTGAAGCAAGATCAGCCATATCTTTTTGGAACCTCAATTAAGAAAGAAATACAATACAGCAATGGAGAAGAGAGATTCAGAGAGCAAAGCACAACGTTGGTGATTTTGATACATTCGGCAATGGAGAAGAGAGATTGAGATAAGATGGGTTTTCTGAGTTAACTATTTTGTTTAACCACAGTTGAGCTTGTAGAGTTAAGTGTTTTAAATTTTAATTGACGTGGCAATTTTTACACCCTTGACTTATTTTAGATGCATCCTGTCCCTTAACTGGACACTCTCCATTTCACTTTGAAATGGAGAGGATCCGGATCCCTCATGGGAGCATGCGTGCTGTGAAGATGGGTAAAGTAAACCATTCATTTTTAATGACCCATTAAATTCATTTTCTATTAGGATCCTTTCGATTGGAGGAGTAGAAAAGTGAGAGAGTGAGAAAGTAGAGGATGGATAATATTTAGTTTTCTTTCGTATGTGTTTGGTTGGAGGGATGGAAAAGTAAGAGGATGGAAAACTCTTTTCTTTTGTTGAAAAAAAAAGTGGGAGGATAGAAAAAGTAGTTTATATAAATTGACTATTATACCCTTGTTAGATAATAAATAAGAAATTGATTTATTTATACTCATTAAATAATATAAAATTTACCAACTATTATATTTTTAAATAAGAAGTATTACGTCTACAACATTTTTTGCAATACTTTCACTACAAAATTTATGTGAAAAGTTGTTACTAGTTCTAATTTGAACCCACCACTGGAATTATTTTTTTACTCACCAATATTAACTAATAACAATCTGTTACTTAAAATTTATTATGAAAATATTATAATAACATTTCTCAATTAAGATTTTTTATTTTTTATATTATTTATCTTTTCGATCTTTTCATTTCATCCATACTTTTTTGTTTTTTTTTTTTTTTTCTCTATGCTATCTCCTCCACCACACACGTTGTTATCTCTATCCCCACCCCTTCTATTTCTTTTTCTCTACACACGTTCCAGCAAATCATCCAGCCCTCTCATTCTCTCTTCATCTTCTCCAGCTCGCTCTCGGTGGCATTCAAACTGGCATGTTCTTGAGTCTTGAGTCATCCCTCTCTCCATTATATCTTTGAGCAATAATGTGACCTTCTAAAATGTGTTTTTAGCTATTTTTTATTTATCTGTAGCACCGATTGTATAAAAACGTTCAATGTTTCAACACTCTCGAGATTTTTGTATGTTTCTACTTTTTACACTAATATCTAAAATAAAGTTTACCAACCTTCATATCTTAAAAAATATTATTTTTCTACTAATATTATTTTAATCTTATAAGAAAACAGAGCATAAAATGTAAGATGTATAGTTAAAACAGTAATATAAAATATGGTTCGGTTAATGTATGTCTTTAGGATATTTATTAATCATTTTTTATAAAAAAGTTTTATTAAAAATTGTAAAAGTTATCCAAAAAAATTAGTTATTTTTTTATTTTTTAATTAAAAAAAGGGTAAATTACATTGTTGGTCTCTATCCTTTACACTATATTTCAATTTAGTCTTTAACCTTTCAATTGCGTCAATTTAACCCTCAACCTTTCAGTGTTGTGTCAATTTGATCCCTATCATTAACCATTGCATGAAAAACTCTTATGTGTCAATTAAAATAATAAAAAACTGTTTTTCCTGTCACATCAATTGCCAATTTTACATATTAATTTTTTTTTTTAATTTTAAAAAAGCCATATTTTATGTTCACACATGATCAGTAATATCTCCTTAAAAGTTTCTAAAATCCCTAAAAGCCAGCCCCATGCACTGTAAAAATCGTAATACAACAGGCAAATCCTCGTTGATCAACCACAATGTCACAACCCTCAACTCCTCGCTCTCACCGTCTGCACATTTCTCATTACCACACCACATCCACACCTCCCCTCGTTTAAAAGCCAACTCCTCTCCTTCATCTCCTTCACTCTGTACAGATCCCAAACTACAGTCCATGAATGGTCCAGGACACCAGAACTGACCACAAAATTTGCCAATTCTAACCCACTGTTAAATCTGTCATTGAGGAACAAAAAACAAAACAAAACAAAAAAGTTAAAAATCATGATGCAACAAAGAAGGTAAACCAGCCAGACAAAAGAAATAAAAAAGGGTTTTTACTTACAAGTGAATTTGGCTCATACTCTATGACTTTGTTAGATACTTAGATCTGCTTCGAAAATCATTAACGAATAATATTAGAATATACTATAACCCCGATGTGAATCAATGCCAATATTAGCTGGATTTTTAGGCTTTTAGGGATTTTAGAAACTTTTAGGAGATGTGATCTGAATCACGTGTGAACATAAAATTTGGATTTTTTTTTAAATCTGACATGATTGCACAGTTGACAGTTGATGTGATAGAAAAAATAATTTTTTATTATTCTATTTGACATATTAAATTTTTCTATTCAATAAATAATGGTAGAATCAAATTGATCCGACATTGAAAAATTAAGGAATAAATTGACATAATTAAAATATTAAGGAATAAATTGAGATATGATGTAAATGATAAGAACCAATTATATAATTTATCATAAAAAAATTCTTAAAACAATTTATTATAAATATCTTAAAGGCATCTGTTAGTCAAATCCTATAAAATAAAGGGGAAGAGTTAGTTAGTACTTAGTACACTAGAGCCAATAAAAATCGAACACATGTCCATATTATGTCAAATGAAGAGTTAACTAATGTCCTAAAATAAATAAAGTAGCTAGGATGTGAATATATATATATATATATATTTTTTTTTTGAGTTATGCTATGTTCATAATATTTTTACAAAACTTTCAACAAATTTTATATTATAAAGATTAATTTTAATTTTAATTTATTATTAAAATTATTTTTTTATCCAAAAATTACAGTTAATGACAATTTGTCATTTAATATTTATCTAATTTATCGTAAACATACACACAGATTTTTTTATTCCTTCCCCGCTTTGTTACTTTTCTGACAGTGACAAACAAGTGAGTGACAGTTGTCACTTTCTTCTTCTATTGTTTTTTTATTTTTTTTATTAATTGGGACTTTCAAACCAAAATTTTGGTTCTCTTTCCTGTGGGCTCCATGTTTGCAGACCGCCCATGCGTACGAAAATACCTGGAATGCGCGGGGTATTCCGCAAAGTAAAAAAAAAAAAAAAAAAAACTTTTATTGTAGTCTTTTTTTTGTTTTTTGGTTTTTGGTGTTACTTTTCTGTATTTTTTTAAAATGTCAATACTTTTTATTCAACCCAATTCAAATTTGATTTATTTTCTAGTTACAGCCATCAAACTATAAACCAATCCCAAATCTAATCTTATCACCAATTATCATGGTTAGCACTTAGCAAACTATATTTTATTTTTATTTTTATTTTTTCTCCTTTGGGCAGCATTCAAAATGGCTTGATAGTCCTACAAAATGGTTACTTCATAAAACTTTGTCCCCTCAAGTCTCACCCTCCAATGCACCTACCATTTTTACCAAAAAAAAAAAAAAAAAAAAAAACATTACATATATTTAGGAATAAGTGACATTGTGTCTCAACTTTAAGTAGAAGGTAGGGTATGAGGGGTAAGGATCGGCGTTCAAGTCTGTAGAAGAAAGACTCACACACATACACTTAGATTAAGTTATAGTAGAATTTCTATTTTATATAAAATAATAAAAAAAAAAGCAGAGGGTGGGGTATGACTAAACTACCGGTATATAGAAATGGAAATTTTGTAAAAAACTAAACATAAAGGACATTATAGAATTTCATCACTATAGCATTTTGATTTAACAAAAATAAATAAATTGTGTTGCACTAGCGCAGAGTCTTATCACCAATTATCATGGTTAGCACTTAGCAAACTATATTTTATTTTTATTTTTATTTTTCTCCTTTGGGCAGCATTCAAAATGGCTTGATAGTTCTACAAAATGGTTACTTCATAAAACTTTGCCCTCTCAAGTCTCACCCTCCAATACACCTACCATTTTTACCAAAAAAAAAAAAAAAAAAAAACATTACATATATTTAGGAATAAGTGACATTGCGTCTCAACTTTAAGTAGAAGATAGGGTATAAGGGGCAAGGGTCGGCGTTCAAGTCTATAGGAGAAATACCCACACACATACACTTAGATTAAGCTAAAGTAGAATTTCTATTTTGTATAAAATAAAATAAAATAATAAAAAAAAAAGTAGAGGACGGGGTATGACTAAACTACCAGTTTATAGAAATGAAAATTTTGTAAAAAACTAAACATAAAGAACATTATAGAATTTCATCACTATAGCATTCTGATTTAACAAAAATAAATAAATTGTGCTGCACTGGTGCAGAATCTTTCGTTGATAAAAACAAAGATAACATAGTCTTTCATCCCAAATCCACAACTTTGAGAGAAGAAAACACCACTACAAAAAATTGCATGATAACACATTATATCAACTTTTGGTGGTTCTCTCCTTCTTGAAATCATCCTGTAATGACCAAGGCAATAAAATAATAATCCATAATTCAAGCATATTATAGCAACAAACAAAATTCCAAGGACATAAGAAAAGAATCACTTTGTTAGAGAAAACACATATATATTCTTGGCTTCAACAAACACAATTCCAAGGACATGAGACAAAATTCACTTTCTTGGGGAAAAAACATATAGGACGAGTTAATTATGGAGCATGCAAAGAGAAACTAAGGAGAGACACCAAATTCAAACTATAGCAAGCAAAAAAAATCATTTTTTTTAGTGCAAACATTCAAATTACTATAACAAAATGTAAGTAGAGTGATGCATCCAAAAGAGTAATGGCATAAAAATAAGGAACCAAGCCAGCAAACACTTAGGCATATGCTGCCAAAAAAAAAATACACTTATACATAAAGGGTTCATTCTATTACTTTTATTTAGTAGCTTACCTTCTTTGCCATTTGAGTTTATAGCTTATTGGCATTTTTCAAATACCTTCCACAACCTTAGGGTGCTATTTTTTAGAAGTAGTGGCCATAGTAATACCTTTAGCATCTATATATACAGAAAAACTTTAAAATTGATAGTGCAAAGATGTAGTCATTGAAAACTTGACCATTAGAAAGAAGAAGCTATTAGCAAACAAATAATAAATGAAAAAGTTATCTTTAGAAACCAAGTAGAATTAATAAAAAATAAAAATAAAAAGTATAATATTATAACTAAATTGCTTTAAACAATTCAAGTTAGAGAAGTCCCAAGTTAAGGTGCAATAGTTAATTTTGGCATTTCTAGGAAGTAAGAAGCACTTTAGATTATCAATCATTGTATCTTATACCTTTTGGGTTGATGACACTAACAAAAGCAACAACATCAATAACAATATTTTGCATAATTTAACTTCCTAACAATGGGAAAAGAAATACCCTTTCTTTATCTCAGATTTAGGCTTCTTATAACCTTCTTTTTCCTCTATCTATAACAATAGCAACACCACCTTTGCAAATAGTTGGATGTCCTAGTTGTTGGCTTCTTAGCTTTAGGAGCATCATAATTATAGAATGATTTCTAGTCCCAAGCTAGCTTCTAGTATTCCATCCAAACCTTTCATATTAACATGGAATGAAGGACTTCTATTATTAGTTTTTGCATAAGAAGATGAACAAAACATTAATAATGAAAAGCACAAATTGAATGAAATTATAGAGAGATATTCGAGAGAGAGGACATGGAGGTTAAGTATAGTACCATTTAACAGTATCATTTTGGTTCTTTGATTTGGCATGACCAAACACATAACTCTTTAAAATCACCATTTATCATCAATATTAAATTTCTATAAAAAAAAAATGCAGTTGTATTTGCAATTGACATGCATTCAGATTTACATAAATAAACCCAAATGTGCATGAGTTCTTTATGTATTAGTCATGTTAAAACATGTAAAGTTTGTTAATCATATGAATGATTTCTATAAAATACAATAAAATTTTAGTAGGAAATTACAATTTAATTGAGTGTGAAATCAATCACAGATAAACTCTAATTATATAAATGTTATATCATAAAAATTCTTATATAGCTGTATAATTCAACTTAACATAAATGTTATATCATAGAAGTTTAGCAATAAGTTGCTCTTGTACCCTATTCAATTCTTTTCCTTATTTGATGCATTCTATATGAAAGCTCAGATTTGTGCTAAAACACAAGAGCTTGTTCAGACCCCCAAATAAAAATTACAGCTAGATTGCTTTTACTCTAACTTAGACTAAGTGTGGAACAAGAGCAAATGAGCGTAATGAATTGATAACAATAAAGAAAAAGTTTAAAGGATATGGAAGATAGATGCAAACATAAGATAATACCGAGATGTGTTATCGAAGAGGAAACCAAAGAACTCGACGAAAAACTTCTCCGTGACCCTCTAACTCGAAATCGATCCACTAGAGAATAAAGTTAGAGTATACGAATAACAAAAGACTCTCCAAGCCTAGTCTACCCCATGTACTTGAGTTCTCCAAGCTCCTGCTACCAACTAACTTCTCGTAGCCTTGTCTTCTCTAGCTTTTCGGATCCCACAATCTGCCCGATTGCCTTCACCAAGCCTCATCAGCTTCTTTTGGAAAATTCCCAAAGCTTCCCAAGCTCCAAAACACTCTCTACACTCTAAAAATGTGTGAGTTATGTTTAAGTACAAATCTCCTCTCAAGGTCTGACAATGGGAGAGAGAAGGAGAAGATGCTATAATGATTTCTCACTAAGAATGAATAGCTCTCTCTTTAAAAGATGGGTGTGTTGTATTGTAGAAACCTATCTAGGGTTTTCTCTCTATGAATGACCTCTTTTACTTTTGTAGATAATGAGGGTATATATAGTATGGGTGAAGGGTAAGAAAGTCACACTTAAAATCCTTTAGGCAGAATGTTTTACAGGTACCTCGCGAGATGGCTTGTCTCGCGAAGCACTTGCGAAACAACATTGATTCTTTATTTCATGCTCGAATAATGCAAATACAACACTTTTTTGTCATGGAATAAAGCCAACATAAAACATAGTTGTAAAGCCAACTATTTAGTAGTCTTGTGACGTTTATGAAGCATTTGGCAAACATATATGCTACTTCTATTTGCTGATTTTCAATGGAGTTGTCATTCTTTGATTTTCCCACAACAACATTTTTTTATTTCCTACAATGATCGACAATTTAATTAAATGGTGCATCAAAAAGTGTCTAAATATATGCATGTTGCTCAAACATCATGATGCTATTTAATGATCAATATCAAATCAAGATGAAGACATCCTAAGCAAAAAAGTTTTGTGTTTTGTTCTATATTTTTGTAACATGGACTTTTATCTAGAATGAAAACATATAAACATTAAAAATACCAAGACAAAGGAAAAGGCAAAATATAGAAAAACTGTGAAGTTACAGATTTTAGATAAAATAAGATGGAAATTAGTTAGCATGCTATTTGATCCATTGATACATGATTGGGTGCGTGTTCAAATACTCATAATTTAGTAATTCATTAGTTCATAACAGTGCTATCACTATTCAGTAAGGTTCAGAGTTCATGCTCTTCTACATATAAACATCCACAATAATAATCTCTAAGAGAATGCATTAGTTAGTTAGTTAGTTAGTTTTTTTTTTTTTTTTTTTTTTTAAACACATTTATTCACAATCTGCCAATCTTGTCAGAATGGAGAATTCAAAGGTTGTCTCAATGGGAATGTGTCAAATAAATTTTTATATTAACAAATCAAACAAAAACACATACACACTGCGAAATTCCCCAATAATAGACAATTCAAAGATTTTCCTAGATATAACTCTCAAAGTAAATGAATTTAATGGATTATAGCATGTTCTTATCTTGAAGTTAGCAAATATGACAAACATAATATTCCTATGTCTATTGAAAAGAGTAGATTCAGATGTACTTCAATGTGAAAGTCATGACAATTAGCCCTACTTATTATGTAATCACCTTCAAATATATCAAACATAATATTTCTATATCAGTATAAAATGTGCACAAGTCCTAGCCATATGAAAAGAGTGTTCTGAATGTTAGCCAAAAGATAATTCTTTACTTAAAAATATCAATTACATAAAACCAAGAGCTAGATGGAAAGATTTGTCTTTACTACTACACATGTCCAAATCGTTTTGTAGGAGAAACTGAAAAATTTTCAAACTTCATCATAAGTTGAAATTAGAGACTATTATTCTTTCAAAATTAGGACAAAAGAGCTGTAAGTAGTATGGATTCAACTTTTCACTTTGGTCAACTGAAACAAAGATATCAAGATGTTTAATCGTTAATTAATTAACTTATCTTCATTGCTAGTAATGTAAGATTCAGTAACTTCAATGTCAAAAGACAACATAAAATATTATTTAGATCTCACAGAGTATGAAGCTACTCAAGGAAACGAAGACACTCACGCAGAGAAAACCAACCACAAAAAAAACTAAAATTTTAGGATAAGATTCCTTGTGTAGGGACTCAATTCGTGACGACCCCAAGATGATATTGGGCTCGTATGTAAAGAGGGTCCAAACAATATCATTTGTAGAGCGTGGGTTTGAAAGGCTAGGCCTTGGTCACCGGACGGTGGTTTGGGTGGCTCCGGTTAGTGAATTTCGTCCGAGGAGCTTGGGGAGCTTTGTGCTCTTGTTATCCTCCTTATTTCTAGGACACCATGGTTTCTTGGGAGATTGATTGTCCCCACCTTCTCATATTGCCTCTCTTAACCTTTTATATGGGCATTAACCCTCTCACCAACGTCCACGTGTAAGCTCAATTTCCTAGGGTCCAAACAATATCATTTGTAGAGCGTGGGTTTGAAAGGCTAGGCCTTGGTCACCGGACGGTGGTTTGGGTGGCTCCGGTTAGTGAATCTCGTCCGAGGAGCTTGGGGAGCTTTATGCTCTTGTTATCCTCCTTATTTCTAGGACACCATGGTTTCTTGGGAGACTGATTGTCCCTACCTTCTCATATTGCCTCTCTTAACCTTTTATATGGGCATTAACCCTCTCACCAACGTCCACGTGTAAGCTCAATTTCCTAGGGTCCAAACAATATCATTTGTAGAGCGTGGGTTTGAAAGGCTAGGCCTTGGTCACCGGACGGTGGTTTGGGTGGCTCCGGTTAGTGAATCTCGTCTGAGGAGCTTGGGGAGCTTTGTGCTCTTGTTATCCTCCTTATTTCTAGGACACCATGGTTTCTTGGGAGACTGATTGTCCCCACCTTCTCATATTGCCTCTCTTAACCTTTTATATGGGCATTAACCCTCTCACCAACGTCCATGTGTAAGCTCAATTTCCTAGGGCTTAAGACTTGTCCTGTCAGCCCATACTTAGAGTGGTTGGGGGGTGGTTGCAAAAGCTAAAGAGTATGGTCCTGTCAGGTGCAGAATGCTTTATTGCAGTACTGACAGCCTTTTACTTGGGCTGTTTCTTTCACTATGCTCACTCTTTCTTTTAAAGGCATTATGGGATGCCGAACACAAGTTCGTCCTTAGCCATTTCCTTAGGCCATCCTGGACTTCCATGGTGCGTCCTCGGCATTATATCTCCTCGGCACAGGCCTTGGGCCTTAACATGAAATGGGCCGGGGTCATAAATTCTCTGACCCCACAATAGCCCCTCAAAATCCTGCTGTCCGACCTTTTGGTCGGAGATGAGGGTTTTGGTGATGCCACGTCTTTATTACGGTCTGCTTAGCTCTGCCCTTCATCAATGTGGGTGTCTTTTCATCTACCCAGGAAACACGCCGGACTACAAGACATTCTTCTAGATTCACTCATGATGCGCTCCTGCCGTTTCAGTATTCGAGACGCGTCTTTAATGATTTCCCTTTATGAGACCATTCAAATTCGACGATTATTGACGGCGTTGGGAAGCGAAGTGGGTATATTCGCGTTTGCAGCTCTTCTTGGAAATTTGTACAGATTAAATGCCACCCAATTCGCCTTCCATATAAGAGGCAAGGCAAGAGGTTATCTCCTTCGCTCAGAGACCCCTTAATCCCTCTAAAGTCTTAAACCCCTAGCTTCACCCAGAGTTTCCCTTATCCGCTCACTCACACCTTGAATTGTGATATGTTTGAGGTAGGAGCGGGGATGAGGAGACCATATCCTTCCCAAAAACGTTATGTCCTTCCGAAGTTTAAGATGGCTCGGTCAGGGCAGGGTTGGCAGAGACTCAAGATACCTCTCACCCCCCCTTCAGCCAAAATCCAAAGTAGGTGCTCGTTGCGTCAAGCTTTTCGTGTGACTGAGCTGAGGTCACCCATTATCAATACCAGCTGCTCTCTTATGAGCATAGCTAACATGGCACCAGCATGTTAGGAGTCAGGGCTGGGGCAGGGATTAAGTATCCCTGCTTCCTCCTCTCTTCCTTCATTGATGCCTTCTTTTGCCTCCCCTTCTTCTTCTTTTCCATCACCAGATCCATCCTGGTGCTTTTACTTCTTCCTCTTCTTCTCCTCTTCCATCAAAGGGGGTCCTCCTCTCAATCTGGTTGCTACTGGAGCAGAGTTTAGAAAGACTTCTTGTTTTTTTTTTTTTTTTTTTTTTTTTTTTTTTTTTTTTAATTCTTGCTTTTGTAATTTGTTTCCTGTATAGGCTTGTTTAAGCCCTTCATTGTACGCTGTACTACCTCTTTATATTAATAAAAGTAAACATTGCTTTATTTTGTGTATTCTATCTTTTCTGCAATGGTTATGCCGTGAATGAACGTACTGCCATATGACTTCTTTTTTATTTTTATATTCTGAACGATACTTAGGGCCGAAATCCCTATTAATAAAAAGACCTTACTCTGCGCTTATTGAGACTACCCGGCACAATAATGCTGACCTGAACAAATGACATTTAGGGCAGAAACTCTTATTGAGAGAAATATGTTATTCTGTACTTATCGGACTATTTGGCTCAATAATACCGACCTGAAAAAACAATACTTAGGGCCAAAAATCTTGCTAAGAAAAAGATGTTATTATGAACTTATTAGAGCTGTCCGGCACAATAATGTTGACCTGAAAAAACGATACATACCCCAAATTAGCCGAGATGACAGCTGAATGCTCGGTGCGGTGTAGGCGGTAACCATCCGAGGATGGGTGATTCAAAAATGGACCGTCCATGCAGGCCACCAAGTACTATAGTGTTTCGCCGCCTTCCTGATGACTTTCATAGCCTTGGTCCTTTTTTGGTATCCAGTCTGAGGACTGAGGTACGATCGTGCCGAACTCAAACGCTCGTTTGCATCGGTCCCCTTAGAGCCGAGGACGGGTCGGGATCTTCATTATGTCTAGGACTTAATCCGACTTTTAGTAAATAATCTTCCCGCAGGTCTGAGTAACCTAGAATTCTCCTTGAGTAGTTGATTTCCCCATAGGTTTGAGTCCGAGGACCATGCAATACCTTGGTTCTGTCCAAAACTTAGATTTTTTAAGTAGTTGGTTTCCCCATAGGTTTAAGTCCGAGGACCATGCAATACCTTGGTTCTGTCCAAAACTTAGATTTTTTAAGTAGTTGCTTTCCCCAAAGGTTTGAGTCCGAGGACCATGCAATACCTTGGTTCTGTCCAAAATTTAGATTTTTTTTAAGTAGTTGGTTTCCCCATAGGTTTGAGTCCGAGGACCATGCAATACCTTGGTTCTGTCCAAAACTTAGATTTTTTAAGTAGTTGGTTTCCCCATAGGTTTGAGTCCGAGGACCATGCAATACCTTGGTTCTGTCCAAAACTTAGATTTTTTAAGTATGGGAGGGGTTAGCCCCTTGAGGGATTAGCCCCTCAGTCAAGATGTGAGACGTTGATCCGCCATGGAAAGCCCCTAGAACCGTCCTCATTACCAACGCTTCGAAGCGCAGCCCCTAGTGGAACTCTACGTTAGGACACGTTAGCGAGCTGTTGGAAGTAATAGGAGGACTTCTCGCTCCACCGCCTGAGCCAACGCACAAGCCTCCCCACAAACGGCATCAATTGTAGGGACTCAATTCGTGATGACCCCAAGATGATATTGGGCTCGTACGTAAAGAGGGCCCAAACAATATCATTTGTAGAGCGTGGGTTTGAAAGACTAGGCCTTGGTCACCGGACAGTGGTTTGGGTGGCTCCGGTTAGTGAATCTCGTCCGAGGAGCTTGGGGAGCTTTGTGCTCTTGTTATTCTCCTTATTTCTAGGACACCATGGTTTCTTGGGAGACTGATTGTCCCCACCTTCTCATACTGCCTCTCTTAACCTTTTATACGAGCATTAACCCTCTCACCAGCATCCACGTGTAAGCTCAATTTCCTAGGGCTTAAGACTTGTCCTGTCAGCCCATACCTAGAGTAGTTGGGGGGTGGTTGCAAAAGCTGAAGAGTATGGTCCTGTCAGGTGCAGAATGCTTTATTGCAGTACTAGCAGCCTTTTACTTGGGCAGTTTCTTTCACTATGCTCACTCTTCCTTTTAAGGGCATTATGGGATGCCGAGCACAAGTTCGTCCTCGGCCATTTCCTTAGGCCATCCTGGACTTCCATGGTACGTCCTCAGCATTATATCTCCTCGGCACAGGCCTTGGGCCTTAACATGAAATGGGCCGGGGTCATAAATTCTCTGACCCCACACCTTGCATTCAGAAACATGATATAAACAAATTAGCAAAGCTCTTATCAAAATTTTTTTTTTTTTTTGGTTACATTTATTATTAAAAAAAAAAAAAAAAAAACTGAAGAAAGCAACTGGAAAGAAAGGTAAATTTTATTTTTGAAAGATCAATATAAGTTTACAATTTCTTATAGATAAATTCCATTAATTAGATCGTGTCCAACTAAAACAACCAAAACAATTTAAACTGACAGGATTGCAACAAACCTTCCATTTTACCCAAAACCCTTTTCACGGATCCACCTCAACTTCACAAAACATACCAACCAAGAGGACAACAGTCTACAACAAACCTTTCATATAGTTATATTAAAGTCTATTGAAGTTAAAAGGGGGAAAAATGAAGCTATTTTATTAAACACTTTGCATGCATACGACAAAAGGCAAAATTTGAGAGAGGGAGAATGGAGTGGTTTTCTAGAGATTCTATACCCATCTAATATTCATGTAGACAATAAGAAAACCATTTAAATAATAAGGAGAAAAGAACATAATGATTGGAATATTTACGAAATTCTCAGATCCGTGAGATGCAAAAATAGAAGAAAAATATATGCCAAAGAAAAATAATCACACACAAGACAATATTTACATGGTTTGGCAATTTATCTACATCCACGGAGTTGTAGGGATTTCACTATTCTCAGAGAAAAAAAATACAAAGTGTGGCAGTACAGTTTTTTCTCAAAAACAACATCAAAACCCTAATCTCTAAAAAAATAGTTTTTTATATCCTGCGCATAGGATTCACATTGGACTACAAAAAGGGGCCAAAAATCTCCCAAGCCTCTGCTTCATGGACTAAGCCTAAAAAAATCTCCCATTAAAAACTGTAACAATATTATTTTGAATCGGGTCATAATCCGGATCAAACACAACTACACTCGATAAAGCCCAACAAAACATAAAAAGGACAAAATATCTTGACCTTGAGATATGATGAGATTGGGTGAGTCTTAAAAAAACTGTTAATTTGGTTCATTGTGCAACGCAGGAAACAAAACAGTTAAGCTAAAAATAATATAAAAGGGGGAATTTGAAAAGCTTGTTGATAATTTGCTGATACTCATTGTAAAGAAATTACTTGCCTTAAACAATTTGATCTATCAAATCTTTGTCATTTATATCACAACTGCAAGAAAAGCTTAATTGAGAGAGAGAGAGAGAGAGAGAGAGAGAGAGAGAGAACCCTTAAATAATTTGACAACCACAAAAAAGGACATAGGAAACCAAAACATAAAGAAGAGGGAATTATTTGTTATTTAAATTAAAAACACATAAAAGAATGGCATGAATTTATATTCTTCCCCAAAAAAATCTTGATTCAGAGCCTAATATTAACCCAAATACCTAATCAAAACTAAGCCAACCAAAACCTATATAAAACACATTTATTTATTTGTTTGTTTATTTATTTATATTACCGGTAGCAGTTTTAGAAATCTGACAGTGATAGAATGGTTTAATGATAATGGGTGGTGGCTTTCGTAGGGGTGACCCACAGATTTCTCTATGAAACTTAGAGACTCTTATCTCTTAATTTTGTCTCCAATTTAAACATTAATGTAAATAGAACTACCTCCAACAGAGTTGTGGCAGAGGCTAGATTGTATTACGGCTTGAGCAGTTGGCGGTCTCAGATTTTTCTCTCTCCACAGTCCCACTCCGTGCCTTCTTTGTTTACCGAAAGTCTAGGTTTTGGGTCTAAAAAATCACGTTTTTAAACTTTTTGATCTCTTATGCCCAATTGATGTAGTGTTTTGGGTTTCAGTTTTTAGATCATGCAGTGTTTTAGCGAAACACTGTGACTTTTGGCATTTTAATTGTAAACATGGCAGAATTTTAAGTGGTCTTTTTTCTAGCTGTGGGATGTTGAGGATGCAAAAATGTCCATGACCTACTTTCATTCAGGCAAATGCTACCAAGACCAATAGCATCAAAGAGATATCAAGACAATTTTGTTCTAATGGGTCCCTTTTTGTAGGTAGAATAGAAACATTGATAATGCCAAACTGCCATGATCCAGTGAGTGACAGTTTTTTGCCTACTGTTGTTTGGTTTCATTATTTGTGATCTCAGTCTTATGATCATGTCCTAAAGTTTATGGGTCCCTGATGGCTTGCTTATGAATACATGATTTTCTTGAGTTTTCTTTTTCTTCTTATTGAATCCACATATATATGCCTTCCCTTTTATATCTGTATTCTTTGTTTTTGCAATAGTTATAGTAAAGCATTGTGTACAATATGCTATAGAAAGATTCTCCAGATGTTTGAAAAGTGTAAGAGTCCACCAATCGATATGCCAAAGAATACAATTCATCACCTTTCAACGCCAAAACATTAACCTTGCCAAAAAGGGCCAAAAACTACACTTTACTTAGTGTACAGAATGTGAGGTTCATGAATTATAAAGAGATTCTATGAGTATGGAATTACAATTTTCACTTATTGTTAAAACCCACCACTATCATAATCTAATAACATAAACATGATATGATCAAAATTCATGATATCATAAGAATCTTAGTAATAAGTTAGTCTTGTTCCTCTTCAAAGAGTTTTCTTCTTCAATGCTGAGATTCTCCTATATATTTTTGTTGGTATTGGATGTTTGTCATCAAGATGTAGTAGGAGCAAGTCAACAACTAAATCTCCATGAGGTAGTCTTTTGCTTTGATATTCAATGGTGGTAAGATCTGGAATTAATATTTTAGCTTGATTATATTTATACACACAAAATATAAAGCCAAAAAAAAAAAAAAAAAGTAACAATAATTAGTTTAGAATACCTGCACTCACTCTCCCTTAGTGTTGATGTTGAGGTTGTATTGCTTTTGATAATCAAATCCTTTAATCCATTATATAATTCAATCTTCAATATACATTGGTTACACCTCATCCACATAAGCCAATTGTCATTCATACATGTGTATGCACCAACATGTAATATTTGAAATAATCGGTCACCATTAAAAAAAGTATAACTCTCATCTTCACATGGTCACCATTCAAGTTTGGATTATTCCTTTTTCTTTATGGGTTTTCTATAGCATAATCATATGCATATGGTCATAAATCATAATCATCCGCAATTGTTGGACCGTGAGTGTCATTGTGAGGGAGGGATTGTTGGGGGACCACAATTTGACTTCTTACAACCACTCTAAAAATAGGCTTACATGGTGTGATGTCGAATGCCATAAAAAATTTGAGTGTCTTCCTCATCACCAATTGGTTTTGAGGTGGAATGACACAGCTTACGATCTGACAGGAATATTTCTTTTCCTTTTCCTTTTAATTTAACTTATAGATTGACTAACATTAGTGCATTATTTTTAAAATCTTGTACTGTTAACCATTACTTTGTTCGACTAAGTGAATGGTTATAACCGTAAGAAAATGATAATGTATAACCATCAGACTACATGAATTCTCAATTATTAACGTCTAACTCCATCCAAAAAAAAAAAAAAAGAATATATATATTAACGTCTAACAGAATACAACTTGAATACATGATTTGTTGAAATAATAAAACTATGCATATGACCTCAGCCACATCTACAGCATCAAGCTTCCCCAATATGCCTCCATTCATTCTTAGATGTTCCATCACCACATAGAGAAAATCATCGTTTCCCTAAGTTAAATAAACATATCCATAACAAAACAAACAACATCAAAATCTGAAATCTACAAATCATAATAGGAAATCCCAAAACATCAAAGCAAATATCTAAATCTATACCTATCCAACCAAAATACCCAAAAACTAAGTCATACTTCATACCCAGATCTAAGAAAGTGGAAAAATTACCGATGGCAGTTTCGGCAATCTGATGATGGTAGGTAAATGGCCTGATCGACAAAGTTAATGGCACTTAGATTTCTCTTCCTCAATCTCAATTCCTGTGTGCTTGCAGTTTCGGTGTTTTGAGTCTGGCGAGGGAACGGATAATGGCAGAAAAACTAACAGTAATAGTGGAACTTAGATATTTCTCTCTTGGCGTCGTATGAAATCTGTCTCTCTTTGTGATTGTATCTTTCTCTCGCTATACGAACTTAGATATTTCTCTTCCTCTTTCTCTGTACAGCAAGCAAGCCTTTTTTTAATTAATTTATACAGTTAATTTTTTTTATTTATAATGAGAGGCTTTTAAACGATGTTGTAGCATTGCGAAACAACATAATTTATCACTTTTTAACTTATATGTGGCCAAATTTTAGATGAGCAATTTTCCTACATGGCAGCTCGGTCTTAATTGCAGAGAAAGACTTCTGCTTTTATATAAAGTACTAGATTATATTGCACACACTCACTTTCAATTGTGTAAAAAATAAATGTTGAATTCGTTCATAGACATAGTTAACCACTTAAACATGTAAAATTCAGTATATAATTGAATGCATTTTTTAATTTATTTGAATGAATTACTTGTGAAAGCCAGTCCCTTTATCTCATTGTGCTGTTATTTTAGAGCACTAGTATTGGGACGTGTAAAAACCCTCCAATTGCTATTTTACCACCTAGACCTTTAAATTCATTCTATATCCGGGTATGCAAACCCAAAAATGTTCCCATCTCAGCTACAGTGAGGTTGCATATATGCAACCTCACTATTCATGAGGATGCAAAGATTAAATACTTTTTTAATCTCTTCTCTCTCTTCCTCTCACTTCAGACTCCTTTAACCTCTATCTTCTTCTTCTTTTTCTCATCTCTTTCTCTCACGCTCTCAACTCTCTTCCTCTCACGACTGAAGGTGAAGCCTCTTTGAGTGGCTTCAGATCATCGACATAGGTAGCTCCAGATCGGCGTGCTAGTGGGTGGGTTTTGATGTGGGATAGGAAAAATGTGGGTTTTGGAGGTTGTTGATGTTTTTGGTGGATGGTGATGATGAGTCCTTTTTTTGGGTGATGAGTTGCAGTGGTTGAGGTGGTTGGGGGTTGAATCTTGATGGTTATGGTTTGGATTTTTAGTGATAGTGATGGCCATTATTTTTTGGGTAATTTTGGTGGTGAAAATTTTTTTAGGGGTAATTTTGGTGGAGAGAAATTAGGGTTTGTGGCTGAGTTTGGTGGTGGTTAAGTTTTGGAAGGGAAGAGAGAGAACATTTTTTTTAATATATTATTTGATGGTGTAGTTTATATTATTTTAATAAGTTGTATATAAAAATAGAAACTAGGATGTTGGGTGAATTGTAAAATAAGATGGTAAAATAGATCAAGTAGGTCTTGAGGTTGTAAAATAGAACTTCTTTGGCATCCCATATGCTAATACTCTTAGGATGGTATAAAATAAAAAGAAAATGGTAAAATGGTAAAATACACTAACATATTCTAAGGTTTGAGCTAATGTCATGCAAGTCTTTTCAAAATTAACCAAGTTGGTCATATGCACAATTTGGTCTCGTAACAGCAATCTAGTCATTACTTTTTTTTTACTCTCCCTTCTCTTTCTTCTCTCTCGTCAGTCCTTAATTGACTCTATCTCAAATCTCTTTTCTCGCTCAAACCACCACTATAACCAAACAAATTCAATAGACAAGACCCACAACCACCACGATTGTTAGGAATCTCATATTCAATGTAATATCCTAATATCATAATAATTTCTATAGTTCCATCGATCACTTCTAATTAGTTAGTTAGTTAGTTGAGATTAGGATGAGTTAGTTAGGATTTGAGCACATGTAAATTATTTAACACGTGGCTTAATTCTTAAACCATGTGTTCAATTAACTAGTCAATTATCTTAGGCCTTGTGGGTCAATAAGATTAGAGCTAATCTCCTATAAATACATAATTGTAATTCAACATTAGATATTGAAGAATAAATCAATTGCTTAGTGCATCTCTCTCTCTCTCTCTCTTAATTTCATTCTTTCTCTATGAATGGCAACTACCTCGAAGTAAACCAATTCCCCTATATTTTCCCTACATTCCCTTACAATTCTCATCCATCTTCATTAGAAACCACTAGTTTCCTAAAAATGAATGGTGGTGAACCTTGGGGCCTGTTTGGTTAGCTGAAAATAGTGGTGTTTTTTGTGTTCATTTCAGTTTTCAATGAAACCCACCACAAAAAAACTTATTTGGTTTAAGAACTTGTACTCAGTTTTCATTTTCAGTATCCTAAAGTTGGATTTGAATACAAAAAATGAAAACACATGTTCAATGTTTTCATTTTCATAGAAAATAAATACATTGGCAATTTTGTAAATATTGTGAAAACACAAAGGGCCCCACTTGATTGATGTGATTGTTTGTAAGTGAAAAAAGTAAC
This sequence comes from Quercus robur, assembly GCF_932294415.1. NCBI lineage: Eukaryota > Viridiplantae > Streptophyta > Magnoliopsida > Fagales > Fagaceae > Quercus > Quercus robur. The sequence continues at coordinate 7,218,052 of NC_065538.1, forward strand.
TTAAAAAAATAGAAAACAATATTAAACCGTGTATGATGAATTTTATATCCAAATTATGTATTTAAAATAACTTACCAAATAACATCAAATGTAAAAGTGGGTCCTTTTTTTTGTATTCAATTTTAGAATTTGAATATAGAAAATAGAAATGAAAAGTGAATACACCACTTTTGAGAACCAAATAGGGCCTTGGTTTCTCCACAATTGTATTTGAGGTTTGGCCTGGGATATTTTTTGGGTTTGGTTGCTAAGTTTGATTTGAATTTCTCTGTGGGTTAGTTTTTTAATTGATGGCTAGGGGTGTGCATTGGTTGAGTTGGGTTGGGTTGAGGGGATTTTTTAACCCAACCCACCATAGTGGGTCAAAAAGAATTCAACCCAATTCAACCTATCACATAAGTCCAACCCAACCCAACCCAACTCACATGGGTTGGGTTGGGTTGGGTTGAACTCATGGGTTGGACATTTTTTTTTTTATTACTATTATTATTAAATTGAGTTGAAAAAATATATCACACTTGCCACCTAAGTTAATAAACAAAATATATATTAATATATAAACTAATATTCCAACTTAGCTATAAACAAAATATGTTTAAGTGTCTAACTGAGTTGATAAACAAAATATAAATGAACTAGTATCCTAATTCACTTATAAACAAAATATACATAAGTTTCTAACTCAGTTATAAACAAAATATATCTAAAATTTTTTTAAATTTTTATTTAATTATATAATATATTTAAATATGTATTAAAAGAACTAATAGGACTTTATATTATATATGATAGTAGGAACCAAGGAAGTGCTCTACAGCTGGTTTTTTTTTTAAAAAAATTTACTAAATATATAATATATTTTAAACATATATTAAAATATGTGTGGGTCGGGTCGGGTTTGTAATTTTATGACCCAAACCCAACCCGACCTGCTATAAAAAAAATTTTGTAACCCAACCCAACTTGGGTTAGGTCGGGTCAGGTTTGGTGGGTTGGCAGGTTTTCTTCACACCCTGATTGATGGTGATGGTTTTTTGTTCGTGGGTCTTGTTGTAATTTTTAGTGTTTTTAGGATGTGGGTTTGTGAACCTTGAGTATAGTTGTCTGGGTGCAGTGTATTTTTTGTGTATGTAAACAGTTATTTGTGGGTATGAATCCAAACTTGATCTCCCATTTGCTTGGATACTTCTTTGATTTGGGCAGTGCTCTTTAGAGGACAATGACACTGATCTTGTGGTGGGGCCACCTCATGGCATCAACGATGATAGATTTGGTTTCAAAGGTGGTGGCACGTGGGTTTGGTGATTTAGATGGCTAGACTTGGAATGGTTTAGCTTAGCAGGGATTTGGGATTGGTTTGATTTGGGTAATCGTGAGTGTGGGTTTGTAGTGGTACTTTGGGTTCAAATTTATGGATTTGAATTGTGGTGGTGGGCTTTGTAACTATGATTGTGAGGAAGTGGTTGTGGACTCAACAAGTGGGTCTATGGTCTGCGGTGGGTTTTTTATTTTTATTTATTATTATTATTATTATTATTTGTATTAAGCCTTCTGGGTTGTGGCATGAATCACGGCATCTGTGGGCTGTGGTGTGGTGGTTGTGGGGCTCGCTAATTGAGTTTTAGTGGTCATGGTGGTGGTTTGAGAGAGAAGAGAGGTCTGCGATAGAGTGAGATAATAAATTAGAGATTTAAAAAAAATTGTGATTGCTAATTTGTAAGATTGTGCTTCACTCTTTTTCTTTTTCTTTGTCACTTTTTTTTTTCTTATGTTTTCTTTGACTATCAAACCAAACTTTTGCCGCTTTTTCCACGCGGGCTCCATTGTGCAAACCTCCATGTGCATCGGATAAAACCTAGAAGCTATCAAAACGACCCCCAAAAAAGAAAAAAGAAAAGGAAAACACCTGGAAAGGGAGGGTCACTTGCATACAGAATCTAATAGAAATTGAAATTGCACACTCAATTTTGCATGGGAACCTCATCCTGATTTTTTTTTATTTTTTTTTTTATTATAGAGGTTGATAACTATGAGGTTTTCTAGTCAGTTTGTAATATATGCATTTTTTTAACCCAAAAAAAAGAATATATATATATATATATATATACACACACTCTCAATTTCGCAATTTGTTAAAATAATTTATGAGTTGTGGAAAAAAATGGTGATAAGTTAATGTAAAAAGTTGTAAACAGAAAGTCTCCATTATATCATTTATAGTTAACCACTTAAATATGTTGTAAAATTGAGTATATAATTAAATGTATTTTTGGATTTATTTGAATGAATTACTTGTGAATTTTTGTCCATCTATCTCATTGTGCTCGTTCAAAATACAAGTTATAGGATGTTGTAAAATAAAAATAAAATAGATTACTTGTGAATTTCGGTCATCCACATTGTAGCTATAATTTCTTCAATACATGAATACTAGTGATCTGCTTAGCTTTTACAAACGAAATCTCACCCCTCTCTCCATTGTACAATTTCACGTGACCACTTCCAATGACAATGGTGATGGCAATTGAGCGTTGATGAAGTTATGCTATAGTTCCAATATTCTTAATTAATATGATATATAAGTGCCGTGGAAAAAAGACATCATATTGGATTATATTTTATAGAATTTAATTATAGTGTTTTTTTGTTCTATAATGAGTGTTCAATCAAAAACATAAAAAATGATAAACTTATTTATTTGTAAAAATAGAGTAATGAAAATTACTTTTTAAAATTGTTTAATTTTTAGGGAGAACAAATTATCTACAATAAATTTTAGAAAATAAATTATACGTATTTAGTATAAGTTTGTTATAAATTTTGATTAACATAATAATCTCTTTTAAGAGAACGAAGAATTTGAATAATTTATTTAAATAAAAGTGTGTTTATTCATTTATTTTATTAATTTTTGCTTGAATGTACAATCAACCTCATGCAATTCATTTAAAAGTAATTATGTTAAAATAAATGAGTAATTGCCATAAATATTAGGTTTGTATATTCATAGCCTTAATATTTAGAAATACTTGTACTTAATTTAGCCGAACTGAAATTGACTAAAATGCTATGTTAATGTGGCTTAATAAAAGTATAACAATAATAAAAACTATGCTTAAGATTTTAAATATTATGAGTTTGAGATATATATATATATATATATATATAATATTTGGAGTTAGAATAGGTACTCTCAACATAAATAGGTCTTTTCCTTACACGCAAGTGGACAAAAATGGACAAAAATGAATTGAAGTGGTCTAAATGGACCGAAGTGAACACAAATGGACCAAACAGAACAAAGTGGACCGAATGAACAAAATAGGACCGAATAGAACTAAAGTGAACTGAATAAGACAGAGTAGACTAATGTGGACCGAGTAAGACAAATAGGACCATAGTGGACCGAATAGGACTAATGTTGACCAAGTAGGACCAAGTGGACAAATTGGACCGAATAGGACTAAAGTGGACCGAATAGAACCAAAGTGGGCAGAATGGACCAACGTGGACAGAATAGGATCGATGTGGACCAAATAATACTTTTAAATATTTATCATTTTTATTGTATTTTTAGGGCTCAAAATTCTAATTTCTAATGATTATTTTGTTTGTATTTTTTAATTCAAAACTAAAGAGTTTAGCCCAAATACAATAAAATCTCACACTTTTCAACCCAAAAATTTAGGGGAAAAAAAAAGAATTTTTGAGCTAAACTTGAAAAGGCAACCTACAAAAGAATCAATTTAAGTTCCAATTTGTCCAAAATGGACCGAAAGGGACCAGAATTGAACAAGTGGACCAAATTGGACCGAATGGGACCAAAGTGGACTGAAGTAGGCCTAATTGGACCAAATAACAATTGTTTAATTTTTAGGGAGAAAAAATTATATATTATATTAAAATTACAAAATAATTATTTATTCTCACGCATTACGTGGCTCTACAACTAGTTATGATAATACGCCGTTACTTGTAATATAATTAGTTAACTTCTTTGAGTTTCTTGCTTGTATATTGCTCAACATTGAATTGCATTCTCACGTTTTTTACATTGAAATGTTGAATTATAAAGTTGCTTGCATTTCAGGATCCAGTGACAAAACAACACATTGAAATTGGAGTTGAACTGTATAAAAAGAGTGCAGCTAGAGTTTTACAAATTTTTTGTATTTCTACTTTTATTCAGGTGAATTTGTACGTAGAGCACATATAGTGTTAATTTAATTTAGAGGTTTAAAACTAAGTACAGTGTTTAAGGTGTCATTTGGAATATTGACAATTGTGGAACTTCATCCTTTGTAGTATTCCGTATTGTGTGTCTGCACACATAATGTCTGAAACACATGAACTTAAAGGTTCTACAATTGCTATGAACTTAGTGAAAATAGAATTGAGTCTGTTAATTTGTTTATGCAAATATTGGCAGTAGCAGTGTATTATATTATATAACAGACACTGCTACTGCCAATATTTAAATTAAAAGTAGAAATACAAAAAAATTGTTCTCCCTAATTAAAAGTAACGGCTTATTATCATAACTAGTCACAGAGTCACGCAATGCGTGAGAATAAATAATTATTTTGTAATTGTAATATAATATATAATTTGTACTCCCTAAAAATTAAACAGTTGCTATTTAGTCCAATTAGGTCTACTTCAGCCCACTTTGGTCTCATTTGGTCCAATTTGGTCTACTCGTTCAATTTTGGTCCCTTTGGTCAATTTTGGACAAATTGGAACTTAAAATATTGATTCTTTTGTAGGTTTCCTTTTCAAGTTTAGCTCAAAACTTCTTCTTTTCAAATTGGAACTTAAATTGATTCTTTTGTAGGTTGCCTTTTCAAGTTTAGCTCAAAACTTCTTTTTTTCCTTAATTTTTGGGTTGAAAACTGTGAGATTTTATTATATTTGGGATAAACTCTTTAGTTTTGAATTAAAAAATACAAAAAAAAATAAACATTAGGTATTAAAAATTTGAGCCCTAAAAATACAATAAAAATGATAAATATTCAAAAGTATTATTTGGTCCAGGTCGATACTATTATGTCCACGTTGGTCCATTTTGCCCACTTTGGTTCTATTCGGTCCAATTTGTCTACTTGGTCCTAATTAGTCGACATTAGTCCTATTCGGTCCACTATGGTCCTATTTGTTCCTACTCAGTCCACATTGGTCCACTCAATCCTATTCAGTTCACTTTGGTTCTATTCGGTCCTATTTTTTCATTCGGTTCACTTTGTTCCATTTGGTCCATTTGTGTACACTTGCATATAAGGAAAAGACATGTTTATGTTGAAAGTACCTATTCTAAATCCAAATATTATATAAATATATATATATCTCAAATTCATAATATCTAAAATCTTAAGCATAGTATTTATTATTGCTACAATTTCGTTGAGCCACATTAACATAGCATTTCAGTCAACTTCGACCAACTAAATTTAAGTGAAAGTATTTCTAAATATGAAGGCTATGAATATACAAAACTAATATTTATGACAATTACTCATTTATTTTAACATAATTACTTTTAAATGAATTGCATGAGGTTGATTATACATTCAAGCAAAAATTAATAAAATAAATAAATAAACACACTTTTATTTAAATAAATTATTCAAATTCTTCATTCTCTTAAAAGAGATTATTATGATAATCAAAACTTATAACAAACTTATACTAAATATGTATAATTTATTCTCTAAATTTTATTGTAGATAATTTGTTCTCCCTAAAATTAAACAATTTCAAAAAGTAATTTTCATTGCTCTATTTTTACAAATATATCAGTTTATCATTTTTTATGTTTTTGATTGGTATTATTCTTTTATGAAATTGTCAATACTCTTTTATGCATTATATTTTCCTAATATCTTTTGGTATAATTAAAATTTTTAAGTTTCAAAGTTATTATTCAAATTCTCATTCTCTTCAGAAGATTATCATGATAACCAAAACTTTTCATATAATTACAATTGATATTACTTAAATAATTAATAGTACTTTAAACCCAAACTTGTATTTTGGCATGCTTAAGAAGGTACACCAAATTGGACAGAAGTGATAAAAAATGGACTAAATTGACCGAATGGACCGAATAGACCTAAATGGACCGAATGGACCAAATTGGATTGAACAGATCTAAGTGGATTGTATGGGCCAAATTGGACCAAATAGACCTAAGTGGATCATATAGATCAAATTGGACCAAATAGGCCTAACTAGATTGAATTGGACCTAATAGACCTAGGTGGACCGTATGGACTGAATAGATTGAAGTGGACTGAATGGACCATATAACCAGATTGGACCGAACTAGACCGAATAGACCTAACTGAACCGAATTGACCAAGTGGACCTAATCGACCAAGTTAGACCGAATAGAGCTAATTGGATCCCATGGACCAAATTAGATCGAATAGACCTAAGTGGACCGAATGGACCTAACTGGACCGAATTGGCCTAATTGGACCAAATAAACCTAGGTGGAACGTATGGACCAAATTGGACCGAATATATTGAAGTGGACTGAATGGGCCAGATTGGACTGAAGGGACTAAACAGGACCGAATTGACCATAGTAGACAGAATGGACCGAATTGGACTGAATGGGTCGAACTGGACCAAATAGACCTAACTGGACCGAATTGGCCAAGTGGACCGTAGGGACCCAATTGGACCGAATAGACCTAGGTGGACCGAATGGACTAAATGAGATCGAATAGACCTAAATAGACAGTTTGCTCCAAAAAAAAAAAAAAAAAGACAGGAATGGACCAAATTGGACCGAATAAACCTAATTGGACTACATCGGCCAAATTGAACCTAATAGACCTAACTAGACCGGATTGGCCAAATTGGACCCAATAGACCTAGGTTGACCGTATGGACCAAATTGGACCGAACAGATCAAAGTGTAATGAATGGACCGTATAGACCTAAATGGACCGAGAGGACGGAACAGGACCAAATTAACCAAAGTAGACCGAATGGACTAAATACAATTGAATGGACCGAACTGGACTGAATAGACCGAATTAGACTGAATTAACTGAAGTAGACCGAATGGACCTAATTGAATTGAAGTGGACTGAAGTAGACCGAATTGGACCAAAATTGACCAAAGTAGACTGAAGTAGACCGAATTGATGAAGTGGACCAAATGCCGATCTGTTATTAGCATAGCCAAGATTGTGTTTTGATATAAATTCAAATTCTTACTTCCAACCAAAACTATAAGAGAGAAAAATATGCTACTTGTAATGGGAAACTAAAAAATACAAAACCAAAATGTATGAACCCAAAATAGAGTTTTAAAAATCACAATGATTCATCAATATAAAGAAGAGTTGTAAGGAAAAAATAAAATAAAAAATGGAGAGAGAGAGAGAGAGAGAGAATAACCACATTTCAAGAGAGAATAATAAGAAATTTATAAAAAATAATATGAGAAGAAAAATAGTAAAAATAAAAAATATTATAATAAACACCAAATTATCCAAGTCATGTTATGTTATGTAATAAAATAATATTATATTCTTACATACTATCTTTATATATAATAAAATAGGATAATATCTATGAAATCAAAGACAATAAAAAAGATAACAACTTAAAAACATAACTTAATCACATCAACCCAAAGTAGAGTTTCAAATAATACAAAAACTTATAAACTTAAAGTAGAGATGGAAGAAAAATATAAAAATATCCACCAAAAAATTTATAAATAAAAAAAAAATAAATAAATTGGCAGAGATAAATAACCTTATGTGTGTGGGAAAAGTATGTATAGAATAAAATTGAGAATTGTAAATTTATAGTAAGAGGGAGAATAAGAAAAGCCAAAAATAAAAGAAGATAAAGGGATTAAGGAAAATTGATATTAAGATATAGTAGTGGGGAGATGAAAAAATAAAAAGGAGGGGAAAAGTTGGTGAAATTATAACATTACGTTGGGAAATTAATAAGAAAAAAAAAGAGTTAAAAAAGAAGAAGAGAGAGAATGTTAGAAGTGGGTGGATGATATGGCTGCTGATGTGGATCAACAAAAATGTAGCAACAATAAATACTACATTTCAGCTTTTAAATATATATATATATATATATATATAGATTTAGTGTAAGTATTTATTAAAACTAAAAGAAAAATTTTAAAAACACACAAAAAAAAAAAAAAAAAAAAACTCAACTCTGTTGCAATAAATTAGTTCATAAAGTAATTGCAACAATCACCAATTATCCATCAAATTTTACTTTATAATCCTAGATTTTTTATTTTTTTTTTGGAGTAAAGAGGATAGATAATCCTATATTATTAATTAGTGATGCATACAGCCATTAAAGCATTTGGATTTGCTAGATATTGCTAATTGCAACAACAAGTGGTGGTGAATGTAGATGATCATCACTTAGGAAAATAACGGCAAGGTAAAAGCTAACTACCTACCCAATGGAGCAACATATGGAAGTTGTGCTAATAAGTACCATGATATTCTATATCAAAACTTAGCACCAGCATACTTAGACTTGCGATTGGGGAGATTCGGAGACGGCAAAAGTGAATTGCAAACAGCCTTGTTGATTCACAATCAGTGGCATAACCTGCTGAAGAATATGAAATACCCAGCTATTCTTGGGATTTATTTAAAGAACTTTGGGGCCGATGCTGTACATGCTCAAAGTAATAACAAGCAAATTCCTAAAAGGTTAAATTGAGTGTTTTCCATTTAAGAGTTTATACTTTATATGAATAAAGGAAGCAATGTTGAAGGGTGTTAGTTTTTAAACCCTTGAACCCACAATGCTTAACCAGTGTTAAGGCAAAGTTATTAATTAGGTCAATTATTCAAGCCTTAGGGTGAACATATATCAAAGTATCATGCAGCGGAAAATTAAATAATACAAGATATGATAACCTAGAAAAACCAACGAAACAAACCAATTTTAAGGTAAAAAAAACCTGGGAACTATCCCAAAAAAAACAATCCACTATATCAAATAAAAGTTTACAACCAAAAATATTTAATTCATAGAAAAATTTCTATGATTATCAAACCTATCTCTGAAACTCTTAGACTTTTTTGATATGGATTTGCTCCAACATAAACCTCTAGTTCACGCTTTAGATCTCCAGCATATATAGTCCTCAAGTCCACAACTCCAAAACCACCTTTGAAGGTGAAAGCTCGAAAATGTGTTAAAACACAAGAGCTTGTTTAGACCCCCAATTAAAAAATTATAGCAAGATTACTTTTACTCTGACTTATCTAAGTGCGGAAACAAGAGTAAATGAAGCGCAATCAACCGATACTACTCTAGATTGCTTTTACTCTAACTTATCTAAGTGCGGAAACAAGAGTAAATGAAGCGCAATCAACCAATACTTCTCTAGTGCATAAACATGAACAACAAACAATAAAAGTAAAGCATAAGAGTAAGGGAATAGAGATGCAAACACAAGATAACACAATGATGTGTTATCGAAGAGAAAACCGAAGAACTAGGCGAAAAACCTCTCTACCGCTCTCCAAGCGGTAAATCAATCCACTAATAAGTTGGGATACACGAATAGCAAGAGACCCTCCAAGCCTAATCTATCCAATGTATCTAAGCCCTCCAAGCTCCTACTCCAACAAGGCTTCTTGGAACCATGTCTTGTCTAGCTTTCTGGATCTTGCAATACGCCCAATTGCATCCGCCAAACCTCACTAGTTTCTTTTGGCAATTCCCCAAAACTTCCTAAGCTCCAAAATACTCTCTACACTCTGAGTAGGTGTGGGTTGTCTTTGGGTACAAATCTCCTCCAGGTATGACAATGGGAGAGGGAAGGAGAAGATGGTAGAATGATTTCTCACTAAGGATGAGTAGCTCTCTCTCAAAAAAATGGGTGTGTGTGTTGTAGAAAACCTATCTATGGTTTTTCTCTCTGAATGGCCTCCTTTACATTTGTGAGTAATGAGAGTATATATAGTATGGGTGAAGGGTAAGAAAGTCACACTCAAAATTCCTCTAGGCAGAGAGTCTCGCAGGTATCTTGCGAGAAGGCCTTACCTGCGAAATACTCGTGAAATTGACAACCTGACATGACTCTTCAGTTTCCAGTCATGTGCTTCTCACATGCCCTTTTCGTAAGAGCCCTTCTCGCGAACTTCTCATGAGCTAGTCTCAAAATGCACTGATCTTCATTTCATGCTCGATTCTTCACCAACTTTATACTAAACCCAATACAATAAAATCCCAAAAAAACAAGGAACAAAATTAAAGCAAATATAACACTTTTTGTCATGGAATATAACCAACATAAAACATAGTTTTAAATCACAACTTTACTAAAGGCTTAGATCCAGCACCTTTGATAATTGGTATGCAGCAACTTCAAATCTACCGCATCTAATAATATGTATATTGATTTCCGATAGTGACTTTGAAAAGAGAAGGCACAAAACCTTTTAAATCTCAAAAGAGAAGTTCCAGAGTCTTTTTAAAACATGCCTTATATACTTAGTGAAGTAGATCTAAAACCCTAATCATCTGATAGGTACTATCTTCTATTGATCTGAAACCCTAATCATCTGATGGGTACTATCTTCAATCGATCATACTATCTTCTAGATCGGTCAAATCTGTCATATTTTGAATTTCTGAACCTGCTTCATTGTTCTTGTATTCTAACTTGCAGCACCTTGAGCATTTTCTAATTATACTTATAGACTTAGTAATTTATATCTAGAAAAATTTGTGCTCACAGTTTGCCAATTATTCTAAATTTTTAGAACCTAACAAAGGGGATGTAAAAAAGGGTTAGGAATAATTTTCTTGTACATGCCCTTGTTGTTTCTTATGAGTACTAACTTATGGCTAAAGCCTCCGGGTTGGTTTGATTAGAATTTTCATTGTAAACTAATCAACACCTGGGACAAATTATAGTGCTTCTTATGTTGAAAGGTTATTCATTATATATATTCAATGCCTCCCTTTTTAGTTTAGAGTTTTTCGAACAAGCTCTAAAGGGCACTGCAACTAGCCTTAACACAAGCACTCCTACCCCATCTCATATATGACCTCTTGAAACCAAATCTAAACTCCTAGTTTCTCAAGTGCTTGAAATACTACCATTTCGGAAAACCCATGAAGCGGTTTAGAAAACTCAAACTTATTAGGTGTATATGTAAAGTATATGTCCATAAAATTCCAATAAGGGTTTAAGTCTTCAAGATATCTCCTCAAAATCTCAACTGAGTCAGGACAAAATCTTGAAAATATAATCTGAGTCTAGGTAATAACAAAAATCCAAATTCTCAATTCAAGGTAAAATCAAACATGGGTTTTGAACTTATACAAACGTGAAGTAATCTATAGAGAAACTCAAATCATAATCAAATAATTGCAAGACTTGAAGCAATTAATATGGAAAGCAAATGAGAAAGAAACTTAAAAGGATCTCAAATTTTATAGGGTTTGTGGTTGGGAAAGCTCTCTCTCTCTCTCTCTCTCTCTCTCTCTCTCTCTCTCTCTCTCTCTCTCTCTCTCTCTCTCTCTCTCTCTCTCTCTCTCTCTCTCTCTCTCTCTCTCTCTCTCTCTCTCTCTCTCTCTCATGTGTGTATGTGTGGGAAACTACGAAGGTCTTTTGGGTTTCAGTGTGAATTGGGGTATAGAAACAGGGTTTTTTTTTTTTTTTGATACGGGATATAGAAACAGGGTTAGGTCTAAGATTGCATGTGTAAATTTTTAATAAAAAATAAGATGTCACGTCATTAAAAAAAATGTTATGTCATTGCTCTATAAAGATAAACATAAGAAAAATAAGAACTGAAATTTTAAATGAGTATTTTTCATCACTAAATTTTTAAAAATGAGCACTACTGTTCACAGAAGTATAAAACTTTGACAATTAGAACAAATAAGTATAAGACTATATATGACCTCTCTAATTTACCCTTACTATGCACTCTTTATTGACCTTATTTAACTTTCTTTGTTTACTAGTATTTATATTATTATAATTGATAGTTGGAGTTGGTAGGATTTGAACATTGGACATCTTTGTCAAAACACAAGAATATATCAATTGAGTTTCAATGCTTTTTCGGACTTTCAATTCCTTTTCTACATCACAGGGTTTCAATTTTGTATTTTATTTTTGGTTAAGTTGCATATTCAGTCCTTGAACTTTCCCATGTGTTTTAAAATCATTCTTATATATACTTTAAAACTTTTCACTTTAGTAATTAACGAGGGTAGGCAGCCTTTTCGATACATTATAGAAATATAAATACGATTTTGAAAGAGAGATCAATGGATAGAAGTACTACAAAAAATTAAAGAATTTATAATTTTTTCACATGAGCTTCAGGGGTGCTCACAATTTTACATATTAATATTCTAATGTATTTTTTAATTGAATTTTAATTATATTCCATATTGAAACCATTAATTAAAATCTTGCAAAATGAAAGAATAGATAGTTTCATTTTCATATACAAACTCAATCTAATATTTTCTCTAAAAAAAAGTCAATCTAATATATATATATATATATATATCAATTATTATCATAATTGTATATTTAATACTTTCATATAAAAATACAGTCTTCATAAATACCTAGTCATTTTTTTTTATAAGTTAATAATACCCTAAATTTAATAATTCTATATAAAAACATAATCATAATAGATACTTATTAATAATTACCATAATCATATTTCATATACAAACACAATAAAAATAAATGTCGATTAAGAACTATAATAATTATCAACTTTAATATTTATATACAAATTAAAAGAAAATGAAATCATTTTTTTAGATAAAATAATATTTATTGAACTGGTTGCTAACTAATTGTTAATCTCAATAATTTAAGAAAGTCTATAGAAGGTCCATATCAAATCCATAATGTCTATGTGTTTTTCAGTTTTTACCATAGGTTTTTTTTTTTTTTTTTCCCTAATTTGAGGAAAAGTTTTTACCATAGGGTGATAGCTCTATAAAAGGCCTACAATTAAACTCAACACGTGTAGTCAACCAAAAATTGAAGTTTGTCAAAACCAAAGGTTAGCTCTCCTCATCATAAGGGTTTCTATCTTTTTTCATTTTTCTTTTTTCTTTTTTTTTTTGGGTTAAATTGTATATTTCGTCCTTAAACTTTAATATATGCTTCAAGATTATTCTTATACTTCAAAATTTTTCACTTGGTCATGACTATAAGAAATGTTTTTTGATACGTTTTAAAATAAAAAGAAGATTTTGAAATAAAGATGAAAGGTTGAGGATTAAACATTACGTTTTACGAAAAATCGAATACTAACATTAGGTGTCTTTGTTTACACCCAAAGAAACACACGTAAGAGCATGTTTAATTTAATATCGTTTTAATTTTAATTTTTTTTAAGTTCATCTTTCTCTTTTAATACAAGTTTATTTTATTTTTCTTTGTGCAGGTTTTTTGTAACTACATGTCTTTGTTCCAAACAATTTCAATGTTGATTTCCTTTATCATTATTGCTTTGTCAACAAAGCAGAACCTGGTTAATGGGATTACAAATGTCAATCACACTGATGGATCATATGGTCTGAACGAACAACCTACCAATGAAATTTCTATGTTATAAGACCCCACAGCCTAAAGATTGCAACAAATGTTTTTTCTTTAATCCTGGAAGTGCTACTGCAGATGTAATGGGACACGCAAAGATAATGATCGATGCCTGTGCTTCAACACAAGCTCAAAACTTGAAACAAATGTTTGACAACTTAAATGCTACAGACCCAAATCAGAGTGCTAGAGCAACATATGGATATTGTGCTATTATGTACCAAGATATACATCAAAAGCTAGCCAATGCGTCTTCGGACTTGAAATCGAAAAATTACCAAGAGGCTAGAAGTGATGTGCAAGTAGCCTAGTGTTTCACTTTCAGTGTTTTAAGCTGTTAAAGAATATAACATACCATAACATACCCAGATGATCTTGGGACTTATTTAAGGAACTTTTGGGCTTATGCTTTAGATTCCCAAAGTATTATCGATCAAATTCTTAAATAGTTAAATTGTGTGGTTTTCCTTCTATGAGATTATATATGAGTAAAGGAAGCAATGTTAAAGGGATGTAAAATCTGTCATTTTGGCCATCTATCTAATTAATAAAAGTTTTGTTCTATAGAAGATAGTCCAATTGATCCAAAGTTGTATTTATCTTTGACCTCTCTAATTTTGCCTTACTATGAACTCTTTTTTTAATAATTAAAATTGATAGTTGGAGTTGGAGGATTTGAATCTCAGACATCTTCGTCAAAACACCACAAGGTGTCAGTTAAGCTATAAACAAATAATTCCTTCTCTATATAACAAGGTTTCAATTTTTTATTTTTACTTTTTGGTTAAAATGCATATTTGGTCCTAGAATTATAAATTGTGTTTCAAGATTACAATTGATAGTTGGAGTTGGGGGATTTGAATCTTAGACATCTTCGTCAGAACACCACAAGGTGTCAGTTAAGCTATAAACAAATAATTCCTTCTCTATATAACAAGGTTTCAATTTTTTATTTTTACTTTTTGGTTAAAATGCATATTTGGTCCTTGAATTATAAATTGTGTTTCAAGATCATTCTTATATACTTTAAAATGTTTCACTTTGGTAACAATGGTAAGAACCTTTTTTGACAGTTTTTAGAATATAAAAATGACTTTGAAAGAAAGATCAAAGGTTAAGAACTACATATGGAAATTAATGTTTTTTTAGGGTAAATCAACTAAATTTAAATTTTTTTGAATTTTGTCACATAAACTTTGGAGTGCTCACAATTTTACAAGTTAATATTCTAATATAATTTTTAAATTGAATTTTTAATTATATTTTATATTGAAATCCTTAGGGTCCGTTTGGGAGTTCATAAAAGAATGAAATGGAATGATCATAAGAGAATGGAATGGAATGATCAATATTTAAGTAAAGAAAAAGAATGGAAAAGAATGAAATGGAATGAAATTAAGTAACCTTAATTAGATATTTTAAAATAAAGAAATGGAAATGAATGGAATGTAAATAATCTTGTTTAAGAGCAACATGGAAGGAATGAAATGGAATCATTTTATGACAATATTACTATTAGACCCCTATTTTAAAATAAAGGATTGAATATATAGGGGTATTTTGAGAGTTTTAGTAAAAAAATCATTAAATCTAATTTCATTCCCTCCCATTCCTCCAAATTTCAGGAGAAATGAAAATTTGAGGTTTTAAGGGGATAGAGAGGAATGAGTGTTTCCTCCTACCCATTACATTCTCTCCCACTTAAACTTTCAAAGAAGGGAATAGACCTTCCATTCCCTTCATTAAAACTCTCAAACAAGGGGAGGGAAGAATATTATAAAAATATTCCTTTTATTCCATTCCCTCCTCCCAAACGAAGCCTTAATTAAATCTTGCTATGCATCTTTCATTTAAATGAAAGAATAAATAATTTCATATACAAACACAATCTAATAATTATATATCAATTATTACCATAATTTTATATTTAATACTTTCATATAAAAACAGTCATAATAAATACTTATTAATTTTTTGATAAGTTAATATACCCATTAATAATTACCATAATAATAAATTTAATAATTCCATATACAAATATAATCATAATAGATACCTATTAATAACTACCATAATTGTCAAATTTCATATTTGATATTCCATATGAGTAATGCTAGAGATATAAATTTTTTTATAAAAAAATTTATAAACCGCTGATGTGGTGAGTGGTTATTAGTAAATGAAAATGTTATGTTAATGATGGGCCTAGATGAAAACCAATAAGAAGTTAGTTACATCAATAGTTTGTAAAAATATTATAAAATAGTTTGTGGCTATAACATGACTCATTTCATATACAGACACAATAAATATAAATGTCGATTGAGAACTATAATAATTATCAACTTTGAAATTTATATACAATTTTTTTTTTTTTGAGAATGAAAATCAATTTTTAGACAAAATAATATTTATTGAATTGGAATTGCTAACTGGTTGTTGTGGGGGAAGATCCACCTGCAATTAGTTTGTCCGCTTTGGGATCGAAGGACCCTCATGGCTTTGTTCTTTGCAAGCGATGTGCGGGTCCTTTGGCTCCAAAGTAGACAAACTGATTGTGGGTGGATCTTCCATACACTCAAGAGGTTGATAGCCCAAACACTTACCACACCCTTTCAGAGTGTCAAGTGAGGTTTTGGTGCTACTGCGAAGCATTGGAAGAAGCCAGGCTTTGGTGGAATTTGAGCTATCAAAATCACTAAAGGTAGTGGCAAACACTTTACCCTTCCCTCTCAAATAGTTGGGACACTCCTTCTTGAGATGTTCATGGCCATTGCATTCGTAACACACAATCCTTTGAGGGGATTGAAACTTCTTTCCATCTTTCTTCTTGAACTCCTTCCTATCACCTTTGGAAGATGAAAACTTTCCTTTGCTGAATGGCTTCCTATAGTTTTTCATCTTCAGAAATTTTCGGAAGTTCTTTGCATGGAATGCTACCTCCTTCTCCACATCATCTTCTTCAGAGGAGTCATCCATTCTCTCAGTGATGGTTTTGAGAGCAAGAGATTTGCTTGTCTTGTGAGAAGGCAATCCCAGCTCATATGTTTGGAGAGATCCAATGAGTTCTTGGATTTTGATCTCATCCAAATCCTTACTTTCCTCTATAGCTGTGACATTTGCACGGAAGCTCTCCAGTACGGACCTCAAAATATTTCTCACCACCTTAGTATCCTCAATCTTCTCTCCGAGATTGAGCTTAGCAATTACGATTTCATTAAGCTTCCCATAGAATGAATCGAAAGACTTATCGTCACCCTCTTGAGCTCTTCAAATCTGGTGGTAAGCATTTAGAGCTTCGTGTCCTTGACTGTCTTGGTACCTTTGTAGGTAGTCTCAAGAATCGTCTAAGCTTCCTTGGCTGTCTCCACATGCAATATCCTATGAAATTCATCGGTAGACATACCACAAAATATAGCTTTAATAGCTTTACTATTTGCATTAGCCAAAGCAAGAGCTGACTTGTCCCACTTGGACTTGGCTATCGTGGGTTTAACATACCCATTCTTAATGGAATCCCATACGGACTCATCTATAGCACACAAGAAAGCCCTCATATGGACCTTCCAAAACTCATAGTTGCTCCCATAAAAAAATGGTGGGACATTGAGTGATTGTGATTAGTTCATCATAAAAAGGGTTAAGGATCACACTCAGGTAATTAAACCACAGCAAGTGTACCCGCTCTGGTACCAATTGAAAGCTCAAAAATGTATTAAAAACACAAGAGCTGTTTAGTCCTCCAAATTAAAGTTATAGCTCAATTGATTTTACTTTAACTTATACTAAGTGTGGAATAGAGTAAATGCGAGCGGATAAACACATAAACTACTCTAACCCATATTCATTATAACACCGCAGTAAATTGAAAGGTAAAAGAGTAAGGAAGAAGAATGCAAACACAAGATAACACGCCGATGTGTTATCGAAGAGAAAACCGAAGAACTCGGTGAAAAACATCTCCACCGCCCTCCAAGTGTAATCGATCAACTAGACAATCAGTTGGAATACACGAACAGCATGAGACCCTCCAAGCCTAATCTACCCAATGCACCTAAGCCCTCTAAGCTCTTACTCCAATAAGGCTTCTCAGAACTGTGTCTTGTCTAGCTCTCCGAATCCCACAATAGGCCCGATTGCATCTGCTAAAGCAACATATTTTGCTAAAAGTGATACAATTATACTCATTTTGTCCCAAATTTTTGATCATCTATTCCATTTTGGAATATTTCAAATGTAATCTTTTTTGAAAAATCAATTAAAAAAAAAAACTTCTATCTTACCCATAACTTCATTTAAAAAGTCAATACCACTTACCACATTCATTCCTCAGAGTCTAAAGTTTAAATTAATACGGGGTAGTTTTGAAATATTCCAAAATCTAATCCTATTTTTAAAAATCATTAAATAAAATTTCTTTTCCTAAAATAAATAAATAAATAAAATTTCTACTTACCCATAACTTTATTTAAAAAGTTAATACCATTCTTTCCTTGAAGTCTAAAGTTTAAATTAATGCAAGTAGTTTAGACATTTTGTAAATTTTTAGCGAACGACACAATAAATGATTTTTCTTTAAAAAGTTTGATTTTTTTAAAGCTAAACTAACAATTTGAGATGAAGGTAGTAATAAATAACTAATCAATATTATGGTAACTTAATGAAGGGAAAAGTTAATGGATGCCCTAAGAATTTTTCCTAATAGTATTGGTTTATAAAATATTTTTAGAAAATTTTTATGAGAAAAGAAAAAAATTAATTTTTTGATAAATTTTTATATTTCTCATGAAAATGACTACACAATTAGTAATTAAATAATTATTGCAATGTTGTAATTACATAATAATTACAATTAGTAAATACTTCTTAATAATCTCCATAATTATATATTAGTAATTATATATAAAACCATAATCATAATAAATACCTATTAAAAACATCATAATGATCAAATTTCATATTAAATATTTTATTTGAAAACACAATCAAAATAAATTTTTATTTACTGCTCTTTAAGATAATATATCTCTATTAAAGGCCTAAACTCCTGCATTAATTTGTCAACCAAAACTAAAGTTTGTCCAAACCAAACCCAAGGTATAGCTATCCCCATATAGGGTTTTAATTTTATTTTATTTTTGGTTAAATCTTGTATTTGGTTTTTAAAATTTAACGTGTGTTTTAAGATTCTTATATTTAAACATGTTTCACTTTAGTCTCTATGCTTTCAATCTTATTTCAAAAAGACCATTATCATCATTTGTTGAATGAAAAATGTTGATGAGACAAATAAAATTCATGCCCTATCATATGATCCAAGTTTCATGAATTCCACTTGTTACATTAATATTTTTCATCCATCAAAGACAAATACTGTTTAAGACCTTTTTGACACACTTTAAAATATAAAGAGAATTTTGAAATAAAGGTCAAACTGTTAAAGGTTGACGATATGCCATTTAAACTTAAATCTACTAACATTTAGCCATGTTTAATTTAATTTAACCTCAATTTTAATTATTTTTTAGTTCATCTTTCTCTATTGATTCAAATTTATTTTATTTTACCCTTGTGCAGGTTTTTTGTAATTATATCATACATGGCATTGTTTCATAGAATTTCAATGTTGCTTTCCTTCATCATTGTAGCGTTAGCAACAAAGCAGAACCTAGTTATTAATGGCATCACAAATGATGATTTCATTGATAAATGTGGTAACACCACAGTGCCTCTCTATTGCAATGTAAAAGTTTCCAGTTTCACTGCTGAGCTTGGTAGTACCTGATGATGCTGAAAATATCACCAGTAAGCCACACGGTTCTCGCTCATCCGAAACAGCACCTGCACAGCAAGAAAAGAAAAGACCTAGCAGAGAGCACCGGTGTGGCGCTGGCCAAGTACCCTCCGAAGGTCAAGTCAGAATTATTTTTACAATTCTAGAGTGCTAGAGAGGGTATATCATGCGTACCTTGGTTCGTAAGGGTGCTTGGGTTTTTATAGTGGTAGGGGTTGACCTCTTTTCTTTGGAATAGAAGTCTTTTCCTTATAGGAGTCTTCTTGGGTGTATTTCGTGGGATCCTTTCCATATAGGAATCCCTCTTAGGTTTCTCAAAACGTGGAGGGCAAGTCATTTCCTTATACACACAATCGTGGTTAGCAAGCATTCTTTGTCTAATGCCATCAGCTTACATTATGCCTTCAGTCTTGATCCCGTCAGCTTTAGAATCCCTTCAGCTTTATGATCTCGTCAGCCTTAGGATACCTCTTCAGTGATTCTTCCTGTAACATTCGCACGTCAGTCATCAAATGGGGGCTGATGGCTTAATACATCCTGTCACATATAAACCGTCGGCTTATCTTCTGTGATCAATCTCTTTTATCCTTATCAGTTGCCCCCTACTCCATATCTCCGTCACTTTTCATACTGACGGGTTATGGAGTTAACGTTCTTGTTGATTGTCATATTCTTTAAGGAGGCGGGAAAATTATTTACATGGGACTCCTCGAGCCGCCGTGCATTTAATGCTTTGGACATGTGGCGTATTCCCATTGGCTTTGCTTTTGACGAGGGCGTCGCTTCGTCTTCCGCGCACTCCTATTCTATGTATAAGGGGGTCCTCCTCCTCATTTCCCCTATTTCATCTTTGCTGATCTTTGAAAGAGAGAGACCGTCGCCCTGAATTCCGTCACCTTGTTTCTTAACTCCGTCACCTCGTGCATTGCTGTCCTTGAAGCCGTTTCTCCAAGAAAGTTAACTTCACCAGTAAGTTCTATTTCCTTTCCTCTTTTCATTTTTGCTTATGCCTATATAATTCATTAGTGAGGACGTCAGCTTAGGTACTTAGATTGGATCCGTCACTTGTAGGTAGTCAGATGTCAAGTGACGCGTCGTGTGAGGAGTCGTCAGTTCGCAAAGGAGCGGGCTACGATGAGGCATTTGGTTCTGGTGATGAGTCAGAGGACTTCTCGCCTTCGTCAGAGAGAGAGACGTCGGCCCGATCTCCTGACGGTGATGAGAGTTATACTGAGGGGGGTAAGGATGAAGTAGAAGAGGAAAGAGAAGAGGACGAAAGTGACGGGGATGAAAAAAATGTTGACGGATATGATAGTGACGGAGATGAGGGATCCAGTGGAGGGACCTCAGAGGGTCCAGGAGATAACCGTCCTTTCATTCTCCTTGAGGATTGGGCCGTCAACAAATTTTTAACTAGGATGAGTGATAAGGTTTTTAGAGAGTTGCGCACTCGTTACCAAATCTCAGACCATATTCCGATTCGTCGCCCTAGAGAAAATGAGAGTTGTTACTCAGGGAAAACCGCTGATGTTGGCATGTATGATGCCATGTTTGCTGCGGGCCTGAGATTACCGTTGACGGCCCTACATCGTCAGCTAGTTGACTTCCTGAGCCTGTCCATCACTTAAATTGCCCCAAATGCCTAGAGGACTTTCATAGGAGTTGAAATCTTGTGGGGCTAGCTTACCTTAAACGAATTCTTTTACTGCTACAGGCCCCATCACATTGCCTCATCTAAGGGGACATACCATTTTAATGCTTGAGAGAAAAGTTTGAGGTTGGTGTCAGATATGCCAGATTCCAATAGGAACTGGAAAAGTAGATATTTTTTTGTTGAAGGGACGGATTGGGTTTGCCGTCAGGAGGAATGGGCGACGATGCCCCATGGTTATTTTGACAACACTTGGGCTTTTGTCAGGGATTCAGGTTACTTTCGTCAGCCATCTTTCTTTTGTTTTGAAGTGACGCTACTAACCTTCTCTCTCCCCTCTCCTTTTTTTCAGCTAATACCCGTCCACACATAACCGACGAGCAGGAGGAGTTCATCCGTCGAGTTCTCGAGATTCCTTTGGAGGAACGAAAGTGTAGGGATTTAATCACCCTCGACACTATTCACTTATATTGCAGGGGTCCAGAACCATCAGCTGAAGCCCGAAAATTGGACGATTTTTCCCGCTGACGTAAGTACTCCTTATCACCTCCGTCAGTCTACTCCTCCGTCTCTTATTCTAATTGTTAGTTTTTTTTTTTTTTTTTTTTTTTTTTTTTTTTGTATTGTAGAGATGGAATCTATTAAACAGAGGATAAGGGCTGTCGCAGCCCGTCAGAAGGAGGAGAAAAAGGCAAAGGAGGCAGGGGGGAGACCTCGTCAACCCCTAAGGCCGTCACTAAGTAGGCAAAGAGGAAGCCCGACGGGAGTGACAGCCATCCGTCTAAAAAGGCCGCCGTCACTCCTAGGGATGGTGCTGCAAAGGAAAAATCACCTCTTAAGCCAAGTTATGGTGCGGGCAAACAGGTAATGACCTCCTTGGGTCCCGTCAACGAGGGCCCCTGTCGCCTCTTGATCCACAAGGACTATGCCGTCGGGGAGGTTATGTCCTTCATAAAACCGACGGATATAGAGCCCTGTGATCTATTGGGGACGGAGGATTTAGGGGCGTCAGCCCTTTTTGATCTCACTAGGGTATGCTTGCTACCTTTTGGTCGAACTGATTTTATTTTGCTTTGAAAAATTTTGACTGACGGCTGTGTTCTTTTCTTAGGCCTTAGTGCACATCAAGGCCCTTCAAGACCGTTGCGTCGCGAAGGAGGGAGTCGTCACTCGGGTTTGGAAGCATAATGCAAATCAGATGAATGAACAAGGGCAGTACAAGGATGTCGTCCGTACGCTGAACCAAGAGTTGAAGGAAGCCAGGGAGAATCTGGTGGAGGCTAACCGTCAGAATGACAAGCTCAAGGAAGAGGTGACGGATCTAGGCCAAAGGGTGCAGACGGCTGGGGCTGACGCGATTCGAGACATTAAAGCAACGCAATTGTTCATTGACTCATGTGCCGAGTATTATGGCACTAGGTTTGACGATTGCCTTAAGCAGGTCGCATCAGCATTCCCAAAGCTGGACCTATCTGGAATTACAATGGATGATGGAGACGATGGCTCCTCTCGGCCTAATCCTACTCCGAAGTCTGACGGTGTCATTGTCTTAGCCCAGCCTACTGCAAACCCTCATAATCCTACTTCCAATACTCTAGTTGCGATTGTAGACGTTGAAAATCAGCAAGCTGACAAGAATCTTGCTAACACTCCTGCTCCTTAGTTCTCTTTATCTGTATTTTAACCTTGCATTTCAATCATTTTGCAAATAATCGTTGTATTTTAATTATCTTGCAAACAATCGTTGTATTTTACTTATTTCACAAACAATCGTCGTATTTTAATTATTTTGCAAACAATTGCTTAAGTGCCCATTTGGTTTTCTCGGGGTTTTATTTGTATACAGCTGTATTTATTCATGGCATGTTATTCCCGTCGCTTTCGTATTTTTTAATCAGTGATTGATCCAGACGAAGTCCTGGTAAACATTCCCGTCTGTTTTGGAAACCCCATCAGTTTTTTGAACTGGTTGGGAGACTCCGTCGATATAGCCTTTTTGCGACTTATGATACTTGGTACCCGTCGCTTTGAACATGTATGCACTGCTTTTTATGCTTTACGTTTACTTATGATACTTGGTATCCGTCGTTTTGAGCATGTATGCTATTTAGATATGGATCTGTCCATTATTTCTGGGGACGTTATAATTTGTTCTTTGAGAAGTAGCCAGTCACGTCAGTTATTTTTATTTTTTTTATTTTTTTTGTTTCCATCCATTTATGGACTAATTTTTTATAGTCTCATCCATTTGATGAGACCGTCAGCTTTCGTCTATTTTGTGGACTCGATGAGCTTGATATTTTTGTAGGCCCGTTGGTTTTAGAACCCTGTCCACATGTCGTCATTTTTTTTAGCTTTTAGTCTTTGTCACGGACTTGATGAGGTAGTCATCTTGCAGGCCTATTGGTTTGAGAACCTTGTTCACATGATGATAGTCTCATCTATTTGGTGAGACGGTCAGCTTTTTAGCTTTAGTCTTGATGACCTTGTCATCTTTGTAGATCCATTGGTTTTGGAACCTTGTCCATATGATGGTAGTCTCGTCTATTTAATGAGACCATCAGCTTTTTAGCTTTAGTCTTGATGACCTTGTCATCTTTGTAGGCCCGTTAGTTTTGGAACCTTGTTCATATGATGATAACCTCATCTATTTGATGAGACCGTTAGCTTTTTACTCCATGTGTTATGAACTTAGTCGTTTTTGTTGTTCACTTTTGTGAACTTAGCTGTCCACTTTTGTGAACTTTAAACTGTAGATTTCTAAAATAGGTACTTCAGCAATTTTGAATAAACTCCTCTTATTGCCATGCATTTGTAAATAAAAGTAATTCTAAAACCAAATCCTGCCTTTTGGGCTTGAAACAAAAAAAGAAGTATTGTTGCAAAAGACTTAAGTCAATGATAAAACTGAGGAGTAAGACTAAAATTTGTTGAAATGTAAATAAAAAAGGTTGGTCTTCATATTGCCACTTCTACTGGTAATACTTTCGTAAGTGCTTGGTGTTCCATGGATGTGGCAACTTCTGTTCGTCTAACATCTCCAGGTGGTAAGTGCCTTTCCTCTGCCATGATATAACTCGGTAAGGTCCTTCCCAATTGGGGCCGAGCTTCTCTTGGGTAGGGTCCCTAGCGGCGCCCATGACCTTTCTAAGAATGAGATCTCCACCTTGGAAGTCTCTGTGTCTGACACGAGAGTTGTAGTGTTTGGCCATGCGGTCCTGGTATCTAGCGAGCCTTTGTTCTGCCGCCGCCCTGATCTCGTCCACTAGGTCAAGCTGTAATCGCATTGCCTCGTCGTGTTTGTTCTTGTCATGGTTGTGCACCCTATAGCTCGTGAGCCCAACTTCTGCCAGGATGACTGCTTCGCTTCCGTACGTTAATCGAAACGGTGTCTCTCATGTGGGTGTCCTTGCCATCATCCTGTATGCCTATAGTATGCTTGGCAATTCTTTAGGCCATATACCCTTTGCCCCCTCGAGCCGAGTCTTAATAATCTTGAGTAAGGATCGGTTCGTGACTTTGACCTGGCCAATAGCCTGAGGGTGGGCAGGGGAGGAGTAGTGGTTCTTTATTCCTAACTGTGAGCAAAAATCCCAGAAGGAGTCGTTGTCGAATTGCCTCCCGTTGTTCGAGACAAAGACTCTAGGAATGCCAAACCTGCATAATGGTTGCTAAAGCTTCAGCTTCCACCCACTTTGTAAAGTAGTCAATGCCCACTACCAGGAACTTCAGCTGTTGTACTACTGTAGGGAATGGTCCCATAATATCTAACCCCCATTGTGCAAACGGCCATGGGGCCGTCATCGGGGTCAGCTCTTCGATTGGTTGTCTAATAATATTGCTGAACCTTTGGCACTTGTCGTAGGTCTTGACATAAGCCTCAGCATCCTTCTGCATGGTGGGCCAATAGTATCCCGCTCGCACAAGCTTGTGCACCAATGACCTTGACCTTGAATGATTTCCGCAGATTCCTTCGTGTACCTCCCTCATGACATAGTCAGCTTCTTCCGTACCCAAGCATCCCAGATATGGACAGGAGAAGCCTCTTTTGTACAGGACATCTTTTATTAAGACGAACCTTGCCTCCTGGACCTTCAGCTTTCTTGCAGCCTCCTTTCCGTCGAGTAACACCCCGTTTTTTAAGTATGAAATTAACAGCGCAGTCCAGCTACTGTCAAAGCCTATTTCCTACATGTTGCTGGAATCTATTAGTGATGAAAGCTGAACAAAAGAGAGTACATTCCCAAGGATTTCCATATGTTCTGCTGAAGCGGCCTTTGCGAGGCGATCGGCTCGTTCGTTTTCTCCTCTGGGGATTTGGACGATTTTGGCTTCTAGGTCATCTACTCTTTCCCTTACTTGATCGAGGTATCTCTTCATCCTTTCACCCTTGCACTCGTAGTCTCCATTTATTTGGTTGGTAATGATCTGAGAGTCGCAATATATGACTACCCTCGCGGCTCCTACTGCTTTGGCGAAGTCGAGTCCTGCTATTAATGCTTCATACTCTGATTCATTGTTAGTAGCGGGGAAGTCGAGATGGACCATACATTCAATTGTATCTCCTTCGGGCGATAGTAGCACAATGCTGGCGCCTCCGACTTGTCTATTGGATGACCCATCCGTATATATGCTCCAATGAAGGGACTCTTCTACCCCCTTGTCTTCGTCATGAGTGAATTCTGCTATGAAGTCTACGACGATCTGTCCTTTGATGGCGGTTCGTGGGCGGTACTGGATATCAAATTCACTCAACTCTATAACCCATAACGCCAATCGACCCGCGGCCTCAGGATTGCTCATCACCCATTACAAGGGCTTGTCAGTCAGGACATTCACCGTATAGGCTTGAAAGTACGGTTTGAGCTTGCGGGCTGCCGTAACTAACGCAAAGACAAGTTTCTCCATAGGCGGGTATCTTTCTTTGACATCGCGAAGCACCCAGCTCACATAGTATATGGCCTTTTGTACTTTTTCTTCTTCTTTGACTAAGGCAGCGCTAATAGCTGCGGGGGAGACGACTAGATAGAGAAAAAGCTCTTCTCCTAGCTGTGACAGGCTCAGCAGTGGTGGGGAGGAGAGATAAGCCTTCAACTCCTCGAATGCTTACTGGCATTCAGCAGTCCACTCGAATGATCTCTTCAGCGTGCGGAAGAAGGGCAAACATTTATCCGTCGCCCTTGACACGAACCTATTTAGTGCTACTATTTTCCCGTTGAGGCTTTGCACCTCCTTCACATTTCTTGGTGGCGTCATCTCCATAATGGCCCAGATCTTGTCCGGGTTTGCCTCGATTCCCCTTTGGGACACCATAAATTCTAGGAATTTTCCCACCGTCACTCCAAAGGCGCATTTTCCTGGATTGAGCTTCATGTTGTAAGAATGAAGGGTGTTGAATGTTTCTTTGAGATCTTCCAGATGATCTTCCTCCCTCTAACTATTTACTAGCATGTCGTCAACGTAGACCTAGACATTCCTCCCAATTTGCTGCGCGAACATTTTGTTCATAAGTCTTTGGTACGTTGTGCCCGCATTCTTCAGACCAAAGGGAATCACTTTGTAACAGAAGAGGCCTTGACTGGATTTTGCCTGGTGAGGCGCTCCACGACTACGGCGAGAGTCTTAACTTGCTTCTCGAGGGCGATCGTGGGTGGTTCCTCTTCTTGAATGTCGTTAGCGGTTGCCATTAAGCGGGTGAGCACCATGCAACTTTTGTCCAGAAAGCGGTAATATGACTTTACACTACACGAGTTTCCACAGACGGCGCCAACTGATGATGCTGAAAATATCACCAGTAAGCCACACGGTTCTCGCGCGCCCGAAATAGCACCTACACAGCAAGAAAAGAAAAGACCTAGCAGAGAGCACCGGTGTGGTGCCGGCCAAGTACCCTCCGAAGGTCAAGTCATAATTATTTTAACAACTCTAGAGTGTTAGAGAGGGTATATCATGCGTACCTTGGTTCGTGAGGGTGCTTGGGTTTTTATAGTGTTAGGGGTTGACCTCTTTTCTTTGGAGTAGAAGTCTTTTCCTTATAGGAGTCTTCTTGGGCGTATTTCGCGGAATCCTTTCCATATAGAAATCCCTTTTAGGTTTCTCAAAATGTGGAGGGCAAGTCATTTCCTTATACACACAATCGTGGTTAGCAAGCATTCTTTGTCTAATGCCGTCAGCTTACATTATGCCTTCAGTCTTGATCCCGTCAGCTTCAAAATCCCTTCAGCTTTATGATCCCGTCAGCCTTAGGATACCTCTTCGGTGATTCTCCTTGCAACATTCGCACGTCAGTCATCAAATGGGGGCTGACGGCTTAATACATCCCGTCACATATAAACTGTCGGCTTATCTTCTGTGATCAATCTATTTTATCCTTGTCAGTACCCAACAGCCTACCTATTGGAATGAAATTACAAATAACAGTAACACTTACATTACTGAGGAATGTGGTAGGAGTACTCCACAGCTTAACCATTGCAAACTGTGTCTTTGCACGCTTTCTAGAAGAAACGTAAATTCTGCAGATGCAAAGGAAGTCGTAGGGATGATACTCGAGTGCTGTGCTTCATGTCAAGCAAGAATTTTGCAACAAAAGTTTGATGAATTAAGTGCTAAAGACCCAAATCAGAGTGCTAGAGCAACATAAAAATACTGTGCTAGTAAATACAATGATATTCTATATCAAAAGTTGGCACAAGCGTATGTACATTTGCGACTGGGTAGGTATGCAGACTCTACAGGTGATCTGAACAAGGCTTTATTGTTTCAAAATCAGTGTTTTAACCTGTTAAAGAATATGAAATACCCATATTATCTTAGGACTTATCTAAAAAGCTTTTATGGCTATCTTCAAGATGCAGAAGTTATCCTCTCTCAACTTCATAAATAGTCATACGGAGATTATATGAATAGAGGAAGCGATGATAAAGAGGATGTAAAATCGATCATTTTGGTCAATCTATCTTATCAATAAAAGCAGTGTTTAATAGAAGAGAGTCAAATTGACTCAAAGTTGTATTTACCAATGTTATAAGAAAGGAGATTTCCCTTACATTGGTGTTATCTTTTGAATACCCAATTAAGAATACTTGAGAGTGTGGACTTTCAATTTTCAAACAATGTTATCCTTTTTTTTTTTCTTTTTTTCCTTTTTTTTTTTATAGATATATATATATAAAATTTTGATGAACAAGAATATTTTATTAAGATACCAGAGGGATAAAAATCTAAGGAAAAAGAGAAAATAGAAATAAAATCATCTCAATTACAAATGACAGTCCATCGTGCAAAATTATTATCTATTAATATTATTTTTGCTAACGTATAA
The DNA here is from genome assembly GCF_932294415.1 of Quercus robur. Lineage (NCBI taxonomy): Eukaryota > Viridiplantae > Streptophyta > Magnoliopsida > Fagales > Fagaceae > Quercus > Quercus robur. The sequence goes on from NC_065538.1 coordinate 7,246,427, forward strand.
TAAATAACTTCCTACATAATCTTTGTAGTGAGGATTGTTGTAGTCCAATCTTGATCTCTAGAAATGTAGATGCAAATGATAAGGGACAAGCAGGGAGATTAATCGAGTGCTGTGCTTCATGTCAAGCTAGAACTTAAGATTCAAATCTTTTAAATCTCAAGTGCTAACGACCCAAATGAGAGTGCTATGGATGTTGTACTAGTAAGTACCATGACATTCTATATCAAAAGTTTGAACAAGTGTACGTACATTTGTGATTGGTAGATATGGAGATGCTACAAGTGATTTGCAAACAGCCTAATTATGTTGTTTCACAATCAGCTTCTTGAAGCTCTAAAATAAATAAAATTCAGTGTCTTGAACGGTTAAAGAATATAAAATACTTAGTTATTGTTTATTGAACTTTCGGGTCTTTGTTGAACATGCTAAAAGTATTATTGATCAACCTCCTAAATAGTTAAATTGAGTACTTTTCCATTTATGAGTTTATAAAGGAATCAATTTTGAAGAGGGGATGTAAAATTTGTCATTTTGGCCATCTATCTTATCAATAAAATTAGTGTTCTATAGAAGATAGTCATTAAAAGTAGTTTTTATCTATGCCATTAGAAAGGGGATTTCCCTCGCTTTGGTGTTTTCTTTTGAATACCCAATTAAGAATACTTAAGAATGTGGACTTTCAACTTTACTTTCGCTCTCTCTTATAATTAAATAACTTCCTACATCTTATATATGCTTGCAATTCTATTACATGTTCATAATGTGTTAAAAGAGAGTGCAATGTTGTAGCTCATGCCATGACTAAGGTTGCAACTCTCAATATCTCTTTCTTTTGTTGTAATAAACTTCTCTCCCTCCTACTATATGAGGATACTTGGAAGAGGGATGTTGTTACTAGTTACCTCTGTTTTTTTAATGAAACTTTTGTTAAAAATAAAAGTGTGGCCTATGTGTTCCCAACTGAATATAGTCTCTATTTTTTTCCCTTTTTTTGAGCTTTTCCTAACTAATATAGTCCCTTTCCCATCTTTCAATACTCCCAAGTTTGCAAAAAGTTGAGCATGAATTCCACCTTAGGAGTTGCTTCACTTTGCTAGAAATTATTGTAAATTTTAATAAATTTGTCCTAGTTTTCGCCACGGTTGCTTTCAGCGGATGAGTTGCATACCAAGGTTACTTTATTGTCTCTAGAAAAGGTTTAAGCCATTTATTTTATTTATGATTGTTGTACTTAATTGAGTACTAACATATGGCATTATCAAACAAATAGTACTAACTTATGGCCGATTGCCCAAACACTCGTTTGATTAGAATTTCGTTGTAATCGGCACTTGGTACAAGTATAAAGTGCTTTTTATTTGGAAAGGTTACTCATTATATATTCTCACTAGGTCCCTTATTACATCTACACGATATATATCAAGCAGTGAATCCAATGACTGTTTCTGACTACCAATTCCCTTGAGGGAAAGAGGCTGAGAACAAGAAGACAAGGAGATGCTTGGGAAGTAAAATGTGTTGATTGATTTGATTCCCTTATCTCACACTTTTGTCTCGTAAAAGGCCGAATGCTGCAATAGATATCAACATGCTGTAAAAGGGAGGATGAATGTATCCGATACATGAAATACCTACCTTCTCCTTTCTCTACAGACCAAATAATGAGCAGCAATGCAACAGCAATCACCTTTGCATGGCCTCAAAATCAGCCTGCTTATTAGAGAAAAGAAAATAAAAATTTTACCGCAAGAAATTAGAAAAAGAATGGTCCACCTGTTATAACTCGACATACTTTCAACTAAGCATCTATATAATTTTCAGAAAAACAAAAAACACACATGCAAGAGTATAGTATTGTTCTTGGACCTTGATTAACACATTTTGTTGGAGAAGTAGGGAACAAAAAGTATACCCCCATTAGATTAGAATTTATACCCCCACTTGTCACACTGCAAAGCAACCAACATTTTGCACATCATCCACCCAAGAAGAAAAACAATATAAAATCCGCAATTAAGAAATACATATCTAACCAAAAGAGGTATCTGAGGCACACTTGCCATATAAAGGTTTGTTGATAAGGTTTTGTACGGTTACTAGAAAACTAGGAGTATTTGTCAAAGGGGAGACATAACTATCTCAAAGATCTGCCTAGTCACAAATACTGTTCTTGTATCCTTGCCCGGTTCTCCTCCCACCACAATCTTGCGTGCATTTCTCCAAATTTCTCTCGGCTGCAGAAAAAAAAACATAAAAAATAAAGGTTTTGTAATTCATTCAACTTGCATGTGACATGGATTAAGAATATAAGATAGAGAATCTGAATTATGTACTACAGTACTACTTGCTAAAAGTTCAAAATCCAGATCAGAGTTCATAGTCAGAAATATGACAAGAATCCCATTATACAAATGGCATGTTTGCTGACCGGTTTTACAAGTGTAACCTAAAGCCACAGGAACATAGGTTTTGTAACATTCACAAGGGATCCGGATGTGGCACCTGGTGCAGACAATTTGTTTTCATTGGACACTAGTAATGTTAAAGGAAATACAAGTACTAAACAAAGTACATATAGGACTGTCTCATTCCTTGACTGAAAGTGATATCCCTAAATTATATATTGAGGACATTAAACGCCTCTGATAAGTTCAGAAAAGGAAAAAAAGGAGAAAGAAAAATAATATCAATAATTTCTTGATATATCTAGACAATCAAACATCCACATTAAGATTAAATTCAAGAAAAGCAGATACTATATAAAATGTTATTAGAATACAGGATAATATATGTCAAAAATTCATATAATAAATTAATAATACTGCATTCCAGAGACAAAAAGAAAACATGTGAATTCAATTTGTTATCTTATATCATGAAAAAATTCAATGTATTATCTATAACTTAAAGTGGGCTTAAATGCCAGAACAGGGTTATCATCCTCTTAACTAGAACTTCTTAAACTGTAACCTTTTCACTTGACTGAGGGAATATAGTAAAACTACAATAAAGGCTACCACTAAGTTTCAGGATGACATCACCAGAAGGTAATGAATTATAATACCAAAAAAGGAAATTTGCAAGGAAGCACAAGATTAACATATCCATGAAAAGTTCAAAATTATATTTATTCTCCACACTACCAAAACCTGCTTACCTGAACCGGACACGTCTAAGTTCACGACCACCGCTTGGCAGTGCTCTGATTGTGATGTAGACTCCTGGTTCATCCTGTTCGATCCATTCGCCTTCCATATCACTGGCATTGCTCACAGAAAGCTCTCCAGAGCGATCTCCCTCTCTTGACGAACTAGTCCTTGCAGAACCATCTATGGATGATGTCTCTGTCTTTGCCCCACTAATGCTGGAAAGTTTAGGTGTTGAAGCTAAACCGGATGTGTCATAGCAATGATGGGACTGCATGGGGTGGTGGTCAAGTGAATCTGAAGAAGAGTAACCCATTCCCCCTGGGCGTTGGAAGTGGCGAGGCGGGCGTTCTTTGCTCAGAGGTGGAGTCATAGGGCTTGCCCTGGCAGATTCAATCCTTGAGTTCTGAAAGAGAAAGAAAAGCACTATAAGTACCAAGTAATACAGATCATCCTAGCTCTTTCACTGAGATGAAACAATTCCACTAAATGATGATTCTCTCTGATATGTTATATGATTTGAAGGCAACAATCCATCTTTGAATGGAATCATCACCATAGTTGACGGTATGAAATTAAACAACATAATTGCATAAAATCCTAAAATGTTTAGAACAGAGAGAGAGAGTGATCTCAAAACATAATATAAAATAGATTGATTATAAAAGAAAAGGAGAATTAAACTTACTAAAAAAGAAAAGGCAAAAGGCAAAGGAGAAGAAAATCAATTCATTCCAAACACGGGATATACACAGGTCAAGTTAGTTCAGATACATCTATACCATGCCACAAATATATAGTTTTTGTAATGAAAATTGTGATAACAATAGAAAAAAGCATTAATAGAAAGAAAAGGAAAAATTATCATTATTTTCCTTATGTTGCCAACATCATAATTTTTTGCATATTACATCAGGTGAGAGCTCACCTCATCTTCAGATCTAGGTGGTGTTGGAAGTGGGACTGCCTGTTGATTGAACCTCTGAACATTGTACAATTCCATGACCTTGTCATAGTTCTCCGCCCACCACCTTTGAGCTTGCCATTTATTAAACAATTCACGGCTGATCAAATTAACAAAAAATTTATAATTAGCAACCCAACCATCTACTAAAAATCTCTCTTGGAAGAATGCTTGAAAAGAAAATGAACAGATTTTAACCATAATAAAATTTGAAGTTCTTTGAGATTGCTACTTCAACAGGAGGAAAACAACTACACATGATTGCTGCTTCAACTGGCTTGGATATGATTCAAGAAAAGCAAGCTTAAAGTCAAAACCTACTGACAAGATCAACAGCTATTTTCCAAACTGATACAGGCACTGATAAATGAATCATGCCAATTTCTGGCCCACCCTCCCCAAATTTTAGGGACCTGTGGAGTGACACACAAAAATTTATTTGATTTGATTGTTTGGGTATATGTGGCTCAGCTAAACCAGCTCAAGACCAGATAGTGCACTTATTGGGGGCATTATTTTCAGAAACTATTATCTGCATATACACTAAGATGGCGTATAATAAAAAATATTTATGTTACACCATTACAGTCATTTTACTAAACAAACACACGAAGTAACTATATTGATTTCAAAACTTCAATAAAATTAATCCAAACCTAGTGAATAGATTTTAAAGATGAAACAGCCTATAATTGCGCTCCTTCAGTAACAGCAAACATTGCTGGACCAGGCACTTTACCATTAAAATAAGAATAACAGGTTTTTCAATGCAGAACTGAACTTCCAGGATATTAAGAATCGTAATGAGCACTTGAGCCAACCAATAGAAGAAAATAATACACATTCCTTTCTGTTATAATATAATAGCACTGTCATAATAAAATAGTAATGATATTAAAATGCTTTAAGTTTGTTAGACTACGATTCAGGGTACAGGGATTCATATTAAACTGGGTAAGGCACAATATCTTAATGCTCTTAACCAATATTTATAAAAGCTACTGTTATTGTATCATGATGATTCATATTATATTTTCCAATAACCTACTCCTACTCACCAGTTATACATGGAGCTAACCAAATGGAGCAGATGGAAAACACACGTAGAAATACTAGAACCTTCACGCTAAGATATGAACTTCCAATTACTTATTTCCTACTGGATCATGCCATTAGTTATAGTTATCAGCTAAAAAACTATAAAGCCAAAATCATTATGGGGTGCCCATGGCTGCATTAAATCAAGAGCCTCTTGGTTGATTCCAGTTCTGAATCAGTATCCTATTTGAGCTTTATATTTCTGTAGCAGACAAATGAGTAAAAACTTCTCGCAAAAGACCGAAGACAATGCCAGTTGTCTTTCAAGGAAAATACAAATAAAATTATTATTATTATTATTTTAAATCATACCATTGTAATTTACATTACTTGGCCATCTGGATTATGGTCCGACTATCCAAGGTTCAAAAGTTGTTAAAATACTACCAAAGTATTCATCCCCATTCCTAATGCCTTTTTACAACAAATATGTGTGTGTGAGTGGGTGCATGGGTGTTGGGGGGCTCTTGGAAATTATCCATGCCACTGTAGACTTGTAAATCTATTATTACAACCCCCCCCCCCCCCAAAAAAAAAAGTCCCAAACAAAAAACCGAACAAAAAAAAAAAAAAGACAAACTTTCAGTGATAAATAACTAATTTTTTTATATTTGGCAATCACTGGTTATCACCAACTGAACCCTCACAACATCACTTTATAGCCCAAAAAAATTGCAGAAAGTTTAAGCTTGTTTTGAGTTTTCCTCCTTATATTTCAAAAGTGGGGGCTGGGGGACAATATATTGTAAGCATAGTGCACACAATTTTCAGTCCAAAGAAGAACAAACACTAGTTGACAAGCAAAGTCGAATTACTTGTAGAATGGAAAAAAATTTATTTCTTTTGAGAATGTAACCAATAGTCCAGAAGGTCACTTTCAACAGCTATCCAACGTTTGCTTGTGAATTTTATATGATACACACAGAACAGTAGGTATCAGCCAACATGTGAAACAGCAACTTCTTTGCTCTTTAACCCATGCTTAATACACTGATTAATCTTTCTGCATTTTACTTTATTCAGAAAGGTAACAAATTTCTTTTGAGAATTCAACCAATAGTGCAGAAGGTCACTTTCAACAGGTCATCCAATTTTTGCTTATGAATTTTATATGATACACAAAGAATGGTAGGTATCAGCTCATATGTGCAACAAAAACTTCTTTGCTCTTTATTCCATGCTTAATTCACTGATAAATCATTCTGTAATTTATTCAGAAAGTTACCAAACAGTCCATTCCTGAACAGCATCCTATCTAATTACACTATACCTAAACAAAAGTTAATATTTTAAGCAATGGTTACAAATATATATCACTAATTAAAAGATCCAAATTTCAACTAATTTCGGTCAATACTCTAGCGGTCAACATTTATATATTTAAACTATTTTTCCTTAGTTTAATAAAGGTATGGGAAATAAAGAACTTTTTTTTTTTAATAATTCGATAGTTACAACAATGGGGGAGGTGGGATTTGAACCCTGAATGTCCCACATAATTCATAAAGGAGGGGAGGCAATGTAATTAAGCTACAAGGCTCTTTGAAGAACATTATTGAAATTGCAACAAAGCTGTAAGCCCCATCACATGACTTATATTACAAAAGATTGTGACAAATGAACAAGTCACATGCAATACACAGCAAAAGTTTCTCAAAGATGCTAAAATCCAACTACAAAAGACAATGTCACAGTGACTTAACCGTAAGTATTACTACCGCGCCACAACATTTGAACATACTCAAATTAAATCAGAATCTTAGATATCATATCAACACCAAACAATTGAAAGTACCTGAACCGAATCCGCTTTAGATCATTCCCTCCCTGAGGCAATGAAACAAAGGTAATGAGCACACCGGGCTCCACTTGTGCCACCCATTCCTTAGGCTCATCTTCCTCCATGAACACAACTGACTCAGTACGCCCACTCACCGAAGCAGGTGTCCCTTCTCCACTTGACAGCCCTTTTAGCCTTGCCTCCATTTCTTTCCCCCACACCCTGGGAGTGGAGTTTGAACTCCCTGTCCTGCGATACGCATAATGAAACCTTGCCGACTCTGAGGCAGCATCGGACTCTGCATAGTTCTGGTTCTTATTACAAACTGATGATCCCGAACATGGCTTGCAATTTTTATAAGCTCCTGAAGCCTTCAATGCTATGTCCTTGATCTGAAAAACACACAACTAACCCTTTAGACACCAAAGCCTCCTCTTTTTCACATACAATGAATCAAAAGAAATAAATGAGAACAAAAAAAATTGGGTCTTGATTTTCCCATTGAATGGTTTCCAAAGCTTCAAAATTCAACCAAACATACATTGTCACAGCTTTAGCATAATTCTATTCCATTTCCGCTGTTTCCATCCTAAAAATCTCTCTCTTTTTCACTAAGAAATCTAGAGGAAACAAAAAGAAACCAAATTTTAATTCTGGGTCTCTGAATTTCTGTTTGTTTGCCTACAAATCAAAGTAAACCATAAGAAAAACCAACTGGGTCTTCTTATTTCTATTCATTTTCCACGTTTTACCAAATACTGACAAAACCTACATAAGTGATAAGTCAAACAGTGAAAAACACTCTGTTAAGAAACAGTAAAATTCAAACCAATTTTCCCACATTTTCTCAGAATCCAAACAAGTACTTTGTACTACTAATATTACTCTAATAGTACCTGAGCAGTGAGAGCTTTAACAGCTTGCTTGGTACTGGGAGTCCCAACAGCGTTGTCTTCGTCATTTTGTTGCAGAGATCCATTGCCATTGAGCTGCTTGGAGCAAGCTATACACGTCAGCATCGTGGGAATTCTCAATTCCCACCCCAAGTTTCAGATCAGAAACGCCCTTTTTTGTCAACTCTGAAAACGATCTCGCTTCGTTCCAAAGGTGTTTGAATAAATGCCTCAGAGAGTTTCAGCTCGAGATTTCGCATCAAAACCTGGAAAAAACAAGAAGATTAACACAAAATATCTAGTGGGTCATTGAAAAAATGAATGAAAATTTTGATTATAATAATAAATACAGAAACTTTAGCTCTGGTGCTATTTACATTGAGAGAAAATAGCTTGGCTTGGGCAGTGAGTTGGCTCTGTTTCTTACACTTACATTGAGAGAGAGAGAGAGAGAGAGATCAGGAGGTGTAGAAGTGACCGTTAACGGAGGAATTAATATGGGGGCATGGTTTCAGGCGATTTGTGAGGGTCTTTTGGATCGAATAGTTTCAAATACTATTCAATTTTTTTTGCTTTTAAATATAGTAAATGCCAATAATTAATAGATCAGATTCACTGTGACATTGCCAGTTAGAATTGAGTAAGACACACTCTCTCTCTCTCTCTCTCTCTCACACTCGCTCACTATCTTTTTCTCCCTCTCTTTTTTTCTTTCTTTTTCTTTATAGGGCTATGACATTGAGATTTGGGCTTCTTTTTATTTTGGCCAAGTTGGCTGTGACGTGTTTAGGCTAACAAAATTTGGGTGTGACACACTGTGAGCTTTGTGTGTGTGCGTGCGTGCGTGTCTGTGCTTTTGGTTTTTGAAAGCATGCGCCACCACAAGCGCCACCCTATGTATCAATCCAATGCACAAGGGAGAGAGAGAGAGAGAGAGAACATGAAAGAATAAAAAAAACAAAGTTGAAAAAGGTTGAAATGAGAGGCTAGTGTCTATGTTAAAGTGCGAGTGTGCGACTCTACTCGCTTTGTTTTTACCAAAGTCCTTATCAAATAAGACTACAATGAGTTTAACTTTTAACTTTATTATAGAATTTCTTAATTGTTGTGTCTGTCAACAAGTTGCTGTCAAATTTCACTTTTGATCACGAAAATAATTGTTTGGATGCTTGTTTGTGACTTTTGGCCTAATATATTATGTAGTATTATTCTTAAAGAGTGACAAAAGTTGGGCCAATTTGAGCACTTGTTACTGTTCACTTGGCACAGATTTTGATAAAACATTTGAGAATTTTTCGATTTGGTATGCTCCTCCTCTTTATGAAGACAACTTTATATTTACATATTTACCAAAAAGAAAAAAAATTGCAATTTTTAAAAAAGGTTAATGGGATGAGAATGAGATATGCTTTACCTTTTATTATTTGATAAAAGGAGTAAAACATTTAATAATTTTCTTCTCACGTGGATTCAAAAAAAAAGAAAACATTATTCATTAAGATGTGATTAACACTATTATTTATTAGGTGTGGCCAAATTTTTAGGGTTCTTAATTAAGCCCACTAATAATATCATTTTTTTAATTTACCAATAATCATTCACTACATTAGCAGTTTGTAAAAAAAATTTAAAAAAATTTGTATCTCTAGCATTTTTCATTAAAAAAAAAATACTCCAAGCATCTTTTATAGTCTTTTAACATAATTAAACATATTTAATAATTTCATTAAAAAATTTTATAGAATCCATAAAGTTGAAGGCTAATGTTGAAATTTGGACTGGTTAGCAAAAAGCTCTATAAATATTTTATTAATATAAAACTTTAAAACATCATTTACTCTAATTTGTCAAATACTTTAAATAAATAAACACTCCTTATGTCTCAAATTGTTTGACTTCTATTCCATTTTGGGATGTTCCAAAATGATATCCTATTTCTTTTATCTTTTTTTTCTTTTCTTTTTTTTTTTCTTTTTTTTTGAGAATCAATGATATCCTATTTCTTATTTGAAAAGATCCAAGATAAATAATTTCCCAACATACCGTTTATTTTATTTTAAAAAAATCGATATCTCTTTTTTTATTAAAGTTTAAGTTAAGGACGGTAGTTTTGAAATTTTGTACATTTTTATCTAAAAAACAATGTATTAAATGATGTTTCCTCTATGGATTTTAGTTAGCTCAACTGGTAAAGTTTTTTATTATTGAATAAAAGATCTAGAATTCAATTACTGTCTATACCAAAAATCGATTGGTGTCTTTGTCTAATACAAAAAAACTATCATCAAAAACGAATATTATAGGTTAACACTCTCTAAAAAATAAATGATGTTTTCTTTAAAATTTTCAATTTTTTAAATTGACCAAACAAAATAGGACAGATGGACTGAGTGAGTATTAATTAAAATCTCATATCACAAAAACTTTACAACAATCTAAAATTCTAAAAAATTCACATGTATCATCAAAAACTCTATAACTAATCTAAAACTCTAAGAGAACATGGGCACCTAATTTTCTTAAATTTTTTTTTAATCCAAAGCTATAAAATTCTGATAGCATGTACAATGGCAGTAGTACAAAACCAACAATTATTGCATTTCCTTTTGTTATGATTTTCAGCTTAGGTTTCGTATTTATGGTATGTTCTTGAACAGCTTTTATGTTTCACAGTTTGTAGCAAAAAAAAAGCACTGTTGTTCCATTGCTGATTGACAGAACCGCACATGCTTTACATAATCATAATGCCACCTTTAAGAATGATTACTAAAATCTTTACTTAGTGGCAAAGTTGGAGCTACCTTGTTTTTAGCATTAAAAAAGCTAGAAGGCTCCACTAAAAAGTTTCTAAATCCCGCAATAACGATGTTTGTTCGAAGAAACCTTTTTCTGAACTAGTATAATGAAACAATTTCTCAGGCCAATTTGTCGGTGGTGACCTTTTATGACTTATAATCCCACCAATTATCTGCTTAAACCTAAGCCTAAAGCTATACAAAAAATGATTTCACAGGTTTGCTTAACAACTTAGTTTTCTTAAAAGGTAAAAGATAGTTTGGTGGGCAAGCCAACAAGAATCTGAAACCAACCCACATGTCCACAAAAAGGCCTTAGAAGAGTTTAAATAAACACACAACAATAGGACTACATGTACACAAAAAATTTGACAATTTTTTTATACATGTTAAGTTGGAAAGCTTTTATCTAGATCTATCATTAACATTATTTTTTTACCTACTACTATTAATAATATGTCACATATATCAAATTTTTATATCTATAAAGGGTCTGTTTAGGATCTACTTATTTTGCTAAAACTTAAAAAAAAAAAAAAAAAAATTGCTGAGTACTATAGATAAAGGTAAAAGTTAGCTGAAATAGTACAGTAGGATCCATAAATAGTACCAAAAAGTGCAGTGGAGCTCATGAATAGTAGCAAAAATAAGCTGACAAAAATAATTTTTACCAAACATACACAGAGGTTGCGTTTGGATAGCTTATTTTTTACTAACTTATTTTACTATTTAGCTTATTTTTTCTACTATTCATAGGCTCTACTAAACTTTTTGATACTATTTATGGGTTTCATTATATTATTTCAGCTAAATTTTATTTTTATTTACGGTACTTTCAACAAAAAAAATTCAACTTCAACAAAATAACCAGATTTCAAACTGACCCAGAATTTTTCTAATAATAAATGTAAAGGTTTACAGAAAAGTAAAGAGAATCATGCATATTGTTCAGCAAGACTCCAGTCACTGTGAAGAGGATAGTGTCACGTGAACTCCTTAAAGAAATGGACTTTGGGGTTACATGGCTCATTCAAAATATTTTTACAATATTAAAAAATATATATAATATATATAATAACAAAAAATAAATAAATAAATAAATAAATAAAAAACCTTTGAGAGCCTTCTGAATATTTAATTAATCCATAGGTTTTGCCACCCACTTCATTCAAATTTTCCTTTCCTTTCAAAAGCTTCCCCGTAGGGTGTGACTTGCACTGCTTCTCAGGATTGTACTTTGTACTACTTAACAATTTCATTTTAAAAGCTGCAATCACAAGTAAACAACCCATGTGATCAAAGAAGGGGTATGCTCATTGAATTGGACCGACCAAAACAAATAGAATGGTATTCGGTTTGCTACAATGTAATCTTGATGTGATGTGATGCATATTATCTTAATCTAAAATTAGAGTCATTTAAGTCATCTAAGATTACAAATATTTCACAGCACCTTCTTAAATTGAGGTAAGCTTACATTACTTATTGATGGGATATAATAATTCATGGAATTGACAAAATTGCCCACACTAAAAAATTTTATTTTACTCATAAAAATGAATAAAATACCAATAAACCTCTAAAATACCTCAAAACTTCAAAATAACCAAAATACCCTTGAAACCACCAAAATTACTAAAATGCACTACGAATGTCCAAAATACTCCCAAAACCTCTAAAATGACCAAAATACATTCACATTCGCAAAAAACTAGAGTGCAAACAAATCTTCTTCCTCTACAATTCCCACCTTTTCCACAACGTTGACTTCCATGCAAGTTATATCCTAGCCAAGGAGCTTCTAGAGTTAACTCCCCCTCTAATGGTGTACTCATTATTGAGTCCCATAAATCCTTCAGGCTTAGGAGGAAATCTCCTATAGTCTTGAAAGACTCCATATCAAGAGTTTTCATGAATTCTCTTTTATCCTCCTTGCCTTCAAACCTATAGACTGTAACATAGGATGTATCGTCTCTTAAGCTGCTATATTATCATCTAAAGTTGCAACTATGGTTGTCAAAGTCAAGATCTTACATAAGATCGTGGAAGGTTGGTGGGATCATGGATCATGAGATTGGATCATGGATTGTAAGATCTTAATTTTTTAGGAAAAAAATTAGTAAAAAACACATTAGTAATGGTTTTGTATGTCGAATAATCTCATAAAGTACGAATTCATCTATTACAAAAAAATAAATATTTGCATCAATATGATGCCATATTTATATCATGAATCGTCATGTGATCTTCATGGCTACGACCATACCTATACTTTATATTAATGAAAAAAAAATATTTAAATTTTAATACCATGTATCCAAAAAGTTCACCAAATGGTCAATTAGCCATCAAGTGCCAAAATAACTATCATCAACATAATTAGAAAATATTTTTCAAGTTCTAAGTTTCATAGTTACGACTATAGCTGTACTTTATACTAATGAAACAAATATATTTAAATTTTAACACAATGTATCCAAAAAGTTCACCAAATGTTTAGTTAGTCACAAAGTGCCAAAATAACTATCATCAACATAGTTGGAAAATATTTTCCAAGTTCTAAATTACAGGTTCAAAATCTAAAATAAGTTTGCCAATACCTCTACAATGACCAAAATACATTCACATTCGCCAAAAACCATAGTGCAAACAAATCTTCTTCCTCTACGATTCCTGCCTTTTCCACAAGGTCGACTTCCTTGAAAGTTATATCTTAGGCAAAGAGCTTCCATAGTTAACTCCCCATCTAATGGTGTATTCATTAGCTCAAAATGATTTAATTTATTATCATCGAATAGCAGATTTTGGTTCAGATCTCACCTACACTAAAAATTATTTCTTTAGTGTCTTAGTTTAATACTAAAGAATAATTATCATATAAAACAAATATCATAAATTTCAAATTCTAATGCTTGTATGTGTGTGTCTATATATATATATATATATATATATTAAAGATATTAAACTGACCTGTCCCACTCCCCACTCCAACTCAATTTGTCATGTGCAGGTTTTCCTGCCCGAAGTGAGGATAGGGTGTAGTTTTTGCTCCAACCTTCGGGGTAGGACATGTACGGACTTTTTGTTTATCTCACCACAATTAAATTATTTTTTTTAGAAAACTCTCATTAATTTTTTTTAGTTATAAAAATATTCTTATATAGAAAAAGTTTGTGAAAATTTGATAAAAGCTTTGGTTTATTTTGTTGAATACTATGTTCTGTTTATCTTAATATATGGGATGATGAGTAATGACGTGATGTCTTCTTGTGAGGAGAGAACAGACCAACGGAAGGGACAAAGTACCCGCCATATATCTGGTCCCATCTCGTGGCATTGCTATCCTTGTTAATCATGTTGGAAACTTGGAATTAAATTCTTTGCAATTTATTTGGAATTGCATGAACCTTACGACTAAAAACAATAAAAATACAATAAAAAAAAGGAATCTACTCTTACACTTATGAAGACCCAAATTGATACAATATTAGGTCATACCATATGACTTTTCGTTTAAGAAGTGTGTCGTTGTGTAGTTTTATAAGGAAATTCATTAAAGTAATGCTGCATCCATAAAAATTTAGATAATTTTTTTAAATTAGTTGAGTTGGAAAATTTTTACTGATTTTTATCTGGGTTCAATATTGACATTATTTTTTTACTTTTCATTAACAATTTACAACGTTAACAACTGTCTATATATATATATATATATATATATTTTTAATATCTTTAGACTTTCTCGATGCATTCTCAGCCAAGAAAAACGCAATTCTTGACCTTGATGAGGAGGTAGGCCACATGGAGAATGCAGAGTGTTGGAAGTTATGATGTAGTTGGACCCTGCCACAAAGTGCATGTTTCCCTGCACCCCAACTATGCTAGTGATTATTGTACTTTTGTTCACCAAAAAGGAAGAAAATATATTTCTGATTGGACCCATTGTAGTTTATGTTACCTCCAACTCAGAATCCACATCCAAATATTTTATAGTAAAAAAAAAAAAAAAAAAAAAAAAAAAAAAACTGAAAAAGGTCTTGGTCTTTATTTATTCTTTAAAATTAAAAAATAAAAAATAAAAAACATTAAGTTTTATTGCAACCAACTATAAAAAGATGACATGTGTCCCTATCATATGCATTACATATGACTTACTAAACCACACTTAAATAATTATAATTGTACATAATTTTAAGTAAATCATATGTAATACACATGATAAAAACACATGTCATCTTTTTATTATTGGTTATAACTTTAGACTACAATAAAGTTTGTAGATAGTGGTGATTGTCAAAAAAAAAAAAAAAACCTAAAAGCCAGGCTTTTTTATTTATAAATAAAAGATTCAATAGAATTTAACAACTTATAGTATAATGATTGTTTTTATCATTAGACTAGCTAATACATTAAAATATTTTTTCTTAATCATGAAACTCCAATTCAAATATCTTATTTGTTAATAATAACTTTATTAATTAAATTTTTTTGATAATCTATTTAATATTCAATTGTTTGTAATTACTACCCGCCTATGTAGTATGAGGTTGGTCCATTAAACCCCTGGACCAGGGGCCTTCAACATATGGTTATCTTGGAAAGTCACACATGAATTCAACTACTTTAATGTTTCATTTTATGACAAGCCTACGTTACCGAGTCAACAACTTTATTAATTAAGTCAATAACTAGAATCCCCTCTAAACTTCATTGGTTAACTTTTCACTTTGTCAAGTAATGGCCAAATTTTAGTTTTGACCCATATGGGTTATGAAAAGCCAATCTTCTTCTGTTTTTGTAAAGCCTCAAAAACAGTCCCCAAACCCAAAGCAACAAAACTTCTTTTCTTGCATAAAAACTACTATAAACGTGCATTAACGAAGAGGTGAAAAGCCTGCAAGGTGATGATACCATACCAGTGGACCACAAGGTCATTTATTGGTAACATGCGCCAAGAGATTAGTGTTACTTATCAAAGCCCCTCAGTACTAGAATTTAGCAGCTGTTAAGTGATGGGGGAACAGTTGCCTCCAATTATTCTACATAGGACATATGGATTCAGTAAGTAGTAGACAGTGCATGGGGCTGTCCCGAAAAGCTAAAAGAGAGACACAGGATTATGTGCTCTCAATTGGGATTTGAATGTTATTTTTATGCCTAACCACAATTATACCCATATGACCGTCCTATTGATGCTATTCCGTATTGCATTCACGTGGATTTTAAGAAGGATAAATTGCAAACTATACCTTTAAAATCCGAAAGTGTTTGAATTTTATACCTTAAAATTTCAAAATTTAAATTTTACCCCCTGAAGTTTGGGGGTATTTGGATTTTACATCCTGACGTTTCAAAATTTTATTTTACCCCCCAAATTTTGAGGTGTTTGGATTTTATATCTCCAAATTCTGAAAATTCAAAGTGTAAAATCTAAATATCCTCAAATTTTAGAAAGTAAAATCTAAACACTTAAAATTTAGAGAATAAAATCAAAATTTTGAAACATTAGAGTGTAAATTCTAAACATTCCTAAACTTTAGGAGGTAAAATTTAAATTCTGAAACATAATGATGGAAAATCTAAACACTCCTAAACTTTAAAGATATAATTGACAATTTATCCTTTTAAGAACTATTAAACTTTTATTATTATTTTATTTTATAAATATGATAAAATTTGAAGTTACTTGTTATAGTCTAACTATTAGCTATAACAAGTAAAAGTATTGTGCAAGTATTTTCACGTCTTGGATCGTATGTCCAAACAATAAGGAATATTATCACTGACTAGAATTTTTTACCAAAAAATAAAAAAAAATAAAAAAAAATCATCAGAGTAGGTGCTTTATGATAATTCCCGAATCATGTCGTTTTGTTGGTACGTGGTCCAAAGGTGGGCATAAGTTCCTCTTTGTCTTTCGGCTAATTTCGGCCCAATTTCCATGTTCCTTGTGAGGAGGCTTCATGGGCCTATGTTCCAGGTTACTAATATTTATCACCCAATATATGCTTTTGTGTTTCCATTCCACGTAGGCCATATATGAATTTAGCTCCCAGCCATTGTTAGCTTATGATCACCCAACGATACCCTTACCTTAGATAAGCTTGCTTTCCACCAATTCAGCTAAGTCTTTTGCATGGATATTAAGAGCACAATCAATCTCACTAATTATCTATCTTTGATCAAAATAGAAAACTAAAAGGGATGCTAGAGTAGTTTATAAATAAATAAAGTCACTAGCAGAAACTCATACTGGATAGAGTTGATAAGTTAGGGTTCCCAAAAAATATAAAAAGAAGCCTAATGATTAAGGTTATGGGTCAAACCATTAAGAGATTTAGGACAAAAGAGAAAATAACATTCTCAAATAAAGGGGTTAACAATAGAGCATTGGTGATAATAGATTGGCAATCCCACCCCAAGGGAGTAACTAGATTATTGAGAGCTTCAATCGCTATTTTTGCATCTCCTTCAAAAATGGAAGGCCTACAATTATGAGAGGCAGTAGTAGAGATGGCTAGAAGAGCAGCTTGATCTTGAACTTTAGCTTAAGCTTCTCAATGCTTTAGGCATGTTGCGCTAAGCAATGCAATGATTTATAAATAAATAAATAATTAATTAATATATTTTTTATTACATAAATGGTTAAATATTCATTATTCTCAATAGATAAAATTTTGTTACATAAATTTTTAATAGATTCATTATTCTTACAGTTGGGTGAACTACCATACAATGACCTATAAACGAAACTCCCAAAAAAACGAAACTTATAAAAGTATTAGCAGCAGTTGATTTTGAAGTAGATTTGTGATAGACCACTAATAACATGGAGGCATGCCCAATTAGATTTTTGTATTAGTTGGTTTACTTTTATTGATTTTGATTTTGAAGTATGACAACATATATGCTCCAAGAATACTTAATTATTTTCTAAAAAAATTATTAATATTTTTACTGCTCGTCTCATGAAAATTATTATTTTTACTCTTCTCTAATAATAGACCATAGTTCATAATATTGTTCCAACCAACAAATTAAATTATTTACCAAAAAAAAAAAAAAAAAGCCTAATGTGACATAGTTACCTCATGACTCAACCAAAAATTTTATAAAAAAAATATTTTTCATTGTACTTAGGAAACTAAGATGTGATAGTATATTCTCTCTATTGGAAAAGTCTTGCAGCACATCTTTCATGTCACAATTAATGCCACTTTCTTATCTCATGTCACGATAAGAATATGTAAGCTAGTTCTCAATTATACTTTTCTTTTTCCTAAATTTTTTTTATTTACTTATTGCTAAATTTTTAATTGATTTTTGTTTTTTTTTTTTATAAAGGCAAAAACAAAACTTTAGCTTAAGCTTCTCAATGCTCTTCAGATGTTGCGTTAAGAGCATTCACAGCAGCTGTGGTAAAAATTATGTCATTTTGCCACACCAAACACCTACTTTATTATTTTACCACATCATTTTACAACATCTCATTTATCAGATGTTTTATCCTTCAATTTTATATATTAAAATAATATATATTACACACTAAAATAATATATTATCTACTCCCTCTCATTACCATCAACAACAACGACACATCACCACTGCTGCAACAACAGCCACCAACAACCACTGCCGCACCAACAGCCACCACCACCCCACCATCACACACACACCCCAGCAAGGTAGAAACCACCAACAAAACAGGAAAAAAAAAAAAAAAAAAAAAAAAAAAACCAATCACCAAGCACAACCACCACCCAAATGCCAAACCAACACCGATTCAACACCGATTCAAACAAACAAATAGCCATTGATTCAAACAAACAAACATAGCCACCGATTCATCATTTCATCAAACAAACACCAACAACAACCTTCACCGATCCAGATCATCCGTAGCAACCTTCATCAACCTTCACCCATCCCAAATCTCACACCCACAACGCCGACCCAAAACCCACATCAACGCCGACCCAAAACCCACATCGTAACCCACATCAACGCTGATCCACAAATCTCAGCCAACCAACAATAATCAAAACAACAACCACCAAAAGAGAGAGAGAGAGAGATCGGTGAGATTGGATAGCGATGGCGATGGCTCGGCGATGACGATGGCTCGTGCGCCGTAAGCGGCGAACTCGTCGCCCATGCCGCTTGCGCCTCCGGTGATAATGGCCACCGTCAAACTGATCTTAAATTAAACGGAAAAGAGAGAATAGAGGGGATCGGTGGCTGAGAAGAGAGGGAACCGGTGAGAGAGAACAGAGGTGAGAGAGAAGAGAAAAGAATAAAATGAAAATGAAGAGAGAGGAGAGAGAATAGAGAATAAAATATAATTAAAATTATACCATTTTTATTCCGTACCATTGCAAATTTGCAACGGTACTGTTTACATGTTGTAAAAGTTATAGGATTTGGCACATCTGGTATTTGGTGTGTTTTGTGTTTGGTGTGGTAAATGTGTCAAATATTTGGCATTTGGCACATTTACCACACCTGCTGTGGGTGCTCTAAGAAATGCAATGGGTTGTATATAAGTAAATAATTAATTAATATATTTTTATTACATAAACGGTTAAATGATTAAATATTCATTATTCTTAATAAATTAAATTTTATTACATAAATTTTTAAAGATTCATTATTCTTACAATTGGGTGCAATGAACTACTCTGCAATGACCTACAAACAGAACTCCCAAAAACAAAACTTATAAGAGCATTAGCAATAGTTGATTTTGAAGTAGATTTGTCACAAGCCACTAATAACATGGAGTCATGCCCAATTAGATTTTTGTATTAATTTGTTTACTTTTATTGATTTTGATTTTGAAGTATCACATTATCTATACTTCAAGAATACCAAATTATTTTCTAGAAAAAGGTTCAATATTTCTACCACATTTATCAAAATTATTGAAAGGGATATTTTTCAACATAAAGAAATGTCTAACTCTTCAACCCGACGAGTGGAAATGCCTCAATTGATAACTCGTCTATGAATGCCTTATTTCGCCAAAACCCAACGGTGCGGACTTTCCAGCAAATGTCCACCTCAAAAAAGACCCGTCGAGCACCACCCGTTTGGATCGACGATTGGCTCATGCGTGGGGGTGTGACATACACAACATGGGAGTCGGGGGTTCCCAACGGATGAAGCTTGTGCCTGAAGAAGGACTACACGTGCTAACGGTCGAACACGTTGGGCCCCACGAAGCTCTTACGTGATATCCATTCAGAAACCCCTACATGGAAATAACTTGTGCACCACTCCCAAAAACTCTAAGATCTCAAAGCCTTAACTTCACGATCTCCTCTACAAGGAAAGTCCCTACTTTTAAGGGATCTCAATCAGCTCTACACCAATCGAGGTACATGGAAATTCTCCTAGTTTTGGTATCCTTGAGTTCTTAGATATTCTTTAACCACTAACTTAACCATCAGAGGGTTTTTGGTTAGCACCCCACCAATGCTCTCTATTGATTCTTTGTTCTCTTGTTCTTCATATACTTGATTGGTGCATGTGAGGACTACCAACTCACTAACAATTTTTGTGCATCATCAATTATCTTTTTGACTCTTCTCTTATAATAGTCCAACCAACAAATTAAATTACTAACATAAAACAAGACTAATGTGACATAGTTACCTCATAACTCAACCAAATTTCTTTTTTAAACTTCTCCATTGTATTTAGGAAACTAAGATGAGATAGTCTGTCGTCTCTTTTAGATTTCACATTGACAAATTGTGACCAGTGGAAAAGTCTTGTTACATGTCTTTCATGCCACAATACCACTCTCTCATATCATGTCATGATACGAATATTTAAGCTTCTTTCCAGTCACACTTTTCTCTTTCCTAAATTTTTTTAATTGATATTTCATTTACTAAAAGGAAAAAAAAAATTCTTAATTTCCATTCCTATTTGATTTCATTCAAAATAATTTTACAACTTCCACATTGTAAACAAAATTCATGATATGGTAAATCTTATATTTTTATATCTTACTAATAAAACAAATAATTAAAATGGTATAATATTAAGATTTATTGTAATTTAATTTTATAATTTGGGTACCTTAAAGTTTTTTTTTTTTTTTTTTTTTTTAAGAGGAAGTGATAGTAAACTTTATTCAATAAAATCACATTGTACAATAGGGAAGAGGAAAGTGAGGCATTCTTCTAACCAAACAATGACCTCCTCATTCTCTTTTGCAGCACTAGCCAAAGCTAAGGTAGCATGATTACATTGTAAGGTATACTATCAAAAGAAAAGCTATCTCTAATTAAACTAATGTCCTCAATGATCTAGGCAGCTTCTAAACAGCAGGCTCTATCTGATTTCAAGAGATTCACAAAGCTCAACAAAGTTACATTCCACCATCACCTTTAAGAAATTGGTATTTTGGCAGAACAAAAGTGCCAATCTCATCACTGAAGTTGCTATGTAGAGGGGATTTAAATGTTTATGCAAACAATGACATGATGCCACTAGAACTTCACCTTTATTGTTCCTTATAAGAAAACCTATAAAGTTGTGATTTTCAACTATGCTTTGTTGACTATAATTCCGTGTCAAATTTGATTGTATTTTATCAATTTTTTCCCTATATATTTGTGGGATTTAATGTAAGGGTTGAGCGTGAGAGTTTGGTGAAGAAAAGTGAAGTTCGTGACTAGCTCACAAGTAGACAACCCATAAAAGGCCACGTGAGAGGCACATGTTGGAATCTAAACAATCTTTTGCCAAACTGTATTTTGCAAGTCACTTCGCGACTTTGCCAACCCGCAAGTGACTTGTGAAACTCTCTGCTTGGATGATTTTAAAGAATGTTTTCTTCATTTCTTTACACACACTATATAAGCATACATTATCCACGAAATTGTAATGAGACTTTCAGAGTGAAAATCCTAGCAATACACTTGAAAGTTAGAGATTGTAAACCCACAATCATCTACACAATTTCTCTTAGTTTTCCTCCACTCCTATCTCTCTAATTACAAATCCTTGAAAGGTTCTTAACCCAAACACTTACCTCACCCAATCTGAGTGTTGAGAGAAGTTTTGGTGCATGTGGGAAGCATTGGAAGAAGCCATTGATTGGCAGATGCAATTTGGAGCTAATTACGGGATCCAGATAACTAGTGAAGACAAGACTTGATGAAGTCCATTGGGACCTAGAACTCGGAGGGTTCAAGTACAGTGGGTAGATTACATTGGAGGGTATTTTTGATATTCTTGTACTCCAACTTTATTCACTAGCAGATCATTTTGGTTTAGAGGGCCACAGAGAGGTTTTTCACCAAGTATTTCAGTTTCCTCTTTGATAACACGTCTCGGTGTTATCTTGCGTTTGCATCTTTCGTTCCTTACTCTTTGTGCTTAACATTTATTGTTTAATGCTTATGTTTATGCACTAGAGTAGTTCCGGTTTATTGCGTTTCATTTATTCTTGTTCTGCACTTAAATAAGTAGAGTAAAAGCAATTTAGCCATAAGTGTAAAATTGAGGGTCTAAACAAGCAATAATAGTTTTACTATTGGGCTTTCAAAACCAAAACCCATAGAGGTGCTCTTCTTAGATTGAGAGATTGCTAGGTTGAGTTTATGGATTTAATTAGAAACTGGGGGCTGCCACTTTGTTGTATGAAGCTTAGCTACCCGAATCTGCCTGTGCTGCACTTCCAAAAATTCAAGTCGATAAGTATCAGGCCGAGCCCACAAATCCTTGGATGAAGGAATTTTATTCTCAAAGATCAGCTTGTTCCTACAATTCCAGATCATCCAACATGTAATACAAAGAGTGTCAAAATCCGAAGAAGTCAGATTTTTTGAGGCAACCTCCATTGCATCAATAAAACTGATTTGATATGGTTGCCTAAGACCATTACAGAAATGAGTTTGCATCCAAACGGATTGTGCAAAGAACATTCCCAAAACACATTCCCAAAACAAGTGGCTATTTGTCCCAGCTTCATCATTACAGAGGGCACATAAGAAAGAATTGGAAATCTTTCTATTAAAGTTAAGATTTATTGATACATTTTTTTGATAGAAAATATGTCGAAATTCATAATGTAATATATCTTTGGATTATAATGTCTAAACTTAAATTACCAAAAGCTTCCTAGGAGATTCCAAAGAAAAATATTCACAAACAATTTGGTTGTCTATAAATACAGAAAATATCATTGTGATTAGTGGTCTATAAATACGGAATGTCTCGTTGTATTTTGTACAAAAGTTAGATTTAAATAAATATGTAAAACTTTATTTCCTTTTATTTTCTTTTTCATCTTTTTACACAAGCACATATGTACTGTGTAAACACTCGATTTTGCACTCATAATTTAATCTTGAAAGATAACTAGAATGACCACTCATATATCCGAAAATCATAGTTGTATTACGTGCATTAATTCATTCATTGAATATCATAAAAATGATCTTGAGATTCTAACGATCACGACAGTATGCCTGATTCCTAAATCGGACCGTCAAATTGAAAGAAATCACATGATCAAGTTTTCACGATTTGCATGCATTTTGTTTGGGTGGAACCGACCATGCATGATTAATTTAATTTAATTTGATTGGTTAAAAAATTAAAATTAATTAAATAATTCTGTGATTGGTTGTTGATTAGTGTCAGAAATAAACCTGCTTGCATGGGAATAAAGTGGATAATAAGATAACAACGAAATTGTGGATAATTAAGTCTTTTTAGAATATTTATCTATCAGATAATTATTACTTTAAAGACCTAAATATCAATAAAAAGGGATTAATTTTTAGAATATGAATTAAAAATGCATCTAGGTGCAATTCACGGCTAAAAAATCCACAAAAAATGAGTCCAAATCGAACCAAAATTGAAAAGGGTGCTCAACACCCAAGAAGGCCTATCGGCACTCTTTGAGTGCCAATCGACACATGACAAGTGCCGATCGGCACTTCCCAAGTGTCGATTGGTCCAAATACTCTGCCCGGCCTGGGAACCTTCTGATTAAGATAAAACCTATCTTTTTTGAATTTTTAGAGATAAGGACACGTTCCAATTCATATCTGATCTTATTCTGCTTATTTTTCAAGCATCCCAAACTCTATAAATAGGGGGGAGACCTCCCAACATTTAGCACCTTTTTCTGACCCCTCTTTTTAGCCCTTCTTTTTTGACTTCTCTTACGTTAAAGACATTCTGGAAGCCTTGGCTTTAAGAACTTTTTTTTTTCCCTATATATAAAGTGTAGGGACACGTCGAGCAACCTAAGCCCAAGGTGTATGGGATCTTGGATCAGTGAGCCCAGTACAATAAATTTGTAGAGAGTGGGTCAAAGAGCTAGGTTTTAGTGCATGGATAACAGTTAACATGGTGTTCATGACAATCAAACAGAGATGAACTGAGTTTACCAAAGAAAGTTTGTTCTTGGCCCAATCCGAGGAGTTTTGTTCTAGTAAATATTGAATGAGAATGGTTCCAGGAGTTCTTGAGATTGCTACAGTGCTTTCTCTTCTCCCTCCCTCCTTTATCTCTAGGGTCTCTACTCTTATTTATACTACCTATTTTCCTTCATCTCTACCCTACACATGGATAGATGATGGTTTCTCCCGATACTTGTCCCATCAGCCCCCTCTAGAAGTCTTCTGGGGTGGTTGTAAGGCTGCCATAATACTGTGTAGTGGTCACTTCTTCATTAATGCGACCAAGGAGCTAGCTGGGGTGCATTCAATGCGGTGACAGCAGCTTTTCCCAAGATATTTTGGGATTCTTCTCTGTCTTTTGTTCCTACAAGACTTATCCATATTTCTAGAATTTCATGGATCGCACCTCTAGATGGCAGGCATCATTTACGGACCTCGGCCTTGACTAGCCGAGGACAAATTCATCCTCGGCACAAACCCCTAGGCCATTATATTCAATATTGTCTTCCTTATCCACTAGCATGGGTTTCCTTGACTATACTTACCCATCCTCGGACGGCCCCTTATCCTCGGCTAGAACCCTTGGCCCAAAGCCCAATTGTATGATCTGGGCCCATGACCCCACATAAAGTATTTTAGACCTTAAAGAAGTGAAAATTTCTTTAATTTCTAAAATATTCTTCTATTGAAGGATACGCTCATGCAAGAGGTATTTAGTTTAATTCTTATGTTTATGTTTATGTTTATTTTTCTTTTTATTAATCAATATGTTATGATTGTTTATTGCATGAAGTTTGTTAATATATGTTTGACTTAATCATGATCTTGTTCATTATTCATATTTGCCATGTTTATATGTTTAGTTGGAATTTTCTTTGGCATGTTCTTTAGTTGATTAACAAGTTTTAATTCTTTTTTTACTTCAAAAACTGAAATTAATCACCAAAACTCTTTTTTTAAAATATTAACAGATCTGTATTTTCACTAAATACAGATCTGAAAATTTTTTTGAGTAAAAAACAGATCTGTATTTTCACTAAATACAAATCTAAAATTTTTCGAGTCAAAAACAAGTTTGTATTTTCATTAAATACGGGTCTGAAATTTTTTCTGGTCACAAAATAGATCTATATTTTCATTAAATACAGATCTAAAAATTTTCTAAAAAAGTATTCTTCTTAAATAGAATTGCAAAATTTGAATTTTCAATGAATGAATTGATATTTAGGTTAAGGCTTTTTTTTTTTTTTTTTTTGTGTCATTCCATAAATATGTGATGCATGCATAATAGATTTGAATTATGAATATGAATCATCTTCTAAAATCCCTTTTTTTTTTTATCCTTTACAAAACAGATTTGATT
The DNA here is from genome assembly GCF_932294415.1 of Quercus robur. Classification (NCBI taxonomy): domain Eukaryota; kingdom Viridiplantae; phylum Streptophyta; class Magnoliopsida; order Fagales; family Fagaceae; genus Quercus; species Quercus robur. The sequence goes on from NC_065538.1 coordinate 7,271,896, forward strand.
TTTATTAACCAAATCCTTTTTTTTTTTATACTTTACAAAACAAATATGATTTTTACTGACCAAATCCCATTTTTTTTATCCTTTACAAAACAAATCCGATTTTTTTGTTAATCAAATTTCATTTTCTCTCAACCTTACAAAACAGATCTAATTTTTCTTTGAGAAGACAACATATTCATAAGACGAATTTATTTAAATTAATTTTGTCAATTAAAATGTTTGTTACATGTATTACAACATATCATTCAACGTCATACAAAAGGGTATATAATGGTTATTAGAGTCTAGAAGACCAGACTCTGTTTGGGCGGAATGGGTGCCTAACACTTTCCCATTCCATAACTTAGCCCCCGAACTTAGGTTTTTTGGATAAATAGACTAGTGTTTTGTCTTTTGTTTTTGGTAGATTGTAACTAGGATCAAAGCTTCGTAATTTTTACATAGATTGTATTAGGACCAAAGCCTTGTAAAGTTACTCTACCATGATGTAATTGTATTTCTATAATCAATTAATAACATTTGAGGTATTTTTGGACATGTAATTGTATTTTATTTTTTCTTATTTTTTTGTATAAAAAATAAGTAGTGACTCCACACAATTACCCCCAAAGAGAGGTGTCCTAATCACCCGAATCTCTTTTTTGAGAACACCCCTACGGTCTCTCACATACTGAATTTTAAAAGTGTATATTTTCTTTCACATGTTTAAAATTCAAGTTTATGTTTAGGTACAAATTTATGTTAAAAATGTTTGATAAAATCATTAGGAGAAAAGGCATTTTTATCCTTTCTATGTTTGTGGTCATTTGCAATTTTCCTCCTTATCTTTGAAATCAATAAATTTCTCGTTCTATGTTTCCAAAATGAGCAAAATACCCAGATTCTGTTACTCCCTCAGTTAAATCCAATAGAATCTTTTGATTCATGAATTTTTTTTTTTTGTTTTTTTGGTGGAAAAAATCTAGAAGCCATGCTTTTTTATTTATAAATAAAAGATTCAATAGAATTTAACAACTTATAGTATAATTATTGTTTTTATCATTAGACTAGAAAATACATTAAAATATTTTTCTTTTAACGTGAAACTCCAATTCAAATATCTTATTTGTTAATAATAACTTTATTAATTAAGTTTTTTGGATAATCTATTTAATATTCAATTGTTTATAATGACTACCCATCCATGTAATATGAGGTTGGTCCATTAAACCCATGGACCAGGGGCGTTCAACATATGGCTATCTTGGAAAGCCACACATAATTTCAACCACTTTATTATCCCATTTGATGACAAGTCTACGTTACCAAGTCAACAACTTTATTAATTAAGTTAATAACTAGAATCCCCTCTAAACTTCATTGGTTAACTTGTCACTTTGTCAAGTAATGGCCAAATTTTAGTTTTGACCCATATGGGTTATGAAAAGCCAATCTTCTTCTGTTTTTGTAAAGCTCAAAAACAGTCCCTAAACCCAAAGCAACAAAACTTTTTTTTTTTCTACATGCGAAATTTGTCTTTGACCCATATAGGCAATAGAAAACCATTCTTCATGAGCTTATTAACCAAAATGAATCAGAATTTCATGCATAAAAACTACTATAAACGTGCATTAACGAAGAGGTGAAAAGCCTGCAAGGTGATGATACCATACCAGTGGACCACAAGGTCATTTATTGGTAACATGCGTCTAGAGATTAGTGTTAGTTAACAAAGCCCCTCAATACTAGAATTTAGCAGCACAGTCTAGCTGTTAAGAGATGGGGAACAGTTGCCTCCAGTTATTCTAAATAGGACATAAGGATTTAGTAAGTAGTAGACAGTGCATGGGGCTGTGCCGAAAAGCTAAAAGAGAGAGAGGATTATGTGTTCTCAATTGTGAATTGAATGTTACTTTTATGCCTAACCACAATTATACCCATATGACCGTCATATTGATGCTATTCCGTATTGCATTCACGTGGATTTTAATGTTTTAAAAAGAGTAAATTGTAAACTACACCCTTCAAATTTGGGAGTATTTAAATTTTACAATTTGAAATTTTAAAATTTAAATTTTACCCTCTGAAGTTTGGAGGTATTTGGATTTTACATCCTAACATTTCAGAATTTTGATTTTACACCCTAAATTTTGTGGGTGTTTACATTTTACACCTCAAAATTCTAAAACTTCAAGATGTAAAATCCAAACATTCTCAAACTTTAAGGAGTAAAAGTCAAACACTCCTAAAATTTAGAGAGTAAAATCGAAATTTTTGTAACATTAGATTGTAAATTCCAAACATTATAAGGTAAAATTCAAAATTTGAAATTTCTAGATATAAAACCTAAACGCTCCCACACTTTAAAGACATAATTTGCAATTTATCCTTTTTAAGAACTATTAAACATTTTTTATTATTTTACTTTATAAATATGATAGAATTTGAAGTGACTTGTTACAACTATTAGCTATAACAAGTAAAAGTATCGTGCAAGTATTTTCACGTCTTGGATCGTATGTCCAAACAATAAGGAATATTATCACTGACTAGAATTTTTTACCCAAAATATATATATATATATATATATATATATGTCATCAGCTTCCTCAAAAAAAATATATATGTCATCAGAGTAGGTGCTTTATGATAATTCCCGAATCATGTCGTTTTGCTGGGACATGGTCAAAAGGTGGGCTTAAGTTCTTCTCTGTCTTTCGGCTAATTCTGGCCCAATTTCCATGTTCCTTGTGAGGCTTCATGGGCCTATGCTCCAGGTTACTAATATTTATCACCCAATATATGCTTTTGTGTTTCCACGTATGCCATATATGAATTTAGCTCCCAGCCATTGTTAGCTTATGATCACCCAACGACACCCCTACCTAAGCTTGCTTTCCACCAATTCAGCTAAGTCTTTTGCATGGATATTAAGAGCACAATCAATCTCACTAATTATCTATCTTTAATCAAAATGGAAAACTAAAAGGGATGCTAGAGTAGTTTATAAATAAATAAAGCCACTAGCAGAAACTTATACTGGATAGAGTTGATGGGTTAGGGTTCCCAAGAAATATAAAAAGTTTAATGATTAAGGTTATGGGTCAAACCATCAAGAAATTTGGGACAAAAGAGAAAATAATATTCTCAAATAAAGGGGTTAACGATAGAACATTGGTGATAATAGATTGGCAATCCCACCCCAAGGGAGTAACTACTAACTAGATTATTGAGAGGCAGTAGTAGAGATGGTTAGAAGAGCAGCTTGATCTTCAACTTTAGCTTAAGCTTCTCAATGCTTTTGACATGTTGCGCTAAGCAATGCAATGATTTATATATAAATAAATAAATAAATAATTAATATATTTTTTATTACATAAATGGTTAAATATTCATTATTCTTAATAGATTAAATTTTGTTACATAAATTTTTAATAGATTCAGTATTCTTACAGTTGGGTGAACTACCATACAATGACCTATAAACGAAATTCTCAAAAAAACGAAACTTATAAAAGTATTAGCAGCAGTTGATTTTGAAGTAGATTTGTGATAGACCACTAATAACATGGAGGCATGCCCAATTAGATTTTTGTATTAGTTGGTTTACTTTTATTTATTTTGATTTTGAAGTATGACAACATATATGCTCCAAGAATACTTAATTATTTTCTAAAAAAACTATTAATATTTCTACTGCACGTCTCACGAAAATTATCTTTTTGACTCTTCTCTAATAATAGACCGTAGTTCACAATATTGTTCCAACCAACAAATTAAATTATTTACAAAAAAAGAAAAAAAACAAGACTAATGTTACATAGTTACCTCATGACTCAACCAAAAATTTTATAAAAAAATATTTTCCATTGTACTTAGGAAACTAAGATGTGATAGTATATTCTCACTTTTGGAAAAGTCTTGTTGCACATCTTTCATGTCACAATTAATACCACTTTCTCATCTCATGTCAGGATAAGAATATGTAAGCTAGTTCCCAATTACACTTTTCTTTTTCCTAAATTTTTTTAATTTACTTATTGCTAAATTTTTAATTGATTTTTTTTTTTTTTTTTAATTAAGGCAAAAACAAAACTTCAGCTTAAGCTTCTCAATGCTATTCGGATGTTGCGCTAAGCAATGCAATGGGTTATATATAAGTAAATAAATAAATAAATAAATAAATAATTAATTAATATATTTTTATTACATAAACGGTTAAATGATTAAATATTCATTATTCTTAATAAATTAAATTTTATTACATAAATTTTTAAAGATTCATTATTCTTACTATTGGGTGCAATGAACTACTATGCAATGACCTACAAACAGAACTCCCAAAAACAAAACTTATAAGAGCATTAGCAATAGTTGATTTTGAAGTAGATTTGTTACAGGCCACTAACAACATGGAGTCATGCCCAATTAGATTTTTATATTAATTTTTTACTTTTATTGATTTTGATTTTGAAGTATCACATTATCTATACTCCAAGAATACCAAATTATTATCTAGAAAAAGGTTTAATATTTCTACCACATTTATCACAATTATTGAAAGGGATATTTTTCGACATAAAAAAATGTCTAACTCTTCAACCCGACGGGTGGAAATGCCTCAATTGATAACTCGTCTATGAATGCCTCATTTCGCCAAAACCCGACGGTGCGGACTTTCCAACAAATGTCCACCTCATAAGAGACCTATCGAGCACTGCCCGTTTGGATCGATGATTGGCTCATGCGTGCGGGTGTGACGTACACAACATGGGAGTCAGGGGTTCCCAATGGATGAAGCTTGTGCCTAAAGAAGGATTACGCGTGCTAACGGTCGAACACATTGGGCCCCACGAAGCTCTTACATGATGTCCACTCATAAACCCCTACATGGAAATAGCTTGCACACCACTCCCAAAAACTCTAAGATCTCGAACCCTTAACTTCACGATCTCCTCTACAAGGAAAGTCCCTATTTTCAAGGGATCTCAATAAGCTCTACACCACTCGAGGAACGTGGAAATTCTCCTAGTTCTAGTATCCTTGGGTTTTTAGAGATTCTTTAGCCACTAACTTAACCATCGAAGGGTTTTTGGTCAGCACCCCACCGATGCTCTCTATTGATTCTTTGTTCTCTTATTCTTCATATACTAAATTGGTGCATGTGAGGACTGGCCAACTCACTGACAATTTTTGTGCATCATCAATTATCTTTTTGACTCTTCTCTTATAATAGTCCATAGATCATAATGTAGTTCCAACCAACAAATTAAATTACTAACATAAAACAAGACTAATGTGACATAGTTACCTCATAGCTCCACCAATTTTCTTTTTTAAACTTCTCCATTGTATTTAGGAAACTAAGATGAGATAGTTCATTCTCTCTTGTAGATTTCACATTGGCAAATTTTGACCAGTGGAAGAGTCTTATTGCACGTCTTTCATGCCACAATACCACTCTCTCATATCATGTCATGATACGAATATTTAAGCTTCTTCACAGTTACACTTTTCTCTTTCCTAAATTTTTAATTGATATTTCATTTACTTAAAGGGAAAAAAAATTCTTAATTTCCATTCCTATTTGATTTCATTCAAAATAATTTTACAACTTCCACATTGTAAACAAAATTCATGATATGGTAAATCTTATATTTTTATATCTTACTAGTAAAACAAATAATTAAAATGGTATAGTATTAAGATTTATTGTAATTTAATTTTATAATTTGGGTACCTTAAATTTTTTTTTTTTTTTTTTAAGAGGAAACGATAGTAAACTTTATTCAATAAAATTACGTTGTACAATAGGGAGGAGGAAAGTGGGGCATTCTTCTAACTAAACAATGACCTACTCATTCTCTTTTGTAGCACTAGCCAAAGCTAAGGCAGCATGATTACATCGTAAGGTATACTATCAAAAGAAAAGCTATCTCTAATTAAACTAATGTACTCAATGATCTAGGCAGCTTCTAAACAGTAGGCTCTATCCAATTTCAAGAGATCCACAAAGCTTAGCAAAGTTAAATTCTACCATCACCTTTAAGAAGTTGGTATTTTGGCAGATCAAAAGTGCCAATCTCATCACTGAAGCTTCTGTGTAGAGGGGATTTAAATGTTTATGCAAACAATGACATGATGCCACTGGAACAGCACCTTTATTGTTCCTTATAAGAAAACCTATAAAGTTGTGATTTTCAACTATGCTTTGTTGGCTTTAATTTCTTGTCAAATTTGATTGTATTCTAGCAATCTTATCCCTATATATTTGTGGGATTTAATGCAAGGGTTGAGGGTGAGAGTTTGGTGAAGATTTGCGAAGAAAAGTGAAGTTCGCGACTAGCTCACGAGTGGACAACCCGCGAAAGGCCACGTATTTTGCAAGTCACTTCGCGACTTTGTCAACCCGCGAGTGGCTTGTGAAACTCTCTGCCTAGATGATTTTAAAGAATGTTTTCCTCATTTCTTTACAGACACTATATAAGCATACATTATCCACGAAATTGTAAGGAGACTTTCAGTGAGAAAATCTTAGCAATACATTTGAGAGTTAGAGATTGTAAACCCACAATCATCTACTCAATTTCTCTTATATTCCATCACTCCTATCTCTCTAATTACAAATCCTTGAGAGGTTCTTAGCCCAAACACTTACCTCACCCAATTTGAGAGTTGAAAGAAGTTTTGGTGCATGTGGGAAGCATGGGAAGAAGCCATTGATCGGCGGATGCAATTTGGAGCTAATTACGGGATCCGGATAACTAGTGAAGACAAGACTCGATAAAGTCCATTGGAAGCTAAAACTCGAAGGGTTCAAGTACAGTGGGTAGATTATGTTGGAGAGTCTTTTTGATATCCCTGTACTCCAACTTTATTCACTAGCAGATCATTTTGGCTTAGAGGACCACAGAAAGGTTTTTCACCAAATATTTCAGTTTCCTCTTTGATAACATGTCTCGGTGTTATCTTGCGTTTGCATCTCTCTTTCCTTACTCTTTGTGCTTAACATTTATTGTTTAATGCTTATGTTTATGCACTATTGTAGTTCTAGTCTATTGCATTTCATTTACTCTTATTCTGCACTTAAATAAGTAGAGTAAAAGCAATTTAGCCATAAGTGTAAAATTGAGGGTCTAAACAAGCATTAATAGTTTTACTATTGAGCTTTCAAAACCAAAACCCATAGAGGTGCTCTTCTTTGATTGAGAGATTGCCAAGTTGAGTTTATGGTTTGAATTAAAAACTGGGGGCTGCCACTTTGTTGTATGAAGCTTAGCTACCCGAATCTGCCTGTGCTGCACTTCCAAAAATTCAAGTCGATAAGTATCAGCCCGTGCCCACATATCCTTGGTTGAAGGAATTTTATTCTCAAAGATCAGCTTGTTCTTGCAATTCTAAATCATCCAACATGTAATACAAAGAGTGTCAAAATTCGAAGAAGTCAGATTTTTTGAGGCAACCTCCATTCCATCAATAAAACTGATTTGATATGGTTGCCTAAGACTATTACAGAAATGAGTTTGCATCCAAACAAACTGTGCAAAAGAACATTCCCAAAACAAGTGGCTATTCATCCCAACTTCATCATTATAGAGGGCACATGAGAAAGAATTGGAAATCTTTCTATTAAAGTTAAGATTTATTGATACATTTTTTTGATAAAAAATATGTCGAAATTCATAAAGTAATATATCTTTGGATTATAATGTCTAAACTTAAATTCCCAAAAACTTCCTAAGAGATTCCAAAGAAAAATATTTACAAACAATTTGGTTGTCTATAAATACAGAAAATATCATTGTGATTAGTGGTCTACAAATACGAAAAGTCTCGTTGTATTTTGTACAAAAGTTAGATTTAAAGAAATATGTAAAGTTTTATTTTCTTTTTCATTTTTTTACACAAGCACATATGTATTGTGTAGAAACTCGATTTTGCACTCATAATTTAATATTGGAAGATAACTAGAATGACCACTCATATATCTGAAAATCATAGTTGTATTACATGCATTAATCCATTCATTGCATATCATAAAAATGATCTTAAGATTCTAACGGTCACGACGGTATGCCTGATTCCTAAATCGGACCATCAAATTGAAAGAAATCACATGATCAAGTTTTCACGGTTTGCATGCATTTTGTTTGGGTGGAACCGATCATACATGATTAATTTAATTTAATTATGATTGGTTAAAAAATTAAAATTAATTAAATAATTCTTCTATTGAAGGGTGTGCTCATGCAAGAGGTATTTAGTTTCATTCTTATGTTTATGTTTATGTTTATTTTTCTTTTTATTAATTAATATGTTGTGATTTTTTATTGCATGAAGTTTGTTAATATATGTTTGATTTAATCATGATCTTGTTCATCATTCATATTTGCCATGTTTATATGTTTAGTTGGAATTTTTTTTGGCATGTTCTTTAGTTGATTAACAAGATTTAATTCTTTTTTTACTTCAAAATCTGAAATTAATCACCAAAACTCTTTTTTTTTTTTTAATATTAACAAATTTGTATTTTCACTAAATACAGATCTGAAAAAAATTTTGAGTCAAAAACAAATCTATATTTTCACTTAATACAGATTTGAAATTTTTCGAGTCAAAAATAGGTTTGTATTTTCATTAAATATGGGTTTGAAATTTTTTCTGGTCATAAAATAGATCTGTATTTTCATTAAATACAAATCTAAAAATTTTCTAAAAAAGTTTTCTTCTTAAATAGAATTGCTGAATTTGAATTTTCAAAGAATGAATTGATATTAAGGTTAAGGCTCTTTTTTTTTTTTTTTTTTTTTTTTTTTTTTTTTTTTTGTCATTCCATAAATATGTGATGCATGCATAATAGATTTGAATTATGAATATGAATCCTCTTCTAAAGTCCCCCCCCCCTTTTTTTTTATCCTTTACAAAACAAATCCGATTTTTTTGTTAATCAAATTTCATTTTCTCTCAACCTTACAAAATAGATCTGATTTTTCTTTAAGAAGACGGCATATTCATAAGATGAATTTGTTTAAATTAATTTTGTCAATTAAAATGTTTGTTACATGTATTACAACATATTATATGATGTCATACAAAAGGGTATATAATGGTTGTTAGAGTCTAGAAGATCAGAATCTGTCTGTGCGGGATAGGTGCCTAACACTTTCTCATTCCATAACCTAACCCCCGAATTTAGGTTTTTTGGATAAGTAGATTAGTGTTTTGTCTTTTGTTTTTGGTTGATTGTAACTAGGATCAAAACCTCGTAATTTTTACATAGATTGTGTTAGGACCAAAGCCTTGTAAAGTTATTCTACCATGATGTGATTGTATTTCTATAATCAATTAATAACATTTGAGGTATTATTGGACATGTAATTGTGTAAAAAATAAGTGGCGACTCTACACAATTACCCCCAGAGAGAGGTGCCCTAATCACCTGAATATCTTTTTTGAGAACACCCCTGCGGTCTCTCACATATTGAATTTTAAAAGTGTTTATTTTCTTTCATATGTTTAAAATTCAAGTTTATGTTTAGGTACAAATTTATGTTTAAAATGTTTGATAAAATCATTAGGGGAAAAGGCATTTTTATCCTTTCTATGTTTGTGGTCATTCACAATTCTCCTCCTTATCTTCGAAATCAATAAATTTCTCGTTCTATGTTTCCAAAATGAGCAAATACCCAGGTTTTGTTACTCACTCAGTTAAATCCAATAGAATCTTTTGATTCATGATTTTTTTTTTTTGGGTGAAAAAAATCTAGAAGCCAGGCTTTTTTATTTATAAATAAAAGATTCAATAGAATTTAACAACTTATAGTATAATGATTGTTTTTATCATTAGACTAGGTAATACATTAAAATATTTTTCCTTTAACGTGAAACTCCAATTCAAATATCTTATTTGTTAATAATAACTTTATTAATTAAGTTTTTTTGATAATCTATTTAATATTCAATTGTTTGTAATTTCTACCCACCCATGTAGTATGAGGTTGGTCCATTAAACCCATGGACTAGGGGCCTTCAACATATGGCTATCTTGGAAAGCCACACATAAATTCAACCAGTCTAATGCCCCATTTGATGACAAGCCTACGTTACCGAGTCGACAACTTTATTAATTAAGTTAATAACTAGAATCCCTTCTAAACTTCATTGGTTAACTTGTCACTTTGTCAAGTAATGGCCAAATTTTAGTTTTGACCCATATGGGTTATGAAAAGCCAATCTTCTTCTGTTTTTGTAAAGCTCGAAAACAGTCCCCAAACCCAAAGCAACAAATTTTTTTTTTCTACATGCCAAATTTGTCTTTGACCCATATAGGCAATAGAAAACCATTCTTCATGAGCTTATTGAACCAAAATGAATCAGAGTTTCATGCATAAAAACTACTATAAACGTGCATTAACGAAGAGGTGAAAAGCCTGCAAGGTGATGATACCATACCAGTGGACCACAAGGTCATTTATTGGTAACATGCGCCAAGAGATTAGTGTTACTTATCAAAGCCCCTCAGTACTAGAATTTAGCAGCTGTTAAGTGATGGGGGAACAGTTGCCTCCAATTATTCTACATAGGACATATGGATTCAGTAAGTAGTAGACAGTGCATGGGGCTGTGCCGAGAAGCTAAAAGAGAGACAGAGGATTATGTGTTCTCAATTGTGAATTGAATGTTACTTTTATGCCTAACCACAATTATACCCATATGATCGACATATTGATGCTATTCCGTATCGCATTCACGTGGATTTTAATGTTTTAAGAAGAGTAAATTGCAAACTACACCCTTAAAATTGGGGAGTGTTTAAATTTTATATCTTGAAATTTTAAAATTTAAATTTTACCCCCTGAAGGTTTGAGGTGTTTGGATTTTACATCCCAACGTTTCAGAGTTTTAATTTTACCCCCTAAATTTTGGGGGTGTTTAGATTTTACACCTTCAAATTCTGAAATTTCAAAGTGGAAAATCCAAACATTCTCTAACTTTAAGGAGTAAAATTCAAACACCCCTAAAATTTAGAGAGTAAAATCCTAATTTTTGTAACATTAGAATGTAAATTCTAAACTTTAGAAGGTAAAATTCAAATTTTGAAACTTTAGGATATAAAATCTAAACGCTCCCACACTTTAAAGATATAATTTGCAATTTATCCTTTTTAAGAACTATTAAACATTTTTTATTATTTTATTTTATAAATATGATAGAATTTGAAGTGACTTGTTACAACTATTAGCTATAACAAGTAAAAGTATTGTGCAAGTATTTTCACGTCTTGGATCGTATGTCCAAACAATAAGGAATATTATCACTGACTAAAATTTTTTATCCAAAAAAAAAAAAATATATATATATATATATATATATATATTGTGCAAGTATTTTCACGTCTTGGATCGTATGTCCAAACAATAAGGAATATTATCACTGACTAGAATTTTTTATCCAAAAAAAAAAAAATATATATATATATATATATATATATCATCAGAGTAGGTGCTTTACGATAATTCCCGAATCATGTCGTTTTGCTGGTACGTGGTCCAAAGGTGGGCTTTAGTTCTTCTCTGTCTTTCGGCTAATTTTGGCCCAATTTCCATGTTCCTTGGGAGGCTTCATGGGCCTATGTTCCAGGTTACTAATATTTATCACCCAAAATATGCTTTTGTGTTTCCACGTAGGCCATGTATGAATTTAGCTCCCAGCCATTGTTAGCTTATGATCACCCAACGACACCCCTACCTTAGATAAGCTTGCTTTCCACCAATTCAGCTAAGCCTTTTGCATGGATATTAAGAGCACAATCAATCTCACTAATTATCTATCTTTAATCAAAATAGAAAAATAAAATGGAGCAGTTTATAAATAAATAAAGCCACTAGCAAAAACTCATACTGGATAGAGTTGAAGGATTAGGTTTCCAAAGAAATATAAAAAATAATAAATAAAATAAATAAAATAAAAAATAAAAAACAAATAAATAAAAAACCTAATGATTAAGGTTATGGGTCAAACCATTAAGAGATTTGGGACAAAAGAGAAAATAACATTCTCAAATAAAGGGGTTAACGATAGAGCATTGGTGATAATAGATTGGCAATCCCACCCCAAGGGAGTAACTAGATTATTGAGAGATTCAATCACTATTTTTGTATCTCCTTTAAAAATGGGAGGCCTACAATTATGAGAGGCAGTAGTAGAGATGGCTAGAAGAGCAGCTTGATCTTCAACTTTAGCTCAAGCTTCTCAATGCTTTTGGCATGTTGCGCTAAGCAATGCAATGATTTATATATAAATAAATAAATAATTAATATATTTTTTATTACATAAATGGTTAAATATTCATTATTCTCAATAGATTAAATTTTGTTACATAAATTTTTAATAGATTCATTATTCTTACAATTGGGTGAACTACCATACATTGACCTATAAACAAAACTCCCAAAAAAACGAAGCTTATAAAAGTATTAGCAGCAGTTGATTTTGAAGTAGATTTGTGATAGACCACTAATAACATGGAGGCATGCCCAGTTAGATTTTTGTATTAGTTGGTTTACTTTTACTGATTTTGATTTTGCAGTATGACAACATATATACTCCAAGAATACCTAATTATTTTCTAAAAAATGATTAATATTTCTACTGCACATCTCACGAAATTTTTTCCTCTTCTCTAATAATAGACCATAGTTTCATAATATTGTTCCAACCAACAAATTAAATTATTAACAAAAAAAAAAAAAAGACTAATGTGACATAGTTACCTCATGACTCATCTAAAAATTTTATAAAAAAATATTTTCCATTTTTTTTTTTTTTGCGTTAAAGGGATTTTATTGCAAACACTGAAAGAACAGCACAGAGACTTCAAAGAGATACCCACTACAGACACATCAAACTATACAATAACACATCATGACTTGACAACCACCGCTACAAACACATCAAACTATACAATAACACCACAACGATTAAGACGAGTCCAAATCTTCTGTACCACTCTCCCTACTCCACTCTATACTCCACAAATAAAAATTTGACACATGTCTACCTATTTAATTAAATGCTAATTTTTTGCCTTTTTATATTCCAAATTTTCAGTTTCCTAAAAAAAATTTAAAACAAAAAACCAACACATGTTCAACGGCCACCATCACCGGTCCAACCAGCAGAGTGAGAATAGTAATAAGGAAATCAATCAATTCCTTGCCTGCTTCAGCGAAGAGCACTTGGTGTCTCTTTTTGTCAATCAAAAGCTTCAAGCTTACCTTAGTGGCTGCCATGTTTTGTATGCTGCTTAGAGCATTTACCTTAGTGGCTAACTTAGGTCCACCGTAGTGGCTACCTTAGGTCCACATCTCAGCCGCCAGGTCCACACCAACACATGGTTTTGTTGTGTTTATTCTGTTGTGTGGCACAGTGCTTCGTGGCTTTCTATTCTTGAAAGTTTTCAGTTTCTGTGTGCTGATTGATTAATTGTGGTAATCAAAGTACGGACAAAAGGTTACGCACTGACTTGTACCAATTTGGGGTTGAGTATCTGGTAAATTTTTGATGGATTGTTTGTTGGTGGTGACCGGTGAAGATGTGTTGGTATTTTTTTTTTTTTTTTTTTTGGGTAACTGGCTAGCCGGCTGAGGTGTGGACCTGGCGGCAGTAGTGGATGGCCAATGACAATGTTGGTGATCTCTTTTTAGTGGAGCCGGCGAAGTTGGTGGTGGACTGGCGATGGTGGCCGTTGAACAAGTGTTGGTTTTTTGTTCTAATTTTTTAGGAAACTGAAAGTTTGGAATAAAAAAAGGCAAAAAATTAGCATCTAATTAAATAAGTAAACATGTGTCAAATTTTTATTTGTGGAGCATAGAGTGGAGCAGAGAGAGTGGTACAGAAGATTTGGACTCGATTAAGACACGACAACAAGACAAACACAACAACAGGAAAGGACATAACACACACACACACATAGACTTTCGATAGCCAAATTTTAGCTTCCTTGGTATATACAACCCACTGATCGGGGCGAGGTGAATCCCAGTGAGTCCCAAAAATAGCATTGCGTCAAAAACGCAGGACAAGTGTCATCGAAAATTTCACACTAAGATTGATCTGCTCCTTTCTTTGCCAACAGGTTGGCACACCCATTAGCTTCCCTCCAAATGTGATCAGTTTTGACCACCCAAGGTCGCTTGAGGAGAGACCTGCAATCATGGATCAAGTTAGAATATTCCAGAGGAAATAGGGGGTTCAAGTTTGTTATCCAATTGTGTGCCAATTTGGAATCCACCTGAAGGTTGATATATTTGTATCCATTATTCCAAGCAAATTTTAAACCTTCTCGAATTGCCCACAGTTCTGCCATCATGCTATGGGTGATACCTATGTTAATTGAAAATCCTCCTATCCATTTCCCCCAATGATCTCATATAATTCCGCCCGCTCCAACATGGCCCAAAGGAGTTGGTTTCCATCCAACAAATGTAGTAATGGTGGTCGGGTGTTGAAGTTTAGGATGCCTGTTTAAATAGAAGAATTTAGTGGCATGGTGTATCCCTATTTTGCGAAGTTGGGACAAAGTAATATATTTATTGCTAACGACAAGGGAATTACGACTTAACCAAATGGACCACAAGATGAATGGAAAGAGGATGTACCAAGGAATATTGTTTACTATAACGTTTGTGTGAATATTTGTTTTGCACCATTGGTGGATAGAGGTATCAAAAAAGTTTGGGGTAGGATGGTAAGAGGAGAAAGTGAGCCACAAATCCCTTGGGAATGAGCAGTCTCGAAGGAGATGTATAGTTGTTTCTTGAAGGCCACATCTGGGACACGCTTGAGCTGCTAGGTTGGCATGTTTGAAAATAAAAGCTCGCGATGGTACTCTGTTGTGGGCACATTTCCATAAGAAAAGTTCGATTTTGGGGGGAATAGGAATTTTCCAAATCCAACTCCATGACAAGTTAGTTTCTTGGGTTTTGTTTTGTGCTTGCTTAGATAAAAAGATGTAAGCTGACTTGACTGAGTAGAGAGCCGCATGTGATGACCAAATGAGCTTGTCTTGAGTTACATTGAAGTCTGAGAGGGGAGTTGCATGTATTTGTTTAATGATAGACATAGGCAAATCAAAACTAAGAGGATTGAGGTTCCATTGTGAATTGGGTGCAAGAACATCTGACACTTTTGTGTGGTCTTCCCCTGGCATTAAAGGTCCATGAATTAAAGATCAAAGAGTACCATTGGGCAACCAAGGATCCATCCAGAATTTTGTGGATTGGCCATTTCCAACTATCCAGCGAGTCCCTTTTGATAATATAGGGCATCCTTTAAGAATGACTTTCTAAGAAAGAGAACCATAAGTAAAGATAGCTGGATTTAAGAAGTGAGTATTGGGGAAGTGTCTTTGTTTGAGAAATTTTGCCCAAATGCCATTTGGGTTTGTCCAAATTCTCCATGCTTGATTGGTAAGGAAGGCCTCATTGTTGAGTTTGATATCTCTAATTCCTAGACCACCCTGTTGCTTTATTTTGGTGACTTTTTCCCAAGACAAAAGATGAACATGTCTTTGATTTTCTGTGTCCCCCCATAGAAACCCATTAAGGGCTTGTTCAAGACGCTGGATGACAGTTGCTGGAAGTAATGTTGTTTGCATGTGATAATTTAGAGTTGGAGAGAGCACAGATTTGATGAAAGTTAGCCTTCCTACCATTGATAGGAGTTTTGGTTGCCACAAACGAACTTCAGAATTTATCCGCTCGAGGAGGGGAGAAAAGGAGCTATTTAGTTTCCTTGAAGTAAGAATTGGCAGCCCAAGATATTTTCCTAAGTCCTCAACTTTGGGAATATTGATTTGTGCAACAATGTCATTTTGGATCTATACAGGTGTGTTACGAGAGAAGAATAGTTTAGATTTGTGGGAGCTAAAAAGTTGCCCAGAATTATTACAGAAGCCTCTAAAAATATTAAGTAAAATATATGCTTGTTGGGGATTAGCATGGGCAAAGAGAGGAAAATGTCATCTGCAAAGAAGATATGGTTAAAACTTAAGTCTCTTCTATTGACCTTGATAGGTTGGAGAGATTTTGTATGAAGTGCTGAGTCTAGTAAAAGAGACAAATGGTTTAGACATAGAATGAATAGATAAGGTGATAATGGATCACCTTGGCGAACCCCTCTTGAAGGATTGAAAGGTTTACTGATTTGACCATTCCACATGACTGAAATCAAAGATGTTTCTAGGCATGCCATGATAAGATCAATTATTTGTTGAGGGAAGTTGAAAAACTGAAGGGTGAACCGTATGAAAGACCACTCAAGACGATCATAAGCTTTTTCTAGGTCTATTTTGGCAACCATGAGCCCTTTTTGTCCCCATTTGTTGTGTATTAGGTGAATCAATTCTTGGGTTATTATATAGTTATCTGTAGCACGCCACCCTAGAATAAAACCTAATTGGGCTGGGTGGATGAGGTTAGGGAGGAATTGTTTTAGCCCCAAAAAAATTATTTTTGAAAGAAGTTTGTATAAGGTGTCGCAAAGACTTATAGGGCGCAATTGATGAACTGTTTCAGGGTTAGGAACCTTTGGAATCAAGATCAACTTTATAGTTGTAAGATCATGGGGAACACGGCCAGTAATGAAAATAGTTTGGATAAACTTTGTAATATCTCTACTCAAAGTCCCCCGAGAATGTTGAAAGAACTGCGCATGCAGTCCATCTGGGCCAGGAGCTTTTTGAGGGTGAATACTACAAAGGGTGGTACGAATTTCCTCAGTTGAAGGGAAGGCAGTAAGGGTATTTTGGAAAAGATTAAGATTAAAATCCATAGGTTGGAATGTTTCAGTCGGAGGAGACAGTATTATGAGGATTTTCCGTTTGAAATAAATTTTGAAAATGGTTAGTAACATGAGTGTGTAGTTGTGTGCCCTGTAGCCACTCACTGATATCATCCTTGAGAGTAGCTATATGTTGTCTGGCACAACGGATTTTTGTTTGAAGTTGAAAGAATTTTGTGTTCGCATCTCCGTACGTCAGCCATAACATGTGAGACTTCATTTGCCATAATAAATGTTCCTGATACAGAATTATGTTATATTGATGTATGAGGCCTCGCTCTAATGTTACCAGGAACCTGGAATGTTTAGTACATAAAGCCTTTTGGATTCCTAGAATTCTAGCCCTAACTCTTTTCTTATTACGTCCTATTTCTCCAAAAGTCTCCGAGTTCCAACAAGTAAGGCAGCTTTGCATGTGGTGAATTTTAGAGTAAAATGGTGTGGTGAAGTTTTGGGATTCCATGACATGTGGGTTGTGGGAATTCCAGCAGCAGTCTACTGTGGGCTTAAAGGTAGCATAAGTCAACCATATAGGTTGAAAGATAAAGGTATAATGTGGTTTTTGATTGTTCCAACCCTTTGTGGATACACTAATTGGGTGATGGTCTGAGTGCATCCTAGGGAGAGTAAGCCCATGGGCCCATGGAAAAAGAAGTTGCCACTCATTGTTACAAAAGGCTTTGTCAAGTTTTTCTTTAATGTGTTTGGACCAGTTCTAGGATTTATTAGTCCAGGTACAATTAGGCCCACTTGAAGCAAGCTCAAAAAGACCACATCGTTTTAGACAATTGTCAAAGGTTTGACGTGGCTTGACGGTTTGCATTTGGTGTGGATGTTGCTCGTCGTGAAATTCTCCTCGGACGAAGGGAGCGAGAAAGAGGAAGGTAGGGTGTTGGCAAGGGAGTTGGGTTGTGAGGGAAGGTTATTGGATTCAGCATCTGTAGTAGAGTGCTCCAATCCTACAAATGAGGCCCATAAGGTGTTGTTCGGGCTGGTATCATGTGAGCAGTCCAGCAAATTGGAGTTTCTAGGTGAAGAGCAAGTTGAATTATGGGAATTGGACAATCTGCATTTGGGAGATGAATTAGAGACAGAAATGGAGTGAAGGGATGATGATTGTCCAAAGGTGTAAATGTTGGAGTGAAGGGGTTGAGTGAGGGAATGTTGGTAGTCTGGTGGTGGTGGGTAGGAGAAGAGGGTGGTGAGTCGGAGTCGAGGGAATATGGAAGTAATGGTTTGAAGTCCATGATTGTGTTTGTGCGTAGATGAGGGAGATGTTATGGAGGAAATATGTGTAGTGGAAGGGCATGGTTGCTCTAAAATAGTGGCCTCGTTGCATGAAACAGTAATATTAGAAGTGTATAAAGTTGCCACGTTAGTTCTAGAATCATCATCTTCCATTTCGGCGGGTGTAACCTTCATCATATCCACTGCGGTATTACTTGCTTCCTCTGTGAGATCCTCCATTGAGTACTCAAGTATGGTGAACCTGTTGGACAGCGATTTGTGAAGTTGCTAGGAAGAGTCAGTAGGCAGGTTTGCTAATTGGGGAGTTGGGGAGGCAGTATTAGGTGACGACTTTGGTGTATACGTGTAGCGATCAGGGTTTGGAGGGGGATCTCCAAGGGAACGTGTGGAAATAAGTTCAGGACGATTTACCCTAGGTGGTTTCGACTTACCCTCTGTACGTGATTTATTGATTCTACGGTTTACTATTAACCATGGGTTGAAGTCAGATGGATTACCTACTGCTAGGTTGGGTTTCAAGACCTGGGCTTGGTCTTTTATAGGAGTATTTGATACTGAGTGGTTACATTTGTCCTGCGTGTGTCCCAAAATGCCACAATTATAGCATAGCATGGGAATGTTTTCATAATGAATCTTTTGAATAAACTTTCCTATGGTAATGTTAGGCATAAGGGGTTTTTCCAAATCTATTTGAACACAAATCCTTGCAAAGCGTCCCCTGGCAACTGAAGTGGTTATGGTATCAATACGGAGAAAGGTACCTATAGTATTACCAACTGCTCTAAGGATATCAGGATGGAAGAATTCTATTGGTAATTCAGCTAATCTAATCCAAACAGCAATTGATGAAACTTTGGCTTTAGCAGCTTGGAACTCTGGTTCCCATTTTCTTACGGACAAGTAATTTTCACCCACAAACCATGGACCCTGTTCTAGTGCTTTCTAATAATCGTCGAGTATAGAGAATTTAACAAGAAAGAAATCATAGCCCAGATCAGTCATAGAAAATTTACCTTTGGGTTTCCAGATGCCTCCCTAACGAGTAAGGAGGTTCCAATAACCAAAAGACTTACCGACAACTTTAATAATGACGTTGGACCGCCATGGGGCATATATTTGCTCTTGCACCTAAGGAGACAAGGCGATGATGTCCTTTCACTTTTCCGTTCCTTGACTGGTCTGTTCCTCTGATGCGAGTTGATTTTCGTCAGTTAGCACCATATCTATAATATTGCCTTCAAACGGTGACTCTAGATCTATGTTCATACCGTGCATCAGAGCCTCCTTAAAGGAGACGTTTGGGGACTGATTTTGGGATGATGGGGATATAGGGAGAGCCATTGGGTTTGTGATAGGGCTCTTATTGGGCATAACGTTGGTCTTCGGTGTAGCTGAACTCATAAACTTTTTCTTGGTGAACTTTTTCTTGGTAAAGTTTTGTAGAAATTGGGTTTCAGATGAGTTTGTACGGCTTGGTTTCTGTTTAGAGGTCATGGAGAAGGGATCTTCGTATTGTTGCTTATTTAATCAAAGTCCTTAAGCGCATAAATATTTTCCATTGTACTTCGGAAACTAAGACATGATAGTATATTCTCTCTTTTAGAAAAGTCCTGTTGCACATCTTTCATGTCACAATTAATACCACTTTCTCATCTCATGTCAGGATAAGAATATGTAAGTTAGTTCCCAATTACACTTTTCTTTTTCCTAATTTTTTTTAATTTACTTATTGCTAAATTTTTGATTGATTTTTTTTTTTTAAAAGCTTAAGTTAAACTTTAACTTTAGCTTAAGCTTCTCAATGCTCTTCGGATGTTGTGCTAAGCAATGCAATGGGTTATATATAAGTAAATAATTAATTAATTAATATATTTTTATTACATAAACGGTTAAATGATTTTTTTTTTTTTTTTGGTGAATAGAACGGTTAAATGATTAAATATTCATTATTCTTAATAAATTAAATTTTATTACATAAATTTTTAAAGATTCATTATTCTTACAATTGCGTGCAATGAACTACTCTGCAATGACCTACAAACAAAACTCCCAAAAACAAAACTTATAAGAGCATTAGCAATAGTTGATTTTGAAGTAGATTTGTCACAGGCCACTAACAACATGGAGTCATGCCCGATTAGATTTTTGTATTAATTTGTTTACTTTTATTGATTTTGATTTTGAAGTATCACATTATCTATACTCCAAGAATACTAAATTATTATCTAGAAAAAGGTTTAATATTTCTACCACATTTATCACAATTATTGCAAGGGATATTTTTCGACATAAAGAAATGTCTAACTCTTCAACCTGACGGGTGGAAATGCCTCAATTGAAAACTCGTCTATGAATGCCTCATTTCGCCAAAACCCGACGGTGCGGACTTTCCAGCAAATGTCCACCTCATAAGAGACTTGTCAAGCACCACCCATTTGGATCGACACTTGGCTCATGCGTGGGGTGTGACATACACAACATGGGAGTCGGGGGCTCCCAACAGATGAAGCTTGTGCCTGAAGAAGGACTACGCATGCTAACAGTAAAACACATTGGGCCCGACGAAGCTCTTGCGTGATGTCCACTCATAAACCCCTACATGGAAATAACTTGCGCACCACTCCCAAAAACCATAGGATCTCGAAGCCTTAACTTCACGATCTCCTCTACAAGGAAAGTCCCTATTTTCAAGGGATCTCAATCAGCTCTACACCACTATAAAAAGACCAAATCCTGTACTTCCTCAAGGTACATGAAAATTCTCCTAGTTCTAGTATCCTTGAGTTCTTGGAGATTCTTCAGCCACAAACTTAACCATCTGAGGGTTTTTGGTCAGCACCCAATCAATACTCTCTGTTGATTCTTTGTTCTCTTGTTCTTCATATACTCGATTGGTGCATTTGAGGACTACCAACTCATTGACGATTTTTGTGCATCATCAATTTTCTTTTTGAATCTTCTCTTATAATATTCCATAGATCATAATGTAGTTCCAACCAACAAATTAAATTACTAACATAAAACAAGACTAATGTGACATAGTTACTTTAAGCTTCTCCATTGTATTTAGGAAACTAAGATGAGATAGTTAGTTCTCTCTTTTAGACTTCACATTGGTAAATTGTGACCAGTGGAAAAGTCTTGTTGCACATC
Source organism: Quercus robur (assembly GCF_932294415.1). Classification (NCBI taxonomy): domain Eukaryota; kingdom Viridiplantae; phylum Streptophyta; class Magnoliopsida; order Fagales; family Fagaceae; genus Quercus; species Quercus robur. The sequence goes on from NC_065538.1 coordinate 7,293,118, forward strand.
TTTCATGCCACAATATCACTCTCTCATATCATGTCATGATACGAATATTTAAGCTTTTTCCTAGTTATACTTTTCTTTCTCCTAAATTTTTACTTGATATTTCATTTACTGAAAGGAAAAAGAAATTCTTAATTTCCATTCCTATTTGATTTCATTCAAAATAATTTTACAACTTCCACATTGTAAACAAAATTCATGATATGGTAAATCTTATATTTTTTTTATCTTACTAATAAAAAAAAATTAAAATGGTATAGTATTAAGATTTATTGTAATTTAATTTTATAATTTGGGTACCTTAAATTTTTTTTTTTTTTTTTTTTTTTTTTTTTTTTTTTTTTAAAGAGGAAACGATAGTAAACTTTATTCAATAAAATCATGTTGTACAATGGGGAAGAGGAAAGAGGGGCATTCTTTTAACCAAACAATAGCCTCCTCATCCTCTTTTGCAATACTAGCCAAAGCTAAGGTAGCATGATGACATCGTAAAGGTATACCATCAAAAGAAAAGCTATCTCTAATTAAACTAATGTCCTCAATGATCTAGGCAGCTTCTAAACAGTAGGCTCTATCCGATTTCGAGAGATCCACAAAGCTTAGCAAAGTTACATTCCACCACCACCTCTAAGAAGCTGGTATTTTGGCAGAACGAAAGTGCCAATCTCATCATTGAAGCTATTGTGTAGAGGGGATTTAAATGTTTATGTAAACGATGACATGATGCCACTAGAACTTCACCTTTATTGTTCCTTAAAAGAAAACCTATGAAGTAGTGATTTTTCATCTATGCTTTGTTGGCTTTAATTCCATGTCAAATTTGATTGTATTTTGTCAATCTTTTCCCTATATATTTGTGGGATTTAATGTAAGGGTTGAGTGTGAGAGTTTGGTGAAGATTTGTGAAGAAAAGTGAAGTATGCGACTAGCTCGCGACTAACTCACAAGTAGACAACCCGCGAAAGGCCACTTGAGAAGCACATGCTGAAATCTAAACAATCTTTTGCCAGACTGTATTTTGCAAGTCACTTCACAACTTTGCGAACCCGTGAGTGACTCGCGAAACTCTTTGCTTGGATAATTTTAAAGAATGTTTTCCTCATTTCTTTACACACAATATATAAGCCCACACTATACAAACAATTTGGTTTTCTATATATACAGAAAATATCATTGTGATTAGTGGTCTATAAATACGGAAAGTCTCGTTGTATTTTGTACAAAAGTTAGATTTAAAGAAATATGAAAAGTCTTATTTCCTTTTATTTTCTTTTTCATCTTTTTACACAAGCACATGTGTACTGTGTAGGCACCCAATTTTGCACCCATAATTTAATCTAGGAAGATAACTAGAATGACCAATCATATATCCGAAAATCATAGTTGCATTACATGCATTAATTCATTCATTTCATATCATAAAAATGATCTTGGAATTCTAACGATCACGACAGTATGCCTGATTCCTAAATCGAACCGTCAGATTGAAAGAAATCGCATAATCAAGTTTTCACGGTCTGCATGCATTTTGTTTGGGTGGAACCGACCATGCATGATTAATTTAAATTAATTCTGATTGGTTAAAAAATTAAAATTAATTAAATAATTATGTGATTGGTTGTTGGTTAATGTCAGAAATAAGCCTGCTTGCATGGGAATAAAGTGGATAATTAGATAACAAAGAAATTGTGGATAATTAAGTCTTTTTAGAATATTTATCTATCAGATAATTATTACTTTAAAGACCTAAATATCAAGAAAAATGGATTAATTTTTAGAATATAAATTAAAAACGCGTCTAGGTGCAATTCCCAGTTAAAAAATCCTCAAAAAATGAGTCCAAATCAAACCAAAATTGAAAAGGGTGCTCAACACCTAAGAAGGCCTGTCGGCACTTTGGAGTGCCGATCGACATATGACAAGTGCCGATCGGCGCTTCCCAAGTGTCGATTAGCCCAAATGCTCAGCCCGGCTCGGGAACCTCCTGATTAAGATAAAACCTATCTTTTTCAAATTTTTAGAGATAAGGACACGTTCCAATTCGTATCTGATCTTATCCAACTTATTTTTCAAGCATCCCAACCTCTATAAGTAGGGTAGGCCTCCCAACATTCAGCACCTTTTTCTGACCCCTCTTTCTGGCCCTTCTTTTTTGACTTCTCTGTTCCCCTTACGTTAAAGACGTTCTGGAAGCCTTGACTTTAAGAACTTTTTTTTTGTAAGTAAAGTATTTTAGACTTCAAAGAAGTGAAAATTTCTTTGATTTCTTAAATATTCTTCTATTGAAGAGTACGCTTATGCAAGAGGTATTTAGTTTCATTCTTATGTTTATGTTTATTTTTCTTTTTATTAATTAATATGTTGTGATTGTTCATTGCATGAATTTTGTTAATATATGTTGATTTAATCATGATCTTGTTCATAATTCATATTTGCCATGTTTGTATGTTTAGTTGGAATCTTCTTTGACATATTCTTTAGTTGACTAACAAGTTTTAATCACCAAAACTCTTTTTTTCAAATATTAACAGATCTGTATTTTCACTAAATACAGATCTGAAAATTTTTTCGAGTCAAAAACAAATCTGTATTTTCACTAAAGACAGATCTGAAATTTTTCGAGTAAAAAACAATTATGTATTTTCATTAAATACAGATCTAAAATTTTTTTCTGGTCACAAAACAGATCTGCATTTTCATAAATACAGATCTAAAAATTTTCTAAAAAAGTTTAATTTCTTCTTAAATAGAATTGTAGAATTTGAATTTTCAAAGAATGAATTGATATTTAAGTTAAGGCTTTTTTGTGTCATTCCATAAATATGTGATGCATGCATAATAGATTTGAATTATGAATATGAATCATCTTCTAAAATCCCTTTTTTTTATCCTTTACAAAACAAATCTTATTTTTACTGACCAAATCCCATTTTTTTTATCCTTTACAAAACAGATCCAATTTTTTTGTTAATCAAATTTCTTTTTCTCTCAACCTTACAAAACATATTTGATTTTGCTTTGAGAAGAGGGCATATTCATAAGACGAATTTGTTTAAATTAATTTTGTCAAGTAAAGTGTTTGTTATATGTATTACAACATAACATTCAATGTCATATAAATGGTATATAATGGTCATTAGAATCTAGAAGACCCGACTCTGTCTGAGCGGAATGTGTGTCTAACACCTTCCCATTTCATAACCTAGCCCCCGAACTTAGGTTTTTTAGATAAGTAGACTAGTGTTTTGTCTTTTGTTTTTGGTAGATTGTAACTAGGATCAAAGCTTTTTAATTTTTACATAGATTGTATTAGGACCAAAGCCTTGTAAAGTTATTCTACCATGATGTAATTGTATTTCTATAATCAATTAATAGCATTTGAGGTATTTTTGGACATGTAATTGTATTTTATTTTTTCTTATTTCTTTTGTATAAAAAATAAGTGGCTACTCCACACAATTACCCCAAAAGAGAGGTGCCCTAATCACCCAAATCTCTTTTTTTAGAACACCCCTGCGGTCTCTCACATACTAAATTTTAAAAGTGTCTATTTTCTTTCATATGTTTAAAATTCAAGTTTATGTTTAGATACAAATTTATGTTTAAAATTTTTGCTAAAATCATTAGTGGAAAAGGCATTTTTATCCTTTCTATGTTTGTGGTCATTCGCAATTCTCCTCCTTATCTTCAAAATCAATAAATTCCTTGTTCTATGTTTCCAAAATGAGCAAATACCCAGGTTCTGTTACTCCCTCAGTTAAATCCAATAGAATCTTTTGAATCATGAATTTTTTTTTTTTTTTTTTTTTGGTGAAAAAAATCTAATAGACCTTTAATTAAAAATAAAATGCCAAATTACCCCAGATAACCTAATTTGAGTAAATTAAACAAACTTCACTCAACCAATAAATTAAACATGACATATTTAATTTACTACTACATCTTGTTTCTTCAAATATATATATAAATATAAATGAATTCCAAGAAATGGAAATTGGTGGAAATCAATTGTAAGATGTGTCTCTTACAACTTCAAAATAATTATGTTGTTGCACTTAGTGCCCTCTTTGTAGGGCCATGACACTTGTTAGTTCATAGACTTCAGTTCATCAGTTTTGTGAATGTGATTGATTCTAGTAGCTTGACTTAATTCAAGTATATATGTTTTATATTTTTCGGATGGTGTCAGAAGCTTTGCTATAAATAAAAAGAAATAGAAACATTCAATTTTGATTACTAAAATTATACTATAGTATTCATTTATAGGTTTGGTTAAGTTTACTTATATTAGGTTATTTGGGTTAATTTTAGTGTTTTACTTTTTAGTCTCGAGTTGGGTTAAGTTTACCTAGGTTAGGTCATTTGAAGTAATTTTAGTATTTTAATAAGAGTATTTTAGACTTTAAACAAAATAATATTCTAGAAATCGAAAGATTTCATTAGACTTTACTGAGGGGGTAAGGGATTGAGTTTATTTGCTCATTTTGGAAAAATTAATATAGGGGGAAATTGATTCTTTCCACAAATAATTGGGGGAATTGTGAACTACTCTAAACATAGAGGAGGAAATGCTTTCTTCTTCTTTTTTTCCCCCAATGAATTTAACAAACCTTTTTTAAAATAAATTTGTACTTAAACATAAACTTGAGTTTTAAACATATGAAAAAAAAATTAGATAACTTTTAGAATTCTTTCTATATGTGCTTGTGTTTTTTGTATGATTTTGTACACATAAAAGAGAATAAGGAAACTTTTTATGCTAAAACCAAAATATTAGCATGAATTTCACAACAAAAAAAAGGTAGTCAATGATTTTTCTTTTAGTTGAATTTTTTTGTTTTTTCTAATAAGGGGAGATATTTAGTGAGTGTTAGGGATAAAAGTCTCTAATGGGTAGAGCATTTTGTATACAAAATATATATATATATATATATATATTGAAAATAAGCTTCAAAAAAAAAAAAAAAAAACACAAACATGTACATAAACTTAAACGTAAATGTGTTTTTCAAACAAATGAAAGAAATTAATAATTCTTTACATTCACCTCATATGTGCATTTTATTGGTACTAGGAAATTAGGTACTTATATAGTTTGAGTTACTTGTCATAGTTGAAATTATATGGAGTATAAGTTGTAGAAAACTAATTGTTGTACTTGTAATAATTGTATCAATTTCTAAAAATAGTAGCCAATCATTTTTTATTTCGTTTAATCTGTATTTTTTTTTTTAAGGGACGCATTTAATGAGTGTTAAGGATTAAGGTAAGTTTGACGTGATCCTAGTTAGTTAATACACGTATGTTATGCGTACAATACATGTCCATTCGTCAAATTTAATGGCCAGTTTGGATGTTTAAAAAATGAGGGGGAGTAGAGTAGAGTAGAGGGAGGGATCGAGAGTAATTCAATTACCTTATTTGGAAGTTTTTTAAGGAAGGAGGAGGAGGGATTTGAAGAGGTTTGGAGGGGTTTCAACTACCTCTAACCCCTCATTTTTAATTCCCCCAAATTGGAGAAATTTGGAGGGAGAGTAAAGTAGATAAATTATTGACCAAATGAATTCCCTTATTTACCCTTTCTAAATTAACAAAATTACAAAACGATTATATAAATAATCTTTGTTTATTTCCTGAGAAAATTTAAGCATTGACTTTTTGGTTGCAAATTTGAATCCAAAGAAGAAGAGGAAAAAAAAAAAGAAAAAAAGAAAAAAAATAGAGCACATACAGTCCAAGTCTTCTTCTTCATCAATCAGAAAATCCAACCATGTCTCTGGATGCATCCCAATATTCCTCGCGAAAGCCAGAACCTCATCGGTGATCCTGGTGCGACCAAAACCACGCTCCTTCAAATCCGATTCTGATTCTGATTCCATCTCCGATCTGAACGAGTCGGCTTTCATCTTCATTGAAATCATCGTGCTATCATTGAAGCAGAGTCGATGGAGATTAGAATGAGTGGAGGGACCGGAAGGTTACAATTGCGAAGAAGAAGAAGGAGGAGGAGGAGCTAGTAACGAAGCCACGCCCCAGAGTTGGCGAGTTAGGGTTTGCTTGAGTTCGAAGAGGTCTTCTTTCTCGCCTCGAGATTAGGCCTCTTCTGAGCCCAAACCTTCATTGTTGTCTTGGTGTGAAAGCATGGTGGTTGAATTGGGCCTCTTCTTTTTGGCCGTTAGGTTTGAATTTTTACTCTTTTTTTAGGTATATACTTTATTTTGTTTTAATTTTTAAAAATGGGTGAATTTGTCTATTTAAATCATTTCCTCTCCTCTCCATCCTAATTTTTAAAACATTCAAACAAGAGGAAAAGCTAACTACTCCATTCCCCCTTACTAATTTTAAAAACATCCAAACAAGGTAGAGGATAACCATTCCCCTCTACTCTCCTCCACACTACTCTCCTCCCCTCTACTCCCCTCTACTCTCCTCCCTCTCTAAACTTCCAAACAGACTATAAAAAAACTCACGTCTCCCGTTTCATTCTCAATTATACAGATATATAGCATTTATATTAGATGGAAAGTAACATTCAAGTTAGATTCACAATACATAATGTTCAATATCAATTTATAAAATAGGTTATAGATAAATGTTAAAAGAGATAAAAATAGTATAGATAAATGTTTTTAAAAAGTCCAAACATACACGAAAACTATGACACTCAACTCTATTGTTCATTAAAAATTGGAATGGATGTATATATATATTAATAGATGAGAAATGTTAACCAATACCCTCAGAGTATTAATTTAGGAACTATTTTTAGAAATATTCTATTGGTAGAATGATAAAACAATTGACATCTTTTTTATATTTTCTCATAAAAGTTGTGTCATAACTTTCCTATTGTGATTTATTGACAATTGTTTTAAGAACATCCGTTAACATGACCCTTAATAAATTTGTGCCTACTGCCTACTCTTCATTTATTATCATAGTTATTTATCAATAATAATTCAATCTTACAGACTTTTTAGCGCCCGGCAGTACTATGGACTGATTGGAATGGTAAAAAAATTACAAAATTGTTATACAATATAAAAAAATATTTAAAAAACAAAGTAGACAAGTTTATATAATATTATGTCATTTATTTATTATAAATTAATAAATTTTTGCTTGTTTATGATTTAATTATAATATGAATATGTTTAATGGAAATAAAATAAAATAATATGAAATAAGTTTAAAATGTACTATAAAAAGAGTTTATTATATTATGCTATTTGCAAATGAATCCATATTTTTAGTGGTGATTTTTTTAATAATAAATGTATTATACACTCACCATGCATGTACCGTTATTTTTCCATTTTCATAATTTTTTGCTGAATTTTTGTAACGTATTTTTTAAAAAGATGCCGAATTATATCCATCTGTATACTTACCGTATTGCACACGCACCATATTTTACTAACTATGGTGTGACTAAGGTAGTGCGCGCATTAATTCTTCACACTTGGTAAGTTTCCCTCTTTTTAACTTCCACATTCTATCTAGTTCCTTTTCTTTCCTGCATTTCTGTTTCTACCTTTCCCTTTTTTTAATTAGGATTTCTTCTTATTTAAGTCATCGATCAATATGAATAATTAGGCTTTTTGCCTCATGAGAGTGCATATAAATCATAAAGAAATGAGTATGCAACTTGAGACCCTACACATGCAATTGCCAAACAATGAATAAAAACCCTAGTTGTTCTTTGCTTTCTTTCAATAAATGTGCTCATATTATATAATGGTGCAGATCCAAGGTATGTTTCCTCTTTTCTTTTAATTACGCATGTTTGCTTCCTATATTTAGGTAATCTACTATTTTAAATGATTGACTCCTCAGCTTTGTCTAAATTGAACAGTCTTAATAAAATCTTGCATGCTTAAAATGTCTAGGTATTACAAATGGATTCTAATCCATCGAATCAAGCCGCATTCGGTGTCTAATACCTTCTTAAACTTGTATATTAAGTTTAGACTTAAAGTATGATTGAATTAGACCTTTGTATATGGGTCAAAAGAGCAGTTTTTGGACCAAAACCAAATGACGACAACCATCTCCCCCTAACCACGAGTTAGTTGTGTGCTCCCAAATCTGTGTCAATGACGGATCCACGTTGGACTACAATTAAAATAGTCATTTGCATGGTAACCACAGTGGCATTCAAGAACCATGCCTTGGGATGCTCATAGATGATATAATGTAATATAGGTGTTTGGAATGAATTAATGACTGTTTTTGTTTAAGGATTTCTTAGGAGTTGATTAAATGTTCTTAAATTTGGATTTTTCAATATAATGATGTAGATCAAATGGTTAAGAGATACAAAGTCCCTTTTATAGTTATCACTTGTTTGATTTTCGTTTTCCAATGTTCATAGAGATGAGATTGACTGCAAAAAATGTGGAGCAACTGAGCAATTCCTTTTGACATGTAAATATGTATTCACAAGGGCACAGAAATAGTCTAGTTAGGGGGTAGAAAAAAAATATAGAAGTGGGAAACATACGCATCTTGGAGCTACCATATTAAAGTAAAAATGTGGTCCTAAGAAGGGTTTACACAAAACATGTATAACACAAGTATTGTTTAAAGCTTGAAGTGCGAGTACTCTCTCCACTTGTTTTACTTTTACTGGTTTGCGAGTCTCTAGTCAAAATTAACGATTACTGATAATTATGAAATGTTTGTGGGAAATAAGGAGTAGTGAAACCGCGGTAGTATAATATGTAAGCTTGGGACCTACGTATGTTTGTTTTAGCTTAAAATGTCATTTTATTTTATTGTTAGACTATGTACAATTATTTCTTTATAGATACAATTATATTTTTATATTATCTATTTTTTAAACCAAATAAATTATCAAAACTAGGCTAATCCGAATATGTTAGAGAAATTATTTCACTACAAGAAACTCCACAGCATAGGATATTCATGAGTATAAAAACAAGAGATTGTTTGTATGAAGTCTAAAGATTCAATTTATGTGTCATACGTACTTTTTTTGTATGTAATTTTTTTTTTAATTTTATAACTAGTGGCCCAAAAAAAATCTTTTTTGGGTGTGTGAATAATTGATTTCATTTATAATGTTGATTGATGCAAGTTTAGTCAATACTTATTTCAAGTCATCTACTCAACTTGGTAAAATCAAGATAAGCTAAGCCTACTCTCAGAACAATCTAGCATCTCAGCTTGGTCTGCCCAAAAACTTGTCAACATAACTAGTGAACTCACAAATTAATCAGGTTCTGAGAATCACGCCAAAAAGTTACAAACCGCTATTTGCCTTTAAAACACGATAGCAAAAATGCATGGACCAGTTCTTCATTATTAACCACTAGGACAACTTTAAAAGGAAACAGAGAAAGAAACAAATCTTGTGATAGAAGCATGTTTTATTACTTTCTTATCAAAAATACAATCGGTTTGGTTGAGAGGATATAGAAAAGTGAGAAAATATAATATTTAAGAACGATAGAAAATGTTTTAGTTTTCTCCTCATATGTGTTTAGTAGGGATGATGGAAAAGTTATTTGAACAAATTTAAAATTACATCCTTACTACATTAAGTCCAAAAATGAAGAAGCTTTTGAAAAACTTTCGGTTTCCATCTTTCCCTTTTTCCACCCAACCAAACCAACCAAAGTAATAATTTTCTGAAAGAGGTTTAATATTTCTACCAAGTCTTACTATTTTCTCTTTGACTCTTCTTTAATAATAGTACATAGTTTATAATATCATTCAAGCCAACAAATTAAAATATACTAACATGACATAGTGCTGGGGACATTTTGCAACAATGGCTGAAATACTAGAACGAGCCCAAAACTCCCCTTAGGTTTATTGAAATTGTGATTAATTTGAGAAATTAAAGTCAAACCCTAAATTCTAATATTTAGTGAATAAAGACTAATGGTGCATCACAAGAGTAGAATCAAAGTGCAAAACAACAAAGAAATGGAAAATATGCATAATTCGTTAAATTTGGAATTGTTTTGCACATATAGCAAGAAGAGGAATTTGAGAAGTGGTGAGGGAGAGAGAAGACTCCTTGGTACCACTATTTTCACCTCTAAATTTCATAATGCTGTAATTCTTAATTGGTTGAAATGGTTTTTGTTTTGAAGTTGTGGTTTTAGAGGAAAAATGTGAATTTGTTGGTTTAGATCCGATTGTGAGGCATTACAGCAAGCTTTGGACGTTCTTCAGGACTGGTCCATGCATAATGGATGACGTACGCCATGGACCTCTTTGGAGCTAATTTGATGTTTGTGCTCAATTTACCTTCATTTTGGCAAAGGGTTGGCTTGCTTTTTACATCAAAAGGGAACGGATTGAACAAATGGGATTGGGTGCTCTTCCCCAACCAATTCAGCCCCTTGAGAAGCTGCCCTAAAGGTTAGCATGTAGTCAAAGTTGGCCTAAGAAGTCAGCTTGTTCTTAAGGGCTAAAAATGGTTCATCTGAAGGTTTTAGCCACATACAGTAGTTGTTAGAAGCCACTATTTGGGTAAAACATTTTGGTACCAAACCTTTTCCATGAGTTTTAGGTGCTACAAGTGTGTCCAGCCCACTTTGCAACACACATGGCTCATGCTCATGCAAAAGATACAAAAATGACAACTAAATTGCACACAAATTTTTTTTTCTTTATTACTTTAATTAGGTGAATTTTATGAAGTTATAATTTAAAAAACCGGTACAATCAAAGAACCAGTTTGTACCTCGATTCAACCTGGTTTTTAATCTATTTTTACTGGTTTTACCAGTTTTTTCCAGTTTGGGACATTTTACCAAATGAACTGGTGCCCGATTTCCAATTAAACCGGCCGGTTTGGTACGGTTTTTAAAAGTGTGTGAAGCTCAATATATGTTGGAATTAATACATTGGCATACTACCACAATTATGTAGGTCATAACTTTATAGAATATCATAAATTACTATCATTTTTTATGAGAATTGTTATATTCATAATATTTTTCATATCAAATTATATGTGGTAAATTATTATTGGTTATAATTTAAATTCATAGTTTAAATTATTTTTCTGCTCACTTATTACAATCAATAACAACCTACCATTTAAAATTTGTTGTAAAAAATATTGTGAACTTAACCTTTTTCTATTTTTATACAATAAGTTATTTTAGTTGTAGGATTTTCAATTTATCCTGCAATAAATTTTATTAGTTTTATTATAACATTAAATACAAAAATATAAAGATGCAGCCAAAAGCTTTCGTTGTGGATGTAAGCCACGTTAACTCTTGTTACTGCTTTCTATAGCTCTCTCTCTCTCTCTCTCTCTCTCTCTACATAATTTATTTTCTTTCATCTATTCTATTTTAACACGGAGAAGTGTATGAACTCTATAAAGCTGCACACATTATATAGAATACAAAAATCTACGTGTAGTACGTATAATATTTTAGGCAGTAATAATTATCCACAAAGTTCAAGGGTGCATGTTTACCCAAAAAAAAAAAAAAAAAGTTCAAGGGTGCACAACAAAGAATTGGCCACACCATAACATAATGGGAATAACGGCCAAAACATTGAAAGGAACACATGTTTTTCTGTCTTTTTTTTTTTTTTTTTTTTTAATTATTTTTAAAGGGAAACGAAAGAGAATCGGTAGCAACCTATATATCAAATTTCACATACCAAAGCTTAAATAACATATAAAGTTTGAAATGAAAAATGGAGGTTTTGCTAACAAAGATGCTGCACTTTTTTTTGTGGAGTGTGGTCGACGAGCTATTGCACCACCTTCAGAACCTCCCTTGCCTCCACGTAACTTTCCCGACTCAAATATTTCTTGCTTTCGAATGCAACCTTTGTCATCACAGTCTCCATGCAAACCAACTGTCCCCCCATTTACACCATCAAGTCTTGCTGTAGAAAATCGGATATATATATATATATATATAGAATGTTAAAATTAAAAGGATAAAAATAAGTCATTTATTTATAGTTCTATTATGGACCATGCAGCAAGTTTCTTACTGTGAACTATTGGGTCTTGCTTGAGGCGCTTTGAGAGCTTGGAACCTTCATGTTCTCATGTGGAAAAGCTTCCCATAGCCCCGCTTGACAGGACTAATTGAACGCATGAGATGAATAATAAGCATCCAATAAAAATTCTTCAATTCTTTTTGCTTAGGGGCATTTTGTTCTTCTGATTAAAGGCAATTGATTTTTTTTTTTTTTTGGGGGGGGGTGTTGGAGGGGCAAACCTATTCTCAAAGGTAAGAGGATAAGAGGGAACTATACACACAAACTTTTGGATTTCGTGTGAAAGTGTTTTCTGGTGATCAGAGAACAAACAAGAATGGTCCATGTAATTCATGGCTATAGTAGTATAGTACTATATATTTTGTATCCAGTAAAGTGAAAAAGGAACTAAACGATACCGCCAGACCAATATCAAATCACTGAAAGTGAAGTGACTTTTTTTCATATCCTTCAACGTATGCGTTAGGTTTGGGTCCATTTTTTTTGAGAAAGAGCACTGTGACTTAGGTTTGGGTCCATTTGATCGAATGATTTATTTATAAGTCTAGCTCATAGCCAATAGGCTCAATAACCAAGCTCGTCCATGGTCATCGGGCCCAGTCTTTAAAGTTTGGCAGAGCTCATTCCTATTAAGAAAGCATACGTAAGAGTGGGAGAATGAAACATTCCATTTTAAGAAAGCATAACTGAAACGTGGGGGAGGAATTGACAATGATAAATGATTCCATCACTTTTTCATAGAAAAAACCAAAAACAAAAACAAAGATGAATTATGGGAGGCTAGACTGCTAGTCTTTTATCCACACAATTAATGGTCCCGCTTAGATTTTTATTTTCATTTTTTTAATTTATTTGTGTTATGGTTCAAAAAGTACAATCTATGAATTGTTATTAGAACTAAAGTTGATTTGGTGACCTATAAAAAAATCATCTACCTATGCTATATCAATAAGAAATTATTTTGTTTCTAAAAAAAATATAAGAATTTTTTTTTATTATACAAGTTTTATTACAATAATAAATTGTACTAACAAATGAATGTTCGGATGATGTTCAAAACTTTATGTGCTAACAATAAATTTAATAATTTAATAAAAATTAGGCTTGTAGAATAAAAATATTCAAAGAAATTTAAATAGTTTGATCGTGTTTAAAGGCTTATTACATAAATGTTATTCATGTGATAGCCTATTAATTACCTCCACTAGGGAGTTTCAAAATAATTACAATTTTTTTTTAAAAGCTTCAAATTAATTAATACATGCAATGCAATATGTTTGTTTAAAATTTTCAAATCTTTTTTTTTTTGAAAAATAATTACAATATGCTGCTAACCCCGCAGTTCGAACCCTTTCCCCCCCTAAACCCCTAAGCACTTTGTGCATGAGGATATGTCAATTCAGTTACAAGGCCTTTGGCAAAAAAAATTTCAAATCTTCAATTTGAAATGAATTGTTAAAAATCAAGCACCACCTCTCTCTCTCTCTCTCTCTAAAATTTTAAATTTTCCTCACATCATTGCCTACATTTGCTAATACTTTTTTTTTTTTTTTTATAATCTGACTTTTATTTTTATTTTTTTTATATATAAGATAGAAATTCTATTTTAACCTAATCTAAGTGTATATGTGTGTGAAACTTCTTTCTGGAGACTTGAACCTCAGCCCTTACCTCCCATATCCTACAAGCACTTATAGGGCCTGTTTGGATATGCTGTTTCAAAATGTGCATTTTAAAAACTAGCGTTTTTAAAACGTGCATTTTGAAAACTCCATTTTAAAAACCACAGATAAGCGTTTGGTAAAAATGTGAAAATATGCGTTTTCTATTTTTAAAGCCATATTAAGCGTTTGGATAAGCTGCTTTAAAAATAGTTGTTTTGAGTGTAAATTCCAAAAAATGACTTAACTATTTTTTGAAGGTTATATTGTCATTTTTCCTGTGATCAATGTTTTTTTTTATTATTGAAAATATGTAATTAAGCTTAACAATTACATTAATAATAACAACAATAATGATGTTTTCGTTGTTGAAATTCATGGAGAGAAGTTTATCAAATTTAAAATATTAAAAATAACTCATCAAGAAAAAGATATTAAAATGATTAGGAAAATAATTATATTAAAATGTTAATTGCCAACAATATCAATACTAGACAATCCATTATAATAATAAAAAAGTTCTTATCCGAAAAATTTAAAACCAAAACACCAAAACAGAAATAATAAAAATATTGTTTACAACCCACAAATGGATCGAGCTATTTTGTCATGAACAAATTTTATCTCCTCATCTTGTATATTTTCAACGTTTGCCTATCTGCTACTACCTTCTCCACTACTATTGCTTTTTGGTATGTCCAAGTCATGTTCATCCCAATTGAATCCCTCATCTTCCCTATCATGTTTTCTAATAAAATTATGCAAAACACAAGTAGCAACTATAATGTTTCTTTGGTGCTTAATGTCATAAGGTGGCATTTGCTTCAAAAATTTCCATTTATTCTTCCAAACTCCAAAAGTTCGCTCAATTGCACTTCTAAGTGATGAGTGAACATAATTAAACCTCTCTTCTATGTGATTCCCTCGACCAGCTCGTCAAAAATCTGAAAGATGATACCTTTGTCCCTTATAAGGTGGCAAATATCCTTTCCTTAAAGGGTATCCAACATCAACTAAATAATATTTTCCTAGTAAAAGAAAAAAAAATGTAAGATGTACATAAATAATATCTTTCATACATATTTAATATATAAAAAATTTATATACCTGGTGGTGATTTTGGAAAGTTGACAGATTGTCAACAGATAGCATCTAAGAAAATACGCGTATCATGTGCTGCACCCCCACCCCCCCCCCCCCCCCCATCCAGCCATAACAAATGTGAAAAGTAAATCAAAATCGCATTCTGCCATCACATTAAAAGATGTCACACCCTTTCTATTATAATATGGAGCTTTCTTGTTGTCTCCAACAACAACTTGGATATGTGTACCGTCAATGGCACCAATGCAGTCCTAAAATAGAATATAAATTTTAGTTACTTAGGAAATAATCCTAACAAATATTAGAAACAAATTAGAATGTATGAAATGAATACCTGAAAGTGTGGCATGTACAATGGATTCTTCTGTATATGTCTTGGAACTACACTAAATGTAGGGTCAGAAGACTTGAAGATATCCATTGACATTATGTTAAGGTGTTTCAGAACTCTATGAAAATGTCTATGTATAGTCTCACCAGAATGTTGGAATCTTTCTTGAACCATCCTATAACAAGCTCCTTGTCCAAGTATCATTAAACATATACCTACTGACTTTTCAAGCCTAATATGCCTTGTGTGCTGAAGTCCATATGTATGGTGTAAAACATTACACAATTGAAGGAAAACATGTGGCTTCATTTTAAACATTTCGTTTCATTACCCGTCAAACAATCCATCAACCACATATAGCCAGTTTGTTCAGAATCTCTACAAGGTTGTTTATCAATATATTTCATATAATATGTCACTGCAACATGATATCCAGCAACAACAAGATCATATAATTCTTCATCATCATATTCATCGTTTTCCACATCATAAGAATGATCTTCATCACTATTATCAATATGATCATTGTAATCCATAGGAATATCACCTAAAATATTATAGCAATAAATTAGATAAATCATAATAAAGAAAATGAGTAAACATTTAAAATTATGTAACTGGATAAATCAAAATAAGTATCTATCATACAACAAAAGCCCACAAAAGTATCTACCTAATAGTCATGACTGCCCATAGTTAGTTTGTGACAAAAATCCCCTAGGTAGACTCAAAGACAACTTATCTTAAGAGCACCTTACAGTGGATGTGTTCTTAAGTAAAAAGTACTTTAGGAGCACCTTATACAAAATGGCAATAATACTACCGTCAGAGCCTCCCAATAATACTACCTTATACAAAAGTACTGTAAGTTCAGTTTCTTATAGGCCAAACTCCTTAGGACTACATATTGGCAATAATGGTACTGTCAGAACCTCTAAAGTTGAACCAAAGCATCAAAGAAATGTGTCTAAAAGAAGCATCAATGAAATAGAGCTCAACCAAACATAGAGATCCAACACCTTCAATTTTGGTACCAAAAGAGAAATTTTAGTAACAAACCTACCTTATATAATTGTAAGAAAAATGAATTCTAGTAACATTTTTCTTGGAAGCACGATTCAGAGAAAATGTGATATATTTTGGAAAATTTTACCTCATAATCTTCCATAAATAACATGGATATTAAGATCAGCTTGTGTCAGAAGACAGCCAAATGGCAACCAGAAGCCGATTTTCTCCAAGATATGAATTCTAAGAAGAATATATATAGTAATATACTTTGCCCACAAATTAAAAGTATTTTCATTCAATTTTTTTCTTGGCAAGTACATATTTTGCCAAGAGGGGAAAACAAAGGGAAGGGAACAGCCCAACTACATGAGTTCTGTATGCGAGCTACTAACCAGCTATAGCAACCATGTCCAACAAATTATGAGGTGAATCTGTGATGCCTTCAAATTATGAGGTGAATCTGTGATGCCTAGTACAATACTCTTTTCTTTGAGGTGCTACTCTTTTCTTCTCTCTATGTTAATATGTAATGTACCATATAATGGCATTGTCATGTATAGAGATAGAGTTATAACTATGTTTCAGGAAAATACATTATGGTTGTTTTAGATACTGGTATTTTGATATTATTGTGCAGTTGTTGATTCTTATCAATTATTATAAACCTTTTATCTGCCTTCAGCATGGTTAATAAGTTTTTTCTCTATTGTATTGAAAGAGTAAAATGCACAATCTCGTTTTTTGGTCAATTGTCAGAGTTTTGGTACTGGCTATAGTTGGTTTAACAATTAACTACCTGTGACTATGAAGCTACTTGGTATTGGAATTTCAAGGAGCATCAATGTAAATATTTCTAGTGGGTGTCTTAAATTCACAATGCGAGACATGTTTGCATCAGTATTTATATATAGACCTGCAATTGTGAATTTGAAGGCATCACAGATTCACCTCATAAATTAGACAAAGAGGGCCATGAGATTTTTAAACTCAATTATTGAAATTCCTATGTTCCTGAGACCAGCTTTTTCCTTCTTTCTTTCTTTTCATAGTTATTTATTTTAAATTTCCTATATGGTCTATACTTTAAAGTGACGCTACTCGTCTAATTGACCAGAAGTGAATCTTTCATTTGCCTTGATAAAAAAAGATCCCCAAAGAAACAGTTAAAAGCATCATTGAATGCTTTTCCATATATAGCCAAGGAATGAAACCAAACACAACTATTGCATTCAAACAAAAAAAATTTCTAAACGAGTAGAGTTCAAAACGATGCTTGGTAACTCAGAAGCCAGGACAGGTGACCAGACTGTTTCATTGATATCTAGAATATCACACTTACATTACCACTGCTGACTAAGACAGTTATTTGCCCTTGGAAACTTCAGTTTGCAACCATCAACCTGAATGTTATATGGACTTTTCACAATACAAATGTGACTGATTCATGCATTAAACAATCAAACATATTAGATAAACTGAGGACCTCTAATCAAATTCAGAAATTTCTATAAGATTCACTACAAAAGCACAATATAAAAAATTACCCTCCATGTAATACTCTATCTTCGTAATTCAAACACCCTAACAGCCCAACAAGTTAAAACACCCTAACAACCACATTATTCAAAGGATAAAACAACAATAGAATGAAAAACATCTCTCTCTTCCATAAAACATTATTCAAAGGATAAAACATAAAACACCCTAAGTGCCAAAGTAGTGCCCTCCTAACAATCTTGCCTCCTCTTGCAGAAACTGAAGTTGTAAATATGGTTCTTCCATCACAACAAACATCTCTCTCTTCTCTCATTTCTGAAAAATACGTCCTGCCATGAGGTAGAGTTCGGAACCCTTCTCAATGCCATCTAAGGTGCACACGCGTTCCATGACATTACGAATAGTACTACTTGGCTCCACTGAAAAAGCTGAGTTCCTTAACTCCACAACATCACAAATATGACTAAGTTGTTGTGTCAACTGTAATGCCATTCCTCCTTTCTTCCCTTTGCTTTGTGTGGATGATGGTAAAACTCGTTTCTTTCCTTTGTTTTGTGTTGGGTTAGGTGGTTGTGTGAGGTTAGGAGTCTCATCTTCATAAACGTCATCATCATCATTTGGAGAAGATGAGTCAGTAAAAGCATCACCTAACCCCTCCTTAGGTGTCTCAAGATCATCTGGTAACACACCTGAAGTGGGGGCCCATGCTAAATCTCCTGTAGCTGCAATGTCCTTAAACATAATGTCTAATAAGTCAACATTCTCCAAACCTTTCTCTCGAAATTTTGCAACTTTAGGAACCTCCTACAATTTTGAATATTTTCATTAATAACTCAAATAGCATGGTTTATCTACTAATACAAAATATGTACAATGGGTTATACAAAACATACCTTTAGTTTCCTCTCCCACCACTCATTAGTTGCAGCTATTGTTCCTTTGGCTGCATCCCAACCCAATCCAGTTTCACTTCCCTTTAACTTATTCCAAAGTACCCAATCTTTCTTCAAACTATCCCATTTATGCTTATACTTCGCCCCTAGGATATTCCTTTCTAGTTTTCTTTTCAAAAGTTGTTATAATATTTGCCCAACCCTTTTTACTAAAGTGGGTATTAGGTCGATTACCCTTAAATACCTCATCCACACAAGCTTCACAAAAGATAGTCGTTACTCTTGATGGCCATTGAACTATAACATTTGAGCTATTTTGGGATTGTTTGATGTTGGGATTTGAATTCTCCTTGTTCTTAACCATCTAAACAAAATATAGGTTTATTAATAACAATGTTCACACGAAATAGACTAACAATACATTTTAGTTAAAAATTAGTAAACGGCAAAACTAGCAATAGAATAAGTAAGTGGTTGGAGCCTTCTATTAAGTAAGAATATATAAATAAATTTTTTGGGTCAAAAATAAGATGATCTGAAGCATCATGACTCATGACTGACCGGTGCTGCATGTGTTTGAGAACCATCTTGTTGTTTCTCATTGTTTTTGTAGATGGGCATGCATGAACCAATCTTTGTTTTTTATTCTTTTTTTGACTGAATCATAAAATTGAAAAGAAACAACAACACAATAAACTAGTTGCCCAAAGCAAAAGGCAAAAATAAAAGACATAAGAACAAACAAAATTACTTAAGGCCTCTTTGAGCGCACTAAGCTAGAAACACAATAAGGAGGATTCCATAGACAAATTAAAAAATAAAATAAAATAAAATAAAAACTGAGAATTTACCCCACTTAGCAAGAACAAATTGGATGAAACAAATGCCTAAATTTTTTAATGAATCATAAAATTAATTGATGATAATAAAAAAGAAAAAAACACATGCAAAAAGGACATATTATAGTAGATAACACTTCAAAACAACATTATAATAGAAAAGCAAACAACATCAAGCATCTTCAAATGTTTTGAGTAATACACTCTTAACTGCAAAAACACTTAACTGCAAAAGTAAAAGCACTACAAAACACTCTTAAACTGCAAAAGCACATCAGAACAACAACTTGAAATTTTCCATCAACCCCATCTATCTGAATTTTTTTTTTAAACTTCACAACCAGTAAATAAACAGTTGCAACAACAACCTGAAATATTCTTCAAACCCATATACTTTCCAACAAGAAAAAACGAATCCCGTCCAATCGAAATGGTTTTGATCAACCTCATCTGTCTGAAATTGTTTTTAAAACTTCACAACCAGTAAAGAAACAACAGCAGCAACAACAAATCCCTTAGTCATGTAAGTTCTAATATTTTGAGTTTATTCAGTCATCTAATCTAACATGCAAACACCCAAATCAATATAATTATTTCAAAGATGGGTAATGGAGAATGTTTACCTGGAAATCGTGATGCAGAACAACGACGGAAATTGGAGATAGCAATTGAGCAATAACATAGAAGAAAGAAGTGAATATCGTGAAATTGATGAGGAGAGAACCAAGACTGATGAGATATGCAAATGTTTACCTGGAAAATGGAAATTGTGATGCAAAACAATGACGACAATCGAAGAGAGCAACTGAGCAATAACAGAGAAGAAAGAAGTGAATATCGTGAAATTGATGAGGAGAGAAACAAGACTGATGAGATATATATGGAGAACGGGATAAGCTGGGATTTCGGTAAATAATTTCTTGAACCGCGCGAAACAATTAGCAACAACCCAATTGCCCCAACCGCGCGATGCTGAAAAAGCAGTAGAAAATTTCATTTTTAGAATTGCGAAAATCTGCGGAATTGAAAACGCAATCCTGCAGATATCGTCTAGCCAAACGCAATCCCAGAATTGCGATTCGCGAAACTGCCGTTCTATGCAATGTAAACGCCTAAACAAACGGGCCCATACTTATAAAGTGACCACATCACCAAAGATATGCGGCGATTGATAATTTGACTTAAATCATGTATACATAGGAAGATAGTGCTCCCATTTCATGTGAGACAGAAGAGCTATTTACTTGTGTGAGTGCATAGGTGTCCAAGCACGAGTGGCTGAGTTAAAGTATGTGCCTAGGTGTCTAGAATATAAGCAAGGGCATTAGTGTAGTCATTATAAAAGTTGGTCCTATAAATGAGTACTGTCCTTAGAATACATGTTAAAGAATTATTAATATTTATTTGTAAGTTGTAAATTGTATTTCTTTATCTTTTTGTGTTTTTTTTGGAAAAAAAAAATATATATATATATATATATAATTTTATTATTTTATTGACTTATACCTACAAATTAATTGTAATATTGTATGTTTTTTTTTAGATATTTGTGTATAATTATGATTTTATTTTTGGAAAAATCTATAAAAGTATTTTTCGTAGAGTATTAAATGCGCATTAATACCTGTTGTTTGGAAAGTGTAAAAGGCGTTCATTAACAAGTAGCTTTAGAGAGTGAGCATTGAGCAATGAGATTGATTGTAACGCAACGTTTTGGACCGATGTGGACATACAATTGCTGCGTGAAAGTGCCACTGCTTGCTGTGCAGTTATTTTGGTTGTTTGTTTCCTATATGAGTGTTTGGCTCTTTTCCTTTTTCTTTTCTTTTCTTTTTTTTTTTTTTTTTTTTCTTTTTTTTTTGGCTAAGCTTCAATATCAATCAACAGAAAAAGAAGAATCTACATTGGAGGAGTCTACCACACAAGCAGAGAGGATAACCTCAAGTAGGTTCTCCTTATTGAAACACAAAGGTGAAGCTAAACTCAAAGCTAACTTTGCAGTAATATGGGCTACAAAATTACAAGACCTACGGGCCCAAACAAATGAGCAACAAAGGAAGGATATTAAAAATATCATTGCTGATGGCCCAGTTAGGCACAGAGTGGTTGTCAGACAGGGAGTCCATGCACACCTTGGAATCACTCTTAATGACCACTTGATTCCATCTTTCACGAGAGGCCAGATTGACTGCCCATTGGATTGCACTTGCTTTTGCCTGGATGGGGGGACAGCTATGGTGAGGCTTAGCCCAAACTTTGATTACTTCGTTGACAGAGTTTTTCGCTACTACGGCTAGGGCGGTTCTTGATAGACTAACTGCAGCATCAACATTCAGCTTGATGAAACGAGGGGAGGGAGGCTTCCAACTCTGGTGCGAGGATGGGTGAGGAGCTTGGGTGGTAGAGTGGATTACGGTAAGGAATTCGGTGATTCTACTATGAATACGTGAGCATGTTGCACGGATGTCAACATTTTCACCTTGAAACACAGCTGAGTTTCTTAAGTTCCATATATCGTCTACCACGAATGTCATAGCTGAAGATACACACCAGATTAATTTCGATTCTTTCTGTGGTTTTGATTTTCCATAAACCTTTCCATTGAGCCTCACTTAGGGAGCTTGTAACATTAAAATTGTGATTGGTTCTGTACACACTGACTCCACAGAGAAGACTCCCTTATTGTGTAGAATCCATATCAATTTATCTGCTCTAGGTCTTTGGGGAATAGGGATAGATAGGATTGCTTGTGCCGAGGTTGGCTCGAAGATCTCATTGATTAAGCCAACTTTCCGGTGATTGGTAGTGTTGTCTATGAGCATGGAAACCATCATTGGTAGTGTTTGGCTCTTCTTGCATTCAACAGTTGTTCACAATTCATGTTTCATATATTAGTTTATGAATTGGATTAGTTGTTTCTTCTTAATTATTTTTAACTTTTCATTAGTTTGTGTACCGTTTATTTGTTAGGGAGAGATATTTCCTTCCAGAGACTGTTAATATAACACAACATGTGAGACACTATCAAAATTTTAAATTTATGAGATTGAGCTTAATTATGTTTACATGCTCATTATTGTCATTATTATTTAATATACGAGATCACTCACATGTATATCCAACAATATTTCTTAACGTGAGTACTGTATCTTTGCCAACTTTACACTTTGTTGATGCTATCTAAACATTTGTGTAGGATGCTCATACCACTGAGAATTAAATGGTTCATAGCCAGTCAATTTCAAACCAAGAACCAATCTATAAATTTCACATTTTGGCTATAGTAATTGTTTGGTATGTCAAACTTTTTCATTATAAAGAAATTATAGAGAGCAGGAAACGATAATATCTCAATCCAAGAACAGAAAAATAAATGAAGAATCCTCTTTTCTTTTTCTTTTTTTGAAAGAAATAAATGAAGAATCAAGTGAGAATCTGTTTGAACCAAAGGAAATTAAATATAAAAAATGACCCTGTGAATGTTGAGGAAGCTTACAAAGAGTCACATTGGCTTGCAATAGACAAAATGAGAAAAAGAAGAAGAGGCGCTAATGTTTTTTTTTTTTTTTTTTTTTTTTTAATTAATAATTTTTTGGTTACAATGAAAAAAAAGAGTAATTTAAACCCTAGATAAATCGATTTCAAACCTCAGGAGATGCAAATGTTACAATCAACAATAATTGAAGATGAGAACCATATTAAGTATCCTATCTCCATTTCCTATATCAATTGCTTAGTCCAATTTGAATTTTAAAATCTAGTCCTAAAATATTCAAGCTTCACTTTACTTTCCGGTATAAAGTGAGTGCAATATTAGTGTACTGTATATGCATTATAAAAGCTAGGTCCAACTCCTTTAATTGAGTGCCTTTAAGACATATATTAAAAATAATAATAAATATTTAATTATGAGCTTCAAACTTTTTTTTTAGAAACTTAATTACGAGTTACAAACTTGAAACCACACAAGCAATTCAGCAAAACTTTCACTTTTTTATTCTCAACTTATTAAAAAAAGAATTGCAGTTTGTTTAAAATAACCTCCGTTTGATATGATTCTTTTGCATCTATGCCTTAAAAGTGAAGATTTCATAACGAAATAGCATCTGATTGATAAAAGGGGAGAACCTTTCCTACCAAAATTAAGAATCATTAAGACAAGGAAGGTAGAAAGAATTAAGAAATAAAAATAATGGAGAGAAAAAGAATCTAAAATTGCTTCATAGATCCCTACTTTACAAACATTGAATAATTTGTAACGCCAGCAATTATGTTTGTTGCACTTCTACTTAAATAATTAAGCAAAGAGCGATGCCTAAGATTAAGCAGGTGCTACTTTCTAACAAGATGGTAAACAGTCTAAATTTTGAAGAATCGCGTATTTCTATAGAGTAAATAAAAATTAAAATAAGGGCCTTCTCACTCCCTGTTATATATATCACCCCACTCCGCCCTCAAAAAAGAACATGAGAACATTAAAATTGTTAAATTACCAATTGTTCCAAAAACTTAAACTATTAGAAAATGGAGAGTTTAATCACTTAATCATAAATTTAACACTCATCCTCACTTGTAGTCCTAAACTTCCCCTTAATAAGTGGGAGCCAGAAAGTGGGAATTTCACATTTTAAATGGGAGGTAGAGTGAAAACAAAGACTAAACTTAGAATCTTTTGCTCTAATACCATGTTTAAAATTTAAGCTACTAGAAAATGGTGAGTTTAATCACTTTACCATAATTCTAACAAAGATAGACATTACTGCAAAAGAGCAAGAAACTTTTAGACTGCAATATACAAAATAAAGTCCTATATTGTATGAATTAGATAATTTGGCATGATTATTTCGGTAGTGTTTGGGGTTTTTTTGTGTCCATGACATTCGTCGTGATTCAATAGGTTAAAGGCTAGACCTAGGTTCTTTGAGATAGTTAAGTCTAGTACTCATTCCAATGGACTGTATATTGATCACTAGGAATGGCAACAGGTCAAGTTCGGGGCGGGTTATTCTATGCCCGAACTTGACTCGACCCACGAGCCCACCCCCTGACCCAAACCTAACCCATTTAATAGACGGGTTTTTTTTCACCCCAAACCCACCCCATCAAGCCCCCGCAGGCCCTCGTCTTGTCATGCCCAACCCAAAATTAGAAATACAAATTACAAACACACAAATCTTAGATTTATCATTTTTCAGCCCTAAATCACAAACACAAATCCTAACACAAACACAAACATAAACACAAATCACAAACACAAATTTCAGATTTATGATTTATGATTTTCCGTTTCAAAATCACAAACACAAACACAAATCCTAACACAAACACAAACACAGAAATCATAAACACAAACACAAACTCACATGATTGAGATGAATTGAACCCAAAAAAAAAAATGGGGAACAAGGTGGCTGAAGCGAGGCCTTGAGAGGGAAGCTGAGCGAGGCCATAAGGCCTTGAGAGGGTGGCTAACTGGCAAGGTATCAGTGCGAGATGGGTGGGGGATATGGTAGATAGGCAAGGGAGATGAGAGGGCTATGCAAGATCAACAAGGATGAAATGGAGATGAGAGAGTCAAAGAGCTATGCTTGACTACTTGTGGCCGTGTGAGTGAGAGAGTTGAGAGATGAACAAAGAATTTAGAAGATATTTATATCAAGGGTTGGGGGTTTTTAATTTTTTTTTTTTAATATTATATATGTATACGGGTTGGGTTCGAGCTAGGTTTGCATAATACCCGGACCTAACTCGAATCCGTTTTGGTTATTTTTATTAAAACCCAAACCCACCCCATTTGCTTCACGGATCGGAAAAAACCCACCCATTAGGGTCGGGTTGGACTGGGTACTCGCGAGTCAAGCATATTTTGCCATCCCTATTGGCCACTACTATTACATTTCCTCATAGGCAAAAGGATAATGTAATGAGTGATCAAAATAATGAATTGATATGGATCAAAGTTTTCTAGGGTATGAGTAATAAATTTAAGATATAAAGCACCACCGCGCACCCTTAATGCGATAATCACTCCACAAGTATAAATGTTTGTAGAGTGTGAAGGACAAAAGTCGGGATTCAAGTCTCCAGAAATAAGTTTTATACACATATACACTTAAATTAGGCTAGAGTAGAATTTCTATCTTGTATAATAAAAAATAAATAAATAAGATATGAAGCATAAATACATGATAGGAAATATATTAGGTTACAAGGCATTTGAAATTGAGGTAATTAGATATATTTAGTAAGGCTAAACAAATATATTTATCGAGATTTAATAAATTTCGTCAATGCCCAAGTTTCTATATTTAAAGTTAACGTACGTCAATAAATGTATTAAGCAATAATTATATAAGATGTGAAGCAATATATAGAGTAAGATTATCTTGGTTGCAAGCAACTTGCATCTTTCCCTTAGTCTAAATAAACATGAGGTACATGCAAGAAGGTCAAGTCCAAAAACTCGCACTAGCGGGTGTGAAAGGACAGCAACTATAAAAGCTTACAAAAATATCTACCACAACTTCAAGAAAACAAGGGAAATAATGAGGAATGAATTGGAGAAAAGGGTGACCCTATTTTGGTATTTTATAACTCATATGTGCATCCTAAACACATGCTGAATCTAACCAAGTGTTCTAGGGTGCATGTATGGTAACCAAGAGTACTTAAGCCTGTGTGTGTTTTGAAGTTTCTCTTTTGGAGTTGATGGTAATCCGTCCCCTACCTGTTAGCCACCCTCCTCTTTTTTAGTGGTGTTTGCTTTAAAACCTGCTAAATTGAACAATGACTTGGTTTTTTTGGAGCTGTGTTCTTCCTAAAAAAACAGGGGCTGTTTTGCTACCTATTTTGGAGACAACAGCTATAATTGGGATCCTGCATTTAACTTTGATGCATCTACTGCTATAATTGGGTCAACACAAGATATTGCCAATGCCTACTTCATTTGTGATTTAATCAAAGTTCTTGAAGAAGCAACCCAGCCTGCTGCCATAAATATGATAGAGCAAGTATCTCTATTTAACTCAAAACATTCACAATTCTCGGGTACATAGGACACAATCAAACTGGAAACAAGGTCCTGTGGTCCAAATGTAGCAGCCAATAAAAATATAATATTTTAAATATACACTGGGGAAGCACAAGAACAACACAATGAGATTTATCTCTGGCCTATTTAAAAAAAGGTGCACTGAGCCCATTAATTTGAAATGAAGAACCTCTTTATTTAGTAAGGGAAGTCAACTTAAATGGCCTTTATAACAGCTCCAACAACAACAAACGGCATGATAATAATGTATATGTTCATACCCGGCAGGGCAGCCATGCCGGGTATGAACACAGTTCTAAGATGAAAAAAACAAAAACAACAAAAACAACAAAAAACAACAAAAACAACAAAAAACAAAAAAAAAAAAAAAAAAACCTCTTCATTTTGATGTTCATGTACATCAAGAAGATGTCATTTGGCAGTTTATTCAGGTTTCCTGAGCATCCAAGAGAAGATTTGTTTTTCTTACAGTAGTTTGGTTTTTGAATTTTTTTTTCTTTGTTTCTTTGTTTTACATGTAATCAAGCTACTCTAGCATATGCTATTGTTGCAAAAGAGAAAAAATGAGGTCATATGTCTCTCTTTCTCTTCCCCATTGTATTTTCTATTTCTTAATTAATAAAATCTACTATCGTTTTAGCTATAAAATAAAAAAAAATAAAAAATAAAAACTCAAACTTAAATGACCTTTATAACAGCTCCAACTTAAATGACCTGTATTGGGCCACATTTAAGTTTGTATCCTCATTAGACTTTACACACAATGCTAATTATTTTGGTAGAGATTGATTTTCTTGCCATTGGGATCGAGGGGTTCAGGTATTAGTCGGAACGAAATAGGATGTCTAAGGGGCTGTTTGGATTGGCAATTTCCATAACTCAATTCTCAGTTTCCATAACTCATAACTCAAAAATTGTGGGACCCATAGCAAAAAGGTTGTTTGGCAAACGATAACTTCGTTTCCATAACTCTGTTTCCATCACTTAATTCTCTGATTTTTGAGTTATGAGTTATGGAAACTGAAAACACATTTTGGCTGTTTTCAGTTTCTATAACTTATAACTCAATGACAATATTGTAATTAAACACGTAGGGGACCCACAGCCACAACTTTTGACCACCTTTTGACTTTTTTTTTTCTTTTCCTGGGTTGGCTATTCTGTTCTTTTTTTTCACTGGGTTCAGTGAGTTTGGGTACTAAAAATAAATAATAAATAAATAAATAAATAAAAAGCTGCATCGATGATAGTTATGGGGCCCACAAATAGTGTGAAAAATATTGAGTGATGGGAAGTAAGTGATGGTGCCAAACAAACATGGTATTTTAGAGTGATGAGTGATAAGTTATGAGTTATGAGTGATGAGTGATGAGTAATGGAAATTAAATGACCAAAAAAATGAATCCAAACAGCCCCTAAGAGTTTTAAGGTTATTTTGTAATTTTTAATAAACTTTGGGTACAAAATGTAATTCTAGAAAATTTTATGTGCATGTGAACTTTTTATTAAGAATGGCAACGAAACGGGTATGTGAGAGGCTTCAAAAAACCCACCCCCTTTTAGCAGATACTAATGGGTATCCATCCTGCTACACTCAAGTTTTCTATTCATATAATTTATTAAAAGTTTATTTATAATACAATAAATTAAAACTCATAAAACATTTTTAAAAAACAATTTCTAGCATTACAAAACACTTTCAAAGCATAACAATACAACAATTCAAGTATTAAGAAACACAAAAACAATTCAAACATAGCAATGCAACAATTTAAATATATAAACAATTTAAATCTTAAAACATAAAAAATATAAATTCAGTAATACAACATTAAAAAAAATCATAAATTTAAAGTTTGAAAGCTAAAAGCACCTATATATGATATATCCCTAATAAAAAAAACCTCTAAAATTTTTTTTATTTGTTTAAATATAGACAAAGCAGATATAGGAGAGTTTCTGATTGGGCCAAGACTTTGAATGATGTGGATTCAAGTGTATTCTTGGTTGGAGTAATTGGACTTAAGGGTTTATATTTGAATGGGTTTGGGCCCTTTTAATCCTTGAGTGGGTTTGCTTTGGATTGAGTTTTGGAGTAATGGGCCGAGTGTTTCTCGTCTAAAATTAGATGGGCTTGAGCTGGGTGTATTTCAGATTGGGCTGGTGGAAGTGACGGTTCGAGTCTGATTTTTAGGAGGCTGGTTAATGAATTTAGATTGGGCCTTACTTGTGTTGGTAATGTGATTGAGGGTTTTGATTCAGATTGGGCTTAGGCTATAAAAACTAATGGCTTTTGAGTTTGGACTAGGATTTAAATGAGGGCTAGTGTAATATTTTAAGCCTAAGGGATTTTGAGTTGGACCTCAAGGTCTAAAGAACCGAGTTTCCTCATTGGGTCAAGCAAACTCGACCCATAATGCTATTTCTCTAACAACGTGGCAAAATGGTCATGCCGGGTCGGGTCGGGTTTGGATCGGGTCAATCGGGTTTGCGGATCAAACGGGTCACGAGTCAGGTCGGGTTGACCTGTATTTTTCAAACAAGTTTTTTTTTTTTTTTTTCAATTACAAAAACAAATCAATGACTTCCTGTTTAGAGAGAATGAATAAAATCAGTTAAGCAAATGAATTGCACTTAATGCCACTTGTTAATATCCTTCCAATTCTGACAGTTTTGACTTTTAAGCAATACAAAAATTATCTATAGTCATAAATTCATGATGGAAAAAGTCTTCAATGTTAATAGTTCACTGCCAAAATGCATATAATTACAAGTTTACAACTTCAATAAAGAGATAGATCTTAAAACAAACAAAACAAGTAAGTTAGCAAAGTAGCAAGTTATCGGTCTTCTTAAGTGCACATGTTCCTGTTGCATTTAAAATAATAATAAAGTTAGATTACTTAGAAAGATAAACTAAACAAAAAAATATTTAAAAATAAACATAACATATTAAGTAAAGAAGAATAAGTAAATATTTTATAAGAATTACACCTCAATCTCAATGTACTCAACATTGGTAGCAGATTCAGCACTGCAAATACTCATACTTGCAAATTGTAGCTCAAGTTGGCCAATGGAGGTTTCAAATTGTAGCTCAGAGGAACTCAACTTTCAGGTTTCAGGTTTCAGGTTTGTTTGTATAATTGTATTGTGCATTTTGTGCTTTGGCTTTGGACAATGGAGTGAATCGAGTTATGGACTACAGCTAGCAAGCATTGAATGAGATATATATATATATATATATATAAATATATTTTTTTTAATGGTTGTGACGGCCTTGGCCCTTGTGTAGTGTTGTGATGTCTTGTCTACTATCAAGCACAATAGCACTGAAGCTCTTCTTATTGGTTGTGATAAACATTAAATATATTATTACTAGTTTTGGTACTTTGTGCTTTATGCACATAGTATCAGGACGTAATTTAAAAAAAAAAAATTTAACGAATTTTTTTTTTAACGGGTCGGGTCAAGTTGTCCCGCAAAAAAATCGAGTCACGGGTCAACCCGTTTTTGCTTTAAGTCAAAAAAATCGGGTTCGGGTCAGATATTTTTCGGGTCGGGTCAGAAAATTCTGACCCATATTGCCATGTCTACTCTAAGCCAAGCCCAAATGACATTCTCTCTCCTCTTTTCAATGTGAGTGTGTATTTGGCAGATGGGTATGTATTTTTCGTGCATACCCATCTGCAAACAAAACTTCATCAAAATGATTGTTTGACGTAAAATTACTAATTGCTGAAAATTATGTTCTAATCCAATCCTTGACATTGGCTTTTTTTTTTTTTTTTTCTCTCTCTCTCTCTCTGAAATGTGCTAAATATACTTATATTTTGAAGAAGAAGAAAAAAAGATTTTAAAAAACTGTATATGAAAAATAAAATAAAAGCTAAGATAATAAATTGAAGGCAGAAGGATTGCCAAAATAAATACAAAATAATAAGATATAAAACTCAAACAGAACAATTGGTTCTAGTTAGTTCAACTGGTAAAGTCTCTGATGGTTGTATAAGAGATCTGAGGTTCAATCCCCACCTACACCAAAAACTGATTGGTGTTTTGATCTGATAATAAAGAGCTATTATCAGGAGCGACCCCCACCCCCGGGATAAGGTATGTGATTTTCTCTCTTTTTCTAAAATAAAAATCTCACTTCAACCTACAAAATATAAGATTTGACCCTACAATTTACCACAATTTTGTACACTTTTCAAAGCCTCTAAACATTTTTTTGACCTTTATACCCGTTCTCAAATTTCCCTACCACAAAACAAAAGCACAAACCCAAACCAAACCATTTTCCAGTATTTCAGAGTCAAATAAATACCAAATCAAAAAGACTAGTAAAAGAAGCAAACTAATCATCATAACTTATATAGCATAAACCAAGCGCCAAAATTAACAACAACAACAACAAAAACCAAACCATGCAAAACAAAAAATTGAACTAGAGAGGGAGAGAGAAATGTGAAGGAGGCTCATAGGTTACAACTTTCAAGATATAGTTACTCATCCTTTTGGCTTCTCAACTCTCTCGAACCCATCCATCTTCCCATAAATAAATTATAAAAAAAATTCACAAAATTACACCAAAGATATGCATCGGGAAAATATATAAATCCAACAGAAAACTCACCAAAAAAATACTTCAAAATCAAAAAGAGATTTTATAAAGGGTGTGTTTATTACACACAAACATATACACACGCGAATTTTAAACCAAAATCATGACCTCAATGAAAATTGTGATTAAAGTCATGATTTCAATTTAAAACCTACTTGCGTACGTTTATATGGGTAAGAGTTATTTCTTTTTTTTTTATAAAAATGTCTAAGAAGAGAGAAGTGGTTTTGGAAGACCAGAAAGAGAAACAAAAACTAGGACTAGTGCACATTAATTTAGTGATAAAATACTTATATGTTATAAAATAAAAGGAGTGGTGGTAAAACTAAAGTAACTGTATATAGGATTTTATATATAAGTAGTCATCCACCTTATATTGTTATTGTTGAAGTAGAAGTGACTCTTCTCCTTTTGATATAGGCTGTACCCATTCTTTGCAACTACATACTATATATATAGTAATGTAAAGTTGGTTGGTCTGAACTCTGAAGAGAATAGGTAAAGTAGTATATTTTGATTGGAAGCTATTGCAGTAATTGAATGCCGAATGACACAGTTGCTAAAGGCCGTAACTTATCAAAATCCAACTAGCAAGCTTATCACCACAGTAAAATCCAGCCAGCAAACTTATCTCAGTTTTCAACACTCGCCCTTGGATGACTACTTGCTAACAATATGCCTCGTCAAAACCTTGCCAAGGAAAAACCCAGCGGGAAAAAACCAATGGCAAAGGAAAAAGAGTACAGTATTCTTGTGAACCTTTAAGTGCCTTTGGATGGCCTCATTAAAACTTTGCAAAGGAAAACCCAGTGGGAAAAAACCTAAGCGAAGGAAAAAGAGTAAAATCAACACATGTCATGTTAAACTTTTACTTCCCCTCACGAGCACATGGAAGATCTTTAGGTCGATGCATGCCAATACTGTTCACCATTTTCTTAAATGTTGCACTTTGTAAGGACTTGGTGAATATATCTGCCAAATTTTCACTTGATCGTATTTGCTTGATATCAATTTCATTGTTCATCTAAAGCTCATGTGTATAAAAGAATTTTGGTGAAACATGTTTGGTTTTGTCACCTTGAT
This sequence comes from Quercus robur, assembly GCF_932294415.1. Taxonomy (NCBI): domain Eukaryota; kingdom Viridiplantae; phylum Streptophyta; class Magnoliopsida; order Fagales; family Fagaceae; genus Quercus; species Quercus robur. The sequence goes on from NC_065538.1 coordinate 7,325,221, forward strand.
ATAGCCACCTTTAATCTGTGCGATACAAGCAACATTATTCATATAGAAATGTGGGACTATCTTTAATTGATGTAAGCCACAATTTTCTTGTATATGTTGGATTAATGATCTTAGCCAAATGCATTCACTACTTACTTCATGGATTGCAATAATTTTTAAGTGATTTGAGAAGGTAGCAGATAATGTTTGTTTGGCAAATCTCTATGATATAGCAGTGTTGCACAAGCAAATAAATATTCTCTTTGTGATTAGCCTTTATGTGGATCAGAAAGATATCTTGCATTTGCATACCTAATCAATTGTGGATTTGATCCCTTGGGGTAAAATAATCTCAAGTCAGTAGTTCCACATAGGTAGTGTAAGATATGCTTGATTCCATCCTAATGTCTTTGGGTAGGTGCAGAACTATATCTTGCTAGTAAGTTGACTGAAAATGCTATGCAGGTCGTGTGCAATTTACAAGATACATCAGGGCACCAATTGCACTAAAGTGTGATACTTGTGGCCCTAGAATTTCTTCATCATCTTCTTGAGGATGAAAAGGGTCCTTTTTGACATCAAGTGACCTATTCACCATTGGAGTGCTTAAAGGATGAGCATTATCCATGAGAAATTGTTTTAGGACCTTTTTTGTGGATGTTGTCTAGTGAACAAGAATTTCATTTGGAAGATGCTCAATTTGTATTCCAAGAAAAAAAAATTTCTTACCAAGTTCTTTCATCTCAAACTCATTCTTTAAATAATTTTCAGTTTTTGTGAGCTCTTCTAGAGTCCCCACAAGATTTAAATCATCAACATAAACCACAATAATAGCAAATCTAGATTCTGATCTTTTAATTAAAACACATGGACAGATTGGATTATTTTTAAATCCTTCTTTCAATAAATATTCACTGAGGCGATTGTACCACATGCGTTTGGATTACTTTAACCCATATAGAGACCTCTGTAGCTTGATAGAATATACATTTTGGGATGTGGAATTATATGCTTTAGGCACTTTATATCCTTCGGGGATTTTCATGTATAAATCATCATCTAATGATCCATATAGATATGCTATAATCACATCCATTAATCGCATATCTAAATTTTCTGCTATTAACAAGCTAATCAGAAATCTGAATATGATTGCATCCATTACAAGAGCATATTAATCAATGTCAGGTCTCTATGAGAAACCTTGTGCTACAAGTCACGCTTTGTACCTTGTAATTTCATGTTTTTCATTACGTTTTTGTACAAATACCCATTTATATCCTACAGACACTACATCCTTAGGTGTTTGGACTACAAGCCCAAATACTTCACATTTTACAAGTGAATTTAATTGTACCTGAATTACCTCTAACCACTTTGGCCAATCATTTCTACTTCAATATTCTTCTATGGATTGTGGTTCTATTTCATGATCATTACTTCCAATAATGTCAAGGGCAATTTTAAATGAAAATATGTTGTCAACAACTATTTTATTTATATCCCATATATCTCCTGTAATCACATAATATATTAAGATCTCTTTATTTTCAGGTACCTCATTTCTTTAGAGGATAATCCTTCAGGGGACTCCTCTTTAAGAGGATCCTTTTTAGAATGTTCATTTTCATGAGATTTTTGTTCAAGAATTTCAGATAGATCAATTCCTTTTGTTGCTTACTTCATAGGTATAGCCTCTTTAAGGGCTGCAACTTGATTTTCCTGTATATTCCTCTTTTGAGGAATTTTATCTTTAGTGCCAATAGGTCTCCCATGCTTCAAGTTCGGTTTAGATTCATTTGCTGCTATTTTAATTGATTGTTCTTTTGGGATTTTAATCCTTGCTGGAGTATTAGCAGCCAGAATATGACATTTCACAATTTTCTTATTGTCAGTGAATACATCCTATAATTAATTTGCAATACCTTGCAAATGAATGATCCTCTAAACTTCATATTCACATTGATTTGTACGAGGATCAAGATGGCATAATGCCAAATCATTCCAAGTTATCTCTCGTCGTGCTTCAGGCAACGCCTTTTCTCCCCTTAATGGTGGGAAAATAATTTCATCAAAATGACAATCATTAAAATATGCTGCAAAAACATCACTAGTTAAAGGTTCAAGGTATCGAATAATTGATAGAGAATCAAAACCAACATAAATTCCAAGCCTACATTGAGGACCCATTTTAGTGCGTTGTAGAGGTGCAATAGGAACATATGCAACACAACCAAAAATATGAAAGTGAAAAATACTTAGTTGTTGACCACAAACAAGTTGTATTGATGAGTGTTTATGATTAGTTGTTGGTCTAATGTGAACTAATAATGCAGCATGTAATATGGCATGTCCCCAAGCATAAACAGGTAATTTAGATTTCATTAGTAAAGGACGAGCAATTATTTGAAGTCTTTAATAAGTGCTTTAGCTAAACCATTTTGTGTGTGTGTGTGTGTGTGTGTGTGCACGCGCAATAGGGTGTTCAACATCAATTCCAATCAACATGCAATAATCATTAAATGCTTGAGATTTCAATTCACCTGCATTATCTAGATGGATTTTCTTAATTGCATAATTAGGAAATTGTGCTCTCAATCTAATGATTTGAGCAAGGAGTCTAGCAAATCTACATTTCTAATAGAAAGTAGAGAAACGTTTGACCATATAGTTTATGCATCTATTGAAACCATAAAATATCTAAATGGGCCAAAAGGTGGATGTATAGGTCCACAAATATCATCTTGAATTATTTCTAAGAAAGATGGAGATTCAAAAACAATTTTTGATAGCGATAGTCTAACAATTAATTTTCCTTGAGAACAGGCACTACATGTATGGTCACTTGGTGAAAGAATTTTCTGGTTCATTAAGGGGTGTCCATGAGAGTTTTCAATAATTCTACACATCATAATTGATCCTGAATGTCCAAAACGATCATGCCAAAGCATAAATATCTTTGGATTAGAGCACTTCTGGTGCATTGTAACATTTGCTTCAATTGTTCTCATTGTGATATAATATAAACCAGAAGAGAAAATAAGCAGTTTTTCTAATATGAGCTTCTGGCTCAAAACCATTAAAGTAATATAAATATATTCTATACTACCTTCATTATTGGTTTCAATATGATAATCATTACCATATATATCCTTAAAGCTGAGCAAATTTCTTCTAGCTTTAAAAGAATACAAAGCATTGTCAATACAAAATCTTGTGCCATTTAATATTTGCTCTTCTAGAGCCTTCAATTATGTTTGATGAATCAAATATGGTATTGACCTTTGCTTTGATCGATGTTTAGCTTTGAAAGTATTATCTCAAAAAAAAAAAAAAAAAACTTTGAAAGTATTTCTTATATTTAAGGATTGTATGCATTGTTGCATTGTCTTCTAGACAAAAATTTTCCCCAATCATCTTGGAATTATACTCATCAGTAGGATCCATGCTTCTTCGAAATATACAAAATGTATACATTGAATTTTATAGCTTAGAAATTAAATAAACACATAATGAAGTATACTTAAAGCTATCATAGATAATAGTCAGAATACAATGCAGAGTAATATTTTTGTACTGCTAACATGTAAAGAATCAAAAAGATCATAAGAAGAACACAAAGGAAAAATAGTAGAACCATATTGCTGATATGAAATATGTATCCTTTCTTTGTTTTTGGTGTGTTTTGCAATGGTGATAAACACACATATATATAGAAGGAATGGGGGGAGGTTTAAAAGCTAAAAGTTTGCTTCTTATGGAACAAAATCCCTTAAATCTAGAGCAAAGGATCCTTTAGGATATTTCTCTTGGATTTCTGCCCCCCTAGTGCGGTGTGTGTATGGCTGATAAGCCATTGGCGTGAGCAATGAAAAGGTTTTTGGATGTATTCATGAGATTTCCTGAATCACAGGGTCTTCCTAGACTACTTTGATTAATCAGTGAGATTATATATATAGAATGTACACTGAACTTTATTAATTTAAGCACACACATAATTTACATAGCATAATGTTGTGATACAATGAGAGGAAATATTTAATTGGTACCAACATTATGATCTCCAATTAAATTTTCAACTTCTCTATCTATATCCTCAAAAAAGTCAAAAGCTTCAAGATGAGTAACATTTGCTTCATTTGAGATATCAAGGTAATTCATTGGATCTTTTAGATCACTGAGATCGACAAGGTTCATTTCAACTCCTTTTACCTTATCTTTCAAGGAGGCTTGGTACAAGTCTGCCAAATGCATAGGCATACAACATGTATGTGACCAATACCCTTTTATGCCACACTTATAATATATACTTTCATGGCCCTTTGGAGGTTTATTCTGCAAACTTCTGCTGCTTTCTTATGGTTTTATCCCACTTTTATTCCACTTTCTGTTATAAGGTGGGTTATTTCCTTTTGAGAGACTAATAGTATGTTTCCCCTTGTATTGATTATTTTTTACCATCACCATGCCCTCGACCTTTAGTCCCTCCATTTCTTTTAAATGGCATTCTATTCACTTCTGGGAATGGTATGGAGCTAGTTAGGTGAGACTGTTGATTTTTTTTAAATAAAATCTCATTATTTTTCTCAGCTACCAGAAGACATGATATAAGTTCAAAATATTTCTGGAACTTGCGCTCTTGATATTGTTGCTGCAAAAGCATATTCAAGGCATGAAACGTAGTAAATGTTTTCTCTAACATATCTTCTTCAGTGACTTTTTCACTGCATAAGTTCAACTGTGAGGTTATTTTAAATAGTGTTGAATTGTACTGACTCACACTTTTGAAATCTTGCAGCCTTAATTGTAACCAGTCTTAACAAGCATTTTGGAGAATTACACTCTTATGATGTTCGTATCTTTCCCTTAACTTTTTCCATAGAACAAGAGGACCTTTTTCCATGAGATACTCAGTTTTCAGTTCCTCATTGAGATGATGGCGAATAAAGATTAGTGCTTTTGCTTTATCCTACTGGGATGTTTTATTACCATCTTTAATTGTATCTCCAAGTGTCATTGCTTCTAAATGGATCTCAAAATCCAGAATCCATGATAGATAGTTTGTATCTGATTGATCAAGGGCAACAAACTCAAGTTTTGCCAAGTTTGACATAATCTATTTATACAACAAAGATGTAGAAATATTAATAATTAAAGTAAAGTATAGGATTTTATTTATAAGTGGTCGTCTACCTTATATTGTTATTGCTGAAGTAGAAGTGATTCTTTTCCTTTTGGATACAACCTATACCTATTCTTTGCTACTACAGATTACATATATAGTAATGTAAAGTCGGTTGGTCTGAAGAGCTAGAATAAGTAGAGTAGTATATTTTGATTGGAAGCTATTGTGGTAATTGAAGGCCGAATTACACAGCTGCTAAAGGCCTCAACTTATCAAAATCCAGCTAGCAAGCTTATCACCACAATAAAATCTAGCCTGCATACTTATCTCAGTTTTCAACATTATATATATATATATATATATATATATATTACAAATGCTCCGTTTGTTTCTAAAGCATTTCGTTAAATTTCTAACTTAGCATTAATTCTAATTTCATCTACTAAATCTAATATCATCATGATGTAGAGCCATTAAGGGGGAGTTTGATTCATCGTGATATTACATTACACCGTAATATTACAATATTGTAATCTTACATTAATGTAATTTCAATATAAGAATATAATATTACATTCTTTAGGAATATGATGAGATTAAGGTGATGTGATATATTTTATAATTTTAGATTATGATAATGTTAGAAAAAATAAAATAAACCAAAAATCTTAAGACACATTTGGTACACTAAATGAGGATCACAACAGGAATTGTGATCTTGATTACTAGGAGTATGTTTGGTAGACTATAATAGGCGCTGTAATATAATAGTTATTCTTATAGTTTAGTTATTCTTTAGCTAATCCTTAGTAAGTGCAATAATTTCAAAACTTAATATATTTCCAAATAAACAAACTTTCCATATACATCTAACAATTAAAAAATAACACATATCTCTCTTAAATTTAAAAATAACAATTTTTAAGGAGATATAATTGTATGAGTAAGATATTTCCTAAAATAAATGTTAAGTTTCATTCTAATATTATAACTCACAACCAAACTAATGAATAGGTTTAGTTATTACATTACAACACACTTTATTACTAGTAATAAAGATTACAATTCCTGTCGTAATCCTCATTCAGTGTACCAAACGTACCTTAGGAATTAAATGTGTTGTAATAGAATAACTAAACTTATTCATAAATTTGATTGTGAGTTGTAACATTGGAATAAAACTTAAGATTTATTTTAGGAAATATCTTACTCAAATAATCATATTTTCTTTTTAAAAAAAATTATTGAGAAAGAGATGAGTTTATGATTTTTTATTTTTATAATTGTTACATATATATATATATATATGGAAAGTTTATTTATTTGGAAATACATTAATTTTAGAAATTATTGCACCTACTAAAGAATAGCCTTTACAACTCTATTAGAGAGTAACAGTTATTCCTCATTTTGAAGAATAGTTATTCATAAAGAATGTCTATTTCTTGTAATAAAAATATTACCAAACTAAAAATGATTAAATCATAAGAATAAATATTATATTACAGTGCTTTTTACAATCTATTAAACATGCACTTAATGTTACATTATCGTAATATACATCAGATCAAAGGTACATCACAGCAAACCAAACACCCCTATAGGTATGGCCTTCCATAATTCAACAATGAGATTTTTGTTTTCTTCTCCTTGTTTCTTTTAGTTTATGAAGATTCCCATGACATAACTCATAAGAACATTTATCCATTTCTCCCCTTTCTAAACAAGGAATTCCTCTCTCTTTAATTATGTTTTCTTAGAAATAGAATTAATCACTATACCTCCTGCCCCCCTCCACCAACTTTGCCATCTTCACACAAATTATTGCAAGCCTTCATTAAGTCTAGCGACCTATTCCACACTCATAGTGCTAGAATCTTCTCAATTTATCCCACTGACATTGATTGCATGTGCTTTTACCTTGGTAGTCAATAATGAAGTTGATTTTGAAGGGCATTTGATCGATGATGTAAATTGCAAAGTCCTTAGCTTAGATAAGTCAATTAATTTCACTAGTCTTTGTAGGAATGGCCTACATGTTGCCCCATGCTTTGCAAAGAAAAGCCAAGGCTCCTAATCCTAGGAACACAATAATTGCTTGTGTAAAGTAAGGCTGATTTTTTTTTTTTTTTTTTTTTTTATATAGGAGATAAGACTGATAACTTGCCATGAAAGATATATTAGATTTGACAGCATAGACTTCTATAAGATGAATTTAGATACATAAAAAGCTAGAGTGTGGTTGGTTGGTGCATTCAAAAATTATCCACCATTTCCATCTGTCATTATTTCATCAAACTATGATAAAAGTTGTAATGGGACATTAATATGTGGGAACCGCCCATAATTCATCTCCTGTGGTTGATAGTATCACCCCTTTTTTTTTGTCTTTTTTTTTATTATGTATTGCATCAAAATTAATGCTAAAGAGAATATTTTTTATAACAAAGTTTACAACTACTGAGTTAGTAGATAATTATTTATTCTTATAAGGATCCTCCACTAATATCAATTTATTGTCCACCATAAATAACTTATGTTACTTATAAAATCAATAATTGTTGAATTTATTGTAAAATATATTGTGACTCTAAATTTATTTTAGCACAAAAATAATATTTCACGTAAACCTATATGGTAATTGTTCATATCAAACCAAAAATAAAAAGACTTCAATACTTATTTTTTTTCGGTGACTTGTGGACTATTTTTGAATCATTTTCTTTGGTGCAATAATTTCTTTTGGAAGTCCAGCTGTAATGACGTGTATATTTTCCTTAAAAAGCATAGCATATAGGGTATTTTGTAGCTATATAGATGACTCCATTTTCATCACTCTTTCACTTCAATCCATGTCCAGCTTCAATGCTTTAACTTTCACTTTTCTTGAGATATTGGTGGTGTGTTGATGGAAGCTATTATAATTTATATGTCTTCTCATGTGGATGTACAATATGTATTACTTATCTAAACTAGTAATTAAGGTACTTAGATAAGAATTACTTGTGGGTATGAGTATTCGTTCTCTTATAATTTGATGGGTTTTTTTTTTTTTTTTTTTTGTCTATTCAATATTATTAATTCAAATAAACTAAAATAGTAAACATTTTTGGATCATGTGATTCTCCTCGGATTCTAAATATATGTATATGTATGAGTAAGCGGTAAGCATGAATCCCTAATTGCATTTCACCAAGCATCACATAATAGAAAGCATACTCACTCACTCAAAGCACGAATCGATACAATTACCAATAAATTAATTCAAAAATAATAATAAAAGATGAAACAAAAGTTAAAAGAAATAAAAGTATTCCAACCTCATCTACCTCATTTAACATGGCTATCTCCCACTTTTTACATTTATAGAAAAATCGTGTTGAGTGAGATATCAAGTTGTCTTCCCTTTTTATGTTTTTTTAATTTAAAAAATATATATATAAAACCTCTTACATTTATGTGAATTCACATTTCACACAAGCGTGTAATAATCAAAGCGGTGTTGGAATGCATGATCAAAGTCTTTGTCACCATTTTCATACCTCTCTCTCTTCCCTATCCTACATTACATATCACCATCTTATCTTCTTTTTTCTCTCTCCCAATCCCATCTCATGCCACTCTCATTACCTTGAATAACACTTCATAATTATCCTACGACAATATAAGCTACTTTGCCTTCTATACTTGCTCTTTGTGTTACTTGCAATTAGTATATTCTTCTAATCTTCTTCCACATATATAATGAATTATCAATTAAACACTTACTGTTCTCTCCGTGTGTGTTAAAAATACTTAGTATTCTAAAAAAAAAAAATTAAACACTTGAACCCACAGAAATCAAAATTCAAATCCAATTATTAGTCTCTAATTTTATCCTTTTTGAATTTGTGCGTATAAGTTACAGAGTTAGTGGGTTGGAGTAAAATTATAAATGGTGTTAATATAATATAACCAATCCCATTGCCGGATTGTCTCAAAAAATATATATATATTAACACAATCCCAAGCCCATTAAATGCCAATACAATATAGGAGCATATTCTAAACCCCATCTTACTCCTTTGGTTGTCTTCTACTTTTTACATTTTAGAAAAATCTTGTAGAGTAGGAGATCAATTTGTCTTTTACTTTTTACATTTTTTTTTTTTTTTTTTTAAATTGTGCAGAAATGGTTGGCCATGGAGAGGGAATCCAATTCAATCTTGGGTATAATAATTACTAACACGTAGCACGATGTTATTGGTTACTAAACCTATCAATAATTCCCCTATTTAATGGGAAATCTCACCTATTGTTAATGTACACATCCTACACAATTTTTTTTTTAACTAAAATCGAGATTTCAAATCACAATTTTAGTTTAAAAACTAAAATATGTATACAATGCATGTAATAGGCATTGTATAATAAACACTGCCCTTTATAAAAGCCAGCACCACCGAGCCTCTGACCCTTCACATCAAACTCACAGAACATCATATGACCACGACACCATCACCCGCAGCACTCAGAGCAAAAGGCAAACCCCTTAACAACAATAGATTAGCTTAGTAACTTCAACAAAACCAAGGCAGCAATATCTCAGCACCCAACAAAAACCAAAGAAGTAAGCTCTCTCTCTTTTCTTTTACTCATCTCTCTTTTTTACGTTGACTTAAGTCCTAAAAGTTGAGCTCCATGTTTTCTTTTCAGCCAAACAATGGAGGCCAAAAACTATTAATGTAAATATCAATTCCCTTTGTTTCCATTTTCATGTGTTGCTACTTGCTAGCTAGAAGATAATTATATTCCTGCGTAGTGCATCCTAATACATACATTGTTGGAATTTTTTTTTTTGTGAAAAATATATATAATTTTGATTTAAATAATCATTTAATCAAAAAAAAATTGTAAAAATATTCCAAAGAACATACATACATATATACTGATTTCTATCCACTGCTAACAAAATTCACGTCCACTATGTTCTAGAGTAGGATTTAAAATCTGTATACACAGTCCAATCAGACATTTCACAACACTCAAAGCAAAGCATCACAAAACAGCTACACAATTAATTATAATTTTGATTTAAATGATCATTTAATCAAAAATACATGCAAAAAATCTCAATCAATGCAAAGACCACTCACACACTGGTACTCACACTGCACAGAGCAGAACAGACGCACGTGCTACTCACGCGCTGACTGTTAACATAGGTCCATTACTATATCCAACTCCAAGTCCACTAACTCAACCCAAAAACTCTAGGCCCAGCTCCAATATTCACCCAAACAGGCCCACCAGTGTCTTTTTTCTTAAATAAAAAGTCTAACAAACACAATAAACCTTCACATGTCCAAACATAAAATCAAACCCATCCCACAACAAAGCCCAAACTAAATTCACACTCATTCTCTTTTTTAATAAACTGTGCAAATACTGAATTCTTAGGATGTGTTTGAATACAGCTTATTTTGCTAAAACTAAAAGATTATTGTTGAAAGTACTGTAGATAAAAGTAAAAGTTAGTTGAAATAGTACAGTAGGATTCATGAATAGTGCCAAAAAGTGTAATAGGACTCATAAATAATAGCAAAAATAAGTTGAATAGTGAAATAATTTTAATTTTTAATCATAATCCAAACGCACACTTCGACAAACATATCGCACCCAATCTGAAATTAAACTCGGCCCATTATTAATTAAAACCAACAAACCCCCATCCAATCTACACTTTAATCAAAACTTACATTTAAATAAAATATATAACAGGTTAAAATTTTATTGCATCTATAAAAAATAATAATGATAAAAATAAAATACATGATAAACCCATAGCCACCAAACCCAATTATAATTACAAAAAATGCACCAACTCTTCCAAAATTATGACAATGTCATCAAATTCATCCAAAATGTCATTTAGACCTCAAAGCTTTCCCCAAATTTTGACTCCAAAGGTTTCCCAAAATTATATTTTAACCCCAAATATTTTCCAATATTACATTTTGACCTCAATTTTTTACTAAAATCACATCTTGACCTCAAAAAATTTTCAAAACTATACTTTGATCCCTAGAACTTAAAAAATTACATAACGGCCCCTAAAACTTCATAAAATTACATAGGTCCACTAGGACTTTCAAAATTTTCACAAAACTAGGCAAAGCCCCCAAATCCACCCAATATTACACTTCGATCCCTAAACTTTCAGAATTTGCACAAAGCCCCCCAATATCACCCAAAAAAAAAAACTCATTTCAACCCTAAATTTCATCAAAATTAATGGAATGCCTTCAAAATTAATAAAATTGTCAAATGAAATTCAAACTGTATCCACATTTCATAAGAATTTCACAATTGTGTGTTTCCTTTGTGTTTGTTTTATGTGATTGTAGAAACGATCGAGAGTAACCACAAATTTCAACTTTTCAGCTATTAGGGCAACCTCAACTTTAGTTATAGCCTTCATTGTCCTAGTAGAACATGGGAAGTTAAATTATGATTTTGGTTCTAGTGCCCAGATCAGAAGCTCTTCCCCACAAAACTAACCTTCTTTAGGAAAACAGTGATTGAAAAACCCACCCCACCATCTGTTATTACACTCTTGAGTCGAACACATATATATGATAAAAACCATTTCATTAACTAAAAGAAATATGTTGTTCATATTCTCAAATAGAGGAATCTACACCTCTCTTATTGGCTTCTCTTCTCCTTTTTCTCATTAATAGTTGCAAAAAAATGACATTCTCAAAACCAAATGCCATAAGCAGGCCATCAATTATGAATACAGCAATGAAAAAGATATACAAACACTTCTAAATAGGCAGTTTAAGACATCTTCACCTCTTTTGTTCACTGATGACAAAGGACATATATTTATCTTTGTGCATCTAACATATTAAGTGAGGGACACACCAGTTATTATTGACCTAGTTTTCAGACATGGTTTGAGTTTAGCTGAACTTGGTCCATAATAACTGGTGTGCCCCTCGCTATGCATTGAAATAAATATATATCCTTTGTCATGAGTGAACCAGAGAGGTGAAGATGTCTTACTCTGCCTATTGAACGAAGGAAACTTGGAAGAGGAGTACAATTAAAGTTATTCTCACTCAATTCCAAGTATTTCAAAAACTCTAATTCGAACACTTATCTCACTGCCTAAAATGTGTAGTGATAACTTGACTCGACCAGTTTTGTCGTCACATCCAACTCTTACCCATCTACAGCAGCCTTCTTGGTCAGACCAAGATTAGAGTGGGTTCAATTTTACAAGGATTAGTGAGACCTTGTTTGAAGGTTAGAAGTGCTTGTTTGTCTTTTTCATTGCAATACATTTGAGTTAGTTTAATTTCATTATGAAACTAGTTTTGATAAAGAGGAAGACCCAAAGAAGGACAAAAGAAGAATTACAACAATAAGATTAATATTTCTTATGGAGTAGTTTGTCTTCTAATAATGGCAACGCTAAAGTGATTCATATGGAGTGCATGCTGCATGAAGGATAGTTATCAGTGTGAAGTGTGAACTCACTGCATGTGGAATGATGACCCTTTATTCTGAACTGTTTTTCCGTATAATTTTACATTTTTTTTTTGAATAATAACTAAAAATGAAAGCTATACACACTTTTTTTTTTCTCTAGATTATACCCAGGAAACAAATTTTTATAATTTTTATTCACTTTCTATCATGATGTAAATTTAAATTTTTCAATAAGATAAACAATGCATTTCATTTTTTTTCCAATTTTCTTGTTCTTATGCATTAATAAAATACGTGTCAACCCTTATAGAAATCATTTGATTTATGAGGAACAATATCGGTAGTTGAAACTGAGAAACAATTAATTTACTGTCTACCCAATCACCCTTGGCCTCAAGGCTTGAGGTCAAGGTTCCCCAAAATAACTCACATAAAGCTTGGAAAATTAAAGTTAATAGAACGATTCCATAAAAACACATCCAATTATATACATAACACATTATAGTTGCAAAAGGATGAGTAATGTTGCCAATGAAGTGAAATTTTAAAAATTATGACATTTTCATCTTAAAGTTTGTAGTGTTAAGTTAGCCCTTTTATATGCATAATCTTAAAATCCAAATGAATCATTCCTTTATGATTCAAATAAAACAATTAAAGAAATTTAAACAATATATAGAAGACTTTAAGGCTTACTTGGAGGATTCATAAAGGAATGGAATAAAATAGAATGCATAACTTCTACTATTCTTATTCTAGTATTTTGTAGATCCATCTAGATAAAGTTTATCAAAGCAAAAAAAAAAAGTATTATGTAGAGAAAAACCTGAAAGGAGAGACAGATCTTCTAACTTTTGGTAGTATGGCCTACACTTTCAGAAAACATTTGATGGAAAAGAAACTTATTTAGAGGCTAGGTTATGCACCTCAAATAATTAATTCAATGTTGGTTTACTTTTTATAATGTTTTTCATTGATCAATTATCATTGACAGTTGCTATTAGGTGATTTGTCACACCGAGGATCTTGTAATTTATTAGCTTATCCTGCTCTCCTTTCTTGTGAGAACTAGCTAGGACTCAAATCTCCCGTACCTTATTATTGTTAAAAAATAATAATAATAAAAAAATTTAAAAAAAAATCTTCTCCAAATCTCCTCATGGAGATAATATTGCATTCTCCAACTTCACCTTCGTCATATTTATATAACTTAAAGAGTTTAAGAAGTGATAATCATTATAATAATACCTTTATAAATATATTTCTTTTTTCTATCTATTAATGTTATACTAACAAATGAAAAATAATTTTTTTTGAATAAATATGATAGAATTTAAATTATAGCATTCATTCCATGATGATTGGTTTTTATGACCAAGACACTAATTGAATTTTTAGTGTAGACGGACACTACAAGAAAAACGAGCTATTACAGCGGGTTTTTTGCAGCAGGTGCAAAAACTGCCGCTATATGTTGCATATTGCGGCGCTTTTTTGGCCCGTGGCTGTACATGAGATCTATTGCGGCGTTTCATTGGCCCGCCACAATAGTTCTAGTCTTTTACAGCATACTACAGCAACGGGCCAATGACCCACCGCAATAGACCTGTTTTAGCGGCATTAAGTTTAGATATAACGGCATGTCAATGACCTACCGCAATAGACCTTTAAATTGCCCCCACCTAGTCCTAAATTTTTCCTCTATTTTTTTGTCCCTTTTCATTTTTAGTGCCCTTTCTTTTTTAGCCATTTCATTAGTCTCCCACACACACACACTCTCTCTCTCTCTCAAACACTTCGAAAATCTCTTCACTGTCTCCCATCTCAGTCTCCAAACCCCGCCGCAACAATCCAACATACTCCCACCTCTTCTCCACCAAATATGTCCTTTTCAACCATCTCACCAAACCTCCGATGAGTCCTACTCCGTCGATGAAATCGTGTACCACTCTCGATCCAGTGGGCTACTCAACATCCAGCACGATATCGCCACTCTCGATTCGGTGGGCTTCCTGTTTTTTAAAAGGTAGTCGTAGCTCCAGAGGTCAGTCTTCTCTTTCCTTTTCTTCAAATTTATGTGTGTTTCTTTCAAAACTATTTTGATTTGTTTTGAGTTTCTATTTCTCTGTTTCATTTCTAAGGTTTCAGTCACGGTCTTGTTTGGTAGCTCAGAAAATTAAGGGCAAGATAATAAAAATTGAAACTTTTTAGGTTGTTTGTTTATGAAATGAAAATGCTGAGCTTGGGCATGAGTTAATTTTGGTTCAAACGTTAACTTACATATTTGGGATTTTCCCCCCTCTTTTCCCGGATATTGGGAATTTGAGATTTTGGGTTTGCTGAAGTGTGTTTAGCATTGTTGATAAATGAAGGGTTGTGATTTTGATTTTGTGTTTTTATTGTTTCTGTGTAATTTTTGCATAAACCACAACAGCGTTTGGCTTATGTACATTTTTATAGTTGTTTATAGTTAACATTGTGGATGCAGATGTTAACATTGCTTAACAAAATAAAAGAAGAAAAAAAGAATGGGGGAAGAAATGAATTAAAAAAAGAGGAAAATCGAGGCCTCCTGTACCTTGTAAGTTTGGTCTATAGCATGTAGCTAGAGATATTTAGCAACAATTTTCCTATTTGACATTTAGTTTGATGGCTTGTTGAATTATGCAATATGATCTTTTAACATACAACTTGATACGTACCTGTTTTCATTTTGAAAGACTTCAATAAAATTAGGTGGGACATAGGTGTGTGTTTTCTAGTCATCCTGGTTTGCTTTGGCCCATATCATTCATTAATAGCTAGCTGTATTATATTATCTCTGCTATCACTAATTTCTTGCCTACCTTTTTAGATATATGTGTTGGCCAGTCAACTATTGCTTGAACTTCCAGTTAGGTCAAGTTTGATTGCAAAAACATTGTGCCAAAATAAGAAGTCTATCACTAGTATTTACAATTTAAGATTGGCAAATTCTTTTTTTTTTGGATAAGTTAGGATTGGCTCATTCTGATTCATCTCTGCACAATTTTAGCTAATGTTGCACTTCTGGTTTTTATTACAATTTATTTTGTTACTTTTTTTCCCCAAATTGCATCCTCATTCAAGTGTGATCATATAAATTTCTTACCCATTCTCAACAAGAAAATTATTCAAAATATCGTAACCAAACCTTATTAAAGTCTGAGTCATGTCACCCAATGGCTATAGATATTTCGCTTTGGTTTTTTGGCTTTATCATTTGTTTTTTCTTCTTTAGATCATAATCACTAGCATCTTCATTCCACCTAGCATTATCTTAGTATTTTTCTAAATGATGTAACGAGTTTTAACATTTGGTCTACTTATTAAAAAAAAAATGATGTAATGAGTTGGATATTTCAACCATTATCTTAGTATTTGGTGTTCATAATTGTGAACAAAAAGTATTTTTATCATTAATAAAACTCATTACTTATAAAAAAAATTATGCATTATCTTATTATTAAAAAAATAATGTAATGAGATGGATATTTCAAGCATTATCTTAGTATTTGGTGTTCATCATTGTGAAAATGAAGTCTTTTTATCTTTAGTAAAACTCATTACTCATTATAAAAAATTAAAAAAAATTAAGCATTATCTTAGTTGTTCATGTCAGTGAAGAAAGTTTATAATATAAAAATGTGCATTGATTTCTCATCCATAGTATGACATTTATTTTCTCATGTTAACATTGTGGATGTAGAAGCTGTCACCTTTTGAGTTTATTACTGGAAGAGCCTGATCAGGAAGTAGCAACATTACATTCTTTTAAATCTCAGTCTCTAAGGCTTGCTACTCTACATCGATTCAAATCTGGACAAGTTCCTGTATTGCTCGCAACTGATGTTGCCAGCCGTGTTTTGGATATTCCTACAGTTGATCTTGTTGTGAATTACGATATTCCTAGGTTACATCTCTTGACCAATTTTAGTTATTGTTAATTTCCCTATAAGACATCTATATGTTGGGATTTAACTGCCAGCCCACAGTAGGTACACTAGAGATTATACTCATCGTGTGGGGCATACGGCAAGAGCAGGCAGAGGAGGGCTGGCTGTGAGCTTTGTTATTGAGGTAAGTAGAAATGATATAGAGATCTATATAGAACTCTTTATGTTTCTTAGAGCATCATTTGATCCTACATCAAAATTGAGAGTATCTTTGGTAAAGATTTAATCCTAACAATTATGTCACGAATGATTTCTTTCTATGAATGGCTAAACTCCTGTATGTCATTATGAATTTGGAATGCTTTCTTGTTTGTCTTACCACAAATGCCACTCGCAATGCTTTTGTGCTACACACATGCCGACACACATACAGTAGCAGTAAGACCCAAAATCCTCTTTTTTCAGGGTGCGTCGTTTTGCATACCCCTTGTGTGTGTAGGTTAAGCCCTCTAGCACTCCTTTATAAATATATTTATAAAAAAAATAAAAATAAAAATAAAAAGTCTTATATAAACAATGGTGGATGCTAGGTTCTGCATCTCCATCCCTGTCTACAGATTTCAAGAGAATATATAGATACTATCTAAAGATAAATTGCTCAACAATTCTCCTTGCTTATTTGCAGAGTGTAGTTTAGGGGTGCTGTACTTTGGGACATGCTTACTATAATTTTTTATCTACAATGAAAAAAATCCTATATGGACAATCTTTCCTTCTTCTTTTTTATTATTATTTTTTTAAGGGAAAAAAAAAAAGATTTTTGAATGTGACACCTTCAGCTTCTGCCCCTTCTACTTTTAAGTATTAAGGATGATTTCATTATTAAACTCTCACTTCTCACCATTTATCTTAAGTTCTTAACATAAGCTTTTTGTGCAATATTAGAAGCCACACATAGTGATGTTGCATCCATAGCATGGTTAAAGAAGCAATATCCTCTTTGGAAGTCTAGATTAAGGCAAGGCCCAAGAATAAGTGTCCATGGTAGTTACCTATGGTATTATTTTTTATTTGGTTATTCTAAAGTCAATGGTATTTTAGTAATTCTACAATTGTTGGGGATGCACCATAGATATGGGCCTCAGGTTTTATTTTTGTTAATAAGTAGTTTTATTTAGTTAATGGTTTTTTTTTTTTTTTTTGTGGAATTGGTTCCATTCAATTAGGGTTTGGTTTAATAGTCTAAGTATGGGTCGTAGTTCTATTAGGAGAAGATAAGGTTAGGGTCTATATAAGTGTGTTATTGTACTCAAATAAGTGGAGTTGATTAATGATAACATTGAGTGTTTTGAGCATTGAGGCATGTCGGCCTTCGTGTGTTTCTTTTCTCCCTCTCTCTTCTCTCTTTTCTTCTTCTTCTCTTTCTTGTGGTAATGATTGTTCACAAGTATTGTGTATATAGTCCCTCGATGCCATAAAATTTTCTCTTTGCTTCTTTCTTACAACACCTTTCTTTTTCCTATCAAAACCCTACAATCCCACATAATTCTTCTACCAGATAGCCATAAAATGCAAGTAAGGCTTTATAAAAATGTACATAAGCCAAAAACTATAAATCTACTACTCTTATTCCTAGAAGATGTCAAGAAGAGAGAAATCACCTCTTGCACACCTACTTTGTTTCGCCGAAAGAATAAATATTTTCTTGGGTCTTGGTTCTTTCTTTATTTTGTATTTTTATAAATAAATTTGATGGCATCCAATCTTACTTTTGAGTTTTGAGTTTAAAATAATAATAAAATTTGTTGACTTGACCCATAACAGTTTTATATATATATATATATATATATATATCCAAGGATCTAACTCTGTCTGGCTGAACCCATGAGTTCCTAGCTTAAGACTTCCTTGCTGTCTCTAGAATACTACCATTAGTAAATAAAGTTGTTTGCTTATATGCATGAAATTTAACCCAATGCCCAATCTTAAAATTTAAGAAGCAATTACATAATATAATACCTTGGTGACTCCAATTGAAATGTGTTGGGATACCATTTAACCCAAAAGCATAAACTTATGAGTTTGGGCCCAAATATGTTATATTAATTATTCGCTCTTATTATTATTATTTAATGTGAGACTTTACTCACACTGAGCCTCTCTTCTCCTTGACAACGTGATCCACATCCTCAAGGTCCTCTCTCTTTTTTTATGCAATGCTTGTGAATTCTCTCTTTTTAAAAAAGAAGCCAGTTTAGGGTTTAACTTTCAATAGATTAGTTGCATTTGTGATTTATGTCTTTTCAGCAGAGGAGAGAAATTTATATTCCCCATGTATTTCATTTTTTCATGGGTTTTGGCAATATTATTCTTTGCCTTGTAGCTATCTCAATTAACAGCTGAACTAGTTTAGACTTAAATGCTTTACTAGGTTGGGTGTGGTTGGGTTGCATGTTTTCATTGATTAATGGGTTTATTTCATTGTAGTAGGGGTCGCCACAGTATGTCGAAAAGCAGAACTGTAGTATGAGTGTTAGACAATTTAGGGCATTTCAGAACAGTTGTTTGACATTGGTTGATATTGTCTCCTTCAAAATTCAGATGTGCAGCCAGCTGTACGTGTCACTCGCAGGCCAAGCAAGTACTTGGATATTTGGGATCTTCTTGATGACCAAGAAATTGAATTGCCACTAAATAGTATGCATCAGCCGGTTGATGATGGGGTGAGGACTTTCACTGGTTTCTTGGGTACAATTGCGCAAAAACTCCATATGTACCCGATTAGATATCTTAATTGGAAGGACATGCTAGAAGAACTTAAAGAAGAGTGTTGGCGTGTTGTAGAGGTATTAAAGAAGTTATAATACTTGTAATTATGACATTTTGTACTAGATTTTACATAAGTATTTTAGCATGAAAACATTTGTAATTTGATAACTCAACTATTTGATTGTAGCGAAAATACTGTGTCCCTGTTAATCCTATTGCATATGTGGCTCTGAAGACATTTACCTTACAAAAAATTAGGAAGGCTTGGAGGGATCATAAGTCTAGGCTAAAGACTAAGCATTATATACCTCATTCAAGAAACAAAGCACGAGTAAAGAACAACCAACCCAAGGGATGCATACCAAAAGATTGGGATATACTTGTTAATCATTGGTATACTAATGATGTAGTTGTATGTTTGTTTTCTCTCTCTTTTCCATTAGGGATCATACCAAAAGGAGAATGATTATTGAGAAACTGAGAAAATACATATTGGATTGTTTTCAGATAGGATTTGTTAGTTTTATGTGGGATTTGTTACTTAAAGCATACTGTATATAAACATGTAATTTTGTTGAAAGTAGATAGAGTCAGAGAAGAATAAGAACCGTCATTCTAAACAGGATGACTTACATACTGCTGGTTCTTGTAGCTATGTTGTGCATGCTACAAAAAAGGTAATAAGTATTGTGACTATTTTTTAAATGATTTTGACTTCTCCTAAAGTTTATGTAAAACCAATATTCATCACTACATAAATATGTTGTTCATAATGTAGGCAAAAACGAATGGACATCCTGTAGAGCATAAAGTATTATATCAAATACTACATACTCGTAAAGATGGATCTGCAATTAATCCTGTAGTGAAAGCAAAAATGGTGAGTAATTTCTCCATTGTAGTTGGGGGTAAACAAAATAAGAATTCAATAAACAATATTATAGTTTTTCCCTACAAAATTGTCTTAAAGATAAGCTTTGTTCAAATAATTCAAGTCTTAGAAGTCTTGCAAAATATTGTATATAACTTTTGAACCAGCATGTCTTTTTTGACAAAAACCAAGCATAAGATGAAATCACATGTGGTTGTTTGAACACTTGTGTAACTATTTTGAATCAATGATAATTGTTATTAATGATTCTTTTAATTTTTAAATTGATATATTTCAATTTGATGTTAGCTAATATGCATTCCTTTTTATTGTGGGGTCATTTGATTGTTGGATTACATAGCAAGCTCCATTTCATTGTGGAAATGTTATTCTTACTGAGTTGAGGCCTCTATGTTTAGTTCATTTGTTATATTATAGCATACCCAGTGGATGTATATGACTTCCTTTTCTTTTCTTTTTTTGGAGAGGTTGATGTGTTGAGTTGCCTATAGATTGTCAATTTTCTCTTGAGGTTTACTGGTACATATTGGTGCTTGCTTGTCCCATCCTATATATATGTATATATATGTTGTGGAGTCATTTTAATTATATAATTTCTAACTTTTTTTGTTTTGTTCAAACCCAAATATCAAGACAAAATGAAGGAATTGTTGGTTGAGCCTTCGAATCAATTACAGTCATCTGACATAAGTGGCAGTATTGCATGGTTAGATGATGTGTTTGCCAAAGTGTTGGGTAAGGAGCGCAAAGGTCGTATTCGTGAGGTAGGATTTGGTCCAAGTCCAAGTGGTTGAAGAAGCAAGAGTGCTCTCACGGACATTGAAATACACTCAAGTCAAGCAAGGGAGTACGAAATTGCACAACTAAAGGCTTCCTTGGCTATTATGGAGGAGAAACTAGCAAGTTTTGATGAACTGAAGGAAAGACTTAGTCAATTCGAAGAAATGGAGCAAAGAATGGCTCGCATGCTTCTACAAATGCAACAAATTTCTTCCCAATGCAATCAGGTATATTAACAAAGACTTAGTCAATGTTTTTCTCTTTGTAAGCACTTCGTTGTTGTTGTGAGTGCTTGATTTCTTTTGTGATTGGGATTGCTATTGTGTTTATCTATTTTTACTTATGTCAATTATTGGTCAAGTATATTAACAGTTGGACTTATAGCTTAAAATTGAATAAGCCATAAAATTTGGGGTTTAAAGTAATAGTTTTGTGTAGTGACTCTTTTTCTTAACTAGGGCCCTACTTTATTAAAGGGAGAGAGTTTAGGATTGAGAAGACTCTACATAATTATGTAGACTAATAGTATTACCATTTGATTTTTTTATTTAAAATTAATGGAGCTAATTTAAAAATATAAATTAACAAATTGACATCAAATAAGAATTTTCGCTCAACATATTCTTTTGCCATATTTTGTTTGACTACTTGTTATTTATTTATTTATTTATTTTTGGGGAGAGCCAATCCTAGGCCTATAGGCCACTTAGGCCATAATCCAAGGACCTATGGAGAAAGGCTCCCAAATGTGGGAGAAATAAGTGATTTTTTTTATTATTTAGAAAAACATATATGAACTGTACTAATTTTTCCCTCCACTTATAAGAAGGCCTATGAATTAATATAAATTCATCCCAATTATCATTAAGTGAATTAGTTATATTAATCAAAAAAGAGTAAGTCTTTAGAGGTTTAAAACATAAGAGACACGTCTTCATTTAACTTGTTTCCATTTTTTGCCTTGGTAGTATTTTCTTGTCATTCTATTCCATTTATACACACTTATTGAGTAATCATATTTTGTATGTAGGATGTTCCTTCGGTCCAACAATCTCCAACTCTCCAAAAATCGTTAGCCGCATCCCATCAACCAAGCAACTTATAAGTTTTATCTTGGTGTTCAAGGACTTTTTTGTGTACAAAGAACTATGGAAGAACAACCGCATTTTTTGCAAGTGTTGAAAGATATTTTTAAACACTTTGGAACTTTGATTATAGTATTAGCTTAATTTGAGCGGTTTTTTTATTCAGAGAACCACATCTTTTTTTGTTAATCTTATGATGGTGGTTATAGACAACGTTATGTATTTGATAATATATTTCTATGTTAATACTATGTTAGTTTGGAGACATTTGTGGTGTTGTTAATTAATTACATTTGTAGTATTGTGTTAGTAGAGCTAAAACTATTACAGGTTCTTTGTAACAGGTCTGTGAACAATTTATTTATCAACAAACAGTGGTTTTAAAGCCCCTGGGAAGAAAAAAAATAAAAATAAAATAACGAACCTATAGCGGCGGTCAAAAAGTGCCGCTAAATGTGCACATTTTATGTTCCCTGTAGTAGTGCTTATAGCCCGCTGTTGTAGGTTCAAACATATAGCAATGTGTCTCCCCGCCTCTAAAGGTTCACACATATAGCAACATTTCTCCCTACCACTAAATGTACACACATATAGCGGCATTTCCACCCGCCGCTAAAAGTGCAATTAGTCCATTTTAATTGATTGCCTATAGCGGCGTACATAATCCACCGCTAAAAGTAAATTGACACAAATTCGAACATCGTATGGCGGTAGTTTTATGCCCGCCGCAATAAACCAAAACTGCCACTAAAAGGTGTATCTACAGTGGCGTTTTTTGTTACCGCCACAATAGATCTATAGTGACACCGCAATGATGGTAGGAAGAACTGCCGCAATAGCACCCGCCGCTAAAGGTCAAATGTACCTTTAGCTGCGGTTTTTGGGGCTTCAGCGGCGCTTTTAGCCCGCCACATTAGGTTTTTTTTTTTTTTTTAGTAGGAGTTTGAATCCCAAATCTCTTATTTGACAACCTTAACAAGTTGTAGAAAAAAATTGTTAGCACATAATGAACTTTATTTAAATTTCAAATAATTAAAAATTGTGTGATAAACCTTCAAACCAAAGTGTTCAATGACATGCCCATTAGTATGTACCTTACCAGCCACTATATTGGTAAAAATATCCCCATAAAATGTACCGAATAAAGTATAGATTTATTTTAGTTGTATCAAGGATTTTCTAGATGTTCTGACCAATACAAAATAAAATAATAAAAGAGGTTATAAAAACAAGTTATTTGAGCTAATACATTGGATTAGTGAACTTGGGTTTATAAATATACAAATATACATATGGTCCATCAGTATTAACTACTACCAAAATATTTTGTTTTTCTGTCCAAACCAAAGTGACCTCCAATACGATTTTGATTACTTTGATTTTGACTATGGTTTTATTTAATACTCCTTCCATCAAAGAATTTCATTGACAATTTATTGTAAAGTGATTGTTCATCAAATAACATTTTAAGTGACTGTTCATCGATCTATAAGTTTGTTGTCATTCCTGTTCACAAATAGATTTTTAATACGATAAATTTATCACACTTATTTTGAAATAAATTTAAATATACAATAATTAAATAATTAAAATAAGTTTTATGTGAGCCACATTGTGAATTTGGGATAATAAGTCTCATAATGTAGATAATCTTACACCTGTACATGTGCCGCTTGTTGCTAGCTTTCTTGGTAGGTTAATTCTAGGATTTCTCTCATCCTCTCCATAGTAGGGCTCGCATACAAAGTTACAACCCCAACATGAATCTCTCTTTGTAACAAGTAGGGGTAAGAGGACTCAAGAATCATGACATGAGGAACGAATAGTTCCACTAAATAAGTTATATTTGGGTGTTCGTTGTGATCATCTATATTGTCTAGTTCTACCATGTAAATACCAGTTTAGGACTCCACTCATGTTTGCAAAACACACACTCATCCGATCCAATTATATAATTCGGGGCATCACACTTGGTCAAGTGGATTGCATATGTACAAAACACATTGATACAGCTTGCTATCACAGCACAAAAGCAAGCCATTGAACGAGGCTACAACAATAACTGGCTGCTTCTCTTAAGAGTCGGAAACAAGGGAAGAAACTAAGAGAGTCTCCAGGGTTTATGAAGCGATTCAAAATATATGAAGTCCATTGTAAATTTGTCCTATATTGTGTGAAGTGAGAGTCCAGAAAGTTTGTTGGATTATGGCAAAGAAAGAAAGGCATAGGGCAAGAGGAATTTAAATTTACAAACAAACAACATTTATTGGTTTCGTTATCATAGTTGTACATAACAAAGAAAGCAATGAACGAAGTAAGGTTAGAGATCAGAGAGAGCCAACCAGTTTTTGAGGATTTCTATCAAATTAAAGTGAGTCCTAGAACCTTTGAGGTGTTCAATGGAGGTAGTTTATGTTCTTGTTTCTCGGCTTCACGCCTTCACAGTGCTACCAACTTAGCCATGATCGAATTTGCTAGCACTAGTACAAAACCTCATTACCATTTGTCTGAGAACCACTATATATAGTTTGAGAGGGGAAAAGTTGCAGCGTAAAAGGAACACCATGCGGCTAAACGTTTTCAGAGGATTGGGCCAATATTTTGTTCTTACAATACTATGGGCAAGACAGTTACTTGGCCCAAAGTCCAAACAGAATTTTTTATTTTTAGATTTTTTTTTTACCCTGCAACAATGAGTGAAAAATAATTTAAGGAACCATTTTAATCTCAAACAGATAAATGATTCAATTATAAAATATCCTTATAAATTTTTTTTTTTTTTGAGAAGGAAATTTTATTTTTAATTGAAAGATTCAACTCTTTTTTATTTAATAATTTATTTTTGAGGTAACTAAATGATTTTTTTTTTTTTTGGGAGAAAGTCATTGATTATAATCGACTAAGTTGCCTCCTATCATTGCCATAATAATATTAATAATATTAGTCTTTGTTTTATTATTAGAGATCTTCGATAGACTATGTGGTCATTGTGGAGGCTAGGACTTCGAATTTTTTGTGCCCAATGACAGCCATGTCCTCATAAGTGAAATTTTGTGTACAAGTTCTATAATAGAACCCACCTGATACTTCTTCGTTAAGCCAATTCCAAATTTAATACCATATAAAAAAAAAAAAAATGAAGTCAAATCATATATATCTTTAACCCGTTGTTATAACCATGGAGTTCTCAATAATAAAAAATTTATACCTGCACACACCTTTAGTGTGATGGTCACTTTACAAGTATAAGCGATTATGGGATATAGGAAGGTAAGGGTCAGGGTTCAAGTTTCCAGGAGAGAGTTTCACATATATATACACTTAGATTAGATTAGAGTAAAATTTCTATCTTGTATCAAGAAAAAATAATAAAAAATTTACATCCTTAAAACGAGACATAACCTTGAAACTACCTCCACGTATAATTTTAGCTAGATACAATGGATAAAACTCAGATACATTAAGTTATATAAAGGATAAATTATATACTTTAAGTTTCTTAATTGAATTCAAACATCTAATGCAAGGATGGACCAGGTGAGGGCCCATGGGGGCCTAGGCCCCCCAGGCCCAAAAAAAAAATTTTAGTTGTTTAATTTTCAGTAAAAAATAAAAAAAAAATTTAGACTATGGCCCCCTTACTTTGTAGCTTGGGCCCTCTCCAAAATCATGAATCATCAACCCAGCTCATGTAAATTTAAAAAAATATATATAAAAAAATAATAGTGTTCTGTGTATTAAGAAATAATAGTGTTTTGTGTCTTTTGTTTTTGTTGGTAAATGATTACATCTTAATATATAAGAAACAACAATTTTTGCATATTTGTCTTGGTTGAAAGTTTCTTAATACTATATGGATGTGTATTTGGATTTTTTTTATTTTTTTTCGCTTATCTTCAGCCCCCCTTAGCTTGAAATCCTGGGTCCGTCCTTGATCTAATGCTATATCTAAGTTTAATACCAAGGGCTGACTCAATGTCTTAGAGGACTTAAGGCAATAACACTAAGTGGGACATTTTTTTTTTCTATACTACTATTTAAGGGGCTTCCCTTGTTTGGGATCCTTATTTTTTTTGTTCAAAAATGCTCCTACACTCTTATATTTAAGTAGAGACAAAATTAAAGGACAATACAGTAAAAATACAACTCTAACTCCTACTAAAACATTGCTTAAAAAATAGGGTCATTCTCTTGTTGATTTTCAAATTGTTTTATCCACTTATAAATTAGATTTTCAAAATAAAAATTATATATATAAAATAAAAACACTTTTTTTTTTTGCTACAAAATAAACGTGTAATATTTGTTCATTTTTTGAAACTAACCTCATGACACTCCTAGTTGTATTAATAGTTCTAAATGCGTAATATTATGACATAATAAAATTATTTTAAAAAAAAAAGTCTCATCGCACACACGAAGCACATATGATAAGGCTAGTATATTTAAATATTAATTTAAAATTTTTATTTAAATTTTGATATAATTTTTTTTTCATTTATATCTATTTTTCTTACTTTTAGAGATGTAAAACACTAAGAATACTAAATTAAGTTTTTGTTTTCAAGTTTCACTAATATTTTCTTTTCAATTAATTTTATGGCTAATCAACTAATTCTTTCATCTACTTTATTATTTTCTTCATTTTCTTCTAAATATTTTTAAGTTTAACTAACATTTCCTTTTCAATTAATTTTATGGCTAATCTACTAAAAATTATGTGATTGAAAATTTTAATGAAAATTATAATTTGAAAATTAATATTTTTGTTAACATGTACTCTATAGAATTTTTGGACGTGGATCATCTCATAAAGAAACAAAGAAGTTGAAGTTGGAATTTTATCTTTAAAAAAAAAAAAATGTAATAGATAAGTATGAAATGTAAAGAATATGAAGAGTACCTTACCACAAAGCAAGTACAAAGAAAAAGCTCAGAGAAAGTGAACAAAGCAAAGTAGAACAAGAGAAATAGAGTTTTTAAAGAAGAAACCTGAAGGAGCGGAAGGGTCCGTTTGGATGGAGGAGTGGAAAAGTGAGAGGATGGAAAATTGTGGGAGGATGGAAAAGTGAGAAGATGGAAAATATTTAGTTTTCCCTCTTGTGTGTTTGGTTGGAGGGGTGGAAAAGTGGGAGGGTGGAAAACTCTTTTATTTTGTTGGAGAGAAAAATGGAAGGATGAAAAATGTAATTTATATAAATTGACTATTATACCCTTATTACATAATATGTAAGAAATAGATTTATTTGTATTTATTACATAATATTAAATTTATCACATCATATATATAAATTATTATTATTATTTTTATTATTATAATGTAAAAATTAGATCAGGTCATGTTGAAAAAAAAAAAAAAAAACGTTCACATCACATTGAAAAAAAAAAAGAATGTTCAGGTCACGTGGAAAAAAAAAAAAAAAAAAAGAAAGAGAACGTTCAGGTCATTGGAAGGGCATTACTGTAAAACTGCTTCAGTGCAGTTTTTCCCCCTTTGTTTTCCTCCCGATTTGGGAGGAAAAATTTTGTGGGCCCGGGAGAGAAAAGTTTCTCCCGGTTTTCCACTCTTCTGATTTTCCCCTCATTCCCAAACAGTGGAAAACTGAGTTTTCCACCCCATTTTCCCTCTTATATTTTCCATCCTCCCTATATTCCACCCATCCAAACGCAACCTTAGTGTTAAGCTTAGCCTCAACGACCACAGCTTAGGAAGTTATGTTTTTTATATAAAGAAGCACTTTCCATGATTCCATCCATCCATCTATACAGAGAAGATTGAGGTATAAGATTTTTTTTTTTTTTTTTTTTCGTTTTGTTTCGTTGAGAGAGGGAGAGGGATTTTTCAGCTTCTACGTGTGGAACTCCCAAATAGAATAAGAATGGTTAGTGGCACAAATTCAATGAAAAATTTTATTTTTTCTTTAACAAAAAAAAAAAAAAAAAGAATTATTTGTACATTAATATTTAAGGCATAATTAAAATTTTCACAAGCAAAGCAATATCTCTATTGATTAGAATTTGGGATTTTTTTTTTTTTTCTTCACTTGGGTCTAGCCACCTTACTTGTCTTTCTAATTTCCTTATACAATAAGAATGAGAAATTTGAATCTAAATATTATGGAAATAACCCTGTTGAATTACAAGGCTGTTGATAGTGTATCTTACTAATTAAATCCATGAACGAGACCTACTAATAATAATAGGTATGCTTAGAGCATCCATACTAGATGTGGTAAACGTGCCAAATGCCAAATATTTGGCACATTTACCACACTAACAACCAAAAACCATATTTATCAGATATTCCAAATGCCATAATTTTTACAACATATAAACAGTATCATTTTATATTTGCCACTGTACGGACAAAAATGGTATACTGAATAATATTTTTTTATTCTCTTCTCTCTCTCCTCTCTCTTCAGTTTATTATTTTCTCTTCTCTCTCACCTCTGTTCTCTCTCACCGATTCTCTTCTCTCTCACGTCTGTCATCGCCGATCCTTCATCGCCGATCCATCATCGCTGATCGTCATCGTCGATCCTTCATTGCCGATCGTCATCGCCGATCCTTCATCGCCAATCTCTCACCGGTTACATTTTGCATTGTCATCGCCGATCTCTCCGGGCAACGTCATCGGAATCGACGTGGGCATCGACGTTGAGGTGAGATCGGTGTGTTCGTCACGATCGTGGGCATCAACGCTGAGATCTTAATCGTGGGCATCGACGTTGAGGTGAGGTGAGATCTTGATCGTGGGTCGCCAGTGCTAGTGGGTTTGAGTTGATCGAAGTGTTTTCTGGGTTTGGTTTGAGTTGATCAGGGTGTTTTCTGGGTTTGAGTTGATCGGAGTGCTAGTTGATCGGAGTTGATCGGAGTGCTAGTGGTTTGAGTTGATCTGCTTTTTGTTTTGCAATGGATTGTGGCTGCCACGATGGTGGTGGTGGCGGCGGCGGCGGCGACGGCAGTAGTGTTGTGGTTGTTATTTATTGTGTTAGATATATTATTTTAATGTGTAGAAAATATTATTTTAATATATAAAATTGAATGGTAAAGCATCTGATAAATGCGATGTTGTAAAATGATGTGGTAAAATAATAAAGTAGATTTTTGGTATGACAAAATAGTATTTTTTTTACAACATCGGCTGTGGATGCTCCTACACAGGTTTCCTATAATTTACTAATTTTAGCAAAAGTTACTAATTTTAGCAGAAGTCATACGTTTACGGTTATACCAATCTCGATCACACCAACTGCATTTTTTTTCGTATAAACTCAGGAAAATCTTGTCCTTTTATCAGACATAAACTCTTAAAATCAGACACACCAATAAAACTATGCCACGTAATCAACCAATTATCTTAAACTGGGACCCATTAAAAAAAACACACATCTCTGGGCTACACCAACCAATCCAATTCCACCAAATAGTCAAAAAAATTAAAGTTAAAAAAAAAAAAAGGTTAAATCTCCATTAAGCCCTTGTTTGTTTCGCTGGAAAATTCTCTACTCCTCCAAAGCGAATCTCTCTCTCTCTCTCTCTCTCTCTCTCTCTCTGCTTCTAGAATTGTAGCTCTTTCTTTGTTTTTTCAGTTACCTCTAGCAATATTTGAAAAATTAACCATTTATGAATTTATGCTATTCTCTTTGCACTAAGCCCATGTCGAAAAACTGATTTTTCTCTCCCTTCTTTTTGTTTCAATTTTTATTGGGAATTTAAATTTTCACTCTTACTTAAAATTTTATTAAAAAAATTGAAATTTCGTCTTCTTTCAGTTGATACGTTCAGTTACCTATAGCTTAGCTATTGCTCCGTTTCTTTTAATAGAAACTTTTTCTTTTTTTTTTTAAACTGAAATTTTCTCGAGAAAATTTCGGCTCCATATGCTTTTCTCGTGAACCAAACAGTCCACGTTAATTACTATTACACCCCAAAATGCCTTTGGTTCGGCGAAAAAAGCCTGCCGAAACAGAGAAGAATTCTGGGTCGGAATCCGAATCCAATATAAACCAACACGTAAAGCCCGAAAAGGAAATAGAAGAAGAGACCATTGACAAGAAGAATGGAAGAGTGAAGGAAAATATTAGGAAGAAGAAGAGGCAGTGGTCTTGCGTGGACAGCTGTTATTGGTTGATAGGGTTCGTGTGCACAGTATGGTGGGTGGTGGTGTTGCTTTACAATGCTATGCCTTCATCATTGCCTCAATACGTGACTGAGAAGATCACCGGGCCGATGCCGGACCCCCCGGGTTTGAAGCTGAAGAAGGAAGGGCTGATAGCGAAGCACCCGGTGGTTTTCGTGCCGGGAATTGTGACCGGCGGGCTTGAATTGTGGGAAGGGCATCAGTGTGCTGAAGGGTTGTTCAGGAAAAGGCTGTGGGGTGGTACCTTTGGAGAATTGTATAAGAGGTATGGACAATGCCACTATGTACTATCATAGTATTTGTTTGTGTATGTGTGTGAGTTTTTTTGGGGTTATTTGAAAGTGAATGGTGGAATGTGACATTGTGTTTGATGCAAGAATACTTTTATATGGTAGCTCAAGATTAGCATCTTTTATAATTTTTTTAGGATAATTTGAGTTGTGGGGTGGTACCTTTGGAGAAGAGTATGAGAGGTATGGAGTACTATGCCACTATGTAATATCATAGTATTTGGTTGTGTGTGCAATGTGTGAGTTTGTGAGTTTTTTGGGGTTATTTGAAAGTGAATGGTGGAATGTGACATTGTATTTGATGCAAGAATTCTTTTTATGGTAGCTGTAGGTTAGCATATTTTGTAGTTTTTACTTTTTTAAGACAATTTGAATGGGGATTTTATTTCACTCATATTGGTGTTACTCTAGAATATCCTTATCCATTAGTACCCTCTATGTTTCAATCTTACTCTTATATGTTTGTTGAATTTTGCATATATAAATAATATATTCTGGAGAAGTGTGTAAGAAGTATATATGGTCAGTCTATGCCACTATGTGCTCTTATAGTAATTGGTTGTGTGTGTGAGTTTGTGAGTTTTTTGGGGTTATGTGAAAGTGAATGGTGTAGTGTGACATTGTGTTTGATGCAAGAATACTTTTATATGGTAGCTCAAGATTAGCATCTTTTATAATTTTTTTAGGATAATTTGATTGTGGAATTCTTAAAAAATCTTATCTAGTAATTTTAAAATCTCTGTTTTTAGGGATGATTTGATTGTAGATTTTGGCATGTCATCGACATTTAAATATTGAGACTATTATCATTTCAAAATGATGGATAGGATTTTAGAAACTTTATGGTGGAGTTATTTAATAACTTTGTGGCAAATTTATTAGTACCATCTCTGATGTTTTAATCTTCCCCATATATGTTAGTTTAATTTTCCATATATGTATATATAGTGTCATGAATCAATGTTGGAGATTGAAACAATTGAAAATATATGGTTATTTTAGAATTTTTCCTTGTTGCGATGTGCATAGACATTGTATTAAACTTATGCTAACAAGTCTGCTAGGCATGGACTAAAGTGTACTTAATAATATTTTATATTTTTAAGATAAATTCAAATGGATTTTATTTGATTAACAGTTTTGAACATGTGTCATTAGGGTTCTCATTAACAAAACCTTTTTTTTATTATTAGTAGTATATAAGGTGTTAATTTTGAGGGTATTAATGTGTGTGTGATTGAATATTTAGGAGTAATTACTCTGTACTATGGGATTTCACTCGTATAGAATAAGGGATTCCATGGATAAAATTTGGGCTAAGATGTGCCATTCAAGTGGGAGAAGTTGGAGTATTGGATTATTTTTTAATGTTCATAGGTTGAGTGCGGTTGGGGGGACTGGGGAGGAATGTGATTGGTGTGGATTGGAGCTTATTTGTGTAGTGATTAATGGGGTATGCGATAATCTTAATTATTTATAATTAGGTGAGTCAAATGGTTTATTCTTGGCAGTGACTGAATGACTTCTTGTTAGTATAAGTGATTGACAGGCTGAGAATTAATAAGGAAGTTGCCTTGTTTAGTAATGGTGTGTAGAATTGTTTGAATACGGCTGGTCGGTAGGCTTTGGATGTGATTGTTTTCCACCTTTTTGATTCATCTGTTTCTTTCTTTAGTATTGTTATTTTGGATTGTTTTCCTTTTTTGGCATCCAGTTTAGTCAAAACAAACAGTTGATTATTAATAACTTGCTTGGTCTGGTAATGGTGTCTGGTTGATGCTGAGGATGGGAGGAAATATTCAAATGCCATTACATGTAAGCGATGTTCACAAATCATTTCTTTGAAGCAATAAGTCATTAGAGTGGAGATGCTTGTACTTCAGTTGATTATTAAAAAGGCAAAAAGAAAAACTTTTTCTGACCGACTTTGGTTGGGAGCTTGTTACCTGAGTGAATTATTTTGCAGAATGTTGTGCACTTGGTGATGCCTAAAATTAAAATCATTTAGAGGATTAATATCACCTCCTATTTAGGCACGATTATTTGGGTAAAATTCACAATGTCATAGGTTTAGCTGTGACCATTTAGAAGAGAAAGTAAACAAAAATCTCAGCTTGTTTAATAGTCTTCTAGAGTCAAACTTGTTCAGATTGGGGCTGGGCAATAGTAGGTTGGTAGGTTTGCACTAAACATTTCCAACACTAATTGCTCTTAAACTGAAAATGGGGTCTATAGGAATTGCTAGTTCCCACTGGATATCATATCCAGCTTTCTCAGAGTTTATCATTCATTTAACTTGTGAACTTCCATGATAATTGGCAAATGAAATCTCATTGTTCTGTTGGGCCTGCTGCAGACCTCTATGCTGGGTAGAGCACATATCACTGGACAATGAAACTGGATTAGATCCTCCCGGCATAAGGATCCGACCTGTAACTGGACTTGTGGCTGCTGATTACTTTGCTCCAGGCTATTTTGTGTGGGCAGTTTTAATTGCTAACTTGGCTCGCATTGGTTATGAAGAGAAGAACATGTATATGGCTGCATATGATTGGAGAATCTCATTTCAAAATACTGAGGTACTTAAACTTGAACTAGCTGTCGTTTGGTGTTTTGGTGCAGAGTTTTATTGATCATGCACCTTTCTTTTTGTTCCAATCTTCTTTAAATTACTTGCACTGATTTTGACAATTTTGTGAAACTCAATTTATCAGGTGCGGGACCAAACTTTAAGCCGGATAAAAAGTAACATAGAATCGATGGTTGCTACCAGTGGGGAAAAGGCAGTTATACTTCCACATTCAATGGGTGTACTGTATTTTCTGCATTTTATGAAGTGGGTTGAGGAGCCAGCCCCAAAGGGTGGAGGGGGAGGGCCAGACTGGTGTTCTAAGCATATAAAGGCGGTGATGAACATTGGTGGACCATTTTTGGGTGTTCCAAAAGCTGTTTCTGGGCTTTTCTCTGCTGAAGCTAAGGATATTGCAGTTGCCAGGTTTTTTTCTCTGGTTTCCCTCCTTAGTAGTGTATATACTTGGAATATGCTTTTTGATGGCCTGTTGATACAAGTTTAGTTTGACAGCATTACAATCTTTGCATAGTGAGTAGGAAATTTCTATGCCTCATGTAATTTATTTGTTTGATTATTTTCCTGATATTACAGTATATCGTAACAATGAATCTACTTGGATTACTTTCCTTAGGATATTAATTTGTTTTGCTTCTTCTCATTTCTTTGTTTTCTTTTTTAAATAAATAATTAATCTCTTTGTATTTCAAAAATGCAGGGCCATTGCACCAGGTTTCTTGGACAGTGATCTGTTTCGTTTTCAAACATTGCAACATGTAATGAGGACAAGTCGCTCATGGGACTCAACAATGTCAATGATACCAAAAGGTGGGGACACGATATGGGGTGATCTTGACTGGTCACCAGAGGAAGGCTATGTTAATAGCAAGAGAAGGCAAAGAGATAATGATACGCAGTCAGAAAGGCATAGTGCAACCGGAAATCCGGGTTCTCAAACTAAAAGTGTTAAATATGGAAGGATTATATCATTTGGGAAAGACGTGGCAGAGGCACCCTTATCTGAGATTGAGAGGATTGACTTTCTGGTAAGACTATATATTCCCCTAGAATCCAGTGAAATCCCATATTCTTTTTCTTTTCCATTTTAATTCATCAGTGCATAATGATGTATGACGTACTGCGGGTTGGAAACTGGAGATTGGAAGGCTTTTAAATTGATTATGAGTAATTAGATTATAAAAGGTACTACAAAATTGATACCAACAAGCAGTTTGATGATTTATGGGTTATGTTGGTTGCATATACATGGATATATCAAAAAACTGTGTATGAGATGAATACTCAAAGAAGATGGTGAAATAACTCATCATGTGTCTTTGCTGGTTTGTTCGTGTACAGATAGGGACACACATGGTATCTTTATGTTCTTAGCCTATTTGTAAATGTGCAGGATGCCATTAAGGGTAATAATGTTGTAAATAATTCCTGTCATGATGTGTGGACTGAATACCATGACATGGGAATTGAGGGTATCAGAGCTGTTGCGGATCATAAAGTTTACACTGCGGGATCAGTTTTAGATCTGCTTAATTTTGTTGCTCCAAAAATGATGGCACGTGGCAGCGCTCATTTCTCTTATGGAATTGCTGACAATTTGGATGATCCAAAGTACAAACACTATAAATATTGGTCAAATCCCTTGGAGACAAGGTGAGAATCTTTGTATTCTATTTCAATTTTTTCTTGTCACCTCATATTTAAATGATTTCATTGGTAAATATTTCAGAATATAGTTGTCAATTGTATGCTGAATAGCCTGAATTATTTGGTGCATAAATACGCTTTTGATTGCATGCTTATTTAGTAGCTAAAAGTTTGAAGTTGATGTTAAAAAGTAGCTTAAATCTTAAATAAACCATGAGTAATACTGGTTCATTTATTTCTTTGTTAATTAACTAAAAGGATTTTGAGAGAATTTGGCTCTAGAGAGAAATAGATCTTATATAAATGGATTTGAAGAATTCAAAGTTACTATAGTAGTTCCTACACAAGATTGATTCTTTATTAATTTCATATTCTAATATGCTACTATGTTTTGTAAAGAAAGTGGTTCATTAAGGTTTTTTATTAATAGCCTGGACTCTGGATATACAACCCTTCTACATGCTGTCCTAGGAAAATGATACAGGCATGTTGTAATCACAATGAAATGTGCCCTGATGTTATTAATAGTTAATTGTACTTGCATATTCTTGTTCTTTTTCCCTTTCCATACAGCTATGACATTATTCATATTTAGGAGTCCATTGTTCCCTGGCTGATCATTTTTTGCTTGCTTGATCGATTTAGCCAACTCTGGCTGCTCATAGGGAAAAAAAGTTCTTAATGGTTGTCCAATTAGTATTCTCCGACCATTAAAGTAATTTCTGCTAATGTTTAATCT
The DNA here is from genome assembly GCF_932294415.1 of Quercus robur. Lineage (NCBI taxonomy): Eukaryota > Viridiplantae > Streptophyta > Magnoliopsida > Fagales > Fagaceae > Quercus > Quercus robur. The sequence continues at coordinate 7,360,653 of NC_065538.1, forward strand.
CCCCCATTGGTTTTGCAGATTGCCCAATGCTCCTGACATGGAAATATATTCTATGTATGGAGTTGGCTTACCAACTGAAAGATCTTATGTTTACAAGTTATCCCCCACTGCTGAATGCAACATTCCATTTCAGATTGATACTTCAGCTGATAGTGAAGATGAAGATGGCTGTCTGAAAGATGGAGTCTATCATGTGGATGGTGATGAGACTGTGCCTGTTTTAAGTGCAGGCTTCATGTGCGCGAAAGGATGGCGTGGGAAAACAAGATTTAATCCTTCAGGAAGCCGAACATACGTTAGGGAGTATGATCATTCTCCTCCAGCCAATCTGCTAGAGGGCAGGGGCACCCAAAGTGGAGCTCATGTTGATATAATGGGAAATTTTGCTTTGATTGAGGACATTTTAAGGGTGGCTGCTGGAGCTACAGGGGAAGACTTGGGGGGTGATCGGGTTTACTCTGACATCTTCAAATGGTCTGAGAAGATCAACTTGCAACTGTAATTGCAACTGGTGTATACTCTTAGCCTTTCAATGATTATTAAAAAAAAAATCAAACCTATACATCTCATACGCATGTTAATTAAAATCACATTCTATGATCTTGATTATAATTTTTTTCCCAGATATTATTATTTGGTGAGACTCGAAGACACATGGAAATTGTACTTGAAACTTTTTTTTTTAATGTCAGAAATTGTACTCGAAGACAGATAGGGAGTCCTACTGGGGGGTCTTGTAACTCTTGTTTTAGGACCTTATAGACGTCATACTTATGTGGTTTAGTTGGCCTCTGTGAGGATACGTCTGTCTAACCCACAGAGTGAAGGGTCGAACGAGAAGTGTCGTTAAAGTCTTAACTTAAATAGGCAACGATAGAAGGGAGAGGGTCACTAATGGAGACATGGGATGTGCTGCACCTGAATCACAAGCTTGGTTTGATTAAGATCATTTTTTTTTCTTGGTTTGGTTTTAAAGGATAAGGAGGCCCGTAAATGGTTGCAGTTAGTCATTAGAAGTTAGTAGGTTTCAATTGTTTAGTCACTCATAAATGAGAGCAGTCACCAACAAGTCCTATCATAATGCTACCGGAGAACTAGGAACGGAAACTCCCTCCCTCCCTTTGCTCCCAACTATTTGGTCTTAAGAATGTTAGGGGTGTTTGGTACATGTACTTCAAAACTGAAAACATGTGTTTGAAAATATGTGTGGAAATACGTGTAGGTGAAAAAATATGCGGAAATATGTATAATATTATTTAAAAACTGAAAATATGTGTTTAAGTGTGTTTGGTACATGCACATAACGATTGATTGCCTTTCTCCAACCCTTACTACCCAACCTTAAATAGAGCACACTCCTGAATTAATTTAAAATATTATGCATGATATGCAATAGATACATTAGTATACAATATATATTCACGTGTAAGTTACTAAATTCAGCTTTTACGTACAATTTTTTAAAACATCACATTTTTTTTTTAATTACAAGTATACTTTAGTACACGTACATTCATTAAAAAAATAAAATAAATAAATTATTAAAGCAGCTTAAACTAACTCAATAACCCCTTCACCAGTAAAAAAATAATACTAATAAAATAGAATCCAACAACAACTCAGTGAAGACGAGGAAGTTTCCCAACAAAAAAAAGTTATATGCCAAGGGGCAGCAATGTGAAACAGACATACACAGGTCAAGGGAAAAAGTCTATATCCGAATGAGAGCTAAAGATCATCAAATTATTATTCGACAGGGTTCAAAGGCAGTCACTAGTGGGTACTCTTTTAGCAATTTTCTTTTGTCCTTCCTCTTCAACGCCGTTTTATTATACCACAAACACAACACAAAGTCATAAGCATAGGCCATCTCTCTCACTGACAAACAATGCCAACTCTCATTTTTTATAGTATTGATATGATATTGATATAAATATACATGAGCCTCCAATATATTATGTACTAGACTACTAGTACTACCGCCAGTACTACGTACTACGTGGCCTTCACATCATAGGCCATGCTCCGTTTTTGTTGGTTTGTTTGAATTGCGTGGTATGAATAGTCTGTGGTGTAGATGAGGTCCGCACACTGTAATTTAATTAGGGGCGTTATATTACATTATTCCGTAATTATTACATTATTGTAAATTTACATTATTATAATCTTAATATAAAAATAAAATATTTTATTGTTTAAAAAGATAATATGATATATTTTGTAATTTTAAATTATAGTAATGTTAGAAAAATAAAATAAACCAAAAATATTAATATCACATCATCATAATGTACATCACATCAAGAACACACAACGAACCAAAGGCCCTCTTAGTATAATGCTAAGTCCAATTAATTTTCATAATAATTTCCTAACAAATCTTAAATAGCATGTTATTAAATTTTCAAAATTCACACTCAATATAAAAAAATATATGATAAGTTTGAAGGATTTATTTCCAAATTAGTTTGAAGATAAACTTTATTCCAAAAAGTATAGATTTTTGGACATGGACACATCAATTCTAATATTTTGTTGGAAAAAGTATAGACTTTTGAAATATTTGGTACACGCTTTCTCTAATGTGTGTCATGGTATTTGTCCAAAAATAAATATTTGGTACACGCTTGTTTTAATTGACGAGACGTGAGAACATATGGAAGAGCCTCTTTTCTAAGACATTACTAAACAAACAATAGGAATCCTAGTATTCAGGACATTACAATTTCTATCGAAAAATTTCATCATACTTTGTTATTTCATTTCAAGAAAAGAAAAAAAAAAATATGAGTAATAAAATCAATCAATTTCTATACTTTTTTTTTATGAGACGTGATTCGTACTAAAGAAGAAATGTGAAAATTACCATTAGAAGACATGTAAAAATGACCATTAGAACCAAGTCATACCATTGATGCCATCAAATGATTCAAATCCATTGTTTTTATTTTGGTTGTTTCGTAAAATAAATGGATGTTATTTTGATTGGTTAGGAAAGATGAATTAATATTGATGTGATTAAGTTTAGTTTGAAGTTTTAGAGAATGTTCTTAAATTTGGCTTAATGAAAACTATAATTTTGTCAATTGAATAATTATAAATTTTAAATTGAGGTCCCTACGTACAATTCAAGGGTGAAACTCAAAGTTTTTTTTTTTTTTTTTTTTTTTTTGATTTAGGGGCAAACTCGTATTTTGCATTAAAAAAATGTATAATGTTTTTAAAATAAACTCATGAACGAATTTTCTAATGTGTCATGGCACATCTCCAAAAAGTAACACTTGCTCTTTAAATTTTAAAATCCTGTGCAAATTTTAAAATAAACCCATTAAGCTATTTTATAATATGCTTAACAATATTTCTGCAATGCATAACATTTGGTACGCATTTGTGCTTGAATAGACAGGAATCACTGGATTCAAGTCAACAAGTGATATCTTAAAACTGTTTTATTGTATTATTATAATTTCCCTGATAATAATAAAATAAAATAAAAAACTGTTTTATTATAAAATAATTATATTAAAAAAAAATACTATACAGTTCTAGTTTTGGGATGACGTATTAATTAGAATTGGGGTTAAATTTACTTTGAAACTTTAGATTATATCCTTAAAAACTCGAATTAAATACAACTTTAGATGTTTATTTTATTCAACAGTTTAATAAACTTGACAAAATTTCAAATCAAGTCCTCAAAATTTATCTCAAGACAAAGAAAATAATTAATTAGGATAACAATACATGGAAATGGAGCTTAAAGTTGTAAAACACATTTAAACTTTATCGTACTAATACACCTTAGGAATTCTAGTATTAAGGACATTACAATTTCCATTAAATTTCTTCATCGGATGAACTATGAGTTAAAATTAACGTTAAATTTAAGTTGAATTTTAGATAATTTTTTTAAACTTGGCTTAAAGAAATCTGTGAATTTTTTTCAATTTAATAATTAAATTAAATTTGTAAAATTTCAACTGAAGACCCCAAAATTATGGGATGAAATTCAAATGTGTCATATAATTTAGGATCCAAACTCATATTTTGAAGAAAAAAAACGTACGGATTTTAGGAAATGGACGCATCAATGTAGTTTCTAATATTTGTTATGACATGTCTCAAAAAATAATATCCAGTACATACTTATCTATATCTATATAATAATAACCAATAGCCAAAACGTTTGACTTTTTATTGACCACTTCTCATTATGCCACGTGACTACATAAATTAATGCCACATCTACCATTAAAAACATAGAACAATGTATCTTTTCATTTGGTGCTTATACAAACCATTTCAGTACAATTTTTTGCTAATGTTGGTGTTCAGTTGCATTGTTCCAGCAGGTAGTTATAAATTTTACATATATCCTAAGAAATTTTAGTTTATATTTCTTGAGACAAAACTCAAAAACTTCAAGTTAATTCTGATTCTTCACCCTCTCTCTCTATGTACGGTGGAGAACCTTTGGTTATCACAAATATATTTTTGGGAGGTTTTAACGCTATATTCCATTATAGGTTTTTTGTTTTATTATTTGGGTTTTAAAATCTTCCTCCACAAACCCTAGAGGTAGGTGTTTCACAAACCCCAAACGCATGCAACATAGTAAGTCCACTTTCTTCTTTAGCGTATATTGTTAGGTTTAGTGTTTCGTGTGGACTATAATTCATCAATTTTCTCACCTTTTGATATCTTAGAAAGTGTTAAATTGCTTTTTCGATTAGGTTTTTGTGCGTGGCATATGGGAGACACTTTGTAACCATTCTAATTGGATATTTTTATTGTAAAAAATTAGACAATGATAGGCTTAATTATGTGAATTTGACCTTACAAGAGAGGTTTGTATTTTTCATGGTTTTCTGAAGTTCTATGGATTATATAATATTTATTTGTTTTAACTGTTGTATGAAAAGGAAAGATGTTCCTTATAATACTTGAACGACGTCTTGAAAAAAAGTCTTCAACTCCTTGCTACAAGAAATACAAACACCAAGATGATGCTATTAAAAATTCGGTTGGCCCTCTCTTTTCAAAATATTTTAATTTTTTCCTTCTTTTTCTATTTTGTCGTTTCTTATAAGGTTTTTAATTGTTTCGAATTTAATTTCTATTCTTATATATGTTTGAATCATATTATGAAGGTTTATGTGAATTATTATTGAGGATATTTTCATGACTCTTGGTACTCTTATTGGGGACACTGTTAACAAATCTTGTAAAAAGATTTCAAAAATTTTTTTTTTTCATTTGTGTATTATGTTTTTGTAGCAAAGATTTGATTCTCAGCTGGGCATTCTAATTTGTGGAAATTTAATGCTCTTTTTGTCTACAAGAATTTTCAATACTATTCTATTACTTGAATGCTATTTTCTTATCAAGTGGTGTTGTTGCTGTTGTGGACCAATTCACATGGTCCTATTCTTTGATCGGGTTTACAATTGAGGTACACTAATAAAAAATCTTGTGTGTGGAAGATTTCAATTTTTTTTCTTTTTTTCATTTGCATATTATGTTTTAGTCGTAGGACTCCTAAGTTGAGCAAAGAAATATGTAGATACAACATTGTTGCTACTGTTAAGGATCCAATTAATCACCCGTTAAAATTAAATTATACCCAACTTTTGATTGATGGGTAGTGTGTCGATGCCGTATCAATTAAGACTTCCCAACATTCATGGACTTATTAGTAACGCCAATGAATTCTTACTCAAATGTACTTCTTCCTTTCATATGGATAGTAGGTAAACCTACTATTCAAAACTAAGTGAAGTATTGAATCCATATATATTTTCACTATATTTATAACTTCATTTTTTCTAGACAATGTTAAACTTTTATATATATATGATATGGCTATTTGATATTGGATCTTAGGACAGGGGATGTGATTGCTCATGATCTTAAAGGTGATACTGAATATATAAATCGAGCAATTGCTACTTGGTACTTAAAATTGCATGTTTGGGAGAATTATGCTAGAGGCATTATGTTAATCATTATGTTTTAAACATAAAATTGATTGAAAATTTCATAATGGCTTAACTTCCGTGCATCACACGGGTTAGCGATTAGTATTAATTAATTGATGAGACATGAGTCACACACTAAGAAGACACACAGGTTTTTAAATTATATCATATTTTAATATATAAAAATGTTGCATGTTATCTTTTTAAAAATGAAATCATAAGATATTTTGATTATTTTTTTATATTCATTGTGATTTCTTTAAGAAATAGCATTTGGTACATATTTGTTATTGATTTGAGGAGATGTGGGTCGTACTACTAAAATGATAGCAAGTGAGAATAGAGAAGTGTTACGTTCATAATATTTTCACAACAAATTTAAAGTGGTAAGTTGTAATTAGTTATAATTTGAATTTACCACTTAAATTACTTTTTTTTACCAACCAGTAACATCTAATAAAATCTTGCAACTTAAGATTTGTTGTTAAAGTGTTATAAAAATATTATGGGCATAGAATTTTTTTTTTTTTTTTTTGTGGGGATAATATTTGTTCAACTGATAAAATTGAAAGTGTCACACTATTAATGCTACTAATATGTAACCCATGCTTACGCATGGAAATAATGAATTGTAGTGGTACTATTGATGTTAGCTTGGATTATAAAACATATAAGATATTAGTTCGACCTGGACATTTTGAGGTACTAAAATAGTTTTTCTTTACAACTTTCATGAAATTGGTTATGTCAAGTTTCTCATTACCCTGCTATTATGTATATAATTTTGAAAATCACTATTGGATACTACATATACAATATCAATTCACAATCATTGTCCATGAAATTCTACTAAATACAACACAAAATAAAAGAATAAATTGGTCTAATAGTATCTCCTAAATTGAATGGAGATAGGTGCATGGGATCATTCAACTCAATTACAATATGTTACATTCAATATCCTAGCAAACAAAATATTTGAAGAGAAACGGTACAAAAATTTACTTATTAGTTCAAATAAAAAATCACAATAAAAATCTAAACAATTTAACTTGTATAAAGAACTAACAAAAGCAAAATCCAATTTTGATTGTAATCCAATTATATATTATCTACTTAATAATGGACCGTATATAGTCATGATATATTACATAAATGACTTATAGATTTGAATTATTTTTAGTTACATAAAAAAAAATGGCTCATAAATATAAAATCATTCAAGCTCTCTCTTTCTCTAATTTTATATATAGAGTTAGATATATGATTAGGTTTTTTATAGTTTATTTATATTTCACTCATCGTTTTCTACACTGAATTAACTCACTTGACACAAAATTTTAAAAACTTTGATTAAATGAGACATGTGATGCAAAATTATACTCTAATTAAATTCCAATTTTTACACTGAATTAACTACTTTGGCACAAAAATTTAAAAACTTAGATTAGATGGGACACGTGGTGCAAAAGTAAACTCTAATCGAATTCCAATTTGAAATCTAATTGGATTTTCTCTCAGTTTTGGCCTAATATATATATATATATATATATATATTGTGGGGCCCGGCCCAGAAATAATGGGCTATTCCAAATTCAGACCCGTCCGAGGAGCGTCCTGTCCGAAGAAAAACCACATATGAAGCATTACTCGATCCCAATAACGCCAAGGAAACCTGTCCGAGGAGTAACTCCTCCTCGGACATCACGAAGCCCAGACGAGGAACTCTCCCCAGCCATTTGAGTTCATCCTCCCAACATATAAAATGAATAAAATCCAAAATATCTCATGGAAAGCTACCACCACATTAATTGCGTCCCAACCACCCTCTTGACCGCATTAATGAGGAAAAGACCCCTGAACAGTACCACCTTGGCCTCTGCAACTCACAAAGGGAGTGATGAGGGCGTCTGATGGGACAGGTGCTCAAGTAGATACTTAGATGATCAACAGGTGTAAGGTTGAGATGAGAGGAGGAGAACTATATAATGTAGTGGAGTCCCTCAAAGAAGGGGACGGAAAAAACTGTATTAAGAACTGAAGAAATAGAATCATACAGGAGAGATCCATTCTTGTGTTTTTATTTTGCAAACAATACTGTCCATGTATCAGACCGAATAGGTTCACTGAGGCTAAGTTCTTTGATCCATCCTCTACAAATATTTATTGTGGGTTGCGCTTTGGGCCAAGGCCTGATCAATAGAAGTTGGGCCAGGAAAATCGTGCAACCACAATTGGCGCCGTCTGTGGGAAGAACTAAGGCATCAGCTAGTGCAACGGTCGAGCATGGCAGAACTAGGTCCGCACCAGGAGGATCCTCACCAAGCTAACTCCCAACGGACACAACCCGCCGAGTCCCAGAGGCAAAATAACCCAACCAACCCAGGCGGCAGGGGGAATCGTGAGGGAAATGTGCATACTATCCGAACGAGCCAGAGTCACACTCAGATAGGAAGTCACGTGTCTCAGAGGCGAAATAGTCACCAGGCCATGCAGCGAGAGATAGATGACCTAAAAAGGAAGTTACGACGTGTGCAGCGAAGACGATCTCCCTCTGACTCAGGCGAGTCTTCTAATGCGGAGGACGCGAGTTACAGACAAAGGTCAAGGACCCCCCCAAGTGAAACCTTTTCTTACGAAAAGGAACCACGCCCTGTACGAAAGTATGAGAGCCCATCCAGCAAAGGTTCGGGGAACGACGCCATGAAGAAGGCGCTGGATCAGGTCTCAAGGTCACCCTTCACGAATAGAATCGAAGGGGCTAAGCTGCCAAGACGCTTCAACCAACCGGTGTTCGCCATCTATAACGGCAGAGCAGACCCGGTAGAGCACGTGAGTCAGTTTAACCAGAAAATGGCGATTTATTCGCAAAACGAAGCCCTAATGTGCAAAATCTTCCCATCCAGCTTGGGATCGATGGCAATGAGGTGGTTCAACAGCCTGAAGACAAACTCCGTAGGCTCCTACAAGCAGTTCACTCAAGCTTTTTGCTCCCGTTTTATTACAAACACCAGAGTCCCTCGACCTCTCAGTTCGCTACTATCCTTATCCATGCACCAAGGAGAAACCCTGAAAGTGTACTCGGATAGGTATTGGGAGGTGTATAACGATTTGGATGACAACCATGATAATGTTGCTATTAGCACATTCAAAAGCGGTCTCCCCACCGAGCATGGCTTAAGGAAATCCCTCACCGGAAAACCAGTTACTGACGTCCAACAGCTAATGGATAGGATCGACAAGTACAAAAGAGTAGAGGAAGATCAGCTGCAAGGGAGGGGAAAGGAGAAGGTTATCCCCCCCAAAGCAAATGATTTCAGGTCGAAACGTCACAATCCTGGTCAGCCAATGAGAGATTTTCCGCGACAGGCTGGGCAGAGCAACCCGCAAACAGTGAATGCCGTATTCAGAGAGCCAGTACAACAGGTACTGGAGAAAGTAAGGGATGAACCCTATTTCAGGTGGCCGGGAAAGATGGCTGGAGACCCTTCCAAACGTAACCAGAACCTGTACTGCCACTATCATCAGGACCATGGGCATACTACTAAGGACTGCAGGAATCTGTGGAATCACCTAGATCAATTGGTCCGAGAAGGAAAGTTACGTCACCTGCTGCACCCATCGAGCGGCCATCCTGGCCAAGCAACACAAGAGCCTCGAAGGGACGTGTCTTTAAGACCCCCCACCGGGACGATACATGTCATCCTCGCTGCACCAGGAAGAACTGGGCCACCCATCCCCAGGGTATTTGCTGTTGATCGGCTCCCTCCGAGGACAGGCAAAGGGAGCCCAAAAGGTCGAAAAAGGGAAGCTCTTTGATACTGGGATTCTCGGATGAGGATAAGAGAGGAACTGTTCAACCTCACGATGATGCCTTGGTGGTCACATTGCGGATTAGGGGCTTCGATGTGAAAAGGGTGTTAGTAGACTCGGGAAGTGCGGTGGAGATAATGTACCCTGACCTATACAAGGGGCTGAACTTGAAGCCGGAAGATTTGACAGCTTACGACTCCCCCCTTCTCAGCTTCGAGGGAAGGATTGTTACGCCAAATGGGCAAATCCGACTACCCGTACAGACTGGGGCGGAAGTGGTGGAGGTGAATTTTATCGTGGTCGACGCTTATTCACCCTACACCGCGATAGTTGCAAGGCCATGGATCCACGCCCTAGAGGTCGTGACCTCCACACTTCACCAAAAAGTAAAATACCCATCTAGAGGACAAGTAGAAGAGATCCGAGGAGATCAGGCCGTGGCCAGGAAGTGTATGGTGGCCGCCATTTTACATCGGCCCTTAGTCGAGTCCTCGGTCCCAGAGAGCTTATAGCAACCAGCCTCCTCGGCAAGACAAGACGATGGGATGGCCGAGGAGATAAGGTGTGAAAGTTTAGATAAGATTGCTGTCAACGATGACCCGGAGAAGTTCTTTCAGGTCGGCTCCGAATTGCCCTCTCAAGAAAAGGAGGAACTGGTCGGATTTCTCAGAGAAAATGTCGACGTATTCGCATGGGACGCCTACGACGCCCCGGGAGTTGATCCTAGCCTCATTTGTCACCACCTGAACGTCAACCCCTCTTCCACTCCGAAGAAGCAGCCACCCCGACGCCCTTCAAAGGAACACGCTAGTGCCGTAAGGGACGAAGTGGCAAAATTGAAAAGAGCAAGGGCTATCAAAGAGGTCTTTTATCCCGAATGGTTGGCGAACACGGTGGTGGTAAGGAAGAAGACAGGGAAGTGGAGGGTCTGCGTGGACTTCACGGACCTGAACAAGGCGTGCCCCAAGGACCCATTCCCCCTACCCCGAATCGATCGATTGGTGGATGCAACCGTGGGGTACCCTCGAATGAGCTTCCTGGACGCCTTCCAGGGCTATCATCAGATACCCCTTACGCTAGAGGACTAAGAGAAAACGGCTTTCATGACGCCCATCGGAAATTATCATTATAAGGTGATGCCGTTCAGGCTAAAGAACGCGGGCTCAACCTACCAAAGGATGATGACTCAGATGTTTGAGCCACAACTGGGCAAGATCATTGAGGTTTATATAGACGATATGGTTGTGAAGAGTAAAAAGGTGTCCGAGCACGTGAAAGACCTCGGAATAGTCTTCGCTATCTTAAGGGAGCACCGGTTGCGGCTGAATGCCTCCAAATGTTCATTCGGGGACGGGTCTGGGAAACTCCTAGGGTACATGGTCACCCACAGGGGAATAGAAGTAAGTCCCGACCAAATCAAAGCCATCAACAGCCTACAGACTCCTCGGAATCCGAAGGAGGTGCAGAAGCTCACTGGCATGATTGCGGCATTAAACTGGTTCATATCGCGATCGGCGGATCGATGTCGGCCTTTTTACCTCCTGATAAACAAGTGGAAAGATTTCGAATGGTCGGAGGATTGCGTTCAGGCTTTCCAGCAGTTTAAGGACTACCTGTCCCGACCACCCATCATGTCCAGTCCTGAGGCAGATGAGGTGCTGTTTGCCTACATCGTCGTAGCTCCCCACGCTGTAAGCCTGGTACTAATACGGGATGATAATGGGGTGCAGCGACCGGTGTACTATGTGAGCAAATCACTACATGAGGCCGAGGTGCGATACCTACCTTTAGAAAAGGCAATTCTGGCGATAGTGCATGCAACCCGAAAGCTTCCTCATTACTTTCAGGCGCATACGGTCATCGTTCTAACTCAGCTTCCCCTTCGAGCCATGCTTCGAAGCGCTGACTACACAGGAAGGATCGCCATGTGGAGTGCTCTTTTGGGGGCCTTTGATATTAAATATATGCCCAGACCCTCCGTCAAAGGACAGGTCCTCGCAGACTTGGTAGCGGAGTTTGCTGAGCCCTCTATAGAAACAATGACCGAGAAGAAAGACCTGGGTGGAAAATTGGTTGGCGCAATTTCAACAGGGGGGACCATGCATTGGAAGGTCTACGTGGATGGTGCGGCCAACCAGAGAGGATCAGGAGTTGGGATAGTTTTAATATAGCCAGACGGCGCTGCCATTGAAAAATCGTTAAAACTCGGATTCTCGGCTACGAACAATGAAGCCGAATACGAAGCCTTACTTCAGGGGATGGCGATGGTTCAAAGATTGGGTGGAAGAATAATAGAAGCATTCTCGGACTCCAGATTAGTGGTCAGACAAGTGATGGGCGAGCTGGAAGCTCGAGATACTAGGATGCAAGAGTATCTGGGACAAGTCAAACGGCTACAGACGAGTTTTGAATCCTTTAGTCTGACGCACATTTCCAGGAGCGTAAACACCCATGCAGACTCGCTGGCCACTCTCGCCACGTCCTCGGCGCATAATCTGCCGCGAATGATCCTTGTTGAAGATCTATCGCAGGCAAGTCCCATCCGCGGAAACCCGGCTCAAGTCCATCAGATCAGAAAAAGTCCCAGCTGGATGGACCCCATAAAGAGCTTCCTCCAAAACGACATCTTACCGGAGGAAAAACTGGAAGCCGAGAAGATACGTAGGAATGCTCCTCGGTTCTGGCTATCAGAGGACCACAAACTATATCGACGCTCTTACTCTGGACCGTACCTACTCTGCATACATCCAGAAGAGTCCGAGTCTTTACTTGAGGAGTTACACGAGGGGATTTGCGGAAGCCACACAGGAGGAAGGTCGCTGGCGCACAGGGCACTCACCCAAGAGTACTGGTGGCCGAACATGCAAAGAGAGGCCCAAGAATACGCTAAGAAGTGCGACCAGTGCCAAAGATTCGCCCCGAATATCCACCAACCCGGAGGGGTTCTCAACCCCCTCTCTAGCCCATGGCCGTTCGCACAATGGGGCCTTGATATAGTCGGACCTTTCCCCAAAGCTGCGGGGAACAAGCGATACATAATAGTCGGAACTGATTACTTCACTAAATGGGTGGAAGCTGAACCCTTGGCCAACATTAGGGACGTGGACGCCCAAAAATTCATCTGGAAGAACATCATCACCCGCTTCGGGACTCCGCGTACACTCATTTCCGACAATGGTCTGCAGTTTGACAGTAGGAACTTTAGGGAGTATTGCCGCGAGTTTGGAATCATTAACCGATATTCCACCCCCGCCTACCCTCAAGGAAATGGGCAGGTCAAGGCCGTGAACAAGGTCATAGTGAACGGACTGAAGAAGAGACTGGACGAGGCAAAGGGGAGATGGGTAGAAGAACTCCCCCACGTCTTATGGACTTATCAGATGACGCCACGACGATCGACCAGTGAGACCCCTTTCTCGATGACTTATGGGGCTGAGGCCGTGCTCCCGATCGAGAACAACTTTCCCACACTAAGGTCTAGATCGTTTACCCCAAACGATAACGACGAGTTATTGGAACGGAGTCTGGACCTAGCTGAAGAAAGTAGGGAAAAAGCGATGATTCATATGGCCTATTATCACCAGAAGCTGAGACAAGGGTATGATGCTAACGTCAAACTGCGGCCTCTGGGTCCAGGTGATCTCGTGATGAGGAAGATTATTGGCAGCGCAAAGAACCCCTCTTGGGGCAAGTTGGGGCCCAATTGGGAAGGACCATACCGTGTCACATCCGTGGCCGGAATAGGCGCCTACTACCTAAAAGATTTGGATGAAAAAGTTGTACCTCGACCATGGAATGTAAATAACCTCAGAAGATATTGTTATTAATGAGAATGGCTTAGCATACGTTTTCTTTCATGACTATCCGCTGCTTGCTGGTCTACTGACAACTATTCATAAGTTTTAAACAGATCCTAAGTCCTGCATGGCTCCTCGGACCACAGACTTAGGGGAAATTAATACTTAAGGCAACTATTCATAAGTTTTAAACAGAACCTAAGTCCTGCATGGCTCCTCGGACCACAGACTTAGGGGAAATTAATACTTAAGGCAACTATTCATAAGTTTTAAACAGAACCTAAGTCCTGCATGGCTCCTCGGACCACAGACTTAGGGGAAATTAATACTTAAGGCAACTATTCATAAGTTTTAAACAGAACCTAAGTTCTGCATGGATCCTCGGACCACAGACTTGGGGGAAATTAATGCTTAGGGCAACTATTCATAAGTTTTAAACAGAACCTAAGTCCTGCATGGTTCCTCGGACCACAGAGTTAGGGGAAATTATTACTTATGATAGATTGGGAGATTATTACTTAAAGGAAATCATTTTAATGCGTGCGCACAGTCTAGCACCATCGCAACCCTCAAATGCGCAGCCCAAAAACCCATTTTATTTTGACCGTTTACCTATATCTACATCGTTGCAAATGTTTAAAAAAGAGCGCTACTGACATACATCCATAGTAAGCAAAACGAACATTTTATATTAATATTCCGAGTACATTAGAAAGAGAGGTCCTTACAAAAGAATGGAAAAATAAGACGACTCTCATTCAAAAAAAAAAAGAGAGTACAAAGATCAAAAGCCTAAAAGGCTAAGCCTTAGCAGGAGGATCTTCTTTCTGCTCGGGCTGAGGAGGAGGAACCTCGATGGTAGAGTCTGCGGCAGGATCCTTCGCCATATCAGGCACAAGGACGGCATTAGGCACCGCCAGGTCCTGCTCTGAAGCGACTTGGGCGTCATCAGGATTCTCTCGGATCTCCTAAGGATAGAAGATGCTCTCGGGCAGTCTTAGTGCCGAATCCGCAGGAACTCCTGCAACATCGAGAGCATGAGCCCATGAAATACTGCAGTAATCCCTGCACACCTCGGGGATCTCCTCGGATAGCCTGGCCTCCGTCTCTTCGGCCCCGAGCTGGCGAGCAGCATTCTTCTCGGCCTCAGTAGCCTCTCGGATCAGCTGGGCCTCCTCTTTGACCCACCTCAGCTCATCCTCAACTTTTTACAGGGCAGTCTTGAGATCCTGCACTGCCTGCCTCTCGGTGGCGAGGTTAATCTGTGTCGAGTACAGCTCTTTGCGCTGGTCCTCTGCCTGGGTCTCGGCACTCTTCAAATCAGCCTCTGCACTTTTGCGCCGGTTCTCCGACTCCTTAAACTCGTCCGTGAGTTTAAGATGATCGTGCTTGAGGGACCCCAAGGTTTTCTCCATCTCCGTCCGAGCCTGGGTCTCAGCCTCAGCCCGACTACGGTTATCACGGCAAAACTCCTCAGCCACGAACACCTGCTGAGTAATCTACGAACGAAACAAGATTGTTTTAAAAAAAAAAAATCTAACTGGGGTAAGTAAATTAATAAAACAGTAAAAGGATTACTTTCCATCGCGAGATCCCTTTTAAGGGATAGGAAGAGCTCAGGCTAAGAGAACCGCCTATAGGCCTCCATGTCCCGAGGAAGGAGTAGGGGTTGCTCTAAGGCATCCGCCACATACCCTGCCCGGCCTCGGTTATACTCTCGGACCGAAGCATTGAAAGGGATGGCAACCCCATCCAGCTCCAACTTGGGGTTCCATGCACGAGGGGTAGCGCGCACTTCAGCAAGGTTCTTCTCATCCCGGCTCTCCGAGGAGTTACCCTTTCTGCTCCTTGGCGCCCGTGTGGTTTTTTGCTGCTTGGTCGGCTGGGCAATCACCTCACCTTCCTTAGGAGTGTCAACCGGCCTTTTCTTCCTCAGGTCCGGATTAACCTTAAGGCCAGGGTCCGAGACGCCCTGAGGGACCACGGGGGGAAGGGTTTTGACCTGTGATGGAGTTGGTCCCTTTGATGACTGACCCTTCGATGACTGACCTTTCCCTCGGGAGGACATCAGCTCCTTTAGAGACTTTCCCTTTCCTGCCATGGGCTCTGCCTCTTCGTCTGAAGTATCGTCCGAGCAGATAATGATTAAGGGAACACCAACTGCGGAATGTTGGTCCTGCTCTGCTTCGGGATTAGGAAGTTCCACCAAGGGGTTTTGCTGAATTTCCTCCTCGAAGTAAAACTCGTCTATCTCTTCCTCAAGGGAAAGACGAGATGATTCAACTTCTTCTTCAACCAAAACAGCAACTCCAGGCTCGTTTACCGGAGGTAGCTGCTCTGCTAAGTAGGGATTTCTGACACCAGGCAACACAACTGGTGGCAGATCGTGTTGAGCTAGGAACCCGTCCTTGGACACGTCAATCCTAGCCAGCCTCGGACTGCCAGCCCTTATAGCGTGACCGATTGCCTGGAAAGCGCTGCTCAGAGGTTGATAGCCCAGAACCAGATGGGCCGCACCCAACTGTCCGTCCTCGGAAACGTAAATCTCCGACCTAAGAAGATAGTTCAACGCTGGCACGTTCACAAAGTTTATCCGAGGAGCGACGTGAACTTTGTCTGCAAACAACCAAGAAAAGTGGGGTTAGTCCATGAAATTTTCCAATTACAAAGAAAGCAAGAAAAATAACCCCTCAATACTAAATCCTTTCCCAAAAAGGACCGATCCTAAAAGCGCCGCACCTGGGTTTCCTGCCCGAGTTGGACAATGAATACCGTCGAACCACTCCCTAGAAGCAATGAGGAAGTCATTCTTCACGGTCTTATTGGATACTGGGAGACAAGAGATCAACCTAACGTCCTCGTTCCGAGATTTAAGATAATACCTATCATCCCCGAGGCGGTGACATTCGTACAGATAAGCCACATCGTGCCAAGTAAGGCCTAGATTCATCCGCTCGTCTAAGACATCTACACAGCCTAGTATCTTGAACATATTCGGGGCACACTGATACGGCGTCAACCTATGGTTGAACAGGTATTCCCTTGTAATCCTACGCATGGGAAGTGTCATCCCTCCCTCTATGAAAGCAATCATGGGGATAACGACTTCTCCCTCACCTCTATCTGTCAATACTCCTTCAAGAGAACAGTACTGCAGCCCAACCCCCGGGGGAATGTGGTATTTAGCCCTAAAGGCCTCCATAGCGGCTGGAGTTTTTACTAATTTTTCGAATCTACCCATCTGAATTGAACTGGGGAAATGAAAGTAAAGACCAAGAAGAAAAGTAGAGTCCGAGGAGGGAATTGAAACGGCGAGAAGAACGAAATGTACTGGTACCTTCACAAAACGCTCAATGGGACGCCTGGAAATCTCTCTTGGACGAAACGCTTCACAAAAAACGGCTACGGTGGCGTAACGGACGCAAGTGTTCGTATATCTTTGGGATTCGATGGAGTTCTCTGGAGTCCTTTGAGGTTTATGAAATACAGATAAAAAGAAGGAACTGAACCCCTCTGACGTCTTATATAGCCGGGAGGAGAGAGAAAAGATCACTCCTGCCTAAAAATACGAGAAAAAACGATGGCCGTTCGATCCACGCCACGCCGTTGGATGAAGGGAACATAACGCCTCCAGAAGTTAATGGCCGCGCCTCGTAAATTGTAGCGCGTCAAAAGTAATGATCCGCACGCGCGCCACACGATCTCCTTATTTCCATCCTCTCACAAACATTAAAACCCCGCTTTTTCTCCTCGGAAGGAGATAAAAACCAGAGTTTTGAGGGGCTATTGTGGGGCCCGGCCCAGAAATAATGGGCTATTCCAAATTCAGGCCCGTCCGAGGAGCGTCCTGTCCGAAGAAAAACCACATATGAAGCATTACTCGATCCCAATAACGCCAAGGAAACCTGTCCAAGGAGTAACTCCTCCTCGGACATCACGAAGCCCAGACGAGGAACTCTCCCCAGCCATTTCAGTTCATCCTCCCAACATATAAAATGAATAAAATCCAAAATATCTCATGGAAAGCTACCACCACATTAATTGCGCCCCAACCACCCTCTTGGCCGCATTAATGAGAAAAAGACCCCTGAACAGTACCACCTTGGCCTCTGCAACTCACAAAGGGAGTGATGAGGGCGTCTGATGGGACAGGTGCTCAAGTAGATGCTTAGATGATCAACAGGTGTAAGGTTGAGATGAGAGGAGGAGAACTATATAATGTAGTGGAGTCCCTCAAAGAAGGGGACGGAAAAAACTGTATTAAGAACTGAAGAAATAGAATCATACAGGAGAGATCCATTCTTGTGTTTTTATTTTGCAAACAATACTGTCCATGTATCAGACCGAATAGGTTCACTGAGGCTAAGTTCTTTGACCCATCCTCTACAAATATTTATTGTGGGTTGCGCTTTGGGCCAAGGCCTGATCAATAGAAGTTGGGCCAGGAAAATCGTGCAACCACATATAGAGAGAGAGAGAGAGAGAGAGAGAGAGAGAGAGAGAGAGAGAGAGAGAGAGAGATTGGATCAGTCGTTATTACATCTATTTTTTATTATGTAAAAATATACAGTTTCTAGTTTTTAAGATGAGAAGTTGATGATTAAAAGTTTAAAACTAAAGTCTATTATGAAAACTAGTATGTAACTTGTGCTTACATACGAGAATGATAAATTGAAGTGGTTTTACTGATGTTAGTTTGTGTTATTAAATTTATATAGGACATTAGTTCGACTAGAACATTTAGAGGTACTAAAATGATTTTTTCTTACAATTTTTATGATATTAATTATGTCAAGTTTCTCATTACATTGCTATTATGTATATAATTTTGAAAATAACTATTAGATACTACATATACAATATCAAGTCACAATCATTGTACGTGAAATTCTACCAAATACAACACAAAAAAAAAAAAAAGAATAGATTGTTCCAATAGTATTTCCTAAATTGAATGGGGATAAGTGTATGTGATCATTTAGCTCAATTACAATTTTTTAGATTCAAGATCTTCGCATACAAAATATCTAAATAGAAACAGTATAAAAAAATATGTTCATTAGTTTAGAGAAAAAATAACAACAAAAATCTAAACAATTTAATTTTTATGGAAAGCTAACAAAAGCAAAATCCAAATTTTATTTTAATTGAATTTTTTCTAAGTTTTGGTTTAATATATATATATATATATATATATTGCCTAGTTAGTAATGGACTGTATATAGTTATGGTATATTTCATAAATAACTTATAAATTTGAATTATTTTTAGTTACACAAAAAAAATGGCTCATAAATATAAATTCATTCAAACTCTTTTTTCCTCTAATTTTATATATAGATTTAGATATATGATAAGGTTTTTTTATGATTTATTTATATTGAACTCCTTGTTTTCTACACTGAATTAATTCACTTGGTACAAAAATTAAAAAACTTAAATTAGATGGGACAAGTGGTGCATAATTAAATTCTAATTGAAATCCAATTTTTACATTAAATTAACTCACTTGGCACAAAATTTAAAAGTTTAGATTAGATAAAACACATGACGCAAAATTAAACTCTAATTGAATTCCACTCTAATTTTATACAGATAATGCTACAACCACAAACTATTTTACAACATTTTTACAAACTATTGATGTGGCCAACTTCTCATTAGTTTTCATCTAGGCCCACCTTTAACATTATTTTTTCATTTACCAATAACCACTCACCATATCAACAATTTGTAAAAAAATTTGTAAAAAAGTTTATATTTCTAGCATTACTCTTTTATACATAGATTTAGATATATGATTAGGTTTTTTTTATGGTTTTTTATTTTATTTTATTTTATATATTGAACTCTTCGTTTTCTATACTAAATTAATTCACTTGACACAAAAATTAAAAAACTTAAATTAGATGGGACACATGGTGCAAAATTAAACTCTAATTGAAATCCAATTTTTACACTAATTTAAAACTTTAGATTAGATGAGACAAATGACGCAAAATTAGACTTTAATTGAATTTCAATTTAAAATCTAATTGAATTTTCTCTTAGCTTTGATTATTAATATATATATATATATATATATATATTAATAATATATAGATTAGATAATATCCTTAAAATTTTGACTTAAATCAAACTCTATATATTTATTCTATAGTTGAATTAAATCGTCAAATTTTCCAAAATTATTTCATGACAAAGAAGAATATAAATAATTCAGATAGCACCAAATTAATACTCAATTTTTTTCAGAAGAAAATTAATATCATTGTTATACAATTCCCCATTTAAAAAAAAAAAAACAAAAAACAAAAAACAGAACAAAACAATCAAACAAACAAACATAGGAATCCATGTAGTAGGGACATTGCAATTTTCACCAACTTTCTTCATCATACTTACTATTTTCTTTTTCCAAAAACGGTAAAAGAAAAATAAATAAGTAATAAAATCAATCAACATTTGCCCATCAATAGAAAAGAAAAGTAAAGTCAATCAATGTATTGAGTGATATCCTACGATAAGACAACATTGAAATCAAGCTTAAAGTTACAAAACTCGGTTAAACTTTATAGTAATAAAAAACCTTATGAATCCTAATATCAAGGACATTACAATTTCCATCAATTTTTTGTTGTCAATGGAATGATTATTTAAGATTGAAGATAAATTAGTTCGAAGTTTTATAGAATGTTTAAACTTGGCTTAAAGAAAGCTATAATTTTTATTTTTAATAATTGATCAAATTTTGTATACTTCGATTGAAGACCCCAAAATCATGGGATGAAACTCAAATTTTTTTTCATATAATTTAGGAGCCAAACTCATATTTAGGACCCAACAAAAGTATGGATATTTGGAAATGGATGCATTAATGTATTTTCTACTATTTGTCATGGTAAGTCTCAAGAAAGTAACTTATGGTAAGTGCTTGTTATTGAGTTGATGAGATGCAAGTCACACTAAGAACACACATGGTCATGACTCTTAGAAGTTAGAACTATTCATATTTTAATAATAAAAAAAAAAGTAACACATTATTTTTTAAATAAACACAATAAGATATTTTAAATATGCGTCATAACATTTTTGCAAAAAACAACATTTGATACGTACTTGTTATTGAATGGACAAGATGAGAGTTATATTAAGAAGACATGTGTAAATAACGTTTGGCCAACTTGTTATTGAATGGACAAGATGAGAGTTATATTAAGAAGACATGTGTAAATAACGTTTGGCCAACTAATAAAATCTTGAAACTATCACACCATTAATGCTATTAGATCAACATTTATTACATCAATTTTTTTAATGATATAAAATAATACAATTTTGTTTTGAAGGTGGCAAGTGAATCAAATTAGAGATTAAATTTATTCTGAAAATTTATATTTCATCCTCATAAGCTTGGCCTATGTAAATTTGCACATGTTTATTCTACCCAATATAGCTGAATTCAATTGGAAACCTTTCAAACTAAATCTCCAAAATATATATATAAAAGAATATAAATAATTTGGAAAACATAGCATGAGATCAAGCTTAGAGTTATAAAACCCATTTAAACTTTATAGCAATAAAAGAACACTAGGAATCCTAGTAGTAAGGGCATTGCATTTTCCATCAATTTTCTTCATCGAGTGAAAAGATGATTTTAAATTGATGTTAAATTTAGTTTGAAGTTTTAGAGAATGTTTTAAAAACTTGGCTCAAAGAAATCTTTTGGTTGTATGATTGCTGTAGACGCAGCTTCTTTCAGTGTAATTGGTTATAGTGAAAACGCACGCGACATGCTTGCTCTTTTGCCTCAGTCAGTTCCCAGTTTAGAAAAGCCTGAGATTTTGACAATTGGGACTGATGTGAGGACGCTCTTCACGAACTCCAGCTCTGTTTTGCTTGAGAAGGCGTTTAGAGCTAAGGAAATCACGTTGTGGAACCCAGTTAGGATTGATTCCAAGAATTGTGGGAAGCCCTTTTACGCGATTTTGCATAGGATAGATGTTGGGATTGTAATTGATTTGGAACTTGCAAGGACTGAGGACCCAGCTCTGTTGATTGCCGGGGCGGTTCAACCACAGAAGCTGGCTGCCCGGGCGATCTCTTCATTGCAGTCATTACCTGGTGGGGATATTAAGTTATTGTGTGATACCATGGTGGAGAGAGTGAGGGAGCTTACTGGGTATGATAGGGCTATGGTGTATAAGTTTCATGAGGATGAGCATGGTGAGGTTGTGGCAGAGAGTAAGAGGCCGGATTTGGAGCCATATATTGGGTTGCATTATCTGGCCGTGGATATACCTCAAGCCTCGAGGTTTTTATTTAAGCAGAGCAGGGTTAGGATGATTGTGGATTGTCATGCCATGCCGGTTAGGGTGATTCAGCATGATAGGATTGAGCAGCCTTTGTGCTTTGTTGGTTCAACGCTTCGTGCTCCTCATGGCTGTCATGCTTAGTATATGGCTAATATGGGCTCGACTGCCTCATTGGCAATGTCGGTTATTATCAAAGGAAATGATGAGGAAGGAGTTGGTGGGCGGAGTTCAATGAGGTTATGGGGTTTGGTGGTTTGTCATCACACTTCTGCTAGGTGCATTCCATTCCCTCTTCACAATGCTTGTGAGTTCTTAATACAGGCTTTTGGACTCCGATTGAATATGGAGTTGCAATTGTCATCACAAATGTTGGAGAAACGTGTTTTAATGACGAAGACCCTGTTGTGTGGTATGCTTCTTCGTGACTCACCTACGGGGATCGTTACTAAAATGGCTGGTATTATGGACCTTGTGAATTGTGATGGGGCAGCCCTCTACCATCAAGGGAAGTACTACCCTCTGGGTGTGACCCCAACTGAGGCCCAGATAAAGGACATAGTAGAGTGGTTGTTGGCTTTCCACGGAAATTCCACACGTTTCAGCACAGACAGTTTGGGTGTTGCTGGGTACGATGGAGCAGCCTCACTTGGAGATGCAGTTTGTGGAATGGCTGTTGCTTATATCACAAAAAGGGATTTCCTGTTCTGGTTCCGGTCCCACACTGCAAAAGAGATCAAATAGGGTGGCGCAAAGCATCACCCTGAGGACAAGGATGATGGGCAGAGGATGCAGCCGCGCTCTTCTTTCAAGGCATTTCTAGAAGTGGTAAAAAGCCGCAGCTTGCCATGGGAGAAAGCAGAAATCGGTGCAATCCACTCTCTGCAGCTTCTTCTGCGAGACTCATTTAGAGATGCTGAGCCAAGCAATCCTAAGGCTATTGTACATGCCCAGCTTGGGGACATGGAGTTGCAAGGTATGGATGAACTCAGTTCGGTTGCAAGAGAAATGGTCAGGTTGATAGAGACTGCAACTGCTCCTATATTTGCTGTAGATGTTGATGGCTGTATAAATGGGTGGAATGCAAAGGTTGCAGAGTTGACAGGGCTCTCAGTTGAAGAAGCTATGGGGAAGTCTTTGGTTCGTGATCTTATTTATAAAGAATACGAAGAAACAGTAGACAAGCTTCTTTCTCGAGCTTTAAGAGGTAGTCGATTAATACATATTGTCTTTGTTCCTGCCAATATTAAAAGTTTAATAAGGGGGTTGTATTGGCATCCTGTAGAAATGTTTTGGTCCAGTTCATTCTGTATTGCATCAAAAGGCACAAAGAAATCCATTGATCTTAAAATAATTAAAAAAAATGAGTTTTTTGCTGACAATAAAAGCTGCAAGTATGTTGCATTAATTTTGATTTTTTTTTTTAAATTTGAAGTGCATGGTGCGGATTAGATTTAAAGCAAGAAGTTGCTCACTTTCTCTACGTATGATGTGATGACTTCGTTTGAATGGGATGTCCTAAATCTCATCAGTTGACCAGTATATGTGTTAGCTTGCGTCTTTAATTATTCTTCCCATTTGAGAGAGTAAATTTGTAATCTGCCAAAAGTTTAGCTGTTGCTTGTGCTGCGTCAATATATTTGCATTATATCTGCAAGATATTAGGACATTTGAAACCATCCTTTACTATAAGTAGGTTTTACTAAGAAGTTGAAGTTTCCACTATGTTCTCCCTAAAAAACCTAATGGATGCCCTATCATGTGGATGCTGATCATGTTGCTAGCATCCTGACATGGAGAGTGGCATGATATCCAATATACATAAGAAATGCCAACACAGTGACGAAACTAAAATAGACCTGAACATGATGTTGGTGTTAAAAAATGGATTCTTGTGCCAAGAAGAGAAAGAGAAAACCATTAATCTCCATGTTTTAGGGGTTGGAATGTTAGAATCTTATTCTTACTATTGGTTTACAATATATTGATTAGTATCCGAGTTTAGAAGCAACCTTCTATCCGTTGATACATAATATTTAGTATTTGCCTTGGATGGGAGTTGGTTTTGATAACATTTTGTATATCACTTTAGTTTAATCAATGCAGGTGAAGAAGATAAGAATGTAGAGATAAAACTGAGGACATTTGGCCCTGAGCATCATAAGAGGGCTGTATTTGTGGTAGTCAATGCTTGCTCTAGCAAGGATTACACAGATAATATAGTAGGAGTTTGTTTTGTTGGTCAGGATGTTACTGGTCAAAAAGTGGTGATGGATAAGTTTATCAACATTCAAGGTGATTACAAGGCTATTGTTCATAGTCCCAATCCTTTGATCCCTCCCATATTTGCTTCAGATGATAATACGTGTTGCTCCGAGTGGAACACCGCTATGGAAAAGCTCACTGGGTGGGCCCGAGGGGACATTGTAGGAAAAATGTTAGTTGGAGAGGTTTTTGGCAGTTGCTGTCGGCTCATGGGTCAAGATGATTTGTCAAAATTCATGATTGTCTTGCACAATGCAATTGGAGGGCAAGACACAGATAAGTTCCCATTTTCTTTCTTTGATCAAAATGGGAGATATGTACAGGCTCTTTTGACTGCAAACAAGAGGGTAAATATGGATGGCCAGGTTATTAGAGCCTTCTGCTTCTTGCATATTGCTACTCCTGAATTGCAGCAAGCTCTGAAAGTTCAGAGGCAACAGAAGAAGAAATGCTTTGCAAGAATGACAGAGTTGGCTTACATTTGCCAGGAAGTAAAGAATCCTTTGAGTGGTATTCACCTTACTAACTCACTGTTGGAGGCTACAGACATGACTGAAGATCAAAGGCAAGTTCTTGAGACTAGTGCTGCTTGTGTGAAGCAGATGTTGAAGATTACAAAGGACGTTGATCTGGAGAGAATTGACGATAGGTGAGTTTTTCTTAAACAAGTCAGTTAAAACTATCAGTTTATGCAAAAGAGAATGTGATGCATGTAGCAGTATTTTTTGTCAATTGCCTACTAAAGGCTTACAAATTTATTTCATATGCAATGTATACTAGTTGTAAGTTTTTGACATCTCTGTATTGGCTTTACAGTGAATCTAAATCTAATGCGTGTTTCTGCCAATTATATGATATAGACAGCCAGATTGATATCATGTTGTTCCCTTTAACAGTAGCTTTTGTTCTAGATAAGCCAAAAATATATGACTGTATAGATGGTGATATCCTTCATAGTACTGTAAATGTACTGAAAAAAGTTTTGGGGATCTCAACAAATCTACCAATTTGCATCCGGGCTAAAGAAACGTGGTTTTATCCCATTAACTTGATTATTTTCCCCGCTGGTTCCACAGATTGTGGTCCATAACCCTGTTTAAGGACACAGATCGTGCCCTTTGATTGAACATGATGCCGTGTATTTTTATCATGTCTTAATTCATTGCTACCATGTTTAAATCCATGTTTGTCTTAACATCTCATCTGAACTCCAATGTTATTTTATTCGAAATCAGTTCATTGGAGCTTGAGAAGGGAGAATTCTTTCTTGGGTGTGTCATAAATTCTGTTGTTAGCCAAGTAATGATGCTGCTGAGGGAAAAAAATTTGCAATTGATTCGTGATATTCCGGAAGAAACGAAATCATTAGCTGTTTACGGTGATCAAATAAGAATTCAACAGGTCCTAGCTGATTTTTTGGTGAATATGGTGCGTTATGCACCACCACCAGAAGGTTGGGTAGAGATTCGTGTTCGTCCAAGCTTCAAGCAAATTTCTGATGGACACACTCTTGTGCGTACCGGATTCAAGTATGTTGGATTCCAATTCATTTTTACCCTTTTTCTAGTTATACCATGATGGATTATTACCTATTTATTAGAAAGGAATAATTCCTTCATTTTATTTTTCCCATAAAGTTGAGCTGGTGTCAATAATGTATATGTTTTGTCTGTGTGTGCACTAACATAATTTTGCTGGTTTTAATTAATGGTCGTCTTAATTTTGTCCTTCAACACTCCTAATCATCAGTATACTTAGTTGTCAATAATATTTTGTGTTCTTTGAAAAAAAAAAAAAAGCGTCATATTGGACTGATTCAAACAAGTTAAGCATTCAACCAGATCTGAAGTAGTTGAGTCATCGTGTGAGTTTAACAAAATCTTTGACTAACACTTAACATGTAGGTGTTTTATGGTGGCAACTATTGGTCCTAGAATGGATTGTTGTTTGTACTATCTCTGTAAATTTTCACAATATGATGGTTTAAAGTTTTTAGTATGCCTCTTACCTATAACATGCTGAGGCTTTTCCTTAGTTGTCTTTATCCGTGCCAAAGAGGCTTGTGACTTGGGTTCTGTAGATATATGACATATCCTTACAGTACTCTTGAGGTCTGGAAGGTTGACTACACTTTGAGCTGTCATGGGAGGTTCTCTAACATAATCTTGAGGTCCTATGAAACTTAGATGCCCTCTTAGACTTGCTTGCATCATCAATTTTTTAAATTTATGTTAATCCATCAACACCTTGTTGATATGCTCGCCAACACTGAAATCCTGCAAAATACTGATAAATGTTTGGGTTTTTATTTTTATTTTTAATTTTATTATTTTATTTTTAATAATTAAAAAAGTTAGGGTTAGACTAACTAGTCAGAGTTGCATCCCTAATATATGATAATTTATTTTTTTGGGGTAGAATTTATTATGTAAATCTCTTAGAGCAGCAATTTTACAAGCATGCGCTTTAAGCAAGTTAGTTGCTTGATATTTGGTGAATAAACTTGTGGTACCATACTTATGATTCCCATGTGCATTATGTTGGCATGGTGTTACTGATATGTGCTTTTGAATTAATTTCAATTATGGATTCCTTGTTAGCCAACTTCTTTTGTAAAAAAAGATTATATGGAAGTAATTTTTTATCACTTGCAAGTTGCAACTTATTTTAGGTATATATGTGTGTGTGTGGAGATGGATCTTATTATTAATTTCTTTGATATTGATTCAACTAATATTGATCTTATTTATGAAGGATGGTAAGCCTTGGTGAAGGTCTTCCTCCTGAATCGGTTCAGGACATGTTTCATAGCAGTGGATGGTTGACTGAAGAAGGCCTAGGGCTGAGGATGTGTAGAAAGATTGTAGGGCTCATGAATGGTGAAGTCGAATATATCAGGGAGTCAGAAAGAAGTTACTTCTTAGTTATTCTAGAACTTCCTATGCCTCGGAGAGGCTTAAAGAGTATTGACTAAATTATTAGCATTAAGAAGAGGCCCCAAAATCGAGAAACTATCACAACATTAATATTATTAGCTGGACAGTTATTAGATCAATTTTTTAATTATATAAAATGATACAATTATGATTTTCGAGGTGACTTATTTTGAAAATTTAGATAATATACTTAAAAACCTGACTTAAATAAAATTGTACCAATCTATTCTACTAAATAGTTGAATTAGATTGGAAAATTTTCAAATTAAGTCCCCAAAAATAATCTCAAAACAAAGAATATAAATAATTTGGATAATGACATTTATAAAATAAACAACATCTGGTACATACTTTTTATTGAATCAACGAGACACGAATCATACTAAGAAGACATGTAGAAATAATGCTTGGTAAAATGATAAAATCTTGAAACTATCACACTATTAATACTATTGTGGGGCCAGAGAATTCGTGGCCTAGGTCCACTCTACATTAGGGCCCAAGGCCTAAGCCGAGTAGAGCTGTTGCCGAAGACATAAAAGGGAAGTGAACACTAGTATAAAAGGGAAAGGAGGATAAAGTTCTGAGGGGGGAGAAGGGGAAGAAGACGATGCTCCTCGGATGCTGTCCGAGGACTTAAATCTTACTACCCACACTAGTGGAAGGCTTAGCTAGTTAAGCCAAGTCCTCCAATGTGTAAGCTTCTATAAAAACGACGACCAAACCGCTCACCTGTGACCAAGGTCTTGCCTTTCAAGCCCACTCTCTACAAATCATATTGTAAGGGCCCTTTACTTACGAGCCCAATGTCTTTCATGGGTCGTTTAATAATCGTGTCCCTACAATTGGCGTCGTCTGTGGGAAGGCTTGCGCGTTGGTCCAGGTAGTGGCGGAGTCAAGCCTCTGTCAAATAAGGATCTGCGAAACCTCCTCCGTTTTCGGCAACACGCTGTTGTTGTCCCTACATAAATCTCTGCTAGGGGCTACGCCTCGCAGTGTCAATGGCACGGGCAGCTTTAGGGGTTTCCAACGTCAAGCTAACACCCACCCCCCCACCTTGGCCGAGGGGCTAATCTTAAAAAAAAAAAAAAAAAAACTACAAGTTTTGGACAGAACCAAGGCCTTGTATGGTCCTCGGACTCAAGCCTATGGGGAAACCAACTACTTAACAGAAAACATACAAGTTTTGGACAGAATCAAGGCCTTGTATGGTCCTCGGACTCAAGCCTATGGGGAAACCAACTACTTAACAGAAAACATACAAGTTTTGGACAGAACCAAGGCCTTGTATAGTCCTCGGACTCAAGCCTATGGGGAAACCAACTACTTAAGAGAAAAAACACAAGTTTTGGACAGAACCAAGGCCTTGTATGGTCCTCGGACTCAAGCCTATGGGGAAACCAACTACTTAAGAGAAAAAACACAAGTTTTGGACAGAACCAAGGCCTTGTATGGTCCTCGGACTCAAGCCTATGGGGAAACCAACTACTTAACAGAAAATATACAAGTTTTGAACAGAACCAAGGCCTTGTATGGTCCTCGGACTCAAGCCTATGGGGAAACCAATTACTTAACAGAAAATACACAAGTTTTGGACAAAACCAAGGCCTTGTATGGTCCTCGGACTCAAACCTATGGGGAAACCAACTACTTAAGTGAAAAAAAAACACAAGTTTTGGACAGAACCAATGCCTTGTATGGTCCTCGGACTCAAGCCTATGGGGAAACCAACTACTTAACAGAGAAAATACAAGTTTTGGACAGAACCAAGGCCTTGTATGGTCCTCGGACTCAAGCCTATGGGGAAACCAACTACTTAAGAGAAAAAAAAAAACACAAGTTTTTGACAGAACCAAGGCCTTGTATAGTCCTCGGACTCAAGCCTATGGGGAAACCAACTACTTAAGAGAAAAAATACAAGTTTTGGACACAACCTGGATGTTATATGGCCCTTAAAATCTACCCCGAAGAGGAGTTACCCATTAATAGTTGGGTTAATCCCTAGACTGAATGGAATCCCCAGTCTACCCTCGGATCCTCAATACCAAGGGAACTGATGCGATTGTGATAGGGTCAGGTGTTATCAAAAACACGGCCAAAGTCCCTCACTACTCGGCAACCCTCTCGGATGGTTTATTTTGAGTTTATCGTTCTCAGACGGTTGCCTCACATGCATTACGGAGCACTCAGCTGTTATCTCGGTTAGTCTCATAAGTTTAATCTACTGTGAATTAGCATTATTATACTTGATAATGTCGATAAGTTCAAATTAGTAGCTTTCTATTTCAAGGTTTCCTGCTCTAAGTATCATTAAAGGAAAATACACATGTAGTATCCCATTCACAAAGTAATTGCTGCAAAAAAGAAAAGTATTTAAAAGGAAACAGATCCATCTCTTATTAAGACAAAGAAATAGTACAGCGTACAATGAAAGAGCTTGAATAAGCTCATACTGAAAACTAACTACATAAGCAAAAAGAAAAGATACAAGGAAATGAAAAAAAAAAAAAAAAACAGAAGAAGAGGCGCAGAGAAGGGAGATGTAGCAGTTCCAGAACGTTGTCTATGGAAACCATTATTCAGTACTTTTACATGCCCATAACTCAGGTAGCAAAAGAACCTAACATGGAGCTAGCACCTTTGAAGAAAAGGTGCAGGGAGCGGGGTGCACGCCGATGGCCACACAGGAAGTTGATGAGCCTCCATGTTAGCCATGCCTGCGATAGAGCAGACGGCGCTGATGGCGGAAAACCTTACTTCTGACGCACCAAGGATCTGATGCGACCAGTACCTGCTTCGGATTTTGACTGAAAGAGGCGGAGATATCATCCCCACCTTTTCAAAACGGAAGATTATCTTGAGTCTATGTCTCCCCTGTCCAGACCGCACCACCTTGAGTCTCGGAAGGATCCGGTGCCTCTGTGGCGGGTATGATTCCTTCACCCCCACCCGTGCCTCAAACATATTGCACTAAGGGTGGATTGCACTGGATATGGAGATTGTGATTATGGATGAAGGATTATGAATTTGAAGGAGCTGAAGGGTTTATATGTAAGGGGAATAACCTCCTATCCTACTTATATAAAGGGCAGGTTGGTGGCATTTAATTTATGTAGGGTTCCAAGGAATGCTACGGACAAGACGGTTTTGGCTCGATTTTCAACACCATCTGCAACCATAAGATCTGAAGATCCTTGTGAAGGCGCGCCTCGAGCACTGAAACGTCAAGGACACTGCGTGAGTAAAACTAAAGGAATGCCTCTTAGTTCGGCACATCTCCCGAGCAAATGGAAAAACACCAGCATCAATAAAGTACAGAATTTGAGCAAGCCATGATGTGGGCCCAACATCACCAAAACCCTCCTCCCCAACTAAAAAGTCGAGCAGCAGGATTTTAAGGGGCTATTGTGAGGCCAGAGAATTCGTGGCCTAGGTCCACTCTACATTAGGGCCCAAGGCCTAAGCCGAGGAGAGCTATTGCCGAGTACGCATAACGAAAGCCTAAAAAAGGCCCAAGGATATGGTCGAGGATGATCTTATGCTCAGCATCTCACAAAACGCCTGAAGAAAAGGACAAACTCAGTACAGGGGCAGGACAAGGGATAAAGCTGCCAACATTGTAGTACAGAATCCTGCATCTGACAGGCTCATACTCCAAACTATGCTATTTAACTTTTCCAACCACCCCCCAACCACTCTAGGTATGGATTGACAGGACAGGTCTGCACCCCAAAAAGTGAAACTTACACGTGGACAATAAAAGGAAAGTGAACACTAGTATAAAAGGGGAAGGAGGATAAAGTCCTAAGGGGGGAGAAGGGGAAGAAGACGATGCTCCTCGGATGCTGTCCGAGGACTTAAATCTTACTACCCACACCAGTGGAAGGCTTAGCTAGTTAAGCCAAGTCCTCCAATGTGTAAGCTTCTATAAAAACGACGACCAAACCGCTCACTTGTGACCAAGGTCTTGCCTTTCAAGCTCACTCTCTACAAATCATATTGTAAGGGTCCTTTACTTACGAGTCCAATGTCTTTCATGGGTCGTTTAATAGTCGTGTCCCTACAACTATCAAATTGGTTGTTACTACATATTTTTTTAATTATATAGAATGATACAATTATGATTTTCAAGATGATGAGTGAATCAAAATCAAGATTAAATTTATTCTTAAAAAAAATATAATTTCCTAAAATTAACTAAATTAAAAATGAACAAGTTTATTCTAGTAAATAACTGAATTAAATTGGAAAATTTTGAAATGAAGTCCCCAAAAATAATCTAAAAAATTAATAATATAAATAATTTGGATAACACAACATTTATGTAAGAAACAACATTCGGTATACACTTGTTATTTAATCACGAAACACGAGTCATACTAAGAAGACATGTGAAAAGCCGCTTGGACCGGCTTGGTCAATTAATAAAATATTGAAATTGTGACATCATTACTTTTTAATTATATAATGATACAATTGTGATTTTTGAGATCATGAGTGAATCAAAATCGTGATTAAATTTATTCTAAAAATAAGTAGATAATATCCTTATAAAAATAGCTTAATTAAAAATGAACAAGTTAAAAAATTTTAAATTAAGTTCCTAAAAATCATCTTAAAATGAAGAATATAAATAATTTATATAACACAATATGCAAGAAACAACATTTGATACACACTTTTTATTTAATCAACGAAATGTGAGTCATGCTAAAGAAATAACGCTTGGTCAACTAATAAAATCTTGAAACTATCACACCATTAATGCTATCAAATTTACAATTATTACATCAATTTTTTTAATTATATAAAATGATACAATTATGATTTTCAAGGTGACTTATTTTGAAAAAATTAGACAATATACTAAAAAACTTGTCTCAAATAAAACTGTACAAGTTTGTTTTACTAAATAGCTTAATTAAAATGGAAAATTTTCAAATTAAAGTCCCCTAAAATCACCTCAAAACGAATAATGTGAATAATTTAGATAACACAACATTTATGCAAGAAACAACATCTGGTACACACTTATTATTGAATCGACAAGATGCAAGTCATAATAAGAAGACATGTGGAAATCACGCTTGGTCAACTAATAAAATCTTGAAATTGTTGCACGATTGATGTTATCAAATTGACAATTATTACATCATTTTTTTTAATTTTATATAATGATACAATTCTAGTTTTTGAGATGACAAGTAAATCAAAATTGAGATTAAATTTATTATAAAAAGTTAGATAATATCCTTAAAAACTTGGCTTAAAATAGAACTGTACAAGTTTATTCTACTAAATAGCTAAATTAAATTGGAAAATTTTAAATTAAGTTCCTAAAAATTATCTCAAAGTGAAGAATATAAATAATTTGGATAACACAACATTTATGCAAGAAAATAACATCAGGTACATACTTATTAATGAATCAATGAAATGTAAGTCATACAAGAAGACATGTGGAAATTACATATGGTCGATTGATAAAATATTGAAAATGTCACACCATTTCAATTTTTTAATTATATAAATGATACAATTTGTATTTTCAAGGTGACTTATTTTGAAAAATTAGATTTAAAAACCCGACTTAAATAAAATTGTACAAGTTTATCATACTCAATAGTTGAGTTAAATTAGAAAATTTTCAAATTAAGCCCCCAAAAATCATCTCAAAATGAAGAATATAAATAATTTGGATAATGCAACATGTATGCAAGAAACAACATTTGGTACACACTAGTTATTGAATCGATGAAACACAAGTCATACTAAGAAGATATGTGGAAATAACGCTTGGTCAACTGATCATGAATCTGTCACACCATTAATGCTATCAAATTGACAGTTATTACATCAATTTTTTAATTATATAAAATGATACAAATTTTGATTTTCATGATAACAAGTGAATCAAAATCGAGATTGAATTAATTCTAAAAAAGGTAGATAATATCCTTATAGACTTAGCTTAAATAAAAGTGTACAAGATTATTTTATTTAATAGATAAATTAAATTGGAAAAAAATTCAAATTAAATCCCCCAAAATGTATCTTAAAACAAACAATTATAAATAATTCAGATACACATGATTCTAAAATCAATATAAAGTTATAAAATTACCCATTTAAACTTGTTGCATTAAAAAAGAAAAGAAAAAAGAAACCCATAGGAATCCTAGTAGCAAGTACATAGCAATTTCCACCAAATTTCTTCACCATCATCCTTGTTATTTCCTATTTCCATAAGAGGAAAAAAGAAAAAGAAGTAATAAGATCAATCAAAATTCCCCCCAATAATAGAAAAGACAAGAACAAGTGAACAACAAAAAAGAAAAAAAAAAAAAGTAGTAAAAGTCAATCAAACGATATACAACATGCATTGAACGTTATCCTACACTACACCCCACCGCACGAAATCCCTCCACTCCTCGCTCGTTTCTTTTCACAACCTTCAAAACACTCACAACTCCCATTCTTATTTCCTCTTTTGCTATTCTCCAAATTTCTCTCTCTCTCTACATCGATCACAACGACACACAGACTCAGACTCTGACTCTCTCTCTCTCTCTAAAAATTAGTATCGTTTCGGCGATTCGTTCCTATCTCCGATCTTCTCCAACTCTCTCTCTTCGCTCTCCCTATATTCCTAACCCTAACTCACTGAGTCTGTCAACTCGGAGAAGTACCACCACCGCCGAAAATCGAAGTGAAGAGAGAGAATTTCACGGATTCATTGAGCTTCAACCTTCAGCTATTTAAGGTAACGATAAGATCGTACTTTGAATTCACGCTCTTTTTTATTTATTTTTATTACTTCTCAATTGGCTTCGCGATCCAAATTACAATTTGTTTTAATTTTTTTTTTTTTTTTTTTTTTAAACTTTGCTCTCTGTTTGGTTTCCGAGAAAATCTGAAGGAAAATCAAACCTGGTTGGTTTCGGTAAAGCAATTAAGTAGTAAACACAATTTCACTTCACTTGCTTTAATTACTGATTCCAGTTTCCATTTTCGGCCATTCATCTGCTAAATCCGGAAAATGTATCACGCATATATATATACAAATTTAGGTTTTTATTTATTTATTGTAGAACTATTTTGCTTTTGCTGTGCATTTGATTTCTAATTGCTTATAGTGTATTGGAGATTCTATAATTATGTTGTAATCATTTGTGGTTAGGAGGTCATATTCGATGTGTTTTTCTTTTGAGTGTGTTGCTTTTTGCTGTACGTTGACTGTGTGAATTGCTTTTAGGTTTCTATTTGTTTACGTAATTGTTGGTTGTTAGGGTCTTTTGATAATGCTTGAGCTGAAACCAAAAAGGTTGTACCTAGTGTACAAAGCTCTCACTTTTGCAGAGTTTGGAGAGTTGATTGGTAGGCAATCTTACCTGTAATATCATTTTTGGAGAGTCTAATTTCCAAGCTTGAACCCGCAAATCACTTGTGATAATTACCTTTGTAATAATTTGGAGAATTTGGAGGGTTTGTGGTTTTGTTAGACTGGTAATGGTTTGTTTGTTTCTCTTCATGATGTAGGTTTTTATTGGAACTTTGAAGGGTCTCTTTGTGGGTAGCTCCCATCATAGAAAGGTAATGTCTTGTATTCTTTAGCAAACTCTAATGTTGTGTGTTTTTGAGTTTTTGAAGTTTAGGTAGGAGGTTTATGTCACTATTTTACTTATCAAAAAAAAAAAAAAAAAAAGGTAGCAGGTGTAGAGAAGGACATTGAGGAGTGGTGATTTTTTAATCGTTGGATGTGATGTTGTTATGCAATAAGTGGTTCTGCTTTGGCTTCGGCCAGACATCATTCTACTCCATCTGTGTGTGTGAGAGGGTGCCTGGGTGTGTGCAGGGGCTTTCATATACATACATACAAGTTTGAAACTTGTAGAAGCAAGTGTATGTTCAAACATACAAGCAGTTGAAGAAAAGCTTAGTTGGTGTGGGAATCTTTGACTATGTGAGAAGAAAGAGGGATGGGGTTGGGGGTGGGGAGAATGGTGGAGGAGAAGTCCTGGTTTTAATGAGGATGTTTCACTGAAGATCAGTAAAGTAATGGTTGTTTATGATAAGCTGCCTGCAGGTTTTGAGCCAATAGAAACTTTTTTTGGTGAAAATCCGAACTCTTGGATACAGGCTGGAGTGTTTCACAATTTATTGCATTTTATTTTGGAAATTTTTTGTGGTGAAGGTGTAAGTTGGAGATGTTTTATATGACACAAAATCATCTATGCCACATTCGAATATATATAAGGGTACAATTTCAAGGTATTGAACCAAATAAAGCAGGACAAGGCAGTGTCATTAACAATAAAAACTAAACCAAGGCTCCCACAACAGACATTGAAGGATGGCAGAGCTACATAAAAGACCAGTTTAGGCTTAACCATGTCACGTGCATACAAAATCATGAAGCCATTCAAGCCAAAAGCTTTGCTCAGTGACGTAATTCATGCAGTCAGGTTTGACAGAAGCAGGATGTTTTTGCTTGAATGAGTCAGATGTCCCAGAAGTAGGAATTTATATTCAACTGAAGATTTAAAGTTTTGGTAAAAAGAGTTTGGGCTTAAATTAAATTGGTGATGGGAACTGGTATTATGAAATATGTGTTAACAAGATCTATAAGGTTTCTTTTTTTGTCTTAATGATCTTAGATAACATACAGGGATGTACATTGGTCTATAATAAGGGAATTTTATAGCTTCATCCAAGAGTAAGGTATATGTTGGGTGGGTAGCTGCCTCATATAATATTTCTGTCCATTCTTCCCATTTTGTTGGAGAATCCCCTTTTGGCCAGTATTATTTAGTTGAAAGATATTTTCTCAGATTTCGTGATTTAGGAGTCCTTAGTTGGAGAGTTTACTTATTGTATTTTTCTCTGTATTTTAATCACATCAATTTGGTCTGGCAGTCCTTGTTCATCTATTTTTCATGAAACAGCTAACCACATGTTTCACTATTATTCTGTTTCTTTTTGTGCACAATTTTTAATTGACATTGCAGCAGAAAGACTTTAACTGATTTCAGACCTTTTGTGTGTGTGTGTGTGTGTGTCTAGGTCAAAGGTTGTTGCTGGCAATGAATCTGCAACAAGCTGTACAGCCTAAATTAGCTACTAATGGATTTGGCCGGCGAAGAGGCGAGAGAGAAGTAGGGACTAGGACGGTGAGTAAATCGCAGTTTGGAAAATCAAATCCCAGCAGATCAACAAATACAGGTAAACTTTTTAGACCTGGAGTGCATTCAGTAGTACATTACATTCTCCTTTCTCATAGTGGATGGTATAGGGGCAATGGCTGGCTACAAAATCGGCAGTAATGGGAGTCCTTCACGTGACCGGGTAGTATATGTAACAACTTGTTTCATTGGGCATCATGTGGAAGTTCAGGTGAAAGATGGGTCTATATACTCTGGAATATTTCATGCTGCTGAAAAAGATTTTGGTATGCTTTTTTGGATTTGATTTTGTTAAAGAGATTATGTGTTTGACTTGTAGTGTTGTATACCAGATGTAGTTTGTAGATTCCATTAATTCTTTTCTAAAACTCTTGCAATTTGCTTTGGCAAGTGTCTTCTTTTAACATTTACTTGCTTTTAACTTTCAGGAATTGTCTTGAAAATGGCACACTTGATAAAGGATGGTTCTTTACGGGGACAGAGGGCTGCTGCAGAGTCTGTTAGCAAGGCTCCTATAAAGACTTTAATTATACAGTCCGAGGATTTTGTACAAGTTTCTGCAAAGGTTCTGCTGCATTCTTGTACTTGAAACTCTGCAGCCTTAAATGTGGTTTCTACTAAATGATTCAATAAGTTGATGTGTAGTTGTTTTTGTTAAAATACTTAATAATTTGTTACAATGATAGCAAGGATATGGTCTTGTTGCAGTAAAAGAGAAATATCTGTCTTGCGTTAGGTTAGTGGCTAAGTTTTTATTTATCTTTAGCCATTAATATTTAACTGGGTTGTTTGTTGATGTTGCCAGGGGGTGGCAGTAACCAAGGAAGAGTTATCACAAGAATTCCAACGTGAAAGACAGCAGGAGCTTATGCTGGACTCCAACATATCACAATCTCGACATGTTGAGTTGGAGAGAGAACTGAAACCCTGGGTTCCTGATGAAAATTATCCACAGTGTCCTGAACTGGACAATATATTTGATGGCCAATGGAATAGGTTGTTATAATAAATATTTCTTTACCCAAAGTTCTACAGTTCTAATAACTTCTCTACTTGAGTAGGATCACCTGTGAGAACTTTTAAATTTTTATTAGCAGCATTTCTTCATTTGTTTCTGGCCCTTGAACCTCTTCCATTTAATTTCTAAATGTTGGTTTGGTATATCTTTTTTTCATTGGCTTACTTTGGTTAAAAATTAGCTGTGGAAAAGTACAATTGTACCTTGATATTATTCTTTAAACATTCATTTGGTGGAATGAAGTGCACCCATTTAAATAATATCAGATGTACAGCACACATTAATACGATCTCTTTCTCCCTCTCCCTCTCTCTCACACACAGACAAACATTCATCAATCCTCCTCCATTTGTTCCCATCACTCATATAAAATCGTTACTTAACGATGTAAAGCAAAACTAATTGGTTAGCCATGCCCTTGTTGGAGGGAGCAATAGGCTCTAGGTGCTTCAAGGACCAATTTGTGTGTGCGTATATATATTATATTATATTATACGTACATATATTGATTGTAGTCTTTCTAAAACTTATGTTTGTGTGACTGATAATTTTTGTATTATTTTTTTCCTAGGGGCTGGGATCAGTTTGAAATCAATGAGACATTATTTGGAGTAAAAAGCACCTTTCACACTCTTAATACATACATGTTTTCATTTATCTATCTTCCTCCATTTGTTCCCATCACTCGTATTAAATTGTTACTTAATGATTTAAAATGAAACTAATTGGTTAGCCATGCCCTTGTTGGAGGTAGCTATAGGCTCTTGGCGCTACAAGTACCAATGTGTGTGCACACGCATGCATGTGTGTGTGTGTGTTATAGATGTACATACTTATATAATTATTGAGTGTGATCTTTCTATCACTTATATTTGCGGTGACTGATAATTTTTGTATTATTTTCTTCCTAGGGACTGGAACCAGTTTGAAACCAATGAAACATTATTTGGAGTAAAAAGCACCTTTGATGAGGAACTTTATACAACAAAACTTGAGAGAGGTCCTAAGATGGAAGAGTTGGAAAAGAAAGCCTCAAGAATTGCTAGAGAAATTGAGGGTGAGGAAACCCAAGATCTTCATTTAGCGGAGGTGAGGTTAATCTAGCATAAATTTCTTTGTTTTAAAACTTTTTCCTTTGTTAATCGGTCTCTCCAAATTCCTTAAATATTTCATGTTGATTTGTTCCAACAGGAGAGAGGCAGTCACTTTCATGAAGATTTTGATATTGATGAGGAGACTAAATTCTCTTCTGTCTATAGGGGTAAGGGGGTTGATGATAGTGGGTATGGAGATATTGAGAATATATTATCGGATTCACATAACACTGAAACTTTTGGTAGTTTATCCATTGAGAAAAACAATGATGGAGCTCGGTTGTCATCAAGCTTTTGCTCTAAGGTGGTTCCTTGTTATTCTCTATCAAATATAAGCTATTTTACTTGCTGTTGTAATGTGACTAAGTTTTTTGCTCATTTATACTTAATCTGATAATATTAGATCAACTATGGACTTCTTGTTGGTTAGGTGATTTCATTGGGATGTTATCAAACTGCTTATATGCTGCCTGTTTATTTTATGGGGCGGGTTATGACTTTTGAGAATCCATGTCATGATAACTCAACCTCCACTAAACATGAACACATACTCTCAAATGTGATTTGGACTCGTTGAACTGTTAA
This sequence comes from Quercus robur, assembly GCF_932294415.1. Lineage (NCBI taxonomy): Eukaryota > Viridiplantae > Streptophyta > Magnoliopsida > Fagales > Fagaceae > Quercus > Quercus robur. The sequence continues at coordinate 7,399,636 of NC_065538.1, forward strand.
AGACCAAATGTAAACACCCAATGACATGAGTACTAGAGACAGAAGCCTCAAGGACTGGTTACTATAGCCCATGCCTAGCAGTTTTAGAAAGTAATAAAATTTCCTGGACTCTTAAAACTTAGTTTATCTTTTTCCTTGGGATAAATGATAAATTTTATCGAAATGGAGAGACCTCAAGTACATGGGGTGCATGTGCAAAGTACTCCTAAAGAATTACATCTTAGGTGGATCTCAAACTGATGGACAGTACTTACTGAAACAAGTTCAAATCTTAGGTGCATCATTCAGTTTTGAAAAAAAAAAAAAAAAAAAAAAAATTCTTTAGATAATGGCCAATCCTCTTATGAAGCTTGCCATATTATTGGTTTGGTGCTGTCTTGGACTCTTGGTGTTATCAAGTGTAAGGACAAGTGTGCTTGGTGAAATTGAAGCCTTGATGGCTATAATGGGAGTCTTATGCATGTAGCTTACAGATCTGTCCTTCGGAAAGGATTCAAGGGAAGCAGCAGGATGATAGGTAGCATGATAGGTTTGACTTTCTTGATCAAGTTATAACTTATGGATAGATTTTGTGCAGTTGATACTGAGTTGAGAGAGAATGATTCTTCAATATTATCTTGATCACTGTGCTACATGTGGTCTCTAGTTTGCTTTGTTTAGACAAGTGTTTGGCTGCATACGGCAACTAACGCTTGTAAGTTGTAATGGAGAACATCCAATGAGCTCTAGTACAAATGGCTTATCCTCTTCTTATGGTATAGGGTCGAGGGCAAGGTTGTGAATTCAAGACTCACAGGATGTGAGATGCAACTTACCATTAGAAAATTAAAAAAAGGTGGGGTGGGGGGGGTTTGAGAATATATGAGCTCTGTCTCTTTTGTATATCTGGAAGTTAATTACAATGGCGAGGCAGTACTTAATTTTGCTTAAATAACCATTACTTTGAAGAACGCATAGTGACTGGTATTTGGTTTCCTATAGAAGTGATTGCAATTGAATGAATGTATTTGCTGAAAACATGGGATGGTTTACCCTGAAACATGCTTCTATCATCCTGTATGCTTATTCTATTTGGAAGGTTCTTTAGAGGCTGGGTAGTACTATGATTTTGCATAAATCATCATTACTTAGAGGAATACGTATTGCCTGGTGTTGGGTTTTATTTTTAATAGAAGTGATTGCAATCCAATGAATTTCTTTTTCTCAAACCATTGTATAGTTTATCCTGAAACATGCTTTTATCATCTTGTATTCTGAGTCTATCTTATCTTGAAATCAATATCTTCAAATCTTCATTATGGTGTTTGAAATCTTAATTCAATACGTATATAGCTTACGTTTGTCTGTTTTGTCATTGTTTCAAAGAGTTACCACATGTATTTGTGGTGTTTGGCTACCCATAACGTCTTTAAGGAAAATGTGTTTTGGGCATGCAGGATCAAGCACAGTCTTCCCAGTCAAGTACTGGCTTGGATTTAAGCCGCACTGGTTCTTATGATCATGCTAAACAGCTGGCATCCGAATTTCTTTCTAAAAGCGTCCCTGCTTCAGATAGTGAAAACAGGTTTTTGTTGATTTTGCTAGTTATTTGTTATTTACTTGTTTCCTTGAGAAATTAATGCCATGTGGCTTTGCTTTTCCTAGAATGCATTTCCTTAATTAATCAAATTCTATATTTAAAAATTGCAGGATCCAGGAAAATTCAATCAGTGATCAACATGGACTCAATAATAATGCCAAGGAATTGGCAGAGAAGAAGACGGTGAACTGAAATTCCTTAATATGCTTTTTCTCATGGTAACTTAAGAGTGCCTCATTTGATTGCTTTTAACATACATGTTTTGTGTTTCTGTTTATTCTAATGCAGTTAGCTGAAGATGCTCAATTGTCAAAGCCTGAGGGTGAGTGAAATTTCTTGTCTGTATGCATGCCAACTGTTGATTCCAAATACCATTAATTCTTATCTGGCTACTTAACTTTAAGAAGAAAATACCAGCATATAGTTACGCATGGAACTATATCCATGAGATATTTATGTTTATTTTTTAAATGACTTACACAACTAAAATGCAAGTTACACCATCTATGTTTGGGATGGTTTCTCCATGATTGATCCAATTAAAACATGTCATTTCATTTAAAAATGCACATCACTAAATTAAAAAAATTCACTAATTACCCAAAAAAGTAGAGAAACTAAAAAAATTCTAAAAAACAAAGTTATTCTCCCTTCTCTCTCCTTGCACCTCCTCTTGTCCTTTCTCTTCTCCACTCTACCTGATTTATTCTGCTCTGCTTCTCATGATCATGCTAACCAGTCCAACTTTGTTTTCTTTGGCATCAATGCCCTCTCTCTCTTCTGCCTTGTTGCTTGTCACATCTCTCTCTCTCTCTCGCTCGCTTCCACTTGATACGATGCTGCCTTTCAGGCTTCTTGTCGAGCCACGACCTCTGGTGAGTGAAATCGTGGGCTTCAACTTCTTGTTTGGCCGAAGAGTAAAGTGACTTTGGAGTACTTGAGCTCCTTAGAATTGCCTTCCCTGTAGAAAATCTCGAAGAAAGATGTGCTGTACGATCTGACTGTCCTGACAAAAACCCCAAAGCTAATTATCCGTGTGTCCAGAACTGCCTTTTCTGGTTATTTTTGGGATTCTGATAATGATTGTGAAACTGTTTCCTTCTTTCTTGTGGAGTTTGTTTGGTTGCTGCAAAAAGCAAGGAAATGAAATTTTTATTGAGTTTTCATTTGTTGGGTTTTTTGTTGGTGTTTGGGTTTTTGGCTTTGTATTATGTGATGGAGTTTGTAAAGGTAACTCTGAATTTCAATTATTGTTTTAGATCATGTTTTGAAAATTTTTGTTTGCCTTTGTTTTCTGAAACAAAATGAGGAAGAGTACTGTTTTTTAGGTTTGTTGTCTTTTTTTTGTGATTTTTCTTTTGAGTTCAATGTTCTCTTGGTCTTCTTCATCTTTTTTTCCCCTTCCCGTTTGCCTTGTTTGCATGTATATATATATATATATATATATATCAATTGAGTTTAGGTTTTTTCTTCAGCTGATGTAAATTTTTTTTTTTGGAACACATTTCAAATATCCAATTTGGTCTGGATCATTCCCTGACCGAATCAAATTATCATCTGCAAACAATAGATAGGAAATCATAAATGGCTCAGTTAGTTGAATTGGCCTGGTTTAACTTTAATTGGACCAAGTAACGCACAATGCAAGCATAGGTGGAACTTAACTGCCACATCATTAACATAAATATATGGATGGACGAAATTCGAAACGGTGTCAACAGTTAGTTTTAAAATCAAAATCTTAAAACATTTGGGACTAAAATAAAAAACACCCCATACATTGAGGGTGTAATTTGCATGTTAGTCTAACTTTCACCGTCTGGATTCCCATTTTACTTGGTTTTTGTGTGTAGGTTTTTTTTTTTTTTTTTTTTTTTTTTGGGGGGGGGGGGGGGGGTGTGGGGGGGTGTCCTGCACTTGCTAAAATTCTTTCTCTTGTAATACCTTCTGCATAATTGTGGCTTCTGTGGTTTCAAGCATAACCTGTAAACTATGGTACATTGTTACACTGGGCAATGCCAAAGATTGTGGTTGAGCTCCTAGCATGTTGCCAAGGAAAATTTGGTCACCATCGTAATAGAGTTATGTGGATGGCTGTCCCTCATTGTTTGATGTGGTGCATTTGGTAGGAGAGAAACAACCGGTGTTTTGAAGATTATGAAAGGACAATAGGCGACTTAAAACTTTTCTTCTTTAAAACACTATCGGATTGGATGTATATCATAGGAAGTCATTCTAATTTTTTGGTTTATGATTTGATGGATGCTTGTAATTTGTGTATTTGATTGTTCTGGTCCCCTATTGTGTATACTTGGGTGACTCCTTTTTATGATTTTGAATAAAATTTTCTTTACTTATAAAATAAAATGAAAAAAACAAAAAAAAAGAAAAAGAAAAAAGAAAAACTATTGTACATTGTTTAATGATGTAGATCCATGGTTAAAGCATGAAAATAATGTCCACAGGATATTTATAACTACTATTTACATGACTTGCAGTCTGGATTTTCCTTTCACTGAATTGCTTTTTTAAGAGGGAGCCTACTTTAATATTTATTTCTTTTGCTTGCTGACCTTTGTGCCCCTGTCAGCTATATTATTCTTCTGCATACTGCATGATTGCTGCTTATGCAATTTTAAATATTCTGTTTACTATTGCATATTGTCTAATGTAGATTCACAGTCATCGCTTAATGAGAAGAAAGACAGCTCTGATAAAGGGGGAATATCTGCTAATGCCACCTCTTATGCTACATCATGTGGTGTTCTATCTAAGAGTCATGAAAAGACAAGTTATGGTGAACCATCTGATGGTGTGGCATCTAGCAAAGTGCATGGAGAACCCCAATCTTTACACTCTCGTGGACGACCTGGTAGTTCTGCATCATCCAGTTCAGATTATGCAGGTGGTGTCTCGGCTTCTAGTGGACCTGGTTTATCACCAAGCTCATCAATGGGTTCGTTATCCTCTGAAAAGTCAACTTTGAATCCTCATGCTAAGGTATTATTGATTAGACCTTGTATGTTTTTATTGCACAGTTGATATTAGTAAATGCAGTAGGGTAAAAACATACATCATTATTAAGAGATATATAAGATTGTTAGGATCCTCTCTTCCTCTTAAAATATATTTTGCTCTCTTCCTAATTACGTTGTTTTCCACTGTTTTTTCAATTTTGATATCAGGAATTCAAACTCAATCCTAATGCAAAGAGTTTCATACCGTCTCAAATTCCTGTTAGGCCTCAGTCCCCAGTCTCTGATGGTTCATTCTATTTTCAACCAAATGTCTCTGCTGTACCACATATGCCTGGCATGCCTGTGGGCATTGGAGTAAGTGTAACAAAAGAATGATTTGTGAAATACATTAGGATCGGTATTAATTGTAAATTTGTTCTATACATTTAGTTCCACTTGTTTATTCTTATGGTTACTTTCCATGGTTTTAACAGATTGGACCCTCATTTCCCGGACACCAGCCTGTTATGTATCCACAGGTTCCACCAACACCACAGCCATATTTTCATGCTAATGGCCCTCAGGTGCGACATTGTCTATAAGTTCTTGTGGGATTCTGCACAGGGATTCTTGTTTGTGTGTTATATATTAGTACACAAATGTAACTTCTTGATATTGATGACCTGTATCTATCTATCTATATGCAGTATCCGCAGATGCTTCTTGGTGGTCACCCTAGGCAAGTCTTGTACATGCAAAACTATCAACATGTAAGTCATTCTAATCATATTCTGAACTATTGTAATCTAGATTGTTTAAGAATTTATATTTTCTTGTTGAGTGCTAATTTTAAATATTTCTTTGTGTATAAAGAAGCTGCTCCTATTTCTTATTTGTTTCCTGAAGCAACAATGCTTTTGGAAAAGGAACATGCATTATCAGTCCACTTGCATTGTTCTCTAATTGGAAGCACTGGATTTTCCTTTTTTTTTTTTTTTAATAAAAAAAAGAACAAATTTTCCTCAAAATTGGTTTGTAAAAAGCTCCTATAATCTGTTAGGTTTTAAAATAGACCACATCTCTCATGCTTAAGGTCACATAATTTTTCACATCACTTACAGCAGTTATGTCACTTGCTCCCTTGGTGAACCCACTGTCTCTCTCTCTCTCTCTCTCTCTCTCAAAAGCACTACCAGGATACCAAAAATATTTTCCCAAATACCCATGTTGATCAAGTTTTAGATTAATTGTTAAATGATCGAAATCACCATTTCCCAACACTAAGCTTTTGGGAGAATTGGTATTCTATCATGGTATAAGTGCAGGTGGTCTTAAGTTTGTATCCTGTTACCTTCCTTTTAAAAATTAAAAATCCTATGTGTTGGGTCCCATTTAAGGAGTCTTTTAAGTCCACAAGTTTGGAGGAGTGTTAGAATAATGGTCAAATGATTAACTTCACCATTTATTAACAGCTTAAGCTTTGGGGATAGTTGGTAATTTATCAATAAGCTAAGTCCCATTAAATTCTGAGATGAGAACTCTGTAAACAGAGCCCAACTGTGTTGCACGTCAGCAGCAATGTTGTACTCATATGGACTCCGTTTACAGTTTGATTGATTAATAACATCTCTCTTGGAATTTCTCAATGATCTGGTGCTGCTAATTGACTCCTAGATCTATTCTCTCTTGCTTGGTGTTGACTCCTAGGTTTGGTTTCTCTTGATTGGTGTTGACTCCAAGTGTAGGTGCTAACTCCTAATTTATCTATCCTTTATTTTATATTTCTCAATTTTATTTTTGTATCATTTTGGTTGTCACCATTTGAAACCTAGGTGAGGACGATAATGTAGTCATCACATTAGACAACACTGTGCCAAGGAGACTGTAGCTGCGTATTTCAGTCTAGAGTTTTAGAAGGAAATTCCCTTGGAGAATTTTGAATAAATCATAGATTTAGCATGTAAGGAGTATTTGGCCTTTTTTTTTTTTATATTTCAATTTGGTTTAGTTTTTGTGGAGTTAATGCCAAGTTATAATTTTGGTGAGACACTCTAGAAGGCTTTTGATTAAGTGGGACTAAAACAGAGTACATGGAATGTAAGCTTAGTAAATGTAGAAATAGAGAGAGAGACAATTAGACTTGATGGTCAAGAGATACTAAAGAGCGATAGCTTTCGATATCTTGGATCAATAATTCATAAAGATGAAGAGATTGAAGGTGGAAATACACGGAAAGTTAGGATTCTAAATTAGGAAATTTGCTTAAAGATGGGGGTAGCCCCTATGCTGATGACACTATCTTATTCTGTGATGCTTCCAGGGAACAATTATTATATGTAAGAATGGTTTTGATTTTCTTTGAAGCTTTCGCAGGATTGAAAGTCAATGTCGGTAAGAGTGAGATTGTGCCAGTAGGTGAGGTAGGTAATTTACACGCTCTAGCTCGTGTGTTATGTTGTAGGGTGGGAAATCTACCTATGAATTACTTGGGTATCCTCTTGGGGCACGTTACAAGGATCCCTCGATACGGAATTCAATTCTAGAAAAAAATGGAAAGGAGACTTTCTGGGTGGAAACAATTATATTTGTCCAAGGGTGGTAGACTTACTTTGTTAAAGAGTACTCTTTCGAGCCTTCCTACTTTTTTATCATTGTTCACTATTCGTCAAGTTGTAGCGGCCAAATTGGAAAAGATACAAAGGAATTTCCCTTGGGGGACTACTGATGAAGTCTTTAAATATTCTTTAGTTGCAAGGGATAATGTTTGTTTACCGATGGAGGAAGGTGGTTTGGGGATAAGGAGGGGTGGGGTTGTTTAATCAAGCCTTGCTTGATAAGTGGTGATAGCGGTTTGGGAAAGAAGTTCACAGGTTATGGTGTCAGGTTATGGCAACCAAATATGGAGTGGATCGTGGGGGCTGGTGTACTAGGGATGTTCGAGGGGCTCATGGCTGTGGAATGTGGAAGAATATTAGAGCAGGAGTTGAGAGTTTCTTTAGATAGGTGGAGTATGCTGTGGGCGAAGGCCATCGTGTTCGTTTTTGGTACAAACCTTGGTGTGGGCCTATTCCTCTAAAGGATCTTTATCCAGATCTTTTGCTCGTGTTGTTTCCAAAGAAGCTTGGATTTTTGATTTGGTTGTTTCTAATTTAGAAGGGGATGATAGAAGCTGGAATTTATATTCTGTCGAGCTTTTCATGAAAGGGAGGTAGAGAGAGCATGTTCTCTGCTTAAGCATCTTACTCCAATATGCCAAGGGGCGAGGGAGATGACACTTTGACTTGGAAGTTGAATCGTTCTGGTGTCTTTGATGTTCAATTTTATTATAATTTGTTAGCTGTTCCGGATGGCTCTCCTTCTAGCTCTTTACCCTAGAAGTGTATTTGGAGTACAAAGGTACCTAAAGGGTGTCTTTCTTTTTATGGACAGCAGCTAGGGGCAGTATTCTTACCATTGATAATCTGGTTCTTAGGCGTTTACCACTGGTTAATTGGTGTTGCATATGCCAGTGTGATGAGGAAACTGTGGATCATCTTCTACTCCATTGTAAGTTTGTTTATGTCTTGTGGGGTGAAGTTTTTTTGATATTTGGGATCCAGTGGGTAATGCCGAAGATAGTAACCTCCCTTCTTTTTGGCTGGTGGAATTGGCTGGGGAAGCATTCCTCTAATATTTGGAATATGGTTCCAACTTGTTTGACGTAGTTAATTTGGTGGGAGTGTAATAATCATACTTTTGAAGATATTGTGAGATCAATTGATCTTTTGAAGCCTATACTAGTTGGGACCTTATTTCAGTGGGGTAGAACTTGGGGTTTTACACAATGTATTTCCATTTTTGAATTTCTTCTTTTTGTTTGTATCTCTTCTTGAGGTACTTGTATTTGTTTTAAGTTCAGAGTGTTCACCATTGTGAACATGATGTCCTTTTTATGAAATAAATCTTTGATTTCTTATCAAAAAAAAAAAAAAAAAAATTAAGTTGAGAGAACAAAAAATGGTAGAGGAAGAAAAAAAATAGCATCAGTAGAAGTAATATTAAAGGACATCAATTAAGAAAGTAACAAAGAATATAACTTCAAATAGAACAAAACATATTAAAAGAAAATAATACATGTGGTTAAGTTTGGTTAAGTTGAATATAATATGTTGAATAATATAAAAGAAAATAATATGTTGAATATCCATAACCAACCCCAAAATTTTGGGACTATGGCTTTGTTGTAAATTTGGTCGAGTTTTTTGTGGACTTTTTTTCTCCAGAAAAGGAAAAAGGACTATGGACAATATAGCGATTGAGTTGCAAAGATAAGCAAAGGGAGTAGGGTGCTAGTGTTGTAAGTGGGGCATCATGAATTGGTCATCAGATCAGAATAACATTAAATAGATATTGAGTTTTAAAATGACTGTCTCCAATTGAACAGGGGGCATGGGGGAAGATCCTCGCTTGTGATGATCTAATTAATGGTGTGTTTGGATGACATGATTTGGGTATTTGGTTTTGGATTTGGGTGATGGAAATCCAAATATCTTGTTTGGACAGTTTAAAAAATGTCAAGGATTTGGATTTAACAAATCTACCAAGGATTTTAAACCTTTAAAATGCTTGGATTTGAAATAACTTCTAAAATCATTGGATTTGAAATCAAGGCATTTAAAATATTTTAATTTAAAATCCAAATCCAAATCTGTTTCCAAACACAACCTAAGAGATAATCTCATTTAGAGAAGATACACGCTGGTAGGGTAGTGTTGTATGTGTTGCTATAGTAGGGAGATAATGGAGCATCTTCTGTTAAACTGTAGTAGTGTTGTGTTCACGTTGTTTGGTTGGCAGAATTGGGTAGGCAAGCAGTCTTTGGATATCTAGAACTTGGTCTCATTATTTTTGATGTGGACTTTATGGCAGGAACGTAATTTGTGGTACATTTGAGGATTTGGTAATTTCATGGATACAATTGATAGAGCTGTTTGCTAGATTGTTTGATTGGTGTCTGACAAGGGGTTTTGCTGATTGTAATTCCATTCCTGAGTTTTTAGAGCTGTATCTTTCTGTACATAATCTTTTGTAATTCTTTGTGTTCACTTTCATTTATGCTATTAATTAAATTACTGATTTTCCTAAAAACTTAAACTATTGCAATATGGTAAATTTAATCGTTTAACCACATACTTCTAACACTCCCCCCTCACCTATGAGCCCTTTTAATTGGTGAGAAATTATGGGAACTTAAATGGGAGGTAGAGTGGAGGAGGACATGAATCAAACTTAGGACCTCTTGCTATGATATTATGTTAAATTACCGATTATCCCAAAAGCTTAAGGTATTGAGATATAGTAAATATAATCATTTAATCACTTACTTCTAATAAACATGAAATAAATTTTTTTTTTAAATGCTTATTTAATTATTAAAAAAAAAAAAAAAACATTAACAGGAACATGTGGACCATAAAACCTTGCCACCTAGTGATTTGTAACTCTTACAAACTAGTGTCGAATGAAACAGTCAACTAAAAAATTAAAAAGCAGAAAAACTGATGCCGATTTACTTTTGGAGTGATACTACTAGAATTATTCAGGTTTTTTAAAATTTTAAATTCATTTACTATTTTGTCTAATATTTCCATACATGAGTAACACAAGTGTTGGAGCAGCTTTTTTGTTCTATAAACATCTGGGACACTTCTTTGCCTTGTAAAATAGGATTGATATTAGGAAGCTAATTAATTCATTTTTACAGGAAATGCAGTACAAAGGACGAGAATATTAGTTTGTTGGTTGGCTGGAGACGGGGGGCAGGTTGGGGCAAGAGCGGGTGATTCTTGTATCAAATCGTAGCTTGACAGTGCTTAAATTTTGGTTAAGATGTGAATCTCCAACTCTTTCCCTAATTCTTCATACATCACTATGGTCATAACATGATGGCCTAGGCTCACCTATATGTTTTATTGACATTGCGGAAAAGAACCGAAAAAAAAAGGGAGTCTTCTAATTCAGGAGTCAGGACTGCTTTAGTCAATGAACACCGGTTGTTGTTTTATTTTTATTTTTATTTCCCCTTAAATTCTAACTCTGAAATAATTTATTGTTTATTTGTGTTACATTGTTAGCCATAAATTTGAAATAACGATGCTTTGAAGGAAAGATATATCAAGTGTCAGTAACTAAGGCAAAAAAAGAAAAAAAGAAAAAAGGAAAATGTTATCATTGTGTAGAAAAGTTTAATAATTGGATTTGCTTTAAACTAAGTTATCTTTTCTTTTATAGTTGAATCTTACGTTGAACTGTTGGAAGTCTAGTGTTAAAGTTCATACCAACTTAAATTATGCTCTTGATGTGCAACCATCTTTTCTATTTTAGTAAAATATATGGTGTTCCCAACTCTGATGTTCCAAAAATGCCAGGTCAAATATGACCCACTCAGTTTATGACATCATTATGTATGTCTCTATTCTGTAGTTTCTACAATGACAGGAATTCGATCCTTTTTTAGAGTGGGATTTAGCTGTGATGTGCATAGATACATCCTAGAGATTGACAAAATCTATCACAAACTCCACTTTATATTGCAAATAATGGCTTCAAAGGTGTGACATTAACGTCTCTGTTTGTCTGCACCTTTGTTTGTTGCATTCGACAATCATAACCACTATTTACCCATATTGTATTTGCTAAATTATCTTTTGAACCTTGTATTTTAGGGTTGGTTGCAAATGACAATTTTATAGTCTTAACAATTTTTTCAAATTAAATTATGAAATTTAAAACTGTTAATTTACAATAAGTTTTATAGGTTTTTTATTTGTTTTGAATCTATATATTTTATGGTTTCACTAGTTTCAAATCAAATGTGAGAGTCTTATTGCATCAATTTAAATTAATATGATTTTAAAAGCTCAAGGTTTGATAATACGTTAATAGACTCTATAATGTAATAATTCAATTGTTTGGCTATGTTTTTATTATGTAAGTTATTCTCTAAAATGGACATAATAAATATTCGATCATGAACAAAATTTTTCTTAAACTAGTTTGAAGGGAAACTCTTCAAACTTTATATATATATATATATATATATATTAGGTGTGAATTTTGAAAATCTAACTATTGAATTTCATGTTCTTTATGTTCTTAACATGCATATCAAGTTTCGTTCAAATCGGATGTTATTTGCTATTTGATCAATAAACTTATTTTTTATACACAGTTTTATATCACAAAAATTTGAAATTTTTACACTTGTTTGAAGACATAGCAATTGATCTTTGATCTTCTTAAAATTTTGCAAATATAAAAGATATAATAAGAACATGTAATCTAACGGTTAGATTTTTAAAATTCATATCCAATATAAAAATACATAAAAAATCTCTAAATTAATTTAGAAAGAAACTTTGTTCTTCTATCACATTATCACCTGCTTAATAGCTATGGAATTGAGAATCCCTAAAAACCCCAAGGCACGCGCACAATAGCCATTCTCAACTTTGTGGCTTCACTTTCTCTGCTAATTTTTTCGGACTTCGTTTCGGAGGAACGCACTAGCTTTTAGAAATTAGATGGGATATTTTTTTATTATTAGTTCTTCATTGAAAGATATCACCGTAACATCACAAGGGGAAGACACCACTTGCATGCTAGATGGCATGGGTTTTTTCTTTACAATTTGATTTATTATTATTTTTTAAACGAAAAACCATACCCAATGATAGTTTTAATAATATTATAAAATAAAAAAGAGTAACTTTAAGCAACATTATACTTTCCAATAACTTATTATTAAATTCATATTTTAAAAATTATATCGTTGAATTATATATTCTATACGTTTTTAACGTGCATGTCAATTTTCATAGTAGTCAAATGTTATTTACTATTCAACCTATAAACTCATTTTTTATGCATTATTTTAAACTACAAAAACTTTAATTTAAACAATTGATTAATGACATGACTATTGATCTTTGATTACCTTGAAATTTTGCAAGCATGAAAAATATATGAATATAATGTAATTCAACAGTGGATTTTTCAAAATTCATATCCAATAAAAAAATATTGAGTGATGTAACATTACTTAGATTTAATGTTACATATTTTGTAGATTTAATCAAATATTTTGAAAATTTACTTTTAATTAGAACCAAAACCATATTTTGCCTTTGCTTCTCCCCTCTCTAATTTTTGGTTGAATGATCAAAAAAGAAAATGAGAGGACTGACAAATGTATTAAATTCTAGTAAATTGCTCTACATTTACATCAAAAACATTTTAAATGTATTAAAATCTGTCAAAACGTTGACATCTATATCAAATGGATTTCAAATGTTCTCTACCTCGGTAATGAGTGTTCTGTCCTACAAGATATTTGAATTAAATTTTATTTATTTTAAAATTAACAAGTAAACTTTATTTAAATTCTAGTCCAACCTTGAAATTTATATCATATGAAGATTAGGAAAAAAAATGATAATCTTTATTAAAAATAAAAGTCAATATTTGCTCATCAAAAAAAAGAAGAAGTCAATATGTGTATTTATGAAATATTATACTTATATAATTATATTTCTTTAAAATAATATTTTTGAATTTAAGAAACATATTAATTTTTAATGATTTTTTATTTTTTTATTTTTATAATTGTTACGTATATATGGGAAGTTATAATTTTTGACATTATTACACATTTACACCTATCAAGATGTAACCAAATATATATATATATATATATATATTTTTTGAGAGTTTAGATGTAACCAAATAATTGAATAGCTATTCTACATAAATAGTCATTTCATTACAATTTACAACAACTACTACAACATACTAACCATGAAGAACTTGGATTCAAAAATTCAAAAAATTTGAATAGTTATTATTTGATTCTTCATTGGAAGAACCTTGATCCAAAATTTCCACCCTCACTTATTGTAAATAAAATGGGAGAAAAAAAAGCCAAGAACCTTTATTTATTTGATAGAATTTCAATCTAAGAAGTCTGCATTCGATAATTGTACTCTTTATCATAAAACAAAGACACCAATTAATTTTTGGTGTAAAATGAGATTGAATCTCAAATTTTTTACTCAATCGTTAGAAATTTTATCAGTTGAGCTAACTGGAACTTAAAAAAAAGCCAAGTAAGCTCAATTGACAACTCTTTTTTATTTTTCTCAAGGCTTCAAATCCTTCTCCCTCCTCAATTATCAAATTAAAAAAGAAAGTAAAGAACAAAGAAAAAAAAAAGAGAAAAAAAAATGATCTAATTTACGGTATTTACCTACTTCATTGCTCAATAAAACTAAAAACATAAACGATAATTCTCAAAAAAAAAAAAAAAAAAAAAACGATAATTGCAAAAAAGAAAAACAAAAACAAAAATGTCCAGCCTTGTTGTGTTACCTACTCTCCTCTCAAAACTCAAAAGACGAGTCCTACTCTCCTGCTAGACGGCAACGTCGTTATAATCAACAAATATTTTTCCAATTTTTATTGGAAGATCCAATGACAATTACTATAAACTTTGTCTTTTGGTGCAATTTATCTCACAGTTTCCCATTTTTCTGAAATTTTTTAACTTAATTAATTTCAAGGACCAACAACATCATCAACATAATGATACTTAGTGCCTATATGATAGTATTGTTTTAGTAATGTTGTTTAAGTATTGTGAAAATACGGGTGGGTGAAAAAACGTTATGAAAATACGTATTGTGTTGTTTAAATAACAAAAACTGCTGTTCAAACAACATTACCAAACATCCTCTAACTGTTTGATGCACGATGATTTAGACCAAGCAATTCGAAGATAATAAGTGAAAACAACAACAACAATATTCCAAAAATTATAAAAACTGAAAATTGTAGATCTCTATTAGATTAATGGATAAGCTCATGAGTAATTTATTATCAAATAATTAATATTTTGGACAAGTTTCCATCAAAAAAGAAAAAAGAAAAAAAAGACACCGCATGGGACATGCTGATTAGTCGTCAGCTATGGCCTAATTTCTTAGGTTTTATAATGGAGTAAGAATTTTATATTCTCTTTGGTAGTGAAGATTCCTTTCAACATTAAACAAATAATATATATATTTTACTAATTGTTGGAATCTGTTAGCTAATTTGAATTATTTTATATTTAATACTAATACTTATGAAACACACTTGAGGCGGCTAAATTGTGCACCAACTTTGGCCAACTGTTCCCTTTCACTTATTTTGAAGGGGATGCAATGAAGTAAACAAGTTTAGATTCACAAAATTTTTTACAAATTTTTTTATATCTATATTGAGGTAACATCGTGTGAAGGTGTTTATAAAAATATTTGAAAGGGATGCAATGAAGTAACAAGATTAGATTCACAAAATTTTTTACAAATTTTTTTATATATTTATTGAGGTAACATCATGTGAAGGTGTTTATAAAAATATTTGAAAGGGATGCAATGAAGTAACAAGATTAGATTCACAAAATTTTGTAAAATTGTTTTATATAATTATTGAGGTAACATAGTATGAATAATATTAATAAAAAGAGTTTGGGCATACATTAATAATATATTTTAGGAAAATATTTATGGAGAGTTGAAAAACTGTCAAAAAAGTTAGTCATATTTTCATAATTTGTTTTAAATGGTTTACTAACAAATTAGTAGAATCTAAATAAAATGGTATCAATAATAACAACTTATGAAATTAATTAATTTAATAACAATTTAAATATTAAAAAAAAAAAAAAGGTGGGGAAAAATTCATGATTATGAAGGAAAGAGTGGTAAAACTGTAAGTTGAAAGATAAGTACTGATTTGACTTGTTCAACTTTAAATAATGTTTTGGGAAGGATGTTTATCATTCTAGGGGACTAAAATAATAATTTCCGACAAAGATAAGACCATGCTTACCAATATTAAATGCAATTGTTTTGTCCACAATAAAAGCATTAACATAATATGACAAGGATGGCCTAGGATGAGACTTTTTTTTTTTTTTGGGGTAAACCCTAGGATGAGACTTGTCGCTTGTTAAGATGAGAATTTTGGTCACTCACGTTCCAGACAGCTGCTTTTATTTTTATTTTTCTTACATTTTATAACTTTTTAGTTAATGAGGAGAGAGAATTACTCAGAATAATAAGGGATTTGCTTAAAAAAATATTCATATTGTTATTAAATGGTAGATTTTAATTACTCAATCAATGAAGTATCTCATGCCCAGATAAGAGACTCAATGTTGAATCTTGTTACCACTGTATATTCTTAATGTGATGGTCATTCTACAAATATAAGTACTTATAGGGTGTAGGATGTAAGGGCTCGGATTTAAGTCAAGCATATCTCATAAAACTATCATTAATAAATAACCATTTCCTACTAATTTCTTCAATACTTATATATATTCGAAACATTGTCACGCACCTTTGAGGTAATAGTTACTCTACAAGTACAAAATTCTTGTAAGATAGGAGAGGTAAGGGCCAATGTTCAAGTCTCTAAGAGAAAGTTTCACATATATATACACTTAAATTAGATTAAAGTATAATTTTTATCTTATATTAAAAAATATATTTATTTATTGAAATTTTTGATAAATTGACACCAAGTTCATGCATGGTTAAGCCAAATATAATTTCACAGTTTCTTCGATTCGGATATAATTTTTTTAGTGCCAAGTTGCTTAAAAATCTGAACAGATAAACTCAACCAAGTTGTCAAGAAGGGATAAGATTAAGTTAATATTCATCCAATAATAAAAGAATTACGATATATTTCTAGAAGGAATGAGATTAAGTGTTTTTTTTTTTTTTTTTGGATGGGAGGAAAAGATTAAGTTAATAAGAATAATATTCATCCAATACATGGAAGATTAACGATGTATTTTAGGACCTTCGCATAACTTTTGATATATCTCATGCATGAATGTGGTATGTTACTTTTAACATTAAGCAACTATGAATAGATAATTATTATTAAAAAAAAAATATTCCCTCAAACAAGCTAGAGAAGCAAATGTTGCTGCTCATGTATTAGCCAAGTGGTCTTTGTCAAACAACTACTTTGGCTCTTTTGATGTGGGGTTGGGGCCTCCTTGCTTTGTTTCTGTTATTAGAGCTGAGGCTCTTTCCTTGGCTGTGTAGTTTTTGTTGTTGGTTCAATAAATATGTTGGTTCATAAAAAAATAAAAATAAAATTCCCTCAAACATATAATCCTGGGAACATATACCAATGGTTACATCGATATATGAAAGATTAACAGTGAAAATTTCCCCTAATGAAGTGTAGTATTTTCAAGACTAGATGAATAGCTGAATAGCTGAATCCTAGTATTTGTCTTCTAACTAAAGAAAAAAGAAAAAAAAAAAAGAAAAGAAAGAAAGAAAGAGAATATATATCTTACTTATAGTTAACCCCAATTAATTGGAAAAGGAAAATTATACATTGGTAGTAATATAATCCCCATATGGAAGGGGAAATAAATAAAAAGCAACAAAAATACAACATTATTTTTAACATACCAATTATCAATTATATTCTTCTCAAAAAAATTATCAATTATATCTTTTTAAAATAAATAATTAAGAATAATTGTATTGAGGAAAAAGGTGGGAAAAGGCTTAGATCCATTTCTACCTTCTAGGCAGAAAATCCAATCAGGTAGATTATAGATGGATATGGGTTCATCCCAATTACAAAATGCTATCCCAAAAAAAATGTTAAGGGCCAAAAAAACTTTAAGTTCTTAGAAACATAGCAAAATTCCTAACATGAGAGTGATCTTAAAGAAGCATTTATACTTGACATAACATAGTCTAAGAAATCTGGTATAGAAGTTGATAACATCTTAAAGTGTAAATAATGAATGACTTTAGGGCATTGGTTTAGTAAACTATTTAACAAATGCCCTTAGGACATTTGTTTAGTAAATATCTCTGGAAATTTTTTTATGGGGTAAAAAAAAAAGTAATCGATTTTTTAATAGTTTTTTATATTTATCAAAAAAGTAGCATCAAAATTTTTCTAAAAGTAAATTGCAAATTACACCCTTAAAGTTTGGAGGTCTTTGGATTTTACACCCTGAAGTTTGGGGTGTTTAGATTTTACACCTTGACATTTGGAAGTGTTTGGATTTTACACCCACAAATTTTGAAACTTTAGAGGGTAAAATCCAAACATTCTCAAACTTTAGGGAGTAAAATCCAAACACTCCTAAAATTTAGAGGGTAAAATCCAAATTCTAAAATGTTGGAGTGTAAAATCCAAACATCCTCAAATTTTAGGGAGTAAAATTCAAATTCTGAAATTTTACTCCACAAATTGTAAGGGTGTAATTTGCAATTTACTATTTTTCTATAATAATCTATTAACAAATGTCCTAAAAATACTTGTTAACTGAGCCCTCTCTGCGATTACATCAATTTTATTGTAAATCAATCATAATATTCATTCCAATAATTGTAAAAAAAAATTAAAAATTAAAAAAGTGAAAGTTGTTGTTTGACTAGATATTATATTTTTTTAAAGGCTAAATGGAGCCTAGACTAAGTGATAAATAAAGCACCATTTTCTTTGCTTCATTTGCTTTATTAATGCCTCTATTGGAAGGTGACGGAAGAACATTAATTATAGCTTCACTTTAGAGAGTAAAATTCAAATTCTGAAATTTTACTTCACAAATTTTAAGGGTGTAATTTGCAATTTACTATTTTTCTATAATAATCTATTAACAAATGTCCTAAAAATATCTGTTAATTGAGCATTTTCTGCGATTGCATCAATTTTATTGTAAATCAATCATAATATTCATTCCAATAATTGTAAAAAAAAAATTAAAATTAAAAATGTGAAAGTTGTTGTTTGACCAGATATTATATTTTTTTTAAAGGCTAAATGGAGCCTAGACTAATTGATAAATGATAAGGGTAAAATTGTGAATGTGAATATTCATGAATATAGTATCATGAAGCGACGTTCAAAATAGACCCGTCGGCCTCACTTGTCATAAATGGCAGTCGAACAGCTTTAGGACGTCTACAGCTTTAGGAAGACGGGGTTAACTTGGCATAAATGCAAAGCTGACACTACTAAGCTGAAGGGGAGTAGGCGAAGCTGACGACCCTAACGAGGCTGACGACCCCAACGAGGGAGTAGGCGAAGCTGACGACCCTGACGAGGCTGACGACCTTGACGAGGGAGTAGGCGAAGCTGACGACCCTAACGAGGCTGACGACCTCGACGAGGGAGTAGGCGAAGCTGACGACCCCGACGAGGGGTAGGCGAAGCTGACGACCTTGACGAGGGAGTAGGCGAAGCTGACGACCCCAACGAGGGGGTAGGCGAAGCTGACGACCCTGACGAGGCTGACGACCTCGACAAGGGAGTAGGCGAAACTGACGACCCCGACGAGGGTGTAGGTGAAGCTGACGACCCTGACGAGGCTGACGACCCTAACGAGGGAGTATGCGAAGCTGACGACCCTAACGAGGCTGACGACCTCGACGAGGGAGTAGGCGAAGCTGACGACCCCGACGAGGGGTAGGCGAAGCTGACGACCCTGACGAGGGGTAGGCGAAGCTGACGACCCTGACGAGGCTGACGACCCCGACGAGGGAGTAGGCGAAGCTGACGACCCTGACGAGGCTGACGACCCTAACAAGGGAGTAGGCGAAACTGACGACCCTAACGAGGCTGACGACCCCGACGAGGGAGTAGGCGAAGTTGACGTCCCTAACGTGGCCTTGCTTGGTCTCCACGTTTGCATATATAAAGAAATATCTTGCGCCCCACGCTTGGTGTTAAATAAAAAGACTCCTACAAGGAAATGATCTCGCAAAATACGTCTAAAGAGACTCCTATAAGGAAAAGACTTCTAATCCAATAAGGAGAGGTCAACCCTCTACCACTATAAAAACCCCAATACCCTCACTAACCAAGGTACGCATAATTTACCCTCTCTAACACTTTAGAGTTGTGAGAAGTTCTAACTTGACCTTCGGAGGGTATTTGGCCGGCACCACACCGGTGCTCTCTGCGAGGTCTTCTCTTTTTGTGTTGTGCAGGCGTTGTTTCGAGCACGTGAGTGCCGTGTAGCTCACTGACGATTTTTCGGTATCATCAATAAATAAAGCACCATTTTCTTTGCTTCATTTGCTTTATTAATGCCTCTATTGGAAGGTGACGGAAGAACATTAATTATAGCTTCACTCTGCTATGAGCGCATGCTAAGAAAGATTCTGATTTTGACTTGTAATCATATATTTAGTTCTATACTTCGAAATTTTTTTGTGAACTCCACGTATTTCTATTTTCTATTCCTTAAATTTTGTGAATTCCACGTCTTAAATTGTGGTTTCATGTGAAGTCAATAAGCAATTTAATACTGCCCAAAATTTTCTGAAATGTACAAACTGCAAAGGCCATCACCTTTATTTTTATATCTTTAGCACTAGTATCGAACAGATCAATGATGGGGATTGATCATATGCTAAAAATTTCAATTTTAAGTTTTGGATTATTTTATGAAAGTTGCTTTAAATTGGTCAAGGTGCAACTCTGATTTGTAAAAAATTGGCTGCACTTGAAGTCTCAAGCTTTGTGATGATTGGATCTCGTAGATGCAAACATCCAAGATTGACACTACCACTTAATTATTACAATATTCATCACCTCACTTTGTAACATTAAAAAAAAAAAAAAAAAACTACAAATTTATAAAAATTGCGTTTTCAAATGCGTCACACGCGGCTTTTTTTACAAACACCCACTCACCCATTTTTTTAAACGAAGATTGTGTTTTTGCCATTCGTATCTTAAAAATGCGTTTTTTTACAACTGTTTATCCAATTAGGCTTAAACCAAATTTGTTAAAAATTCTCAAACAACTTTTAGGGTGTGTTTGTTTGGAGGTGAAATAGGATGGATGGAAAACTTTGGAGAGAAAATGAGAATGAAAACCTTTTTGGAGCGTGTTTGGTTAAGTAAGGAGGAAGGAAAATAAATTGTGGGACCCAAGTACTTTTTCTCCAAACCTCCTAAAAAGTTTTCTTCCCAAAATAGAGAAAAAATTAAAAAGAAAAAATTGGGCTGCTTAATAGATAAAAATGTTCATATGCACTTGTGACTTTGTCTTTGTCTGTACATTACTCTTTTTCACCATTTATTTATTTATTTATTTATTTCCTGGACGTTTCTTTTCCTTCCTCCTATATTGCCTTTTTTTATTATTATTTTTTTTATTTTGCTTTCTTTTGTGTTTTTTTGGGTTGTTTGTCACTTTTTTTTTTTGTTTTAATTGGACATCATTTTTAACAAGGATATATGAGTAAATTTATACAAACTCACTTTTTCTACCTCTCTACTTTTTCACTCCTAACCAAATAAAAAGGGGGGAATATAAATTTTTTCTACTCTCTAATTTTCCATTCTCTCACCATTTTCTATCCTCTCATTTTTTCACCCCTCCAACCAAACAGACCCTTAACTTAATTTTCCAAACACTCAAAACTTTTAAGAAACTTTTCAATTAAATTCCATGTTACAAAAGTTCTATTTCATACAACAATACCAAATAAACGTTTATCAGTAAATTTTTTTGGGATGTAGAATTTTAACTGAAAAGATTTTTTAACGTTTTGAGTGTTTAGAAAATTGCAGTAAATAGTATTTTAAAGTTCTAACAACAGTAAATAATAGTATTTTAAAGTCTCACTCTACTATTACAAGAGTTAGATTCTTTTGTAGTAATACTTTAAGTTAAGTAAGGTATTTGAATATGGTGAGAGAGTATAATTAAGTGTGTGTTTAGCAGTTAGTTTATTTCTCAAAAAAAAAAAAAAAATTCTAACAATATGAATATTGGATTGTATAGTTTTTTTTTTCTTAAAAGTTCCAAATTTCAACTTTGATGTTTAAGTGGTTTTCACATTTAAGGAGCTCTTAAAAAGGTTTTTTTTTTTTTTTTCCCTTCTTTTTTGGGTGAAATTGCCAAACATTAGACGAATTCTACTAAAAGACTGTTTAAGGCTCCTAAAACACTTACTGTATTTTATTTATTTTTTTATGAATGAAGCACTTTTCCAATAGTGCGTTAAGACAAATCCGAAGTTATAAGCGTTAGTTCTAAACCCACTTCAAAGGGGAAAGTATACTTTAATAAAAGTAACTTAATGTACTTTTAAATTCATATATTCTTAGGAACTCTTTACTTCTTTAGTAATGCGGGACTTAGCATAAAAACAATGAGAGATTGTGTATTGAGTATTTAAGGAGTAATTCTTAGGTACTCTTGGAGTACGAAGAATTGTGTTTTTTTGTCTCACATTCATGGTGAGGTCTATTAATTAAATTCATGGTGGGGTCTACAATAAATGTGAAAGGAGGAAACATTATTTCACTATACTCCGATAGTATTTAAAAATTTTCCGTACTTAACATATTATTTATATTTATGGTACCTTAAATAATAATAAGTATAATGTTTGTGAGATGCAAGGATTAATTAAAAATGATATAAAATTAAATAAATATTTTACTAATATTATCAAAATTGCAGTCGTAATTAGTGACATACTTGAAATTTTATATGTGTTTCACATAGAAAAACTGAATATCTTAATAATTAACGAGTAAAATATTTAAAACACATTAAAACACAAAATTGCTGTAGTAATTAGTGACGTATTTTAAATTTTATATGTGTTTCACGTAGAAAAACTGATTGTCTTAATAATTAACCAGACACATGTTAAAAACACATTAAAACACAAAAGTATGATAAATGATAAAAATAAGTAACAAATTCAGTTTAAATTTATTTAAAATATTGCTAATATTTTTTAATTGGAGTGACATTTTAATTTTAATTTTGTCTAAACTTTATTATCTTAATAATTAATGTATGATAAAAGCCTATTGTTCTAGGCGTAATATATGAAATTAAGCCATTTGATACAACTATGAATTTTAGAACCATATATATATATATATATATATATGTGTGTGTGTGGTTACTTGTGAAAATTAATTTGTCACCTTCGTTTATAACTCATTTCATATTGAGAATCCATTTTAAATTTGTGATTTTTTTTTTTCAAATTAGATTATGATATGATCAAATAAGATACGCTTACATCAAAATGGTAAGTTCTGTCACGTCGCATGATAACTCTTTTTTATTATAAAATTTTCACATTTTGAATTTGGACTGACAATAATAGTTTCACATCTGACAATAAATTTTGTCATAACTCATGTCTTATTGAACAAAAAATCTACAATTAATATGATACTTTAAAAAATATTAGAGGTACCCTGTAATGACGTATCACCCAAGTTATATATCGTTGATAAGAAAAGCACAAAATTTAGGTACAATTTATTAAGTATAGCACATTAGGTTTTTCAATTAAATTTGATAAAGTCTGTGGGCTGAATCTTGTGCTATAACTTTTGTGATGATTCTATTATGGTCAATTGCGAGTAGTAAACAACAACTAATACTAGATTATATATGAGTTATGGAAAAAATTTTGGTACAAAAGTTGAGGTGTATTTAAATTATATCCAAAAAACCTTAATATATTTGAACTTATTGTGTTCCTTCCTTGATAATTTTTATTTATTTATGAAACCTTCATTGAGTGGGTTCCAGTTAGCTCAACTGATAAAATCTCTGATGGTTGTATAAGAGATCTGGAGTTCAATCCCCGCCTACACAAAAAACTGATTGGTGTCTTGGTCTGATGATAAGGAGCTATCATCAGGAGCGGACGTCATAGGTTGAAAATCTCTCAAAAAAAAAAAACTTCATTGATAATTATTTTTTGGAGAAAAGTTAATGAATGGCCTAATAGGGTTTATTAATAAACCATTTTAGAAAAGTTTTTATAAGAAAATAAAAAAAAACAATTAATTTTTTAACAACCTTTTCAATTTCTCATTAAAGTAGTATAAAATTTTTTATAAAATAATTTATTAACAATTGTCATAAAGGCACTATTAATATAACCCTATTCTTTATTACCATGCTAATACATTATTGATTGAATATTGATTTAAACTAAACTTTACTAATGGAGTTAACATTGGAACCTTAGCTATTATCAAGGAAGAAAAAAAACTTTACCAAGATAACCTCTAATTGTCTCTAATCTGCGTCTCTTAAGAGGAGTGAGAGCTCCTCCCAACTAGAAACACTAGTGCATTTAAGAAGAAAAAAAAAACTAAATGAATACCAAGTCCAAGAAATTAGGGGTATGTATGAGTAAATCCCAACCGTTCAATCATACAGAAACGGCAAACGTGGCATGCATCAAAATCACCAACAAAGAATAGTTTATCCATTTCATTTCAAAGTGCACTCCACGCTCCATGGAAAGCGCGCGGGCCAAGTAAAAAGTGAAAAATATAAGGGCGGCTGAGTATATTTAAGAGACTGTTAGTGAATTTAATAAATAAATAAATTATTTAAAAAAATTATTTTTTTGGATAAAAAATTATTATTAATTTATTACCACACTAACCACAACACGACAAAAAACGTTGTACCAACCAAAAAAACAAAAGAAAAACAATGTGAAAGATAAAAAAGTATACAGTTTTAATTTAAAAAAAATAAATAAATGAAAATTTTTTTAGAATATAAAAGGATATGTAAAAGATAAAAACTTTGAGAGTGGAAAGCTGGTAGTAGCGGTGGTGGTGGTGATGAGTTGAGATTGTTAAGTATGTGTTAAACTGTTAATGCAAGAATCCATTGTTTTAGGAAGAGATATGTGAGTAAGCCTAGGACATGGTTCCAAAGCCAAAACCCAAGTGAAGAGAGAGAGAGAGAGAGAGAGAGAGTTTTTTGTGTGTGTTCTTTTGTGGGGTTAGAAGGATCAAGGAGGACATGCACAAATCCATGCTCACAACAACAAAAAAAAGCAACAACAACAACAACAATAACAATAACAATCATTTCTTGTTTCCCTGCACTTTAACAAATCCCAAAGGTCTCTCCTTTTCACACACTCTCTCTCTTTACCTTCTTCTTGGCTTCTCTTTTTCTGGGGTTGGTTTATTTTATTTGATTTTATTCTTGTTTTTATTATTTGGTTGGCATATTTATAGTTGTGAATCTTTGGTATGCTAGCATGTGGAGCTTAAGATGGTGGGACTTGAGAGTGGATTTTTAGTATTGTTGGGGGTTTGAATTTTGAAATAATGGGGTTTCCTGGGTTGGGTAAGAGTTTGTATCTGATATTAGTTTCTGGGTTCTTTTTGTTTTGGGTAATAAATTTCATTGCTTTCCTTTTAGCTCTCGAGTTTAATTTCTGGGAGTTGAATATATGCAATGGTTTCTAATTTGAGGAAGTGCTTTTTTTTTTTTTTTTTGGTTATTAATGTAGACAGCTTCTGTAGAGGAACTTATTTCAAAAAATTTCAGTTGGTTTTTTTTCTTTGTTTTTCATGTCCCAATTGGAATATGATACTATTTTTTCTTATTGATTCATATGCTTTTTTTGACTCCGTGATGTTAATAATAAAAAGTTAATTTAGTTTTCTGTTTTTATGCAGTATATCTGCTTGGCTCTGTTTCATTCAGGGCTATGCTTTGATTTCTCTATTTGGTTTCTAGCTACTTGATGAATTCATATTTAACTTTCCTATTTCTGATTTTTATTTTGTTTAGTTTGCATGCTTAATTTTATACATTGGCCGATCCTTTTGTTTGAATAATATGTCAATCTTTATGTTGACCAGTTAGAAATTCAGAATTTGAGTCCATATGAAATTAGTTTTTCCAATGAAATATGTTGAACTCTTTCCTTACTTATATACTTTTACATGAATTGTGAGTTTTGAGGGAATGTGGGGTGCTTGGAAGTCGCATGTAATTTTATTTAATCTATCTTATGAAAAAAATCAAATTGGTGTTATAGTTTAACATATCATCATGTTAAGCAAAAAGAAACATAAATATCATCAAAGGTATTTGAGATGGTTCTTGTAGCCAATTCAAATTGATGGCAAGACGTTTCCCAAGCTAAATGCAAAGACGAGATAAGTTAATCTAAGAATAAAATTATGTTCTGAGATTTTGGAAACAAAAGTCATTGCTTGTGTCCAAAGCTCATCCAGTGTAAGAGATGTCATATATGAATTTTCTCATTCACTACATGATTTATCTCTTCAATGATATTAAAAGTCCATTTCGGACTCTTACCGAAGCTTCTATAATCACCATTTAGTTGTCCTTTCTTGACTGAGAAAGGGTTGTGGATAGGGGGATACAATATATTGGTGTAGTCTCTGTATTTTCAAATCACTGATGAGCTACTTGTATCAACTGTTGTTGGTTGACCTTTTTGGGTGTGCTCAAAGGGGCATTTTATGAGTGAATCATGTTTAGTTGTTATAATACTATTCAAAAGATAAAGTTCACTTCTGTGTTACGCAAGTTTCCTTCTATAGTTATTCTTTCCTGTCCGCATAGAGATTCCTTAGTTTCATTGTTATATATGTACAAAAACACACACATGTGTGTACATATATATAAAGCTTCAGTTCTTTTTTGGTGCTTTTGCCTAAATAATTGAAATAAAATAACATTTTTGCAGCTTACACTTAGTTGGCACGTGGTTGCTGATGAGTAGAGAAGCTAAATGCAGGTGCATATTTCCTCTATTACATATATATTTTTTAAATCTTGTAAATTTATGATCTTAATTTTTAAATGCTCTGAGCAGTAGTTAAGACAATGCGGAACTTAAAGAAACATTTTAGTACAAGTTCTGCCCATTCAGTATCTTCATGGTTTGTTTATTGTCCCCCATTCAGGAATTCTACTGAATTACAAGTCCAGCAATCATCTATATCCAGAAGCTTAAGCTTGAAGATGGGAAATCGACCACAACATTGTCATAACACTGAGCAATTGAATTTTCAATTCCAAGACCAGGATTCCCCTTCGACTCAATCAACTGGTCAATCTTACCCTGAAGTGGTTAGTATGCAAGAAAGCAACCCTTGTGGACAAGGCATAGTTTCGCCAAAATCAGGTATGATATGAACTATGAAGTCCCTTTGTTTCTGATCCTTTTTAAAAAATAAAAATTCTTTGTGCGTAGTAGGTGTCTGATGGTTTTGGGGGTCTTTTAATCCTTCTATGTGTACATTTTCTGTGTTCATTCAGTTATCTTATCAATTATCATTAGATATTAGTTTAACATATAGACTATTATCATGCTGTTTGTTGGAGCTGTTATAAAGGTCGTTTAAGTTGACTTATATATGAGAGGACTTCCTTAATAAAATAAGAGGTTCTTCACCTATAATTAATGGGTTTAATGCACCTTCTTGTTACTAGGCCAGATACAAATCTCATTTTTTTGTTCTTGTGCTTCTTCAGTATTTATTGAAACTAAGGAGAAGCCTATTGGAGGCATCACAAGACAATTCTCGTTGATGGGAACTCAGGATTTAGTCTTCTCTTCATCAAAGCTTGATCATAGCCAATCAATTGTAGGTTGATGCTGCCTGTGTTTGGATGGTTGCGAGGAAAGATTTGGAATCTTATATCTCTTACATTTCCTGTTTCAGGCTTGCCTTCAATTTCCCTATTCTGATCCATATTACGGTCTGCTTGCTGCTACATTTGGACATCAGGCTATTGTAAGTACCCTGTGAAAATGTAATAATCATCCCCTGATAGGGAGAGGGGGGGGGGGGGGGGGACATCTTTCTCTTTTTCCCCCCTTCTTTCTATAACCTTGTTTCCAGTTTGTGGATCCCCAGGGCTAACCTGTTTACCAGAAATTTGTGATTCTTCAAAATTTAGACTGTTTACCATCTTTTTAGAAAGTAGAACCTTCTTAGGCATCAATCTGTGCTTAATTATTTAAGTGGAAGTGCAATAAACATCTTGTTGGCCTTGCGGATTATTTAATGTTTGAAAAGTAGGTCTATGAAGTATTTTACCATTTTATTTCGTTTTTCACCCCATTCTTTTTTGCTTTGCATCTCCTTTGCTTTAATTCTTTTTACTTTCCTTGTCTTTATGATACTTTTGGTAGGAAAGGTTCTCCCCTTTTATCTATCAGATGCTATTTCTTAATGATATCTGAACTTTCAAGGCATAAATGCAAAAGAATCATATCAAATCGAGGTTATTTTAAATAACCTGCTATTCTTTTTTTAATAGGTTGATGATAAAAAATTAAAGTTTTGCTGGATGTCATATAAGATTGCTTGTGTTGTTTCAAGCATACAGTGGATTTCATGAGTTGTTTTCTACTTGTGGATGCTACCATGCAGTGGTTTTCATTAAATACTCCATTTGCCTTTAATTAATATATGGCCTCAAAATTTATACAAAAACCACACCACTTCCAGTCTGTTGCTGCATGAGGATGTGTTTTCTCTGTTACCATTCAGTGAAGTTTTTGTCATCAAAATGTATGCAGTTGCATCCATCCCGAATGATAGGGATGGCCACTGCTCGAGTGCCCCTTCCCCTTGGTTTTCCAGACGATGAACCCATTTATGTCAATAAAAAGCAGTACCATGCAATTCTCAGACGGAGGCAGTTTCGTGCCAAGCTTGAAGCTCAGAACAAACTCATCAAAAGTCGTAAGGTACGAGTGTTTTGGGTTTTCCCTGTCCTTTTACATTTCCCTATATTATGTATGGAAATTTGGTTGACAGGAAATATTCTCTAAGAAATGCCATTATGAAACATGTGCAGCCGTATCTTCATGAATCTCGGCATCTCCATGCGTTAAAGAGGGCTAGAGGATCTGGTGGACGCTTTCTCAACAAGAAGAAGCTTGAAGAATCCAATCATACTCCTACAAGCCATGGACTGGATGATTCAGGCTCCCCAAAGCTACATTTGTTTGCAAATATATCAGAATCTGAAGTTCATCAGCCAGAAAACTATAGGGATGGAGCTTCAACCATCTCTTGCTCTTACGTCACAAGTGTCTCCAACAGTGACGACATCTTCCAACAGCCAGAATTCAGGTTCTCTGGCTATCCTCCTCACATTGGCGGGACCATGAATAGTCACTCGGTTGATATGCTGCATGGTGCTAGTAAGCAACACCATCTCACTGTCCTTCGGTGAGAGATGATGCCAACCATGCTCATTCCCCAGCACTTCACATACTCTTTTGGAGAAGCTTGCTGTTGTAATGGGTTCCTGATCCTGAGGGAAGTCATCCTTGGCTCTTGTCCTGCTCCGTTGCTTTTCATGTTGGCTTGCCAAAAACAAAGTGTAGACATTTACTTCTTGTCCACATTTTGTGTTTGGGGCATATACAAATATGTTTTAAGACTAAGTTTGTGGTTGGTGACATGACCATAATTGCTTTTCTTTGCTGTTAACTTGTGCCTCTGTGACTGCCTAGACAGTTGACTCTGATAATAAAGTGTTTTTTATTCAGGGACATACAGTTCCTCATCTAATTTAGTTATTGGTTTGGTGATGGATGAAAGTGCATAATCTTTTGTTGCTGTTAATCTTAGGCAAAAATAAAAAATGGGAGTGTGCTATTTATTAATAGTTTTGCTGGTGTACGGATTCCGTACAATAGCATAGTTGAAAATCCCAAATTTTTTATTATTTTCCTCCTACTCTTTTTGCCAATGGGACCAGGCTTGAGTCTGTTGCCCGTTATTTAAATAAACAATTACAACAATCTAGGCATGGTGCTAAAATTTTGGGTCCAACAATGGATCGAAAATAATTATTTCTCCTACTACTGCCTTTGGATCCTGGTTGGGGATGCGTTGGTTGTTACTTTTAATATGCTTGTTATGTGGAGCACACTTGGCATCAAAATATTTTCTAAATGCTAGTTCACTTGTAATCAAAATGAAGGAATACTTCATCAATTTTAAATGAAGAATTTGATGTTGGCTTTGCTACCTCTTAAGTTATAATATTGTTAAATTTATTTGATCAATATATTAATTTGTGTTCTAATATTACTAAAATATTTTTTTATATATAATTTTATCAGTTATGCTTGAATTTGTATATTTATTGATTAATTTTTTTGAGCATGCTCTCTAATTGTTGTTAAGCGGTATAACTTGAATAGTTGAGTATAAAATTGTATCTTGATGTCTTTTGCAGTTCTAGTATATATAATATTTACATAGATGATAAAATGGATGATGATGATTAGGAATTTAGGACAGTGGTTATGAGAACTTTAGAATGAGAATAATTAAATGTTTACTTCACCTTAATATTCATCTTGCTTTTGGATTTTATATTGTAGTTAACTAGTTTTCATTTGTTAATTTATTTTGGATTTCAAATTTGGAACTTAGAACTTGGAAAATATTTTTCATATGTTCTGATAAATATTTTGGTATTTGGTTACTAAATATTAAACATTTATTGAAATACATTGAGTCAAAACTTAAATATATTTGTTTCGTTAGTATAGACTTAGCAATGTATGACATGCAAATTACATCATATGATACAAATCTAAGTGTTTTTTATGGATGAATTTATAATTTATGTGATTATTCAACATACAATGCCATTATCAACATTCCTTTTGTTTTAAATCTAAAAACATGTAGAATCTTACGATTTACGATCCGATCCTACGATTTACAATTCCATCTACCTTCAACGATCCTACGTAGGATCTCGATTTTGACAACCTTGGTCCTGGCAAAATATTGGTGGGGACAAACACGGAATGAAAAAAAGATCCATTGGATTAATTGGAAGAGACTATGCACGCCAAAAAATAGAGGTGGAATGAGATTTAGGGACATTCATGCTTTCAACCTTGCTATGCTACCAAAACAAGCATGTCGCTTGGTCACCGGATCCCACTCCCTCTTCTATCGGGTCTACAAAGCCAGGTATTTTCCTGGGTGCTCATTTATGGACGCTAAGTTAGGCCACAATCCCTCCTTCGTGTGGCGCAGTCTGCTAGCTGCAAGGGATGTAATTCGGGTGGGTTCCATGTGGAAGATTGGAGATGGGCAGAGTATAAAAATTACCTGCAACAAGTAGCTGCCACAGCCCCCTCTATTCAAGCCAGGTGCCGACACTACACTGAAAGTGGGGGACCTCATCAACCATGAATCCATGCAATGAAATCGTCCCTTGATACAGGCCACTTTCATGCAAGCTACACAAAAGGATATTCTGCGTCTTCAACTCAGTAACACACGGGCAAGAGACAGACTCTACTGGAAAGAAAACAAAGCCCAGCAATTCACGGTTAAAACAGCCTATCAAGTGGCCCTTCGTTTGAACCGAGAGGTAGGAGTTGAGCATTCGACTCTAGGCGAAGAGAAGAGGTTTTGGAATAGGATTTGGAGGATGAATGTACCACCAAAGGTCCGGAATTTTGTGTGGAGAGCATGCACTGATATCCTTCCTACCCGCACCAACCTATACCAAAGAAGAGTACCTATAGACCCACTTCTCAAGGAAGATCGCAGAAATGTGGAGTAGTGGAAATGGAGACTTGGGCTATGGTGGCATGGACCATTTGGAACGCCAGGAACAGGTTTTGCTTTGAGGAAAAACAATCCTTCAGGGTGCGACAACTCTTTTACAGGACTATCAGAGATGGAACAGACACTTGGCTGAACCATGATAAGCAAGAGCAACCGAGGACGCTACTGTGGGGATATTACACTATCAGCTCTTGTTGTAATAGTTTCCTTTTACTCTTATATGTTTTGTACCCCGTATGCCATAGGGAAAGGGGTGGTCTTATAATATTTCGGCTTTTGTATACTCTCTGAGGGTGTTTATCAAACCCTTTAATCAATAAAATTCTATCTTTACAGTAAAAAAAAAATGGCACCACTGTGCATGATGTACCCAGCAGGGCCAGCATTCTAGCTTTGACTTTGTTTACTTTTTAATTTCAGTGAATTGATGCGATTGTGATAAGAGTTCATGTTGCCATAACAAAATATGCATCTTTTTATCTTCAAAAAATTGTTGTAGCACACCATTTTCAACAAAATTGTGTGAGTAGTGGGAAAAAAAAGAAGTGGTGAGTTTATGTAAAAGTGACAAATAGACAGCTAGTTACAATCATTCACATAAAATATTTATGTGAGTGGTGGAAAAAAAAGAGAGTTATGGGTCTATATGAATGTGACAGGCAGATAGCTAGTTACAATCAGTCACATATGATACAAATTTTATGTGGGCGGTGGAAAAAAAAATGATGGGCCCATGTGAAAGTGAAAGACAAATTAATTACAATAAATCACATAGAATAGTTGTGAAAAATAGTATAATAAAGGTTGTGAACTTAAAATAACTCTTTTGTATAAATAAAATAAAAAACCATGTGGTCATCTATGCAAGCTTGGATTTTAATACATAAATTGTTGGTAAAAGAAGTATAGGTCCTCACGTATGCTACTGTTAGATAATCAAGTAAAAATCAAATCATACACAGGAAGGAGGATTATCTGATTGGGGAATATATCCCTAGAATTAGAAAGGGTAAGATCTAATAAAAGATGCCAAATGCTGAGCTGGTAAGGGGCATTGAAGGTTTTGGCACAAACTTTGGCTCAAGTTTTTTGAAGTATTTGAATCAATTCCATCATTGGATCCTACCCTCAATAGAAATAGCAATGATCTTAAATGGTTCATTATCTTTATCAATTCTAAAATAAAATTCATTAATTTCTTAAATTCCATTTTTGAATTTACTATTTTATAGTTTGGATGGTGCCTCTCTCTCTTCTTAAATAGATGTAAGTGGTCCCATGAAGAGGAGAAAGAATTTTTTTTTTTTTTTTTTTTTTTTTTTTTTTGAGAAAGTAGGAGAAAGAGTTGAATGCCATTTTAAAAGAATGGAATTTGAATAGAGATCCAAATTGCTCAATTTGATTCCAAAGAGATCTTTAGAGTCAAAACACAATATGTGGGACCGGCTATTGAAAACAGAAAATCTAAGCCCAAATCTAAGTCCGAATCCAACAAAGTTCCCAGGCTCCTCCCAATTCTTGAAGGTCCTATCCTATCTCATGTTACACCATCTTGTACATATGAGAGTATATATCCTCTTCATAAAGATAAAGATAGATTCTCTATATAGATCTTGCACTTATATATTACAGGTAGAGGTAGTATTTTATGTAACATTCCTATCATATATGTACTTTTTATCCCAAAAAAGAAGTCTGAAGTGTACTATATGAGTAGTTATCACACACACCCGTGATATAAAATACTTTTTGTTTCTATGAATTAGGATTGTGTAGTCAACCCGTCAAAACCGACCCGACCTGACCCCGACCCAATCGGTTGGGTTAGTTTTTAGGACTTGGTGGGTTGGGTTACAAAAATTTTTTGATAGTGGGTCGGGTTGGGTTTGGGTTATAAAATTCCAAACCCAACCTGATCCACCCATATATTTAATATATATATATATATATATATATATAATATATTATATAATTAATAAAAATTTTAAAATAACTAGTTTTTCCTATCCTATATAAAAGCCAATTAGTTCACACAAACCCTAGTAAATTACTATTGTTATTTAGTCATTAATGTTGTTTGCCTTTAAGGAGTTACATTAATACTAATCTTTGGTTTTTTTTAATATATTTATATTTATATTTTTTTCTACCCAATTTAATAATAATAAAAATAAAAAATTTGTCCAACCCATGGGTTCAACCCGACCCATGTGAGTTGGGTTGGACTTATGTGATAGGTTGGGTTGGGTTGAATTTTTTTTGACCCATCATGGTGGGTTGGGTCAAAAAATCCTTTTAACCCGACCCATGCACACCCCTACTATGAATAACAAAATAAACTTAAACCAATATTACAATGATCATATCAAACTAATCATAATGTCAAAACTACTTCTGCCTACATTATCAATCACAAAATCCTATTGCCAACCTCACTCACTGTAAGTCTGTAACCATAACTCCAACAAATCCCAAATATTTGTGACCAACTTTGTATCTTATACAACAATTGTATTCAATATTCTTCTTATATATAGGAATCATGTACAACACATCTCTTGTATATATAAATTCAATTGAATTACAAATTGCATCATCTAATTTTATCTAAAATTCAATTCAGTCTTATAACTTCTTATTTATTCACTTAAGTTATATTATTTTTACTATTATTCAATGTTGTCCTTTTTGTCTAATTCCATCATGTTGTGGCGTTAAGTGTCTTAAAAATCACGTCATTTTGACATGTAATTTTGGGAAATCTAATGGATCCTTCTAACAGAGATGGATGGAAGGGATACATTAAAAACATATGGAAGTTATAGTATTGAAATGAATAGATCAAAAATTATAGAATTGAATCAAATTTTGGGCAAAGTAAGTTGGTGCAATTTGTAACTTAGCTTACGATTTATATGTAACCCTCTTCTTATGATATGAGAACTCAATGTTTATGAGATCCACATGCTTACGAGATGCTTGCAGTGATGTTGTGTTGAGTCAATGGAAGCTTTGAGACTTTTTTGTTGTATGTATTGTCAATAATGGTAGATTTATGTGAAATAGGAAAACAAATAATAATATAAAAAAAAGGTAAAGATTTTATGTGGTTTACTATGTTCATGAACGATGTCAAGGAATTTTTTTTTTTTTTAAGTCAACATGTAATAGGAAAATAAATTGAAATATTAAACCAAGCTGAGTACGTAGAACTTAATTAAAATACCAAACCACGGCCAAAATGGGCAAATGCCCTTTTTTCGGAAATTAAACATCTTTGTGCCCTCATTCTGAAACTAAATAGGGAAATGCCCCTCTTTTGTAACTCGATGATCCTAAAATCGAGTTATATGAAATACTCGATACTCCAATAATCGAGTTATACACAGGTTTTTCCCGCACTGCTGGCATTTTTTGTTTTGAATCTCTACATAACTCGATTATTTAAAAATCGAGTTAGTTATACTGTTATAAACCCTGATTTCGTACTGTCTTTGTGTCAGGTGGAGTGTTTCAATGTAACTCGATTTCTGGAATATCGAGTTATAAAGTATACTTGATATCCGTAAAGTCGAGTTATTCTCTTATAATTTCTGCACACCTTCTCCCACTCAGTGTGCCTTGCTCTCTGCTGAACTGAGGACTTTCTGCTGAACTGAGTTGGAACTCCTCCACGGATCAACAGCAGCTTTCTTCAAACTCAATTGAAATTTGTATCACCTCAGGTAAAAAATTCACATCACAATTTTAGGGCAATGTTATTTTCATTTGATATTGTACTAAATTTTGATTTTTTAGGTTGAATGAATGTGAAGTAAGTACATTGGTGTGATTTTGGTTATTTGTTGTAGTAAACGTTGGTGAGAAGAGAATGAAATAATTTCTTTACTATAGCAACATTTTGTATTGCACATAATCATCATTGGTCAGACATTTACAACAACATTTAGTGTTGAAGACAATGTGTAGACATTACCAACAATGTCTATTGTTTATGAATGTCTTTGTTGTGTACCATTCTATGCAGGATTACATTATTTAGCAACAGTTGATACACACTGTTAACTTGATCATTTGGTGTTATTGTATTCAGTGTCAATGTCTGGTTCTGGCAACCCACAACTCTATAGGCCTCATGATGTGTTCACTGCTATGGGTCGTTGTTGGGTATTGGAAGATGAGTTCAGCTATCCAATCAATCCGAATTTGCGAAATAGTGCTTACGTTCACAATACCATGAGACAGGAGTGGGCTTGGTTATTTCGTGAACAACAAATGTTTTATGATGAGTTGGTTGGTTTTAAGTTGCCAGTGCCTCGGCGACTCGCATCACAAATGCCCAGAGACAGCATCGACGAACTTTGTAAAGCATTGAACCGCATAAGAGAAGAAAATAATCGAATGAAGATACGTCTTAATCGATATCGGACCCAAGTCGAGATTCGAGAGTCAGTGCAGGAAGGGTGGTACGAGCATGCACAGTTCATGCAATCACTTCTTGCTGATCCCATTTATCAGTCAGACGTGGAGATGTCAGATGAAGAGTAATCGTGTTGTGTCGTGGTGTAATTAGATTTTGTTGGAGAACTATTTTGCTTAACTATGTGTTATATGTATGGTTGCATTTGTACTATGTAAACCTTATTATTGATTATGAGAAGCATGCACGTTATTCGTAATGTAGATTATTCTCACATAAGTCATAAAAGTCAAATATTCTCACACATGATGTTTTTCAATAAGCACGTACGACATAACACAGAAAACATAAAATAACTTACACTAACATTATTAACTTAACCATAGACATAACACACACACACACACACCACAGTGGCATTCATTCTGATAGGTAGTCCTCGTAGTTGAGGACATTGTTACGTTCTGCCGGAGTGAGTTGCCTGTTTGTTGCAACGGCTTGCTCCTCCGCCAATTGTAGCATATGATACCTGGACCTACGAAGTATCATAAGATTGTTCTCTTTTTTTATTTTCGTCACTGCACGCTCATATTGGTGCATGTTTTGTCGTGGCAGTGTGAGCGAGCTACGCTCAACAAGAGGCGCTCCGATTTGCAGGAGATCATTGTGCAGAGCGTTGGACTCGTTCACGCGAAAGTCCCACTCCTGTTGCAATCCGGCATAGTATTCCCTCTCGTCAGAATCTCTTTGTGTTCTATAGTTATTTGGAAAACGAGGTAGCATCCAATTACGCATTGACATTGGAAAATGTGACTTTAGATCGGTATGTGTAGAAGTTTTGCAAGGGTAGATGTATGTAAATGGGACTTCGGTATGTGTAGATGTTTTGTAAGGGTAGATGTAAATGGGACTTTATATAGGGGTTTTGCAAGGGCAAGTATTCAGGTGGATGTGAGTATAAGTATTCACGTGAATAAAGATGATATGAGTTGACAATATATTGTTCAGTGGCGTCTGTTGGTGCATGTGATTCGTTGAGGTAGCTGTCGAGTTACACTATAGCTTGTGCTACAGTAGCGGGCTGGTGATGTGTACTGCAAAAGAGGTTGCGTATTTATTCACGTGAAGACTATTCAACATTGATGTGCTTCATCTGACATGATTTGACGAGACAATGTTGAGCTGTGTTAAATGTATCATAAACTTCTCAGGGATGCTATAGGTACATCCTTTAAAAGTACTGCATTGCAAAAGGATGCATAGCTGTGTATT
This sequence comes from Quercus robur, assembly GCF_932294415.1. Classification (NCBI taxonomy): domain Eukaryota; kingdom Viridiplantae; phylum Streptophyta; class Magnoliopsida; order Fagales; family Fagaceae; genus Quercus; species Quercus robur. Next base: position 7,436,342 of record NC_065538.1, read on the forward strand.
GACGTGCGTGTAGGTGATATGACTGGATAGGGTTCAACAGTGCAAAGCTATTGAGCAGCACTACGAACATCAATGTAGCAATAGGACCAATAACACTCGAAATTGATGCACAAAATTTTCTGCGTTGCTATGTGTATTGACGTGAGTGTGGATGGGTACTTCTGGTCAGGGTTCAACAATACTGAGCTATCCACCGTAGCTACAGTCATTGCTCCCTATGGTGGAATTTGGCAAGTGTGATTGAAGAAAGCTGATAACAACATTAGGTTTTGTAATGGTTGGCAGGATTTCGCTGAATACCATTCTATCTGTTATGGTTATTTTTTAGTCTTCAGATATGAAGGAAATTCAAGCTTCCATATTGTTATATTTGATAAGACTGCCATTGAGATTCAATATCCACGTAGGAAGAATTGTAAATTGGAAGATCATCAGGTAAAAATATCAAAAACTTAGATGAAGATCATACAAACATTTCTTCCTTAATGTACAAACCCATAAAACATGAAGTCAGAGAAAAGTTTGCTCTTAAAAAATTACAGATTATGTCCAGAGGAAGAGAGAGAGAGAGCAATCCAAGCAGCCAAAAAATTGAAGCCTAAAAATCCTTCTTTCATGGGTATCTCGTGGCCACATAATATGGTGAGCCTTTATACATAATGTGATTATGATGTTCTCTTAAATATGGCTTGGAAACATATATGGGAAGCAAGTATATTATTGGGAAGCAATTTGTCACACATCAATGTCTTGTGCTATTACCCTCCATCAAAACCTATTAAGCAATGAGATTCGGGGAAGCCTGGGTTGCACTTTCGAAAGACAATAATTTAGAAAAAGGAGATGTCACTGCCAATGAGGTGATCGAAAGGACTCCTATTGTGATTAGTGTCTCAATATTTCACTTGGTTGACCATCAGAGTTTGGACAAGGATAACCTATTTAAAATTTAAACTAGTGATGTTTATGCTTATATTTAATTAGGGACTTTGATTAGTACTATGGTTTATTTCTCTGACCAGTTTGGTATGTCTTGTTCAAAACTATTCAGAATTCCTGTGCTTCATCTGACATGACTTGTTGAGACAGTACTGAGCTGTGTTCAATGTATCATAAACTTTTCAGCCATGCTCTGCATCCTTGAAAACGGTGCATTGCAAAAGAAGGCATATCTGTGTATTGACTGGACAGGGTTGAACAGTACGAAGCTGTTAAGCAGCACATGTAGCACTACGAACAACATCTGTGTACCAATGTTGGACAGCTCACACCCAAAATTGATGCATAGCCAATTCAGGGATGCTCTGCCTCTTCGAAAACGGTGCATTGCAAAGGGTTGCACATATGTGTATTCACGTGAGTGGGGATGGGTACGTGTGGTCAGGGTTCAATAGTTTCGAGATGTTGAGTATCACATGCAGAACTACATCAATCAAGTGTAGCAATGATGGACAGCTTACCCCCAAAAATTTGCTTACACTTTTGAAGGGTCCTCTGCATCCTTGAAAATAGTGCATTAAAAAATGTTGCATATCTGTTTATTCACGTGAGCATGGATGATATGACTGGACAGGGTTCAATAGTGTCGAGTTGTTGAGCAGCACATGCAGAACTGCGAACATGACTTCGCCGAACAGTGCCGAGCTGTGTTAGCCTTTTCCAACCTCACTTGCCAAATGCTAGTATTACGAGCAGTGAGTGTAGCAACAGTAGAGAGTTTTATCCCCCTGTTTCCCTACAAACTTTTCAGGGAGTCTTTACAGGTAGAAAATGTAGTTACATTTTCTCAATATCAATGTAAAATTACATGAAGAAAACTATGCTTCCAAGTTTTACATCAATGGCTTCCGATCATCACAATTGCAATATTAGGGAGCTTTCAAGCAATGCTACAACAAACCAATAACTTGAATGAAATATTTCAAAGGCTGATCAGGCTTTTAGGCCTTTACTCTATTTTTAAGCAAACCAAATATCGTTGTGAGAGTGTGTTGGGTGAGCCATATGGATTTTCAGTGAGTGAGTGGTTAGTCTGGTTTGGACGAGTCTTTATGTAATGTATCTATATAAAGTAGGACACTATTACAACTAAGATACACAGATACGTGCATATTATATCGTGACTCAAAGAACTCATATAAAAGAATTATTCGAATTATTGAATCATATGCGCGGTTGGTCTATGTGGTTTGGATCAGTCTGTATGTATTGAATCTATTAAATTTTCCTACAAGTAATGTGCAATAAATATAATTTGGAGGCATTTCACTTCCTAAGGTTTTCCCTACATTACAAAGCAAAGGACATTGTTCGTCCATGACCCACATTACTTGAATGTAGCAACAAAGAACACGTATGAAAAAAATGAGAAAGTGATTTCACATAAACTTAGCCAAAAGTAATAAACAGTTAATCTTTAGAGTTGCAAAAGTTGAACATACATAATCATCATTTGTCACACATTAACAATAACATCATGTATTGCACATAATGTGTAGACATTAACAACAACGTCTAATGTTCGTAGGTAGAAATTTTTGGAAATCATCATTGCTTGAATCTGAGAAGTCTGAAATATCTGTTTCATCATCTAACGCTGTAATTTCATTAATAGACTTCATGGCTCGCTCTTGCGCCTTCCCCTTTAGATGCTTCCTAGCTTTTTGGATTGCGTGAAAACGGTCTAGTCGCCTTTGCATTTGATTGTTCTCTTGTTCAAGACGAGCAAGTATGTTGGCAGGTTCATCTCTAGGTAACTCGGCAGAGCGTGCCTTAGGAACTCGTAACCCGTGCCATCGACAATACACCTCTAACTCACACCTCTTCTCGTATAGGGTTGACCATGGTGGTTCTGCTATAGTGAACTCTATTGCGGTGGTATCTGTACTTAGTTTTGTAGGTTTGCCGACCATGATGTGTCCGACGCTTCCAAGACTCTCATATGTGTATATTGGCATATTAACGAAATCTCTCTTCTTTCCAACCCATTTTCCTCCATAGTGGTCTGTGTATGTATGTAGTTGTTGATCTGTTGGAACTTGTGATGATGCATTTGTTGAAGTAGGTCCAAACTTGTTTCGCATTGTACGATTTGATGTTGAGGCATTGCGACTCATAGCTTAATCAATCTACGAAGTTAGCGGGGTAGAAAGTTAACATTATATCACTGGTGCATTTATAACCTCATTTCACGGTCCAGGCATTACAATTTCACTTATTAGGGCCTGTCATGTCAAACCCTTCAGGAAAAACACTATATGAACAAGATTTTAAATGTTCCTAATGTCACATCAAAGGTGGGCAGTAGTTGCAACAGTAGATGTAAATGAGACATCTGTGCATCCAATTTCACAATTCTGTATTCACGTGAGTGTGGGTGTGAAACAGTGTCGAATTGGGTATCCACATCGTGTAGAGCACCGAACATGACTTGACTAAGCAGCAGCGTCTGTTGGCACATGTGCTGCGATTGAAGGAGTTTGATATGACTACAGTTGGTGCTACAGAAGCAGGCTGGTGACGTGTGTTTAGAGTTGGAACTTGGTCACCTTCAAACTTCGCTATATTAATTGTGTTTTGTCTTTCACCAGCAAGTTCGCAATATTAATTTATTAATTATGTTTGGTCTTTCACAAAATAAATTATGAAGATCACAGTGTTTTCTGTGATTTGGTCATTTTGAATGTCTGTAAACATGATGGTGTGTAAATATGACGGTGTTCATTATCTTTGGTCATTAAACATTTACAGGTTAAAAGCATCACTTTGGTCTCAGAACCATCACTCTTACAAATTACGTAGCGCCATAGGTCATGTACAAGTGTACTTTCTCTTGTAATCGTAGCCAATTGATGTGAGACTGCATTTGAGGGAATACCTACTTACTCGACTATTCGATCAAACATCGTGGTCAAAGACTTGTCGGTTTGAAGCGAGGCCCAATTTGGTCTGAATACCACATCTGTTATACCGTAGATGTTGGTGGTGGCTTGAGCTCCTGGTTATATCTGTTTAATTGTGGACTTTACCTTTACAAAATCTTAAACATCATTAGTCATTGTCGTTGGTCATTTTCAAGGATGGTAGTCAAAACGCTCTTCCCATAATTCGTGACTGTTGGTTAGAAGAGATTGCATATAGGTAAAACCATGTTCAACCCTGAAACTAAGCTCTCAAACAAACGCGTGCCATAATAATTTACAGGTTGAAAGCACCACTTTGCTCTTAGAACTTTGATGTTAGTGGCTTGAGGTCACTGTTATATCTGTTTAATCGTGGTTGGTCCTTCACAACATACTTAATCTTCACGATGTTTATTATCTTCAGCTCACTGTTATCTAATATACATGGGAAGAGCAAACCACTTCAGGTTTGGATTCCTCATATTTGATTAAAAAAAATCCGTTAGACCTAATGCTAGAGTGAATGAGGTCATGCCAAGTGTCGCTTTTATCTTTTTCGACGAGTCTGCACTGCAAGGTTTCATCAATAAATTTTGTAATGAAAATATGATGCATGAGGAATAGTCCAGGCGAGGATCAAATTCAGAATAATATAATTGCTGATTTAAGATCGACAAAAATATCCAATTAGTGGAAAATACATGTAAGCTCAGCAAAACCTCCAATAAAAATAGTTGCCTGAAGTCAAGATATAGCTTCAGCCATTGTTCCAAGGAAAATCTCCTAGGTGGTTCATCGTTAATATCAAAACCTGTAAACGAATTGTGCTTTCACAAAACCTTCCATTTGTATTAATAATTACTATAATCTAAAAACACGTGAGCGTCGTACAGAATTATGAAATAAATGTTATTTACACACAGACTTGGATCTACTTGATATTATATAGAATCACATAATAACATAAAAAATTCTTAGACCATTACATCCATTTCAATAATACTAATGATAGTAACGATGGGCATGAAACTAACCATCATATTAATATATCAAATTACTTTCAACGGATACCATGTTCTTCAAATTGCCACTAAAATAAAAAAATATAGAACTGTCATACAATTCTCCAAATATGTTATAGCAACCACGAACTGAAAATCGTCCCCCCCTTGGGTACAATACCCAATGGGAATCATCAAGAGTCAGATGGTGTAGAAGGTCGAACAGGACGTCTATAGTGAGCTAAGTCCGCTCGCATAGCTCCAACCTCGGCAAGAAGACCATGTAGAAGCTGACCATGGGCTGCCTGAGTCGTCATAATGGTCTCCATCATAGCATGAAGAGAGGGAGGAAGAGGGCATGTATGCGCTGCATCAACAGTGTCAACATCTATCTCATCATCACCATCCTCGACAACAACAGATGTGGGATCCCCATGCATGTCCTCATCTTGAACATCTCCAGTAGTAGACGGTACTCGTGGTCTGTTGGATGGACCAACACTGAGGTCGACAACCTTCTTTTGGGCAGTTCGCTGTTTCAGAAATTTGGCTCCTATAGGGGCTTGGATGTGAACCAACTCGCGGGAAGGAAAGTTCTTTAATCCTAAATATTTGAGGACCCTATGGATGAGAACTGGGAAAAACAAAGCATGCCTCTTATACTTGCTCCTACGCACCTTGACAATGGTTTCGATGAAAGGGGAAGGAAAACAAATGGAACTATTGGTGACAAGGGCGTAAAGCAAGATACACCTGTCTACAGGGATTGTATGGATATGAGAGATAGGGAAAATGTTGTGACAAGCTATCCTAAAGAAGATATAATTAAGCTCAGTCAACTCACTTGAGCTAATACTTCGGCCAGAATCCCGAATGTTTGATCGTCCACAAAGAACATCCATAACATCATCAATACGAGGAGACATAGAGTTTGGATAAGTAGGTGTACAAATTATAGGTACATCAAGGGCTTTAGATACGTGCTCCCTAGTTATTGTAAACGGTACACCACGTATGGACGATGCCACCTTGTGACCACCAAGATCCTCATGCACCGATAGATTCGAATAGAATTCTCTAATCAAGTCAGCTGGAGGGGGTTGTATGTTTGTACATAGGGACAGCCAATGCCTAGACTGTAGATTCTCATGAACAAAAGGATGCAGCTCCTGTAAATTGATTTGCCTTTCTCCCCAAATACGCCTACGCTTAATCAAGGTTTCAAAGGTTTGCTCATTTTCTGGCGTGAGGAACCTTAATTGATCAAACACCACTTCAGGTTCGGATGCAGCTTTGCATTTTCCCCTCTTAGTCCTCTTCGGACCCATAACTAATCGATGGTCAGTACTGCAAACACCATCAGCTCACACAAAAACAGAACCAAAATGAAGTTTGAAGCAGAGAACAAAAATTGAAGAGTAACCAGCTACCATGTGTAGAAAATCATGCACACAATATACTGTCTAGAGCAGTTTACAACAACACAATGAAAACCAAATATTCTTATTCACGGGTTGTTTAGTTGGTGCAATAATTGTAATGCATTTTGGTCCGAGTCAATAATTTGAAGTTAGAGACCTAGAGTATATAACAGAAGTCTTATCATATAGGAAACATACAAGTGGATTTAGGAACTGACATATATCATACCATCGTAGCTACATGTAGTAAGTTTCACCAGCTTCTACAAAAAACAGAAAATAAATTGCACAATGTACAGTTCAGACATACAACCAGCATATATCTATACCACACACATATGGAGCCACTGGCAAGTTCATTTTGTGGAAGGAAGACAACCTATGACATAGGCAACCTTACTAACAACAATGCATTTGACTAGGCAAACACCCAATTTCATCACAATCTTCATAGACATAGACATAGAAGTGTGAAGCATCAAAATGCAAAATTTGAGAATAATGCACCAACAATGTGTAATTTCAAAGATAGCAACCGTTAAAAGAGTCTTACTATGTAAAATCCTCGACGAATTTGCGCGGGAAATTGTGGGTTCTAGCCGGATGAAGCGAGAGCAATCGAAGATGTAATTTCGGACAGCTGCAAGTTCTGCAGAACTGGGGAAGAGTTAATAAAAATGGGTAATAGATTGTAATGTCCATATAACTCGATATTACGATAATCGAGTTACATGCAATCAAATTTTCAGCACAAGGGCTTGCACATAAACCGACTGTCCGTAAATCGAGTTATGTGTAGCACAAATAACAAGAATCCAGTTAATGGTGGAACGGCTTTCCCATAACTCGATGTTGCAGAAAACGAGTTAATTTCAAATAAGTCGATTATACATAACTCGAGTTATTTTTATGGGCCCCCAGGTATTTGGACTGGTCCAGATGCGGTCCAAGACGAATCAAAGTTTAAAGGTAGGCCTGCCACAATACTCGATTCTACTTGAATCGAGTTCTGTGCAGTGGACACTCACAAGAAATCAAATTCCTCGAGATTTGGAAAATCGAGTTACATTGTACACATGCACCCACCCAGCCCATATATTTGGACTGGTCCAGATGCAGTCCAAGAGGAATCCAACTGTATATGGCTACCTCGCACAAAACCGAACTCCGGTATAGTACTCTGTTATTTGCAGTAGAATATCTCAAGAATGCAATTTCTGTGTGTAATGGCTTGCATATAAATGGATACATCATAAAGCGAGTTATTTGCAGAGTTACTCAATTTTGTAGAACTTGAGTTATTTTCACTGGTCTCCCTTAATCTTCCTGTTAGGTGTAATCATTTGTCAACATTAATTGACAATAACAAGTAGTCTTCTAGTGCTTGTTCCAAAAATCATGCGGAGCCTTTTTATTAAATATTTTTTATTTACTTATTTTTTAGTGGTATGATTCTCAATAAAATGTAAGTTTCACAGTTTTTATGAAAATTTCAGCAAGAAAATGGATTTAGAAATAATCCAGACTCATGATTCCTTATGACAATGATAGAATTACTTGCATTTCTACCGTGTGGATGACCCACTTTCATAAGCAGTTAATGGCAGCAGTTATGATAGGAGTTTGACAGATGTTGTTTGCAGGTTTGTTTAGTTCAAAGATGATGTTTTTCTATAAATTTTGGTGTTTTGAATGCTTCCGTGTATCCTAAATCTCTCTCCTTTTTTATTTTCCCCTTATATTCATCCTTGCGTTTGCAACACTACTGTTCTTTTGAAGGACTACTGCAACAAAAAAAAAAAAAATATCATCCATTTTGTGTAGATTTGATTTCAATATAATTTAATTATCTTATCCAGAAGCATGAGTATGGTCTCTCGAATTTTAATGTTTTTGTACATGCAGGGAGCTTGGCATTGGAATAGTTCCATACAGTCCTCTTGTTCGTGGTTTTTTAGCTGGCAAAGGAGCCGTGGAAAATTTGGCTGCAAATAGCGTATTGGTACATATTTCACCAGTATTTTGTGTTATTCATTTGTATATTAGCAAAGATTTTTCAGGAAACAATGATATTTTTCTTTGAGCAACGATTCATCAAGTTTTTTTTTTTTTTTTTTTTTGAGAAAGAAGCTGACTTATTTTATTAACTTGAAACAATTACATCCAAATCTAAAATCGAAACAATATGCGATGGGACATCTTCTATCCATACTTGAAAATCTGATATGCGTAATGCATTTTTCGGCAGACTATGAGCAACCCTATTGTCGTTTCTCTTAACATGGGAATACAACAATCGTTCAAAACTATTAGCAACCCTTTTCACATCATCTACCAGTAGACCTATTGGAGATAGGCTACACTCTGTTGACTTCAAAGCTTTAATCTGACCGAGAGAATCTCCTTCGAGAGTAGCTCTTTGAAAACCCAACTCACGCGCAAATGTCACTGCCTTCAGAGCAGCCAGCGCCTCAACCTCATCAGGCTTGTAAGCTTGATGAATTTTTTCTGAACAAGAAGCCATCACAACTCCATTATTATCCCGAATTACCACTATTGCCGCCACTTGAAATTGATTTCCCTTGGAATATTTTTTCAAGGCATTAATTGGATTAACTCCAATTGTACATGCTAGCTGGCTGGTAGACTCCAAATTGGGTGTAACAATTCTTGCCAATAATAACTCTTCATTATTATTTATATTTGCCAAAAACGTATCCTCCTGTAATACCTCCACCGAAATAGAAGGTGTATTAATTGAGTTGGACTTATTGCTAATTGGCGTGGACTTTGGCAGCACTAAATCCTCAATAATTGCAGACACTGAAGCCCAATCCAGCTGCGTGGCTGAGGGCAGCATTAATGAGGGCGTTACTCCAGGAGTTGTAACTGAAGTAACGTTCCTCCAACTTCATCTATAACATTTGAAAAATTGCTACCAAGTGAAATTTTGAAAATTTAGCTATCAAGCTTTTCAAGTTGCCACATTATATTGATTGACACAATTGATGGATTAACTTCTCACTTATTTTATAAACATCTAAATTTGCAAACATCTATAATAATGACTAAAAATTATTGCACATGGTGTTATTGTATTAAAGTGTTACAATATATACAAAACATACAACAATGTCATCTGAAAAGAACAAAATCCTATAGCAATAACAATGTTGACCCCCCTAAAATAAAATCCAAGAGTCGCCATGCAAAAAAGGCCAAAATCCAAACAAAACCGCAGAAAAAAATACAGCATCACATTCATTTTAAAATACATATGAAAGTTCATCATAGTAATTAAAAATTTCCCAAGAGTGAAACTCTAAACATCACAAAAGTACCCAATCAATAAAGTTGCAAACTGGGATGAACAAAATAGGGATGAATAGTAAAGTTGCAAAGTAAACACACTCTAAACATCACATAATATTATCATCACTTTGCATCCACCCTAACCACTTAGTCTTGGCACTTGAAAATGTGGACGTTTAACACAACACCGTCCCTCATAATCAGCTCAAATACGCAAACATCTCCTACTTGCAAACTATTTTCCCTCACAAACGCAGACCAACCAGCTGATACGACACATGATGAACCCCCACTTCGTTCATAAATGTATAGCTTCACAGGCCATAATCGGTCCACAATCTGGAGCTTGACAGGGAGTATACTTGCTTTGGTGTAGTCCTTGGTAAACCCGTCTCTTGGTAAGTAGTTGATAATGTGTTGGGGTAAACTCTGTACAAGGAACAATAATAGATATTTAACAAATATATTCCAGCAACAAGTATCTAATTGATCTACATCTTTTCACCTAAAAACACAAATAAGAAAAAATCATTACCAACAAAATGTCCAGCCACAAGTATCTAGTGTGACAATCTTTTAATTGATCTATGAAAAATGACAGTTAATGGGAGTTGCATTTCTAAATTACAAAAATATTCCATTTTAGTGAAGCTAAAAGCTTACCGCACGATCCTTGCCATTAATGTAGGATGGACGCATGGTAACAGTGAAAAGGGGATTTTCTGATTTAAAAGCATTGGCTATAACAAGATTTTTAGCTACACCACCGTCTTTCTTAGGATGGGCTGATCCTGAAAGAAGTTGAAAATACGAAGTCATGCACATAAAATTAATAGAGCAGAAGCTAAACAAATCAAGCAGTTGCTTACAAAAGTGTAACATTCAAACCTGAACCCTCTCCCCTATAAAAGTGTTTGATGATTTCAACAGAGCTGTCATCACTCTCATCATCTTCGATCCTATGATGTACATGTTGTTCGTCGTCTAAAGTATAGTCTATTTCTGTTGCAGTGGCATCAAATATGAGTACATGAAACTGTGAATTTCTTTCATATTTGAAAACCAGCAAGTGCCCCACGGCTACACCATGAGAGCTTGCAAATTCGGACCAACCATTTTGAAACCAAACCCCCCCAGCATGTTGTGCCAACTTGACTTTCCATTTTCTACCATTTGGAATAGTGAGAAAGGCCATATCTGACAGGTCCACTCCAAATTTCTGCACGAACTTATCTGGAATCCGCTGTAAAAAGAATCTCCATAACATAAATGCAGGCTAGGGAAATAAACACATGCAATCAATCCTTATACACAATGCTAGAAAATAAAAGTTTGAATGATGGCAGAATACTTCTTAGTTACAGCCCCCCACCCCCACACAAAAAAGAAAAGAAAATCAAACAAAATAAAATGTAATCCTGCAACATTGACGTTATATTTAATAGCTATAACAGTAACAACTCTTATGAATTTTGAAACCAATTTATACAACCTAATCTTATAACCAAACTAACCATCAACCTCTACACTTTTACATTTCTCTGTTGTTGTTGAAATGTAAAAAATTTTGGGGAAATGTTGTACATTTGACAGGTCCACTCCAAAAGAATATATATTAAACTGTGAATTTCCCTCATATTTTTCCTCAATCTCTACCATGCGCTTATATCCCTGTTTCATTTTTTGTTCATATAAAAGTGTACGATGCAAAAGTACTCTGTTATGTGACTGTGTTCTTCTTAAAGTGTAACCTATGTATTGCAAAATGAAAGTTTTTCTGACTACATGTAACAAATGTACATATTTCAACAATCACAAATAAATAAGATGAAGTGTTCGAAGTGTATTAGCATATGATTTTCAGACAATGATAGAATTTATAAATTTGAGCATACTTACAAGCTTTCCTTCCTGAACAGCATTCTGCAGAATAATCTTGAAAAAGTGTGGGGACCGATCAGCAGGACCATCGTCGTTGTCTCTCCGCCATTGAGAAGCCATTGTTCTGGTTCTCCAAACTTTCGCTGAGAAGAAGTTGAACAGTTGCTGCTTCGTACGTTTGAGCACTAAATAGTGGGTTGGTCATACACATAACCCGATTATTAAGAAATCGAGTTATGTGTACTGGGACTAAAAGGAGTCCATGCTGTGCGCAGTGTATCTCAGAGGAATCCATGTTGTGTGTGGTGGTTTGGAAGTCCATTTGAAGTAACTCGATATCCTGAACATCAGGTTAAAGTAGAATTACTCGATACACAAGAAATCGAGTTATATTGGAATAACTCGCTTATAAAGAAATCGAGTTACGTCACATGGGAATAACTCGGTAACAATTGTAGACAATGGTCTTCAACGTATCTCGATTCTATATATATTGAGTTTCTCTCAACATAACTCGGTAACCAATAAATCGAGTTAAGTTGACTGGGCTTCCTTACCCAGCCCAGATAATTGGACTGGTCCTGAGGCAGTCCAAGAGGAATCTAAGTGCAGACAACGGTCTTCAACGTATCTCGATGCTATATATATCGAGTTACTCTCAACTTAACTCGGTAACCACGAAATCGAGTTAAGTTGACTGGGCTTCCTGAGCCAGCCCAGATAATTGGACTGGTCCAGAGGCAGTCCAAGAGGAATCTAAGTGCAGACAACGGTCTTCAACGTATCTCGATGCTATATATATCGAGTTACTCTCAACTTAACTCGGTAACCACGAAATCGAGTTAAGTTGACTGGGCTTCCTGAGCCAGCCCAGATAATTGGACTGGTCAGAGGCATTCCAAGAGGAATCTAAGTGCAGACAACGGTCTTCAATGTATCTCGATGCTATATATATCGAGTTTCTCTCAACTTAACTCGGTAATCATGAAATCGAGTTAAGTTGACTGGGCTTCCTGAGCCAGCCCAGATAATTGGACTGGTCCAGAGGCAGTCCAAGCGGAATCTAAGTGCAGACAACGGTCTTCAACGTATCTCGATGCTATATATATCGAGTTACTCTCAACTTAACTCGGTAACCACGAAATCGAGTTAAGTTGACTGGGCTTCCTGAGCCAGCCCAGATAATTGGACTGGTCCAGAGGCAGTCCAAGAGGAATCTAAGTGCAGACAACGGTCTTCAACGTATCTCGATGCTATATATATCGAGTTACTCTCAACTTAACTCGGTAACCACGAAATCGAGTTAAGTTGACTGGGCTTCCTGAGCCAGCCCAGATAATTGGACTGGTCAGAGGCATTCCAAGAGGAATCTAAGTGCAGACAACGGTCTTCAACGTATCTCGATGCTATATATATCGAGTTTCTCTCAACTTAACTCGGTAACCACGAAATCGAGTTAAGTTGACTGGGCTTCCTGAGCCAGCCCAGATAATTGGACTGGTCCAGAGGCAGTCCAAGAGGAATCTAAGTGCAGACAACGGTCTTCAACGTATCTCGATGCTATATATATCGAGTTACTCTCAACTTAACTCGGTAACCAGGAAATCGAGTTAAGTTGACTGGGCTTCCTGAGCCAGCCCAGATAATTGGACTGGTCAGAGGCATTCCAAGAGGAATCTAAGTGCAGACAACGGTCTTCAACGTATCTCGATGCTATATATATCGAGTTTCTCTCAACTTAACTCGGTAACCACGAAATCGAGTTAAGTTGACTGGGCTTCCTGAGCCAGCCCAGATAATTGGACTGGTCCAGAGGCAGTCCAAGAGGAATCTAAGTGGAGACAACGGTCTTCAACGTATCTCGAAGGTACAGATAGCGAGTTCTTCTCAACATAACTCGGTGATAAGGAAATCGAGTTTCCGTGACTGGGCTCAATCACCCAGTCCAGCTATTTGGACTGGTCCAGATACAGTCCAAGAGGAATCTCCAACGTAACTCGGTACCCTATAAATCGAGGTATGTTGAAGGTAACTCGGACATCGAGAAATCGAGTAACTCAGATACTTGACAATTGAGAGTGGATACAGTCGAAGGGGGTTGAAAATGGACTGCAACGTAACTCGTTATCTAGAAAATCGAGTTTCATTTAGTATAACCTTTCTACTTGTAGTTTTGCTTGCTACTTGCACTGTTCACACGCATTCAGTATCGTGCTTATTCATGGTTAAAGTGGACCTGCTGACAACCATGCTGTGAACAACAAGTCATCCATACAAATCATAACCAACCACATCCATCAGTAACATTCCCCCATTTGCATTACGCGAATGAAAAAATCATCCATATATACAAGCTTATTTGTAAGTAAAGAGCCTCTATGCATTTAAATCAGTTGATGTACAAAAATAAAAAGTTCCATTTCTGCATTTTAAACAGTCATAGCAATTGTAAGTTGAAACTTGGACAGCATCCGCCAACAATGGTTTTAGGCAAACATGGAGTCATAGCATTTGAGTGACACCTTCTTTTTGTTCTTTTCAGAAGTTGCCTCCTTTCTGAGGAGTAGCCAACACAGAAATTAGTATACAACCCATGGTAATCAATAAATTGAATTGACAAATATAGAAGAGCATTCAAACTTGCCTGCTTAAATGAGGAGCATCTACAGTTACACCTTGCGGATTGAATACAAATCTGCAGCAAAACATATACAGTTAGGGAAATAGAGACCTCATGAATACTAGAATATGTACACCACAAACAATAAGATTGAAAGAATACTACAAATTACTGCCCACATCTTAATTATAACTCATATAATGTAATATCTAAACATGTAAAGAAGAATAACTTATGATACCCCCTTGTTACTATGATTTGTAATTGTTACCTGCTACATAGCACCATGGCTTGTTGAAGCCACATTTCGAGTTGGACATGTACGACGGTTATGACCCTCTTGGCGACACAACCCACACTTCAACTTTGGTCCATTCTCAATCCACAATGAGGTTGGCAACTCCCTATCCTCGTCATCCATCTCATTGCGGATTCTCGTGGACTTGGGCCGACCTTTTTCACGGATCAACCGCTGGTTTGGCATTACGGTTCTCCTTTCTGCTGGCTCCGGCCATTCTAACCTATCTTTTAGTGGTTGGAATATAGGCTCATAGCTGTGATAGCGTTCTTCAAGGCGGTAGAAATGATCCATATACTCAGTGGCATCATGGTTGTGTTTGGCACAAACTGCTATCAAGTGGGAACAAGGGATCTTGTTTGCTTCCCATTTGCCGCACGTGCATGTCATGTCTATGAGGGAAACCCTATGGGTGTGATCTCCCCCGCCAGTGTTCAACAGTGAAGACTGTGTCTCCACTGTATATAACCGTTGTTGCGCACTCATCCTTCTAACAATATGGAGCTTCGCCTTCTCTTGATTTTCCTCGAACTTGTCATAGGCATATTTGCACCACACTTGCCCCTCTTCCAACTTCTCTAGGGTTTTGTTTCGACGTTCGTCAAAGTATGAGTTCACCTTGTAAAATGTAAACTTCACCATTGCAGTTATGGGCAAGCTACGTGCGCCCTTAAGTACCCCATTGAAGCACTCTGACAGGTTGGTTGTCATTGCCCCATATCGGTGCCCATGGTCGTGTACAAGTGTCCACTTTTCTTGATTTACCTCCTTAAGATAGTCGTACGCAGCCGGGTTGACATTCTTGATGCAATCCATGGTGTTCTCAAACTTCCTAACTTGATTCGCAGTTGCTGCGTTCCATACCAAGTTCTTCAACGGCACACTATTGAAGTTAGTGTTAACATTGCTTACTAAATGGCGGAGGCAATACCGGTGATGGGTTAAGGGCGGTTGCAAGTAGCCCCTAGTGGTGTCATCGAAGCATGATTGTATCCCACGATGCCTGTCGGATATTATACACAAATTGGTGCGGTCTGTAACATAGGTCAACAGGCATGCCAAGAACCATCCCCATGTCTCCGTGCTCTCGCTTTCGACAACGGCAAATGCGAGTGGATAAACCTCGTTGTTACCATCTGTTGCCATTGCTATCAACAGCTTTCCTTTGTACTTGCCATAAAGGTGCGTTGCATCTATGCTTATCACCGGCCTGCAATGCCTAAATCCTCTAATACACGGACCGAAAGCCCAAAACGCGGAGTTGAATATACAAGTCCCCGGGACATTGGGGTCACACTTTAGTGTGGTCACAGTATCCGGATCTGCATCAGACAATGCAGCTAGAAATCGTGGCAATTCTGCGTACGACTCGTCAAAATCCCCGTAAATACGTGCAACTGCCTTCTGTTTGGCTTCCCAAACCTTGTACATAGTTACATCATGCCCATGCCTTGCATGCAACATACTACGCAAGTCCCTTACCTTTCGGGTTAGGTCTTCCCGTACATACTTCTCAAGTGCAATGGAGATGAACTTTGAATCCATCATCCGCCCATCAGTTGGTAGCTGGAGGGATGAGCAACTATGGGGACCCTTACATGTACTGATAACCCACATCCCGTGCTTCTTGCTGCAATTGGCCCGAATTGACCACAGACATGCCTCATTCTTACACCGCACTACCAGCCTATTGGTGTCAGACTTGATGACCTTGTATTGCTTATTATGCTCCACAGAGTAGAGGGTCAACACATATTGAACAGAGGCTTTATTCTTGAATAGCATCCCCCTTGCTGGGTGGTCATCTTTATGCCAACTTGTAAGATGTCCTGTACC
Organism: Quercus robur; assembly: GCF_932294415.1. Lineage (NCBI taxonomy): Eukaryota > Viridiplantae > Streptophyta > Magnoliopsida > Fagales > Fagaceae > Quercus > Quercus robur. Next base: position 7,452,613 of record NC_065538.1, read on the forward strand.
CAATGCAGGTGATGGGTCATTAATATTGTCCCATGTGTTTGATGTGAACCATTCTGGGATAGGAACTGTTGTAAGGCAATCCTCCTCGTTATTTTCAATCAGTGGTACATCTAAGACCTCCGCGTCGTCCACTGGTCCATCAGTATCAATGAACTCTTCATACACATCTCGGCTGGCATCAATATCAATTCCCCCGTCCATATCAGCTTGGACATGCTCATATGTGTGAGTAGACCCTCCCACATCATGTGTATTGGTGGTGCCCACCACTTCGGTGTTGTCCAAATGATCTATTGCACATGGTTGATTATTGTAGGGGAAAGGCGTGGCATAGGCAAAGGGAGGATGCACGTCAACCGACAATGAGTGTGGCTCTTCCACCCCACTGGCATGCTGTGAACTTGCACTACCATGGAACCCAACAGCCTCAACAGTTACATACAAGTCAGACGCTATGAACTGGGGGGTTCGCTTAATCACTGCCCACATCATGTCCACGTCAGCATCGCAACCCAACGGATTTGAGTTGTAGACAATCTGAGTACTCACAAGTATCTGGGGGGCACGGTACACAATGGATATCTTATGTGACTCCTTGTCCAACCGTAGAGCTTCCATTATCTTCCGGTGCATTTTTCTCAAGTGTGTTCCCCATTTCAACTCAATGAACTTCTGCTTCACTGACTCGCCTTTATAGGACAGCCCATGCAAGTCATGGAAATACTGTTCCCCATCATAGTAAACGTAGAAGCAGTGACGACCCATGGCAGACCTGGATAAGGACAATTAATTGTGGTTATCATGCAGAAGATAGGGGGTTATGTTAATGCAACAGTAATTACTCTTTTACAGATGCACTATGATGCTATCCTAATTATAGGTGTACACACTTGTTAGTATACAACACAAACATTGGCCTTTTAGGGGAGACGTGCCACAACAAAGAATTAGGGTGTTTGTAAACTCGCTTGGTAAGGATGCAATATGGAGTAGGAAAATGCAAACATGGTCAGCAAAACTTGTTCACCTCGCAGGCTTTCTTTTTCAGAACCCACACAGCAAAGACTTTCAGAACTGAAAGAGCCATACAATTTAAACCTCAGTATACATTACACATCATTATTGTGTAGTTACGAATGAATGCATATGTCATCATATGAATTCACCGTACAATGTTTGTTTATATATATGTTTATTTAGAATGATTATATACATATTTCCCAAAAGAGTTCTCAAAAAAAATTATTATATACATTACTATATAAAACTCAACATATTTAGGAACAATATGTATACAATGTCACTATCACACACACATACACACATATAAGATTATTCTCACATAAGTCATAAGAGCACACAATAATTAATCGTTTCTTGGACAATTTTTTCCAGGATTTTCAATGCACTAACAGTTTTTGCAATTCCTAACAAAAATGTTTCAAAAAATTGGTGCCCTAAGCACATACATTATATGTAAACATACCTATACATGTGTGTGTGTGTGTATATATATATATATACATGTGATCATATATGGGTAGGTAGCTTTGTTTATATTTACATATATTTGCATATACATACATACATACATGTATATATATATATATCCCCTTATATGTGTGTGTGTGTGTGTGTGTATGTGTGTGTATATATATATACATATATTTGGGAATGCCACATATACATCTTATTATATGGGTAAGTACGTTTGTCTATATATACATATATCTATACAATGTTTTCTTTATGTATATATATACACACACATAATGTCAGAATAAGACAGTTGTAGAAAGCAATCCAAACCCTTAAGTAGTTATGTAAGTCAATCCATTTATAAGTAGTTATGTAAGTGAATATATACCTGTCAGGGAAGATGTGCCAGAACAAAGAAGAAGGGGACCACAGCAACAGCACGCCTGGTGAGGATGCAATAATGACAAGGAAAATGGCAGAAGAGTTAGCAAACTTTGTTCACCTCATAGGCTTTCTTTTTCAGAGACCAGATAGTGAAGGTTTTCAACACAGATAGAGCCAGACACGTGCATGGATTCTGAAATGTGGGGAGGGGGACAACATGACTCGATATTAAGTAAATCGATTTTATATAAAACTCGATACCACATAAATCGAGTTACTGTTGACAAGACGTATTGAAATGACGGCATTTCAGAAACTCGGTTAATGAGAAGTCGAGTTACATGTAACTCCGCATGCTATAACTCGATTTCTATGGAATCGAGTTGTGGCCCCATTTCCACTACAAAAGCTCACTTCACACGTTAGAAGGTGCAACCACATTCTAGTGCAAAGAGTTCCCACCATTGCGTTTTTGTAGAGCAGGATGGGACGAACCTATGTTGTGTTTAACGGTCGTGTTCCAGGCATATACGACAGTTGGCTAGATGCGAGTAGACAAGTTCATAAATTCCCAAACGCCAATCACAAATCATATAAAGATCCAAGGGAAGCCGAAGCTGCATACATGGAGTATTTGCATGGTAATGGTATGGGCGTGCATGGTGGTGTGTCTACGTCGTGGGAAACTCCAAACATATCAACCTCAACTCCACCTAGCACTTCTCAAAGCGAAGGAACCAACTATGGCAGTGGAGACATTAGGCACACTTTGTTAAGGTATCAGTTGGAAGTTGCCATTGAGGAGCGTGACCACGCAAGGAGGATCGCAACGTTGAGTGCAAACATGTTGAATGAAGTGGTGGCTCATGTTGTGGGGGATGATGAAGTTGATGCACCCACGAGACAACGTACGGATGCATGAATGCAAAAGTACGACTTCTTGTTGTGGTATTTAGTAAGATATGTATACTTCCAAGTACCATCTGTTGTCATGTGTGCTTTAAGTAGAAGTGTCATCGTTTTCCAATTGTTTCACTGGCAGATATGTATATATGGAAAAATAACCTTATTATTTTTGTTTTTGGACTACTTTGGTCTTATTCGGTCCATTATATCTACTTTGGTCTTATTCGGTCCACTGTGGTTTCTAGGAAAATCGGTGTACTACATTCTATTTACTCTATTTGATCCTATTCAGTCAGCTTTGGTCGTACCCCGTCTATTTGATTCACTGCAGTCCATTATTGTGTACTTACAAAATACTACATCAGCCTATACACAATGAGCCACGATTAACGAATGTACATGATGTAAAAAACAACAATGAATTGCATAACCTCTACATGAACGATTTGGAAATCCTCCTCGTTGGAGGATTCACTGCAATCCATACCAATCAAAGAAAATTCAAAGTTTAAAAAAGATAGGATTGGAATTATTCATACATGATAAATCGTCCAACATTAGAAAATTATCTAAATTCTTCAAGTCAATTCTGAAAATTTTAATAGCCACAATATAGAAAGTCCAGAACAAAATGACCATGAATAAAAATTGACACCAGCCAACTAAAAAAACAAATAACACAGCTATATAAAGGTTCTTGAATCCCAAACACAGTAAATAAAACCCTAAAATTATGATGTACCTTGTAGTATTTTCCTGAATTAGAAAAAAAATGAACACTTAAAATTTAAAAGTTACGTAATCTCGTGAACATTACATGGAATACTACAGGTTTCAATAGATACATTACAATGGTCCCTCTAGCTAGCTCCACTGGACAAAACAGGTTCATCTCTATGAGAGTGGTCTTGCCACTGCCAATTCTGCCAACAATACGTATTTTGTGCCCTTCCTCAAATGTGCAACTGATCCCCCTCAGAACAAGTGCATCAGCCTATATTTGATCTGTTTTATCAATGATATATAAAGCCATATTATAAAGCCAAGTTTGAAGCAAATAACACAACTCTCAATCATGTGAAGATAAATAGAAAACCAGTCAGATTGGTAATGAATGCCAAAGCATTAGTCCGCTTAGATAAAGTCCGGAAGAGCAACTTCAAATCAAGAATGCTTGCACTTCCGTCAAAAGTGCAAGCATTCCTTTTCCACTAAATACTCCACAAGAGACAAACTCGGTATCATCATGTCTAAATTTTTTAGCAATCAAACCATGTAAAGCACTAAACATATGAGGATTACCCATGTCAACAGTTTGGTCAATTAATGCCAACTTATACATCAGAAGTCTTATTAAATGCTTCTTCCACTTCTAACTTATAGGAAGCTGAAAGAAAATATGTTTGATGATCACCAAACAGACATGTAAGAAGAAAATTTTACAGCATCGTTAGTTTGCAAAATCTACAATTATTTTCATTCCCACATGATTTCAACACATTGCAGATAAGGATATATATATATATATATATATATATAAAGCACAATGAAGGCAAATAAATGGAAAAAATACCTGTATGCCCAACAAAAGTATGTGTACATTTGCTTCCTCTCCAAAGTTTTAAAGTTGTATCACTTGAACCTAAAATCGTGGTAGCATAAAAATGAACCCCATAAGTTCATAGTGAAAGACATTCGTAGTTGATAATGCATTCCAATCTGATGTAACCAATTCCAACTACCAACAAAATCTAAAACAATATCTAGCAGAACAGTCATCTACTGAATCATATTATACCTGTAACAAGCTCGCCTGAAGGCAGCTTTATGAGTGCTTGGATTGCTGCCTTATGAGCCTCCCAGGATTCTGAAGGTTGGCCACTTCTCCAACGTCTTAATGTGCTGTGGTGAAGGAGACATTAGATACTAACCGAAAATTATTGAGAAAAATGCATATACCTTTGTAAGCATAGATAATAATTCAAACCCAAAAAACGGCAATACACAAACAATAAAAGTAACATTCAGGCGGTAGAAATTTTTCATTAATGCCTCCATCATTTCATTAAAGCAAATGATGGACAAGATTTGATTCATTGGCCAATGACACACACAACATATATATATATATATATATACTGAAAATCATAAAATAAGAAGGCTAATTGATGAAAAAATCAATAATCAATTAAATGTTTCTCATTGGGTTCCCAATTTGCTACCAAAATGAAAAGGTAATATATACAATGATAAATAACAATTACAAACCCCAAGAAGCAAAAGGAACAAAACATGCACACATAACTAAGATTTTTGCCGTTTTCAGCTTTGGGTAAGTTATATTGTGAGCTGCTCTAGAACAATGCTAGAAAAAAATATAAATTCTATTCTCCAAACTTCCTACTAACGAACTTGTAATCAAATGTACACAGATCTAATCATTCTAGAGAGGAGGGGATTTAAAGGAGATTAAAATTAATAAAATGGGAAGGAGGATGTACCAATCTAGGAATTGTAGGGAAGGCGAATCAGAAAATTAGGAGAGAGACACATACCTAGCCAAGCATTGTAGAGACTCGGATAAATGATTTGCTACAAAGGAGTTGGTTCTGCCATTGATCCGCATAAACTTCGTCATCAAACTCTTTTACAGAAAGTATCAAATTACTTCTTCTTGCTTATCAACAATACCACACATTTGTTTCTCACAAAACTAACAAAAATAAAAAAAACAAATTACTCTCTTACAACCCACTTTACTGTAGCTAACAACATATAAAAACACAAGAAAGTTTGGCTTCAAATGAATACCAATCCAGACATTTGTCAAATTGCAATCAAAACTCCAAGTGCAGAAAAACTTCCTAATACATCAATAAATACAATACGCCTTATGGGTTTTCTCCAAAATATCAATTTCTTGACAACAAACACATTGACAGCCAGTATTCTCCCCAAGCAATGATCCAGAAATAGATGCACAGCCACCAAGATTCTCCCCAATTAGTAGAACATTTTGCATGCTTATTCCAGTCACCTATACACATGAAGAATAAGCACACAAGGACAATCCAGCTCAATGGCCTTTTCGTGTCCACCATTGCAGTTAGGTCTAAAAAAAAAAATACGACTTTAGAAGAAAAGTGAAACGTAACTATGCAGTCACCTATAGGCAGGAAGTATAAGCATACACTAAGGCATTTAATGATCTTTTCGTTTCCGCCCATATGCCCTGACAGGTCTAATCTTACCTGTTTCATCAGACACAACAGCATAATTAAATTAACATAATCAATCAAATGCACAGTACAAGTAGCTCAAGAAGATGGGAAGTGTAGACGAAGTACATACCATCACCGGTCCCGCAATCGGGAGCATGCGCACGCGGGCGTCGCGATCTCCGCAAAGCCTCCACCGGCTCAATGTCCTCAGCCGGTATCTGCTCAATCTGTATAGCCTCTCCGTGGGCGGTTTGAGATGGAGCTGACATGGTGGGGTCCACATGCACTAGAGGTGGGGTGGGCATGCCTGGTGTGGGGACAAATATGCATCCACCATCATGGGCAGATCCACTGAAAACTGGGGGCGACATACGAGGAGGGCCCTCAAAGTCCGTGCTAGCACCATGGGATGTAGTGTGGGCTGGAACAGTGCCCTGATGATCGACGCTATGGGATGGCCCAGCACCATCGCCAGGCGTGCATCGCGGTGTCCTGCCGTCGTCATCAGACAGTACCCAATCAGTGCCAAGCCATGCCTCTTCTATACCCTCCTCATTCCCTTCCTCGTAGATGGGAGCCGACTCGGTCGTACGGCTGCGACCAGCTTGACCACCTCCACGATGTCCACCCCCACGAGACCCACCACGTTGCCCGCCACGAACTGGGGCCTGTCTATCAATGTCAACTGCTTCTGCAAGCGCATTCGCCAATTTAAGTCGGCCTAGCTCCTCCACAAGCTCTAGTGTAAATGTAAGGTCAGTGTGCATGTCAGAACCTTCATCGCACCTCGGTATAGACCTAATCATCGTCCGAACCTACAAAACAAGGGCGTCATAAAAGCAAGAACGCAAGTATGATGCAAAACTTGGATAAATCTGTTCCAAAATCAAAAGAAAAAGTAGCAAACATAGCTAATGAAATCCTTATATTACTTATAATTATGAAGCATCTTTAAAAAGACAGTGTATAAAAATAGGGGTTGGCCCCCCCTGTGCAAGAATTTATAGTTCCAACCCAACACTCAGGAGGTTGTATGTTTCCTGTTATGTTTATCGCTACGCAATCTAAACATTGAGATAATACTTCTAAAAAACACGTATAGTTGGTTGTACATAAGTTCAATCTTAGCATAAGTGAAAATATCAGAATTTCACTTCTGTATCTAGGCTTCACGAGATTTACAACTCCATTAATATCACATTGCAATCAGGACACATATTTTGAAGTTATTATTTCCTAACGTACACGCCCAAATCAAATGAATTGAAAATATCAAACGCAAGCTTCAAGTTTCAATTAAGGGAAGTACCAAAAACTTAGAACATATATCATACTTGAATCTAGTATAAATGCACATCTCCTTGCTGCATACTTGCAAGATTTTAAATGACCTTTAAGCTGTTGGGAATTGCATTCTACCAACAGTTTAGTAAGGGACTTCCCAATCCTAGAGGTAATATCTATCAAGGAATATGTAATACATTAATCAGTCCTGGAGGAAAGGCTATCTAAACTATCATGAAATGCGAATTTATCACTACTACACAGAGTTGCACCGTCCATTTTAAAGTACAAGCCAACCAAAAACAAAAAAAAATAAACAAAAAATAAAATAAAATACAATAAAACCCAACCCAACCTACCCTTTTTAAAAGTTGAATGTAATTATATGAACAAAGGTGTGGTCATCATTAGTCATTGCCCATTAACCATTCCTCATGCAAACAAATTGGATCAAGACAAATTCAGTTTGTTATGAACAACTTAAATCATGCAGTATTTTGACTTTAAAACATAATGACATGTCATGCAGTATTTTTTCACTTTAAAACAAAATGACAGAGAAACTTATAGAGATGTAACAACAATAATTATTGTGGACTTCAAAATATGCATGATAAATCTGCTGAGGATATTTAATCCAACAATGGTTTCATCCATAAAATAGGAATTGTTGCCTCACCATGAGTTCCCAATACGCAGACTCTGGTGTTATGTACCGCCTTGTGTGGCGATTCTACCACATCATGTACTCAACGAGATACGTATCATCATCGTCTAGGAGATCGGACCCGCGAACTACATTCACTCGGTTGGCCCATTGCCGAATAAAGGGATCATGTTCTACCTCCCAGTTCTTCTCCCATTTACCCTGAAGGGATATCTTGTGAAGGGTAGTCGACGTATCCACGACACTTGGAACTGGTTGCTTCATCCCAAACTGACGGAGGACTCGCTCAGGATGATGCCACTCCACTATCTAAAAGAATATCAACGGCACCTCGGCCCTCCAAATATGCTGCCCAGCAGTGCAATACGCAGGTAGGGAGCCTAGCGTATGCGTGTACGGCTCCCATACAATCTGCATAAGTAGATTATGTTTGTGATAGTGAGACATCATACTAATTTAACATTATGTTTGTGATATGTAATATGCAAAGTATGGAATTTCTAGCTTCTAGTCGTACACAAAATCTTCAGGGATTATTGGGCAGAAACTAAAAGAACAACAAAATTGACCTGCAAAAAATATTAAAAGATCTAGGTTGTTCATGTCCACCATTTTCAGCCCCATGTTCATATGCTGGACAGGGTTCAAAGCTAACTGACACCATCAAATACTAGGGTTTTCAATCTGAACCAAACTTAGAGGAGGGTACTACAGCATCCTTATGGCTGTAAGATGAATCCAAGTTGATGATTTCGCAAAATCTTTTTATCGTAATAGAAATATTGTGCTACATTAATTGCATTAGTCATTAATAATGTTTCAATGAATGAGAACAAAATGACTATTATAAGGTCTACTGAAGACATTGCATTTCAAGTACCACTTTATATTGCAAGAAATGGAAGCTATGTAAATTATTACATGGTATAATCCTCATCAAATACTGTTATTATATTTCTATGTAAATATATATTTCTTATAAATTTTAGTGTTGGAAATTACGTAAGCCTTTTAGTTATCTCAAACTAATCATGTCAATGTCTAAAATTACATTCCTCTTGAAGAATATGGTGATCAGCATATTTTGCACGCTTCTAAAATTATATGAATAAAGTACTCGTTAATAATCCATAGCTTTTAATAATTTTAGGACTATTAAGGCAGCTAAAGTGGGGACAACTTAAGGAGTTGCATGCTGCAATTAAATTGTGCTCTCCAACTTTGGTGCAAGGAGCACGAACTAACTTTTCATTTAGGTCAACAACAAGAGGTAATGTGTCAAGCGTCTTTATGTTTTCTCATATATCACTGATTAACAATTATTTGTTTCTTTAAACTTAGGCCATTGTTTTCCAAGAAGACAATCGAGGCTGTGCATATTCAAAATATACCACTTGAATACGTAAATCGAAGTCAAACAGTATTCTACTAGACTGTAAAAATATAACCTTCAATTCAGCAAAGGTAATTTATAACGTACAATGTAACAATGTTTTTTGCATCACAATAACAATGTTTGTAATCCTGGATACCCCTATGTTAGAAGAAGAAATACTAAATTGTCTACTTATTAGGTAGAGCAATAACTATGGTTTTAAGCTCATAACATTTTATTAATTAATTACAAGTGATTTCACAAGCTTAATTACAAACCGTACAAGCTTAAATTACAAACCACCTGCAGCACCAGTGGCACCAATGAATTGTAAAGAGCTTAGATTCACATTGACTACCTATGAAAACACCATCAACTAGAACATTCCAAACAGATGTTTAGATAACATAAAAGTTTATATTAACCTTAGATGGTCACTTAATACTAAATATTGCTATGTTCTGTCACAGGGGTAGTGAAATGCATAAACTCCAAACATTAGTAAGTTTTTGAAGGCAAAGCAACAATTGAGACTATCTTCGGTGCTCACTCTGGCATCCTAAACAACCCCAAATCTCACAAAGGGTTTAACCTATACCCTGGACTCTCGAGTTCCTAGTGGGGGGGCACTAATGGCTTTGTATTTTGGAAATTTCACAGTGTGGACCCAAGCAATGACAACCATCCAGCATTGGACAAGGACAAGCTATGGCAATGGCTTAGCCTATGGTCACTCTATGACATTCAAGTCAGAGTAACTCCATCCTTTAGTTTGCTTAATTTCAAATTTCAATGAAAGCCAGAGAAGTGATCATGTGTTTTACGGGCCAATGATCAATAATGTCATCATTCCCTCTGTTTCTGTACTTAGGCCAAAAATGCAAACTTGGGTTATATTTTTGCTCTCATGTCATGATTACACAATAATTAGATAAAATTTTCGTAGTTTAACATTTGCAGCTTTCCCAACGTTCTAAATTTAAAGAATTTTATCATTTTATGAGATTTAACAGCCAACTATATTACAACAGTGAAGAGAAGCTCTAACTCAGCAAATTTAATTCAACGAAAATCTGGAATATAATTGTGGTAATATCTAAGTCAACCACCAAAACTATAGCGAATCCAGAAGGTGTGAAATATTAATAAGCTTCAACAGTTCTAAAAAAAATTTCTATTTTAAAGCTTTAATATTGAAGTATAACAACTATCAAAGATTCAAACTCTCTCTAAAAGAATTATGAGCACAAGTCTGGGCTAACCTGTTGAGCAAGACTCCAAAACGCATGTAAAGAAGCAGAAAGTGCAAAAACAACGAAGAAGACAGTGAAGCAGAATTCACGCAAGGATTAGGGAAAGAAAAAAATTTGGACCATTTCTCGATTTATGCGTGTCATCCTTGCGCAGGGGCCATGCGTTTTGAAAATATCATTTGTATTCTAATATGCCTTGATTCCCTTGTTCTGAAAAGACCCATATTTGTCAAGTTTATAGTTAGAAATTTGTTGTTTAGAATTTAATTGATATCTTCTGCGTTTACAATCATTCGCCTTATATAAAGTCTTAAGAAATATTGTTTTGAAATTTTTTAGTTCATTTTCATAGCAGGCTAAAAGTTCTATTTTCTCATGTTAAGTAGGTTGAAACGGTGTATAATAACATAATCAAAAAATGAACACAAACTTTTGATTCAGTTAGTAGCTGGAAAGAATTTAAAGATGTCATCGTCAGTTTCGAAGATGCATCATTAAAATCAAATGAATTACTTGAGCACACAAATACAACCAAAGACAAATCTGATCATCTTTGGTATACTATTAGGTAAATTCATTTCTCATTGAATTATAACCAATTACATAATCCAATATGTGCGTCCTCTCTTCATTGCATCAGCTTAATGACATTTGTAACAATTGGTGGAGTTTTTGTTTTTTGGTTGCAACACAAGTTTGAACTCACTGCCTTGCACTAAACGAAGACTTCATGCTCAATGTTTTGCGCATGTTGCACATGCTTCAAACATCTTGGAAAAGGGACAATTTATTCTGTGTTTTTTTTTTTTTTTTTCCGTGTAAATCACAAACGTTTCCGTACATAATGAAGAATATAGCCAAATTCTACTTTATATATATATGACTAAATTTATATATAACCCATTGATTTAACCCAACTTAACCTGAGTCATGTTAGTTGGGTTGCATTGGAAAAAACCCTTCAATCCAACCCAATTTGGAAAAAACCCTTTGATTTAACATTCAAGAATTTTTTACTTTTGTTTTACTTTATGTAAGGACGAGCAAGTATTCATGCAGGTGCTACAAATGGAAGTTCTAATGTGAAGTACTTCACGATGGACATTCCAATTGAGTTAAATGATGGGATGGAAATCCAAGTATCAAACAAAATGATTGGATGGTATTATGAAATCAACTCATTCCTACAACAATCCAAGAATTCAAAATAAAATAAAATTGAGGGAAACGAAAATAAAAGCATGTGCGGTGCATTTGAGGAAAACGTGCTCGGCCCGTAGTTATAAGAATTGAGGGAAACGTGGTCATAAGAATTCAAACTAAATTAACCGAATACCTGCTCGGCCCGTACTGTAGCCAGTGACGCTCGGTACGCAGCAAGGACGTGTGTGGCATGCTCTGCGGTGCATTTTGGCCCGCTCCACCTACCAAACATGAGATGTCGACAAATGCTCATTACTAAACCTTACATTTAACAAACTTTGCTTTTATATTTCACATCCATATACTAAGCATTGATAAGTTTCTTTCGTTTGTTAGTTTGGCATATTTTTAATTATATGAAAGAGACAAATAACGAGAACTCAATGAACGTACCTAATGGCAAGGGGCCCTGAGTGCACTGGCGGTAGAGGCGGCCTCACAACAGGGCATAATTGTGGGAACCTTGAATAGGCCCATAGCTGCACCAACAAGAGTGCTCCTCCAATCTGCATCGCATCCTTCTTCGATGCACCACAAAGTTGCCTATACAGCCAGGCCAATGCTGCACTACCCCAGCTATACCGTCTCGCATTGCTGACTTGGTTGAGCAACTGCAGAGGCAGCAGTGAGACCCGGTCCGCAGACCTGTCCATGAACAAGAGGGCCCCCATCCGTACAAGTAGGTGGTAGCGGGCATATTGCTGCACGACTTCGTCAGCAGCGTCCACAACTAAGGGAGCGGCAAACTGTGCATCAAGCCAGGTGTATCTTATCCTCGCCCCAGCAAGGGTAGACTTGTTTGAGTTTGGTATCGGGGGTGGAGGTTTATGGCCCAACAACTGTTCGCACAGCTCACTCCATTTGTAGTCTGTCTTCCCAGTGACAGGCAACCCATCCACCGGAAGCCCCAGCATCACCTCCATATCTTGCAAGGTGATACCCATTTCTCCATGGGGTAAGTGGAACGTGTGCGTCTCCGGACGCCACCGCTCAACCAACGCCGTGATCAAGGCGTGGTCGACCTCCATATCAGGAACCTTGAATAAACCAGTCAACCCTGCTGCATCTATGTGTTGCATGATACGTGGATCTAACCCACCCTGTGGCAATACACATTTACGGCGTCGAACCTTTATCATGCCAGGCGCCTCCTGCACACGGACGAGTATTCTGTTAGGAGATTAAACACGAGGTAATTATAAAACAAACATGTATTAATAATACTACTACATACCTCGTCAGCGGCGCACCTCCAAAGTGGACTTGACCGATGATTCGGCTGCTGGGCCAACTGGGTATCCACATCGGGTCCAGGCCGCACTCTATCTAGTGCCTGCATATCTGACATGGCAGCAAATACATTGTTAGCAATTTTCTAACAAGTAAACCACATTTAATATAAAATAAAAGCATAGATTCAGTAAGACATTATATTTTGAGCACAAGATTTTCAACATCACTTCTTAAATAAATAAGAACTTGCCATAAAAAAAATTATTTCAGAACTATTTAAATCACTTCTTAAAGCTTCGGATAATTATTAATTAACTATTTATGAAAATATAAGTTATAACACTACTCGATTTGCCAAAACCCCTCATCAAAACCCCAAGCACATTTAAACTCATTAATGAGAAAATCATCATTGCAGCATATAAAAGACAACAAAATTCTCATCTTCATTAGTAAATTTACTACTTCCTTAAGTTTCAACAAAATAATCAAAATCCCACACAAAACGCAACCTAACATTAACCAACGTCAGAAAATATTTCAGAGGGAGAGGACCGTACCTGTAATCAGCGGCGGCGGGAACCAACGACGACTGATGGAGACTCGAGGAAGAGTGGGGAAGCCTGATCGCAGAGCGAGAGAGACAGAGTGTGGAGAGAGAGTGATGGCAGAGAGCGAGGGAAAGAGAGTGTACAGAGAGAGCGAGTGACTGAATAGCGTTGTGAGACGTTAGGGTCCTATTGATTCAAACCGCTGAACATAACTCGATTTCCAGTTTCCCGAGTTATGGCCGTCTACACAAACATTTTTTTATTGGGGAAAATTCGAAAGGTTAGACTAACTTGATTATAATTATATCGAGTTATTCATTAAAACTCGATTTCTCTATTGTCGAGTTACAAAAGAGGGGCAATTCCCTATTTTGTTTCAGAAAGAGGGCAAACGAATGTTTAATTTCCCAAAAAAGGGTATTTGCCCATTTTCTCCACCAAACCACAATTGAACAGAACACTTAACCAACTTTGGGGAAATAAAGTCCAAATCCTAATAGGATGTTGTCAAGTGTCCTTGTGCACTCCTTACGGAGAATAGAAATGGGCTATATATACATTTGGATTTGGAAATAGTTTGATTAGCAAGTGTTAAAATACATTTGTTAAGGTTGAGATTTTTGTTGCAATCGATTAACTTATTTTATAGAGTTGTACAACATTCAGTTAAATAGATATTTGTTTACTTTTCAATGTAGTGGAACCTACTAGATTCGTCCTTAACAAGTGCAATCAAGCACCTATTAACATATTCTATAAAAAAATATTCTTTAAATTAAAAGTGATTAAACTCCTTATAAAAAGTAAATTGACTCCATTATGAAATTCAACCTAGACCCTAAATTCACTTGTTAACTACATTTTTTTTTAAAGAAAAAAAAAATTAAAATATTCAAGCCATATGCTATACTAATCATTATGTAAGATAATGATAGCAAAATTTCATTAAAAAAGAAAAAGAAAAAAAAATAAAGATAGCAAAGAGGAGTGAGAATGAACCACTTCCTACACTCACAATACCAAAAACCCAAGGCCTGTTTGGTTAGGGTGTTTGAATAACAGTTTTCAATGTTTAAACATTGAAAACTGCGGGCAAAAAAAAAAAAAAAAAAAATGGCGTTTGGTAAGAGTGTTTTTATTGGAGTGTTTGATTTATATTGTTCATTTTAAGGTGTTTAAACACTATATTTAGAAAACTCCTCTTACTAAATTTCAGTTATCAAATAACATTATTCAATGACACTTTTGTAAATATATTGAAAACCATAAGGCCCACTTGATTAGACAAAACAAAAACTGACTTCTCTCTCCTCAAATAAAAAAAATATATTAAATGGTATTGTGCTTGTCAGCTTTTTAAAAATAATACATACATACCAAACACATATTATGGTTTTTTACACACTAAAACATGTTATTTGAAATATGGTATCAAACACAGTTTTTACTTTATGAATACTGTATATGCGTGTTTTAACAACACTTATTAAACCACAGTTTCCACATCATTTTAGTCAAGGATACTAGAAATCTCCAACCAAACAGGTCTTCAAACACATAAGGAGTGTGGTTCAATGGTAGAAATCACTCGTTGCCCCATCACACGTACTTTGCATAAGTTGTGAGATTCAAATAGTAGCACCCCATTATTACTTGAGTGATGCTCGTGGTATATGTTGGGTAAACACATGAAAAATACAGTTTTGTATCTCATACAAAAATACGCAGCGGAAACAAACGGATTTATTTCATTCATGTGAAATAACATGCAACATCAGAATTTTAAAAACAAAGAACAAGAATGCAAACCTTGATGCGGCAAAATTCAAAACAAATGAAGATTGAACTTGGGAAGACTTTCAATCTTCACTCCAATTCCACAATGTGCCCAAAATATGTGATCTCTCAATCAGCTTTATACGTATTTGTTCAAGAGAATAACTAAGTGTCTTGAGAAAAAACCTTGATAAATTCTATTTTTAATTATATGTACATATATTTTTCTGCACTTACCAGTTATTTTATTTAATAATTTTTATTAAAAAAATGACTGATTATCTAATTGGGCCAGCCTAATTGGGTTTTAGTGTGTGGCTTGAAATGGGACCAAAAGGGACAAATAAAGCTCTAGCTCTAATGGACTTTTGACTTATCTATCAACTCTTGACAAATCCAAAGTTACCATTATTTATATTTAACACCACTATATAAATATAATTGCGCTTAGGCATTATTAATAAATTATATCCCAAAACTTTATTAAACATTTAACCCCTTCATGAAAATATTTGTAGAATACAAAACCGTAATATATAACTGTCACTTTGAAGATTACTACATCTTGATCCTTGAATACCTGGTTTAATCATTTAAGTGATTCATATATATTTTATGAAATCTAATTTCAAAAATATCAATTTTAGTAACTCTTTACTAAAGTGGTTAAGCCTAACACTCTGAATAACCAAACCAATTAAACTTATCTCAAGAAAATATTTTATATTTATGTAAAGAGACTATGAATTTCATTTTGAGAATATGTGTTCCTTCAACATTACGTGTGGTTGCCCAACATACTGAGGTTTTGACCATTTGTTTAAATCTCACTCCTGATATATTAAAACAACCTACATTTCATGATTGAGTTCATTATTCCCTCAGGATTGAGAGTTCATGTAAATGAAAGTCGTGAGATTTATTATTCATTTTACAGTCGTTAATAGAATAATAAATCTCATAGCGGTTCAATTCAATATGTCTTATACACTTAAAACATATTAACATATCAATTAGAAGTCTTTACTTCTATAATCAAGACAAATCATCTTAATTGACATGTTATAGTATTCACAGATGAAATACTCAATTTCATCACCGACTATAAACTAAGATTTTGAGTTTACAAAAAACTTGTGGTTTATATCTTATCTAACTAAATCACATAAATCATATACTATGCATCTCAAGGACTATATGATAGTGTCCAAATATTCATGTTACCATTATTTTAGATAATGATAAAATAACTTTATTACATATAACATAATGTTATACATAATATCATAAATAGCATACAATAGAATTTTAGGACGCTAATTCTAACAGTATAACCCATTACCTTCACAAGAAATAGGGTCAATCAATCCACAAAGAAAACATTTTTTTTTTTTTTCATTTAACCAAAAAAAAAAAAAACACTCACGAGACCACGACACACTTTTTAAGCGCAAAGTAATGTTAAAAAGCCCAAATTATTTTACAACCGTAAATAATTACCAGCTCCATCAATCCTCTGTAAAAACAATTTGTTGTAATAGCATTTTTGTATTCACTTTTTTCGGTAATTCTGTCTGACTCATTATTGCTCTATCAAATCCAATTAACCCGCCAAATCCCCCAAGATTCAAATCTGCATCATCTCTCTCATTTCCAATTATACCCCTCAAAAACCACCATAATCCCCATCCCTATCCTACCCTGTATATATGCAAATATCACACATATCCACATTATTCATTCATTTCATAATTTGTTTTAACCACAATTTGATTTGACTTTGATTAGTTCACAGAGAGAGAGAGAGAGAGAGAGAGAGAGAGATGGGCTGAAAAAATAAAAGAGAGAAAGAAATCACAGTGGAACATGTTTTTGGTGATATCAAAGGCCGTAGAGATGGCTTGCTCAAAGCTTTCCCTGAGATTTGTATCTCTCTCTCTCTCTCTCTAACTTTTCTGTGTCTCTTTTCCGTTGAAATGTCGTTTTCGCCTTTACAACAAGAATTTGGCGCTTCTTTCTTTTCTTTCAACAGGTTTTCTTTCGTTGTGTATTTACTATTTAGCTTTGAATTGCGAATCAATTACTTCTCTCTATAACTTTTGTGTTTCTTGATTTTTCTCACTTCTTTCATTTCTTATTTTGTTTTTTTTTTTTTTTTTAATTTATTTTATTGTTTTGAATTTAGGAATAGGAAACGGTTTTTCTTTGTTTGATTTTTTTTTTTTTTTTGGATAATTGTTCGTTTTTGTTTAGTTTCTAGAGATTAATTGAACAACAATGGACACAATGACGACGCCACGTTATGGTCAGGGTGTTCCTAGGAACACCTTGACCTAAAAAAAAAAAATTTATATATAATAATTATTTTTTTTTATTTGTTTATCCTTAAAAAAAATTTAGGAACACCCCAATAAAAATTAGGAACACTCTCCAATAAAAAAAAAAAAAAAAAAATTATTTGTTCTACTTTCAAGGAAAAAAAAAAGAGCCCAAAAAAAAATTTTGAACTAAAATCTGAAAAAAAAAAAAAAAAAAAAAAATTGTAACAAAGCAAATGGCAAGCCCACGGATTCTTAAAAAAAAAACGGACGGCAAGCCCAACCAACATCAAGCCCACGACAAGCCCAACAATAGCAAACCCATGGATTCTCAAAAAAAAAAAGCAACCAAACCCCAAGAAAGGCTAAAGCAAACCCTAAGCTCAGAGAATCTCTTTCACAAACACAATCCCGCTAAGATCCTTCGCCATATGTATCCAAAAAAAATCCTTCGCCATAGACCTAGGCTTCATCACTTAGCAATCTCGATGACATCGTCGAGCGAGATGTTACCATTGTGCTTGATGTTCTTCGTCTTCTTCCGATCGCGCTCTGGCTCCTTCAGCGCCTTGATGACTAGCGTGGCGGCGGAGGGCACCATGGACACCTTAGACTGACGATTTTGGACCGTTAACTTGACCGTTGCGCGGAGATCGGCGACGGCAAAAGCGAGATCAATGACGGTATTTCAGTTCTCTTTCCTTTTCCGGTTTTCCCTATCTCATCTCATCTCTGCTCTGACCCTCTCTCATACTCGATTCTCATAGTCTGACTTGTGTGTTTAGACTTATCTTTTGACAATATAATTATATAAATTGCTTGGCTTTTCTGCTTTTGTCTTTTTTTTGACAATATAAATTGCTTAGCTTTTTACTCTTTGTCTTCTTTTGACAATATAAATTGATTAGCTTTTTACTGTTTGTGTAAGTGTATGTAAATATAAAAATATGTAATTTTGTTGAAATTGCTGATAGGCTCTTGTCTCTTAGTGTGGGGGTGGATGGGGCCGTGGCATTGAATTAGGGTTGGGGTAGTGGTTTGTGATCCCTTTAAAAGTAAGTGAATACACATTATAAAAGAAAAAAAAAATAGAGTAAAAAAAAAAAAAAACAGTGTTAAGCAGTTTTGCAGTGGGTTGATACTTGATATACATATATATACTTTTATTGTACTATTTTTAGTTGTTGTTTTTCATTATTTAATTACATATTTATGTTTTAATATTCTAAAATAGTAATTTTTATGTAATAACTAAATGATTTAAGTGTCAAAAAAGAAAAACTAAATGATTTGTTTTATTTGAGGTTTACTTATTTGGATCAATAATTTTATGTTGTATAAGAAAATATAAATATATTATTTTTAATTTTTTTTAGAAACCCCGAAACACTCTGAAACGGTACGTCGAAATAGATTGGTACCAAAATATTCCATTCCACAAAACAAATCGAAACATGGTATTCATAACATTGCTTTCAAGCAAAAAAGAAAAAGCTAAAAAAAAAAATTTGAACTAAAATCTAAAAAAGAAAAAATTGTAACAAAGAATTTGAAGAAAAAAAAAATTGTAACAGGGCAAGCCCACCCTGAAAAAAATTCCTAGAGTCGCCATTGAATGGATGTTATATACATATAAATTAATTTTTTAATAATTCAATTTGGTTGTTTTTGGCATTGTGAAAAATGATTATATGAATTAAGATTTGAATGGTCTATAGTATTTTGCAAGAGTTTCTCTTTGTTGAATTTTGTGTGTGTGTGTTTTTTTTAATTAAAAAAAAAAACGTTTTTCTTGGCTATGGTTAAATGCATTGTTTGTTTCTAGAGAAATTGAGAGAATGAAGACGAAAGAAAAAAGAATTTAATTGTGCGATTGTTAGTTCTAGTTGTAATTTATAGAAGAAAATTGAAGAACAATATACATGAGAATTAAATTTTTTATAAGTTGGTTGTTTCGTCATTGGGAAAATTGCCTGTAGGTTTTTGACCAATGAGTAAGCTGTGTTTGGTTATTGAGAAAGCTCACCAAAATGAAAATTCTGTGTTTTTTTTTTTTTTGGTGTTGCTGTGTAAGTTTTGATAGTAAATAGAAGAGCGGTCTGCATAACTGTGCATGGATTTTGAGTTTCTTTGCGAAAAGATAAGAATAATAGCACGGAATTAAATTTTAAGTAAAGTTAGATAGTGCATTTTATAATTTGGCCTAAACAATCATATATTTTAATATGAGAATCCCATGATTATGAGATTTACATGCTTATGAGATGTCCGTTTGATAGACAAAAGTTTTAATTTTAATTATTTTTTATTATTATTTTTTTACTTATAAGCAATAAAAGTGGATTTGTGTGAAATAGAAATAGAAAAGTTTTAAGGAAGCCAATATTAAGGATGACAATTTTGCTCCGTCCTTTTCCGCTTTGTCCCATTAGGTTTTCCTCGCCTCACAAAAATGGTAGGGTGGGAATGGAGAGAGATTTTGGTACTGCATCACAGGGCGTGGCAGGGATATGTTTAGACTTTTTAAACTCAACCTGCTCTGTCTCGCCCCGCATTGATAAGAGTTAGATTGTAAATTTTTCATACCCTAAAACCCAACTATTTAAACAAACATATCATCAACTTATTTAATTCTACCTAACAAGGATTTATGACCTTTTTTTTTTTTTTTTTTAGCAAGGTTGGAAATAAGGTATCAATTTTAACATTTTCTTTTGTCTTTATTAAAAACAAATTTATATATTATTGAATCATTGATTTTGTATTATGAGATTTTTGTTTTTGTTGTGATATTGTCTTGTTAAACACTGTAATAATATTATTCAATTTTTGCTAAAAATTAGTTTGATTTGATGGGATATATTTATTTTTGATTTCAAGTATATTTTTATTAAAGAAACGGGATTTCTTAAAAACAATTGAAATAGTTGTGAACAAATTAACAAAAAGTAGAGTTTTATAAGGCAGGATGGGGCTTCGCTACACCCCAAAGGACAAGTACGGGACAAGAAATTTTGCCTGTCATGCAAGGCGAGGCGAGGTGAGGATAGGGTAAGTCAAAATCATGCGGGACGGGAGTAAAGACCCCATCTTTTGGACCCGCCCCATTGCCATCCCTAGCCAATATGCGTGCAAATAGTTTAGCAAAAATTGGGTCCTTGTAATCTATAGGCTTTGTTATTTTTGATAAACCACTACATGCGATAGAACTTTTGCTGGCTTTTGACAAAGTCAAATTGTTTTGTATTAAACTTATTTGTTGTTAATGTTATCTATCTAGTTTAACAAAAAATAAAAAAGATAAGAATAGAAAAAACAATCAATAAAGATTTAGAGTGATTTTGGTTATAGTTTTTGAGAAATGTTATTGAATGCCCTTAAGGAGTATTGGTTTAGAAACTATTTTTAGAAACATTTTATGGGAAAATGATAAAACAATTAATTTTTCTAACTATTTTTTATATTATTCATGAAAGTGGTATTAAAACTTTCCTAATATGATTTATTAACAATTTCCGTAAAAACACCCATTAATATGATCCATAATTTGCATTTTGTCTAAACTTTATTCCAAATAATCTAATTTTTAACTTTTTGAAAATAAGCTAATTTTTAATTATTTGTTTTATATTATACAAATAAGTTATCGAAAATAAATTATTTCCAAACAACACTTAGGTGGGCTTTTACATTTACGAGCGATTTTTTTTTTTAATGTAAAAAAAAAAAAAAAAAAAAAAAAAAAAAAAAAAAAAAAAAAAAAAAAAAAAAACCCACTTATAAGCCAATCCCAAATAAACACTAAGAATTCTCTCTTAATTTACAAAAAGCTAGAGATCCAAATATTTCACCCAGAGCTTACCCAAAGTCAACTTGCAATAGGTAAATGATTCAAAATCCTACAACAAGTGGAGACAAGTGATAGAGATGAAATATGGATGTGGGAGGGGGGCTGGTGTACTGGATCTGTGAATGACCCTTATGGTGTTGGTTTATGGAAAAATATTAGTTAGCGATGGCCTTCTTTTTCTCGCCATATTCTGTATGATATTGGTAATGAGTCTAAAGTGAAGTTTTAGCAAGACCGGTGGTATGGAGAGACATCTCTTGCTGTTAGATATCCAGACTTGTTCAGATTTTGTAGGAATAAGGATGCCAATGTGGCTGAGCTTATGATGCCTGCCAATGGTGTCCTCTTTTGGGATGTGAGATTCTTTAGGGGTGTGCATGCTTGAGATCTAGAGGCTATGTTAGACTTCACGGAAACCATATATGGTTCTCCTTTAAGGGGGTTAGGTGAGGATAAAATGTGTTGGATTCCTAACAAAGATAAGGGTTTCTTGGTTAGTGATTAGTATAGAATTTTAGTTGGCACCACTTTCTATAGTTTTTCTTGGAAAAGTATTTGGAAGCAGAAGATTCCCTCTAGAGTAGTTTTCTTTGTATGGACTGCTACTTTAGGGAAATGCTTGACGATTGATAATTTATGAAATAGGAAGATATGGATTTTGGATTGGTACTACATGTGTAAGAGAAATGGTGAATCGGTTGACCATCTATTCCTTCATTGTCCTTTTGCTATGGATCTATGGTCTATGGTTTTGGGCCTTTTTGGAGTATCTTGGGTTATGCCACACACTATTTTGGGGCTGTTACAATGTTGACAAGGCAGCTTTGGTCATCATCGAAATGGTTATATTTGGTTCATCATTCCTCATTGCTTATTGTGGTGTCTTTGGAGGGAGAGAAATAGTAGATGTTTTGAAGATATTGAGAAATCTATTCCGGTCCTCAAGCTACTCTTTTTTAGAACTTTAAGGGATTGGTTGTTTGCTTTGCAAAAACAATCATTCCCTTCTTTTATTGATTTCCTAGACTATTGCAATTTTTGTATTTGATTTCTTATCCCTTGTTCTCTCCCTGTGCACTAGGGTGTTCCTTGTTTTATCAATATATCTTATTTTTTATAATAAAAAAAAATGTGATACTTAAATTAAATACGAAAACTACAATGGAACAGAACACCTAACAAACTTTGGGAAATGAAGCAAATTCAAATAGGATACTGCACTAGTGAAGGAGAATAGAAACGGGTCCAATTTGTATTGCAAAAAACTAATAAACAAGTGGTTCGGTAAACAAGTGACGAAATGCGGTTAAGGTTGGTTGCAATATATATATTATTGGTGATAATTTACTAATTATAAGGGAGGAGTGAGATTTGAAATCCTAGTGTTTTTGAAAATATTAGAAGTTGTAAACCAATTACACAATATCAAGTCTAAGAGATATTTGTTTATTGAAATCAAATTCTATAAGGATGTAGTGTAAAACTGAAGTTTTACATCCTCCAATTTCAATATGTTATATCATCTATCACATATTAAAGAGTATGCATAATCATAACCAACTTGATTCCAGTCCTGCAGTCCCATGGAGCAAAAGGAGAAAAGGTTTCCCAAAAAAAGAAATTTTTTTTATTAAGTTACTGCACCAACGATTATTCATATATATTGCTTGAAGAAGGCTGCACTACTGACAAAACAAAAGAGAACAAGATTCCCATAATCTAAGTGGACTCCAAAGCCAATTTGTATGCTTTTTCAGTTAGAGGAAGCAAGGTTCTTATTTCAAGTCAGGCAAGAGAAACTACAATGACATAAAGTTCGGAAACAAACCTCCAAGGACCACCTTCCATAGGGTTCAAAACCAAAAGGTGTAAAATCAGAAAAAGCATGAATCATACCAAGATTTCAAGCATGCAAGGTGAAAAAGATGTTTGCAGTGTAGCCTTTTAGCCTTGGCCATATGTTCCTGTAATTAGCCGAGTTCAACATTGAGGCATGAATAATAACTAAAAGATAAACAATAAAAGTCCAAATCATACCCGACAGATTGCACATTCATCATCATAAGCTTGTAGCTCTTCAGTAGTTGCATCAGGAAGGGCAGCATGAAGAGCACCTAAAGCTTTTCTCAATTTGATGAATCCTTAATTCGCATGAACATAGCACTTAGCAAGGCCTGATCAGAAATTCTAAATTGATTGTAGATTGAACATGACATTGAATGTCAGATAACCAAATAAAATTGACATTCAAATCAGAGAGTAGAATGAAATATTTACACGTATATTTAGAAAAAGGACTGCATCCACGAGATGGAATGCCATGCCATGAAGCCACCAAATATGCACATAATGGCCAAGTGCCATTAACAATGTTGCCATGTCCAGGGAAAACCCCACATTCCGAATAAGAATGCCCTTCCATTCCCACAATGAACCTGCAGTCACACTCCTTAATCAGAAACCATTACATCCACAACAGGTCATCTTAATTTTTTTTTAAATAAAATAAAATTGATATCTATATTCCATGTGAGAGGATTGTGTGTTTCCATTCACAACATATTCCACTCATTAATGTGCATAATTCTCATTATACACCTCATTGTCTGATAAAGAGGTGATGCACAAATCAATAATTCCCATTATTATCCCCTCAATCCTAAAAAAGTGTTAAATTCACATTTACCAATCACCACAAATTTAAGCTTTATATATATATATATATATATATATATATATACACACTACTCACTACTTATATTGTCTGGTTCATCAGTCCATCCCCAACACCCCGCCCCCCAAAAAAAAAAAAAATACCCACTAATTTAGGTATGTGTTTTTCAATAGAATCTTTTCTTCTTACATTGTTTGCTTCTGCTTTTTCAATCAAACATGAAATACGTGAGCATTTTAAAAAAATAAATAACCATACACAAATAAATAAATAATTCCACTCAATCATCAACTTATTTTCGTTGAGTTGACTTGATAATTGATCATATAAACTTTCAAAAAGATTCTCAGTCTTACCCATATAACTATGGAACTCGATCATTGTAGGAGGTCCTATTCTTAAATTGAAGTTCCATACAATGTTTTGATAACTAATAGTCTGAATCGTATGGATGAATTTTAGTGTTTAACTTTCCGAAATGGAAAGCATAGTTGTAATCCAATTTCAAAAATTTTGTAGTTCATATAACTAGCTAAGCTAGAACTTAATAGATTTCAGCATGAGTGCTTAGATGCTTGTATGTCAGGAGTGCTTGTATAACCATACTGACCCTTGTTCCAAGGTTAGTGAGAATCTAGTGTATAGTTCTTTTAATTAATATATTCCAGAAGCCTCTTTCTTCATTACAGCAACCAGTAGTTTACTAGTTTGAACCTCAGTCTACAACCATTCACCATTGACAAACCATAAGTCCTAGGTTATCTGATATAAGAACCATTAAAGACCCCTCACCCACTTCTGTGATGAAAAGTAGCATAAAATTAAGGGAGATAAATGATACACGTGAAAAAGAATGTAAGAATTTGAATCTCTACACAAGTGAACGTTCCAGAAGACAAAGTATTCAATCCATCTATGATACTCTAAAAGAATCAGTTCTAACAACGAAATAGCAAAAATATTCATAATATCAATATGCTTTTTTTTTTCCTCCAATGCCATTTACAAGTACTGGCAGACCCAACACCAATTAGTGGTTAACCATTGCATAATCCAGCTAGAAGAGGATAAGCTGATGGCATTATTGTTTAATACAATTCATCAAACTCAATTATCTTTGCCAGAGCAGCTCACAATAATCTCCACCCAAGAAAAAAAATCTACAAATTTTCCTGAAACTTAGAGAAGGTTTTTCATCTAAACCAATACATGCAGTGTAAATACAAATTGGCCCACTTTACAGAAAAGACAGACATAACTCAGTGATTTTACAGACTATTAGTCTATTATACCTACTGCTGCCACCTATGTCGTATTTTAATGTCTTAGCATCATTCTCATTGCTCAATCACTGTGGCATTATAGCAAAGTAAAATTCAAATGCTCAAAAAAAATCTACCTGCTTTATATAAAAAACATATCCTATGGCAGCAACAGTAAATGCGAATACATTGCCTAACTCAACATACAGTCCACTATGCAAATAGTTCATTGACCAACACAAAGACATAATTGCTTAAAGGTCCCTCAGAAAGATAGCAAACTTACCTTTAGACACAGAACTAGTAAAACAAATACATTGAGCACAAAATTTGTCAGCACTCCAATGGTAGCATAAGAACCCGAGAGCAGCTTGATGACACGGCTTGCATTCTCCGAATGAATATAATTCTCAGCTATTAGTCCATCCGATTTAAGATTATCTAAAGCAACTCAGTCCAGAATTGAAGAAAGACAAAGCTTAGCAGTTAGCACTGTAGACGCCGCTGACACGGCTAAGTAGCGCACACCCATTACAAGCAACTCTATATTCACCCTTTTCACCACAACCCAACTCCAAAATTTTCATCAGAATGGCATTAGCATAACTCTCCCCATTTTATAATCACAATTTGGCAGTGAAGCAAACCAGTCAGGCACACACATTAAGTTAGATTGAAAACCCACCAAAAATTCACTACCATGCCAAACACTCCAAGATCAAATCCCAAAACCTGTCCCCAAATCCAAAACCAAAAAAATAAATTAAAAACAAATAACCAAGTAACCAGGTGATACTTCATCCAAATAGAAAACTGTCTAAAAGGCTATGAATTTCTCATTTCTTCAATACAATTATAAATTCAAATCACCGATACATAAACCTCAAAACCCCATTAAATTTTTCGAATTTCAAATGCAAAAACATGAACTTTTGAGAAACCCCAGAAGGAATTCAGCTAAAATTTAACAACCCCATCGATTGAAGAGCATAGAAAAAGTCAAAAACTTTATCTCCGAATCTCTGAAATTTTTTGATATAATTGTGGAGTAAATAAACGAAAATTTGAGAACAAATAAGCAAATGAACGGACCTGATTCGATCTATGATCATATTGCTTTTTCTTCTGTGGGGGTTTCTGCAATTTTCACCAGCATCGCTTTTTTGTGCGAGAGAGAGAGAGAGTTTTTTTTTTTTTTGGTTGGGTAAACGAAAAGAGAGAGAGAGAGAGAGAAAGAGAATTATTGATAATTCAAAAAACTGAAATTTACACAATTTTCACAATCACTAACTGAATTCAAAATTCATTGTATTCCTCTAGAATTCAAAGTACAAGAGTTTTATCTTGAAGACCTGGTTGGATTTTGACAAAACGGGGTCGGGTCGGGTCGGATCCTAGCCGTCGTCGTCGTCGTAGTCGGCGTTGGTTTTGGGCTTCCGGTACTTCTCTTCGACGAGCTTGGCCTTGTAGAGGGCATCGTGGGTGAGCTTCCTGATGTTCGGAACGTCGTAGTTTTGAGCTATGTATATTCCACACACCGTCCCTGCTATGAACGAAAAGCTACTCTTTATGATACCCATCTTCCCAAAATCAAAAAACAAAATCTGGGTTTTTTCGATTTTGATTTAAAAAAAATGGGATTTTTGTGTTGTGGAGGTTGAAGAAGAATGAAGAAGTATGAAAGATTCTGGAAACATGAGCTGAGCTGAATGGGTGCTATTGTGTGGTGAACTGGACTAGTATATTATAGTATAGGGCCCATGGGCCCAGCCCAGATTAATTTTTTTTTTCCTTCTAAAAACTTTGTAATTTTTTTTTAATTAAAATTTATTACTAAATAATATGTATTTCATGTATAATTTATTACCACTGTGCATGATGTACCCAGCAGGGCCAGCATTCTAGCTTTGACTTTGTTTACTTTTTAATTTCAGTGAATTGATGTGATTGTGATCAGAGTTCATGTTGCCATAACAAAATATGCATCTTTTTTTTCTTCAAAAAATTGTAGGACCACACCATTTCCAACAAAATTTTATGTCAGCGATTGGAAAAAAAAAATGGTTAGATGAAAAAACAGACAGACAGATAATTACATTCAATCATATTTGATAGAAATTTATGTGAGTAGTGAAAAAAAAAATTGTGAATTTATATGAAAGTAATAGACAGACAACTACTTAAAATTAATCCCATAGAATAGTTGTAGAAAATAGTGTAATAAAATTTGTGATCTTAAAATAAATGTTTTGTATGAATAAAATAAAATAAAAAACCATGTGGACATCTATGCAAGCTTGGATTTTAATACTGAAAGTGTTGGTAAAAGAAGTATAGGTCCTTAGGTATGCTACTGTGAGATAATCAAGTAAAAATCAAATCATACACAGGAAGGAGGATTATCTGATTGGGGAATATATTCCTAGAATTAGAAAGGATAAGATCTAATAAAAGATGCCAAATGCTGAGTTGGTTAGCAGCATTGAAGGTTTTGGCACAAACTTTGGCTCAAGTTTTTTGAAGTATTTGAATCAATTCCATCATTGGATCCTACCCCCAAGAGAAATAGCAGTGATCTTAAATGGTTCATTATCTTTATCAATTCTAAAATAAAATTCATTAATTTCTTAAATTCCATTTTTGAATTTACTATTTTATAGTTTTGATAGTGCATCTCTCTCTTCCTAAATAGATGTAGGTGGTCCCATGAAGTGGAGAAAGAATTTTTATTTTTTTATTTTTGGAGAAAGTAGGACAAAGGGAGTTGAATGCCATTTAAAAAGAAAAGAAAAGGAATTTGAATAGAGATCCAAATTGCTCAATTTGATGCCAAAGAGATCCATTTTAGAGTCAAAACACAATATGTGGGACCGGGCAACTGAAAACAGAAAATCTAAGCCAAAATCTAAGTCCGAATCCAACAAAGTTCCCAGGTTCCTCCCAATTCTTGAAGGTCCTACCCTATCTCATGTTATACCATACATATGAGAGTATATATCCTCTTCATAAAGATAAAGAGATATATATTTATATATATATATATATAATTTTTTTTTTTTTATAAACTTCAAATTTCATTCAAGATAAAGGAACGTGGAGGCAATCATCCATACAAGCAAAGTAAGAGCCCGTTTGGTTTGTCAACTGAAAACACAGTGTTCAGTGTTTAAACACTAAAAACACAGTGTTCAGTGTTTAAACACTGAACACTAGTGTACTAGTGTCCAAAATTTGAAACAATATGTTTGGTGACAGAGTTTAAAATAGGGCTGTTTGGAAATGGTTGCTCAAAAACCCCTGTTTGAAATATATTTTTTGAAACATGCTCGGCTCACATTTTAAACAATGAACAGACGTTTCTGATGGCACAACGGTAATAAAAATTGAATTCAGTTTTCACTGTGCCCGGACCCACTGATAAGCTTTTTTCTAATGTTTGTCTCCTTTCCTCTCTACTCTCATCTCTTCAGTCTTCACGCCCTAAAGAATATCATCAGTCTTCACGCCATCAGTCTTCACGCCCCAAAGAATATCATCTCATCTCTCCTCTCCTCTCTACTCTCATCTCTACAAAGAATATCACAGTCCGAACTCCATTACTCCTCTCACCCACCTTCATTACTGCTCTGACCTAGCAGCATTCCACCTCACCCCTCACGGATCCGGCGCCATTACTCCTAACAGTAGCTTCATAAATGCGTCAAAATCCCACACACACATCATTTGGAAGAAACCCCTATGAATCACAGTAATCCCTTTCTCCCAATTAATTCCTCACCAACGACGCTCTGTTGCTAAGGAAAAGGCAAACTCACACAGTCCGAAGGGGTCGGTTGGTAAGGTTTTTAATTTTGTTAATTACTTGTTTCAGCTTTCTTTCACATCCCAATCAAGTTCAGATCATTTCACATTAATTCATGTTAGGGCTTCTTTTAATCCCATATATTCTTTCAGATGGACGCCTCACTCCCTTCCTCATCCACCTCTCTCGTGCATTACAGAGCATCTGCTTCCTCCTCTGCTTCCTCTTCTGACCGTGTTCCCTTACTGGTACGTCTGTGTAATATATAGTGAATCATGCTTCTAAGTTCTGTTTTAATCTTGTACGTAGCTGATTGAAAAAATCTCTTCATTTTGTGGCTTGCTGATGTATGCTTGTTCTGTGTTATGGTTTAATGTTTTCGTTGAAGTAGAAAGGGAGTATGTATAAACGGTCGTGTGAGAGAGAGACTTCAACTATTATATAGGGTTCCCATCCCCTGCAAATGTCTCCAAACATTTTAAAATCCAGTACATGAAAATAACTTATACAATACACTGTTGGTCTATTTAGTTGCCAAAAAGTGGAAGGAGGGGAAAGAAAGTTTGGATTCCTAAAACTACCATTTTAATCCCAGATAGCTACAAGCTCCCTCAGGAAATAAATGAAGCATAAGTCAAATGTGGGTAATCACAAACTGTGAAAAAAACCTGCATATACAAAAAATTAAGTGAGAACTTCTTAAATGGTAGTTCTATTCTTAAATTAAGTTATTATCAAATTTTTCTTTTCTTGAAATTATAAGTGCATGAAAAAATGAATGTGGTAATTCACAACTAAGATTTCTGTTGGCCTGCTTGAACTTGGTGTTGCTAATGCTGTTAACCTCTTTGGAGGTTCTTGTTGTTTTGAGTGTACTATTATCCTGACTGTGTGTTGACTCTCTTGTTGTTTTGAGTCTGGCCTTTTGGCTGGACTGTGTGTTGTTGTTGATGGTAGTTCCAACTTCTCAGATTTACATACAATCTTTGAAGCTTCACTTCTGTGTATGATAATTGAAAAATAGTATTGTGCATTCCTTGAAAAGATTCAAAGTAGTATAATTGCTTCTTTATGTCATGAACCAAAAAGGCTTCAGTTTTGGTTTGATACATTAACCTTTCAACATATATTCAACTATAAATTTATAATATGCTCCTATGCCTTCATAAATATACAATGCCACTACAAGTTGAGCTAAAACTGATGTGTATAGAATGTGTATCTTTGTATTTTTCCTTTATATGTGGTGAATTTTCTCTTATATGCCTGCTGCTTGGGTCTAGTAGTAAGTTAAAGATTTTAAATCCATATCATAGAAGACCATTTTACGAGTCTATGTAAGTATACCAACATGTATTTAGATGGATGATGCCGAGGATAAGAAGTGGCCTGAAACAGTTGAGAGATATTTTATTGATATCTTGTTAGAAGAGGATGCTAAAAGGAATATGCCCCAAGGCCAGTTCAAGTCTGGAACTTGGACAACAATTGTCAATGAGTTTAACAAGCGTGCGTCTAAAAGTTACACCAAGGCACAACTTACACAAAAATATCAACGACTGAAACAGAGACACTGCACATTCTCCCAGCTCATCGCACATACAGGAATGGGATGGGACCCCATTTCAAATATGGTGACGGCTAGTGACGATGCTTGGGCTGCTGCATTTGCGGTAAGTCCTTAAATCTGACTTAAATATCAAAAATATCAAAAATATTAGGTTTATTGGCTTATGAGTGTATTAATAATAGTGGCTTTAAATAGTTGTTTTGTAGCATTTTCCCATGATGATACTTTTAGGAATGGAATAAAATCTGACTTATATATGGGGTTTATTGTGGGTTTAATGGGGTTTAATGTGACTTATAAATTCTGACTTATATCTTTGACTTATATTATTTTATTTATATTATTCATCTGTGAAATTACTCAATGTCTACAATTTCCTAAAAAACCTTTTTGGCTTTCTGAAATTTGGAATAAAGAGTGTTGTTATACGGTTATTATAAATTAGCTATCTACTTTGTATTGGGTTTTATATCAATAAAACATCTAACCCAATATATATGGTTGTTAATAGGTCAATCATAGATTCAAGGAGTTCAAGAGAAAGGGGATGAGACACTATGAGCTGTTGGGCACTCTTTTCAATTCAAACACAGCCACGGGTTTCCTCCAAATGTCATCTGCTCAACCAGCTCCCAATAGTGATGAAGAGAGAGAACTTGATGCAGCCTTTCTATCTGAGGGGGTACATGTCAATGTCAGCATCGATGGTTTGGATGACATGGAGGAGCTGCCCACATCGAGTGAAGCCCAAAGCCGGAGGCAAGCTGAAAAGCGGCCAACTGAACCGTCTCATTCAAGTGGAAAAAGGAAGAAAGGGCACTCCTTTGAATCCATGACTGAGGCAATATGGGGTTTTATTGACATGAGGAACCGTCGGGGGAAAAAGTCCATCGACACTGGAGACTCTGCTGTGAGGGCTGCCAATGAGTCAATTACAGCAGCTGTAACTCTTCTGAACCAGCACATCGATGTCGATCATGTCACGTATTGCAAGGTCGTGCAAGAGCTTCATAACGCCAAAAGTAGAGCCGCTTTTTTTGCCATGACGGTTGATAGAAGAAGGGCCTGGATTGAGTTTATTGGGGGTGGATTGCAGTAGTGGTGGTTGTGGTTGATAGTCTAGGAAGTTAACTGATGAGGTGCACCGTGTAGACAGCCTAGGAAGTTAATTAGTACTCTTAGTTTGGTTTAATGTGAATATGCAAAGTTTGTATTATGTTAATACTATGAACAATGTTTGCATTATGCCTTCCTTTATTATGTTAACCTCTTTGGGACATGTATGGTATTTATGTAAGAAATATGTTTTGTGGTTGTCGTGTCTTCTATGAATTTCTAACTTTAGTGACATATATATATATATATATATATATATATAAAGAGTAAGCTGCTGCATTCCATTTTGTAAATTTCTTTTTTGTGTCACATATCTGCTTCAGACGTTGTCAGCTATTTTAAGAATGTAGTATTTTATTGAGCATACAAGTGACATTGGCTGGAATGAGTATTTGGCTTATCCTTTCTCTTTTGTTAGTTATTTGTAGTTTTGGTGGAATTAGTTTGAAGGCAGCACATGAATTGTCTGCAAATTTTGTATACAACTTTGGCTAATAAAAGGATTGTAATTTCTATGAAATCTGCAGGTATGAGAGAGCCACGTCTATTATAATTGATCTAGGTCTATATAGCTTGCATAAATCAGGTGCATTTTGGGTCTCAGAGCAAAGGAGTGTACCATCTGCATATACGGTATTTACAGGTGAGGATTTTTGTTTATTGTCTCTCATTACTAAATCTTCATGCCTCCACAACCAGCTTTAGCTTTCAGGTATTCCTTTTTATAAATCTTTGTTTCATTCTTTGTTAATTATGATTTGATTTTGCTCGAAGTATCAGTTTCTTCGTTGAAAAATTTTAGATTAAGTCTCCCTTTTTCTGCTTTATGTAAGCTTTATTAATTTTGTTTCTTGCTGCTGGTTTTTTGTTTGTGTTGCAAAAATATCAACTTCTTAATTAGAGGTTAGAGTGTGTTCTTTCTCTTCTTCACTAATAATAATGGAACTACTATGGAAGTGGGGTTGGGTTTGGATCCTTCCAGCCTGTCCTTATTGATCTTATAAAACCAAGAAAAGATAGATGCATTTGCTTGCATTCACTTCTATTATTTTGTGAACATTGTAACGAGTTAAGAAATTGAGCTAACATTGTCTCTAGGTGTGTATTTGAGCTTTGACCTGCTTTTGTAGGCTTTGAAAGGCTCTGTCTTTTTTTTTTTTATTAATTTTTTTTCCTGTTTGGGTTTAGATCAAATGTCTTTTCTTAGAATATTTAAACACGTTAAATAGTATATCTGATGTACTTTTACTCCAATAATAATTGAACAGGAACAAGTAGAGTATATAATTGCAGTTTTTCCTTCTCTTAACTAGAGCTTTTGAACTCATTTTGGAGGGCTTTTTTTTCCTTAGAAATCAAAAATTGCATAATTTGTGGAAATCTACAAGGAGAGGTACTATATGTAGCCTTAGCTCTTGTTTACTGCTCTAGGGCACTTCAATTCATAGGAAATGATTTATTTTCTAGTAATTAGAAGGATGTACTGAAGTTTGCTTTCAGACCACTATTCACAGATGTTCACTAATTTCTTATTCTTTTCCT
This sequence comes from Quercus robur, assembly GCF_932294415.1. Lineage (NCBI taxonomy): Eukaryota > Viridiplantae > Streptophyta > Magnoliopsida > Fagales > Fagaceae > Quercus > Quercus robur. The sequence goes on from NC_065538.1 coordinate 7,486,079, forward strand.
TTCTTCTGCTTTGCATGCATTTCTGGGTGAATAATAGCGTCCATTTGATTTGAATCTGTCTTTAATTTTTTGTAGTTATTTCAATTTCTTCTTTTTGTTCTTCCTTTTTCTATTTGATAAATTTTTCTGGTTAGTTTCTCATCAACAAAATAATAATAATACTAATTGTGGTCTGTCATAATGTCATTCTGAGGAATTAATTAGAGTTATAAAATTATGAACTCTAATATGTCTATTATCTTGTGAGTATATTTGTCATGCCTTACCCATGAGGTTGTTGGTCTTGTTTAAAAATGACCACTGCATGCCAATTCACTTCACGGAAGCTTTACTCCATCACAGTCCAATGATTCTACACAAAAACCACTTGTCATAATCAATAGCATCCCACCCAACCTCTCCCAACTATCTAAACAGAAGAGACCAGACCAGGAATAGGATCCAGTTAGCCTTTTGACAATGAAAGGTTGATTTCTGCACAAATCCCAGCCATGCTTTGCTTCGTAAGATGAAAGGTCTATTACAACATTTCCTTACTCGGAAAGAAATGCTAGAAGGCCTGTAATAAAATCCACACAGACAGTATTTATGGTATTTTTAATATTTATGGTATTTTCAATATTTATGGTATTTTAAAACTTATTTAAGAAGAAAAAAGAGCCATGTATATTGTAGTCAACCATTTATGTTGTAATCACTAATGAGGTAGTGACAATATATATACATCATGTCCATCTCCCATGTAGTACATTGATTTCAACATTAATTCTTTGCAACTTAGTAGATTCATCATCTGGTTCCATCAGATTAGCAATTCGGCCTACTTGGTCCATTTCGGTCAATTTGGTACATTTCAGTCCACTTCAGTCTATTCAGTCCACTGGTTACACTTCGGTCTATTACGGTCCATTTCAGTCTATTCAGTCCATTAGGCATAATTCAGTCCAATGGGTATGTTTCAGTCCATTTTCAATACCACGAAGCTACATGCTCTAAAAGCAGTTTAATGATATTTTCCACGCACTCTCACAATCGGCTTTTCTTCTTAGGTTTTTGAAAAGGAATTAATGAATGTGAGTCAAATTATGAGCAATAATGAAGATACGTAATTATTTTTAGGAATATGAAAGTTAGTAATGAATGAGAATTGAATTGATGGCATAGGACAGGGTAAATGCCAACATCGTGGGTAAAAGCTAGTGAACATACCATAGGACAGGGTACCTTACTTGGCTGCACATGCATGATTGGTCCGAAAACTTCAAAATGTACATTAATGACCACTTGGCAAATAAAACCCTACAAATAAAAAAGAGAGTGGCAGCAATTCAATATGAGTGAAAGTCATAGCTAAATATTAGATTGGTATATTTTCAGCTCATATTGATCCATTCAATATTTCACTTTGACATTCTTTCACCCATGTAAAACGCAAGGGCAATGCAGTAGCTGATAAATTAACTAAATTAGCAAAGATCTTTCTCGAACCTTCAATTTTGGTTAGAAGACATCCATTGTGATGCTGCCAATCTTGTAATGTTTGATAGAAGTTTCTATTAATTCAATAAAGGACTAGTCTTATTTCTCAACAAAAAAAAAAAAAAAAAAAAAAATCCATTTAGAGATTTTTTTTTTTTTTTGGAAAAAAAAATTATTACAAAAAATCATTACATTTTATGCTTTTTAATAGGTTAAGGAGGAAGTCAGGTGAACTCATACTTAATCTTGTCTATAGTAACTTGTCAATTGTATCCATAGAGTATTCCATGTATAGTAGTCAATTACTGCAGAGGCTCCTTCAACTAATTAAGCCATAACAAACTAATGGAATCCATTTACTTTTTTGAAAAGGTAATACTATTTTGTTCATATGTTGTATTTGAGTATAAGCCAATAATAATAATAATAATAATAATAATATCATTTTGAAGAAAATATATTAAATGAAATCATTTTAAATTTTCGAAATTTTTAAAAAAACTAAACCAAAGATAATATGTAAAATTATCAATGTCATAATGATCTCTTACAAATATTTCTTTGCTATTCCTTAAATTAGGTCTTCTTGTGTTTGACAAACCATATTTGTCTTGAAGTCGTAAAGGTTTAATATTGTTTGGATTATATGGTGAGATGAATTTATCAAACACTTGCCTCCAAGGTTGGCCACATATCCACTTGATGGACTTACATATTTTTGCCATTAGAAAGGGGTTAACTCACAATTTTTATTTTATTAAAATATTAACATCATTAAAAGAAAAGGGAAAAAAAAATCATAGTGTACTCTACGAAGTAAAGCAATTTGTTCAATGTTTAGTAAGTCCAGAATGTAGAATTAGCGAAGGCGCCTACATTTTTTTAGGTTGCAAGGTTCATGTGATTGTAGGATCTATCATAAAAAATCCCATGAGAAGTAGGTTTCTATACATAGAGCAATATAGATATATATACATAAAGCGATATATATATATATATATATGTACTTCTTTATAGTGGCTGATGTGAACTTAATGGCTGCCCACAGGTGTGATTCAGTTATGGCCGACACCGATTCAGATCGTGATTCAGGCATGGCTGAGTCCGATTCAGATCGTGATTCAGGCATGGCTGAGTCTGATTTAGATGAGTACGATAGTGAGGTGGAGCTCGAGATTGCCACAGCCTATGTTCAGCTGTGTATAGAGTACGTGCAAAAGTACTACATGAAGCGACCTATGTGCACTAGTATCCTGAGTGAGAGGTCATATGTGATTGAAGTACTAGAAGGAAATCCGCAAGTGTGTTATGACATATTCCGCATGGACAAGACCATTTTTAGACACTTGTGTAATGAGTTGAAGCGGTTGCACCTATTAGAGGAGGACACTGGTTGGGTTTTAGTTGAGGAGTCCGTTGGGATAGTTCTATTTATAGTCGGACACAACGCTGACTACCGGGTAGCTACCAACCGCTTCCAACATTCTCTCGAGACTATTCAAAGGCGGTTCCGGCGTACCTTGCGTGCTATCCATGCTTTGGGATGTATCATCATCCGACCCGACGTTGATGCAGCTGAGCTCCCTCAATCACTTCGAGGGAATGGGAAATATTATCCATGGTTTGAGGTATGCTTTGATTTTTCTTTTTTTGGTGCTATCCATGCTTACTTATTCACACTATATTGCACATAAGTGTAATTTATTAATTACAGCTACTTATTTTTTTTACAGAAATGTGTGGGGGCTATCGATGGGACACACATAAGTGCTTCTGCCCCATCCGGTAGGAACACCGCATTTAGAGATAGACGGAGTGATATCACCCAAAATGTGATGTGTGCATGCAATTTTGACATGCGGTTTACGTATGTGCATTCGGGATGGGAAGGGAGTGCAAATGATTCACGAGTCATGCAGGACGCACTTGGACATGCCGAGTATGAGTTCCCTTGGCTGCCTAGAGGTAAAAAAAAAAAAAAAAATTTTACCACATTTGGTTTTCGATTTGGTCATTATTGCATCTGACTTGGCATTTCCAAAGTATTTTGTAGCATATTACAGATATGAAAAACTATTCAAAATGGGATTATGGAGTAGCAGGATGAAATTCTTGTCTATGATAATTCTAAAAAAGGGTGTGAATTTTTGTGGATTGTGTGGTTTATATGTCATATTTTTTTAAATCTCATGTCACATATTTTATTCATGAATGTCTTTTAATGGGTTTGTTTAAATTTGGATATTTACGTTAGATCACTTAGAAATCCAAACTGAGGTCAATGAGTTTGTAACTACTTTATATTTTGTCCTTTCTGTAAAAAAAAAAAAAAACTTCTATACACTGCACTTGATTGGTAGCTAGGTAATTTCATTATATCTAAACTAATTCACTCAATACATGAACTGTGTGATTCATATTTAGCACTCTATATCATGGATAAAAGGCCGTGTAAAAGTTTGTCATCTCACTAGGGAAAGTTGCTTTCATGGAGTAGTAAGTTAAAGTCAGTCACTGCATGGTCACTCATTGTTTAAGCTGACATCAAAAAACTGTAGTGCATGCTTCGTATACATACATGTATAGATACACTTTGGTAGTAAAGAACTAGCAAGAATAGTTGTGTTGGGTAACATTAATTGGCAATGGTTATCACTCGTATTGCAGGATCGTACTACCTCGTTGACTCGGGGTACGCAATAGGCAGTGCATTCCTCCCTCACACAAGTCCACACGCTACCATGCCCAAGAGTTTCGGGGTGCAAACCGGCAGCCTAGTACCCCACAAGAGTTGTTCAATTATAGGCATTCCTCATTGCGGATGGTGATTGAACGATGCTTTGGCGTCTTGAAGGTGAGGTTCCCGATCTTGACTGGAATGCACTCCTTCTCTATCTCTAGACAACGGGTGATTGTGACTGCTTGCTGTGCACTGCACAACTTTATTCGCATGTATAACTGGGCGGATGAAATGTTCCATGTGTGGGAAGGATCATTTGTGCGTAACAGCGACGCAAACTTAGCAGGAGCTGCACGCGTAGGCAGTGGGGGCACTAAAGAAGTTTTTAATTCTCGGGCACTAAAGAAGCTTTTAATTCTCGGGCACAACGAGCAATGTTGGAGTATCGTGATGTGATAACTGCTGCTATGTGGGCAGATTACATTGTTCAATGATTGAGCTTTTTGGGCATTATTTTATTAAAATGTGGATGACATGGAACTTTGTATAAGTCTAGATGAAGATTACTGTGTTTTGTTGTTGTTATAGGTTTGTATAACGGGGTAGTGAGCCTCTTTAATTTGGACTGCAGCGGCTCTTACTGTTGTTTTTGGTGAACTTAATGGCTGCCCATGAAGCTGGATTGTCAACATATATTAGTCACTTTTTGAATGGCTTTCACACAATTACACTACTCTCCCTCTTTTTGAAAAGCTAGATTCTATTTTGTCCCAAATACATATATCCTTTATAGAATTTTAGTGATAATACTTATTACATTTGTTTATGTTCAAAGAAAATTTACAAAAAAAAAAAAAAAAAAAATCCTACTTAATTATGATCAATATTTTTGTCACAAAAACATTGAGTACATTATTATCAATTAAAAAAATTGTTTGCAAAAAATTAATTAGTTATTTTGCATCATCACCAAAGTAAGAAGAATGATTTTCAAATGAAAAGATAAAATATCAAATAATAGAAACTTAAAAACAAATATTATTTAATTGATATTTAAACATAATAAATACCTCACTTATATTAATTGACTTAGGCGAATATTGAGCCAGTTTTGCTAATAAGAGGGGAGGGCTGCTTAATTGGTTTGCCGAGGGTTGCAAAGGGACTGGTGTGTTTTGTGTGTGTATGTGAAAATGTATTATGCCTGACCCCAGTGGTAAAGAATTGTAATTGAATACATGCTTTGTGTTTATGACATCTTTTTCGTTTTTCTCCTTTTTGCAGGTATCACTACTCCATGAATCAAAGTTAATGCTTTGTTGGCTCTCTTTTCTGGTTACTATAAAAATATGATTAGCTATTGTCAACGTGGTTGGAGAGAGGATGGGTAGCCTTGGATCAACAGATAATAATGGATTATTATTATTAATAAGAACTTCTTGGGTTATTTCTCAGCCTCATAATTGATGATTATGTAATATACTGTTCTTTAATTTCTATGAATTAAACTTATTTATTATACTAAAGAATATATTGCGGGTTTAGTTACATTTTTTTCATTCCTTCGGATATCTCAGCATCATCATTTGTGGGTACGACAGAGAAGCTAAGCATAAGTGGATATAGAGGCAATATCTTGACAATGAACGGCTTATATTCAAGTATATATACTTACTATCATCAATAATAACTTTGTCAAATAATTACTATCATCAATAGAAGAGAATTGTAACTTACAATTCTCCTATGTTCCAATAAATTATCAGGTTTATAAAAGTACCATTAAGCCAATAACATACTATTGTAAGAATCAAGAGTTAGCCCGATACATATTGTATACACTAGCAAAATGGATGACTCAAGATTGTCTAAAAATATTACACAGTGCATCAAGTTCAAAAGGAGTTAGTAGTACATAATAAGATAATATGATTACATAGTAGGAATTAACACATCATCATAACAGTTTGGTTTACAACATCGTCATAGTTAGCAGTAGTGCAAGCGCGGTGAAAAACAAACACCAAACAATGAACCTAATCTTCACAATTTTCTTTGGTTGGTTTGAGGGGTGGACCTTGTCATGTATGACCCTCAATTCCTCTCGCAATACACATAGCTCTTCTTGTAGTTGCTGGAAATCCTCCGCATATGACAATGGCGTCTTCAAGGGAATACACCATTGAAAAAACCGACATGTGTCCTTTGGGCAACATTGGAAAAGCCTGTACCGGTTCTCATTTCGTTTATCCGAAATCTTTACACTTGCTTTCAAGCCACAAAAATAGTTGCAATTTCGGAACCGAAGGCCATCGTCAATATCATCATGCATTGTGTCTGACATCTGCAAGAAGAAGTCACAAGCCTACTCACTTACACATTACAAAACGTAATCAACACTATTAAACAACCATTTGAACATGCTATCCATTCGTGCAACAAACACTATAGTAACATATCCAAGCAGCCCAATTGAGGAATCCATGTCGTTACTACTGATTAGCCCGATTTTTTTTTGTTACTTAATAAACATTGTAGCTAAGACCTAATTGAACCCATTCTACATTTTAGCACCTTTTATATACATATATATATATATATATATATATATGTAGACAACACAATCACAGGAAGGTTAATTTTTTTTTTCCCCTAATCAACAACATTATCATTCAACAAGCGAAACAAAGGCTGTCAGCTTTACAAGCATCAGCAATCACTGCTGGGATACAATACATATTGAAACAACATGCTCCACAACATCTAAATGCAAACTTTGCAGCCACATGGGCAACAGTATTGCAACATCTCCTAACACAACTAAACTTACAATTCAGAAACAGTTTACGCAGATCAAGTATATTACTAATAGTAGTAGCAATGGACCAATCAGGCTGCATTGCCTGTGTGGTTAGGGAATGAAAACAGTACTTAGCATCAGCTCACAGGAAGGTTATTCAAAGAGATTCCCTTATTATACACACCTGACTCGGGAATGTGGGGGCAACTAAGAATTAAGATGGATATAATTACTCTAATACTTTGGTAAACAGAAGCTATTATGGCTACAAACTTTCAAAATATTTTCTAGCACAACCACTGTTCACAGAACCCAAACAGAGAAAACCGACAGTATTGAAATCTACAAATCAGCCTCAGAGAGACATCATATCAAGTTGAACGTGTATACTATATTAAGTGAAAAACCAAAAACAGTAGATTTTGTGCATTATTCATTTATTCTATATGCAGGTATTAGCCAAACATTGAGAGTACCAATTACCAACAATAAAAAGCTACAATCTTGATACATTATAATGAGGAAATCAACATTGACAATAAATAAAAACAGGTTGTTTTGTATATGACAAAGTAAGGAGAAACGAATCATGAGGTAAAATCCGTGCGAAAAGTAGATGTTGTGCATCTTTGTATGTGTAGCCATCGCTAAGCAGTATTCTATATGCCGAGCATTAGCTAAACAAAAGAACACTAGATGCTGAGCATTATTCTATATGCAGCAAACAGCCAAACAAGGAGTCCTAACTATAAAAAGCTACAATTAACATGAAGTTTTGAATACAGCATATGACATAAAGAATCAAAACAATTAACACAGAGAGAGCTATAAAGGAAAACCAACCAAACGGGCTCCAAACCTCACAAAACCTTTGTTTTGCTCACTATAATTGAGGAACACATTATATCCATCATATCCAAATTGAATTCAACATAATTCAGTAAAACCTGTCACAAATTCATGAGTAATTAAACTACACCCAATCAACTAAAACTAACAGTACAAATTCACAAATGAAACTAATAATCAGCTACGGAGAATTTCATATTAGCTTAAAAATCACACTCAAAAGACCCTTAAATTTCAAACAGCAAGCAAGTAACATTGGAGTTTGGTTGCTGTGAAGCCCTAGGAAAAACCACAACAAATTATTAAATATATAGAGTTCTCAGATTTGTTAGATTTTTTTTTTTTTTTTTTTGTTTAATCTTCCGACGCTTTCTCGGCAACCAAACAGAGTGTTAAGAAAAATGGAAAATCGACTGGGTTGTAAATCAAAAATTGTTTCAACAGCAAAAGATTTTGAGAAAACCCTTCTACATTTCGAGAATGTATGGCGTGTATATTTGGATTGTAAATCAACTATTCTCTCAACAGCAAACAAAGAACTGGAAAAATGGGTTTTCCTGATTGGTGAGGAAAAACAAGGAAAAAAAACAAAAAACAAAAACACAAACAAGTGGAGACATCTGAGTGAAGAAGGAAATGTTCACTCTTTACACAAAAACCCATTGACAAGCAAGGTGAAATTGAGATTCGAACCTGGATCTTCGAGTGATGGGTCGACGGCGACAAAAGCTCGATCTCGAGCTCGATCTTCGAATGTTGACGGTGGAGATGAGATACGACGACCGTGAAGCCCAGCCGTGGATCTTCTTTGGCGTCAATGGAGATGAGGACGGCGTGGGTTTGGCTTTTTGGTGGAGATGAGATACGACGACCGTGAAGCCTAGCCGTGGATCTTCTTTGGCGTCAATGGAGATGAGGACGGCGTGGGTTTGGCTTTTTGGTTTTCTACTCTGAGGGAAGACTGAAGAGAAAGGGATAAAGACGGAAAGAAATGGGATAAAGAAGGGATAAAAAAGGGATTACAAATTTGTTATTTAATACGGGTCAGCTTTTTTTATCAAACAAAACATACATACCAAACACATATTTTACATTTTTTGAACATTGAAAAATATTGTTTAAACTATGATACCAAACACATTTTTTTGTTTTATTCATACTAAAAACACGTTGTTCAACAACACTTTTTAAACCACAATTTTCACATCTTTTTAAACAACAAATTTTGAAAACTATAACCAAACGGGCCCTAAACCACTCTGGAAAGATTGTCCTTATTATAACAAAGAGACATTTTAGATGCTACTGAGTGCTTTGCTGCAGCATTGCACTCTCTATTGACCCAACGGAAACAAACACTCAAAAAAAAAAAAAAAAAAAAAAAACTTAAGATACTACTAATAATATTACTGATAGACCAATCAAGTAGGACATATTCAGCTGAAAGAGAGTCAAAACATCGCTTTGCATCTCCTTTGATATGAACATGACTCCACTGGTCATGGTTAGCAAGATGCATTGCCCAAAGGATTGCATAGACCTTAGCAACAATGGGGGAGCAAGGTTGGTGAAGCTTGGACCAAACTTTAATGACTATGCCCTTATGATCTCTAGCCACAACCGCAAGAGTGGTGAAGGATTTAGTTATGGCTGCATCAACATTAAGCCTTATCCAACCAATGGGAGCCAGCTCCCAAAATAGGTGATTTGCTTGAGCAGTAGGGAGTGTCTCCAAAGCAATCAAAGTGGAAAATTCTTGGAATTTGAATTGAATCTACTTGATAGAATCAAAGCTATCAATTTGAGCCTCCTAATATGTGGTTCTATTTCTTAAATGCCAAATTTCATCAAGAACAAGAGCCATGTTCAAGGATATATGCCATTGATCCTCTTGAGGGCATAAGGCTTGGGGTGGATTCAATACTAGCTAGATAATGTCGGAGTTGGAGTAGATGTGCAACTCATCAGCTCTAAGGCCCCAAAAGCTGGAGTGCCAAATTGCTTTAGCAACTGGGCACTTAAAGAAGAGGTGGCAGCTAGATTCAATCTCACAACCACATAGCACACAAGATGGGTCATCTATGCCCATTCTTTGAAGCAAATTTTCTTTCGTTGGAATGGTGTTGGTTCCTAATCTCCAAAGAAACATTTTGGTCCGTTTAGGAGCTTTAAGCTTCCATAGCTTGGATGCAGGGTCGGAACTAGGATTCGAAATTGAGGAGGGCAAATATAATTTTTCTTGGGCTTATTTTCTAAAATCTTAAATATATACCTACTATTTAATATTTTAAAAAAATTTAGGGGGGGGGGGGGCCACAGCCCCCCTCAGCCTGTATGTAGTTCTGTCCTTGCTTGGATGGTTGCATCTAAGAGGGATAGTTTATGCATGGAAATTCTTAGAGCTAAATACAAAGTTCGAAATGATTGGCTATTCAAGGAGCCTCCAAAAGCTGTGCCTCCCATTTGGAAAGCCATCAAGGAGGTTAAAAACATCATTGTCAAGGGCACTTGCTATCTCATCAGAAATGGAGCTTCTATCAATGTTTGGCAAGACCCTTGGGTGCCTTGGATCCAAGGCTTCAAGCCCCATCCAAAGTCAGCCAATTTTGATACAAATCCACTGATGGTCTCCCAACTAATTTGTTTGAGCCTGACTCTACCAATGCCATATCCATACACCTTCCACCTACCCTAAGGCCAGACAAGCTCATATGGACATTGAACTCCAATGGAAAATTCTCTGTTAAATTAGCCTCCCATATTGTAACTTATCTATATCTATATATATCTAAAAACTGAGATTTAGAATTTAATGTTGCTATACTCCTGTTGAGCCACCTCATCAGCCATGTCATACTTTAAAAAAAGAAATTCCTTTATTATTTTTCTATTTTATTTTATATAAAATAATTGAATATAGTTTATGGACAAACTTGTTAATACACTCCATTATTATTCAACATGTTACTATTTATTTGTTTTAAATGCAAATATTTGACTATTCAGTTACTCATATTGATTTCAACTTTTCATTTTCTTCTTTCTAATTTCAAGCAATTGTTAAAATTGAATAATTCATTATTTTTTTAGTGGATATATGCACATGTTTGACTATTGATTGCAAACATTACTATTCATTAAATGTAAATTAGCTCGTAACCTCATGCATATGCATAGGTACACTTAAGGATATACAATAAGATGCAGGCATCATAATTCTTATATATATAATTCAAATACTATTGATAGTTATTTTTATATTTTGTTAACTCTTTAAAAAGTTTTGTAAGGATATTATTAGGTATAAAATATAAATTGTCCATATATATATTTTTTAATTATTGTGAAGTACTTCTTTTTTTACCATTCATTTATTCTAGACTTTTTGGTTTTTGTACTTAATAACTCACTTGGATAAATATTTATGACGTGATCCCATATTTGATTCTAAAATTAAGAAATAAAACTCTTTAAGAATTAATAATTAGGACACATGGCACAAAATTGGAACTCTAATTTGAAATTATAATTTGAGTTTCTCTCAGCTTCACCTATTATTATATATATAGATATAGATGTTTGACTATATTCATCTACCTAAATTGATTTCAACTTTTCGTTTTCTTCTTTCTAATTTTAAGTAATTGTTATAATTGAATATTTAAACTTTTCATCTTCCTATTCTTAAAAAAAAAAAAAAAAAAAAAAAAAAAAAAAAAAAAAAACTCTTCTTCTCTTCCTCCAACCTTTCCCCTCCCTCTTTGCCTCTTTTTCTCCCGACTACTCTTTACTTTACCGTTAAACTTCCTTCATCATTTCTCTTTCTTATATTTTGACTGTTCTTCTTTCCATCTTATTTTGTATAAATTTGATACAATTTATTTCGTTCAATCCATATTTTTTCCGTACAAATTTGTGAGTACTCTCTCTCTCTCTCTCTCTCTCTCTCTGTTTATTTTTGTTCTTTCTTATAACTCTAATTTAGGTTATGGTTTTTTTATTTAATTTTTTGTGTTTTATTTTTAAAATTTTCCCATCACAAATCACTCTTATAGCTTTGGTTGAATTTTAATTTGGGTTAATACGTAGTTTTTTATTTTTTAAATAGAAATTTGAGTTTATATCAAAACAAAATATACATGGCTACAAATTTGAATGTGCCTACCAATGGACTTTCATTGAACAGAGATGTATTTACAATGTTTTTAGCTTCATGTACTTTTTTGGTAATGTGAATTTGAGAAAAAGAAAATGGTAGGCAAAGGATGTATGGTCTTTTATAATTCTCTGTCTTAAAAAAGTGGAGGGCCTATTAGTCTGTATAGAAAGTTTTTTGCTATAAATTCCTTGACTTTTTGTTATTTTATAATGAAATGAGATTGAAAGTTCATTGATCATATAGTGTTATAAAGCTCAACTCAGGTGTAATATTATACAAAACTCTTTGTTGCAATACTGAAACTACTTAGATTTTCTCATTGTTGCATTGTGTTTTTATACATATCTCACTATATATATAACACCTGACTACAAATATATTTTGTTACACTACAAAAAACTTCTAATTAAAAACATAATTTCAAATAACACATATTGAATTTTTAAAAATATACAATCTAATATATTAATTCAATAATTATCTAATAAAAAATAATATATTGATAAAGTCGAACTGTTTTGTAATAGTCTTATTTGTTGTTAATGTTATCTATCTAGTTTAACCAAAAAAAAAAAAAAAAAAAGAAAGAAAGAAAGAAAGAAAGAAAAAACAATCAATAAAGATTGAGACCGATTTTGGTTATAGTTTTTTTAGAAATGTTAACGGATGCCTTAAGAAGTATTGGTTTATGAACTATTTTTAGAAATATTTTATGGGAAAATAATAAAGCAATTAATTTTTCTGACAATTTTTTATATTTTCTATGAAAGTAATGTTAAAACTTTTCTAATATGATTTATTAACAATTGCCGTAAATGCATTCATTAATATGACCCATAATTTTTTGCATCTTGTCTAAGCCTTATTTCAAATAATCTAATTTTTAACTTTTTATAAATAAGCTAATTTTTAATTATTTGTTTTTATATTAAGCAAATAAGCTATTGGAAATAAATTATTTCCAAACAACACTTAGGTGGGTTTTTCATTTATGAGCGTTATCCAGGAGATAATTTTTTTTTTTTAATGTAAAAAAAAAAAAAAAAAAGAAGAAGAAGAAAAAACTCCTACAAGCCAATCCCAAATAAACACTAAGAATTCTCTCTCAATTTACAAATAGCTAGAGCTCCAAATATTTCACTGAGAGCCTACCCAAAGTCAACCTGTAATTGGTAAATGATTCAAAATCCTACAAGAAGTAGAATATGTGGTACTTAATTAAAATAGGAAAACTAAAATGGAACAGAACACCTAACAAACTTTGGGAAATGAAGCAAATTCAAATAGGATACTGCGCTAGTGAAGGAGAATAGAAACGGGTCCAATTTGTATTGCAAAAACTAATAAACAAGTGGTTCGGTAAACGAGTGACGAAATGCGGTTAAGGTTGGTTGGATTTTTATTTTGGGCAATTGATTAGCTTTATTGGAGTTGCCAATATATATATTGGTGATAATTTACTAATTACTATTAGACATGGCAAAACGGGTCAGAATTTTCTGACCCGACCCGACCCGACCCGAAAAATACCCGACCCGAACCCGATTTTTTTTGACCCGAAGCAAAAACGGGTTGACCCGTGACCCGACCCGTGTTTTGTGCGGGTCAACCCGACCCGACCCGCGACCCGACCCGACCCGCGACCCGACCCGACCCGAACCCGAACCATTTTTTTAAAACTTTTTTTTTTTGGTAAAAAAAATAGTGAAATTAAGACAATATTGGTTTAATTGTTTATTGTGAGTTTTAAGGGAAAAATTGATACATTTACATAACTGCATGCAAATTAATTGAAAAATAAATGGTTGAGCATTCTGTAATGAGTAAAGATTTTTAGATATCAAATAACAAAGTACATGCCAAGATAATCTAGTTACAGTAAAGTTAAAAACATATTTAAAATTGTAGATATGTGTGAGACACATTCACGAGTGTGAAAATAGTAAAGCCAAAGTATCAAATTAGCATAAATTATGAATGCTTAGATCTATTTTTTAACAATTTATGTTCAAAATAAACGGCTTTTCAAAATAAATTATGATATTTCCTAAAGTGTGTGCTGCTTAACAATGATATGATCTTCATAAAAGAGACTAGGTATAAATAAGTAAGCAATCAAACTTTAATGTATATCTCAAATTGAAATAGAGTGTCAACCACAATTGATAATAGATTATAAAATTAATTTTTAAAATTGTAACTTTCTTATATGTTTTTATTCTTTATCAAATGAGTTATCAAATAAGTCATTTGTAATTTTTTTTTTTTTGGAATGTTGATATTGTGTAAAAATAAAACTTGTATATTTGTTTTACTTATCTTTGTGTTGTTTTGTTTTAGATAGCAATGTTAGGATTTGTATAATTTTAAAATTATTGAATAAATGTTAATAAGTTTAACTGAGTTTATTCTTGATATAAGTAGTGAATGCAAAATAATGCATTTTACATCAAGTAATATGTTGCATAACTATCCAAATGGCAAATACATATTTTTTTCTTTATAAAAAAAAAAAAAATAAAAAAAAAATAAAAAATAAAAAATTTCATGTGAAAAATACGGGTCAACCCGACCCAACCCGACCCGACCCGCAACCCGATTGACCCGAACCCGATTTCAACCCGCTTAAAATGACCCGTTTTTGACCCGTGACCCGTTTGACCCGTGACCCGATTGACCCGACCCGAACTCGACCCGACCCGCCCGTTTTGCCATGTCTAATTACTATTAGGGAGGAGTGGAATCCTAGTGTTTTGGAAATATTAGAAGTTGTAAGCCAATTACTTAAATATCTAGTTTAAGAGATATTTATTTATTGAAATTAAAATTTATAAGGACATGATTTAAAACCGAAGTTTTATACCTTCCAATTCTAATATGTCACATCATCTATTATCTATCACATATTACAGAGTATGTATAACTACAATTAGAGTCTATTTGGGAACATTTTATTTAGTTGAAACTGAAAACTTTTTACTAAAAATACTGTAGATAAAGTTAAAATAGTAAAGTGAGGCTCATGAATAGTAGCAAAAATAAATTAAATAGTAAAATAGATTACATTTTTAAGCCAATACTGAGTGCACACTTATTCAATTCTAATATATCACATCCTTACCAAATTCAGACTCTTATTTATTCGTTTTTGCTACTTCCCAATGTAATGCAATCTACTTGATTCTTCCTTACTTAATGCAACCTACCATGCATTAATATATTCTATAAATAAATACAATTTAAATTGAAAATAACCCAATTCCTTATAAAGAAGTGAATCTACTTTATTATAAAATGAGTAATGTTACTGTCACAAATTATTTTACAACATTTTTACAAACTATTGATATGAAAAATTCTTATTAGTTATAATTTGGATCCATCACTAACATCCTATTTTTACTTACCAATAATTATTTAGAAAATGCTAAAATCACATTAGTAATTTGTAAAAATATTGTAAATAATTTGTGTCTATAGCAATAATCTTATAAAATTCGAACTTTACCCAAAGGACATTTGTCAACCGCAATTTTTTATTTAAAAGAAAAAAACTTATTGTATGAAAAAGATATTCGTTATATTTTACCTTAATGTGACAGATTGTGATTGATTTTCTGTCACCATCAAGAGTTAACTCATAATTTTTTTTCTTCTATTGTTTACAATCTATCGCAACAAGAAAATTGTGTAAAGTTGTTAGATAATGATAGAATTAGGGTTTGTTTAGTAATGTTGTTATAATAACGTTGTTTATATTTTTTGAAAATAAGTATAAATGAAAAAATTATAATATTATTTAAAAATTTAAAACAGTTGTTTAGGTGCATGTGCCTAACAACCGTTAATCTTCTAGATAAGAGAGCTAAAGAAGAGAAGAGGAGTGATTAGAATGAGCCACTTTTTGAAAGCCCAAAAAGGGCCGTAGACGACTCCAATATCCGAAAGAGTTTTGAGTTTGGCTGGGTATTAACAACTTTCTATATTTTTTTCAGTAATGTGTCGGACTCATCATGACTCTATCAAATCCAGTTAACCCGTCAAATCCACCCAGATTCAAATCCGCAATCTCTTTCTCTCAAATAGAAGATAAAATCCCAACCCTACCCCTAAAAAAAAACCAAAACCTCATCCCTATCCTCCCTTATATACATATACCCATCACATCACACACATTTATTTATTAAATTTTACATTAACTAAACTTTATTTTGACTTGGTTGGCTCACTCTCTCACAGAGAGAGAAAGAGAAAAACTCAGAGAGAGAGAGAGAGAGAGAGTTAGAGAGAGAAAGATAGAGAGAGATATGGAGAGCGGAGGAGGAGGAGGAACAGGAGGAGTAGGAGTAGGAGCAGCAGCAGCAGCACACTATAATCCACGCACAGTGGAAGAGGTTTTTAGGGATTTCAAGGGTCGTAGAGCTGCTTTGATCAAAGCTCTCACTACTGGTTTCTCTCTCTCTCTAACTTTTTTTTTTTTTTCTTGCGTGTTTCTTTTACGTTACTACTGTTGTTTTGAGCGTTACGGCATGTCGTTTTCGCTGTTACGAGAATGCGCTTCTTCGCTCTCTTTTAGGTTTTCTTTGTTGCTGTTGTTGTGAATTACGAAATAGGAAGCGGTTTTTCTTTGTTTGAATTTATTTTTTGTTTTAGTTTTTATTTTTTTATTTTTTATAAATTAATTAATTTTTTTCTAAGAATTTAGTTTGAATTTTGTGTTGTTGATTTTTTTTTTTTTGGCTTGGTTTTGGTTTAGTGCTTTGTTTGTTTACGGAGAAATTGAGAGAAAAACGATTTTAACTGTGCAATTGTTTAATTTGTAGAAGAAAACTGAAGAACAATAGACACGAGAAAGGCTGTTTTTGAATAATTTTTTTTTATATATAATTTTGTTGTCTTGGCATTGGGAGAATTGTGTATAGGTTTTGAGGATTGAATAAGCTGTGTTTGGTTAGTGAGAAAGCTGAGGAGAATGAAAATTTTTGTGTTTTGTTTGATGTTGTTGTGTAAGTTTGAAGGTTAAAAAAGAAAAGAAAGGAAAAGAGAGGTCTGCGTAACTACGCGCAGAATTTGAATTTTCGGGATTTAAGTGAGAGCAGAATGAGTTACTTTCATTAATGTACATTGTCACAACAGCAAAACAGGTCATGAATTTGAATTTGAATTTGCGTTAGAAATGTGTATTTCATCTATATATGTGTTTTTTTTTTCTTGTTCAATTGGCGGTTATATGGTTTGTTAAGAAAATTCGGGGGAAAACAGTTAGTTTGTGAATTTAAATACTTTTAGAAAATTGAGGTAGAAAATGTCGTTTAGTTATTTGTAATGAATGTGGAAGAGGGGTCGTAAATGATTTTTTATGATCCGTTGGGTCTCTTAAACTCACGACCTTTTCCTCCACTGAAGAGGAAGTGCCAGTTGGGCAAGAGCTCATTGTCGTTTTCTTATTTATTACTTTTTGTTACTTTTGGAAAATTCTTTGGATATTTTATTGTTTGAAGTTAGGGCTTTTTTTGGAAAGCATTTGTATTGAGTATTGACTATTTATGTGTTTTTTGTTTTGTTGTTGCAGATGTTGAAGATTTCTATCAGCAGTGTGATCCGGGTGAGGAGCTATTTCTTTCTTCATCTTGAATTACTTATTAAATGAATGAAAGTTTTTAGATATGAATCCACACCCCCTTTCTTGCATATATTTGCAATGTATACACTGTTCCTTTGTTGATTGAGTTATAAGATGGTGTGTTCTTATCTTTGGCATGCAATAAGGGGCCGGTAAATGATTTTGATTCTCACTATGTTTGTCTGTGTGACTGAAGACCTAAAAAAAGTTAATTTGCTAAGAAGTTCTATCAATGTGTTAATTGCGTTTTGTCTTATAATTTTTTGTTTTGTTATAGCCTTTACATTATAAGTACACATTTATGAAAAAAGTTAATTCATCATTAGATGATTACAAAAAACTAAAAAAAAAAAAAAAGTGATTCTTGGAAGTCAAAAAGGTAATTGCTATTTATAAGACCACATGCACGAGGCCAATCACACATGGTTCTAATCATCTTTAAAATTGCAACTATTGTGTTCCTTCCACAATGTCCACGATAAAGATGAAGGGACAAGGTTCCAAATTTTTAATGATTGCTTCCCAAACCAATTCTTCCTGAACAAGAGATCAACCACCTGCTTAGGTAACACCCATGGAATCCCAAACAATTGAAAAGTCTAACTCCCCAAAGCATAAGCAGCATAACAATGCATTAGAAGGGCTACTTTGAGGTGAAAATTAAAAAGACCTCATTTAATTTAAATATCTAATAGAAAACCCTTGTTGTTACGTAAAATTTTGTGCTATATTTGGGATTTTGTGTAGTACCCTATCATTGATATGATGTGGTCACTCAAAATTTTATTTGCCATTAGATCTTCTTGTACCTTTATAGTTTCATGTTCATAGAACTTGTCATTTTCTGTGGACATAATTCTTAAAATAGCTTGGTGTTTCCAATTTTAACAACAGTTATTGTTTTTGTTTTTGCCTTTTTTTTTTTTTGCAATAATTAGTCATTAATTAATACGAAGTAATGGTTTTAAATTTTGTGCTTTGTATCCCCATATATTTATTTTTTTCTTTTTGATTTTTATTTCTGATTCATAGCTATTCTATTGTGTTCTGTTCCATGGTCTTTATGCACTATTTTGTTCTTACAGAAAAGGAGAATCTGTGTTTGTATGGCTTTCCTAGTGAGCAATGGGAAGTCAATTTACCTGCTGAAGAGGTGCCTCCAGAGCTTCCAGAGCCTGCATTGGGAATTAACTTTGCAAGAGATGGCATGCAAGATAAGGACTGGTTATCTTTAGTTGCTGTCCATAGTGATGCATGGCTGATTGCTGTTGCCTTCTATTTTGGTTCCAGATTTGGATTTGATAGGGCTGACAGGTAAACTTACGGACTTTTCTGAATTTTCTACCTTCCTTTACTGATTTGGAATACTCTTTCTAGCAATTTATTGATTGTAGATATTGTCATGTTAAGTACTTTGCTTCCTTTTAGTGATTTGATATTAAAGTGTAGGTTGTTCCTTACTTGCAGCATGATTGTAACTTTAGGCAAGTCAGCCTGATTGGGTGACTCAGTGGTTAAGGAAGAGAAATTTGCATTTAGGCACCATAAAATTTGGCTTATGTTGGAAATCATGCTCTTGTATTGGTTCAATTGAGGTTATTATTGATTGTTTTTGGATAATAGTATTTTTTACCCTCTGTGATGCAAACTAAATGACTGACCACTTTATTTGTTTTTTCATAATTTTTGGGTTTTAAAACCAGATTTGGACCCCTTATTAGATTGAATAATCTTTGGTCATGTAGCATACATTGACCAGTTTTGTTGTATGTCCAATGGTTAATGTTGAAGTTTCACTCTTAGTTGCAAGTGCTTAATAGAAGGGTTTCAACTTCTCATGTGTTGTATCAAGTACCATGGAAATGTACATGCTCAGTTGACTTGTACCATATGTAATGCTTCATCATGTAGTGTAATATATTTTGTGCTTGATGCCCAATAAATAACACTCTATTTACAATATTAAGACTCACTTTTATGCACTTTGAGATGTGATGTCAGGTAACTATCTTAACCATTAGCTGAATGAAAGGCACTGATATTTTACTTTTAACTGGGTGCAGTTGGGTTTCTAGAAATGGATAAACCCAGTTGTATTCTTACAGTTGTTGAAGCATGAAGTATGAAACCATTGTTTAGATGTTTACCATGGGCTTGTAATCTTTGATTTATTATGTGGCTGATTTTCCATGAGATGCTATTCCGTTGTCTTATTACTCATGATGCAGGAAGCGGCTCTTTAATATGATAAATGAACTTCCAACAATTTTTGAAATTGTGTCTGGTACTGCAAAGAAACAATCAAAGGAGAAGTCATCTGTCTCAAATCACAGTGGCAACAAGTCCAAGTCGAATTCTAAAGTGGTAAAAGGATTTCCTGTATATAATGCTTTTATTTGGTGAAGAAAATTACAATACATATGTGGGCAGTGGCCATTAAGTCGGTCTGGCCTTTTTGAGGGAAGCTCAACTGAACTGTGTTTTCCTCAGTGGGAAGTCTTAACTTGTTACCAAGTTCTGTTTTTTTGTTTAACAATTATAATTTTGGTAAAATGTAACATCAAGGAGAATGTTTGGTCCAATAATTCAGTATTGATAAACCAAGTTGCTTTTTGTCACTTTAAAATTAGAATTTCCTACAAACTGGCATTTTAGCTTTAGTGTAGTTGATTAGAAAAGAAGTCTCTTTGTTTTCTTTCCAGTGAAGACAAGAAAACCTGATTTGGGTTTGGTCCTAGTTGCCACGACTTCATACTTAATAATAATATGGCATCTTAGGACTGTGGCAACATTACCACAAATCACAGCTTGAAGTGAGAACATAGCATTGTTGGATATGAATGCTTTCAAAAGAAAAAAAAAATGTAGTACTAGGATGGATGTTGCCCCTCAGTGTCACTGGCATGTAACAGATTGACTGACTTGTTTGTGTTGTAGTGTCAGAAAATAATGGGGCTGTCATGTCTCATCTTCTGAAATTGTACATTTGGGGAGCTATTATTAACCATTTCTGGATTTCTTGACATCATTATTTTTAGATTTGTCCCTTAGTTTTAACCAGCACTTAAGAGATTCATTCACCATTGTTTTTAAAATTATTCATTTAGGGAAAGTTCATACTTTGGTTTGGGATAAAATGTTTACCTACTGGCTACAATTACACTCTCTACTGCCCCTGTTTCTCTTATCAATTGATTTATATTTGTTTTCTTATATTTTGTCGACAAAGCAGCGGGCATTAGAAGCGCCAAAATATCCAAAAGCTACTCCTACGAAGGAGGAAGATGAGGTTGTGGATGAGGAAGACGAAGATGAGCATGGCGAGACCTTGTGTGGAGCATGTGGGGAGAACTATGCATCAGATGAATTTTGGATTTGCTGTGACATCTGTGAGAAGTGGTTTCATGGGAAGTGTGTAAAGATTACCCCTGCTAGGGCAGAGCATATTAAGCAGTACAAGTGTCCATCATGCAGCAATAAGCGAGCTCGCCCTTGACATGGAGAGAGATGCGGCATATCTACCTTTGTACTCATCTCTTGGTGGACTCTGCTAACTGTTTGGTTGATTGGTATCTTTGTCTAGTTTTTAAAATTAGTGCAACTTGTGAATGTGTACTCTGGTTTAGGGACCTCAGTTTTTGGTATAATGCTGTTTAGTTGTAGTTTGGATCTTTACCCTGTTTAGCTTTTTAAATGTTACTATCTTTCTAATCCAAGAAATATCTGTCTATTTGTGGTGCTGTAAGACTTGTACTCATCCTGCTTGCTGTAAGTCTGTAACATCATTCATTAGTGTGGTTACATGCACTAATGACTGATGTTGACTTATTTAATGTATTGTTAGCTGTAATTTTTCTTAGAACAACATAGAAAATCTGATGTTCATTGATTTTTAGGGCGGTTTATAAAACCAGCACTTTGAACTGACCAACCAAAACTGATTGGATTTTCAGTTTTGGCTAGTTCTTCTTCAGTATCGGTCTGTGGTGTTTTTAATTTCTGAAAAAAAAAAAAAATCAGTTCTTTGGTTAGATCTTGGGGCCTGGGTTTCTGGTATTGAAACCAACTGATATATTACTTTTTGTGTGAATCTTAAACACATAAGTATGTATTACTCGGTGGAAGAGGCACCTTTTTTCTTGCATTAATGTTTTAGGTTTGAACATTTTTTTGGTACTTTTGTGTATATATTAAACATAAAAGAATATAGTTTGGGGGAAGTATGTTATTTTCTCTCTTAACCGAATTTCAGTTCTCTCTCAACTCTTCAGTCACAGCCCCCTTCCCTCCACACCTTAACTCTCTCTCTCTCTCTCTCTCTCTGGTCCTATTGCAAGGTAATTCGTGGCATGCATGCTCATTCCTTCCTTTGGAAGAATATTTGGGTGTCATTCATTTTGTGGGAATCTACATAAGGTAAGATTCTTAATCTAAGATGGGGTTCATATTAGGGGATTGGTATTGTATGTGTCGGTGTTCTGGGAAAACGATGAAAGACCTCTTAATACATTGTGATGTTGCTCGTCCTTTGGAGCAGTGCTCTTTGGATATTTGGGATTCATTGGGTGCTGCCTTATACTATGCCAACATTATTGTTTGGTTGGATAAATTGGTTTAGGAAGCACTCCTCAGATGTTTGGAATCTCATGCCGGCTTGTTTGATGTGGCTGGTGTGGAAGGAAAGGGATAGTCATATGTTTGAAAAAAATGAAAGACCTCTTTGGATGTTTGGGATTCATTGGGTGCTGCCTTATACTATTATGCCAACATTATTATTTGGTTGGAGAAATTGGTTTAGGAAGCACTCCCCAGATGTTTGGAACCTCGTGCTGGCTTGTTTGATTTGGCTGGTGTGGAAGGAAAGGGATAGTCGTATGTTTGAAGATGCTGAGAGATCCCTTGATCAACTGTAATCGTTGTTCATCCATACCTTGTTTGATTGGGTTTGGACAAGGGTTTTTAAACTTTGTAGTTCTATTTTTGACTTCCATAACTCATTAGGATGATCTATATAACTGTTTGTATTGTGTTCATCATTGTGAACGAAAGTATTTTCTCTTTTATCAATAGAACTTAATTCTTATTAATAGCCTTTCTCCTTTCTTCAGCACTCCATGGCCGACATGCACCTGACCTCTGCTAGAGGTAGAGAGTTTTGATGAAAAACCTTAACCAAGAGCGAAGTTTTTTGATGAAGAATTAGTGAGTTTGCTCATGGCTACAGGTTTTTAATCACAACTTTCTGACCCTTTAATGCAGTTTCAATGCTCCAAGGGTGATCTTTGGGATTTGGGTAAGCAATCTTCAGCTCTTCTGCACATGTTTTTTATTTTATTTTTTTTTTGGATTCTAGTTCTTGATTCTATTTTCTGCCCCTCAAATGTTACGCAGATGATTCATTATTATCATAATAACATATACTAAGGTTACGCTTGTATCAATGCTCATACTAAGGATATGCTCATATCAATTGATGATTCCTTAAATTGATGAATATTTAGTATTTTTCAAATCGATTAGAATTGGTCTGAAATTAGTAGAGTGTATTCCTTTCCCCTACCCCACAACCCAATTGAATTGAATTGAACCAAACTGAACTGCATTTATTCCATTTTGGTCGGCTTTGGGGTGAGTTTGAAAAACCAACTTTTTTCAGTTCAGTCCAAAATCTTCTCCCAACCACGATTAAATTGCATCAATATCAGCTCTAATTGATTTGCCTCTTTTATGTTGCTTATGCAACATCTTTGTGATTATATTTTCTTCAGGAAGAAACAAAGAGAACTGATTCGTGAGGTTCAGGATGTGACTCATTTGCGAGAATTGGAATCTGTTTTTGGAGTTTCATTCGCAAGTTATGTTATTATACTGTTTTGAAGTCACCTGTGCTAGCTTTCCTTTTAGGACTTTTTGGTCATTAAAGTGAAATACTGAGCATGCTGTAAGTGCCTATATATATTATCAAAGTTAATATTATTTATGTGGAGTATTTTGGTTTTTTCTTTCTTTGGCCTCAGATTCAATAATATGGTAATTGCACAATCTATAAAAATCTCTATTAGGAATTGTGTTCCACCGTTAAGATTCGTGGGGAATGCGAAAAAAACTAACTTGGATAGACGAATATACATATTAGTTCGGTGACCCTCTTGCAAGAATAGGTCTGAAAGGTCAGTTGATGAAGCAAACTCCGATCCTGCAATGAGCTTATTGTGATTATTATGTTTCCATAAAGAAATGCTTCATCTTTAATATCTTGAGGACTATGTCTTAAAGGGTAAGAAGTATTGAACGTGAGATCTAAGCTACTTGCGGTGATGTTTGTGCAAGAATAGGATGCAAGCCTGATCCAAAATCTTGAAGAATAAATATTTCTGTTAACTTCATGGACCAAGATGTCTTATTTGATTTTCTTTTACCCTTGGTCCGATGATATAGGAGCGTTAACGCCATTATCAATCCACGTCTATCTATACTGAGAACGAGTTGTGACTTATAAGGTGCAGCCGACGTTTGAAAATTCTACTTATACCTTCTAGATCACTTTATAGTCTTATCCAATATTCCTTCAAAAACAAAATAGTCTTATCCTATATTTAGCTACCTATTTCAAGTTCCACTTGAGTCTATATATATAAGGCGCAGCCGACGTTTTAAAATTCCACTTATACCCTCTAGATCACTTTACAGTCTTATCCAATATTCCCTAAAAAACAAAATAGTCTTATTCTATATTTAGCTACCTATTTCGAGTTCCACTTGACTCTATATATATATATATATATATATATAATTTTTATTTAATCGTTATTAGTTTGAACTTTTGTAGCAAATGATTTTTTTTCCCCCCAAGAACATAAAGCATGTGCTCGTCAAGATTTCTCATTTGCATAAAATGAAACAAGTATCTACAAGGATAGCACTCTATTTTAGAAAGTATAAATATTTCATTTGGGATGCCGTATTAATGTTGTACTCGTATACACTGTGTCATGCTATAATTTAAAAAAAAAATATTCATATCACAGTATTATACCTGTACAGGTACTCGTGTTCGTGCCTCCTAAACTCTATTATTGTCTTGAGCATAAAACAAGATGCACTTTTCAAAGCATTTGGGTTAGGTGGATCATATCTCTATTATGTCGTTTCATTTTCTGTTATTTAATATCTTCTAATTAAAAATGTAGTTGGGGGAAGTTTTGTCTTATTAAAACACATTGGTTATTAAATAGAAGGGTCGTGTTAACAGGTGCCCTTAGGGCAATTGTTAATAAACCAAATTAAGAAAGTTTTCATATCACTTTTATGTAAAATATAAAAAGTTGTCAATAAATTATTATTATTTTTAATTTTCCCATAAAACATTTCTAAAAATAAAATCATATTGTAGCCCTCCTAGCACATCATGGTGCCAAGCTTGGAGGGCTAGATTATATATATAAAAAAAAAAATAGTTTGCCCTAAGGGGGCATTTGGTTCATTGTGATGTGCCCTTGATGTGACATTAAAGTGTTTGGTTCATTTAATTTTTCTAACATTACCATAATTTAAGATTACAAAATATATTACATCACTATAATCACATCACTTTCTTAAATGGGGGTGATCTTATATTACTTATTGGTGGGGATGTAATAATTTATTGAATTCACAAAATTGCCCATACTAAAAAAAAATTATTTTACTCATGAGAATTATTAAAATATCAAAAAACCTCTAAAATAACGCAAAACCTTTAAAATAATCAAAATACCATTGGAACCACCAAAACAACTTAAATGCACAACGAATGTCCAAAATATCAAGGTTTTCAGATTCGAACCGTTCATTGAACCGTAAAAGAGAGAGGTTCAAGGTTTTTGAGATCAAACCGGGGTCGAACCGTGATGGTGTCATAATTAATTTAATAATTAATTAAAGCCTAAATATGGATATTAAATTTATAAAACTAGCAAAATTGACTAATATATCTATATATGTGATGGAAATTTAATAATTTTCAAGCATATATTTAATAATTAAATAAGAAAGTTAATAAAATAAAATAATAACCATGAAAACATTAAAATTTATGATTAATTTTTGAAGTAAAGTTGAATATCTTTGAAGGATTTTAATTATAATTTTTTTTTATTCCTTGTAAGAGATGGATAATTTAATTAAGTAGAATAAAATTGTGTTAAGTTGTTTTTTTTTTTTTTTTTTTAAAATTGCTACGGGGTTTATGGAATTAACAAAAAATCAAGTTCTTTATACTTAAAAAACCGGTTTTCATCCCGGTTATCAGTTTTCACGGTTTGACCTCCCAGTTCGGTCCGGATTTGAAAATCTTGCAAAATATCCCCAAAACCTTCAAAATGACCAAAATGCCCCCAAAACCTCAAAAATGACCACAATACCCCCCAAAAATTTTAAATGACCAAAATACTCTTGAAGCCTCAAAAATGACAAAAATACATCTAAAACCTCTAAAATGACCAAAAATACCCCAAAATATAAAAAAACAACTAAATTAACCCCAAAACCTCTAAAACGACTAAAATACCCCAACACCTCTAAAATGAGCAAAAATACTCTTGAAACTTCTAAAATGATCAAAATAATCTTAAAACTTAAAAAATGACCAAAATACCCTTGAAATCTCTAAAATGACCAAAAAAAATCTCAAAACCTTAAAAATTACTAAAATAACATTGAAACCTCTAAAATGATCAAAATACTCTTGAAACCACTAGAATGACCAAAATACCCCAAAATCTATAAAATGGCTGAAAATAATTCAAAAATTACTAAAATGGCCAAAATACCTTCGAAACTTTAAAATGATGAAAATAATCCACAAACCACTATAATAACCAAAATACCCCCGAAATCACTAGAATGGCCAAAATACCCTCGAAACCATTAAAGTGACTAAAATACCCCCAAAAAATTCAAAACAACCAAAAATACATTGAAACCTCTTAAATGACCAAAAAATACCTTGAAATCTATAAAATGATTAAAAAATACCCCAAAACGATCTTAATAACTAAACTACCTTGAAACTTTTAAACTAGCCCAAAGTACCCAAAACCTTTGAAATAAACAAAAGTTTTAGGTTATTTTGTGTCATTTAAAGCTTGTATGGATAGTCCAAAAACTGAGTGATATCAATCAGTTTTCATGATCCAGCATCAAAAACTTGTGGGTCCTACAAATGATGTAGTGTTTGGCTTGGTTTTGGATGTTTTTTTCCATCACTCAAAAACTCAAAATTTTGAGTTTAGATGATGGAAATTGAAAAAACAATTTTGGTGTTTTCAGATTATGGATGATGAGTGATAGTGGCAAAATGGTAAAAAAAATCAAATTTGTGGGACCCATTCTCCTGACTTGTCACTGTCAAGTAACAGTGTCATACCACATTTTTTTTTTTTTTTCTTTCTTCTTCTACTGAGTTCCACTGGCTTCCTCTTTTTTTTTTTTTTTTGCTTTTTCTCTACTTCTTCTTACTTTCTTCTTCATACCCACTCCACCACCAACAACATTTTTTCTTCTTCTTCTTCTTCATTCTTTCTTTCTTCATCAGACCCACTCCACCCCCAACGGGTTTTTTTTTTTTTTTTTTTTTTCCCCTGGATTTGTCTTTCTTTCTTTCTTCTTCTTTGGATTTGGGTTTTCTGTGTTTGTGGGTTTGGGTTGGCAATTTTGGATCATCGATTTGAAGATTTTGTGTTGGTGTGTTTGAGTTTTCTGTGTTTGTAGTTGTGGTTTGAAGCTTGGGCTGTGATGGAGGTGGGTTTGTGTGGTTGGTGGTGGTATTGATGATTGGATTTTTTTTTTTTTTTTTTTTTTTTTTTTTGTGGGTGTAGTTGATGGTTGGATTTTTTTTTCTTGTTTTGTGGCCATTGGTGGTGTTGACAATGGTGGATTCTGAGTTTGCCATTGATGGTGGTGATGGACTTAGGAGAATACAAAAGAGGGGAAGAGAAAATTGACGTGGGTAGCAACCATAACCCCTGTGTAGTGTCAGTGGGGTGGGTTCCACCATTTTGGCAAAAAGTGGACTTAAAAAGTTGAGATATGTGACTGAGTTTTGAAACCAAACAACAATTTTGGAGTTTTTTTTAGTGATAGTGGGGTTTGGGTTATGAGTGATGAGATTTGAGTTAGAATTATGAGTTATGAGTATTGAGTTATGAAAACTGAGTCATGTCTAAACCAAACAGGCCCTTAGTGTTTTAAGGGGCATTTTGGTCATTTTTGAGGTTCCAAAATATTTTTTGGTCATTTTATAATTTAAAGAGTATTTTGGCCATTTTAAATATTTTTGGATATTTTGGTTATCTTAGATATTTCAATGAAATTTTGGTCATTTTTGAGGTTTTAGGGTATTTTTGGTCATTTTAGAGGTTTCATGGGCATTTTTGGTCATTTTGAGGTTTTAGGGGTATTTTCTTCATTTTGTAAGAGTATTATGGTCATTTAGGTCATTTTAGAGATTTCAAGTTTATTTTGCTCATTCTAGAGGATTTGGGGGCATTTTGGTCATTTTAGTGTTTTCGGGGTGTATTTTAATCATTTAGATGTTTTGGAATCTTTTGGTTATTTTAGAGGTTTCATGCTTTTTTGCTCATTCTAGCGGTTTCAAAGGTATTTTGGTCATTTAAGAGATTTCAAGGCTATTTTGTTGATTTAAGAGATTTCGGGGTATTTTTGGTCACTTTGAGGTTTCAAGGGTATTTTGGTCATTTTAGTGATTTCGGAGGTATTTTGGTCATTTTTGAGATTTTAGAATTATTGTGATCATTTTGAGTTTTTGGGGGGTATTTTGGTCATTTTTGTTAGATTTAGGGTATTGTTGGTAATTTTAGAGGTTACATGGACATTTTGGTAATTTTTTAGATTTCATGTATTTTTTATTGAGGTTTTAAGGGTTATTTGGTCATTTTGGGTCTTTCTAGGGTATTTTTTTGGTTCAAGGTAATTTTTGGCATTTTTTGGTGTTAAGGCTATTTTGAACCAATTTTTTTTATCACAATAATAATTATTATTTTCAAGAATGTTTATAAATCAATTATATGAATGTTACATTCTTGGATTATGATTGAAATGTAATTTAATTAACCAAATACCTAATGTCACATCAAGATAATGTGATACATGAATCTAAGATTACGATGATGTAACATTACACCTTCAAGTGAACCAAACGCCCTCTAAAGGTTATCTAAAACTAGATTGAGCTTTAGGTTTCATGGGCCAGATATTGGGCTTGTTTGATAAGGTGGAACTATGGAAGCAGGTGTGACAGATACGAAATTTTCAAACAATTTTGTCCTAAAATTCTCGAAGATAAGTTCTATTTCTCTTAAGTTTCCACTTATCTTTCACCAAAGGGTTCAACAATTGAGCTAATGAGATAAATGATTTGTCATTACTGTTAGGTTACACGTGTGAGTGAAGTCCTATATTGAATAAAGATGAAAAGAATGAGTGGTTAATATAACATAATTGAGCACATACACATTGGACTTAAGCCTTTTGGATTAAAGTGTGTCTCTATATATTATATTAATTACTCAAGGAAACTCCCCAAGATGTTTATCCCGCGACAAGTGGTATTAGAGCCCATGGTGGTGTGCGGCGAAGGTGGTGAGGTGTTCATTGTCCCTATCCAGCGGGGACAGAGAAAGCCTAAACGGCCCACACACAAAGATCCTGGAGAAGGAAAAAAAAAAAAAAAACCCAATAAATGAATATTGCTAATGGTGCGAAATAATGGTGTAGTGTAAGGTTCCCATGGACATGGACGTGCGGGGTTCCCATGGATGTGCATGCGGGGTTGACACGTGGTTCCTATAGATGGCGTACGAGAGACCCATGGATGACGTGTTGATGAAGTGAAAAGCCCATTAGGCAAGGAGGAGTGAGTAGGACTTGTTCATGGCCCACAGAGAGTTCTTGAAACCCATAGAGAAGTAAACTCACACGTGAGGGAGAGATTGTTGGGTTACACGTGTGAGTGAAGTCCCACATTGAATAAAGGTGAGAAGAATAAGTGGTTAATATATCATAATTGAGCAAATACCCATTGGGTTTAGGCCTTTTGGATTAAAGTATGTCTCTATATATTATATTAATTATTCAAGAAAGCTCCCCAAGGTGGTTATCTCCCCGACAATTACCCTCCGCTTTACCTACTGACCAGAAAATTTAAATTAAAAGGAAAAATTGATTTGTCCATGCGCAAGCTGATTTTGAAAGAGTTTGGTGACAAGAAGCAATCAAAATAAAGATAAATGACAAGCATGCAAAGCTCATATGATCAAGCACAAAAAAGGGTGCATTAATGACTGATGTTGACTTATTTAATGTATTGTTAGCTGTAACTTTTCTTAGAACAACATAGAAAATCTGATGTTCATTGATTTTTAGGGCGGTTTATAAACCAGTACTTTGAACTGACCAACCAAAACTGAATGGATTTTTCAGTTTTGGCTAGTTCTTCTTCAGTATCGGTCTGTGGTGTTTTTAATTTCTGAAAAAAAAAAAGTCAGTTCTATGGTTAGATCTTGGGGCCTGGATTTCTGGTATCGAAACCAACTGATATATTACTTTTTGTATGAATCTTAAACACATAAGTATGTATTACTCAGTGGAAGAGGCACCTTTTTTCTTGCATTAATGTCTTAGGTTTAAACATTGTTTTGGTGCTTTTGTGTATATATTAAACATAAAAGAATGTAGTTTGGGGGAATTGTATGTTATTTTCTCTCTTAACTGAATTTCATCTCTCTCAACTCTTCAGTCACAGCCCCCTTCCCTCCACACCTTAACTCTCTCTCTCTCTCTCTCCTTTGGTCCTATTACAGGATTATTTGTGGCATACATGCTCATTCCTCCCCTTGGAAGAGTATTTGGGTGTCATTCATTTTGTGGGAATCTACATAAGGTAAGATTCTTACTCTAAGATGGGGTTCATATGAGGGGATTGGTGTTGTATGTGTTGGTGTTCTGGGAAAACGATGAAAGACCTCTTAATACATTGTGATGTTGCTCGTCCTTTGGAGCAGTGCTCTTTGGATATTTGGGATTCATTGGGTGCTGCCTTATACTATGCCAACATTATTGTTTGGTTGGATAAATTGGTTTAGGAAGCACCCGTCAGATGTTTGGAATCTCATGCCGGCATGTTTGATGTGGCTGGTGTGGAAGGAAAGGGATAGTTGTATGTTTGAAAAAGATGAAAGACCTCTTTGGATATTTGGGATTCATTGGGTGCTGCCTTATACTATGCCAACATTATTATTTGGTTGGAGAATTTGGTTTAGGAAGCACTCCCCAGATGTTTGGAACCTCATGCTGGCTTGTTTGATGTGGCTGGTGTGGAAGGAAAGGGATAGTCGTATGTTTGAAGATGCTGAGAGATCCCTTGATCAACTGTAATCATTGTTCATCCATACCTTGTTTGATTGGGTTTGGACAAGGGTTTTTAAACTTTGTAGTTCTATTTTTTGACTTCCATAACTCATTAGGATGATCTATATTACTGTTTGTATTGTGTTCATCATTGTGACCAAAAGTATTTTCTCTTTTATCAATAGAACTTAATTCTTATGAATAGCCTTTCTCCTTTCTTCAGCACTCCATGGCCGACATGCACCTGACCTCTGCTAGAGGTAGAGAGTTTTGATGAAAAACCTTGACCAAGAGTGAAGTTTTTTGATGAAGAATTAGTGAGTTTACTCATGGCTACAGGTTTTTAATCACAACTTTCTCACCCTTTAATGCAGTTTCAATGCTCCAAGGGTGATCTTTGGGATTTGGGTAGGCAATCTTCAGCTCTTCTTCACATGTTTTTTATTTTTTTGGATTCTAGTTCTTGTTCTTGATTCAATTTTCTGCCCCTCAAATGTTACTCAAGATGATTCATTATTACCAAATAACATATACTAAGGTTATGCTCGTGTCAATGCTCATACTAAGGATCTGCTCATATCAATTGATGATTCCTTAAATTGATGA
Source organism: Quercus robur (assembly GCF_932294415.1). NCBI lineage: Eukaryota > Viridiplantae > Streptophyta > Magnoliopsida > Fagales > Fagaceae > Quercus > Quercus robur. The sequence continues at coordinate 7,517,682 of NC_065538.1, forward strand.
ATATTTAGTATTTTTCAAGTCGATTAGAATTGATCTGAAATTAGCAGTGTATTCCTTCCCCCCACCCCCCAACCCAATTGAATTGAATTGAACCAAACTGAACTGCCTTTATTTCCATTTCGGTCGGCTTTGGAGTGACTTCGAAAATTTGACTTTTTTCACTTCAGTCCAAAATCTTCTCCCAACCACGATTAAACTGCATCAATATCAGCTCTAACTGATTTGCATATTTTATGTTGCTTATGCAACCTGCTTTGTGATGATATTTTCTTCAGGAAAAACAGAGGCAACTGATTAGTGAGGTTCAGGACGTGACTCATTTGCGAGAATTGTAATCTGTTTTTGGAGTTTCATTTGCATGTTATTATATACTGTTTTGAAGTCACTTGTGCTAGCTTTCCCTTTAGGACTTTTTGGTCATTAAAGTGAAATACTTAGCATCCGGCCTGTAAGTGCCTATATATTATCAGAGTTAATATTATTTATGTGGAGTATTTAGGGTTTTTCTTTCTTTGGCCTCAGATTCAATAATATGGTAATTGCTCAATCTACAAAAATTTCTATTAGGAATTGTGTTCCACCGTTAAAATTCGTGGGGAATACGAAAAGTACTAACTTGGATAAACGAATATACATATTAGTTCGGTGACCCTCTTGCAAGAATAGGTCTGAAAGGTCAGTTGATGAAGCAAACTCCGATCCTGCAATGAGCTTATTGTGATTATTATGTTGCTTCGTCTTTAATATCTTGAGGACTATGTCTTAAAAGAGTGGGAAGTACTGAACGTGAGATCTAAAGCTACCTGCGTGATGTTTGTGCAAGAACAGGATGCAAGCCTGATCCAAAATCTTGAAGAATAATAAATATTTCTGTTAACTTCATGGACAATGATGTCTTAATTTGATTTTCTTTTACCCGTGGTCCAATGATATAGGAGTGTTAACACCATTATCAATCCACGTCTATCTATAATGAGAACGAGTTACGACTTATAACTAACAAAGTGCAGCCGACGTTTTAAAATTCTACTTATACCCTCTAGATCACGTTATAGTCTTATCCAATATTCCTTCAAAAACAAAATATACCCATTTCAAGTTCCACTTGAGTGTGTGTATATATATATATATATATATATATAAACGGTGCAGCCGACGTTTAAAAATTCTACTTATACCCTCTAGATCACTTTATAGTCTTATCCAATATTCCTTCAAAAACAAAATAGTCTTATTCTATATTTAGCCACCTATTTCAAGTTCTACTTGAGTCTATATATTTGTATCAATGCACTTGAGTCTATATATATATATATATATATATATAATTTTTATTTAATAGTTATTAGTTTAATCTTTTGTTGCAAATGTTTTTTGTTTTCCCCCCAAGGACTATGTGCTTGTCAAGATTTCTCATTTGCATAAAATGAAACAAGTATCTAAAAGGAGAGCACTCTACTTTAGAAAGTATGAATATTTTATTTGAGATGCCGTACTAGTGTTGTACTCGTACACACTATGTCATGCTATAATTTTTTTTTTTTTTTTTATAAATATTCATATTGTTGTATAATACCCGTAAAAGTACTTGTGTTTGTGCTTCCTAAACTCTATTATTGTCTTGAGCATAAAACAAGATGCACTTTTCAATGCATTTAGGTTAGGTGGATCATATCTCTATTATGTTGTTTCATTTTTTGTTATTTAATATCTTCTAATTTAAATATGTAGTAGCCTAGTAGGGGTAGTTTTGCCTTATTAAAAAGCATTGGTTATTAAATGGAAGAGTCATGTTAACAGATGCCTTTATTGCAATTATTAATAAACTATATTAAGAAAGTTTTGATATCATTTTTATGGAAATATAAAAAGTTGTCAGTAAAATTAATTGTTTTTTTATTTTCCCATAAAACATTCTAAAAATAGAATCATATTGTAGCCCTCCAAGCACATCATGGTGCTTAGCTTGCTTATAATCTCAGGAACATTTCATTGGGAAGAATTTGAATTCGTTTTGAAAATCTTTGAATTCCCAATTACTGTTGTGAAATGATTACATTACATAAAAAGAAGACCTCCCCCCCCCCCCCCCCCCCCCCAACAAAAAATAAAATAAAAATCCAAGTATATTCAATGTTTAGTTCCTCGAACAGTTCTCTATCAAATGAAGTTCAATACTGTGGGCTAGATTATAAAAAAGATAGTTCACCCTAACAGGTGTTTGGTTTGTCGTGATGTGCCCTTGACATGATGTACATTACCTTAATGTGACATTAAGGTGTTTGTTCATTTAAATTTTTTTTTTTTTTAAACTTTGCCATAATTTAAGTTTACAAAATATATTACATCACCATAATCACATCACCTTCTTAAATGGGGTGGTCTTACATTACTTATTAGTGGGGATGTAATAATTTATTGAATTCACAAAATTGCCAATACTAAAAAAAAAATTATTTTAATCATGAGAATTATTAAAATATCAAAAAACCTCTAAAATGACCAAAATACCATTGGAACCACCAAAACAACTTAAATGCATAACGAATGTCCAAAATATTCCAAAAACCTCCAAAATGCCCCCCCAAAACCTAAAAAATGACCACAATACCCCCAAAATTTTAAAATGACCAAAATACCCTTGAAACCTAAAAAATTACCAAAATACCCTTGAAACCTCAAAAAATGACCAAAATATCTTGAAACCTCTAAAATGACCAAAATACCCTTGAAATATCTAAAATGACCAAATACCCTTGAAACCTCAAAATGACAAAAATACCTCTGAAACCTCTAAAATGACCAAAATACCCCGAAACCTAAAAAATAACTAAATTAACTCCAAAACCTCTAAAATGACCAAAATAGCCTAACATCTCTAAAATGAGCAAAAATATTCTTGAAACCTTTAAAATTACCAAAATACCCCTGAAACCTCTAAAAATGACTAAAATACTCCTAAACCTAAAAAATGACGAAAATACTCTTAAAACCTCTAAAATGACCAAAATATCCTTAAAACCTCTAAAATGACCAAATACTCCTGAAACCTCTAAAATGACCAAAATATCCCAAAACTTAAAAATTACTAAAATAACACTGAAACCTTTAAATGACCAAATACCTCAAAATCAATAAAATGGCTAAAAATAACCCGAAAATGACTAGTGTAAGGACCTGATTTAGTCTCCTAGCCCAACAGGTTTATGGACTCGAGCCCAAAACAATAAATTTGTAAAGAATGGATTGGAAAACTGGGCTTTCGTGAACTAAATAATAGAAAGATAGGATTTGATGCTAGAAAGAGAAAGATAACAGAAGTTTGTTAAGGAATAACGTTCTCGGATTGGTCCGAGGACACTGATCCTTTATTATTTACTCTTAAAGCTTTATTACAGATTTTGTTTACAGATTTTCTCCCCCCTTCTTCATGGAGGGTCTTTCGCATTATATAGTCCTCCCCGGACCATCTTGATCTTACACTTGTTGACCATCTGAACCCTTACTTGATTACCTGTCCCATCAGACACCTTTCTTGGCTTTCTGTGAGTTGCGGTTGCCAAGGCAATACTGTTCAGGGGTCTTCTCCACATAAATGCGGCCAGAAAAGTAGCTGCAGTGCATTCAATGCGGTGGTAGCAGCTTTCCTTTAGATATTTTTTGGGGTTTTCTTCTCTCTTGTACGTTTCTGGGGTACGTCCTTATCATTGATGCATCTTGGGAGGTCGCCTTGATCATTAGGTTCGGTGTTTGACCTATTCCTAGCCAGTCCGAGGAGACACTCCCCCTCGGACAACCTTTCCGTTCCATGTTCTATTCGTAAAGTCTGACTCAAAACAATTTGTACTGCTTGCTTGTCTTCGGATTACTTACCTCCTCGGATAGGGCCCAAGGCCCAGTATGTGATCCGTGCCCTTAACCCCATAACCAGAATGACCAAAATACCTTCGAAACCTCTAAAATGACGAAAATAATCCCAAAACCACTATAATAACCAAAGTACCATGAAAATCACTAGAACGACCAAAATACCCTCAAAACCATTAAAGTGACCAAAATACCCCCAAAACTTCAAAACAAAAATATACTAAAACCTCATAAATGACCAAAAATAACCCCAAAATCTCTAAAATGATCAAAAATACCTCGACACCTATAAAATGATAAAAAAATACCTCAGAACTATCTTAATGACTAAACTTCCTTGAAACTTTTAAACTGGCCCAAAGTACCCAAAACCTTTGAAACAAACAAAAGTTTTAGGTTATTTTGTGTCATTAAGCGTTTCCAGGTATTTTGGTCAATTTTGAGGTTCCAAAATATTTTTTTGGTCATTTTAGAAGTTAAAAGAGTATTTTGGTCATTTTAAATATTTTAGGATATTTTGGTTATTTTAGATATTTCAATGAAATTTTGGTCATTTTTGAGGTTTTAGGGGTATTTTGTTCATTTTGTAGGGGGTATTATGGTCATTTTGAGATTTAGGGGGGGTATTTAGGTCATTTTAGAGGTTTCAAGTTTTTTTTTTGCTCATTTTAGAGGATTTAAGGGCATTTTGGTCACTTTAGTGATTTTAGGGTGTATTTTAATTATTTAGATGTTTCGGGATATTCTAGTCATTTTAGATGTTTCATTTTTTTGGCTCATTCTAGCGGTTTCAGGAGTATTTTGGTCATTTTAGAGGTTTCGAGGCTATTTTGTTGATTTAAGAAATTTTGGGGTATTTTGGTCATTTTTGAGGTTTTGGAACTATTTTGATGTTTTGGGGGTATTTTGGTCATTTTTTGTTAGATTTAGGGTATTGTTGGTAATTTTAGAGGTTACATGGGTACTTTGTTCATTTTATAGATTTTAGGTATTTTTTTTATTGAGATTTTAAGGGTAATTTGGTCATTTTGGGTCTTTCTAGGGTATTTTTTGGTTCAAGGTAATTTTGGCATTTTTTGGTGTTGACTCTGTTGAGGCTATTTTGAATCAATTTTTTATTATAATAATTATTATATGAATGTTACATTCTTGGATTATGATTGAAATGTAATTTAATTAACCAAACACCTTAATGTCACATCAAAGTAACGTGATCACATGAATCTAAAAATTATGATGATATAACATTACACCTTGATGTAACATCAGGTGAACCAAACTCCCCTTAAAGGTTATCTAAAACTAGATTGAGCTTTAGGTTTCATGGGCCAGATATTGGGCTTGTTTGATTAGGTGGAACCGTGGAAGCAGGTGTGACAGATACGAAACTTTCAAACAATTTTGTCCTAAAATTCTCAAAGATAAGTTCTATTTCTCTTAAGTTTCCACTTATCTGGACCACACCTATGAAGTTGATGTTTCACCAAAGGGTTCAACAATTGAGCTAATGAGATAAATGATTTGTCATTACCCTCCGCTTTACCAACTGACCAGAAAATTTAAAATGAAAAGAGAAATTGATTTGTCCATGCGCAAGCTGATTTTGAAAGAGTTTGGTGACAAGAAGCAATCAAAATCAAGATAAATGACAAGCGTGCAAAGCTCAAATGATCAAGCACAAAAAAGGGGGTTATTTTTAACCAATAGACTCAAAAGCATTTGACAAGGGGAGGCAAAAGAACAATCTATTTTGTTTGTCATCAAAAAGAAGATTAAAGAGTATTATTATTATTATTATTATTATTATAACTTGACGGCATATCTAATCGACTAATTCTGGTGTCCACTTTATAGCACTCATCCGCCTATTAAATATAACCCTAAGCCTATATTGGTTTCTAGTGATTAAAAGAAGCTGCAAGGCCCACTAATTTGGGACAAGATATTAAAAGACTCCAGACCTAGAGGCACCACACACCACTAAGATTCAAAGATCAAATCACAAATAATGTTATTTCTACAAAATTTTTACCACAAATCTTAAATAGTAACTTATTAACAATTCTATTTGGAACCATCATTATCATTTCTTTTTAGCCCATCAATAATATTAATAATTGCCACTCGGAATGATTCGATTTGAAAATATTTGAACATAATATTACGCAATAGTTTCATATTAGAATCCCTTTGTGTAATGTTTTTCCTTCTTATAAATGATTAACATGTCACCTGCCTTCAGATTACTTAAAGCTAGAGGTGTCAGAGTACGCGCTCCCAAATGCAAACATAATTGATTTTTAATTATATAATAGCAACAGTCATGCTACCAAAATACACACACAAACAATAACACAGCTGACATTAGCAAACAATTCAATAAATAGGGAATAGGGGAAAATTTACATATTGTATGAGTTTCAACAATGGCTGAACTCATCTCCTTTTCACATTTCACATTAGATATACAAGAGATACTAGCAACAGGCACGCCTGGGAAAAAGTATTTCATATATATATATATATATATATGACAATAGACATAACTAAATACAATAAACGCTCTGTTTGTTTTGGCATTAACATTTTCTAAAAAATGATTAATTTTTCAGAGAGTATTTTCTGGAAAATTATTTTATTTTTCGGTTTTTGGTAACAACCTTGAAAATGAGCTTGAGAATGTTTTATGATGTTTGGTATTCACAGTTTTTATAACATTTCTTGTATAATTTAAAACATGTATAATATGTGTATTGTGTAAATCCACCTAATGTAATCAATATATATAAATAATAATAATAATAAAAACCAAGAATGAATTTGGTTTTTAAACTAAAATTTTGACAACGGATACAATCAAAATTAATTATCCAATTTTCATGATTTCAAATACTCATCTTGCTCATGTATATAAACAGTAACGTTCATAATATTTATATATAAACCATACTTCTCATAATTCAAAATAACCATTATAACCTTAAGTTCCATTTTAAATAGTTCAAAATGCCACATAGGCCAAATAATTTTACCGGCAAACTAATCCAATACAAATAGTTTGACAAATATACCAAAAATTGTTATAGAATCGTTGACCGATCTGTGAGGAGAAAAAAAATACAAACGTTATTAAAGAACAATGTTATAGAGGGGAGAATGAATAGGGAGAAAAAAGAGAAGAAAGACAGATAGACCATAATATATATATATATATATTTGACAATGGATACAATCAAAATTAGCTATCCAATTTTCATGATCTCAAATACTCATCTTGCTCATATATATAAATGATAACGTTCATAATATATATATATATATATATATATTTATATAAACCATACTTCTCATAATTCAAAATAACCATTATAACATTAAGTTCCATTTTAAATAGTTCAAAATGCCACATAGGCCAAATAGTTTTACTAGCAAACTAATCCAGTACAAATAGTTTGATAAATATACCAAAAATTGTTATAGAACCGTTGACCGATCTGTGAGGAGAAAAAAAAAAATACAGACCTTATGAAAGAACGGTGTTATAGAGGGGAGAACAAATAGGGAGAAAAAAGAGAAGAAAGGCAGATAGAGAGAGAAGTCTATGGGAAGAGAAGAGGCTAGAGGGGGTGATAGTGAGGGTGTGAGAAGAGTTTATTGTGAGAAAGGTTGAATGAGCAAAGAAGATAATATTTATAAGAGTTATACACTGTATGAGAAAGAGATTCGTTTTCCAAATTTTTTTTTTTGGAAAACATCCTATAAAAAATAAGCCTTATTTTTATAAGAGTTTTCTGTTGACCAATTTTTATTTTTATTTTTATTTTTTTTATGCTACTAAATACTGAAAAATGTGGAAAATTATCTTTATAGAAGGTTTTCAGCGAAACAAACAGAGCGAAAGAATGTATAAGAATATATTTACATGCTTTAATATTAAATGAGTGTAGTGCTTGGTGAAAATTACCTCTTTTTCACATTAAATATAAGAAGATGCTATATATACACAGCCAAAATGACTAGGACACACACTAGAGACTTTTATTATGAGATAAATATGTGTCCTCAGCCATTTTGGCCGTCAGATTAGCTATTCACAGATCATAAAAGAAGAGGGAGTACATTAAATAATTAAAGAGTCATTAACAAGATTGCAGTAGATAAGCCAACATTAATTATTTAATGAGTGATTAATACAATTGCAGTAGATAATCCAAACATTTTAATATAAGTTACTAATTATAAATAAAATCAAGATTTTGGAGTGAGTGCTAAGACTGATATGGTAGGGTCATACAGCTTTTAATTTAAATCTTATAAAGATTCTCTCACAAGTTCCACATCCATCCAAGATGCAAGGTATTCCCCACCATTTACTTTAAGTTATCCACAACCACTAGCTAGCATGTGCCAATTAATCAATAACATCATGAAAAAATAAAAAATAAAACATTGATGGGAACCCCAAGTGATGCCTAAGTTTCTATCCACCAAAGACCAAACAAAATGCTTGCAGAATAAATTTACTCCCAAGACCATAGGCAATTGAATCTGCAACAAAAGGAATCTTGACCATGCTAAACTAGTCCCATAAGGAAAGTGAAACAAATGTTTTATAAACACAAAGAGAACCCAAAATTATGCTATTGAGCTTTGCAAATTACATGAACCAGAAGTTCTGGATAACACCATATTGAGATAACATACATAAGGTGTACTGGTGTAGTGAAGGAACAAATAAAAAAGGAATTATTTCATATATATATATATATTCATATATAAAATCTGCCATGACTTACAATGGTTAACCAGTAAAGCAGGCTATAAGGAGACCGAAAAAAAGGCCAAAACAGAGAACAACAGAAACAAGTAAGGGAAAATAAACAGGATTTAGACAAAGATCAAAGAAAAGACCTCTTTTCATTTTCATCTCATCATGTCACAGCTTCCTGATTCTTTGTTGACATTCGCTTCAGAAACTCATAGGTAGTGATCATTGTTGTTGCAGACATGGACATTGAAGCCCACCGAGGCCCCAATCCTCTGTAACAAGCCATCCAACCTCCTTCCTTAACCAAATTCCTAATTGTGTGTGCAATAGTTGGTCCTCGACGCCCATTCTCTTCCCCATCCAAGACTTGCAATCTGGTCTTAATTGTATCAAGTGGCATTGTAATCAAAGCTGAAACACCACCTGCCATGGCTGCACTGACTCCCTGAACTGCCATTACAGTTTTCGAATCTGGCCTAAACGTGTTCACCCCATTCTCATTACCATATCCATCTTTCTTGCAAAAGTAATATCCAAATCCACTCCATACCATCCTTTGTGCAATAGAGTAAGATGCCCACCACACCGCATTAGATGGCGCATATGTCAATATCGATATCCCAAACCCCCTATACAACCCCCTTGGCCCATCTGTATTCAAAATCTTCCTAAATGCATCGATCCCATTAGCATATTTACACGCCGACACATTAGCAACACGTGAATTCAAATTCCCACCACAACTACTACTACTACTACCTTGAACCATCAACCTTTGGCTCACCACATCAATTGGAGTCCAAACAAGTTGTGCAGCCATCGCGGCGCTCAACCCTGCAGCTGCATTGGCGACTGTGGTGGCAGTCGGCTCTGGAACCCCTAACCTAACCGTGGCCGAGCCCACATTACTCTTTGTAATCTCCAATGCAGTCATGTAAAGCGCCCGGGCTGGAACCGTGCCCGTCAAGGAAGTTCCAAATCCTCTATACAATGCCCTAAACCCTTCATTCCTTACAATCCAAAAAGCAGTCCTGATACAAGACACTTCTGATTGAGCTACTTGTTGCCTAGTTTTCAACACCACAATCGGGTAAAGCATCCCCGACACGCCTGAAAATAGTGCAGCACCGAGGAAGAAAAACTTCGATTTATCAAGCATTTCCCAGTCAATCTCGGCCGGAATATGAACCTCTTTAGCAGCCGCAGCCGCCGTAGACGGCGATTCCTCCTCGGTAGCACTCAAATTCATCTTAGCCACTTTCCCCCAAATTTACAATTTTCACAAAATTCAATTCAAAATTCAGCTCTAACTCAACAATTTAACCATAATATGTACAAAAACTAATACAAAAAAAAACCCCCAAATTGGAAACTTCAAAAAAAGCCTAACCCTAACCCTAATTGTACGGACTGTACAAAAAACCAGCACAAAAAATCTATTGAAATATGGTACAAAAAAAAGTTAACAAATTTGATTCGAAATTTTTCTAGTTCTTTTTCCGCTTGTGGAACCAGGCTTTGGATCGGGGGTGAACCGAAACGAAAGGATCTAGCATTTCTTGGTAAAGGAACTTAATTTACCAGAGAACCTTACCGGAGAGTGGAGCATCGTCCACCGGAGAATCTCCCCGGAAAGTTCGGATCTCGCCGGAGAAGAAAAAAAAAGGAAATTTCTTGGGCTTCCGATTCTAGATCAAAATTCTCCCCAATTCATACATAGAAACACACTATTTATATATATACCTTTTAGAGAGAGAAAAGAAAATATGAGAGAGAGAGTATTTTTTGTCCGTACAGAGAGTGAGAGAGTGGGAGAGAGAGGTGGGTTACCGGAAATGAGAGGTTTTATAAGGTGAGAATTTGAGAGGGAGAGAGAGGAGAGAGAAGAGGAGGGAATTGAGGGAGGAACTGACACGTGGAGGTTTTGGATTAGGGGGTAGTTTGGGATTGATGGGGGGTTTTTGTTTGTTTTTGTTTTTGTTTTTGTGATTTGTTATTTGTCAACGTATGTCTGAAGGTGTGACTAGTGAGTGACATGGGAACGTTATCCATAAGTTGGGATGAGATTAGATCCGGTGTGTGGGAGTGTGGGAGACATGATGTTTAACAACCTATGGCCTTTTGCCATGTGTTGCAGAAGATAAAATGCATATAATATTATGGATAAAACTGAGGTACAGTAACTTAGGTGTTGTTCTTTAAGTTCTCCTCTTAAGATCATGTAGCTATTTAACTAAAAAATACACTTTCATTCTATGAAAAAAATATTCACATGTTAGAATTTTAAAAAATGAATCTAAAAGACAGCACCTAAGTACTGTACCCAAGTCTTACTCTAATATTATATACACAATATTTGAGTTGCCAAAATGTCATTGATGCTTGTCTCAGTCTATCGCTAGTGCCACTTTATTGTCTACTATTTATAAACGGTCAACTCAACGGTTGTAGAAGAAGAGGTAAAAATGATTGTAATTATAGATTTATTGCAAAAAGTTATGAAATTGTGGAAAAAAAATTGTAAAAAAAGATTGTGGTTATAGAGTTATTGCAAAGGACAATCACATGTGAATCCACACACTTCTAAAATGCATTGAACTCGTGACTTTCCTAATTTCAAAAATAGCAAAGAGTAGATTGGCTTATATAGGCAGACTATTTTGTAAAATCCACAAAAGAGGTATTGTATTGGGGTTTCTAATTATGAAGCATAGTGATTTTGTTTTGTTTTGTTTTTTTTTTTGAGAAGTTTTAGCATAGTGATTTTATTTTATGTATTTATAGGTTTGATTGACAGACGTTTTTAGGGTATTTGTTAATGAATCATTTTAAGAAAATTTTAATATAACTTTTATGAGAAATATAAAAAATTGTGAAAAAAATCAGTTAATTTTTTTTTATGACATCCGCTAACGTTTTCATTTATCTATTATTATTGTTTTTATGAATAAGAAAAAGTTTTAATAAGAGGAAGAAGTAGGCCTAGGGCCCGAGCCATCTACCCTCTAAACCTCAAACACATGGGCTGGGAGGCTGGAGATAGGGACGGCCTAGACTAGATTGAATATAATAGGGAGCCCATGCTGCTAAAGCATAAGCTAGTGATGGGCTTATGTGTATAGATTTTGATTTTAATGTTGGTGGAGACATCTTTAGGAGCCGGATTGGCCTAGACAGGTGGGGATTGTGTGGAGGCCAAAAGCCCAATTTAAATGGACTGGACGTTTGGGGTTTTGTTCATCCTTATTTCAGCCATAATTAAAGGTTGAATCTCGCACAAAGATTTCTTGAAGTAAAATTTGATTTGCTGAGCTGAGTTTAGCATATCCTGGATACTTGTGTGTATAGGGAATGCAACTGAATGTATGTATTTTGTTTTGATTATTTAATAGTGGGGAGGAGAGAATTAAACCCTAGACATTTCTATAGCAACTAGTTAAATTATAAGGTTTTTGAGCGGATTTTTATATTTTAGATAGGCAAGATGCATGTGTGTATTTACATTAATATTTTTCTATTCTCATTTTCATTACATAAAAATAAAAATACATACTCAGTTTAATTTGTTTCAAGAGGCTTATTATGCTCTGACACCATTCTAGTTTCTACATGATTCACAAAAAAATAGCATATTAGGTGAGCATGTCAATATTATTATCAGTTTTCTTTTTCCCCCAAATCAAAGGAAACCAGCAAAGCAAAGTTGGATACAAAAAAAGTAGTGTCAGGCTGCAAATCAACAAACAAAGATGATTAAAAGGGTACGTAGATCGATCGTCACTTGAATCCTATCTTGCTTTAGAGAAAAATTATGTCTCTTTCATTTTTTTACCCTTTTGTTAGTTCTGTCTACTACTCAGTGTATTTTCCTTTTATTTTCTTGTAAATTGTACGATTATTCCCTAGTATGAATTTTACAAGTGGTTAGATTCAGTTTCCTACATAAAATTTGGTTGTAAAGGTCTAAAGGGTCTAAAATTTGTGTCCAGGACTTGTGGGGTTGTGTTGAGTCTGCTGACCGTATCATATCGTTGATGTCAAACTTTTTGCACCGATAATGATAATGTACACAAGAATAATTAAGTAAGATAATAAGGTCCATCTGTATTTCTAAAAAATAAAATATAGAATGCTGTGCATTTAACCCACCACTTGGACAAGCCTAACTCGATTTGACAAGTGGCACTTTAGAGCCTGTTTGGATTGAGAAGAGAGGGAGGGAGATTATAATAGAATTGTCTGAAAATATGCTAATTTTAGGTTAACTTTACTCTATTCCTTCTCAACCCAAATGGACCATTAGATTGGTCTTTGATAAGTTGATGAGTTGGATTTTCAATTTGTCTTATCATCTTAAATTTTGTTTGAAGCTTGGTTTGAGTCATGGACTGGTGGTTAGATTTGTAAATTTTCAAACTTGAGTAATCTGACTCAACCTAACTATTAGAATAGTTCTATTAATTCTTATTTATATATGAATTTTGTTTATTTAGAGGTTTACATTAAATTTAGTAGTTTGATTTATTTAACTATTTTAAGACTTTTTTTTTTATGAAATTAGAGTATTATGACTAATTGTAAAATTGCAATAATTTATTGAATAATATATTTATATAGTTGAATGAAAGCCCAATTGTTTTATTACATATGATAAAATGGTCTCAAGCTAATCCTTGCAAGTTAGTTTGGGTTTATTTTAGAGGTGTCATGGGTTAGGTCAAGTTTGGGGCATTTTCAATCTAAGAAAATCCACAATCTAGCTGAACCTAACTTGACACAAGTACACTCTCAAGTATGTATAATGATTACCTTTTGGGGCATTTTCATGATTTTCTTTTTTTCTTTCATAATGATTCCAATAAGAATCAAACATTTCTTATTCTTAGTAACAGAACCATATTCATGAAGAACTTGACTGCAAACGTCATACAGACAGCTGGAGTGCCAAGAATATGCGGCGAGGATCCAATAACTACATAAAAATATCCAATCTAGACTGGCCAAATCCCTTTTCACACCTCATTTCAAGCATCATTACTAGTCGTCATTAAAAAGAGAGAAAAAGTTTTGACAAATTAATATCTCAAATTCATCACATAAACTCATAAAATGCAACGAAATACATATGCTCATGGTTTGAACTTTCATTCCAACTTGAAGCACAAAGTTAGTAATCAAGAAAAAAGAGAGAGAGGGTATTTTGAACTTAGATAGTAGCCATTATATATTACAGATATCTGGAATAATCTTTATTTGAAGACCTCATGACCTTCATCCACTTACTTATAGCAATTGCAGTCTCCCATCTTAGAGATGATTCCATCCATTCTGGTTCGTTCAACAAATTAGCGTCTTTGCACATGTAAAGATGGACTTGCAGATCTTACATACCAGCCAATAGAGAAAGCGAATTATGTGAATTAGAAGCACAAGAAGAACCAAACAAGCCAAAACACCAATTGGTAAGAGCATGTTACCCCAAGTTTTTCTCTAAGATTTGATGGGATCAGCAAGAAGAATGCCAGTACATAGGAAAAGCCCAAGAATGTGAGAGTGGTACACATGGCTAGTGTCAAGATGACCATAAAAAATTTATTCTTAAGAGGGACTCCACTAATAAGCAAGAAGATGACACTGAGAGATGCAGTAAAAGCAATGGAGTTGCAAATTAAAAAATAAAGGAACCCATCTTCGTAACCACCATAGGCTAGCACCAAAGTTCCAGCTTCAAATTTGTTTTTGCCGCTGCATGCATTAGCTTGATTAGAATCCTTTATATCGGATTGCCAAACTCCACCGGGGGGACTGAGTGCAGGTTGGTAAGTAATCGTTGTGATCACAGTGGCCACCACCATTAATGCACCACGCATCTCTTCTATCTAATTACCCTTTTGTTTCGACCTTTGCTTGCTTAATTGTGTTGGTTTCCCTGATTCATGGTGACCAATCATGGTTGCTGATGGTGGTGGAAGATTATTTTGGTTATTTGCTCTTTCAACGCCGGCATCCATTAAAACGTTTTGAAGGGCGAATCGTTTGAAATCTTTTGGACTATGCTCTAAGACATCTAAAGCTGTAAAACCCATCCAATTTAGAGCATTTGCATCTTCTTTCACTTTGGAAATCGAAAGCAAGAATTTTACGATCTGCAAGAAATTGTAAAATTATAGTTTTAAGCAAGCTTTTTTATTTTATTTTATTTTTTTAATATGAAACACAAGCTAGCAAAAACGCTACATAAAAAAAAAAAAAAAAAAAAAAAATTCCCAATAACATATAAACTCACAATTCACAAACACTCATAAATGCTCAATAAAAATGTAAATATTAGGAGATAATCAATATATATATATATATATATATATACTCACACTAAAATATTGTCTAAGATTATTAGTGCCTAAGCTGCCTAGTTGTGAAGAGACAACACTCCTTTTGGGTGGGTTTGGGCCTTAAGGCTTATATATAAAAGAAATAAAGACAAACCTCAATTTGCTTTAGCATCACCGCTATATGCAAGATAGTGTTGCCACCGTCATGGTCTTTGGAATTAAGAAATTCCCCGTCATCTTTCACGGGTTCCACCAATAGTTTCAGAGTCTCCAATTGATTATACTTAACACACAAGTGCAAAATAGTCTCTCCCCCATCAAATACAACTCGAGGTAAATCACGCTTTGCAAAGATCAATGCCTTCACAACCTCAACTTCTCCTCTCATGGCCGCATAGTGAAGAGGAGTTCTTCCATCTTGATCACAAACCAGACATGCATCTTCATTTGCTCGTAACAGTGCATGGACGATTTCTACATGACCATTAGCAGAAGCCAAGTGAAGTGGACAACGTTTATGGAAGTCCAAATCCATAGCCAACTGAGGTTTTAGAGCTAGAAGAGCTCTAGTAAAATCAACGTGGCCAAGCAAAGCTGATATGTGTAATGGAGTTTCATTGAAAGGGGTCAATGAAATTTTATTGAGGATGTGTGGATCTTTCTGAATCAATCTGTGCAACGTGACCGTACATCCTTTCTCTGATGCGTCATGGAGTTCTGTTATATTATCTTCTTCCATCCTTATTTCCATTTTCCTCTCCAAATATTTTGTGACTATATTCTCCCTATAGAGTAGAAGTATAATATAAATAGAGCAAGATTTAGGTACGGTACTTAGTTGCTGTTTTTTATGTTCCCTTTCAAAAATTCTTCCATGTGAATTTTTTCTTATTAGATAGAAGTGTATTTTTTAGTTAAGTAACCATATGACTGAATCTTAAGAGAAAAAGTTAAGAAACAGTACCTAGGGTACTGTACTTGAGTTTTGTTCATATAAATAAATGTAACTAGTCCTAACAGGGATATTCTTATCCATTGCAACCCTACCACGGAAAAAACTTAGGTATTCAATATTGTCCCCCTACCACAATTTTTTGTCAATTTATGGGAGGAGGCATCAGTGAAATTTGTACTAAGCTTCCTAGCAAGACAAGATGTGGGTTGTAAATATGTTATGACTTATGAATCTTATACTTTGCTACCCTACCACAATTGTCTCAATATATGAGGAGGAATTAGTGTTAAGATTACTAGCAAGAAAAGATGTGGGTTGTAAATTAAATTTTCGGGTGTTCGATAATAATAATCTTTAGATTCCTGATATAGGAGTATTTGAGGGGCCGGCGGCTCTACAGCCACCCAGGGGGTTCATTTAAATGAACACCCTGACTTGGCAAAAAAAAAAAAAAAAAAATATATATATATATATATATACATATTTATATATAAAATTTTTTTAAATTTTTTTTGTTTTGACCTCTTAAAATAAAATTTTGAATATCTTAAGCATAAATTTTGTTTAAATCTAGCTGAAATAAGCTTGAATATGTTCAACTTAGTGCTACAATTGACATCACTTTTTTTATATACTTTTAACAATTTGTCACTTAGATGTTGTTGTGAAGGTGTTGTGCAATAACACTACTTTTAAAATTGCTCATTCATTTTACAATGTGTTAGTGTATAGCTTAGACTAGTTTAGCCCATTGGGCTTAGCCCAGTATACTGTACTTGTAGTTTACTTCTTTTACTTGTACTGCACACATATCTAGCCTATATAAGGCTCTCTATTGTACATTATTATATACATATCAATATACAGACTATTCAGTCTTTCTCACACTTTATATTCTTAACATGGTATCAGAGCCATTCCTCTGACTTTCTGGTTCCTGTGGACATCTCCGGCGTTCTTCCACTGCCCTCGCCTTCATCCAGTAGCCACTGTCAGAAGCGAGTCACCGCCGTCACGCCCACAGTCCCAGCAACTCTTGGATCTCATTGTTCTGCTCATCCAACTGTCAAAGCAAAGGCATTGAGTGACAGAACAGACAATCCCGAGCGAAACCCAACCAAGAACGGCCAGAAACCACTTCACACGCGCCTCCACGCGCCGCCTGAAGTTTCTGCTTCATGAGCATGCGCTCCACGCGCCTCCACGCGTCGCCACGCGCCACCACTCTCACTTACGCACCCCACGCGCCAGACCAGACGTCCTCCCACGCGCCCCACGCGCCAGCTTCGTTTCGCGAACTGCCACGTCAGCCCTAGTGTGACGTCACACTGCCACGTCAACACACGTCATCCGTTGACTTGACCAGATCTGACCGTTGACCGTTGACTTTGACCGTTGACCAAGTCAAAATTTTTCAACAGGACCTGTCTTGCTCAGTTTTTCGCGTAGATTCTGATTTTGGACTCCGTTTCTACATTTGAGGTATCTAAATCTCACTTTTTGGTCATTTTCTTCATTATGGCTCAACAAAGTGAATGAGATATCATACGTCCTATCACCATCATGTTGGATGGTCCTACTAGCTATCATGCATGGTCTTAGAATATGACCGTCTTTCTCAAGGGTCGTAAACTGTGGAGATATGTGACTGGTTCAATTCCTAAGCCAGTACCAGACCCTAAGTCCAAAGCCACAGCTGCTGAAGAGTCTTCCAAGACTGCTGTTACAACAGATGATTATGAAGAACGTCTAGAGGAATGGGAGAGTATTCAGAGTAAGATCTTATCTTGGTTTATCAATACCTCTATTCCCTCCATTCATAATCTTCTTCCTCGTCTTGAAACTGCTGAGGCTGCTTGGAAATTTTTGGCCGATCGTTATAACTGCACTAATGATTCAAGCTTGGAGTTTCACATTGAATCAAAGCTTTATCAAATGCGCCAAGAGACAGGTCAGTCTATTTCTGATTTTTATTCTCAGACTTCTACTATGTGGGAACAACTCTCTGCTGCAGATCCTCCACTGGTGTGTTCTAAGGACATTGAGCTCTTTATCAAATATCGGGATCGCCGTAGATTTATGCACTTCATGATGGGTTTACGTGAGGATTTTGAGCCTACTAGGGCTTCTCTACTTAGCCGGTCTCCTACTCCTTCTCTTGATGCTGCAGTAAAGGAGCTCATTTCTGAGGAGAATCGTCAGCCTACTTATCACATGACATCATCTGATCATGTATTGGCTACACCCTCACCACAGCCTCCCATTGTTGCATTCACTGCTCCTCCGCGAATAAACTCCGGGCGTCCTACCTCTCAGTCTTCCAAAGGTACTCACTGCAAGTTTTGCCGTGCCAGAGGCCATGACATCTCTGTTTGTCGTAAGCTACAGAAATTTGTGCAAGAGCAGAATAAAGCTTCTCTTCCTCAGGCAGTTGCTGTATGTCCTTCAGATCCATCGGTTCCTACAGGTCCATCTTTGGCTTCCTCACTTACTACGGCTAATATTGAGGCAGTTGTTCAACAGGTTTTATCCCGCACTTCCACTGCCCTTTCTGTCACCTCAGGTAAACAACCTTGGTTTTTTGATACTGCATGTTGTAACCATATGACTCCTGATGAATCCCAATTTTCTGATAAGGTACCCTTAGAACATCCAATCACCATTTACACTGCTGATGGAACTCCTATGCCTGTTAGTCATAAAGGAACAATCTCTTCTCCTTGTTTATCCCTTAGTGACACTTTTCATATTCCAAAGTTATCCCTCAATTTGCTTTCTGTTGGTCAACTTTGCGAATTAGGCGTAGATCTTCTATTTACTAATCATGGTGTGGATGTGCAGGATCCCCGGACGGGTCAAGTGCTTGGGACAGGCCGTAAGGTTGGTCGCATGTTTGAGGTTCATGACTTGAAGATTCCTTCACAAGTTGTTTCTGCAGCTGTTACCACTGCCACCTCCTCACCTGATCTATGGCATGCTCGTCTTGGTCATCCATCCTTGTCTCGTCTTCAATTATTAGCTTCTCAAGGTCATTTAGGTTCAGTTCAGTTTCAAAAATTTGATTGTACTTTCTGTCATTTTGGCAAACAAACAAAACTGCCCTTTAATAAAAGTGACTCCTTTTCTTCTGCCCCTTTTGATCTTATACATTCTGATATTTGGAGTCTTGCACCTGTTCCCACTGAGGGGGGATCTAAATATTTTGTCATATTTGTGGATGATTTTTCTCGGTATACTTGGATTTATCTGCTTCACCATAGGTCTGAACTTGTGTCTATTTACCAAACATTTCATAAAATGATTGAAACACAGTTCAATCGCACCGTTAAAGTCTTTCGATCAGATAATGCTCAAGAATATAATGATAAATCTTTCCTATCCTTTTTAGACAGACATGGTACTCTTCCTCAGCGGTCTTGTCCTTACACCTCTCAACAAAATGGTCGTGCAGAACGAAAACATCGTCACATTCTTGATGTTGTCCGCACCCTTCTCATTTCTGCCTCTCTTCCTGAGCGCTTTTGGGGTGAGGCCGCACTTACTGCTGTGCACACCATTAATCGTATTCCTTCACCAACTACACACAACAAATCACCATTTGAGCTTCTCTATGGTCAAACTCCTGACTACTCCTCTCTTTGGGTTTTTGGTTGTGCTTGCTTTGTCTCTCTTCCTCCTCATGAACGAACAAAGCTCCAACCTCGTACTCGTCTCTGTTGTTTCCTTGGTTATGGTGTGTCTCAAAAAGGGTTTCGCTGCTATGATCTCATTTCTCATCGCCTTCGTGTCTCTCGTCATGTTGAGTTTTGGGAACATCGTCCTTTCACGAGTCTTCAGCAGTTTCCTACATCTTCTTCCTCAGAGTCTCCCATTTTTACTGATCTTTTCCTCCCTCTTTATGCTAAACTTGTGGAGGATTCTTCAGCATCGACTGCCTCTCCAGACGACTCATCTCCGATTCTGTCTCCGGCATATGACCCGCCTGTCTTGGATCCTGTGGCACCACCCTCTCCTGAGTCTCCTATTGGTCCTGAACTTCGTCGTTCCACTCGGGTAAGCATTCCTTCCCCTTATCTCACCGATTATCATTGCTCTTTTGCTCTTGCCACTCTCTATGAACCTCACACCTATCGTGAGGCTCATACTGACCCTCTTTGGCAGCAAGCTATGAATGAAGAACTAGATGCCCTTCATAAGAATCACACTTGGGATATGGTTGATTTGCCTCCTGGTCAGTCTGTAGTAGGTTGTAGGTGGGTTTACAAGATCAAGACCAAGGCTGATGGATCTGTTGAATGATACAAGGCTCGCCTAGTTGCCAAGGGCTTTACTCAGGAGTATGGTATTGACTATGAGGAAACATTTGCTCCTGTTGCTCGTCTTACATCTGTTAGATGTCTCATTGCTGTGGTTGCTGTTCGCCGTTGGCCTCTTTATCAAATGGATGTGAAGAATGCTTTCCTCAAGGGAGACCTCCATGAAGAAGTGTACATGCAACCACCCCCTGGCTATCCACACTCAGGCAATCAAGTTTGCCGCCTTCGCCGTGCTCTTTATGGCCTCAAGCAGGCTCCTCGAGCTTGGTTTGAAAAGTTTAGCTTAGTTGTTGCTCAGCAGGGTTTCACTTCGAGTCCTCATGACACTGCTCTCTTTGTTCGACGATCCTCTGCTGGTATCACTCTTATTCTTCTTTATGTTGATGATATGATTATTACTGGAGATGATTCTGCAGGTATCCGTTCTCTTCAGAACTTCCTTAGTCAGCATTTTGAGATGAAAGATCTGGGCACTCTCAGCTATTTTCTTAGGCTTGAGGTTACCTCATCCTTTGATGGATACTATCTTTCTCAGGCTAAATATGCTTCTGATCTTCTCTCCAAAGCCGGTGTCACTGATAACAAGACTGTTTCCACTCCTTTGGAATACAATGCAAAGCTCACACCCTTGGACGGTGAACCTATATCCGATGCTACTCGCTATCGTCAGTTGGTTGGCAGTTTGATCTATCTCACTGTTACACGTTCGGATATTTCACATGCCGTGGGTATGGTTAGTAAGTTCATGGATGCACCTCGTTCTGTCCACTATGCTGCTGTTCTTCGGATTCTCCGATATGTCAAAGGCACACTTTATCATGGTCTGCATTACTCCTCTCGATCTTCTCTCGAGCTTCATGCTTATTCAGATGCTGACTGGGCAGGTGATCCGACTGATCGATGCTCTATCACAGGTTTCTGTTTCCTGGCAGCCGCCGTAGACGGCGATTCCTCCTCGGTAGCACTCAAATTCATCTTAGCCACTTTCCCCCAAATTTACAATTTTCACAAAATTCAATTCAAAATTCAGCTCTAACTCAACACTTTAACCATAATATGTACAAAACCTAATACCAAAAAAAACCCCCAAATTGGAAACTTCAAAAAAAGCCTAACCCTAACCCTAATTGTACGGACTGTACAAAAAACCAGCACAAAAAATCTATTGAAATATGGTACATAAAAAGTTAACAAATTTGATTCGAAATTTTTCTAGTTCTTTTTCCTCTTGTGGAACCAGGTTTTGGATCGGGGGTGAACCGAAACGAAAGGATCTAACATTTCTTGGTAAAGGAATTGAATTTACCAGAGAACCTTACCGGAGAGTGGAGCATCGTCCACCGGAGAATCTCCCCGGAAAGTTCGGATCTCGCCGGAGAAGAAAAAAAAGGAAATTTCTTGGGCTTCCGATTCTAGATCAAAATTCTCCCCAATTCATACATAGAAACACACTATTTATATATATACCTTTTAGAGAGAGAAAAGAAAATATGAGAGAGAGAGTATTTTTGTCCGTACAGAGAGTGAGAGAGTGGGAGAGAGAGGTGGGTTACCGGAAATGAGAGGTTTTATAAGGTGAGAATTTGAGAGGGAGAGAGAGGAGAGAGAAGAGGAGGGAATGGAGGGAGGAACTGACACGTGGAGGTTTTGGATTAGGGGGTAGTTTGGGATTGATGGGGGGTTTTTGTTTGTTTTTGTTTTTGTTTTTGTGATTTGTTATTTGTCAACGTATGTCTGAAGGTGTGACTAGTGAGTGACATGGGAACGTTATCCATAAGTTGGGATGAGATTAGATCCGGTGTGTGGGAGTGTGGGAGACATGATGTTTAAGAACCTATGGCCTTTTGCCATGTGTTGCAGAAAATAAATTGCATTTAATATTATGGACAAAACTAAGATACAATACCTTAAGTGCTGTTCCTTTAATTCTTCTCTTAAGATCATGTACCTATTTAACTAAAAAATACATTTTCATTCTATGAGAAAATATTCACATGTTAGAATTTTAAAAAAAGAATCTAAAAGACAGCACCTAAGTACTGTACTCAAGTCCTACTCTAATATTATATACACAATATTTGAGTTGCCAAAATGTCATTGATGCTTGTCTCAGTCTATCGCTAGTATCACTTTATTGTCTACTATTTATAAATGGTCAACTTAACGGTTGTAGAAAAAAAGGTAAAAATGATTGTAATTATAGATTTATTGCAAAAGTTATGAAATTGTGGAAAAAAAAAATTGTAAAAAAAGACTGTGGTTATAGAGTTATTGCAAAGGTCAATCACATGTGAATCCACACACTTCTAAAATGCATTGAACTTGTGACTTTCCTAATTTCAAAAATAGCAAAGAGTAGATTGGCTTATATAGGCAGACTATTTTGTAAAATCCACAAAAGAGGTATTGTATTGGGGTTTCTATTTATGAAGCATAGTGATTTTGTTTTGTTTTGTTTTTTTTTTTTTGAGAAGTTTTAGCATAGTGATTTTATTTTATGTATTTATAGGTTTGATTGACAGAGGTTTTTAGGATATTTGTTAATGAATTATTTTACGAAAATTTTAATATAACTTTTATGAGAAATATAAAAAATTGTGAAAAAAATCAGTTAAATTTTTTTTATGACATCCGCTAACCTTTTCATTTACCTATTATTATTATTGTTTTTTTGAATAAGAAAAAGTTTTAATAAGAGGAAGAAGTAGGCATAGGGCCCGAGCCATCTACCCTCTAAACCTCAAACACATGGGCTGGGAGGCTGGAGATAGGGACGGCCTAGACTAGAGTGAATATAATAGGGAGCCCATGCTGCTAAAGCATAAGCTAGTGATGGGCTTATGTGTATAGATTTTGATTTTAATGTTGGTGGAGACATCTTTAGGAGCCGGATTGGCCTAGACAGGTGGGGATTGTGTGGAGGCCGAAAGCCCAATTTAAATGGACTGGACGTTTGGGGTTTTGTTCATCCTTATTTCAGCCATAATTAAAGGTTGAATCTCGCACAAAGATTTCTTGAAGTAAAATTTGATTTGCTGAGCTGAGTTTAGCATATCCTGGATACTTGTGTGTACAGGGAATGCAACTGAATGTATGTATTTTGTTTTGATAATTTAATAGTGGGAGGAGAGAATTAAACCCTAAACGTTTCTATAGCAATTAGTTAAATTATAAGATTTTGAGTGGATTTTTATATTTTAGATAGACAAGATGCATGTGTGTATTTACATTAATATTTTTCTATTCTCATTTTCATTACATAAAAATAAAAATACATTCTCAGTTTAATTTGTTTCAAGAGGCTTATTATGCTCTGACACCATTCTAGTTTCTACATGATTCACAAAAAAATAGCATATTAGGTGAGCATGTCAATATTATTATCAGAATATCAGTTTTCATTTTCCCCCAAATCAAAGGAAACCTGAAAAGCAAAGCTGGATACAAAGAAAGTAGTTTCAGGCTGCAAATCAACAAACAAAGATGATTAAAAGGGTACGTAGATCGATCGTCACTTGAATCCTATCTTGCTTTAGAGAAAAATTATGTCTCTTTCATTTTTTTACCCTTCTGTCGGTTCTGTCAACTACTCAATGTATTTTCCTTTTATTTTCTTGTAAATTGTACGATTATTCCCTATTATGAATTTTACAAGTGGTTAGATTCAGTTTCCTACATAAAATTTGGTTGTAAAGGTCTAAAGGGTCTAAAATTTGTGTCCAAGACTTGTGGGGTTATGGACCGTGTCATATTGTCCCCAAAGGTTTTTTTTTTCCCTAGAATTTGTTGTCCTCATTGTTGATGTCAAACTTTTTGAACCGATAGCATTAGCATCCAGTATTTTTAAACTATTATATTTTACCATCTCAAAAACTTCTTTATCTATTATACCATATCATTTTATAATACACTCAACATTCCAGTTTTCATTTTATCATACCACACATTAAAATAATATAGAGTAAAACAAAATTAATATAAAAAATATTTCTCTCTGTGAAAGACAAAGGAGAGAGAGAGAGAGTAATTAAAAAAAAAAAGAAATTTAATTTTACAATTGGTGAATAGGAAATTTAAGGTTTTTTTTTTTTTTTTTTTTTTTTTTTTGTCATGATTCACGATAGGATGTTCAAACTTCAAATTCTTAGGTTTTGCATCTTACGGAAAATTTAAGTATAAAATCCATCTTTG
Organism: Quercus robur; assembly: GCF_932294415.1. NCBI lineage: Eukaryota > Viridiplantae > Streptophyta > Magnoliopsida > Fagales > Fagaceae > Quercus > Quercus robur. The sequence continues at coordinate 7,542,111 of NC_065538.1, forward strand.
TCAATTTAGTACTTTTTTTTTTTTTTTTTGGCTAAATATAAAACTTGTATATGTAGAAGTCTACTGTAGTAGGTTTGTAAAATTTTGCTTACCTCTATTCTGGGACTGAAGCTCACACAACACACACACTCCCACTCCCTTCTCACTCCTTAGCCGAGCTCCTTTATCCTTCATCTATGCTGAGATCAGCAAGTCGATGACCACTGCTTCTCTAGTGACCCCAAAGCTTCTCTCTCTTTGCCGCGCTTCTCTCTCTATCGTTTCCATCGTTCTTTTTGTTTTTGTTTTGTTTTGTTTTGCTTTGGGCCTGTTGGCTTTAGGTTTACACGCTTGTTCTTAGAGGTTATATATAATAGGTTTAGTATTTTTTATTTTTTTTATTTTGTGTGTCCTGCTACAGTTTTTTATGCTACAATTTTTATTTCGTAGGTAAAATCACTGAAATGAGTACTGAAAAATCATCCGATTTAGCTGGTTTGCTATGGAATATGTTACTAAGTTAGAAAAAGCAAGTGGTAGTGGTGGGAATGTTGTTTTTCGATGTAACTATTGTGAAAATTTTTTCAAGGGGTCTTCTTCAAGGGTGAAGGCACACATGTTAAAATTGCCTAATTATGGAATACAATCATGTGTTAAGGTTGTAGATGAGTATTGTATGGAAATGCAGCAATTGGAGGATGTGTTAGAGGAATCTTTGCAAAAGGTGAAGAAGCCTAAGCTAGTATCTTTACCCATTGATTCTGCTTGTAGTCCTAATCTTATTCCTAATGAGAGTAGTACAGCTAAAAGTCAACCATTTTTTTTTTCCCAGAAGAAAGGGGTTTGGGAATTCTCTTTTGGAGAAGGCTTTTAACAATCAATGTCGAGAGCAATTAGATTCTCTTATTGCTAGGACATTTTATTTTGGTGGTTTACCCTTTCACTTTGCTAAGAACCCATACTGGATTGAGATGATCAAATTTGCAGCTAATAATAATTTATCGGGCTATGTTCCTCCAGGTTACAATAAATTAAGAACAACTTTGTTGCAAAAAGAGAGGGCATGTATTGAGAAGTTGTTGAGGACAATTAAAGATACTTGGAAAGAAAAAGGTTTAGGCATAGTAAGTGATGGGTGCACAGATGTCCAAAAAAGGTCACTTATCAATTTTATGGCTACATCAGAGAAATGACCACTTTTTGTAAAATCCATTGATAGTACCAAAGAGTACAAAGACAAGAAATTCATTTCTAAGTTGTTTCTAGAGGTCATACCTGAAGTTGGGCATCAAAATGTTTCCCAAATCATTACTGTCACTGCATCTGTTATGAAATTTGCAGGATCTATTGTTGAAGTTGAATATCCTCATATGTTTTGGTCACCTTGTGTTGTGCATACCATCAATTTGGCCTTGAAGAATATATGTGTACCTAAAAACTCTTTGCAGAATGAGGTTGCATATAATGAATGTAAATGGATTGTGCAAGTTGCTGATGAGGCATCTTTCATTCGTATCTTCATCACAAATCATTCCATGAGATTAGCAATTTTTAATAAATACTCTCATTTGAAACTACTTGCTGTTGCTGAAACACGATTTGCTTCAATAATCATCATGCTTAAAAGATTGCTTCAAGTAAAAAAATATCTTTGAGAGATGGTTGTTGGCGAGCAATGGATGTTATATAGAGAAGATGATTATGGAAAAGCTCAAACTGTGAGAGATTATGTTTTGAATGATTTGTAGTGGGACAAGATTGACTATATTCTGAGATTCACAGGACCTATTTATGAGATGCTTTGAGTGGTTGACATGGATGCACCTATTCTTCATAGGGTGTACGAAATATAGGATTCAATGATAGAAAATGTGAAGAAAGAAATATACCAGCATGAAGGCAAGGAAGAATATGAGGAGTCTCCATTTTATGAGGTGGTACATAGATACTCATTGATCGGTGGACTAAAAATTGCACACCACTTCATATCCTAGCTCACTCCTTGAATCCTAATAAGTTTTCTATCTTTTTAATCTCTCTCTCTCTCTCTCTCTCTCTCTCTCTCTCTCTCTCCTTTTATGCATTTTGAAACAAATAAACTCATTAGTTGTACTTATTTATTTGTTTATACCAATCAATGGATTGATGAAGTCAAAGGCGGTGTTGCTCCACATAAGGATTTTGAAATTTTTGAGGATAGAAACAAGTGCCTCAAAAGATTTTTTCCTGATATTGATGATAGAAAGAAAGTGAATGTGGAGATTGGTTTGTTTTCAGGAATTATGAGCTATGATGATGATAGCATGGAAGAAAGGTGGACCTTTGATCCATCACTTTGGTGGTTAGTCAATGGGTCCTAGTTACCAATGCTTCAAACCATAGCTCTAAAGCTTCTTGGATAGTCTTGTTCATCATCATGCACTGAGAGGAATTGGAGTACATATGACTTCATCCATTGTTGAGGAGGAATAGAATTACTCCTAAATGTGTTGAAGATTATTTGTTTGTTCATTCTAATCTTTGACTTCTTTCAAGGAGGAGGGAAGAGTACACTAAAGGAAAATCTATGAAGTGGGACATTGGTGGAGATACTTGGGATGAGCCATTTGAAGGACCTAGGTTGCTTGAGATTGCAAATCTCACACTAGACAAGCCAGAGATAGAGATAAGTCTTGTTGAGAATGATGACTATGGTGATGACGATGATGTTGTTGTTTTGTGATCATCTTGAAAGTTTAAAGCTTGGTTTTCTTTTATATTTTTAGTTAATTTGATGTTCAATATTAGTGTATTTAAACTTTTGGTTTGTACTTTAAACATTTTATGGGTGGTATTGTACTACTTTGAGTGTTAGTTTACTTATTTTTTTATTCTTACTTAAAAAAAATTCTAGACATAAACATATTTTATGTCTAAAAATATTAAAAAATATACCTAAATATAAATATTAATTAATTAATTAATTGTCGTACTTATGCCGTGTTGTATCATTATTTTTCAAAAATTGCCTAACCTCTGTACTCTTATCCATGTCCCTTACCCATGTTGTACTCGTACTTGTGTCCGTGTTTGTGCAACGTATAGATAGGAGTGCCAAGAATATGAGCCAAATCCCTTTTCACACCTCATTTCAAGCATCATTTCTAGTTATAGAAAGAGAGAATTTTTTTTTGACAAATTAATATCTCAACTTCATCACATAAACTCATAAAATGCTACGAAATACTTGAAGCACAAATGTAGGAATTAGGAAAAAAAGAGAGAGGATACTTTGAACTTAGATGGTAGCCATTATATATTACAGAAATCTGGAATAATCGTTAATTGAAGACCTCATAACCTGCTAAGTCACTTTGAAAAAAATTACAATTTCATCCACTTACTAATAGCAACCGCAGTCTCCCATCTTAGAGACGATTCCATCCATTCTGGTTCGTTCAACAAATTTACGCCTTTGCACATCTAAGGATGAACTTGAAGATCATTCTTAACAGCCGAATGAGAAAGAGAATTATGTAAATTAAAAGCACAAGAAGAACCAAATAAACCAAAGCTCTAGTTGGTAAGAGTGTCAATTCCCCAAGTTCTTTCCTATCCTTTTCTGGGATCATCAAGCTGAATGCCAGTACATAGGTAATGCCCAAGAATATGAGAGTGGTACACATGGCAAGTGTCAAGATGACTGTAAAAAATTTATTCTTAAGAGGAAATCCACTAATAAGCAAAAAGATGACACTGAGAGATGCAGTAAAGGTAATGGAGTTGCTTACTAAGAAATAAAGGAACAAGTTTTGATAATTGACATGGAAGCCTGACACCAAAGTTGTAGCGACGTCACATGTTGTATTGCGGCATGCCTGAGTTAGCCAAACTCCATTGGGGGGATTGAGCGCAGGTTGGTAAGTAATCGTTGCAATCACAGTGGCCACCACCATTAATGCACCACGCAGCTCTTTTATCCAATTACTCTTATGTTTCAAGGGCCTTTGTTTGCTTAATTGTGTTGGTTTCCCTGATTCAAGGTGACCAATCATGGTTGCTGATGGTGGTGAAAGATTATTTTGGTTATTTGCCCTTTCAACACCGGCATCCATTAAAATGTTTTGAAGGGTGAATCGTTTGAAATCTTTTGGACTGTGCTCTAAGACATCTAAAGCTGTAAAACCCATCCAATTTAGAGAATTTTCTCCTTCTTTCACTTTGGACACCAAAAGCAAGAATTTTACGATCTGCAAGAAATTGTAACAGTATAGTTTTAAACAAGTTTTTTTTTTCTATAAGAAACACAAGCTAGCAAAAACGCTACATAAAAAAAAAAAAAAAAAAAAAAAAAAAAAAAAAAAAAAAAAAATCCCCAATTGCATATAAACTCATAATTCACAAACACTCATATGTGCTTAATAAAAATGTAAATATTAGGAGATAATCAACATATATATATATATATATAGACACACACACAAACACACACATATATAATATATTGTCTAAGATTATTAGTGCCCAAGCTACCTAGTTGTGAAGAGACAACACTCCTTCTGGGTGGGTTTGGGCCTTAAGGCTTATATATAAAAGAAATAAAGACAAACCTCAATTTGCTTTAGCATCACCGCTATATGCAAGATAGTGTTGCCACCTTCATGGTCTTTGGAATTAAGAAATTCCCCATCATCTTTCACGGGTTCCACCAAGAGTTTCAGAGTCTCCAATTGGTTATACTTAACACATAAGTGCAAAACGGTCTCTCCCCCATCGAATACAACTCGAGTTAAATCACGCTTTGCAAAGATCAATGCCTTCACAACCTCAATATTTCCTCTCATGGCCGCATAGTGAAGAGGAGTTCTTCCATCTTGATCACAAACAAGACATGCATCTTCATTTGCACGTAACAGTGCATGGGCGACTTCTACATGGCCATTAGCAGAAGCCAAGTGAAGTGGACAGCGTTTATGGAAGTCCAAATCCATAGCCAATTGAGGTTTTAGAGCTAGAAGAGCTCTAGTAAAATCAACGTGGCCAAGCAAAGCTGATATGTGTAATGGAGTTTCATTGAAAGGGGTCAATGAAATTTTATCAAGGATGTGTGGATCTTTCTGGATCAATCTGTGCAACGTGACCATACACCCTTTCTCTGATGCGTCATGGAGTTCTGTTATATTATCATCTTCCATCCTTATTTCCATTTTCCTCTCCAAATATTTTGTAACTATAGTCTGCCAAGAGTAGAAGTATAATATAAATAAATGTAACTAGTCCTAACAGGGATATTCTTATCCATTGCAACCCTACCACGGAAAAAACTAAGGTATTCCGTATTGTCCTCCACCACAATTTTTTGTCAATATATGGGAGGAGGCATCAGTGAAATTTGTACTAAGCTTCCTAGCAAGACAAGATGTGGGTTGTAAATATCTTATGAATCTTATACTTTCATTACTTTGCTACCCTACCACAATTTTGTCTCAATATATGAGGAGGAATTAGACTTAAGATTACTTGAAAGAAAATATGTGGGTTGTAAATTTCCAGGTGCTCGATAATAATCAGCATTGTGGTTGGCCCTAATAATTCCTTCCTAGCAAGACAAGATGCGGGTTGTGCATCATCTGGTTTATTTTTTCTCAAAAAAAAGAAAAAAGAAAAAGAAAATTCGCATGGTTTCTTCTTAATAATTCAATCGTGGTTGGCGGACTTCAAAATTCATTATTAATCATTAATAATAATCTTTAGATTCCTGATATAGGAATATTTCACTTGGACACGTTCTACTCTGAAAGCGATTAGTGCATGAATGATGCTGATCGATCTTTTAATCAGTCAAGTCAGTAAACATTGGAATTTTGCTAAATGGTCCCAAACGTGCGGAGATACGACATTTCGTTTTTCAAAACTGACTATTTCTTGCGTATCAGTGCTTCTCATTCCCCCAGCATTCAAAACATTGTATTATCTAGAACTCGAATAACGTCTTTGTGGGTTAGAGTCGAATGTACTACAGAAGAGCCAACCATATGATAAGCCTTAAAACACCATAATTCTGAAATCAATTTTTGTGTTTTTCATAATTTGGGTGATAGAACACCTTGAGAACTAAATTAAGCATTTTAAAAAAAACCTAACTGTTAAAAAATAACTATAAAGGAGAGAACTTCAAGATTTTAAGATTAGACTGGGGTTCAATATATTATTATGATAACGTAATAATTATTTAATAATTAATTAATATAGATTAAAAAAGAGAATGAAGGTCCAAAGTTTATAATTTTAACTAAACCAGCCACCTAGCTTAATACAACATCAAGAGCAGATTATATTTCAAAACTAAAAATAAAAATATAGTTTGTCGCAATATTTCCAAAGTTGACATGGTGAACCAGCCTTCCAGCTTAATGCAATCATGGCCTTTTAGTGGAGTTGGTGATATACCTATGTTAGAATTTCATTTTCCATCATTTATGTGTGTGCTTGTTTGTTTCTTAAAAAAGTAAAAAAGAGAGCAGACCTTATCATAATTTTAAATGTGAAGGGAAAAATCAAAATAACCCCAAACGTATCCTTAGCGGAATATATGATCGAATTTTCTTATTCATGGAGTTTAATTTTAGGGGGGGTGGACACCAGGTTTTTTTTCCTTGGCTACGCGTGATGTATGATTTGTGTGTAACGCGCATGTAAGTGAACACTATGGTGTTTAGATAGTTTCGTGGATCAAGCCCTTTTAGGCTTTTACTATTTGGTAAAGAGTATTATTAATGCTACCTATAAAGTTAACCTGTGCATATCCTCATGACGTACATGAGGAATATCATATGGAAAACAAAAATCAATCCAAGCAAAGATGGAAGTAATAGATAACTCCTCACACATTCATCAATTGTACTTAACTAGTCTAATACCCATATATTTACATGCATGCAATAACGTATCTGCTCATAGCTTATTCAATAGATTCAATCACTTCACGCATATATCTATGAGCAAGAGACTGATCATGTATATAAATCAACATGAAAGAATCTATGTACAAACCAAATAAACAGTCATTGAAATATTAAATTATATACCCATAAATTTCATAACATGCAATTGTATATATCAGACATACTCAATGAATTTTCACTATATTTATGGGCAAATTAAGGAATCAATCATGTATGGACGTACTTTCTCCAAAAAAAAAAACATTTTGTTTTTGTTTAAAAGGAAATTGCATTAAAATCAACTAGCCAAAAAAGGTGAAGTATTGGCTAAAAGCCTTAGAGAGTACAACCCATCAGCAACCGAATCTAAAATTACACGAAGATTTTCAGGGGGGGGGGGGGGGGAATCTAAGACAACAAAATCCTCTGAGAATAGATTTTCAGAGGATTTTAGCAAGATAGTCCACACATTTATTCGCCTCCCTAAACATGTGGTTGACCTTGATTTGCTAGAACTTGTGAAGGAGGTACTTGCAGTCAATCAGCAAGGATGAGTAGGAACTGTTAGAGGTTTTCTTTGAGAGAACAAGGTCGACAATAGTTTTAGCATCAAGCTCCACAATGAGTTGGGTGATGCCAAGTTGGTGAGCTAACAGAAGCCAATCCCTCAAGGCCCAAAACTCAGAAATAATACTAGTTTCAACACCAATACATCGCATAAAACCCTTGATCCACTTCCCCTGTTGGTCTCGAATAAGCCTCCCCCACCTGCCTTACCTGGGTTTCCTAGAGATTCTCCATTTGAATTTAATTTAAACCACCCAAGTGGAGGTTTGACCTAGCAAACCAGGTTGGCTACTACATGAAAGTCGGTCTTTAGTGATGGCATATAGTCGTCACTAATGCTTTAAATATCGTCGCTAATTATATTGGCAACGAAAAATGTCGTCGCTAACTTTTGTTAAACGAAAATGGTAACAAAAAAGCTTTTAGTGACGATATTAATATCGTCGCAAATAAAATACTATTAACGACGACAAAGTCATCGCTAATAGTGACAATTGTTGTCATAAATAACTCAAGAACCCAAGACAAGATGTCGTCGCTACTAGCTAGTGACAAATTTTTTTGTCATCGCTAGTAGATTATTATTAACGACGACATTTTTGTTGTCACTAATATGTCATTACTAGCAACGATGCTTGCTGTCATCACAGATAAAATATATTAGCGGCCACAAACATTTCATCACTAAAATTTGCATATTAGCGATGATATTGTTTGTCGTCACTGATGATATGATAAAATATTAGTAACGACAATGTTGTCACTAATAACATTTTACATTTTTTTGAATTTTTCTATAAAATTTACATTTTGAATTTTACATGGGTACTTGATGGAAAATAATAAATCACAATCCCACACATCAAAAATTTTCAATCACAAATACTCATATAAGCATAATAACTGCTCAATCAATAACTACTAATAAGGGAAAACATACCCAATTTCAATATCATATACATAATTTAAGTTCCAATCTATTCTCTTAAATACTAATCAAATAATAACATATTCCTCATGAAGATATGTTGCCAAGCTAAAACTTGTTGCAATGAAATGTATCTCCCTTCAACATCATATGTAAGATTGTAACCCAAGACATGCGACATTTTAACCTGAAATAATGAGCATAAACCAATGTAAAGGTCAACTAAAATAGATGACAAAAATACTTACTAAATAGTTTTAACATTCAAGTAAAATTTTAACATTTATATTTTTCAAAAATACCATAGATGAAAAGATATGAAAGCCCTATGTATTAAACAAAACTTAATCTGCATCAATACTCATTCTCCAAAAGAAATAAGTCCAAATTAACAATCATAACAAAGAACATATCAAAAGATATTTGGCAAAATATGATAGTATGGTCAGTAACATTTTGGTAAAGTAATTTATTCAAAGTCTATACAATGATAAAGATAACTACATAAAAGATTATACTAACTACAACAAAAGTAGACTATGGTGACGAAACATATTCCCACCATATGCAAGAAACATAGTTATCCAGACCAAGCACCTTGAACTTTTTTTGTGGTGGAAGTTTTGCAGCTTGGATAGCTTCAATTAGCTTATGGAGAAATAGAATTGATTCACAATATATCAATTATGTATACAAGCTGACTCACAAAGCCATTTTCACTATTAGAGCTTCTCTGCCCCTAAGTTGAATGTTTAAAAGTCAAAATCTACCATTATTGGAGATTCTTCATATGATTTGTTTAAAAGTCCTACTATTGCAGTGCCTTGTAGCTAGCTACTAAATGACATGCAAAAAATTTCACTCACTTTTATTTTAAAGAAGCAAAGATTCCGTAAGAACACAACACTTCCCATTATTTTGCTAATTTCATATCTAATAAAATAAGCAATAGAAGTCATCTTCCTCACCATGTTCCGTAATAATAATAATATTATAGAATATCATATTTAATTATAAGGACCCACAATATCAATACTAAAACTATGGTGCCCATGTTCTTTCAAATCCAAATAACAGGGTGAACGAATAGCTTACTGTGCCCATGGCTTCAAACCCAAAATCTCACAATATCAAAATTAAAACTAGGAAAAAAAGAAAAAGAAAAAAAGAAAAGAAAAAGCTTTTAATCACAAGGTTAGTTCATGCTTTCTTAACATGAAAGTATAGATCATTCAAAATTTAAAATTAAAAAAAATCAAAATCTCTAAATTACCTTTGAGAGAGAACAACAAAGAGGGAACAACGAAAGTATAGATCCAATTAAACTTTTAGAACTGAAAAGAAAAGCTTTTGTTATAGATGAACATTCAGAATTGAAAAAAAATCAATCACAATTTTCATTATGAAATTAGGAACCCTAGAACTACACAAGAAAGAGAGAAAATAAAATTAGGGAATGGAGGAGAGAGAGAGAGAGAGAGAGAGAGAGAGAGAGAGAGAGAGATGGAGAGACTAGTGATGAGAGAGAGAGCTTACTGATTTGTGGAGGTTGAGGCGTGAGGAGAGGAGAGAAAGAACGTGAAAAAAAGCTGGGTGGGTTTGTTTACAGGTTCCACAAAAAAAAAAGGGGTCTATTTACATTAAAATTTTTTTTTGGGTACTTTAAAACATTTCCGTTTGCGCCTAATAATTCATGGAGAAATTGATATGAAGGTGATGAATTGAAGAATTAGAAATGTGTAGAATGTAGACTAAACGTATGGCCCTCTTTTAAAAAAAAAAAAAAATGAAAGAAACGTGTGGACTAATCACTAAAATGATAAACTTGATAAGTTTGTCATTTAAAAAAAAACTAAATGATAAACTTTTGCTAAAAAAAAGTCATAACAAAAATAAAAAATGACTAATGGAGTAATTACGGTAAAATTAATTAGAATTTAATGAATTAGAATTATAATATCTTAAATTAAGATTAGATAGTGTATTTTTATTAAAATAAATAGAAAGAGATAATGATAAGTTAATGAATATTCATAATTAACAGATAAAAATTTAACAACTAATGAATTTTTTAGGGAAGAATTAATGGATAAACTCATTCCTAAAATATAGGTAAATTTGATAAATTTTAAATTACATAAAAATTCCTAAGAATTTGCACAAGAATAACATAGATTTGATATAAAAAATTACAAATAAATACTGCATGAAAATTACACCATTGGAGATTTAAAAAATATAGTTATTTGAAAGGAATAAAGAAAAAATAAAAAAGAATGAAGAAATAATATTTGAATGAAATAGAGAAATGATAGAGAATCGGTTGAAAAGTGTATTTGAAAAATTGGTTTTATTCATGAGAATGACCAAAATACCCCTAAACCTTAAAAATGACTAAATTATACCTAAACCTAAAAAATGACCAAAATACCATTAAAACCTCTAAAATGACCAAAATACTCCCAAAATCTCTAAAATGACAAGAAAAAAAAAACCCCCTTTAACTTGTAAAATGACCAAGATACTCCTGAAACTTTTAAAATGACCAAAATACCTCTAAAGTCACTACCATGAAACCACAAAATGAAAACTCTAAAATAATTAATGTACCCCTGAAATTGCTAAAATGACAAAAAAATTCTCTCAAATCCTTTACAATGAGGAAAAAAAAAAAAAAAAAAAAAACTTTGAAACCTCTAAAATGACAAAAATACCTCAAAACCAACAAAATGACCAAAATACCCTGAAACCTCTCAAATGACCAAAAATACCCTGAAACCTCTAAATGACAAAAAATACCCTAAAAACCTCTAGAAAGACAAAAATACTTTCAAAACCTCAAAAATGAGCAAAAATACCTTGGAACCTCTAAGATGACCAAAATGCTACCAAAACCTCTAAAATGACAAAAAATACACTGAAACCTAAAAAAAGACCAAAAATACCTCAAAATTGGTAACATGACCAAAATACCTCCCCAAGATCTTTAAAATGACAATTTTGGTCATTTAAGAAGTTAATGAGTATTTTGGTTATTTTAGAAATTTCAATATATTTTGGTCATTTTAGATATTTGAAGGGTGTGGGAGGGTTTCATAGTCTCAGCCCCCAATTAGCAGGTATTGTCCACTTTAGGCTCGATTTGTTCGTTGCCTTCACGGTTTTGCTCAATCCCACATCGGGGAGAGACGCCTCCCACATGTGCCTTATAAGCTTGAGCCCAAGATACACGTGTACCACTGCTAATTGGGGGCTGAGACTATGAAACCCTCCCATATTAAAAGGCGCTTTTTGAGGGACTGTGTGCATCTCGAGTATTGTCCGCTTTGGGGCAAGGGTGGGATTGGCTTGGCCATGTCCGACACCGCATGATACCTGCACGGTTTTGTTACCCTCAAGGGGCACGCCTCTACCACTACTACACATGTGTAGTAGTAATAGAGGCGTACCCCTTGAGGGTAACAAAGCCATGCGGGTCGCAGGTCTAAGACATGGCCAAGCCAATCTCACCCTACCCCAAAGCGGACAATACTTTTGACGGGTACATCCCCTCAAAAAGCACCTTTAAATGTGGGAGATTTTCCCACGCACACTCAGCTCATTGTCCGCTTTAGGGAGCCAAGCCCGCACGGTTTTGTCCTCGTCCTCGAGTGTGGGAAGACTTTGAGTGTAGTCCCACATCGGTTAGAGAAGCACCTCACGCATGCCTTATAAGCCCTTGGAGCAAGGCACGGTGAACCACTCTTCACACATGTGTGAAGAGTAGTACACCATGCCTTGCTCCAAGGGCTTATAAGGCATGCGTGAGGCGCTTCTCTAACCGATGTTGGACTGTACTCAAAGTCTTCCCACACTCGGGGACGAGGAAAAAACCGTGCGGGCTTGGCTTCCTAAAGCGGATAATGAGCTAAGTGTGCGCGGGAAAATCCCCCACAAAGGGTATTTGGGTCATTTAGAGGTTTCATGACATTTTGGTTATATTAGAGATTTTGAGAGTATTTTTGGTCATTTAAGAGGTTTCGAGCGTATTTTGGTAATTTTAGAGGTTTTAGGAGTATTTTTGGTCATTTTAGAGGTTTTTAGTTATTTTAGCGATTTCGAGGGTATTTTGGTCATTTTAGAGATTTGGGGGTATTTGTGTCATTCTACAGGTTTCAATAGTATTTTGGTCATTCTAGTTGTTTTTGGAGTATTTTGGTCATTTTAGAACATACTTGCATAGACTTGGAGGCATATGTCTCATGATATCTTACATGCATCAAGAATATGTGTTTAGATATTGATGGCTTTGATTTTAGAGGAAAAAACAAAAGTGGCTTTAGTTTGAAAACCATTTGAAAAACCAATGATTAATAAGAGTTAATGTCAAGATAAACTATAAATCTAATGTTTGATCCAAATGAGCACCTACTAGTATCTTCCCTTTAAACATTAAATTTTGAAAATCAGTATTCTTTATGGAAAATATAATTTTAAAGGTAGTAATTTGAACGACTCCTATCACTCCCATGTGTGATCCAGGGGAAAACATAACTTTAAAGGAAGTACTCTAGCGAGCATAATTTTAATGGGATGGTCAGATTACGAGAACAAGGCTAACCAAGTCTTCATGAGGTCACATGGCATATGATCATCATGCTCTAATTCATATTTAAATCTTGATCATTTGATTGGAAGAGAATTGTCAAATATTGGTGTTGTCAAAATTTGAGAATAATTGGATGGTAAAATTGAGAGAACAAAGCAAATCAAAGTTGTTTACCATGTGGGTACATGACACATGCATGTCCATAACATGCCATACTGAGATCTGGAATCCGACTGTCAAATTTGAAGAGTGTAATGAAAGGTTAATTATGGTAAATTATGGTCACAATAAAACGGTTGAATTTAAAGAAATGTGCGGTCAAAGTTTACTTAAAGTTGGTCAAATCCGGTCAAACTTAATAGATGGTCTCGAGACCATTGGATTTGGTGAAACTAGGTTAAGTGGGAAGGTTTTTAGTGGGTTATTGGGTATTGGCATAGTTGTTAGAAAGTCTCAAAGAAGAAATAATTTTGCAAGATGACAACCATGATGTTAACATTGACTTAGAGTTGATTAGGCAAGATGATGAAAAAAAATTATTATTTTGACTCATATATCATGTATTATCACTTCTGGATTTAATCAATTTGAATATGTATTGTAAGGTTGAATTTAATCAACCATTTTGTTGGCTTTATTCCGTGCCAAATTTGCTTGTATTTCAGCATTTAGTAACCCTGTATTTAGGTGGGTTTTGTTGTAAGGGTAGTGAGTGAGATAGAGTATTGAATGTTTAAGAGTGTGCAAGAAAACAAAGTCTCGAGGCTGGATCTCGCGGGTGACTTACGACTGCAAGCCGCCAGATGCAGCACACGTGCTAAGCATGCCAGAAAGTGAACAGTCATGCTAACTGGATCACTACAGGATAACTGGCCATACGGTTATCTTGCGACTGGATCTTGCGACTCAGTCAAGTCGCGAGGCCAAGCCGCGAGTCACCCCTGTTTTGAAAAACCTGATGTTTCACATTCTCTTCTCACCCCAGTATAAATACCTCTCATACCCACAAATGAAAGAGAGCTTTCGGAGAGAATTTTAAGAGAGAAACTCTAGAGTAAAACAAGATTGATTCATTTACAATATTTACATAAAAGTCTCTTCAAATTCCTCAACTCTTTTCCTCTCCATTGTCAAACCCTTGAGAGGCATTTTACCAAAACCTTGTTCTCACCATATTCATTACTGTGAGAGGGCTGTTTGGTGTTCTGGGAAGCAGTTAGGAAGGAACCAATTTACATTGGTTGATGGTATGGTTAAGTTGCGGAATCCGGGAAACTAGAAAAGAAAAAGGTTCGGCGCAACCTCGTTGGAGCAAGAAGCTTGGAGGGCTTAGGTGCACTGGGTAGATTAGGCTTGGAGGGTCTATTGCTGTCCATGTATCCCAACTACATTTTCTAGTGGATTGTTTACCGCTTGGAGGGCGGCGGAGAGGTTTTACGCCGAGGGCTTTGGTTTCCTCTTCGATAACACATCGCGTGTTGTCTTTGTGTTTGCATCTTCCTTTCCTTTTATCTTTGCCTTTTATTATCTGCTGTGGGTTGTGATTTTAATTTGGCTTAGATTGTTTACCAATTCTGTTTTATAGCTTTTGTTTATTTTCCGCACACTAGTTGTTTGACATAAAGCTTGAATTGGTTAATTTGTAAATTGGGGGTCTAAACGTTCAAGGGTGTTTTTACACTATTTGAACTTTCATGTATGTTATAAATATATATTAATTTGATTTATCTAGTTAGTTTTGCCAAATATTATTACATAATTGATGATTAAATTGGTTATTAGTTGAATATATTATGATTTTATAATGAATATACCATTCATATATGTATATCTATATTTTTTTATATATAATTTTATCAAGTATTTTTGTATCTTACTATACATTCTACAGAAAAATAAAAAATTAATTCACAATACGATTCACATTTTAATAACTATGGGTATTGGTTAGTATTAATTTTGAGTGAAATCAAAACTTTCTCGATTTTTGTTATTTTATCAATTTCAAGTTTCAAATGGGTAAAATTATGATTTGAGAGTATTTTGAAGCAACAAGCCCCCCATTGTCTGTTTGTTTTTTATTTTTTTATTTTTTTTATTTTCCTTAAATTTTTTTAATTACAAATTTGAGAGTATCTAATTACTTTGGAGGTTTCAAGGTTATTTTGGTCATTGTATAAGTTTGGGGGTATTTCGGTCATTTTAACGAGGTTAATGGTATTTTGATCATTTCAAATATTTTAAAGAAATTTATATCATTTTAAATATTTGAAGAGGCATTTTGGAGGATTTGATAAAAAAAAAAAAATCATATTATATCAAAATTATTTTGGCCACATATTAGTGATGACAATCTTTGTCGTCATTAAAAGAATAGTGACGACCTAATTCATCACTAATATATAATGTACTTCCCTCCATTAATTCTTGCCACTTTTTGAGAGTGAAAAATTTTCCCTCCATTATATTTTGGTAGATATATTTGTGATGACTTGTTGTGTTGTTGCTAAAAGGTGACTATTAGAGACGACAAGTTATATTTTTGCTAATAGCCTTCTATTAGCAACGACCAATGTATCGTCGCTAATAAATAAAGCATGTATATAATATATTTACTATATATTTTTGGTCACATATCAACAACAATACACATGGTCGTCACTAAAAATGATTATTAGTGACAATAGATATTGTCGTTAAAATAAATCTTATTTTAGTGACACAAATGTTGTCGCTATAAAATTTATTGTTGTCACTAAAAGTTTCCCTTCATTTTCCAAAAGTAAATAAAATTCCCTCCACGCCTTTAATGACGACTTATTAGTGACTACCTTAGTGTCGTCGTTACTATGCATTTATTAGCGATGACCATATATTATTGTCGCTAATGTGTGCCTAATAGTGACAACTTTTTGGTCGTCGCTAAAACATTGGTCGCAAAAGACCAAAATTCTTGTAGCGCGCTAAATAGTGCTTAATTTCTGTCCTTTCCCCATGCAGTAGAAGTAATCTCTAGCCATTTGGATGCAAGAGATGTGAAGGTTAGGGTTGGCAGGGGAATTCTCAAACACCATCTTGTTCCTATGCTTCCATAAGTTCCTTGTGGCAAAGAGAAATTGAGACCTCCAAGGAATGCCATTAGCCAAATTTTGCTCCTTATAGAGACAGTTCTTCTTAAACCAGTCTAGGAGATCTAATGGAGGAAGTTGGCCAGAGATTGGGGAGTACCAATTTTTCTCCAAAAATCTATTGCAAAAGGGGTAGTCATGTAGGAGGTGTATGATAGATTCCTCCCGGGTTTGGCATTGGGGGCAGTTCGTGGTGTAGCTAATGCCTCGTGAACCTATGACTTGCGCGCCTAACAAGTATACTATTATGGAATCCAAGCCAGATAAAATGAATAATTTTTGGGAGGGTTTCAAGCTTCCAAATCCAACTGCCCATAAAAGGATGTGAGTTTGCTAGATCAGGTCTGACAAGGTCATAAGCTGAGGCAGTGTTAAGGCCTCCATCCTTCGAAAAATTCCATATCAGGGAGTCTTCTTTTTCTCCAAAGAGTTGCATTGGGATGGCTCTAATCTTATTAGTAACCATGTGTGGTAATTCAAAGGATATTTTCCCCCAATCCTACCTCCTTTCTTGGAAAACCTCCTTCACAGTCGGATTAATCTCTTGCTAAGTTAAGGGACCTTCAATACATTCTCTAACAGAGCTGCCTTTCACCCATTTTCTTTCCCAGAAGCTAAGCTTCGACTTACTCTCCACATTCCAGCTAATGCCTTTTTCAAAAACATGGAATCCTACTTTAATAGCATTCCATGTAGGAGAACAAGAGAGCTTATCGGGTTCTTTAGAGTTCTGCCGGGACTGAGAATAGTATTTATTTAGCATTACTTTAGCCCATAGGAATCCTTTTCCTGGTACAGCCTCCAATTGAGTTTGACAAGCAAGACAACATTCTTAGCTCTTGCTGCTTGTATACCCAAGCCTCCTTCCTCCTTAAGACTAATGGACTGGGAGAGCCACACCTTACATAACGTGGTTTGGGATTGCCGTCATAACTGATTTAATCAGCACAGATCTCCCAGCAAAGGACAGGAGCTTAGATTTCCACCCAGAGAGCTTAGCAATAATTCTTTCTACAACAAAGTTGAATTGGTTTCTAGCTGCCCCTCTATGCTTCAAGGGGAAGCCTAAATATTTTCCCAAGTGAGAAGTAGCTTGTATGCCCAAGGAATCACAGATTTGATCTCTGGTGGTTTCAAGAACATTAGGGGAGAAATATACTCGGGATTTATCCACACTTATCAGTTGCCCCGAAGCTTCACAAAACTTGTCCAAGACTTTCTTGATAGACTCAGCTCCTTTTACATTGGCTTTGGCAAAAAGCATTAGATCGTCGGCGAAGAATTAATGAGATATCCCAATATTGTCCTTTGAAGCTTTCATCGTGATCCATTGTATGGACGTAGTCCAAGCAAAACAATATTATATTACTACACACTTAAACACACCTCAATTTTTTTAATCATAGGTAATTAGGTATAACCATACAAGGATTAGATTATGTGCCTACGTAGTCGGTGTTGGAAGGTCTTGAAGGCCGGTTAGCTTTAACTAAATTTATTTGTTTCATGGGGTTAATATAATAATATTTGAAGGGAAATTGAGAAAGGTTTTAAGTTCAACTATCGCTTACTTAAAGATGAAAATTATATTAAAAATAGTTTATCTATTGGAAGCACCATCCAATAAAATTAACATCTACTTCAAAGGAGTTTTAAATTAATAATTCAAATCTTGTATTCCATTTTGGGATTTTCTAAAATATTCTCTTGTTTCTAAATTAAAAAAGCCATCAATTTACTGAGTTTTCTATTATGTCCATACCAAACACAAGCACTTTAAATGAATTTTTTGTTGAGAACTTTGTTTAAGGGTAATTTTGAAAACTTCTATCTTTTTAATTAAGAGACATAAGACAATAAATTATGATGTTCCCTTAAAAAATTAGGTTTTCTAAATAAGCCAATAATTTGGGACAGAGGTATTTCTCATTATTTATGGAGTTTTGTAGATATAGCTTAAATAAATGTTTCATCGAGTTTTATAAGATTGAGAAAAGAAATAAATTCATAGTAGAAATTAATTTAGAAAGCCAGATATCACATTGTATAATTGCATTTTCTTAATCTAATAATGGGTTTTTAGATTGTCAAGAGTCTTGTAACTCAACTTATTGGCACTCTTGAGATGTCATGATATCTAGGGTTCAAATTTCCTCCCACTATTGTAATTACCAAATTATAAAAAAAAAAAAAAGGAGAGGGGGAGGGGGAGAGGTTTGGATCCTGGTAAATAGGGAATATTTACTGTCTAATGTACAAGAGGTTTATTCTTGCTTTTATTATTAGAACAAAAAGTTAAAATATAGGGAATATTTCAAAACTTTGACAATAGAGTTTTACTTATAATAATTAGGAGAATTGTTTTGTTGTACTCACAGCATGTTACATGATATGGTGAGAAAAGAATGGGGAATATATATATATATATATATAAAGGGGAGAGCATCCATGTGGTGCGACTATAATGTGTAGGAATCTATTACTCTTATTATATAGCTATCATATGATTTGAAATGAATTTTTATAGTATTTATTTAGGTAAATTACATGGCTATTCCTTGAAGTTAGTCTGAAAAGCCACTTGGTTAATTTTAGTGTGGAATTAATAAACTTCTTAAATTAACCAGTTATATTATTCAAGTTATTTTTGGTTAATTATCGATTAATAAAGTCACCAATTTAAAAAGCAATAGGCATTATAGTAAATAATGTACACAAACAATTGGTGGCGAAATTCAAAACCTAGGGATGCGTTCAAAGGAAAAACCACTCCGAGGTTTCCCAAGTCCCAAGAAAAAAATTACTAATAGAATTGAAGTTTACGTCTGAAGCATATCCATAATCCTAGACTCTATTTATAGAAAACCTATTGATGTGACCTCGTGATCACCTCTAAGCCACCTGGATTCTTTTATTTTGAATTTCATTCATGAAACGCGTTTGTAACTCTAAGGACCATCTTGAATGTTTGATCTCCAAACCAGGGCCGGCTCAACGAATTTGGGGGCCCTAGGCGAAAGCTTTAAACGGGGCCTTTTATTATATGTAATTATAAATTCATATATTTTATTAATTAGTTCTTCTCTTGTCTTTTTTATTTTTTGGTTTTGTTTTTCATATTCAGATAGATATTTTCTAGTAGACATTTGTAATTAAAAAATATTTATGAATAAATGAAACACAATCTATAATAAAAAAAAAAAATTACAATTTAACTAGAATAATATAAATTTAATGTATAAAACAATAGAACCTGTTTTATCAAAAGCACAATTGCAACTTTACTTAATATGATCACTTTATACTTTAAACCTGCACAAAAAAATTAAAATTAATACTAATACAAAGTAAATTATTCTAAATTTATAATTTTGTCATTAATACTCTTTTTTTTGTGTAGCAGTAAACCCTTTTTTTTAGCATAATGTGTAGGACTCAACTTGATTGGATCCACTAACACTAACACTAGCCCACTAGTAAAATGTGTAGGACTCAACTTGATCCACTAAGATTAAGACCAGCTCATTATCCCTCTAAATCTGATTTCTTAAAATAAAAAAAAAAAAAAAAAAAAAAAAAAGAGAACGTGACCTTAACTTCCATACCACTAATCTGATTTCTTAGAAAATAAAAAATAAAAATAATAAAAAAATAAAAACGTGTAAGACTAGAACTTCTTAGAATCAATACTTTAACTCTTTTCTCTTTAAGTGGGTCTATTGACTATTCAGAACATTCAAAAGGCTTCTAGAGAAATCTAAAGGAATCTAAAGAAATCTAAATTTAAGAGAACAAACAAAAAAAAATTACTAGTACAACAACCAAACTAAAGTTCAGCCAAAAAGAAAAAAAAAAAAACCCAGACACCCGTGAGCAAACTCCTCTTCAAAAGAAAAGAAAAAAACCCAGGCACCCATGAAAAAAAAAACCGAGACACCCAGCAACAAACATGAAGAAGATGAAAGAGACAAAGGAAGAGAAAACAAAAAACGAACCTTCAATGAACACACCAAGTTTATTGCCAACACCAGTTGATGAGTAAGCCAACTAATGAGTGTTTTTTTTAGAATCAAGATAGATAGAATCAAAGAGTAAGTGTTTTTTTTGTTCATTCTTTTTTCTTTCTTTTCTTATTTGTCTCTTCTTTCTGCCTTTTGTAATCTTTTCTTCTGTAAGCTAAACATTTCTGCCGTTTGTAATCTTTTCTTCTGCAAGCTAAAGATTTGGTGATGGTCTGATGGGATTAGCCTTCATGTCACATTGTCACTTCAGCTTTTTTCTGTGTGAGAAACGGGCCTTCATGGCCTGATGGGATTTGGTGATGGCCGTTTGAAATCTTCTTCTATTTTTTTTTTTTTTTTTTGGGTGAGAAACAGGCCTCTGTGAGAAACGGGCCTTCATGGCCTGTTGGGATTTGGTGATGGCTGTTTGTAAATTTTTTTTCTCAAATAAAAAAGTAATATTATATAATATATTATTATTATTTGGGGGCCCTCTTAGAAGTGGGGCCTTAGGCGGTGGCCTAAATGGCCTATAGCTTCAGCCGGCCCTGCTCCAAACTAAACGTGTATTGAGATGGATTGGTGGCTTCGGCTTTGATAATCAATCATAAACTGTCTTCAAATTTGCTTTTGATGCTCATGGTTGAAGTGTTGAACAAATGAACCATCAATCATACTAGGTTGAAATTCAAAATTGATTATGTGTAGCGTCAAAAATTCTCCTCTCCACCAACTTATAAAACCTCCTTTTATTATCAAAAAAATCATTACTTGTTTTTTGCTTGATCAAAATCCTCCTTTCTATTTGTACCTTGTACTCATGCAAAACTTTATAGCACACATAAGACCTAAATCATCAAAAGCTTGAAGAATAGATAACCCAATACGAAATTTGTGGGTTTTAGTAAATAAAAGAACCACAGAAGCGCCCACCATAAGATAGGCCTTAAAACAACATAATGATCTGAAATCAAGTCTTATAATCTATATCATATACTATATATAATAGTAGAAATCTTTTCCTGCAATTAAGGAGGTGCTGTCATGTAGGAAAAATGCCCATCTAAAATTCAGCCACGTATAAGTTAAAAAGCAAAAAATTATACTATTTCACGTTAAAACACCGTTTGAGAGAGGCTCTCCATATATAAATTAAAAATAACCGGTTAAATTAGTAAAACCCAAAAACTACCCTCTCTTGATATACCTTTTCTTCTTTGCCTCCTCCTCTGCATTGAAGTCGTTTTCTCTGACTCTCTCAATTCTCAAAACCCCAAACCATAGCCCATTGCCACTCTCTCACTCCTTCAGCATCCCACTGCTGTCATATACCATTTAGAACAACTATCAAAGACACACCTAAAATTCATTAAAAAATAGTCAAAACCAGTCGTTTTGCCATTTTTTTCTATTGTTTGGAGGAGAATGAAATCGTCTCACGCAGGGGAAGGTAGAGAGAGGCCGGAACCACTATCGGTGAGTTTTTATCTTTGATTTAAGTTTGTTTATTAATTATGATTAGGTTTTGATATTTTGTTTGGATTGGTTTCGATTTTGGTATTCAAATTAAGTTTTTCTCTTCGCTTTTCAGTTTGACATTTTGATTAGCACGCCCTCAAGTTTAGCTAGGTACCAATTTCGAATCGATTAGATTCCAAATCGCTTAGATCTACTTTGATTTTTTTTGTTTTTTTGTTTTTGTTTTTGTCGAATCTAGGGTATATCATCTACTTTTTGGATGAATATATTGCTTTTGTTTATTGGTGGTGTTAGTACTCTGCTTTGAATGTTCCGATTTCAATGTATTTCCCCCTCAATCGTTCACATTCTAGATTTATGAATTGGAATGATTGTGTTATTCGCTAATGGTGAAATAAGCCACATCACTTCCCAATGAAAACTTCAAAGTCACTGTAACTGAGATCTGCTCTTCCGCCCTGTTCCATTTCTTCTCAGCAACTCCAGACACACAAGGTTAGAATAGCGTGGTTAATTTTCCTCTTTTGGATACTCTCTTTGATGATTTGGCCCATTTTTTTACTGTTTGCATGTTTCGTTCCAAACCACAAAGGAAAAAATAAAATCCAAAAGGAAGCGCAAAAAAAAAAAAAAAAACCGTGAAAACTGAAAAATTTGTTCATTCTTTGCCCTGTCAACAAACTATTTAGAAGCTATCCCATTCCTTCTTTGCAACAACAGACAATTCAGAAGGTAAGCATGCTATTTTTTTATTTTTTATTCAACTACCATTTCAAATTGTATAAACTACCCACAGATCATTTTTCCTCTGCTGAATGTAATTTTATAAGGTTCTTCTTTTATTCCTATTGAAAAATATATGGGTTTAGTAGTTTATACAACTATATTCCATCTTCTCAACTAATTTCCTCTTTCTCTTCCATCTTTTTCTCCAATTGCAGATTACTGATTCCCTGTGCCAGATAAACCCATTGGGTCTTCCACAAAAAGAATCTCTCAATCAAGGTTTAAGGTTTCCCTAGCTGTTACCTTAATTTCCCATTTATTTTTTTTCCCAATTTATTGAGTGAAGTTTTCTTTGATTGTTGTATTGGTTAGATTTTATTTTTGTTTGTCAGATTTTTGTTAGGTTTGCACTTTTTTTGTTTGCTTTTATGTTTTTTCGATTACTGTTGAGTGTAGATTTATTGATGATTTCTCCAAAAGTGAAATTATGGTTTCACTGGAATTATTTACTGCATTTTTTAATAGAAACAAATAGATAGATAACAAAGATTTTGTTAAATACTGTTTTGCAACATTACTCAATCAAGGTTTAAGGTTTGGCTACCTTTTTCCCTAATCTCCCATTTATTTTTCAATTTCTTGAGTTCTGTTTTGTTCGATTGTTATATTGATTAAATTTTGTTTTTGTTTGGCAGATTTTTGTTAGGTTTGTGCTTTTTTTTGGTCAGCCCCTAAAATTTGAATTGATTTATGCTTTTGTGCAGATCTATATTTTGTTGAATCGTTCTCAAAAGGAAAAAAAAAAAAAAAACGTTGATTACTGAGAGTACAGTTATTTATTTTTTTTTTAAGTAAAATTATTGGATTTTTATGTTAACTACCGAGTTTTTGCAGATTGAATCGCATTTTCTCTGATCGCCTTTGTTGTTTTTCTTCTTGATATTTAATTTTATTATTATTTCTCTATTGATATATGTATATATATATATATATATATATATTTTCATCGTTTTGCACCTTCTGGCTTAATTTATGTGTTATCATTCTATTTTTATAGATTGGTCCGTAAAATTGTTGGAAATTTGGAATTGCCTTAATTTTTTTTTACCCTTTTTCCAGTAGCCTTGTAGAAGGTTGGAATTCTCCTCACATTTTTGTTCAGTATGCTTTGTAATCAATTTGACTTATTTGTGTTTGGGAGGTTTTACTCAATTTCAAGCCAGTTTTGTATATTCAGTTTGAGGTCTCTAGCTTAGTGTTTCATGTACTGTAACTGTTGATTTTTATAATTCACATAATTTTTCATATGTGCGTGCACCCACCCTTTGGTGTTAGTTCTTGAGTTTTTATTGAGCATTTTGCTTCGTAACCCAATGAAGAGATAAAAAGATGGCAGTGAGCTGATTTTCTATAGATGGGTAATGGAATTCTTAGGGATGTGCTTTAGCAATACAACATTTTGAATCAAAAGAAGGGGTCACATATTAGGTTTTACTTGCTCATTTACTATATTTGTCATTTGCTCTGTTAAGTTTGACTAATTAATTCTTGCAATATTTAAAATACCTTGAACTACTCAAATGTATTTTTTGATTGAGATCCATGGAGGAGTGTACCAACTGTAGGTTTCACAATAGTAACTTTTTGTAATACAGTTTCTAGAATTTTGAAGGCCACTATTTTATAAGCTTATGATTTACAAATACTATAATGAAATGCAAGAATAACCTACTAGGGAAAGCTTACAACAAACCGATACATTATCGACATAAACTTGCTAGAATTATAATCTTAACTTCAATGTTTATGACTAGACTAGCACATGAGATACCTAATACATCAATTAAATAATCATGTGCATTGAGCAGGTTAAAGACTATTAGTATAATAGCAGTGTTGTTAATAGAATCGAATTTTGTTGCTCCAAATTGTCTTATCAATTTATTTTCTTGCCAATTATAGTTTTGCACAGTCCACCAATATTATGAAAGAAAGTGGCCTCCGTGATACCTAGAAGGTAGAAATACTGTATTATTGTTCTAAATTCCTAATACAGACATTGGTTAAATCAAATATTCAGTACTTACCCGAGTTTTATTAGACTTGGTTTCTGTTAATTTTTGTATTGATCAGGCTTTTAGGCTCAGTTTATTGGTAGGGTTTTTTTTTTCCCCTCTCTCTAATGTTGTTGTTGTTAGCTTTGCTTATTTTGTTTTTTCATTTGTTTTTATTGTGTATGTCTTAGTGTTTTGGATTTGAATACTTATAGATGATTTACTTTTATTTATTTATTTTATGAATAGATGATTACATAATAATGGGTGGAAAGTTTCATGAATTCCATAACTTGGGTGTGTGTATAATCTAATATATCTCTTTCTGTAATTTTGAAGTAAAGCCTAATAAATTCGAGGAACCTTTGTGTAATTAATCTTGACTCTTGCTATCGAAATTAGAAACTGTTATCAACTTCCTTTCAATGACTATTTTTGACTTTTTTCTGTAGTCTCTCTTTACATTATTCCCCTATTTTTACTATCCCTTATTGAGTACTTATATACGAAATGGGACATAGAATTATTTTAGCGTTATTAAACTTCAATTTGGTTTTATTAGACAGTCAGATTTCTTGTTGTTTACTTCAAATAAACCTGCCATGTTTTGTGTTTTCAATGATATTTTTATTCTCATGTGCTATTGTAGATTTATAACTGCTTTGTTTAGGATATTTGTGTCGCATTTGGTTTGCTTTTGTTTAGAGTATTTGGGTTAATTGGTTCTAGGTATTTGTCAATGATGTTTTTAAAATAGAGACAACGAAACACAATCATGCCTTTCTTTTCTTTTTTCTTAAGAGGTGAATGGTGACAGTCTTAAGTTTGGAAGACATTATATATTTTTTTCGACAGTGTTACCAATTGAGATAACCTTAATAGAAGCTTAAATTAGAGATATGCACATGTTTTGATCCTAGCCACTTTGAGATGTACATATATTCTTGATTACCTTCTTGATTTGTAGCTGATATTTCTACTATAATTGTTAAAATTATGCTTTAATCTCGATTTGGTGTACTTTACTTTATGTTGCATTCATCTCTTAAGTTGTATTGTAACTATTGTAATTTGATATTGTGGTTAACATAGTTCTATGGTGCATAGGCTTATATTAAAAAAATGATAAATTATACTGTTTCACAATGTTAAAACGCCGTTTTGTTTTATAGTTCTTTCAATAAAAAGTAAACTAACCGCTTGAAATACATAGCAAAGGCTTGCAATATAGGAGGAAAAAAAAAAAAAAAACCCTGCCATACAGAGATAGAGAAGGAGAAAAAAAAAAAAAAAAACCTTACGACACAGATATAGACCACCGTCCGTTCCCTCGCTGGACTTGGACATTTTTATAGATTATGAAAATTACAAAAAGATTGGTTACAGTTTTGGGTCTTCACTGTAAATGAACGGAATTAAAAACAGTTATATGTAATTAATCTTAAAGATGTTGTTGGGATCAAATCAGTGTAATATTGAACATTGTGTTGATATTTAAGTTTTTGTTCTCAACAATTTAGTTTTGATACTGTTTGTTCTGTAATGAATATGTGTTGTTCATTCTGTAATGCGTGTTTGTTACTAGTGTTCTTAAAAAGTTCTATTACGTATAACTAATTGGCAATTTCAATTGTTAACAACATTCTATGTAATTTTTATCTATTTAGATTAGTACATCAATCTTTGGCATTTACATACAATTGAGGGCTTCCCTAGTAGGTGTGTAATTGATTCTGCTGATCACTGCTAAGTATATAAAAGATCTTATACTCCACTTATAAGTAGATTAAAGTTCCTTTGAGCTTTCGGCGATGCTTTCTCTTATTAATCAGTAACTCTATCAGTGTTATATACATTCCTTTAGGCCATTTTAAACCTGGTAGATTTAAGGTGTTGTTAGTTTCATTAAAGTTTGTAATATGCCATTACTAAAATTTAATTGTATTGTATAAACTGAATGCCTATAATATAACTGACAAATACCTAATTCATCTATCAACAAATATGCCTAGAATATACCTAGAATATAAATTGTATTGCATAAACAACAAATATAACTGACATATTTCTTGCAAAAAAGAATATTTCATAGCTAGCTACTAGAAGCTCTCTCAATGTTCAATTGGATTGGATGTCCACATATTTCAATGGGATCTATCACAATGTTGATGGTTAGCCTATCATTTGAATTAAGCTTTTAATACAAAGTTAAATTTATTATTTACATTTTTTCTTTATTGTTTCTTTAGTGTTTGATAGATTGTGCTGAGAAACTTAATTTAGTCATATTCATGATTGGAGAAATTGGAGGGAATGAAATAGATGCTGTTACAGTAAGTATTATTAGCCAAAAAAAAAAAAAAAAAATCCTTTGTATTTTCCTTGCAAAATGAATTGTTATGATTATTGATTCCTAATTCTCCATTATTGTTCCATAGGGTCATTGGTTATGGTGATACCCAAGTAGTTGTCACAGAAATCTTTCCAATAGGCTGTTTACCAATCTATCTTACAACACATTACACTAACAATTCTTCTGCTTATGACAAAATTTGGCGAGTCTCTTTCTACCTCTAATAGAATGCATAAAAAATAGAACATGATATTAAGGAGATTTAGTAATGGATTTTGTAATTTTTCAAGGTACAAGATTTGATGATGCAACTGTGCAAAAACTTGCTGTGTGTTGGAGGTGAAAATTTCAATGACTCCAATAGATTCCAATGCACCAACCACATCTGGTAACACCATGATATTAAATAAATAGAGTTAGAATCGAATTATCAATAGTATTATTTTCTTTGCTTTTTAGGAGTTTTATGCTAAACTCATTGATTTAATTATGTTCAGGTTTTATTTCAAAAGTTTTGGTAGCCATAGTTGCCCGTTTTTCCAATCCTCAACTAAAAGAATTCCTAACTCATTTTATTGGTTAAACACATAATTTCTAAAGTTCTTAGTTGCTACTTGTTGGACTTTTTGGTTTTCAAATTCTGTGGTGAATGTGAGAACATGTTTGTTTCAGGTAGGGATTTCATCTGATGTAGTAGTTGCTGCTGCAATAAAGATGAGAAAGGGTCTTAGTGATAGAAAAGTCATTGTTTTGCTGTAAGTCTTATTGCTTTCTTCAAATTAATATAGAATCTCTATATCATGTTATTGTATTATGATAATCAGTTTAGGATATTTTAATTCAAGTTTCACTTCAAAATCCCTTTGAATATGCTTAAGATGACTCCCTTTGTACTCCTACTGATGGTAACATAGATTTTCAGATGGTATATGGGGTTCCAGCAGGAAGGGCATAAGATATAGCCAGAGAATGAGTTTTGCATTTGCTAGAGATTCTGCTTTGAGTTTGCTGGCAAGAAAAAGGGAAGGGGTAGCCATGGTTCATGGGGTTTTGGATGGTTCACTGACTACATTGTTCAGTTCCAAAGCCAAAGGAGTTGATGGATCTAGCAATTTTTTTGGAGAAGATTAATATGAACTAATTGTATTTGATTGATGGCAGTATAGTCTTCATTATTATTCCTGTTTCTTTTTATCATGTGGTTTAGTGGCTTGATAAAGTACAAATTAAAAAAAAAATCATGAATCTAAATATTTATGAGGATTGAAAAAAATTAACTTAGGGAAAAGAGTTTGTTTCCCATTGCTTTAAGTTTTACATTTAGTTTGCTTTAAATATCCCGTGCAGTGCACGGGTTACAAGCTAGTCGATATATATAATAATAGGTAAAGCAGAGAGAAAATCCAATTAGATTTCAAATTGGAATTTAATTAGAGTCTAATTTTGTGCCATGTGTCTCATCTAATCTAAGTTTTTACATTTTTGTGCATGCCAAGTGAATTAATTCAATGTAAAAATTGGATTTCAATTAGAGTTTAATTTTGTAAAATGTGTCCCATCTAATCTAAGTTTTTTAATTTTTGCACTAAAGGAGTTAATTTAGTGTAAAAAATGAAGAGTCCAATATAAGTAAATCATAAAAAACATAATTTTTGAATGATTTTATATTTATGAGACTTTTTTTGTAGAACGAAAAATAGTTCAAGTTTATAAGTCATCTATATATATTATTAGGTAAAGCTGAGAGAAAATCCAATTAGATTCCAAATTAAAATTTAATTATAGTCTAATTTTGCACCGAGTGTCTCATCTAATTAAAAATTTTAAAATTTTTGTACCAAGTTAGTTAGTTCAGTGTAAAAATTGAATTTCAATTAGAGTTTACGGTACGTGTCTCATCTAATTGAAGTTTTTTAATTTTTGTGCCAAATGAGTTAATTTAGTGTAGAAAACGAGGAGTCTAATATAAATAAATCATAAAAAAAAATATAATCATATATCTAACACTATATATAAAATTAGAGGAAGAGAGAGTTTGAATGATTTTATATTTATGAGCCTTTTTTTATAACTAAAAAAAATTCAAATTTATAAGTCCTCTCTCTCTCATGTCCCGTTAGTTTTAAAAAAAAAAAGTGCAAGGTTAGTTTTTTTATGGTTCCCACGTGCCCCACCTAACCCCACTACCCACCACTCCTTTTTCATTCATCTTTTCATTCCTTTGGCCGGCTCACTCCCTCACTTCTCTTTTCTTTCTTTTTCTTCCTTTTCATTTTCGGTAGAACACTCTCTTCACTCCTTCAAACTCTCCACTGGCACTTCCACACCACCACCATCACCATTTCCACCATCATTTTTCTGGCAAGATCACCAAAAAATTCTTAGGAACTCATAAACACCTTCACATCCTTTTTTTGAGGTAAAAATTTCTCATCTTTTTGGTGGGTTTTGCACTTTTGCTTGAGGTTATTTTTATCTAAACTTTAATAATGATACCCATGTGATTTATGAGCATTGGAAGTGATATTTATGTGTTTTTATGTATGGGTTTTGTATTGGTGGAATTATTTATTGAGTGGGTATATATTTTGTGCTATTGATGACTACTTAAGATTTATGTATGGTGGAAAAATTTAGGGGTTTTAAGTTATAACAAGTGATGGTTGGTGAATTTAATTTTTCCATTGCCATTGGGTTTATTTGGAGTTAGTTGAAGTTATAAATTTCTTGTCTTGGAGGATATTTTGATTTTGCTTTCATGGGTCTCTTAATGATGTAGTGTAAATTTTATGGAAGCTAGTCATAATGTTGGAGATGATATTAAATGGGTTAACTTTATAAATTGGAGTGATATTAAATGGGTTAACTTTATAAATTGGAGTTTATGCCTTGTGAATCAATTTGTTGAGAAACTATAGAAGTGAAATATATTATTATTTATAAGGTTAAATACTAGGCTTGCCTAATTAAGTGATTATTTGGCAATTCCTAAATTGTGGCTAGATGCAATTTCAAGCTCTATACTTATTATGATAGGTTTACTTGATATTGTTTAGGTTCTAGCTAATCTTTTCGGAGCTTGGAGAATTAGGATTTTGCGGTTGCGAGGTAAGTAGCTTTTTAATGGGATTTTTGGAAAATAACCATGTTTTATAAATGTTGTTTTTGGGTCAAACACATTTTGGAAAATTATATATGGATATATGTTTTCTTCAAAGCATTGTGTTGTGATCCTATTATATATTATTATATATGAAAAGTACATCATATTTGGTATGGCATTTGGGGAAATGCATGAATTGTTGATATGGAAAAATGAGCATTTTTTCGTTTAATCTTTAATAAGGAAATCATGAACTTTATGGTATATTAGAAAATTCAAAGATGCTTACGTTGTCTTGTATTATTTGGTAATTTGATAGAAATCTCTTGACAAGAATGAAGTTCAAAACCTTACAAACTTTGTAGAAATTAGATTATTTAAGATTTTTTCATATGAACCATGTGTTTCAAAGTAATGTAACCTGTGAGTTTATGTGGTTTTAACACCATGTTATGTGTGATTTCTAGGTGATCACCCGATTTGGTTTCAGTAGTCTTTGTGACAACGGAATCAAATCCAGGTCTGTGCCCTTTCACTTTGGATGACGTGTTCTTCCTTGTTGTCCTTGGGGGGAAGAGGTTCCTTGATTGTGTGTGGGTGAGGCTGCTGCCGGGGCCAAGAGACCACATGCAAGAGAGGTCCTATTTGATGCGCTCTATTTGCTGCCCATGGGAGGAGAGAAAAAACCTTGAGGGTATGGGTGAGGCTACTGTCCATGGGGCCAAGAGTCTGCATACTAGAGAGGACAATATCATGCTAGTTGTGAATGGGTGGATCCCTTGACCGATCTATGTGGTAGTTTGGTATATTTGTGATAATTTACCTTGCGTTAGATATTATAGTTTTGGAAATTATATTGTTGGTGCTCACAGATTATAGTATATAGTTTCAAGGTATTTACTTTGAGAAACTTTGTGTTTCATTATTAGATCATTCTTGTCAGATTATTATTATTGAAGATGAAACTTGCATTTCCCCTACCCCCATTAAATATGCTATTTATTGAGCTCTGTCTCATCCCATTATTTTATAAACTTTTCAGAGTAAACAACAATCTTTTGAGACAGCTTTTTGGTGGCTTACAGTAGTTAGACTAACTACTGATGGAGGCTGAACTTTTGTAATGGAGATATTAGATGTTGTACATCTTAGAATAGGCTTGACTCATTTTTTTGTATATTATAGTGGTTGTGACATTATTCCCACTAATGGGACAAGCTGTTGATATGTAATTATTTATTTAGACCTCTATTATTTTGTGGCCAATGGTCATTGTAATTAATGTTTAGAGTTTTGACTTACTTTGAGAGTATATTCAATGGAATTGTTATGATAATTCTTGATATTAGTACTTGATATAATTTTTGTGGATTGGATTGTCAAAAAGGAAAAAGAATAAAAAAAATTTACAAGTACTTTGAGACGTCTTCCTCATGCTTTGGACCCTTAGGGGTTTGGGGCGTGACACTATATATATATATATATATATATATAGTTTAGAAAAAAATCCAATTAGATTCTACAATTGAAGTCCAATTTTGGGCCATGTATCCTAAATTATTTATTTTTAGATAGAATTTTATTTCTTAATTTTGGAATCAAATATGGGACCATATCATAAATATCCATTCAAGTGAGTTATTGTGTACAAAAACCAAAGAGTCTAGAATTAATAAACATAAAAATATTAAAAAAATGGACAATTTACATTTTCTATCTAATAATATTTTTACAAGACTTTTTAAAGAGTTAATATATATATATATATATATTTATATATATAAATGACTATCAATAATGTTTAAATTATATATGTAAGAATTATACATCTTAATGTGTATTTTTTAAGTATAACCATTCATATGCATGAGGTTACAAGCTAATCTATATAATAACTAATAGTCGAAACGTTTGACTTTTTGTTGACCTTATCTCATTGCACCATGTGGCTACATAAATTAATGCCACATCTACCATTAAAAAAAGTAGAACAATGTATCTTTTCGGTGGTGACTTATTTAGTTTCAGTGGGAAACTACTTATTATTGTTTATATACGCTGATTAGGTTGTGTTTTCTTCTTTCCGTTTTTCGTTTTCTGTTTTTTTTTTCCCCGCTGCAAGAACAAACTCAGCGAACGTTGTGAACCAAAAATAGAGTGTCCTTGATGCTACTGCTATTGGTAATTCTTTTCTTCACAAACATTAGTTGGTCTTGCTTACTCTTGCATTAGTTGGTCTAACTCTTTCAAACCCACACCGTTTTAGTGGGTAACTACTTACAGTGAAGATTGTGGAGAAAAAACAGAGTAACCCACAAAATCACTACGGTAACCTTCCACTAATTTGGTAGAAATATTGTTTTTCCATTGTATGTTTTGATTTATACAACTTTAGTCAATTTTCTAAATTACGCCATGTTTGCTTTGGCGATAGAAAAAAACAATGTTTCCAGACTCCGATTTTGATGTTCTTAGTGTCCATGAAAGATTTCACAAGATAATTTCCATAGGTTCCAGCCTTGCATCATTTGGAGTACTGTGCTGAAAGTTATTGGTCTAAATTAAATTTTATATTGTACTCATATTTGTAATGCATTAAAGATATAAAGCAAATGGCTGTTCCTAGGTAGATCAAATGAACATGAATGGATTTGGGTGAACATGGCTTATAATTTGGGTGAACAAACCTCTTCTTCTCTTTTTTATTTATTTATTTATTTTATTTTTTATTTTTATAAAAAAAACTATCTTTATTCTGTGATTTTGGATAAAACTTAGTAACTTCATCAACTTAAACTAACAATAATATATGTAGATATATATGTATAACTAAATTATATTGGTATCACATTTGATGCTAAGAGTATATTTCTAGCACTAATGTTTTTGCTAGCAATTCTAGGATATGCTTTTTTGAAAGTAGTATGCAAAAATCATGTTGAATGCATATTAAATCTTAATATAATATAGCATAGCTTTGTCAACAAAATTTTGTTTGTTTTACAAAATAGGTTGAATGAGGGGAGCCCTCATGAACTTTGCCAAAGATATTCTATGCATTGTAGTACATGTTTGCTATGGCTAAGGTGAATAACATCAAGATGTTTGTCCCATAAGATTTTTAGTCCATGAATAGTGACTTAATGGGGCCATGATATCATAAATCATTGAATCATAAAAACATGCTGATTTAGAGTCTAATCAAGATTAGGTATTCTTCCCAAAATGTATTAAGAGATAGAAACTTCCCTAAGGACATGACTTAGAAGGCTTAAGAACATCTCCACGCCTTACTTTAGCTAAAGACCTTGCTCTTCTGGTGGATGTTCTTGATCTTTGCCTTATTCTTTTTCCAGATTGTGAGAGATTGTATAATATTTCAGATTGCAGCAAATTATTTACATACCATGCCACCAATTATATTGTTGTTGAATTGCTATTGTGAGCGCCGGAAATGAGACTGCTGGGCTTAACCTCACTTGGGCTCACAACTTATTTATAAGGTGGGCTTTAGGATTTCCTACTTTGGGTCGTTCTCAACACAGAGACTCAAAGTAATATCCTCTCTCCCTTCCTAAATGACTGTTTTTTCTCTCTTTTTTCTAAACCCCCATTTCTTCCCCAGCTTCTCCTATTTATAGCTCTGAGTTAGCGAGGAGATCATGATTACTGCCATTGTTAGTGCAATTGAAGGTCCAATATTATCTGTTGTAAGTGGATGTTTAGGTGAGAGTGGAATGCAGCGATTATGGCTTTGGAACTTGGTTCCAACTCAAGTTAATATGCTCGGTAGTGATATTTCCTGAACTGCCAAGTATCCTATGGTACGTTTGGACAAGGTTTCATTGATTGTTCGGGAAATTTATGCCGAGCATCGGTTAGGGGTCGAGCCTCAAAACTCATAGTTTGTGAAGGTAGTTTCAAGTAGAATTTAAAGTAATGGGGCCGTGCCATTGGGCCTGAGCCTAGGGCCCATTTGGGTCTTGGGACCTCGGTGCCGTACAGCTATATACCATATATTTCATGAGCCAAAGAAAAAAACAGTGACTGAACTTATGTACAGTAAAGTTTGCATTAGACTTCTCAATTTTTATCAAGTGAAAGACATATCTTAGGAAAATTTTTAATCTTGTCTTAGCCCCTTGTGTATGCACTGGAAAAGCCAATTGCCGAATAAGATATAGTAATAAAAATTACTTCATGTATATGAAACCATGTGAGAATTTCAACCACACAAGAATTCCAAATTTTGATTTTTGATAATTGGTCAAGTAAGAAGACCAAAATATTAGAATTTTCATTTTAATCTACATGAATAAAATATTAGTGCATGGGTGATACCTCTTGCACAACATTTTGCAGTGTTTTGATATATTCAAACATGGAATTAATGAGTGGGCTTACCGAAAGGGTACCTTTCTTTTATTGAGTCGAAGTACCTCCAAGCCTTTGGTGAGTTTGCACCTTGTAGGAGGAGGGAAATGTCACTAGCTGGTTTGCAATGTCATTGACTAATCTCTTTGTATAGAGACTTGCAAAAGTATCCATGCTTTTGTGGCTTCGAGTGATGTACTCTTAGAATTTTTTTTATTTTTTTATTATTTTTATTATTTTTATTATTTTTATTTTTTTTTAAGTTACGCCTTCCTTGCTTCCTTAGGCTCCCTTGAACCAATTCCTTTCAAGGAGGTCAATCTTGTGCACTTTATACACCCACTTTTGGGTTTTCATACCCACTCGAGGCTCTTTTTCTTTGTATCCCTCGTTAGGCCTTGCTTACAATTTGCATCCTTTGCTAGGATGTGCTACGGCTTGTACCTATTGCTGGTATGTGCTACAGTTTGTACCCATTGCTGGTACGTGCTACAAGTTGTAGCCATGACTGGGATATGCTTACAATCTGCACTTTTACCTATTGCTGGTACGTGCTACAACTTGTACCCATAAACTTTTTCTTTTGACCATTTTCTTGGTTGTACTTAGAAACTTTTGCTCTTGGCCAATTTCTGGGCCATGTATTTAGAAAAATTGTTTTAGGCCAAGTCTTGGGCTAGGTACATGGAAAATTTGCTCTTCCCAAGTCCTTGGCTATGTCACTTGGAAAATTTTGTTTTGGTAAAGTCCTGGGCCAGGTATATGGAAAATTTGCCTTTTCCCAAGTCCTAGGCTATGTCACTTGGAAAAAATTCTGTTCTGCTCAAGTCCTGGGATAGGTACATGGAAAATTTATCTTTTCCCAAGTCCTAGGCCATGCCACTTGGAAGATTTCTATTATGATCAAGTCCTGGGCTCCTAGGCCATGCCACTTGGAAAATTTCTGTTTTGATCAAGTCCTGGGCTAGGTACATGGAAATTTTGCCATTTCCCAAGTCCTAGGTCATGCCACTTGGAAAATTTCTATTCTGATTAAGTTCTGGGCTAGGTACATGGAAAATTTGCCCTTTCCTAAGTCCTAGGCCATGGCTACTTGGAAAATTTGTTCATAACCATTGAATTTTTCAATCTTCAAAAAAAGTTCCTTCGTAGCCTCTCGTTCTCAAGTGGGCTCACTGAACTGATTTCTTTTCTTTTCTTTAAAGGGTTAAGGATTTGTTTCCTTCTCCGAGGATCTTCTAAAATATCCTCTCTTAGCTGTGAACAAATCCTTTATGGAAATAATCTTCTTTTATGAGTCATCTAAGGTTGCTCTCACTGGTGAACTGGTGGCCAGGAGCTCCGCCAAGATGATTTTGTCATGGTGTTTTCTTCAAGTGGGGGATCCTTTTACGGGGATCCTGGAAGAGAAAGGCTTCCTCTAGGCATGCTCGGTGAAGGTCGTCTTCATAAACCTCATAGTCTGTTTTTTTACAAGGATCTCTACCGCTACTACTTTTTTAGAGATCTTTTCACTAAATAGGTACTCCTCTTCTTCGGGCAACTAGCTCAGTGAGTTTGCTACAACCTAGCTCTTGACAGCTCTAGGGATCATTCAGACCCATATTGTATTAGGAAATTAATATTAACCACCGGGCTACTCTTCAAGATCGCAAGGGCTAATGAAGGAGGACTTTTATTGGATGAGAGCTTGTCACCAATAGGATTTAGTGGGATGAAAAGTAATGCTTCAGTTGTTGAGATGCATGACCGCCATACACACCCTTTCTATGTTGGGATATCTCATTTCGGTGTCCTTCAATGCTCTGTATGCTTGGGATTAAGATCTCAGGTACAACAATAGTGATTTTGCCATGGACTAGTACCCACAAGGTAGGCAAATGACTCATGATCTATTGAAGTTTTATGAAAGACATTTAGTTGCTCAACTCCCCATATGAAAACATTTCCCTTTTTCAACAGTTTGGATAGTCCACTAGTGACTAAGGCTGGTCTTGGTGTGAACTTCCTAACGTAAGAAACTCTTTTTAAGAAGCTCTTGAGTTCCCTGACAGTGGTATGCGTCTTCATGGTTGATATTGTTGTTGCCTTAGTTGGATCTATGAGGAGATCAATGTTAGGCAAAGGAAAATTTTCCTTTGGACATGCCTTATTTAATTTGAAGGAGTTCACGTCAATAAATCTTCATTTTTGTTTTTCAATAGCTCCAATAGTTGCTTTTTTTTTTTTTTTGGTACTGATAACTGACTACTGATTAGGATGGGCTCCGGGTTCCTTGGGTTAGCCCTCAAGTTCACATCTTCTAGTTTTTCCTTTGGTAGGATTTATGCCTTTCTTTCCATATCCGTAAGTTTCTCTGGGACCTTCATAAGCAGTATATTAGCTTTCCTCCTTCTGTCTTTTTCTGTCCAAGGGGTCCTTCAAACCATGGGTATTGCTTCCTTCTTCTGGGATAGGATCCCCTTCAAATCATGGGTATGCTTCCTTCTTTTGGGATGGGAGCTCCCCAGGATCCTAACAATGGGATATTCTCCAGCTGGAGCTGATTCATCATAAAGTATATTTTCCACAAAGTTTACTTTGTGCTGGATGAAAGGACTAAGATTGGTAGTGACTTTTGTGGGCTTCTCATTCAATCCATTTTTCACATACTAGTGGTACATTGAGAGGATTAGGCAATACTTGTGATGTCATGGTTGGCCTTTAGAGCTAGTTGTAGGTGTCCTCTAGTTGTAGGTGTCCTCCAATGGTCTTTGTATCTCCTCCAAATCCTGTTATTTCCATAGGTGAGCCCAATTATTGAGCTGTAAGAAATGATAGATGCATTGTATAGTTGTTGAGCTTTCAATAATGTTGATTTTGTTGCTGACTTGCAATATAGTGTTTCTATTGATTTTCTTCAAAATATATTTAAGGTCCACTGCATAATAGGCTTTAGCTCCCAAGACATGAGGCGGTTGTTGAATCATGCTTGATCCACCTTCTCTTGATGCTATTATGGAACTTCTATCCATTTTTCGGATGCCTCCATTTTTTTTAACCATTTTACTTTGCTGGATTCATGGAAATACTTCGCCTTTGTTAGAACCAACGATCTTTTAGGCTTTGCTAACATTGAGGGTGTAGTTAGCCTTTCTGGAATTAAGGATCTCCTCAGCTTTGTTGGGATCAAGGATCTCCCAGGCTTTACTTTCCTGGAGTCAAGGATCTCCTAGACTTTGCTGGAATTAAGGATGTACTCAGCCTTGCTGGAATAAAGGATCTCCTCAACTTTGTTGGGATCAAGGATCTCCTAGGCTTTGCTTTCCTAGAGTCAAGGATCTCTTAGATTTTGCTGGAATTAAGGATGCTGGAATAAAGGATCTCCTCAGCTTTGTTGGGACCAAGGATTTCCTAGGCTTTGCTGGGATCAAGAATCTCCAAGGCTTTGCTGGGATCATGGAACTACTCCATTTTGCTAAATCCATGGGCGAAGCCAAGGAACTTGTCCATTTTGTTAACCTGCGCCATATGATATAATTATCAAGTTGCTGCAAAATTATTTAGCCCCACAACGTGAGGTGATTGCTTTGCTATGTAATTTACATTTCATCAAGCCTCTTTGATTCGCTTACTTCTCTTTCTTCTTTTTCTTTTATAAAAGAAATGAAACAATATTATGAATTTTTTTTTAAAAGAAAATAAATCAGCCTCCAACCGTGAGGCAATTGCTTTACTATGTAGCTCATACAATCTTCATTTCATCAGTATATATATATATATATATATATATTTTATTTGTTCACTTCTCCATTTTTCTTTAAAGCAATGAGACAGTATTATGATTGTTTAAATATTACTACATGACCCGCTGATTTTTTTTTTTTTTTAAAGAGCAGGGCAATGATCCATTATGTTCAAATTGTAAAGTGGAGAAAATAATGACGCATATAACTTATCTTGTATTGGAAGGTTCCCCAAAATTCAATATAGAGTCTCTTGGTGGGACTTTCTTTGGAGGAACCCGTACTTTAAAAAGAACTTTCCTTCCTCTCGGTGTTTCCTAGCTTTGGAGCCATGCTTGTGAAGGGACTGCTTCTTCCCTCTCATTTTTCCCAGTCCCCAGTGGAGTCGCCAAAATGTGAGAGTGCCTTTTTCTTTAGCATACAAGCCCAAGGATCCTAGGCCAAATAGTTGTAGTTTGGTGGACTGGACTTGGTTCACCGCAACTAAAGGGACTGTTTAAGAACCAAGTGGTGCACAAGGCAAGTTTCCTACAATACACATAAACTAGCAAACGAGAATATTTGTATTGAATAAAATGAAAACTGCAAAAGGAATGCCAAGTAATTAGGAAATACATAAAACAATTGTTAGGGATCCTCAAATTAATAAAAAACACTTCATTAGTTTTTCTTAATTATAGTTACAATGTGCTCACTAAGACATGATACAAGGTTCAAATAAGCTCAAAAATTACAAAATTTGATGGCTATTCAAGCCTCTAAGGCTTGCAAAGTTTGAATCCTTTTGAATCCAAATATCAAGTATGTGCTATAGTGGTTGTTTCTGGGATACCGAGAGATATTTCACTACTTTCTTTGAGTTTTTAACAGAGTTTTCTCAACGATTCTGTTGGGATTTTCTATTACTTTATCCCCTTTCAATGTTGGCTGCCTTCCCCTTTTATAGTGTCATTTTAGGGTTTAGGATACCGTTGATTCCCCCCCTTTAGCTCCCTGGGTACCAGAGCCACTGTTATGTCAGTCATTTAATGGTTGGTTCTTTCCCTGTTTCTGATAGTTTTCATCTTTTAGTGTTGTTTCTCTAAAAGTCACTTACTGACTTTCCATTTCAGGGCGTCCTTGTGCAACTAATCTTCAATTCCTCTTCTTTCAAGGCTTCTTACTTTTCAGACTCAGCTTTTGGTTGTTTTTCCTTGCTGTCATTTTTCCTAGGTGAGCGGAATCCATTTCTACTGGGTTGAAGGTTTTTCCAGCCACTTCCCCTTATAGTTCTTCATTCTAGGTTCCCCGAGGTACCAGCCTTTTGTTCATGAATTGTCACTCTCCAAGCTCTCTAGTTCTTTGCTGCACCACTGGATGCTTAAGAAGGACATATTTGTTCTTCGTTTCTTGTATTTTGTGATACCCCTTTTGAGCTATCACAATCCCACTTTAGCTGTGCTACACGTCTCGAGAATCCCGAGCCTCTGGTAGCCTTTAAGTATCTAGTTCAGTTCTTTCACTAGATTTTGCTAGATTTTTAATGGTCTTTTTGCTGGAAATCTGAACATACATAAGGCCTTGATGTTGATTCTTCTTGCTGCATATCCTCTGGCCTAGTCGAGATCCTTGCTGCATGTCCTCTGGTCTTGCCCAAAACCCTTGCTGCATGTCCTCTGACCGAGATCCTCTTCTTTTTTCTTTATTATTTCTTTCTTTTTCCTTCTTTTTGGGACTTTAGGCCTTCATGGTCTTTCTTAACTTCATGAATTGGGCCTTTTTTTGTTAAGGTCCATGATCTTTCCTTACTTTTCATGGAATGAGCTTTCTTGTGAAATTTTGGCCCTCAACACCTATACAACAAAAGAATTAGGCATCAAAATAACCTTATTGCAACCTAAGCCCATGTTGTTTATTTCAATCATTATAAGAAAGTTCATTAGAACAATTATATCGAGATTTTTTACATGAGTATAAACAATTAAATCATTTACCACAGAACTTTTGAATAATCTTAAAAACTTTAATACAATAACTCATCTGAGTTCACAATTTTGAAACCCATTATGTTCACAAAATTGAAAAAGTGAAAGGTTTAAAATTTTTTAGATAAAATCATGGTTGAACCATGATGATGTTATAATAAATTTAATAAATAATTAAATTAAAAATATGCCTTTCTTCTCTTAAAAAAATTCATTCAATTATCTTTTTCTTATCAATTTGATCGTGGGTAACTGGGTTATAAAAAAAGGCAAAAAACAATTTACTAATGGTCCTTGACCGCGTGAGATTTTTTTTTTTTTTTTTTTTTTAAAAAGGGTACTATAAGGTCCATGCACGTGTGGCTGTGCGCTCTTAATAATAAAAGACAAAAAAGGCAAATTTCCTTCCCACTTTCGCAAAAGCAGCCCCCTCTCTCTCTCCTCTGAATGGTCCACGGTGGTGTAATAATATCAAAAATTCGTGGCTGTGGTTTATCACAATTAACCCACCATGGATGTGACTATATCTGTGATTAGAGTGAGAGACTTCGGAGTATCAAACAAGTTCTGCATTGAGGAGAAATTGAGAAAGAGTGACAGAGGAAGAAGGCTTCAACCATGAGACCTTCAGAGAGACAAAGATTGAGTGGAGCCATCCATGGGTAGGAAGTATCGGATTTTGGGGGAGAAGAGAAATAGTTTCAAGGAAGTAAGAACTAAGAAGGAAGAGTTTATCGAATGAGAAGTAAAAACTTAAGTCACAATTTTAATTTATTTAAAAAATAACAACGAAGAGTAAAATTGTAGAGGTTGGAATGTCGAGATAGTGACGACGTTAACAAAAAGTTAAAAATTTTGGTTACATAGTATTTATAAATGGAGTGAAATTCGAAAAAAACATTAAGCCCAAAATTTCACCTACAAAAGAAAATTATATTTAGAAGATTTTGAGATTTTTTAGTTAATTTATCCTATCTATTTATTTTATTTTTTTGTTAATGTATAGTTTTACTGTTTTACACTTTTACCTTTTAATTTTCTTTAGATATAAATGTATATTATTTATTTTATTATTTAAATATAATAAAATACATAAAATAAACTATATCAAATGATCAAATAGAAGCACCATGCACTGATAATATCTACAGTGTTTCATAGGAGCATTAAATTAATATTTCAATTCTCCCAATTACCGTTTCTCTTGGTTTATAGAATTTTGTAGGGGGCAGAAATTGCATAATTTCATTATTTATCACTGTAAACATGGAAATAGATAACATCACTCTTCAAAAAAAAAAAAAAAAGGAAATAGATAACATCACTATTGTGTATATTTTACGGTTGTTATAAGGGAAGAGATTTGCAATAGGTTGATAGCCAATATAAAATTTTATTAATCACTGTGCAGTCTTGGTGCAGTACTGGTTATTATACAAGTATAAGTACTTATGAGATGGGGAAAGGCAAGGGTCGGAGTTCAAATTTCTAAGAGGGAGTTTTACACACATATACACTTAGATTAGGTTACAGTAGAATTTCTATCACGTAATAAATAAATAAATAAATAAGGATTTGTGGGCTTTTATGGATCAACCTCATGTAGTAAAATTTTTAAAATTTTTTTTTTTTTATGGATACAATAAAACCTTATTATATTTTCATAAAAAATGAGGTGTTATTCCTCCATAAGTCAAAATAAAGTTTCAAAATTTTGGATTTACAGCTTTACACCCTAACATTTCATAATGTTTGCAAAAAGACCCCTACGCCTCTATTCATGAATAAGGCAACCGTTAAATTTCACATTACCTTAGAACGATGTGGTTTTGAATAAATTAAATCAATTAAATCTTGGAATTGTAGTTTTCGGAGACACCTTCATATTTAACTTCAATTAAATCTTGAATATTATATCCAACAATCTTGATTATATAATTTTTGACTTTCTTAATCAATTCAATCTTCTTCGCATTTGATCAATCATACCTTGCCGGGATAGCTATTATAAACTTCAAGCCAAAAAATTAACAAATCCGTCTTCTTTTCCACTTATTTCAAACCATTGTTCAATTTCAATAGGAAAGAACCAACTTATTCCACACGTAATTTCCAATAACCACAAAACTGCAAGAATGGAGGCTAGCATGAATCCAAACTGTATAGTAACTAGACTGATGGCCGTATTGATTGGAGTTAGTCTATGCAAAGGGACCCATGCAATGGAAAATTAGCTTGCTTTGATCGGTACGTAGATGATGACACAATGAAAAATTTAAAAGGGACCCATGCAATATTTTTTTGACAGTAATAGGATATTGACTTGAAGTTTATAAGAGCTAAGTAGCTAACCCATGATTGGGGCTAGGTGAGTTTGGTCCTCGTTACATTTTCATGTGTGTTTCCCCTTCCTTGTCCTATCATAAATTGTCTCCACTACTGAAAACTCAAAAGACCTTGACTTCTAGAATGAAATATAATCATTACAAAAATAAAATAAAACTCTTTTCTTTTGTATATGAATGAATTTTTTATTTTT
Organism: Quercus robur; assembly: GCF_932294415.1. Classification (NCBI taxonomy): domain Eukaryota; kingdom Viridiplantae; phylum Streptophyta; class Magnoliopsida; order Fagales; family Fagaceae; genus Quercus; species Quercus robur. The sequence goes on from NC_065538.1 coordinate 7,584,542, forward strand.
TTTAAATCCCCAAAGTTTAATCATTAAAATCATAAAATCTTTTCTTTTAATAAAGAAAAAAAAAATCAATGCATCCCTATATGACTATATCCCATGACACTACTTTAAAGGCAAAATGAAAAAGACTTTGCTTTAAAAAAAATAAAAAAAAATTTATATATTTATACTTAAAATGAGACATATTCTTAAAATGCTCATAATTTTAGAAAATTTTTGGTGCAAGTTTTTTAAAAATATAAGAGGCTATATATTAAGCAAAATTTATACATAACCCTCCTTTCTATTTTGGTCCATAGTTTCTAAATTTCCAATTCTTTGAAGGAGGCCATGGCCATGCATGTATTTTCTTTGCTTTATCCTTGAATAAGAATACAAAGGAGCAAACATAATTGAGGGTAGAATATAGGAACCAGGAGTTGACCTAAAGCTGCAGGGTTGGAAATCTCATTCACTAGTTTTGGAAATCCCAATTCAAAGATGCCATGTTACAAAAATGGAGCCTATGTGGTTACGACAGACCTTGTCGATTATTGCCATGTAATTGATAAATTTCTGTTTTATTACTTAAATGGCTATCAAAGCATCAATATTAGATGTGTTAAAAAAAAATGTCATTTTGAAGCATTAAAAAATTACTTTATCTAATATTGAAACCCAAAATTAATCAAGGTATGTAGTTTTATACACTAAACTGGATTAAATCCTTCTAAGCTTGAAACAAACCCCAACATTACATTGGTTAACCACTAATTATTGGAGTGAGTTCTATTTTTCTTTCTTACTTTCATTGTACTTAATTTGTTGATCTTTAAGACAAGAAAGAGTGCACAATCGCATGAGATGCCAATTGAAAATGATAAAGTTTTTTAAGTGATTGATTGAAATGATAATTTCCTAAAATGACTTAAAAAAAAATTATGTAAGATATAATTTCTACTTTAAGCTAATCAAAGTGTTTGTAGATGAAGTTTTCTCTTGAAAACTTGAATTGTGGACCATACTTCCTCCCCCCTGGTCACTATACAAGAATTTTGTATTTATACAATGACTATTACATTAAGGGTGTGAGGTGGTAAAAATAACTCTTAGAAAATGTTAGTATAGCTTAAATAAACCTATATTCGCATTATATTTAGAAAATGCCGGTATAGCTAAAATAGACCTATATCCGCATTTGTAAGAGCTATACTCGCATTTTTAAAACATGACTATAAACCTGTTTTTGTTGTAGTATAATTAGTCTATTTTCTATTACTTTGTTATTTGTTTGTCAAATAATTATTGTATAGGTTAGGCATTTAGTGTATGGCATAAATTTGTTAGCATTGGAGACTTGGAGTGATCAACGAAGGTTTTTTTTTTTTTTTTTTTTTTTTTTTTTTTTTTTTTTTGAAATATAAATTTGAATGTTTAAGAGGTAAAAAGTTTAAATAAAGTAAAAATTATCTCATAACTCGTGAATAAGCTAAATATTTTACAGATTCCATATAAATCTTTTATTTGAATTTAGTATATATATATATATATATATATATAAAAGTTTTTATTTTTATTTTTTTAAAGTTTTTAAATATGTGTGTGTGTATATATATATTTGAATGTTAAAAAAAAAAAAAAAAAACTTAAATATTTTAGACAACTTTTTGTACAATTTTTTATAAAATATAAAAGGGGCTATTAATTAAGCAAAATTTATACATAATTCAAAACATTTATTAATAAGTTCAGTTACATTCTTTTTTATTGCTAACATCAGAACTGAAAGTTGAAGCTGTCGTGCTAGTTGATGGGCCACTTGATTTCCTTCTTACTTTGTATTCATTACAATATATTGGAATTAATGCAATTACAAATAAAACTTTAACACGGATTTTCCAAAGGCTAATATAATCTTTATACACATGATAATAGTTTGAGTTTTCACTCTAGAAATTAAGAAGCACAAAGGAATGAAATAGTAAAAGTAAAAAGAAGAAAAAGACAATAATAAAGAAGAAACTTGAAGAGCGGCCATTATATTATAGTACTTATTCGGCGTTGATGCTCATTCAAAACCACACGATCTGGTATGTCACTTTCTTTAAAAAGATAAATCAAACTTCGACTATTGCCGCAAATAGCAATGTTACAGGAGCAACCATTTCCACAACATTGGAGGCGGCAAGTGCAGTTTATCTCTAGGACCTTTGCACATATAGGGAACAACTTTTGTATCAGAAACCGGATTAAGTGAATCAGAACAACCAAAGAAAACACAGTGTGTATGTGTGTAATTCTCAAAAGAAATTACCTTACATAATATTATACATGAAATAATTATTATTAATAAAATTATGTGAATAATGGAGTTGTATGTTCTAGCCATGATTGGCTGCGTGGGGTTTGGCATTTTTTTTTTTTTTTTTTTTTTGAGAGAGTTTCAACCTATGGTTAGAAAAGACCAAGACACCAATCAGTTTTTGGTGTAAGCGGAAATTGAACCCCAGATCTCTTATACAACAATCAGAGACTTTACCAGTTGACATAGTTAAACATACAGTTAAGATTTTTCAAGAATAATGAGTTGTGAGTGGGGGTAGTGAGGTGGATAAAAGAACTTATTTTAACGTTTAAATAAAGGTTAGAGATTTTAGCATTCACGTCTTAATTTATAGGAACTGAAATAAATGTTGGCAACTTTTATGAGTCTTTAAATATCTCACTTGAGCTCTCTAAATAAGATAATCACATGCACAGAAATTCTGTAGAGTGAAAACCGCATTGCAACCCAACCACAATTGCACTCTTATGTCTCCATTTAATTACACATTACAGATATTCATTGTTTTAATTCATTCGAATCATATGAAATAGAACTCTTAATTAATTAGAACAATCGAACAAAGGAAAACACCAACTAGTATGAGCATCTTTAACCCAATTTTAAAATAAAGATTCCATGGGACCAGCAAGGCCAATGATTGTACATAGGAAAAGGTCAAGAATGTGAGAGTGGTACACATGGAAAATGTCAAGAGGCCCATTTAATTACACATTACAGATATTCAGTCTAATTTTCCATTGCAGGGTTCCCTTTGTATAGACTCATGCACTGGAAAATTAGCTTGCTTTGATTGGTACGTAGATGATGACACAATGAAAATTCCAAAAATCTTCCAGAGAAGCAATATTTCTTTGATAGTAATAGGATCTTGACTTGAAGTTTAGTAGCTAACCCATGATCAGGGCTAGGTGAGTCTGGTCCACATTGCATTTGCATGGGTGGTTCCCCTTCCTTGACAGGTTGCCGCTAATCAATTTGTCTTCATTGAAAAATCGAAGGATCACGACTACTTTTAGCAAGTAGCAATTAAAGCTTTTGCTATATGAAAGCACCAATAATTCTACTCGGTCGCTATCAAATTTTTAATACTCAACCGAATTTTAATTTTCAAGTACTATATCTTCTCTAATATATAAGGATAATACTAAATCTAAAAGTTTAAACCTATGGATTTTTTACCCAATTATATTTTCTAATCGACTAAATCTTATGGTAATTATCCAATGTGGGTTACCATATTACTCCCACATGAATTTTCCAACAATATGTGCTAGATGCTGCTGCATTAGGAGGAAAATCCAACTAAAAAAAAAATCCAAGATGCTTTTACACTAGACTAATCTTCTTCAACTTTTCATTACTCGTAGCTTAATATCCTTAATCCTTGCAACTTCCATTGTTATTGTATCCTCGGTTCCAATGCAACACAATTACATTTTATCATCCACTCACTCTTGTGGTAATTATCTAATGTAAGATTTTTAACAGTTAACAAACTACATTACTCCCACTGAATATTCTAGCAAAATGTTGTTGTATATTTAGGTATATACATAAATAGGTTGTAATAATAATGATGTTTAAGTTTGGAGAATATTGTTTCATAAAGTGAAAATTCAAGTTTTGAAATTTTCTAAGTGAAAATTTGAAATTTAGTATTTTCGATCGGTTGAAGCTTTGGCTTGATCAATCGAAATGGTAAGAAAATAATCCTGGAGCCTCTAGATAAATCAATCGCTATTCAATTCCTATTCAATCGATTAAAAAGAGCACTTGATCAATCGAAAGGAACTTTCGACCGATTGAAAGTCATAAAACAGGATTTTCTACAGAATTTTTAGGAGACTATTCAGAGAATTTGAAGAGGTTTCAAGCTTTGCTGTTGTCATTTACATGTAATAGTGCTCGAGTGATCTCTATGTGGCCCTCAGCCGAAGCTAAATGAAGGGGGCATCATTTTAGGGAGTCCAACTCACCAGCAAGTTGGGGTTTTAGAAGTAAGAGAGCTCTACTAAAATCAAGATGGCTGACTAAAGCTGATATGTGTAACGGAGTTTCGCCCAAATTAGTCAATGAGATTTATTAAAGAGGCGTGGGTCTTTAAGCATCAAACTATTCAATGTGGTTGTACATCCACTCATTGATGCACTATAGAGTTCTATTATATCATCTTCTTCTCGCTCTCTCTCTCTCTCGGGGTGATTAAAAATAGAAGTGAAGATAAATAGATGCATGTAGTTATGTACGTAGTTAAGTTATATAATATGACAATTTTATGTTTGCATCATGGAAAATTCTTAGGTACTTCCGGAGTACAGAAAAACTGTACTCCTTCCTTTCATATTCGTAGTGGACTTTATCATGAATTTAATGAACGAATCCTATTATGAATGTGGGAGGAAGAAACATCATTCTCCATGCTCCATGCTCTGGGAATATCTAATAATTAATAATATTTCTTTTGCTTTTCATGGATGGACAAGATTAATAAACTTTGATCACTTTGGGATACTCAGTCTCTATGACATTGCTGAAATGGTTATACAATAACTAAGTGAATTCTATTGTTGAATGAACAAAAAAGATTGTTATTAGCAACGGCCAAAGTTAATTGCAACAACACAGAAAGCCATCACAGCAACACAACGATGGCAAAAAGCCATCGATGTTCGTTGGAAAAAGCCTTGTTGGTAATACTATATTACCAACAAGACCATCGCTAACACTCATTTTCGATAGCAAAACTCTATCGTAAGTACTTGATAATTATTGTCATAAATTCAACTTCATACTAGGAAGTTGGACAACCAAATACCTTTTGCGACAACCTAAGGCCATTGTTAATGCATAGTTTTGACGACTAAATGCCGTCGTAATTACTTCATTTGTCATTGACAATACTACTTCATACGAGGAAGTCAGATGATCAAATACTTTCTACGATGAACTAAGCAATCAAGAGACTTTATTACAAAGTCCTTGGAAAAATAAGATGGAAGGTGGTGGTAATGAGTTCAATACTTACGCAGGTTGCCCTTGTGACTTATACTCAAACATTAACTTTAGTTTGTTTATTTTTTATGAAATTTTGTTTATTTTAGTTTTTGAAGGACTTCTTTAGATTATGTGATTTGTCAATTTAGCTAGACTAAATTGCAATTTACACTCTTAAATTTGAGAAAATTGAATTTTATCTTTTAAAGTTTCAAAGTTTTGGATTCACACCCCTAACATTGCATAATGTTTGCAAAAAGACCTCTTTGCCCTTATTCATGAATGAGGCAACCGTTAAGAGTATGTTTGGTAGAATGTAATAGGCACTATATGCTCTGTTTGTTTCAATATTAACGTTTTCTGGAAAATTGCTCATTTTCCAAAGAGAATTTTCTAGAAAATTGTCTCATTTTCCATTGTTTGGTAACGACCTTGAAAATGAGCTTGAGAATGTTTTCTAGTGTTTGGTATGCAATTTTTTTAAAAATATTTCTTTTATAATTTAAAACATGTATATTATGTAAACTAACTAATGTAATTATTATAAATAAAAAACCAAGAATGAATTTGGTTTTCATATTAAAATTTTGACAATAGATACAATCAAAATTAATTAGTTGTCAAATTTTCATGATCTCTACCACTCATCTTGCTCATATATATAGACAATAACGTACGTACACACACACACACACACACACACACATATCAACCATTTGTCTATATATATATATATATAAATTTGACAAGGGAATACATTTTCAATAAGTATAAAATAACAATAACTTTTAATTGTCTACTCTTTTTGTTGGTATACTAATTGTCTACTATGGTCAACCATAAGTCTCCAATATTATTCTAAATTATGTATTTACATAATGTACTGTATAATATATTATCACTGCATCGTATCTGCCAACAAAAAAAGTATTTGCCAACAAATGCAATTCTTCTAAACAATTATCATTCATTATATAACAATATTATTAGTCCACGGTAAAGATTGTCCCATGTAAAAGCAATTTAGAGCAATATAGCTACTATGTTTAAAATTTTCATCTTTTACTTCATTCTTTCTTTCTTCTTCTTCTTCTTTTTATTTTATTTTTTATTTTTTTGCACTTTATGTACGAAAAAGAAGTAACTTTTGCCTGGAATCCATCAAACCGAAAATTTCTTAGAGAAAAAAGAAAATCAAGCTTGAAATTCAAAGTAAAGAATTGGGATTTTGGTAGAGAGGAATGAAATAATTACCACTGCAAATTTGTTTTCCTTTGCAAGTCGGAGTTATTGACCGATTAGTGAAGGAAAAAAAAAAAAAATCTAATCAGAGAATTGCATTACAGAGGGGAAGAGAAACATGGAGAAAAGAGAGAAGAGAGATAGAGAGAAAGATCTATGGGAAGAGGAGAGACCAGACTTAGTGACAGTGGGGGTGTGAGGAGAGAAAAAGTAAAGGAAAGAGAGAAAAAGTGAGAAAACTTACCATGATAGAGAGAGAATGCGCCAAAAAATTATGTTTCCCATGGTTATAGACGAAGATAATATTTATAAGAGATGTAACGCGTGAGAGAGAGATTGTTTTCCAATTTTTTTTTTTGGAAAACAACCTATAGAAAATAAGTCTTATTTTTATTAGAGTTTTCTGTTGACCAAAGATAGTTTTTCATTAATCAGGTTTTTTTTGTGCTACCAAACACTGGAAAATGTGGAAAACTATCTTCACAGAAGGTTTTCCAACGAAACAAACAGAGCGATAATGTAATGTAATAGTTATTCCTATAGTTTAGCTATTTTTTTGTTTGATTTTGTTTTTATTACAAGGAATGGCTATTCCTTATTTATAGTTATTCTTCAAAGTAAGGAAGAATCATTCATCTCTAAAAGGATTGTATTAGCTATTTCTTAGTAGATGCAATAATTTCCAAAATTAATATTCTTCCAAATAAACAAACTTTCCATATACACACTTTCCATATACATGTAACAATTATAAAAATAAAAAATCATAAAAAATAACTCATATCTCTCTCAAATTTAATAAATATGATTTTTAAGAAAATACAATTGTATGAGTAAGATATTTCCTAAAATAAATCTTAAGTTTTATTTTAATGTTATAACTCACAACCAAACTTATGAATAGGTTTAATTATTATATGGCAACATATTTTATTCCTAGCAATAAAGATTATAATTCTTGTTGTAATTCTCATTTAGTGTACCAAACATGCCCTAAATGTCACGTTACCTAAGAACGATATGGTTTTGAATAAATCAATTAAATCTTGGAATTGTAGTTTATGGAGACACCATCATATTTAACTTCAATTAAATCTTGAATAATATATCCAACAATCTTGATTATATAATTTTTGACTTTCTTAATCAATTCAATCTTCTTCGCTTTTGATCAATCACACATTGCCCCAAACTTGGGTTAACTATTATAAACTTCAAGCCAGAAATTAACAAATCCGTCTTCTTTTCCACTTATTTCAAACCACTGTTTAATTTCAATAGGAAAGAACCAACTTATTCCACACGTAATTTCCAATAACCACAAAAATGCAAGAATGTAGGCTTGCATGAATTCAAACTGTAAAGTAACTAGACTAATGGCCGTATTGACTGGAGTGACTCCAGTCAACATGGCCATCAGTCTAATTTTCCATTGCAGGGGTCCTTTTGCATAGACTCATGCACTGGAAAATTAGCTTGCTTTGATCGGTACGTAGATGATGACATAATGAAAATTCCAAAAATCTTTCAGAGAAGCAATATTTCTTTGATAGTAATAAGATCTTGACCTGAAGTTTAGTAGCTAACCCTGGTCCACATTGCATTTGCATGGGTGGTTCCCCTTCCTTGACAGGTCGCCGGTAATCAATTTGTCTTCATTGAAAAATCGAAGGACCACGACTACTTTTAGCAAGTAACAATTAAAGCTTTTGCTATATGAAAGCACCAATAATTCACATAGACGCTTTATCCAAAAGCGCGAGAAGTGATGATGGAACATGTCATGAGATGGGGGAGTATTGCTCCTGAACTACCTAACAACTTCCTAGTCATGATGGGTGGTCCAGCTGATGTTCAAATTCAATCACATATATTAAAGACTAGATAAAGAGAAACACCAAGAAATTATTTAGGCCCTACATTTTAACTATATCAACTCCAAGCTAATTCTGATCAGTCAACATGAAAAGACCAAGTATGTTTAGATTTAGGTAAAAAAGCAAATTACACCTGCTAAGTTTACTCAATTATCATTTTTGTCCTTCAGGTTTTATTTTGGTCATTTTGGTTTTTTAAATTTACATTTGCTGTCACCATTAGTTCTCTGGTTTCGTCTATAACTTCTGTTAATTATTAAAAAATAGATTTTTAAGAGTAAAAAACTATTATTAAAAAAAGTGTAAAAAGTCAAATCACACCTTTTAAGTTTGGTCAATTGTCATTTGGTCCAATAAGTTTCATTTTTTTGTCATTTTGGTCATGTAAAATTACATTTGTTGTCATTTTTTAGTTCTTCTTAATGACAACTTTTTTAATGGAATAGATGAATGACTAATGGGGACTACAAAACTTTTTTAATGGCTTTGGGTTTTGTTTTAATTGATTTTGAAGAATGGTATTTTAGTCTTTTAAGTTTGTTCCACCTAAGCAAGATGCATATACTTGTCATGTGTAGTAGCATTCCGTTAAACATAATAGCAAAGGTAACACTAGAGTGCAAAGTGTGATAGTTTAGGGTACAAAGTGTGCATTTGAATAGTTTAGGGTGCAAAATATGCATTTGAATAGTTTAGGATGTAAAGTGTAACCTGATGCATAATTTAGGGTGATAAGTGTAATTTCCCCCCGATTATTGCCATGTAATTGATAAATTTCTATTTTATTACTTAGAAGCTTATTAAAGCATTAGTATCAGATGTGCTAAAAAAATGTCATTTTGACACATTAAAAAATTACTTTATCTAATACTGAAACCCAAAATTAATCAAGGTATGTAGTTTTATACACTAAATCGGATTAAATCCTTCTAAGCTTGAAACATTAAACCCCAACATTACATTGATTAACCACTAATTATTGGAATGAGTTCTATTTTTCTTTCTTACTTTCATAATACTTAATTTGTTGATCATTAAGACAAGAAATAGTTCACAATCATATGAGATGTCAATTGAAAATGATAAGGTTTTTTAAGTGATTGATTGAAATGATAATTTCCTAAAATGACCCTTTTTTTTTAATTTTTTTTTTATACAAGATAGAAATTCTACTTTAACTTAATCAAAGCATTTGTGTGTGAAGTTCTCTCCTAGAGACTTGAATTGTGGCCCGTACCCCCTCTCCCCCCTGCCCCCTCCCCCAGTCACTCTACAAGAACTTTGTATTTGTACAATGACTTTTACACCAAAAGTATGCGGTGGTAAAAATCATGGTTTTCAAACTTAGACCGTTCATTGAACCATAAAAGGGAGAGGTTCAAGATTTTTAAGGTCGAACCAAGGTTGAACCGGGGTTGAACCTTGATGACGTCATAATTAATTTAATAATTATTTAAATATAAATAAATATATTAAATTTGTAAATATTATCAAAATTTACTAAAAATATCTTAAAAATTGAAACAAAATTTCAATGAAATTTTCATGATATTATAAGGTTAACATATAATAGTACATTATAAGGTTAATAAAAAATAGTACAACATAAATAAGCATAAAAAGAAATTTTATAATAATCCTTCAAGAGAAATCATTTCAATTAACTAAAAACGACTTTTAAAATAAATTCATAAATTGCATAGATATTATTCTTAAATAAAAAGTTAATTTAGCAATGAAAAAAAAAATAGTAATATTTAATTTGTTGAAAAAGATGACATAGAAGTTTAGAAACTATAAATCATGTAAATGTAATAATACTGTATATTAGCACCCAAGAAGGGCCCTTGGTTCGTTGGTCATGGCTTCAATCTTGGTGGTTACAAGGTGAGAGAGCTCAGGTTCAAACAGTTTTCTAGGTTGAACCCTGGTTCGTCCGGTTCTCTCAGAATTCATGTATACCCGGTTCTCATAGTTAAAAAACTGAATTTATTACCGGTTCACGGTTAATCTAGTCGAACCGGCCGGTCCGGTCCAGTCCGGGTTTAAAAACTATGGTAAAAATAACTCTTAATAAGTACCGGTATAGCTAAAATAGACCTATATCCACATTTGTAGAGGCTATACCCACGTTTGTCAAATAATTATTGTATATGTTAGGCATTTAGTGTATGCCATAAATTTGTTAGCATTAGAGACTAGGAGTGATCAACGATTTTTTTTTTTTGAAATATAAATATAAATTTTTTTTTTTAATACAAGATAGAAATTCTACTCTAACTTAATCTAAGTGTATATGTGTGTGAAACTTCTTCCTAGAGATTTGAACCCTAACCCTTATCCCCCACACCCCCACAAGCACTTATACTTGTGGAGTGACTACCGCACTAAGGGCGCGCAGTGGTATAAATATAAATGTTTAAGTGGTACTAAAAAGTTTAAGTACAAATTATCTCATAACACGTGAATAAGCTAAATATTAATGAAAATTATGAAAAAAAAAAAAATTAACTTCTGATACTGATTTTTTCAGTGAAAATTTTTGTTATATTCTTAGTTTTATTGTATAAGATGAGTCCTTCCAGAAAAAGAATCGGTGGTGGATGGTCTTAAAAGATGGGATTTCTAAATACAACTTATCTTCAAATTTTGTTTCAAGTGCCTAATATAATAATATCTGAATCTGAAGTGAAATTGAGAAAAGGGTTACGCAAGGGTTTTTTTTTTTTCTTTTTTTTTTTTTTTTTTTTTTTTTTTTTTTTGATGTAGAAAATCCCACTTCATTCAATCCAAAAATTAAGGATTTGTTAAGCAGCTTATCTAATAAAGCTTACGCCAATCCAAAATTCTATGCTACCGGGGACCTAGAGCTTGATTCATCAAGCAAACTATATGGTTTGGCTCAATGCACCAGGGACCTTTCAGGTCTTGATTGTAAGAAGTGTCTTGATACTGCGATTGGTGAACTTCCCAACTGTTGTGATGGAAAACGAGGTGGGCGAGTTGTTGGTGGCAGTTGTAACGTTAGATATGTACTTTACCCTTTGTTGATGCCTAGACTGTTATGGTTTCTGATGTTTGTGTATCAAACTGTGTAATGTAATATGTTTAAAAGGTAATAAAATTGTCCAATGGGACAACTTCTCTTTGCTTCGTCACTTGCATAATTTTGGCCAATAGTGATCGTTTAGATGATGAAATTTTGAATGGGGCAGGGGTTTTGCTAAATATTGTTATTTAAAAAAAAAAAAAAAAAGGGCAACTTTTACTGTTCTAAAAATATTTGGCAAAAATTTTTTTAGAATTTTTCTTCAACCTTGATTCAGTTCTTTTTGTGTAAAGCCACGTGTCAACCACCGGAGGGATGACCTAGACTCGGGTTTCTTTTTGGAGTAATTCTACAGCAACAAACTATTTTATAACATTTTTAAAAAAATGTTAACATGACCAACCTTTTATTGGTTTTTATTTAGGCCCATTATTAATATCATTTTTTCATTTACTAATAATCACTCACCACATCAGTAATTTGTGAAATTTTTTGTAAAATAGTTTGTATTTCTAGTATTATTTTTCTTTTTGTGTGTCAATCTCGAAACTTGACATTAGCCCAAAGAAGACTGATGGCTTTTGATGCAGTCTTGACTCTAAAGCCTACTCAAGAAATAAAACCCAAAGTCTAAGAAATGAAATATGAACAATATAAGAACTTATTATTTTTTGGGATCACTTTTCATAAATAATCCTCTAAAAATAAATAATTTTAACATTTTGGGATCAATGGTATTGCTCCAAATCAACAATCAGACTAAAATTTAGTCAAAATGAATCCTGTAAAAATAATTTTCTTTCATAGCTAATTTTAAAATTTTGAGATCAATGTCTTTAGCATTGTATAAACTGGGAAATCTAAAATTATCAAGCCGATATTTCAAACCAATAAGAAAATCTAACACACAAGACCACCAAACCCTATATTCTCTCTCTCTCTCTCCTTTATTTTTCTTTTGTAATAGATATAGTCTCCAAATATAAACGAGTTGGGAGGCCTGGGTGGCTTATCAAATTCTTTTGATGCGGTAAAACATTAGTTTTTGTGACCATGCCTTGTGGGGATTGTGATGATCATGTCTAGTTGTCTCTGTAATTTGATTCCAAAATAGCTAAATTCTGAATTAATATATAACAATGGTAGGAACAAAAAAAATAAAAAATAAAAAATAAAGATTACAAAAAAGCAACTTATAAAGTCAATTTGTCTCCTTCAAGTCATGTATAATTATCTCATATTTTCAATTTTATATTCATGATATAAATTATCCTTTTCTAACAAAGGAAAGAAGATAAAATTATCTTAACTCCAATGCAATATAGCAATTAAACCGTGAATTCTTCAAACATACTAGTTGTAAGGGCAGGTTTTGGATCTTAAGCCCAAAAGGTAAATGAATTAAGGCCCAAAAAGTCCAATACAATGAATTTATAGAGAGTGAGCTAAAAACTAGGCTTCAATGAACCATGAAAGTTCTAAGGAAACTAGAAACCAACTCAAATTCGTGAGGGATCAATGGGATTAAAGTCAAATTCATTGTATGTGTCCAATACAATGCTCACCATGAATTGAAGATGGTAGGAAAGCCAAGAAAAACAAGTTTTATGCAAAGAAAGTCTTCCTCGGCCAAGTTTGAGGAAAGTAGTTCTTGATTATATTACTCTTAGACTTGAGTACAATTTTAGTTCTCAGTGCTGTGGTGTTTTCTTTACAAATTCTCAGATACCCCCTTACAATGGGATTTTTCTTCTTTATATTACTCTCCTTTGCTCTATCTCAGCCATCCACGTGTTGAGCAGATGGCTAGCTTTTATCCTTATCCCATCAGCACATTCCTGAAGTTTTTAGAGGTAATTGTAAGGCTGAATATCACTGTTCAGGTATCACCTCCACATTAATGCAGCCAAAGAGTTAGCTATAGAGTTAGCTATAGAGCATTCAATGTGGTGGTAGCAGCTTTATCTTAGATATTTCTTACTTTCCCGTTGCCTTATCCATTCCTGATGCTTATCCTAACTAGTAGAACTGCCCAAAACATTGCTCTTGATGGCAGGTTCACCCTTCTGACATCTGCTCTGTTAAGCCGAGGTGGCATTCGTCCTTGGACCTCCTTCCTGAACCCTCATAACCAAACCCTTTTCTTTTTTAACTAATGTGCACTTCTACGATAACGTTTATCTGTTTTCGAACTAATAAGTGTCCTTGGATAGCACTCACGGCCTAATATACACTACTGGGCCTATCACCCCTACACTAGTAATTGAACTATTCCATGTACTGATTATAGTAATTTTTTTTTCTAACCCATAATCTTTTTCCCTATAAAAGCAAACCTAGCTTTTCTGGAGAAATGAAAAGACTTATGGATCACAAATTTATTGGGCCATTATCTAGTTTTATGTAAATTAATAAAACTCAACAAACAATTTTAACCAATCTTTGTGGGCTTCTCTTGGTTTAATCTGGTGTAGATCGCCCTAAATCGGGGGCTTGTTCATTCTATGTCGTAGGTGAGCTTGGACCTTGGTAGGGTGCTTGATGGCCCATTGATGGTTGTAGTATTGGGCCCAGTTTGTTTAACTGGGCCTACATTGTTAGGTTTACTCCAATTAGACCCTTTCGTTGTGCCCATCTTGGGCTTGAGCAATTTTCCTCATTCGAATGTAATTTGCTTTAAAATACAGTCTGCAATTAACATTTAAAAATAAAAAAAATAAAAAAATATTATCCATATAATAATATCTAACTTTAACGTTTAGGTTTAACGCATGATAAATTATGGGCAACCATCCACATTGATGCATATTAATTCTATTAGAAAGAAAAGTATTTTAAAATTTACAAAAGTTAGTGCCTTGGTATCAGGAAAAATTATTAGATATTCTGGAGTACAATAAAGTGGTGTTCCGGCTTCCTCTTCTCACATCTGTGGTGGATTTTACTTGTGGGAACCACCACAAATGTGAGAGAAGGTCAAAATAATTAGGTACTTTGGGAGCACTAAATCATCATACTCTTAGAGTACCTGACAATTACTTGGGTATGAGTTTTTCAAACCATAAAAGTGTATGTTTTTTACACATGGAGGGAGAGGAGAGTAGAGAGTATGAGAGAAAAGTAGAAGAGATGATAGGAGAATGGTAATCGATTCTCCTTGTTTGGATGTTCTAAAAATTAAGTAAGGAGAGGGTAATAGATTTACATACCCTTTGTTTCAATGGCATACAAATTAGAATAGGAAGTGGTGGAAATGTTGAGACATTGTATAAATTGAAAAGTATACCCCTTTCATAAAGTGGAACACTCCCTTCCCTCCGATTTTGAAGAATTAATAAAAATAAAGGGTTTGGCCTAGAGCATTGTAATTCAAATAACACCTTGTGATGTTTCTAATAGAAACATTTAAGATCCAAATATCTATGCCTAAAACTATTGAATTAAAAGAAAAGAAAAGAAAGGTTTTGGACTTGTATCATACCCCTCTGAATCTCTTCAAAGCTATTCGACTCCCTTGAAGAAAAAAAAAAAAAAAAAAAAAGGTTAAAACATGGTTAATTAGACCCCCTTTTGTCTCTACTACCCTCTCCTCCTCCAATCTAAACACATATTATTAAGATTTGAATCTTAGACGACGAAAAAGGATGTAGGGAAGTTTTAGACTAGGATTCCAAGGTGTGGTTCTCAACTCATTGTTTTACCTATTGGAAATTGAAATAATTTTAAATGACCTTGAAGTATGATTGTTTGAGTAAACACTTGACACAAAGTTCAAATGCGTAAAATCTTATTGGAATGATATTACACCATTTAGAGTGTAATTAAAATTCAACGTCTTTTATTTGAGTTTTTCACATATTTTATAGATGACTTTTAGTTGCTTACAAGAAAATAGAGAAAATGTAAATACTTTTGTTAAAGTAAAAGAAAAGATTTCATACATTAATCTCTCTCCTTTACGTAGAGTCTTTGTAAAATACAATTAAATACATATCGTCATGATTTGACTTTTTATTCCAACAATAAGCACAAAGAAAAGAAATACAAAAAAGAAAAGAAAAGACCCGGGATTGAAGATTATCCAATACATTTGGATACCAATCCGGTATTGGTTTGTAATTGAAGACCACACATTCTGTTTGTTACCTTCCCTTGAAAGAAACTTTAATATTCAACTGCTAATAGTCATGTTTGCCCAACATGTATAACCTATAGTAACTTTCGTGTTTTCCTTACCACCCAAGCCACAAAGCGAACTGTGTGATACAAAAGAACCACAGCCATTATAGTAATAAAACCATAAGTTGGCAAAACCATAACAGGTGCAGATGATGCATAAAAATTATTGCCTGGTTCCACCACTTGTACAGCCATTAAATAGGCAACGGCTAGGAATGTGATAGTGGTACACATGGCAAATGTCAAGAGACCAATACAAATCTTATTCTTGAGAGGGAATCCACTGATCAGCAAAACGACGACACAAAGAGATGCAATGAAAGAGGAAGTGTTGCAAAGCATGAAAAACTGGTAGCTAGAAATATGGTTAGAGCCTGCGACCGATGTTCCAGCTACACATGTATTTCCAGATCCGCATTGAGAACCTAGAGTTGAATTATTCACATTTCTTTCCCAAACACCACCCGGTGGGCTAATTGCTGGTTGGAAAGTAATAGTTGTGATTACCGTAGCAACCACCATTAATGCACCACGCGTTTCTTCTATCCAATCACCTTTATATTTCAAGCACTCTAGCCGGTTGCGCCTCTTCTTACTTGGCTGTGCTAGTTTTGCTGATTCATGGTTATCAAATACAATTATTGACGGTGGTGGGAGATTATCCTATGTATTTCCTCTTTCAAGACCGGCACCCATTAAAATGTTTCTAATAATGAGGCTTTTGAAATCTGTTGGACTATGCTCTAAGAATTTAGAAGCTGAAAAACCCATCCAGTTCAAGGCATTTGCACCTTCTTTTACTTTAGACACTGAAAGCAAGTATTTTACTGTCTGCAAAAACTTATAGCATTAGAAATTGAACAATTTGTTTTTCATAAGAAGCACAAGATGAAATGCTACATAAACCAATAGTTTCTCTAATTTGGTCTTAATTCATAACACTTATACTTGGTTAGTGAAAACTAGATGTCATGAGTTATACATCAGACTTTAAAAATTAGTGTTTTGCAAAACTAGGTTTTAATTTGTTACTACGCTTTTTCTTCCCTCCCCCAACCAAGAAAACTATAGGAAGATAACTCCATTTGAGCCTTAAGGGTTACATTTATTCCTCTATACAAACAGAATTTTTCAAGTGAAAATTCACCTTATTATTACTATTTTTTTATTGTATTTGAATTCCATTTTGCATTCTTCTCACTTGTTAGGATCTTGAGTTTTTAATACTAAATGTTGAGACACCACTTTAAATCTATAAGTTTCAAGTTAATAGGTTTGAATCCATTAATTAATCTTATTTCGATCACTCAACCTTGGCATTACTATCTAATGTGAAACTTTACTACTAGACCAATCACATATATGTATATGCCAATTATTATAACTAACGACATTAATATTCTAATGTCACCAGAAATCCAGAAAGAAAAAACAATGCATAGAAGCAATCTACTTGACTTCCAGTTTGAGCTACTTGACAAAACATATGTATATTATTCTACATAAATAATGCAAGAAATAAATTAAAACATACCTCAATTTGCTTTAGCATCACAGCATTGGTTGTATTTAACACATAAGTGCAAAACAGTCTTTTCCTCCATCAAGCATAACTCTAGTTGAGTTAGGCTGTGCTACAATCAACTCCGTTACAACCTCAACTCGACCTCTCATGGCTGCATAGTGTAAAGGAATTCTCTCATCTTGATCACGAATTAAGCATGCGTTGTCATTTACATGTAATAGTGCTCGAGTGATTTGTGTGTGGCCCCAGTGCCGACTGAACAGTAGAGCAAGAAATGCGGTCGCCTAAGGCCCCAAGTAAAAAAAAGGCCCATAAATTTTAACTAGTAAGGTTATTTATAATCAATAAATAAAATAATATTTTTTTACCAAATGAAAAACAAATATAAAATAGAGAAAAATGCAACATTCACAATATTTTTTACAACACTTTTACAATTATGCTAAGTAGTAGATTATTACAACCTGTTATTGATGGCAAAAAAATAATTATAGTGATATTTTCAAAGAGAAAAAAGAAAAAGAAAAAGCAACTTAAAACCTAGGATTTATTGTAAAAAAATATTGTGAATGTAGTACTTCTAAAAAAAATAAGAATAATAATAAGAGTTTAATTAGCAAACTTTTACTAGTTCTCATCTAAATCCACCACTAACACCATTTTTTTACTTACTATTATCAATCTACCATATCAACAAGTATGAAAAATTCTGTCAAATTTTTTCTGTTTATAAAATTTCTAAAAAAAGAAAAAATTCTACGTAGTTTTTGTTAATTAGTAGTAATTTTGCATCTAAAACAAGATAATCAATTTTCGCTTTAAGCCCCCAAATACATTAAGCTGCCTTTGTGTAGCCCTCAGCAGAAGCTAAATGAAGGGGCAGCATTTTAGGGAGTCCAACTCGCTAGCAAGTTGGGGTTTTAGATCTAAGAGAGCTCTACTAAAATCAAGATGGCCAACTAAAGGGGATATGTGTAACGGAGTTTCGCCCAAATTAGTCAACGAAATTTTATTAAGGAGGCATGGGTCTTTATGGATCAAACTATTCAATGTGGTTGTACAGCCACTCATTGATGCACTGTAGAGTTCTGTTATATCATCTTCTTCATGCCTTAGGTCCATTCTCTCTCTCTCTCTCTCTCTGTGGGTGGGAGGCGTATATGCGTGTTCTATCATCTATGTGATTAAAAGATAGATGTGAATATAAATAGATGCATTTAGTTATGTAGTTGAGTTATACAGTATGGCAATTCTGTGTCTGTGTCAAATGTACAATCAATTGACGACGCAGGCATTAATGAAACTTTCTATTGGAGTTTCTTGAAAGGAAAAGTATTTGGTTACAAACCGCGTGGTGTTGACAACCAAAGCAGGTTAGACGACTTTTAGCTTTGTTCATATTTTACATTATAAATTCGTTGCCCAGAAGTTGACCAATTCACATGTACGACAATTCTGCGTCAAATATACACAAGCAATTGACGACGTAGGCATTAATGAAATTTCCTGCTGGAGTTTCCTTATAGGGAAAGTAGTGGGTTATATACCGCGAGGTGTTGACCAAAAATGCAGGTTAAACGACTTTTTAAATTTGATCATATTTTACATGGATTCATTTCCCAGAATATGCATGGGAGAGGCTTAATTGATGGAGATTGTTTACCTGCTTCCGACGACGTGCATAGGATCATGCATATCCTACTTAAGTAAACTCAAAAGATCTTCACAGGCCAAAAGACCATATCCTATAGTTAGAAAAACCGTAGGATCATATCCTATAGTTAGACAAACGATAGGATCGTATATATCCTAAACCTAATAAATTAGAAGCATTCAAGCACCATGCACTAAATTTTACATCTACTTTATATGAGCATTTGATTAATAATTAAAATTCATGGGAGTATCATTTTAATAAGGCTAAAATGTAAACTACACCCATTAAATATGGCATATTTGAATTTTACACCATAAAATTAAAGTTTATTCTAATTAACAGTCTCTCTGTTAAAAAAAAAATCCAAGTTGGCTATTAAGTGTCAAACTGGCCATAAGGACTAGTTCATCCAATTAAATTAAGCCATTGGACCATTTAATTAAATAACAAAAAAAAAAATTTTAAAAATATCTAAAATCTAATAAAATAAAATAATTTAATATAAATAGCTCTTTGTTCTTCCCCAAATTTATTTCTCTTTTTAATTTTTCTTCTCAATAACAACCACAATTTGAATATGTTTGAGTTTGCTGGAATGGGTTATAACGGATGAGTTTGCTAGGTTTGCCCATGTTGCTCAAGATGATGGGTTTGAGAAATTTTGGGTTAATTTGTTGAATTTTAGGGTTTGCAAATTTTCTGAGATTTTATAGGACTTTCGATGGATCTCGGTTAATTTTTTGAAACTTGGAAGGGATTTTCTATGGAGCTTGTTGATAATGTTTAGATATGGGCATTTCTTGGTTTTTGGTTTGTGTTCGTTGGTTCAAAATTTTATGTGTTTGATTTATTTGGTTTTGGTTTTGTTTATCGTGTTCATCACATTTGTATTTAATTTCTTTGGGTTGTTCATTGAAGTTTGATTTTTCTAGGTATATTCATCTATTCAGGCGTTTAGTTGAAATAATAATAATAATAATAATAATAACTAGCCTCTGAGCACGCGTGTGAAACTTTTCTATTATTTGGGTCGAGCATGCTCAAAGGCTTTTCTATTTTTTGGGTAAAGATTAATAATTTGCATTTATTATAATTTGGGATTTCTACTTTTTCTAATCACAAAAAAATAAAAAAATAAAAAAAAAATACGTGTGGTGAGTTTTGTAGATTTGAGGAGTTTTAAAACTAACAAAAGAGTGATTCTATTTTGTAAGGAGTTAGAGAGTAGAAGTAGGAATTTAAATTAATGTAAAAGTAGGAGTTTATTAGAAGCAGAAAGACATTTCAACATAGAAATAGAAATTTATTATTTTTGTCAATTTACTATTTTAACCCCATTTTTAAGTTTTAGGTAAGGGTAATTTTGATAGTAAAAAAAGCAATAATTAACTTTTTTTTGCTAATTTACTATTTTAACCTCATTTTTAAGTTGTTGGTTAAATAATTTAAGGGTATTTCTGACAAGAAAAAAAGCAATAACTAACTTTACAAATCCTCTTAATATATACAGATAATAATAATTATTATAATTATAATAATAATAATAATAATAATAATTATTATTATTATTATTATCAATTTATTTTAAACTTTAAAAGTTTTTTATTTCAATTAACTACTTGGAATATTTAAAATAAGTGGCATGATTTAATTGGACCAAGTAATGCACATGACAATATACAATACACTTAAATTCAACTAATGCCTCTAATGATGCATAAGTTATATAATTTCAAGGTGTAAATTTTAAATTATAAAATTTTAAGGTATAAAATTCAAAAACTGCACATATGTACGTAGGCCTAGTTTACTCATGTCTTTACATCACGCACGCATCATGCTCTCATAGGGCAAAAGTATTAGGTATATTCCAAGCACACTGCAGCATGGACTTATTCAGTTATTCTTCCTTACTTGTGCATGGACTTTTATTATTTAATTCTTCTCCAAGTAACATTCAACGTACAGTTTTAACTTCTACATTTATATGGACTGACTTCTCTTAATTCTTCCCCAACAACTAACAAGAAGACCTGACTTGCTAGCCGCCTCTGTTTTCCTTTTCCTACGCAATTACGTTCTCTAATAGGCTGAATTATCAAATTCTTCTAGTATAACCAAAGTTTTGGTCCATAAAATGACACGCCGTTGGATGCAATTTACTGCATATAACTTGGTTGAAGATATTCCTACTTTTGTGACCATGCCTTCTGAGGTTTGTGTTGACTATGTCTAATTCAATTATCCTCTAACTGATATCAAAATAACTAAAATTTGAATGAATATATAACAATGCTAGGATTAAAAAAAATTAACTAACCAAAGCAATTTATAAAGTCAATGTACTCACGTGGTCTCTCTTTTTTTTTCTTTTTTTAGAAAAAAAAAAAAAGCAATTTAGTTATCCTTATTCTAATGAAATATATTAAAAAAAAAAAAAGGTGAAAATGCTATGTTGGTTCTTACATTTTAAGGTTATAGTCAATTTGATCTCTACATTTTGGTAACAGTCAATTTGATTCCTATTATTTTTAAGTTGCAATCAATTTAGTTTCTATCGTTAATTTACTAAAAAAAAATGCTTACATGGCAAATGGTATGCATGGTTGGCATATTTGAAGCTGACATGGATACTAAAATAATAATAGAAATGCCACATCAGCATTTGAACATGAATACATATTTGGGACCGCAAATCTCCATAAATCCAAATCAATTTTTTGAGTGATTTTCATTTCAGTAAAAACTATAAACTTCATTTAGATTAAAAAAAAAGAAAAAAAGAAAGAAAGAATCATTTTTTTTTTTTTTTTTTTTTTTTTTTAAGTTTGTAAACTATTTTATTTTGATGTTGTGATCACCGTCATGTGACATTCTTGGAATTATTATTATTATTATTATTATTATTATTATTATTATTATTATGTGTTTGGTGTGCAGTGAAACACGTGACACTCTTCACATGTTTTTAAAGGAAAATGAAATAAGAAATATAAAACCCTTTTTATTTGATTGGCTTAATGGATACGAAAAACTAACATGTGTTTCATTATGGATAAGTTTGAGGGAATAGCTATGCTATAGAAAGAAGGGGGTCAAAATGACCAAATACCACTATTTGGCAAAATATATAGGGATCTACCACTATTTTGAAAATATATATGGATATATCATTGTTTTGGAACTCGAATTTACCATGTAACTCAAGTTTTAGAAAATCGATTTTTTTTGAAAAATAGCTTTTAAGTTTGCTGTATTATTTTTTTTATGGAACTTAAGTTCCTGAAATTCAAGTTACATAAAAAATTGGTGGCTATTATTCATGGAACTTGAGTTTGCCGTGTAGCTTGAGTTTCACGAACTTGAGTTTTAAAAAAATGATAGACCTTTACATATTTTGCCAAATAATGGTACTTGGTCATTTTGGCTGGAAGAAGTGAGGTGTCCATGCACACCCAATATGTTTATCAATCTCTACTATTACTAATCAGCAATGAGTCAGGGTAATTCGGTGTTTAATTGATTATTTAATGGACAAACTATTATGTTTCGAATTTATTTAAAAAATGCAATCAAGTGATAACTTTTATCTCCCTCAAAAAAAAAAAAAAAAAAAAAGTGATAATTTTTATATAGTGGCAATTTGACCTAAACTTAAATCATTGCAAAATGAGCATAGTACGAAATGACAGTGACAAAATTGATAACAGGTGAAAGTAATAATCTTATATTTTTTTATTTAAAAAAAATATAATACTAAATTATTTGGATAGGGAAAATCAATTTATTTTATTGTGGAGCTTATTCAAGAAACTCAGTAGACTTGGTCATGAACTAAACAATTGTTACAAAATACCCGGCCCACCTTAGGATTTTCTTGGCAAATGTTGTTCTATGTGAACCAGCCCACCTTAGGAATTTTGATTAAAACCCGGTCCAAATTGTTTGTCTCAAGTTTAGTTTTGACAGGTTTAACACGTGAACCCAGCCGGCCAGCCTTATTCCCAAGTGAAAGAATAATAACACATGCATGTTTTGCTGGAATTTGTAATTTGAATTTTTTTAGTTTGAAAATTCCACTCAGAAGTACTGAAGGAATTTTGATTTTTCAATTTCTATCATTGCCAAATTTAGATTAAAAAAAATTATAATCGATATCAAATAAAATTTAGGATTAATTACCATTCTGGCCCATTGATGGTTAGTAGGGTTCTTGATGGCCCATTGATGGTTGTAGTATTGGGCACGGACTGCCCATCTTGGGCTTGTGCAATTTTCCTCATTCGAATGTAATTTAATTTTAATACAGTCTGCACTTCATATTAAAAAAAAAAAAAAAAAAAAAAATTAGCCATATAATAATATCTGACTTTAACGTTTAGGTTTAAAGCATGATAAAATTTGGGCTACCATCCACATTGATGCATATTATTTTTATTAAAAAGAAAATTATTTTAAAATTTACAAAAGTTAGTACCTTAATACCAGAAAAAATTATTAGGTATTCTGAAATACAATAAAGTGGTGCTCTCTCTTCTTATATTCATAGTGAATTTTATTGGTGGAAACCACCACAAATGTGAGAGAATGTCAAAATAATTAGGTACTTTGGGAATTGGGAGCACAAAATCATTCATACTCCTAGAGTACTTGATAATTACTTGGTATGAGTTTTGCAAAACCTAAGAGTGTCTTTGATGCATAGAGGGAGAAGAGAGTAGAGAGTATGAGAGAAAAGTAAAAGAGATAATAGGAGAATGGCAATTGATTCCCCTTATTTGGATGTTCTAAAATTTAAGTAAGGGAAGGGTAATAGATTTACATACTCTTTGTTTCAATGGCATACAGATTAAAATAGGAAGTATTGGAAATGTTGAGACATTATATAAATCAAAAAGTATATCTCTTTTATTAAATTTAAAGAAATGGATAAAAAAAAAAAAAAAAAAAAAAAAGGGTGCCGCCGGAAGTGTACTAAGGAAATAAAATTCCGTTGCATGCGAGACGGAGTTATTCTTTAAAGCCTGATATGGTATCATTTTTCCAATAAAAATCAGAGAGTTGCGTCCTAACTAGATTGCCCAGACATTGAATGCAAACAGGACATTCCAGGGAACATATGCGAATTGGGTGTTGACCTTGGTGTTTTGTTTACACCAGTTATGAAGATTGAGGTTGAAGAAATCTGGGATGAGCATTTTAGGGGGGAAAGACATCCAAATACTCCTTGCGAACGTACAATTGCGTAGCACATGTATCGGAGTTTCTAGTTTGACACAACGTGGACAGATTTGATTAGTTTGAAGCGAATGGTTGAAAATGATGGATTTGGTAGGAAGTCTATGATGAGCACACTTCCAAAGGAACAACTTAATTTTAGATGGTAGTTTGAGCGTCCAA
The DNA here is from genome assembly GCF_932294415.1 of Quercus robur. Taxonomy (NCBI): domain Eukaryota; kingdom Viridiplantae; phylum Streptophyta; class Magnoliopsida; order Fagales; family Fagaceae; genus Quercus; species Quercus robur. Next base: position 7,608,788 of record NC_065538.1, read on the forward strand.
ATCCATGACCAGGTTTCTCGTGCCCCTCCTTGACCTTCATTTCTACTATCCAGAATGAAATGATTTGCAGATTTGACTGAGCAAACGCTAGACTGATGGTTCCAAACCCGGATATCGGTGGGCATATGTGAACGATGCAAGGGCAGCAGCTGTGCAAAAATATACTGAGTTATTATTGAGGGAAGAACCATGCTAAGCGGTGTGAAACCCCATTGTTGATTCGCATCTATCAACCTTGCCACACTATAGGTATATTCATGCGGTAGCAAAGGACCATAAATTAGGCTATCGATTGGACCAGGGGGCAGCGAGTTCCTCACCACCCAACGAAGGCTGATATGTAATAGATTCCGCCCTCGGATGAGTGCTTTCCAAGAATGTGAGATCGTGGGTGATGAAGTATGGAGGAAATTTGCTGTATGGCAGTGTTTTTGTGAAATGAATTTGGCTAACAGGGTATTTTCATTCCTCCATAATCTCCATGCTTGATTCATAAGGAAGGCATCATTACTGGCTTTAGAGTTTCTGATACCTAGACCCCTCGCTATTTGGATTTAGTAATGGTCTCCCAATTCATGAGATGAATATGCTTTTGAGTAGTCGTGTCACCCCATAGAATGCCCCGTATCGATTTATCGATGTTGTCAAGAATACTTCGAGGAAGAATCGTCGTTTGCATGGAATAGTAAGTAAGTGGAGTCGGAGAGAGGACAGACTTGATTAGTGTAACCCGACCCGCTTGAGATATAATTTTAGACTGCCAAGCTCTAATACGGGTTTGAATCTTGTCAAGCAGAGGTTGGAACGCACTGGTAGTTTTCCTCTTGAGGATTAGTGGCATGCCTAAGTACATGCCTAGATCAGTAACAATCGGCATATTGGTGAGGGAAGCAATATGGCGCTGCACATCAAGTGGAGTTACGAGAGAAAGAGTTTCGATTTGTTAATGTTACAAATTTGACCCCAAAGTTGACAGAAGTGAGCGAAAATATTAAAGATGGTCCTAATGTCATGATGTGTCGCTTGTGAGAATAGAAAAATATCATCCACAAAAATTATATGGTTAAACTCAATAGGACGTCTGCCCACTCGGATAGGGGAGAGCTGTTTGGTATGAAGAGCATGATCTAAAGCTAAGGATAGGTGATTGAAGCAGAGTATGAAAATATATCGCGATAAAGGATCGCATTGTCGAATACCTCTAGATGGTTGGAAAGCTAGACTCACCACACCATTCCATAAAATAGAAACAAAATATGAGGATATGCAAGTTAAAATTAGATCTATTATATGCTCAGGAAAATGATAAAATCTGTGTGTATATTTGATGAATGACCAATCCAATTTATCATAGACTTTGTCCAAATCAATTTTTGCTGCCAATGGATTTGTCTTCCCTTTCCTTTGGTTGATGAAATGGAGGAGTTCCTGGGTAAGGACGTAGTTATCAATTGCTTGTCAGCCTGGTACAAAATTGGATTGAGCGGGATGAATCATAGCCAGAAGGAAAGGTTTAAGTCTATTCACTAGGATTTTAGTAAGAAGCTTATACAGGGTGTTACATAAGCTAATGGGTCGTGGTTGTGAAACAGTTTCCGGATTAGGAACTTCAGGAATTAAGGCAAGTTTCACTTGGATTAGGTCTTCTAGGATACGAGATGTGATAAACATAGTTTGAATGAATTTGGAAATATCCGAACAAACCACATTCCAATTATTTTGATAAAATTGCGCATGAAAACCATCTGAACCTGGCGATTTTAGCGGATGCATGCTCCAAAGGGTGGAATGGATTTTAGACCTATCTGGAAAACATAGGAGAGTGTCATGTAGTTCCTGAGGATTAAAAGCCGAGGAGGAGTAGAGTGTTTCAGGGGGAGGTAAATTGGAGTTTTCTGACCGAATTGAAACAATTGTTTGAAGTGATTAGTAATGTAGTTGTAAAGGTCCAGTCCTCGTAACCAATCCTCTGACTCATTTTTTGAAGTAGAAATATGTTGCTGTGCTCGTCTAATTTTAGATTGAATGTGGAAGAATTGTGTGTTGGCATCACCATATGATAACCATAGGATGCGAGATTTCATTTGCCAAAGAAGATGCTCTTGGTAAAGGATAGTATTATAGTATTTATTAATTAAATGATGTTCTAATTGTAGTAAAAAATGAGAGGGTCAGTGGCATAAAGCACGTTGAGTCCCTAATAGGCGAGCCCGAATTTGTTTTTTGTTTTGGTCGACTTGGCCAAAAATATGTGTTGCAGTCATTAAGACATCCCTGAAGGTGGTATATTTTCTTGTAAAAGTCTTTAATGAAATCATGTGAGTTGAGCACGTGCTGTTCATGTGTTGTCCAACAATTAACTCTAAGTTGACGAAAAAGGGTTGAGTTTGCCACATAGGCTGGAACAGGAACTGTTTGTTTGAAGAATGGGATTCCCATTCGTTCGTGGATACAATAATTGGATGGTGGTCTGAATGAAATTTAGGGAGCGTCAGACAGTGAGCATTTGGGAATAGCAGTTGCCACGCTGCGTTGTGAAAGGCCCTATCCAGTTTCTCCCTAACCAGCTTGCTGAGTTGAGTTTCCATTGAGTACATAAGTTCCTCCCTTGTCAAGAAGTTGAAAGTTGGAAAGGGGAGCACTTCGTTTCCAAAGGCCATGCTTTCTCGTGCATAGGTGGCCTCAGTTAGTGGCGGGGCAGAGACCCTTCTTATGGAATGACAATGAGGTCGTACATGACAAGGTCAAGCCGATGAGACTAACGGCGAAGGAGGTGGTGTAGGTGGCACCTCCATCTGATGCATCGTTTCCCATGCCAGATAAGGTGGGTTAAGGATGTCCGTACGGGTGGGAATGATTCGTGCATGCTATTGTATCGGAGTATTTGGGTAAAGTGCAACTTGGAGGATAGGTATGGGATGGGTTCAGTTGGAAGGGTGTATGAGGGACATGTGTAGAGTCAGGTAGTCCGATATCTCCAATGGAAAGAAGGGAGGTGCATTGGAGTTAAGTGTGCTTGAGCTGGAATTTAGGTGCGGGTGGGTAGGAGAAGGTGGTGGTGAGTTGGAGTCAAAGGAGTGGGAGGGTGTGGTCCATCACGTTTCGAATCTAAGGCAGCCAATGAAGATACTTTAGCCTTTGCTACTTGGAATTCAGGTTCCCATTTACGTACAGATAGATAGTGCTTGCCCGCGAACCATGGACCTTGTTCTAACACATTCATAAAGTCAGTAACTTAGGTAAATTTAATAAGAAAAAAATCATAACCTAAATCAATCATATTGATATTACCTTTAGGTCGCCAAATACCTGTAAGGCATGTGACCAAAGCTTTGTAGCCAAAGGACTTACCAACCAGTTTCACTATGATACTAGTTTTCCAAGTGGCATAAATCTTCTCTCTGACATGGGATGGCAATGGGATAGTGTACTGTAATCCGTCGGAACCACCATTCCGCCCTCGATGTTCTCCATCTCTAGATCATCCCCAGCATCATGGAATGGAAAGGCTTCCTCCTTTGACATGTCTTGCTGTAGTGCGTCTTTAAAGGAAATAGGTTTGACCTTATGCTGTACCCCAGCTCTAGATGTGGGTGTGAATGAGGATGGTCAGGTAGGGCAGCTTGTCCAATGGAGGACCAAGGATGTTCCTGGTCTCGTCGAGGGGATAGAGGGCAATTCACATCCTTTTTATGTGTGAAGTTCAGTAGAAATTGTGTCTCAGGCGAGGATCAGGCAAGGGTCGTCATCTCAGTTCCACCATTTTCTCTAGTATAGAACTCACCAGGAATAATCTTTGTGGATAAATAATGCCAGTCACAAAAAATGAATATTTTCATTTTTAGATCTATGATTAACATAAATTAAAATTGAAATGCAATTTATTTATTTTTATTTACTTAATTATGTAATTTATTTTATTTATTTATTTCTTTACCTAATAAGGTAAATAATTTAATTCTTAAAATTTTATATATTTGGTTATATACCTTTGGGAAAAATATCCATACACCCCTTGAAATTTAATGTAGTGGTCATTATACTTCCTCAACTTTTATTTCAACTAATTTACTCTTTAAACTTCACATATTTACCAAATTAATACTTTGGTTAGTTTGCTATTAATTTACTAACAGAAAATGCACTTGAATCTCATATGTGAAACTTTAAAACATCAAATCAATTATCTGACAGGATTAAAGTTAGTTCAGTGGTGTGGGAACTACATTGAATCATTCAAATCTGCAACTTCTGCACTAGTCTTGGCAAGACCACAATGCTCTAGGTTTGGTCACCTCCAATTGCTTCGGTGTTTAAAGTAATTGTCGATGGGGTAGTCTTCTCGCAACAAAGGCAGTCAGGAGTAGGTGCTGTGATATGCAATTGTGAAGGATTGGTTATGGGGGCTTTATTAATGAAGCTAAATCAGCAGCTAAATTCCTTGGAGGCTGAAGCCAAAGCTTATGAATTGGGGATTTTGTTTGCTAAAGATATGAGCTTTCATGAGATTGCTCTTGAGAGAGATTCTCTTATTGTTTCAAATGCTATTGCTAGCATTTCTCCTCCTCTATCTTCGATAGCATTGATAGTGTATGGAATTATTTCTCTTTCAAATGTTTTTCATAGTTTTTCTATTTCACATGTTGGTAGGAATGGTAATCAGGTAGCTCACTTGTTAGCAAAACATGCTTAAAGTGTTAAGCAATTTGTTACTTGGATTGAAGAGAGCCCTTATTTCTTAAAACATGCTATCTCAGCTGATGTAATTTCTTTTTGTTCATGTTAATGAATTTTCAGTTTCCTATTAAAAATAAATAAATAAATCTGAAGTTTGAACTCGGTGGAAAAAAAGAGAGACCTTCCTCTAGCATCAGAGTTCTTTGTTCTACCATAGATCTCATTGTCCATGACCCCACCGGCATTCAACTATATATCAGGATCCACCATTTGATATCTACCATTATTACCGCAGTTCCAATTTAACAACCCAACAAAGAAAACTAACCAAAACCCACCAATCCAACACCAAAGCCCAACAACCAAAGAATCAAATTTCATTGAATTTGTCAAACACCCAGAATTTTTTTGTAAAAGAATAAACAAATAAATGTAAAGTTACTAACCATATGGGTCTATGGCAAGGCAAAGGACAAAGGAATGGGTTTGTGACGGTGGAAGAAGATAACAAACCCACCCTTAATAAGAAAACTGTATAAAAATTAAAAAAAAAATAAAAAAATAAAAAGAGAAAGAAAATTGATTCCATATTCATGATTAGCAGTGGGGTTGAGCACAAGTTAGTGGTTTTGGGCTTCATTTTCTTCAGCTTGTGTCTCTCTCAACGTTTCTCTTTCTTCTTTCTATCAGGTTCTAAACTTCAAAGTTTAGAGAATTGATTTTGGTATTTTACTATTTTTAAGTTTAACATGTGTTTTTCGTTAGTAAATTAACAGCACACCAACTAATGTATTAATTTGATACAAGTGTAAAGTTTAAGGAGTAAAATAGCTGAAATAAAAGTTGAGGGGTGTAATGGCCACTACATGGTTCAGCATCAACCTCGAGATTCTTTCCCCGACTACAAGAATTGCTTCTAATTTGGTTTGGCATTCTAAGGAGCAACTTCCCCGTAGGCTTGATTCGGTTCCATCTTGCTAAATAAAAGTTGAGGGGGTGCATGTAATGGCCACTATATTAAAATTCAAGGGGTGTATGAGTATTTTTCCCTATCTTTGTGGGTAGTCCAATTTTTATTTATATTTTATGGGTCTAGCTCCCATCCCATTCAATACTCTCATGTTTTCTCCATTTTTTAGATGAAAGATATGTGCAAGTGAAGCAATCCAAAGGCTAAAAAAAACCACAAAAGCAACTTGTCTTTCATTCTCTCTCCATTACTCTCTCCCTCTTTTCTCTCTCTAGAACTCCAGAATTGAGTATTTCTTAGTAAATTGTCTTGCCCCTTCCTTCATCTTCTCTGCAAAGACTGTAAAATTCCATAAAGCAATCACAAATCTCCATTACTGTAGCAATTACTAAACCCTTCATGTAACAACCCAAGGAAAAGCGCTAGTCACATCTGCACTATACCTCAAAAGGACTAGTCACAATTAATGCTCTTTGTAATTGTTAATAAAACCCAGTTCAACCCAGTATTTACCCGATGTGGGACTTATCACACACCCACACACATCACACAATTAATTAAATTGGGGCATCACAATCTCCTCCACTTAAATCTCTAACGTCCTCCCTAGGGCCCACTTTGTGGGGTAGTGTCTCTGAGCCCACACGGGGTTACCGGGCTAGCTCTGATATCATATGTAACGACCTAAGGAAAAGTGCTAACCATATCTGCGCTATACCTCAAAAGGACTAGTCACAATTGAGACTCCTTGTAGTTGTTAATAAAGCCTAGATCAACCCAGTAAATATCTGATGTGGGACTCATCACACACCCACACACATCACACAATCAATCAAATTGGAGCATCACACTCCACCACTCAATCATAAATGGTTATGGGTCTATCTCAAAAAATAATTAATTGGTTCCACAAGAACACTAAAACCAGAAAACCCTAGTCTATAGTTGTTTTGGGTTTCAAGAAATTACAAAAATTTGGCTTAAACTCATCTTAAAAAAAAAAAAAAAAAAAAAAAAAAACCTTACAAATGAAGGGGTTCCATTGTAAGTAATAATGCTCAAAAGCCCAAAAAACTGAATATAAGACTCAAACAAAAGGGAATTTGTCTTTGTGTAGAAGAAGAAGGAAGGAAGGAACAAGACACAACTTACGGTGGTAAATGTCGGTACGAACCATTCGCAACGATTCCTGAAGTTGTTACCACCGTAGACTTCGATTTCTCCGCATCGGCATCGCTTCACCTTCCTCCGCACTTGCAACGCTTCACCTCCCCTTTGCGCCAACAACCGTTCGCCTCCCCTTCATGCCGGCGACGCTTCGCCTCCCCTTTGTGTCGGCAAGGCTTCGCCTCTTTCTCCACCTACCGATCTGTACGTCTCATTTCTCATCCCAACCTTATCAGACATTTCTCTTTTTTTTTTTTTTTTTTAATTGATAATTATTGATGTACTACTTGTTGTTGTGTTCTTGGAATTATTGTTTGCTTGTAAATCATGGGTGACATCTTACCTTAGCTTATTTTCTGGTTAAATTTGATTAGATTGTTAAAGCTATTTTATTTGACATCTTAAAGCTATTTTATTTGTATATGTAGGATTACACTAAAAGTGCCATGTACTTGTAGATTATCCCTTGATATAAAATAATTATGTGGTAAGTCTACCATGCCTATGACTTAAACAGTTGCAATGGTACTAGTTCACTTTGGTTTCCATGTTTTGTGACAATTTGGGTCATAAATATGGTGTTATGGAAGTATAAATGCCCTTCTTCTTCTTCTTCTTCTTCCCCTTTTTTTTTTTTTTTTTTTTTTTTTTTTTTTAAGAATTTGATTTGAATTTTTTATTCTTATTGAATGACATAGTAGATTTCAAATTCTAATTGGATTCATGCTTTTCAAATAGCTAGCAAGCTATAACTGAATGTAGGGAATGAGTTCAATGAATTAATATATCTTAATGTATGAGGATGATGATGATAGCATGTATATTCTAATGTATGTGCAGTTAACTAGCAATGCTAAGCCATCATGGGCTCCCTCGCAACTGGGTCAGAGCTAGTCAAGTTTGACCAGAGCATTCATGTATAATGTGGATTTAATAAAGAGAATGACAAACTCACCTGAACTATTACTAATCAGTTGTATTTGTTAGATTTGCATTTGGATTTGAGGATCAAATTCAAGAGATTCACTTGGTTTTGTTTGTGCTTAAGCTTAAATACTGAGCTAATTTTGGTTGGGATTTTTTTTTTTTTTTTTTTTTTTTTTGGGCGTGGGTTATCCATTTCTTAGTAAACTAAAAGTTTTTGTTTTCTTTTTCTTTTTCTTTTTCCCCTTTCTTTTGTATGTGGGTTAAAGCTAACTAAAAGTTATCTTTCTTTTATCTCCAGCTCTCTTTCTCTTTTGTGGCTGAAGAAATTGTGAGGAACAAGGTGAAGAACACAAGTTAACTTTGGATTTTTTCTGATAGTTGTAAATTTAGTTTGAGTAAAGTAAGTAAATTCTAGTTAAAAACTTATAAAACTCTATACTTGTGATGTTGGAAATTAGATTTGTGGTGGTATGTTGTATTGGAGCAAGCAGGTGGCTTGCATGGTGTTATAAGGTGGTTTAAACTAATATTGAAAGTGTTTTTTATTTCTTACAAATGTGAATAAGTATTGTTGATTAGATGTGATGAATTGTATTTTATTTGATTTTAATACTTGTAAGCATTATAGTTGTGATGTTTGTGATTGGTTTTGTGATGGGCTGTTGTGTTGGAGCAAGCGGGTGGCTTAGATAGTATTATAAGATGGTTTAAACTAATATTGAGAGTGTTTTTCATTCTTGTAAATGTGAATGAGTAATGTTGATTAGATGTGATGAATAGTATTTGTTTTGATTTAAACACTTGTAAAACTCTATACTCGTAATGTTGGAAATTAGATTTGGGGTGGTATGTTGTATTGGAGCAAGCAGGTGGTTTCCATGGTGTTATAAGGTGGTTTAAACTAATATTGAAAGTGTTTTTCAATTCTTACAAATGTGAATGAGTATTGTTGATTAGATGTGATGAATAGTATTTTATTTGATTTCAATACTTGTAAGCATTATAGTTATGATGTTTGTGATTGGTTTTATAGTGGGTTATTATGTTGGAAAAAGCGGGTGACTTACATAGTATTACAAGGTGATTTAAACTAATATTGTGAGCATTTTTTATTTCTTGCAAATGTTAATGAGTATTGTTAATTGGATGTGATGAATAGTATTTTATTTGATTTAAACATTTGTAAAACTCTATACTTGTGATGTTGAAAATTGGATTTGTGGTGGTATGTTGTATTGGAGCAAGCGGGTGGCTTGCATAGTGTTATAAAATAGTTTAAATTCATATTGGGAGTGTTTAGTTTCTTGCAAATATGAATGGACTTTGTTAATTAGATGTGATGAATAGTATTTTATTTAATTTAAACACTTGTAAAACTCTATACTTATTGTAACATCCCGTGAGTAAAAAAATATATATATATATGTAAGTCAGAATTTTGTGGACCACATGTGCCCCCACCTAACCCCACTACCCATCATTCTCATCCACTCAATTTCACCCACATCCCTTCTCTCTTTGGCCGGCTCTCTCCTTTCTTTCTTTCTTTCTTTCATTTTCTCTCTTTTCTTTTCATTTTGCTGAAACACACACACACTCACCCGCCTGCCTCCACTCCAAAATACACTATCTCACCATCATTTTTCCTGCAAGATCACCGGAAAAATACTTAGGAACTCCAAAGCATCTTCATTATTTTATTTGAGGTAAAAGTTCAAATATTTTTTTTTTATGAGTATTATGTTCTTGTTTGAGGTTATTTTACTCAAGCTTTAATAATGTTATTCATGTGATTTAAGAGCTTTGGAAATGATATTCATGTGTTTATATGTATGGATTTTGGTCTTGGTGGATGTATTTGATGAGTGAGTTCATGATTTTTACAATGATGATTATCTAAGGCTTGTTGTGGTGAAAATTTAGAGGTTTTGAGTTATAATATGTGATAGATGATGAATATAATTTTTTATTGATCATTTGGAGCTAGTTAAAGATTTAAATTGTTTGTCTTGGAGAAAATTATGATTTTGGTGTCATGGGTCACTTGATGATGTTATAAAAATCTTGTGGGAAGCACTTGTAAAGTGTGGAGGTTTTGATGTTAGATATGACACCTTGAAAGATTTATGAGTATAAATGGGAGTCTATGCCTTGCAAATTAAAGTGGTTTGAGAAATTTTGGAATTATAATACATTGCATGTGAGGTTGAATACTAGGCTTGCCTAATTGAGTTCTTACTTGGCAATTCCTAATTTGTAGTTAGATACAATTTCAAGCTTTGTGCTCATTGTGATAGATTTGCTTGACATTGTTTAGGTTCTAGCTAATTTCCCCTTAGAGCTTGGAGAATTAGGATTTTGCGGTTGCGAGGTAAGTAGCTTTTTAATGGGTATTTTTGAAAAATAACCATATCTTATAAATATTGTTTTTGAGTCAAACACATTTTGGAAAATGATATATATGGATATATGCTTTCTTAAAAGTATTGTGTTGTGACCCTTACTATATATGAAAAATGCATCATATTTGATATTACATTTGGGGAAATGCATGAATTGTTATATGGAAAAATGAGCATCTTTTAATTAATCTTTGATAAGAAAATCATTGATTTTATGGTGTATTGAAAAGTTAAAGATGCTTATTTTGTCTTGTATTATTTGAGAAATTGTTAAAAAATCTTTTGACAGGAATGAAGTTTGAAAACCTTACAAACTTTGTAGAAGTTAGATGATTTAAGGTTTTTAGAAACTATTTGGATATGAACTATGCGTTTCAAAGTAAGGTAACCTGTGAGTTTATGTGATTTTAGCCCTATGCCATGTGTGATTTCCCGGTGATCACCCGATTTGATTTCTGTAGTCTTTGTGACAATGGAATCAAATTTAGGTCAGTGCCTTTTCACTTTGGATGATGCGTTCTTCCCTACTGTCCATGGGGGGAAGAGGTTCCTTGATTGTGTGTGGGTGAGGCTGCTGTCCATGGGGCCAAGAGACCACATACAAGAGAGGTCCTATTTGACGCGCTCTCTCTACTGCCCATAGGGGGAGAGAAAAACCTTGAGGGTATGAGTGAGGCTGCTGTCCATGGGGCCAAGAGTTTGCATACCAGAGAGGATAATATCATGCCAGTTGTGAATGGGTGGATCCCCTAACCGGTCTATGTGGTAGTGTGGTAGATTTGTGATAATTTATCTTATGTTAGATATTATGGTTTTAGAAATTATATTGCTGATACTCACAAATTATGGTATATAGTTTCAAGGTATTTACTTTGAGAAACTTTGTGCTTCATTATGTAATCATTCTTGTCATATTATTATTATTGAAGATGAAACTTACATTTCCCCTACCCCCATTATTGTGCTACTTACTGGGTTTTGTCTCATTCTATTATTTTTATAACTTTTCAGAGTAAGCAACAATCTTTTGAGACAGCTTTTTGGTGGCTAATAGTAGTTAGACTAACTACTGATGGAGGCTGAATTTTTGTGTAATGGATATATTAGATGGTGTACATCTTAGACTAGGCTTGACTCATTCTTTTGTATATTATAGTGGTTATGACTGTATTTCCACTGATGGGACAAGCTGTTGTTATGTAATTGTTGTTTTCAGACCTCTATTCTTTTGTGGCCTATGGTCCTTATAATTAATGTTTAGAGCTCTGACTTACTCTGAAAGTATATTCTATGGGATGATTATGATAATTCTTGTTGTTGGCACTTGATAATAATTATGTGGATTGAATTGTCAAAAAGGAAAAAATTTACAGGTACTTGAGACGTCTCTCTCATGCTTTGGACCCTTTGGGGTTTGGGGCGTGACACTTATGATGTTGGAAATTGGATTTGTAGTGGTATGTTGTATTGGAGCAAGCGGGTGGCTTGCATGGTGTTATAAAATGATTTAAATTCATATTGAGAGTGTTTTTAGTTTCTTGCGAATGTGAATGGATCTTGTTAATTAGATGTGATTAATAGTACTTAATTGATTTCAATACTTATAAACACTCTATATTTGTGATGTTTGTGATTGGTTTTGCGGTGGGTTGTTGTGTTGGAGTAAGTGGGTGGCTTGTATGGTGTTATAAGATGATTTAAATTCATATTAGGAGTGTTTTTAGTTTCTTGCGAATGTGAATGGACCTTGTTGATTAGATGTGACTAATAGTACTTAATTGATTTTAATACTTGTAAACACTCTATACTTGTGATATTTGTGATTGGTTTTGTAGTGGGTTATTGTGTTGGAGCAAGCGAGTGACTTGCATAATGTTATAAGGTGGTTTAAATTTATATTGGGAGTATATATTTGTGTGCAATGTATATTTGTTTAAGTATTAATATAGACTTGTGCATTCATGAATAGGATAGAACTTTATCTAAGTAGCTTATAGACTTAGATGTTAGGGACCAAGGGAAGCGAGCTAGGGACCAAAAGGCACGAGCTAAGCAAGAAGAGGTTTAAAGGAATATTCTTAACTTTTTGAGGAGCAAGGTTATGATGACGCTCTTACTTATGGGGGTGGTTCAACTTCAAGTTAAAACACTTTTTGGTTAGTACTTTATTTTAGCAATTGACCCACAATACATGGTATGACTACTCTTAATGCATTGTTAGAAATGTTTCTTATAACATAGTTAATTTTTTTACTTTACGATTTTAATTTAGTATTGTTTTTATATTTGTGCAGATTTCTTATTAGTGGTTTTTAGGAAATTTACTTTTGGCATTACTTAAAGACATATAAGGACATTTTTTGTTAGTTCTAATTATATTATGCTACACTTTCTGTATTGTTATAAAACATCTTGAGTTATTGTATATGTTGCAAACAATTATTGTATGGAAGGAGTTTGAATTGGATACTTGTTTTATTTTTTACTTGTGGAATGCATAGATCTTTTTTTATAAATGTGTTGTTGAAATAAATGTATTATTCAAATGTGAGGTTTTAACAATGTAATAACAGATTACAGGTTAATATCAAAACCATGAAAAAAATAAAAATAGAAAATAAGTTTTAACGATGAATTTTTTCGTCACAAATATAGCAACAAAAAATTGTTTTAGTGATGAAAATTTTCATCGCTATATGTGTCTGGATTTTCTTAAAAATAGTTTTAGTGACGAACTTTTTCGTTACTATATGTACCCGAAAATAGTTTTAGTGACGAAATTATTTGTTACTAAATACGATTTAATAAAATAAAGTGTTTTTAGTGATGAAATATTTTCGTCATTGAATGGTGTTTTTAGCGAGGAAAACATTTAGCGACGAAACGTTTTCATCACTAAAAGTTTTTTTTTTAAATCAAATCAGACTTTTAGTGACAAAATTTTCGTCACCAGGACTTTTAGTGATGGGGTTTCAGTGATGAAATGAGTTTCGTCACTAAAAGTCTGATTTCGTCACTAAAGGTCCGTAGTGACGAAAAACTGGACTTTTAGTGACAAATTTTTCGTCACTGAAAATACATTTTGTTGTAGTGGTGTGGTGTTGGCTAAGGACTCTCCAATGGTTAAATCAGTATCTCTCTCAAGAACTCATGTATGAGAAGTGGTTGAATTGTTGTGCATACCCTTGTTTGGTGAGGTTTGGTCCTTTATATAGAGAACTTGGAGTTGGTCTACTTGTTAGGTTCTGCTAATATTGTGGGAGATGTGAGGGCTTAGTGAGGAGAGTGGAGTAAATTTCGGGCAATTCACCCCACGTCTCAGAATAGTTGATCATGGTCTAACTATCTCTTTGGCTTGTAAAAACATTAAGAATTTACTAGGTGTTTATCCACCATTTATGAGCTCTTGTCTTAGACAACATGTCTACTTCTTGGACAAACCCGTTTCTTTTGGTGCTTCTTCTTTGTTTCTCTCTGGATGATTCTAATCTTGGATGACCTTTATGTTTTTGGATGACTCTTATGAACGATGATTCTCTTTTTGGTTGCCCATCAAAAATCATACCATATATCAATCATAATTTTAATTCCCTAATTAATTAATTAAATAAAATTGCTGAAAACTAAATACCGCTATAGTTAAATTTTAAGTTTTTAACTATAATTAGAATATAAATTAGTTAAGCATAGCTAATTTAAAGTCCAACAAGTCCATGCAACTCAGGAGTTAATTTTTCACTGAAAAATCAGCCCTGGAAATTTAAATATTTTTTAGAATTTTTATTAATATTAAACCGACCCAAAACGTTTCATAAATTCCAAAGAGAGAGATGTTTCTGGGGAAAAAAAATCCAAGAGAGATAAATTTACCGCTACGGCACAAATTGAAATCAGACAATAAAATAGTCAAAATACAAACAAAAATCAAACTAGGATACATACACACGAATTTACGTGATTCAATAATTAACCTCAGATGCTCACCAACATTGGTAAAATGGAATTCTACATAATTCAGTCTTTGATCTAGACCCACTAAGATGGGACTTAAGAAGATTATATATTATTAAAGTTGTTGTTTGATTGTGTCTGATGATTGAATGATAAGCAAAAGCATGTAAGAAAATATTAAGCACTTGTGTAACAAAGAACCCAATGGAAGGTTTATATACTCAAAAATATTTGATTAATTTTTTGCTAACCATAAACTAACATAAAGTTAATATATTTGTTCTATAAGTACATATGGTTACAATTAATTTGGGTTACTTGGGCCATAATATATCTACCATATATTAAGGGTCGGTGTTGGAGTTCTGTGAGTTTTGGTTTGGATCGCTTGATCTAAGTTTGTTGTGGGGGTGGTTGGTGGCGTATGGACACAAAGAAGAGATGTGATGAAGATGTTGTTGTGGGTTTGACATGTGTGAGTTTGACATGTTTGTGAGTTTTCTGATGCCGGTGGTTGGTAGTTATGGGTTTGTGGGTTTTGCTGATGGTCGGTGTTTAGTGGTTGGTGGATTCCATTCAATTAAGCTTTTTTTCCCCCTATTTGTTTACTAGAAAGTTTTTTTTCTTCAATGTTTTCTTCTTCTTTGAATCAGAGAAAGAGAAGAAAGAGACTCAGGAAAGGGATTAGAGAGAAAAGAGAGGTCTGAAAGGTAGTTGTAACAATGTTACAAGACGTTTGGGTTTAGGGATTGAGATGGTCAGTTTTTAAATATTCTAGACTTGATTGACATTAGCCCAAACTTCATGGTATGTTGCAAAATTTAACTTAAGAAATAAATTAAAATTTTGATATGTGATTGACTATTTTAGGTGTTTTGGACGGAGAATCCAATATATGAAACATGTACAACCAAAGCAAAAAATTTCAATTTCAATCCAAGGGAAGCTTGAACTCTAATAGAACAAAATTTCAAAGTCTTCTAATTTCTACTGATCGTCAAGTACACACGTTTTCAATTTCAAGTTTCATCCCGCAACTCTGACTTGTCTTTGCTTCCTTTAATTTGCTAGGAAGGTTTGTACAAAAATTTCTTTCCTGCCATACTTCGTAATTTTTTTTATCAATTACAACACAGTTCATTACATAATGCTACAATAATAATAAGAAAATCAAATCTAAGCTAGCCAAATCCATTAGTCATTTCATTAATTACCACTCTTTTTACAATGATAGGAAAAGAAATTTACGAATTAAATTACACATTTCATTACCACTCTTTTACTTTGTTACAGATAATCTTTGCAAAATGCAACCAAAATACAAATGATATTAGTTTGAATTTTCAATCAAACAAGAAGCAGAAAGGAACGAAAATAAACGAAAACAAAGAAGGAAACAAAAGACATTCTTAACTTGGATTGTAGCTAATATATTATGATACCATCTCTGCCTCCTGCCGTTTCACAGTTGCTAGTAGCAATTCTAGTTTCCCATCTTAGATAATACGAGTCAACCAAATCCTGCTTGTCCAACTTGTTAGCGCATTCCACATGTAGAAATGAATTTTCGTATACACCTTGTTCTTGCTAGCCACATGAAAAGACGAATTATGTAAATTAGAAGAATCGCACCAGCCACAACAACCAGAACACCTAGTCCTATAATTATACCAAGGCTATTCCCAAAACTATTCCCAAAAGGAGATCCAGATACATAGGCAGCGACCAGGAATATCAAAGTGATACCCATGGCAAATGTCAAGATGCCCATACAAACCTTATTCTTGAGAGGAAATCCGCTAATAAGCAAAAATATGACACTGACAGATGCAGCGAAAGAGATGCTATTGCTCATAAAAAAAATGTTGGACTGGAAATTATTTGGAACCTCATCATGCTCAACTCCAACTCCAGATTGGAAAGTGATAGATGTTATTACAGTAGCCACCACCATTAGTGAACCACGTGTCTCATCAATCATATCAACTTGAAATTGTAAGTCGCTTAACAATTTGCCCAACCTTTTCTTGCTTGACCGTGCTGGTGTTGCAGATTTAGGGTGAGACGACATAGGAGTTGGTGAGAGAATATTTTGGTTCTTTGCTCTTTCAACACTAGCATCCATTAACATTTTTTGAATGTTAAAGCTTTTAAAGTCTTTTGAACAGTGCTCTAAGACTTCTAAGGCTGTTAGGCCAATTCGATTCTGTATATCTGATCCTTCTTTCACTTTTGGTAATGAAAGTAAGTATTCTACCATCTGCAAAAATTTGTAGTACTATAGTTTCAGAATATTTGTTTACGAAAAGTATAAGCTAAAATGTTACGAAATAGGCAAAGAATTTTCCCATATTCTATAAATTCACAACGATAAGGTGTGGTCAGTCAAAAAATAGGGATAGAGTTTTCTTCTAAATTAGTTTGGAGGAATATTCCTTTAACTCAAATATCTGGAGTTTTAAATAATTTTTATCTATTTTCTCTTGATTTTTTTCCTACCAGTAACAGGCTACATAAAAAGGAAAAAAGAAAAAAGTATAGTACATAGGAAGGAAGGAAACATATATCTACTGGAGCTCTAAGTTGAGTTTCTTAACAGGAAATAATGAAAACCAACCTCAGTTTGCTTTAGCATCACAGCTAAATGCAAGATGGTATTGCCCCCTTCATGATCTTGGGAATTGATAAGAGAGTCCTCATTGCTCAATGAATCCACCAATAGTTTTAGAGCATCCAATTGATTGTACTTAACACACAGATGCAAAACAGTCTCTACCTTGTTGACCATAACTTGAGTTGAGTCAGGTCGTGCCGATATCAATTCCCTCATGACCTCAATTTGTCCTCTCATGGCTGCATAGTGGAGAGGGATTCTTCCGTCTTGATCCTGAAACATGCAAGTATCATTGTTTTCATTTAACAATGATTGAATAATCTTTATGTGGCCCTCGGCAGAAGCCAAGTGAAGGGGGCAACGTTTTTGGGAGTCTAAATTAGCAGCCCATTCAGGTTTTAGATTCAAAAGGGCTCTAGTGAAATCAAAGTGGCCAAGCAAGGCTGATATGTGTAATGGGGTTTCACTAAAAGAGGACAACGAAACTTTATTAAGGATATGCGAGTCATTGTGGATCAGTAAATTCAACGTGGTCATACACCCTCTTGCTGAAGCGCTGTAGAGTTCTATTGTATCATCTCCTCCAGACCTTATTTCCATTATTGTATCACATTTTTCTGACCCCATATCCATTTCTTTCTCTCTTCTCTAGTGTTTTTGATGAACAAACTCTTTCTCTAGTGTTAAGTGTGATTGGAGAAGAAAGCAAACGAGGAGATATATATAGAGAGAGCGGAGATATATATACAGGAGATATATATATATATATATTTATATTTATAGGAAAAGTAGTTGGTTATAAACCACGTGGTGTTGACAACCACAGCAGGTTAAACGACTTTTAACTTTGATCATATTTTACATAAATTCTTTGCCAAGAATATGCACGGAAGATAATTGACGTGCATATAAAGGACCATATCCTACTTAGATAAAGTCGAAAGATCTTCACAGGCCAAAAGACCATATCCTACTTAGACAAACCAATTACAGGACGATATCCTATACCTAATATATTAGAACCAGACAACCAGTCAAGCACCATGCACCAAAAATGAAACATACACATTATGAAAAAAAAAAAAAAATGGACATCTACTTTTTTTTTTTTTTTTTTTTTTTTTTTTTGCGAAAGACATCTACTTTTGTTATAGCATCAAGACGAGGTTAGATAATGTAAATCAATACAAATTTTTGATATGGCCCACTTCTTGTGTTCTAATTTACCGTGTATGTTCAAAAATTAGGGAGTCAAAAATTGAACGCTTGGGTTGCATAAATTGTCTTGAGAGTTGAGAGATTTGGATGAATCATCTTTCGAGGAATCATGCCAACAATTACAAACCATTATTTGCTATTCAATCCAAGGTTATCAATTCCGTATTGTACCGGCCAGCAATCCGGTATACTCGACCCCTCTGTTTCGTACTGGAAAAAATACCGGCTTTACCGGCCTCGTACCGGGCGTACCGGCCAATTTCGGGCAATACCGGCCGGTACAGAAAAAAAGTTTTTTTTTTTTTTTTTAAAGTTTTGTAATTTTTGAATTTTTGTTAGGACAGAATGGTAATTTATTTGTATTAACTTATTAGTATTATTTATTTTCTTAGTATGCAATGGTAACTTTTAAGCTTTCTATTTTATTTTTTTTGCCCTTTTAATTGATACTAAAGTCTAAAACCATGAATAATTAGTTCTGAATTGACGAAATGTTTTATGGTAAACTTTTATATTTATTATAATATATATATATATATACACAGACACATACATACATATATATATATATATATATTTATATATAAATATAAAAAATAGCGGTAAACCCGAAACGGTACACCGATATTGATCGGTATCCGAAATATATTGTACCGGTGGCCAAATCGGTACGGCCTCCAGTACGGTATTGACATCCTTGATTCAATCACTAACTATGATAGTAAAACTTTAGGATAACAGTTCTCCAGAATTATTTATAAAACACCATTATGTGAGAAAGAAAGTGATGAACATGATATTCTATTTTAATCACTAAACTATTTTCTCTCGATCTTAATTAGAAATACGTCCATTAACTTGATGAGAATTTGAAGGTCATCGGCCAGCATAGCATTCGTGTTTATTTAATCGTTAATTTTGCAGGCATTCATCATCCACATTTGCCATGCAACTAATTTGATTTTTTTTATTAGTATTTTTAATTAAATATTCATCACGTATAAATACGCTTTGCTAAACATTTTCATGCGCTGCATCAATTGGCAACTATAGCAATAATAGAAAAATCAAAGCCTTCGAATTTTTGCTTAAGTTCTCTTAATGTTTCAATATAAGTTTTTAAAAATCCATGCTTTGTTCACCGGTCAAATTTACCAAGAACAATTTTTTTTTTTTTTTGATAAAATCGATGCTTAAAATAAAAGTAAGGGCAAATTACGTTTTACCAAAATAAAAATAAGATTTTTTTTATATTAAAATCTTCTGATAATAGAGTACTGGTGGTATCGATCCAGAAGCTAGGGATTATTGTGATCAAGTCTAGCTTTAATTTACTGCAAAATACTTTCATGGATATATGCGAAGTTGCGTTAATACTACATGGATATATGCGTTATTACTGAGATTTTGGTTTAATACGACGTGGTCCAACAAAGATGAAGTCAAGCATTCCTGTTTGGGCTTGAACCGGCATCCAAATACATATTGTACCTATGACCAAATGTAAGTACAAGATTAAATTAATCTACATGCAAGACTAATTTCTTGTTTTATGGAAAAATAGAAGTGGATATAAATAGATGCATGTAGTTATGTAGTTGAGTTATACAGTATGACAATTCTGTGTCTGTGTCAAATGTACAAGCAATTGACGACGCAGGCATTAATGAAACTATTTTTTTGCAGTTTCTTGATAAGAAAAGTAGTTGGTTATTAACCACGTGGTGTTGACAACGAAAGCAGGTTAAACGACTTTTATGTTGGGAAAAATCCTAATTTCCTCCATGTCTAGGTGTGAATTAAAATATATAACTACCATGTAATAGTAATATTATAGAAACAAAAAATTTCAGCAAGCACCACATAAATTTCAGCACGTATCACATAAACACAATCACACAAGAATACCAAATCTTACGTGAAATTAAAACCCTCTGGTATAGAGGTAAAAACCACATAGCAGCTCTTAATAATATCTACTATAAAATAGAGATTACAACTATCAAATTTATGCTAAACTTGAGTCCACAATAAATTGGATATATAACAAATAAATCTCAAGGAGTAAATGCAATCTCATCACAAAGCCAGTAGCAAAATTTTCCTCTGAATACTCCAACTCTCCATAGTTGTAGCATTCAAAAACTCCATGAGAACTCCACCAATTTATCTTCTTTGTGTGTAACTTAAGTAAAGAAAAATGTCTCCTTTTTCTTTTTCACTCTCTCACACTCTCACTACGTTTCTTTCTATCTCTTCATTCGGACTACACCTCTCAAGCTGAAACTCTCTCTTTCTTTGTGACTTGCTCTCTCTAAAACTTACACAAAATGGCCAAAATAGCTCTCTATTTGCTTCAACTTCCCACAAGGCTGAATGGCCTTTGCTTCTTTCTTTTCTTCTTCTTCAGCATGTCCAACATGCTTTGATCACTTATTAAGAGAAGTCAGACTTCTCACAAGTCTTGGTTATTTCTCAATAAATGATTTTTTTTTTTTTTTTGAGAAATAATTATAACATTCTGCTAACCCTATAGTTCGAACTCTTTCCCCCCTAGACCCCCAAGCACAAAGTGCATGGGAAGATGCCAATTTAGTTACAAGATCTTTGACTCTCAATAAATGAGAAAGCTAGCTTTGAAGACTTTTGGAACAACTCATAAATGAGCTTTGACAAATATGTGTGATGAAATCCAAGGTTGTCATATGCACCCAACATTTTAATATTCTCAAATGACTATAAACTTTGATCATATTTTACATAAATTCATTGCCCCTTTCTATCAAACAATCTAGCATTTTGCCCTATTTTCCAAACTAATTAGGAAAATGTTCATTTTTAAACTCGATTTTTTCAAAATCGAGTTTTTTAAAATAAAAAAAAAAAATTTCTAGAGCCCTATAATGGCGTTTTAAGGAGCCTATATTGATGTTTTAAGGACTTATAGTGGCGTTTTGGAACTCGAGCTCCATGAACTCAAGTTTCATGCAAGTTTTTTTTTTTGTTTTTTTACCTATAACTTGAGTTCATGGAGCTCGAGTTCCAAAACGCCACTATAAGCTCCTTAAAACGTCATTATAGGCTCCTTAAAACATCACTATAGGGCTTAACTCGATTTTGAGAAAATCGAGTTTCAAAAGAGGGACATTTCCTTAATTAGATTGGGAAAGCGGGCATATAGAGGACCATATTAGATGAAGTCAAAAGATCTTCACAGGCCGACACACCATATCCTAGTTAGACAAAACCAATTACAGGACCATATCTTATACCTAATGATGATGTAAAAAATTAGTAGTAGATCTCCTTGTCGTAGTAGATGGACGAAGCTAGAATGAGTCCGTCTCTAGTGTGGAAACTTGCAAAAAAGACTTGGGTGGAAGAGAAATACACCGGTGTGGTGTTTGCTAAAAACACTCTAATGCTTAAGTTAGAAAGAGAGAATTATCTTAGAGAGAATTGACTTGGGAGTAATTTTTGGTAGGGTATTTGTGTGTACCTTTGATTTGTGTTGTCTCTTTCTTTTATAGTTGCTTATTGCTTTAATGGATAATGAATTTCTACATTTATGCTCAACGGCTAATGCGTTATGGAATTCATGGTCTGCTATGCACAGCTCATTTCGTTACTGTCACTCCATCCGTTACTCTTTACCATCAATGAGTGCAATAAATGTGTAACATTTTCTTTGGTCATCATTAAAGGGTAATGACGACCTTAATTTATTTTTTTGACTCATCACCTAATATATTCGAACCAGACAACCAATCAAGCACCATGCACCAAAAATGACATATACACATTATAAAAAAAAAAATGATATCTACTTTTGCTATAGCATCGAAACGTGGTTAGATAACGTAAATCAATACAAATTTTCGATATGGCCCACTTTTTGTGTTCTAATTTACTGTGTATGTTCAAAAATTAGGGAGTCAAAAATTGAACACTCGGGTTGCATAAAATGTCTTGAGAAATTTGGATGAATCATCTGTTGGGTAATCAATTACAGGACCATATCCTATACCTAATATATTAGAACCAGTTAAGCGCGTACCTTGCACTAAAAATGACATATACACATTCTCAAAAAGAAAAAGAAAAAAAGAAAAGACTCTTGCTTTCGTTATAGCATTCGTATTTATTTAATCATTAATTTTGCCGGCATTCATCATCCACATTAGCCATGCAACTAATATGATTTTTTTTATTAATATTTTTAATTAAATATTCATCACGTATAAATACCTTTTGCTAAACATTTTCATGCGCTGCATCAATTAGCAACTATAGCAATAATAGAAAAACGAAAGCCTTCGAATTTTTGCTAACTTCTTTTAATGTTTCAATATAAGTTTTAAAAAATCCATGCCTCTTTCACCCGTTAAATTTACCGAGAACCAAAAAAAAAAAAAAAAAAAAACGCAAGAAGATAAAATCGATGCTAGAAATAAAAACAAGGGCAAAATACATTTTACCAAAATAAAAAGAAGACAGTCTTTTTAAAAAATCTTCTGATAATAGAGTACTGGTGGTATCCAGAAACTGGGGATTATTGTGATCTAGTCTAAGTTTTAATTTACTGCAAAATACTTTCATGGATATATGCGAAGTTGCATTAATACTACATGGATATATGCGTTAATACTGAGATTTTGGTTTGATACGACGTGGTCCAACAAAGATGAAGTCAAGCATTCCAGTTTAGGCTTGAGGTTAAGAGAGATGGACCGGCATCCATATGCATTTTGTACCTATGACCAAATGTAAGTACAAGATTAAATTAATCTACATGCAAGACTAATTTCTTTTTTATTTCAGTGACGAAAAGGAATCATGATAAAATGATATATTAGTGTTGAAAAATAGAGGAGGTTTGACAACTTTTAAATTTGATCATATATTATTAATGTTTGATTTTAATGACAAATGAGAATCCATCAAGTCTTTCTCATATTCTTTCTCAAAAAAAAAAGTCTTTCTCATATTCTAGGCAATGTAAAACATGATCAAATTTGAAAGTCGTCCAATCTCCACTAATTGTCAACACCACACGGTTTATAACTGACAACTTTTGCTACAAGGAAATTCCGTTGAAATTTCATTAATGCCTGCTTCGTCAATTGCTTGCATGATAAAAGAAGTGTAGGGCAATGGATTATAATATTGGTATGTGAACTACATTCATCTATTTATATGCTTCTATTTTGGAATTTCAGATAACAACATAAACAAAACAATCCACCTTCCCTCACAGAGAGAATGGAAATAAGGCATGAAGAAGATGATATACAGCTCTACAATGCATACATGAGCGGGTGTACAACCACATTATATAGGTTGATGCGTAAAGAGCCAAGCATCCTTAATAAAATTTCCCTCACTTCTTTGAGTGAAACTCCATTACATGTATCAACTTTAGCTGGCCACCTAGATTTCAGTCGAGCTCTTCTACTTCTAAAACCCCAACTTGCTGTCGAGTTGGACTCCCATAGACGTTGTCCCCTTCACATGGCTTCTGCTGAGGGCTACATAGAGATCGTCCAAACACTGTTACATGCAAACAACAATGCATGCTTCATTCATGATCAATATGGTAGAATTCCTCTCCACTATGCAGTTATGAGAGGACGAATTGAGGTTGTGAGTAAGTTGATCGTTGCGCGGCCTGACACAACTCTAGTTGTGCTCGATGAGGGAGAGACCATTTTGCACTTATGTGTCAAATATAACCAATTAGAGGTTCTAAAATTGTTGGTGGAATCTATGAGTGACGAAGGGGATTTTTTTAAGTCCAAAGACCATAAAGGTGGCAACACCATATTGCATCTAGCTGTGATGCTAAAGCAAGTTGAGGTATGTTTTAGTTTATTAATTTCTTATATTATATTTGAGTATATTACTCCTTATGAATTATTTCTTTTTTGATTACTGACTATGTTAAAATATTCATATGCTTGGTCAATATTTGGTCAAGCTTCACGTGAGGTAGTAAAGACAAATTGACAATAATGGGTGGCACATGTAACATTATCAGATGCAACCCTAATATTTTAGGTCTTTGAGTTAAGTTTGGTGTCAAACATGATGTACAAGGCAAGGTGTTAACTCTTTCAAACTTAAGATGTAACCAATGACAAGAATACGAAATGAAAAGCCAAATACCTACACTAACAAAAAAAATAATTATTTAAGAAAAAAAAAAAAAAAAAACTCTGGTTTGTTTGAGCTTAATTTCTGGAAAGAATTTTTTTTTTTTTTTCAATAATTTGAAGAAGTAGAACCTCTCTCTCTCTCTCTCTCTCTCTCTCTATATATATATATATATATAAAAGATGAGTTCAAGTTACATCTGGTATATCTTCATAAGAGTTACACCTTTTTTAGACCATTAATTTGTATTAGATCTAAGGGTGAAAAAAACACTCATAGTCATGTATTTATTGTTCCCTAACTATTAGTAACTAAGTCATTAATTCTTCTTTTTTTTTTTTTAGGGGATTAATTCTTCTTATTAAAAATAGAAAAATAAAAAACAGAATTAACTCCATTACATGTATCAACTTTAGCTGGCAACCTAGATTGCAGTTTCGTCTCTAAGATACGAAACTGCAATCGCTAATATATAGTAAGTAATTCAAATTTTAATTTTCTTTCATAGAAATGTGACATTATAGGTTGTGTGGTCCTCCATTAGCCATTATACCAGATTGGTGTAATAAATTAACTGCTGTACAAGTTCAGAATGTCATTTCTTTCTCCTTTTTCTTTTACATACCTCTGTGTTAATTTCTCGGGACTGAAATTTAAACTAAGATCATTTGTATTTGATTGCATTTTATGAGTTTATGTGATGAAGTATATATATATAAATATATATATATATTTTAAAATTTCTCTGTTGTTATTGGATCATATTCATTCCATTTTGTATGACGTTTGCAGTCAAATTCCCTCATAAATATTGAGATTATCAAATTTAAATATGGTAACGATTTAGACCCTAAGCTCTAATTCAAATTTTGAGCTAATTTTTTTTTATATATATATAAAAAAAAAAAAAAATTACACTTTACTCACCTTTGATTTGCTAAAAAAACACTTTACCTACTTGTGATTTAAAAAATGGCACTTTACTTACCTATGGTCTAATCTATTAACCAAACGTTTACCCACCTTTGTCCTACCGTTACTCTAATCCTATTTCACTAAAAACAAAAAACAATAACAATTGAATCAAAACACTTTGGAGAAAGAAAAAAAAAAAGCTTCCTTATCTTTTATGGACCCATCATTACCATTTACATAGGCTTCAGCCCAGCTATCTTCGTTGCCAACCACTCTCTCGCACACAAAGCTCTTATTCAAAACAGTGCAGTTTTCGCTGACCGCCCAGCTCCTCCACCTACAGCCGTGATCGTATCTAGTAACAAACACAACATCAACTTTGCTTCTTATGGTCCCACATGGCGACTCTTTCGTCATAATCTCACTTCAGAGATTCTCCACCCTTCGCACATGAAATCTTACTCTCACACGCGCAAGTGGATCTTGGATATTCTCCTCAATCGCCTTCGTTCCAACACTGAATAAGTTGTTAAAGACCATTTCCAATACTCCATGTTTTGTTTGTTGGTTCTTATGTGTTTCGGAGACAAACTCGGTGAAACCCAGATTAAGAAAATCGAAGAGGTTGAACGTCGCTTGCTTTTGAGCTCTGGTCGGTTTGCTAATTGCTATACTCAATTTTTTCCCCAGCATTGGAAGGATTTTATTTCGTAAGCGTTGGGAAGAGTTGTTTAAACTTCGGAGAAACCAAGATGATGTGTTAATTCCTTTGATTAAAGCAAGGAGGAAAGTGAAGCAAGAAAGACAGAGTAAAACGAAAGAAGGCAAAGAAAATGACGATGAGTTTGTTGTGTCGTATGTGGACACGTTGTTGGATTTGGAGTTGCCAGAGGAAAAGAGGAAGCTTGAAGATAAGGAAATGGTTAATTTGTGTGTTCAGACCAATTACTGAATTGCTTTCTCATAAGGCTCTTGCATTGGTCTATTTGCAGCTGTCGTCATCTTCTGAGCAATCTATCAAGTAAAAGGAAGCTTTTTTTTTTTCCTCAGGAAAGTGTTTTGATTCAATTGCTATTGTTTTTTTAGTGGAATAGTGTTAGAGTAACAGCAGGACAGAGGTGAGTAAACGTTTGGTTAACAGATTAGATCAGGTAGGCAAAGTGCCATTTTTTAAACTACAAACGAGTAAAGTGTTTTTTGAGAAAATTACAGGTGGATAAAGTGTAATTTTCCCTAAAAAAGAAGAAGAAGAAGAAGAAGAAGCTAATCTACCAATTTATAGACCAATTGTGTACATGATTAGCCAATTACCAATAGTAGGCATGGACAAACAATAAAATCAGTCCAATCACAGAAATTAAATACACAATACCAATTTCAGCATGGTTCAAACTCAGCCAAGAGACGTTATTCACTGGGAAGCTCCAGTTTCCCCTTGGTATATATCTCTACGTCTCTAAATACAAAATAAAAAATATCTTAATTAAGGTAAATTACAAAGTTGATCCTTATCCTTTATAGCATATCTCAATTTCATCCCTAACCTTTTAATTGTGTTAATTTGGTCCCTAACTTTTTTTAATATTGTGTTAATTTGGTCCTTGCCGTTATCTCTTGAATGGGAAAAGTTGATGTATCAAACGAAATAATAAAGAATGATTTTCCATGCCAAACTGCTAACTATACCACCATGTTAGATTAAAAAAATAAAATAAATTAAATTAAAAAAATAAAAAAGTAAAAATAAAATAAAATAACTCAAATTGAACTTTTAAATGACAACTGGCAATTTACTAATCCTACCATTTAAAATAAGCCCACTTAATCTATGTAGTTTCCTCATCTTCTTTTCCTCACCTCACCTCTCTTTGCAACATTGCCACCATCACCTAAGCATGAGAGACCCATCGTTTAAAATAAGCCCACTTAATCTATGTAATTTCCTCATCATCTTTTCCTCACCTCACCTCTCTCTGCAACATTGCCACCATCACCTAAGCATGAGAGACCCATCGATGCAAGCTTTGATTCAACCCAAGATTCCAAAGAAAATAAATCCAACACTGTCTCCCTTCTCTAGACCTATTACCCAGTAAGATTAGAATTTTAAATAAAATAACATTGAAAACAACTTTCCAGATCTTTTAAATTTTATCATTGTTAAATATAACAATATAAAAATCTGAAGACAATACAAATATTAATTCATTCGAATCATATAGACATTTACAAATATAGATCACAAACAATAGGGAATATCACTACATTGCAGAAGCATTATGCCCAATCTCCAACAGCAAACAATCTCAATCGGCAGCCTTGTTGCTCTACTTTGCATCTTGTCTTATTGGGTAATAAAGTTTGGCTACGCAATCGGCTTTTTGGCACCTCCTATCTCTAGCTGCAAACCCATCCACACCATCTTATAATTTCCACATCTTCTAGTGATCAACCCAATGTGTGTTCCGAAATTTTTTGATGTTGGTGAAGTGGACGATGGGGGTGGACGACAAAAACTTCTGAATTACTACTTTTAATTTGGTTTTTTTTTTTTTTTTTTTTTTTTTTTTTTAAATATGATGTGGTGGTATACTTACCAGTTGATGTGGCATGAAAAATCAATTTTTATTATTTCATTTGGCGCATCAGCTTTTTCCATGCAAAAGATAACGGCATGGACCAAATTTACACAACATTAAAATGGTTATGGACTAAATTGACACAATTAAAAAGTTAAGGACCAAATTGAGATATAGTGTAAAAGATAAGGACCAACTTTGTAATTTACCCAGTATCTTATGTTTTTAAAAAATAGAGAAGGCTTCTATTCTATGAAATAGATTTACTAATCTATTCCTAGAAAGGAAAATTATTGTGTACTCCCGGAGTACCATAAGTGCATACTCTCTCCTTTCACATAAATGGTGGTTTCCACTAATTAAATTCATGGTGGGACCTACTATTTATGTAAGAGGGGGGAGTACGCATTTATGGTACTCCGGGAGTACCTAATAATTTTCCAGAAAGGAAAATAGATTACACATGGTATAAGAGTATTATGAGGAAACAATTATGCACTAATTATTTATATAAACTTATCTATTTTTAGGAAATATACATTGAATACATTTTAATTTAATGAGCTATGCATGACATAAAAATATTATGAAGCATAAAAATGATGCACTAGTCATTTTATATAAAGGTTGTACAACTTTTTAAAAATATAGGGAGTTTCTTAGTTAAATATAGGCAAAACTACATTATTGGTCCCTGAAATTTACCCTGCGTGCGCAATTAGTCCCTCAAGTTTGAAGCGAGCACAATTAGTCCCTTAAGTTTTAAAATTAAGTTGTATTGATCCTTTTACTAACTGCTGTTAACGGTGTTACTTACGTGGCTAACGGAAAAATAACTAGACATTTTTTTAAATGATATGGCATGTTTTTAATTAAAAATTTTAAAAAAAAAGTTTCCACAAAATTGAAAAATCATATTGACTGGATTAAAAACAAATTTGATATTTGTTTAACAAAGACACGACAGAAAGATGGGAAGCAAGAGATTGACAGCTGCAAAAAAACTCAAATGGAATTTCCATCACAAGCTCTTTTTTTATAATTAAAATAATAATAATAATAATAATAAAATCTGGAAAACCACTCCACTGACTAATTGTCCATCTCCCCCACCACAAATTCGTTGGGCTTGTGTGTTATCATTTTAGCCAAGACTTACTCTTAAGTGATTTTACTCTTTTTTTTTCGCAACTTTCATTACAAGAAGGAGAATCCTAACGTTGAATCACAGAGCTACACCACCAAAATCCAAAGAGATTTTTAAGAAAAAGAAAACAAAGATTTATTTTCTTGTTCTATCTCAGTCCTTCTCCTTGTCTTTGTTGCTCTCAGATCCTTCTCTTCAATCTCAGATCCTTTTCTTCAATCTGATATTCCAGCTAGCCAAAATGACGCCGCCGGAGCAAATCCTTCGCCTACAATGCTCAAAAACTCAGCGAAACCGCCGGAGCAACATCCTTCGACCCCTGTGCTGGAGCAACATCCTTCGCCATCGCCCTCATCCCTTACGCCGCCTTCCTCCTCGACCTCGGCAGAACCGCCGTGCTCACCACCCTAACCGTCGGCCTCATGGTCTCCTACATCCTCAATTCCCTCAACTTCAAACCCGCCGCCTTCTTTGATGGTTTTGATGATTTTGGGGGTTTTGATGGTTTTTATTCTTTGTTTGATCAGCGGGTTAAGGGAGAGTTTGATGACTTTTCGTTTCGCTGAATCCTCGCCTTGCAGTTCCTTAGCTACGAGCTTCAGCACCTCCAGGGCCTCCACTTTCTTCTTCGTCTCCCCGTCGGTGTCTGTCTCCGACGAGGAGCACTCCGGCATGTTAAGAAGATCGGAGAGCTTCTCCGACTTGGCCTTCTTCGGCTTCTCCGGCGGCTTCGAGACCGATCTGGTTTCTGCGACGAAATCGCTCTTGGGGCGGTGGCGGGAGCTGCCGCCGCCGCAGCTCATGGCGTTGAAGAGTTTGCGGCGGAATGCGGAGCCGGAGAACGAGGTCCATATGCGAGAGTGGCCGGCGGTGGTGGGGCCGTCGAGGACTAGAGATCCGACGTCGTTTCTGTGACACTTCGCCATTCAGTCTGATGACGTGTGAGCCGAACTACATTGCACACAGAGAGAGAAACAGTGGAGAGGAAATGAGTGTGTATACTAAATTCTGATATATTTTTATTTGTGGCTGATGATGGTGCACGGTCTACAGTGGCTATGCTTGATGATGGTGGATTGATCGTTGTTAGGAATTTAAAATATCAGATTTGTTTTTAATCTGGTCAATATCATCTAACGTGGAAGCTTTTTTTTTTTTTTTTTTAAAAAAAAAATTAAAAAGATGCCACATCATTTTAAAAAATGCTAAGTCATTGTCCCATTAGCCACGTAAGTAACACCGTTAACAGAAGTTAGTAAAAGGACCAATACAATTCAGTTTTAAAATTTAAGGGACTAATTGTGCTCGTTTTAAACTTGAGGGACTAATTGCGCACGCAGGGTAAACTTCAGGGACCAATAATGTAGTTTCGCCTTAAATATAAGAGAGAGAGAGAGAGAGAGAGAGAGAGAGAGAGATGGGTTCAAGTTATACCTAGTGTAATTCTAAAGAGTTACACATTTTTTAAACCATTAGATTTAAGTAGATCCAACGGTTAAAAAAAAAAACCATTATTAATGCTAATATTCTAATTGGTCTCATTTATTATCCTTTATTTAATACATTCCATACTTATTTCTTAAAAAAAAATGTAGTCTCTTTCTTTCTCTTTGCACGTTTCTCTCTCTATCTCCTCCACGGCTCTTCTACCTCCATGGCCAGGTTGTCAACAGCAACAAAAAAAAAAAAAAAAAAAAAAAAAAAAAAAAAAAGCCACAACCATCGGACTTTGTTGAATAACACAACTATTGCTTTTAGTTATTCTCTATCTCCACGTTTTATCAAGTTGATTTCAAAGCATATGGTTGAAGAATTTGGTAGCTCCATAACTAATTGTTGAGTCTAGATGTTTGGTTGGAAAATCATGAGTAAAATGTGTCTTGTAAGCACGTTTTGAGTGTGCCTTGAAGTCAAGATAGTTGAACAAGTTTCTGTAGATCATATTCGACTTCCAATCTTTTCGACAACTTTTGATAGCTGTTCGCTTGAATGAATTGGGAAGTTTCAATCGATCGATTGAGCTTATTATTAGGTAAAAGACCTAGTGAATTAACTGGATGCATTTTGAAGCTCAAGTCAATGAGCAATTGCAATGCACTCAAGAAAAATGAAAGAGTTATAATAAAATGTATTGCATTCCATTCTCTCTGTTTGAGAGGGATTATACAGTGTTTTTCACTTTTCAGTGGTGGTTGGTAAGGTTTTCCCACAAACAACTAGGAAGTAAATATGACATAATGTATACTCCATCCATGATTTCTAAGGGGACCTTGCATGAGGACACATTCCCAATTGGCCCGATCAATTGGAATGGCCCAACATTGTTACGGTCACTCGAATTAGACCCTTCTGGTCGACTCTTGGTGTGTTCATCTTGGGCTAAAGCAATTTGCGGCATTCGAATGTAATTTAAAATATAGATCAAACTTCACATCTTTCTAATATTATCCATGTAATTATATCTAATTTAAATGTTTAGGTTTTAAAGCATTATTAAATATGGCAACCATCTACAATTAACGCATATTTTACAACCCCCGCCCCCCACCCCCCTTAAAAAAAAAAAAAAAAAAAAAAAAAAAAAAAAAAAAACATGCATATTTTACAAAGAAAAGTGTTTCAAAATTTAGAAAGCTAATACCTTGGATATGAGTTTATCGGAGGGTTAAATCTACTAAAAGAACCCAAATAGTGTATGTTGAAGTATAGAGGGAGAGGAGAGTAGAAGGCATGAGGGGAAATTAGAAGAGAGGGTAAGGTAATGGTAATTACTTCCCCTTATTTAGTTGTTTTAAAAATTAGGTAGGGAAAGAAGAATAGATATCTCTGACCTTTATTTCAATGTTTTAAAAATTAAATTAAAACGAGAAAAAATTATAAGATATTATATAAATTAAAAATAATACTCCTTTTTTGTTAAATTTAAAGGAATTGATATAAGTTAACATCATAAAGGCAACATTAATAATTTAATTTTTTAAAGTATAAGTGGAAGCATTCCCCTCCTCTTGTTGTTGCTATCAAAACTTCTCAAATCTCAAGACATAGGCTACACTTGAATCCTCACTGGCTTTTGCTTTCAACACCTGATTTTTTTTATTTTTTTTTCAAATTAACAGGCAACTCCGTAGTCTCAAACAGGGTGATCTCTTCATCATACATTTTTTACATAAAGGTAAAATCTCTTGCTTATGAACTTACTGCAGCTGGTCGTCCTCTCTCTACTCAAGATTTCAAAATTTGTGTTTTCAAAGGCCTCAAGTTTGACTTCTGTGATTTAGTGACCGCATTGGCTACCCACTCAAGTGCTATTTTCATTTCCAGAATTGCACAACCTTTTCCCCACTCATGAGTTTATCCATTTTGGATGCCTTCTTCTCTGTTATTTTCTCGGCACCTTTTGAATATACCACACCTCAGGCCAACATTGTTCAACTTGGCCCTCCTTCCTCTAATAGGGGTCATAGTTGACATATATATACCAACAAAAAATTTAAAATAAAATTGCTATGGTAACAATTGGAAAAAAAAAAAAAAAAAATCAGAAGGAAAAAGTAAATTTAATAACACAAGAAATCAAAAATAATTTTACGCTTAAATTATCTAAAATAATTAAATATATTTGAATTCAATAAAATGATATTTTCATACTTTTTTAATTATATTAATCTTCAATATTCACATTTCCTAAATCTATTTGCTAACATATATGCTCGAATCGTGTCAATTTGTGTTATGTATTTGAAAAGAGTATTAATTAATAGGACAAGTACATTTACTTTCATGTATTAATTATTTATTGGTGGTGCACTAATTATTTATGTAAATAATATTTTTTATTATTTTGTAAAATATTAGGAAATAATTGATTTAAAATTTTACATTCTTGCTCAAATTTGGTTACAACTGAAACTAAGTACAACAAAGATTAAAGGCAAGGAAATTTTTTCAAAAGGTTCCAAGTTGATAGCTGGGAAGGATAGCTCCTTATCTCTCTGGTTTGATAAGTGGCTGAACAAAGGACCTTTGAGAAGTCTGACTTCTGGACCTCTGAACAAAGGTGAAGAGAATCTTAAGGTGATGGATATTGCTCGCTTCCTTGGATGGAGATGGGCGGGATTATCCTTTGATCTGCCTGCCTCAATTCTTTTGGAAATAAAAGCAACCCCTGTCCCTTTCTCAAACCATAGGGAAGATCGGCTCTCTTGGTTCTCCTCTCCCAATGGCGAGTTCAAGTTGAGGGAGGCATATCGCCTTGCAAATTTGGTTGGCAACGATACGGCGAATCAAATTTTCAGAGGAGATTGGGTGTGGAAAGTGCAATCCCTTCTGAAGATAAAACATTTTCTCTAGCAATGTTGTCATCAAAGCATACCAGTCCGAGCCATTCTTACAAAGAGAGGTATGGATGTTCCTTTTCTATGTCCTATATGCAATAATGCTCTTGAAACTATTATTCATACCTTAAGAGACTGCCCCATGGCATAAAGGTATTGGAACTCCTTTTCTCCACCGATCCAAAGAAGCTTATTTTATGGGTGGAGTGGCTAAAGCTTAACTGTCAAAGCTCCAAGTCCAGCAGCTCTTTGGGTATGGAGTGGGGTATACTCTTTCCTTTCGCTCTATGGACTATCTGGCCTCACCACAACAACACTGTCTTTGGAAGACCTCATCTCCAAAAAAGATTCCAAAACTGAAGCCGTAGCCAAAGCAGCTGAATTTCTTCACCTAGGAATTAATGGGAAGCTGATAAGAGCTAAAACAAAAATTTAGGTTCGTTGGCACCATCCTCCTCTTAGCTGGTTCAAGTTGAATACAGATGGATCTTCATTGGGGAACCCCGGTCTGGCTGGCGGAGGTGGTTTAATTCGGAATGAGAAGGGAGAATGGATCAAATGATTTGCGCGAGCTATCAGGTCTACAACAAGTGTTGCTGCAGAACTTTGGGCCCTTCGTGATGGCATTCGCTTGTGTATTACTCTTAATTTTCCAGCAGTTGAAATTGAGCTTGACTCAAAATTAGTTGTGGATCTTATGAAGAAGGAACTAGATCATCCTAATGGTATTGATGTTTTGGTGGCTGATTGTAGGAAGTTTTTGAAAGATATTCCCCAAGTTAGGATTAGACATTGTTATAGAGAGGCGAATAAATGTATCGACGCCCTTGCTAGACGAGGTGCACTCCTTAGTCAAGATTTTATCATTTTTCTTGCCCCCCTTCTGATGTAAGTCTCCTGCTCAACCTTAATTCGACTGGAATGATGTACGATCACTTTGTATCCTCTGTTTTTTAGGCCGGTTAGTTTTGTTAATGAAGCTTCCTTTTAACCCCAAAAAAAGTAAATAAATAAATAAAGAAAATATAAGTACAAGTAATTAATAGTATAAAAGATAATGCATACACTTAAATTATTCAAAATAATTAAATATTTATTCAATTCACTCAAGTGATTGGATCATGTTCTTGGTTACCATCTAATACATAAGACAATTCTACCTTACCCCCTTTTTTTGGGTACAGTACTCACTAATAAGCAACCTATTATACCAGGTTATCAAAACATCGCATTTAACAATTCTAACATCACATGTGACAATTCTTTTGTCACATCCGGTGGTTCCCTTATTTTTTTCTCACATTTGATGGTTTCATCCTCACATTGTGCAGTTCCAATATCACATTTGGCAGTACTTTTGTCACATTTGGTGGTTCTCTTTTTTTTTTCTTTTTTTTTTTTTTCTCACATTTAACGGTTTCATCCTCACATTATACAATTCCTACATCACATGTGATAGTTCTTTTATCACATTCAATGGTTTCCTTATTTTTTCTCACATTTGACAGTTCC
Organism: Quercus robur; assembly: GCF_932294415.1. NCBI lineage: Eukaryota > Viridiplantae > Streptophyta > Magnoliopsida > Fagales > Fagaceae > Quercus > Quercus robur. The sequence goes on from NC_065538.1 coordinate 7,643,357, forward strand.
ATCCTCATGTTGTGTAGTTCCAATCAAGGAAGTCAATTTCGTACCGTACTGGCTGGAATATATCGTACCGGCCAGTGCACCAGTACAGGTACACCCTTTGTTTCGTACCGGAAAAAATATCAACCGTACCGGCGAAATTCGGTTGTTTCGGCCGGTAAAGATGTTTCGAACTGGTACAAACCAGAAGGCAAAAAAAAAAAAAAAAAAAAAAAAAAAAAAAGATGAGAAAAATGGGTTTGTGACTCACTGACTTGGTGCCTAATGACTGAGATCTGTGCTCCAAATCTTTCATTTTTTTTCCCTTCTATACTCTTTTCTAATTTAGATCACATTCCACATTCCTCTTCATTGCAGCTGCCACTGCAACTTCTTTATTCTCCTTCTTCTTCCTTTTTCCTGCATCTTTGGTTTCTTCATTGCTAATGCACTACAATTGTGTGCTTTCAGCTTTGTGTCTTTCAAATTTTCTTATCTAATATTTAGTCAATGATGTTAGATGGTTAGGTGGAAGTGGTGTGGCAATTTAATACACTTATTGTATATCTTTTGCTATTTTAGAGTCATCACATGTCCATCTTTCTTTCTTTTTTCTTTTCTTTTTTTCATTCCTTCACCCTTTTTTTTCTGGCTTTAATTCATTCCTTCACTTGTTGTTTATTGTAAATATTGTAACTTATTAGTATTATTTGTTTTCTTAGTATGCAATGAACAATAAAATTTTTCTTTTTTATATTGTGTTTTTCTTTTCTTTGAATTGATGTTAAAGTCTAAAATCATTAATAATTTGTTCTGAATTAATATAATATTTTATAGTAAACTTTTATATTTATTATAATATATATATATATATATATATATATTTATAAATATAAAAAAATAAAGGTAAACCCGAAACGGTACACTGGTATTAACCGGTATCCAAATATATTGTTTCACTGGTCAAACCGGTACAATCTACTTTACAAGATTGACTCCCTTGGTTCTAACATCATATTTAACAATATTTTTGTCACATTTGGTGGTATCTTTTTTTTCCCCCCTCGCATTTGACGGTTTCATCCTCACATTGTGCAATACCAACATTACATGTGACTATACTTTTGTCACATTCGATGGTTCCTTTATTTTTTCTCATATTTGACGGTTTCATTCTCACATTAATTCCAACATCACATATGATTGCTCTTTTGTTACATTTAGTGATTCCTTTTTCTTTTTCTTTTTTCTTTTTTCTTTTTTTCACATATTTGATGGTTCCATTGTCACATTCGGCAATACAAATATCACATTTGACTATACTTTTGTTACATTTGGTTGTACCATATTTTTTTCTCACATTTGACAGTTTTATTGTCACATTGGGCAGTACCAACATTATTTCTAACTGTACTTTTGTCACATTTAGTGGTATCATTATTGTTTTCTCACATTTAACAGTTTCATTGTCACATTAGGTAGTACTAATATCATATTTGACCGTCGTTTGTTACATTCAGTGGTACTCTCATTTTTTTTTTCCACATTTGACAGTTTCATTGTCACATTAGGTAGTAACATCACATGTGACCATACTTTTGTCACATTTGATAGTTCTCTTATTGTTTTTACTCACATTTGACAATTCCTTCATCACATTAAGAAATTTCAACATCACATATGGTCGTAGCCAACACAACCCAACCCAACTGAATTACCTAATAATTGACGAATATATATAACAAAAATACTCATAAAACCTCAACAATTGTCGAAATACCCTTATATAATAAAATGAACAAAATTCCCTCTCAAACTCTCAAAAATTATTAGGATACCCTTAAAACCTTAAAAATGACCGAAATACCCTATAAACCTAAAAAATAACCAAAATACCCATAGAACCTAAAAAATGACCTAAATGACCCTGGAATCTAAAAAATGACTAGAATGACTTTGTAACCTAAAAATTGACTGAAATACTCTTGGAACCTAAAAAACGATTGTAATGCGCCTGAGACCTAAAAAATGACTAAAGTACCCATAGAACGTTAAAAATGACCAAAATAACCTTGAAACCTAGAAAATAACTAAAATGACTTTGTAATCTAAAAAGTAACTAAAATACCCTTAGAACCTAAAAAATTACTAAAGTACCCATGGAACCTTAAAAATGACTGAAATAACCACAAAGCCTAAAAAATTACCAAAATACCCTTACAAAAAGAAAATGACTGTAATGCCCCCGATACCTAGAGAATGTCTAAAATACCCTTAGGAACTTCAAAATGTCTTAAATACCCTTAGTACCTAAAAAATGATTGAAATGACCTTAAAACCTAAAAAAGGACCCAAATACCCTCAAGACCTAAAAAATGACCAAAATACCACCAATTCCCTTTAAATTACCGGAATAAACTTAGAATTTAAAAAATGATCAAAATACCCTTAGGACCTAAAAAATTATTAAAATACCCTTTGTACGTGCAAGTTAGATTTTTAAGACTATGTGAGAGAATGGATGATGCATCTAACAGTACATTTAAGTGAAAAAATTTTAAGAACAATAAAAAAGAAAACTTTAACACTTTAATGTCAAGAGAAATGGAAAGCATAACATGGAAAGTAAAGAATGCATGAGAGAAATACGTGGAAAACCCTTTGGAATGGATGAAAAACCACGAGTGAGCAAGGAGAGAATGTCCCTTCTCTTTATAGCTCTCTATTATGTTGAAATGAAAGTCTTTGTACCGGGGGGATGTTCTTCCAAAGAAAGCCTTTTCTCTACCTCACTTTCTTACATAAACTTTTTGCTCTTTCCCTTGTTTTTCTCTAGGTTATTGTCCTAATTGTTCAACAACATGTTCCTCTTATAGTACAAGGAATGTTGTGAGGTACATCAAGAGAGGTGTCAAACCCTTATTCACCCATTTCAAACCCTAATACAGCTATTATACTATACTATGGCTAGAAGAGAGAGAAAGCACGCCAATGATAAGGTAGTGGAACGGAGGGTGACTTTGCTACTACGTGGGGAGCAAACCTTGGACAAGGAAAGGGACATCAGGGATACTAGGAGTGATACACGTGTCCTCAACAATGGTCCAACACAAACTCAGCCAATAAGGGGTGTTCTATAGCATCTGACTATAGGGGGTCACTATCTCCCTTTTGTACTAGCGTTGGGTGTCCATGTTAGGTTCAAATCTTACTCTTCCCCAAGATGGTCATGCCATTGGCAAGGCCCAAAGATCCTCTTCTTCAACCAACATTTCCCTTCCTTTGCTCACAATTATTCCATATGTAGGGTTCGAATTCAACCACGTTAGCATTCTCACATGCCTTGGTTGGTGTAATGTACACCCTTAATACCTAAATAATGATTGAAATAACCCTGAATCCTAAAAAATGACCGAAATACTCTTAGAACCTAAAAAAATAATCCTAATACCATTGAAACAATCTAATATTTGTTTTTCAAAATAATAATTAAAATTTTACCAACGAATCATTCTAAAATAATCATGAAATTTATGAATTGAGAAAATACAATAATCAATTATTTGTGAGAGAAACAATTTTTAATAATTGGGAATAAATCGAATTTGAAATGTCCTACACTTCCAAAAGAAAAAGACCAAAATAACCCCCAAAACCAACAATATGACCAAACCCTTGAAAATTATAAAAATACAAAATCTCTCTAATAATTAAAAAATATTCCTAAAAAATGATCTCTCTCTCTCTCTCTCTCTCTCTCTCTCTCTCTCTCTCTCATATAAGTGATAATGTTAATTTAAAATTTTTCATTTTTAAGGATACTTTTTAATTTTGAGATGGTTTTTAGGATAGTTCAATTTCATCACAAGTGTAAATATAATTGTATAAATAAAATATTTTTTATGTTAAAATAACTCTAGGTGTGTGGTCATTTGTTCTATATTTATTTTTTTTTTATTTTTTTTATGAAACAGTGAGGTTTTTATTGACTAGGAAAACAACCAAAATCCAAGGTAGAACACCCAAGCCATAGCAAAACTAAGACTGACATTTGCAAATAAAAGTTTACAACAGACCCACTACAACAAAAAATATAGGCTATTTACACCCCTCAACAGGGTGCCATGATCTCAACAAATCAAGCTAAAACTGGCCGCTCCTAAAACACAATCTACAACAAAACCTATACATTAACATCATCAAGCTATAACAACTTCTTAAAACAGTAGCAACATGTCACAATTGAGTAATGAAACAACAGATCCACCAGGCTTTGACAATAATAGAGCACCACAAGATATCCAACAATACCAAGCTTTCAATGATCTGAGAGAGTACAATTTGGACAACTCCAAAGAGTAACATATAAGTGGCCGGTATTTCCAAAGTTACATGCAGCCTCGCGCCCTTTTTTGTGGTAACAGTTTGATTTCTGAATTGCTCTGAATCTATAGATGGCTTAATCTTAATCTAGATTCAATGAGAACGGTTTTTTAAACGAAAATTAGGAAATATGAGACGTGCATAAGCCTAACAAACTTTCTAAATGAAATATTCTTTAATTTCAATATTTCATGCTTCTGATAGAAACAAATGAGATGATGATTTTTGATCTGTTCACGCACAGTGCCTGCAGATAAATTGTTAGAAGTATTTTGGGATATATTAGAAAGTCATTTGAGATGGCTTGGTCATATGTAGAGGAGAGCACTTAATTCACAAGTGATAAAGACTAAGTAGATTCTAATTGAAGGAACAGAAAACTATAGAGAAAGACTTAAAAATAAATTTACTAGAAGTAATAAAATAGGACATGTCAATTTGAATTACAGAGGTATGAGAGAATAATTTTGGATAGGATAGAAGGACGGGTAAGAATGCATTTGGCTGACTTAGTTAGTCTATTGAGGATCCATAACGGACTCCAAAAATTTGAGACTAAGTATCAGTTATTGTTGTTTTTAGGATATATTGCAGGTTACAATTTTTAGCCCCTTTACTATAACTGTGACAGTTGACTGATATAAATTTCAGTGCTTGGATGTTTGTTCCCAAATCATCACAGGTAACTAGCAAACATATAAACCCAAAATACCCAAACCAAATCAAGCTGAAATACCCAAAAAAATTAACCTAAAATAAAGAAAAGAAAAGAAAAGAAAAATCCAATTCTTACACAAGACCTAGCTTCTCAATACTAAAATAATCAAATCTAACCTTAAAAAAATACCCAAATCATTATTTGTGTATCAATAGATGCTTTCAATTTTTGTAATTTATTTGTGTATCAACTCTCTGAACTACTTATAAAAAAAAATAAATAAATAAAAAATAAAAACTCTGAACTAAGCGCTAAACATAACTAGTAGCATTAAAAATGTTCTCAATAGCATTTGCCCAGGGGTCTTACTCTCTTTGTTTCATTTGAACAAATTTCCATGAAATAAAATAAGCATCTATTGATATGAAGATATGAATTTGAAAAAACTCAATTTACCTTGTGAAAGTCATAAAAAACCTTGTCATTAAGTACCAGCATCACGAGCAGCATTCTCTTTGCCTTATTTAGCCATCTAGAAATGCCACTGGTAGATTCAACATTGTCAATATGAAAATTACGGGATATATAAAAATTTCATTATTTTGATATGCAATCCCTTCAATTTTTTTTTTGAAAAATCAGCAGAAAATTCTATTAGCACTGGCACCAGAAACAAACTGAGATGCTATTCCCAAAACAAGGTAAATAGCATGCAAAAAGTACAAAAAAAAAAAAACCAAATTCTGTACATGCTGGAATGCAACACAAGTTACACAAAAGCTCTTAAAACTCTAGAACTAGAAAACAACTACTCAAAACAAAATTCAAACTTTGACTCAAAGCTGCTGTAGCAGCAACGTAATTACAACTTGCTCTTTTCTTTTTCAACAGACTCAGGGAAGCAACCAAACCGACATACTCTCTACCCCTAAAAATACCAGTGTTGTGTAATTAAATAAATGTACTCCATATAGAAAAGAAATGAAAATGAAACAAAATAACAGCAACTCTGTACCCGTGCCGTCCTTAGGAGTTGGGACATAGCAGAAAATTTTCTTTCTTTATAAAAAGCCTTTCCCCTTAAATACCCAGGTGTGGCCTTCTCCTCTGCTAGCCAGTGAAATCCCAAACATAAATAAATAAACAAAAATCAAATCTCAGCACCACACTAACAAGAACCCACAACCCCTAATTATCATAACACAAAGCCACAACAAGTTTGGAAAAACCGAATCCCTATGAGGCATTAGCACAAACACTTTCTGTGCCACTAGGAAAAAAGAATAAAATTGGAACCACACCAGAACAAATGTGTTGCCAACGTTGTAGCGAATGAAAATGAAGAACGAAATTCAAAATTCTCTAAAAAAAATCAACAAAGAAAAAGGGGAACAAAACAATGGCAGAGAATTAGGGTTTTGTTTGATCCTTTCCTTAAACAAAATCAAAACGATTTGATACTTTAAGAGACATTCAGCGGTGAGTAAATGAGGATGCCGAAGGAATGGCAGTGAGATTTACAGATACGGCAACCCATTTGAGAAGAAGAATTCTTTTTTTCTTTTTTTTTCTTTTTTTCTAAGAGAGGACAAGAGAAGGAGGAGGAAACGACAGAGGATGAGAGACAAACCAAAATGTCTTTTTTTTTTCCTTTTTTCTTTTTTTAGTGGATTTTATACCCGTGGCATGTTGCTAAACTTAAACTAACGGTCAGAATTATCTTTTTAGAAGGGAACTAACGGTCAGAATTAAGTTCACAATATTTTCATAACAAATTATAAGTGATTATGGTTAATAGTTGAGATTTGCTTAGTTACCATGCCCAAAAAAAAAAAAAAAAAAAAAAAAAAAAAAAAAAAAAGTGGGGTAATATAGAATGATCCATATAAGGGTAATTGAAGTTGGTACCCCAAATATTATAACATGGGCTAGTAATGCTAAAATAAGGTTCAATCAAGATTGGATGAATGCCTTGCACATCCCATCTTGTAATCACCCTTGCATTTGTAGAATTAACTTTCGTATCTCCCTCAGCAGCCAAACAATAAAGCGAATGGTGTGAATCAAAAGAACCCCAGCCATCATATTTTTTGAGTTATGTTTCTTAATTATGGTTCGACATTCTGTCCATTTTGGTCCAAGTTGGTCTACTTTGGTTTATTTCGATCCAATTTGGTCGAATTTGATCCATTATGGTCTACTTCGGTCTATTTAGTCCAATTTCATCCACTTCGGTCCAATTTGGACCATTCAGTCAACCTCGGTCCTTTTTATCCACTTCAGTCTAACACTATCCATTCATTCCAGTTTGGTCCAATTCAGTCTATTTAAGTCAACTTGGTCTACTTTAGTTCATTTAGTACATTTAAAAATGAGAAAAGACAGATTAGGGTTGAAAGTACTATCAATTATTGAGTCATATCAATTGTAATTATATGATAAGTTTTGATTATTATGTTAATCTTAAGAGAATGAGAAATTTGAAATTTAAAAATTTTAATTGTACCAGCGTAAATTAGAAAAATATAATGAATAATAACAATAGTTAAAAGAATATGGACTACTTTGAAAAATAATAGTATGAATCAAAAAAACCTAAAATTATAAAATTATATATTTGTAAAAATAGAGATCATTGACTGTATATGGGTTTGATTAATAATTTATAATATTGACTTAATAAACTAATTAACTACATATATTGTTCACACTTCTTTATGGGAGGAACAAGTGAAAGTCAAATGCACATATTTGTCGCTTTTATTTTGCTTATTGACATTGATGGTTCATTGAAATAATGTTGCGTTTGCTAATTGGATGGAAGACGGAAGGGTTTTGTTTTTTAACTAGACCTTCCTCCTTGTCTTCTTCGTTTGGTTCTTTCAACTAGCAGGTGGCGCTGTTGTACAACAATACCAAGAATTCTGGTGATTACATTTTTGATTGAGAATAAAAATCATTGATTTGATCCTCTCTCTCCTAGGTTTCTCTCCCTCTCAAAACTGGACATTGAGTTTTTCTCTAAGACAGTAAAATGGTTGCAATTGGAATTTGGAAAATTTCTTCTACATATGACACTCATGTGAGTAGGAGTGCAGGATGTTAATCCATGCTAGGAATTCGATGGTTCCTAATGGGGATTGATGGAAATTATAGGGGAATTGATGGGAATTGGAGGGAAATTGACTTAATTCGAGGTAGTCACCCTCCATAGAGAGAGAGAGAGAGAGATGCACTAATGCACTAAGAAATTAGTTTATTTTTCAATTGATATCTCATATTGGATTACAATAATGTATTTAAAGGAGACTAGCTCTAATCTCATTGGCCCACATGGCCTCATTCTATTGGTTCTATTATTCCCCATATGCATTAATAATTCTAATATGTGCTAAATGTGATTAACATGCTTGGAATTGTAACTAACTAACTAAATCTCAATACAACAATTATTATCCATATGCTTATAGCACTCCTAACTGTAGATTAAACAGAAGTAGGAATTTGGCACCTGTGAAGTTTAGGTACTAAACTGGCTAAAATAAGTTGTAACAATCATTATCCAAAGTTTAAGGAGTGTTTAGACATTTTTCCCTCAAAATTGTGGCAATAAAGTTTCTAGAAGAATTCCTAACAGAAATCGAGGTGAAATTTTAGTCTATCAATTCCGTTGTTTAGATTTAAGTAGATGTCACCTAAACTATGAAAAACACAAAAGTTTGATTGAGATGATTATGGTGTTTAAGCTTTAAGGGATATCTTATGGCAGGCTCTCATGTGGGTTCTTTCAAAGACTAAAGCCCAAAAAATTGGTATTAAGTTTTCTGTTCTTGAACCATAGTGATTTGGGGCTTATTTATTTGTCATAAATTTCGCCCTTTCGACGTTGGTAGAACAATTTTGTGGATTTGGATTGGACTAGACATTTGGGTTTGTGTAGAGGCCGAAAGCCCAATTGAAATGGCCTGATGTTTATGGGAACAAAAGGATGGATGTGAGCTTCTCATGCTGTGATTTAGTTCGTTAGGCTTACACGAATTAGAGCTTCTGGTCGACTCTTGGTTACTCGAATTAGACCTTCACAAATGTTGTATACTAGTCGCTAACCCGTGCGATGCACGGGAAATGTATTGAGTACAATATATAATTTAATCTTTGTTTATTTTACTACAACACCAATTGAATTTGTAAAATAAAATCATATAGCTAAAACATTTGTTAACAGCTATACGTTTTAGACATTTATTAAACTATATTATTATTATTATTATTATTATCAACTTAACATTATTTTAATATATGATACCAACATGCTTCAAGAAAATGTCCAACACTGAAAACAATTTTGAAAACAAACTCAACTAAACAGTTTGATGAATAAATATATTACAATCTATAATATAAGCCAAGAAATAAACTTTGAAACCAATATGAACAAAATCCACGTCAAACAAAACCATTTCGATCATTAAGAATATGACTCACTAAAGTCATGAAAAATACAGGATTCATAACCAAAAATATATATTACTCACACAAAAAGAGACATAAACACGGACAATTAAAGAAAAAATAAGAAAAACAAAAGAGACGTAAACACGGACAATTAAAGAAAAAATATAGGAAAAAAAAGTTAGGAATAGAAATATAAGATAAAGATGGGTTACCCTCAAAAAGAATAATTCATGGATATTCATTGAAATCTTCTAGATAATTTCTGATAATAAAAAAAATAAAACCCAAAAGTTATGATGTTAAAACTTCCAAAAGGCCAAAAAAAAAAAAAAAAATTAAAAAAAATCAGAAGATTCAAAGCTTCAAAAGTATTGAAATAAAACAATATATATATATATATATATATATATAATTACGCAATAGAGAAATACAATAGAAAGAAGGGAATCCATGATTATAGCTTTTCCACTTATGTATTGGACTCCTCTCCTTCTTCGGTCAATGCATCAAGGTTAGGGTTATTTGATTTGTTCAATAAAAATTTGAAGATTTAATTAAAAGATTCAGGCCCAGCAATTAAATAAACAAAACAACAATTGACAAACTTATAAGAAAAAGCAACAAATCTATAATTTTTATTGAACAAATCAAATAACCCTAACCTTGATGCATTGACCGAAGAAGGAGAGGAGTGCAATATATAAGTGGAATATGTGAATTGTGAAGCATGAGCCGCCCTCAAAAAAAGTCTTGAAGAAAAATAAGTTTTAAGGAGAAAATTGTGTTGTGGCAAAAATAAGTTTTTGGGGCTTAGGTTTTCTACGCAAGCAATTCTTAAATAGGAGAGAGTAGAAGCGGTGGGAGAGTGTTCTTATTTGGCTAGAAGTCTAATTTGCATTGGAAAAGGAAAACAGTGATGAGGTGGAAAATTTAATTTAATTTAAATTTAATTTAAATATTGTGCTGATGTGGAAAATTGTGGAAGCTTCAAAAGCTTCGGTTTTATATATATATATATATATATATATATATATAGATTAGGCATATAATTATATCGACCAATTTTGATGTTTAAGTTTTAAAGCAAGATTAAATTATGGGCAACCCTTGACCATTGACGCATACTTTAAAAAGAAAAGTATTTGAACATTTAGACCTCAATACCTTGGGTATGAGTTTGTCCAAGGGTTAAATACTTAAATCTCTTAAAAGGACTCTTAAAATTTGAAATTGTTCTCAACTGACTACCATCAAATACGTATAATGATGGCTTGCATTTTCACTCCAATATGATGCACAAAGGAAAGAAATAGTAATGGCATGTTTGTAAGTTTAGAGAGGGAGGAGAGTAGAGGAGAATGGTTATCCTCCACATTGTTTGAATGTTTTTAAACTTAGTAAGGGGGAAGGGAGTAATTAGCCCTTCCTCTTATTTAAATGTTTTAAAAATTAGGAGGAAAAGGAGAGGAAATGATTTAAATAGACAAATTTATCCTTATTTGAAAATGGACTCACAACATTGGTTTATGAGTAATTTGTTAGATTAAATAATTATTTAATCAACATTTTCATTCCATCAAATACTACTAATAAAAGTATAAAACTACTATTAACTATTATAAAATAATTTTTATTACCTCAAAAAAAAAAATTATAATAAAAAATCAAAAACCTCCCATTTTCTCAACTTTCCCGAGAAACAAATATTGGAAAATATTGTATAGAAACTATCCAACCCCTTAAACCCCTCCTCCACCACCAACCTCAATTACCTTCCCGCCACCTCAGACGGTGCCGCTATGCCGCGTCGGCGTCGTCCACCGTCAACTACCTGATCTCCGACATCGACGGAGGTGGTGTCATTGCTTTTACAACGGAACCACCACCGGAGGAGACTGAAACGATGGAGGATGTTGAATCTAAATCGGAACCGGAGTCAAAGCCGCCTTCTTAACCATCACATTAGATCCGATCAAAGAGTCAAGACGATCGAAGAAAATCCACAACGAAGTCAAGGTTCCATTAGAGAAAGAAACCCTAGCCTTCTTGATCTTATACTTCTTCTTAATCGTATCGATGCGATTCTTACACTGAACGTCAGTACGGTGCGTTTTCTTGGTATGGCCACTTCATCGCCTCGTCTCCTCCGTCATCATCGGGTTTTGGGTTTCTCTTTTCTATTTGGTTGCTGAGAAAACATTGGATAGAAACTATAAAGGTACTAAATTTAGTAGAAATTGTGTTTGGTTTGTAAGAAAACATTGGGAAGATTTGTCATTTGTAATGTTAAATTTTCTTAGGAAACAAATAAAGATTATTTATATAATCGGTTTGTAATTTTGTTAATTTAGAAAGGGTAAATTGGAGAATCCATTTGGTCAATAATTTATCTACTCTACTCTCCCTCCAAATCTCTCCAATTTGGAGGAATTAAAAATGAGGGGTTAGAGGTAGTTGAAACTACTCCAAACTCCTCTCCTTTCTTTCTTAAAAAACTTTTAAACAAGGTAATTGAATTACTCTCTCTCCCTTTACTCTACTCCCCTCCTTTTTTAAACTTCCAAATAGGCCATAAAAGAAAAGAAAATGAAGAATTAACTTGAAGAGTAGCCAATACATTATTATTATAAACATTATCCGGGATTGCTGCTCATTGAGAAGTCCACACAACCTGTCATGCATGTCTATTTTCATTGAAAGAAAATTAAAAGTTCCAACTGCGAACAAATTGCACCCCCAATCTTAGATACGCGATGGTCCAGAGTTAAACATAAAATTGATGAGTTTACATTTTTCTCCAGACCAATGAACCAACCACCAAAATACCTAATAAGGGATATGTTGATAAAATATATAGTTCTAATGCTAATTTCTTACTCATTTTATATTGCATAATTATTATAATTATTCACTCATGTTCACTGAAAATTGTTTCCTTTCAAGACCCCTACCTTTTTATTTTAAAAAATTCAAGACATGCTTATGTCTTAGCTGGACATAGACTTTTAACTTAGATGAGAGATAAGGAAGTATTACAAATTTGAAGGGTCCATTTACCATGGAAACGACATGGGAAAAGAATCTCCTAAGCTATTCCATTTCTTTACCAAGAGATAAGGATGAATGATTGAGGTCCTATGTATACCAATTCAAATATATTTCATGTTGTGAAGATAGGGGCCCGAGGGGTGTGTGACAAGGGGCTATGGACCTTAGCTTTTTAAAATTCTTCCCCTCTTCTATATTTTTATATAAAAATTTAAAAATTTATGTAGAAAATTTAACTAAGGGACTCCTTTTAAAAAAAAAAAAAAATTGTACAACATTTATATAAAATGACTAACGCATCATTTTTATGCCTCATAATATTTCTATGGCAAGTGTAGTTCATTAAATTAAAATTTATTCAAGGTATATTTTGATTATTTTCTAACCAACACTAATCAACGAAAAGGCAAAAGCACAGTGTAATCCTTGTTCAAAATGGATCATCTCGCTTTCAAATGAAATGGAGATGATCCATTTTTATGGTTAGGCTACGAGAAACGAAAAGGGTAAAGGATAATATAATCCTCGTTGAAAAAGGATCATCGCATTTTCAAATAAATTAGAGAAGATCCAATTCTATGGTTGTTAGGCTGCGAGAAATCTATTCTTTTTTTTTTTTAACAGTACTTTGGATTCTCACATTATCAACTTTATTTTTCCCTTTCTTTGGTTGAAATTGACCTTAGAATGTGGGCCTTAAGCATAGATCCTACCCATTTTTTTAAATGTAATGAAATAATTTCCCCTAAATATAATCATATTAATTAAAAAGATAATGAGTATCACTAACTTACAATTGCACACTCACCGCACAGGCACGTAGATTGAAATCATGTGTTTTGAAGATAAAAGAGGGTGTGAACGGAGTGTGTGGAGTGAGTGTGTAACAAAAAGCCAACTATTTAGCTTCAAGCTTCAATCGATATTTTAACAAGTGAACTACAGGTATGCTAACAACTGCTTCAACATCTTTATGATTTGCAATATCTAGCTAGCTCATCCCATGTAAATGAAGTTGTTATCCGACAATATCATATTGTTTAATTAAATTCACCAAAAAAAGAGTTGCTTTAAAAAAAAAAGAAAGTAGCCAAACAATTAGACACGTACAATAAGCCATTACGAATGATAACGTAATTTTGTTACAGACTATTTGAGATACAAACAACTGTACTTACAGTTGTGGTGTGCCTTTATTTTAGAATCCCTTTGCCCTTCCTTTGTGTGTGTGTTTGTTTCTAAAAAAAAAAAAAAAAAAAAAAAAAAAAAAAAAAAAAAAAAAAAAAAAAAAACCTTATTAAAAGTTGCGAACTACGTAGATGAAATCAATTTATATATATATATATATATATGTATTTATACGTATGTATGTATGTATGTATGTATAATTTAAAGTATAATATTTATTAGAACAAAATTTGACTACAAACTTAGTTGTAGCCTATGGCTTTACCAAAATTAAAAAAAAAAAAAAAAAAAAAAAAATTGTAGTCTGATACTACAACTTCACTCAATATCTTTCTATTAGATGTGAATTTTGAAAAATCTATAATTGGATTACATTTACTTCTTATATCCTTCATGCTTGCAAAATTCTAAGAAAATTGAAGATTAAAAGTTATATCATTAATTAATTGTTGAAATTGCAAATTTTTATAGTCTAAAATTATTCATAAAAAATAAGTTTATGGATCATATAGTAAATAATATCTGATTAACATAAAATTTGACCTATATGTTAAGATCATAAAGAAAATGCAATCCAATAATTAGATTTTCAATATATGTAGTCATGTTAAAGCTTCATATTTTTTTAGAAACAAATGTATTTTACTCGATATTTTTAATAAAATAAAACACAAAATAAGCTACATCAAATAATTTTTCAGAAGTACCTCACACTAATTATAACATCTACTTCATATGGGAGCATTAAATTAATAATTGAGGTCGAAGACATATCAGGTCGTGTTGAAATTCAGGTTAATCTTGATAGGCCTAAGGTACTAAGGGCATTACCTTTTCATTCTGTAAAATTTCCAAGCACAAGCATGAAAGCTATAGTTCCGTTCAATCAATAAAATTCCTAGGAAGTGTTTGTGGCATGCCACCATTAGTCATAACTCGAAATTTTTTATTTAAAAAACTATATTTTAAAAATTTAAAAATATCGAAGGTATTTAAAAAAAAAAATGAATTTTTTTTTTTCAAAAAGGTTTAAGATAAATGAATAATTTTTTAAAATTTGTTAGGGAAATTTTGTGTAAATTTGAAGCCTTATTGAGAGAGAGAAGGAATTTGAAAGAAAAATTGTAATTGTGAAGGAATTTTATTTTCATTTCATGTCATCAAATTTGTGTAAAAAGAAATGCTCATTATATATCGGTTGAATATAAACCTTTGATTTGGACATGAGATGAAGAAATATTACTCATTTGAGGGGTCCATCTACCATGGAAATGCCATGAAAATACATCCCCTAATCTATTTCATTTCTTTGACAAGAAATAAGGGTGAATGATTGAGGTCCTATGTAAACCAATTTAAAAATGTCTCATGTAGTGAAGAGGGCCCAAGCGGTGGGAGATAGGCCTGGGGCCATGGGCCTTAATTTTCAACTAATAGTCTTCCTTGAAAATCTGTATTTATATTTAAATATAAATGAATAATGCATCATTTTTATTCCTTTTAATACATTCATGTCATCATGTTTCAGTCAAATTCCCTCTCTAAGTAAATCTATTTCATAGAAGTCTTATTTATTATTTAAAAACAAAATCTATTCATTTTTATTGGGATATTTATAGATATAGAAAAAATGGAAATAATATTAATTATGATCAATATCATTTGAAAGATATGTAGTTCGAAAATTTTCAAACTGACTAGATGAAAAAAAAAAAAAAAAAAGAGTTATATGAATACTAACATAGTCTAACTATCTTTGTTATATACGAAAAAAAAAAAAGAAGTAACACATGCTGAATCATGTTATTATCCAACTTTATATATATTTACACACATTTAACTTGGCAGATTAGAAAAATGTTCTTAACTCCACCACTGAGAAGCTTAACTCCATGCTCGTCCAAGAGAACAGATAGAACAGAAAGAACAAATATTTGGTCATCAAATATTTCATATTTTTATTTAAAATAATGTTTATATTTTATTAAAATTTTTCAAAAGATTACTATTACCATGAATAGAAAATATAACAAACAAAATTCATATAATCATTGTCACTTTGATGACAATAAGACATGAAATTCAATTTATGGTAATAATAATCTTTTGAACATTTTATAATGATTTGCAATTTTCAAAAACAATAGTACAACGTGAAAGACGAGAAGGTGTATAATTGATTGATGAAAGGAGCAGGTAAATAATAGAAGTCATGGATGCACTTTCACTGATATTAATTGGATGATGCTTATCACCTTTAGCAGCACCATAACCAATGAACCAAAATGACAAATGCATAATATAATACTCGTTCAAAAACAAAAAGGATTATCACTCACTTTCAAATGAAATAGAGAAGATCCAGATACGATGGTTGCTAGGCTATGAGAAATTTTTTGTGTGTGGTGGGGTTGGGAGTGTCATATTATCAACTATATTTTTTTACTCTTTCTTTCGGTGGAATTAGAATTAATGATGGGCATCAAGCATAGGTCTTACCTATTCCTCCAAATGTAAAGAGATGATTTCCCTAAATAAAATTATATTAATTACAAGCAGTCTGCACAATAATTGTTTACCAGTTCTAATTGAATTATCTTATACTAGCTTCCTTATATATAACGTAGGGTCCGTTTAATTGGGAGAATGGAAAAGTAAGAGGATAAAAAATGAAGAAATGATGGAAAAGTGAGAGGATAGAAAATATTTTAATTTCCCTCATTTATGTTTGATTGGGAGGGTGGAAAAGTGGAGGGATGAAAAAAAAATTTGTTTGATTGAAAATGAAATTTATATAAATTTACCATCATGTCCCTATTAAATAAAACAAAAAGTAACACATTATATTTTTAAAAATTATGTATAGATGGACATTTCAGTAAAAAAAAAAAAAGCATAAGAAATTAACCCAAAACTGTTTTCTAAAAAAAAAAGAACAAAAACAAAAACCAACCAAAATTAATGAGAAAATAAACATATGAACACAAAAAAGAAAAAAAAAAGAAGAAGAAAGCTACACATCTGGAAAAAAATCAAAGAAAAAAAGAAGAAGAAAAGAAGCCAACATGTCCAGATAAAAGGAAGCAAAAAAAAAAAAAAAAAAAAAAAAAAAAAAAAAAAAAACGAAGGAAGCTAACACACGTTAGTAACAAAAAGAAAAAAAATCTAAGGAGGAAGAAAAAAAAAAAAGGCAACATGTTGGTACCAGAAGGAAGAAAAAAAAAAAAAAAAAAACCCAACATATTGGTACCAGAGAAATAAATAAATAAAAGGAAACCAACACATGTTAGTAACAGAAAGAAAAAAAAAAATAAATAAAAAAAAAAAAAAGGCTAATACATTGGAAACTTGGAGGTGAATTCTAAGGGTATTTTTGGAAGCTCATTTCATGAGCTTTTCTGTCTCAGTTTTCTCTCCATTTTGGAAAGAAAATTTTTTTATGGGCCTAGAGAGAAAACACCTTGGCTCTACTATTTATTTTCCTTCCTCTCCACCCAATCAAACACACTCCAAAAAAGTTTTTTTTTCTATTTTCTCTCTAAAGTTTTTTATCCACCCTATTTCACCTCCAAACAAATACACTCTTAAGCAAAAGAGAGAAAAGGAGAGGGAGAGGGATAGAAATAGTTTAATAATATATTAGTAGCATACCCATAATTAAAATTGTATATTAAAGGAAATATATTTTCAATATATTATTAAAACTTTAGGAGCTATATGAAATTTTAATAGAGTTTCATCTAGATTAAATTATTGAAATGCAAACATATATTATTATATTAAAATAAAAAATTATGATAGATTATCTAAATAATTAATATAAGTTTTAAATTTCTTGAATTTTCTTTAATCGAATTGTAGTTAAAGTTTTAAATTTCTTAAAATTTAACTAATAGATTTTTTATTAAAATGAATTATGGTTGAAGTAGAAATAGCCACTTAGCACAATCATAATCTTGAAACTTAGTTAATTGAGATTTATAGGTGAACTATCATAATTAATGAAAAGTTAACCATTTGTTGTGGGGAGAAATAGCCACTTAGCACAATCATGGCTTTTAGACCAAACTTTTATTATATAACATAATATGTATGGTATGTTCAGCCGCAAAATCATTTTCTTTATAGTTTTTTTTACTACAAATATGGTGCATCATTAGTTAAGGCATAACTCTATTATCTAAGTTTCAAGAAATTAAATTCTAGTCCAACTAAGATTTTAGTGTCAAAAATTTTTTAATTTTTAAAATAAAATTTAAAATTTAAAATTTAGTTTATTTATATTAATCATTTATCATAATTTTATATTTTACAATTAAAAAAAAATGCACATTGCATATTGTCCCTAGAATGATAGTATGGTGGTTAAACATAAAATTGATGAGTTTACATTTTTCTCCAGACCAATGAACCAACCACCAAAATACCTAATGAGGGATATGTTGATAAAATATATAGTTCTAATGCTAATTTCTTACTCATTTTATATTGCATAATTATTATAATTATTCACTCATGTTCACTGAAAATTGTTTCCTTTCAAGACCCCTAACTTTTTATTTTAAAAAATTCAAGACATGCTTATGTCTTAGCTGGACATAGACTTTTAACTTAGATGAGAGATAAGGAAGTATTACAAATTTGAAGGGTCCA
The DNA here is from genome assembly GCF_932294415.1 of Quercus robur. Taxonomy (NCBI): domain Eukaryota; kingdom Viridiplantae; phylum Streptophyta; class Magnoliopsida; order Fagales; family Fagaceae; genus Quercus; species Quercus robur. Next base: position 7,661,718 of record NC_065538.1, read on the forward strand.
TTTACCATGGAAACGACATGGAAAAAGAATCTCCTAAGCTATTCCATTTCTTTACCAAGAGATAAGGATGAATGATTGAGGTCCTATGTATACCAATTCAAATATATTTCATGTTGTGAAGATAGGGGCCCGAGGGGTATGCGACAAGGGGCAATGGACCTTAGCTTTTTAAAATTCTTCCCCTCTTCTATATTTTTATATAAAAATTTATGTAGAAAATTTAACTAAGGGACTCCTTTTTAAAATAAAAAAAAAATTGTACAACATTTATATAAAATGACTAATGCATCATTTTTATGCCTCATAATATTTTTATGGCAAGTGTAGTTCATTAAATTAAAATTTATTCAAGGTATATTTTGATTATTTTCTAACTAACACTAATCAACGAAAAGGCAAAAGCACAATATAATCCTTGTTCAAAATGGATCATCTCGCTTTCAAATGAAATGGAGATGATCCAATTTTATGGTTAGGCTACGAGAAACGAAAAGGGCAAGGGATAATATAATCCTCGTTGAAAAAGGATCATCGCATTTTCAAATGAAATAGTGAAGATCCAATTCTATGGTTGTTAGGCTGTGAGAAATCTATTCTTTTTTTTTTTTCTTTTTTTTTAACAGTACTTTGGATTCTCACATTATCAACTTTATTTTTACCCTTTCTTCGGTTGAAATTGACCTTAGAATGTGGGCCTTAAGCATAGATCCTACCCATTTTTTCAAATGTAATGAAATAATTTCCCCTAAATATAATCATATTAATTAAAAAGATAATGAGTATCACTAACTTACAATTGCACACTCACCGCACAGGCACGTAGATTGAAATCATGTGTTTTGAAGATAAAAGAGGGTGTGAACGGAGTGTGTGGAGCGAGTGTGTAACAAAAAGCCAACTATTTAGCTTCAAGCTTCAATCGATATTTTAACAAGTGAACTACAGGTATGCTGATAACCGCTTCAACATTGTTTATGATTTGCAATATCTAGTTAGCTCATCCCATGTAAATGAAGTTGTTATCCAACAATATTATGTTGTTTAAATACACCAAAAAAGAATTTCTTAAAAATAAATAAAAAATAATAAAAGCCAAACAATTGGATACAATAAGCCATTATATATGATGACGTAATTTTGTTATATGCCATTTGAGTTGTAGGCAACTGTACTTGCCATCTAATATTATAGGACGTTGCGAACTGTATAGATGACATTAATTTATAGGACAAAATGGGTTTCTGCCCTTTTTGGGTAAATTAATTAGCATTTTGTCCTTCTTTCCAAACTAAATAGGGAAATGTCCTTATTTCGAAAATCGAGTTTTTCAAAATCGATTTAAACCTTATAGTGACGTTTTCAAGGACCTATAGTGACGTTTATAAGGACTTATAATAGCGTTTTGTAACTTGATATCCATGAAATCGAGTTATAGGCAATAGAATTGCCTATAACTCGATTTCCTGGATATCAAGTTATAAAACGTCACTATAGGTTCTTAAAATGTCACTATAGGTCCTTAAAAACGTCACTATAGGGCTCCAGATTTTTTTTTTTTTAAAACTCAATTTTAAGAAACTCGATTTTCAAAAGAGGGGCATTTCCCTATTTAGTTTAGGAAGAATGGCAAAAGACTAATTAATTTGCCCAAAAAGGGCAAAAGCCCATTTTGTCCTTAATTTATATATTCTATACCTTTAAAGAGTAATATTTAGTATTGAAGTACTTCAATGAACATATCATCATTTTTTTTTCATTATTTTTCTTTAAAAAATATGTATTTAAATATTAATGCATGCAATAATGCGTTATGCATTACTCGTTCTCAAAACTAATTATAACATATCAATTATGATATGATCATCACCTTTTACTATTATGACTTTACACATTTTCGGAAATCAATGTCATTTTCATCAATTTCAAGAGATAGATAATAAAGCCTTTCACAAAGGGTTTTTTTTTTTTTTTTGGTTATAAAATATTACATGCAAGTGGTTTTCTTGATATGCTTTTTTGTGGTGTACCAACTTTCTCTACATTGTCTCAAGTTCAACTTGAATAAAACATTCAAGAAACACAAAATCACCAACACATGCCTGATAATTTAATTAAAAATATTAATGTCATAATAAATCTGATTGATGTTACTTCAACTGCAAACCAGTTCCATTACATTGGAGTACATTACCTTATCGCATATTATGGTTTTACATCACTTTATTATTAGAATTATTATTAATTTTTTGTGTTATGTTTCCTAATTATGATTTGACATTCTATCCATTTTGGGTCCACTTTGGTTCATTTGGTCCATTTCGGTCCAAGTTGGTCTACTTTGGTTTATTTTAATCCAATTCGGTCGAATTTGATCCATTATGGTCCACTTCGGTCCATTCAGTCAACTTCGGTTCTTTATATCCACTTTGGTCTAACTTGATCCATTCAATCTAGTTTGGTCCAATTCGGTGTATTTAAGTCAATTTGGTTCACTTTAGTCCGTTTAGTTCATTTAAAAATGGGAAAAGACAGATTAGGGTTAAAAGTACTATCAATTATTGAGTAATATCAATTGTAATTATATAATAAGTTTTGATTATCACGATAATCTTAAGAGAATAAGAGATTTGAAATTTAAAAATTTTAATTGTACCAAAGTAAATTAGAAAAAATAATGAATACTAACAATATTTTGAAGAATATGGACAAGTTCAAAAAATAATTGTATGAATCTAACAGGCCAAGAATGTATTGACCCCTTGTGATATATTAATTGATCAGTTAGCCAAGTTTATTAATTAATCAAATTAACATGCAATGTATGTGGCAGCACAAACAAATCACCAAATAACTAAGTATATAGCGGAAATTAAATTAATACGGTGATTTGTTTATGAATGGGGAAAACCTACACAGCAAAAACCCCACCGGGTGATTTTAAGATCACCACTCCCAAGAATCCACTATTATCAAAATAAGCGATTACAAGTAAAGGAGTCCAAATACCTTATACCAATCTACAATTGAACCCTTACCCCAATACCTAATTGGACTTGTTCTGTAGTGACAATCTCTCCTTTCAATGCACGATTCCTAATATGTGACTAACCAATTGCGCAGATCCCAATACGCGAATTAATCACCAACTTGAGAAGGATGTTGGTTGCAAAGGTCTTCAGTTCATCACACGATGAAGATCAAGCTCTTTGGTCATAAAACCCTACGATGTACAAACACAACAGCTTCTTCAAGAGAAAGATGAACTATGGCATATGTCTTCGATTCACAATATGCTTGTGAAAAACTTTTACTTTGAGTTGCATTTGCTATGATAGTCCTTAAAACAATCATTATATATGTTTAGGATTTTGAGAAAAGAAAGCCCAAACATATACCCACGGATTGGATGAAAAACAGATCTGAAAAATTAAGTTTGATAAACCTCGATAGATAGCCATCTATCGAGCTAGCTGTTGAGCCACGAGTTTTAGCAGCTTTTAAACCTCGATAGATGCTAGTTGTCGAGCTAGCTGTCGACCTTCAAAATCCAGCACTTTCTCACTTAATTCTTGGACATACTTGCATGGGTTTTACACTTGAACTTGAAACCTTGTTCCTTGAAGTATTAAACACATCCTAGATCTACCAAATTACAAGTGAAGTGCATTTTTTCAAAAGATTAGCCAATTACATAAAATAGTGACATATGTTCCTAACATTGAATCATATATGTCCCAAAAGAATCTGAAAGTTCAAAAACGTGTACAAAAACACTTTTGAACGTTTAGACCCCCAAAAACCAATTTAATCAACACAGCAATATGTTAAACAACTAATGTGCGGAAACTTAACATATGCTATAACATGATATTGATTAAACAACTATCTAAGCCACAATAAAATAAACCACAGCAGATAATGTAAAGGCAGAGATAGAGAGGAAGGAAGATGCAAACACAGCGATAACACCAGATATGTTATCGAAGAGGAAACCGAAGACCTCGGCGAAAAACCTCTCCGCCGCCCTCCAAGCGGTAATCAATCCACTAGAAAATACAGTTGGGATACAAGGACAGCAATAGACCCTCCAAGCCTAATCTACCCAATGCACCTAAGTCCTCCAAGCTTCTTGCTCCAACGAGGTTGCGCCGAACCTTTTTCTTTTCTAGCTTTCCGGATTCTGCTACTACACCGTAGCATCAACCAATAAAGATTGGCTCCTTCCTAACTGCTTCCCAGAACTCCAAATGTCTGTCTCACAGAGATGATAATGGTGAGAACCAGGTTTGGTATAATGGCCTCTCAAGGATTTGACAATGGAGAGGAAGAGAGTGAGGTATTTTGATGAGACTCTAAGGTAGAGATTGTGGGTGAAACAATCTGGTTTTTCTTTAGGGTTTCTCTCTCAAAATTCTCTCTGGAAGCTCTCTTTCAATCGTGGGTTAAAAGGGTATTTATACTGACGTAGAGTGGAATGCGAAACGTCAGGTTTTTCCAAAACAGGGGTGGCTCGCGGCTTGACCTCGCGGCTTGACTAAGTCGCGAGTTCCAGTCGCGAGTTAACCGTATGGCCAGTTGTCCTGTTTTGTCCTGTAGTGCTCCAGCTAGCATGACTGTTCATCTTCCAGCATGCTTGGCACGTGTGCAGATTCTGGCGGGTTGAAGCCGCGAGTCCAGCCGCGAGTCCCAGCCGCGACACTCTGTTTTCTTGCACACTCTTGAGCAATCTTCACACTATCTCACTCACTACCCTTACAACAATCCCACCTAAATACAGGGTTACTAAATGCTGAATTACAAGCAAATTTGGCACGGAATAAAGCCAATTAGATGGTTGAATAAATTCAACCTTACAGAATCAATAAAACCTAAAATGATAAAATTATATATTTGTAAAAATAGAGAGATAGAAATTGACCGTATATGGGTTTGATTAATAATTTATAATACTGGCTTAATAATCCATGGTTTTAAAAACCGGTACGGTTAAAGAATTGGAAAAGGGACTGATTACCGGTTTTCTGGTCGGACCGGAGTTCAATGACGTCATAAATAATTTAATTAATAATTATAAAAATAAATAAATAAATAATTTAATACCTGGTCATTTTAACTAAAAAATTAAATAATAGTAAACATTAAACTTTAGCACACTTACCAACTTTTAGACACCACTCAACACAATTAAAAAAAAAAAAAAAAAAAAAAAACATATACAAGCACCCACAACCCACTATAAAATATTTTGGTTATTTTTTAACCTTTCAAATAACAAAAAGTAAGTGCACCAAGTGCCCACTTGATATTTTTTTTCCCTCCACACACTCTACAAGTTAGTACCTTTTTTTTTTTTTTTTTTTGGCTGAATTACACGTTAGTACTTAATATCCCAACTACCACACATTTTGAAATCTCTACAACTACTGCCACACATTTGGTTCAAGTTTCAACAACACTTATTTACATTTTCCCATCTCACCTTTTGCTTTTCATATATATATATATATATATATATATATATATCTCTTTCTCTCTCTCTCTTGTGAATATGAGCATTTGCAAGAGGCAGGAGTAGCAAATCATTACAAATCTAATTATCTTTGGGCTTCTTTGGTTCTTCCTCAAAAAATCTGATTTTTTTTTTTTTTTTTCCTTTAGAGCAAAAGGTAAGTAAAGTAAATCTAATGTTTTTAGGTCACTGTGGGCGTCTTAGGCTTCACCACTTTATACTTGAGAGAGCATTTTCAAAATTGAAGCCTCTCTTCTTAAATCTAAAACAAGATCTCTCTTTTTAATTTTTAATTTTTTTTTGGGTTAAAAAACACAACAGCTGAAGTATTTATTGTAAGGTTGAATTTAATCAACCATTTTGTTGGCTTTATTCCTTGCCAATTTTCTTGCAATTCAGCACTTAGAAACCCTGAGAGAGTGTGAAGAAATGCTTAAGAATGTGCACTGAAGCGGGGACTCGTGACTGGATCTCGCGGGTGGCTCGTGACTGGCAAGCCGCCAGATGATGCACATAAGGAAAGCATACAGAGAAGCTGAACCGTCATGCTAGCTGTAGCATTACAGGACAAAAAGTCCAAACTGGCCATTTAGTTAGCTCGCGGCTTAGACTCATGACTCAGTCAAGTCGCGAGGCCAAGTCGCTAGTCCACTCTATTTTGGAAAACTGACTCTTCACATTCCTTTTTCACTATAGTATAAATACCCCTTATACCCATGAAATATAGAGACCTTCTAGAGAGAATTTTGAGAGAGAAACCCTAGAGAAAAACAAGATTGACTCATCCACAATCTTTACATAATGATTCTTCAAATTCCTAAACTTTCACACTCTCCATTGTTACATCCTTGAGAGGTTCATTAGCCAAATCCTTTTCTCACCATACCCATATCTATGAGAAGGCTTTTTGGTGCTTGAGAAGCAGTTAGGAAGGGACCAATTGATATAGGTTGATGCTATGGGCTATAGTAGAATCTGGTAAGCTAGAGAAGACAAAGATTTAGCATAACCTCGTTGGAGTAGGAGCTTGGAGGGCTTAGGTACACTGGGTAGATTAGGCTTGAAGGGTCTTCTACTGTTCATGTATCCCAACTTGATTCTCTAATGGATTAGTTACCACTTGAAGGGTGGCGGAGAGGTTTTACGTTGAGGATTTCGGTTTCCTCTTTGATAACACATCATTGTGTTGTCTTTATGTTTGCATCACTCTTCCCTTAGTCTTTCCCATTTAATTTCTACTATGGCTATGATTTTATTTGGTTTAGATTATGTTATCAATTTTGTTTTAGCTTATTTACATTTTTCGCACGTACATTGTGTCACGCCCCAAACCCCAAAGGGTCCAAAACATGAGAGAGATGTCTCAAGTACCTATAAATTTTTTTTTTCCTTTTTGACAATTCAATCCACATAATTATTACCGAGTGCCAACAACAAGGGTTATCATAATCATCCCATAGAATATACTTTCAGAGTAAGTCAGAGCTCTAAGCATTAATTACAAGGACCATAGGCCACAAAAGAATAGAGGTCTGAAAACAACAATTACATAACAACAGCTTGTCCCAACAGTGGAAATACAGTCATAACCACTATAATATACAAAAAATGAGTCAAGCCTAGACTAAGATGTACACCATCTAATATATCCATTACACAAAAAATCAGCCTCCATCAGTAGTTAGTCTAACTACTATTAGCCACCAAAAAGCTGTCTCAAAAGATTGTTGCCTACTTTGAAAAGTTATAAAAATAATGGAATGAGACAAAGCCCAGTAAGTAGCAAAATTAAAGGGGGTGGGGAAATGCAAGTTTCATGATGGTAACAATTTACAAATCATGCTTTTAATTCGGGAGTTTCCAAATAGTTTCTACAAAACCATTTCCCAAAAATAATATGACAATAATGAATAAATTGACACAGCACAAAACTTCTCAAAATGTTCTCATGAGATTACATACTATATATTCCTCAAAATATCTCAACATGAAACTACTTACTATACTGTGAGCAATAACACACCGTTCCAAACCAGAAAATCTAACCCAAGGCCACATGATATTCGCCGACACAAAGCCGGAACTCATTGCCGACACAAAGCCGGAACTAAACTGCCGACACAAAGTCGGAACTCATCGCCGACACAAAGACAGAACTAATAACCATCACAAAGACGGGTGCTAAGATACTAATGTCACACAGACTATAGTATCTAGCTAGGTAATCACCGAGTAATCACATGTCACAGCACATGGGTAGAACATAAAGAGCTCACATAACTTTAATTCAAAATACATAATTTCACTTCTAAGTAGTTTCATAAAACATTTGAATGCCCAAGATATTCACAAGGTTCTCAATGCCTTCAACTTATTTCTTGCCCAAGAGATTTTGTATTAACTTCCCAAATAACATAGGCCAAGATAAAGCATCTTTATATTTTTGCAAATAATGCAATAAATCCATGATACGCATTTTCTAGAATTTAATCAAAGATGCTAGTCTTTTCTTTGCTAACAAATCATGCAAATCCCCCATATGCAATAAGAATATGCATTTTCATATATAATCATATATAGTAGGGTCATAACACAACACCTTTTACAAAAACATAGTTCCACCATTAATTTTCCAAAATGTGTTTGACCCAAAAACAATATTTATAAGATATGGTTATTTTTCAAAAATACCCATTAAAAAGCTACTTACCTAGCAACCGCAAAATCCTAATTCTCCAAGCTCCAAGGGGAGATTAGCTAGAACCTAAACAATGTCAAGCAAATCTATCACAATGAGCACAAAGCTTGAAATTATATCTAGCTACATATTAGGAATTGCCAAATAAGCACTAAATTAGGCAAGCCTAGATTTAGCCTCACAAATAATATTTTCCATCTCCAAAGTTTCTCAACCAATTACTTTACAAGACATAGACTCCCATTATACTTATGAATCATACAAGGTATTATTTCTAACATCAAAACCTCAATAATTTAAAAATAGTTTCCACATGGTTTTCACAACATCATCAAGAGACCCATGACACCAAAATCACAATATCCTTTCAAACAAACAATTTAGATCTTTAACTAGCTCCAAATAAACCATAAAATTATATTCACAATTTCATTTCACAAGATATACCTCAAAACCCCTAAATTTTCACCATAACAAGCCCTAGATACCCAACATTGTAAAAAGCATGAACTCACTCAACAATTACATCCACCAAGACCAAAACCCATACGTATAACACATGAATATCATTTCCAAAGCTCTTAAATCACATGAAAATCATTATTAAAGCTTGGGTAAAATAACCTCAAATAAGAACATAATACTCATCAAAAGAGATTAAGACTTTTACCTCAATTAACTTATGTGAAGGTGTGATGTTCTTGAGGATTTTCTAGTGATTTTGCCGGAAAAAATGGTAGAGGTGAGGATGAGGAATGTACCGGTGGGATTGTGAGGGAGAGGAGTGTGTGTATGTGTGTTGTGTTGACTGAAAAAGAAAAAGAAAAGGAGAACAATAGTGGGAGTGACCGGCCAAAGAGAGAAAAGAGGGAGTGGATTGTGTGATGGGTAGTGGGGTTAGGTGGGGGCACATTGGTCCACAAAAATTCTGACTTACTTTTTTTTTTTTTTTTTTTTTTTTTAACTCACGGGATGTTACAATCTTCCCCTCTTAAAAAATTTCGTCCTCGAAATTTTACGTACCTTGATCTTGGAAAAGGCTTGGATATCTTGACAACATATCCTCCTCACGCTCCCATGATGCCTCTTTCACTAAATGGTTCTTCCAAAGCACTTTTACCCAAGGTATTGTTCTATTGCGTAACACTTGCTCCTTACGGTCCAAAATCTCTACTGGAACTTCTTCATATGATAAATCATCTCTAATCTGAAGAGGCTCATAGCTCAAAACATGTGAAGGGTCAGGAATGTATTTCCTCAACATAGACTCATGGAAAACATTATGAATTCCTGACAGGACCGGTGGTAAGGCAATTTTATAAGCAACTTCACCCACTCTCTCCAAGACCTCAAAAGGCCCCACAAACCTAGGGCTTAACTTACCCTTTTTGCCAAATCTCATTACCCCTTTCATAGGTGCAACCCGTAGGAAAACTTTATCTCCAATCTCAAGTTCCAAAGCCTTCCTTTTAATGTCAAAATAGCTCTTTTGTCTACTTTGGGCTGCTCATAGGCGATCACGGATCCTATTTACCTTTTCACAAGTCCTCTGGATAATCTTTGGCCCCAAGAGTTTTCGTTCTCCAACCTCATCCCAACAAATTGGGGATCTACACTCCCTCCCATACAAAGCCTCATAAGGTGCTGCTTCAATACTTGAATGGTAACTATTATTGTAAGCAAACTCCACCAAAGGTAAGTGACAAGCCCAATTCCCTTTAAGATCTAATGCACATGCTCTCAACATATCTTCTAGAGTTTGAATAGTCCTTTCAGACTGTCCATCTGTCTGAGGGTGGAAAGCTGTGCTAAAGTTCAATCTAGTACCCAAGGCCTTTTGCACACCACCCCAAAAATGAGAAGTAAACCTTGGATCTCTATCTGAAACAATAGTAGCAGGTACTCCATGAAGTCTCACAATCTCATCAACATAGAGCTGAGCTAACTAATCAAGAGAGTAGTTCATCCGAATAGGGAGAAAATGAGCTGATTTTGTCATTCTATCAACAATCACCCAAATAGCATCATGACCCTTAGGAGATCTCGGCAATCCTGAAACAAAATCCATAGTGATTTCCTCCCACTTCCATTGGGGAATAGGAAATGGTTGCAACAAACCCGAGGGTCGTTGGTGGAACACCTTAACTTGCTGACAAGTCAAACATTGCTCTACAAAGTGAGCAATCTCCCTTTTCATATTATTCCACCAAAAGTTTTCACGAAGATCACGATACATCTTTGTACTACCCGGATGTATTGTATATGGGGAATAGTGAGCCTCCTCTAGAATCTCCTTTTTAATCAATGGATCATTTGGCACACAAAGTCTACTCCCAAATCTCAAAGCACCATCCTCAGAGATAGAAAATTCAAATTTCTTTCCACTATGCACCTCATCCATGATTTTCTTTAAATGTGGGTCATTGGCCTGTGACAATTTAATTCTTTCCACCAAGGTTGGTTAAACACTCAAACTAGCCAGGTAGGCCTCAGAATGGCCCATAACAACCTCAATCTCCATCCTTCCAAGATCCCAAATAATTTCCTCTTGAGTGGTTAGCAAGGCAGTTGAAAAACTTGAAGGCTTTCTACTAAGAGCATCAGCTACAACATTAGCCTTACCAGGATGATAGTTAATAGAGCAATCATAATCCTTAACCAATTCCAACCATCTCCGTTGCCTCATATTTAACTCCTTCTAGGTAAAGAAATACTTTAAACTTTTATGATCAGTGAAAATCTCGCATCTTTCCCCATACAAATAATGTCTCCAAATTTTCAAAGCAAAAACAACTGCAGCCAACTCCAAGTCATGAGTGGGGTAATTTTTCTCATAATTTTTCAACTGACGAGAGGCATAAGCCACAACCTTCCCATTTTGCATCAACACACAACCAAGTCCCTTATGAGAAGCATCACTATAAATGACAAAACCTCCTGTACCTGAAGGGATAGTTAACACTGGAGCAGTGACCAATCTCCGCTTTAGCTCTTGGAAGCTTTTCTCACATTCTTCCGTCCACTCAAATTTAACATTCTTTCGAGTTAATTGTGTCAAAGGAGCTGCAATGCAGGAAAATCCCTCTACAAATCTTCTGTAGTAACCAGCAAGGCCCAAGAAACTTCTAACCTCACTCACATTTGTAGGCCTATCCCAACTAACCACCGCTTCTATCTTATTAGGATCCACTGTAATTCCATCCTTAGATATCACATGACCCAAGAACATTACTTGATTCAACCAGAATTCACACTTCTTCAGCTTAGCATACAACTTTCTTTCTCTTAGAATCTGTAAAACAATCCTCAAGTGTTCTTCATGCTCTTCTTGACTCTTAGAATAAATCAAAATATCATCAATGAACACAATAACAAATCGGTCCAAGTACTCATGAAATATCCTATTCATCAAATCCATAAAAGCAGCAGGGGCATTTGTTAATCCAAACGGCATCACCAAAAATTCATAATGACCATATCTAGTCCGAAAGGCCGTCTTTGGTATGTCCTCACCCTTAATCTTCAACTGGTGGTAACCAGAACGAAGATCAATCTTAGAAAAGACTTGTGCTCCTTGCAACTGATCAAATAGGTCATCAATACGAGGCAAAGGATATTTATTCCTTATGGTGACTCTATTAAGCTCACGATAATCAATACATAATCTCATAGACCCATCATTTTTCTTGACAAATAAAATTGGAGCTCCCCAAGGCGAGGCACTAGGGCGAATAAACCCTTTGTCCAACAATTCTACCAATTGCTCCTTAAGTTCTTTCAACTCTGAGGGTGCCATTCTATATGGTGCCTTAGAAATAGGCGCAGTGCCAGGAAGGAGATCAATAGAGAACTCAATCTCACGATCCGGGGGCAACCCAGGTAGATCATTAGGAAAAACATCTGAAAATTCCCTCACAATGGGAATGTCTCCTATCTCTGATTCTCCACTTTGTAACTCCACTACACTAGCAAGGAATCCTTGGCATCCCTTTCTAAGTAAGCGGTTTGCTTGTATGCATGATATCACACGAGGCATAAAAGGCAAATATGAAGCCTTAAATAGAAATTCTGATTCACCTGGAGGCGTAAACACCACCTCTTTCTCAAAACAATGCACACTAGCATGGTAAGAAGCCAACCAATCCATGCCTAAATGACATCAAAATCATGCATATCTAACAGCACCAAATCAGCCAATAACTCTCTACCCTCAATACAAATAATACAAGACTTAAGCACAAGATTAGTCAACAAAGTATCACCAACAAGGGTAGAAACCGATAACTCAAAGTCAAGTAGTTCGGGGCTCTTGTCATGATTCTTAGCAAATGCACAAGAAACAAAAGAATGTGTAGAACTAGGATCAAAAAGAACTTTAGCATGTGCAGAGAACAAAGGAAGTTTACCTGCCACCACTGTATCCGTGGCCTGAGCATCCTGAGTAGTCAAGGCATACACTCTACCTTGCACCTTCTTCCCATTGTCATTACCCTTTGCAACTTGAGATGAGGAAGAGGAACCCGAGCCCTTGGTAGTTGGGCATTGCCTAGCAAAGTGTCCGGGTTGCTTACAAGTGTAGCATAACTTTACTCCCTCCATGCAAGTTTGACCCTCATGGGTTTTACCACAACGAATGCAAGGCCACTTCTTATCACCAGATTGAGGATAGGCACTCTTGCTATGCCTAGAACATTGTCCTCTATTACCCGAGTTTTTAAAGAATCCTTTCTTATGCCCTTGACCCTTACCATGTTGAGAATTAAAGGGCCCTTGCTTCTTTTCACTCTCCTTGGAAATGGGGTTGTACTTAAAGTCTTCTTCAAGACTCATTGCCCGCTTCACAGCCTCCGTAAAAGTATCCACTCCAGAGGCTATAATGAGAGGGCGAATCCTACCATCAAGGCCCTCCCGAAACTTTTTCACTTTCTTGGACTCATCCGGAATCAAGTAAGGAGCAAAGCGAGAGAGCTCAATAAACTTAGCAACATACTCCTCCACTGTCATAGCCCCCTGAACCAAATCAGAAAATTCTCTTGCCTTACGGTCCCTCACTACATCGGGGAAGTATGTCCTATTGAAAACTTCCTTAAACTTCTCCCAAGTAATGGGAGTGCCCCTTCCCAACTCCGTACTCAACAATGGCTCAGTGCTTGACCACCATCTATCAGCAGAACCCTGAAGAGCATAAGTGGCATACAACACCTTCTGAGCATCAGTACATTCAAGGGCTCTCAGTAATTTTTCCATCTTTAGCAACCAATTCTCTACTGCCATAGGATCAAGTCCCCCATCAAAAGTTGGAGGGTTTTGCTTACGAAACTCCCCAAAAAGGCAATCTCCCCTCCTACGTTCACCACCTTGGACTGCTCTAGCAATCCTAGCATAAATCTTGTCTGCCACCTCGTCAATCTCGCCACCATCAGGAGTGACAGATCTCTCACGCTCTTGGCGTTGCCTATGGCCATGCTCTGGAGCTGTAACCTCATCCACATGCCTTACTTTACGTGCTTTCTTTTTAGGAGGCATAATGTACCAAGGTACTTATACCTATACCCAAGAAACAAGCAAGTAAATCACAAGGCAACATAGAAGGTTAACATAGAAAAGATAGGTAAGGAAAAAAAAAAAAAAGAATAGCAGGTGGAAGCTGAAACAAAGGAACAAAATTAAGAATTCATCAAACCCCTAATGCTCTGACTTAAATCAAAATTAATTCCTATTTTCAAAGTCTACAGAATCATAACCTAAGCTCTGATACCATAACTGTCACGCCCCAAACCCCAAAGGGTCCAAAACATGAGAGAGACGTCTCAAGTACCTGTAATTTTTTTTTTTCCTTTTTGACAATTCAATCCACATAATTATTATCGAGTGCCAACAACAAGGATTATCATAATCATCCCATAGAATATACTTTCAGAGTAAGTCAGAGCTCTAAGCATTAATTACAAGGACCATAGGCCACAAAAGAATAGAGGTCTGAAAACAACAATTACATAACAACAGCTTGTCCCAACAGTGGAAATACAGTAATAACCACTATAATATACAAAAAATGAGTCAAGCCTAGACTAAGATGTACACCATCTAATATATCCATTACACAAAAAATCAGCCTCCATCAGTAGTTAGTCTAACTACTATTAGCCACCAAAAAGCTGTCTCAAAAGATTGTTGCCTACTCTGAAAAGTTATAAAAATAATGGAATGAGACAAAGCCCAGTAAGTAGCAAAATTAAAGGGGGTGGGGAAATGCAAGTTTCATGATGGTAACAGTTTACAAATCATGCTTTTAATTCGGGAGTTTCCAAATAGTTTCTACAAAACCATTTCCCAAAAATAATATGACAATAATGAATAAATTGACACAGCACAAAACTTCTCAAAATGTTCTCATGAGATTACATACTATATATTCCTCAAAATATCTCAACATGAAACTACTTACTATACTGTGAGCAATAACACACCGTTCCAAACCAGAAAATCTAACCCAAGGCCACATGATAATCGCCGACACAAAGCCGGAACTCATTGCCGACACAAAGCCGGAACTAAACTGCCGACATAAAGCCGGAGCTCATCGCCGACACAAAGCAGGAACTAATAACCATCACAAAGACGGGTGCTAAGATACTAATGTCACACAAACTATAGTATCTAGCTAGGTAATTACCGAGTAATCACATGTCACAGCACATGGGTAGAACATAAAGAGCTCACATAACTTTAATTCAAAATACATAATTTCACTTCTAAGTAGTTTCATAAAACATTTGAATGCCCAAGATATTCACAAGGTTCTCAATGCCTTCAACTTATTTCTTGCCCAAGAGATTTTGTATTAACTTCCCAAATAACATAGGCCAAGATAAAGCATCTTTATATTTTTGCAAATAATGCAATAAATCCATGATGTGCATTTTCTAGAATTTAATCAAAGATGCTAGTCTTTTCTTTGCTAACAAATCATGCAAATCCCCCATATGCAATAAGAATATGCATTTTCATATATAATCATATATAGTAGGGTCATAACACAAAACCTTTTACAAAAACATAGTTCCACCATTAATTTTCCAAAATGTGTTTGACCCAAAAACAATATTTATAAGATATGGTTATTTTTCAAAAATACCCATTAAAAAGCTACTTACCTAGCAACCGCAAAATCCTAATTCTCCAAGCTCCAAGGGGAGATTAGCTAGAACCTAAACAATGTCAAGCAAATCTATCACAATGAGCACAAAGCTTGAAATTATATCTAGCTACATATTAGGAATTGCCAAATAAGCACTAAATTAGGCAAGCCTAGATTTAGCCTCACAAATAATATTTTCCATCTCCAAAGTTTCTCAACCAATTACTTTACAAGACATAGACTCCCATTATACTTATGAATCATACAAGGTATTATTTCTAACATCAAAACCTCAATAATTTAAAAATAGTTTCCACATGGTTTTCACAACATCATCAAGAGACCCATGACACCAAAATCACAATATCCTTTCAAACAAACAATTTAGATCTTTAACTAGCTCCAAATAAACCATAAAATTATATTCACAATTTCATTTCACAAGATATACCTCAAAACCCCTAAATTTTCACCATAACAAGCCCTAGATACCCAACATTGTAAAAAGCATGAACTCACTCAACAATTACATCCACCAAGACCAAAACCCATACGTATAACACATGAATATCATTTCCAAAGCTCTTAAATCACATGAAAATCATTATTAAAGCTTGGGTAAAATAACCTCAAATAAGAACATAATACTCATCAAAAGAGATTAAGACTTTTACCTCAATTAACTTATGTGAAGGTGTGATGTTCTTGAGGATTTTCTAGTGATTTTGCCGGAAAAAATGGTAGAGGTGAGGATGAGGAATGTACCGGTGGGATTGTGAGGGAGAGGAGTGTGTGTATGTGTGTTGTGTTGACTGAAAAAGAAAAAGAAAAGGAGAACAATAGTGGGAGTGACTGGCCAAAGAGAGAAAAGAGGGAGTGGATTGTGTGATGGGTAGTGGGGTTAGGTGGGGGCACATTGGTCCACAAAAATTCTGACTTACTTTTTTTTTTTTTTTTTTTTTCCTTTTTCTTTTTCTTTAATCTCACGGGATGTTACACATTGTTTGTTGATAAGCTTGAATTGGTCATTTGTAATTTGGGAGTCTAAACGTTCAAGAGTGTTTTACACACATTTTGAACATTCAATTGGTATCAAAGCGGGTGCACTTGCTATGGTTTAATTACCCTAGTTTGATTCTTGACCCTGTTTGAGATGGACCGGCCTCAATCTTTAAATGCACCACTATATTTTGATGGTAGCAATTATGTATTTTGGAAAGTCCGAATGAGGGCATTTGTATGTTCAATAGATGAAACTGTTTGGGATGCCGTTGATGTTGGATGGACTAGGCCGGAGGCTACCAAATCCACGTGGGATAAGGTAGATCTCGCAGCGTCTAATGCGAATAGTAAAGCACTAAACGCTATTTTTTGTGGTGTATCTCCAGATGAATTCCACAGGATATCTCACATCACTATTGCCAAGAAGGCATGGGAGATATTAGAGATCACTTATAAAGGAACAAAGAAGGTGAAAGACACCAAGTTGTAGATGCTGACCACCCAGTTTAAGGAGCTAAAAATGAGTAAAGATGAATCTTTTGACTCTTTCTATAGCAAGCTGAATGAAGTGGTCATTGGCAAGTTCAACTTGGGGGAGAAAACAAAGGACTCGAAAATAGTTAGGAAAATTCTTCGTTCATTGCTGGAGAGCTTTCGTGCAAAGGTCACAGCAATTGAGGAGAGCAAGGACCTTGATGATATCAAAGTCCAAGAGCTGATTGGCTCGCTTCAGACTTATGAGCTGTCGTTGCCCACACAAAGGAAGAGAAAATCTCTTGCTCTTAAGACTATTAATGAAAGGGTAGAGACTCACGACTCATCGAATGAGGATGTTGTCAAAAAGGATGTTGCTTACCTTGTGAAAAATTTCCGGAAATTCCTAAAGTTTAAGAACAGTGGTAAATTTGCTGAAAAAGGGAAGTTCCCAAGTTTTGGAAAGGATAAAAAGGGCTTCAAAAAGAGATAAGGGAAGGAGTCCCATTCCACTCAAGGGGTCACTTGTTTTGAATGTAATGGACATGGCCATTTCAAAAAGGAATGTCCTAATTACTTGAGAACGAAGGGCAAGGCCTATGCCAGTACTTTTAGTGACTCAGATTCTTCCAACTCTGATTCGGAGAAAAGCTGTGATGGAGAAGGGAATTACTCATCTTTTATGACTGTTGCTTATGTTGAATTGATGGATGATTTGAGTAAGCTTGTTGAAGAGCTTGGAGATTATAGTGATAAGGAATCAATGGAAGTTGTAGAAGAATTGGATGTTGAAGAAGATGAAAGTAATACGGGTCTTCAAGAAAACTACAATTCCCTCCTTGAGAAGTCAGGAGAATATGCAAGGATGGCCAAGTCAACTGTGAAAAAGATGAAAAAGGAAAAGGAAGACTATAGAAGTCTTCTAGTACGTTATAAGGAGGCCAAGTGTGAAATAGAGACGCTGAATGGTGAGCCAATCGAAGCTTACACAAAGGTAAAATTCCTTGAGCTTGAGGTGGTTCAAGCCAATGCCAAAGTAGAGCGAGTGTCCTCCAAGAAGCTTGATGAAGTTCTTTCTCATTAAAAACCTTTCTCCGATAAAACCGGATTGGGATATACTAGAGAAAGTAGTTCAGCTATCAATGTCTCCAAGGAAGTGGAGTTTGTGAAAGCCAAGGAGCTAATAGTGGTTACCCCTATTGTTGAGAAAGTGAAGGAGGAGAAGAAAAAGAATGTGGCTAACCAATGGGTGTTGAATAAGCCCTGCAACCAATCAGTGGTCAGACCTGAAGTCAAAGGGAAATCTCTTCCAAGATCACAAAGAGGTCCGAGAACGAACCATGTCTATCATCATTGTGGACTTCAAAGGCACACCAGACCTAATTGTCATAAGTTGAGAGTATTGAATAATGCTAGGGATCAAAGTTCAAGAGGACCAATAAATGACAAAAGGAATTGGGCTGTTGAGCAATCAAGAGGTCGAGATGGTGATTCTGGAATGATGGATGTTATGAAGATGATTGATGCATTCACCACCTATTTGGCAAGCTTCAACAAAAGGTCTGGATCCCATAACACTCGTACCCAATCCTATAAGGATATCACCCCAAACGCATGTGACATGTGAGTGAAGAGGGGTACTCATGCATAAGCATTATAACATGTTCATGCATCAATACTTCCTACGTTTTGTGACTATGCTTAGTTGTGTGTTTTTTTGCTAGCTTGAGTTGAAAATTGTTTGTTTGTCTGCATTTGTTTTAAATGTTTTTACATTGTTGTTTTTTATCAATCTTTTCTTATTTTTATGTCAAAAATCCAAAAACACATAAAAAGTAAAAAATCCAAAAAGTTTGATCGACATTATTGTGTTTTGTCACAAACAAATTTTGCCTTGTACCTTTGTACAAATGGCCTTGTGCATTTACGAGCATAACTTGTTCCTTATGCACTCATATCTCTGTGGGAGAAATCTTGACATCTATGTGACTGTTGTAAATAAATCTTCAAACTTGTCATGAATGATTAGTCAATGGTATTGTTGATCTTGAGACATGTATAGACTTGTGCCTATATATCTTCCCACTCATTTATTTTATTGTTTTTGTTTAAAGAGCTCACCAAATGTAAATCTTCAAATGAAAAGAGATATTGAGCTGCAAAAGCCTGTTGCATATACTAGTATTTGACTGGGAAAAAGGGAAAGTGACGTAAAATGAAATGTATGATGCTCAAAAAGCCAAAGGCTTGCTCCCAAATTGAAATATAAAAAATTTCAGGCATTGTTCTCACAATGAGAAGTAATGATTCAAAAAGATCAAATGATATGATGTATATGGAGCCAAATGAAAAGCTTTACAAGTTATGTAATCATGTTTTATGGGACGTCATGTATGCATATTTCTATTATTGAGATGGGTCACTCTATCTAGTACTAATTGTGTATGTCTTGATTGAATTGATCATTGAAATTTCATTTTAGACTAAGGACTATCTTATCTTTGGTACCGATACACATCACACATGTCTATTATAGGGGTGAGGGCCCAAGATCGTATATTGGGCCTTGGGCTTTATCTGAGGACATTGATAGATCCGAGGAGGAGCAAATAGTTATTAGATATTTCCAGTTAAAGTCTCATAAGTGGGGAACAAATGAAAAGTTGTCCGAGGAGGAACTCCTCCTCGAATATGAAGAATATAGTTCAAATTATATACTCTAGCAATTAGAGTGATCCTTCAAGAAGCTCCAATGATAGGGACATGCCTCATGAACATACGAGAATGAAGGAAACGTAAAAATATCTAAGGGAAAGCTGCCATCATCATATTAAATGCACTGCAGCTACTTTTCTGGCCACATTTATGTGGAGAAGACCTTTGAATAGTGCTACCTTAGCTACCATGACTCACAGAAAACCAGAGAGGGTGTCTGATGGGATAGGTACTTAAGTAAGGACTTAGATGATCAACAGGTGTAGGATAAAGATGATTCAAAGGAGGATATATAATGCGAAAGATTCTTCATGGAAAGGAGATCGGAAAAAATAGAGAGAAAAAACTGTAGCAATCTAAATTATCTTTGTATCTATTTGTGATTAATTTATACAAGGAGGACCTCCTTAGATTGAAAATATATTAAAATCAAATCTTTTATTTGTATTTGACAGTCATTCAAATTAAACCTATATGTCGTTCAATTTATTAGGGTCTAGTTCTTTAACCCACTCTCTAAAAATTTATTGTACTAGGCTCATTGGGTCAACATGCCATACGTTTTGGGCTTGGACTGTAAATTGAGACTGTACAATTGGTGCCATCTGTGGGAAGAACTTGTGTGATAGTGAAAACAACGGTTAACTATGGTAGATTCAAGCCCACATCAGGCAGAATCCATAGCATCTCAATGTGAAAATCCTTTCGCCAACCTTGAGCGTAGGAAAGATCAAGAGGGCAGCATGCACGTTATGCATACAAGCAAAAGCCACTCTCGAGGTGGGAGTCACGTCTCTCAAGAACAACATGATAAAGCCATGCAAAGGAATATTGACCAGCTTAAGAAGAAGTTACGCCATGCACAACGAAAATGAACTCCCACCCCATCTGATTCCTTTTCCGACAATGAGAAGGATAGCGTTTATCGATGTAGATCAAGGACTCCTCCTAGCAAATCCTTCTCATATGAAGAGGAGTACCATAGTGAACGCAGATGCAAGAGCCCAACTCACAGAGGATTGGGAAATGATGCAATGAGCAAAGCCTTGAACCAGATTTCCAAGTCACCCTTCATGCATAAAATCAAAAGGGCAACTCTTTCTTAGCATTTCCATCAGCCAACATTCACCATCTACAATGGGTGAACGGACCCGGTGGAGCATGTGAACCATTTCAATCAGAGAATGGCTGTCTATTCTAAGGACGAAGCCTTGATGTGCAAAGTGTTCCCATCCAGTTTGAGACCCGTGGCGATGAGATGGTTCGATGGCCTGAGGATTGATTTTATAAATTCCTTCAAGGAACTCACTCGGGCATTTAGCTCCTGTTTTATCACATATACCAGGGTCCTTCGGCCCTTAGACTCCCAATTGTCTTTGTCCATGTGAGAAGGAGAGATCCTAAAAACATACTCAGACAGGTATTGGGAGATGTACAATGAGATCGATGGTAACTTTGAGGACGTTGCCATCAGTACCTTCAAGAGTGGCCTCCTAACCAAGCATGGTTTAAGGAAGTCCCTAACAAGAAAACCAGTCACCAGCCTGGACCAGTTTATGGACCAATAACTAGGTAAATGAAAGACTAAGGTTATCCCTCAGGAGAGAAGGGATTTCATATCAGACCGATTCAATAACAACCGACCTCAGAGAGATTTTATTGGATAATCAGGGCCTACCAACACCCAGACTGTTAATGTAGTATTCCAAGAGCTGGTGCATTAGGTTCTAGATAAGATTAAGAACAATTCATTCTTCAAATGGCCAAACAAGATGGCTAGAAACCCCACGAGACGCAACCAGAGCCTTTATTGCCAATATCATCAGGATTAGGGGCACACTACAGAAGACTGCAGAAATTTGTGGGACCATTTAGACTAGTTGGTTAGAGATGGGAAGTTAAAGCAACTGCTACACCATTCTAGCAGCCAAGTGGGGCAGACAGGTTCGAATCTCCAAAGAGATGCTTCTACAAGACCTCATCTAGGAATGATCAATGTCATCTTTGCTACCCCCAGTAGGACCGGTTCTTATTCCTCCAGAGTGATGTCTATGGCTCGACTATCAACCGAAGATAACAATTCAGAGCCAAAAAAGAGCCAGAATAGAGGCTCTACTAGTTCTGGTCTTCTCGGCCAACGATAAGATCGGAACTATCCAACCCCATGACGATGCTTTGGTAGTCACACTTAGGATAGGGGGTATGATATGAAAAGATTGTTGGTAAATCAAGTGTTGTTGAGATAATATACCCCCACTTGTACAAGAGGCTGGATTTGAAACCCGAGGACCTAACGGCATACAATTCCCCACTAGTAAGTTTCAAGGGGAAGACAGTTACTCCAAGAGGTCAGATTGGACTGCCCATACAGACCGGTTTGGATATGGTGGAAGTGGACTTCATTGTGGTGGATGCTTATTCACCTTATACGACTATTGTAGCTAGACCTTGGCTTTATGCCTTAGAAGCCGTTTCTTCTACCCTACACCAAAAGGTGAAGTATCCGTCCAACGGCCAGGTTAAAGAGATTGTAGGGAATCAGTCCATGGCTAAGCAATGCATGGTGGCCACCATCTTACATAGGCCCAATGCGGAGTCCTCAACCTCTATTGAAAGAAACTTATAGCAATCAAGAACTCCGGTATTGCCTGGTAATGGATCAACCGAGGAAGCAAAGTGCAAAGATCTAGAAAAGGTTGCTGTTGGCGATGATCTGGAAAAGTTCTTTCAAGTCGGCTCCCAACTGCCTCCCCAAGAAAGAGAAAAGCTAATCGGATTCCTGAGAAAAAACATGGATGTATTCGCGTGGAATGCTTATGAAGCCCCGGGGGTGGACCTAAATTTCATTCGTCACCATTTAGATGTCAATCCATCTATTACCCCCAAAAAAACAACCTCCTCGGTGCTCATCTAGAGATCATTCTGATGCTATCAAAGACAAGGTGATGAAGCTTAAATAGGTGGGGGCTATCAAAGAAGTTTTCTATCCTGAGTGGCTGGCCAATATTGTGGTAGTAAAGAAAAAAGAACGAAAAATGGAGAGTGTGTGTGGATTTCATGGATTTAAAACAGGGCTTGCCCAAAAGATCCATTTCCTATGCCTCAGATAGACCAGCTGGTAGATGCTACCGTAGGCCATCCTCAGATAAGCTTTTTAGATGCCTTTCAAGAATACCATCAAATACCGCTAGTTTTAGATGACCAAGAGAAGACAACTTTTGTTACTCCCACTGGAAACTACCATTACAAGGTAATGCCCTTCGGCTTGAAAAATGCAGGATCCACCTATCAAAGGATGATGACTAAGATGTTTGAACCTCAATTGGGCAAGAATATTGAAGTCTATATAGATGACATAGTGGTGAAAAGTAAGGTGGTGTCCAAGCAAGTGGGAGACCTCGGAAATATTTTTGAAATACTGAGAAAACACAAGCTACGCCTTAACGCCTCCAAATGTTCTTTTGGTGTGGGATTAGGAAAATTCCTGGGCTATATGGTGACCCACTGGGGAATTGAAGTTAATCCCGACTAGGTTAAGGCCATAAACAATTTGCAACCACCTCGGAATCCCAAAGAAGTTCAGAAGCTAACCAAAATGACTACTGCTCTAAGCTGGTTTATTTCTCAGTCTATAGATAGATGTAGACCTTTCTTCCTATTGATGAATAAATAAAAGGGATTTGAATGGACTGAGGAGTGTTCTTTGGCATTTCAGCAACTTAAAGAATATCTATCTCGGCCACCTATCATGTCCAGTCCTGGGATGGATGAGGTCTTGTTTTCTTATATTGTGGTGGCCCCTCATGCTGTAAGTTTAGTATTGATTCGGGTTGACAATGGAGTACAACGGCTAGTCTATTATGTGAGCAAATCACTACATGAGGCCGAGATTCGCTATCTACCACTGGAGAAGGCCATCATGGCAGTGGTGCATGGTACACGAAAGCCTCCCCATTACTTCCAAGCACATACAGTCATCGTCCTAACTCAACTTCCACTTAGGGCCATACTTCGAAGTGCTGATTACACGAGGAGGATTGCAAAGTGGGGCATAGTACTAGGGGCTTTTAACATCAAATACATACCTCGTACTTCTGTCAAGGTTAGGTACTAGTAGACCTCGTGGCTGAGTTCACTGAACCCTCATTAGAAGAAACATCAACGACACAGAACATGGATGAAAAATTGGTTGGCACTGCAAGAACCTTTATTCTAGAAGGTATACGTCGACAATGCAGCAAATCAAAGGGGCTCTGGAGTGAGGCTAGTTCTCATCTCACCCGAGAAGCTCACCATTAAGAAGTCACTAAGATTGAGCTTCTCAACCATGAATAATGAAGCTGAGTACGAAGCCTTGCTGGAGGGAATGTCCATGGTTCAAAGAATGGGAGGAAAGACAGTAAAGATGTTCTCAGACTAAAGGCTAGTCATCGGCCAGGTGAAGGATGAACTAGAAGCAAGAGATGAGAGGATGCAAGGGTATTTAAGTCAGGTTAGACATTTGCAATTAGGATTTGAATCCTTCACCCTATTGCACGTCCCCAGGAGTGGAAACACACACGCCGATTCCCTAGCCACGTTGGCGACCTCCTTGGCATAGAGCCTACCTCGGGTTATCCTTATAGAAGACTTGTGTAAACCCACAGAGGTAAAGGGACAAGCGATTCATATTCACCAAGTCAGAGTAGGGCCTAGCTAGATGGATCTTATAGTACTATATCTGAGAGGGGACATCTTGCCGAAAGACAAATCAGAAGCTGATAAGATAAAGAGAAAAATGCCTCGTCTTTGGCTGTCCGAGGACCAAAAATTGTACAAGCGCTCTTTTTCTGGGCCATATGTACTCTGTGTTCACCCTGAAGCGACAAAGCTACTCCACAAGAAGCTGCATAAAGGGATTTGTGGAAGCCACACAGGAGGCAGGTCTTTGTTTTACAGAGCCATCACTCAGGGTTACTGGTGACCAAATACGTAGAAAGAAGCACAAGAGTATGTGAAGAAGTGTGATCAATGTCAGAAGTTTGCACCAAACATACACCAACCGGGAGGAGTTCTTAACCCCCTATCCAGCCACTAGCCTTTTGCTCAATGGGGCATAGATATAGTTGGCCCTTTCCCAAAGCAGCAGGTAACAAAAGGTATCTGTTGATCGGCATTAATTATTTCACTAAATGGGTTGAAGTTGAACCTTTAGCAAATATCAATGATGTGGATGCTAAGAAGTTTATTTGGAAAAACATTGTTACCAAGTTTGGGGTCCCTTATTCCCTCATCTCGGACAATGGTCTTCAGTTTGATAGTACGTCCTTCAGGAGATACTGTTGTGAATTGGGAATTACGAACAGATATTCTATCCCAGCCTATCCCTAGGGAAATGGACAAGCCGAGGCTATTAATAAGGTCATAGTGAATGGACTCAAGAAAAGGTTAGATGATGCAAAGGGAAGATGGGTGGAAGAACTACCACATGTCCTGTGTATCGAACCACGCCTCGTAGATCAATAGAAGATACCCCATTTTCGATGACTTATGAAGCCGAGGCTGTTATTCCTTTAGAAATGGGCTTTCCAACACTAAAGACCAGCTCATTCAGCCAAAGCAGTAACAATGAGTTGCTAGAAAAGAGCTTAGATCTTATTGAAGACAGGAGAGAAACTGCAATGGTCCAATTGGCATACTACCAACATAAACTCAGGTAAGATTATGATGCCAAAGTAAAGCTGAGGCCACTAGTGTCTGGAGATTGGTATTGAGGAAAGTTTTGGGTACTGCAAAAAACCCAACATGAGAAAAGCTAGGATCCAAATGGGAAGGACCATATCGCATCACCTCTGTGGCTGGTATAGGGGCATATTTCCTAGAACTTAGATGAGCATGTAATACTGTGCCCTTGGAATGTAAACAATTTGAAAATGTATTATTATTCATGAAAATATCCTTTATCAATAAATTCTTTTGTTTTGTAAAGGTATCGTGCTTATTGTTACTCAATCTATTCAAGTATTAAACAGAACCTAAGTCTTGTATGGCTCCTCGAACCACAGGCTTAGGGGAAATTAATTACTTTTGGCATCTATTCAAGTATTAAACAGAACCTAAGTCTTGTATAGTTCCTCGAACCACAGGCTTAGGTGAAATTAATTACTTTTGGCATCTATTCAAATATTAAACAGAACCTAGATCTTGTATGGCTTCTCGGACTACATGCTTAGGGGAAATTAATTATTTTTGACATCTATTCAAGTATTAAACAAAACCTAAGTCTTGCATGGCTCCTCGAACCATAGGCTTAGGGGAAATTAATTACTTTTGACATCTATTCAAGTATTAAATAGAACCTAAGTCTTGTATGGCTTCTCGGACCACAAGTTTAGGGGAAATTAATTACTTTTGGCATCTATTCAAGTATTAAACCGAACCTAAGTCTTGCATAACTCCTCAGACCACAGGCTTAGGAGAAATTAACACTCAGTAGTATCTTTATAAGTGTTAGATAGATCCTAAGTTATGTATGGTCTCTCGGATCACACACTTTGGTGAAATTAACACTCAAGGGCATCCTTATAAATATTAAACAGAACTTAAGTTACAAGGTATGTTACTTATTTCCTTCATATTCAACACTCATTGTATAAGGATTAATTCGTTATAACTCTCTCTTGCTGATACTTAGTTATATTTCTTGAAACACCAATAATGAATTATTGTTAGAACATATTGGAAATAAAGCAACAACTGTTCAACACTATTTATGACTGTCATAAGCTTCGAAACATACAATAGTAAAGGTACGAGAAATAAAATAAAATAAAATAAACACTTTTCATTCAATAAAAAGGAATACATTGTTTGAAGGCAAAATGCCATTACAAAAATTTATAAAAAGAAAGAAGACTACAAAAGAAAACCCTATATCTAGGGTTCTAGGCTTTGTCTTTGA
The DNA here is from genome assembly GCF_932294415.1 of Quercus robur. NCBI lineage: Eukaryota > Viridiplantae > Streptophyta > Magnoliopsida > Fagales > Fagaceae > Quercus > Quercus robur. Next base: position 7,688,197 of record NC_065538.1, read on the forward strand.
GGGGGTCTTTCTTAGGATCAGCAGCCTTGGAATGGACGTCATCAGCTTTGGACTTAACCTCCACGTCCTTGGCCTAAAGGACCACATCCATAATTATAAGGGAGTCTTCAAAAGGCTTATCCTTCATTGGTGACTGAGCTTCCTTACCCACTCCAGCCCCTTCAGGAACTTCGACATCAGGAAGGGAAGCTTGGGTAGGAAGAAGCTGCTCATGAAGAGGGTCCGACTCAGGGATTTCTTGAATGTCCTTTGGGAAGAAGATATTCTCAGCCCTCCTCAGCTCGAAGTCTGCAGGGACTCCCGCCCAGTCCATTGCCACTCCCTAGGACTCGGTGCAGTAGTCCTTACATACTACGACCACCTCCTCTGATAGCCGTGCCTCCGTATCTTGCACCCCACGTTCATAGGACGCCTTCACTATAGCTTCAGCGGCTTCCCTGGACACCTGAGCTGTGTCTTTGACTTTTTGCAACTCTGCCTTGAGGTCCAAGACAGATTGTTTCTCGGTGGCCAGGTTTATCTCTGTGACGTGTAGTTGCTGTCGTATATCCTCGGCCTGCCTCTTTGTGGTCTTCAGACCTGCCTCAGCATTCTGGCGAGCCTAGATAGCTCCCTTGAGCTTCTCAGACAACCTCGCCTATTCTTGCTTAAGGGCTCCAAGGGCCTTCTCAGTTTCGAGACAAGAGTTAGCCTCGACCCTAACCTCCTCGCGGGCGTTCTTGACCCACTCCTCAGCTACATATACTTGTTGAGTAAGCTGCATAAAAACGGCAAAGGGGTTATGAAAGTAAGTGCATATATAAACGAACATGTGACTTAGTTAGCTTACCATCGCAACGTCCCTCTTCAATGACATGAAGAGGTCCGGTTGCTTGGTGCATCTAAGACCTTCCATGTCTTGGGGGAGGAGGAAAGGCTACTCCAAAGCCTTAGCAAGGTAAGTGGAATATCCCCTTTGAGACTCCCAAATTGAAGCATCCCAACTAATGGGAGCATCATCCATTTCCAGCCATGGGACCCAAGTACTCTACCCTTAGAGAATTTCGGCTTCATCTCGGCTGTCTACGAACTTAGCCCTCTTGTCCTTAGGATTCTTCTGTTGCTTTGCACCCTTTTGAGGTGCCACCTCACCTTTCTCTAGGTCCTCTATTGGCCTCTTCTTCCTTGGATCCAGAATGGCTTTCGGCCCGAGATCAGTAGGGAGCGAAGAGGGAGGAAGAGGAAGGTTAGGAGCGACCTGGGCCTTAAAGGCCTCTCTAGAAGTTTGCCCCTTGTTCCTGTTGGATATTAGACCCTTTAAACCTGTTCTTTGCTTCAAATCCGCACTTTTTCGTTCCTCAGAACTTGTGTCTAGACGAGTGACTATTAATCTAGGATGATGGACGGTAGAAAACCTATCAGACTCGGTCTTCTAATTCGAGAGCTCTACAGACCTTTCTAGAACCCCTTCCTTTTCTCCAAAATGGAATTGGTCGATCTCGGCATCTAAATAATGGCGAGATGAGGCCGACTCCTCTCTTAGAGCAGCTACTTGCTGAGGAGCATATTGGGGTGGCAACATAACTAGGGGAAGATCCCTCCGAGCCAAAAATCCTGGCTTGGCGACGTCAATCCAAGCCAATCTTGAACTTCCAGCCATTATTGCTTGGCCTAAGTTCTAGAAGATGCGAGACGACGTCTCATAGTCCAAAATTAGATGAGCGGCTCGCAGTTGTCCGTCTTTACTCACAAAAATCTTCGCCCTCAGAAGGTAGTTGAGAGCTTGAACGTTGGTCAAACTAATCCTCGGAGCAACGTGGTTTTTATCTGCAAAAACATCTGAGAAGGGAATCATGGTCCAGCCGATAAAAATTATCACCAAGAGAAGATGAAGTGTCAAAAGTGAAAAGGAATAAAGTTAAAAAAGCTAAATCCCTTTCCAAAGGGACTGATCCTAGAGGTACCCCACCTAGATCTCTTGCCCGAGTTAGGCAATGAAGACTGTCGTTCCACTCCTCTGAGACAATTAGGTAGTCATCCTTCATGCCCTTATTAGACTTAATGAGACAGGATATCAGCTTAACGACCTCAGACCGAGACTTGAGGTAGTATCCCATACCAGCGAGCTTGTGGCACTCGTACATGTGAACCACATCGTGCCACGTGAGCCCTAAGCCCAACTGTTCGTTGAGAGTGTCTACACAGCCCAATCATGGGAATGACGACTTGACCCACATCTTTGTCAGTAAGTACTCAGTCCGGGGGATAATAATCTAAAACCACCCCTTGTGGGATATGGTATTTAGCCTTAAAACCCTTCATACCGGCCAGTGAATCTACTAAGTACTTGAACCTACCCACCTAAGTAAACAAAAATGACGTAAGGAAAGGCTTCTAAAAAAGAAAGGTCGAGAAGGAAGGTTGAGAAGAAAAAGGAGAATATAAAGCAATAAAGACTAACGGGAACACGTATGCTAATCTCTGAAACTTTTAGAAAGATTTTCGAAGACTTCTTACAAGAAATAGCTATGGAGACTCAAGAGTTTAGAGCGTTTTGTGAGACGGGGCATTGGAATTCTCTAGAGCACTTGAAGATTTTTGAAGAAAAGAGGAAAATGGGTTCCCTTTAGGCTTTATATAGAGGGAGAAAATAAGTGAGAATACTCCTGCTTAAAATTCTAAGAAAAACGTCAGTCGTTGGATTGGCGCCTTACCGTTGGATGCGGGGTACATAAAGCCACCTGGAGTAATTAATAACGCCTCGTTGGCTAAGAAGTGTTAGTGACAATTATGAGGTGCGTAAAACCGCATTCTCGCACATCTGAATAAAAAAATTAGCTAATCTTATCTCTTAAAAATCAAAACCCCACTTTTTCTTCTCTAGTGGGAGGGAAAAACCGAAATTTTGAGGGGCTATTGTAGGGGTAAGGGCCCAAGATCGTATATTGGGCCTTGGGTTTTGTCTGAGGATATTGATAGGTCCGAAGAAGAGCAAATAGTCTTTAGATGTTCCCAATTAAAGTCTCATAAGTAGGGAACAAATGAAAGGTTGTTTGAGGAGGAACTCCTTCTCGGATATGAAGAATATAGTTCAAAGTTTGTACTCTACCAATTAGAGTGATCCTCCAAGAAGCTCCAATGATAGGGACATGCTTCATGAACATACGAGAAGGAAGGAAACCTAAAAATATCTAAGGGAAAGTTGCCACCACCGCATTAAATGCATTATAGCTACTTTTCTGGCCGCATTTATGTGGAGAAGACCTCTGAACAGTGCTACCTTGGGTACCACGACTCACAGAAAACCAGAGAGGGTGTCTGATGGGATAGGTACTCAAGTAAGGGTTCGGATGATTAACAAGTGTAGGATGAAGATGGTCCAAAGGAGGACATATAATGCAAAAGACTCTTCATGGAAAGGAGATCGGAAAAAATAGAGAGAAAAGACTGTAGCAATCTAAATTATCTTTGTATCCATTTGTAATTAATTTATACAAGGAGAACCTTCTCGGACTGAAAATATATTAAGATCAAATCTCTTATTTGTATTTGACAGTCGTTTAAATTAAACTTATCCGTTGTTCAATTTATTAGGGCCTAGTTCTTCAACTCACTCTCTACAAATTTATTGTACTGGGCTCATTGGGCCAACATCCCATTTGTTTTGGGCTTGGACTATAAATTGAGACCCTACATCTATGTTCAATGAATGTCATATTCATTTGTGTGATTGTACTTGATTAAATGTGTTTCACATACTTAATTTTTGTTGATCAATAACAAAAAGATTTTTGAGTATTTTAGTTGTTTTTGGAAAGCATTTTGATTTTACAAAATTGTCAAAATTTTCAAAAACCTTGTTGCCCTATTTTGGCAACTTGGTCGTGGGTTAGTCCAATCGCATGCCTCTAGTCGCGAGCTCATATAGTAGGTTTTCGTGATTCATTGGCAGGTCAATGTCCTAGTCGCGAAAAATACTTAGAAAATTTTTCAAAATCAGGGTTTTTAGGTTTCTCGCGATTTAATGTGGCGACTTGTACGCGAGTGGAGGTCCAGTCGCGAGAGTCATACTGAAAGTTTCGTGGCTCAACTCATGACTCTCTTGCGGGTGGAACTTCCAGTCGCGAAAAACACTTAGAAAAATTTTTCAAAATTTTTGTTTTAAGTGTTCTAGCGACTTGCCCTGGCGACTTGAACGCGACTTGACTCAATCGCGAAAATCGCGTATTTTGCGCAAATCGGTCAGTTTTTTAAAACCTTTTTGAGTTTTCCCTCGAACTTTTGTGACTATTCATTGTCTTCCCCCTTTTTACCTCTCTCAAACTCATCGAGTCACTCTCAAAAAACCTCCATTTGTTCATCATTTGAACTTCAATCTTCAAGAAAAAGGGTTTTCTTATTCTCACTATATATTTCATGTTCTTTGCCTTGGTTTTCTTGATTTGAGTTTTTATTGAGTATTGTGTTACTTGGGGTTTTGGACATGCGTTTGGTTATTTTTGTTGAGTTTGAATGAATGGGTTTTGTTGATTATGCTTTTAAGATGCTACATTTTAGTGTTATCATGAATGAATTTTAGTATTAAGTATGTTTACTGATCTGTAATGTTTTAAGCATGTCATACCCATTGTGATATGTCTTATTGCCATATGTATATTTTTTGGGATTTTCTTATGATACACTCTGATGGTAAATATGGTTGGGTCACCATGTTTATTTATTGCATGATTGGATTATGTTTTTTGCTGTGTACCCTAGGTGATTCTTGTTGAGTTTCTGTACTCACTATCACTGTGTTATGTTTTAAAATTGGTGTTAAAATGCACTGTGTTCTTCTGATTTGGGTTATTTCATGACATGTTGATCTTGATCTGTGCATGAACTGAATGTTTGGTATAATGCTATGTCTTTCTCTATGCCACTAAAATGTTACTAATGTTTTGAGTTTCCATCTATTGTGCTTTGTTTTTGGGGTTTTTTTTTTTGATGGCTCCTTCTCCTACAAAAAAGAAAGCTACTGCCAAGAAGGGTGACAAGAGGCTGAAGATGGACAATACCAAGTTCAGGTTTCTTCAACACTTTGAGAGATACACTCAGTTCTACATAAAGGCAACCATCATTCAAGAAAGATTTGCAGACTTGATGGATTTGAAGGACACTTTCATTCCAAGTTGTTTTCAGGGCAGAGGTTAGGATAAGTTGTTGAGTGACTTGCTTGGAGTGTGTGAGCCTCTGATTAGGGAGTTTTATGCTAATGCTAAATTAAGAGAGCATGAGATAAATTGTTGGATTCAAGGACATGAGTTCACCATAGAAGTGGATGACATAGATGAGGTGCTCAGGTTTGAAGGTTTGGATGATCATGACTTCACCCATTACAAGGACAGGATGCTATCCATTGAAACTATCCAATCTCATATTGGTGGAGTTAGAGAAGGGAAATGCCTCAACACTACTGCCTTCCCAGCTGACATGAGGTGTCTAACAACCATCATGATGTTCAATTTGTACCCAGTAAGGAAGCTGACCACCATCAACAATGCTAGAGCCATCTTCCTTATGGAACTCAAGAAGAACACCTACATAGACATCAGTGCTCATATCTTCTACACCATTGTTAATGAGACTAAAACAACCTCTGGGGCCAAGCTGATCTTTCCCAGCCTTCTTATGAGGCTTTTTAGATTGAAAAGTGTGGAAATCCCTCAAGATATCAACCTTATACCTACACCCTTAGCCATCAACGCTCTAACCATTACAAGGATAAGAGTTCGTCTCCCAGATGATGAAGAGGAAGGTGACCAAGAAGAAGGTGGACCAATGGAGACTGAAATAGAGGCTGCAGGACAACCCTCAAGCTTAAGAGGCCATAGCAAGAGGAGCAGAGCTTTATCCTCATCAGTTGTACCTTTAGATGCATTCCAGATCATCCTTGAGAGGATTGATGGGCTCAGAGATGTCCAGAATGAGCAATCTGACAAGCTGGCTGCACTTCAAGATTAGATGATCTCACTTTCACCAAAATTTGATACCTTTACCACCCAACAGTCACCCTTTGGCCATTCCAATCAAAAAGGGGGAGATTTTTGGAAGGGCAGCTCTTGAGGGGGAGCACATTTTGAGGGGGAGCAAGCATTTACTTCATGCTTTTTATTATTTATGTGTTTTGATGTTATTTGGTGGAGTTGGTATTATGTTTTGGACAATGTTTTAATTATGTGTTTGCTACATACTTTGTTAAACACTTTGGTTAATTTCTTGGTTTTTAAAATCATGGTTGGTTTATGTGATTAAGTTTTAAAACTTGTGTTATTATGGTTTAATGATTATAAGGTTATATTCAGTTTATATGTACTTTGGGATTTGTACCCATGCTTTGTAGCTTTGTACTTGTTGCTAAATGTTATGCATTTTCCTTAAGTACATCACTCTTGTGCCCTTGTTGGATTTTTATCCTTAATGCATTTACCTAGTATTTATGTATCAATTGAGTGTTAGACATGCAAATAATACTTTGCATTAAGTTAATAAGCTTAATGCAAAGTATTATTTGCATGTCTGGATGTTCATTCTGTGTGTGAATGAGCATTGTGATCACTATTTATAGTGATTGTTCGTTTTTGGTCAAGCCATGGTTTATTATTTAATGATCGCATTGTGCTTGCTCCATATGCATTACAAGTTTTCTGCATACAATGATCATATTGTGTTATTGTGTTTTCAAGAGATACCTATTCTTATGGTTCAAGAGCTTCACAGATTCTAGAGTTAGGTGTGAAAGAGTTTTGTTCAACTGTTCCCAACTCACATGTTAAGTCTAGAGTTTGTTTTAGGGTTTTGTCACAGAATAGCCAAATGGGGAGATTTTAAGGTTGAATTTAATCAACCATTTTGTTGGTTTTATTCTGTGCCAATTTGCTTGTGATTCAGCACTTAGAAACCTTGTATTTAGGTGAGAATCATGTAAAGGTAGTGTGTGAGAGAGTGTGAAAAAATGCTCAAGAATGTGCATTGAAGCAAGAACTCACGACTAGATCTCGTGGCTGGCAAGTTGTCAGATGATGCACACGAGTGAAGCATGCAGAGAAATTGAACCATCATGCTAGCTGTAGCACTATAGGACAAAAGGTCCAAACTGGCCATTCAGTTAACTCGCGACTTGGACTCGCAACTTAGTCAAGTCGCGAGGCCAAGTCACCTGTCCACTCTGTTTTGGAAAAACTGACTCTTCGCATTCCTTTCTCACTCCAGTATAAATACCCTATATACCCACTAAATATAGAGAACTTTCAGAGATAATTTTGAGAGAAAAACCCTAAAGAAAAAAAAGATTGACTCATCCACAATCTTTACATAGTGACTCTTCAAATTCTTCAACTCTCACCCTTTCCATTGTTACATCCTTGAGAAGTTCATTAGCCAAACCCTTTTTTCACCATACCCATATATGTGAGAAGGCTTTTTGGTGCTTGGGAAGCAGTTAGGAAGGGACCAATTGATATTGGTTGATGCTATGAGTTATAGAGGAATCCGGTAAGCTAGAGAAAACAAAGGTTCGATGTAACCTCGTTGGAGTAGGAGCTTGGATGGCTTAGGTACACTGGATAGATTAGGCTTGGAGGGCGGCAGAAAGGTTTTAAGCCGAGGACTTCGGTTTCCTCTTCGATAATACATCGCTGTGTTGTCTTTGTGTTTGCATCTCTCTTCCCTTAATCTTTGCTATTTAATTTCTACTGTGGTTCTGATTTTATTTGGTTTAGATTATGTTATCAATTCTGTTTTAGCTTATTTACATTTTCCTCACGTACGTTGTTTGTTGATAAGCTTGAATTGGTAATTTGTAATTTAGGGGTCTAAACGTTCAAGAGTATTTTACACACATTTTGAACATTCATTTATGAAGAAGTGCTAAAACCGGTTTAACCACACCTGTTTCCGGCTATGCCAGTTGAACCGGCGGTTTGTACTATTTTTTCGGTTTTCTTTCATTTCCGGTTCTAAATAATAACCGGACTAGATTAAAGTTCAGTTCTTGGTTGAACTGATCGGTTCGGTCTGGTTTTTAAAACCATGCAATAAACTAATTAACTACATATATTATTCACACTTCTTCATGGGAGGAACAAGTGAAGTCTTTTTTTTTTTTTTTGGTAAATGAACAAGTGAAAGTCAAATGCACATGTTTGTCGCTTTTAGTTGGCTTATTGACATTGTTGGTTCATTGAAATAATGTTGCTTTGGCTAATTGGATGGAAGACGAAAGGGTTTTGTTTTTTAACTAGACCTTCCTTCTTGTCTTGTTCGTCTAGTTCTTTCAACTAGCAGTGGCTGTTGTACAACAATACCAAAAACTCCGGTGATATTGTTTGAGAAAGAAAATTGTTGATTTAATCCTCTCTCTCTCTCTCTCTGTCTAAGACAGTAAAATGGTTGCAATTGGAATTTGGAAAATTTTTTCTAAATGTGACACTCATGTGAGTAGGAGGAGTGCAGGATGTTAGTCCATTTAACTGTAGATTAAACAGAAGTAGGAATTTGGCACCTGTTAAGCTTAGTTACAGTGGCTAAAATAAGTTGTAACTGTCACTAGCCAAAGTTTAATGAGTGTTTAGCATTTTTCCCTCAAAATTGTGGCAATAAAGTTCCAAGAAGAATTCTTAACAGAAATCAAGGAGAAATTTTAGCCTATCAATTCCGTTGTTTAGATTTATGTAGATGTCACCTAAACTATGAAAAGCATAGAAGTTTTATTGAGATGATTATAACCCCAGTCTACAACTACAAATCTGGTTAGGTCATTTTGTAGTTGTACTCTGGTTATGTAATACATTATAAACTCGGATTAAAACACTAATATTACTATTTTCGTGTATGTTTTAATAAGTATTACTGTTTACTTTAAAAAAAAAAAAAAGCTTTAAAGGCTATCCTCTGCTAGGCTCTCGTGCGGGTTCTTTCATAGACTAAAACCCAAAAAATTGTTATTGGGTTTTCTGTTCTCGAACCATTGTGATTTGGGGCTTATTTGTTTGTCATAAAATTTGGCCTTTTGACGTTGGTAGAACAATTTTGTAGAGTTGGATTGGAGTAAACATTTTGGGCTTGTGTAGAGACCAAAAGTCGAATTGAAATGGTTTGATATTTAAGGGAAAAAAAAGGGTCGATAGGGTTAGGCTTACACGAATTAGAGCTTCTGGTCGACTCTTGGGTAATTGTCCTACATTGTTTAAGAGAATGTATTGTGTGTAATATAATTTGCTTCACCTTCCCTTAAAAGTTACCATGGCTTTTGAATAAAGTTGTGGTGTGTCTTTGTATGAGAACCTCTTTCCCTCTCCCTTGTGTGTGTGTTTGTTTCTTTAAAAAAAAAAAAAAAAAAGTAGTTTTAAAGCAAGATTAAATTATGGGCAACCCTTGACCATTGACGCATATTTTAAAAAGAAAAGTATTTGAAAATTTAGACCTCAATACCTTGAGTAAGAGTTTGTCCAAGGGTTAAATACTTAAATCTCTTAAAAGGACTCTTAAGATTTGAAATTGTTCTCAACTGACTACAACCAAATACGTATGATGATAGCTGGCATTTTCACTCCAAAATGATGCACAAAGGAAAGAAATAGTAAAAGAAATGAAAATGAAGAAATAACTTGAAGAGTAGCCAATACATTATTATTATAAACATTATCTGGGATTGTTGCTCATTGAAAAGTCCACACAACCTGCCATGCATGTCTATTTTCATTGAAAGAAAATTAAAAGTTCCAACTGCTAACAAATTGCACTCCCAATCTTAGATACGCGATGGTCCAGAGCCTTTTTTCGGATTTTTTATCACTCTTACCAGCCAAGCGAGAAAGCGAATTGAGTGAACCAGAAGAACCATAGAAACCACAATAATCACACTACCCAGAATACAAACGTCCATGAAAGATGTATGCTTGGGCGAATCATACATCAGGAAATCTGGGGTCACCATGTAGAATGCGATTAAATAGGTAGCGGCCAGAAATGTGAGAGTCGAACATAGAGAAATTGTCAAGAGGCACATACAAACTCTGTGCTTGATTGGGAATCCACTGATGAGCAAGAAGGTGACACCGAGTGATGCAACGAAAGAGAGTGTGTTGCAAATCATGAAATTCAAGTAGCTCCGGTAATCAACAGCATCGGCTAACACAGCCTTTCCAGCTAGACATGGTGTGTTTGAGCTGCATCTAAAACCTTGCATAGTATCAATTACATTTTCTTGCCAAAGACCTCCTGGCGGGCTGATTGTCTGTTGGAAAGTGATAGTTGTAATCACAGTAGACACCACCATTATTGAACCATGATTTTCTTCGACCCAATCACCCTTGTATTTCAAGTACTCTAACCAATTCTTCCTCCCTTTCTTGCTTGACTGTTCTAGTTCCACTGATTCACTGTGACCAACAGCAATTGCCAACGGTGGTGAGGGATTATTCACTCTTTTAATACTAGCACCAGCATCCATTAAAATGTTTCGAATGGTGAAACTTTTGAAATCTTTTGGACAGTTCTCCAACATTTCCAAGGCTGTAAAACCCATGTTGTTCAGGAAATCCACTGCTTCTTTCACTTTAGGCACCAAAAGCAAGTATTTTATTGTCTGCAAAAACCTAAAGCGTTTTAGTTTTCATAATTAATTTATATTTAGAGGCATTAGCCAAAAAGATCGATGCTACATAGGCTGATAGACATAAAATCTATCCCTTATTAACAAGAAATGGATATTAGACCGGATGCAGCATTTGTAGGTTAATTTCTGACTCAAAAGTCATCGTGCGATTTTAGAATCTAGCCGACACCCAAAAAAAAAGTCAAATATGAACTTCACTCTTAATAGCAACTATCACTTTTCAATCCCAGAAAAAAGGTTGCTAAGTGATAGTTGTGACCACAGTAGCCACCACCATTAACGAACCATGTGTCTCTTCAAACCAATCACCTTTATATCTCAAGTACTTTTTAAGTCTTTTAATTATTTGGTCAACCTAGTCTAACTTGACTGTGTTGGTGTTGCTAATTCATGGTGACCAATCGTGATTGCTGATGGTGGTGGAAGAATACTTTGGTTCTTTGCTCTCTCAACACCGGCATCCATTAAAATGTTTTGAATGGTGAAGCTTTTGAATTATTTTGGATAGTGATCTAATACTTCTAAGGCTGCAAAACCCATATGATTCAAGACATCTGCTTTTTCTTTCACTTTAGATATTGAAGGCAAGAATTTTAATTTACTGTCAGCAAAAACTTATAGCATTATAATTTTGACCAATTTTTTTATGAGAAGCACAACTAAAATGATACCCCCCAAAAAATAGATTTTTTCCCAATATCGTATAAACTCACTATATATATATACTAAGATATCGTTGGTGAAAAATAGTGATGTTATGAAATATACCACAGTGTAATTAGACTATAAAAACTAGACTTTGTTAACATATTTTTTCCCTAACAAGAAAGTCTAGTGTCTATTGACATTATCCCACGTTTTTAAGGAGATCATTTTGTATTCTTATTATTTGTCGGGATCTTAAATTTGAAAGAGAGAACTTTAGTTACTTAACACCTTGACTTGGCACATCATGTAAGACACTAAACTGAAAACTTAAAAAAATAGTTGGGTTGCATCAAATAATGTTACACCTCGACGTTGTCTTTATTGAATGAAATTCGACCAGTTAACTAGCAACATGAATATTCTAACACCATTAGTAATCTAGAAAGAAATAAGATTCATAAGGAACAATCTACTCAGATATGCAGTGAAAAAAAATATCTACTCAAACATATGCAAGAAATAAACGAAAACATACCACAACTTGCTTTAGCATCACAGCTAAATGCAAGATGGTGTTGCCACCATCATGGTCTTTTGAATTGAGAAAGTCCCCTTCATCACTCAAAGATTTTACCAACAGTTTCAAAGCCTCCAATTGGTTGTGTTTGACACATAAGTGTAAAACAGTCTCTCCCCCATCAAGCATAACTTGTGTTGAATCAGGCCGTGTAATAATTAACTCCTTCACAACCTCAACCCGCCCTCTTATGGCTGCGTAGTGGAGAGGAATTCTCCCATCTTGATCACGAATTAAGCATGCATTGCTATTTGCATGTAATAGTGCTCGAACGATGTCTATATGGCCCTCGGCAGAAGCCAAGTGGAGGGGGCATCGTTTGTGAGAGTCCAACTCGACAGCGAGCTGGGGTTTTTGAAGTAAAAGAGCTTTACTGAAATCAAGCTGCCCAACTAAAGCTGATATGTGTAATGGAGTTTCACTGAAAGAAGTCAGTGAAATTTTACTAAGCAAGTGTGGGTCGTTATGGATCAACCTATACAATGTGGTTGTAGACCCACTCATTGATGCATTGTAAAGTTCTATTATATCATCTTCTTCGCGCCTTACTTCCATTCTCTCACTCTTTCTCTCTCTGTCTCTTGCTCTTGCTCTCTATGTGTGTGTGGTTAATTTGTGATTCCGAAAGTTAGCATATAAATAGATGCATGCGGTCCACATACCAATCCACTATGACAGGAAAAAAGTTGAGAGTGACAATCGGTACTGTAGGTGTTGGACGAATCAGAAATTTCATGCTCAATCATACACACTCACAGGCCAGTTCGAAATATCATCAGTATTATTTTACGTGATTATATTATAGTTATTGCATGGTCTTGGGGGCCATTTTTAATTTCTTGTTGCAACCTAACTTGAACTTTTGTTTCAAGTGGTTAACAAAATAATATATCCCAAGTAAAATTGGGAAGAGGCTTTAGGCTCAATCTCTGGCCTGCAAAAGAAAATTATAGTTAGAAGATATTGTTCTCGATTAGTTTGGCTTTTTATTTAATTATTTATGTTATTTGTTTATGCATAGTTTTTCTTTTTTAAAGCTTCTTTTTTTTCTTTTTCTTTTTCTTTTTTTAAAGATACAACTGTATTTTATTTGATTTTTTTAATAAAATAAAACATCTACTTTCATATGAGCATTAAATTAATAATTCAGGTCGAAGACATATTAGGTTGTGTTGAAATTCAGGTTAATCTTTATAGGCCCACTAAGGCACTAAGGGCATTACCTTTTCATTCTGCAAATTTTCCAAGCAAAAGCATGAAAGGCTATAGTTCCGATCAATCAATAAAAGTCCCGATCAATCAATAAAAGTCCTAGTAAGGATAATTTGGTAACTATTTTTTCCCTTATTTTCTGTTTTCAAAAACAGTTTTCTATCTTTGAGACTAAAAACTTGTTTGGCAACTTAAAATAGATAGAAAACAAAAATTATTCTTAAAACTCGATTTGTGAAAGAAACTGAAAACATGTAAAATATTTTTTTCAGTTTCTAATTTTTAAAAATCAATGAAAAAACGTATTTAATTTAATGAATCTGTCTCATTTAATGAGTTAGCATTAGAGTTCAATCCTAGTAACAACATATTTTAGTTTTTTTTTCTTCAAAAAACTATCTTTTTAATTTCAACTAATCAAACATGTTTTTGATTTCAAAAATACAAGAGAATTGTTTTTTCTTTATATTCCCAAAAACAAGTTTTTGAAAATAGAAAACAAAAACTGTTATCAAACATAACCTAAGTGTTTGTGGCATACCATCATTAGTATTAACTCATAATTTTGTATTAAAAAAACCATATTTTAAAATTTTGAAAAAATTTGAAAGTATTTTCAAAAAATAAATAGAAGGAAATTGAAATCTTGATTTTTCAAAAAGGTTAGAGATAAAATGATTATATATATATAGGGAAATTTTGTATAAATTTAAAGCCTTCTTGAGAGAGAGAGAGAGAGAGAGAGAGAGAGAATTTGAAAAAAATTGTAATTGTGAAGGCATTTTATTTTCATTTCTTGTCATTAAATTTGTGCAAAAAGTCATGCTCATTATGTCTCAGTCGAATATAGACCATTGATTTGGATGTGAGATGAGAAAGTATTATTCATTCATCTACCATGGAAACAACATGGAAAAACATTCTCTATTTTGTTCTATTTTTTTACCAAGAGATAAGGATGAATGATTGAGGTCCTACGTATACCAATTTAAAAAATTCTCATGTGAGGAAGACAAGGACCCTAGGGTTGGGAGATCAAGGGGCCATGGACCTTAGTTTTTAACTAAGAGTCTTCCTCTATATATTTTTAAATTGTATTACATTAAAATAAATAATCATGTACAATGACTTTTATTTATTTTTAAATATTTTCAAAGCAATTATATGTTTCATATTAATTTTTTAGGTCTATTAGTATACTTTAATTATGTAATTTCTAAATTTTTAACCTAAATTTTTTAAAATATATTAAAAATAAGACAAAGTTTAGCTGTAAAATTAGTTCTAGTCTTAAACTATAACCTTACTCAATATCTCTTTATTAAAAGTTAATTTTGACAAATCTACCATTGAATTATATCTTCTTCTTATATACTCCACGCTTGCAAAATTTCTCAAAATTGAAGATCAATAAATTGTTTAAATTGCGAGTTTTTGTAATTTAAAATTTTGCTTAAAATATAAGCCTATAGATCATATAGTAAATAATATCTGATTGATACAAAATTTGATATATATATTAAGAGTGTAAAGAACATGCAATTCGACAGTTAAAATTTTAAATTATGTAATAATTTTATTTCTTTTGTGTAAGGTTGTAGCCTTAGGCTGCAATCAATTTTGTAGTTAAACTTATCCTTAAAAATATTAATTATGATCAATATGATGATGTTAAAAATAGTTCAAAATTTACAAACTAACTAGATGGAGAAAAAAAAAAAAAACAATTGAGTTATGTGAATGCTAACATAGTCTGTTATATATGAAAAATATATTATATGTTGAATCATGGAATAAACTTGCTTCATTTCCTTATATGTATATATATATATTTAATCATTGGTTTTCAAATTTTTTATGGATAAAGTTTAACTACAAAATGGGTTAGCCTAAAACTACAATATAACTCAATAAAATAAACATTACTAATATTTTGGAAATCTAACCAATGATTTTCATGATTTTTATGCTTTTAATATACGCGTCAAATTTTGTGTTAATTGAATATTATTTACTATATGATCTACAAGTTTATTTTTTATGCATAATTTTAAATTACAAAAACTTGCAATTTAAAACATTTATCGTTGATATAGCTATTGGTCTGTAATTTTCTAGAAATTTTGAAAACATGGATAATAGAAGAAAAAGATGTCATCTAATGATGGATTTGTCAAAATTCTTCTCCAACAAAAAGATATTGGGTAAGGTGTTGGATATTAATTTTATAGCTAAATTTTATAACTAATTTTATAGCTAAATTTTGTCTATTTTTTATTAACATTTAACTTAGCACTTTAGAAAAATGCTTAGCTTTACACCATGCTCATCCAAAAGAACAAATGTGTTGGATATTTTCAAAATAAGAGAACTTTGAAAAACAACAGGTAAATCTTTTCCTTGAATAGGTTTTTTTTTTTTTTTTTTTTTTTTTTTTTTTTTTTTTTGATAATTTAATAGTTACAACAGGAGAATAAGGATTTGAATCCTAAGTTTCTTCAATACAACGCTAATTCATTTTGTAAACCTTCATCACACTTTAGCGGCTTGCGTTTATTTTGGAGAGTCTATTTAACTTATTTGACTTATGTATAACCTTTTAAAGGTTTTTATTTTATTTTTAAGTTACAACTATACTTACCATGAATAAAAAATACTAATATAACCAACAAAATTCATATAATCATTGTTAATTTGATGACATTGAATTTAAGATGAGACATGAATTCCATCTATCACGTAAGCAAAACAATTTAAGGTATAAAGGCAAAATTAAAACATGCCTTGTAAAATATAAGAAAAATTTTCAAACAATAATACAAAAGTTAAAACTAAATATTCAATTTAACCAAATACATCTAATAAGTACATTTCATAAACTATTTGCATATTAAAAAATTTTGAAGATCAAAATATTAGGGAATTTAAAATAATGGTCTAGTGTATAAACTCCTATAAGTCTGATTGATTTTAATTATAACAAATCACAATATTCATAATAAATACTTTTCCATTAAGATTCTAATTACTAAAATGTTTCACCTACAAAATGTCAACTTTGCATTTTATAACGATTTGGAATTGCCAAAAACAATAGAATAACATGAAAGAGGCCGGAGAAGGTGTATGATTGAGTGATTGATGAAAGGAGTAGGTAAATAATAGAAAACATGGATGCACTTTCCCTGGTATCTATTGGATGATGCTTATACCTTTAGTAGCACCAGAACCAACTAACGAAAAAGACAAATGCACAACACAATCTTCGTTCAAAAAGGATCATCCCATTCTCAAGTGAAATGGAGAATATAATGGATGTTAGGTAACGAGAAATCTATTTTCTTTGTGCAGGACATGTCAGTGTCATATTATCAACTTTATTTTTACACTTTCTTCCATGGTGGGCCTCAAGCATATATAGGTCCTACCTATTTCTCCAAATATAAAAATAAAGTTGATAATTATTCGCTTATGTTCACAGAAAATTTGTTCCTTTCAAGGCCCCTCCCCTTTTGTTTTTAAAAAATTCATAGCATGGCTTATGTCTTGGCTGGATAGAGACTTTTAACTCAGACATGAGATAAGGAAGTATTACAAATTCGAAAGGGTCCATTTACCATGGAAACAACATGGAAAAGTGTCCTCAAATTTATTTCATTTCTTTACAAAGAGATAAGAATGAATGATTGAAGTCCCATGTGTATCAGTTAAAATGTGTTTCATCATTTCATGTGGTGATGACAGGTGCCTGAAGAGTGGCGATAGGTGGGCCATGGACATTAGGGTTTTGAAATTCTTCCTCCCTCTATATATATATATATATATAGATATATATATATATATATATATATATATATAATTTAACTAAGGATCTCCCTATATTTTTAAAAAATTGTACAACATTTATATTAAATGATTAGTGCATCATTTTTATGCTTCATAATATTTTTATGTCATGCGCGTAGCTTATTAAATCAAAATGTATTCTAGATATATTTCCTAAAAATAGATAAGTTTATATAAATAATTAGTGCATAATTGTTTCCTCATGGTACTCTTATACCATGTGTAATCTATTTTCTAGGAATAGATTAGTAAGTCTATTTCATAGAAGCCTTCTCTATTTTTTTTTTTTTAAAAGATATTTTTTATTTTACATTTGGAGACGTAGGTCCTACCTAGGGGAAACTGGAGCTTCCCACTTCCCAGTGAACATCGTCTTGATCGAGGCTGAGTTTGAACCATGCTGAAATTGGTATCGTGTATTTAATTGGCTGTGATTGTGCTGATTTTGTTGTTTGTCTATGCCTACTATTGGTAATTTGCTAATCATGTACACAATTGGTAGATTTGCTTAAAATTTGAATTAGAGCTTAGGATCAAAATCATTACCATATTTAAATTTGATAATCTCAATATTTATGAGGGAATTTGACTGCAAACGTCATACAAAATGGAAAGAATATGTAGAGGATCCAATAACAATATGAAAATCCATTCTAGTCCGGCCAAATCCCATACATCATTTCTAGTCTTTATTAAAAACATAGAATTTTAAATAACAATTTTTCTTGTCCAATAACAATTTTTCTGTGTGTTTGTTGAGCGGCAATGATTGATTTTTTAGTACAAAGGAGTGTCATGGTGACTGGGGTAGGCCATGGTGATTTTAGTGTGGAGGAGTGTGATAGTGGCTGGTTTAGGAGAATTAAGGATGGAGGAGTGTGAGGAGAAAGAAAAATAATATTTTAATAAAATGGATAAATAAATATTGAGTCTGATATAGAAGTACCTACAAATAAGTTCATTAAAATAGCTTTTTAGACAAAATTTGGCTAAAATGGCGTTTAGGTTGATTTAAATACTCTTACAGGTCCAATCTAAAGTGATTGAATCCCTTGCACTCTCCATCACCAACCTTTGTTAAATGAGAAATTTTACGAACTAATAACTCTACACTGTTACATATAATATTTGAAAAGTACAACCAAATACATATGGTCATAGTTTGAACCAGTGATGTAAATACCGTACCGTACCGGCCGGTACGGCCGGAATATACCGTACCGGCCGGTGATCCGGTACGTTTAACCTATATGTTTCGTACCGGTAAACATACCGGCCGTACCGGCCTCGTACCGGCCGTACCGGCCAATACCGGCCGTACCGGCCGGTATTTGAATACCGGACCGAAATGTTTAAAAAGCTGTTTTTGTTAATTCTGACTTTATCAAGGGAAAAATTGTAATTTGATTAAATCCTAATTCTAAAACCCTAATTTCCTAATTCTGACTTTCTTTCTTTCTCTCTCTCACGCTCTCTCTCAGCTGCTCCATTCTCTCTCGCACGCTCTCTTACATCTCTCTCTCAGCTACTCCGTTCTCTCTCTCACGCTCTCTCTCAGCTGCTCCGTTCTCTCTGCCGGCGAGCCACAGCCCGCTCTCCGTTTAAGGCCAGTCTTTCTCTCACACTCGGCAGCTCCGCTCTCCGTTTCTCAGTCGGCGAGCCACAGCCCTCTTTCTTTCTTTCTCTCTCTCACGCTCTCTCTCAGCTGCTCTGTTCTCTCTGCCGTAGTAGTTTAAGGCCAATCTTTCTCTCACACTCGGCAGCTCCGCTCTCTGTTTCTCAGTCGCCGCTGCTCTGTTTCTCAGTCGCCGCTGCTCTGTCTCTCACTCGCCGCCGCTGCTCCGTCTCTCACTCTCTCGGCCACTCTCAGGTAACGTTTTGTCTTAATTTTTTTATGTGTGGAATTATACTTCATGTGGAATATGATAAATAAAAACTTGATTTTGGTTCTGTGTTCCTGAATTGTGTTGGTTCTATGTTCCTGAATTGTGTTCTGTGTTCCTGAATTGATTTTGGTTCTGTGTTCCTGAATTGTGTTGGTTCTGTGTTCCTGAATTGTGTTCTGTGTTCCTGAATTGGTTCTGTGTTCCTGAATTGATTTTGGTTCTGTGTTCCTGAATTGTGTTGGTTCTGTGTTCCTGAATTGATATATATTGTTGTTTCATTCTTGATTTTGGTTAGCTTCAAATATTGGGTTAGTAATTTACAACTTAGTATGACTATTAATAAAAAGGTAACTAGAGTTATTAACAAATAATTGATGGTATATATGCAGTGTAAATTATGACTGAAAATCAGTCAAGTGTAGCATCTGGCCCGGTTGTAAGGTCCGAGGATCCAGCATGGGCTTATGGCCGTGCTGTGCCGGATGCAAGAAATAACACCCAGTGTACTTTTTGTTGTAAAATGATAAGGGGGGGAGGAATTACTAGGCTCAAGTATCATTTAGCTGGGATTCCGGGTGATGTTGAAGCATGCAAAAAAGTATCTGAAGATGTAAAATGGCAAATGAAACAATTGATTGAAGATTTAAAGAAAAATAAACAGAAAAAAAGAAGAATAAATAGAGAAATTGCAAATCCCTATGATGTAGAGGAGGAGGAGGAGGATGATCATCATCATGATGAAGGTAATAATGATAATGAGAGAGGGGGTTCAAAGAGTCATTCATCAGTTAGTAATTATAACACTAAGGGGAAAGAAAAAGTTGGAGAAAAGTTAAACATTAAATCCTATTTTGCTCCAAGAACAAAACCTGGTTCTCAACCATCCATAAGGTCTTCTTTGGCCTCAAAGCAAATGGTTGAGAAGGCAAGAATGAATTTTACAAGATGGTGGTACCATGCTAATATACCTTTCAATGCCGCTCACTCTGTGTATTATCAAGAAGCTTTAGATAGTGTAGCAGCTATTGGGCCTGGTTTTAAGGGACCTTCTTATCATGACTTGAGGGGGCCTTTATTACAAAAACATGTGGGTGAAATGAATGATTATCTCTTAGATGTGAAAAATGATTGGAAAGTTTATGGGTGTTCAATTATGTCAGATGGGTGGACAAATTAAAAGAGAGCTCCAATCATTAATTTTTTAGTGTATTGTCCTAGAGGTACCATGTTTCTTAAATCCCTTGATGTGTCAGGCCTAACAAAGGATGCAGATACATTGTTTAAGTTGTTTGATAAAGTTGTTCAAGAAGTTGGGCCTGAGAACGTTGTGCAGTTCATTACAGATAATGATGCTTCTTACAAGTCTGCAGGAAAGAAGCTAATGCAGAAATATGGGACATTCTATTGGTCTCCTTGTGCAGCCCATTGCATTGATTTAATGTTGGAAAATTTTTCTGATAAAAGATATTTTCCTATCATTTATGAAACCATTCAAAAGGCTCAAAAGATTACCAAATTCATATACAACCATGGCAAGATTTTAGCTTTGATGAGAAGCGACTTCACTAATGGTAGGGATTTGATTCGTCCAGCCATCACAAGGTTTGCAACTGAGTTTTTAAGTCTTCAATGTTTGACTAAGTTCAAGAAAGAACTTAGGCAAATGTTTACTTGTGATCAATGGGTCGAATCTCGATATGCTAGGGATGTCATGGGAAAGGAGGTGGCTGCAATTGTTTTGGAAGATAGAGAGTTTTGGTTACAATGTCAACAAATAGTGAAGATTAGTGAGCCTTTGGTTAGAGTACTACGTCTTGTAGATGGGGATGAAAAACCATCAATGGGATACTTGTATGAGGCAATGGATAAAGCAAAGGAGAATATAAAAGCAAGGTTGAAGAATAAAATTTCTGCATATATACCATTTACTAGTGTCATTGATGCTAGATGGGATAAACAACTCCATAGTCCATTGCATGCAGCAGGTTGTTATCTTAACCCTGGAATCTTCTTTAGGCCATCATTTAAGAAGCAAAAAGATGTTACAAAAGGCCTACTTAGTACCATTACAAGGCTGGTTTCTGATCCTGATGAGCAAGATATTCTTAGTTCTCAAATTGAATCATACAAAAAGTCTTTAGGTGACTTTGGAATGCCTATGGCAATCCGCCAACGTGAAAAACTAAGTCCAGGTATGCTATATGTATCTATACATATATATATACACATTTCATTTGAAAGTTTGTTATTTGCTTTGTACTAAATTAATAATTTCTTTTATTTTTGGAAGTTGCTTGGTGGGAGCAATTTGGAAATGACACTCCGGAATTACAAAAGTTTGCAATTCGAGTGCTAAGTCAGTGTTGTAGTGCAACCGGTTGTGAAAGAGCTTGGAGCACATTTGAGTTTGTCCATTCCAAGAGGAGAAATAGGCTTGAGCATAAACGTTTGAATGACTTGGTGTATGTTCGGTATAATTTGTTGTTACGAGAAAGGTATGTTTTTAAATATATTCAATTTTTATTTTGAATGATTAGAAAATGTCACCAATGTATGATATTGATTTTGGTAGGAACATTAGAAGGACAAAGGATTACTTGGATCCTATAAGCCTTGATAATATTGATTTAATGGAGGATTGGGTAGCTGAGGAATCTGAATTTTTGTTACTAAGTGAGGAAGATGTGAATTGGGATAGCATTGAAGAACCATTAGCAACAATGACTTTAGAAGATGATAATGATGATGATGATGATGATGTTGTTGTTCTTGATGAGGAAGATGGTGAAAATGATGTTGTGTTGACAGATGCTAATACTCATGTGTATTATGGTCCTGATGTAAATCCTTTTGAAGGATGGGAGTAGATATTGTGTAATTTGTGTTTATTTGTTTTCTTTATGTGTAATGAACAATCCTATGTAATTTGTGTTTATTTGTTTTCTTTGTGTGTAATGAACAATTTTATGTATGTGTTTTTTTTTAGTTGATGTTAAAGTTTCAAACAATGAATTATTTGTTCTTAATTGAAGTAATGTTTTATGATAAACATGAATTTTTGAGGTATTGTTTTATGGTAAATAGAGATTTTGTGTATGTATGTGTGTATGCGTGTGTATATATATATATATATATATATATATGTATATTAAATATATAAAATAGCGGTAAACCCGAAACGGTACACCGGTATTGACCGGTATCCGAAATATACCGTACCGGTGGCCAAACCGGTACGGCCTCCGGTACGGTATTGACAACCTTGGTTTGAACTTTTATTCCAACAAGAAGAACAAAAGATTGAAAAAAAACGAAAAGACCTTTAATTAGGACTTGGAAAGTAGTCAATAAATTGTGATACCAATCTGTTATTGTTATTGATAGCAAGTTGAACACTAAATAAATTGCAACGTCACTTAAAACCCAAAAGACGATTAAATTTCAACTAGTAATAGAAATTGCAGTCTCCGATATTATATTCAAGTCGGTCCAATCCTAATTGTCCAACTTAATTATTAGCGTCTTTGCATGTATAAGGTGAACTTTCATATCTTGACAACCATCCAGGTGAGAAAGCGCATTGTGTGAATCAGAAGAACAATACCAACCACAGCCATCAAACTTAACTGAACACAATTTGGTAGGATGAACATTGGCTCAGATCTATAATTATCATAAAAAGAAGGTTGGTCAGGTATCAGCAGGATTAATGCATATATATAGGCAAAAGGTAGGAAAGTGAGAGTGATACACATGGAAAATGTCAAGAGCCCCATGCAAAGCTTATTCCTGTGAGAAAATCCACTAATAAGCAAAAAGGTCACACACAAAGATGCAGTGAAAGATTGCAAATCAAGAAAAATGAGTATAAGTACTGATCAGAATAACAGGCTAAGACCGAGGTTCCGTCTGGACATGTAATATTGTATCTCTTTCCATTACTCTCAATACTTATGGTTTCATTTGTTTGCGAAACTCCACCTGGGGGATTAGGTACAGGTTGGAAAGTTATAGTTGTGATAACAGTAGCCACCACCATTAATGCACCACGCATCTCTCCTAACCAATCACCCTGGTAGCTCAAGTATTCTATCCATTTCAACCTCCAATTCTTGCTTGGCTGCACTGGTTTTGCTGGTTCATGGTGACCAATAACAACTGCTAATGGTGGTTGAAGATTTGTTTGGTTCCTTGCTCTTTCAATCCCAGCATCTAATAAAATTTTTCGAATGGTGACACCTTTCAAGTCTTCTGTACAGTAATCTAAGACTTCTAAGGTTGTAAAACCCATCTGGTTCAATGAATACGCTCCATCTTTCACTTTAGACACTGAAAGCAAGTATTTAACTATCTGCAAAAACTTATAGCATATTAGTTTTGAACTTTTTTTTTTTTTTTTTTTTTTTGAGAAATTATATATAAGTAGATGCAAAGGAAAAAAACCTACCTTGGTTTGCTTTAGCATCACAGCTAAATGCAATATAGTATTGCCACCATCATGGTCTTTGGAATTGAGAAAATCCCCTTCGTCACTCAAAGATTCCACCAGCAATTTAAGAGCCTCTATTTGGTTGTATTTAACACATACATGCAAAACAGTCTCACCCCCATCAAGCACAATTTGAGATGAGTCAGGCTGCGCAGTGATCAACTCCCTCACAACATCAATTCGTCCCCTCATGACTGCATAGTGGAGAGGAATTCTCTCATCTTGATCACGAATTAAGCATGCATTGTTGTTTGCACGTAATAATATTTGGACAATCTCAATGTGGCCCTCAGCAGAAGCCATGTGAAGGGGGCAACGTTTATGGGAGTCCAACTCGATAGCAAGTTGGGGTTTTAGCAGTAGAAGAGCTCTACTGAAATCAAGGTGACCAACTAAAGTAGATATGTGTAATGGAGTTTCACTCATAGAAGTGAGGGAAATTCTGTTAAGGATGTTTGGCTCTTTATGGATCAACCTAGATAATGTGGTTGTACATCCACTCATGGATACGTTGTAGAGCTCTATTATAGCATCTTCTTCATGCCTTATTTCCATTCTCTCTGTGGGCAAAGGGGGATTGTTAGGTTTCGTATTGTATGATTGTATCTGACATTCCAAAATAGAAGCGCGCGCACACGCATATATATATATATATATATAGATGAATGTAGTTCACCGATCAATATTATTATCTATTGCTTAGGACATTTCTTTTATCGTTCAAGCAAATTGACAAAGCAGACATTAATGAAATTTCTACTGAATTTCCTGGTACGTAGCAAAACAAAAGTTGTGGATTATATATAATTACATTGCCAACGAATATGAGAAAGAATAGATGAATTGTTTATTTGCTTCCGATGACGACAATCACATATGTTGTGTTTTCTTGTTACCAGCTAGTAGGGCCAGCTCTATACTCTATAGGTGAATGAGTCATTCCCCTGAAGCCTCCAAATTCTAACCAATAGAGTTATTTCTTATATTATAGTAGTATTAATTAAATCCAAACATTAGTCAATAAATAAAATAATATTTTTTATCAAATAGAAAACAAGAAAATAAAAATAAAGAAAAAGAAAAATGCTACATCCATAACATATTTTGCAATTTTAAATGTCAGGTAATTTTTACTGGCTGTTATTAGTGGGGGAAAAAAAGTTAATTTCAATGGTGAGTTCAAATCAAAACTAGTAATAACTTAATACCTTAGATTTGTTGGGAAAATGTTGTGAATGTAGCACTTTTAAAAAAAAAAAAAGCAATATACAAAAAATTTCACAAAATAGTTGAGTTAACAAACTTTTACTAGTTCTCATCTAGGTGCCCACCACTAATATCACATTCTTACTTATTACTATTAAGCTGTTACACCAACTAGTGTGAAAAGTATGTCAAATTTTTTTGTTTCTATAAGCTTTCTCAACAAAATATACACACACATGGCTAATTAGTAATTTTGCATCTAAAACAAGATAATAGAATTTGAGTAACATTTAATTTTTTTTAAGTCATATTTAAATATATAAAATACCTCAATTTAGTTTTAGCCTAAATCCTCCAAATGCATCAAGCCACCCTTCCAACTAACTTTAAATTTTGTTTCAAGTGGTCACTAAAATATATAGGGCCTGTTTGGTAAGAAATTTTTGGTAACATTGTTTGTATTTTTGGAAAATACGTTAGGATGAAAAAGCATATGAAAATACTTGTAATATTGTTTAAACACTGAAAATTGTTATTTAATCAACAATAACAAACGGGCCCATAATATCTGAAGTGAAATTGAATAAAGAGCTACAATTTTTTTTTTCAAGGGTCGGCTATCAACCCCATTAACTTCTCTCTGTCTAACATATATGAGTAAACCTCATCTGAAGCAGGAAAACAATCTATCAATTCTCTCCCCTTCTTCTTCTTCTTCTTTTTTTTTTTTTTTTTTTTTTTTTTTTTAATTTTTTATGGAAAGCCCAAAACATGGAAAGAAATCCATCAATTCTCTCATAATACATGTAAAATATGGTTAAATTTAAAAGTTGTCAAACCTCCATCGGTTGTCAACACTAATAAATATAATCTGCTCGTGATTTTTTGTTTTTTGTTTTTGTTTTTTTGGGTTACTGAGAGCAAATAGATGTTACCCTCAGAGATCAATTTCACGTATACGGAAGTCTCAATAAGTTATAAGGAAAAAATTGAAAATTAATAAGATCCATTTGCAGTTGACCCAAACCCATGAGGGAAAGAGAGAGAAGCAAAACTGACAGAAAATAAAGGAGGCACGCGTGAGACAAATATAAATGTATCATTTTGTTATAAAATTAAGCTATAGTGAGCTGTTAGTTGAGTGTAAAAAATTTTAATATAGTAAGTATTTTTGTGCGTTGGTTGTTAAATTGGCTTTTAGTATTTTTAACATCTTTTTGGCTTCATAACCCATAAACAACGTAATATATTAAACTAATAAATGGTATTAATTTCAAGCCTCAATAAAATAAAATAAAATAAGGGTTAAAAGATAAAAATAGGAAGTACTCTCATGTGTCAAAAGTCTACAAGGGGAAGACTTTATTAGTACTAATTAAAGCGAAATTGCAGCATAACACAGCAGAAAATTTAAATTTTTTTTTTTATAATATAAGATAGAAATTCTACTCTAACCTAATCAAAATATATATGTATGTGACGCTCACTAAGTTGAACTCTGATCTTTGCTCCCGCATCACTCCACAAGAATTTTGTACTTGTAGAATAACTATTACACCATGGTATACAGTAGTAGCACAATACTATAAAAAAAAAAAATGCATTTATCTGTACTACTTAATGAAAGAACTTGAGTTGGTTTTAGCTAGTTAGCATCAAAGGAACTTTTTTTTTTTTTTTTTGCTTTTGAGGGAAAGCTTCAAAGGAACTTCGGATGGCCAGGACCAAATCAACGTCTTGGACAGTGGAGGTTGGACCACGAGTTTTAAGATTGATAATATTTTACATGGTTTCTTTGCTCTAAACATGGGAAAGACTTTATGGACTATTTATTTGTTAATCTGATTCAGATGAAATTCAATCACATATTTTCTGGGGAGTTTTTCTTGTTACATGGCTAGGTTTAATTTGAAGCAATCAATAAAATAATATCTGGAAGTGAAATTGGAAAATGGCTATCAACTTCTCACTCTCTCAAATGAGACTGAATGTCATGGGAACTTGGAAAGCAAGTAAATAATCCATCAAGTCTCTCCTATATTATATGTAGGCAAATAATCCAATCAAATTTAAAAGTCATTCAACCTCCACTGATTGTGGACAACACGTTTCACCCTAAATGGAGGCATTTCATTTTACGATTAATGTATAAATAAATCAAATTAACTCAGATAAAAATTATTCATTTTTATTCATTTACAATAGCTCGCAATTATATTTTAGCCCACAAATTTTCCTATGATAATAGAAAATTTCGCTAATGGGAGACTCAGTACAAAATTTCCTCAATTGCTTGTATGTTAAAGAATTGTCATGTACTACCGCGAAAATCCATATATCTCAATAAGTAAAAAAATGTCATAGTAAATTCATATATAGTGGGAAAATAAAAATTAATTTAAATTAAATTTTTTCCTAATCTCAAAATGTTGGGATCACTATCTCAACATAAACTTCATAGTTATGAACATATCAAAAAATTAATTTATTTCTTTTGTGTAAGTGGTATTCACGCCCATACCTCAAATCAATAATATATATCAACCAAGTGCAAAAACACCAAACCCTATTATTTCTCAATGTTTGTGTCTCTAGGAAGGCTTGTTAGCCGCCTATACCCTTTTCGAACGAAATAAGCTTCAATAGTTAAGGATATAAATAGGAAGAACTTATTATGTCAAAAGTCTAGAAGACAACGACTTTAGTACAACCCAAAGTGAAATTGCAGCACGTGAGTTTAGTTAAGAGCACTCTCATAAGTTTAAGAGTTTAATTAAGAGCACTTGCATGAATAGGAACCTTGGTGTTTACTAGTCCATATTTTATAAATGGCCATGACAGACCAAGCCAGTTATAGCAATGTTAATGTTCCCCCCCATTGCTGTGTCAAAAATTTATCTTAGAATTCGGTGGAGGTGAATATTATATTGGGTCCAAACTCAAAGGATTCCTTCCATCACCAAAAAAATATAACAATGTAAATGACATTGAAAATAGCCAAGCAATTTGACACAATAAATAGCCTTTATTATTGATAACATAATTTTGTTACGCAGCATTTGAGATACTGTACATGACATCTAAAATTATAACATCATTTTTTTTTTTTCCCAGTTTTGAACACTACATTATACCGCACCTAGTGCCTGTCAAACTTTGCACATTTACAAGTCAATTGTGCCACGCTGAACTCTTCCATCCAACAAATTTATTCCCTCCAATACTGCATAAGCTCAAACCACTCTCTCAGTAAGTCAGAAAGGGTTCTAGGGAGTGCTTCAATGTTCCTTTGCACAATGTAATATGGGAAGGGAAAGGAATCCATATACTTTGAAAATTTAATGCTTCCACCCTCAAAGGATGCTTCCATGAGGTCCATGATCGACTCTTGCGGACTATCTAGAAGTAGAAATGCAACCATACACTTCCGACTCAATGCATCTCTAACACAGCGCTACACGTTTTCCTTCTCATGGAACCGACCATCTGTGCAATGATCAAGACAAGCTGTTGCATGTAGTGGGTTCTGTCCAGATGGAAGTCGTGCCTTGGCCACAGCTACGTCCAACATGTTGTTCAAATACGTCAACAGATCAACCACCGGTTCATCTGGAATGGAATTCTCTTATTTGAATGTCAAGTTGGAGATCATCTTGATATTTTTATGAAATATAATGTAAAATAAATAATTTGATATACTTTATTTTCAAATGTAAGCAAAAAAAAAAAAAAAAAAGTAAATTCTTATACTAAAATAAACAAAAAACAAATTACACTGAAATGAATACTCTAACAAAATAAAAGAGGGAACTAAGGCGATCAATTAAAATAGGAAATAAGAACAAGCAATGACAAGATCATTGGCAACACATTTGGTTTTCCATCGGACGATCAATTATGGGTCCATTAGCCTAGTCTACACTAATTCGATTCTTTTGGTACAAAAAAGAAACACGATTTTTTTTTTCTATAATTTCTAGGCTTTGAATCTTTTGATTCTTTAATTTTTTTTTCATTTAGAAGTTTTAACATTTATATTTTTGAGTTCATTTTTTTGTAATATTTGAAACAATTTGGCAAATTTCAATTGTTATAGCTGTGGATTATTATTATTTTTTTAAAACAACAAATCTTTTTCTAATATTTCTCTATTGTATAGTCACACAAACACACATACGTGTATAAATATTTTTTTTAATAATTTCTAGGCAGTGATTTTTTTTTTAATCTTTAATATTTTTTGGCGTTTCAAAAGTTTTAATATCTGAATTTTTGAATTTTTTTTTTTATTTCTTTGCAATATCTAAAAAAATCTAGTAGGTTTTTGTAAGCCCATTGTACGTTTAAACAATGGTTTCTTTATCAATTTGTAACATAAAAACCTGAAGTAATTTTTGCAAAGGTATAATTTTATAATCAATTTAAAATTTTATAAAATTTACTTTAATTTACTATACAAACAGGTAGATTCCCAAGCATAGCATAGATTTGCAACTAGTTATTACAATAACTAGGCAAACAAAAAAAAGTCCATGTAAGGCTATAATATTCATCTCATTCAAAATTACAATAACTAGTTTTACATTCAACAATTGATATCACAAGCATGCGGCATATATATATATATATATATATATATATCCATAATTTTTTTTTTTAAGTTTTTTCTTCCTAGAGAAACAAAGCAACCACTATCCATAAAAAATAAAAATAAAAAGATTAGGGTGATGATCTAGAAAATCGCGAACCACTTCCAGTGTTTTTCTCCGCAAGTTGCATAATACAACCTTAAAACCAATCACCAAATACACGATATCCCTGTCATTTAGATGATAGGCTAGGACTAGTAAATAAGGATTTTTCTCCATAACGTATTTTGAGAGCCAAGGAGACTTTTCAGAAACAATTTGGTTAAAATACAGTTGGTGCTCTAAGCACCATTTGCCTCCTCCTCTTTCATCTTTATCACAGTCATTGAGCTCCCAAACGTGTAAAAAATGATCAGAGAAGTTGTCACAAGGGAAGCGTGAAATCTGCAATGAAACCGGTAATAGGATTAATGCCATAGTCATGACACGAAGCTTGAAGGTTGACCTCATTTACGTATTGTTGATATATTGGTGGAATTAAGGAAGAGATTAACAATAAGGTTCCTCCTCTAATGGCAAGAGGACAAGTCTGTTCTTCGACCATATATCCTCCTCTAATGGTAAGCAAATTCATGCGAGGCATGGCAATAAATAATTATTTTGTAATTATAATATAATTAATAATAATTTTTTCTAAAATTTGTTGAAGATAATTTGTTCTCTTTAAAAATTAAATTATTTCTATTTTTTTTTTAATCTTTATATCTCTATCAATACATCATTATTTTATTTTGAGTGTGTTTCAATAATATTATTATTCCTTTATGGGGTGGTTGATACTCCATATTCTTCGAAATTAAGTTTCTATGTTTGTTTTTTTTTTTTTTTTTTGTAAAACTAAACTTTTTAAGTTTTAAATAAATAATTCAAAATTTTCATTCTTTTAAAGGAGATTATCATGATAATCAAATCTCATAACAAAATTACACTTAAATATTACTCAATAATTGATAAACACATTCAAATGCATAATCATGATTATGATATATATATATATATATATCAAATTTTCATTTCCAAAATAACTAGGTATCAATTTAAATAAAAATCTAACTAAAGCAATAAGAGAGACAGGGACCACTAGTGATGGGAAACTAAAAAATACAACACCAAAATAGTATTAACCTAAAATAGAGTTTTAAAAATCATAATGATTCATCAACCAAAAGTAGAATTTCTTGAAAAAATAAAATAAAATAAAATAAGAGAGAGAAAGTGAGAGTAGAATTTCTTGGACGCACTCTTCTTCTTGAGGAAATATTTTAGGGTTCAAAGAAATTTGTACAATTATCTTTGAAACCTAAAATACCTTGCTTACAAAAAAGAAATTCTTAAGACTAAAGCCTCCAAAACGTCTTTAATGTAAGAGAGAAAATAACAGAAATGAGAGTCTGAAAGAGGGAAAATCAGAGAGCATGAAAAAGCGTGCTGAATTATGAGATGCAACCTCTATTTATAGAGGATGGGAGACTCGAACAAATAGCTAGATGATCAGAATACAAACTGAGATGTGTCCTTATATCTAAAAAATCGAAAATGATGTGTTTTAACCTAATCCAAATACCCTTGGGCCGGGGCTCGAATTTGTGCCATTTGGCACTTGAAAAGTGTCGATCGACACTCTAAAAGTGCCGAATGGTGCCAGACCCGCTTTTGAGTTTGAGTCCATTTTGGACTCCTTTTTTGAGATTTTTTTAGCCTGGACTTGTACTTAGACGCATTTTTAATCCATATTCTAAAAATTAAACTATTTTCTGGATAATTTAGGTCTTTTTAGCAACAACTATCTTGTTGATAAATACTCTAAAAGTCTTGATTATCCACAATTTTATTGTTATCTAATTATCCCATGCAAGAAAACCTATTTTTGACACTAACTAACAACCAATCACAAAATTATTTAATTAATTTTAATTATTTAGCCAATCAAAATTAATTTAAATTAATCATGCGTGGTTGATTCTACCTAGACACAATGCATACTGACCGTGCAAACTTGATCATGTGATATCTTTCAATTCGACTATCCGATTTGGAAACCGGGTGAAAGTTCAAAAACGTGTACAAAAACACTTTTGAACGTTTAGACCCCCAAAAACCAAATTAATCAACACACGCAATATGTTAAACAACTAGTGTGCGGAAACTTAACATATGCTATAACATGGTATTGATTAAACAACTATCTAAGCCACAACAAAATAAACCACAGCAGATAATGTAAAGGCAGAGATAGAGAGGAAGGAAGATGCAAACACAGCGATAACACCAGATATGTTATCGAAGAGGAAACCGAAGACCTCGGCGAAAAACCTCTCCGCCGCCCTCCAAGCGGTAATCAATCCACTAGAAAATACAGTTGGGATACAAGGACAGCAATAGACCCTCCAAGCCTAATCTACCCAATGCACCTAAGCCCTCCAAGCTTCTTGCTCCAACGAGGTTGCGCCGAACCTTTTTCTTTTCTAGCTTTCCGGATTCCGCTACTACACCGTAGCATCAACCAATGAATATTGGCTCCTTCCTAACTGCTTCCCAGAACTCCAAACGTCTGTCTCACAGAGATGATAATGGTGAGAACCAGATTTGGTAAAAAGGCCTCTCAAGGATTTGACAATGGAGAGGAAGAGAGTGAGGGATTTTGATGAGACTCTAAGGTAGAGATTGTGGGTGAAACAATCTGGTTTTTCTTTAGGGTTTCTCTCTCAAAATTCTCTCTAGAAGCTCTCTTTCAATCGTGGGTTAAAAGGGTATTTATACTGAAGAGGAGTGGAATGCGAAACGTCAGGTTTTTCCAAAACAGGGGTGGCTCGCGGCTTGACCTCGCGGCTTGACCAAGTCGCGAGTTCCAGTCGCGAGTTAACCGAATGGCCAGTTGTCCTGTTTTGTCCTGTAGTGCTCCAGCTAGCATGACTGTTCATCTTCCAGCATGCTTGGCACGTGTGCAGATTCTGGCGGGTTGAAGCCGCGAGTCCAGTCGCGAGTCCCAGCCGCGACTCTCTGTTTTCTTGCACACTCTTGAGCAATCTTCACACTATCTCACTCACTACCCTTACAACAATCCCACCTAAATACAGGGTTACTAAATGCTGAATTACAAGCAAATTTGGCACGGAATAAAGCCAATTAGATGGTTGAATAAATTCAACCTTACAATCTCCCCCTTTGGCTATTCCGTGACAAAACCCTAAAACAGACTCTAGACTTAACATGTGAGTTGGGAACAGTTGATCAAAACTCACTCACACCTAATTCTAGAAGCTGTGAAGCACTTGAAACATATGAACATAAACTCCTGAAACACAACAATACACCATGATCATTGTAAGCAGAAAATTATTAATGCATATGAAACAGGCAAAAAGAGATCAAGCATAAGATGGAGTTAATGAACAAACCATGGCTTGATCAACCAAGTGAACACCACAAGGTAGTGATCACAGTGCTCATTCACACTTGGAATGAACACAAGGACATACAAGTTAACATGCACAAGGCAAGACACTCGTATGTACAACACTCAACCAATGCATAGCACACAAGGCATATGCATCTAGGAACAATCCTACAAGGGCACAAGAGTGACAGTACATAAACCACAATGCAGAACATTTAGATTTAAAATACTGATTTCACATAGCATAAAGGCTGCACTTAAGCATGGTACATACCACAAGGCCTACAAACTATGCATAAAACATAAACCCTCAAAGCTTACAAAAGCATATGGGTACAAATCACAAAAAACTGAATATAAACTTAAACAATATAAATTAAAAGTGCTTAAAATTTCTCCCCTTTAAAGTGATGAGAAGCTGTGATGCACTTGGAACATATATACTTGTAACCTGAAACACTTGCACAAAACACATTAGACCCTCAAGGTAAAGCAAGTGATAAAGAACAAGTATAATATAACAAGTATAGAAATGGCTATAATGATCACATAGCAAAGCAAATGATCATCTGAACATGCATTCAATGAAGCATAATAGCATAGGGATATATGCATGTCCAAAGCAAAAACATGATGCAATGAGAACAACAAAGCATAACTCAAAGCACCATAAAGCCAACAAGAAAACAAATAGAACAAGGTTTTCTAGTTAACACAATGTCTTCTCCCCCTTGGTATATGCATCTCCCCTATGGAATATCTCTCCCCCTACAAATGTGCATGAGAAATAGAATTTCTCCCCCTAAGGATGTACACAAGAGTCATATAGAAATGACAAAATACTCTGAAACATTCTCTAGAGTATACTCTCCCCCTTTTTGTCAGGAATAGACAAAGGGTCAAGAAAAAAATGAGGGCAAGAGATGAAGGTATGAACAATGCTAATGATGCATGAGGGGTGCAAGATGAATGAGAAAATGAAGCTCAAACCTAAGACAAAGTAACATGCTACAAAGCATAAGGTAAACATGACATGCGAGGATGAAACAGCAAGGTCAAGACCAATGCATGACAAGGGTAGCAAAGGTGTGTGCAAGAGGTGGCTAAGTGCAATGCATGACCAATGCATGAAAAATGCACATGTGGGGCAAGGTGTGTTAAATACACAACCAATGAACCAAACATGTTCCTAATGAGGAAACATGAGAAACCCCAAAGTTTGGTACTCATCGGAGTCCAAACAAGCGAGAAAATGCCTAAGAGACATTTTATCAAACACCTAACATGCACACTATGAACAATAATGTGAAACAATGCATGAACATCATGAAATTCACCCTTAATACATGTTCTAATTGCCACAAGGGGCCAACATCCAATGCATATCAACAAAAGA
Organism: Quercus robur; assembly: GCF_932294415.1. Lineage (NCBI taxonomy): Eukaryota > Viridiplantae > Streptophyta > Magnoliopsida > Fagales > Fagaceae > Quercus > Quercus robur. Next base: position 7,722,139 of record NC_065538.1, read on the forward strand.
AACCAATCCCATAAAGAAATTTGACAAAAATTAAGTTTTTCCCAACCCCTAAGATAAAAATCCCAACCAAGAGCACAAAACTCTCCAAAACATAATCCAAGGATAAAAAATAATGAAAAGAATTTATAATTACCTTAGAAATGTTAATGGAATGAAAAACCATTCAAATTGGTTGGATTTTGATGTAAAAATATTGAAAGAGGGGTTTTAGAGAGGATGGGAGAGGTTTAAAACAAGTTTCCCACAAAAAGCCCTTTAAAAAACTGTTTCTGGGCGTTTCGCGACTGGGCGAGTCGCGAGGTTCAGTCGCGAGCAAGCCGCGAGCCGCGAGTTTCAGCCGCGAGCCGCGAGTTTCAGCCGCGAAAATCTTCGCAAGCCGCGAGTGAGTCGCCAAAAGCTTCTGGATGAGCTCGCGACTGGGGTTTCACGACTGGCGAGTCGCCAGCTGAGCCGCGAAAAACTCTGACACCTGTTTTTCAATTCAGAACATGTTTAAACATTGAAAAACAAAGTAAGCACTAAACATAAACACAAAAAGTGATAAAAATCACTTCCAAAAACATATAAAATGATCAAAAATCTTTTTGGATTGAACCATATATGATTGAGCACACACACATCACATTTAGACAAGTACAATCTAACAAATGAATGAGACATTCATAGAACATTAGGCAAGTGTGTTGTGTGTGTGTATCAAATGTGGAATAGTCCTTAGTCTAAAGTGAAGCTTCAATGATCAATTCAATCAAGTCATACACAACTAGTGCTAAGTCAAGTGGTCTATCTCAATTATAGAAATGAACATATATGACCTCCCACAAGAAAATGATTACATATGATGAAGCTTTTCATTTGGCTTCTTTACAATTCATAACATTTGATCATTTTGAATCAAAACATCTCATTTTGAGATCGATGCCTGAAATTTGTGATATTTCAATTTGATGAACAAGCCTATGGCTTTTTGGGCATCATACAATTTCATATAAGGCGCTTTCCCTTTTTCCTAGTCGAATACTAGTATGTGCGACGGCTTTTGCAGCTCATTATCTCTTTTCATTTTGAGATTTACATTTATTGAGCTCTTTAAGCAATAAAGATAAAAGAGTGGGAAGAGATATAAGCACAAGTCTACGCATGTATCAAAACCAACATGACTATTGACAAATCATTCATGACAAGCTTGAAGATCGATTTACAACAATCACACAAAGATGTCAAGATTTTTCCCACGAAGATATAAGTGCAAAAATAACAAGCTAAGCTCGAAAATGCACAAAGTCATTTGTACAAAGGTACAAGGCCAAACTCACATGTGATATGTGCTCAAACATATACGATCAAACTTTTTGAATTTTTCACTTTTTATGTGGTTTTGGATTTTTACTCACACAAAATCGAAACATAAAAGTAAGATCAAAAACGAAACAATGCATACAAATAAATGCAAGATGCAGAAAATGCATGAAGATATGACATTTAATGCATGAAGGGTCCTACAAAGATCGAAAGAATTAGATCAAGGACCAAAAGAGCAAAAGCTCAACCATAGGAACCCTTCCTCATCCAAACGGAACGATTGTTTGGAATGAGTGTCTCAAGAGAAGCGAGACGAGGGTTGGAAGAATGAGAACCGGAGATGCACATAGTCAAGGAGTTAAGATCATTAAACATTTTCTTTAACAACATGCTATTTTCACTCAAATCCAGTTTACTCTTTTTAGCACAACTTCCAAAAAGCTCAAGTTTCTCTTTTCTTTTGATTCTCTTAAGAGCTTGAAACTTAGAGCAATGAGGTCTTAGATGACCAAAGGCACCACAATGGTGACAAACAATGTGTTTAGGTCCACTAGGCTTTTTGGGAATGGATCTAGCAACATGGTTTTGTTCCCTCTTCAACTTATGACATTGAGGTCTTATATGACCAATCACACCACAATGGTGGCAAGTTGGAACAAACTTAGATCCATCCAAAGCCTTAGGTTGAGACCTACACGAAGGTTTTGACTTAACAGCCTTTCTCTCCACCTTTTGATTTCTTTTATGTGGAGGAATGTACACCGATTTGTCCTTTAAGGTAGAACACACACTAGGCACAAAATCGGGTACCACAACATGATTGCAACAAATATTATCATCCTTTTTAACAATAGGTTCAGCAATCAAACACTTGGCATGCATCTTAAGAGATTCATTTTCACATTTTAACTCATCAACAAGTTTGTTAGACAAAACAAGTTTAGCATCCAAGTCCATATTCAAACATTCAAACTCTTTCAGCTTTTCATGAGAAATTTCAGCAAGTTTTTTATACTTCTCAACCAATTTGTTGGATTCATTGAGTTTAGCAATCAAATCATCCTTTTCACAAAATAACTTGCTCAAATTCTTTTGAAACTTCTTAGCATTTTTCTTTAAGAGTTTTTCAACACCACCCATAGATTCAAATAACATGTCATCACACTTATGAGGATTAACACTCATAGAGGCAATTTCACAAACACGTGGCATGTTACATTCATTACCAACCAAATCATGCAAAGAGTCATACAAAGCACAATCCATGGCAAATAAACACAGGGGGTCAAGGATCACACTTAGGTATTTAAACCACAACAAGTGTACCCGCTCTGATACCAATTGAAAGTTCAAAAACGTGTACAAAAACACTTTTGAACGTTTAGACCCCCAAAAACCAAATTAATCAACACACGCAATATGTTAAACAACTAGTGTGCGGAAACTTAACATATGCTATAACATGGTATTGATTAAACAACTATCTAAGCCACAACAAAATAAACCACAGCAGATAATGTAAAGGCAGAGATAGAGAGGAAGGAAGATGCAAACACAGCGATAACACCAGATATGTTATCGAAGAGGAAACCGAAGACCTCGGCGAAAAACCTCTCCGCCGCCCTCCAAGCGGTAATCAATCCACTAGAAAATACAGTTGGGATACAAGGACAGCAATAGACCCTCCAAGCCTAATCTACCCAATGCACCTAAGCCCTCCAAGCTTCTTGCTCCAACGAGGTTGCGCCGAACCTTTTTCTTTTCTAGCTTTCCGGATTCCGCTACTACACCGTAGCATCAACCAATGAATATTGGCTCCTTCCTAACTGCTTCCCAGAACTCCAAACGTCTGTCTCACAGAGATGATAATGGTGAGAACCAGATTTGGTAAAAAGGCCTCTCAAGGATTTGACAATGGAGAGGAAGAGAGTGAGGGATTTTGATGAGACTCTAAGGTAGAGATTGTGGGTGAAACAATCTGGTTTTTCTTTAGGGTTTCTCTCTCAAAATTCTCTCTGGAAGCTCTCTTTCAATCGTGGGTTAAAAGGGTATTTATACTGAAGAGGAGTGGAATGCGAAACGTCAGGTTTTTCCAAAACAGGGGTGGCTCGCGGCTTGACCTCGCGGCTTGACCAAGTCGCGAGTTCCAGTCGCGAGTTAACCGAATGGCCAGTTGTCCTGTTTTGTCCTGTAGTGCTCCAGCTAGCATGACTGTTCATCTTCCAGCATGCTTGGCACGTGTGCAGATTCTGGCGGGTTGAAGCCGCGAGTCCAGTCGCGAGTCCCAGCCGCGACTCTCTGTTTTCTTGCACACTCTTGAGCAATCTTCACACTATCTCACTCACTACCCTTACAACAATCCCACCTAAATACAGGGTTACTAAATGCTGAATTACAAGCAAATTTGGCACGGAATAAAGCCAATTAGATGGTTGAATAAATTCAACCTTACACCGGGCATATTGTCGCGAATGTTAAAATCTCAAGATCATTTTTATGATATGTAATGAATAAATTAATGCATATAATGCAATCATGAATTTTGGATATATGAATGGTCACTTTAGTCATCTTCCTTGTTTAAATCATGAGTGCAAAATTGAGTGTTTACAAAATGCCCCTCATTGATAGAGCTTTGAAAGCAAATGTCAATGTAAAACAAAAACACTGATTTTAGCAGCCATGATTTAATTGAGGTTGAATTTTCAAAGATTACCTAGCCCTCGAACCTAAAATCTTGGAACATAGAACTAGTGCCTTACCTTTTGACAATAATGAAAATTATGAATACTTGACCTACTTGAATGGTGATGAATTTTGAAATGATTCTTGATAATTGAGGTGGCCAAAAAGCTTCTCTATCTTAGTCTGAATATGGAGGGTTTATCAAGGGGCTTTTCAACCTCGATTTGAATGGAAGGTAACCAAGGGGCTTTTCTACCTTGGAACAGGAGCTATGATGGCCAAGGGGTTTTTCTACCTCGATCTTGATGAAAGGTAACCAAGGGGCTTTTCTACCTTGGAACTAGAGTTGTGACAACTAAGGGGCTTTTCTACCTCAATCTTAAAGAAAGGTAACCAAGGGGCTTTTCTACCTTGGATCTTGATGAAAGGTAACCTAAGGGCTTTTTTACCTTGGTCCTGATGAAAGGTAACTAAGGGGTTTTTCTACCTTGGAACCGGAGCTGTGACGACCAAGGGGCTTTTCTACCTCGATCTTAAAGAACCGGAGTTGTGACGACCAAGGGGCTTTTCTACCTCAATCTTGATGAAAGGTAACCAAGGGGCTTTTCTACCTCAGAACCGGAGTTGTGATGACCAAGGGGTTTTTTCTACCTCGATCTTGATGAAAGGTAACCAAGGGGCTTTTCTACCTCGGAACCGGACTGCTGAAATGTCGATCAAAGGGCTTTTCTACTTTGATCCAAGCTATTGAAATGTCAATCAAAGGGTTTTTCTACTTTGATCTGGTTGTCGCTTGCAAAAAGTCAAAATTTGGGATTAGACTTTAAATGATGAGGGATTTGTGGTCCCACTGTTTTTGAGATGTGTGATTTCCATTTGTTTCCTCCTGATTTGATTTTTTTTTTTTTTTTTCATTTTTAGCAAGAAAACATTGATTGATTTCTGCAATTCTTTTGAAAAAGATTTTATCTTTGGAATTTGAAACTTGAGATTTGGGACTTGAAATTTGAAACTTGGAGCTTGAGATTTTGAAAATTGAAACTCTAGAATTTCAATTTAGTTACATATAATTTTTTTTTTTTTTTTAAATACAACTAATTACATATGATCATGATTTGAATTTTTATTACAACAAGAAGCACACAACAGGAAAAAGAAAAGAAAAGTCATGGACTTGAAGAGCAGCCAATACATTAGGATCACAATCTGGTATCGATCCTCAATTGAAGACCACAAAACCTGCCAATTCCCTTTTTTTTTTTTTTTCTAAAAAAAAAAATCTAACTTATCACCTTTGCTTTTGTAAGATGACTTTTGGTATCTTCCTCACCAGCCAAGCGATGAAGCAAATTGTGTGAATCAAAAGAAACACACCCATCATCCTGGCCAGAAATGTATAAGTTGGCACAATGATATATAACAGCCACAAACTATTTTACACAATTTTTTACAAATTGTTGATGTGATTAATTTTTATTACTTTTCATCTGAGTTCACCATTAACGTCACTTTTTCACTTACTTATAACCACTAACCACATCAACAATTTGTAAAAAAATATAATAAAATAATTTGTATCTCTAACATTTTCCTTAAAAGAATAAATAACCCACTACTAAATTTGTGGATAATTTGTAGATTTTAGTAAAATAAAAGAACCGCAGAGAAGTGTCAACCATAGGAGTTAGGACACCATGATTTGAAATCAATTCTTGTGTTTTATGACTTTTGGTTAATTTAGGTTATATGAATGCTACCACCGGAACTATAATAAGATTATCTTTAATTTTTACATGAGTATTTTTTTCACACTGAAAATTTTTTACATAATAATTTCAGAAGTATTATGGGTCTATTTGGGATCCACTTATTTTGCTGAAATTAAATTTTTTTTGTTGAAAGTACTATAGATAAAGCTAAAAGTTAGCTGAAATAGCATAGTGGAACCCATGAATAATATCAAAAAGTGCAATGGGATCATGAATAGTAGTAAAAATAAGCTAACTTTTTTTTTTTGTTGCAAAATACACACTATATATATACACACACACATGAGTTGTCCCTTAAAATTATTAAGATTTTACTAACTTTAAGTTTTAAATTGTATTTTGGGGGATTCTAGCATTTTACCCTTATTTTTTAAAAAAATTTAGCAATATGTCCCTATTTTGAAACTAATTAGGTTCATGCCCTTATTTTGAAACTCGATTTTGAGAAAATCGAGTTTTCAATGAAAAATTCGATTGCTTTAAAATCGAGTTATGCCCAATCAAACTTAAAAAAAAAAAAAAAAAAAAAAAAAAAATTGCATGGAACTCAAGTTCCATTTAAAACGCTACTATAGGTCTCCTTGAACGTAGCTATAGATCAAACTTAAAAAAATAATAATAAAAAAAAATAAAAATAATTGCATGGAACTCGAGTTCAGGGAGCTCAATTTTTTTTTTTTTTTTTTTTTTTTTTTTTTTTTTTTAAGTTTGATCAGGCATAACTCGATTTTAAAGCAATCGAGTTTTTCATTGAAACTTGATTTTGAGAAAATCAAGTTTCAAAACAGGAGCATATATCTAAATAGTTTCAGAACAGGGACATATTGCTAAATTTAAAAAAAAAAATAAAGGCAAAATGCTAGAATTCTCTTGTATTTTGGCTCAAAGTAGGGCTTACAATCAACCCAAAAAAAAAGTAGGGCTTACAATCTTTTTGGGTGAATGTGCCACAATGGGCTTTTAATGGACCTAATTTGGTGAAAGGCAGAACCAGTCTCCGCCAACCATTAGGCCCACGAGTGGGCTTTGTGATTATGAGGATCCTTACTTTCAGATTTTTCCAAATTTTGCTTTCCATCTTTTTTCTAAAATTCATTTCTTTCATCGAGTAGAATACATGTATTCAGTTATTTTATAAAATTCTAATGTTAAAATCACATTTAGGGTTAGTCTTTTTTTTACTTATCCCCTTGAAAATCAAATTACTAATATCCAAGAGTCAATAATCAAACATTGAAACCCAACATTCATCAAAGTATGAAGTTTTACACACTTAATTAGATAAATCCATCTAACCTAGAAAAAAACACACAACCTCCAAAACCCTAAAATGTGGAAATTTAAAGAGATTAGGTTTATTAGGAACAGTTTCTTACCTACACTTTTATTTTTCTTGGCTCCAAAGTTTTCACCTCAATCTCCCGCTCCTTTGTAAATTTCGAGAAATCCTCTCTAGAATTTGAATTTATATCAATATACAATCTTGCTATTTATTTGAATGTGTCTATCAACTATTGAGTAATATTAGGTGTAATTTTATGATGAGTTTTGATTATTATGATAAACTTCTGCAAGAAAATAAGAAATTTGAATAATACATTTGAAAATTAAAGAATTTAGCTGTGCAAAAAAAAAAAAAAAATGAGGAAAATATAACGTAAAATAACATAATTTAGAAAAATTTGGATCACTTAAAAAAAAAAATTAATCAAACATTCCCAATATAATAAAATGGTATATTTGTAGAGATGGAAAATAATTTTATATTTTTTTAAAGCTTTAGAGAGAACAAATTATCTTCCATAAAATTTAGAAAACAAATTATAAATTTTACCACAGTTGTAAAATAATTATTTATTTTCATGCATAGTATAGGTCTGCGACTGGTATTAATAATAATACCGTGACTAGTATTAATGATAATACTGTAACTCTTGGCACTCCCACTTACTCTATGTCTTCCTTCCTAATTCAAAGGTCTATGTGAAGAGATGGATGCTTTAAGCTACTGTCTAAATATTCTTTCCTAAAAAAACAAATTCAAGTTTTCATTTGATTTTTCAAGGAGAATACAATATCCAGTTATTTTTATGAAATTCTATTGTCAAAATCATGTTTGGGGCCAATTTGTTTACTTATTTCCTTTAAAATCAAGCTATTAACATCATAGAGTCAATAATCGCACACTAAAACCCAGAATTCATCCAAATATGAAGTTTTTCACACTCACTTAGACTAAATCCTTCTTATCTTAAAGAAGAATTTGTAACCTTAGGGATGGTTTGATATGTCTTGGTTCCAAAATTCCCACCTCAATCAGCTCCCCTCCTTCAAAAAATTCAGGGAACCTCTCTATAACTCTCTTTAGTGTAACTAAGCTAGTTTTGATGAATTTATTAATGACAAGTGTGGGGGGTAAAAGACTAATAGGCCCATGTCGATGTCTACATTGTGCTAGGGGCCCAGCCTAAGGAAAAACCCCTCTTCGGCCATGGGGAAAATCCTCCTCGGCATGGATATATAGTCGAGGGTAAAAGAGGCAACATACCACTGGTAGTGACACTCCATATTGTTCCACAGGGCAGGAAAAGCACTAAAGCAGAAAATGACAACAGAGAAAACGGAAGCATCTAAGGGAAAGACTGCCATTATTGCATTCAATGCCTTGTGCCTGACACGGCCATACTTCTTTGTCCTTACAACCACTCCCAACAACTGGAGGGAAGGGCTAATGGGACAAGTACCTACCCTAGGAACCCCATTCAGGAGGAAGAAAACGACTATAAAGAGGGAGTAAAGAGAAACAGAGAGGGCCGAGGACCAGAGGCACCAGACCCCCCCCCCCCCCAACGCACCAGAGGCACCAGAAAAAGCTCCTCGGATCGTGCCGAGGACCAACTCTCTCTGCTAAACTCGACCCATGAGGAACACCGAGATGGCCGTTGTCCATACACTAAAGCCTAGTTCTTTGGCCCACTCTCTTCAAATTTATTGTATCGGGCTCACTGGTCTAAGGTCCCATGCATCTTGGGCTTGGCCTGAAAAATGTGACCTTACAATTGGCGTCGTCTGTGGGGAGAGCTTGTGCGTTAGCAAGTGCAACGGCTAATCACGGTGGAATCAAGCTCCTGCCAATAGGAGTGCATCAGGAAGACCGTTGTGATGGTGGTACAGGCTACACGAAAGCCTCCCCATTATTTCCTAAAACACACCGTCGTTGTTGTAACTCAGCTTCCACTCAGGCCCACACTTCGAAGCGTTGATTACATGGGAAGGGTTGCTAAGCGAAACGTGGTCCTAGGGGCTTCTGATGTCAGACATGTGCCCCAAGAACTTGACAAGGGGCTAATTCTAGCGGGCCTAGTAGTCCAGTCTGCTGAATCCCATACGGAGAGAGAAGTTGATGGCCAAACCAAAAGCCTAAATGCTATACAGAACTAAGGTCTTGCATGGTCCTCAGACTCAAGCCTATAGGGAAACTAGACACTCTAACAGCCTAAGCCTAAGTGCTGGACAGAACCAAGGTCTTGCATGGTCCTCGGACTCAAGCCTATGGGGAAACTAGACACTCTAAGAGCCTAAGCCAAAGTGCTAGATAGAACCAAGGTCTTGCATGGTCCTCAGACTCAAGCCTATGGGGAAACTAGACACTCTAAGAGCCTAAGTGCTGGACAGAACCAAGGTCTTGCATAGTCCCCGGACTCAAGCCTATAGGGAAACTAGACACTCTAAGAGCCTAAGCCTAAGTGCTGGACAGAACCAAGGTTTTGCATGGTTCTCGGACTCAAGCCTATGGGGAAACTAGACACTCTAAGAGCCTAAGTGCTGGACAGAACCAAGGTCTTGCATGGTCCTCGGACTCAAGCCTATGGGGAAACTAGACACTCTAACAACCTAAGTGCTAGACAGAACCAAGGTCTTGCATGATCCTCGGACTCAAACCTATGGGGAAACTAGACACTCTAAGAACCTAAGCCTAAGTGCTAGACAGAACCAAGGCCTTGCATGGTCCTCGAACTCAAGCCTATGGGGAAACTAGACACTCTAAGAGCCTAAGCCAAAGTGCTAGACAGAACCAAGGTCTTGCATGGTCCTCAGACTCAAGCCTATGGGGAAACTAGACACTCTAACAGCCTAAGCCTAAGTGCTGGACAGAACCAAGGTCTTGCATGGTTCTCGGACTCAAGCCTATGGGGAAACTAGACATTCTAACAACCTAAGTGCTAGACAGAACCAAGGTCTTGCATGGTCCTCAAACTCAAGCCTATGGGGAAACTAAACACTCTAACAGCCTAAGTGCTAGATAAAACCAAAGTCTTGCATGGTCCTCAGACTCAAACCTACGGGAAACTAGCAACTTCAAAAAGGGCCTAAGTCCTAGGCAGAATGGAGGCCTTGCATGGTCCTCGGCCCTCTGGCCTTATGGAAACTAACGCACAATGGTACCTTTCTGAGTGTTTAGACCAGGTACAGTCGTGCCTCGGTCCTCAGACCATACACCTAAAACAAGTTAAAACTACGAATATCATCGAAAACGCGGAAAAGAACCTTAATACCCAGCGACCCCCTCGGACAGTTTATTTCAGATTACACATCCTCAAGCAGTCACCCCGTTCGCAATACAGAACGTGCGACTGTTATCCCGGTTAGTCTTGTATAGTTAACCTATTTAAAGTCGGTATTGTTGTACTCGTCGATTTCGATAAGTTCAAAGTAATAACTCTTTACCGACAAGGGCATCGGTTCTAAGTACGGTTCGAAAGAAAAGACACCAGCATGTCCATTCATATGATAATTATTACAAAAGAGAAAGGATACATAAAATGCGATAAAATCATCTTTTATTAGATAAAAAGATAGTACAATATACATAAAAGGGTTTAGACAAGCCTATAATCATAAGCTAACTAAAAAAAAAAAAAGGAATACACGGGGACGATAGATCCTTCAATTTTGCTCTAACAACGACTAGGCAAGTCTGGATGGCACCAGTGATGGAAGAGAAGAAGAAGCAGAGGCATCTGGTCCACAACCTTACTCTAACAGCCTAGGTAAGTCTGGATGGCACCAGTGATGGAAGAGAAGAAGAAATAGAGGCACCCGGTCCGCAACCTTGCTTTAGCAACGACTAGGCAAGTCTGGATGGCACCAGTGATGGAAGAGAGGAAGAAGCGGGGATGCCCAATCCCCATACCTGCTCAAGTAGCAACCAAGTAAGTATCGTTCTAGCAGCAATCAAGCAAGCACGAATGGTACCGGTGATGGGAAATCCAGGCCCTCACGTGCATGACATACGGCACTAGATGGAGGTCCCAGTGCTGTCACACCAAAAATCTGATGCGACCTCCACCCGCTTCGGATTTTGGCTGAAGGAAGAAGAGGCTCCTTTCTTGCCTTGTCAAGGAGAAAAAATGTCTTGAGCCTTTGTCTCCCTTGTCCTGACCGGGTCATTCTGAATCTTGGAGATACCTAAGGCTTCTGAAGAGGGTTTTGTTTCTTCACCCTCACCCTAACCATGACCATCTCACTCCCTAAATCTCAGTCATTCTCATAGTAAGGACTTTGGGAACATTTGGGGAGTTAGAAACCTGAAAAACTTAAGGGTCTGCAAATAAAGGGGGACTATCTCCCATTGCGCGTCTTATATAGGGGACAAATCTGGAGGCAATCAATTCGCCCCAAATCCCCAAGAAGGAATTACAAATGAGATCAATCTCGCTCGAATTCCAAAGTAGTCTTCAGCCATTAGATTTATGTCACCTCGTGAAAGGGCCCTAATTAAAGCGCGCCTCGTGTACCAAAATGACAGGGACGCGGCTTGGATAGACTAAAAGAATGTCTCACAACTAGGAATGCGCCTCGGGCAAATGAAGAGACTCTGGCATTAATGAAAGGCAAGACTTGGCAAACCGTGACAGAGGCCCGATGTCACCAAAACCCTCTTTTCTGTCCGAGGAGCCGGACAGCAAGATTTTGAGGGGCTATTGTGGGGGATAAAAGACTAATAGGCCCATGTTGATGTCTACACTAGGTCAGGGGCCTAGCCCAAGGAAAAATCCCTTCTCGGCCATGGGGAAAATCCTCCTTGGCACGGATATAGCCGAGGGTAAAAGAGGCAACCTACCACTGGTAGTGACACTCCATATCGTTCCACAGGATAGGAAAAGCACTAAAACAGAAAAGTACAACAGAGAAAACGGAAGCATCTAAGGGAAAGACTGCCATTATTGCATTCAATGCCTTGTGCCTGATACGGCCATACTTCTCTGTCCTTACAACCACTCCCAACAACTGGAGGAAAAGGCTGATGGGACAAGTGCATACCCTAGGGACCCCATTCAGGAGGAAGAAAATGACTATAAAAAGGGAGTAAAGAGAAATAGAGAGGGGAGACCCCCCCAACGCACCAAAGACACCAGAAAAAGCTCCTTGGATCGTGCCGAGGACCAACTCTCTCTAGTAAACTCGACCCATGAGGAACACCAAGATGGCCGTTGTCCATACACTAAAGCCTAGTTCTTTAGCCCACTCTCTACAAATTCATTGTACCGGGCTCACTGGTCTAAGGTCCCATGCATCTTGGGTTTGGCCTTAAAAACCTGACCCTACAACAAGGTTTATAACTTAGTTTTACTTTCTATTTTATTAAGTACCCAATTTAAATAACTATTTTATTCTAGGAATCCTAAATATATAATTTTATATTAATGATTCATTTGATTTTTGTTGATTTTTTTTCTATATGTAATTTGGTTTTTTTTTAGGTAGTTTGAAGATTGACATTACTCAAAAAAATAATAATAATAATAAGAAGAAGAAGAAGAAGAATATTGACATTATATAGAAATAATTCTAGTACAAAAGATATCGGTTTTATCAAAGGTTAGGGATTTAATCACACCCAAGGAAGTCAATTTCGTACCGGAAGCCATTTCGGTTCGGCTAAAAAGAATGATATATTTCGTTACCAATTAATACCGGTATACCATTTTGGAATTACCGCTATCATAGTTGTCAAAACGTGAATCATATCGTGAATCGATTTTTTGATTTTTCTGTATCATGTATCGTATCGTATCATGTATCATAAGATACACAAACACTTGATAAAATTTATTAAAAAAAATATAGATATACATATATAAATGGTATATTCATTATAAATTTTAAATGTATTCAACTAATGACTAATTTATTCATCACTTATGTAATAATATTTAACAAGCTAACTAAATAAATCAACCTATCATGTGTTTATAACATACACATTCAAATGGTTTAAATTTAAAAGTGATAATATATTACAAATTATCAAAAAATAATAATTTATTTTCATCATATTGCCCAATAAACCCTATCTAAGTCAATGTTGTCATCATGTTTATCATTTTACAAACTTATTTCTTCATTAAAGGTCTCTCGTCCATTCCTTCTCACGAACTGGTCAGCCATCACATTCATAAATTGGTGTAGGTATTTTACTCAGCTAATTTTTATTGCTCATTGAGTATTTACACCTATTAAAAGTTTTGACCCTTCCTTTGTTTTTTAGGTTCTTGGTGAATCCCTACGCTTGACAACAGATTACCTGAATAGTGAAGAGAAGGTAGTGGTGGCTAATTCCAAGGTTGACACAATTAAGGTCGAGAGCCCGAAGTTGAGGAAGAATTTGATCGAGGCAATGGATCAAGCAATGAAGGCTAAGGAGAAGGTGAAGGTTCTCAAAGATGCACTGAAGGTGGAGAAGAAGCTCATCATTCAAAAGGATGAGGAAGTTCAAGTTGCCTTTCTGAAGACAGACGAGGAGTGTGAAAAGGTGATCACTAAGTTTCTTGAGTCTGATCGCTTTTCTGATCTCCAATTCAACTAGTGCTTCAAAGGCTTCGAGCTTCTTTGTAGATGGATGATGAAGCATCATAGTCAGGTAGCAGACTTTGCAAACCTTGATTTCAAAGCTATTGATACCGAGATCCTTGCCGACAAGTCTAAAGAGAAAGAAGGCAAAACTGTTGCTGACATTGCTGAAGGAGATGGTGCTATCATAGGTGGAGTTGTGGACAAGGCTCATATGGACGAGGGCCATGTTGAGGAGGTTGTCACTGCTCCTTAAAATAAGATTTTAAATAACCTTTCTTTTTTCTTTTTCTTTTTTTGAAGACTTAGGTTGCCTCGTGTTTTAAGGCTTTAACTCAAAGACAATAGATGCCTCCTGTTTGAGTTTTTAGTGTAGAAACACTAAATATTTTGGATACCTCCTGTTTCGAGGCTTTTGCTTTTATAAACAATGCCCCTTTACTGATTTAGCTTTTACTTATTCAGCTTTTCCTGGGGAAGCTTTGTTATGGCTTAAACCTCGAAGTTCTTCGTCATAATATCGAACTTCATTGTTTTGACCATACATGATATTCCTTTAGGGAATATATGATCTGAACTTAAAGTTTTTCATTGTTGACAACAAACTTCTGTGGTTCTTATTCTTTTGAATTCCTGTTATGTTTATGGTTTGAACTCATTGTTAGAGCTTTTACCATATTTATGATTTAGACTTGTTTATTCTAGCCTTTACCATTTCTAAGGTTTAAAAGTCATCATTTGAGTTTTTACCATGAGTTTTTATCATGTTTATGATTTAAACTCGTCATTTGACTCTTTACCATTTGGTCATGGATATCTCCTTCTCGTTTGTGAACTTAACCTTGAAGCTTTGTCAAACTTATTGAAAAAGAGATGGCTTACGGAGTATTATTATTTCATGCACCCTCATTTATGAGGGGATCACAAGGAAATTACTGAAAATAACTTGATCAAAATACTTGAAAGGAAAAAATGCTTAAAGGAAAAAAAATAATGAAATCTCGCTTATCTGATGCATCGTCAGGCTAGGTACTCTTATAGATGAAGCTTATTAGTCCAAGCACTTCTTACTGATAGTACTTCTTGAGATGGTCCACATTCCAGGGACGTGGCAGTGAATTGCCTTTCAGGTCCTTCAGGTAGTATGTCCCTCTTTTGGAGTAACGGACGACCCTCCCAAGTAAGGCCTAACTTTCCTTAAGTTGGGTCCTTGGTAGCTTGTGAGACCTTTTGCAATACCATGTCATTGGGGTTGAATCTTCTAAGCTTCACCTTCTGATTGTGGTACTTTGCCATCCTCTGTTGATATCGAGCCATTCTTAGGGCTGCCTCTTCTCTGACTTCAGACAAACAATCCAAGTTAAGTCTCAGCTCGTCATTGTTTGTACCTTCATCATAACGAGCTCACCTAAGACTAGATACTCTCATTTCAACGGGAATGACTGCTTCTGTATAGAAAGCCAACTTGAATGTAGTTTCTCCTGTTGGTATTCTCGCAGTCATCCGATAAGCCCATAGTACCCCAGGTAGCTCTTCTGGCCATGCACCTTTTGCCCCTGCAAGTCATGCTTTGATAAGTTTAAGAAAAGTAAGATTTGTTACCTCTGTCTGCCCTTTTGCTTGCAGGTGCACAGGTGATGAATAGTGGTTTTTTATCCCTAGTTCTTCACAAAATTCCTTGAACTTTCGGCTATCGAATTGTTGACCATTATTAGAGATGATCGTCCTTGGGATTCCAAACCTGTAGACAATATTCTTCCAAATGAAGCTTTGTGAAGTAATCAATGGCAACAAATAGGAACTTCACCTGCTTCTTCCCTCGAAGGAGTGGGCCGATGATGTCGATCCCCCATGTCGAGAATGGCCAAGGTAAAGAGATGCTCGTTAGTAATTCCCCAGGTATATGCTACACATTTTCAAATCATTGACACTTATCACATTTCTTGATAAGTTCAACTGCATCTTTTTGCATAATTGGACAAAAGTAACCTACCTTGACCGTCTATCCCACCAAAGATCGAGATCCTAAATGGTTACCACATACGCCTTTGTGTATTTCCAGTAACACATACACTGCTTCTTTAGGATTCGAGCATTTCAAGTATGGCATTGAGAACCCTCTCTTGTAAAGTTCACCATTCAAAACAGTGAACCTAGTTACTTTGACCCTAACCTTCTTTGCTTCTGATGAGTCAAATGGGAGTTGGCCATCTCTAATGTAAGAAAGGATCGGGTCTATCTAGGTGCTTGGTTTTTGGACTAAGAAGGAATACTAGGGATTGTCTGGACTTCCATGAGCAATTCTATTGTTGCTGAGTCATCTTCAGTTGATGCTAGTTTAGCGACCTCATCAGCAGTTGAGTTGCTCTCTTTTGGGATTTGCTCGAACTTGATGACATTAAATTTGTCGATAAGTTGAGTTGTCAGCTTGAGGTATCTTTTCATTCTCTCTTCCTTTGCTTTGTATTCGTTGGTTATTTGCCCAACAATCAACTTAGAATTGGTCCTTAATCTCAAATTCTTGATCCCCAAGGCTCTTGCAATTCTTAGGCTAGTAAGGATTGCTTCATATTCTACCTCATAGTTTGTAGCTGGAAACTAGAGTTGAACTCCATGCTTAAGGACATCCTTCTCGTGCGACATCATAATGATACCGACACCTCCGAGCCCCACAACAAACGAGCCATTTGTGCAGATCGCCCAATACTCTGCTTCTTGGTCAGGGTCTGGAAGAGTGAATATTGCAATAAAATCTGCTAAAGCTTGAGCTTTGATTGCTATTCTTGGCCTGTACTTAATATTAAGCTGGCTTAGCTTAATAGCTCATTAGACTATGCACCTTGCAGCATTAGGTTTGCTCATTTCTTTTTGGATTGGTTGATCCATCATAACCATGATGGCATGGGCTTGGAAATATGGGCGAAGCTTTCTTGAAGCCACAATTAACAAGAATGCCATCTTCTCTATGTGTGGGTACTTTGCTTCGACATCTTGGAAAGCCTGACTTGTGTGATACACGAGTCGTTGTATCTTGGATTCTTCTTGGATCAAGGCTGAATTGATGGTTGTTTATGATATAGCTAGGTACAAAAATAGATCTTCTCCTTCTACTGACGGGCTTAGTAATGGAGGCTTGGCCAGATACTCCTTGAGGTTTTGAAAGGCTACCTCACACTCGTTCTTCCAATGAAAACCCTGCTTAAAAGTTTTAAAGAAGGGAAGACACTTGTCAATGGCCTTCAAGACAAACTTTGTTTAATGCTGCCATTCGCCCTGTCAACCTTTGCACCTCCTTAACTGTCTTGGGAGAAGTCATGTCAAGTATGACTTTGACCTTCTCTAGATTTGACTCAATTCATAATTGAGATACCATGGAGCCTAGGAATTTCCTTGATGAGACCCCAAAAACACACTTTGTAGGGTTGGGCTTCATTCTATACCTTCTCAAAGTATCGAATGTCTCTCGAAGGTCTTTAAGGTGGGTTTTGTTCCTTACTTTTTACGAGCATATCGTCCATATAGACCTTCATATTCTTGCCTATTTGCTTGTTGAACATCTGGTTTACCAATCTTTGGTAGGTGGCACCTACATTCTTCAGTCTGAACGACATGATTTTATAGTAATATAGGCCCTGGCTAGTGACGAACACAGTTTTCTTCTGATCTTCTTTCTTCATTAGGATCTGGTTATAACCTGAAAAAGCATCCATAAAGGTTAGCAGTTCATGACTAGCTATCAAGTCAACGAGTTGGTCAATTCTAGGAAGGGAAAAACTGTCTTTAGAGCATGAATTGTTTAGGTTGGTGAAATCCATACACATTCTCCATTTTGCACTGGATTTTTTTACCATGAGAACATTAGCAAGCCATTTGGGGTAGTAGACTTCTTGAATAAATCCAGCAGCTAAAAGATTTTCCACCTCTTCCGTAATTGCTTTATTCTGCTTTGGAGTGAATACTCATCTCTTCTCCTGAACGGGCTTCATTGTTTTGTCGACATTGAGACTATACTCTATCACTTGTTCGTCAATCCCTGGCATATCTCATGGCTCCATGCAAAGACGTCCAAGTTCTTTTTCAAAAACGTCACTAGCTCATCCTTTAAGGACTATTGGAGCTCCTTTCCTACCTTGGTGGTTTTGGATGGGTCTCATTCCACTAGCTTGATGTTTTCCACTTCCTCCATGGGCTTGGGTGGTTTCTCCTCTACCATCCAAGTGTGATTCTCTTTGGATGCCAAGACTGCTTGGTAACATTCCCTAGCTAAAAGTTGGTCTCCAATGATTTCTCCAATCCTGTGGGGGGTTGGGAATTTCACTTTCAAGTAATATATGGAAGTTGCAACCCTTAGGCGGTTAAGGGTTGGTCATCCAAGAATCACCATTATAAGATGAAGGGCAATCGATGATCAAAAAGTCTATCACCCTCGTCACTTGAACGTGGTAAGGCCTTGTTGTAATCTGCAATGAAATGATGCCCTTTGGATATACACGGTCACCACTAAAATTGACCAACGAGGATCCGAAGGGTCTGAGGCATTTTGGATCCAACTTCATTTCTTGGAACGCCGTTATGTACATTACATCAGACGGAGCTTCCATTATCCACCAGCACTCTTCGGGTGTTGTACCCCTCAATGGTTAGTATAATGACAAGGGGGTCATCATATGGCTGCTTGATCCCCTTCACATCTTGCTAGGAGAAAACAATGACGTCATTCCTGGTTTGATGATGTTTTGCTATTGGGTATCAAATATGAACACTGTTTACTTAGGACTGCCTTCTTCAGGGACTTATATGATCCCCCAACAACCGGTCCTCTAGTGATTGTCCTTATTTCTCCCATGATCGACTTGAGATTATCCTGGTCTTCTTCCTTATTGTTGTTAGTAGGCTTCTCCTTCGATCATTGGTGGGCCTGATGATCTTTTTTAACAAACTTTTGGAGTTTTCCCCTTTGGATCAACTCCTTTATCTGTTCTTTCAAGTCTTGGCACTCGTCAATATAATGAATATGGTCTTTGTGGTAGCGGCAGTATTTCTTTGTATCTCTCCATCTTGAGGACGAGCTCAATGGTTTGGGCCATTTCAGTGCAGGATCGTCCTTTATCTGCATAAGAATCTTGTCCACAAGCATCAGCAAGGGAGTGAAATTCAGCTTTTTCTTTGATGATGTCTCCAGACCGCCTTTGCTAGTCTTGGCTTCTGTGGGATTATCTTGACAATCCCTCTTCTTGCCCTAGGACTCAATGTTTTCCTCCTTTTTTAGCTTACCCGTTAGTCCCTTTGCAATTAATGCAGCTTCCTCATTCATGTATTTTTGTGCTTTGAACAACAGATCTGTCATTGACGTTGGAGGAGTCTTCCCTAGAGAGAAGACGAGGTTAGAATTGTTTAGCCCAGCTTGGAAGGTCGTCATTATCACTTGATCATCTGCTTCGTCAATTTCTAGAACTGCTTTGTTGAAATGCTTCACATATTCTCTCAGGGTTTCTCCTTCTTATTGCTTCATAGTCAGTAGATAGGAGGTGGGCTTCTTGGCATTGGCCCCCAATGAAGTGATGGACAAAGGAGTCACTCAACTGGTCAAAATTTGCAATAGACGTTGCGGGCAATCAATTGAACCACACCCTTGCTGCTCCTCTAAAGGATGCTGGGAATGTCTTACAAATGACTTCATTTGGGGTTTGTTGGAGGCTCAAAATTGTTTTGAATGCCCCTATGTGATCTAGGGGATCCTTAGTGCCATTATAAACTTCCAGTTGAGGGAGACGAAATTTGAGAGGTAAAGGGCACCCCAAAACACTAGCAGTGAAGGGTGAGTTTGTCCTCTTGATCATGCCATCAAGGTTTACTACTGTCTTATCCTTCATGGTGTTTTTGACCTCGCCTAATTCCTTCCTCATGTTCTTCATCATTTGATCACTGTTGCAAGTTGATTGCGCCATGTGTTCTAAAGTTTCCCTTCTACTATTCTCTGGACTTTAGGCTTCATCATCATTATCATTGCGGTTGCTTCAAGACTGCGATATACTCGTGCCCTCGGGACATGCCTTCCGCTTCAACTCTTTGTTCTGTTTCATCAATTCTTACACATTAGCTATCAGTGCTTGAATTTGTTAGGCCATTACCATCGGATCCAGTGATGCAATCATAGTTGAGTCCATCGGTTCTGATTTAAAATGTGTTAGTTTAGCTCTTAACATTTTTATATATTGTGTCAAAATAGTCTTTAGACTATTTACTATTAAGTGATAACTGATAAGTGAAAAATATTTAGTCATCTGTAGCAAATGGTCTTGATATTAAAATATTATTTTTATGCCATCAAAACTGTCCTGCATGTTTTTAATTTAAAAATAAAAAAAAATTAAAATCACAAACCCATATCTCTCTCTCTCTCTCTCTCTCTCTCTCTCTCATGACTCTTATGTTTCATTGTTAAGTACCTGGTAAGTGGTGAAAAAACATGCTATGATTTATGTTTCGTCATTGGAATATATATATCTCTAAACAGTAAAGCACAGTTCAACATACTGACAAACTTTGAAACCATAGTAGAGAAACACATAAAAGTTTCCAGCAACATTTCTTCCACTAGCATTGATTACGAAGAAGGTTATCTTTCAATAACAAGTGTCTACTACTCACAGTTGGTTAATTCATGTAAGGTTGAATTTATTCAGTCATGTGTTGGTTTTATTTCGTGCCAAATTTGCTTGTGTTTTAGCAATTAGAGACCTTGTATTTAGGTGGGAATTATGTAAAGTTTGTGTGTGAGAGAGTGTGAAGAAAACTCAAAATGTGTGCATACAAAGGAGCTTCGCGACTGGATCTTGCGACCAACTCGCAACTGGCAAGTTGCTAAAGTGGCACACGTGTGAAGCATGCAGGGAACTGAAGGATCATGACAGTTGGAGCACTACAGGACAACATATACAGCCTGGCCAGGTAGTTAGCTCACGACTCAATCTCGCGACTTGTTCCACTCGTGAGACTGAGTTGCCAGAATGCCCTGTTTGGATGAAAATTGACTTTTTGCATTCCTCACATACACTACTACAAATACTCTTATATCCATGAAATGTGAAAAGCTTCTAGAGAGAATTTGAGAGAAAAACCCTAGAGAAAAATAAGATTGACTCATCCACAATCTTTGTCATTTGATTCTCCACATTCCTCTACTCTCACCCTCTCCATCGACATATTCTTGAGAGGTACATTTGCCAAATCCTTATTTCACCATACCCATATCAGTGAGGAGGTATTTTGGTGCTTGGGAAGCAATTTGGAGATGACCAATTTACTTGGTTGATGCAATGGGCTAATTGTGTGATCTGGGAAGCTAAAGAAGACATGGTTAGGCTTAACCCTGTTGGAGCAAAAAGCTTGGAGGGCTTAGGTGCATTAGGTAGATTAGACTTCGAGGGTCTTTTGTTATTCATGTATCCCAACTTTATTCTTTAGTGGATCATTTGACCACTTGGAGGGCGGCAGAGAGGTTTTTTACCGAGTTCTTCGGTTTCCTCTTCGATAACACGTACCAGCGTTATCTTCGTGTTTGCATCTCTCTTTCCTTACTCATTATCTTTTAAAATTGCTGCTGTGTTTGTGATTAATTATGATTTAGAGTGTTTTACCAATTTGGATATAGCTTATGAAAGTTCAAAAACGTGTACAAAAACACTTTTGAACGTTTAGACCCCCAAAAACCAACTTAACCAACACAAGCAATATGTCAAACAACTAGTGTGCGGAAACTTAACATATGCTATAATATGGAATTGGTTAAACAACTATCTAAGCCATAACAAAATAAACCACAGCAGATAATGTAAAGGCAGAGATAGAGAGGAAGGAAGATGCAAACACATAGATAACACCAGATATGTTATCGAAGAGGAAACCGAAGACCTCGGCGAAAAACCTCTCCGCCGCCCTCCAAGCGGTAATCAATCCACTAGAAAATACAGTTGGGATACAAGGACAGCAATAGACCCTCCAAGCCTAATCTACCCAATGCACCTAAGCCCTCCAAGCTTCTTGCTCCAACGAGGTTGCGCCGAACCTTTTTCTTTTCTAGCTTTCCGGATTCCGCTACTACACCGTAGCATCAACCAATGAAGATTGGCTCCTTCCTAACTGCTTCCCAGAACTCCAAACGTCTGTCTCACAGAGATGATAATGGTGAGAACCAGGTTTGGTATAATGCCTCTCAAGGATTTGACAATGGAGAGGAAGAGAGTGAGGGATTTTGATGAGACTCTAAGGTAGAGATTGTGGGTGAAACAATCTTGTTTTTCTTTAGGGTTTCTCTCTCAAAATTCTCTCTGGAAGCTCTCTTTCAATCGTGGGTTAAAAGGGTATTTATACTGGAGTGAAGAGGAATGTGAAACGTCAGGTTTTTCCAAAACAGGGGTGGCTCGCGGCTTGACCTCGCGGCTTGACTAAGTCGCGAGTTCCAGTCGCGAGTTAACCGTATGGCCAGTTGTCCTGTTTTGTCCTGTAGTGCTCCAGCTAGCATGACTGTTCATCTTCCAGCATGCTTGGCACGTGTGCATCTTCTGGCGGGTTGAAGCCGCGAGTCCACCCGCGAGTCCCAGCCGCGACACTCTGTTTTCTTGCACACTCTTGAGCAATCTTCACTCTATCTCACTCACTACCCTTACAACAATCCCACCTAAATACAGGGTTACTAAATGCTGAATTACAAGCAAATTTGGCACGGAATAAAGCCAATTAGATGGTTGAATAAATTCAACCTTACAATCTCCCCCTTTGGCTATTCCGTGACAAAACCCTAAAACAGACTCTAGACTTAACATGTGAGTTGGGAACAGTTGAACAAAACTCACTCACACCTAACTCTAGAAGCTGTGAAGCACTTGAATCATATGAACATAAACTCCTGAAACACAACAATACACCACGATCATTGAAGGCAGAAAATTATAAATGCATATGAAACAGGCAATATGAGATCAAGCATAAGATGGAGTTAATAAACAAACCATGGCTTGATCAACCAAGTGAACACCACAAGGTAGTGATCACAGTGCTCATTCACACTTGGAATGAACACAAGGACATACAAGTTAACAAGCACAAGGCAAGACACTTGTATGCTCAACACTCAACCAATGCATAGCACACAAGGCATATGCATCTAGGAACAATCCTACAAGGGCACAAGAGTGACAGTACATAAACCAAAATGCAGAACATTTAGATTAAAGTACTGATTTCAACATAGCATAAAGGCTGCACTTAAGCATGGTACAAACCATAAAGCCTACAAACTATGCATAAACCATAAACCCTAAAAGCTTACAAAAGCATATGGGTACAAACACAAAATATCCTGAATAACAGTTTTACAAAACACAATATATCAACTTAAAGAGAGAAATGAAACTGAAAAAAAATAAAGACACTCCCCCTTAGATAAAGACGCTCCCCCTTAGAGTAATATCCTCCCCCTCTGATTATGCCTATCACTCCCCCTTTTTGTCATGGAATAGGCTAGTCATCCTCTTCGAGCTTCCTTTGAATTTGATCCAATTGAGTTTGAAGAGAAGTAAACTTCATATCCCATCGGTTGCTTTGATGGTGTAGAGAAGCAGTGAGTCCAGACATCTTTGTATTCAACTCGTGGACAGAGGAAACAATGCGATCAAGTTTCTCATCGAGGGAGAGATTGCTGAACTGAGAGTCACTGTGAGAGGCAGAAGTTTCTGGTTTGGCTCTCTTCCGACTATGTCCAACACTTGCATTGTATGTACGCATGTTGATCGGACTCGGTTTGGGGATAGGAGACTCACCAGCCGTTGGATAAATTCCCTTGAGCTTCAAGATCCGTGAAATGAGACTGCAGAAAGGAATGCAGATCCGAGACTCACTTCGAAGAACCGTTTTGCGCAGAACATGAAAGATATGAGCACAAATGTCGATTTCTTCATCAGATATTAGATCATGAAGAAACAAAGCACGTCCGAGATTCATATACCCAGTACTTGATAAAGGGTACAAATTGTGAAACATAACAATTGTAAGCACTCGCAGTTTCGGAGAAAGGGAGGAAACACTGATGGATTTTCCATTGGGTGAGAACTCCAAGTCTGGACCAAGACTTTGTTTGAGAAGCTCCTCATCAGGACATAGATCATCATAGACCGGTGAATGACGAAAAATGGGTCTGTTGATGTGAAGAATTTCGGCCAGGTATGTAGGAGAGACAGAAAAGCTCTTTTGCCGAACCCAGCACTTAAGTTCATCTCCTTCCACAATTGCGTTAGCATAAAATTCTTTAACCAAACCTTCATACACGATATCCGGATCAGAGAGAAGGTAATTCCAATCCTTGTGAGCAAAACATATCGGAATGTCAGTGTTGTGAAGTGAGGGCAGATCCACAGCTCTCTCTAGTAATGGTGTGGCATGAAGAAAAAAATTTTCATATGACTGATAGGCTGAATAGGATCTGAACTTATTGGGATCGAATCGCTGTGATGAAGAGCGAGTCACTTTCGGGAGAGGTGTGTCTTCATCAACATCAATTACGGGTTCCTTCCCTTTGGAAGAACCTCCTTTCACAGCAGCCTTTTTGAATGGAGACATGACCAGTCTGTATTATAAACAAGGGAAATGACAGAACACAATCCAACAGACTATATCAGCAGTGGGTTAGTGAAAATTTAGGAACAATGAAGAAACCCTAACAGCTGGATGAGAATGGTCAGAAAGTAACAAAGAGGGACACCAAAGGCCCAAATTAGAACTACACAGTATAGAGAGATCAAATATAACCAAATAATCAGCTGAGAAAGGACCAAAATCAACACCACATCAACAAAATACCACACAAGATCAAAGTGAAACATGTTAGCAACAGCAGATCAGACAAAAATTAGCTAACCCTAGCTAAGCACATGATGAAGAACACAACCAACAAAATAAATTAGCTCAAAACCAGAAGCACAGGTTACCATAAGCTAAGAAAGAACAACGATGACATCACAAAACCCATCACAAAACCCATCACAAAAGTGAATAAACCAGAGGGAAAACCAAGACATTAGGAAAATTAGAGTGCAAGACAGAGAACCATACCTGTTAGTCGATGATTTTTAGCTGAGAAGAAGCAAACAATGGAGATCGACAATGGAGGCACGGTGAGAAAGGGAAAGTGTAGAAGTAAAAGACAATGAACAGTCACAAAAAGATCGAGGGAAAACAGAAAATTTTAAAATTGCCCCTGTATGTCCAAAACACGCGATTTTCGCGACTGGAGTAAGTCGCCACATAGTCGCCAGCCCAAGCCGCCAAATCACTCAAGAACAAAATTTTGAAAAATTTTCTAAGTGTTTTTCGCGACTGGAAGGTCTACCCGCGAGTGAGTCGCGAGCTGAGCCGCGAAAATCTCTGAGTGATCCTCGCGACTGGACCTTCCACTCGCGAACAAGTCGCCAAACATGACCAGCGAAGATGCGACTGAGGCTCGCGACTTGGCATACCCGCGACTGAGCCGCCAAAACAGGGCAAAACTGTATTTTTGAAATTTTCAGATTTTTCCAACAAAACACTTTCCAAAAACACCTAAAACACTCAAAAATCTTTTTGTGCTAGAATTAACAAAGATTGAGCATGTGAAAACATATTTTATCGAGTACAATCACACAAATGAATATGGCATTTATTGAACATAAACTTGTGTGTTGTGTGTGGATGTCAACAATGAGATAGTCCTTTGTCTAAAGTGAAGCTTCAATGATCAATTCAACCAAGGCATACACAATTAGCACAAGATCATGTGACCAATCTCAATTATAGAAATATGAATATATGACCTCCCACACAACTTGATAACATAACTTGGAGCTTTTCATTTGACTCAATGTTCAGCCATAACATTTGATCTTTTGAGGCAATCATCTCTCATTGTGAGAGGGATATATAACATTTCTCTTTGAAGAACAGGCCTTTGGCCCTTTTTGAATGAAATTTCACTTTTAATAGAAGGTCGCTTACCCTTTTTCCTAGTCAAATACTAGAATGTGCGACAGGCTTTTGCAGCTCAATATCTCTTTTCATTTGGAGATTTACATTTGGTGAGCTCTTTTTAGCAAAAACAAAAATAAAAAGTGGGAAGATATATAGACACAAGTCTATGCATGTTTCAAGATCAACAAAACCATTCACTAATCATTCATGACAAGGTTGAAGATCTATTTACAACAATCACATAGATTTCAAGATTTTTCCCATAGTGATATGAGTGCATGAAAACAAGCAATGCTCGAAAATGCACAAAGCCATTAGCACAAAGGTACAAGGCAAAATAAGTTTTGAGACAAAACTCAACAAAATCAATCAAGCTTTTTGATTTTCTAATTTTTATGTGATTTTTGGATTTTTGACACAAGAAACAAAAATGATTGAACAAACACAAAAATAACCAGCAGTATACACAAAAGAACAAACAAACAAGAAACATGTTGCAAAAAAAATGTGTGCCCCAACACAGACAGATTTAACATATTATACCAATGTGAAGCACACACCACACAAGAGAGTCAAGGAATTGTACCGACACCAATGGTCTTACGGAGTGATTCAAACCGTGGACCATCGAGAGGCTTGGTGAAGATATCCGCCTTTTGATTGTCGGTGTGTATGAACTCAAGACACACAACTCTTTCCTCTACCAAATCCCGAATGAAATGGTAACGTATCTCTATGTGTTTGGATTTTGAATGCTGAACAGGATTTTTGGAAAGATTGATGGCACTGGTGTTGTCACAGAAGACACACATCGTTTCTTGAGGAATTCCATAATCATGAAGTAATTTCTTCATCCAAAGAAGCTGAGTGCAGCAACTTCCAGCAGCGATGTATTCTGCTTCTGCAGTAGATAAAGACACTGAATTCTGCTTCTTGCTCATCCACGAAACAAGATTGTTACCAAGATAAAAACAGCCACCTGAAGTGCTTTTCCGATCGTCTACACTGCCAGCCCAGTCAGCATCCGAATACCCAGCAAGACATGCATTTGAGTCTTTTGAATACCACAGACCATAGTTTGCAGTACCATTCACATATCGAATGATTCGCTTAGCAGCAGTCAGATGAGATTCCTTCGGATTAGCTTGGTACCTGGCACAAACACCCACACTGAAAGCAATGTCCGGTCTACTTGCTGTAAGGTAGAGCAAACTTCCTATGATGCTCCTATACAATGTAGGACTTACTTCAACTCCTGATGAATCCACATTCAGTTTAGTGGAAGAGCTCATGGGAGTGGAGGCATGTTTTTTGGAGTCTAGGCCAAACTTCTTGACAATATTTCTGGCATACTTCTCTTGAGATACAAATATACCCTCCTTCTGTTGTTTGACTTGAAGACCCAAAAAGAATGTGAGCTCCCCCACCATGCTCATCTCAAACTCCTTCTTCATCTCCTCAGAAAATTCAGTAGCACGATCTTCGATAGTTGCTCCAAACACTATGTCATCAACATAGACTTGTGCCACAAGGAGATAATCTTCATCATTTTTGACAAATAGAGTTCGATCGGCGTACCCTCTCTTGAAACCTCTATCTAGAAGATACTGTGTAAGACGATCGTACCAGGCTCTAGGCGCTTGTTTTAAACCATATAGTGCTTTCTTCAATCGTAATACATGATCTGGAAAATGAGGATCCTCAAATCCTTTTGGTTGCTCAACAAAAACCTCTTCATTTAGATATCCATTCAGAAAAGCACACTTAACATCCATTTGATAAAGTTTGAACTTCAAAGTACACGCAATGGACATGAGGATTCGAATGGATTCGAGTCTTGCCACCGGAGCAAATGATTCATCAAAATCCACCCCTTCTACTTGTGTGTATCCTTGAGCCACCAACCGAGACTTGTTTCGAATTATCTCTCCATCTTCATCAGTTTTATTTTTAAAAATCCACTTTGTGCCTATAACATGAACGTTCTCAGGCCGTGGAGCAAGTTCCCACACGTCATTCCTCACAAACTGATTCAGTTCTTCATGCATTGACTCAACCCAATTCTCATCTTGAAGAGCCTCTTCAACCCTTTTTGGTTCCAACTGTGCAAGATAACAGTGATATGTTACATGATTGGCAAGCAGAATATTTCCCTTCCTGAGGCGAAGACCGTCATCAAGTGATCCTATGATATTACTTTCAGGATGATTCTTAATAATTCTTGAGGAAGGCCTTTTTGAAGTGGAAACTTCATCACTGCGAGAGATAGGAGGATGAACTTCTGGAGGAGTAAGAGGACTTGAAGTTCTAGACATCGATCTCGTTTCCCTTCTTGGGTTGATGGGAGTCGATTCTACTTCTGGTATAGGTTCTTCACCTTCTATATCCAAAGCTTCTACCTCAACATCAGGCTCTTCTGTGCTCGGCCCTTCGACATCATTAATCATTTCCACCTTAGGTAAGGCATCATCAATCTTGACATTTATGGATTCCATCACAGTCTTTGTTCTCTTGTTAAACACTCTGTACGCTCGACTTGTAGTAGAGTAGCCAAGAAAAATACCCTCATCACTTCTTGCATCAAACTTCCCAAGATTCTCTCGATCATTTAAGATATAACATTTACTTCCAAAAACCCGGAAATACTTCACTTTAGGCTTCTTCCCATTCCATATCTCATATGCAGTCTTCTTTGTACCAACTCGAAAGAAAATCCTATTTCCAATGTGACACGAGGTGTTGACAGCTTCTCCCCAAAATTTTTGAGGTATTTGCTTGTGAAGCAACATGACTCTGGCCATTTCCTGAATCACACGATTTTTTCTCTCAACCACTCCATTTTGTTGTGGAGTTTTGGGAGCTAAAAACTCTCTTTTAATACCATTCTTCTCACAGAAGGACTCGAATCTTGCATTCTCAAATTCTCTCCCATGATCACTTCTAACTTTGGCTATTGGAATCCCCTTTTCATTTTGTAGTTTCTTGCACAGAATCTCCAGCTTCTCACAAGCTTCTGATTTTTCTCTAAGGAACTCAACCCAAGTGTATCTTGAGTAGTCATCCACAATGACCATAATGTATCTTTTTCCCCCTAGGCTTTCAGTTCTGGTGGGCCCCATCAGATCAACATGAAGTAACTCCAAACAACGAGAGGTGGCTATCACATTTACCTTGTGATGACTTGCTTTAGTTTGCTTCCCCATTTGACATGCTCCACAAATGGTCTCCTTTACTTTTCCAAACTTAGGAAGTCCCTCGACAGCTTCAAGTTTGGAGACTTTTGCTACTTGTTTGAAGTTGGCATGCCCAAATCTGTGATGCCACAACTCCAACATATCCACCCGAGCACTTCTACACGATATTGGTGCCGTGGGAACTATTCCATAACAATTATCCGTAGTCCGATTTCCTTCCAAAACCTGAATCCCCTCTTTATTGATGATCAAACATCCTTTCTTGGAGAATTGTACCAGGAAGTCGTCATCACAAATTTGAGTGATGCTCAGCAAATTTGCCTTCAGCCCTTTTATGAACAGCACATCTTTCAACAGAGGCAAACCGGGTATCTCAATGGTTCCTTTGCCTAGGACTTGAGCATGGCTTCCATCCCCAAAGGTCACATAGTCACCCACTTTTTCTTTGAGTGACTTAAACAGTGACTTATCCCCTGTCATATGGCGAGAACACCCACTATCAAGATACCACAAACATGCATTAAACACCTTTAATGAAGTATGCACAAATAGGTTCACATGTGACAGACACTCTTGACCTTCAAACACAAACTCATCATCAGGTTTCATGCTACTTTGAGATTGATTTTTCATTTTCAGATTCTCAATCATCTCACACAACATTCTATTCTTTCTTTTATATTTCTTAATCAATGATTTTGATTCAGATATGCTACTGTGTAAGACAAGATTCTGATTCTCAAGATATTTCAGAATGTGAACAAAAACTCTAGCATGTTTCTTAGTTATTAATAACTCTACAAGGTCATCAGTAAGACACCTTTCAGACATATGCATAGAGACATTTTCACAAACACTTGAGCTACAATTCAGCATGGTATAAACGAAAACAACAACCACAACTCAGGGGTCTAGGATCACACTGAGGTGATAAAACCAACAGCAGTGTACCCGCTCTGATACCAATTGAAAGTTCAAAAACGTGTACAAAAACACTTTTGAACGTTTAGACCCCCAAAAACCAACTTAACCAACACAAGCAATATGTCAAACAACTAGTGTGCGGAAACTTAACATATGCTATAATATGGAATTGGTTAAACAACTATCTAAGCCATAACAAAATAAACCACAGCAGATAATGTAAAGGCAGAGATAGAGAGGAAGGAAGATGCAAACATATAGATAACACCAGATATGTTATCGAAGAGGAAACCGAAGATCTCGGCGAAAAACCTCTCCGCCGCCCTCCAAGCGGTAATCAATCCACTAGAAAATACAGTTGGGATACAAGGACAGCAATAGACCCTCCAAGCCTAATCTACCCAATGCACCTAAGCCCTCCAAGCTTCTTGCTCCAACGAGGTTGCGCCGAACCTTTTTCTTTTCTAGCTTTCCGGATTCCGCTACTACACCGTAGCATCAACCAATGAAGATTGGCTCCTTCCTAACTGCTTCCCAGAACTCCAAACGTCTGTCTCACAGAGATGATAATGGTGAGAACCAGGTTTGGTATAATGCCTCTCAAGGATTTGACAATGGAGAGGAAGAGAGTGAGGGATTTTGATGAGACTCTAAGGTAGAGATTGTGGGTGAAACAATCTTGTTTTTCTTTAGGGTTTCTCTCTCAAAATTCTCTCTGGAAGCTCTCTTTCAATCGTGGGTTAAAAGGGTATTTATACTGGAGTGAAGAGGAATGTGAAACGTCAGGTTTTTCCAAAACAGGGGTGGCTCGCGGCTTGACTAAGTCGCGAGTTCCAGTCGCGAGTTAACCGTATGGCCAGTTGTCCTGTTTTGTCCTGTAGTGCTCCAGCTAGCATGACTGTTCATCTTCCAGCATGCTTGGCACGTGTGCATCTTCTGGCGGGTTGAAGCCGCGAGTCCACTCGCGAGTCCCAGCCGCGACACTCTGTTTTCTTGCACACTCTTGAGCAATCTTCACTCTATCTCACTCACTACCCTTACAACAATCCCACCTAAATACAGGGTTACTAAATGCTGAATTATAAGCAAATTTGGCACGGAATAAAGCCAATTAGATGGTTGAATAAATTCAACCTTACAGCTTATATTCATTATTCCGCACATATATTGTTTGTGTATAAGCTTGTGTTGGTATTGTTGAAATTGGGAGTCTAAACATTCATTAGTTTTTACATACTAATTGAACTTTCAATTCAGTACGTTGTGAAGTTAGATATGAAATTGAGCATATCTTGAGATTTATTGCGTACCTTATAAGCCCATATTTACTCATACTTTAAATTATTATGATATGGCTAATATTCAAAATTAGTTAAGTGTGAATTATCTCTTAAATTAAATTAATCATGGTTGACATTTTTCAATCATGTTCAATCAAAATTTCTCTTCTTTTCTTTTCTTTTTTTAAAAAAATGAAAGAAATTTCATGAGGGGTAAAAAAATAAACACCAAAACAGTGAAAAACATCAAAGGAAATATTTTGTCCAAACATATGCAAAATACAAAAGAGAAATTATCCATATAGAAAAATAAAGATGCAAGAACCAACCATATATCCCAAAAATATTCTAAACAAAATAGCGTACTCAAAAATGAAAAAAAAAATCATTTTCTCAAATTTGATTAGAAAATTTCATATGATAAATTGGAATTTAATATAAATAAATCTAGGTTAGACTCAATTCAAACTTGATTTCGCAATATGCTAAAATGATTAACCATGAGTGATGGACACGCACTTTCCACCTATTACTTTTTATAAGGACTCATCACTTTTTGTCCATCACCCATGCGATAGTGGAAAGAAAAGCATTTGAAGAGATGAGTTGAGATAGTATTTATTTGACTTTCCTTATAAAATACTCAATGTTTAAAATAAAATAAAAAATAATTAAACAAATTGCAAGTTATGATTGATAGAGCATAAAGTGAAATACAAAAAGTGACATCATAGTATACATAACTTATATATATATATATATATATATATATATATAAGCTACAACAAAAGGGTGCCGTTCTGAGGGCACTGGGTGCGGAAGCATAAACAGGTTACAAGTGTAGTTCTAGTACAAATGTAAACTAGGGGAGAAGAGAAGAGAGCCATTTTGGTTTTACAAAGTATTCTGATTACAAAATAAAACAGGGGCTCTGAGGTAGTATGGAACTAAGCCTAACTAAGCCTGCTGAAGACTGAAGCAAAGGGTTCCTTTTATAGCTGGAGGGAGCCTTGGATCAGATCAGGAGACTGCGGGAATCACAGAAGGTGAAACGCTTTTACCTTCAGGTGAATATCTTTTTAGCCGAAAGCAAATAGTAACTTCAATGATTCTGTCAGGGCATTGTAGAGTGAACAGTAATTGGTCACTATTTATGAACAATGTTTTGTCCCCTTGCTTTTCTAAATAGTAACTCTGCATAGTGTTCTGAATTGTGCAATGAATAGTACTCTGTTGGCAACTCTGTTGGTGCGGGTACTGTTCCTGGAATAGTAACCGGATTTGCAAAGGTGGTTCATGAGCTATTCTAGGGCTTCTGGAGCTGTTCTGGAGCGTCTGGGAGCAGATCTTTTAAGAGACAGGAGAGTTCTGTTTCTTCTGACTCTGTCTTCTTGGTGTTTTTAGTCAGTATCATGGCCGAATGGGTAGCCATCATAAGGATCCCATGGAGGATCATAGTCGCAATTATGCTCATGATACTTGGAATATTGATTACAAAATCCACAATACAGGATAGGTTCATAATCTGCCTGTTGTAGAACTAACTACCTGGGCTCAATGTAATCAATTCTGTTGGTATGGAGGGCTTCGGAGTATGGCCTGGTGGCGAATACTGAAATCCTGCCAGTATTTCCAACAAAATGGTAATTCTGCCATAGCTCGCTGGTGACATCTATAATCTCATTATTGAAGTAACCTCTCCAGCAATCTGCAAGAGTTTTGGGGTCTTCATTATGGAGATAAGAGTCTCCTTCATACCAAGGGCCATTATGGGTGTACCTGTTAATGAGTACAAGATGGTGCGCAGGTTGGACGATCATCCAATTGTTTATGTCCCATTGTGGGAGAGTACTCCAACATCTGATGGAGACAAAAGGACTATTGATCTTGAGACAACCTGTCGGACTATCTGTGGAAACTGGTTGATCTGGTCATGGCTTGTTAGCTTGATGAGCCTAATGAAGCCATATTCGAACATTCGGGAAAGCCAGCTTGGATCTTCTTCAACGGACCAATCTTCATAATTGATTATTAGGCCGGGGAAGGGATGTTTCTTTTCATAGACCCTGTGGCTGCTTCCAAAGTATTTTTCCCAGGTTGACTGGATGAAGGCATTATCAGTATCATCTGAGTCTTCACCATAAACTGGGAAATGGGTGATGACCATAATTTTGAAATGCTTGAACCATAGGTCACATGATTCAAACATAGCCTTGCTTCCCAAGATACGTGCTTGTATATCGGAAGGCAAGTTGGCAACAACACTTCTTAGTTGGTTTTGAGTCTTAAGACTTAACCTAACATAATCGGTGCCCATAATAGTCGTTTTATCCATTGAATGGATATCCTCTTTGCCAAAGAGTTGACTAAAAGACATTCGGCGTAATTCAATTTCTGCCTCAAGGTTTACTAGGTGTATTTCTAGTGTTCTGAGGGTTTTCTGGAAAAGGCGATTGTTGCTTTGGGTAAAGGCTCTTTGAAGGTTATCGAGGATAATTTTGATAGAGGGTGGAAGTTCTGTGTACACTCCATTCGTAAATTGGAAATTCCTGGATAAAATTTCATGTAGAGTGATGGTCATATTACCATTGGAAAATGTTAATTTAAGCGGAACTTGTTCTTGAAGGGATGTTGCTTCCCTGGGTTCTGGTCCAGAAGAATCACCTTCATGCTTTTGATAAGGAGAACCCTGGACAGGGGCTTTTCCTTTGTTCCTGCTTGAAGAAGCCATTCTCCACTTACTAGTGGGGCAAGTATAATAAGTTATTTTCTTTTCTTCCTGCCATGTATTAACGAAATGGTTATTCTTGAAAGCATTTTTGTTAAAATCATGGGATGTTATGGAGCAAATACTTTTATGCTGAATGCATGAAATGAGATATGATGAAAGTCTATGCAACTAATTGTGGATCAAGGATTCAACATTTGAAAAAGGAGTGGAGGAGTGATCAAGGTTCTTTTCTTGATTTTCTGAGTAAACTTTGGCATTGATGAGGTTAAGGGTCTTAGAGATAGAGACTTCTTGGAGACTATTGATGTCTTTAGGCTCTGGATTTCTAAGAAACTTAAACTTGACTGGCTGGCCAAAAGGATGGGTAGTGATTCCTTCACTATCCGTGATGAAGGGATACAACAGACACATGAACGGGTTTCCTAAGATGACCCTATCTGTCATATTCTTGACAAGAACAAAGGTGGTTTTAAAACACGCATTGTCTTGGCAAACATGTGCTTTTGGGATTTTGAATTCAATCTGCATTTTTCCTCCACTTGCAGAAGTTAATCTTTCTTTGGTTTTCTGGAAGTATTTAAAGGGAATAATTCCTTCTTGAATGCAGTTGAGATCAACGCCTGAATCTATTAGGGCTACTACCTCGAATTGAAAATCCTTGCTAATGACAATCCTGACTTTGGAGTGCCATTTCTGGAAGTTAATTCTACTGATGGTCTGTAAGAACGATCCATTGGATGGTTCTGGTTCCATATCTACAGTAGGGTTAACCGTTTCATCTTCTTCATCAGAAGGGTTCTGTAATGAGGTTCCTTCCTCATTGCCTTGATGAGAAGTATATTCCAACTGTTTGACTCTTTGGTCCATTAGACCATGATCAACCCTAAGGATAACTAATTCTTGCTTAAGGTTTCTCACATCTGACTTGGTATCCTTAATCTCTTTCTGGAGATCTTGGATGGTTATCTCTTTTTTGGATTTGGTAAACCTATTGTAGATTTTCTCCAAATCAACTTTGGGTTCCTGAAACCTAGGTTTGGATGTGTTGGCTTCCTTAACTAGGGTTTTGTGGAACTCACTAAGTCTTTGAGCTTTCTCTTCTGGGTTTTTGATCTGTTCTATGAGATCTAAGAGCAGCTCTTCTTGTATAAAAAGAACATTGATAGCCTTGTTTCTACAACAACTATCCTGGCAGGCTAGGATTTCATCTGTGTCACTAGAGGAACTAGAAGATACTCTAGAGGTTTCAAAATATGTCCTAAACAATTGGTGTTTCTCTTGATCACTGGACTCACTACTTGGGTGATCGAGTTCTAAGAGTTTGAAGATTTCTTCCTTATTGGTTTGGTCATTAATGAGGGTATTGATAAGGGACTTAGCCTTAGCCTTACATTCTCTTTGGAAATGACCTTTCTTTCCACACTTAAAACATTTTCTTGATGTTTTAGGTATGAATTTTCCTGTGGAGCTGGATTTGCCTTTCTTATAGAAATCAGCGGTCTTGAGCTTCTGTTTTCTATAATGTTTGGAAGCTGTTTTCTTTCTATGGGGTTTCTCAGGGGGCTCTTCACCTCTGTGTTTGGATTTCCTTTTGGGGATAATTGAAGGTAAACCATACTGGGTACAAAAATTTCCTATTTCGTACTTGGCTTTGCTCTTGTTGGCTTGACTCTGGATTTTAAGATCTCTACGCATCTTCATTCCTTCATTTCGGATTGTGCTAGAGATGTCTTCATAGGTTAGGTTATCATAATCTATGACACCTAAAGGGCTAGCAAGAGTTTCTTTGACCTTCTGTCCAAACAGTGTGGGTAAGCCATTGATGAACTTCTCCTTCCAAAATGGAGAGTTACAATCGCTTCTATGCATGACACGGGTGGTGAACACATCTTCATACCACCGGTATTCTCCAAGGTTTTTACATCTAAGGTTACTCAACTGGTCGTAAATCCTAGATGTGATATTGCTGGGTTTACCTATGAAGTGTTTCATGATCGTATAGATCAGGGTATTGACTCCGTCGAGAACACCTCTTCCTATGCGTTCGTCAAAGATAGGGTTCTCATCCTCATCTTTTTGGACTGCATGTTTAATGTCTTCTCTGGACTGTTCTGTCAAACAGTTATTCCACCTGACTAATAGCTTTCCAGTAAATCCTAAAACTATGAGCTCTACAACCTCGGTGTTCTGGAGGCCATCATTTAGGTAATTATTGGCGACCATGGTTATATGCTGGGTTCTGTTTAGGATTTCTTGTTCAGATAAACCATCTATGTTCCATTCATAGAGTTTACCGCTGGATACTGTAAACTGGGTGGATCTTTCCTCATACTGGAGGTCAGGAGGTGTAGGCCTGGGATACCAATTTTTGGTAAAACTGGTTGGGGCTACCTTAGGTTGGTAAAGCCTATTTACCTGTAATCCTTGAAATTGATCTTCTAGGTGTTCTATCTCCTTTTCAGTTTCTGAGGAGGTTCTACTAGAACTGCTAGAGGTTGTATGGGCATGTAGGGTTTTTAACCTAGGGTCCCTACTGGTTGTGGTAGGATCTGGTGGAGGAGTGACTGGTTCCTTCTTCACAAGATCTTCAAGCTTTTGGGCTACTATTTCTAAGGCTGTTTGGTCCTTAGGCCTAAGGCTAGCTTTTCTGGTTGTGGGGAGCTTGACTAAGGGTTTTTCTAGAGTTTGGATTGGTTTGCAAGGGTTTTCTGGCTGTAGGAGAACCTTATGGTCAATCCTATCCTCTATCCGATCAAGCTGTTTTCCAATGACTCCTAAACATTGGTTGGTATAGTTGTTTTGTTCTATCACCTTCTTGACAACCTTTTCTTCTGTGGTTGCACACTTAAAGGGAGAGGCAACTATGTTCTCACTACCACGATGTTCAAAGAGTATGGCGTTTTGGGGAGGATGGCTGGATTTAATAATTTCTGGTTTGCTAGAGCTTGGTGCATCCTTTTCAGGAAGTAACTTCCAATTAGTTTTGGTAATGACACAAGACTTTTTATGCCATTTGAAATGTTTCTCAAAGTATTCAAAGAAAGGATAATCATTGGATACCTCTTTCATGAATAACTTCCATTTCTCCAAAACTTCTAGTTTCTGTTCTCTGGTATGGTTGGCTCTATTGGCTTTTCTCTTAACTTTGTTTCTTTCAGAATTAAAATCCTTTTCAAGAGCATCCATATCAGGGGTGAACTCCTTTGTCAACATTAAGAGCTGATAGTCATATTCAGTTTCTTGCTGAATAGGATTTCTCATATCAGTTCCTGATGGTGAAGGAGGCTTAAGACTGTCCTGACTAGTGTTGCCTTCTTCTTGATCAACAATTGAGTCTTGTTTGGCTGTGTAATAAGGGGTACTAACCTGTGAGTGGTCTTTAACACCTTGAAACTGTGGACTTAAGTCTCTTCTAGATGTGGGAAAGGGAGCTCGTGTTCTGGACGAACTACACTGTGATACAAGTCTATCTCTTAGTTGGATAGTTGGCTGCCTAAAGGGTTGGCGTAGATCTACGGATCTAGACCTTAGTTCCTGGTACAGTTCTACAGAAGATCTGGGCCTAGGTGCTTCATATTCCAAAGGTGGTCTAAACCTAGATTGGTCAAAGTTTAGTCTAACCGTTCCATCGGCTAGCTGCTAAACAAAATCTAGATCCGGATTTCTAACTGGGTTTTGGACTTGTAAAGGATAATTTTCATTATCTATAGTCCAATGTGTTGGGAATGTGACTTCAGACCATTTCAGGATTCTGGGTACCTGAACTGTGGATCTAATGTTTGGGGTTTGGATAAGAGTGGTTTCTCCTGCCTTTCTCTTATCTACTGCCTGAATAGACATGTTTGTCCTCATGCACTTATAATACACTCTGTATATAAGAGCAAGCTGTCTGGTGCCATGTAACACAAGGGTTCCATGGGTTTTGATGTTAAGGGTGAGGACCTTCAATATGTGAGGGTCGTCAAGTGCAACAGTGAGGTTGGGGAAACAGTCAAAGTGAACTGGTCCGTTACTCAAACTGGATTCAATGGTGCCTAGAAGACTGTCATGAAATCTAATAAGACGGGGGTCTCTAAGGGCCATAAGGATTGAGTTGTTCAACCCTTCTCTGATCAATGGTTTTACTCCTACTTGGGCAAGTCCTATGTGGAGGAATTTATGATCTTTTTCCCTATGAGCTTTCACGGCTGCAGGGGATAACAAGTAGCATGTTTCATACTCCTTGTTGATGCTGTAAATCTATTCTATATTCCTAACATGGTAGTTTGTTCTGAAAGACTTTTTCAAGGACCATGATGATGACTTATAGACCTGGGTTATGGGAACTTTGGGTATGTTCCAATCTCCTAACTTTTGATCTAGATCTGAAAGCTGGTACGACTCTGAGTTGATTGTTCCATCTTCTTGTGGAATCTTAGGGAGGGATGTACTGCTAGATCTAATGCTAGTGGATGAGTCACTCATTCTAAACATCCTATTTATCATTTTGGATTAAAAGCCTAAGAAATCAATTACAACCTAGACAACCTTTTTCTTCCAATTTCTGGATCTAACCTTAGATCTGAAACAGAGTGTTCAATAGAGCCTGACGCCTTCTATGTCACTTGTAATCACTTACAGCTGCTGGGTTCCTATTCTAGTGTACTTTACCCCACCGTACACAAACCCTAACACTCTCCTAGCTTGACGGGAATTACTGCTTGGCTGCGAGTACAGACACTCTATTCAGAACTTAGTCTTACCGAATTACAAACCGACACAGAACCGGATTGACACTTCTCAGTAGTACACATCTGCAACAAATTTTGGGTAAGAAACATGACAGGAAAAAGAAGATAGCTGGGAGGTAAAGGATTAGCTTAAACAGGTAATCACAAGATAATAAACAGAAAGAATGAACGGGAGGCTCAGCCTACCACCAAGAGAAAGAACAGTAAACACTGACTAAGATGAAGTAGTAGATGAAGAATGCAACATATGGGAGTGGAAGTGCTATCAGAAAATAGATGTAAAACAAAATAATGTTTGTTAGAGATAACATACTTCAAAGTAATGTATAACCACAAAATAATGGATAACTATGGCGGTTGAACCGGCCAACTTGATTGAATTTCAAAAATAATTACAGTGAATTTCAAAAATATATTTGATAGCTTACTCATCACATTTGTATGCTAAAAAAGGATCCTAAATCCTAATTCTCATTAGATTACTTCTCCTTTCCAATTCCTTCCTTGATCTAATTATGAATTGTACATGCCATGTCAATTTTTTTGTTTTATTTTTTGGTAAACAAAAAAGGGCCTCACACGTGTGATCATTGACTTGGCCCACTTAAATCCGCTATTGATGGCATGGGCACCCCTAGGCATGCTAAGGCTATCCGCGTCGTGGCACAACATTTTTACGAATTGCATGCACGACTCAAACCAGATAACTCCTAGACTTGCAGGTGTGACGAAGTCCAGGACTCCTACCAACGTGCCGCTCCCCAGGGGGCATGTCATGTCAATTGTCAAAGCAGAAAAATAAATAAATAAAATAAACTAACCAACCAATAAGCACACAAATTGTACAAGTAAGGTACCATCATAAATTATGGAAAGTTGTATTTATAGAGAATTTTTTCCCCTCTTGTGACACCAAATTTTGGAATTGAAAGAAATGGATCCAATAGTTATTGCTAAAAGAATGAAATTTATGAGGGAACTTGACCACATATGGATCCTTTTAAAAAAAAAAAAAAATTATTTTTATAAAGTTTTAGGATGAAATTGAGTGTTGAAGATATGTGGTAAGGATAGAATACCAATATAGGAGCATTAGTATTGGGGGTTGTAAAACCCCCAAATGGTAAATTTATAGCATCAAACCATTAAAAGAGTGCATTATTTGAAGGGCTAAATGTAAAAAATTTTACAATTTTGCTACAATACCGTCATATATCTAAGATGGCATTGTAGCAGGATTGTATAATAAAATATTGTAGATTTATTTTCTAATTCTTCTTCCCTCTCTTTCTCATCTCAGCCTCTATTTCTACCCACTCTCTTTAGAACAACCACATTGGTGGAGCCATAAATTTAGCAATTTGGCTCAACAAAAAACTACTTTATCTATTTTATTACCTCATTTTATAAAACACCAAACATCAATGGTTTTTGTGTAAGCCTGGCCCAAATAACTCTAGGTCCTGTGAGGTTGGGCTCCCAATTAATTTGTTTTGAGGGTGGTAATGGATTTCCTACTACAGTTAAATCTCTTTGACGCCAGCTTGACACTAGCTTAACGGCCATAATGAAGAAGCTTATGTCCAAGCCTAAACCTTACCGTCACCCCTATTTACGTGTTTCCAATGGAGTCTCGGGCTAGGTGTTGAGCTTTCTTATCTTTAACTATTTTTCTCTCTTTTTCTCTTGTGTTTTTCTCTCTCCCCCTTCCTAGATTAGCCAACCCCCTCTCACACCCTCTCTTCCCCTTTTTATAGTCTTCCCTTAATGGGTTTGCCATCATGAGTGGTGGTTTTTCCCAAACAATGGCGGGCCCCATTCCTGATCAGATGGGACCCATAGCACATTTTTGAACTGATCCCATTGGAACTTATGCCAACCTCCAATTCTATGTTCGGTGGGCGAATATCCCCAGGCATTATGTGATCTTCTCGGTGATGCCTTGGATCGGTTTGTACTATACCGTGCTTCAGCCCTCCATCACTTGTTTGGTACAATTTGGAAGGGTTTGACTTATGTGGGCCTTAGTCTTAGGCCTGTATTCGATTTCTAAACCGTATAGTTTTATTTTAATTTTCAACACAATAAAATAATATATCTATTACAATGAACAATTCATTTATTTATTTTTCTCTATTCTTCACTATCTTCAAGCACTCATGGCACCACCACCACCAACACAAGTGTGAAACTACTATTGGAAGAAGAACCAAAAAGACA
This sequence comes from Quercus robur, assembly GCF_932294415.1. Lineage (NCBI taxonomy): Eukaryota > Viridiplantae > Streptophyta > Magnoliopsida > Fagales > Fagaceae > Quercus > Quercus robur. The sequence continues at coordinate 7,762,828 of NC_065538.1, forward strand.
GCAACCCCAAATCAGCCATAACAAAAACACAAACCCAATAACCCCAAACCTAGCATGGGGCTTAGGTTGGCAATGGCTGATTGAAGAGAGCTTGGGTGAGGAAGATGGATGAATCAGAGTTGGCTTTGATGGATGAACGGGCGAGAGTGGAGAAAGAGAGGTGAGAACCATGAGATTATGACTAGAACAGAGGAAAAAAAAATGAGAAGTGAGAGTGAAGAATGATTGGAACAGAGGAAAAAAAAGAAAGAGAAAAAAAGGAATGAAATATTATTTTAATGAAAGAGATAATAAAATATATTATTTGATTTTAGCTTTTAAGCTACAGTGCACAGCCATCTAGAGCTGTGCACTATAGCTGAGTAGGTAAAATTTTTACCTATACCACAACCAATGTATCACACTTTTTGTATATAGTGGTGCTAAAAATAACAATTTAGCTTTTTAGCACCATCAATGCTAATGCTCTTATCTTGGTCTCTCTCTGTCCTTCCTCTCTCTCTCAAATTGGCATAGAGATGATGCTATGAGGATTGGCCTGTGGTGGAGGCATGGAGATCGGCTTGTGGTGGCGTCGATGGTTGATTGGCAATGGTGGGTCTATTGGTTTGGGTGTTGTGTGTGTGGGTTTGTCGATACTCACACTAACAACTAATAATGAATTATCTTGTCATGATTTCAAAATATGGAAACTCGTAGAAGAAAATTATAAAACTTCATGTATTTGAGTTTTTTTTTTTTTTTTTTTTTTTTTTTTTTTTTTTTTTTTTTTTAATGACTCAATATATTCAAATTCCATTTTAATTATTTAAAAAAAAATTTAAGTTTCTAATTACCACTCTAGAAAAAAAATAATTCTAGAGCAGCCACTAGATGACCTAGAGAATGATTGTCACACCTCAACACATCATTGGCATGATATTATCCATGTTAGAAGTGACACATAGCCTCATCCCTCAAGATTTTAATAGGTCCCATACAAATTAGGGTCCAAGGCTTCCACGTAGGGGGTAGGGCCCTCCCTCCTACCTTGTGATGTATGTAGGACTTAGTCAAGATTTGGTTCTCTTTCACCTCACCTCATTTAAGAAGTATTTTGGCCTTTTGGATCTCCAAAATACACCCCCTTTATAAAACATCCATGACTAGGGGTCATTGACTCCTACCAAATGAATATATCCTTGGGAACCAAAAGATCTAGTTAAAATTTCACAAAGAATATCACATTTAAAATAAAACATACACTTAAGGCCTTGGGAAGTAAATAACAAAACCAAAGAGGCACACCCTCACTTTTGACTCATGTTTCAAACCAGAATATGCAAGGGATTGGATTCAATATGATGTTGAAGGGTAAACATTCTTGAATCTAAGGTCAAATAGGTTTAATCAACTTACAAATCCTTTAGAATTAAAAGGCCTCAACTTATCATTGGCATGATTTTGTCTTCTTTGGGGGTGTCACATAGCCTCATCCCTCAAGGTTTTAAAAGTCCTCATATTAATTAAAGTCCAAGACTTTCCATATAAGGCACAGAACCTCCCACTACTTAGGTGATGTGGCAAATGAAACTTAGTCAAAATTTGGTTCTCCCTTACCTTACACCACTTGAGAGATCTTTTGGCCTTTTGGGTCAACACACTGATGTTATTGTAATCAAGGTGGTCAATATCGTATCGGTACCGACCATATCAGCCAGTATGTACCGTACCGATACATGTACTAGTATCGAAACGCCAACATTTCGTACCGATTTAAATATCGGGTATACCGGTCATGTAATGGGTGTACTGGCTGATTTCAGGTGTATTGGTCGGTATTGAGCGTACCGGTTGGTATAGAAAAAAGTTTTTTATTTTTTATTTTTTTAGTTTTGTAATTTTTGAATTTTTGTAAGAACAGAATTGTAACTTATTTGCATTAACTTATTAGTATTATTTGTTTTTTCAATATGCAATGAACAATTAAGCTTTCTGTATTTTATATTGTTTTCTTTTTTCTTTTTCTTTTTGTTGATGCTAAAGTCTAAAACCATGAATAATTTATTCTGAATTGAGATAATGTTTTATGTTGAAATTTATATTTATTATATATATATATATATATATATATAAAATAGCGGTAAACTTGAAACGGTACACTAGTATTAACTAGTACCGAAATATATCGTTTTACTGGATAAATCGGTACAACCTCCGATATGAGATTGACTCCCTTAATTGTAATATGTATTTGGTTGTATGAAGAGTTACCGTAATGAAGCAGGCCCTTCTCTATTTTTGACTTTATAAAACCAATTGTCTTACATCTCTCTCTAAAATGTGCTCATTGAATCATTTTGTTTCTTCCAATTCTTGAGATTTAAGCTGTTTGGTAGCTTTCTCACTCTAGCAAAGAATATATGAAAGTACTTCTTTCCAAAATTGCAAAAAAGTGCTACGAACTTGAATGAATCACACCAAAATTGAATATTGCAATTACCGATGTTTTAAATTTTGAAGTTGGTTTGCCCAAATGGAAGTGGTCTTTAAACGAGTGATGAGAGTTTGTTTAGACCTTAGACCAGATTGTTTAACCTAATATATTAACCAGGTGAGTGCTTAGATTAAATTTTAGATCTAGGTTAAAACAAATAAATCATATCATGCAAAGTTGCGGAAAAGTAAATAACACCACAATATGATTATCCAGGAAAACCAATGAATCTAACCCATTTCAAGGTAAAAACCTGGGGAGGATTTAACCTAGCTATCCTCAAGGTAAACCAAATCCACTATAAGAGAATTGAAGTTTTTACAAAAGATTTAACCCTAAATCTAATGCTATCTCATGTAGTAACTTACTGACACAACCATGTGTATGCTTCGAATCCACGAGCTCCTTCTCTTCTTGGATTAACAGAAAACACAAGCACTCCCTTGCTTGTGACTTTGAGACTCCACTCAAAGGTTTTAGATCACTTTCATTTGTTGATCTTGATGCAGCAACTAGTTCTACGAATCCTTGATTGTAGTTTAAGCTCTAGTAAAATCTTGTGTAGTTAAAAGGTATAGAACCTCTCAAATCTCACAAAGAGTAACACACGTCTTCCAAAAGTCCTTAAAATGTAGCTAGGGTTTCCTTTTTATATGTGGAGAAGTTTAAGTGAAACTGTAAACGTTTTTGTTGTGATTGGACTAAAATAACCTTGTGCAAAAAACCCTATCTGCGATTTTCAATCGGTTAGGTCTATTTCTCGATTGGTCGAGAAAGGCAGAACTTGACTTCTCTTTTCTGCAATCAGCTAGATTTTGAAATCTTGAAACACACTTATTTAAGCACACTCTAAACACTTAAACTAGACTTGTTTTGCTCTCAGTTTGCCAACACAATACAATCATGATTCTAAACATTTAATCTAAATCTTTAAAACCTAACAAGTGATAAATTTAATTACGTACCAGATTAACTAGTGTCAAATAGGCTAATATTTAATTTCTAGAAGTTTTTTTTTTTTTCCTCCTCTGGCTCATTTGTGCTTCTTATTGGAATCACTATGAAAAATCATGACTGAAGAGGAAATAAATAATTAAAATTCATATATAAATAAAAATTAATAGAACTATTATAATAAGGCAAGTTGAGTCAGATTACTCAAGTTGAAAATTTTACAAATCTAAGCATGAGTCCATGACTCAAACCAAGCTCCAAACAAAAATCATGATTAGAAGACAAAATAAAAAATCATACCCATCAACTCACAAAAGACCAATCTAAGGTGTCACTTGTTAGATCGAGTTAGACTCGTCGAGGTGGTGGGTTAAATGCACAACATTCTATATACCGTTTTAGAAATACAGATGGACTTTATTGGCTTACTTGGTTATTCTTGTGTACATGGCATAATCGGTTCAAAAGTATGACATCAACAATGGGGACAACAACTTAAAAAAAAAAAAAAAAAAAAGAAGTTATAGGGACAATATGACTTGGTCAGCACAACCCCACAAGTCCTAGACACAAATATTAGACTTTAGAGCATTCTAGCAGTCTTTTCAAATTTTTGTACTGTTTGGAGTATGAATAGTAGCTTTTTTCTCTTACCTGCTTACTTTTTCAAATACATTTCCCAACAAACTTTCTCTCTCTTTTCTATCCCATTAAAATATTATCTCTTCATTATTTCTTTATTCTTTTGTAATCTTCCTTCGTCCATTCATAATCGTTATATTTTTCAAATTCTCAATATCTATATGTTTTAATCTTTCAACAGTAATATTTTTAAATTTTCCAATAAATTTAAAAAAAAAATATCATTGAACACTTGTTACAATGATATGAGTTATAAAATCATCTAATTAATTTTAATGAGAAGTGTTACGTTTACAAAATTTTTATAATAATCTCACAAAAGAATCATATGTGATAAGTTGTTACTAGTTTTAATTTGAACCTACTACTAAAATTATATTTTTTACTCACCAATATTAGTTAATAACAACCCGTCACTTAAAATTTATTGTGAAAATATTGTGAAAATATTATGGTAACATTTCTTAATTTTGATTTCATAATCTTTGTTTTATTTTTCCTTTTTCTCTTTATTTAGTTATTTATTTATTTATTTTTTTTTCATCCCTTCGTTTCTTCTTTTTCTTTTTCTCTTGTTTTTTCTCCTCCACACACGTATACCCATTCTCCTCTTTATCTTTAACTTTTTCATTTGTTTTTGTTTTTCTACGTCACTCCAGAACACCCAGCTCTCTCTCTCTCTCTCTCTCTCTCTCTTCGCTTTGTTCTTGTTTTTCTACTTCTTGTACTCCTAATAGTACATAGTTAATTTCTCACCACATACCTCTTGCATAATTTTACAGCTTCACGGATCATCATAGACTAAAGTTCAAAATATGAAAAATCTCATTTGAGAGGGAGAGAGCCAGTGGAGAACAAAAACCAAATGGGTCTCCCTCTTTTCTCTTTTTTCTTTTATTGTTCTGATTTCATTTGGTTTGAGAAATTTTTTTTTGTGTTTGGATTGTATTCTACGTTTTGTAACCATTGAGATAAAGAAGAGAGAAAGAGAGTGAGGAAGAGAGAGAAATGGAGGAAAGAGGAAAAAATCATTTTTTATTCAACCGAGTGATTATTTTAAGGAATAATAATGTTTAGAGTTGCTACAGTGTTAGGTTTTAAAAGTTTAGAACAATTGGCAAATTGTGAACACAAATTTGTCTAGATATAAATCCTAAAGTCTATAGGTATTATTAGACAATACTCAAGGTGATACAAGTTAAGATTCTATACAAGCTGCAGAAAGAAGAGTTCAAAAACTGCCTGGTTCGATCAATTGAGAGACAGGCTCGACCGATCGAAACATGTATCTGCAGAATTCTATTTTAGCCAAAACTCTACTTAAATGTTTTGGATTTCAAGTAAAACACTTCTAGTATATAAAGGAAACCTTGAGCACGTTTTTATAAGGCTTTTCAGAGAGAGAAGAGTGTGCCTCTTTTGTAGATCTAAGGTTTTGTACCCAAAAGCTCTCTAAAGTCTTCCACCAGTGTTATTCCTTGAAGAATCTCAAGATCCAGTATTGCTGAAGTAGCTACATCAAGATCAACAATAGTTGAAGATCTAAACCTTCAAGGGTGGTCTTGAAGTCACAAATAGGAGAGTTTGTGTTATTTATCACAAGTGTGGGTGCTTGTATTGCAAAGGCCTACTAGAGAAGGAGTCCGTGGATTCAGAGCTTGCACGTGGTCATGTTAGTAAGTTCTACATGTGGTAGCAATAGGATATTAATGGTCTTAAGTCTTATTGTAAAATTCGATTCTCTATAGTAGATTTGCTTTTTTCCTTGAGAATAGCTAAGTTAAATCTTCCTCAGGTTTTTTACTTGGGTGATCATATCATTGTGTTCGTTATTTTCTGCTACTTTACATGATATGACTCTATTATTTTAACCTAGATCTGAATAATAAACCTAAGTATTCACTTGGATAATTAATTAGGTTAAACAATCTAGTTTAAAGGGATCAAAATCCTAACATATAGTAATTGCTACAGTGCTCTCTTCTTCAAGAGAGCTACTGTAGCAACTCTTAAAAAAAAAAAAAAAATAGAGCTAGAGAGGCTATTGGAGGCCTTTTTTTGTGTGTTTACTCTCCAAAACTGGCTTTATAGAGCTACTGAAGATGCTTTTAGGCCTTATACAACCAATTTTTATGTAGGAAATTGAATCTAACCACTTATAAAATTCATATTGGGGAATAATCGTACAAGGGGAAAAAATGAAATAGACAAAATTTTTCTCTAAAGCAAGGTGGGAGAGTAATTCGTTGTCATGGAAACGTTTTGGGTTTACTTCTTTCCTCCCCACTATTAAATTATTAAAACGAAGTACAAACATTCGGTTGCATTCCATAAACACACAAGTATTCAAAATATGCTAAACCCATCTCAGCAAATCAAATCTTGAATAAATCTTTGTGCGAGATTCAACCATTAATTATGGCTAAAATAAGGATCAACCAAACCCCTAACGTCTTTGCATAATTTAAAAAAAAAAAAAAAAAAAAAAAAAAAAAAAAAAAAAAAAAAAAAAAACCCAAAATTCCAGTTCATTTAAATTGGGCTTCTGGCCTCCACACAAACACCACCTGTCTAGGCCAATCTGGCTCCCATAGATGGCTCTACCAACATTAAATTTGAAATCTATACACATAAGCCCATTACTAGCTTATGCTTTAGCAGCATGATCTCCCTTTTATACTCACTCTTATCTCCAGCCTCCCCAGCCCATATATTTGGGGTTGAGAGGGTAGATGGCTTAGGTCCTAGGCCTACTTCTTCCTCGTCTTAAAAAAAAAAAAAAATTCTTATTCATAAAAATAAAAATAATAATAAATAAAAAAGTTAGCAAATGTCCTAAAGGCATTAATTTAGAAAATATTTTTAAAAACTTTTTATGACTAATTTTTTAATTATTTATATTTCTCATAAAAATTATATCAAAATTTTCTTAAAATGATTTATTAACAAATACTCTATAGGTGTCCATTAACCGGATCCATAATACCTCTTTTGTGGGTTTTACAAAAGAGCCCGCTTGTATAGGCCAACTCACTCTTTGTTATTTTTGAAATTAGGAAAGTCACGAGTTCAATGCATTTTGGAAGTGTGTGGATCTACATGTGCAATAAACATCGTCCTTTGCAATTACTCTATAACCACGTTTTCTTTTAATGATTTTTTCCATAATTGCATGACTTTCTGCAATAAATCTATAATTTTATCATTTCTTCTATAAATGCTGAGTTGATTGTTTATAAATAATAGATAATAAAGTGACATCAATGGTAAACTAAGATAAAGATCAATGATAGTTTGACAAGTCAAAATATTATGAAAAATATTGTGTATGTAATATTAACATGCATTTTATCTTTTGCAAACCATGGAAAAAGGCCATAGTTTCTTAGTATCCTATCTCCCCCACACTCCCTACACCAGATCTAATCTTATTCCAACTTATGGATAAGGGTTCCCACATCACTCACTAGTGACACCATCAGACATACATTAACAAATACAAAAACAAAAACAAAAAATCCATCAATTCCAAACTACCCCTAATCCAAAACCTCCACATGTCAATTCCTCCCTCCATTCCCTCCTCTTCTCTCACCTCTCTCTCCCTTTAAAATTTTTGCCTTATAAAACCTCTCGTTTCCGGTAACCCACCTCTCTCTCTCACTTTGTCACTATCTGTATGGACAATTAGAAACCCTAGAATTTTATTGTTTCTTCTTCGACGAGAATTGAACTTTCTGAGGAGATTCTTTGGTGACCGATGCTTACCTAACATGCTATTTATTTGTGAACCGTGCAGGAACCAGAATGATGTAAGAGCCATCTCCGTTAGGGAAATAATCTTGGACCTAGGGGCTTGCCCATCAACCTGCTTTGCCAAGAAAGCCTCTTAAAACAAATTAAATTGGGTAGGTATTTTATGTAATGAAAATGAGAATAAAAAAATATTAATCTAAATACGTCACATGCATCCTACCTATTTAAAATATAAAAATTCATCCAAGAGTCTTATAATTTAATTAATTGTCATGGAAATGTTTAGAGTTTAAATATTTCCTCCCACTATTAAATTATTAAAACAAATTACAAACATTTGGTTGCATTCCATAAACACACAAGAATCATGTTAAACTCAGCTTAGCAAATCAAATTGTACTTCAAGAAATCTTTGTGCAGGATTCAACCTTTATGCACACACCAAACCCCCCCCCCCCCCCCCCCCCCACACACACACACACACACACACACACACACACACACACACACACACACACACAAAACCCTTTAATTATGGCTAATGTAAGTATCAATTACCAAACCCCAATGTCCAGTCCATTTGAATTGGGCTTTCAGCCCCTGCCCAAAACCCACCTGTCTAGGCCAATCCAGCTTCCAAAAATGGCTCCACCAACATTAAAATCCAAACTCTATAACACATAAGCTCCCCTTTATACTCACTCTACGCCCTCCTTTATCTCCAAGAGAAATTATTAGGACGACCAAAAAGACCAAAAAGACTATTGATGTGGTCCTCCTAACCAATAAGACAATATTATTTATGTAAATGTGTGAGTGAGCTTCCTAATTATTATAAGGAATAAAAAATAAAAAATTATAAAGTGATGTCACATTTGCATAAATAATAATATTTTATTGGTAGGGAGGCCAGGAAGGACTACGTTAGCAATCCTCTTAGTGGACCTAATAATTTCTCTATTTTCAACCTCATACCCTATGTTTTTGAGGCATATATGGATCGGACCCTAGGTCAACTTCTTCCTGTTCTTAGTAAATTTTCTTATTCATAAAAAAAATAATAGTAAATAATAATAATTGATATTGCTCCGAATCAATAAGGTGGATGGCCTGGCTTCGGTGGGCTATCGAAACGGTTGAAGGCCTGCAAGGAACAAAGCACAATCAAAGAGGAGACCGGAGAAGACCGGTCGAACCCCCTCCGATGGAGAAGTTAGTCTCGTAGAGAAGGAAGTTCCAAGTATTTGGGAAAATTGTCTTAGAGAAATTCTTACCGCTGTCGGGTTCAGACCGGTCCTTTATATAGGGAGCCTGGGACGGTTATTTGTCCAATAACCTCCCCAGGATTTGTGGAAGCCAACAAGTCCGGAGTTAACTACCTCAACGGCTATAAAACTGTAACCGCTAACGGAAGTTAACTTGTTCGAAGGATTTGTTGAGATAGTTGTGGGTTTAGTCGAAAGTTCTAAGTGTTGCGCTTTTGTCTGTCTGGTGTAGGACGGTTTGGTCGTCCAAGGATATCCAATGATTGTTCATGGACGACCCTAATGGACGATCATGTCGTCCATGGGAGACTTAACTTATAGAGTGGTGCTATTATCCATGAACATTTCTCCTTCTTCTGGGTTAACTCTTGGATCAACCTGCACTATAGGCTCTGGACGATCCATTTGGACGAGCTGGAGATGGATTATTTTCCGCTTCTCTATCAATAATAATAATAAATAAATAAATAAAGGGAAAAGTTGACTATGCTTTAAAAGTATTGGTTTAAGAAATATTTTTAGAAAAATTTTATGGAAAAACAAAAAAATTAATTAATTATTATGGTCCATTAACAAATACTCTAAGAACATTTGTTAACCTACCAACAAATAAAATTACTATGCTTCGTGAATAGAAAACCTAATGCAATACCTCCTTTATATGTGGGTTTTGCAAAAGAACCCACACCTGTGTAGGCCAGTCCACTCTTTTTTTTCTTTTTCTTTTCTTTTTAAATAAAAAATCAAGAAATTTACAAGTTCAATGTATTTTAGGTGGTGTTTGGATCAACACATGTGCAATAAACATTGTCCTTTACAATAGCTCTATAAGCAAAATCTTTTTTACAATTTTTTCCACAATTGTTGAGCTTTTTACATTAAATCTTTAATCACAATCATTTTTACCATTTTTTCTACAACTACAGAGATGACTGTTTGTAAATAATAGATAATAAAGTGATGTTAGTAGTAGACTCAAATGAAGATCAATAATAGTTTAACAACTCAAACTATTGTTAAAAATATTGTGCATGTAACATTAGAGTGCTTAGATCAGAGGGAGTATAATAGGAAAAATATGTCAAATTTGCACATTTTTATCCAAAAACTACCCATATTGGACAAGCCAAAATTGTGTCAATATGCATTGTTGCTATAATAACCGTGTAAATTTATATTAGCACTATTCATATTGCATTTAGATTTTTATTCTTTCTTTACGTATCCCAAATATAAAGGAAGAGGGGGAATAATTGTTGTTAAGTGTGAATTGTTAGGTTTTTAGACCCCTTAAAACAATATGTTTAACATAATATTAAGTCAAGTTGATTAACAAGTTTGTTATTCAAGTCTAGGTTAAACAATTGTGAGCAAAACAAATATAATGCGGAAAGTAAAGAACACAAAGAATTGATGACATAGGAAAACCAAACCGGTAAGAAATTTGGAGATGATTTGACCTAACTATCCTCAAGGTAAAAACAGATCCACTATGAAAGAATTAAAGTTTTACAAAAGGACTTAGACCACTAAAATCCTAATGCTATCTCGTGTAGAAAATTTACTACCACGACCACATGACAGCTTTGAGTCCACGAACTACTTCTTTCCTTGAATTTGCAACAAACACAAGTTCTCCTACTTATGACTTTAAGACTCTACTCAAAGGTTTTGTTGTTCCTTGAATGTTCTTTATGCAACAACTGAAACAACTATCAAGTTCTTGATGTGAATCTTGATCTTGATAGCTCTATATGTGTTTGAAGGTACAAACCTCTCAGATCTCAAAAAAGACTCAACACACAACTCAAAGAAGACTTATAAAACGTAGCTAGGATTTTTCCTTTTATACTTGAAGTGAAACACTTAACCCTACACGTCATATAGGCTTGGGCTGCGTTTGAAATATTTGCAAAATTTTCTGGTCTGCAATTCTCAATCAATCAAGCCTTATTTTCAATCGATCGACCTTACAGTTTTACACATAAAATTCTTGCAAAACACTCAATTCAAACTTACACTTAAACAAATTTTGAGCAAGCCTAAACCTAGACTCATTGTTTTGATCATGGTTTCCCAACATATACAAAATGAAGTTCTAATGCATTTAGTTTCTAAAGTCTTAAAACCTAACCGTGAAAAAAGATAAGCAATTTTAAAAAATCAAGAAAAATTAATTTAAGCTTTGTCTTTTGGTTTCATAAGCTTATTTTTGTCTTTTGATCCTATAAGTTCATATATGCTATCACCATTATTCTTTCCTCCCTACTGTTAAAAAAGTTGCCAATAAGAAAGATTAACGGTAGCAAAAAATATTGTAGATTTACAAGTTCAAAATGACAAATAATTAAACTTATTGGACCAAAATGAATATTGACCAAACGTAAATGATGTAACTTGTATTTTTTCCATTTTTTGAAATAAATTTTGAATCTTAAATTTTTTTTTTTTTTAACAGTTAACCGAAGTTATAGATGGAATAATTAATTGTAACAGTAAATACGAACTTACAATACCAAAAATAAAACTTAAACAACCAAAATAATAATCTGCCAAGATTAACGGGTGTAAATTTTTGCCTAAATTTATGTTAGGATTTGAGTTTGTAGTATTGGCAAACCATAACAAAAAGTAAGTCTCATTGAGTTTGAATGGTGTATTTTCAAGTCCAATACAAAAAACTCAAGATCAGGATAAAAAAAGTGAGTTGCAATTTGGTTCTCTCAATTGTTGTTCGATTGCTCTCAATTACTGTTCAATTGGTCGAAAGTTGCATATCAACAAAAATCAGCAAACGTGAAAAGCTCATAACTTGTCCGTTTAAAACCCAAATCGTGATCCCCCTTTTTTGAAGTATTTAAAGGACATTATAAGCTAACCCTAAAGGGGTTTTTTAGAGAGAGAAAGGAGTGTACCTTGTGCCTCCAATTGTAGATCTAGGGTTTTTGTTTCCAAAGCTTTCTCATATCTTCTACTGACAATATTCCTTTAAGAAACTTAAGATATGGTGTTGTAGAAGTTGCTGTTACAAGATCAACATCTATTGATGATCTAAAACCTTTGAGTGAGATCTCAAAGTTACAAACGTGGGTGCTTGTATTCAACAGATTCAAGATAGAAGAGTCCGTGGATTCGGAGTTACACGTGGTTGTATGAGTAAGTTCTACAAGAAATAGGTTTGGGTTTTAGGAAAAAAATCTATTGTAAACTTCCATTCTATTATAGTGAATTTGTTTACCTTGAGGATATGTGCAGGTGAAGAAGACTAAGGAAATTTATTTCATCATTCAAAGATTTTGAATTACGAATATTATAAAAAGACTTACATAGAAAATCACCCACCCCAAAGAAAAAGGTTTAGAAAAAATGAGGGAAAAATTGACTCTGCTAAGATCCTATGAAACTTACATAAATGGAAGTAAAATACAGTTATGGTTCAGTACCATTCTAATAGAGGCACAAACTAGATCGAAAAATGCATCCAATTTCTTCAAAATGCCACTAGCCATGATGCTGTAATTTCTAAATTTCTAATAGACCCTAAAAATAAAAAAGTCACCATTTGGTTTGCAATCTAGTCACTAGTTGAGACATATATTCTTGGGCTAGAAATTAAGTCCCACACATGCAAGCCTATGGCACATTTACGCTATTTAACCATTCAAATACACATAAATTTAGTTAAACTCAATGAATTTGTGTGAATCATGTCACACCATATGTGGGAGAGGATGGAAGAAATTACGTTAACATCGGTCAAGTTCACATGGTGCTCTTCGCGAAACTAATTACGCGCAATCTTATTGAGGATGCATGTGTACGTGGGTCATTATCACTCATCATGAATCAGTCTATTTCTACCAAGAAAGAAAACAAGAAAAAGTCTATACAATATGACTGTACACCCTATTGCTGACGCCGACGCGTTGTACGTGTTAAATATTAGCATTGATACACCATGTTGAATATGCTAATATAGATGCGGAAGCAAAAGCATAAAGTATAAAACACAATAACACACGAGGGTTACGTGGTTCAGCCTAACGACCTACATCCACGGAGGAAACCCTAAAGGGCTACATTAATAATATATTAGAGTGTAGTACAAATCCTGTGTTATAATGAATCATAACATGTGTATATATAGTAGATTAAACCCTAAACTAATAGACTTCTAGTACAAGTAGGAGACTTGGCTTGCACACAAAGTAGAATTAGGCTTGGGCTTATATTAATGGGCTAATATATCTCTAACAGTACGTAGAGACTATAGACTATACTGTAGAGTTCTATTGTCTCGTTTTCTTTGAGCCTTATTCCCATCTCTCTCTCTCTCTCTCTCTCTCCAATATTCCAGTCCACATGCACACGTATAATCTAATCCTTTGCTTGAGCAATGCACAATTTCGTGATATTTTGTAAGAAGCATTTGGCAACGCAAATTGTGGAAAACCTCCAGACTACAGTTGTTTGATAATGAACCGTGGTTGGATCATACTTTGAAATTTCGTTACCAATAATTCAAACTTTCTAGAATATTTTACTTATATATTCTTTCTCCAAAAGCTTGGAGACTGGAGAGAAGTTTTGCTAAATGGCACCAAACGAACATCAGATGCAAACTGAGTTAAACTGTAATGAAATTTGGATGTTTCCTGGTAAGAGTCGTATCTCTCAGGTTGAGGTTGAGTATGCACAAATTTATTGGACTGCATTGAGGAGGCATTGGAATGGAATATTATTAGATAAGTTTGTGTAAGAGACTTTACAAGAATTATTGTATGATTCAAACCTCACATGAAGTGATTATTATCTAAGAAATTATTGTACAAAATTTTTTTTGTAACAGAAACTATATTTATCATTTTTTTAATTATATATGAAATTCAATTTACATTTTTTTAATTATTAATTATATATGAAATTCAATTTACATTTACTACTGTGCCAAATCTTAGAATTTCTCTTGATTTCTGTAATTTTAGGTGATTTTTATAATGCAATCCATGTATACATCCCGTATACTTTCTTTCATTCTCAATCAATTTCTCTGTTATATTCTAGGTATATTAGGTATATTCTTTCATTCTCAATCAATTTCTCTGTTATTTTTTGGGGATAAAAATTATGTGCCTAATCCCCAAAACATTGTACATGAGGATAAGTGATGTTGTTCAATAGTTATTAATGATGGTCATCACTCATCATGACAAGTTTTTTTTTTTCCCCAAAAAGCAGATTATTAGACTTCTTTTAACCAAATTTTTATTTAAATCACAAATAACACTTCTCTTTCGTCTTCTGGGATTTTTTTTATTTTCAGTGATTTTGTAACAAGGTCCTTACACGCCGTTACTTATTTACATGTAATTTCAACCAAAGACTTATATCCAACCACCCCCTAGGTTTTTACACAGTAATAAGATATCCATGATTTGATTTGAGGGAAGCAAAATTAATGTATAACTCACACAATTTATCGACATAACTTTTATATATATAAATATATATATACATATATATATTGAGACTAATTTCGAAAATAAAAGGCCATCACTTATATGAATAAGTGATGTTTTAACATAAGAAACCATGAAAGATAGCCTACCTTCATTACGTTCTATTTAAGTATTAGGGTTTTTTTTTCTATGATTAATCAAAATTTTTTTTATTCTTTTAAAGTTGAAATTCCGGTTATGAATGGAAAGTGTTTTAGGAGTTAGATAAATCTTATGCAAATTTACGTAATTTTGGTTAATATAGACTCACAAAAATTTTAAATTGTATAAAATTTTGAACTACACTATGAACATTTCTATATTTCAATTTGTTGCGTTTAACTTGAAAATAATGTTATATTTTATAGCTTTTTATGTAACTATCTATCTCCATTTATGAAGGATAATGAATCTTAACGAAAATAATTTAATTAAGATCCTCTCAGCATTTTTTAATATCTTTTGAAAGCTAACAATAACATTCTTTTATTCTTCGTCTGCGATTAAAATTTCTTTGATTTATGTTTTTCTGCTAATATTGTCTTTCTATAATATATTATTAACCACAATGAACATTGAGAAAAATGTTTTTTGATTTATTTTTTAAAATAAAATTTGAGATATAATGGTATATTAATTAATATGGGCTGCATGGTAGAAACTATTAGTAGTTTGTAGTTAAATGATTAAATTTAAGTTTTTGGGAAATAGATAATTTAACAGAATATCAAAGTGGGAGATTTTGAGTTCAATCCCGGTCTCCGCCACTCTACCTCCAATTTAAATTCTCATGTGTTGGGTCTCACCTATTTTAAAATGTAATTTCAAACCACACGTGAGGGGAGTGTTAAAAATATGTGGTTAAATGATTAAATTTATCATATTCCAATAGTTTAAACTTTTGTAACAATCGGTAATTTAACAAAAAGATGTATCCTTGTATTTTTTGTATTTTATGATTAATTACTAAAAAAAAAAAAAAAAAACACGGGCATGTGAATGTGAAATTCCAAGTAGGCTTGGCTTAATTACCTCTATTACTTTCTTTTATCTAGAATCTCAATTTGTTTGAAGAGAAATTAACATATCACCCACTAACTAAATAAAAACACTTAAAATAACAAAAAATGTCTAGTTAAAAAAATATTAGAGGTATGCCAAACCCATCTCACATAGGATGAAGTGGGAGTAATAAATCATTGCTTAAAATTTTACTTTTTTTTTTTTTTTTTTTTTTTTGAGAAGATATACTTTTACATTTGGAAATAAAAAGTGGATTTCAAAAGTGTACGGGGTAAGGCCCTGGGCCCATTGTTTCTAGGAATCTAGGCTTCTAGTACCGCATAGGGCAGGGCCCCAGGCTCATTGGGCCTTGGCCCTAGCCTTGTACTACCATTTATGACCCTGTCCTTGTTGACCTATGGCCTTGACCCGAATGTACCTCGAGGCCTAATCTGAGCCCTAGAAACCGAAGTGAGACCATTTTGTCTTAAACATCAAAAGCAAGTCCCTTTCGGTCTACTATAACCTAGTCGGGAGTATGGCTGCTCAGAGATATAAGGTCTCAATTTCCCGGTAGTGCCTTGGGGGATATTTTTGCCGAACAGAATGTTGGAGGCAAGAACCAATTCCAATGCCATTACCACTATTCTCAACAAAGTATCCACTTAGGAATGATCGAATTGGACCCCTTTTTTCACACGAGTGAGATCAGGAAGTAATCATAACACCTTCACTTATCTCAAGCTTTAAATAGGAGAATAGAATGAGGAGTGAAGGTTGGCAATTTTGGAGAGAAGGGAGAGCAAAGGATAATAATATGAGCAGTAAGAAGAACGACTCAGAAAGGGAAAAAGGTGGAGTTCGTATAGACTAGAGTGTGCACTTGGGTCTCCGTGCAAGGAATTATCCATAGTAGGAAACCCAAAACCCACAATACAAATAGGTTGTGAGCCCAAAAATAGGCTTAGCCAGTTAGCTATATTTTTGGTGCGCACAAAAAGGATATATATGAATGGCCACATAATTTAAATAAAGATCTTACAAATCCATCGGTCACAAATCATGGATATTATAAATCCATTCAACTATGAATATTGTTTATCATAATAATTTATTATTAAAAAAAAAAAAAAAAACCGAAATTTGACAAGCAAGGCAAGTGAAATTTTGATCTAACCTTCTTGACAAGACAACTAGACAAGTAGTGTGTTGTAAAAAACGTACGTGGTTTTGAAGATCTTTGGAGATTGGAGGACTTTTTGAAATTTTGTGCTAATAGATAGTAACATAGTTAAAACTTTTTTGGATTGTACTTTGTAAGGCAAAAAGTTGCAAATTCGGCGGTACGAGTTTCATATGAATTCTTCGCCCAAAACCGGGGAGAAACGGGAATCATGTGATGAGTAGAGAAAAGACACCCACAAGAAGTCAATATGTGAAAAGATAAAAGGTCCCAGCGTGGATGAAATTTAGGACCATGTTAATTAGTGGCGTCGATGGCGGGATATCAAAGAGTCAACTCACCGTAAGAATTACATTTCCATTCCATGTGGCTGATTAACTAAAAATTACATTTTTATCTCATGAGAAAAAAATCAAATGGCAGAATCTTAAGATGAGAACTTAAGGTACTATACTTAAATCTTGTCCTTTGTTAGAAGTGGTCACATGGCAAACAATCGGATTTGGGTCTATCAATCGGGTTGCGGGTCAAAACAGGTCCGGTTAAATAATGGCTGTTTAACGTAGGCTAAAAATGGGTCGGGTCAATCTGGTTGCAAGCGAATCGTGTCAACCCGTATTTTTCACATTTAAAAAAAATGAATTACAAATTTTTAGAGATAATGAATCAAATCAATCATTGCACCTAAATAGTCTAATATCTTCTTCCTTTTTTTTTTTTTTTCTTTTTTTTTTCTAACTTACTATTATACATGTGTAGAGGAAAATACAAAGAAACCAAAAAACATAAAAACTTTCCATATATTTGCAATTCTAATTTTTGAGAGTTTTGAGCATGACTAAAGTTCTTCATAGCCCTGATAACAAAATCTTCCATGTAATGTTGTTAATAACTCATAGCTAGAATACTTATAATTACAAATTTACAAATTGAGAAAGAGATAGATCCTAAGGAGCACAAAAAAGTATATATTTTAAATCTATACACTTCAAATTCAAAATTCACTAATGATATCATTCCCCAAAAAAATAACTACCAAAAAAAAAAAAAAAAGCTAAATATCATGGCCATGTCAAGTTATTAGCCATCTTATTTGCATAAATTCATGTTGCTTTTACTTTTGTTGTGTTTTGTACTCGTTAGACACTTAGACTTAGACTTAGTGTTAGTAATAGTTATAGTAACTTAGTCTTAGATTTCTGGCTGGCTGGTACTTAGCGTTTAACTTAGTAAGTGTGTTAGTTTATTAGACCATTAGTAATTAGTAGTGTAGACAATACAATAGATGTGTAGAAGTTGTAGACTTATAGATGCTTGAGTTTGCATTTTGTATTTTTTTTTCTTTTCTTTTCATTTAACTCTTTTTTTTAGTGAACAGAGCACACACCAGTGCATTGTGCCTTTTTGTTAATGTTATGCACTTAGGTTGAGTTAGGCTAAGTTGTCCCACAAAAAAATAAAAAAAAAGGGCATGCCACGAATTGGCCCGTTTTTTATTCAGGCCAGGTAAAACCGGGCGGGTCTGAGTTGAGTCAGGGAATTTTAGCCCATTTTGACACGTCTATTTTGTTTGGTACAACATATGCCCCCCCCCCCCCCCCCCCCCTTCTCGGCAGGCTCTCATTATTTTCAAGCAGATAAGGTATCTTCTGGATTTTAACTCTATTCGGTTACACATAGAAGAGAAGGAAAGAATAATAGCTCACCAATAAGGCTGAGTTTGGGTTGAGTTCCCAACCACCCACAACTCGACTAGAATTTTTTAGGAGGAACCCGACCTAGATTTTTTTTTTTTTTTTTTAGCATTTAGCTTGATTTTACTAATACTCGTTAGTTGACAAGAAAACCAAACATATTTGGTAAGTAACTTCTCAAGTCTTTGGGACTTGAGTTCAATGAGGGAACTTGAGTCTTAAAGACTCAAGTTCCACAAAAACCACATGGCTAGCACAGAAGAAGAAGAAGAAGAAAGAGAGAAAAGCATCAAAGTGTTAGGAGAATGCATTACCTTGACGAAGCCAACACTAATGACGAGGTCATCCCTAGCGACGAGGAAATCAACCATCACTGACGAGGGAAGGAAAGTCATTCAATGATGCCAGCTAGTAGCCTGGGCAGTTACGAAACCAGCAAAACATATCATTGGGAGCCCAATAAAAGCCCCATAATTGGGCTGGAGGCGTTACTAAGAGAGGCATTAACACTCCAACGGCTAGCAACCAAAATCACATATATAAAGCCCTTGCATTGGCAGCACAAGGTAGATATATTGATATCCTAAGAAAATACCTATTATTTTTCTATATTGAAAAATTGCTTTTCTGTTCTAACTTTGGCATCGGAGGTGTTGTGGCAGGCACCACACCGGTGACCTTCTAAAAGGATATATTAGTGTTGACGGGGAGTTCCATCTGCCCATTTCGACTGACGAATTCACACCTCATCAGTTTGGCGCCGTCTGTGGGGAACGACATTCTCAGATTCATATCTGAAAACGTAGTTTCCGTCAACCCTCTACATTTAGATGGAATCCAACCTAGATTCAGCAGCCTTGGCCCTGCAAGTTCAGGCCCTTGCAGCTACCATCGAAGAACTCACCAAACAAAACCAGGAAATGAAGCTACGACTCCAACAGGTTCAACAAGCTCAACAGGAAGAGAACCGGTCCAAAGGCAACCTGGAAGGAGAAGGGGATAGCCACAAGAGAGGTACCCCTCAGAGGCCAATTACTCCAGACGAGCAGAACTCAGATCTCCTTCGAGAAATGAGGAAGGAAATGGATAAACTGAGGAGCGTCATTAAGGAGAAGACGGACTGGAGCGTAGACAGAATGGTAAAGGCTACGGACTCGCCTTTCACCGCGGCGATACTTGAATGCCCAGTACCATCAAAGTTTCACTTACCTCAACTTGAGTCGTTCAACGGACTCAGAGACCCTCAAGACCATCTTAATACCTTTAAGACGACTCTAGGTCTTCAACAACCACCTGACGAGATACTGTGTCGTTCCTTTCCTACCACTCTCAAAGGAGCTGCAAGAGAATGGTTCACGAAGTTGCCAACCTTGTCTGTAGACAACTTCGAGCAATTAAGTAACACTTTCTTGTGCCATTTCATAGGGGGGCAACGACCAAAGAGGCCGGCAGACTACCTACTCACCATTAGACAGGGAGAAAAGGAAACTCTAAGGTCATATGTCAAACGCTTCACCCGGGAGACTCTGGAGGTGGACGAAGCTGATGACAAGGTGCAGCTGACGACCTTCAAAGCAGGAGTAAGGTCCAGAGATCATGTGGCCTCCCTCGCAAAGAACCCGCTAAAGACAATGGCAGAAATGCTCCTGAAAGCGCAGAAGTACATGAACGCTGAAGACGCCTTAGTGGCCGTAAAGGATGCAAAGAAGCCAAGAGATAAGGCAAAGAAAGAAGACGACCGTAGGGGGCAAAAGAGAGAGCGACCAGACCGTTGGAACAATGACCGGAATAGGAGGAAGGATGATAAAAGTCCTCGGACGGTAAGATTTACTCCTTTGGTTATGCCTGTTGACAAAATGTTCACGCAGATCAAGGACGAGCATTACCTCAAATGGCCAAGACCATTGCACTCATCCCCCAATGTCCGCAACAAGAACGAGTACTGCCGGTTCCACAGAGATCACGGTCACAACACGGAAGACTGCAGAGACCTAAAGGAGCAGATAGAGGAGTTGATACGTAAGGTGAAGTTACAGAAATATGTGAAGAAGGGAGAATATGGTAAATTCAGGGACGATAATAAAGGCCAGCATGAATCCTTTTCCCGAGACAACGACCGTCCGTCCCAACCTCCGCACAAAGTGATCGGGGAATACAGACAATTACAGGAGGGCCATTCTTGGAAGGATCGTTTAAATCACTCAAGAAGGCATACCAGAGGCAGGTAAACAGTGTCCACGCCGTACCCCCGTCAAAGCACAGACGAACATACCAGGACATGTCCTTCAGTGAAGGAGACGCCATGGGAGTGAAGCAGCCCCACAACGATCCCTTGGTCATAATGCTAAATATAGAAGAGTTCAATACCAAGAGGATCCTCGTCAATAATGGCAGCTCCGCAGACATCATCTACCTCCCAGCCTTTCAGCAGCTGAGACTAGATCCGAAAATACTGCGCCCTTTTGACTCTCCACTCGTCAGCTTCAATGGAGACAGGGTCTACCCCAGGGGCATAGTGACATTGACGGTGACGGCAGGGGCCTACCCAGTGTAGTTGACTCGTCAAGTAGACTTCCTGGTGGTAGATTGTCCCTCATCCTACAATGTCATCATTGGGAGGCCCACGCTCAACAAGTGGAAAGCGGGGACGTCAACCTACTGTTTGAAGGTAAAATTCCCAACAGATAATGGCGTCGGTGAAGTGAAAGGGGATCAAGTCCTGGCAAGAGAATGCTATCAAGCCGTCCTGGCTGCAAAGGAGAACCACACATGGATGATTGAAGAAAAGGAAGAAGACAGGATAGAGGCCTTGGAAACGATGGAATTAGTAGAAGGAGAAGCGAACAAGACGACAAAGATAGGAACGACGTTAAGTCCCGAGATGAGAACAAGACTCATAAGGTTCCTTAAAGAGAATCTAGATGTCTTCGCATGGAGCCACGAGGACATGCCGGGCATATCTCCAGAAGTCATCCAGCATAAGTTAAATGTGGACCCTGAACGGAAACCCGTCCAGCAACAACGAAGAACCTTCGCCCCAGAACGAGATTAGGCAGTTGCAGAGGAAGTTACCAAACTCCTGACGGCAGGGTTCATCCGGGAGGTGTACTATCTTGAATGGCTCGCAAACGTCGTCCTGGTAAAGAAAGCAAACGGGAAATGGAGGATGTGTGTAGACTTCACCGACCTGAACAAGGCATGCCCAAAGGACAGCTTCCCTCTACCAAGAATAGACCAGCTCGTGGACTCCACAGCCGGACACAAGTTACTGACATTCATGGACGCCTTCTCAGGGTACAACCAGATAAAGATGGCTGGGGAAGACCAGGAGAAGACCGCCTTCATCACAAGCCAAGGACTCTACTGTTACAAGGTAATGCCTTTTGGATTGAAGAATGCCGGGGCTACGTATCAGAGGGTGGTGAACAAAATGTTCAGCCAGCAGATTGGCAGGAACATGGAAGTATACGTGGATGATATGCTCGTCAAGAGCAAAGAAGAGTTTGCACATCTGGACGACCTGAGGGAGACGTTTGCAACCCTCAAAACACACCAGATGAGGTTGAATCCAAGTAAGTGTGTTTTTGGGGTAGCTTTGGGAAAATTCCTAGGATTCATGGTGTCCCAAAGAGGAATAGAAGCAAACCCAGAGAAAGTGCGAGCCATCATCGACATGACGTCACCCAGGACCGTTAAGGAAGTTCAAAAACTCACAGGAAGGATAGCAACTTTGAACAGGTTCGTCTTCAGGGCTACAGACAAATGCCTGCCCTTTTTCAAGACCTTGAAGCAGGCTTTCGCCTGAACCGACGAGTGTGAAGAATTACCTAATGTCCTTTGGGCTTACAAAACCACAGCAAGAACCCCAACGGGAGAGACCCCCTTCAGGCTTACCTATGGCACGGAAGCAGTAATCCTAGTCGAAGTGGGAGTAGCAAGCGTCAGACGAGGGACGTTCAACCTAGGTTGCAATGACGATGAACTGTGACTCAACCTGGACTGTCTGGACGAAGTGAGAGACAACGCATCCAGCAAGATGACAAAGTACCAGCTGAAGATGGCCGAATACTACAATAAGAGGGTCAAACTCAGATGACTGGACATAGGAGACCTCGTCCTACGCAAGACCACCACAGCAACTAAAGACCCTACCCAAGGAAAGCTAGGCCCCACATGGGAAGGGCCTTACCGAGTTACTCACTACTCAAGGCAAGGCAGTTATCACTTGGAGACCATTGACAGACAAAAGCTCCCCCGACCATGGAACATCGAGCATTTAAAAAAGTACCACAAGTAGATGTAACAAACGGACATGTTCATTCTTGAAGTCAATAAAAGAATCATTCCTCTAATGAATTATTCCTCTGATATCTCTGTGTAGGCAGGTCTAGCTAGTCTGAAGGCATAAAAAAGCTAAGTAACAAGATTTCGCCTTGACGGATGTAAGTTACTGACGATACCCCCAAAGGGTTTAAGACATATAAAAAAAAGCTCAGTAACAAGATTCCGCCTTGACGGATGTAAGTTACTGACGATACCTCCAACAGGTATAAGACATATAAAGGCTAAATGATAAAATTCCGCCAAAACGGATGTAAATCACTGACGAAGCCTAAAGTGACAAGATTCCTTCAATGGATGTAAGTCACCAAAAAATGGCCAAGTGATAAGATTCCGCTTTGACGGATGTAAGTCACTAACGAAGCCATAAAAGCAGCAAGTGTCCCTAGAACAAGCTGTTGACGAAGACGCAATCCTGAAGCCTGGGCAAATGGCAAAGTCCCACTTGACGAACTCAGGATACTGACGAATCCGAAAGAAAAAGGATAAAGAGAAAAAGAAGAGGGACAAGAACCTTGCAACAAATCAAAACAAAACTCAGGCTGTATTTGAGCCCTCCTTAAGGATAGAGAGTGATAAACAAGTCACTGACAACAGTTAAGAAATTTGTGCTAAGTATAAGGTACAGACGAACTTAAACATCACAAGCACAAGCATAGTCTTAAACACAAGCATAGGCATAAAAATAGGTAAGCACAAAATCATAAAAAGCCCAAAAAACAGCGGGCAATTATCATTGTTCTTCCTACAAACCCATAAAACACAGGGCCAAGAAACATTGTTCTCAAAATAGATTAAAATATATATATATATATATATATATATACATCACCAAAAAGCCCAAAACATAAAGGGCATACATAACAAATAAATTTTCCTAAGTATCAGGTCCGGGTATCGGTAGGAGCGTCAATAAAGGGATCGTCAGCGTCAGGAGTGTCACCAGCAGCAGGAGCGTCATCAGCACCAGGGGCGTCACCTTCAGGGGCCGATGACTGGACAGCCTTGTCAGCCGCCATCTCTTGATCTACCACTTCTAGATCCAGGTTCGGCAGATCAACCCTGGTAGGATGCTTGACGAGATACATACGTAGGAGCTCAAAGCCCTTGAAGTACCAACTAAAGAGTACTGTGGAGTACTCCTCAGTTTGTTGGAAGGCTTCAACGGACCTAGCAACTATCATCTTTAGCTTCTCCTTTGCCACCTGTAGCTAGTCGTCCTTCTCTAGGTTCAGCTGACGCTCAACCCTAAGATCGGCATTCAAGGCCTTGACCTTCTCCTTCAAAGCGGCAGCCTCGTCCATCGACTTTATTAGATCCTTCTTCAGCGTGGAGTTCTCCTTCTCCAAGGCCTCCATCCTGGACACCAAAGAAGCCACCTTAGCCTCTAGAGTGAGACACTCAGAAGTAAAGTGAAGGCTCTCCCCTAACACCTGACAAAGTAAATTAAGTGCGTCAGTAAAAAAAAAAATAAAGGTGGGGAAATTTATATGAAAGAAGACCAAGGAAAATGCAGAAGTGGTTTTACCTGCACGATCTTATGCACATGCTGGCTCGCAACCACGTTGAGAGGCACTCCAGAAAAGACCTTAAGGTCCTCAGCTTTTACAACGTTATGTGCCCGCTCCATGGCCACACCCTCATCGTCCCAAACGGACGAACCCACTTTCTCCTTCTCCTTGTCTTTAGCTGACAAACGCTGCCTTTTTGATGACGGGGTGGGGATCTCCTCTACTGAAGTAGCTGGTGAGGCCACCCGTAGGCTCTCAACTCTCGAGACGATGGGAGTGGCGTCTATAGAAGGGAGGACGGACGGACCCTTCCCCGAGATGCGAACCCCCTTTTTGCCAATGTTCGATAAAGGTTCGTCCTTCTTGGACCTCATCTTAGCGTACATATCTTTGTTGAACTTGGTCGTCATCTCTTAAAAAAAAAAAAGAAAAAAAGAAAAGAAAGAGAAACTAAGAAATCCAAAATACACACATGAAGATCAATACTGACGAGGTAAACACTTACTCTTCTTCTCCTCAATGTTGATGCTGCGCAAGACGTAAGGAGATGGGTTCGGGCCTAAGCAGTAGAAAGTAAGCATCCGTGGGTCCACGAGGTCGTCCCAACTCTCAATCGACTTGGCGTATTCTATCGCCTTCTCAATACGACCTTGGTACTTGCTCTTCAATTTGGGGCATCTTTTAACTGCAAAGAAAAGTGAACAAGGGGTTAGGGACGACCAAATATGCAAAACGAACGTTAATAGACGAAGAGAAACATGGATGCACCTAAGTTTGGGGTTCCCCACCGACGAAGTAACCTTGGGATATCACCCCAAGCCTCGCTAGAAGGGGTCTCAAAATCGTCCCCAGACACGAAAAAGAAACGTGACTTCCAGTACCTGAATGACGAGGCTAAACCCTTAATGATTCTAGTCCTCCTCGTCCAAGGGACTAGTTCATAATACCCATACTCTTTCGATTCCTTCAAGCGGTAAAGGTGGACGAGCTCACTCACTTTGATCATATCCTCGTTGGCAGCCAACCATATCTCCATACAGTTGATCACTATTCTCCATGAATTAGGCATGAGTTGCTCGGGGGTAATGCCAAAATGACCCAAGAGCTCCATCACCAAAGGATGGATGGGTAGCCTAAGCCCAGAAGTGAAAGCAACCTCGTAGAAGCATACTTCACCAGGAAAGAAGTGGCAGGCCCGATCTGTAGGACCAGGCTGACGAACGCGGACTCGCGCAGGAAACTGAAACCTGTCCATGAACCTAGCCACGGTGTCAGCATCCAGCCCACACTCTTCGTTAAGGGCATAAAAAGCCCTAACCTGACGAGGGATGGAAACGGTCGTATCACCCTCAACCGGGCCGTCGCTAGACGACAACCCAATGTCTAGTTCCCTGGATCTCACCTCCGACATCCTCCTCATTTCTCCCTCAAACCAAGCTATTGACTGGCCTAAAATTGGAGATAGTTCCCCTAAAACCACACTCAACCCAAAGCCTTCAAAAAAATAGTCCCTAACCAAAGGGAAAAAGTCACTGGAAACACCCAAAGCCACCTCTAAGCAAGCAAAAAAGAAAGAGACTGAGGGGCAAGCTACCCAAACCTCAGAAGAACTAACCATGAAAAGGGTACACAATCCTAAAAACCCAAATATCAAACACAAAAACAACATAAACAAAAGACAAGGGAAAAATCAGGAACTCATAAGGAGACCATTAAGAAAAAGGATCTGAAGGAGAATAAAAGAATAGCGTACCTTGAAAAGCGGAGCGGTCGAAGCCGGAAAAATTCGGAAAGAAGCGTCGCCGGAGCAAGGTTGAAGTCGCCGGAGCAGAATCGGAGTAATCGCAGAAGTGAGCAAGAAAGATAACACTCGGAGCAAAAATCAAAGTAAAGGAAAAAGAAAAGTTTTGAAACCAAAAATCCAAGGAAACTGAAAAGTAGCAGGAAACCCAAGGGTCATGCCATCAACGCCTTCAATCAGCACGTGCCACGTGGCCACGTTGCGTACTGCGCCGCCATCGTGCATTAAATTTGGAGCAGAACCCCAAGCGTCACAGACAACTCAGGAAAAACCTTTCACCTTCTGTGGCCCTCATGACACGTCACTGACGACCACAGAACTTGGGGGGGCAACTGATGGGAGTGACGAGAATGCATTACCTTGACGAAGCCAACACCAATGACGAGGTCATCCCTAGCGACGAGGAAATCAGTCATCACTGATGAGGGAAGGAAAGTCATTCAATGATGCCAGCCAGTAGCCTAGGCAGTTATGAAACCAACAAAACAGACCGTTGGGAGCCCAATAAAAGCCCCATAATTGGGCTGGAGGCATTACTAAGAGAGGCATTAACACTCCAATGGCTAGCAACCAAAATCACATATATAAAGCCCTTGCATTGGTAGCACAAGGTAGATATACTGATATCCTAAGAAAATACCTATTATTTTTCTATATTGGAAAATTGCTTTTCTATTCTAACTTTGGCATCGGAGGTGTTATGGCAAGCACCACACCGGTGACCTTTCTTAAAGGATACATTGGTGTTGACGGGGAGTTCCATCTGCCAATTTCGACTGACAAATTCACACCTCATCAACAGCCAACAAACTCTTCAAGTTGCTAGAGTTAGTCATGTACTGGAATCCGTGCATCATTGGTTAGTCACGTACTAGGATTCATGCATTGAACAGAAAAATTCCCAATACAATATAAGTCCAATTGGGTATTGGAGTGAAGGTTCAACAGTATGTTAGTATTTCAGGATATACCAAAGGATTTGGTAAGATTCCTTATTCTTGTAACTGCTTGTGATTGATAATAGTGATTGAGTTCATTATTCTCTCTGAAGAAGCTACTACGTCTTTACGCCAAGGGTTTTGTGACCAAAGAGCTTCATAATCTTCATTTTTGATGAACTGAAGAACTTTACAGCCAACAAACTCTTCAAGTTGCTAGAGTTAGTCATGTACTAGAATCCGTGCATCATTGGTTAGTCATGTACTAGGATTCATTCATTGAATAGAAAGATTCTCAATACAATACAAGTCCAATTGGGTATTGGAGTAAGGGTTCAACTGTATGTTAGTATTTCGGGATAGACCAAAGGATTTGGTAAGATTCTTTATAATTGTAACTGCTTGTGATTGATAATAGTGATTGAGTTCATTATTCTCTCTGAAGAAGCTAGTGCGTCTTTACGCCAAGGGTTTTGTGGCCAAAGAGCTTCCTAATCTTCATTTTTGATGAACTGAAGAACTTTACAGCCAACAAACTCTTCAAGTTGCTAGAGTTAGTCATGTATTGGAATCCGTGCATCATTAGTTAGTCATGTACTAGGATTCATGCATTGAACATAAAGATTCCCAATACAATATAAGTCCAATTGGGTATTGAAGTAAGGGTTCAACTGTAGGTTAGTATTTCGGGATAGGCCAAAGAGTTTGGTAAGATTCCTTATACTTGTAACTGCTTATGATTGATAATAGTGACCGAGTTCATTATTCTCTCTGAAGAAGCTACTACGTCTTTACGCCAAGGGTTTTGTGACCAAAGAGCTTCCTAATCTTCATTGTTAATGAACTGAAAAACTTTACAGCCAACAAACTCTTCAAGTTGCTAGAGTTAATCATGTACTAGGATCCGTGCATCATTGGTTAGTCACGTACTAAGATTCGTGCATTGAACGGAAAAATTCTCGATACAATACAATTCCAATTGGGTATTGGAATAAGGGTTCAACTGTAGGTTAGTATTTTGGGATAGGCCAAAGGGTTTGATAAGAATCCTTATACTTGTAACTGCTTATGGTTGATAATAATTGATTCTTGGGAGCAGTGACCTTAAAATCACCCGGTGGGGTTTTGCCTTTGTGGTTTTCCCCATTTGTAAACAAATCACCTATGTTAAATTTATTTTCCACTGCATTTAGATAATTTGGTAATTTGTTTGTGCTGCCACGCTATTGCATGAAATTTGATCTAGTTAATTAATTAATTAACTTGGGTAATTAATTAATTAATTAATTGTAAGGAGTCAATTCATTTTAACCCAACACAAAGGGTCAAATCTTTTGGAGAGAAGCAGCTTTGGCCTTTAAGGCCCGATTTGGGCTTGATCTAAAGAGAAGAAGAAGGGTCAACTCTGGAGAGAAGAAGGATCGGTGGTAAACTACTTAGCAAATATGTTTACAAAACCTATTAACTAACAAAATTGTTTGCAAAATCAGGCTAAATGCCAAAAATCACCAACCCAACCCAACCAAACCCGAAAATGTTGGTTTATGGTCGGGTTGGGTTTTAGGTTGGTTTCGGGTCTTTTTTTTTTTTTTTTTTTTTTAAATTCCCCCTTCCTTGTTATTCAAAAAAAAAAAAAAAAAAAATCAAGAAAGAATAAAACCAAATATTAATCTTGTACATCTACATTACCCAAAAGGAAATTTAACTTTTCAAATCACAAATTTGCATTAGGAAATTTTCAATTTTGGTGAAAAAAAATGAATTACCATATACAATTACATATACAGCTACAACCCTATTGATAAGTATAAATTCTTAGAATACATTTAAATTGCTTGGTTTTTTGATTAACAAATGAATTTATGTTTGACTAGCATGTTGCAAAATTCCTAATTTGTCATGGATGACCAAAATCAAAATAGGATTCAAATTTAGAATCAAGATTTAATGGAGGAAAACATAACTCAAAAGGAAACTTTAATTTTCAAAAGGTTTGCATTAGGAAAATTCCAATAGATGGTTATGGCTGGCAAAGATTTAACTAAATATTGTAAGTTAAGAAAGAAATCTATATTAGGAATAATTATTTTTTGAATACTATATTAGGAATATAACTATATATATATATATATATATCATACTTTTATGCCTGATCAGAATAAGTGAAGAGTAATACTACAGGCATAAACTATTTTATAACATTTTTACAAAATATTGATGTGGTCAATCTCTTATTGGTTTTCATCTAGGCCCACCACTAATATCACTTTTTCATTTACCAATAATCATTCACCACATCAGCAGTTTGTAAAATTTTTTGTAAAATAGTTTGTATTTCTAGCATTATTCATAAGTGAAAGCCATTAAAAGTACAAAACTAGAAGAAGGTCCGGACCAATTCCATAACCTTCCTTTACCATTTCCCAAGCTTTCAAAACCCACCTCCATTTTTTTTTTAAATTAAAAATAAAAATAAAAATAAAAATAAAATAAAATAAAAAACCTAACATTTTCTCCTCTTCATCTTTTACATTAATTTGAACACGAAAAAAATGAAGATGGCAAGCAAAAGAGCGTCAAGGCTGAGAAAAGGTTATAACTCTCTCTCTCCTCTCTCTTAGATTGGGTGAGTCGGGTTGGACCCTAGACCCGAGTATTTGACTCATAACCGACTCAAGCAACCATTCAACCCGCCCAAAACCCTTAGGGTCGAGCGGTTTGGTCAGGCGGACTAGGTCCATTCTTAGCCCTACTCAACATGTGTATAATAGAAAAAAAGTGTTAATTTACATATTTTTACTCCAAAACTACCCACACCAATAGATTTATAAATGTGTATATTTAAAATTTTGATACAACGATTACTGTAGTTGTGTATCATATTATTAATTACTTTTTCTCTTTTCTCTCTATCATACTAGACTCCTCTTCTCCCTTTTTTCTCTCTCTCTCTCTTTCTTTTTTTGTGCTCAATCTTCGTTTTCCTTTCCTCATTTCTTTCCTTCCCCTCCATTCCAAATCACCACATCGACCCAGCCACAAAACCACCACCTAACCCAGCGTTAACCACATCCTAACTCAGTAAAAAAAAACCTAAAAAATGAGTCACGTAATTGATCAACCATAACTCTTCATTTTCTTTAGTATTGTAACTCATGCCTATTCATCTCCTCAGAAAACTAAAAAATGAAAACCTTAAATTTTATTAATAGACGATAATTGCACTATATATTAACATTTAACAATATGAACTCCAATTGCAACAAAAGAATCCTGGAAAAAAAAGAAAAGAAAAAAAGATAGAAAATAGTTTATTTTAACATTGTTGTTGATGTTCTTCATAGATAGAAAGTCACTGAGAAATTCAACAAAATTTTGAAACCAAGAGCGAGAGAGACATGGAATTTGTGAGTTTCCCTTCTCTTGATGTTGATAGAGTTCTATTTTGAAACTTCCTTTTAAATTAGTGATAAAAAAAGATGTACAAAGCTTTCCATCACACCATTTATCTTAATGCTAATGAAGTTCTATAATTGCAGATGTTCTCCATAGAAAAGGATACAATTGATTTTCTCTTCTTCTTCTTCCTTCTTTTTTTTTTTTTTTTTTTTGAGGGGGGGGGGGGGGTTTATATAGCAAATCCTATACCATTTCTATTATTAATTATTGGTGTTTAGACTTTTTTTTTTTTTTTTTAAAACATTGTTTTGTTGAAATAATTTACTTATTTATTTTAAATATTCATTATAATTTATTTGAGTATTTACCACACGTGCATGCGCATACGCATACACACACATACAAACAGAACATCCTAATCATATTGAATGTGTTTTAACAGGGGGAAAAAGAGAGATACAGATGGCTGTTAAAGCTGTTTGCAAACCTAAATAATCAACACGGTTCTGGGTTTCTGTGTGTTAATAATATAAAGTATGAGAAAGACTAAATTGTCTGTATATTGATGTGTATGTAACAATGTACAATAGAGAGCCTTATATAGGCTAGATATGTGTGCAGTACAAGTAAAAGAAGTAAAGTACAAGTATAGTATACTGGGCTAAGCCCAATGGGCTAAACTAGTACAAGCTATACACTAACATCCCCCCTCAAACTCGAGGTGGCAAGGAGGAAGCCAACTGGAGTTTGGATATAAGATCTCGAAGACGACCAGGCGGGTGAGTCTTGGTAAAGATATCAGCAGGCTGGTCAGCAGAGGAGATGGAGAATAACTTGAGATTTCCTTTCTTGAGATGCTGGCGAGTGATGTGGCAGTCGATCTCAATATGCTTAGTGCGTTCATGGAAGACATCATTATGAGCAATGTAGATAGCACTACGATTGTCACAATAAAGAGGAGTGGCAGTGGGCTGTGGAGCATCCATGTCAGCCAAGAGCCAGCGAAGCCAAACAAGCTCACAAGTGGTGTCGGCAAGGGCACAATACTCAGCCTCAGTACTGGAACGGGAAACCACATCCTGCTTCTTGCTGCGCCACGAGACCAGAGAAGTACCTAACAGGAAACAGAAACCTGTGATAGAGCATCGATCAGTCGGATCACCTGCCCAGTCAGCATCTGAATAAGCATGAAGCTCGAGAGACGATCGAGAGGAGTAATGCAAACCATGATAAAGTGTGCCTTTGACATAGCGGAGGATCCGAAGAACAGCAGCATAGTGGACAGAACGAGGTGCATCCATGAACTTACTAACCATACCCACGGCATGTGAAATATCCAGACGAGTAACAGTGAGATAGATCAAACTGCCAACCAACTGACGATAACGAGTAGCATCGGATATAGGTTCACCATCCAAAGGTGTGAGTTTTGCATTGTATTCCAAAGGAGTGGAAACAGTCTTATTATCGGTGACACCGACTTTGGAGAGAAGATCAGAAGCATATTTAGCCTGGGAAAGATAATATCCATCAGAGGATGAGGTAACCTCTAGCCCAAGAAAATAACTGAGAGTGCCCAGATCTTTCATCTCAAAATGCTGACTAAGGAAGTGCTGAAGAGAGCGGATACCTGCAGAATCATCTCCAGTAATAACCATATCATCAACATAAAGAAGAATAAGAGTGATACCAGCAGAAGATCTTCGAACAAAGAGAGCAGTGTCATGAGGACTCGAAGTGAAACCCTGCTGAGCAACAACTGAGCTAAACTTTTCAAACCAAGCTCGAGGAGCCTGCTTGAGGCCATAAAGGGCACGGCGAAGGCGGCAAACTTGATTGCCTGAGTGTGGATAGCCAGGGGGTGGTTGCATGTACACTTCTTCATGGAGGTCTCCATTGAGGAAAGCATTCTTCACATCCATTTGATAAAGAGGCCAACGGCGAACAGCAGCCACAGCAATAAGACATCTAACAGATGCAAGACGAGCAACAGGAGCAAATGTTTCCTCATAGTCAATACCATACTCCTGAGTAAAGCCCTTGGCAACTAGGCGAGCCTTGTATCTTTCAACAGATCCATCAGCCTTGGTCTTGATCTTGTAAACCCACCTACAACCTACTACAGACTGACCAGGAGGCAAGTCAACCATATCCCAAGTGTGATTCTTATGAAGGGCATCTAGTTCTTCATTCATAGCTTGCTGCCAAAGAGGGTCAGTATGAGCCTCACGATAGGTGTGAGGTTCATAGAGAGTGGCAAGAGCAAAAGAGCAATGATAATCAGTGAGATAAGGGGGAGGAATGCTTACCCGAGTGGAACGACGAAGTTCAGGACCAATAGGAGACTCAGGAGAAGGTGGTGCCACAGGATCCAAGACAGGCGGGTCATATGCTGGAGACAGAACCGGAGATGAGTCATCTGGAGAGGCAATCGATGTTGAAGAATCCTCCACAAGTTCAGGATAGAGAGGGAGGAAAAGATCAGTAAAAATGGGAGACTCTGAGGAAGAAGATGCAGGAAACTGCTGAAGACTCGTGAAAGGACGATGTTCCCAAAACTCAACATGACGGGAGACACGAAGGCGATGAGAAATGGGATCATAGCAGCGAAAACCTTTTTGGGACACACCATAACAAAGGAAACAACAGAGACGAGTACGAGGTTGGAGCTTTGTTTGTTCATGAGGAGGAAGAGAGACAAAGCAAGCACAACCAAAAACCCGAAGAGAGGAGTAGTCAGGAGTTTGACCATAGAGAAGCTCAAATGGTGATTTGTTGTGTGTAGTTGGTGAAGGAATACGATTAATGGTGTGCACAGCAGTGAGTGCTGCCTCACCCCAAAAGCGTTCAGGAAGAGAGGCTGAAATAAGAAGGGTGCGGACAACATCAAGAATGTGACGATGTTTTCGTTCTGCACGACCATTTTGCTGAGAGGTGTAAGGACAAGACCGCTGAGGAAGAGTACCATGTCTGTCTAAAAAGGATAGGAAAATTTATCATTATATTCTTGAGCATTATCTGATCGAAAGACTTTAACGGTGCAATTGAACTGTGTTTCAATCATTTTATGAAATGTTTGGTAAATAGACACAAGTTCAGACCTATGGTGAAGCAGATAAATCCAAGTATAACGAGAAAAATCATCCACAAATATGACAAAGTATTTGGATCCCCCCTCAGTGGGAACAGGTGCAGGACCCCAAATATCAGAATGTATAAGATCAAAAGGGGCAGAAGAAAATGAGACACTTTTATTAAAGGGCAATTTTGTTTGTTTGCCAAAATGACAGGAAGTACAATCAAATTTTTGAAACTGAACTGAACCTAAATGACCTTGAGAAGCTAACAACTGAAGACGAGATAAGGATGGATGACCAAGACGAGCATGCCATAGATCAGGTGAGGAGGTGGCAGTGGTAGCAGCTGCAGAAACAACTTGTGAAGGAATCTTCAAGTCATGAACCTCAAACATACGACCAACCTTACGGCCTGTCCCAAGCACTTGACCCGTCCGGGGATCCTGCACATCCACACCATGATTAGTAAATAGAAGATCTACGCCTAATTCGCAAAGTTGACCAACAGAAAGCAAATTTAGGGATAACTTTGGAATATGAAAAGTGTCACTAAGGGATAAACAAGAAGAAAAGATTGTTCCTTTATGACTAACAGTCATAGGAGTTCCATCAGCAGTGTAAATGGTGATTGGATGTTCTAAGGGTGTCTTATCAGAAAATTGGGATTCATCTGGAGTCATATGGTTACAACATGCAGTATCAAAAAATCAAGGTTGTTTACCTGAGGTGACAGAAAGGGCAGTGGAAGTGCGGGATAAAACCTGTTGAACAACTGCCTCAATATCAGCCGTAGTAAGTGAGGAAGTCAAAGATGGACTTGTAGGAACCGATGGATCTGAAGGACACACAGCAGCTGCCTGAGGAAGAGAAGCTTTATTCTGCTCTTGCACAAATTTCTGTAGCTTACGACAAACAGAAATGTCATGGCCTTTGGCACGGCAAAACTTGCAGTGAGCACCTTTGGAAGACTGAGAGGTGGGTCGCCCAGAGTTTATTCGCGGAGGAGCAGTGAATGCAGCAATGGGAGGCTGTGGTGAGGGTGTAGCCAATACATGATCAGATGATGTCATGTGATAAGTAGGCCGACGATTCTCCTCAGAAATGAGCTCCTTGACTGCAGCATCAAGAGAAGGAGTAGGAGACCGGCTAAGCAGAGAAGCTCTAGTAGGCTCAAAGTCCTCACATAAACCCATCATGAAGTGCATAAATCTACGGCGATCTCGATATTTGACAAAGAGCTCAATATCCTTAGAACACACTAGTGGAGGATCTGCAGCAGAGAGTTATTCCCACATAGTAGAAGTCTGAGAATAAAAATCAGAAATAGACTGACCTGTCTCTTGGCGCATTTGATAAAGTTTTGATTCAATGTGAAACTCCAAGCTTGAATCATTAGTGCAGTTATAGCGATCGGCCAAAAATTTCCAAGCAGCCTCAGCAGTTTCAAGACGAGGAAGAAGATTATGAATGGAGGGAATAGAGGTATTGATAAACCAAGACAAAATCTTACTCTGAATACTCTCCCATTCCTCTAGACGTTCTTCATAATCATCTGTTGTAGCAGCAGTCTTGGAAGACTCCTCAGCATCTGTGGCTTTGGACTTAGGGTTTGGTACTGGCTTAGGAATTGAACCAGTCACATATCGCCACAGTTTACGACCCTTGAGAAAGACAATCATATTCTGAGACCATGCATGATAGCTAGTAGGACCATCCAACATGATGGTGATAGGACGTATGATATCTCGTTCACTTTGTTGAGCCATAATGAAGAAAATGACACAAAAGTGAGATTTAGAGACCTCAAATGCAGAAACGGAGCCCAAAATCAGAATCTACGCGAAAAACTGAGCAAGACAGGTCCTGTTGAAAAATTTTGACTTGGTCAACGGTCAAAGTCAACGGTCTGGTCAAAGGATGACGTGTGCTGACGTCAGACTAGGGCTGACGTGGCAGTCCGTGAGACAAGTCTGGCGCGTGGGCGCGGGGGGCCTGTTGGACTGGCGCGTGTGGCGCGTGAGTGAGAGGGACGGCTCGTGGCGGCGCGTGGAGGCGCGTGGAGCGCGTGCTCGTGAGGCAGAAAATACAGACGGCGCGTGGGGGCGCGTGTGATGTGTTTTCTGGCCGTTCTTGGTTGGGTTTTGCTCGGAATTGTCTGTTCTGTCACTCAATGCCTTTGCTTTTACAGTTGGGTGAGCAGAACGATGAGATCCGAGAGTTGCTGGGACTGTGGGCGTGACGGCGGTGACTCGCTTCTGGCAGTGGTGACTGGATGAAGGCGAGGGCAGCGGAAGGACGCCGGAGATGTCCACAGGAACCAGAAAGTCAGAGCAATGGCTCTGATACCATGTTAATAATATAAAGTATGAGAAAGACTAAATTGTCTGTATATTGATGTGTATGTAACAATGTACAATAGAGAGCCTTATATAGGCTAGATATGTGTGCAGTATAAGTAAAAGAAGTAAAGTACAAGTACAAGTACAGTATACTGGGCTAAGCCCAATGGACTAAACTAGTACAAGCTATACACTAACACTGTGATTTATTTATTTATTTTCTGTTGTGACTTGTGCCTTGAGGAAGAGAGAGAGAGAGAAATAGTAAAAGAGAATATTTAAATAAAGTGACAAAAGAAATAGAGTTTGAGATGTTGGGTGTGTTGTAAAGTGGTACGATATAATAGATAAATTAGTTTTTGAAATGGTAAAATAGGATATTTTGAAGAAACCGAATTTTAATGCTTTTAACCGTTCCAATCTAGACTGGGATGAATCTCTTGCACACTCCATCACCAATCTTGGTTAAAGTGAGAAAATTTAAAAACTAATAACTCTACTCTGTTACATATGATCTTTGTTAAGTACAATGAAATACATAATAATAAAATACATAGGATCATAGTTCGAATTTTCATTTCAACAAAAAGCACAAAAGAATGAAAAAGTAAATAAGAGGAAAAAAGAAGAAGAAAAGACCTGGACTTGGTTAGTAGCCTACGCACTATGATACCAATCTCGTATATATTGATTGCCGTAGAGCACTATATAACCTGCCATGTCACTTTCCAATTCAGAAAACGATTAAAATTTCAGCTAGTAATACAATTGCAGTCTCCGGTCTTAGATTCGAGTCTGTCCAATCCGAACTGTTTAACTTATTGGCGCCTTTGTATGTATAAGGTGAACTTTCGTATCTTCACTACCAACCAGGCGAGTAAGCGAATTGTGTGAATCAGAAGAACCACACCAACCACAACCATCAAACTAAGCTGAACACAAAATGATATGACCAACGTCGCGTTATAAGCAAACCCCTTAAAAAAGGGAAATGGGATCAGCAGGCTGAATGCAGACAAATAGGCAAAGGCTAAGAATATGAGAGAGGTACAGATGGCAAATGTTAAGAGGCACATGCAAACCTTATTCTTAAGAGGAAATCCACTAATAAGCAAAAAGACGACACACAAAGATGCAGTGAAAGAGACGGTGTTGAAAATCATGAAGATTAAGTACTCTTTCATTCTGTCTCTGTTTGGGCTGCATACTAACATCGAATTTCCAGCCTCACATATTAACTTTGCGTTAAATTCCCAAACAAAATTACCGTTTTCTTTTGGTTGCAAAACACCGCCTAGAGGGTTGACTGCTGGTTGGAAAGTGATAGTTGTGATGACAGTAGCCACCACCATTAGTGCACCTCGCGTCTCTTCTAACCAATCACCTTGGTACCTCAAGTACTTTAACCATTTGTTCCACCTTTTCTTGCTTGACCTCTTTCGTTTTGCTGAATCATGGTGACCGACAACAATTTCTAATGCTGGTGAGAGATTATTTTTCTTCGTTGTTCTTACGGCACAGGCATCCATAAAGAAGTTTTGAATGGTGAAGCTTTTGAAGTCTTTTTGATAGTGATTTAAGACTTCTAAGGCTGTAAGACCCATCTTATTTAAGGCATCTGCTCCTTCTATCACTTTAGACACAGAAAGCAAATATTTTACTATCTGCAAAAATGAAAATTTTGTTTATAAAAGACTAAATACGTGGAAAAAAAAAAAAAAAAAAAACAAAGTTTTGCTACAAAATTGGTTACAGCTTTAGACTACAAACTCACTCAATAAAATAAATATTACTGCATATTTTGAAAATCTAACTGTTGAATTACACGTTTTTTACACTCTTAATACACATTAATTTTTTTGTCAATTAAATATTATTTACTATATAATCTATAATCTTATATTTCATACATAATTTTAAATTACAAAAACTTGCAATTTAAAAATTTATTGATGACATAACTATTGGTCTTTAATTTTCTTGAAATTTTGCAAACATGGAGGATATAAGAAGAAGATGTAATCCAATGATGGATTTGTCAAAATTCACCTCCAATAAAAAAAATATTGAGTAAGTTTGTAGCCTAAAATTATAATCAATTTTGTAGCTAAATTTTGTCAAAAAAAAAAAAAAACAAAAAACAAAAAACCAACCTCTATTCTCTGAAGCATCACAGCTAAATGCAAGACAGTGTTGCCACCTTCGTGGTCTTTGGAATTGAGAAAGTCAGCTTCGTCACTCACAAGTTCCACCAACAGTTTCAAAGAATATAATTGGTTGTATTTGACACATAAGTGCAAAACAGTTTCTCCCCCATCTAACACACCTTGAGTTATTGAGTTAGGTTGGGCAATGAACAACTTCCTTACAACCTCAACTCGTCCTCTCATGGCTGCATAGTGGAGAGGAATTCTACCATCTTGATCACTAACCAGGCATGCATCTTTATTTTCATCTAACAATGCTTGGACGATCTCTGTGTGGCCCTCAGCAGAAGCCAAGTGAAGTGGGCAACATCTGTGGGAGTCCAACTCTCGAGTTAGTTGGGGTTTTAGAAGTAGAAGAGCTTTACTAAATTCAAGGTGGCCAACTAAAGCTGATATGTGTAATGGAGTTTCGCTCAAAGAAGTCAATGAAATTTTATTAAGCAAGTATGGGTCTTCAAGAATCAACCTATCCAACGTGGTCTTACACCCAGTTCCTGCTGCCTGGTAGAGTTCTATCATATCATTATGTTCTTGTCTAATTTGAGCCATTTCCATTTTCTCTCCCAATGTGGTGTTTGTGAATTGTTATAACAGGAAAGAAGCATATAAATAGATGGATGTAGTCCACACGCCAATATTCTATTATAGTCCACTGCTTGAGACTATCATCGTGGTGTTGATGATCAGTGCTGGAGTTGTTGGACGACTTTGAAATTTCATGGTCAATTGTATATTAGACCCTAACAAAAAGCTGTCACATTTTTTATTAACCCGCCTAAAAGTGGCATTGTTTTTTCTATGTTCTGTCCATTGTTTTTGGATGGGTTAACAACAAGATTCTAAATGATATTGACAGGAGGCAGATTCACATCAATACTATATATAAAAACCGAGGCCACGAACGATACTACTACCATTAGTTTTTTTTTTTTTTGGAAATTCTATGGACATAATTTTTTTTGCCACAATCCTGTGTAATAAAGAAAAAGTTGTGAGCTTATATGAAAATAATGGTTTACCAATTACAATAATACATGTCATCAAGTTATGAAAAAATTTGTGTCAAAGTGTAGTTATAGGCACGTGGAAAGGCCAAACATCACACGTTTTCCTTGAAGTAAAATTTGTTAGGTGAGTTCGAAATATGATGAGTATTAAAACTTTCCTAGAACTTTTGTTTGAAAAGTTCATTGTAATACAATATCTAAAGTGAAATTCAGAAAAGGCATTAGGTTCAAAATCTCGCCTACAAAAGAAAGAAAATTATATTAGAAGATTTTGAGATTGTTTGGTTAATTTATCCTATTTATTTATTTTATTTTATTGTTAATGTATAGTTTTACTGTTTTACACTTTTACCTTTTAATTTTTTTTAGATATAAATGTCTTTTATTTATTTTATTATTTAAATATAATAAAACACATAAAATAAACTATATCAAATGACCATGTCCCATCAAAAAAAAAAAATAGAAGCACCATGCACTGATAATATCTATTTAATAAGAGCATTAAATTAATATTTCAATTCTCCCAATTTCGTTTCTCTTGGTTTATAAAATTTTGTAAGGGGCAGAGATTGCATAATTTCATTATTTATCATCCTAAACATGGAAACAGATAACGTCCGTATTGGGTATATCTTACGGTTGTTATAGGGGAAGAGATTTGCAATAGGCTGATAGCCAATACATAAGAAAAAAAGAAAAAGTCTATACAATATGACTGTACACACTATTGCTGACGCCGACGCGTTGTACGTAGAGACAAGTTTTGCTAAATGGCACCAAACGAACATCAGACAAAAACAGAGTTAACTGTAATGAAATTTTGGACAAAAACATCAGACAAGTTGTGGGTTGAAAGTATAAGTGTTAAGCACCAGGTTTTGGCATTGACAGTAGTGGGGTTGGGCCCAACATTCAAGATTGTCCTGGGTTGATAAAGTATAAGTGTTAAGGACCAGGTTTCGGCATTGACAGTAGTGGGGTTGGGCCTAACATTCAAGCTTATCCTGTGTTCATAAAGTGTTAATAGCACCGGGTTTTTTTTGTTTTTAATAGGTTAAGCATCAGGTTTTGGCATTGACAATAGTGGGGTTGCGCCTAACATTCAAGCTTTTCCTGGAAATTTTCACATAGGCATTTTGTCGAAAAGCGTGTGAAGTTATGATGGGTCCATACACCTGGTAATCAAATTCAAGCACATATATCAAAGACTAACCTCTACCTAAGTGCGTTGCGCGTGCTTATAAACTTTTCTTTTTTTGAACACAGAATCTCCCCTCACACCACCCCCCCCCCCCCCCCCCCCCCAAAAAAAAAAAAAAAAAAAACTCTCTTAACTCACATCCTAAAATTTACTTGAATCCTAATAGCTGAAATGAAATACATTGCAAACTACACTATAACAAATTTGCTGTCCCCTATCATGTCTAGAATTCCTTAGCAAGACAAAGAATTTGAGTAATGTTTATAATACCAAACCGGTCCTGAATTTGGTCCTATAACTCTAACTAAGGCCATAGAAATAAAAGCTCCATCATGTTAGGAAAACTCTCTGCATATCTTGTTAACAAAAAGTCAAAAATTTAAATGAACATTTACATGAATAAATATATAGGTACGTATTCAAACTCAATATATACGCAAAGCTACATAGGAATTAAAAGAAAACAACTATAAAAGATTACCTAGAGAAATTACGGAAAATATTATTATTTTTTTCCTATGTCATTGAGTAACTCTCAAATATGTTGAGACTACGGTGGATCTTTTGTAAGCAGAGAAGAGATAAAGATGGTGAAATGTGGGTTAAAAATTTAAAAGAGAGAGAGAGAGAGAAAAAAAAAAAAAAAAAAAAAAAAAAAAAAAAAAAAAAAAAAAAACAATTACCAGGCGCCAAAACTTAGGAGTGTGGGAAATCTTTTTTGTTTTCTAGATTCCAGTGTTAAATCCATTAGCCTGGTTGGGAAGTCTTATTTAAGAAAAAAAATCCTATCCCATTGCGGTTACAAACCTCCGACAGTACGTTTAGTTAAGTGCCTAATTTTAAGGGAAGAGACAAGGATTAAGGAGAAAATTCTGAAAATTAAGGCTGTGTTTGTTTTGGGTGAAAATCACTTCCGATAATGCTTTTCCGTATTTACGAGTGTTTGGTTGCGCATGGAAAATACATTTTCCGGAAATGGTTTTCAGTTGACCGTGTGTTGGATGTAAATTGATTTCCGTTTTTATTTTACCTTCAAATACAATTTTCCGGAAAACATAGAGAGAGAGAGAGAGAGAGAGAGAGAGAGAGAGAGAGAGAGAGCTGAGTGAGAGTGAGATAGAGGAAGAAGAGAGACGGAGAGAGCACACCCCTCTGGCTAGCCAAGCTCCGGCCAGAGAGATCGCACCCATAAAGAGATCGAACCCAGAGCCCAGAGCCGTTCGACTTTGACTTCGACTTCGACTTCGCCGTTCGACTTCGAATTGCACCCTTCAACTTCGCCGTTTGACTTCGCCCTTCGACTTCGCCTTCGCGCTGATCGCGATCGCAGTCGCAGCAGCGATTCGTCGTCCTCGATCGCGAACCCAGATTCGTCGTCCCCGATCGCGATCTCGCCTTCGCTCCAATCGCAATCGTAGTCACAGCACCGATTCGTCGTCCCCGATCGCGATCATCGCACCCCAAAACCGATTGTCCTCCCTCTCTTCCTTCTTCTTTCAATTTGACCGGATTATGATTTTTTTTTTTCTGAGTTTTATTTGTGTTTCTTAATTGAGGGATGAAATTATATATTTGTTTGCCAGGTGAGAAAATGTGAGAAAATGTGTTTTCTGTGTGATTTTGATTTTTGTTGTTGTTGTGGTGGTGTGGTGGTGGTGTTGTGGTGGTGTGGTGTTGGTGTTTTGGTGGTTGTGGCTTTTGATTGCTGGAGTTTGCTGTCGTGGGTTGAATTGCCGTGTGAAAAATTTGTAGGAAAATAGCATTTTCAACCATACAACCAAATACCAAAAAATATTTTTCACAACATTTTCTGAAATGCAACCAAACACTTCAAAATATTTTCCTTTTCGGAAAATAGCATTTCTGGAAAATAAGTATTTTCCGGAAAATCACTTACATGAAACAAACACAGCCTAAAAATTTAAAAGAGAGGAAAAAGGAAGATGTAAAAAAAATGGATAAGAAGTTACAGTGTTGGACCGTTGGTTCTATAGTAGGAGCGTGTGTGTGTTTTTTTTCCTTTCAAATTCAAAATAAAGAAAAGAAGATTTGAGAAGGAGAAAAGAAACAAAAACAAAAACCTAAGAATAAGGGACTAAGAAAACCGAAAATTAAAATTAAAAAAAGGGGCTAAATTTTAAGGAATAAAAGATAAATTTGAAGGAAAAAAAAAATTCTTAAATTTTAGGATTCTCTTTTTGAATTCAAAACGAATCTGTTATTTGTTTGTTTG
Organism: Quercus robur; assembly: GCF_932294415.1. Taxonomy (NCBI): domain Eukaryota; kingdom Viridiplantae; phylum Streptophyta; class Magnoliopsida; order Fagales; family Fagaceae; genus Quercus; species Quercus robur. Next base: position 7,805,355 of record NC_065538.1, read on the forward strand.
ACATTATGGCCCTATTTCTAAAAGAAGTTACCTTTCATTAATGAGAGTATATTTGAACTATATAAAAGTTTAGTTTGAGGGGAATCCTCTTATAAATAGTATAGACTAAAGAAAGGAAAACATCAAGAAATTATTTAGGCCCTACATAATTAGAACAATATCAAGTCTGAGCTAATAAGTGAATGCCATGTTAAGGGGATTAATGATGTCAAATTCTGGTCAGTCATTATACAAAGACCATCTGAGGATTAGGGTGAAATTTTACCCTATCAATTCCTATGTTCAAATTGTTTATTTAGACCCCTTTTAAATCAGATTAGTTTAACGTAATGAATTAGCCCAGTAATTACATAAGTTAATAATGAGATTTAGGTTAAACAGTAACAAATTATATCATGCATAGCGGAAAAGTAAATAACATAACGATATGATAATTTAGGAAAACCAATAAAACCAACTATTTCAAGATAAAAAAAACTTAAGGAGGATTTAACCTAGTGTGGGTTCTTTTTTTTTAGCACACAGGCCCAATTAGAATCAAGGATCCTAGGCCTTATGCTTAAGTTTAGTGAACTGGGTTTAGTTCACCGCAGTTAAGTTGGGCTGATTACGAACCAAATTGTGCACAAAACATGGATCCTACAATATATATACACTAACACATAGAAAATATACACGTATTGCATAGTAAAAAACAGTAAAGAATGATATAAGTAAAGAGAAAGTGAATAAAAACGTTAGGAATCCTCAGGATAATAAAAAAATACTTCATTATTTTCTTAAGTTTTCAATACATTATGCTTTCATTACACTAGGATATATTACGAGGTCCAAATAAGTTAAAAAATCACAGACTTAGATAGCTCTTTTAGGCTTCCAAGACTTCTAAGATTTGAATCTCTTTGAATCCAAGTGTATTCTTTAGTGTCTGTCTCAGGATCCTGAATGGTATTTTCCATCTCTTCTCTCTTTTTGAACTCTGAAGGAGTTTTCTAAAGGAGCTTTTCTCTCTGATTCACTATTGCTGAATGGTTTTTACTGTTGTCTCCCCCTCCTTTTAAAGTGCCCTTTAAGGGTTTTTGGTGTACCACTGATTCCCTCCATTTGCTGCTCTGAGTATCAGAACCAATGTTGTGTCAGCAACATTGATAGCTGGTCCCTTCCTTATTTTCTCACTATTTTCCCCTTTTGAGGTTCCCTTTCCAAAAGTCCCTAGCTAACCTTCCTTTTCTGGGAGGTCCAAAGGGCTGACTTCAAATTCTTCTTTTCCTAAAACTTTTAGATACTACTTTTAAGACCCACTTTTTCGCTGCTTTACCTTTTATCATTTTCTCTAAGTAGGCAGATTCCTTCCTATCAAGTTGAAAAATCCCCAGCCACTTTCCTTCATGGTCCATCTTCTTAGGTTCCCCAAGGTACCAGACCTTTTTTTCATGAAGTGTTGGTTCCCAAGTCCTTTGCCTTTTTCCGCATCATTAGACGGTTGATGGGGAATATCTACTCTAGTTCTTTGTGTTCATGGGCATGCTCCCTTGAGCTGTCTCAATCCCAACTTGGTCTCCTGCTGCATATCCTGAGGATCCTAGGTTTCTAGGAATCCTGGTTCAACTTTCTCTCTGAGTTCCCTAGAGATTTTCTCTCTTAAGGGCTGGGCTGAGCTTCTTTTTTTCTTTGTTTTATAAGGCCCAAAGCTTACTCGTTCATGGGTTTGGGTCCCTTCCTTCTTACTTTAGTGAATTTGGGGCCTTTTCCTTTCCTTGAAAGCCCAAATGGTTCTTAAATTTCAATTTTTGTATTGTTTTAGGCCTTGATACAATATTGTGATATTTTTGACCTTAACACCTAGTTATCCTCAAGGGAAACAAATTCACTATGATAGAATGGAAGTTTACAATAGATTTTCTCCCTAAAATCTAAAACTACCTTTTGTTGAACTTACTCATACGGCCATGTCTAGCTCCAAATTCACGGACTCTTTTTATCTTGAATCTGTTGAACACAAACATCCACATTTGTGACATTGAGATCCCACTCAAAGGTTTTAGATCATCAACAAACACGGTACAGCATATATAAAACACTATTAGAAGTCAACATGGATACAACATCCTAAATAAAGTGTCTTAGAAGTCAACTTGACATACAGTTGGATGCAATATTTACGGCATATAACTTGGTTGTAAATAGCTCAACTTTTGTGGCCATGCCTTCTGAGGATTGGGATGATCATATGTCTAGTTGTCTCCATGATTGACACCAAAATAACTAAATTTTGAACGAATATATAAAAAAGCTACTTATGAAGTCAATTTGTACCCCTGTGGTCTCTTCTTTTTTGAAAATTAAAAAAACTAGTCGCTAACCCGTGCAATGCACGGGATAATTTTTATAATTTGGCTCAAAGCATATTATGGCTCAAAGCATATTATGATTTTTTTTAACCCATAATAGTACAGAATGTTAAAGCAAGAGCAAAATGGGGGAAAATATAAGGAGAATACAAATTGACTAAAAAAGGGATGAGAATCTTAACAAATTTAAGTTAAGAATAAGCAGTTGCCAATGTAAATCCTTCAATTTAAGAACTTTCATGGCCTTACAATTAATGCCCAAAAACCAAGTCTTGTTTGGTTGAAAATAGCTACGGAATAAATAAAAAATTTTAAAAAGGGGGGCTCTCTCCTTTTCTTCTAACCTCAAGTGTAAAGCAAGGATCATAGGATGGATTATGGGCAATAATAAAAGTCCACAACACAAATTTGGGTAAAAGAAACCACCTGCAACATTTAACATTTTGTGAGGCAAAAGATATGACAATCCAACTACAAATTTGAGTTAAAAAATTAATTGCAAGTAATATAGAAAAGCATGATTCCAATCCAAAATTTGGATTCTAAAACAGTAATAGGTTCAGGAACAAAATATGATCCAACTCAGATTTTCAACAAAGATGAAAAAATTGATGTGTAACCCCAAAGTCTTAGGGCATAAAGTTCAACTTAAGCAATCTATATATTAAACTCTAGGAGTTTAAACTTTCTTTTTCAGTTTTAGATGTCTTTGTGATTCTCATTAAAAAAAAAAAAAAAAGCTTTAAATGTAAATAATCACCCTTTCATCAACATGTTTAGTATAAACATAGGCTAGGGAAAAAAACCATAACCAAAAAAAAAAAAAAAAAAGAAGAGAATCCTATAGAGTTGAGAACAATTACATCTCAGCAAAGAAGCAATTAACAATAAAAGTACTAAATTTCTAAACTTTGTTTTATCAACATAGTACAACTTTTTCATTAAAAAAATTAAATTAAAAAAAAAAAAAAACATAATACAACTTAAAATGATGAACCATAGAACAATGGAGAACTTTGTTATGTTTTTTTTTAATAGTAGAAAAAGGAACAAAACAGAATAGTAGAAGAATTAAAACCTTCTAGGTTGTGTTCCTTGCAATCCTCCAAAACCAAAGGAAACCCATCAAACAAAAAAAAAAAAACATGAAAAATAATCAAGCAATAGGGAACCAAACGAAATAAAAGAAAAATCCATATGGAAAAAATAGGGATGTATAGAGATTCAATGGTGGAGTTTACAAACAAATAGAGAGACAAACGGATATAATTTAGGAAAACAAATTTGAAAAGAATTGGGAGAATTACCTGACATGAGAAACCAATCAAAATCTCATCCTGATTATATTTATGCTGAATAAAACTTTGGAGGCTGTACTTATTTTGCTAAATCTTGTCTTTGCCATTGCAAGGTGAAAACAACACAACTTTCTTATATCCTTTATGCAACATAAATTTCAATGAGGTTGATGGCATGCTAAGCATGGCTGTAGCTCTGTACCTGCAATTACATATATGTACTTACATATTTGTATTGTAAGAGTTCCAATTAAAACAAATTAGAGATAATTAATAACTTCCCTAATATGAAAAAAATTCATCAAGAGCATTTACAAATATAATAAGTCTAGAGGATAATTCAGTGATATAACAATAAGGGAAGTGGCAGAATAAATAAAATCTAAATGCATCTTATAGGGAGTAACAATTAGCATAGCTGCTCCTGGCTGCTCCTTTTGGAATTTAGATTGCAGCTCTCCATACCATTTTAAATCACAATCATATCATTGAAAAAACTATAACACTATAAGAAGAAACTATACAATGTATAAAAGGAATTGAAATGGAACAGAGCTGATATTGTACAAAATTACAACAGAAATTGCTATGATAAGCCTAAAGACTGAGCTAACCTACATTTTTTTTATAAGTAAGATACACATACATTGGCTGGATCTTGAACCCAAGACCTCACCATCTACTTTGCTCTTACTAACATACAAGCAGGTTTAGAACACAAAGAGCCTCCACAAAGCTGATCAAGCTTGCTCTCCAAAATTCTTCACAAGTTTGATACCCAATAAATTAAATCAAAACCAACCAACCAAAATACAGAAAACTAAATCCTACGAAATGCAAAATTAAAAATATTTTTGTTAGTGTTCATATATTTTGATGAAGATTAAGTCTTTCAAACATGGAAGACTCATAGCTTGTCTACAATTATATGGATAACAACAAATAGAACCCAAAATATATTTAAAACCTTATTCAGAAGTTTTGAATTAAAAAAAACACAAATTAGTAAACTAAAGTGCTAAACTGGACCCAAAAACCACAATTTCACTCCTACTAACAAATAAATAAAGAGAACAGGTTAGGGAGGAAATCCTAAATTAAATTAAAACCTCAAAACACAAAGAGACAAAGCATAGGTAGAATTTGATCTTCTATGGTGTTTCCCTGGGAAAAACAAAAAAGAACAAAGAGGAAACATATTAGCAATTGAAATCTATAATTGCAGCAAACCCTAATTAGGAACCCCAAAATCCCAAAACTAATAAAAACCCCAAATCAATCCTTCAGCCTCAAAGTCATCTTGATTTCGTCCTAATTCAAGAATGTTCAAAAACTATGGAAACAAAAACCACAAATTAATTATAAGCAAATAGATTAGGACAACAGCAACAAAAAAGGAAGAAGATAAGGAAGATTGAGGATTCAAGGAGATCTTACCAAGGAGTTCTTGAGAAATTGAACCGGGAGATTTTGGGGCAACATTCACTTTTACCCTCTGCTTCATCCTGAAAACAAAACCGTCACATGCATGTGATTGGTCCTTATGAAAAACTCCAAAATTATTGAATTTTAGCGGTGTGTAAGAAGAGGTTTAGGGTTTTATCGGGGAACTTACACAAAGGATAGTATATAATAGAAAAATTAGCACGAATGATCAATGTTGGTGATGATGATTCAGTGGCTACGTGATTGACCTGTCAATGAAATATGCAAGAAGCAAAGAATTAATTTAGATCATAGCAGAGATTCAACAAAAAAAAAAAAATAGAAAAGAAAAGAACGTAATTGGGCTAATTAGTACTCTAATGTTTAGGGTTTTAACGGGTTTGATTGAAAAACAAATCAGAGGTTGAAAGGGTAGAGAAGAGAGATGAGGGAGAGAAATAGAGAACAAAGAGGCGGTGTGTAAGAAGAGGTTTAGGGTTTGGGGAAGGAGAACAAAAATTTGGGTATCGGTTTGGTTTTGTCGTGGAAATAGAAATAGGTTTTTTTATCTTTTTTTTTTTTTTTTTTTTTAAAAAAAATAATGCTGATGATTTAAAAAAAAATTATGACGTGGATTGGAAAATAAATATAGTTTTTTAATTTTTTTTAAATGGTGATGATGTGGAAAATTGTGGAAGCTTCAAAAGCTTCGGTTTTATATATATATATAGATAATAATAATAATAAGCAATTTGGTTTCCCTAATTCCAATGCAATATAAAAATTTATTCGAGAATAACCTCAAATTTACTAGTTATTAAACTATTGCATGTTGATGTTGTGATCAGAGTCATGTGACAATCTTGACCCTGTGGCATTTTAAATTTTATATATATATTGGTGTTCAGTGAAGCCGGCAATTTGTGGACACATGATGCCCCCATTTATAATGGTTTATTTTAATAAAAAAAAGTAAAAGAAGGTTATAAAAATTAATTAAGGAGTCAGCACTTACTTCATGCATGTTTTTAAAGGAAAACCAAACAGGAAATAGAAAACCCTTTTTATTTGACGGCTCATTGGATAATTAAGGAAAATTAACGCGTGTTTCATTAAGAATAAGTTTGAGAGTATCATTATGAAATAAAAAGATGTGAGGTACCCATGCACACCCATTTCTTTTATCAATCTTTGCTATAGGTCCAGTGTTTAAAAACACCACTATAGAGCCCCCTAAACGAGGCTGTAAATAGGTCTATTGGCTGCATTTTTTAAAAACGTCACTATAGGGTACTTATAGTGGCATTTTTGGCAAATGCCACTAAAAAAATCGCTGCTGTAGACAGCTTTTTTTTGTAGTGTGAATAGGGGTAATTTGGTGTTTAATTGATTATTTTATGGAAAATCTATTATTTTTTGAATTTCTTTCAACAATGCAGTTAAGTGATAATTTTTATATATCGGGCAATTTGATCTAAATTTAAATCATAACAAAATGAGCATAGTAAGAAATGACAGTGACAAAAATACAAAATTGATAACAAGTGAAAGTAATAATTTTATTTTGTTGTTTCAAAAAAAGAAAAAAATTGTAAAGTAGGTCAAAAGTTAACTTGTTTAATACTTTATTTGGATTGGGAAAATCATATTTATTTTATATGTGGAGCTTCTTCAAGAAACTCAATAGGTCAAAAGTTTAACTATAACACATGTGAACCCAGCCGGCCAGCCTTATTACCAAGTGAAAGAATAATAACACATGCATGTTTTGCTGGTGTTTGTAATTTGAATTTTTTGTTTGCAAATTCCGCTCAGAAGTACTGAAGGAATTTTGATTTTTAAATTTCTATAATTCCCAAATTTAGATTTAAAAATAAAAAATTAAACGCACATCAAATAAAATTTAGAATTAATTACTATTTTGGTCCCCCAACGTTTGTCTTATATATCTAAATGGTCATTTACATTTCAAATGTGTTAGGTTAGTTCTTAACATTTTCATATCATGTCAAGACTCATACTGGAGAAACACATAAAAGTTTCCAGCAACACTTCTTCAACTAGCATTGGTCAGAAAGATGGTTAACTTTCAATAGAAAGTATCCACTACTCATAATTGATTAATTTAGTACATTGTGAAGTTAGATGTGAAATTGAGTACGTCCTGAGATTTATTGAGTATCTTATAAGCTCATATTTATAATGATATGCTAATATTCAAAATCAATAAAGTGTGTATTATCTTTTAAATTAAATTAAATTAATCATGACTGACATTTTTCAATCATCTTCAATCAAATTTTCTTTTCTTTTCTTTTATTTAAAAAAAAAAAAAAAAAAAAAAAAAAAAAAAAAAAAGAGAGAAAGGAATTGTATGAGGGAAAAAAAACACCAAAAAAAAAAAAAAAAATCTCAGATTTGATTAGAAATTTTCATATGATAAACTAGGATTTAATATAAATAAATCTAGGTTAGACTCAATTCAAACTTGATTTCACACTATGCTAAAATGATTAATTGTGAATAGTGGACATTTTTTACCTACAACTTTTTCTATGTACTCATCACTTTTTGTCCATCACACATGCGATAGTAGAAAGAAAAGCATTTGAAGAGATGAAACGAAATAGTATTTGTATGACTTTCCTTATATAATACTCAAAGTTTAAATTAAATAACAAATTTTAATTTTATGGCAAGTTATGATTGGTGAAGCTTAGAGTGATATACAAAAGTGGTACCATAGTATACATATTTAAAATTAAATATTAAAAGAAAAAAGAATTAGAAAATTAGAGAATAGTGTAATTTTTTTGAGAAAAAAAATTAGACAATAGTTTTCTAAATATGTGTTGGTTCAAATTTTTTGAAAAAAATGCGGGTGAGGCAAGTATAATCTATATATATATATAAAACCAAAGCTTTTGAAACTCCCACAATTTTCCACATCATCATTTTAATTTAAAAAAAAAATTAATTTTTAAAACTAAATAGTGAGAGAGTCCTAACAGGAGTCTCTTATATATATATATAAGAGACAAAATCTTTGAAAATCCTAAAGCAATCTTCTTTGTCCGTCTCCACTAAGAGAGAAAACCCTAAGTTTCAATTTCTTTGGTACGCTTGCTATTGCTTTTTCTCTTTTTTTGTGAATTAGTTTTTTTTTGCTTTTGTTTTGTATGGAGTAGTACTTTACAATATATAGTATAATTACAAGTATTGTAGTAAGTTTGCTAACTTTTTGTGTGGTTCAAAGGTGCTATATTCTATATTATTTTAGATTATATAACCTTAAGCTTTACCTTATGGAGACGTATGTACAAGTTTTTAATTCCTTTTGTGTGGATATTTTCTCACAGCTGTGGAGTAAGGTATATGCACTATATGTTATTTTATGTTTTCTCTTATGGTGTCATGCTTCTTTGTTTATTAATTAAAGATTATGTTGGAAGCCTATATTATTTGCACCTTCAAAGTGTTGGACAATGTTTGAACCAAATTTTTCATCAATTAGGAAGAATTGGATAAAAAAAACTTAGAAAAGCTTTCCATCCTTACTGAAATTGTCTCGCAATAAGGTAACCTATCTTTCCCTTATATTTCTCTATTTGATAGTCATATATATTTTGTTTTGTTTCAATAATTTCTAGGCAATGCCAGTAAATTTTTTGATTTTTTTCCCCTTTCGAACGTTTTAACATCAGAACTTTTTAGTTATTTTTTTTTCAATATCTAAATTTGGCTTATTCATCAAATTGTAACTCAAAAAGATAGGAGCAATTCACGCAATACTATAGTTTCATAATCAATTTAAAATTTTATAAAATTATTTTAGTCTATTATAAATAGGTAAGTTCCCGTGCATTGCATGGGTTTCCGACTAGTTTAATTTATAGACTGACCAAACCTCAAAATAGGAGAGGCTCGCTTCAATATCAACAATTACGGGTCCGAAAGATCAGTCGACACCAGTTGGTGTTCTTCTTCAAAGATAGGCTTTGGAATAGTCATAACAGACCACACCAGTTATTGCTAAAAGAATGAAATTTATGAGGGAACCTGACCACATATGGATCCCTTTATTTTATTTTATAAAGTTTCATGATGAAATTGAGTGTCGAAGGATATGCGTCAAGGATAGAGTAACAATATAACAGGTCCAACCTAGCCTGGATGAATCCCTTGCACACTCCATCACCAATCTTGGTTAGGGTGGGAAAATTTAAAAACAAATAACTCTACTCTGTTACATATAATCTTTGTTGGGTACAATGAAATACATAATAATAAAATACATAGGATCATAGTTTGAATTTTCATTCCAACAAAAAGAACAAAAGATTGAGAAAGTAAATAAGAGGAAAAAAAAGAAGAAAAGACCTGGACTTGGAAAGTAGCCTACACACTATGATACCAATCTCGTATATATTGATTGCTAGTAGAGCACTATATAACCTGCCATATCACTTTCCAATTCAGAAAACGATTAAAATTTCGGCTAGTTATACAAATTGCAGTCTCCGATCTTAGATTCGAGTCTGTCCAATCCGAAATGTTTAACTTATTAGCGCCTTTGTATGTATAAGATGAACTTTCGTATCTTCAATACAAACCAGGCAAGAATGTGAATTGTGTAAATCAGAAGAACCGTACCAACCACACCCATCAAACTAAATACAACACAGCCTGATACGACAGACGTCGCGTCACTCGCAAACTTAGACTTATCAAAAAGATTATATGGGGTCAGCAGATTGAATGCAAAAAGATAGGCAAGGGCTAGGAATGCGAGAGTGGTACACATGGCAAATGTTAAGAGGCACATGCAAACCTTATTCTTAAGAGGAAATCCACTAATAAGTAAAAAGACGACACACAAAGATGCAGAGAAAGAGATGGTGTTGAAAATCATGAAGATTAAGTATCCGTTTTTGTCACATGCTATCACTGAGATTCCAGCGTCACATGTGTAATTCAGGCCATTTACGTTTGTTTTCATAACACCGTCTGGGGGGGTTTACACCACCTGGGGTGTTGAGTACTGGTTGAAAAGTAATAGTTGTGATGACAGTAGCCACCAGCATTAGTAGGGGTGGAGGAACTTATAGTGTTGGGGGGCCATGCCCCCCCCTCCCCCCCTCCCAAACTTTTGAAATCCTCTTATAGGGTCTGTTTGAATAGAACTTATTTTGTTGAAACTGAAAACTGAAAACACTGTAACAAAATAATTTTTAAATGTGTGAAAAGTGTTGTGGGACCCATTTTTAATGAAAAAGTTGTTAAAAAGTGATATTTGTGGGTCCGTAAACAGTACATCCGTGCACTATTCACGATTGAAAAGTCAACCTTTACGGCTGAAAGCAAAAAAAAAAAAAAAAAAAAAACTGAAACGCGCATTTTTGCAAACGGGACGCAGCAAACGCGGATCCAAACCGCACCATAGTGTTGTATAAAAATAAATTGGGCCCATACAAATTATAATGATTGACCCCTCTAAAAAATTTCATAGAACCTTTTTGTTGTCAATGGAAGAAAATTGGTCTAGTATAGTTGGATAGATCACCTAAAACATGAGTCTAGACTACTCTTAAATCAATTTAAATCTTAATAAAAGAGAAAGAAACTAAGTGGCCCACCTACTTGTAGAACATGCCAAGAACCTGTAGTTTCCAAACTATTGAATAGAAGATAATCTCTGGTTTTAGAGTTCTAATTAGCTATGAATATTCATCATCTTCACAATTCATGCTATTTTTTTTTTTTTCCTTACTATTGTTTTGCTTAGTTTTCTCTTTACTTTGATTTTGGATAATGACTTTCCTTTTAAAAAAAATGTCATAGAGATATGTTCATTGTTAGTTTTTATGTTATTTCCCTTTAAAATATAACAATGACTGCATTTAGCCATTTACAATTCCAATATTTAGTTAGTTTCTCAAGTGGACTCCACCCAAACAATACACACACTTTTACCAAAATCTTATGAATCTCTAATCTCTAGGTGTCTTTCTTTTTATTTTTTTTAAGAATAGAAAAAGGATGCTGTTCCTATTGTTTTCAATTTTTAAATGCAATGTGCATTGCTCGAATTGGTGTGTTTTTCTTTTCATTCTTAGCCTTCAAATTCATTTATTCAGGTCCCATCATCATCATTTTTTTGCAAAATTTGATCATTTTCTCATATTTCCAATTTTTTTCCTCATATGTTTTTCTCTCATTATTATCATCTCATTTATATATATTTTTAGTTGATTTTTTGTTTTCCTTTTGAATCCACGTGCCGTATAAGTTGTACCAACATTGATATGTTTCTACAACATAATTTAGGTTGCGCTAGAGATAAGAAACATTCTTAAGTCTTAACCCCATCCCAATTTGAAAAAGGAAAAAATTGTTCAAAATTTCACTATGAAAATGATTATGAATGAAATTTATTTTATGAATGGTCATCATCAAGCACAATTCTAATAGGAGATGCTAAGGCTTTTAAAAAATATATAAAAAAAAAAAAAAAAAAAAAAAAAAAAAAAAATCTTTTATATGTTTATAGAAAAATTAACAATTTTTTAATCTTATCTGAGTTTTAAAATATTATAAAATGTTAAATTTAACTATTATATATAAAATATAATTACTGAAATAATTATGAGTTATGACTAGCATATAAATATATAATTCAGCCTTCCAAGTGGAAAATCTTAGCTACGCTCCTGAGCATTAATGCACCCCGCGTCTCCTCTAACCAATCACCTTGGTACCTCAATGGTGATGACCAGCAACGATTTCTAATGATGGTGAGAGATTATTTTTCTTCGTTGTTCTTACGACACAGGCATCCATAAAGATGTTTTGAATGGTGAAGCTTTTCCAGTCTTTTGGATAGTGATTTAAGACTTCTAAGGCTGTAAGACCCATCTTATTTAAGGCATCTGCTCCTTCTTTCACTTTAGACACAGAAAGCAAATATTTTACTATCTGCAAAAATGAAAATTTTGTTTATAAAAGACTAAATCTATGAAAAAAAAAAAAAAAAAAAAAACCAAAAGCCAACCTCTATTCTCTGTAGCATCACAGCTAAATGCAAGACAGTGTTACCACCTTCTTGGTCTTTGGAATTGAGAAAGTCTGCTTCGTCACTCACAGATTCCACCAACAGTTTCAAAGAATCTAATTGGTTGTATTTGACACATAAGTGCAAAACAGTTTCTCCCCCATCTAACACAACTCGAGTTATTGAGTTAGGTTGGGCAATGATCAACTTCCTTGCAACTTCAACTCGTCCTCTCATGGCTGCATAGTGGAGAGGAATTCTACCATCTTGATCACTAACCAAGCATGCATCTTTATTTTCATCTAACAATGCTTGGACGATCTCTGTGTGGCCTTCAGCAGAAGCCAAGTGAAGTGGGCAACGTCTGTGGGAGTACAACTCTCGAGTTAGTTGGCGTTTTAGAAGTAGAAGAGCTCTACTAAATTCAAGGTGGCCAACTAAAGCTGATATGTGTAATGGAGTTTCGCTCAAAGAAGTCAATGAAATTTTATTAAGCAAGTGTGGGTCTTTAAGGATCAACCTATCCAACGTGGTTTTACACCCATTTCCTGCTGCCTTGTAGAGTTCTATCATATCATTATCTTCTTGTCTAATTTGAGCCATTTCCATTTCTCTCCCAGTGTGGTGTTTGTGAATTGTTATAACAGGAAAGAAGCATATAAATAGATGGATGTAGTCCACACGCCAATATTCAATTATAGTCCACTGCTTGAGACTATATCATCGTGGTGTTGAGGATCAGTACTGGAGTTGTTGGACGACTTTGAAATTTCATGGTCAATTGCATATTAGAGAGACACTGACACGAGGAATTAAAGGCCAAACCACACACGTTTTCCTTGAAGTAAAATTTGGTAGGTGAGTTCGAAATATGATGAGTATTAAAAGTTTGCTTGAACTTTTGTTTGAAAAAGTCACTGTAATATAATATCTGAAGTGAAATTCGGAAAAGGCATTAGGTTCAAAATCTCGCCTACAAAAGAAAATTATATTTAGAAGATTTTGAGATTGTTTGGTTAATTTGTCCTATTTATTTATTTTATTTTATTGTTAATGTATAGTTTTACTGTTTTACACTTTTTCCTTTTAATTTTTTTTAGATATAAATGTCTTTTATTTATTTTATTATTTAAATATAATAAAACACATAAAATAAACTATATCAAATGATCAAATAGAAGCACCATGCACTGACGATATCTATTTCATAGGAGCATTATATTAATATTTCAATTCTCCCGATTACCATTTCCCTTGATTTATAGAATTTGATGTTGCGGAAGTCTGAAAAAAACATATACGATACTCTCTTAATGGGACAGAAACTAAACTATTAGCTTCTAGTAGTAAATCTCAAATCCACGAGAGGGTTTCCAAAATCCATAAGTAGATAAATTGGAATCCACCAGGGAAAAAAAAAATTGACAAAAGTTTGTATTTTATTGATAATAATCTGATTTGCCTCTGATGGCTACAAAACATATAAATACTGAAAGTAAAAACCTGCGATGACTAGGAAACATCCAAAACTCTAATTCACACTAATTAAGTGACAAAATTTCAAAATTTACTAAAAATAGCAAAATTGAGTTAAATGCAAAATCATAAACTATTGACAATTGTTCACTTTTCGCTTTCTGTCCAATTTGGATGGAAAATTGGAAGAAAATGCATAACTTTTGTGCAAACTTCCTATTATAAAATTGCAAATGTGGAGGAAGGTTTTGAATTATTTTTTATAAAAATTAATTTTATATCATGCTATTAAATTATTGATTCATAATTTATAAGGAAAAAATCAAATATCTTTTTACGAATATTTTTCATTTCCTTTTTGTTAAATATGCTAAAATATATGTAGTAGCAGAATCATAAAATAGAGTAACACAATAATAAAAGAGTTACGTAATTCAGCTTGGCGGCCTACATTTATGAATGAAATATATACAAATTATGTGTTACAGTGAACCCAACATATGTATATATATTAGGCTAAATCTTAGAGTAATCATACACTAATTATGGTTAATAGATTTGTAGGACATGAATATAACTTAGCTTGTACATAAAGTAAACTTGGGCTTGGACTTATATTATTATTGGGCCAAAAGAAATATTATATTCATAACATTTTCACAATGTATTTACAACAAATCTTAGGTGACAGGTTGTTACGGGTGGACAAATAAGTAATTTAAGTTTATCGCAATTTCACAAAAAATCTTAAGTGGCAATATAAGTTGTGGATTCAAATTAGAATTAATAACAATTTACTACTATGGGAACCAAACTAGCGGTACTCTTTCTCATTGGTTCATCCATTCATCCCTTATAAGATAGAAAGAGGAATGAGATCTTTCCAATGTAGGACAAGCAAAAATTGCCTGGGAGTACATGAATTTCCTTGAAGCAAAAAATGCTCTGACAACTACTTTTTTTTTTTTTTTTTTTTTTTTTTTTTTTTTTTGGTAAGTGTTGTAAAAGAGTAATGCTAGTAATACAAATTTTTTTACACAAATTTTTATAAATTACTAATATGATGAGTGGTTATTAGTAAATGAAAAAATGATGTTAATAGTGAGTCTAGATAAAAGCCAGTAAAAAGTTTTTCATACCAATTATTTGTAAAAATGTTATAAAATAATTTGTAACTATAACATTATTTATTGTAAAAATATTGTGAACATATCAATTTTAATTAGAACCAATATATTTCCTTAATTAGTTGCTCATCTTTCCTTTCCTTTCCTCCACTTGTGTGAGAGAGAGAGAGAGAGAGAGAGAGGACTCGTATGTTGTACAAACACAAAAATCATTCGTTTCTTTTGGCTCTTCACGAGAATCCGAATTGCTTCCGTACGACCAAAATTCTAGCACACAATTTCAAAATAGTCGACTGTCCCACTGCTTCTGCTTGTCAACACGGCAACACCACGCGTTTTACAACCCTCCACTTGTCTTGCTTCGTCTTGCCAGGAAAGTTAGATCAAAATTTCACTTTCCAGCCTGCCATATTTCGTTAACTTTTAAAAACAAAAACTATTCTAAGAGCATCCACAGCAGACGTTGTAAAAAAAATGCCATTTTACAACATCAAACACCTACTTTATTATTTTACCACATCATTTTACAACATCTCATTTATCAGATGTTTTATACTTCAATTTTATACATTAAAATAATATTTACACCACATTAAAATAATATATTAAATTCCTCCCCTCATCCTCATCATTATCATCAACAACCACCAGAAAAATGGTTGCCGCCACAATCACCAGGAAAAAAAAAAAAAAAACACACACACACACACATCCACCAAAATCAACCCACAACCGCCGCCAAATCCACCACCAAAACAGAAAAACAAAGACAAAAACAGATCATCATCATCATCATCATCAACCACCACTGCAACAACAACCACAACAACAACCAGAAAAATTGTTGCGGCCACAATCACCAGGAAAAAAAAAAAAAAAACCACAACCACCAAAATCAACCGCCGCCGAATCCACCACCAAAGCAGAAAAACAAAGACAAAAACAGATCAGAACAGAGATCGGCACCACCACCGATTCGCCCACCAGTCGACCCACCCACTACCACCGATTCGCCCACCGCCATAACCCACAACCCGAACCCACCCACCACCGATCTGCCCATCTCAACCCACCCACCGCCATAACCCACAACCCGAACCCACCCATCAAACCACAGCCAAAAAAAGTGAACGGAAAAAAGAAAAAAGGAAAAAAAAAAAAACAACCCGAAGCGGAATAGAGTAGATAGATGAACGGCGGCGTCGAGTGGTGGTCTTTGCCGAACCACCATCACCCAAACCCACGAAATCAACCCAGACTCACACTTGTCGAAGAACCGAACCATGAATCAACCTAGACCCATGAAATCACGAACAAGGACGATCCACCACTACCCACGAAATCAACTCGGCCCACAAAGAAAGATCAACAATCAAAGAAAGAGAGGGAGAGTCAGAAAGAAAGAGAAAGAGGAGACACAGACAGAGATGGAGAGGCGGAGAGAACGAGAAAGAGAGAAGAGAAAAAAATGGAGAGGCGGAGAGAACGAGAAAGAGGCGGAGAGAACGAGAAAGAGAGAAGAGAAAAACAGAACAGAAAAAAATGGAGAGGCGGAGAGAACAGAAAAAGAGAGAACAGAAAAAAATGGAGAGGCGGAGAGAACGAGAAAGAGAGAACAGAAAAAAATAAAGTGAAGAGAGAGGAGAGAGAAAAGAGAATAAAAAACTAATAAAACTTATACCATTTTCGTCCGTACCGTTGCAAATTTGCAACGGTACTGTTCATATGTGGTATAATTTTTACCATTTGGAACATCTGATAAAGCTCCGTTTTTGTGTTTGATGTGCTAAATGTGCCAAAAATTTGGCATTTGGCACATTTAGCACATCTGCTGCGGGTGCTCTAAGTACAATGGATTTATTATATGGATGATTTGTGAAGTGTTTATATGGTCTTTAATTAGATTATGTGGCCATTCATATATATGGGTAGCCTTTTAAAAGACAATTTTCTATTCCCAAATTGACAAAGTTTTCCTCTAAAAGCATTAATATTTGGATGCAAAAAGTGTTTATTTTGCATTATCAAACATCATCTTATCTATTTTATTAAGTTATAAAACCATCAAGAACTAACCCACAAGTTTCTTTTTCTGCTCTCCCACGTAGGAGCTTTTTCTCTCCCACAGTACGAGTTTCTTTTCTCCCTTAATATTTTCCAGGGGTTTCTTTCTTGGCCTACCCTCCTTGTTGCTGGGGTAGTAGCCATCTAGATCTAAACCATGGAAAACGATGTAGTCAACCAGCTCAAAAACTTACAGCTAACCAAGGAAGAAGAAGAAAGCATCACCATTACAAAAGCCAGTAATCCAGAACTGATTGAAGAATGTCATCACAGCCTCTTTGGTCGTCTCCTTGCTGATCGGCATCAGAATTTGAGGGCTCTCAAAAGCACTTTAAGGGCAGCTTGGAAAATGGGGTCTGATTTAAGAATCATTGAGGTAGGAAACAATATTTTGCAATTTAGATTCAGCTCTATGTTTCAACTTGATTGGGTAGAAAGGAGTGGTCCTTGGAATTTTGAGAACAACCTTCTCCTTCTTTGCCGTTGGAGGAAAGGTTTGACGTCCTCAAATATTTCTTTTTCCCACTCCCCCTTTTGGGTCCAAGTATGGGAGCTGCCGTTTGAGCATATGTCTGAAGAAGTAGTGACAGAAATTGGATGCAAATTGGGCAACGTTTTGGAGGTTGACAAACGATCCATGCAAGCAGATCAGGCAAAGTATATCAGAGTAAGGATCAATCTGCCCATCGACAAGCCTCTCCGTAGAGGAGGATTTATTAGCGTTGAAGATGGTGAACGATTTTGGGTGACCTTTAAGTACGAACGGCTCCCCACTTTCTGTTTTCTCTGTGGAAAGCTGGGGCACGACGATAAACATTGTGGGGAAACTTTAAAGGAGCATCAACAGGGGAAGCAATACGGTGAGTGGCTAAAAGCTGGAGGAAGTATTAAACCCGGAGGTGAATATGCTGGTACAACGAGTAACAGGAAAAAGGAAAGAATGAGAAGTGATGAACCAAGGTTTAAATCACCTTCTGAGTCAGAAAGTTTGCAACCATGGATGCAAACAGAGGATGAGAGGAACGCCGGTAGTCAGAGTTTGAACGATGAACACGCCTCGGGAGAAGGCAGGTGTACAGGTATGACAGAGCCCATTGAGCAACGTCATCTGAGCAGATGGGACAGTACCAACGTGATGGAGATAGAAAGATTGACGGATCCTGAGGTTCGTAACAAGGAAAGTGTAACCAGAGATGATATAGTTAGGGAATTGTCCAACGGGAACCAGGATACTCAATCAAGTGTGGGCTAGGCTAATAGGCCCAAAAGTGAAAAGCAAGAAGAGCTCAGCCCAAAGAAGAATAACCACGAGGGAATAGATAATGAAGCAGCGAAAAGTGAAGAAACCAGCCCAATAAGTAGAAAGAAGAGTACCATTAAGTTAAAGAAAATTGCCAGAGGAGTTGGAAAGGCCCAGAACGCTGAAGTGGATACTACCCCTACCAAGGTTAGTAAAAAAAGGCCTTATAATATAGAAACTCTGTCTGTTACAGAAGGA
Organism: Quercus robur; assembly: GCF_932294415.1. Lineage (NCBI taxonomy): Eukaryota > Viridiplantae > Streptophyta > Magnoliopsida > Fagales > Fagaceae > Quercus > Quercus robur. The sequence continues at coordinate 7,823,645 of NC_065538.1, forward strand.
AATGCTCAAAAACGTATATGTGAAAGGAGTGTCAGGGAGGTAGAAGTTTTATCTGATGAAACGGCGGTGACTGCAATGCAGCACCGCCGAGAACAATGATAGCCTTAGGATGGAACTGCCGAGGGCTTGGGAACCCTCGGACAGTTAGAGTGTTGCGCGAATTCGTGCAACGGTGGGATCCCAACATAGTCTTCTTAATGGAGACTAAACTAAAAAAGAAAAGAATGGAAAAGGAGAAAGAAAAGGCTGGTTTCAGCAATGGTCTGGTCATACCCAGTACGGGTAGAAGTGGAGGTCTTGTATTGTTATGGAAAAAAGATATATTGGTGGAGGTCCAAGGTTACTCTGGCAACTATATCGACGCAATTGTCACGGACCCAACCACCGGTTTTAAATGGCGAATCACTGGATTCTACAGGCACCCAGAAACCCATCGCAGGAAAGAGTCGTGGAATATACTTAGAGATTTGAATAGAAGATACAAAATGCCATGGATGTGCTTTGGAGATTTCAATGAAATTGTCTCCATGGAAGAAAAGAAAGGTGGGGCTGTGAGGTCACAAAGGCAGATGGAAGATTTTCGAAATGCTATTCATCAATGTGGTTTTAGAGACTTGGGATATTGTGGTCCTAATTATACATGGTGTAACATGCAAGAAGGAGATGATAGAATATACTTAAGACTAGATAGGGCCTTAGCCACTGCTGATTGGATAGAACACTACAGAGAAACAAGGGTGCACCACTTGATTGACTCTACTTCCGACCATTGTGCCTTGTTAATCACCGACTCTATGACTCAACAGCAGCCTAGAAAGAGAAGATTCCATTTTGAAGCAATGTGGATTAAGAGAGAGGATTGTAAAGATGTCATTAAGGATGCTTGGAATGAGTGTCGAGATCTCAGTTTGCCAAGCGGGATTGCAAATGGGCTTAGACAATGTGCTGCTGACCTCTCCCGGTGGAACAAATCAGTGTTTGGATATGTTCCAAAACTGATTCAAAATAAAAGGAAAACTCTCAATGCTTTAGTTCTGAGGGACAGAGACGGAAGTTTGGGCAGTGAAATTAACAGGGTGAGAAAGGAGATCAATGACCTCTTGGATAGTGAAGAAACTATGTGGCACCAACGATCAAGGGTGCAATGGATGATGCTGGGTGATCGCAATACCAGGTATTTTCACTCAAAAGCCTCGGACAGAAAGAGGAAAAATGCTATATCAAGAATTATGGATGATAATGGAAACTGGCATGAAACCAAGGAAGGTATTGCAAATGTTGTTGTGTCCTATTTTGAGAAGCTGTTCACTACCTCCTATCCTAGTCATATCCTGGAGGTCACTAATACAATTCCTACCAAAGTCTCCTCAGATATGAATCAAAGTCTTATCAAGGAGTTCACCAAGGAAGAAGTGACGGCTGCCCTAAAGCAAATGCATCCAACTAAAGCCCCCGGCCCTGATGGTATGTCTGCTATATTCTTTCAAAAATATTGGGATGTGGTGGGTAATGATGTTATTAGTATGGTTTTAAATGTGTTGAATTGTAATAAATCTATTGTAGAAATTAACAAAACCTACATCACCCTGGTTCCAAAGACAAAAAGCCCATCTAAAATGACAGTATATAGGCCTATAAGTCTTTGCAATGTAGTGTATAAACTCATATCAAAATTATTAGCCAACAGACTGAAAGCTATCCTCCCTTATCTTATCACAGAAAACCAAAGTGCTTTTCTCTCTGAAAGGCTAATCACTGACAATGTCCTAGCAGCCTTTGAAGTTATGCACTATCTTGAACACAAAAGAGATGGCAAAGACTGCTATATAGCGGTCAAATTAGATATGAGTAAGGCATACGATAGGGTTGAATGGGGCTTTATTGAGAAAGTTATGGAGAGAATGGGCTTCCATGAAAGATGGATTGGTTTAGTTATGCACTGTATATCCACTGTTTCTTATTCTATTCTCATAAATGGTGTAGCCTACGGAAGTATTATTCCCACAAGGGGTCTTCGTCAAGGTGACCCCTTATCCTCATATCTATTTTTATTGTGTGCAGATGGTCTTTCCTCACTCATTAATAACGCTGCTAGAAATCAGCGGCTGAGTGGTATAAGCATGTGTAGAGGCTGCCCAAAGGTCACTCATCTCTTCTTTGCCGACGATAGTCTATTGTTTTGCAAAGCTAGCAGCCAAGAATGCCATCAACTTGTTGATATCCTACATCTATATGAGGCTGCATCAGGCCAGAAAGTAAATGCTGATAAATCGTCAGTATTTTTTAGCCGTAATGCTCCTGAAGCTTTAAAGATTGAGGTGCTGAATGTTCTTGGCCCTATGCAGAACTCTTGGCATGATAAATACCTTGGTCTTCCCACTATCATTGGCAAGTCCAAAACAGAGGTCTTTGCGGAGATTAAAGAGAGGGTGGGGAAAAAGTTGGCTGGATGGAAGGAAAATATGCTCTCGATGGGTGGCAGGGAAATACTCATAAAAGCAGTTGCCCAAGCAATTCCAGCTTATACCATGAGCTGTTTTCAGCTCCCAAAATGTCTTTGTGACGAAATGGAAGGGATGATGCGAAGATTCTGGTGGGGGCAGCGCCAACAAGAGTCAAAAATTGCATGGATCAGTTGGAGGAAGCTGTGCAAATCAAAGGATAGAGGTGGCATGGGATTTAGAGACCTTTATGCCTTCAATTTGGCTTTGCTAGCAAAGCAGGGCTGGAGACTATTAACAAATCCAGACTCCTTAGTTGCTCGGATTTATAAAGCTCGCTACTACCCCCACGGAGATGTTCTTAAAGCAAAGCTTGGATCAAATCCCTCTTATACATGGAGGAGCATTAGGAATGGACTTGAAGTGATAAGGAGAGGAACACGATGGCGAGTTGGAAATGGGAATTTGATTCACATATGGGAGGATAAATGGCTGCCTACTCCCACAACTTACAAAGCAATCTCTCCCCCACGACCTTTTGATGGATTCCCTATGGTCTCTAATCTCATTGATAAAGATACAAGAAGGTGGAAGGCAGAGTTAGTTAGGTCATTGTTTCTCCCTTTTGAAGCATCCACAATCCTCAACATTCCCTTAAGTTACAACTTGCCTGAAGATAAGATCATTTGGGTTGGAAATAAAAAGGGGGAGTTTACAGTGAAAAGCGCATATTACATTGCCCTTAATCTGAACAATGAGGCGGATATTGAGGAATGCTCTTCAGGGGATTGTAGAGCCCCTCTATGGAAAAGAATTTGGCACTTAAAAATCCCTTCAAAGATTAGAATTTTTGGATGGAGAGCATGCTTGAATGGTCTGCCAACTGCTGAGAATTTAAAGAAGAGGGGAATTAATTTGAGTGAGCTTTGCCCTTGTTGCGGGAAAGATCCTGAATCAATAACTCACTCTTTGTTGAGATGTGAGTTTGCCAAGAAAGTCTGGAATTGCTGGCAGGAGTGCCCAATTAATATTTCCTCAAGTCAGTGGGATTTTTCTGATGTAGCATTGGAAATTCTGGAACAGGGGACAGCTGCGGATCTTGAGGTTTTTTTTGTCATGGCATGGTCAATTTGGTATAACCGAAACCAGGTGGTGCATGAATCAACCTGCCAACTTCCCAATCAGACTTGGAACTTTGCTAAAAGGTACCTTCAAGATTACAAAGATGCCACTTCATCTTCTGGCCAAGATAAGACCTGTGATAGCAATAGTTGGCATCCCCCTCCTGCTGGAGTTTTTAAAATAAACGTGGACGGAGCAACCTCAGAAAATGGAAGGAATTCAAGTGTGGGAGTGATTATTAGAGACTCCAAAGGAATCATAGTTGCTGCTTGCGCAAATTACCTTTCAAGTCAGTTTTCAGCTTTCGAAACTGAAACTTTAGCAGTTGAGTGTGGCATCCTTCTTGCTCAGGAGATGGGGTTAGCTCGGATAATCATTGAAACGGATGCTCTATCTGTAATTCAAAGTATTGCTGCTAATGAATTTGATGGAGATACGGGCCACCTGAATCTTGGAATCATTGGTCTTCTCAAGTCCTTTAGGAGCTGGGAGTTTAAGCATTTGAAACGGGACTACAACAGAGTCGCACATGAACTCGCACAATCTGCCAAAAGGAATGAAGCATCTCAATGCTGGAAAGGAGTTTGCCCGCTTGTGGTGCAACTTCTCATCCAGAGAGAATGTGTTTTGTCTCGGATGTAGCTCTTTTCTTTCTTTTCTCTGTTGTATTTCCTTTTCTGGTTGCTTATGTATCCCTTTTCCAATCAAAAAAATAAAAAAGTTATAAAACCATTTTATCTATTTTATCAACTTATTTTACATTTTTATTTTAATATTTACGTATAAGTCAATAAAATAATATAAATTACATAATAAAAAAATAAAAAATTTCTCTCTCTCTTTCCTTTCTTTCCTTTGTTCACTTTTTCTCTTCGCCCACACCTACAAACACCACACTCCAACCACAAATATAGCCAACCACCATACCCAGCCTCCACCATGACCAAAACCAACCTCCACTGCCACCACAATCATAATCACAATCACAATCATAATCAGTCCAAAAATCAATCTCATAGCAACAAAAGAAAAAAAAATTAAAAAATAAAAAACTAAGCTACCACCGCACAGCAACCACCACCTTCACCCACAGCACAGCAGACACTACCACCACCTAAAATCCAACACCAACACCACCACCACCACCACCACCACTGCCAAATCCATACCCACAAACCCAAATAAAAAAAAATGAAACAAAAACCAAATCAGAACCATAACCCACAACCACCAACCACAAAAAACACAGCAACCACCATCACCAACCCCACCACTGCCAAACCTACCACCACAATCTACCACCAAACAGATCGGACTCCACCACCTAATGACCCACCAAAACCCAAACCCATACAACCCACAGCCCCGCGCCCACCAAGACTCACCACGGTCTCACGCCCACCACGACCCCAGGGTCTCCATGCCAACCGCGACCCACCACGGCCACTGCAAACTCCGATCTGAAGCCCGCCCACCCACCCAAACTGATCTGAAGCCACTCCAAACAACCAACCAAAATCTTGAGTGAGAGAGGCAGTCACCGTGAGAGGAAGAAGGAGAAAAGAAAACAGAGGAAGAAAGTCTGAAAGTCAAGAAAGGAAGAGAGAGAGTGTGAGTGATGAGAGGCATCATGAAGAGAGAGAAATCTGAGTAGATATTTAGGAATAAAATAATTATTAATTTTTTTACATCCTGTGAATAGTTTGTTCTATTTTTATGAGAACAAACTATTCATAGAACGTAAAAAAATTTACATCCCCACCCCCGGATGTGGGTCTTTTTTCTTTTATTAGTTGCTAAAATAGCAATTATGGGGGTGTTTACACCCCCTCAATGCTAATGCTCTAAATAAGTTTATCCTCTTATTCATTATGTGACAATTTATAAAATTATTTCCTTTATAAATATTTAAGCAACTCACGTTACTCATTGAATAAATCATGTGCCTTAAAATAAACATAAATGGTTTTATCAATCGTCTTATAATGAATAGGAGGAATTTGCAACCAATCCAGTTTGGGGATAAACTTTTCTCTTTCCAAATAGCATAAGTATGATCAAAGATTTATTACTCCTACTTTATCATACTAGAGCTTTCATGTTCACATATATGCAAGGCCAAGGGTAGAGCTAGGGGCTCGGTGGGGATGATGCCCTAAATTGATTGAATATTGATTGGTATGTATTGTATGTGTGAGTTTTGAGTCTGACATCGGGTATATATAGGAGAAAGTTTAGTTACAAAATTTGTTGTTACATGAGGCTATAACTTCACTTAATATTTTTTTAGTGGATGTGAATTTTGATAAATTCGCCATTAGATTTCATTTTCTTCTTATATCCTCTATACTTGCAAGATTTTTAGATTACCAAAGAACAATAGTTATGTAATCAATCAATTGTTTAAATTGAAATTTTTTGTAGAGTAAAATTATGCATGAAAAATATGTTTATGGATCATATAATAAATAACATCTGATTGATACAAAATTTGACAAATATGTTTAAAGTGTAAAGAACATGCAATCTCACAGTTAGATTTTCAAAATATGTAGTAATGTTAAAATTTTTATAGGAAGTTATAGCCTTAGGCTATAATCAATTTTGTAACCAAATTTTGTTTTATACTTGATTAATTTGAGCTTATAAATAATTATAAAGAACCCCAATTATAAGTAGACTAATTCTTTTGGATTATTTTGTGGATGTGACTAACATTTTTTCTTAGGTGATTACTAAAAAATATCATAGCTTACTTGGTAGTTCCATTTGGGCTCAAAGACACTGTTTAAGAAGGAATTTAGCTAGAGTTTTTCTCTTAGACCGTTACAAGGGTGTGGGGGGCCATTTTCCCCTTCCCCGAGTAAGAGGTTAAAAAAAAAAAAAAAAAAAAAAAAAAAAAAAAAAAAAAACTTTAAAGTATAGTGAAACTAGTACTTTCTACAAAACAAATCCCTTCATTTATTGTCCATTTGAAAACAATTTATTTAGTTAATATTGAAATTTTTTTTTTTGAAAGTATTATAGATAAAGGTAAAAATTAACTGAAATAGTATAGTGGGACTCATAAATAGTACCAAAAAGTGCAATGGGGCCCATTATAATAACAAAAATAAGCTAAATAGTAAAATAAGTTGAATTTTTTAAGCCATGCCAAACACAACCTTAGTATAGAATTTGAGGGAACTAATGACTCCAACTTTATTAAGGATTCATGTGTGGGCCGGACATTATGAATCAGTCTATACAACTTGACTGTACATCCTGTTGCTGATGCATTGTACGTAGAATGCTATTGTATCATTTCTTCGAGCCTTACCAATAAAGCTTCCGAGAATACTTCACTTATATATTCTTAGTCCAAAAGCTTGGAGACTGGAGACACGTTTTGCTAGGTGGCCCCAAATGAAGTTCACATAGACTTTAATGAAATTTAGATGTTTCTTGGAGAACAAGTTGTGGGTGCAGGTAAAGTAGAGGGTGTGCCTATTTCAAGCATCCTGGAAATTTTCACATAGGCACTTTATCCATGAGCTGAGAAGTCATGCATGATGGATCATGTCACGAGAGGGGGAGTAATGCTTCCGAACTACCTAATAACTTCTCAGTTTCTTGTGCAGCTGATGCTCAATTTCAATCACATATATCAAAGACCATCGGGCCTGTTGGCCCAAGTGGTACTTAGTCATCCTAGTGACTTTAAGCTCAGGAGTTCTAGTCTCTGCATAAACACTTATCCAAAAATAAATAAAAATAAAAATAATCATATATCAAAGAGTAGACACAGAAAAATCAAGAAATTATTTAGGCTCGACATCTTAACCATATCAAATTTGAGCTAATTCTGATAAGTCAAGTGAGTCAACTTGAAAAGACCATACGAGGTTGCTAAAGCCCAAACAGAAATCAGGCTGAAATTTTAGATAATTTGGTTCTTTAAGTTTAATTTGCGGTTACCATTAATCCTTTTGTTTATAACTTCCGTTAATTATTAAGGGTCTGTTTGGATAGAACTTATTTTACTGAAACTGAAAACTGAAAACACTATAGCAAAATAAATTTTAAATGTGTAAATAGTACTGTGGGATTCATATTTAATGAAAAAATTGATAAAAAATGAAATTTGTGAGTCCGTGAACAGTGCACGGATGCACTGTTCATGCAAAACTAGTCAAAAGTTGCGGCTACTGTTCATGTACAGTACATGAACAGTAACCGCGTTGTGGTAAAACGCGTGCTCCCAAAAAAAAAAAAAAAAAAAGAAGTCAAAACGTAGCAACTAAAACGCAGCAAACAAAACACGTATCCAAACTAACACTAAATATAAAAAATTAAGAGTATAAAAACTATTAAAATTTTTTTAAAAATGCAAAAAGTCGAATCAGACCTTTTAAGTTTGGACAATTGTCATTTTGGTCCAATAAATTTCATTATTATTATTATTATTATTATTTTCATTTTGGTCATGTAAAATTACATTTGTTGTCACTTTTTAGTTCTTCTTAATGACAACTTGTTAAATGAAATAGATGAATGACTAATTGGGATTAATGACTCCAATTTTATTGAGGATACATGTGTGGATCATTATGTATCAGTCTATACAACATGACCGTACACCCTGTTGCTGATGCGTTGTACGTAGAATTCTACTGTATTAATTTTCTACCAGCCTTATTTCCATATGTCTCTCCAATACATTGTGATTGCAGATTGGAAGTAAATAAAAAGGTGTACTTTCTTTATTCCACATTCACACGGTTATTCTAATCCTTTGCTTGACTTGAAATTTTGTAAGAAGCATCTTACAAGGCAAAGTGTATGAAACTTCCAGTTGTTTGACGATCAGCCAAGGTTGGATCATACCTTGAAATTCCTTACCAATAATTCAAGCTTCCTAGAATATTTAACTTATATATTCTTTGTCCAAAAGCTTGGAGACTGGAGACACGTTTTGCTAAATGGCCCCAAATGAAGTTCACACAAACAAACTTTAATGAAATTTAGATGTTTCCTGGAAAACAAGTTGTGGTTGCAGGTAAAGTGTAAACTTCAAGGTTTTTTACCCAATAAAATAAAATAAAATATAAAATACCAGGTTTCAAGCGTCCTGGAAATTGTCATGGACACTTTATCCAAAAGAGTGAGAAGTCATGATGGAACATGGGTGAAAATAGCCAAATACCACGTTTTGACAAATTTTGTGGCAATCTAGCACTGTTTCGAAAATATTTAGCAATCTACCACTTTTTTCTTATTGGAGCATCATAAAATCGAGTTTTAAATAATACTCGAGTTCACTGAACTCGAGTTCCTAGTGAGTTTGCAAGCATGGCACTCACTGAGCTGGATTTTGCACATTAAAAAATGCAACCTGGTACTCGATGGTATCAAACTCGAGTACTGTGTGGACTAAACTTGAGTTCATAGGACTCGAGTACTGTGTTATTTTACATACACAGTACTCGAGCTCCCCAAACGTGAGTCTGACTCGGGTTCTAGGATAAATTGTAGTCCACCATATATACTTGAGTTTAATGAACTCGGGTTTGGCTCGGGTACCAGGCTCCACATACTTGAGTATTGTGAACTCGAGTACTATGCAAGTTTAAAATCACTCCCGTTTTAACACTCACTCAGTCTAACTCTCAATCTCCCTCTCTCTTACTCAGTCTTACTCTCTCAATCTCCCTCTCATTCTCTCAATCTCGTCCTTAGTCTCCCTCTCACTCTCAATCTCCCTCTCCCTCTCCCTCTCGCTCTCGCTCTGTACTCTCACTCTCAATCTCGATGTTGACAATATCAAGGTCTTTAGTTGGTGATCTGCATCTTTAATTTCAAATCACAAGGTACATACTTAATCTTACTCTCAATATTTGTTTGACCATTTGGTTTAGGATGGTTTAGGGGTTAGGGTTATTTGTGGTAATTGGGATTGATATTAAATTTAGAAGCATGGTCCATTGATTTATTGAATAGGACCACAACCATAGCTGTCTAGGCCACCACAACCATGGTCAGATGCTTGATTCAGCGTTCTTAGCATACGTACTTGAGCGCTATATACAAGAAGACCCCGAATATAAGATAAAGTCCTTACGCCACCTTGTTTTGGCAGACTTAAAGCACGATGTATCTCATTACAAGGTATTCTTACTTGCATTCTTTTTTCAATACAATGTAGAGACATTAGTCTTCATGGAAGAATAAGAATGATCTTTTAAGGGGGTTAGGTCACGGGTTCATGCCTCTCTTTCCCAAGACCCATGAATACCTTATATTATGAAAATTGAAATTGGAAAAAAAAAAAAAAAGGATTTTAAGCATATGGCAGCAACCTATTTCATGAATCACTAATGCATGTGACACACTCAATGTTTTGTGAATCACTAAATGTATGTGACACATAGATCATATTTGATAAGCATCTTCATTCTTGATATTCCGATTAAACAATCATCTATAGTTTAATAAAAAGAAAACAAGAAAGAACAATAAAAGGAAAGAGAAAGAAAGATTATCTTCATCTTATAGCGTTACAAGTCTTGATTTTTTTTCTTCAACTTTAATTATTTAACTAATATTCATTTCTAACGTAATCATTATGGTTTACCTACAAGGTATGGGATGTCAAACAAAAGGCCATTGCAGCTATATACGGGGATTTTATGGAGTCATATGCAGAGTTGCCGTGTTTTTTTTTAGTAGGATTGAAAGATGCAAGTCCAGGTACAAAGTATAAGTTACTAGTGGACGATAATTATGAATGGGGGACTTGTACATTCAAGTCCATATTTGGGCGTTTCGTCCATCTATTGTTCGATTCAAGCACTGTAGGCCTGTGATCAGTATTGATGCAATCCCCCTCTATGGAAAATATAAAGGGAATTTGATAATTGCAATGGCGATAGATGCTATTAATAAGATTTATCCACTAGCCTTCGCTGTTGTTGAGAGCAAGAGCATAGAGACTTGGGGTTAGTTCTTGGCTTGTATAAGAAGGTATACTACTAACCAGAGCGATCTGTGCATCATATCTGACAGACACCCTAGGATACAAGCTGTCTTCAGAGACACTAGTTGAGACTTTTTGCAGCCTCCCATGACAGAACATCTTTACTGCCTCCATCATCTATGTAGTAACGTCAACACTAGATGGAACAATGAAACTTTAAAGAGTATGGAGAGCAGCAAGTGCTACCCAAGAGCGAAAGTTCAATGCCACCTTCGAATTAATTAAAAATATCAACCAGGCAGCGCACCATTATGGGGCAATGACCACAAACATCTCCGAGTGCTTCAATGGTGTTCTAAAGGGTGCTCATAGCCTGTCTACTACGACAATGGTGAAATACACATAGTTTAAACTCAATGCTTACGTTGATGATCATCACAATAAGAGCATAGTGCAGTTGAATTTGGGGAAAAATGGTGTAAATATGCTTTGGATATCTTCATGAGAAATATGGAGAAGGCAGAGCGTCACAGTGTGACGAGATTGAGTGCGCAACAACACTCATATCAAGTAGATACACTATATAATCTAGGGACTGTTGGTGGGGGGATCACACACTTGGAGTTAATTTGCTATAGTGAACTTACACATGTGAGAAATGGAAACTGTACAAGATACCATGTTCACATGTCATTGCAGTTTGTAGTAGGTATCAACAAGATGCAGAGCTGTACATTGACCCATGCTATAGTGTGAACACACTGTTCTGCAGTTATGCTCCCGTTTTCCCTACGTTGAAATATAGATTATCATGGCTTGATCCTAAAGAAACTCAAAGGGTTGTCCCTAACTCCCGATTGATCCAAGAGAAAGGTGGCCACACCATGGAAGGAGGAGGGGAGGAAGGTGCAATGCGGGTTATGTAACCAAGAGGGGCATAACTGAAGAACATGCCCTAAGTGGAATGAGGTACCGACGAGTGGTGGTCTTGCGAACTAGGTATGCTAAGTTTAAACCATGGCATCCTTCTAAATGCAACTTAAAACAAAATGCATGATATATGCCATTAGATAAAAATGCATGTTATGTGCCATTCAATTTTTATTTTTGAAAAATCAAAAAAATTAGATAAAATTTTTAAGGAACAAATATGCAATTTATACTATAAACTACTTTCCTTATAGGATGCATTCAAAAAGTCATTAGCATTGCCATTTTTTCTGTCGCAAAAATTGCATACTAATTGTTTAAAGTAATGTTAACTATAATGTAATGTAATGGTTTCTCTCTCTCTCTCTCTCTCTCTCTCTCTCTCTCTCTCTCTCTCTCTCTCTCTCTCTCTCTCTCTCGGGTGTTAGGTTATTTGTGGGTTGGCCGTGATTTCACTTTTCCACTTTTAACGTATTGGATCTTAGAAGTTTTCTCTGATTGCATATTTTACGGTTGTGAAGGCACTCTCCTTAACATGATCATTTCCAAGTACCCTACCATTAAGGGTGTCAACTTTGACTTGGCCTTTGTTATAGAAAAGTCACCCTCCTATCCTAGTATGAATTTCAATACTTGGGTCTCATCAATTAACCATTTCTAACTTAATAGGAAAATACTATTCTTGTCTTGTGTCATGCATTGATTCAAACCAAACCTAAAGTGGATTAGTATTGAATTCATGGTGTTCAAGATCTATATTCAATGAGTGACCTGCAGATGCTCCTACTTCATGCTAGGGCTAGCACAAGACAAGACTTGTTCCATTTTACTACTAAGTGGTCAGTCATGTTAGGCTCAACCTTAAGTTAACATGAGCAAATAAAATGAATTTGAAGTGGGACACTCAATTGTATCAAAGGGGATTCATTAGTATGGCATTTGATGAATCTTGCTCTCAAATTAATTTACTTTCATATTTTGCTGTGTAAATTCTTGGGAGGTTTATTGTTGCAGGTATCAAGCACATTGCCGGAGACATGTTTGTAAGTATTCCGAAAGGAGATGCGATTTTTATGAAGGTAAGTTCATTACAATTGAACCTAACAAGTATTATCTATATCCCTCTCTAACACATTGGTTAATGACGATTGTATTTCCCCCATACGTAATAATTAATGATGTATAACTATAAACCGAGTTCTAGGAGTTGGTCCCTGGAATTCCCGTGGTACTACAGAGAACAAAAAACACAGATTAGTGATTCCCGTGGTACTACAAAAGACTTGGTGGTTCGGCTAGTGGCAAGATAAGGAAAGTGCAATCAGATATAGCAGGCTTGCAAAATGATTCAGGTTCAATGGAAGTTTGAGGATTTATTGGGACAAGAAAAATGCTAGAAAAGATGTGGAGCTGAAATGTATGTTAGAGGAAATATATCTGTGCACTTATAGCTTAGGAGTTGCGGTAGCCTGAGATTGAGTAGACTAGTGCTAAACAATATCTAAAATCCTCTCCCAATTAGTTTCTCTAGTAAAGTTATTTATTTATTTATTTTTGTGATAGGGTGGACAATTTATAAGATAGATATGCACCTCAACACAACTGGACTGCCTATGAGGAAGCTCTTAAGAGAAACCTGGCCAGTTTTAGCAAAAATGGTTATTAGTGGAGTGGTGTGCTCTGTAGGGGATTGGATTGCTTAGGTTAGTCCAAGTTGTGAAATAAGCCGTATATCTTGTTTTTGCTATCACATATTGGCTTTTACATGATATTTTCAATTTTTTTCTTTTTTAATTTATGAATTCTGTAGTGCTTTGAAGGAAAACCTCTCTTTGAGTTTGATAGAATACGGATGTTCAAATCAGGCCTTGTTGGCTTTACTTTACATGGTTCCCTTTCTCATTATTATTACTAGTTCTGCGAGGTGAACATTATGGATTGTTTTTTCTTGTACTTGGATTTCATATTTCAGTTGCTTGGTTTACCTTAAAAGCTTCCTCTCTTTTTCTAGGAACTTTTTCCTTTCCGGGACTGGTGGGTGGTTCATGTCAAAGTAATCTTTGACCAAACTGTATGGTTAGCAATTTGGAATAGCATTTATTTTACTGTCTTGGGATTTTTGCGACTTGCATCCCCAGTTAGTATTTTTAATGAATTGAAGGCAACGTTCTGGCCCATGCTGACTGTAAGTGAACCTTCTACTCTTACTGTATCTTTGCATTCGTGTTGAGCCAAAAGTCAGTGCTGGCTGACTTCTCTTTGCCCTTTTGCCAATGGTGATTGGTACAGTTTTTGTTTCAATCATAAACTCCTCGTGTATACATTGGCATGTGTTCAGTGTGAACTGCTTGAAGGTACTAAAAAATTGCTATGAAGCACTACTAGACCAGGGAAAAGTGATAGTAGTAGATATGGTGATTCTAGAAGCTCCTGCAACTACTGGTGATGATAAAAGCTTGTTTCAATTATATTTGTTCCTGATAAATACAAACCCTAAGAGAAAGGAGAGGACAGAAAGAGAATTCGAAAGTTTGGCAAAAGAAGTAGGATTTTCGGGTATTCAAGTGGCATGTTGTGCTTATAATTTTTCGGTTGTGGAATTCTTCAAAAATATGTAACATTTAGTCATCAAATGTTCTATAATTGCATCAGCAGACATCAGTAAAATGTTCCCTAAAGCATGTACCGTATGAATGATAAAAATGCATAGAACCTCTGTGGACTGTTTTGTTAGAGGCAAAAGCAGTAAGATTTTAGGGTATTAAAGTGGCATGTTGTACTCATAATTTTTATTTCTTGAGTTCTACAATAATATATAACATTTAGTCATGACGTGTTATATAATCGCAGCAATAGACATCGGTAAAAAAAAAAAAAAAATTCTCTAAAGCAAGTATCACACCAATGATAAAAATGCAAATCGAACCTTTGCTGAGACTCTGTTACTAGTGGATACTAGATAGATGATCATGCCACTATATACTACAATACTAAGCAGTACGCAGATATCTATGTAGCAATCTCCCACTAAACCCCACTTTGGGGTTACAAACTTAAACAAACGGCCATTTGCTCATGATCCCTATTAATACCCGGCGCCACATTGAAGACAGCATATGGCCTGAACAAAGATCCATAGTGGATATAGATATCCACAACATCTCTATAATACCACCAAATCAAAAAAAAAAAAAGGTAGCATGCCCACACCAAATCATTCATTTCAACAGCTCTTAATTTTGATGGCTGCTGAAGAACAAAGATCCATTTCAGCAACTGATAATAAAGGCAAATGTAGAGAGGTGAGAGATTTAACTTTGGTATGACCGTAAAATACTCGAGTTCATTGAACTCGAGTATGGTGGCCTACATTTATATTGGAACCTGAGCCAAACTTAAGTTCATTGAACTCGAGCATAGCGGACTACAAAACGCAAGCTAGACTCGCATTTGGAGAGCTCGAGTACTGTGTATGTAAAATAAACATAGTACTCGAGTCTTAAAAACTCAAGTTTAGTCCACACAATACTCAAGTTTGCTACCATCAAGTACCAGGTGGCATTTTTTAATGCGTAAAATCCAGCTCAGCCAGTGCCATGCTGACAAACTCACTAGGAACTCGAGTACTATTTAGAATTCAATTTTATGAAACTCGAGTACTGAAAAAGTGGTAAATTGTTAAATATTTTCGAAACAGTACTAGATTGCCACAAAGTTTGTAAAAACGTGGTATTTGACTATTTTCACCATGGAACATGTCATGAGAGGGGGGAGTATTGCTCCTGAACTACCTAATAACTTCCTAGTCATAATGGGTGGTCCAGCTGATGTTCAAATTCAATCACATATATCAAAGACTAAATAAAGAGAAACAACAAGAAATTATTTCGGCCCTACATTTTAACTATATCAACTCCAAGCTAATTTTGATCAGTCAACATGAAAAGACTATATGAGATATGTTTAGATTAAGGTAAAAAAGCAAATTACACCTGCTAAGTTGAGTGAATTGTCGTTTTTGTCCTTTAGGTTTTATTTTGGTCATTTTGGTTTTTTAAGTTTACATTTGTTATCACCATTAGTTCTTTCGTTTCGTCTATACTTTTGTTAATTATTGAAAAATAGATTTTTATGAGTAAAAAACTATTGTTAAAAATAGTGTAAAGGGTCAAATCACACCTTTTAAGTTTGGTCAATTGTCATTTTGGTCCAATAAGTTTCTCTTTTTTTCATTTTTTTTTTCCTTCTTTTTGGTCATGTAAAATTACATTTGTTGTCACTTTTTAGTTCTTCTTAATAACAACTTTTTTAATGGAATAGATGAATGACGGGACAACAAAACTTTTTAATGGCTTTAGGTTTTGTTTTAATTGATTTTGAAGAAGGTTGTTTCAGTCCTTTAAGTTTGTTTCATCTAAGTAAGATGTATGTGCTTGTCATGTGCAATAGCATTCCGTTAAACATAATAGCAAAGGTAACACTAGGGTGTAAAGTGTGATAAGTCTGATAGTTTAGGGTGCAAAGTGTGCATTCAAATAATTTAGGGTGCAAAGTGTAACTTGGTACATAGTTTAGGGTGGTAAAGTATAATTTCTCCCGATTATTGCCATGTAATTGATAAATTTCTATTTTATTACTTATTAGAAGCTTATTAAAGCATTAGTATCAGATGTGCTAAAAAAAATGTCATTTTAACACATTAAATAATTACTTTATCTAATACTGAAACCCAAAATTAATCAAGGTATGTGGTTTTATACACTAAACTAGATTAAATCCTTCTAAGCTTGAAACATTAAACCCCAACATTACATAGATTAACCACTAATTACTGGAATGAGTTCTATTTTTCTTTCTTACTTTCATAGTACTTAGTTTGTTGATCATGAAGACAAGAAACAGTTCACAATCACATCATATGTCAATTGAAAATGATAAAGTTTTTTAAGTGATTGATTGAAATGATAATTTTCTAAAATGTCTTTTATTTTTATTATTTTTAATACAAGATTAAAATTCTACTTTAACCTAATCAAAGTGTTTGTGTGTAAAATTCTTTCCTAGAGATTTAAATTGTGGCCCGTACCCCTTTCCCCCTCCCCTAGTCACTCTACAAGAACTATGCATTTGTACAATGACTTTTACACTTAAGGTATGCGGTGGTAAAAATAACTCTTACAAAATACCAGTATAGCTAAAATAGACCTATATCCGCATTTGTAGAGGCTATATCCACGTTTTTAAAATGCTTTTTTGTAGTTTAAGTATTTTCTATTACTTTGTTATTTGTTTGTCAAATTGTATATGTTAGGCATTTAGTGTATGCCATAAATTTGTTAGCATTAGAGACTTGGAGTGATCAACGAAGTTTTATTTTTTATTTTTGAAATATAAATTTAAATGTTTAAGTGGTACTAAAAAGTTTAAATAAAGTAAAAATTATCTCATAACAATTGAATAAGCTAAATATTAATGAAAATTATGAAATAATAATAATAATTATGCTACTGATTTTTTCAGTGAAAATTTTTATTATGTTCCTAGTTTTATTGTATAAGATGAGTCCTTTCAGAAAAGGAATCGGTGGTCGATAGTCTTAAAAGATGGAATTTCTAAATACAACTTATCTTCAGATTTTGTTTCAAGTGCCTAATATAATAATATCTGAATCTGAAGTGAAATTGAGAAAAGGGTTACGTACGGAAGGGTTTTTTTTTTTTTTTTTTTTTTGGTTTTGAAAACAAGAAAAAGATAGGATTTGGAAATTTTGATTTGCTTGTATGATAAAGAATTGTCATAGTGAGGAAAAAGAATTTACTTCACTTAAAATAATAATTAAATCCTAACATATATAGTTCTCACTTCTCACTGTTAAAAACTTTGTAGAGAGCTTAAATAAATGTTTCATCATGTTTTATAAATAGAAGTACATTCATAGTATAAATCAATTAAGTTACAATATAGAACTAGATATCACATTGTATAATTGTGCAATTTTTTTTTTTTTGAATTAATAATGGATTAAAACAAATAATGGATTAATTTTGTAAGAACTTTGTAGCTTAACTAGTTGATATCTCTTAACATTTTCAATTGAGACATCTAAGATTCAAATCTCTCCTCTCCCTCTTGCAACTATAAACTGATCAAAACAAAAATAATAATGGATTAACTTTGTTTCCTCATAAACTGGAAAATAGGTAATAGCATTGTTTAGTATAGTATATTTTATTCACAGTTAGTCCCGATTAGTTTAACGAAAGAGATAAGTTTGCTGCAAGTTAACAATCTGAAATTTCATATAAAAAAAAAAAAAAAAAACCTAAAATTTAACCACTTTTCATAAATAAATCCTCTAAAAATAATTAATTTTAACATTTTGGGATCAGCGTCTTTGGTATTGCTCCAAGTCAACAATCAGAATAAAAATTTAGTCAAAATGAATCCTGTAAAAATAATTTTCTTTCATAGCTAATTTTAAAATTTTGAGATCAATGTCTTTAGCATTGTATAAACTGGGAAATCTAAAATTATCTAGCCGATATTTCAAACCAATAAGAAAATCTAACACACAAGACCACCAAACCCTATATTCTCTCTCTCCTTTATTTTTCTTTTGTAACAGATATAGTCTCCAAATATAAACGAGTTGGGAGGCCTGGATGGCTTATCAAATTCTTTTGATGCGGTAAAGCATTAGTTTTTGTGACCATGCCTTGTGGGGGTTGTGATGATCATGTCTAGTTGTCGTTGTAATTTGATTCCATAATAGCTAAATTCTGAATTCATATATAACAATGCTAGGAACCAAAAAAAAAAAAAAAAAAAAAATTTACAAAAAAGCAACTTATAAAGTCAATTTGTCTCCTTCTAGTCATGTATAATTATCTCATATTTTCAATTTTACATTCATGATGTAAATTATCCTTTTCGAACAAAAGAAAGAAGATAAAATTATCTTAACTCCAATGCAATATAGCAATTAAGCCGTGAATTCTTCAAAAATACTAGTAATTGAACTATTCCATGTACTGATTTATAGTAATTTTATTTTTTTCTAACCTATAATCTTTTTCCTTATAAAAGTAAACCTAGCTTTTCTGGAGAAATGAAAAGACTTATGGATCACAAATTTATTGGGCCATTATCTAGTTTTATGTAAATTAATAAAACATAATAAACAATTTTAACCAATCTTTGTGGGTTTCTCTTGGTTTAATCTGGTATAGATCGCCCTAAATCGGGGGCTTGTTCATTCTATGTCGTAGGTGAGCTTGGACCTAGGTAGGGTGCTTGATGGCCCATTGATGGTTGTAGTATTAAGCCCAGTCTGTTTAACTGGGCCTACATTGTTAGGCTTACTCCAATTATACCCTTTCGTTGGGCCAAAATGGCCCATTAGCATTAATTTTTGAAATATTTAGCAACAGAGCACTGTTTCGGAAATAATTAGGGAAATACCACTTTTTCTGGTACTCAAGCTTGGTGAGCTCGAGTACCATGTTTTTTTAATCCACTGTCGCCCCATATTCAAGGAGCCCTATAGTGGCGTTTTTAAGCCCTATAGTGACGTTTTTGGGCCCTATAGCGGCGTTTTCCTGCAAAAATTTTTTTATAAGTCCCCATAACAGGTTCAAGGGGCCCTATAGTGGCGTTTTTAAGCCCTATAGTGACGTTTTTGAGCCTTATAGCGGCGTTTTCCTGCAAAATTTTTTTATGAGTCCCCATAACAAGTTCAAGGGGCCCTATAGTGGCGTTTTTAAGCCCTATAGTGACGTTTTCGGGCCCTATAGCGGCGTTTTTTTTTTTGAGAAGATGTTTGACCAATGAAAAGATGGTACTCGAGCTCACCATGCTCGAGTACCAGAAAAAGTGGTATTTCCCTAATTATTTCCGAAACAGTGCTCTGTTGCTAAATATTTCAAAAATTAATGCTAATGGGCCATTTTGGCCCTTTCGTTGTGCCCATCTCGGGCTTGAGTAATTTTCCGCATTCGAATGTAATTTACTTTAAAATACAGTCTGTAATTAACATTTAAAAATAAAAATTATAAAAATATTAGCCATATAATAATATCTAACTTTAACGTTTAGGTTTAAAGCATGATAAATTATGGGCAACCATCCACATTGATGCATATTAATTCTATTAAAAAGAAAAGTACTTTAAAATTTACAAAAGTTAGTGCCTTGGTATCAGAGAAAATTATTAGATATTTCGGAGTACAATAAAGTGGTGTTCCGGCTTCCTCTTCTCATATTCGTGGTGGATTCTACTGGTAGGAACCACCACAAATGTGAGAGAAGGTCAAAATAATTAGATACTTTGGGAGCACTAAATCATCTTGCTCCTAGAGTACCTAACAATTACTTGGGTATGAGTTTTTCAATCCATAAAAGTGTACGTTTTTGACACATTGAGGGAGAGGAGAGTAGAGAGTATGAGAGAAAAGTAGAAGAGATGATATGAGAATGGTAATTGATTCCCCTTGTTTGGATGTTCTAAAAATTAAGTAAGGGGAGGGTAATAGATTTACATACCATTTGTTTCAATGGCATACAAATTAAAATAGGAAGTAGTGGAAATGTTGAGACATTGTATAAATTGAAAAGTATACCCCTTTCATTAAGTGGAACACTCCCTTCCCTCCAATTTAGAAGAATTAATAAAAATAAAGGGTTTGGCCTAGAGCATTGTAATTCAAATAACACCTTGTGATGTTTCTAATAGAAACATTTAAGATTCAAATATCTACTCCTACAACTATTGAATTAAATGAAAAGAAAAGAAAGGTTTTGGACTTGTATCTTACCCCTCTGAATCTCTTCAAAGCTATTCGACTCCCTTGAAGAAAAAAAAAAGGTTAAAACATGGTTAATTAACCCCCTTTTGTCTCTACTACCCTCTCCTCCTCCAATCTAAACACATATTATTAAGATTTGAATCTTAGACGATGGAAAAGGATGTAGGGAAGTTTCAGACTAGGATTCCAAGATGTGGTTCTCAACTCATTGTTTTACCTATTGGAAATTGAAATACTTTTAAATGACCTTGAAGTATGATTTTTTGAGTAAACACTTGACACAAATTTCAAATACGTAAAATCTTATTGGAATTGTAAGAACCAAGTACAGGACTTCTGGGCCTTAGGTCACTTGGGCTCACAATTTATTTGTAGTGGGCTTAAGGATTTCCTACAATGGGTCGTTCTCGGTAGAGAGACTCAAAGTAACACTCAGTTGATACCCTCTCCTTGACTGTTTTCTCTCAATTTTTCTGAACCACTTCTTCTCCCAACTTTCTTCTATTTATAGCTTAGGTTAGTGGGGAGATTATGATTACAGCCACCGTTAGTGCTACTGGAGGTCCAATATTATCTGATTAAAGTGGGTGTTTAGGTGAAAGGGCGGTGCAGCATTTACGATCTTGGAACTTGGCTCCATCTTGACCGACTATGTTCGGCAACTCAGTTCCCTGGGAATATCACAATTTCCCGGGAACAGTTCGCATATTTGACCGGGAACGTTTGTCCGATCACCTCTCGGAATTCAATACCCTACGCTTGTTCGTACATGAAGGAAGCTCCAAGAAGGGCGCAGGACAACCGGACTTTTCTGCTGGACCTTTGCCCAAGGCTGGTATGGGCCTCGGCCCGGGGCCTGCGTGGGATTGGGCCCAGGGCCCAGGGCCTGTGTGGGCCTGGGATCTCGGTGCCGTACAGGAATGATATTACACAATTTAGAGTGTAATTAAAATTTAACTTGTCTTTTATTTGAGTTTTTTACATATTTTATAGATGACTTTTAGTTGCTTACAAGAAAATAGAGAAGATGTAAATACTTTTGTTAAAGTAAAAGAAAAGATTTCATACATTAATCTCTCTCCTTTACATAGTCTTTCTAAAATACAATTAAATACATATCATCATGATTTGACGTTTTATTCCAACAATAAGCACAAAGAAAAGAAATACAAAAAAGAAAAGAAAAGACCCGGGATTGAAGATTATCCAATACATTTGGATACCAATCCGGTATTGATTTGTAATTGAAGACCACACATTCTGTTTGTTACCTTCCCTTGAAAGAAACTGATGATGCCGTAAAATCATTAGTGAGCTACACGATTCATGCTCGCTCAAGTTAACAACCTGCAAGAAGAAATAAGTGATCTCGCCGAGGGCACCGGTGTGGTGTCGGCCAAATACCCTTCGACGGTCAAGTTAGAATTGTTCTCAACTCTAGAGTGCTAGAGAGGGTAAATTATGCGTACCTTGATTTGCAAGGGTATTGAGGCTTTTATAGTAGTAGGTTGACCTCTCCTCCTTGATGTGGAAGTCTTTTCCTTATAGGAACCCTCTTGAGTAATCCCAAACATGATGGACAAGACATTTCCTTGTAGAGGGGATTAACGCGCGTATCTTCCGGAATGCTCTTTGCGCTAGGTTTCTGATTTCCTTGGAGACTCTACGTGTGCGACAAGAACATGGAACTGCTCTAGGCCCTTGGGCTCTACTGTTGCCAGCCTATGGGCTCGGATCCGTCAGGCCTAATATGGTGAAAGTCCATTGTGCTAAATTTTGACCCTTCAGCTGCCCCCTTCACCCTATGGGTCCGTCACTACTCATATGGACAAACCCTTATGGTGACGGTTTGGTATGATTTGGGGTTGACGGTCAAAGAAAATTTAGGACGGCGGCTTAAGAAAACTGAAGTTGACGGTTCTTCAGGAGGAGACGGATTGTGACTATTTGATGACAGGTTGTCAAGCATTTATGAGCATGCCACGTGTCGCTTTTCGATTGGATTTTCTATCGGATCGAAGCATCTCTTCGTCTTTCGTGCACTTCAGGTATATATATATAACACATCTCAATTCTCATTTCTTCATTTTTCAGCCAAAACACATTGTTAGAGCGTTACTGTCAACCTTGTCAGAGCAATCCGTCGTACATACAAACCCGTTGGCCATACAACCGTCGACCTTCAGTTACTTTAAAGAACGGTGAGTATCGCTATTCCCATTTACATGTCTTGTATTTGGCAATTATATTTAGCTAGATCTACACAATCGTTAATACTCTTAGATCCGTTAGTCTTAGGTTTTACCGTCAATTGTAGGAAATGTCTAGTGCGTCAAGTAATCAGTCAATGGTTCGTGACGGGACGGAATACGAGGAAGTATACCCGTCCGGTCATAAAGACCAAGAGAGTCTTGGCGAAGAGAGGAGTCCGTCCTCCTCTTCCTCGTCCTCAATAAATGAGGATATGGAGATGGTCGAAGTAGAAGAATCGTCTAATGACGGCGAGGATCTACCGTCGGGACCCGTCGTCTGTGCTGATGGACTTAGGGAGTGCATCATGTTACCAGAGTGGATGGTGCATAAATTCAATTCCGTCATTAAGGAGAAACACTTCAGAACATTTAGGGTCAATTTTCAGATTCCGGACTACATTCCAATCTGTCTACCCTATGTATCAGAGAAATGCTATTACGACGGGGTAGAAGGTGTCGAAGTGTATGAACAGATGCTGAAGGCGGGACTTAGGTTTCCGCTAAGTACATTGCATAGAGAGCTTTTAAAATATCTGGGTCTGTCCGTCAACTAGATATCCCCAAATGCCTGGAGGGTCTTCATAGCCATGGAGATTCTCTATGGTGCAATGACAGACGGTGCACGGAGGCTGACGGTGCACTGGAAGAGTCGTTATTTCTTCCTAGAGGGTGACGGATGGATGAGCCGTCCAGGAGAGACGGAGTTTATGCCCGTTGACACAACTTGGGGGGTTTTACATTCATCTCGTATGCATCCGTCACATTTGCTTAATATTTTACATTCGTCAGCTATAGCCGTTTTCTTTAACCGTCTATTTCCTCTGCAGGTAGACGGCGCCCCCAAGTCAGTGTTGAGGAGTTTAGCTTCCTAGAAAGAATTTTTCAGAAGACGAAGCCAAAAGAACGGACTTGGGCGAAGTTGGTAAATCCGAAAACAATCCATTGGTATTGTGATGGTCCCGAACCTACCCGTGAAGCCATCAAATACAACGAAAGAGTTCACAGACGTAAGTCCGTCATCTTTTACTTCGCGTAAATAGTTTTAATTTATGTAGATTACTTCATCCATCCTGTATTACAGAGATGGACGACGCAAAGAGGAGGGCACTGATAAAATCACAGGCCGCCAAGCAAAAGGAGTCGGGTGAGGTGGTGGTTCCTAAGGGGACGGTGTCGTCTGTAAAGAGGAAACAGTCGTCCAAGTCTGACCATCCACATAAGCAGCAGAAGGTCCCTTTGGAACCCGTCGTAGGGTTGATGGCTAAAGGTGCGAAGACCGTCACCCCAGCAAAACAAGGGTCTGGCAAGGGCTTAATAAAGGCCCCGTCCACTAGCCAGGAGAAGCCTTCTCCTCTTCTCCGTGACGACTCCAAATTTGCCTTGGAGAAACTTTCATCAATTATTTCCTCGGAGGACTACGAGGACCTAGGCAATCATTCGACGGAGGCAATGGGGGAGACGGGTCTCTTTGCCGTTGCACAGGTAACTTTTATCCGTCGATTTGAGTCCGTCTATTTTTCTTAGCTTTTTGTTTAACACCTTTTAACTTGTTTATTTCAGTCCTTGGTTATGATGAAGGGCCTAATGGACCGGTGTCTAAACCGTGAGGCAGCTCTGGAACGTGTACGAGCAAAGGCAGAGCAGACAGAGGATGAACTCGGTCAACTTCATAAGTGGAAGTCTACAATGGAGAAGAAGTTTGACCTTTCAGAGCAGGCGAGAAAAGAGCTTGAGCAGAGGACGGAGGAAGCTGGAAAGGCCTTCGAAGCCAAAGACAAGGAAGTCCAGGACTTGAAGGAAAAGCTCCGTCAAGCTAAAGAGGTTGCGGTCCGTGAATACCGAGACTCCGACGCTTTGTTGAGAGAGCTGGGGGGATCGTTCCTTCAAGGCTTTGATGATGCACTCCATCAACTTAAGAAAGCCTACCCTGAACTGGACGTGTCAATGATAAATGTCAATGATCAAGATCAGACGTCTGCTTTGCCCGTCGCTTCAGAGAATACAGACGACCTCTTTGGTGATGATGTGGTTCAGGGTGATGGAGAATCAGTTCCATCGAAGGATGTCCAAGATGCCGACCCAAAAATGTAGATCGATATTACATCTCTTTTTTTGTATTTATTTTGAGAACAATCTGTCCTTTATTTTTGTATTAAACAGTTGCCCCCTGGGGGTATTATCCATTATTAATGCTTTATTTTGTTTTTTGTTTGAAACTTTCTTAAATATCCGTCCTCTTTATGAAGGGGAGATTGAGAAAATACTTGTCTATCCGTTATCTGTCTAACACGAGTATTTCTAGCCAACACGCGATCCGTCCACTTTGTGGAGTTTAAATAAATTTCACCATTGATTGATCCGTCCACTCAGTGGACTGTAAAAAGTCTTCACCCTTGGGTGATCCGTCCACTTTGTGGACTAATCTGTCACCCTTTGGGTGGTTCGTCCACTTTGTGGACTGTAAATTATGTCATCCTTTGGGTGATCCGTCCACTTTGTGGACTAAGTTGTTTCACCATTTTGGTGATCCGTCCATTTTGTGGACTAAATTATTTCACCATTTTGATGATCCGTCCACTTTATGGACTAAGTTATTTCACCATCTTGGTGATCCGTCCACTTTGTGGGTTTGTAAATTATTTCACTATTTTGGTGATCCGTCCACTTTGTGGACAGTTATTTCACCCTTTGGGTGATCCGTCTATTTTGTGGACTAGTAAATTATTTCACCATTTTGGTGATCCGTCCACTTTGTGGACAGTTATTTCACCATCTTCGTGATCCGTCCACTTTGTGGACTAAGTTATTTCACCCTTTGGGTGATCCGTCCATTTTGTGGACTTGAAAATTATTTCACCATTTTGGTGATCCATCCACTTTGTGGATAGTTTTTTCACCCTTTGGGTGATCCGTCCACTTTGTGGACTTTGTTGCCTGTCCGTTTACTTTGTGTAGCATATCCATTCATAATAAACATCCATGTGGAAAATCAAAGCTGTGTCTGAATATTTTTCTTTAAAGAAAATGCGTTTGTAGAAAAAGTACCTGCCCCCTTGGGCTTAAAAAGGCACAAAAAGATTGTAGCAAAAGTCAAAGAAAAACTAGTAAATGGTAGCTAAAAGAATAGAATAAAATAAACTAGGAAATCACTGGTTTCTCATATTCTCTCTACTGGTAGTATTTCCGAAGATGCTCCGTGTTCCAAGGGTGCTGCAGCTTTTGTCCGTCCATTGTCTCGAGGTGGTAGGTGCCCTTCCTTTGCCATGACGCGATCCTGTAGGGTCCTTCCCAGTTGGGGCCGAGTTTTCCTTGTGAAGGATCTCTAGCGGCACCCATTACTTTCCGTAGTACAAGGTCCCCGACCTGGAAGTCCCTACGCCTCACTTTGTTGTTGTAGTGTTTCGCCATGAGATTCTGATAGCGCGCCAACCTCTGCTCTGCTGTCGCTCTGACTTCGACCACTAGATCGAGCTGGAGACGCATAGCCTCTTTGTTCTTATCTTCGTCGTAGCTCTCCACCCGGTAGCTCGTGAGCCCTACTTCTACGGGAATGACAGTTTCGGTTCCATATACAAGTTGGAATGGTGTTTCTCCAGTGGGTGTTCTTGCTGTGGTCCGGTATGCCCATAGGATGCTAGGTATTTCGTCTGACTAGATACCCTTTGCCCCCTTGAGACGGGTCTTGATTATTTTGAGCAAGGACCGGTTCATGACTTCAACTTGCCTGTTCGCTTGTGGGTGTGCGAGTGACGAGTAGTGATTCTTAATCCCTAGCTCCGAGCAAAAGTCTCTGAACGCGCTGTTGTTGAATTGCTTACCGTTGTCAGAGACTAGTACCCTGGGTATCCCGTACTTGCATACGATATTTCTCCAGACAAAACTCCGGATGTTTTTCTCCGTGATGGTGGCTAAGGCTTCCGCTTCGACCCACTTAGTGAAGTAGTCTATGCCGACAACCAAGAATTTCAGCTGTCGGATCGCCGTCGGGAATGGGCCCATGATATCAAGTCCCCATTGTGCGAACAGCTAGGGTGCCATCATAGGTGTCAGTTCTTCGGACGGCTACCTGATGAGATTGCTGAACCTCTGGCATTTGTCGCAGGACTGGACATAGGCTTGCGCATCCTTCATCATTGTAGGCCAATAGTATCCTGCTCGGATCAACTTGTGTACAAGTGATCGCGCGCTTGAATGGTTCCCACAGATACTCTCGTGTACTTCTGTCATCACGTAATCTGCTTCCTCTTTGCACAAACACCTCAGGTACGATCGAGAGAAACCCCTTTTATATAAGACGTCCTTTATCAGCACGAACCGTGATGCCTGGACTTTCAGCTTTCTTGCAGCGCCCTTCTCGTCTGGTAACACCCCAGCCTTTAGGTAGGAGATCAATGGCGTGATCCAGTTATATTCAAAATTTACCACCTGCATATTTGTTCCGTCATCAATAAGTGAGGAGATTTGGACGAATGATAATACCTGTTCGGGAACCAGCATGAATTCGGCTGACGTAGCTTTTGCTAGGTGGTTAGCCCATTCGTTCTCTTCCCTTGGGATCTGAATGAATTCAACTTCGAGGTTGCTGATTCGGTATTTTACTTCTTCTAAATAACTCTTCATTTTATCGTTCTTGCACTCGTAGTCGCCATAGATCTAACTCGTCACCACTTGTGAATCGCAGTGGACAATTACGTTTTCTACTCCCGCGGCCTTTGTAAGGTCTAGCCCTGCGACCAAGGCTTCATACTCTGCCTCGTTGTTGATTGTTGGGAAATCCAGTCGGATCATACATTGTATCTTGTCCCTTTGCGGAGTTTGGATCACTACTCCGGCTCTTCCGGATCGTCTGTATAGATATTCCACTGTTCTTTCTCTTCTACCAACTGACCTTCCCCAAGAGTGAACTCGGCGATGAAGTCAGCTACTGTCTGCCCTTTTATGGCTGTCCGCGGGCGGTATTGGATGTCGAATTCGCTTAACTCTATTGCCCACAAAGCCATTCTTCCTACTGCTTTTGGGCTATTCATGGCTTTTCTCAGTGGCTTGTCCGTTAAGACAACGATTGTATGCTCCTGGAAGTATGGCTTAAGTCTTCGCGCGGCGATTACCAACGCGAAAGCCAACTTCTCCAGCTGAGGGTACCTCTCCTCTGCTCCACGGAGTGCACGGCTGGTAAAGTAGACGAGTTTCTGTGTTCCGTCCTCCTCTCTCACCAAAGCTGCGCTTACTGCGGCTTGTGAGACAGCCAAAGGTAGAGTTCTTCGCCTTGCACGGACGAACTGAGTAGCGGTGGAGACGAAAGATACATCTTCAAGTTGTTGAAGGCCGTTTGGCATTCATCCGTCCACTCAAATGATTTTCTTAGAGTGCGGAAGAATGGTAAACACCTATCCGTTGCCCTTGAGACGAACCTGTTTAGAGCTGCGATCTTTCCATTTAGACTTTGGACCTCCTTAACCGTCCTTAGTGGTTCCAACTCCATTATGGCCCGCACCTTCTTCGAGTTGACCTCTATTCCTCTTTGGGATACCATGAAACCCAAGAATTTTCCCGCCGTTACTTTGAATGCGCATTTGTTCGGATTCAGCTTCATGTTGAACGATCGGAGCGTATCGAATGTTTCCCTAAGGTCGTCTAGGTGATCTTTTTCATGCAGGCTTTTTACCAGCATGTCGTCAACATAAACCTGAACGTTCCTGCCGATCTGATGTGCAAACATCTTGTTCATTAGCCTTTGGTATGTTGCTCCAGCATTTTTGAGTCCAAAAGGCATCACCTTGTAGCAGAATAATCCCTGGCTTGTGACGAAGGAGGTCTTCTCTTGATCAAATTCATCCATCCTGATCTGGTTGTAGCCAGAGAAAGCGTCCATGAAGCTTAAGAGCTGGTGTCTTGTTGTCAAATCCACCAGGGTCTTAGGGGCAAGCCTTGTTGAGGTCTGTGAAGTTTACACACATCCTCCAGTTTTCGTTGGCCTTTTTAACCATAACGACGTTCGCCAACTAGTCGGGATAGTATACTTCCCGGATGAAACCTGCCTCCAATAACTTCCGAACCTCCTCGGCTATGGCCTTGTCCCGCTCCTAGGCGAAGACTCGTTTCTTTTGCCGGATTGGAAAGAAGGAGGGCGACACATTCAACCTGTGGACCATGACCGAGGGGTTGATTCCTGGGATGTCTTCATGATTCCAAGCGAAGACGTCTTGGTTATTTCTTAAGAAAGTCGTGATCGTCTGGCGTACTGGCCAACTGGCTAGTGTGCCAATTTTAGTCGTTCATTCAGGCCGTGTGTCGTCAAGTCTTACTTCTTCTAGCTCTTCAACTGGCTCTGCTAATGCTCGCTGCTTCTTGATACACATGTCTGCTGCTGATCCTCCATCTCTAACATGACAATATAGCATTCTCGTGCTGCTACTTGATTTCCCCGCAGTTCTCCTACCCCATATTCCGTCGGGAATTTGATCATCAGGTGGTATGTTGAAGTTACTGCCTTCCAGGAAATGAGAGTGGGTCGCTCGAGGATGGCGTTGTAGGCGGATGAGCAGTCGACTACGAGAAACGTTATCTCTTTAGTGATCTGCTGAGGATAGTCACCCGCCGTCACAGCTAGTGTTATTGCGCCTGATGAACTCTGGGATATCAGTGGACTGAAAATGCCGGGCCTTGGTAAACTTGCGATTGAATCCTGAGAAAACAAGTAAAAACTCAGAGGAGACCGGTGGTAGCCGGCCAAGAACCCTCCGATGGTGAAGTTAGTCTCTGACTGAAGAAATGTAAACTTAGTTTCTCAAGAACAGAATGCCTTACTCTTTCATTGACGTGTGCTTATATAGTATACGGGAAGCGGTTACTTGTTTAGTAACCGCTCCTACAGTTGGGGAATCCAACAAGCTCGGAAATTAACTTCCGTAACTGATGTAGAAGTTCGTATTTCACAACGGTTGGGCTTGGCTGGCGACGGTTCGTTCTTCCACCCGGCGGAGACGTAGTAATCCTCCCTCTTGTCTTTTACAGACGAGGAATGGTAGCGAGCTCGTCCGTCCTTGTCAGACGGACGAGTGCTAAGAAGCCCGTCCATCCTTAAGGACGGACGAAGGTCAGTAAGCTCGTCTGTCCCGTCTACCTTGAGGACAGATGGATGAGTAACCAATGACTTACCTTGTCAATCCTTTGGACGACGCGCATGGACAGAAGATAACTTAGCAAATTTTTGTTACACATCAGTTGCCCCCTTGTTCATATGGGTCGTCTAAGGAGACGAACAGCCAGGTGTTGTACCTAGAAAGCCCATACGTCAAGATGCCATGTGTCACATTCTCATTGGTGATTAGTTTCGTCGATCCATTTCTCGAGATGAATGCCACGTGTCACTTCTCGATTGGTTGTGTCGTTTTGTATGCCCAGGTCAATTTCCTATAAATAGGGGAATTCCTCCGTTGCCCCCTACATTTCTAAAATTTTCGTTCTTTGACATTCCTCGTCTAGAGCCTCGTCTAGGATATTCCTCACGTCCGTAGCCTCCATTCGTCTTAGAGCCAGGTATTCCCTTTTCTCTCGTCTTTTAGATTTTCTTTTTAAATCTTTTCTAAAACAAAATGTCGTCTAGCGACAGTCTAGAAAAGGTTATAGACGAGTATCAATCCATATCCAGTACTAGTTCTAGTGATTCTAGTAGTAGTGATGTAGGGAATTCTACGGACGAGGAATATGTTTCCGGCGTCCCTGGGTTTCCCTTAGAGGCTATTAAACAAGAAATTAGGAAAGCCTCAGGATCCCAGGCAGGTACCTCGTCCAGGGTTTCCTCGTCCGTCCCTCCGTCTGTCCCTTTGGACAAGGAGGAAGTAACTGTTTTTAGCTGTGCAATAGACATACCTTCTAAGACGGACGATCAAAGGTTAGATAATATGAGGACATGGTACCAGATCCCAGACGAGCTTAACCCTAGGTTACCCGTCCGTGGAGAATGGTGTTGTGATCCTCGTTTTGGGATAGGCGTCTATGAGGCCTATCTTCTGGGGGGTTTGAGGTTTCCTTTAAACGCTTTCATTAGGGAATTACTTGTTAGGGGTATGTCAGTTTAATCCTAACGCATGGAGATTGGTCATCTCTATGCAAGTCCTATGGAGAGAGGTGTTTGGGGGGGCCGTCCTCTTACAGTGGACGAGTTCCTCTACTGTTATAAACCCTCTGAAATTCATCAATCCCTTGGCTTTTACCAGTTTACTGCCAGGGGTAAAGATTGTAGAATGATTAGGTCCCTACCTTCGTCTGACAGAAACTGGAAGACGTAGTTTTTCTTCGTCTCCGGAAACTGGGCTGGAAACCCTTCAGACGTTGGACGGGACACTTTTGGTCGTTATACTGGGGACCTAGGGAACCTTCGTCCTCAGGGTAAGTTTAAGTTTTTGTTTTTTTTTTTTTTTTTTTTTTTTTTTTTTTTTTTTTTTTTAAGTTATTATTATTTTTTGTATCCTAACTTATTCCTTTACAGCTGTTGGGCGTCCTTCCCTTAGCAAGTTTCACCGTGATCGCGTCCACAGAGCTCGTCTATACGCAGATAGGAGTTTCCACTCCCTAGTGACTCTTAGACGGCTTGCTAAGTGGGGACTTGGTCCTGATCCTTCTGACGAAGCACTAGCGCACGAAATAACCGTAAGGAGAAGTAAGCTTCTAACTCAGGACGTCTTTAACCTTTTTTTTTTTTTATGTTCGCTCTAAAAACTCTTCTTTTTTTTTAGGAATGGCGACAATGAAGGGTAACAAGGGAAAAGATGTAGCTGGTGAGGGAGATCGTCCTGAGGCTGGGGACGTCCGTCCTGAAGCTGTACCCCAAACTCGTCCGTCTGCTGGGGACAAAAGAAAGTCCTTACCGAAGAATTTGGACTTAGGGAGCCTTCCCAGCAGGCGGGACAAAAGAGTGAAGCATTCATCGTCTAAGGTGGCCAAGCCTATTTTGCCTCAGCCCAACCTCTCCGTCCAAACAATTGATGTGGACGTATCTCCACCTGTGGAGATGACCTCGTCCAAGACCCCTCCTAGGACGACTGCATCTGTCTCGTCTCAGCCCTTGCCAAGAATATCTTCGAACATAGTTGAAAACGAGGATTTGGCTTGGCAACGTTTCCAAGAAGCTGTGAAGGACGAGGACATACATGCTTGCTATGACATGTCTTTAAAAGATTTTGAACATTCTGGTGTTCATGATCTTTTTAAGGTAAATTTCCTTTCGTCTTGCCTTTATTATTTCACTATTTTCTGGGCGTCTTAACCAAGCATTTCTCTCTTGCAGGCCATGTCTAAGTTCATTGCAGCGTCTAGGCAAGCCACTGAGTTGGACAAGACGAGAATTTTGCTGGAGACGACCATAAAAAACGTGAGGGACGAGAGTAAGAAATGGGCCGGGGTTGCTGCTGAGGCTAAGCAGAAAGAAGCGGAGCAGCAAAACTTGATTGCAGAGTTGAAGGCCTCTGTGGTGGAGAAAGATTCTCGTCTCGACCACCTTCAAGTGAAGAATGACAAGCTGAGTACTTCCCTCTCCAAGGCCAAGGACGATGCCATTGCGGAGTTCAAAGCGTCCAAGGAATTCACAGATTTACTGGATCGCAACTATGCGGCGGGTTTTGAGGATTTCAGGATGGACGCCATTGAAAACTTCCCTGAAGTGGACTTCAACTCTATCAAACTTAACTTGAACGCTGCTACCAGCTCTCTTCTCCAAACCAGTTTTGAGGACGTTAATATTGAGGACGATGCCTCTACTCAGCCACCCACTGCCCCTTCTGCTTGAGAACAAGTTTTCTTCTTTTTTTTTTTTATGTGATCCTCTGTTTTGGGATCTTTGATGTAATTCAAATACACTAATCTCGTCCAGATCTTTTTTGGACGAGATATTGAAACTAGTTCTTTTGCAAGGGTGTTTGGACGTTGGTTGTCCGCCCTTCGAACAGTTGGTGGATTTTTCCTTTATGTATGGACGACATTTTTCATTTCGTTTGCTTAGCTTCATACTTTATTCGTCCATATTTGGTGTGTTTAAACCATCTATTAAAACTTAAATGGTTAATTCTCGTCCTTAGACTAAATTGTTTTTTGCTTTGTTATGCGCTCTGATCGTCCATGAATTTAGGGACCTTGTCCGTCCGTAGACTGGGTTTTGGCTCAAAAGTTTCGTCTATGGACTTTACTATTCATGGTCTGGACGTGCATTTTGCCTTGTCCTTTATATGAGTGTCCAGGGCCTAGGCAAGTTATGCGTTTTTCCTCGTCCTTAGATCCGGACAAGGACGCCTTCACCTTGCTTCTTACCCTTATGGATTATGAGTTCGTCCAGGGTTTAGGCAAGTTATGGGTTCTTCCTCGTCCTTATATCTGGACGAGGACGCCTTTATCTTGCTTTTTACCCCTATGGACGAATACGCCTTGGGCTCGTTATAGGTTCCACCTTGTTCTTTGATTAAAATGAAGGTGTCTTGCCTTTCCCTTAGGAAAGCTTTAGACGTTACATCTCCGCGTCCAGAGAATTTACTCGTCTGATTGACAATTAAAAAATATTTTGTTCTTAGCCACCCTGTAGGTTAGCTTCGAACGAGAATGCCATGGAAATCTGAAATTCACACAACATTTTGTACATTACATAAATATCGTTTACAGATAAGGCACATACATGCTAATGCCTTTTATTTAGTAAGCATTCCATAACTTCGTCCATAATCATGATAAATAACCACAACACAAATAACAAAGTAATAGTATCAAACACAGCATAAAACATAAGTAGAATATAAATAGGGTAGCAAGCTTCAAGCTCGTCCACAGTGAACCTCATTTCGGCCCGCTTCTACTGGTAGTACCTCCTCAGGTGCTCCACGTTCCAAGGATGTTCTAGCTTTCTCCCGTCCAGGGCCTCCAGGTAATAAGATCCTTGTCTTTTGAAGTTGATGACTCTATAGGGTCCTTCCCAATTGGGGCCCAATTTCCCATGAGCTGAGTTCTTGGTTGCTAAAGAGACCTTCCTCAGGACAAGATCTCCTATTTTGAAACGTCTTGGTTTCACCCTTGCATCATATTGCCTAGCCATGAGGTTCTTGTACTTCGCTGCCCTGTGCTCTGCTTCTGTCCTTACTTCGTCTATAAGATCGAGGTTCAAGCGGAGTTGCTCCTCGTTATCCTTCTCCTCATATGACATCACCCTATGGTTAGCCATGTGCACTTCCGCAGGTATAACTGCTTCACTTCCATAGGCTAGTTTAAAAGGGGTCTCCCCTGTAGGGGTCCTCACTGTCGTCCTGTATGCCCATAGGACACCGGGCAACTCATCTGGCCATACTCCCTTTGCCCCCTCAAGACGAGTCTTGATGATCTTCAGCAAGGATCGGTTTGTAACCTCAGCCTGACCGTTTGCCTGTGGATGTGCGGGGGAGGAATAATGATTTTGGATTCCAAAGTGTAGACAGAAGTCCCTGAAAAGGGTGTTGTCAAACTGTCGCCCGTTATCGGAAACTAGTACCCTGGGCACTCCAAACCTGCACACTATATTCTTCCAGACGAAGTTCTTTACATTCTGCTGTGTAATGTGTGCCAATGGTTCTGCCTCCACCCACTTAGTGAAATAGTCAATCCCTACCACCAAGAATTTCATCTGTCTAGTTCCAAGTGGAAATGGACCCAGGATATCTAGGCCCCATTGAGCAAAGGGCCACGGGGCCATCATTGGGGTGAGGTATTCTGATGGTTGTCTGGGGACATTACTGAATCGTTGGCACTTGTCGCATGCCTTGACATAAGCTTTTGCATCCACTTGAACAGTTGGCCAATAGTACCCTGCACGGACGACTTTTTGGATAAGCGTCCTGGCTCCTGAATGGTTTCCACAGGCTCCTTCATGAACTTCCCTCAGCACATAGTTCGCCTCTTCTGGGGCCAGACACCTAAGATAAGGTTGAGAAAAGCCCCTCCTATAGAGAACTTTGTCCATGAGGACATATCTTGCTGCTTTTATCCTTAGTTTTTTTAGCTTCGTCCCTTGCTTCCGGAAGTCTCCCGTCCTTCAGATACGAGACGATTGGGGCCATCCAATTTTCTTCATTCCCTATTTGCTGTACTTCCGGGAGATCTACACTCGGGACATACTGAATTTCATCATACTCTTCGGTCGTTCCAGTTGCTGAGGCTTCCTTCGCTAAGGTGTCTGCTTCTGCATTCTCTTCCCTCGGGATTTAAATGAAGTTAGCTTTCCTGAATTTTTCCACAAGCTGTAATACCCTCTCCAAGTACTTTTTCATTCGTTCTTCTTTCGCCTCATATGTCCCATTTATTTGGCTAATTACCAGCGAAGAGTCTCCCAGGACGAGGACCGACTCCGCTTCTACAGACTTAGCCAATTCTAGCCCTTTAAGCAGAGCTTCATACTCCACCTCATTGTTAGTTGGTCGATATTGCAGACGGACTCTAGGCTTCAACTTGTCTCCTTCAGGGGATTGCAAAACCACCCCTATTCCTCCTGCACGCTGTGTGGACGAGCCATCTACATGGACCACCCAATTTTTATCCTCCTGCACTTCATCGTTGCATCTTGGAGTGAACTCCGCAATAAAGTCTGCCAGGCTCTGAGCCTTAATAGCATGTCTTGGTTGGTATCGGATATCAAACTCGCTAAGTTCGACCGCCCATTGGATCAGATGTCCTGCAGCTTCCAACTTGTTCATAGCTTTCTTAAGTGGGTGATCTGTCATAACATTGATTACATGGGCTTGGAAGTAGTGTCTTAACTTCCTGGAAGCCGTGATGAGCGCGAAGGCCAGCTTTTCTATTGGCGGATATCGTCCTTCCGCCCCCCGCAGTGCCCTACTGGTGTAATACACTGGCTTTTGCACTTTTGCTTCCTCTCTTATCAGCGCTGAGCTCACAGCATGCGGGGTCACCGCCAGGTACAAAAACAGTTCCTCTCCTACCACGGACGGACTTAGTAGCGGGGGCATGACAAGATACGTCTTCAAATCTTGGAAGGCTCTTTGGCACTCGTCCGTCCATTCGAAGGCTTTCTTTAGAACCTTGAAAAATGGTAAACACTTGTCAGTAGCTTTAGAGACAAACCTGTTGAGGGCGGCAACTCGCCCGGTGAGAGATTGAACTTCTTTAATATTCTGCGGAGGCTTCATTTCTAGGATTGCCTTGATCTTTTCTGGATTGGCCTCGATCCCCCTATGTGAGACCATGAATCCAAGAAATTTTCCCGAAGCCACTCCGAAAGCACATTTACTGGGGTTCAACTTCATACTGTATCGCCTGAGTGTGTTGAAGGTTTCTTGCAAGTCGTCTAAATGCTTACCCTCTTCCAGACTTTTCACTAACATGTCATCCACA
The DNA here is from genome assembly GCF_932294415.1 of Quercus robur. Lineage (NCBI taxonomy): Eukaryota > Viridiplantae > Streptophyta > Magnoliopsida > Fagales > Fagaceae > Quercus > Quercus robur. Next base: position 7,859,511 of record NC_065538.1, read on the forward strand.
TACACTTCGACATTTCGCCCAATCTGAGGACGGAACATGTGATTGACCAGTCGCTGATACGTTGCTCCCGCGTTCTTCAATCCGAAGGGCATTACTTCATAACAGAACAAGCCCTGACTAGTAACAAATGAGGTCTTCTCCTGGTCAACCTTGTCCATCCGTATCTGGTTGTATCCTGAGAAAGCGTCCATAAAACTAAGCAGTTTATGGCCCGCGGTGGAGTCCACCAGCTGATCGATTCGTGGTAATGGATAGCTATCTTTGGGGCAAGCTTTATTCAGATCAGTAAAATCCACACACATCCTCCACTTGCCGTTCGCCTTTTTGACCATTACTACGTTGGCCAACCAATCCGGATAATACACCTCTCGGATAAACTTTGCTGCCATCAATTTTTGAACCTCGTCTTTAATAGCATTTTCTCTCTCAGGAGCAAACACCCTTTTCTTTTGTCGTATTGGCTTCGAGGATGGACATACGTTCAGGCGATGGGTGATGACATTAGGATCTATTCCAGGCATATCCTCATGACTCCATGCGAACACATCTACGTTCTTCCTCAAAAACTGGACAAGGTTTTCTTTAACTCCTCTTTCTAGATCTGCCCCCACCCTGGTACATCTCTCAGGGTTCCTTTCGTCTAAGGGAACATCTTCCAGCACTTCAATAGGTTCTACCACGACCCTTTTCTCTTCAATAGTCATTGTCTGCACTTGCTCGTCCGTGGCCAACATAGCCAAGTAACACTCTCTCGCTGCCAGTTGATCTCCTTGCACTTGTCCTACGCCATAGTCTGTTGGGAACTTGACTGATAGGTGGTAGGTGGACGTAACTGCTCTCCAACTATTCAAAGTTGGCCTCCCAATTATGGCATTATAAGAGGACGAACAGTCTACTACCAGGAAACTTACGTCCTTGGTGACTTGTTGTGGATATGCCCCTACTACCACTGGTAATGTAACAATACCCACGGGCTGCACCCTCATCCCACCAAAACCTACTAACGGAGAATTCACCGGACGAAGACGGTCTCGTCCTAACTTCATCTGCTGAAAAGCTGGAAGATACAGGATATCTGCCGAACTTCCATTATCAACGAGTACCCTTCTGGTTGTGTAGTCAGCGATGAGCAAGGTTATGACAATAGCATCGTCATGAGGATGGTGGATTCTTTCAGCTTCTTCTTCGGTGAATGTGATTGCCTGTTCGTCCATATCCCTAGGTGGTCGTCCAGAGAGTTGGACGCTCTGCACCACCTTCAGGTATGTTTTCCTGGACCTGGACGACTGAACTGTTGAGCTCCCTCCGACGATAACCCTGATTTCTCCGAGAGGTGGCCGTGACGACTCTTCAGCTTTTCCCTTGAGTTTGTCGTCCTTATGGTCTCGTCCTAGGAAACTTCTTAGCTTCCCCTGCCTTATAAGATTCTCAATCTGCTGCTTTAGATCAAAACATTCGTCCGTATCATGCCCATGGTCTCTATGGAAGCGACAATACTTGTTTCTATTGCGCTTATTCGGATCTCCCTTCATTTTTTCTGGCCACTTCAAGGAAGGATCATCCTTGATTTGCATTAGGACTTGATCAAGTGGCATGTTCAATGGCGTATACTGCTGACTTCGTGCTGAGGGGCCTGCCTTCCTGTCACGATCCTTTTTGTCTTCCGTTCGTCCTTTCTTGAGACGAGGACCCTGCTCTGAGTGACGAGTGAGGTTAGCATCCATTTTCTCAATTCTCTTCCTCTTCTTGGCTATGATAGCATCCTCCGCATTCATAAAATTCTGGGCTGAGTGGACGAGTTCGGCCATGGTCTGAGGCTCTTGCTCATATAGCTTGTGGATGAACAAATCAGAGTGAACCCCACTGTGGAAAGCCGCCAGGAGCAGCTTGTCATCCATCTCGTCCACTGCTAAAGCTTCCCTATTGAACCGCGTAATGAACGACCACAAACTTTCATTCTCCCCTTGTTCTATGGTCAGCAAACTGGACGAGGAACGCTTGTGCCTCTGTCCTCCGATGAAGTTGTTAACAAACAACTTACTTAATTCTTCGAAGGACGTTACCGTACTGGGAGGTATTTTGCTGAACCACACTCGTGCGGGTCCTTTAAGGGTAGTAGGGAAAGCTCTGCACATTATTTCATCCGGAACCCCTTGAAGATGCATAGTAGTTTTGAAGGTGGCAATGTGGTCAAATGGATCTCGCGTCCCATCGTACGAATCTAAGGAAGGCATCTTGAACTTCGGTGGCAAAGGGTGAGCATTGATGGGAGGCACAAATGGGGAGTCAGTCCTGTGAACCAAGTCCTCTACGGGGTTGGTCCTCTTCATATTTTCCTTCATTTCATCCATAGTTCTTCTCATTTGGTCCATCTCCCTCTCCAAGTGAGGCACCTTTCTTGAAGGGGTACCCCTTGACTGGCTCTCAAACTCGGCATTCCTCTCATCTTGGCTCTGGACCTGTCTTCCAACGTTCTCATCCCGATTCTGCCTCCTCATGTTAAGTTCTCTAACCAACTCCTGGTTCTGGCGGGTCAATTCTGCCATAGTAGCAGCCATGGATTACACGTGTTGGACAGAAGGCGGTTGTACGGTAGGCACCGATTGACGGTCGCCTCTACTTTCTTGAAGGCCTGGGCTGGTAGCCCTTGACCTTGTCCGGACCATTTCAGCCCTTATGTCCAAGAAAGAAATCGCAGAATCCAACAATGGAAATCAAACGTTATTCTTTCCCACAGACGGCGCCAACTGATGAACTCTGGGATATCAGTGGACTGAAAATGGCGGGCCTTGGTAAACTTGCGATTGAATCCTGAGAAAACAAGTAAAAACTCAGAGGAGACCGGTGGTAGCCGGCCAAGAACCCTCCGATGGTGAAGTTAGTCTCTGACTGAAGAAATGTAAACTTAGTTTCTCAAGAACAGAATGCCTTACTCTTTCATTGACGTGTGCTTATATAGTATACGGGAAGCGGTTACTTGTTTAGTAACCGCTCCTACAGTTGGGGAATCCAACAAGCTCGGAAATTAACTTCCGTAACTGATGTAGAAGTTCGTATTTCACAACGGTTGGGCTTAGCTGGCGACGGTTCGTTCTTCCACCCGGCGGAGACGTAGTAATCCTCCCTCTTGTCTTTTACAGACGAGGAATGGTAACGAGCTCGTCCGTCCTTGTCAGACGGACGAGTGCTAAGAAGCCCGTCCGTCCTTAAGGACGGACGAAGGTCAGTAAGCTCGTCTGTCCCGTCTACCTTGAGGACAGATGGATGAGTAACCAATGACTTACCTTGTCAATCCTTTGGACGACGCGCATGGACAGAAGATAACTTAGCAAATTTTCGTTACACATCAGCGCCCAAAGGGATCACCTTCGTACCCCTAAATCCCACGAGTGGGGCGTTCATTGGGGACAACCGTTCCCTGTCAATCCTCATTTGTTGGAATGCTGGATAGTACGGGATGTCTGCTGAGCTGCCATTGTCGACGAGGACCCGGTGCATGTTATAATCCCCTATCTGCAGGCTGACCACTAATGCGTCGTCATGAGGATGGTGAAGTCTCCAAGCGTCATCCTCTGAAAATTTTATGACAGGGTTATCTATTCGCGGCATCTTTGGTACGGATCCTATGAGTTAGACGCTATGGACCATCTTGAGGTAGGTTTTGCGGGCTTTCTTGGAAGATCCGGCTGCAGCTGTGCCCCCTATGAGTGGTCTAGGGCGCTCGTTCTCTTGTCGTGAGGCCTGTTCCTCCGGTGCATTAGTTCTTTCCCTGCTGACGAACCTCCGTAGCTTCCCCTGCCTAATTAGGGCCTCAATCTGCTGCTTCAGGTCGTAGCAGTTGGCTGTGTCGTGCTCATGGTCTTGGTGAAAGCGACAATACTTGTCTCTCGGTCGTTTGTTGGGGTCTCCCTTCAACTTTCCAGGGAAAGTCAATGCTCCTTCATCTTTGATTTGCATTAATACTTGGTCGATCGGGGCAATTAACGGGGTGAAATTGGTGAATCTTCTAGTGGGGGGTCTGGAGCACTTTTCATCACGTTGATCCCCGGTTTTAGTGACCTTTCGCTCCCTATCTTGTCGCATGTCCTCCTGCCTCTCCCTCTTCTTAGGCTTTTCCTTGCGGGCCAGCAATGCATCCTCTACATTCATGTACTTGGTAGCCTTGTAGAGAACGTCCGTCATGGTCTTTGGGTCATTCTTGTACAAGGAAAACAAGAACTTACCCTTCCGTAGCCCGCTAGTAAACACGGCTACGAGTATCTTATCGTTAGCTTCGTCAATCGAAAGGGCTTCTTTGTTGAAACGAGTTATGTAGGCCCACAGCGTCTCGTCTTCTCGCTGCTTGATGCTCATTAAGCACGCGGTGGACCTTTTGTACCGATGTTCGCCTATAAAGTGTGAGGTGAATTGGGCGCTCAACTCCTTGAAAGTATTGATGGAGTTTGGTGTCAACCTACTGAACCAAACCCTCGCAGGCCCCTTCAGCGCGGTCGGGAACGCCCTACACATGATCTCGTCTGGTACCCCCTAAAGGTGCATCAGGGTCTTGAAGGTCTCTAGATGATCGAGGGGGTCCTTGACCCTGTCGTAGCTTTCGATCTGGGGCATCCGGAACTTTGGTGGCAGGGGGAATGAGTTGATGGACGTGGTGAATGGTGAGTCGGTTTTGTTCACTAAATCGTCGAGATCAGAAGATACTCGTCCCTTGAGGGCATTTATCATGACCTCCATCTGCTCCTTCATCGCCTGCATCTCTACGATGATAAGCGGAGGGGCAAAATCCATGAGAGACGAAAGGCTTACGTTTTGCCGCTTCGGTCGGCTTGGGGCATTGCTGCCCTCTGGCCTTTCTTGCTCCCTTCACTCGGCACTGTTACCTTCCTGGTTTTGCTCCTGAAGGTTAGGTCCTACATCCCTTTGGCGTAGCTACCCCTCCAGATCATGGTTCTACTTTGTGAGTCATTCTACTCCTGTCATGAGAGTCTAGACCTCCCTTTCTAATGCAGTAGATCTTGGTGGCTCGTCTTCTTGAACGTTGTTGGTGGTAGCCATCGAGCGAGTGAGTACCATGCGACTCTTATGTCCGGGAGGTGATAATCTGGCTTAAATTCTTCGCATTCCCACAGACGGCGTCAACTGATGATGCCGTAAAATCACCAGTGAGCTACACGATTCATGCTCACTCAAGCTAACAACCTGCAAGAAGAAATAAGTGATCTCGCCGAGGGCACCGGTGTGGTGTCGGCCAAATACCCTCCGACAGTCAAGTTAAAATTGTTCTCAACTCTAAAGTGCTAGAGAGGGTAAATTATGCATACCTTGATTTGCGAGGGTATTGAGACTTTTATAGTAGTAGGTTGACCTCTCCTCCTTGATGTGGAAGTCTTTTCCTTATAGGAATCCTCTTGAGTAATCCCAAATGTGATGAACAAGACATTTCCTTGTAGAAGGGATTAACGCGCGTATCTTCCGGAATGCTCTTTGCGCTAGGTTTCTGATTTCCTTTGAGACTCTACGTGTGCGACAAGAACATGGAACTGCTCTAGGCCCCTGGGCTCTATTGTTGCCGGCCCATGGGCTCGGATCCGTCAGGCCCAATATGGTGAAAGTCCATTGTGCTAAATTTTGACCCTTTAGAAACTTTGATATTCAACCGCTAATAGTCATGTTTGCCCAACATGTATAACTTTTAGCAACTTTCGTGTTTTCTTTACCACCCAAGCCACAAAGCGAACTGTGTGAATCAAAAGAACCACAGCCATTATAGTAAGAAAACCATAAGTTGGCAAAACCATAAAAGTTGCAGGTGATCCATAAAGATTATTGCCTGGGTCCACTAAATGTACAGCAAAAAAGTAGGCAAGGGCTAGGAATGTGATAGTGGTACACATGGCAAATGTCAAGAGACCCATACAAATCTTATTCTTGAGAGGAAATCCACTGATCAGCAAAAAGACGACACAAAGAGATGCAATGAAAGAGGAAGAGTTGCAAAGCATGAAAGTCTGGTAGCCCAAAAAATTGCTAGAGCCTGCGACCGATGTTCCAGCTGCACATATACTTTCAGGGCTGCAGTTAGAACCTTGACTAGTATCATTCTCATTTGCTTGCCAAACACCACCCGGTGGGCTAATTGCTGGTTGGAAAGTAATAGTTGTGATTACCGTAGTAACCACCATTAATGCACCACGCGTTTCTTCTATCCAATCACCTTTATATTTCAAGCACTCTAGCCAGTTGCGCCTCTTCTTACTTGGCTGTGCTAGTTTTGCTGAGTCATGGTTATGAACTACAGTTATTGACTAATTGACGGTGGTGGGAGATTATCCTGTGTATTTCTTCTTTCAAGACCCGCATCCATTAAAATGTTTCTAATAATGAGGCTTTTGAAATCTGTTGGACTATGCTCTAAGAATTTAGAAGCTGAAAAACCCATCCAGTTCAAGGCATTTGCACCTTTTTTTACTTTAGATACTGAAAGCAAGTATTTTACTGTCTGCAAAAACTTATAGCATTAGAAATTGAACAATTTTTTTTTCATAAGAAGCACAAGATGAAATGCTACATAAACCAATAGTTTCTCCATTAGTGAAAAAGTAGATGTCATGAGTTACGCATCAGACTTTAAAAATTAGAGTTTTGAAAAACTAGGTTTTAATTTGTTACTACGCCTTTTCTTCCCTCCTCCAACCAAGAAAACTATAGGACGATAACTCCATTTGAGCCTTAAGGGTTACATTTATTCCTCTATACAAACAGAATTTTTCAAGTGAAAATTCACCTTATTATTACTATTTTTTTATTGTATTTGAATTCCATTTTGTATTCTTCTCACTTGTTAGGATTTTGAGTTTTTAATACTAAATGTTGAGACACCAATTTAAATCTAAAAGTTTCAAGTTAATAGGTTTGAATCCATTAATTAATCTTATTTCGATCACTCAACCTTGGCATTACTATCTAATGTGAAACTTTACTACTAGACCAATCACATATATGTATATGCCAATTATTATAACTAACAACATTAATATTCTAATAATGTCACCAGAAATCCAGAAAGAAAAAACAATGCATAGAAGCAATCTAATTGACTTCCAGTTTGAGCTACTTGACAAAGCATATGTATATTATTCTACATAAATAATGCAAGAAATAAATAAAAACATACCTCAATTTGCTTTAGCATCACAGCATAATGCAATATGGTGTTACCGCCTTTGTGGTCCTGGGAATTGAGAAATTCCCCATCATCGCTCACAGATTCTACCAATAGTTTTAGAACTTCCAACTGGTTGTATTTAACACATAAGTGCAAAAGTCTTTTCCCCATCAAGCATAACTCTAGTTGAATTAGGCTGTGCAACAATCAACTCCCTTACAACCTCAACTCGACCTCTCATGGCTGCATAGTGTAAAGGAATTCTCCCATCTTGATCACGAATTAAGCATGCGTTGTCATTTACATGTAATAGTGCTGGAGTGATTTGTGTGTGGCCCTCAGCAGAAGCTAAATGAAGGGGGCAGCGTTTTAAGGAGTCCAACTCACTAGCGAGTTGGGGTTTTAGATCTAAGAGAGCTCTACTAAAATCAAGATGGCCAACTAAAGCTGATATGTGTAACGGAGTTTCGCCCAAATTAGTCAACGAAATTTTATTAAGGAGGCGTGGGTCTTTATGGATCAAACTATTCAATGTGGTTGTACAGCCACTCATTGATGCACTGTAGAGTTCTGTTATATCATCTTCTTCATGCCTTAGGTCCATTCTCTCTCTCTCTCTCTCTCTTTCTGGGTGGGGGGCGTATATGCGTGTTCTATCATCTATGTGATTAAAAGATAGATGTGAATATAAATAGATGCATGTAGTTATGTAGTTGAGTTATACAGTACGGCAATTCTGTGACTGTGTCAAATGTACAATCAATTGACGACGCAGGCATTAATGAAACTTTCTATTGGAGTTTCCTGAAAGGAAAAGTAGTTGGTTACAAACCGCGTGGTGTTGACAATCAAAGCAGGTTAGACGACTTTTAGCTTTGTTCATATTTTACACTAGTTGCTAATCCGTGCGATGCACGGGATAATTAAACAAAATTTATACACATTCACTTTTATTGGTACAATCATTGGAAAATAATTCTAACCAATACCCAAATGTAAAAGACACATTAACTTACTATTTAAAGTAGTCTTCTGAAGAATTTACACATATTGTGCAACTGAGCCTTAATTTCTCATCAACGGTTAGAAATATAAACTGCAAATATATAAATAAAGACCATGTCTTGAGAATGACGCATTAAACTTCAAATTAGAGTAGTAATGTTACTTTCTCAATCTTTGCTCAATTGTAATAATAATATAGAGGAAATTCAAAACATGGAAAGAAGATAAAAATTACAACAGTTAATTCAATTATCTTTCATGTTATACTTTGTAATTGTACGGAATTAAGTCAACTCAATTTAAGTAGTTGTAATAAAATTGGCTTCTACTATTCTCTATTCTATAGAGATATGAACATATTGGATTTCTCAAACAATTACCGGTATTGCAATAAAATGATTTATTATTGAAAATAAAAAACAAAGAAAATCTCTCTATAACTTAAGAAACACAATATACTAAAATTAAAGAGAGAAAATTTTCGGAGGACAAAATATTATAGATAATTTAAAAGAATTTTGGTTTAATTCCTGAACACTGTAACTCCATAAAATTCATACTAATAATAATATTTTATGATAGCGCAGTTAGAATTTTGGTTTAATTCTTGAACACTGAATTGGAAATTGATTATATGAGTATTCAATGGTGAACAAAAATGAAGTTAAAATTTGAGCATTGTAACAACTTCTTCACACAGTATTCTACAGGTAGCAACGAATTTAATTTGATTGTGTTACTATATAATCCAAACTTATTAATATATCAGGACTTTGAATTAACTCAATAAAACTATCAAAGCCTTTCCACTACAAGAACATGTGAGGATTCTGTTAATTTGAGCAAACTTAAACCCCTCCATCCACTTAAATTTTAGAAAAAGATTATACACTTAAAAGGGTTAGTAATTAATAGCACTTACCCCCTACTATTAGTATACAGACACCAAGTGCGGTCGTCGTAACCCTTTGAAAGAACCTTCCCTAATTGGACCCTATAAAAAAAATAAAAAAAACACCCAGTTAACAAAATTGATCCAAAAGGGTCTAAAAAGCACACAAAATCAATTCAAAAACAAAAATATGAGACAAAGTAATTACTTTCCGCTACCAATGAAATCGTCTTCTGTATTGCTGTTCCAAACTGCAACACTTATCTCTCTAAGGCCTTCAATTAACGAAAACACAAACTTCTCTTGGAATACCGAAGTATTATGACCATCTATACACACATACACAAAAACCAAAATCAATATAACTCACTATAACTCTATAGAAACCTCAAAAATATAAAGAGAAATTAAAGGGGTGTAATTTGATATTTACGTTTGGAGAGAGAGAGTTTGCAGAAACCGTGGTTTTATATTTCTTAACTTGAGAGAGGGGTAAGGTTGCTAGGGTTTTGAGGAGTTATAATATTTTTATTTTTATTTTTTAAATATTGTGCTGACGTGGAAAATTGTGATGCCAGCAGAGGCTTCGGTTTTATATACACACATACACAAAAACCAAAATCAATATAACTCACTATAACTCTATAGAAACCTAAAAAATATAAAGAGAAATTAAAGGGGTGGAATTTGATATTTACGTTTGGAGAGAGAGAGTTTGCAGAAAACGTGGCTTTATATTTCTTAACTTGAGAGAGGGGTAAGGTTGCTAGGGTTTTGAGGAGTTATAATATTTTTATTTTTATTTTTTAAATATTGTGCTGACGTGGAAAATTGTGGTGCCAGCAGAGGCTTCGGTTATATATATATATATATATATATATATATATATATATTATAAATTCGTTGCCCAGAAGTTGACCAATTCACATGTATGACAATTCTGCGTCAAATATACACAAGCAATTGACGACGTAGGCATTAATGAAATTTCCTGCTGGAGTTTCCTTATAGGGAAAGTAGTGGGTTATATACCGCGAGGTGTTGACCAAAAATGCAGGTTAAACGACTTTTTAAATTTGATCATATTTTACATGGATTCATTTCCCCGAATATGCATGGGAGAGGCTTAATTGATGGAGATTGTTTACCTGCTTCCGACGACGTGCATAGGATCATGCATATCCTACTTAAGTAAACTCAAAAGATCTTCACAGGCCGAAAGACCATATCCTATAGTTAGAAAAACCGTAGGATCATATCCTATAGTTAGACAAACCATAGGATCATATATATCCTAAACCTAATAAATTAGAAGCATTCAAGCACCATGCACTAAATTTTACATCTACTTTATATGAGCATTTGATTAATAATTAACATTCATGGGAGTATCATTTTAATAAGGCTAAAATGTAAACTACACCCATTAAATATGGCATATTTGAATTTTACACCCTAAAATTAAAGTTTATTCTAATTAACAGTCTCTCTGTTAAAAAAAATCCAAGTTGGCTATTAAGTGTCACTTCAACTGGCCAAAAGGACTAGTTCATCCAATTAAATTAAGCCATTTGGACCATTTAATTAAATAACAAAAAAAAATTAAAAAAAATATCTAAAATCTAATAAAATAAAATAATTTAATATAAATAGCTCTTTGTTCTTCCCCAAATTTGTTGCTCTTTTTAATTTTTCTTCTCAATAACAACCACAATTTGAATATGTTTGGGTTTGCTGGAATGGGTTATAACGGATGAGTTTGCTAGGTTTGCCCATGTTGCTCAAGTTGATGGGTTTGAGAAATTTTGGGTTAATTTGTTGAATTTTAGGGTTTGCAAATTTTCTGAGATTTTATAGGATTTTCGATGGATCTCGGTTAATTTTTTTAAACTTGGAAGGGATTTTCTATGGAGCTTGTTGATAATGTTTAGATCTTGAGCATTTCTTGGATTTTGGTTTGTTCGTTGGTTCAAAATTTTATGTGTTTGATTTATTTGGTTTTGGTTTTGTTTATTGTGTTCATCGCATTTGTATTTAATTTCTTTGGGTTGTTCATTGAAGTTTGATTTTTCTAGGTATATTCATATGTTCAGGCATTTAGTTAAAAGGTAAAATTGTTAACGTATATTATGTTATGGGCTTTAGGCCCAGTTAGTTTACTTGTATAGCACACTTATACTTGTACTACACTTTACTTGTACCGCACACATATGCTTACTTGTACTGCACACATATGCCTCCTATATGAAGGCACTCATGTATATTCTTTGATCATGAAATACAATACAATCATTCAGTATTTCTAACATGGTATCAGAGCCATTGCTCTGACCTTTTCTTAGTAGTTTTGTCTTTATTAGTGTTACTCCATTCTTAATATCGCTTCCGCCGTCACAACAGTTGCCGTAGCCTCTTGCCGTTGAACCTTCGACGTCTTCCAGTTGTTGTCTTTGGGTTTCGGACCTGCAGCCGCTGTCGTTGAGGAGTCCTTCACCACATAGACTACTACATGTGTCGTCACTGCCTTTTATATTACTTCGATTGCATTTTTAGAGGTATCACTAAGATCATCTTACGCCAATCTACATGTCGGTGAAAACCTCGCATTCATCGTAGCCTGCACGTGCCCTCACGCACTGCCCAAAGATTCTACGTCAATGCACCACGCGCCCCATGCGCCGTCCTCAGCTCCAGCTGACGTCACCCGTGACGTCATCAGTGCCACGTCAGCATGCAGTCATCTGCTAACTGTTGACTTATGACCGTTGACTGTTGACTTTGACTAGCAGTTGACTTTTGACCGTTGACTTTGACTAGCTGTTGACTTTTCTCCAGGGTTGATTTTTGCAATCCAGGTTCTCTTTACCCAGTTTTCCGCGTAGATTTCATTTTTGCAGTCTGTTTTTGCAGTCTGTTTTTGCATATTGTGTCTCTAAATGGATAAAAATGATATTTTTCTTCCTCGCCCCATCAATACTATATTGGAGGGGAATAAGAATTACTTATCTTGGTCTTAAGCTATGCACAGTTTTCTTAAGGGTCGTATGCTCTGGCATTACTATATTGGTGCAGTCACCATTCCTGTCAAGGGAGCAAGTGAAGAAGATGCTGCCTTCCTTGGTCGCATGATTGAATGGGATAGTCACAACCACATGATCCTCACATGGATTCGGAACACTTCCATTCCCTCCATCTCCAATCTTTTGGGTAGCTTTGATGATACAAAATCAGCATGGGATATGTTGGCCAAAAGGTACTCCATCACTCACGAATCCATGAAATATCAGTTAGTGGTTGAATTGCATCAACTCAGGCAAGAACCAGGGCAATCCATCAATGACTACTATGATCAGCTTCGCTTCATTTGGGACCAAATTGACCTTTCTGATCCAACTTGGGCATGCTCAAAGGATGCTCAGCAATATGCCTCCATTAGAGATGAATTAAACCTCTATGAATTCCTGATGTCACTTCACAAGGACTTTGAGCCCATTCGAGGTTAACTTCTGAATCGCAGTCCTGCTCCCTCTCTTGATACTACTATGAACGAGTTGGTTAGAAAAGAAGCTCGTCTTGCAACCCTTCAAGCTCAGAATAAGCTCAATGTTTTGACTATTACTCCTTCTGCTCCACCCATAGAGCAACCTCGGCAATTAGGTGATTCTTCTGGCTCTAGCAATCGTCGCAAGTAGACCAACAAAAAGTTCTGCAACTATTGCAAGCGTCTTGGCCACACCATTGAGACTTGTTATCATCACAACAAATCTACTGCTGCTGTTGCTAACACTGAGCCTACTCCACCAATGGCTTCCATTTCAGTTGAGTCCCAGTCTTCTGGATCCATTATCAACCTCTCCCCCACTGAACTACAAGAGATCATAGCTCAGGCAGATCATATGGCTGGTAATGCATCTCTTTCCACTGCTCTCTCTGTTTTACTCGGTAAGTCTCAAACTTGGCTTTTTGATTCTGCCTGTTGCAATCACATGACACCTCACTCGTCCTTATTCTCCAAACTTGACCCTGCACCACATCCTCTAAATATTCATATAGCTAATGGTTCCACCATGCATGGGAATAGTCTAGGTTTTGTTTCACATCTAACCTTTCTGTTCTTGAAGTCTTCCATGTACCTAACATATCCTATAATTTGTGCTCTATAGGACAATTAGCTGAACTAGGTTATTGCCTTATTTTTTACTATTCTGGGTGTATTGTGCAGAATCTGAGGACGGGATAAGAACTTGGGACCGGTCCTAGAGTTGGGCGTATGTTTCCCGTGGAAAATCTTCATCTTCCACCTGTTGCTCCTATTTCTGTTACTGCTGCAGCTGCTGCAGTTTCTTCCTTACCATCTCTCGCACTTTGGCATTCTCGTCTTGGTCATGCACCATCTTCTCGGGTACAACAGTTAGCTTCTAAGGGTCTATTGGGTTCTATGTCCAAAGACAATTTTGATTGTACTTCATGTCAGTTAGGAAAACAACCAGCTTTGCCTTTCAATAACAGTGAATCCATTTCTAATAGTATTTTTAAGTTAATTCATTCTGATGTTTGTGGACCTTCTCATGTTGCTAGTATTGGTGGATCTCAATATTTTGTTGTTTTTATTGATGATTATTCTCATTATAGTTGGATCTTTCCTATGAAATCTTGTTCTAAAATTTTACTAATATACAGCAACTTTGCAAAAATGGTTGAAACACAATTCTCCAAACGTATCAAAACTTTTCGATCTAATAATGCTCTTGAATATACTCAATATGCATTTCAAGCTCTGTTACATTCCTATGGCACTGTACATCATCTAACTTGTCAAGGTACCTCTCAACAAAATGGTCGAACCGAAAGAAAACTTCGTCATATTCTTGACACTGTTTGTGCTCTTCTTCTTTCTGCCAAAGTTTCTGCCCCATTTTGGGGTGAAGCTGCTCTTCATGCTGTTCATGCAATTAATCACATCCCAAGCACTGTCATCCATAATCAGACTCCGTATGAGCGTCTGTTTGGGTCACCCCTTGACTATCATCACCTTCTCTCCTTTGGACCTGCCTGTTTCGTTCTTCTTCAACCTTATGAGCACAACAAACTTGAGCCTCGATCTAGACTTTGTTGTTTCCTTGGTTATGGTGAAACTCAAAAAGGGTATAGGTGTTATGATTCTGTCTCTCATCGTCTTCGTCTTTCTCGTAATTTGTTGTTGAACTTTTTCACTTTAGTTCTTCCCTGACTACCTCCTCTGTTTTAGAAATCTTTCCAAATGAGTCTCCTGCTCCTTCTACAAATACTTTTAATCCTCCTTTGGACTTCTCTCCAGATATTTTTGATGCTTTTCCTAGACAGGTCAAAGATGAACAGGTTGATGACGAGCTACCCCACCTTGAGCCTGGGTCCCTTGCTCCTGCTTTGCCTGAAGATCCTCCACAAGACATTCCACCTCGCCACTCAACCCAGGTAAGATCCATTCCTGCACATTTACTTGACTATCATTGTTACACTGCCCTTGCTGCACTTCACAAGCCTCAGACCTATCGCGAGGCCTCCACTGACCCTTTATGGCAGATTGCAATGAAAAAGGAACTTGATGCATTTACCAAAAACCATACTTGGGATCTGGTCACTCTCCCTCCTGGACAGTCTGTGGTTGGCTGTAAGTGGATCTATAAGATCAAGACTCACTCTAATGGGCCCATTGAGCGCTACAAGGTTCGTCTTGTTGCAAAAGGCTTTACACAGGAGTATGGGATTGATTATGAAGAGACCTTTGCTCCAATGGCTCGTATCTCATCTGTTCGTGCCCTCTTAGTTGTTGCTACTGCTAGTAAATGAGATCTTTTTCAGATGGATGTTAAAAATGTCTTCCTTAATGGGGATCTAAGTGAAGAAGTCTATATGCAACCTCCTCCTGGTCTCTCTGTTGAATCAAACAAGGTTTGTCACCTTCGACGTGCACTTTATGGCCTTAAACAAGCTCCACGAGCTTGGTTTGCCAAGTTCAGCTCCATTATCTTTCACTTGGGTTACACTGCCAGTCCATATGATTTTGCCTTATTTATTCGTCATACTGATAAAGGCACCATTTTGCTTCTTCTATATGTGGATGATATGATCATAACTGGTGATGACCTCAGTGGCATTCAAGAACTCAAGGATTTTCTCAGTCAGCAGTTTGAGATGAAAGATCTTGGACATCTCAGCTATTTCTTGGGTCTTGAAATTACTCATTCCACATATGGTCTTTATATTACTCAAGCCAAATATGCTTCTGACCTTTTGTGTCACGCCCCAAACCCAAAAAGGTCCATAGCATGAGAAATCATCTCAAAGGTACCTGTAGATTTCTCCTTTTTATTTTTGACAATTCAAACTGTAAGAGATCTCTTTAAGCTCCTTTCTTTTTCCACAAGATAAGAATATACAACCGTACTAAAATCTCCACGTTACAAGTCAGAACTCTATAACACATTTATGAACAATAACTAAAAATTTTGTGTCTCCACATGATACATAAATATATTACAAAAACTCCAAATGATTTAAACAGAAAGTCCTAATGTTCTCTAAATTATGCAATCCCAACAAAATTCTTGGGCTAACAAACCTCAAGAGCCCAACTTCTAATAAAATAACTACTACTAGCTCCCTTAAAAACAACTAGATCGAATCACCAACCATTAGTAATGTATGTCTCCCAATTCAGTATAAAATTCCAACCACTATTGACAAGGCAAGCTCCATTCCCATGATATAGCTAATTAATCTGTAAGATTGTAAAAGATTGGGATGGGCTAAAGCCCTGTAAGTAGCATAATTAATAGGGGTGGGGGAAATGCAAGTTTCATTCTCAATAATAATAATATGATATGACAAGAATGATTGAATAATGAAACACAAAGTTTCTCAAAGTAAATACCTTGAAATTATATATTATGATCTATGAGCACTAGCAATATAACTTCCAAAGCCATAAAATCTAACATACGGTAGTTTATCACAAATATACCACACTACCACATAAACCGGTCAGGGGATCCACCCATTCACAACTGGCATGATATTGTCCTCTTTGATATGCAGACTCTTGACCCCATGGACAGCAACCTCACCCATATCCTCAAGGTTTTTTTCTCCCCCCATGGGCAGCAGAGAAAGCGCGTCAAATAGGACCTCTTTTGCTTGTGGTCTCTTGGCTCCATGGGCAGCAGCCTCACCTACACACAATCCAGGAAACTCTTACCCCCATGGACAGTAGGGAAGAACGCACCATCCAAAGTGAAAGGGCACTGACTTGGATTTGATTCCGTTGTCACAAAGACTACTGAAACCAAATCGGGTGATCACTGGGAAATCACACATGGCATAGGGCTAAAACCACATAAACTCACAGGTTACATTACTTTGAAACACACAGTTCATATCAAAGTAGTTTCAAAAAACCTTAAATAATCTAACTTCTACAAAGTTTGTAAGGTTTTCAACTTCATTCTTGTCAAAAGATTTTCTCACAATTTCTCACATGACAAGACAAGATAAGCATCTTTAAATTTTCTAATATACCATAAAATCCAAGATTTCCTTATCAAAGATTAAATAAAAGATGTTCATTTTTCAATATCAACAATTCATGCATTTCCACAAATGCAATACCAAATATGATGCATTTTCATATATAATCACACACACACACACACACACACACACACACACACACACACACACATATATATATATATATATATTAAGGTTACGACACAATAGTTTTTAGGAAAATATAATTTCCATAGGTAGTTCTGAAAGTGTGTCTAACCCAAAAACAACATTTACACAACATGGTTATTTTTCAAAATCCCATTAAAAAGCTACTTACCTTATAACTTGCAAAAAGCCTAACTCTCCAAGCTTCAAGGGAGATTGGCTAGAACCTAAACAATATCAAGCAAACCTATCACAATGAGCACAAAGCTTGAAATTGTATCTAACTACAAATTATGAATTTCCGAGTAAGAACTTAATTAGGCAAGTCTAGTATTCAACATCACATGTAATGTATTCCACTTCCAAAATTTCTCAAAACAATTTAATTTGCAAGGCATAGACTCCCATTTATGCTCATAAATCATTCAAGGTGTCATATCTAACATCAAAACCTCCACACTTTATAAGTACTACTCACAAGATTTATATAACATCATCAAGTGACCCATGACACCAAAATCATAATTTTCTCCAAGACAAATAATTTAAATCTTTATCTAGCTCCAAATAATCAATAAAAATTATATTCACCATCTATCACATGTTATAACTCAAAACCTCTAAATTTTCACCATAACAAGCCTTAGCTAGCCATCATTGTAAAAATCATGAACTCACTCATCAAATACATCCACCAAGACCAAAACCCATACATATAAACACATGAATATCATTTCCAAAGCTCTTAAATCACATGAAAATCATTATTAAAGCTTGGGTAAAATGACCTTAAACAAGAACATAATACCCTTCAAAACATATTAGAACTTTTACCTCAAATAACTTATGTGAAGGTGTGATGTTCTTGAGGATTTTCCAGTGATTTTGCTAGAAAAAAAAATGGTAGAGGTGATGATGAGGAATGTACCGGTGGGAGGGTGAGGGAGAGGAGAGTGTATTTGTGTGTTGTGTTGACTGAAAAAGAAAAAGAAAAGGAGAATAAGAATGAGAGTGACCGGCCAAAGAGAGAAAAGATAAGTGAAAATGAGTGGTGGGAATGGGTGGGGTAGGTGGGGTAGTTAGGAGGCACGTGTGGTCCCAAAAATCTGACTTCCCTTTTTTCTTTTTTTCAAAAAGCTGGGATGTTACATTTTGTCTCAAGTTGAACTCACTGACAGCAAGACTATTGATACTCCAGTCGAATTTAATGTGCATCTGACACCCTTGGGGGGGAAACCATTGTCCAATCCTTCTCTTTACAGATGATTGGTTGGCAGCCTAGTTTATCTCACTGTTACTCATCCAGACATCTCCTATGCTATTCATCAGGTGAGCCAATATCTGTCTGCTCCACGATTAACACACTATGCTGCTGTTCTGTGCATTCTTCGATACCTAAATGGCACTCTCTTCCATGGCCTTTTCTACTCAGCTCAGTCTCCTCTTGTACTCCGTGCATTCTCTGATGCTGATTGGGCAGAAGATCTCACTGATCGCAGGTCTACTACAAGTTATTGCTTTCTCCTTGGCTCTTCTTTGATTTCTTGGCGAAGTAAGAAACAAACTTTCGTGGCCCGCTCCAGTATTGAAGTAGAATATCGTGCTTTTGCTGATACCACATCTGAACTCATTTGGCTACGATGGCTTCTCAAGGATTTGGGTGTGTCCACATCCTCTGCTACTCCCTTTTATTGTGACAACCAGAGTGCCATTCATATTGCTCACAATGATGTCTTCCATGAACAAACTAAACACATCGAGATTGATTGTCATTCTATCCGTTATCATCTTGTCCATGGTGCTCTTAAGCTTTTCTCCGTCTCCTCCAAAGATTAACTTCCAGATATCTTCACCAAGTCACTTCCTAAGGGACGCACTCATGATTTGGTTGACAACCTCAAGCTGGTCTCACATCCACCTTGAGTTTGAGGGGGGCTGTTAACGTATATTATGTTATGAGCTTTAGGGCCAACTAGTTTACTTGAATAGCACACTTGTACTTATACTACATTTTACTTGTACCGCACACATATATCTCCTATATAAAGGCACTCATGTATATTCTTTGATTATGAAATACAATATAATCATTCAGTATTTCTAACGAAAATAATAGTAATTGACAGTTTTTAGACCCCTTAAACAATTTATTAAACCTAGGTAATTAGCCAAGTTGTTACTTAGTCCAATTAAACAAGTCTAGGTTATCACAATAATAAAGATCAAATCATGCAAAACAACGGAAAATAAATAACACAAGATATGATCACCCAGGAAACCAAACCGGTAAAAACCTGGGGAGGATTTGACCTAGCTATCCTCAAGGTAAACTTGAATCCACTATCTTGAAAGAATCGAAGTTCATACAAAAGGACTTACAAGCACCCCCGCTTGACTTCCTAATGCTACCAACAAGTAGAACTTACTGACACGACCACGTGCAAGCTCCGAATCCACAGACTCCTTCTTTCTTGGATTCCCACCAGCTACAAGCACCCCCGCTTGTGTATTCTTTAAGCTTTAATGGCAGCAAATGAATTGATCATCAAGGTGTAGAAAATATCTCCTCCTTGAAAACCCTAAATTTGTGTAAAGGAAAGCTCCTCTAGATCTCACAAGAGATTTACACAAACCGCAATATGAGCAACACTAAAACGTGGCTAGGGTTTGCCTTTTATACTTAGGACAAATAAGAAACCCTAAAAACGTTTTAAAACAAATAGGGCTGAGTTGGAAAATTCTGCAGAAAAGCGATCTGCCCGAGCTTCGATCGGTCGAGCCTAAGCTTCGATCGATCGAGCCAAGCCGAAAGCCACAGTGCTTCCTGCTTTAAACTCGATTCCAACTTTACATTGACATACAACTTTGAGCTAGCTTTAAACACTTCTAAACACATTGTTTTGATCATGGTTTGCCAACAATACAAATTAGAGTTCTAAATACATAAAATCCTAAACTTTAGAACCTAACAAACTCCCCCTTTAGAAATCCGTGACAAAACACAACTTAGAAGCTCAAAGTTTACAAAATGAAAAACCCTTTACAAAATAATGCTCATAAACCAAATTCAATCCTAACTACTATCCATCAGTTGCAAGTGTAGACAGCAGCTCAATTGAATCAACCTGTATATTTCTTGAAATACTAAACAAAATGCATAACCGCATGTGTGGAAATAATACAAGTAAACAAAATAACTTCTTGATTTCAAACAACACACAAATAAAGACATATATCAATGAATAACTCATAAATATAAATCAAAAAGCAGTTTGAAACAAGAAACAAATAAAGCACCAACAAAAACATAAAACTCCCCCTAAAATGAATATCCCATCAAAAACAAGGTAAGAGCTAAAAATGTTAAGTACACAGTGAAGCACCTAGATACAATCTAAAACTCCACAAGCTCCAACCAAAAACAAATAGTCTCCCCCTGAAAACAAAAAACCTACAAGTACTCCCCCTTTTTGTGACGGAATGCCAAAGGGCAAACAAGATATCCATCACCAAAAGGGAGGTGGTCTAAACTGCGCCAACTCCGCACGCAAGGCACGGATCTCATCAAGTACGTCCACCAAAATCTGTCCTTGAGCCGCCTGAACGGTCAAGACATGATCTAACGTGCGACGAATGTCTGAATCATCCGAAGCAGTCGGTGGATGAACAGCAGCATCAGCATCAGCATCAGCAGCAGCACCTGAAGTCTCAGCAGCAACTGTACCTGTAGAAGAGGGAGGAGGGGGAACACTACTAGATGACGCACATCTAGGACGAGGAGGCGCAACTCTCAACTGAGCAGCCCTCTGACGAAGAAAGGTGGCACCTATGGGAGCTATCACATGAACAGGCTCACCCGGCAGAAAACCATCTAGACCTAAGTAGAGCAGAATCCTATGAATGAAAATAGGATGAATCAGCGCATGCCCTACGGCAGAACTCCTATGAACCTCGTTCAAAGAACGAAGGAACAAGTGAGGAAAACTGATGGACGCTCCAGAAGCAAAGGTGAACAAAAACACACATCGCTCTAAAGGGATGGTGTGGAAGTGAGAGATAGGCCACAAGGAATGACACGCAATCCTAAAGAAGAGATAGACAGTCTCGGTAAGCTCAGCGGACGTGATCCAAGGATCAGAACTCCACTGGATAGATGACCCAATGATGTAAGACATGACAACGTCTAAAGAGGGTGACTCATCATAGGGATAGTCAGCATCCCGAACAACCAGCACCCCAAGAGCCTCAGCCACTACCCGAGGGGTAATAGTGAACTCTACACCTCGTATCCAACTCCTAACTAGGGTGTTGGAATCATAGATGTGGCAAGAGAGGTTCGAGTAGAACTCTCTAATCAGGGCGGTTAGAGGTGGATGATCTATCTCTACGAGAGGCAACCAACCCCTAGACTCAAAATTGGCCCTAATGGCCGGATCAAGCGCATCTAACACAACAGCTCGCTCAGACCAGATCTTACGCCTACAGTTCAAGGTGTCATAGGCTTCTCTACACTTATCATTCTTAAACAGCTCTACTCTAGGTGGAGACTCAGAGGAAGTGGAAGTGGTCCTATGAGCTCTAGTTTTCCTAGGCATGGTGCTAAGATAAGGATCAAAACACAGAGCGAAAGAACAAAAAACCACAAACCAAAACCAAAGGCAGACTGCAAGTTAGCACAAAAACAAAATATAGAAACAAAATCTATATGATGCATGAACAAGTTTAAATGACAGGATGCATGTTCTAATGCAGTGAATTAAGTCAAAAAGGTTCAAATTACAAAATTGGCTTGCACATTAAGGTTTTTAACACAAAAACCCCAAAATATAGAAACCACTTGATCAATTTTAAAAAAATATTGACGAATTGATCATTACCCATGTTATAATAACAAAAATAATGACCAAACACATCAATTGGATAAGCCAATTTCATCAATTTAAGCCAATTTGACAAAATCCCCAATTCGAATCAAATTTAAAACCCTAGAATTTTCAATTTTTCAAAAACCATAAAATTGATCAAATCAAACTATAGGGAACATCAATATAACATCATGGCACAAAAACCCATTGATCAATTACACAAGAATAGGCTTGAATCATCAAAAACTCCAAAAAGTTTGAAGATGCCGAAAATACTCATGATAATGCATGAAAAATGCATGAAAAATGCATGAAATCAAGAAATAGACTTGAAAAAGAAGGGCAAAAGGGACTTACCGGCTTCTAAGGACAAACACCTTGCAAAAATCTTGAAGGAAAACGACAAAAATTGTCTGGTGGAGCCAAGAGCCAACGCGGAGAGAGAGAAGAGAAAAGAACTATTTGAAAAGAAGTTTGAAAAAGTCCAATTCTGCCTTTTTGAAAAACCTGATTCACGAGTTTCGATCGGTTGAAAATCAGCCTCGACCGGTCGAAACAGATAGAGACTCCCTCTCTCAAATTTTAAAAAATTTTAAAAATTTCGATCGGTTGAAAAACATATTGGACCGATCGAATCAGGCAGAGGCTCACCATATTTTTGAGGAAAAACACAATTTTTGAAAAACAAGTTGATTTAACTCAAAGCATTGGAATTTAAGAACAAAAATGCATGAGTATGAGATGATATGATTTTCCAAACAAGTATTTTAAGCCCAATATTCCCAAAAAACAAAATTTTGCATTCTCCACAAATTGTCAAGCAACAAATTTAGTTTGCACATAATTCAAAGTGATTGCAAAAACTTGGTTGGTCAAACCATAAACACACACAATAATATGTACAATGTTTAGCAAAGAGTAACTCGTGTAGTGTGTGCGACTAGCAAAGACTTGAGATACATGTGAGGTGATATGTGAATAGCAATCAATCACAAAGTCTACAAAATTCATCACAAGGAATTTAAAAGAGATTATCACCTAAAGAGTTACATCATATAACTCCCACATCTCCTAGATCATAAGCTTGCAATCATGTAAGTTTCTTGTATTTATGCCTCATAATATACATTCCAATTTTAAATTATGTGAGTTTGGCATCAAGCCTAATAGTACACACCAATTAGATTTTAAGAATTAAGCACTTTTGCCGAGGCTTCACCTTATGTTCTTTTTGTGCATGTGCTACACTTTCTCGAGCATAGAATCTTATGATATGCACTAAGGTGTTCATGATTGGCTAGTGAACAGTGGTGAAATGGTTACTTATGCTTTTCTCTAAAAGTTCAAGTCCAACATTTAAAAACATGTGACTTCAAGATTAAGACATAGTAATCAAAAACCATACACATCTTTCCCACACAACATGCACTACAAATCTTCAACTAGTAAAGTGCAATAAATAAGCTCATCAAAGCTAAACAAGGTACAAAAGACATGTTATGTGAAAATAAATTGACCAACCTTGTTCTCAAAAACCAAGAAAAATAGTGCAAAAACAAAATGCGCTTCCTTTTCCCTTTTTTTTTTAATAAAAAAAAAACACCTAGAATGAAATGCATGAATGTTATGCTATGCAAATCCTAGAGAGACAAAAAAAACAACAACAAAAAAAAAAAAAAAAAAAAAAAAAAAAAAAAAAATGGGCATAGCAAAGAAGCACAAGGACCATGTCAGAAAGACTCAGTTAGATCAAGTCTTTTGCATCCAAAACTTTTTAGATGCACCACGAGCATTGGAGTTTTTATTCACTTGAGAATGATTACCAACTCCAGGATTGGAATAAAGGTTTAAAGCCTTTACCAAATCACCAATAAATACCATAGGATCAAGTGCTTGAGGCACAGGTACTTTTGGTTTGTTTGCTCTCTTAGCAGCTTGCAACTTGTAGCAATTTGGACGTATGTGTCCAGTCTTTCCACAAAAGTGACAAACCCATGCAGGTTTATCATGTGTCTTGTCCTTAGATAGGGTAGGCTTCTTAGGCTTAGATTCTTTTAGATCAATCATAATCTTCCTAGATGATGAACCTTCTAAGGGTTTAGTAACCTCACTCACAGAGGGTTTGGCAGTTTCACTCACTGAAGGTTCAGAAGAAGAAGATGAAGGAACAAACTTAGTGGAATGGGGAGCGGACACACAGATGCTATCAACATAACCTAAACCAGTTTTGTCAGAAGATGACTTTTGAACACTCAACATTTGATCAAGTTTAGAACTAGCAGATCTAGCAACAGATAAATCAAGTTCCAAAGATTTAACTTTATCAAGCAAAAGCATGTTTTCAGTTTTCACATTGTTCAAAAGGTCATTAGCATCAAACAATTTAACAAGCAAATTTTTCTTTTCAAGCTCAAGAGATTCAATTTTCTTTAGGCCAAGTTCAATATTCATAGCATCCTTTGCAGCAACTTTGCAAAGTTTGTTATAGGCCTCTTAAAGATCTGCATCTTCAGAGAGTTCCCCATCAGAAGGGTTCTCTTCAACAGATATGCTCTCATCAACTACAGCAGTAGCAGTGAAAGCAATGAAGTTTCCATCCTCATCACAATCGGACTCATGATCAGAAACTTCACCATCACTAAGGGTTACAGCCATAGCCTTACCTATAGACTTCAAGTAGGTTGGACATTCAGATTTCATGTGTCCATACCCTTGACATCCAAAACATTGAGAGCCCAAAGAATTATTGGAAGATTGACCTACTCTTTCTCTAGGTTTATCATTGTTATTAACCTTAGTAGGATCATGCTTCCTAAAACTTCTAGGTTCAGTAGTGTTTGTGCCCCTTGCCTTTCTATTGTTATTCCTGAGAAAGTTTCTAAAGTTCTTGGCAAGATAGGCAATCTCAGTAGCAGAGAGCTCATCATCAAATCCACCACTATCAACATCATCAACTGACTTAAGAGCCATTGATTTGGATTTGGTAGTTTTGAGTAGATCCAACTCATAGGATTGAAGAGATCCTACAAGCTTATCAACAGGGATGGAGTCCACATCCTTGCTTTCAGTAATGGCAGTCACCTTGGGTCTAAAGTCTTCAGTCAAAGATTTAAGAATCTTCCTAACAATTTTAGGTTGATCATAGATTTCACCCAAGTTAAAAGTAGAATTAACAATATCATTCAGTTTAGCATAGAATTCATCAAAATATTCATCATCAGACATCCTAATGCTTTCAAATTTAGAAGTCAATTGCTGCAATTTATTTATTTTGATAGCCTTTGTGCCTTCATGCACAGTCTGGAGGATATTCCAAGCAGTATGAGCAATCTCAACATTCGAGATTCTCTTAAATTCCTCCATAGAAACAGCGTTAAAAATCGTATTCATAGCCTTGCTATTAAACGAAGCTGCTTCTTTCTGAGAAGTTTCCCACTCACTAACAGGAGTAGTGGGCTTCTCCCATCCATATTCAACGGAGTTCCACACTCTCTCATCAATGGATTTCAGGAAAGTTTTCATCCTTACTTTCCAGTAAGCATAATTATTCCCATCAAAGTGAGGAGGAATAACTAGAGAGTGTCCGTATTCCATGACAACAGGGGTCAAGGATCAGCTCAGAGATCAAAGGATCAACAACAAAAGAGCTACCCGCTCTGATACCACTTGACAGTTTTTAGACCCCTTAAACAATTAATTAAACCTAGGTAATTAGCCAAGTTGTTACTTAGTCCAATTAAACAAGTCTAGGTTATCACAATAATAAAGATCAAATCATGTAAAGCAGCGGAAAATAAATAACACAAGATATGATCACCTAGGAAACCAAACCGGTAAAAACCTGGGGAGGATTTGACCTAGCTATCCTCAAGGTAAACTTGAATCCACTATCTTGAAAGAATCAAAGTTCATAAAAAAGGACTTACAAGCACCCCCGCTTGACTTCCTAATGCTACCAACCAGTAGAACTTACTGACACGACCACGTGCAAGCTCCGAATCCACGGACTCCTTCTTTCTTGGATTCCCACCAGCTACAAGCACCCCCGCTTGTGTATTCTTTAAGTTTTAATGGCAACAACTGAATTGATCATCAAGGTGTAGAAAATATCTCCTCCTTGAAAACCCTAAGTTTGTGTAAAGGAAAACTCCTCTAGATCTCACAAGAGATTTACACAAACCGCAATATGAGCAACACTAAAACGTGGCTAGGATTTTCCTTTTATACTTAGGACAAATAAGAAACCCTAAAAACGTTTTAAAACAAATAGGGCTGAGTTGGAAAATTCTGCAGAAAAGCGATCTGCCCGAGCTTCGATCGGTCGAGCCTAAGCTTTGATCGATCGAGCCAGGCCGAAAGCCACAGTGCTTCCTGCTTTAAACTCGATTCTAACTTTACATTGACATACAACTTTGAGCTAGCTTTAAACACTTCTAAACACATTGTTTTGATCATGGTTTGCCAACAATACAAATTAGAGTTCTAAATACATAAAATCCTAAACTTTAGAACCTAACAGTAATAATAGTAATTATTATTATTATTATTATCATCATCGATTTATTTTGAATTTTGAAAGTTTTTTATTTCAATTAACTACATGGAATATTTAAAATAGGTAGCGTGATTTACTTGGACCAAGTAATGGACATGACAGTATACAATACACTTAAATTCAACTAATGCCTCTACTAATGCATATGTTATATAATTTCAAGGCGTAAACTTTAAATTATGAAATTTTAAAGTGTAAATTTCAAAAACTGCACTTGTGTACGTTGGCCTAGTTTACTTGTGTCTTTACATCACGCACGCATCATGCTCTCATAGGGCAAAAGTATTGGGTATATTCCAAGGACCAAAATGGCCAAATACCACGTTTTTTTTTGAAATTTTTAGCAACGGAACACTGTTTTGGAAATAATTGGGGATCTACCACTTTTTTGTGGTACTCGAGCTTGGTGAACTCGAGTACCCCATTTTTCCATTCCACCATGGCACGCTGACATGGAAAGCTAGAATTAAAATATTGCACTCGGTACTCGAGCTTCATGGACGCGAGTACTGTTTAGTGAGGTACCCGAGTCCGTAAAGCTCGAGTATGGCTCGGGTTGCAACGGCACTAAAAACACACAAACATACAAACTCTCACTCTCACTTACACCTAAACATACAAACATACAAACTCTCACTCTCAAGGTTTCTCAAAAAAAAAAAAAAAAAAAAAAAACCTCTCACTCTCACTCTCACTCTCACTTACATCGGTGGTAGAAGAATCCTATCGGCGGCGACCTCTCAGTCTCATGTCTCTCACTGTCTCCGCACTCAATCGCAGTGTGAGGTTACAGAGGCTTTCATTTCCAAGCCCTTCACTCCGCTCCAAGGTACTCTCTTTCTCTCTCTCTCTCTCTCGATCGATCGATTGTTAAACGCTGTCGTTTCGAGCTAACTACTACTTTTTGTGCTTCTGATAACAAACGGTTGTAACTTTATGAAAAAAAAAGATTCCACTGAAAGTTGGGTGTTTGTAAATTTTGTATTTTTATGCATAATTTGATTTGATTCTGGGTTTTGATCCAGAAATTAATTAAGGAATTCAATTCAATTTAGTTAGTTAATTTTTATTTTTGGGTGATTACTAGAATGTTGGTCTGGTTGTGCTTGTCTTTTGGGTTTTTTATTTTCTAATTATCAGGTAAAATGAGTTTAGGGGAGATGAGAATGTTAAGATAGATGAATGAGAATCCCTGGAAAGTGTAGAATTCAAAATGAGACCTCTCACTCTACTTTCTTACTGTTGGTACGTACAAGACTTGACCTTTACCTATTTTGATAATTAATGAGTATTGGATAAAGACTAAAAAGAAATTAGGATTGATCGAGGAATCCTTGACCTCTACAGATTACTCTACATAAATAATTCTTATCTGATGATTTTATTCAAATAAACTACTGCTGCTTTTATACAAGATAAGCCCTGCATTTTAGGAACAAACTATCCTAATAAAACTCAAACACTAGCTCCACTAGCCGTTACCCCCCAAACACTTGATAAACAAATTCCCTTATCCTACTAAAATGCAAATACAAATGCAATTAATCCTAATATTATGCAACAACTTATTCTAATCCTAAAATTAAGCAAACATCCAAATATTTTGCAGCAAGCATAACATTAAAATATGTAACAGAAACTCCACTTCTTTTGCATGTAACAACTCTTCCCCCCTTAACAAGGGCCCTTGTCCTCAAGGGCAAGATCTGAAAATTAATGTTTCAAGCTTCTATAAGTCCTCCTTAGTAGCATCTGCTGGTGATAGGCCATGCCAATTCACTGAAATTTCAATCTTGTCTAGCTGTTGCCTTTGATCCAAAACTGCTTGACTATTAAGGACCACAGGTAGCTGTGATTGAGCTAAGACATCGGCCCATAACTTACCTTTAAGCGAGGAAGCATGAAACAGTGAATGAATGTGAGACTTGCCTGGAAAATTTAATTTGTTGGCAACCTTACCAATACCTTGGAGGATTTGAAATGGACCATAGGATTGTGGAGCAAGCTTGTACTGTATAGTAAAATCAAAACCAATCAATTTGTAGAGCCACCTCTCCGGAAACCAATTAGGATCCATCTTGATTAAACTTCTATGGTTCATTCTCATTATGAATCTTCTTCTCCCTAGGAGGTAGTGACGCCACTTTTGTACTACCATGATGAGCGCCAACATCTCCTTTTCATAATTTGAGAGTAGTAACTTTTTCCCATGAAGAGTGTGGCTGTGAGAAGCAATTAGTTGCTTTTATCGCAAGACTGCTACTATTCTTGATCTTGAGATATCACATTCAATGATAAAAACTTGGTTGAAATTTGGAAAGGCCCACACTAGTGCTGTGGTCATGGCTTCCTTCAGCTGCTGAGAGATTGACTTAGCCACAAGGATACAACTAAATAAACTCTTCCTTAGCATCTGGGTTAGAGGTGCTGCAATCTTTTTGTAACCTTTAATAATTTTGTGACAGTACCTTGTTAATGGTCAAAGGATATTGGGGATTTAACCTAAGAAGGCAAACCCAACCCATCAATGATGCAGGGAACTAAGATTTTATGTTTTACCAAGATTTTGCAATTAATTTTGTTTTTGAATTTGATTATTAATGTTAACGGTTTTAATGGATTTGATTAAATGTCTTCCATTTAGTATAATCCCTAAAACCTATTTATCTAGCACTCCTGCAATGGTGAAAGAAAGATGAATTTGAATAAGATTAATTATTATGAGATGAGAATGTCTCCTCTTTTGTTCTCCCTATTTGGTGGCGATACCAGACTCCCCTAGGTAGTGATGCCAAGGGTTTGCAAACAAATTCTAGGTGGTGAAGCCTAGGGTTTGTTCTGTTGTTACTTTCATATTTCTTATTTTCTATTGTGTTCTACACCAATCAACCTACCCAAACCCCCACAACTTTCCATGTCCAAGGTCAAGTTTTCAACTATAGCTCAACTTCAAATCCTTTCAAGTTGTGACCAAGGTTTCCAGACCCGGACCGTTCATTGAACCGTAAAAGAGAGAGGTTCAAGGTTTTTGAGGTCCAACCGAGGTCGAACCGGGGTCGAACCGTAATGACGTCATAATTAATTTAATAATTATTTTAATATAAATAAATATATTAAATTAGTATAAATAGAAAATTTAACTAAAATAATCCAATTAAATATAAATATCTATATTTTAAATATAGATTTTCATATCATAACTTTTACAATACAAATAAGAAATATCAAATTCTAAGCAAATTTAAATATAATATCTATCTATTTATTTATTTATATATTGATTAGTTAAACTTGTAATAATAATAATAATAATTATATAAGAATTAGAAAGACACTCAAAAAAAATAAAATAAATTATTTAATAATTTTAAATTGAAATAATTATTTAATAAATATTATATACTTAATTGTAAATATCAATTAAAATTAGAGCAATAATAGTACTATAACATTTTATACAAATTTTGTCACAATTTGCCACGTGACGAGACATGAGTGGTAGAAATGTAGACCCATAATTTTTTTTTCATTATTTACACTTTGCCATGTGTCAAATTATAGCAAAAAATTGTGTAAAATATTGTGATGCTACATTACTCTTCAAAGAATAATGTTAAAGATACAAATTATTTTATTAAAAATTTTACAAATTATTGATGTGTTGAGTGATTATTAATAAATAAAAATATGATATTAATGATGAGTCTAGATGAAACCCAATAATAATTAGTGTAAGAGCAATACCCCTCTTAAAAATATTTAAAATATTTAATACACCAAACAATGCATGTCACATCATGCTGGGAAGCTGAAAAAAAAATCTGAATCTAATGGCTGAAATTTGTTTGCTTTTATTAAAAAAATTAAAACTATTCATCAATCCAATGCTAGCCACGTGAGAGAATGCTTGTCACACTCACATCATGCTGGCAGCTGAAAAAAATCTCAATCTAATGGTTGAAAATCCTTTGCTTTTATTAAAAATATAAAACCTTTCATCATTCCAATGCATGTCACGTGAGAGACCTAGGAATTCAAAACACAAAAAGGAGTAACAAAGTAACACAACAAAGAAAGAGAACACATTACAGAGGGATCTCCATCAACGGAAAAAAAAAAAAAAAAAAAAAAAAAAAAAAGAGAATAAGAAAAAGGGATAACCATCAACGGAAAAAAAAAAAAAAGAGAGAAGAAGAAGCAGTAGCAGCAGACGACGAAGGTGTGATCGGCGACTGTGTTGACAATCTACTGGCTGCTGCTTCAACTGGGCGCAGACCCTATTTCGCTGTGTTCTTCTTCTTCCTTTTTTTTTTTTTTTTTTTGAGGAACTTGTCTTCTTCTTCTCTGGTTTTTTTTTTTTTTTTCCTTATAAATCTCTTTGTTCAAGATCTGAAATTATCAAATCTCCTTCCGATCTTTGTTCTTCTTCGTGCTCTTTCATTTCTTCTAGATCTGATCCTAACTTCATACCGGTGTATTGGCCAAAATTCACCGGAAAAGCTGAAACAAGAAGAAACCGTTCGGACCTCAAAAACCTGTGACGGTTCACAAAACCGGACGATCGGACCGCGGTCCGTGCGGGTCCCTGCTTTTTTGGCATGGAACGGTTCTTCACCCTAAACAGACCGTAAAGCTCAACGGTTCGAGGTTTTTCCGGTCGGACCGTACGGTCCGGTCCGGATTTCAAAACCTTGGTTGTGACAACTTACACTTTAATGATTAAACTTTACAACTATGAAAAATCATAGTTAACATTTCATGGTTAGTTGATATAAACATTTAACTACAATGAAACTCTTTGCAAAAAATTCTTAATGTGATGCTCCTAACATATACATGTTGCATTTTCTACTTCTTAACAGTCCAGATATCTCTATATATAATAAACTATACAGAAGATCCACCAAGTTTATGGAACAACTTCAACTTTAAAGACTTGTAAAACCTAGAGATATGTTCAACCCAGAATCAAAATTTAGAGATTGCACTGCTTTCAAAATCAAGTATCATTATGAGCATTGCATATCATATTGCACAAGTAGAATTATATCTCCAAGGTTAAAGCTATGCAAATAGCTTCAGAACCAAATACTAGGCAAGATTAGAAGTAAAAGGAAACTTTTATAATGGACTGTATTTGCAACCTAAAAGAGAATGCTCTGTGTGTTAGGGCTTCACCATCTTTCTTTTAAAATAAAACTATTGATATTAAAAATATAATCAAGGTGTATGTTGTAAACTTTCCTTGGGTCAATGGATCATGGACCTTAATTTTTTCTTAATGGCCCTCCCTGAGGCTTTGAATGATTGTAAAAAATATAAATTTCTTTTTTAATACTTTTTCTCTTTCAATGACATATTCTTATCCCCTATTATCATATATCCATTACATTGGACAGTCAAGGTTTGTCCTTTGTTTATTTTTTGTCATGATAGATTAACTTCAGCGAATTGTGCTTTCCTGCCTTACAGTTAAGCCATGCATTTTATGCTCTGTTCTATCTTGCTTCACTATTGTTGAGGGGAATGAGGAGAGTTGCATTTTTGTTTTAAGCATCTCTTTTGTGTTCTTAATGTCTCACTCCCACAACTATGAGTTAAATTAATTTTGGTCCGTCTCTAATTTTATTTTGGCTTTTGTCTCCAATATTTTTTTTCAGCATACTGGGTTAATGCAAATGTGAATATGCAAGTTTATTTGAATATTTTAGATTTATTAAAAAGAGAATTTATGCAATTTGTATTGTGAAGAATGTTACTGCACCCCACAATCACGTACTCAATTTTATTTTGTAATTCATTTTATTCAAGTCAATAAGCCATTAAAACTCTATATTTGAGAAGAAAATTGAACTACCCATGATGCGCTTACATTTTTGGCATTTTTTGGGTGTGATTGGTATTTAAATAAGTTCGTGGGTTTCCTATATTGAAAACTTATCCTCAAAGTTATTTAGGCATTTTCTTTATGATAGTACAATGTAATACAAAGACATCTTAATGTTTAATCCCAGAATTGTTTCAATCTACAATTTGATTGCCATGTGCAGTAAGGGTGAAGGACTGCATTAGGAAAAATGAGTGTTTGATTCAAGTTAGGGGCACTAGGAGTAGGAGGCATTTCAAACCGAATGAAAACTTGTTATTCAGGTTGTAGGAAAGACATGATGGCCTATGTTTGACATTGGAAAACACCTTAACTTGAGTTGAATAATGAGAGTATTGTTCTAGTCTATTCCCATTAAACTCTAAGAACCCCTATTACCCACAGTTTAAACTCTCATCCCTCACTTTTTGAGTCTCCCTCTCACTCTCTCAAGTTTAATTCATTTTTTTTTTATTGAAATCAGTGAAGGCTGCATTAGATATATATTATTGCCATTTTCAGTCAAATATGTTTATAATTAAAAATAAATAAATAAGACTGTCTTGCTATTGTCACCAAATGCCAAATATGGATCCACATGGAGCAGGACCCTCTTTACAGACTTTGTTGACGAGGCAGGATGTGCATCGTTCAAGTTTGCTTTAGGATGCTCATTTGGAAGGCGAGGTATGCACTTTTTCAATATATGTAGTAGAAAGATTTTTGGAATTTAACTTTGAAGCGTAATTATTATGTGGTACTCTAATTATTATTAATACTAAGCTGCTCTATTTGCAGGAAGTGCCAGGTGTACTGACTTGTCGTCACTGAGAGAAAGGTCTGCTTGAAGGTGGGTTAGATGGGTTAGATCCACGAATTGCTGCTTATATCACTGATGCGGGGTTAGATGGGCTACTTTGGGTCCCACATATGGACCTTGACCACGCATTGATCACATCGTTGGTGGAGAGATGGCGGCCGGAGACGCACTCATTCCACTTGCCCCACAGTGAAATGACCATCACACTACAAGATATGGAGGTTATAATGGGGGTACTTGTAGATGGCTTGCCAGTGGTGGGATGTACATCCCCGACGGTCAATTGGCGCGACCTCTAGAGCAGCTTGCTAGGGCATAGGCCGCCAGAGAGAGAACTTGGTGGTAATAAGAATACTAGAGTGATGGAAGGGCCGAGGGTAAAAGCCAAATGGCTTGAGGATCGGTTTAGCAACCCTCTCCCGGTTGACGCCCCTGATGAGCTTGTGCAGAAGTATGCTCGGTTTTACATAGTGGAGATGTTAGGTGGTATGCTATTTATGGACAAGTCTGGAGAACGGATCTCAATTAGGTATCTGCAATTTTTCGATCCAATCAGCAACGGAAAGAAGTATAGTTGGGGTACTGCAGCACTAAGTTGGCTCTATAGACACCTCTATAAGGCATCAGAGAAGACAGCCAAGCAGATCGGCGGTGCACTGCTATTAGTGTAGTTGTGGGCGTGGGCGAGGTTTCCACACATATGTCCTGTGATGAGGCATCCACACTAGGCACTGCCTCCAGGTCCACTTGCTATCAGATATGTAGCATCTTAGATAGTTACCGTTTTACATTTCCTCATTAACTTTGTTCGCATGGGAATTATGTAAGTAACTAATATGAAGGTTATGTCTGTGTTGTTTGCTAGATGGAAAGGGGCTAAGATAACAACTGATCATTCAATGCACGTCCTACATGCCTATCGTGTGTCGCTTACTTCGCTACAGCCAAATCAGGTATCGTATCTTACAAGTGGGAATCGCTTTGGCATGTAGTTTTTGTACTTACAATTCACTTTGGAATGAATAAACATTTTTTTATTTCAGAGTTACATGTATTGTTCACATTCGTTACACATTTTTTCTAATTATATTGTTAATATGGTTGTTTGCATCTATTAGATCATTGCAGATTGTCTAGGAGTCGTACAGAAATTATTTGGGTTCCCTGCCCGCATATTATATGGCAGGCCAGCACATATGGAGGTCTATCGTGCTGCTCATACATTTTTGGGTGGTTGAAGGCCATCATCTTGAACGTGTTCTCTGACAATTTGGGATGAAGCAAGGCATACCAGTCGATGTTGATACTTCAATTGAATTGCACAAGATAACCCTCCAGGGCAAGCACCATCAAGATTGGGCTGAAGTACATGCCCTGCATATTGCTAAATGGGCTACGCACGCCACAATTGCTGATGCACCGCCCTTTCATAGGGAGATGAGCTACAATGACGAGTATATGGTGTGGTTTCATCCCCGCACTGTTCGCCATATTACAAAAGAGACTTCATACTGGGACACTTTGGTAAGTTTACAAAGATTGTTTCGTTATAAATGTACCTTGCTTCGCATAGTTTAGTTCAACCTAGTAACACTACTCTTGTATATTTGTGACAGGTTGAATCGCAGTTGAGCATTATGGCGAAATGCGAGCCAAGGTCTGAGATCTACACCGACTCTATTAAAGCCTTGCAAGCTGCTGAAGAGATCGGTCGGTTAACCTTGGACCATGCATGCGATGTGGGCAACACAAGTGAACCGGCTGTAGGGCGTGGTCGGCAAGCAGGTGGACGTCAAGTTCAAGTAAACTCACCTGTGTCCTATAACAAACCGCATTTTAATTCCCTTCTCTTTTTCCAACTTCCTTAACCTGAATTGGGGGAAAAACCCAAAGTATGTTAGCAATGAGTTTATTTTAACTTCTACTTAATGTCAACTTTAAGAGAAAAGCTATTAAGTTTAGGACTGAACCTTGGGGCATCCATGTCTCTCTAATTGAATCCCTCCGTTTTCTGCTGCTGAATGCAGTAATGATTCCCATCACAAAGAATACCTTCGGATAATCCTTGAATTGCTCACTTCCTGAATTTGTAACCACTGGAGATCCCTCATCATCATTAACTTTGGCAACTCTAGCTGCAGCTAGCTGCATCTCTAATGAGGAGATTATTTTGTCTAATGTCCTGAAAGCATTGAGACATTAATGTGTCATTTAAAATAATTACATGATATAGAAGGGTGCACAATTACAACATCTAAGATACTGCCTAAATTCTTTAAAACAATACTGAGAAGGATATAGAAAGTCACATGATCACATCATTTGTTTGTGAAACTTGAGAAAGTATGTCCCCCGTCCGAACAATCGCATCCTGTAATAATTTGAAGAATATTATTTGTTAATAAAGGTAGTGGAGCCTATGATAAAAATATTCTTTAGACTTGCCTTCTTCTCACAGTCATCTGTGGGATTAAGAGCTCTTGATTTAAGTTTCTCCACTGATGAAGCCTCCTCATCCAGTTGATCCGGATCAGGAATAGCCCAAAACCTGTGAATGTATAAGCAATTCATTAATGGATGTTCACAAGAATAACAAAATTTTGGAAAAGAATCTACCTTCAGCTACAAGTCTAAAAAGTTTAATCACATTCACGATGAAGACAAATAGATCAGCATATAAGGAAATGCAGAGATCTTAATGTCTTATCTAGTATGATAGAGGACCTCTTAGACCTCAGTATATGACGATTTATTAAAACTGAAATATGAATTCTATTAGCACTTTGGAACCCTTAAAAATCTTGACAAATCTGCAAGAATACAAAGTCATATGATCCATGAATCAAACCACATGATGCCATATTATCATGTTTGGTGCCTTGGTTGTCAGCTACTAGTAGGGGATCAAATGATGGTTATTTCCACTTACAAATCATGTGGATTGATGAAGCACTAATAGCAAATACACCAAAAATATATCTATCTACTTGTATCAAGATTGCAGCTCACATCAGAAAGATAGAAAAGAGATAAAGCAAAAGAAGAAAGCAGCGAAGAAATTATTTTTCTGCCTAAATGACATTAGTGTAGTGTTGTTATTGTAGTTTTGTAATTCCTGTATGTAAAACTACTTGTAGCTTTCAATGTATTTAAGTTGGAGGAGTTTCACACGTGGAATCACAGAATGCTACACGTGCTGTAACTGATTTGGGTTGTAACTGATTTGGGATATTTTTCCAAGCCTCTGTTTTGGTATTTAGACGCAGAGCTTGTACAGATTTATTATTAAATTGAAATCAGAATTTTCATTCTCTCTCCCTCGCATATTATTTCTCCTTCAAAGTTTCTGTACTTTCTTATATGGTATCAGAGCTTGAGCCTTTATCAATGGCGCCAAACACAGAAACTACTTCATCTACTTCTTCACATCGCAAGCTTTCTCCAATGGAAGATCCTCGCAGTCCATTCTTTCTGCATCATGGTGAATCTCCTGGTGCGATCCTCGTTGCTCCACACCTAACTGAGGATAATTATCCAACCTGGGCTAGAGCAATGATAATGGCTTTGGATGCTAAGGGCAAACTTGGCTTTGTTGATGGCTCCATCACTGTTGCAATGGCGATTACACCGCTTGAGAAGCAAGCTTGGTCAAAATGCAACTCGATGATCTCATCTTGGATCTTAAATTCTGTTTCACCTCACATCAAAGCTAGTGTTATTTACAGAGACACAGCTCGTGCAGTGTGGAATGCACTCAAGATCCATTTCCAACAAGCAAATGGACCAAGAATCTCTCAGCTCCAGAAGCAGATTTCCACTATAATGCAAGGAGATTCTACAGTAACAACATTTTTCACTGATCTTCAAGCTACTTGGGATCAACTATTGAATCTCAGGCCTTTGCCAAGCTGTTCATGTGGCAAATGCACTTGTGGAGTAAATGATAAGATTACACAGCTTTATCATCAAGATTCAATAATGCAGTTTCTCAACGGATTGAGTGATTGTTATTCACAAGTCAAGACTCAAATCCTTATGATGGAGCCTGTTCCATCAATAGATAAGGCTTTCTCATTCGTAATCCAGGAAGAAAGGCAAAGGTTTTCAACCTTCTATGGTGCTCCTTCTATTGAATCAGCTGCACTTGCTGTTAAGAACCAAGTCTTCAATCAAGGTTCTCCTTCAAACAACATCAATGGTAGAAATTTCAAGGGTAATGCTGGCAAAGAAAGACCTATATGCAGCCACTGTGGAAAACTTGGACACATTATGGAAAAATGTTACAAACTTGTTGGATTTCCTCCAGGTTACAAGCAAAATGGATGGGTGACCAAGGCTAATCAGGTTATGGTAGATGATAACCAAGGTCAATCTGAATTTGTGCAGCAGAATAATCCCTTCCCTTTCACTTCAGAGCAGTATCAACAGTTGCTCTCTCTACTGAATTCTCATGCATCCACTTCTGGTAATTCCAATGATGCTATAGCCACAGCCAATTCTGCCATTTCAGGTAATCTTTGTGACTCTTTTCATGATTCTATCTGCCTAAGTATGCAACATTCCATTTTTGCCAATAATCCAGCTAGTAAAACAATCTTTAATAGACAAACTTGGGTCCTTGACACTGGGGCAACAGATCACATTATCCATTCTGTCAATTTGTTCACTAAAATCACCAGTTCTGTCTCATCCTTTGTTCAATTACCTAATGGTGAAAGAGTTCTTGTCACACACATTGGCACCATTCAAGTGACAGCTAGCCTTATACTTGAGAATGTGTTATGTGTTCCTGCCTTCACTTTCAATCTGATATCTGTGAGTCAATTGACAAAAAGATTGTCTTGTTGTTTCATTTTCTTGTCCAATTTGTGTTTTATACAGGACCTTTCTTGTTGGAAAACGATTGGAGTGGGTAAACTACATAACAACCTCTACTTGCTATCTACAACTCCTTGCAAATCTGATTCTGCAGCTTCTTCCATTTTAGATTCTGTTTTTGGTACTTTTGTCAATAATATTTCTAATGTTCCTGTCATAACCAAGCCATTTCTTTGGCATCTTAGACTAGGACATGCTTCAGATTCTAAACTTCATGCCTTACATGATTGTATACCTGATGTAAGCAATGTTCATAGCAATAAAACTTGTACTCTTTGCCCCATTGCTAAATAGAAACGTTTTCCGTTTCCTTTCTTTAATCATTTGTCTGCAACTCCTTTTGATCTTATTCACTGTGATGTATGGGGCCCTTTTGCTAAGTCCACTCATGATGGTTTTAGATATTTCCTTACCATTGTTGATGATGCCACTAGATCCACATGGGTGTACCTTATGAAAAAAAAAAATCTGAAACCAGGCCCTTGTTAATTTCTTTTTTCAATATGATATCCACACAGTTTAGCACTAAAATCAAGGCTATTAGGACTGATAATGCTCAGGAATTTACTCTAACAGAATTTTATGCTAAGCATGGAATTTTGCATCAGCACTCTTGTGTAGCCACTCCACAAAAAAATTCAGTTGTGGAGAGGAAACACCAACATATATTGAGCATTGCAAGGGCCTTAAAGTTTCAGTCCAATGTGCCTCTTACCTTTTGGGGTGAGTGTGTCTTAACTTCTGTGTATATTATAAATAGGCTGCCTTCTTCTACCCTTGGCAACAAAACTCCATTTGAGAAACTTTACAACAAAATCCCTTCCTATGATCATCTAAAGGTGTTTGGATGCCTTTGTTTTGCATCTACCTTGTCTCACAATAGGTCAAAGTTTGATCCTAGATCCTTACCATGTGTTTTTCTGGGCTACCCTTATAGGGTTAAAGGTTTCAAGGTGCTTGATCTGGCCACCAAGAGAATTTTTGTCTCTAGGGATGTCCTTTTTCATGAGACTGTCTTTCCATTCATCTCTTCCACATATTCTTCTTCCCCTCATTCCACAATCACCTTACCTCATCTTTTTCCTTCCCCAAACCCTTACCTTGACCCCTTACCTTTTGTTGCGACTCCTATTGTTGATTCCCATACCCCATTACCTCCCATTACAGATTCTACATCTGTTTTGTCCACTCCTATCTCACCTCCTACTACTTCACCTTTATCCATTCCAGATACTACCTCTGCCCCTTCCCTTGATTCTATTCTTCCTCATTCTGTAGACCCCATACCTGATCATATATCCAATTCCATTCCTACTCCCATACCTGCTTCCCTTCCTGCTTCTCTTCCTGCTTCAATACCTGATTCTATTCCTACTTCCATTCCATCTTTAAGGAAGTCTACAAGAATCAGTAAAGCTCCTACTTATTTGCAAGATTATAAATGCAGTAATGTTGTTCATGCTCAGTTTGCTCATTCCAATTCAGCCATCAAGTCTGGTTCCAACTCCTCTATGTCAGGTCCTAAGTATCCTATCTCTGATTATATTGATACTTCTGGTCTTTCACCTTCTTATGCCCATTTTTGTTCCTTAATCACTGCTATTTCTGAGCCAAAATCCTATTCTGAGGCTATCAAGGATCCTAAGTGGCAGAATGCTATGGCTGATGAGATTGCAGCCTTGGAATCCAACCAGACTTGGTCTATTACTTCTCTTCCTTCTCACAAAAAGGCCATTAGGTGCAAATGGGTATATAGAATCAAATATAAGGCTGATGGAACAGTAGAGAGGTACAAGGCCAGACTTGTGGCCAAAGGATTCACTCAACAGGAGGGTTTATACTTCACAGACACTTTCTCTCCTGTGGCAAAGATGACTTCAGTGAAGACTGTCCTTGCTATTGCTGCTGTGAAG
The DNA here is from genome assembly GCF_932294415.1 of Quercus robur. Classification (NCBI taxonomy): domain Eukaryota; kingdom Viridiplantae; phylum Streptophyta; class Magnoliopsida; order Fagales; family Fagaceae; genus Quercus; species Quercus robur. Next base: position 7,899,162 of record NC_065538.1, read on the forward strand.
GGCTGGCACCTTGTTCAACTTGATGTGAACAATGCTTTCCTCCATGGTGATCTCCATGAGGAAGTTTATATGCATCTGCCTCCGGGTTTTCACAGCAAGGGGGAGCATTTGGTGTGCAAACTAAATAAATCATTGTATGGTCTTAAGCAGGCCTCAAGACAATGGTACTCTAAGTTCTCATCTACCATTTTGAAATGTGGTTTCAAACAATCTAAGTCAGATTACTCTTTATTCACCAAGAAGTTTAATCAGTCATTTATAGCTCTCTTGGTGTATGTTGATGACATCCTTATTGCCAGCAATGATGCTCATGCTGTTGAAGAACTTAAAGTGTTTTTGGATCAAGAATTCAATTTGAAAGACCTTGGAAACCTGAAATTTTTCCTTGGTCTTGAAGTGGCTAGATCAGAACAAGACATTTCTTTATGCCAAAGGAAATACACCTTGGAGATACTTAAAGATGCTGGGATGTCAGGTTGCAAACCAAGTAAGGTTCCCATGGAACAAAATTTGAAGTTAAGCAAGTTTTGTGGGGAGTTACTACCTGATCCTAGTGTTTACAGGAGCTAGTAGGGAGATTGTTGTATCTCACCATAACTAGACTAGACATTGCTTACTCAGTACAAAAATTGAGTCAATTTATGTCCAAGCCACGCAAACCTCATCTGGATGCAGCTTATAAAGTGTTGCAATATCTTAAAGGAACTCCTGGTCAAGGCATCCTTTTCTCATCCAAATCAGATTTGCATTTAAAGGCATACACAGATGCAGACTGGGCTTCTTGCATTGACACTAGAAGATCCACTACCAGATTTTGCATTTTCTTAGGTGATTCACTCATTTCATGGAAGACCAAAACGCAATCTATAATCTCTAGATCCTCTGCTGAGGCAGAATATAGGGCCATGGCAGTTACTACATGTTAAATAACTTGGCTTCTGGCCTTGTTAAAGGATTTAGAGGTTTTTCATCCCAAACCTGCTATGCTTTTCTGTGACAATCAAGCAGCCATATACATAGGTGAGAATCCCGTGTTTCATGAAAGAACCAAGCACATAGAAATAGATTGCCACTTGGTCAGGGACAAAGTTGAAGATAAGGTCATTCGATTATTTTTCACTCCCACTCATTCCCAACTAGCTGATCTTCTCACAAAGGCTCTTAGTGGTCAACAGTTGCAAGCATTACTATCCAAGATGTGTATTGTGAATATCCACAATCCCAATTCTCATCTTGAGGGGGAGTATCAAGATTGTAGCTCACATCAGAAAGATAGAAAAGAGATAAAGCAAAAAAAGAAAGCAGCGAAGAAATTATTTTTCTGTCTAAACGACATTAGTGTAGTGTTGTTATTGTAGTTTTGTAATTCTTGTATGTAAAACTACTTGTAGCTTTCAATGTATTTAAGTTGGAGGAGTTTCACACGTGGAATAACAGAATGCTACACGTGCTGTAACTGATTTGGGTTGTAACTGATTTGGGATATTTTTCCAAGCCTCTGTTTTGGTATTTAGACACAGAGCTTGTACAGATTCATTATTAAATTGAAATCAGAATTTTCATTCTCTCTCTCTTGCATATTATTTCTCCTTCAAAGTTTCTATACTTTCTTATAACTTGCTTCGTTGGAAAGGAAACTACTCTGTAGCTATCTCATTCATGGATTATAGACTGATTTTCGGCCCAGTATTCAAATTGAATGAATGTGCGCCATTGGGTTATACTCCCCTTTTTTTTCGTAAGTAATTGAGCTATAGTTACACACCATTTGTCTTTTGTATAACCAATGTTTGACTTGGATAGTATGGTAATGATCTTTACAGACATGAAAAGATGACAGCTTAAACTTCAACAAAAGTCATACTTCCTATATTTTTGATACCTGCCATCAGTCCATCCTAAATATCAGCTTTTGACAAATTCTCCAGTTCATTGCAATCAAACAGGATCAAAATTTCAGTAATTTGACTAACTGATGTTTTGCATATTAGCTGCTCTTACACTTGAGAGCAATCAACAAGCTCCAAAAAATCAATTTAACTACAAAGACCAGCTTCTAAACTAATGCAGCAACGTATTAGGGAAAACATAAGGTCAATTTAACTAAGCTCACCATTGTCCAAAGCTAAGCATCATCAAGTTTACACCTTGCTTTACTAAAGTGCCCCAAGAGATCATACCACTCAATAAATTAGCACCATTGGTCTTACCCCCCAACAACTAATTGAGTACTAAAAATTTATGTATCTTTGTAAAAACAACCCCCATCAACCCAACAATAACTTAGACACAGAATTAGAAAGATTCTAGAATAGCACAAGTCTGAAGCTGGAACCAAAAATCCAAATGCAAAGACCCTTATTAAATCTAGAAACGAAAGGATCAAATCTATTCATAAAGACAGCACTTTTCATATTTGTTCTGCATCATAACCTCTGAAATTCTTTAATATAAGCAAAAGGAAACAGAAGGGGCATAAAAAAGAAGACCCATTTGCACAAAAGATCAACACAGAGAAAGCTTAGGGTGGCAAAGTAATATTACTTTAAGATATACCAAGTGTAACTTAGGGTGGCAAAGTAAACCCAAACCCACCCAATTATTAATTGGGTTAAATGGGCATCAACCCAATTAGATTTTAGGGATTATACTAATATGGAAGACATTTAATCAAATCCATAAAAACCGTTAACATTAATAACCAAATTCAAAAACAAAATTAATTGCAAAATCTTGGTAAAACATAAAATCTTAGTTTCCTGCATCATTGATGGGTTGGGTTTGCCTCCTTAGGTTAAATCCCCAATATCCTTTGACCATTGAAACCGAGATCTTCAAAATAAAAGTTTCATTTGAAGCAAGGAGTGACCACAGTAAGAGAGCAGAGTGAGAGGTCTCATTTTGAATTCTACACTTTCCAGAGATTCTCATTCATCTATCTTAACATTCTCATCTCCCCTAAACTCATTTTACCTAATAGTTAGAAAATAAAAAACCCAAAAGACAAGCACAACCAGACCAACATTCTAGTAATCACCCAAAAATAAAAATTAACTAACTAAATTGAATTGAATTCCTTAATTAATTTTTGGATCAAAACCCAAAATCAAATTATGCATAAAAATACAAAATTTACAAACACCCAACTTTCAGTGGAATCTTTTTTTTTCATAAAGTTACAACCGTTTGTTATCAGAAGCACAAAAAGTAGTAGTGAGCTCGAAACGATAGCATTTAACGAGAGAGAGAGAGAGAGAGAGAGAGAGAGAGAGAGAGAGAGAGAGAGAGAGAGAGAGAGAGAGAGAGAGAGTACCTTGGAGTGGAGTGAAGGGCTTGGAAATGAAAGCCTCTGTAACCTCACACTACGATTGAGTGCAGAGACAGTGAGAGAGATGAGACTGAGAGGTCGCCGCCGACGGGAGTCTTCTACCGCCAATGTAAGTGAGAGTGAGAGTAAGAGTTTTTTTTTTTTTTTTTAGAAACCTTGAGAGTGAGAGTCTGTATGTTTGTATAAGTGAGAGTTTGTATGTTTGTATGTTTAGGTGTAAGTGAGAGTGAGAGTTTGTATGTTTGTGTGTTTTTAGTGCCGTTGCAACCCGAGCCATACTCGAGCTTTACGGACTCGGGTACCTCACTAAACAGTACTCACGTCCATGAAGCTCGAGTACCGAGCGCAATATTTTAATTCCAACTTTCCATGTCAGCGTGCCACGGTGGAATGGAAAAATGGGGTACTCGAGCTCACCAAGCTCAAGTACCACAAAAAGTGGTAGATCCCCAATTATTTCCGAAACAATGTTCTGTTGCTAAAAATTTCAAAAAAAAACATGGTATTTGGCTATTTTGGCCATATTCCAAGCACACTACAGTATACACTTATTCAGTTATTCTTCCTTATTCGTGCATGGACTTTATATTATTTAATTCTTCTCTAAGTAACATTCAACGTACAGTTTTAACTTCTACATTTCTTTGGACTGACTTCTTAAAAATTCTTCTCCAACAACTAACAAGAAGACCTGACTTGCTAGCCGCCTCTGTTTTCCTTTTCCTACGCAATTACGTTCTCTAATAGACTGAATTATCAAATTCTTCTAGTATAACCAAAGTTTTGGTCCATAAGGGAGTGAATTTGACACGCCGTTGGATGCAATTTTCTCCATATAACTTGGTTGAAGATATTCCGACTTTTGTGACCATGCCTTCTGAGGTTTGTGTTGATTATGTCTAATTCAATTATCCTCTAACTGATATCAAAATAACTAAAATTTGAATGAATATATAACAATGCTAGGATTAAAAAAAAATTAACTAACCAAAGCAATTTATAAAGTCAATGTACTCACATGGTCTCTTCTTTTTCTTTTTCTTTTCTTTTTTTTTTTTGAGAAAAAGAAAAAGAAAAAAAAAGCAATTTAGTTATCCTAATTCTAATGAAATATATATATATATATATATATATATATAATAAAAAAAAATAAAAAGAGGTGAAAATGCTTTGTTGGTTCTTACATTTTAAGGTTATAATCAATTTGATTTTTACATTTTGGTAGTAGTCAATTTGATTCCTATTATTTTTAAGTTACAATCAATTTAGTTTCTATTGTTAATTCACTAACAAAAAATGCTTACATGGCAAATGGTATGCATGGTTAGCATATTTGAAGCTGACATGGATACTAAAATAATAATAGAAATGCCACATCAGCATTTGAACATGAATACATATTTGGGACCGTAAATCTCCATAAATCCAAATCAATTTTTTGAGTGATTTTCATTTCAGTAAAAACTATAAACTTTATTTAGATATAAAAAAATAAAAATAAATAAAAAAGAATCTTTTTTTTTTTTTTAAAGTTTCTAAACTATTGTATTTTGATGTTGTGATCACCGTCATGTGACATTCTTGGAATTATTATTATTATTATTATTATCAATATATATATATATATAACCGAAACTTTTGAACCTCCCACAATTTTCCACGTCATCACTATTTTCTTTTATTTTTATTTTTATTTTAGATTCTTTTTATTTTAGGTTTTATATCTTATTTATTTATTATTTATATTTTTTAATTTGATTTAGGACTTTTGAGATGTATTCAAATGCAGACACCTCCTCTCATATAGTTTTCTATTTTGTTTTGGACTCTTCCTTCTCCTTCTCTAATTCTGCAGTCAGTAGATCACTACTAGGGTTTTTTAATTATAGTTTTACTGTGTCTTCCTACACGTTTCTAATATTTTATTTAAAATAAAAACACCCTGCAAAAAACACTTCTCCAGTCCCATGTAAACAATCCCTTACAAAACAGCAACACAGTCACGATTTCAATATTAAAATTGGCCAAAAAAATTGATTACAAAATTCCCACTAACAATTAGTTACTTCGTTGGGCAGCCATTTTTATCCTTTATTTTTCTCTTCTTTTTCATGCAATTCAAAACTACATCATGTGAGGCTGTAATGTGACTACAAGTAACAGAGAACAGCAACACAGTCACAATTTCAATATTAAAATTGGCCAAAAAAACTGATTACAAAATTCCCACTAATAATTAGTTACTTCGTTGGGCAGACATTTCTATCCTTTATTTTTCTCTTCTTTTTCATGCAATTCAAAACTACATCATGTGAGGCTGTAATGTGACACAAGCAGCAGAGAACGACGTTCATGGATTTTACTAGGAGCGACAATGGACCTAGATACGAGACGAAGAATCACAAAAGGTCACTATTTCAATTAGAAACTCCACTTTTTACAGTTCAATTATATTAATTTCTGGGTCTTATTGTGTTTTGGCGTGGTTGTTTTACTATAGGTGTTATTAATGACAGTGATGATACCTGATATTCTCTGAACCAAGAATGAAAACCAAGAATTATAAATTACTGTTATTTTAAAAAAAAATATTTTTCATATATATGACCATTTTCGCATTTTTACTCTATTTTTTATACCGTTTTTTACGTTGTTGGGTCTTGAATCTTGATGAACAAGCTTAGGTTATGCGTTAACCCCATAAATTTGTTCTTTAAATTTTGTCTTTCTCCCACCAAGAATAAAAGTTGGAATCATAAGTGCATTCCAATGCTTCCTAGATTGGTTGTCTTCTATCTCAATTAAAACTCTATGACCTTTCAACTGGTACTTCCTTCTTCTTCTTTTTACATTCATATATTCCGAAATATGTTCTCTCCAGTGCATTTATTTGTCTTCATTCTCTAACGAAGTCAATTTATTCATATGATATGCCTTTTTGTTGTTCTTCTTCTACATGTTAAAATATTATAACTATTGCCTATAACACTAAATTAGCTTTTCCAATTCTCAAAAAAAATAAAAAATAAAAAAAATCCAAAGCATAGCTCTAGATTAATGACTCTTCTTCTGAGTGTCATTGTCATTTCTAAGTGTAATTAATTACTGCTTTCTATGTAAAAACTTCTATAGTTTTTATTTTCTTATTTTTGGGTTTTTTGGTTGCATTTTATATGGCAAGAAAAAACCCCTGATTTTGCAAACAAATTGAGTAATGGGAGGGATTATATTATATTAAAAAATGATTGAGACCTTAGTTTTCATTAAAGAAAGGATGTCATTGATAATAGGCATGGCATGCCTAACATTATTGGTGTTAGTATTTTATTTCCCTCCTAAATTGTAACTTATTTTTTCAAGTGATCATAACTTTAAACAAAATTAAAATTTAAAATTTTGTTCAACTAATCCATGCATCGCACGGATTAGCGACTAGTTATTATTATTATTATTATGTGTTTGGTGCGCAGTGAAACACATGACATTCTTCACATGTTTTTAAAGGAAAATGAAATAAGAAATATAAAACCCTTTTTATTTGATTGGCTTAATGGATACAGAAAACTAACATGTGTTTCATTATGGATAAGTTTGAGGGAATAGTTATGCTATAGAAAGAAGGGGGCCAAAATGACCAAATACCATTATTTGGCAAAATATATAGGGATCTATCACTATTTTGAAAAAAATATATGGATATATCATTGTTTTGGAACTCTCAAAAAAAAATGTTCTAGAAAATCGAGTTTTTTGAAAAATAGCTTTAATTTCAAGTTTGTCGTGCTATTTTTTTTTATGGAACTTAAGTTCCTGAAACTCAAGTTACATAAAAAATTGGTGGCTATTTTTCATGGAACTTGAGTTTACCGTGTAGTTTGAGTTTCACGAACTTGAGTTTTAAAAAAAAAATAGTAGATCTTTACATATTTTGCCAAATAATGGTACTTGGTCATTTTGGCTGGAAGAAGTAACATGCCCATGCACACCCAATACGTTTATCAATCTCTACTATTACTAATCAGTAATGAGTAAGGGTAATTCGGTGTTTAATTGATTATTTAATGGACAAACTATTATGTTTCGAATTTATTTAAAGAATGCAATCAAGTGATAACTTTTATCTCCCTAAAAAAAAAGTGATAATTTTTATATAGTGGCAATTTGACCTAAACTTAAATCATTGCGAAATGAGCATAGTACGGAAAGACAGTGACAAAATTGATAACAGGTGAAAGTAATAATTTTATATTTTTTTTATTTAAAAAAAAAATATAATACTAAATTATTTGAATAGGGAAAATCAAATTTATTTTATTGTGGAGCTTATTCAAGAAACTCAGTAGTCTAGGTCATGAACTAAACAATTGTTACAAAAAACCCGGCCCACCTTAGGGTTTTCTTGGCAAATGTTGTTCTATGTGAACCAGCCCACCTTAGGAATTTTTGATTAAAACCCGGTCCAAATTGTTTTAGTCTCAAGTTTAGTTTTGACAGGTTCAACACGTGAACCCAGCCGGCCAGCCTTATTACCAAGTGAAAGAATAATAACACATGCATGTTTTGCTGGAATTTGTAATTTGAATTTTTTTAGTTTGCAAATTCCGCTCAGAAGTACTGAAGGAATTTTGATTTTTCAATTTCCATCATTGCCAAATTTAGATTAAAAAAAAATTATAATCCATATCAAACAAAATTTAGGATTAATTACCATTTTGGCCCATTGATGGTTGGTAGGGTTCTTGATGGCCCATTGATGGTTGTAGTATTGGGCCCGGTCTGCCCATCTTGGGCTTGAGCAATTTTCCTCATTCGAATGTAATTAAATTTTAATACAGTCTGCACTTCATATTTAAAAAAATAAAATAAAATAAAATAAAATAAATAATATCTAACTTTAACGTTTAGGTTTAAAGCATGATAAAATTTGGGCTACCATCCACATTGATGCATATTATTTTTATTAAAAAGAATTATTTTAAAATTTACAAAAGTTAATACCTCAGTATCAGATAAAATTATTAAGTATTCTGGAGTATAATAAAGTGATGCACTATTTTCTTACATTAATAGTGAATTTTATTGGTGAAAACCACCACAAATGTGGTAGAAGGTCAAAATAATTAGGTACTTTGGGAATTGGGAGCACTAAATCATTCGTACTCCTAGAGTAGAGTACTTGATAATTACTTGATATGAGTTTTTCAAAACCTAAAAGTGTCTTTGACGCAAGGAGGGAGAAGAGCGTAGAGAGTATGAGAGAAAAGTAAAAGAGACAATAGGAGAATGGTAATCGATTCCCCTTGTTTGGATGTTCTAAAATTTAAGTAAGGGAAGGGTAATAGATTTACATACCCTTTGTTTCAATGGCATACAGATTAAAATAGGAAGTATTGGAAATGTTGAGACATTATATAAATCGAAAAGTATATCCCTTTTATTAAATTTAAAGAAATGGATAGAAATTAACATTATAAAGCCAAAATTAGCAATTTATTTTTCTTTTTAATAGAAGTGGAACCCTCCTTCCTCCCAATTTAGAAGAATTAATAAAAATAAAGGTTTGGCCTATAGCATTGTAACTCAAATAACACATTGTGGTGTTTGCAATAGAAACATTTAAGGTTCAAATATCTACTCCTACAATTATTGAATTAAAAAAAATAAGGAAAAAAGTTTTGGACTTTTATCTTACCCCCTCTACATCTCTTCAAAGCTATTCGACTCCCTTACGTCTACTTCTCTCCCCTCCTCCAATCTAATTAAAAACATATTATTATGATTTGAATCTTAGATGACGGGAAAGGATGTACGGAAGTTTCAGACTAGTATTCCAAGGTGTGTTTCTCAACTCATTGTTTTACTTGTTGGAAATTGAAATACTTTTAAATGACCTTGAAGTATGATTGTTTGAGTAAACATTAGACACAAAATTCAAATACGTAAAATCTTATTGGAATGATATTACAAAATTCAGTGTAATTAAAATTTAACTTGTCTTTTATTTAAGTTTTTTCACATATTTTATAGATTACTTTTACTTGTTTTACAAGATAAGAGAGAAGATGTAATTACTTTTGTTAAAGTGAAAGAAAAATAATTCATACATTAATCTCTCTCCTTCTTTACGTAGAATCTTTGTAAAATACAATTAAATTCATATCATCATGATTTGAATTTTTATTCCATCAATAAGAACAAAGAAAATATATACAAAAAAAAAGAAAAGAAAAAGACCCGGGATTGAAGAGTATCCAATACATTTGGATACCAATCAGGTACTGTATTTGGAAAAAACTTTAACATTCAACTGCTAATAGTCATGTTTGCCCAACTTGTACCACCTTATGTTACGAACTGTGGGAATCAAAAGAACCACAGCCATTATAGTAAGAAAACCATAAGTTGGCATAACTGTAACAGCTACAGATGATCCATAACGATTATTGCTTGGGTACACTTGATGTACAGCATAAAAATAGGCAAGGGCTAGGAATGTGATAGTGGTACACATGGCAAATGTCAAGAGACCCATACAAATCTTATTCTTGAGAGGGAATCCACTGATCAGCAAAAAAAACGACACAAAGAGATGCAATCAAAGAGGAAGAGTTGAAAAGCAAGAAAATCCGGTAGTCGAAAATATTGTCGGAGCCTGCAACTGAGGTTCCAGCTTCACATATATTATCAGGGCTGCAGTTAAAACCTTGACTGGTATCATTTACATTTGTTTGCCAAACTCCACCTGGTGGGCTAATTGCTGGTTGGAAAGTAATAGTTGTGATTACTGTAGCAACCACCATTAATGCACCACGCGTTTCTTCTATATCCAATCATCTTTGAATTTCAAGCACTTCAGCCACTTGCACCTCTTCTTACTTGACTTTGCTAGTTTTGCTGATTCATGGTTATCAACTACAGTTATTGATGGTGGTGGGAGATTATCTTGTGTATTTTCTCTTTCAAGACCAGCATCCATTAAAATGTTTCGAATAATGAGGCTTTTGAAATCTGTTGGACTATGCTCTAAGAATTTTGGAGCTAAAAAGCCCATCCAGTTCAAGGCATTTGCACCTTCTTTTACTTTAGGCACTGAAAGCAAGTATTTTACTGTCTACAAAAACTTATTGCATTAGAAAAATTAAACAATTTATTCATGAGAAGCACAAGATGAAATACTACATAAACCAATAATTTCTCCAATTTGGTATTAATTCATAACACTTATACTTGGTTAATGAAAAAGTAGATGTCATGAGTTATGCATCAGACTTTAGAAATTAGAGTTTTGAAAACTATGCTTTTTCTTCCCTCCTCCAACCAAGAATGCTATTGGAAGATAACTCCATTTCAACCTTAAGGGTTACATTTATTCCTCTGTACAAACAGAATTTTTCACCCTTTTTTTCCTTCAGCACAAAGTGAAAATTCACCTTATTAATATTTTCATATTGTATTTGAATCCCAATTTTTATTCCTCTCACTTGTTAGGATCTTGAACTTCTAAGACTAAATGTTGAGACACCACTTATAATCTGAAAGTTTCAAGTTAATAGGTTTGCATCCATTAATTAATCTAATTTCAATCACTCAACCTTGACATTACTCAGGGGCGGAGCCAAGGGGGGTCAAGTGCCCCCCACCCCCACCCAAGGTCTCCCCTACCCCATGTTTGTTGTTGTAATTTTATTTTTTAAAGTTATATTCCACATACAAAGCTTTGTTCTTATGGGGTTATAAGGACGTGAACGTGATATTGAGGAAATAAATAATTAAGTTTCAAAAGACAGATTTTAATGGAAATAAATTGATTTCAATTAGCTTCTTAACTACTAGTATTTCCGGTTCAAGAATAATTTAACTCGATGGGTTTTATTCAATATAGTCTATGTCACTGTTCACTTTAGTTTTCCTATAAGTTGTTAAAATAGCCACGAGAAGAAATAAACAAGGTAGCACTAGTTCCCAACATAGTCCTAATTGTTATGTGATAGTCTTATCATGTAATAACATTATGGTTTTGAACAATTAATAGCGAAGACAAGTAAATCAATTGAACAACTTATTTGCTTATCTCCGCTCAATGATGATTACTAATGTTTAATCTTTTTACATTCATATGATTTGTTCGAATATCTTATATTTAAATTAATCTTTTAACTTCATATATTAATACTTTTTTGCAATATACATTTTTAGCCTATTTAAATTAGGAAGTAGTTTAAGCATTACAATGATTATACTAACTCCTACGCTAGGCTCAAAAAAATTAAATTAAAATCAAGTATGAAAAGAAAAAAATTATAACTTTTCCATTCTATTTTCTATGTTGATCAAATACTGTCTAATAAATTAATTTTTTCTTATATTAATAATTTTTATATTAATTTTGTCTTCAATATTATATCTTAATCTTGCCCCCCTAAATCAAATTTCTAGCTCCGCCATTGACATTACTATATAATATTCTAATATGAAACTTTACCAATAAACCAATCACATGTATATGCCAATTATTATAACTAACAATAAAAATATTCTAATGTCATCAGAAATCCAGAAAGAAAAAAAAATGCATAGAAGCAATCTACTTGACTTCAAGTTTGAGCTACTTGACAAAACATATGTATATTATTCTATATAAATAATGCAAGAAATAAAGTAAACATACCTCAATTTGCTTTAGCATCATAGCATAATGCAATATGGTGTTACCACCTCCAATTGGTTGTATTTAACACACAAGTGCAAAACAGTCTTTTCCCCATCAAGCATAACTCTAGTTGAATTAGGCTGTGCAAAAATCAACTCCCTTACAACCTCAACTCGTCCTCTCATGGCTGCATAGTGTAGAGGAATTGTCCCATCTTGATCACGAATTAAGCATGCGTTGTCATTTACATGTAATAGTGCTCGAGTGATCTCTATGTGGCCCTCAACGGAAGCTAAATGAAGGGGGCATCGTTTTAGGGAGTCTGACAGTTTTTAGACCCCTTAAAACAATTGATTAAACCTAGGTAATTAGCCAAGTTGTTACTTAGTCCAAATTCCAAGTCTAGGTTATCACAATCAAACAATCATATCATGCATAGCAGCGGAAAATAAATAAGACAATGATATGATCACCCAGGAAAACCAAACCGGTAAAAAACCTGGGGAGGATTTAACCTAGCTATCCTAAAGGTAAAAAGCAAATCCACTAGAAAGAATCGAAGTTCATACAAAAGGACTTACAAGCACTCCCGCTCGACTTCCTAATACTACCAACCAGTAGAACTTACTAACACGACCACGTGCAAGCTCCGAATCCACAGACTCCTTCTTTCTTTGGCTTTTGCAAAACACAAACACCCCCTTTTGTGACTTTGAGATCCCACTCAAAGGTTTAGCAACACAAACTCTCCTGTTTATGACTCCAAGACCACCCTTGAAGGTTTAGATCATCAACACCTTTGATGACAAGAGAAGGAAGCAACTTCTACAATATCGGATCTTGAGATTCTTCAAGGAATAATAACGGTAGAAGACATAAGAGAGCTTTTTAGGAACAAAACCCTAAATACAAAAGAGGCACACTCTTTTCTCTCTGAAAAACACCACAAAAACGTGCTTAGGGTTTCCTTTATATACTGGGAGAAGTAGATTAGAAACCCTAATCCTAAATGGGCTTGAACTGCTGTTTGGGCTTAATTAAAATTCTGCAGATACGATTTTCGATCGGTCGAGCCTATCATTCGATCGGTCGAACCAGGCAGAATATGAAATCTTCTTCCTGCAGCTTGTATGTTTTTGAATCTTGACTTGAATCACATTGAGCATTGTCTAATAAAACCTATAGACTCTAAGATCTATATCTAGACAAGTTTATGTTCACGATTTGCCAATTGTTCTAAACATTTAGAACCTAACAAACTCCCTCTTTGGCAATTCGTAACAAAACTTTCATACAAAATGAAATGCTCAAATACAAGAACAACCCAATACAATAAAATGCCCAATTACATCACAAATCCCAATCTAAGACTCCTAACCTAGAAGTTGCAAGAAAAGGTAGAAGGTCTTGATCAGAATGCACCTGTCTTTCCTGAAACACTCAACAAACACATCACCGCATGTATGGAAAGAAAGACATATAAACAATAATATGAAACAGAATATAAAAAACAAAAGTAAATTATAACTCTCCCCCTAAGTTAGATACATCAAAAGGTTTTTATATTCTACCCCTTTGGAAAACAATTTTATCTCCCCCTAAACAAAACAAACAAGTCATCTATGTCTCCCCCTTTTTGTCACGTATTGATAAAGACTACCTAATCAGAAGGTAGACAGAAAACATACGCAACAAAGTAAGAGAAAAAAGAGACAACTCCCCCTATGAAGAGCAACAACTCCCCCTAAGAACCACAAAGGTTAAAAAAAATTTCTCCCCCTATAAAAATAGGGAAAAAAAAACAAAACAAGTTTTGGGAAAAACAGTTTTGGGGGAAAATAAAGGGGTTGGGGATAAAAAAAAAGACACAAACCAAGTTTTTTTTTTTTTTAAAAAAACTAAGTTGAGGATACACATGAAGAAAAAATATTCTCTCTTTCAATAAAATGCAAACATGACATTATGTGACCCATAAACAGTTGCATGAGTAGAGAAAATATTTGCACATTGATTATCCATCATATCTCTTAAGAAAAATATTTTCTACAGTTCACACATAAAAATAGCATATACTAGAAAGTACATAGCTCAAAAATTAATCAATCAATTTTTGATCAAGTTAAGTACCCAATATAGCAAAGTGTATGCATGTTATGTGTGAAAACAATGAGAGATATGACTGCAAAACTGCAAGATGGATACAAAAACAATGCAATGCATGTGAATCATAAAGATAAATGATGCATGGAAAAAAATTTTGGTCAAATAATTAAAAATTGAAATTTTTCAGTTTCGATCGATCGAGCATCGATCGAACATCAATCGAGTCAGGCAGACTCAAACCAAAAATTTTAATCGTAATTTCGATTGATCGAAAAACAGGTTCGATCGATCGAAAGTCTGGAAAAATCATATTTTTGAAAAGCAGAGCATTTTAATGCAGAAACTCCTCAAAGCACATTGTTTTATATAAAAAATGCATAAGTATGAGATGAAAAGTTTTTCAAAAACACTTGAATTCAACCCTGATCTTCCAAAAACAAGATTTTTTAATCAATTTGTCCTCAAAGCGCAAACATTAAACACATTTTGCATTAAAATCAAGGAACTTTTAAACTTGGATGGCCACAACAAGATCACACACAATATAATGTACCAAGTTTAACAAATAGTAACTTGTGTAGTGTGTGCAACTAGCAAAAACTTGAGATACATGTGAGGTGATATGTGAATAGCAATCAATCACAAAGTCTACAAAATTTATCACATAGAATTTAAAAGAGACTATCACCTAAAGAGTTACATCATATAACTCCCACATCTCCTAGATCATAAGTTTGCAATCATGTAAGTTTCTTGATTTGCCTCATAATATACACACCAATTTTAATTATGTGATTTGGCATTAAGCCTAATAGTACACACCAATTTTAATTTTAAGAATTAAGCACTTAAATCGAGGCTACACCTTATGTTCTTTTTGTGCATGTGCTACACTTTCTCGAGCACAAAATCTTACGATATGCACTAAGGTGTTCATGATTGGCTAGTGAACAGTGGTGAGATGGTTATTTATGCCTTTCTCAAAAGGTTCAAGTCCGACAGTCAAAGACATGTGACTTCAAGATCAAGACAAAGTGATCAAAAACTATAAACATCTCCCACACAACATGCACTACAAAACTTCAACTAGTAAAATGCAATAAGTAAGCTCATCAAAGCTAAACAAGGTACATAAACTTGTTATGTAAAGATAATATGGTCAATCCTTGATTATAAATCCAAGATGTGAAATACAAAACACAAAAATCTTTTTGGTTTTAAAAAATTTATGACCAAAAACAAAAAGCACACATTATGCTAAATGAACAATGCAAATGCAATGCATGACAGTACTTAACTAAGCTATAGAGGGTACACAAACAAGAAATATCAATTTCTTAATTAACCCTTAAGTACATGTACAAACTAGTACATACTCACACAGAATCAGAAATAACTTAGCACTTATTTAACACATACTATTCAAGTTTCTCCACAATGTCAAGCATGTTCTAAATTTAGAGAGAGATATCATACCTCATGTAATCCTCAAGAAAAAAAACTAGACAAAATAAAATATTTTTGTCTTTTTGAAATTTTTTCAATGTTTTTGGATTTTTTTTTTAAATAAAAAACAACCTAAAAAAAACACGACCAAAAACAGAAACAAAACATGTCCACAATTAATTGAAAGAGTTAAATCAGGGACAAGTTAGCAACACTCACCTTGGAGAATCTTTTCTCACCCATATAACACGAGTCTTCGGCTTTGTAGGTGAAAATCCATGTGAAGCAGAGTGTATATGAGGGATTACACCAATCTTCTGAGAAAGACTAAAATCCTGCAAATTCCTTTCACAAGCCAACAAGCTTAAATTTTTCAAAATAATATGAAACAATTTATATGGACTTATGGCAGGAGAAATATTATCACATATCCTAGATTGAAACACAGAATGCTTAAATTTCAATTTATGACAATTAGGACGAATGTGACCAGAGACACCACAAAAGTAACAAACAGGAACAAATTTAGGAACATCAGTATTCCTAACAACAAGTCTAGTCTCAGATTTTGGTTTTTGCCTCAACAAAGAACAATTTGGTCTAATATGACCAACTACACCACAAAGTTGACAGGTAGGCACAAAAATAGATTTATTATGCTCTCTAACAGTAGGTTTAGAAACTTCAGCATCTACATCAGAATTTTTACATTTGTCTAACCTAGCAAAATAAGTCTTTTCTTTATTATTCCTCTTAAAAGGAGGGATATAAACTTTCTCAGTTTTAGGCTTAAGAGAAACAGAAACACTTCTGTTATCAACAGCAGGCTTGGTACTAGTCAAATTTTCAATTTTAGTTTTAGATTCAACTAACTCTTATTCCAAGCTTTTCATCTTCTCATCTTGAGAGGAAATTTGATTTCTCAAAAATTCATTCTTTTTATTAGATTCATCTAATCTAACAATCAATTCCTCTTTTTCAAGATTAGCCAATTTTAACTCTTCCTTGAATTTCTTAGCAATTTTCATAGATTTCAATAATTCCTTATGAAGAGTTTCATAGGCATCAATAAAATCAACAGAAGCATGAACAGACACATGATCAGAAAAACACTTCAAATTATCCATGACAACAGGGGTCAAGGATCAGCTCTTAGACCAAAAGATCTAAAACAAAAAAGCAACCCGCTCTGATACCACTTGACAGTTTTTAGACTCCTTAAAACAATTGATTAAACCTAGGTAATTAGCCAAGTTGTTACTTAGTCCAAATTCCAAGTCTAGGTTATCACAATCAAACAATCATATCATGCATAGCAGCGGAAAATAAATAAGACAATGATATGATCACCCAGGAAAACCAAACCGGTAAAAAACCTGGGGAGAATTTAACCTAGCTATCCTTAAGGTAAAAAGCAAATCCACTAGAAAGAATCGAAGTTCATACAAAAGGACTTACAAGCACTCCCGCTCGACTTCCTAATGCTACCAACCAGTAGAACTTACTAACACAACCACATGCAAGCTCCGAATCCACAGACTCCTTCTTTCTTTGGCTTTTGCAAAACACAAACACCCCCTTTTGTGACTTTGAGATCCCACTCAAAGGTTTAGCAACACAAACTCTCCTGTTTGTGACTCCAAGACCACCCTTGAAGGTTTAGATCATCAACACCTTTGATGACAAGAGAAGGAAGCAACTTCTACAATACCGGATCTTAAGATTCTTCAAGGAATAATACCGGTAGAAGACATAAGAGAGCTTTTTAGGAACAAAACCCTAAATACAAAAGAGGCACACTCTTTTCTCTCTGAAAAGCACCACAAAAACGTGTTTAGGGTTTCCTTTATATGCTGGGAGAAGTAGATTAGAAACCCTAATCCTAAATGGGCTTGAACTGCTGTTTGGGCTTAATTAAAATTCTGCAGATACGATTTTCGATCGGTCGAGCCTGTCGTTCGATCGGTCGAACCAGGCAGAATATGAAATCTTCTTCCTGCAGCTTGTATGTTCTTGAATCTTGACTTGAATCACATTGAGCATTGTCTAATAAAACCTATAGACTCTAAGATCTATATCTAGACAAGTTTGTGTTCACGATTTGCCAATTGTTCTAAACATTTAGAACCTAACAGAGTCCAACTCGCCAGCAAGTTGGGGTTTTAGAAGTAAGAGAGCTCTACTAAAATTAAGATGGCCAACTAAAGCTGATATGTGTAACGGAGTTTCGCTCAGATTAGTCAATGAAATTTTATTAAGGAGGCATGGGTCTTTATGCATCAAACTATTCAATGTGATTGTACATCCACTCATTGATGCACTGTAGAGTTTTGTTATATCATCTTCTTCATGCCTTAAGTCCATTCTCTCTCTCTCTCTCTCTCTCTCTCTCTCTCTCTCTCTCTCTCTCTCTCTCTCTCTCTCTCGTGTTGGGGGTGTATATGCGTGTTCTATCATCTATGTGATTAAAAGATAGAAGTGAAGATAAATAGATGCATGTAGTTATGTACTTGAGTTATACAATATGATAATTTTATGTTTGTGTCAAGGAAAATTCTTAGGTACTTTCGGAGTATAGAAAAATTGTGTTCATTCCTTTCATATTCGTGGTGGACCCTACCCTAAATTTAATGAATGAACCCTATTATGAAAAGTTGTGCATACCCTTGTTTGGTGAGGTTTGGTCCTTTATATAGAGAACTTAGAGTTGGTCTACTTGTTAGGTTCCACTAATATCATGAGAGATGTGAGAACTTAGTGAAGAGAGTGAAGCAAATTTCAAGGAATTCACCCCACGTCTTGGAATAATTGATCGTGGTATAACTATCTCTTTGGCTTGTAAAAACATTAAGAATTTACTAAGTGTTTATCCACCGTCTATGACCTCATCTTAGACAACATGTCTTCTTCCTGGATGAACCAGTTTCTTTTGTTGCTTCTTCTTTGTTTCTCTTTGGATGATTCTAACCTTGAACGACCTTTATGTTTTTGGACAACTCCTATGAACGATGATTCTCTTTTTGGTTGCCCATCAAAAATCATGCCATATATCAATTATAATTTGAATTCTCTAATTAATTAATTAAATAAAATTGCTGAAAACTAATATAGCTATAGTTAAATTTTAAGTTTTTAACTATAATTAGAATATAAATTAGTTAAGCATAGCTAATTTAAAGTCCAACAAGTCCATGCAACTCAGGAGTTAATTTTTCACTGAAAAATCAGCCCTGTAAATTTAAATATTTTTTAGACTTTTTATTAATATTAAACAGACCCAAAATGTTTAATAAATTCCAAAGAGAGATGTTTTTCGGGAAAAAAAAAATCCAAGAGAGAGAAATTTACCACTATGGCACAAATTTAAATCGGATAGTAAAATAGTCAAAATACAAACAAAAATCAAACTAGACTACATACACACAAATTTACGTGATTCAATAATTAACCTACAGATGCTCACTAGCATGTTGAGTGCGAAGCACCATGTGGGGTCCAGCCCACATGCCTTGTCAAATAAGCTCATTAATGAGCTTGCTTCCTCAAGCTTCCAAAGTCAGCTTTTGGTTTAATGCAAAGCTGAGCAAGTGTGTGAGACGCACTGAGGAGAAAAGAAGGAAAAGAAAAGAAAGGCCATTCGGCCCTGAGTGGAGAGTTGAAGAAAATAGGACAGCCACATTTGGCCATTTGGTGTGTGAGTTTCAGAGAGAACAAGACACAGAAAAGAGAGAGCTTCAGCTTGAGAGGTGCAGTCCAAAAAGATAGAGGGAAACACAGTGAGAGTGTGAGAGTGAAAAAGAAAAAGGAGATATTTTTCTTTACTCAAATTATTTACAAGAAAGATAAATTGATGGAGTTCTCATGGAGTTTTTTGAATGCTATAACCATGGAGAGTTGGAGTATTCAGAGGAAGATTTTGCTGCTGACTTTGTGGTGAGATTGTATTTACTTCTTGAGATTTATTTGTTGCATATCCAAGTTATTGTAGACTCAAGTTTAGAATAAACTTGATAGTTGTAATCTCTATTTCATAGTGAATATTTTTCGGAGTTGCCCATGGTTTTTTCCTCTATATCGAAGGGTTTTTCAAGTAAGATTTGGTGTTCTTGTGTGGTTGTGTTTATGTGGTGCTTGCTGATTTTTTTGTTTCCATAATATTGCTATTGCTTGGTAGTTATATATTTTAATTCACATATAGACATAAAGGGGTTAGGATTTTTCCCCAACACAGCATTGGTAAAATGGAATTCTACATAATTCAGTCTTTGATCTAAACCCACTAAGACGAGACTTAAGAAAATTATATATTGTTAAAGTTGTTGTGTGATTCTGTGATGATTGAATGATAAGGGAAAGCATGTAAGAAAATATTAAGCACTTGTGTAACAAAGAACCTAGTGAAGGGTTTATATACTAGAGAATACTTGATTAATTCTTTGCTAACCATAAACTAACCTAAAGTTAATATATTTGTTCTATAAGTACATATGGTTACAATTAATTTGGGCTACTTGGGCCATAATATATCTACCATATATTATGGGTCGGTGTTGGAGTTTTGTGGGTTTTGGTTTGGATTGTTGGTTCTAGGTTTGTTGTGGGGGTGGTTGGTGGCATATGGAAACAAAGAAGAGATGTTATGAAGATGCTGTTGTGGGTTTGACATGTTTGTGAGTTTTTTGATGCCGGTGGTTGCTGGTTGCTAGTTATGGGTTTGTAGGTTTTGCTGATGGTCGATGGTTAGTGGT
The DNA here is from genome assembly GCF_932294415.1 of Quercus robur. Classification (NCBI taxonomy): domain Eukaryota; kingdom Viridiplantae; phylum Streptophyta; class Magnoliopsida; order Fagales; family Fagaceae; genus Quercus; species Quercus robur. The sequence goes on from NC_065538.1 coordinate 7,919,437, forward strand.
CGGTGGATTCCATTCAATTAATCTTTTTTTCCCCCTATTTATTTACTAGAAAGTTTGTGTTCTTCAATGTTTTCTTCTTCTTTGAATAAGAGAAAGAGAAGAAAGAGACTTAGGGAAAGGGATTAGAGAGAAAGAGAGGTCTGAAAGATAAGAGTCTAGAACTAGAATAAGTAACAATGTTACAAAACGTTTGGGTTTAGGGACTGAGATGGTCAGTTTTTAAATATTCTAGACTTGATTGACCCTAGCCTAAACTTCATGGTATATATGTTAGAGAAATTTAACTTAAAAAATAAATTAAAATTTTGTTATGTGATTGACTAATTTAGGTATTTTGGATGAAGAATCCAATGTATGAAACATGTATAACCAAAGCAAAAATTTTCAATTTCAATCCAAGGGAAGCTTGAACTCTAATAGAACAAAATTTCGAAGCCTTCTAATTTCCACCGATCGTCAAGTACACACGTTTTCAATTTCAAGTTTCATCCCGCGACTCTGACTTGTCTTTGCTTCCTTCAATTTGCTAGGAAGGTTTGTACAAAATTTCTTTCCTGCCATATTTCGTAATTTTTTTTATCAATTACAACACAGTGCATTACATAATAATACAATAATAATAAGAAAATCAAATCTAAACTAGCCAAATCCATTAGTCATTTCATTAATTACCACTCTTTTTACAATGATAGGTAAATATATTAGTTTGAATTTTCAATCAAACAAGATGCAGAAAGGAACGAAAAGAAACGAAAACAAAGAAGGAAACAAAAGACATTCTTAACTTGGATTGTAGCTAATATATTATGATACCATCTCTGCCTCCTGCCGTTTCACAGTTGCTAGTAGCAATTGTAGTTTCCCATCTTAGATAATACGAGTCAGCCAAATCCTGCTTGTCCAACTTGTTAGCGCATTCCACATGTAGAAATGAATTTTCGTATACACCTTGTTCTTGCTAGCCACATGAAAAGACGAATTACGTAAATTAGAAGAATCGCACCAGCCACAACAAACAGAACACTTAGTCCTATAGGTATACCAACGCCTTCCTTAAAAGGAGATGCAGATACATAGGCAGCGACCAGGAATATCAAAGTGATACCCATGGAAAATGACAAGATGCCCATACAAACCTTATTCTTGAGAGGAAATCCACTAATAAGCAAAAATATGACACTGACAGATGCAGTGAAAGAGATGGTATTGCTCGTAAAAAAAATGTAGGCCGCGAAATTACCATACAGAGCTTGCGAGCCTCCAACTCCAGATTGGAAAGTGATAGATGTTATTACAGTAGCCACCACCATTAGTGCACCACGTGTCTCATCAATCATATCAACATGAAATCCTAAGTAGCTTAACAATTTGTCCAACCTTTTCTTGCTTGACCGTGCTGGTGTTGTAGATTTAGGGTGAGACGACATAGCAGTTGGTGAGAGAATATTTTGGTTCTTTGCTCTTTCAACACTAGCATTCATTAACATTTTTTGAATGTTAAAGCTTTTAAAGTCTTTTGAACAGTGCTCTAAGACTTCTAAGGCTGTTAGGCCAATTCGATTCTGTATATCTGATCCTTCTTTCACTTTTGGTACTGAAAGTAAGTATTCTACCATCTGCAAAAATTTGTAGTATTATAGTTTCAAAATATTTGTTTACGAGAAGTATAAGCTAAAATGCTACGAAATAGGCAAAGAATTTTCCCATATTCTATAAATTCACAACGATAAGGTGTGGTCAGTTAAATAATAGGGATAGAGTTTTCTTCCAAACTAGTTTTCTCTAACTCAAATATCTGGAGTTATTAAAAAAAAATTATCTATTTTCTCTTGATTTTTTTCCACCCAGTAACAGTCTACATAAAAAAAGAAAAAAGAAAAAATAAAGAAGTATAGTACATAGGAAGGAAGGAAATATATATCTACTAGAACTCTAAGTTGAGTTTCTTAACAAGAAATAATGAAAACCAACCTCAGTTTGCTTTAGCATCACAGCTAAATGCAAGATGGTATTGCCCCCATCGTGATCTTGGGAATTGATAAGAGAGTCCTCATTAATGCTCAATGAATCCACCAATAGTTTTAGAGCATCCAATTGATTGTACTTAACACACAAATGCATAACAGTCTCTACCTTGTTGACCATAACTTGAGTTGACTTAGGCCGTGCTGAGATCAACTCCCTCATGACCTCAATTTGTCCTCTCATGGCTGCATAGTGGAGAGGGATTCTTCCGTCTTGATCTTGAACCATGCAAGTATCATTGTTTTCATTTAACAATGATTGAATAATCTTTATGTGGCCCTCGGCAGAAGCCAAGTGAAGGGGGCAACGTTTTTGGGAGTCTAACTTAGCAGCCCATTCAGGTTTTAGATCCAAAAGGGCTCTAGTGAAATCGAAGTGGCCAAGCAAGGCTGATACGTGTAATGGGGTTTCACTAAAAGAGGACAAAGAAACTTTATTAAGGATATGCGAGTCTTTGTGGATCAGTAAATTCAATGTGGTCGTACACCCTCTTGCTGAAGCGTTGTAGAGTTCTATTGTATCATCTCCTCCAGACCTTATTTCCATTATTGTATCACATTTTTCTGACCTCATATCCATTTCTCTCTCTTCTCTAATGTTTTTGATGAACAAACTCTTTCTCTAGTGTTAAGTGTGATTGGAGAAGAAAGCAAACGAGGAGATATATATAAAGAGAGCGGAGACAACCCATCAGGATCCAACTCTCAATGCGTAACAAACACTACCCATTAGGATTAAAGCGTCTACTTTGCAAAGTACTCCTACTCAAGAGGAACTTTCTTACCGTCTTCCTTGCATAGGAAAATTATTGTGTACTCCCAAAGTACCATAAATGCATACATCTTCCTCTCACATAAATAGTAAATCTCACTAATTAAATTTATGGTGAGACTCACCATTTATGTGAGGGGAAGTACGCTTTTATGTTACTCCGAAAGTATCTAATAATTTTCGGTTATGTTATTGCACGGTCTTGAGGGCCAGTTTTAATTTCTTGTTGCAACCTAACTTGAACTTTTGTTTCAAGGTTAACAAAATAATATATCTGGAAAGAGGCTTTAGGCTCAATCTCTGGCCTACAAAAGAAAATTATAGTTAGAAGATATTGTTCTCGATTAGTTTGGCTTTTTATTTAATTATTTATGTTATTTGTTTATGCATAGTTTTTCTTTTTTAAAGCTTTTTTTTTTTTTTTTAGATACAACTGTATTTTATTTGATTTTTTTAATAAAATAAAACATCTACTTTCATAGGAGCATTAAATTAATAATTGACGAAGACATATTAGGTTGTGTTGAAATTCAGGTTAATCTTTATAGGCCCACTAAGGCACTAAGGGCATTACCTTTTCGTTCTGTAAATTTTCCAAGCAAAAGCATGAAAGGCTATAGTTCCGATCAATCAATAAAAGTCCTAGTAAGTGTTTGTGGCGTGCCACCATTAGTCTTAACTCGTAATTTTGTATTAAAAAAACCGTATTTTAAAATTTTGAAAAGATTGAAAGTATTTTCAAATAATAAATAGAAGGAAACTGAAATCTTGATTTTTCAAAAAGGTTAGAGATAAAATGATTATATATATATTTTAGGGAAATTTTGTATAAATTTAAAGCCTTCTAGAGAGAGAGAGAGAGAGAGAATTTGAAAAAATTTGTAATTGTGAAGGCATTTTATTTTCATTTCTTGTCATTAAATTTGTGCAAAAAGTCATGCTCATTATGTCTTGGTCGAATATAGACCATTGATTTGGATGTGAGATGAGAAAGTATTATTCATCCATCTACCATGGAAACAACATGGAAAAACATTCTCTATTTTGTTCTATTTCTTTACCAAGAGATAAGGATGAATGATTGAGGTCCTACGTATACCAATTTAAAAAATTCTCATGTGAGGAAGACAAGGACCCTAGGGTTGGGAGATCAAGGGACCATGGACCTTAGTTTTTAACTAAGAGTCTTCCTATATATATTTCTAAATTGTATTACATTAAAATAAATAATCATGTGCAATGACTTTTATTTATTTTTAAATATTTTAAAGCGATTATATGTTTCATATTAATTTTTTAGGTCTATTAGTATACTTTAATTATGTAATTTCTAAATTTTTTAACCTAAAATTTTTAAAATATATTAAAAATAGGACAAATTTTAGCTGTAAAATTGGTTGTAACCTTAAGCTACAACCTTACCCAATATCTTTTTATTAAAAGTTAATTTTGACAAATTTACCATTGAATTATATCTTCTTCTTATACACTCCATGCTTGCAAAATTTCTAAAAATTTGAAAATCAATAGCTATGTCATCAATAAATTATTTAAATTGCAAGTTTTTGTAATTTAAAATTTTGCATAATATATAAGTTTATAGATCATATAGTAAATAATATCTGATTGACACAAAATTTGATGTGTATTAAGATTTTAAAAAACATGCAATTCAACAATTAGATTTTCAAATTATGTAATAATTTTTTTCTTCTGAATAACATTGTAGCCTTAGGCTACAACTAATTTTGTAGCTAAACTTGTCCTTAAAAATATTAATTATGATCAATATGGTTATGTTAAAAATAGTTCAAAATTTACAAACTAACTAGATGAAAAAAAAATTTTAATTGAGTTATTTGAATACTAACATAGTCTGTTATATATGAAAATATATTATATGTTGAATCATGGTAAAAACTTCATTTCTTTATATGTATATATATTTAATCATTGATTTTTAAATTTTTTATGGACAAAGTTTAACTACAAAATGGGTTAGCCTAAAACTATAACCTAACTCAATAAATAAACATTACTAATATTTTGGAAATCTAACCGTTGAATTTCATGATCTTTACGCTTTTAATACATATGTTAAATTTTGTATTAATTGAATATTATTTACTATATGATTTACAAGTTTATTTTCTATGAATAATTTTAAACTACAAAAACTTGCAATTTAAAAAATTTATTAATGATATAGCTATTGGTTTTTAATTTTTTAGAAATTTTGCAAGCATGGAGAATAGAAGAAGAAGATGTCATCCAATGGTGGATTTGTCAAAATTCTCCTCCAATAAAAAGGTATTGAGTAAGGTTATAGTCTTAGGTTATAACTAATTTTATAACTAAACTTTGTCCATTTTTTATTATCATTTAACTTGGCACTTTAGAAAAATGCTTAGCTTTATTCCATGCTCATCCAAAAGAACAAACGTGTTGGATATTTTCAAAATAAGAGAACTTTGAAAAACAACAGGTAAATCTTTTCCTTGAATAAGTTTTATTTTTTTGATAATTTAATAGTTACAACGGAAGAATAAGGATTTGAATCCTAAGTTTCTTCAGTAAAAAGCTAATTCATTTCATAAACCTTCATCACACTTTAGTGGCTTACATTTATTTTGGAGAGTTTATTTAACTTATTTGACTTATGTATAACCTTTTAAAGGTTTTTATTTTATTTTTATTATATTTTTAAGTTATAACTATACTTACCATGAATAGAAAATACTAATATAACAAACAAAATTCATATAATCATGGTTAATTTGATGACATTGAACTTAAGATGAGACATGAATTCCATCTATCACGTAAGCAAAACAATTTAAGGTGTAAAGACAAAATTAAAACATGCCTTGTAAAATGAGTCCAAATCTTCTGTTCTTACTTCACTCTATACTCCACCAATAAAAGCTTGCCACGTATTCACCTAATTAATTAAATACTACCATTAATTAATAATGGTAATATTAATAAGTCAATAATGATAGTATTTAATTAATTATATTAACATGTGACAAGTTTTTATTGGTAGAGTATAGAGTGAAGCAGGAAAAGTGGGACGGAAGATTTTGATTCTTGTAAAATATAAGAACAAATTTCAAACAATAATACAAACGTTGAAACTAAATATTCCATTTAACCAAATACATCTAATAAGTACATTTCATAAACTATTTGCATATTAAAAAATTTTGAAGATCAAAATATTAGGGAATTTAAAATAAAGGTCTAGTGTATAAACTCCTATAAGTCTGATTGATTTTAATTATAAGAAATCACAATATTCATAATAAATACTTTTCCATTAAGATTCTAATTACTAAAATGTTTCACCTACAATATCAACTTTGCATTTTATAACGATTTGGAATTGCCAAAAACAATAGAATAACATGAAAGAGACCGGAGATGGTGTATGATTGAGTGATTGATGAAAGGAATAGGTAAATAATAGAAAACATGGATGCACTTTCCCTGGTATCTATTGGATGATGCTTATACCTTTAGTAGCACCAAAACCAACTAACGGAAAAGACAAATGCACAACACAATCCTCGTTCAAAAAGGATCATCCCACTCTCAAGTGAAATGGAGAATATAATGGATGTTTGGTAGCGAGAAATCTATTTTCTTTGTGCAGGACATGTCAGTGTCATATTATCAGCTTTATTTTTACACTTTCTTCCATGGTGGGCCTCAAGCATATATAGGTCCTACCTATTTCTCCAAATATAAAAATAAAGTTGATAATTATTCGCTTATGTTCATAGAAAATATTTTCCTTTCAAGGTCCCTCCCCTTTTGTTTTTAAAAAATTCATAGCATGACTTAAGGAAGTATTACAAATTCGAAAGGGTCCATTTACCATGGAAACAACATGGAAAAGTATCCTCAAATTTATTTCATTTCTTTACTAAGAGATAAGAATGAATGATTGAGGTCCCATGTGTATCAGTTAAAATGCGTTTCATGTGATGATGACAGGTGTCTGAAGAGTGGCGATAGGCGGGCCATGGATACTAGGGTTTTAAAATTCTTCCTCCCTCTCTATATATATAAAATTTAACTAAGGAACTCCCTATATTTTTAAAAAATTGTACAACATTTATATTAAATGATTAGTGCATCATTTTTAGACTTCATAATATTTTTATGTCATGCGCGTAGCTCATTAAATCAAAATGTATTCAAGATATATTTCCTAAAAATAGATAAGTTTATATAAATAACTAGTGCATAATTGTTTCCTCATACTACTCTTATGCCATGTGTAATCTATTTTCTAGGAATAGATTAGTAAGTCTATTTCACAGAAGCCTTCTCTATTTTTTTTTTTTTTAAAGATATTTTTTATTTTACATTTGGAGACGAAGGTCCTACGTACCTGGGGGAAACTGGAGCTTCCCACTTCCCAGTGAACATCGTCTTGATCGAGGCTGAGTTTGAACCATGCTGAAATTGGTATTGTGTTTTTTTTTTTTTTTTTTTGGAGAAAAATTGGTATTGCGTATTTAATATGCTGTGATTGTGCTGATTTTGTTGTTTGTCTATGCCTACTATTGGTAATTTGCTAATCATGTACACAATTGGTAGATTAGCTTAAAATTTGAATTAGAGCTTAGGATCAAAATCATTACCATATTTAAATTTGGTAATCTCAATATTTATGAGGGAATTTGTAGGGAATTTAATCAAAATCCCAACCTATGAGAAACAAAACAAATAGAGAAAACACACGCCAAAGAAAACAATCACATGCACAAGACAATATTTACGTGGTTCGGCAATTTTCCTACGTCCACGGAGTTGCAGGGATTTCACTATTGCCAGGGAAAATATAATAGTGCACAAGAACACTCTAAAGAAACCCAATTCCCAATTACACCCTAGCACTCTCTCACAGAAAAAAAAAATAAGAATAGAAGCTGGCTGCCTCTCTTTTCTCTATTTTCTCTCATACGGCTGCTCACTAGGTTAATTGGAATTTCTCTCAAATCACACGGCTACACTTGAAATACAATATATATATATATATATATATATATTAAAGTCGGCTGAAAAAAAGTTCCTATTACAAATAGGATTTGGTCAACTAAGTTGGGCTTGTGGCAATTCAAGCCACACATGGGCCCACTTCAACAAATCTCCACCTTGGCTTGAATTGATCAAGCTACACTAGCAAACTCCTCCATCAGCTCCACCTTAGCCCTTAAGGGCTCACAAGCTGCAAACATCAGCCATAATCCTCCATAACACAATCCCTCATCCCTACAACTCATCCTCCTGTCCTCAAGCTAGAAGATCAATTGAAATTGCGCACAGCTTCAACTTCTCAATAGTGACACCCTTAGTCAACATGTCTGCCGGGTTCTTAGATCCACAAATCTTCTTAAGTATTACCAGCTTATCTTCAACAAGATAACGGATAAAGTGGTATTTTGTCTGTATGTGATTCGACTTTAAATGAAAAGCCAAATTTATGGCAAGAAAGATTGCACTCTGACTGTCACTGTGTAGAATGCCCATCTCCTACTTCTTACCCAATTCATCTAAGAAACCATGTAGCCAAATCTTCTCCTTTCCAGTTTCAATTGCTGCAACATACTCAGCTTCTGTAGTAGACAAAGTAACAATCTTTTGTAGATTTGAAGCCCATGATATAGCTGTACCACCCAGAGTGAAAACAAACCCTGTAGTACTCTTTCTACTATTAATATCACCAGCAAAATCAGCATCTACATAACCCTGCAGTTTCAAACTTGCACCTGTGAAGCAAAGACATGTATCTGATGAACCCTTCAGATATCTCAGAATCCACTTGACTGCCTCCCAATGCTGCTTTCCAGGCCTACTCATGAATCTGCTCACAACTCCCACTACATGTGCAATGTCTGGCCTTGTACACACCATAGCATACATCAAGCTGCCAATAGCTGAGGCATAGGGCACCTTGCTCATATGGTCCATTTCTTCTTCTGTCTTCGGTGACTGTTCTTTGCTTGGTTTGAAATGACTACCCAAGGGTGTGCTCACTGGTTTAGCTTCATTCATGTTGAACCTGCTGAGAACTTTCTTCACATACTCTGACTGTGAAAGCTTCAATGTACCATTAGCCTTGTCTCTAATGATCCTCATACCAAGGATTTGCTTTGCAGCTCCTAAATCCTTCATTGCAAACTATTTGGACAATTGCTTCTTCAGATTATTAATCTCCTTAATGCTAGACCCTGCAATAAGCATATCATCCACATACAACAGTAACATAATGTAAGAATTGTCAAAAGATTTAACATAGCAACAGTGATCAGTTTCACATCTCTTGAACTCAATTCTATACATAAAACTGTCAAATTTCTTGTACCACTGCCTAGGAGCTTGTTTTAGGCTATACAAGCTCTTTTTCAGTTTGCAGACTAGATTCTCTTGTCCTTGAGTAATGAATCCTTCTGGCTAAATCATGTAAAGGTCTTCCTCCAAGTCACTATGAAGGAATGCTGTCTTCACATCTAACTACTCAAGATGTAATTTTTCTGCAGCCATCATTCCCAGTACCAGTCTGATTGTTGACATCTTCACAACTGGAGAAAATATCTCTGTATAGTCAATGCCTTCCTTCTGCTAGAACCCTTTAACAACTAATCTAACCTTGTAACGTTTGCTACCATCATGCTCATTCTTTATTCTGTATACCCACTTGTTATGCAAAGCTTTCTTTCCTACTGACAATTCAGTCAGTTCCCATGTCTGATTCCCCAACAAGGAATCCATCTCATCCTTCATGGCTAACTCCCACTTGCTTGAGTTCTCATCTTGCAAGGCTTCATCATAACACTCTGGCTCACCACCATCAGTCAATAGGAGATAATTTAGAGTTGGTGAATAACGCTGTGGAGGTCTAATGTTTCTGGAAGATCTGCTGACTTCAGCTACAGGTGTACTCAGATCTACCTGTGAATTTACATTCTCCTTATCTTCTTCACCCCTTTTCTGGACAGTACCTTCAGTCAATTCATCTAAGTTGACAAACTCAGATTTCTTCTGATCTATCTCTGTAACATTTAACACTACAGTTGACTTGTCCTTATACATAACCTGTTTATTAAATATCACATTTCTACTTCTGATGATTTTCCTGTTTTGTTCATCCCAAAACCTATAGCCAAATTTCTCATCACCATAGCCAATGAAAAAACATATTTTAGACTTTGCATCAAGTTTACTACGAGTATCAAAATCAATATGAACATAAGAAATACAACCAAAAACTTTTAAGTATGAAAACTTTATCTCTTTACCGCTCCAAACCTCCTCAGGAAGTCTGAACTCCATGGGAACTGAAGATCCTTGGTTTATCAAGTAAGCTGCAGTGCTAACAGCATCAGCCCAAAAAGTTTTTGGTAGTCCAGCATGCAACCTCATACTCCTAGCACGCTCATTGAGAGTTCTGTTCATGCGCTCAGCCACACCATTCTGCTGTGGTGTCCCAGGAATGGTCTTCTCCATCCTAATTCCCTGTGCAGCACAATACTCACTGAACCCTCCATCTATGTACTCTTCTTCATTATCTGACCTCAAACATTTTACTTTCAAACATGTTTCTGTCTCAACCATGGCCTTCCACTTCTTAAAGGTTTTAAATATATCGGATTTATTTTTCAGAAAATAAACCCATACCTTTCTGCTTGAGTCATCAATGAAAATGATGTAGTACCTTGAACCTCCAAAGGATGCAACCGGAGAAGGCCCCCACAAATCAGTGTGTACTAACTCCAATTTTTCAACCTTCGGTGTCCTGCCAGTTTTCAAGAAGCTCACTTTTTTCTACTTTCCTAAGATGCAACTTTCACACATTTCAAAATCAATGGACTTCAATTCTGGTAGTTTTCCTTTTGACAGCAGCATCTTTATCCCTTTCTCACTCATGTGACCAAGTTTACGGTGCCATAGGCTTGTATCAGTACTTGCATCAACAATTGCAATTGTGTCTCTTGGATTTGAGGTCATGTACAAAGTACCAGTTTTCTTTCCACGAGCCAATACCCTAACTCCCTTTGTAACCTTCCAAGTATCACCAACAAATAGTATTGCATGCCCTTCATCATCAAGTTGTCCAACAGAAATCAGATTCCTCCTTAGATCAGGAATATGTCGAACCTTCTCCAGTAACCAAACAGATCCATTGGGCAACAATATCCGGACGTCTCCCATACCTACAACATCCAAGGCTGAACCATCAGCCAAATACATCTTACCAAAATCACCTGCAACATAATTATGTATGATTTCTCGGTGTGGAGTGGTATGAAACGAAGCTCCTGAATCCAAAACTCAATCATCAAGTGGACTGTCTACTGCAAGAAATAATGTATCATGTACCTCTTCTGTTACAGCATTAGCAGGATCATCTTCATTCTTCTTCTTAGGACTTTTGCATTGATTCCTAAAGTGACTTGTTTTTCCACAGTTCCAGCATTGTTTTTGTTGGCCTGATCTAGATTTACTTCTGTTCCGATTAGAATTTTTGGATTTTGATCTGCCCCGGTTTGAATTTCTGTCATTACCTCTGCCTCTTGTCTCAAGGTTTAGGGCAGAACCAGATCCTGAGGTTTCGCCTGCATCTCTTCGGCGAATCTCCTCAGCCAGAATTAAATCTCGCATATGATTGTACTTGAGCTTTTCTTTTCCTGTAGAATTGCTTACTGCCATCCTCATTGCCTCCCAACTGTTTGGCAAAGAAGCCAAGACGATCAGAGCACGAATCTCATCATCAAAATCAATTTCTACAGACGACAATTGATTTGTGATAGTATTAAATTCATTCAGATGTTGTGCTACTAATGCATTCTCTGCCATCTTCAGATTGAACAGTTTCTTCAACAAGTGCACCTTATTGTTTGCTGACGGCTTTTCATATATACCAGACAAAGCCTTCATCAGATCTACTGTGGTCTTCTCCTTTACATCATTGTGTGCAACAGACCTAGAAAGAGTTAACCTGATAACTCCTAGTACCTGTCAGTTAAGAAGAGTCCATTCCTCAGCCTTCATAGCCTCAGGTTTTGTCCCCAAAAGAGGCAAATGCAATTTCCTCCCATAGAGATAATCTTCAATCTGCATCCTTCAATACGCGAAGTCTGTGCCATCAAACTTTTCTATTCCAAATGCCTTTCTTGCTTCCTCTGCCATTGCTCCCACTCAAACCTAACCCTAGGCTCTGATACCAGTTGTAGGGAATTTAATGAAAATCCCAACCTGTGAGAAACAAAACAAATAGAGAAAACACACGTCAAAGAAAACAATCACACGCACAAGACAATATTTACGTGGTTCGGCAATTTGCCTACGTCCACGGAGTTGCAGGGATTTCACTATTATCAGGGAAAATACAATAGTGCACAAGAACACTCTCAAGAAACCCAATTCCCAATTATACCTTAGCACTCTCACAGAAAAAAATAAGAATAGAAGCTGGCTGCCTCTCTTTTCTCTATTTTCTCTCATGCGGCTGCTCACTAGGTTAATTAGAATTTCTCTCAAATCACACGGCTACACTTGAAATACAATATATATATATATATATATATTAAAGTCGGCTGAAAAAAGTTCCTATTACAAATAGCATTTGGTCAACTAAGTTGGGCTTGTGGCAATTCAAGCCACACATGGGCCCACTTCAACAGAATTTGACTGCAAACGTCATACAAAATGGAAAGAATATGTAGAGGATCCAATAACAATATGAAAATCCATTCTAGTCCAGCCAAATCCCATACATCATTTCTAGTTTTTATTAAAAACATAGAATTTTTAAATAACAATGTTCTAGTCCAATAAAAATCTTTGTGTGTGTGTGTTTGTTGAGCGGCAATGATTGGTTTTTTAGTACAAAGGAGTGCCATGGTGACTGGGGTAGGCGATGGTGATTTATATTTTGGAGGAGTGTGATAGTGGCTGGTTTAGGAGAATTAAGGATGGAGGAGTGTGAGGATAAAGAAAAATAATATTTTAATAAAGTAGATAAATAAATAATGAGTCTGATATAGAAGTATCTACAAATAAGTTAGTTAAAATAGTTTTTTAGACGAAATTTGGCTAAAATGGCGTTGAGGTTGATTTAAATACTCTTACAGGTCCAATCTAAAGTGATTGAATCCCTTACACTCTCCATCACCAACCTTTAAGGGCAAGGGATTTGTTAAAATTTCTCATTTAACAAGATTTAAATACTCTTACAGGTCCAATCTAAAGTGATTGAAATTTTAACAAATCCCTTGCCCCATCACCAACCTTTTTGTTAAATGAGAAATTTTACAAACTAATAACTCTACACTGTTACATATAATCTTTGAAAAGTACAACCAAATACATGTGATCATAGTTTGAACTTTTATTCCCAAAAAAAAAAAAATTAATAAAAAATAAAAAATAAAACCCGAAAGACCTTCAGGACTTGGAAAGTAACCAATACATTGTGTACCAATCTGTTATTGATAGCAAGTTGAACGCTAAATAACTTGCCACGTCACTTACAACCCAGAAGACGATTAAATTTCAACTAGTAATAGAAATTGCAGTCTCCGATATTATATTCCAGTCGGTCCAATCCTAATTGTCCAACTTAATTATTAGCGTCTTTGCATGTATAAGGTGAACTTTCGTATCTTGACAACCATCCAGGTGAGAAAGCGCATTGTGTGAATCAGAAGAACGATACCAACCACAGTCATCAAACTTAACTGAACACAATTTGGTAGGATGAACATTGGCTCAGATCTATAATTATCATAAAAAGAAGGTTGATCAGGTATCAGCAGGATGAATGCATATATATAGGCAAAAGCTAGGAAAGTGAGAGTGATACACATGGAAAATGTCAAGAGCCCCATGCAAAGCTTATTCCTGAGAGGAAATCCACTAATAAGCAAAAAGGTGACACAAAAAGATGCAGTGAAAGAGACAGTATTGCCAATCAAGAAAAATGAGTACAAGTACTGATCAGAATAACAGGCTAAGACCGAGGTTCCGGCTGGACATGTAATATTGTATCTCTTTCCATTACTCTCAATACTTATGGTTTCATTTGTTTGCGAAACTCCACCTGGGGGATTAAGTACAGGTTGGAAAGTTATAGTTGTGATAACAGTAGCCACCACCATTAATGCACCACGCATCTCTCCTAACCAATCACCCTGGTAGCTCAAGTATTCTATCCATTTCAACCACCAATTCTTGCTTGGCTGCACTGGTTTTGCTGGTTCATGGTGACCAATAACAACTGCTAATGGTGGTTGAAGATTAGTTTGGTTCCTTGCTCTTTCAATCCCAGCATCTAATAAAATTTTTCGAATCGTAACACTTTTCAAGTCTTCTGCACAGTGATCTAAGACTTCTAAGGCTGTAAAACCCATCTGGTTCAATGAATACGCTCCATCTTTCACTTTAGACACTGAAAGCAAGTATTTAACTATCTGCAAAAACTTATAGCATTATAGTTTTGAACAATTTTTTTTTTTTTGGAGAAATTATATATAAGTAGATGCAAAGGAAAAAAACCTACCTTGGTTTGCTTTAGCATCACAGCTAAATGCAATATAGTATTGCCACCATCATGGTCATTGGAATTGAGAAAATCCCCTTCGTCACTCAAAGATTCCACCAGTAATTTAAGAGCCTCTATTTGGTTGTATTTAACACATACATGCAAAACAGTCTCAGCCCCATCAAGCACAATTTGAGATGAGTCAAGCTGCGCAGTGATCAACTCCCTCACAACATCAATTCGTCCCCTCATGACTGCATAGTGGAGAGGAATTCTCTCATCTTGATCACGAATTAAGCATGCATTGTTGTTTGCACGTAATAATATTTGGACAATCTCAATGTGGCCCTCAGCAGAAGCCATGTGAAGGGGGCAACGTTTATGGGAGTCCAACTCGATAGCAAGTTGGGGTTTTAGAAGTAGAAGAGCTCTACTGAAATCAAGGTGACCAACTAAAGTAGATATGTGTAATGGAGTTTCACTCATAGAAGTGAGGGAAATTCTGTTAAGGATGTTTGGCTCTTTATGGATCAACCTAGATAATGTGGTTGTACATCCACTCATGGATGCGTTGTAGAGCTCTATTATAGCATCTTCTTCATGCCTTATTTCCATTCTCTCTGTGGGGAAAGGGGGATTGTTAGGTTTCGTATTGTATGATTGTATCTGACATTCCAAAATAGAAGCACATATATATATATATATATATATAGATGAATGTAGTTCACCGATCAATATTATTATCTATTGCTTAGGACATTTCTTTTATCGTTCAAGCAAATTGACAAAGCAGACATTAATGAAATTTCTACTGAATTTCCTGGTAAGCAAAACAAAAGTTGTGGATTATATATATTTACATTGCCAACGAATATGAGAAAGACTAGATGAATTGTTTCTTTGCTTCCGATGACGACAATCACATATGTTGTGTTTTCTTGTTACCAGCTAGTAGGGCCAGCTCTATACTCTATAGGTGAATGAGTCATTCACCTAAAGCCTCCAAATTCTAACCAATAGAGTTATTTCTTATATTATAGTAGTATTAATTAAATCCAAACATTAGTCAATAAATAAAATAATATTTTTTATCAAATAAAAAACAAGAAAATAAAAATAAAGAAAAAGAGAAATGCTACATCCATAACATATTTTGCAATCTTAAATGTCAGGTTTTTACTGGCTGTTATTAGTGGGGGGAAAAAAAGTAATTTCAATAGTGAGTTCAAATCAAAACTAGTAATGACTTAACACCTTAGATTTATTGTGAAAATGTTGTTAATGTAGCATTTTTTTTTTTTTAAAAAAAAAAAAAAAAAAAAGCAATACACAAAAAAATTCACAAAATAGTTGAGTTAACAAATTTTTACTAGTTCTCATCTAGGTGTCCACCACTAATATCATATTTTTACTTATTACTATTAAGCTGCCACACCAACTGGTGTGAAAAGTATGTCAAATTTTTTGTTTCTATAAGCTTTCTCAACAATATATACACACACAAATGGCTAATTAGTAATTTTACATCTAAAACAAGATAATAGAATTTGAGTAACATTTAATTTTTTTTAAGTTATATTTAAATATATAAAATACCTCAGTTTAGTTTTGGCCTAAATCCTCCAAATGCATCAAGCCACCCTTCCAACTAACTTTAAATTTTGTTTCAAGTGATCACTAAAATATATAGGGCCTGTTTGGCAAGAAATTTCTAATAACATTGTTTTTATTTTTGGAAAATACGTTAGGATGAAAAAGTATATGAAAATACGTGTAATATTGTTTAAATACTGAAAATTGTTATTTAATCAACAATAACAAACGGGCCCATAATATCTGAAGTGAAATTGAATAAAGAGCTACAATTTTTTTTTCAAGGGCCGGCTATCAACCCCATCAACTTCTCTCTGTCTAACTTATATGAGTAAACCTCATCTAAAGCAGGAAAACAATCTATCGATTCTCTCCCCTTCTTCTTTGGAAAGCAATCCATCAATTCTCTCATAATACATGTAAAATATGATTAAATTTAAAAGTTGTCAAACCTCCATCGGTTGTCAACACTAATACATATAATCTGCTCGTGATTTTTTGTTTTTTGTTTTTGGTTTTTTGGGTTACTGAGAGCAAATAGATGTTACCCTCAGAGATCAATTTCACGGATACGGAAGTCTCAATAAGTTATAAGGAAAAAATTGAAAATTAATAAGATCCATTTGTAGTTGACCCAAACCCATGAGGGAAAGAGAGAGAAGCAAAACTGACAGAAAATAAAGGAGGCACGCGTGAGACAAATATAAATGTATCATTTTATTGTAACATTAAGCTACAGTGAGCTGTTAGTTGAGTGTCAAAATTTTTAATGTAGTAAGTAATTTTGCGCGTTGGTTGTTAAATTGGCTTTTAGTATTTTTAACATCTTTCTGGCTTCATAACCCATAAACAACGTAATATATTAAACTAATAAATAGTATTAATTTCAAGCCTCAATAAAATAAGGGTTAAAAGATAAAAATAGGAAGTACTCTCATGTGTCAAAAGCCTACAAGGGGAAGACATTATTAGTACTAATTAAAGCGAAATTGCAACATAACACAGCAGAAAATTTAATTTTTTTTTTATAATATAAGATAGAAATTCTACTCTAACCTAATCAAAATATATATGTATGTGACGCTCACTAACTTGAACTCTAATCTTTGCTCCCCCATCACTCCACAAGAATTTTGTACTTGTAGAATAATTATCACACCATGGTATACAGTAGTAGCAAAATACTTCTATAAAAAAAAAATGCATTTATCTGTACTACTTAATGAAAGAACTTGAGGTGTTTTTAGCTAGTTAGCATCAAAGGAACATTTTTTTTTTCTTTTGAGGGAAAGCTTCAAAGGAACTTCGGATGGCCAGGACCAAATCAACGGCTTGGACAGTGGAGGTTGGACCACGAGTTTTAAGATTGATAATATTTTACATGGTTTCTTTGCTCTAAACATGGGAAAGACTTTATGGACTATTTATTTGTTAATCTGATTCAGATGAAATTCAATCACATATTTTCTGGAGAGTTTTTCTTGTTACATGGCTAGATTTAATTTGAAGCAATCAATAAAATAATATCTGAAAGTGAAATTGGAAAATGGCTATCAACTTCTCACTCTCTCAAATGAGACTGAACGTCATGGGAACTTGGGAAGCAAGTAAATAATCCATCAAGTCTCTCCTATATTATATGTAGGCAAATAATCCAATCAAATTTAAAAGTCATTCAACCTCCACTGATTGTGGACAACACGTTTCACCCTAAATGGAGGCATTTCATTTTACGATTAATGTATAAATAAATCAAATTAACTTAGATAAAAATTATTCATTTTTATTCATTTCCAATAGCTCGCAATTATATTTTATAGCCCACAAATTTTCCTATGCATGATAATAGAAAATTTCGCTAATGGGAGACTCAGTACAAAATTTCCTCAATTGCTTGTATGTTAAAGAATTGTCATATACTACCGCGAAAATCCATATATCTCAATATGTAAAAAAATGTCATAGTAAATTCATATATAGTGGGAAAATAAAAATTAATTTAAATTAAATTTTTTCCTAATCTCAAAATGTTGGGATCACTATCTCAACGTAAACTTCATAGTTATGAACATATCAAAAAATTAATTAATTTCTTTGTGTAAGTGGTATTCAAGCCCATACCTCAAATCAATAATATATATCAGCCAAGTGCAAAAACACCAAACCCTATTATTTCTCAAGGTTTGTGTCTCTAGGAAGGCTTGTTTGCCGCCTATACCCTTTTCGAACGAAATAAGCTTCAATAGTTAAGGATACAAATAGGAAGAAATTACTATGTCAAAAGTCTAGAAGACAACGACTTTATTAGTACAACCCAAAGTGAAATTGCAGCACGTAAGTTTAGTTAAGAGCACTCTCATAAGTTTAAGAGTTTAATTAAGAGCACTTGCATGAATAGGAACCTTGGTGTTTACTAGTCCATATTTTATAAATGGCCATGACAGACCAAGCCAGTTATAGCAATGTTAATGTTCCCTCCCATTGCTGTGTCAAAAATTTATCTTAGAATTCGGTGGAGGTGAATATTATATTGGGTCCAAACTCAAAGGATACCTTCCATCACCAAAAAAATATAACAATGTAAATGACATTGAAAATAGCCAAGCAATTTGACACAATAAATAGCCTTTATTATTGATAACATAATTTTGTTACGCAGCATTTGAGATACTGTATATGCCATCTCAAATTATAACATCAATTTTTTTTTTCCTGGTTTTGAACACTACATTATACCGCACCTAGTGCCCGTCAAACTTTGCACATTTACAAGTCAATTGTGCCACACTGAACTCTTCAATCCAACAAATTTATTCCCTCCAATACTGCATTAGCTCAAACCACTGTCTCAGTAAGTCAGAAAGGGTTCTAGGAAGTGCTTCAATGTTCCTTAGCACAATGTAATATGGGAAGGGAAAGGAATCCATATACTTTGAAAATTTAATGCTTCCACCCTCAAAGGATGCTTCCATGAGGTCCATGATCGACTCTTGCGGATTATCCAGAAGTAGAAATGCAACCATACACTTCCGACTCAATGCATCTCTAACACAGCGCTACAAGTTTTCCTTCTCATGGAACCGACCATCTGTGCAATGATCAAGACAAGCTGTTGCATGTAGTGGGTTCTGTCCAGATGGAAGTCGTGCCTTGGCCACAGCTACGTCCAACTTCTTGTTCAAATACATCAACAGATCAACCACCGGTTCATCTGCAATGGAATTCTCTTATTTGAATGTCAAGTTGGAGATCATCTTGATATTTTAATAAAATATAATGTAAAATAAATAATTTGATATACTTTATTTTCAAATATAAGCAAAATAAAAAAAAATAAAAAGAAAAAAGGAAAGAAGAAGAAGAAGAAGAGTAGATTCTTATACTAAAATAAACAAAAAAAAACAAATTACACTAAAACGAATAATCTAACAAAATAAAAGAGGGAACTAATTTGAAATAAAGTACAAGCTTCAAATTTTTTTATATAATTTCCCTAAGGCCTTAATAGGAAATAAGAACGAGCAATAACAAGATCATTGGCAACACATTTGGTTTTCCGTCGAGCGATCAATTATGGGTCCATTAGCCTAGTCTACACTAATTCGATTCTTTTGGTACAAAAAAGAAACACGATTTTTTTTTTTTTTTTTTTTTATAATTTATAGGCTTTGAATCTTTGATTCTTTAATTTTTTTCATTTAGAAGTTTTAACATTTATATTTTTGAGTTCATTTTTTTGTAATATTTGAAACTATTTGGCAAATTTCAATTGTTATAGCTGTGGATTATTATTATTTTTTAAAAACAACACATTTTTTTTCTAATATTTCTCTATTGTGTAGTCACACAAACACACATACGTGTATAAATATTTTTTTCAATAATTTCTAGGCAGTGATTTTTTTTTAATCTTTAATATTTTTTGGCGTTTTAAAAGTTTTAATATCTGAATTTTTGAGTTTTTTTTTTCCTTTGCAATATCTAAAAACATCTAGTAGATGTTTGCAAGCCCATTGTACGTTTAAACAATGGTTTCTTTATCAATTTGTAACATAAAAACCTGAAGTAA
This sequence comes from Quercus robur, assembly GCF_932294415.1. Classification (NCBI taxonomy): domain Eukaryota; kingdom Viridiplantae; phylum Streptophyta; class Magnoliopsida; order Fagales; family Fagaceae; genus Quercus; species Quercus robur. The sequence goes on from NC_065538.1 coordinate 7,939,449, forward strand.
TTTTTGCAATGGTAAAATTTAATAATTAATTTAAAATTTTATAAAATTTACTTTAATTTACTATACAAACAGGTAGGTTCCCAAGCATAGCATAGATTTGTGACTAGTTATTACAATAACTAAGAAAACAAAAGAAGTCCATGTAAGGCTATAATATTCATCTCATTCAAAATTACAATAACTAGTTTTACATTCAACAATTGATATCACAAGCATGCGGCATATATATATATATATATATATACATAATTTTTTTTTTAATTTTTTTCTTCCTAGAGAAACAAAGCAACCACTATCCATAAAAAATAAAAATAAAAATAAAAAGATTATGAAAAATTGAAAATTGATATAACAAATACATGTTGTTGCTAGGTTAATAGTTTTGAGGGGAATTCACAAAAGCGTAATATAGGCAAACCATAATACAGAAACCTAAAAAGATTTAAAGACCCAAGCTAGCAAGCAGCAGAATAGATGGGCGGCCTTCACTAACAGGAAGGGAGAAGAATGAATGGGAGTTGGCCAACAAGGGAGCACAAAGTTGAAGACATTGTAGCTAGGGTGATGATCTGGAAAATCGCGAACCACTTCCAGTGTTTTTCTCCGCAAGTTGCATAATTTCCTCAATTGCTTGTATGTTAAAGAATTGTCATATACTATTGCGCACCATTGTAAATTCATATATCTCAATATGTAAAAAAATGTCAGTAAATTCATATATAGTGGGAAAATATAAATTAATTTAAATTAAATTTTGTCCTAATTCCAAAACGTTGGGATCACCATCTCAACATAAACTTCATAATTACCAACATATCAAAAAATTAATTAATTTTTTTTTGTGTAAGTGGTATTCAAGCCCATACCTCAAATCAATAATGTATATATATATATATATATATATATAGATACAAATAGGAAGAACTTGCTATGTCAAAAGTCCAGAAGACAACGACTTTATTAGTACAACCCAAAGTGAAATTGCAGCACGTAAGTTTAATTAAGAGCACTCATAAGTTTAAGAGTTTAATTAAGAGCACTCGCATGAATAGTTTACTAGTCCATATTTTATAAATGGCCATGACAGACCAAGCCAGTTATAGCAATGTTAATGTTCCCTCCGATTGCTGTGTCAAAAATTTAACTTAGAATTCGTTGGAGGTGAATATTATATTGGGTCCAAAGATTCCTTCCATAGAAAATATAACAATGTAAATGACATTACAAGTCCAACAATATTACCAAAAAAGACAGGCTCCAAAACAAAGAAAATAGCCAAGCAATTTGACACAATAAATAACCTTTATTATTGATAACATAATTTTGTTAAGCAGCATTTGAAATACTACAGGTACAGGCCATCTAAAATTATAACATCATTTTTTTTTTCTGGATTTGAACACTACATTATACCGCACCTAGTGCCCGTCAAACTTTGCACATTTACAAGTCAAATTGTGTCGCACTGAACTCTTCAATCCAACAAATTTATTCCCTCCAATACTGCATAAGCTCAAACCACTGTCTCAGTAAGTCAGAAAGGGTTCTAGGAAGTGCTTCAATGTTCCTTAGCACAATGTAATATGGGAAGGGAAAGGAATCCATATACTTTGAAAATTTAATGCTTCCACCCTCAAAGGATGCTTCCATGAGGTCCATGATTGACTCTTGCGGACTATCTAGAAGTAGAAATGCAACCATACGCTTCCGACTCAATGCATCTCTAACGCAGCGCTTTAAGTTTTCCTTCTCATGGAACCGACCATCTGCAATGATCAAGACAAGCTGTTGTAATGGGTTCTGTCCAGATGGAAGTCGTGCCTTTGCCACAGCTACATCCAACATGTTGTTCAAATACGTCAACAGATCAACCACCGGTTCATCCGCAATGGTATTCTCTTGTTTGAATGTCAAGCTGGAGATCATCTTGATCCCAGCCTCTCCAGTAAACGACTGATCAAAATCATGCAGTAACCTAATGTTCCCCTTCTTTCCAAAGCTTGTAACAGCCAAGTTTCCCATTTCCAGTTGAGACATGGCACGACAAACAGTTACTAGAGCCTCAATGGCAACATCACCACAGCAACTCTCAGACATACTACGGGAATCATCCACAGCAATAACAACTTGATAATCACGTTTGTTAGGTCGGGTCCGCCTCAGCCATATCTTATCTTTCCTGTAATGACTTGCAATGTATGGAATTACCTTCTTCATGTTAATACGCTTACCAGTTTTATAATCCCCTTGGAGCTTGCTGGCAAGAGTGGGCTCTAACACAAGACGCAATTGTTCTGCCAATTCCTGGGATAACCTTGTTGTCTGCAGTTCATATCTCCTCCAAAGAGCAGTAGCATTATTGTTCACATCATTGGAAACTTCCTCGGGATCTTGGGCCTTTCCCAGCTCATCATCAACAGAAAGTTTGCTGAATTGATGTATGCCTTCACTCAAGTAAGACTTCTTGACAGAGACCAAACTCTCTGAAAGGCTTCCAGGATTATCATCATCAAGACTTTGAACCTCTTCAGATCCCTCATTAGGTGACTTCTCCAAATCTGTGAGCTGCATATGCTCTTCAATCTTACTTCTTTGCATTGAGGCAGAGCTCTTGAGAGGGGGTGCTTCAGAATTTTGCTTCTCAATCTCCATATCAGCAAGGTCATCCCTATGCACCGTAAGACTATCTTCATCCAGCTTATTTCCATTGACATTTCTGTCAACCTGCTCAGATGTTGCAGGTCCCAAGGCCTGTGCTGTCCCTTTCTCAAATTCGGACACAAATCCATATTCATCTTCATTTGCATCCTCGATCTCATCTTGTGACTCTCTATTGTCTGCCTGAAGATCAACAGACACTTTGACTCTTTCTTTCCACTCTTCAAGTGCATCCCCAACATTCCGGTAAGGATTAGTTTGGGTTTTTTGAGTAGATGAAGGTTCATGTTGAGGGAACTGACTTTTTGGTTGATCGTCAGTGAATCTCCCACTATTTGATGAGTCAGCAACCTCAATATCCATTTCAGTAGTATTAGTGGAAGGTAAGCCCTTTGAAGGAGCAAAGTCATTTTGAGCATCATTGCCGCTAGACCAGTTTGATTGTGGCGCTATATTTCTTGAATCTGGTGCCTGAGAGTCACCCTTTGGTTGTGTTGCAGATTCTGCATTGGGCACACGATCAGAAATAAGATCAGAAATTCCTGGCTTGAACATATCATTACTTGGTTTGGTTAAATTCTTCTCAACATTCTCTTCATGATCTCTACCAGGATCATCCCTTTCAGGACTTCCACCCACTTGTTCTGCCTCTGCCTCTCCCATAGTTTCATCTGTGGCATTTGTATTTTCTTCCTCATGGTTTCCCTTCTCATCAGACTCCTCATTCTCCACAGGATCTGTGCCCTCCACAGAATCTGCAACCTCCTTTTCATCTGTGTCCATATCTTCATCAGAACACTGATTTGACTCATCCGGATTTAACCCTGTGGGATCAGCAAATGCTTCTTCTTTGTCCAGTTTCATGTCTTCTATGTTCTCTCTGTCAGCAAGATTGTCCTCACTTCCAATCTCATCATCTTGTTTGTCAAGTTCATCAGAATTAAGCTCTGCAGGTTCATCAGCATTAAGCTCTCCAGGTTCATCAGTAGTAGCAGCACTGTCTTCCTTGGCCCTAAGCTCCCTAGAGCTTGTATCTCTATCCCTAACAGAAGACCCTGATTCATACTTCTCATTTGAATTACTGGGTGGTTCATCTTCATCCTTATCCCAAAGTTTCTCATCAACTGCTTCACTGTTAGCACCGGTTTCCCCCATTGCAGACTCTAACTGCTCGTCCTCACTATCATCATCATTGTTATCTTCTGCAGAGTCCTCACTAACGCTCTGTGCATCGGCTGCAAAATCCTGTTCCATCTCAATCCCCTTCTCATTCTTATTCGGGACTTCATTTGAGGCATCTTGCTCTTCACCTGGCTGTAGAAACATTTAATGGAAAAGAATGAGACAATCGAAGCATTAATGAAATAGAAAGAAAAAGGCATTAATACCAAGTTATGCAAACTCAAATATGTTTCAATGCTGTACCTTATCCAATGCCCCAATTAGCTGATCTTCATCGGTTATCTGATCACTGACATCATTCATTCCAGCACCTTCTCCCATACCAGTTCCATTTGCATCTTCAGATCTATCACGAGTACCATCATCCACCTGATCTTCGGCAGAGATTCCAAATCCTTTTGAAAATAAAGAAGCAAAAACACTTGCAAGCACATGGGTCACCATAGAAACCTGCATGGAAAAATACAGATTTTAGTTATTGTATTTCATAAATTTGAAGTTTGCTTCCATGAATAATTCAGAAAATTAAAATTGCACAGGTAAAATTCGAACCTAAAAAAAGGAGTCATCCTATTGTTTGAATCTTCATTTACAATAGAAAAAAGGAACTATTGTTTTTCACATGCACAGAAAAATTGGCCAATATGACACTCAAAGAAAAATGTTTCTTCACACAAAATTAAAAGAAATGCCAAGTTTTGAGCAAAGAGGCAACAAACTTACCGTTCTATACATAGCTAAAAGATCCTGCAGGAGTGCATCACCAAAGTTCAAAATTATGTTCACAGAGACATGTAGATGCTTAAATTGTGCTCCAATTTGGGAATTACTGCTAATATCAATGCTAGAATGATTCAGGAGTTTTTCCTGAGCACAGCCAATCAGATGATTAACCAGATTAGATATATCTACAAATGGGAAAGACCTGACAATAAATCAAAGCATGCAGCAAGTAACTTACCGCAAAAAACATAGTTTTGAGAAGCTTATCACATAATAGATCCAATCTTAAATCCACTACAAATGAGTTAAACAGAAATTCCCAAGAGGTAATATTCCCCACTGACTCTTCTGGAAGGTTTTGACCAGAACTTGATGAACCTAATCTCCCCAATGCATCAGTGATATGTTCAAAAGTACTGTTAAGGGCTTCAACAAACCCAGAACTATTGCCCTCAGTATGTTCATTGATTGACGGCATGGAATTATACTCTTCCTCCATCAATTCTCCCTGCAAAAATTTTTAAGTAACATTTATAAGTTCTATTTCAGACAGAAGATTAGAAGATTGGACAATCTAGTTACATTCCCGCTCAGAGCTCAAGCAACAAAAGAAGTGTAGAAGAAGACAAATAGAAAGGAGGAAAAACAAAACAAGAAAAGATACCTTTCTAAACACCACTTCAAAATGACTGAACAAAACTTCTATAACTGAGCTTGAATCCACATCTTGCTTTTGGAAAGCTAAGAGATGCTCCTCAAAATTCTTTATGGCCTGGAAGTTTTGAGACACCAACTGTTCCATTTGTTTTGTAATAACATAACAGTGTGAGGTACCAGCTAGTGTTGCTGTAGATCTGTTTTGGCCAAGAAGGTAATAATCCAATGCTTCCTGTTACAGAATTATCATCAACATTGTCCAAGAAATACTGTCTTCAAAGAAAAACACAATGAGGAACAATAATATTGCACCTTAGATTTCTGAAAATCAGGAACAAATTTTCCAATGAAAGCAAGAACCCTATTTGCTGCAGTTTTGACACCATGACAAGTGTTCAAATGGGTATCTTCAAATGTTCTTAGCACCAGCGATGCTTCATTCAGCATGACACACAAACCATCAAACAGTTCCTGCAAAGAAAAATTCTCATATCTTAAGCTTAAGGGAAAGGTGAAACAAAATATCGGGAAAAATTATAACAAACTTGCCAAGCCACATTTCAGACTGAAAACTTACCTTCTGCTGCCACAGGCATTTCAAGGTGCCATGTTTATTTTTGATATGACACACACTAACAGTTTCAATATCAGTGGTTGGAGAATTTGGATAGAGATTTTCCAATGTAGATACAGATTCCCTCAAGCGCTTCAATTGCTTAGCAAAATCATTGACAGCAACCTGCTGCTTCTGCTGTATCTCAATGAGCTGGTTGAGAAAAGCCCCCGACCTATCAACCTACAAAAAAAACAAGAAATCAACACAGGAGGATTATATATACTCTTGGAACTAACTGTTTCTTAAATAATTGTGTAGAAACTGGACAAGCAAGCAAGGCCTGACCAGAGAGACAATAATAGTGATTTTTAGATGTACAAACTCATTAAAGTCTAGCATTCACCCCATAGGTAAATTAATCAGGTTTCCCATGTCAAGTAAGATATCACAAAGAAAAATGGAATTGTATCAAGTTAGCAACACTACCTAATATGGCAATGGAACATAAAGCATGAGAAATCAGTTGATTAAACGAAATCAAACTAAAAATGTCTTTTCAGTTGATATTTAGTTAGAGATCTACCTGTTCACGAGTAATATCCTTGTGGGAGTTTAGGCAAATCTGTTGCAGAAGCAGCACTGATGCTATGCTCTTAAAGTAGTACTCACTGGCGGTTTTCCATTCAGCAACCAAGGTCTCATGGGGAAAACTTTGAAATTTGCTGGCAGCGGCAACATCCAAAGCTCCAGGAGCCAGTCTACTTTGTGTCACAAGCAGATGCTGTACATCATATGATGGCTCAAGGAACCACCAAGATTTGTGTTGGCCCTATAAAGTGCCAGTCATGAAAAAGAAAACCAACATTTAGCCTTTATAATAATGCACAAACAATCTGAGCTATAGATTACAACAACTAATATCCCAGCATCCAATTTTGATTACCTCCATATATATAGACTTGTGCCTAGACATGCCACTGCTTTCTAACAGCTTTAGAAGCTCTGAAAAGGCCCTCCTCTTCCCCAGACTCTTGTTTGTGTCCTTCCATAGATCACCACAATGCACTACAGTTTGATATATATTTTCAATTGTGCACCACACATCCTTCCATTGTTCCTGGTACAAGAGGCATGTAGACTGGGAGGCCGAACATTGCCTTAAAATACTACCAACCTCTGCACAAAGTACATATTCATAAGACTGGAAATGCCAAAGTAGGAGACTAACGGAAGAAAAAAAGATATTAAGGAATATAACTCAGAAATAAGTAGGGAGGTTGGGGGGGACCTTCAGCAGGCTGAAAGTGTAAGAAAGGAGTATCAAAATCAGAATCTCTCTCAAGGTGCAACTCCTGCAAAGCATGATCTACTTTTTTTCTCCAATCAGCATAAAATAACCTAAACCAGGAAAAATGATGGTGAAGTTCCAGAATCAGGCATTTGGAGAAAAACTTAAGCACACAAAATGCCAGGAATGTATAAAAGCAAAAACCTGTCTTCATCACAGAATGCTGTCAGATCAAAAGGAGCATTGCACATCCCTATATTTTTTTCTGAAAATTCATTAAGCAGCTTTTGACCATTTAGTAATTGAGCATTTGTTCCCCTTTGTAGTGCATATTGGTTAAGAAAAGGCAATACAGGCTTTTGCAGATGGTCCTATACAAACAAAAACAACAGAGCATGTCATTACGATTATCTCCAAGAAAAGAGGCTAGATTATTTTGTGTCTTGAGAAATATGAGTACAAATTAATCACTAAATAAGAAATCACATTTGACGCGAATGAGTTGGAAGGCTAAAAAAATGAAATAAAATAGAAATTTTGTAGGGTTCTACTCATGTGAACAGTCCACTGTTGACTATTACCAATCCAACAAAAGCTCATCTCATAGCATCAGTGATAAACCAATAGACCACATGTTACTTACATTGTACTTCTCTATAAGATCCCTGAGCTTATTCCGGGTACTTTTTGAGTTTTTAATTGACAGCAAGCTTTCTGAACGCTCCCATCCACATAGTTTCAGAAGTTCTTTTAGCTCTACCTCAATATTTCTTCTAATAGCTTTTATGTGCTCCAAGATGCTGGAATAAAAACACATTATTACCAACCAAAATGAGTCCATAGATCTTTGTTAATTAAAAAAAAATATTTAAATATATAACAAGAGAAAAGAACTCACGTTGGTAAGAATTGCACATAAAATCCAAATACATTGTACAAGATCTTCAGATTTTCCATATCAGAAGGGCTGGCATAATCAATTAACAATTAGTATACCATATATAAACAATAATTACCAACAAAGAACATATAATGGGCACTATGACCATTACACTATGTTTGGTTGCACGGAAGGGGGGTAGAGAAGAAAAAAGAGTGAGGGAAAGGAAAGGAAAATGAAAGGGGGGAAAAAGATTATTTTACTGTTTTATCCACCTAAATTTTAAATTAATAATTACTTATAACAATATAAAAGTAATTTCACATTAAAAAAAAATTCCAAGGGTATAAAATTCATTTTATGGATTTGGAGGGGAAATAAAAAATAAATAAAAATTGGTGGGACCCATAGAAACTTTCCATCTACATTTTCTTTCTCCTCTTTTTCCTTCTAAATAATAAAAGGAAATTGTGTCTTTTTTTCCACTTTCTCCCCCATTCCCTCAAACAAAAGGAAGTGTTTGAGTCTTAGAGATGACATGTTAACTTTCACAGAAATGTATTGGGGAAAAGTCAGTTGATCTCCTACATGATTTTTCTTTAAATCTAAAAAGTGAAAGACAACAAAGCCACATTATTTACAACTCACCATGAATAAATATTCAGGCATCTACCAGTTTCAAATTGACCAAGGAAAGCAAAAAGAAGTTGAAGACGTTTCCTAAATTCACCAATGCTGGATGTGTTAATGAATTCCTCCAAACTGCAAGTCCCAATTGTAAATTACAAAATTATTCCATATACCTAATAAAGTAATTTCAAAATGAATTCAGACTAGAAACTTAATTAGAACATGCCTTTGGATGGTAGATAGGTCATATCCAACTGTATCAACAGAATCTCTGGGTTGAAGAATTGTATATAGAGGACACCATAACTGCAACAGTAAAAAGACAAAAAATTAAATTAGTTAAGCAAAAGATAACACAGAGGTTCAAGATTAAAGACGAAAAGGACATTTTAGCCATTCTGCAAGCTTATGTTATATCACTTAAGTATTCTATAAGCTGTTTTAATGCATACACTGTGAAAGCTTAAACATTGGAATTAATCACAAGAACAGGAGTTTATCTTCCGATGTTACATATTGTTCACTTCTCTAACAGGATCAGCGAACCTGTACTTGCTTGATTGCACTGAAGCATAGTTCATTATGCCATGATTGTACACAAACTAAATTCACTCAGAGGAAAAAACAAAAGAAAATTGTTTACTTCAACAGTAGTTTTCCTCATTATTAAATGGCTAAAGTATTCACACTTTTTTGTGGGCAAGGAATAGTATTAACTATTAACTCTTACTGCTGTTATTTACCCTCGTCCTCTTTAGAGGTTAACAAATTTTACGCTCAACAATTGCACTGCAATTATATTGAGTCTTCACAAATATGAATAACTATGGCTTACCTTCGCAGCATTAATCTCATACTGATCCTGCACTTCATCAAGCAGGGCAGGCCAAGATCCAAATTCCAACTTTTTCCATGATGACATCAGATCAAGAATAGGCTCCAATTGATCTATAACCATTTAAAGAAAACCATAAAACGTTAATAACAACAGCAAGACCCAAGGAAAAGTGCTTAGTGGAAGCAAGTTCTAACCAGCTAGGGAGAATTTTGAGCCATTTTCATGTAATGCCTGGACCCTGTGAAGTAGAAATTGTAATCCAGAAAGAGCCTGCAAACAAGAAAAATCACATATGCACTCATTGGAGGGGATAAGGTTTAGTATTGATGGATAATCAACTCGTTCATACAAACACAGACATGCAGATAGACAGAAGTTAAGGCTCCATGAGACGGATTTCAAAATTCAAGATTAAATTTAACAAATAAATTAAATAACAATCTATCAATTTAATTCACAGATTTAATACTCAGTGTTCTGTGCAACTAAGTGACACATACGATGCTAGGTTAAAGGTGCACTAGTGTTATTGGACCTATTCTGTCCACTAAAACTACTTTAATCACTTCTTGCATCATCCAAAGCCATCCATCAAGCAGTCCTGAAGAGACTGTAAAATAGTCATATCACTACCTTAGCCAATGGGGTGCTGAAAGGAATATTCACGAGCATCTTAATTACACCCATGATACTTTGGAGGCCATGATGATCCTCCCATTCATTCAAGAGGGAAAGAATCTGCTGTTGAATAGGAGAAAGCAGTTTCACCATTTTAGCCATTAGAGGAGCATTTGAATCCTAGAAAAGGGATGGTAATTCAGTTAGAAGATGATCAGATAAAAAGAAAACATTGCAATAACAAGCAACCAAGGAAGTTCGCAAAACCTTGTAAAAATTGTATTTGCAAGCAGATCTACGAGATGCAATTGTCTGCTCATGCTCCAAACAAAGACGTAATAAGTGCTCTGGCACAAGTTTAGCATCTAAACTGGACAAAAATAAACTTCCAAAACCTGGGGGTAAAGAAGAAAAGGTAATGAATGCTCTCTCCATGGCACAATATACCAAATATTCATTCAGAAAATTAGAAAATTCAACTAAATCACCTTTAATCATCCCTACTCCCAATCTATAGGAGTCAGTAAAGGAAAGCAATCTCTCTGCATCAGGTATTTGGAAAGTTTCAAGCTGAATTGAACAAACAATATATTAGTGACAGCTTGTAGCATCTTTTTTAATACACACAAACACAAACCCAAGAATAGGGTGCATTGAAGCCATAACCTTGTGTACCAAGACATATACAACCACAATGAAATATAAATACGTCACTGACTTCAATTAATACCAAGCTATCTCCCAGCGGTTTTACATTAGCAATACACAAAAACCACTAAAACATTCTTCTGAGACATCAATTTGTAGTGAAAAAGTTAAAGGAATGAACTAGTTATACAAAATCATATTCTGTTAAACAAGTTATAAATAAATACAGAATAAATTTCTATGCTATTATTATTATTATTATTATTATTTTGGACTCAAAACTTGCAATCATAATTTCAAGAAATACCATATCTGTTGAAATTCATACTTCTTCTATAAAAAATAAATAAATAAAAATTCAGGAGCACAAGGTGACATCTCGCAGATTGACCAATATATTAAGTATTCTCAAACAAAATTTCTAATAAAACTTACAGCAACAAGATTATTTGAACCAAATAAATGATTGTGAATGTCGACCATGTTGTTCAGGATGGACTCCTCTATTACATCCCATTCTTCCTCCAAAGCTTCTTGTTCCTTAGAAGTCTCCTAAAAAGGATGAAAGGATTTTATGACCACCAAATACTAAAATATGATAAATTTACAATATGCAAATACTTGCATAGATTTGCATATAAATTTTATGAAATTACTACCATTGTAGTCAACTTTTCTTCAGAAAGCAATGCCTTCCATTCTGAAAAACTATCATTTCCCATTGACTTGCCAAGTGTTGATATATCAACTTCAATAATCCTCTCAATCTGAAACGCACGAGGCCTGAACTTGTACTGCTGAGAATCATAGTCCTTTTTGGTTTTTGCTTGAATTTTCATGCTCACCCAAAGGTTGGAAAATTCTTTAAATATTTTATGCAAAAGCTGATTCAGAACATATATTTTTTATTAGAAAATAATTGTGTAAGCAAATTCCTTTCTATTAGTTGCAATTAAAATAGACTCTGACCTTAAAGGACTCTTTATCCATCAATTGAGCATTAGCTACATGATGTGCAACACGGACAAGAACATTTTGATGAAGAGACGCTTTAAGTTGCATAACAGAGACCTGTTCCAAATGGGAAAGCAAATACATTGCATAAACACGTCAATTTGATACTACATAATAGTAAAATAGATGAAATGCTCCAAATAGATGAACTGTCAAAGAAGACGACGTTATGATGGAGACATCAAATGAAACAAGTTTATCTATTAAGAAAGAATTAAATGAAGTGCAGAACACCTTATCAACAGCAACACCATTTGAGAATGTAACCAACTTTTCTAGCAAGGTCATATCAGCAGCAGAGAAGATTGTGGGAATATCTATGTCATAGGAAAGAAGCTGAGGCTGTGTGCTGCTCAAGTTAACAGAAATCAACTTGGATGGAAATCCACGGGGAAATCTCATGAATGAATAGATAGTTCCCTGCAATACCCTCCAAGTCAGCCAATGATATGTTTAAAACATCCAAAAGAAAAAATAAATCTAAAATAAAACAGAAAAAATACCATAATGAGATCCATATCGTCCAGCTCAACCATCCTCAGCAAATCTTTCTGGAAGACACTTGCCAGAACCAGCGATGAGCCCAATTTCATTTCATAAACTGCAACTTGAACTGGTTGAACTACATCAACATATTCAGCATATTCCTCTGATAATCGGCCAACAAAACAGGTTGCTGTGTCCTGATAAACCAAGATAGAAACATGTGAAATAGGAATAATAATTTAAAATGCAACAGCAATGTGGAATGGAAAAGAAATGAATTGCTATCATACAAAATACATTCCTAACTATCTAATCATGCATAATTATTTGTACCTGCCAGTTGCACACTTGATCAACAATCTGTGGTAAGCCCATGGCTTCAATATTACTCATCATAACCTCCAAAGGTGTAATACATTTAAGAAGCCCATCACATTTTTTGAAAAATTCTTTGCAATCATGTTTTAACTTCATAAATTTCCCAGGATCAGAGCGGAACACAATCTGAGAACATGAAGAAACTTTTGTCATCATATAAAAGACAAGAACTGACAAGAAGCATGTCCAGCCTTGGTAAACTAATATTTTTCTTTAGAACTTTATTGGATTGGATGTCTGTTTTACATTGTCATCCTCCATATTCGGTTAGTGATTTGATACTTAATAATCTCCCCTTGTATACTCCTTGTATACTTGGGTGATTTGAGTTTTTGATATTAGTAAGACTTTATTACTTATCAAAAAGGTATCATTCATACTCACAATTGCCACAAACATTTGATTTCCTCAAACACAAACAAAGTATCAATATTATCGTATACTATGAATTAGTTTATTTCATCTGCCAACGAAAATAGTAATACAAGAATAGAAGTGAAACTGATTAAACCTTTCTTTGCACCCTTTTAAGCTCCACTTCAAGATTTTCTAAAGTCAGTGTTCTTCTATTATCATCTTCTCTTGTAGAAAAGTGTCCTGCTAAGTAGCCACACTCTTGTCGCACCTACAACAACCCATATATTAAAATCTTTAAACTTATCACATCGTTTGGCTTCAAAGAAAAGCTCAACTACAAACTTCTGCCTGCACATGAGCATGCAAATTCATTCGCATATATTACAAGTTTTGAGTTTATGATCTTACAAAGAGAAATGAAATTAATTAAAACTAAACATGTCAGATTGACTTCAGAACTTGTGCACTCAACTTGTGGTTCAAATTAAGATACTTAATAACAAAAGAACCATAGATAACAACAAACACATGCAAATACGCAGCTAAAAGTAATAGTTGTGAAGAAATAAATTTGAGGAGAGGTGCTTGAAGAGCTTTAGATGTGGACAGCGATTCTATCTTTGACATTGCATTTGAGGTGCATAAATTTCACAATAAAGCCCATAAAAAATTAAACATTGTAAAACAACAAAAGAGCCCTGAGGCATGAAAGACCATTACAAAACACTTAGGCTGGTTAAATAATACAAGAAAGATACCTGGATTTCAAGCTTAAGGGATGCTATCTTCTCAGCCAACTGTGAATTCTTCCAATAGTACTTCATGGCCGGATCTAGATCATCAGAGCTAAGCAAGAGATGAAAACGTAATCCCCCAATCCGTAACCATGCACAACCAAGAATATAGTGGAAGTCTAAGAAAGAAAAAAGGATTGAAAAATTAAAATAAAAATAAATAAACTAAATTTAACAGAAAAACAAATTTTGCTTGGAACCAAAATAAATACAATTAATATTACTAGCACTTTATAAATAGGGGTCCGGTAACAAGTGCCCTTAGGGCATTTGTTAATGAACTATTTTAGAAAAGTTTTAACACCACTTTTACGGGAAATAGAAAAAAGCTGTTAAAAAATAAGATTTTTTTTTTTAGTTTCCCATAAAACTTTCCTAAAATGGTTCACTAACAAATGTCCTTGGGGCATCCGTTGACAAAATCCTATAAATAAAATTGATACCCAAGAAAAATCCTAAACACAGCACAAAATGATCAATAGAAATTTAATCACCAGTAGATTCACAGTGAAGATAGAGATCTTTTAGCAGTGGTTCAATGTACTTTTGCACCGACTCCTTCAATCTGCCATGGCTTGATGAGAGAATAAGGGAACTCATTTGCTGGAGGTTTTCCTGCTGTCACCAAAGAAAGAGATGGATAAAGGGATGGACATGATGCAGCCATGAAAGATTAGTTTTTTATTACTTCATAAATTTCTATTCAAGTTCTATTCTATGGGACCCACATGTGAAGTCTAGTGGAAACAAAAACTGCGATTTTAAAGTCTAGGTATGAGTTTGTAAGGTTAAGGCTCCGACAATTTCAGCATAAATTTTTTTTAAGTAGAAAGTTTTATTGAAAATGGGAAATACTTCATGTTCACAATGATGAGCACAGAGAGTTAAAAGAATTACAAGCACAAAATGTTTTATGTCGAAAATGTTTTCAAAAACATCTTAAAGGAAAACTGTTTGTTTTCTGGTATTTGGTTGTGTTCTTATACTTTGGGAAACATTTTCTGGTATTTGAAACGTCTGAAAAATCACAAATTTTCATATATATATATATATATATATTATAAATAACATAATTTATTGGGGAAAAAAAAATGTATACAGGACATATACTAGAGACCATCAATCATGGTGTAGAGTACAATGATCACTGAAATCTAAAAGAGAAGAAAAAGGATAAAAACCCAATGAAGAAAGAGAAGTAAGAAAAACATCTTTAGTTCTGGAATACTCCTTTCTTTGGTCCTCAAAACTTCTAGCATTTCATTCACGCCATAGTCCCAAAATTTTGGGGTCGGCTATGGATCCCCAACATATTAGTTAATATGTCTTCTTTGCCTCCATTCTACTCTATCTAAAGTCAAATTCTGAGTTACTCCCCTAATTGACATGTCCTATTTTATTACTTCTACTAATATGATTTTTGGTCTTCCTCTACGTTTTTTATATAGATATGAAATAAAAAGTTTGATACACCACATAAAAGTATTAATACAGAACAACTGAAAAATAACCTAAAGCACACTTAAACCAATTTCTTCTTTTTTAAAAAGTCAATCATTAAATAATATGCACAATCAAAATATGAGTGCAATAGCAATAAATAAGAGGCGTAAAACATTTTTGTTCAAAATACCTGAAAATGAGGAAAACATTTTTTGAAAAATGTTTTAAGTTGAAACAAATGGCGCCATTAAATAAATAAATAATAATAATAATAATAATAAAATTAAAAAAAAAAAGAATGTAAACTGAAAATATGGAAAGTAACCATGCGAATGGTAAGACCAGTCTTTTGGAAACACTCATTTTTCAAAAGATTATTAAAGATATAGAAACTTCAGAAAAAGCATACCTTAACTGAATTCTCCGATAATGCACAAAGATTGGACTTGATTGTTGCAAAATCATTTGAATCAAAAGACTTTTTATGTGCATATATAATCTGGAAGAAGAAGAGTAACATTAAGAATGAATTCCATGAATACTAGCAGAAATAATAAAAGCATATCCAATTTGCTACATGAGCTACCTGGTGGAAAAGAGAACGAGCCATAGATAAAAGAATATGATGAAATTTTGTCCCAGTCACAGAGCTGTTCCAGAGGTTACAAGAAGCAACTCTAAGCTTCAGACATCGCACATCATATTCACGGATAGCGGATGCACCTTGCCTACATTGAGCACAAAAGTTTGAAGAGAGAGAAATGAGATATGCAAGTGTGACATCAAAAAGAAGACTTCACCAGCATCATTACATAATAATAAATGGTCAAAAATAACAAACCTCTAAAATACGGTAATTTAGTAAATGATGAAAAAATGTACAATCCAGACAACAGAATACCAAGTTTCTAATTGTTGTACTTTATTCTTTTCGTTGAATAAAGAGCCATATAGCTAATCAATTGAAATATGATAAAACAGTTTTACAAATTCAAATGGCTATCAAGCAATATATATATCATCTTACAGAATCTGGAAGACTGTTGCTGTATTCACAGGCTGTACAAGCATATCAGGTAGTGGAATATCATAATCACCAATCTTTGAGAAGTTCTGCATGTCAATCAGAAGACCACAAAACCACAAGTTTCCTCAGTCAAAAAATAAAAAACATAAAACACACAGACCCACACGCACACATATAGACACAGAGTCACACTCAAAATGATACATACCTTGATAAAAACAGGCTGATGGATCCAAAGAGACTGATGCCACCTAAACCACATTTCAAGAACAAAACTGGCAATTTTCCCATTCACTGCATTAAAAATAAGTACAAAGATAAGCGTATGGATAATGTAACAGGCTTAACCCATAGAGATAATACTGCACTGACCTGCATCCATTGAAGTCCATGCATCCATTGTCCACAAGATCTTTTGATGTGGTAAAAACATTTGGGGAGGTCTTGATGAGAATGTCAAGGAATATTTCAAGCCAGACTCCAGCAGGTTGGTTACAGTACCCAAATCCTGTCATTAATGAAAAGCAAAAAAATAACATATTAAATAATATAACGAACACATGGAACTATTTACTGTAACTAGCAAAAAAATAAATGAAGAGCACAAAAATACATATAAAAAAGTGTTAAATTACCGATTCTCCCAAAATCTTAAGCTATTAGGAAATTGTGGATTTATTCATTTAACCACATAATTCTAACATCCCCCTCACGTGTGGGCTCAAACACCCTTTTATAGGTGAGGCCCAACACATGGGATTTCAAATGAGAGGTAGAGTGGAGGAGACAAGGATTGAACTCAGGACTTCTAGCTCGGATACCAATTTAAATAATCAATTGTCCCAAAAGCTTAAGCCATTGTTATATGGTATATTTAATCATTTAACCACATACTTCAAACAAAATGAATTTGAATTTTTTGGAATACTGTTAAAATGATAACCCTTTTTAACAGCTTAAGCTTTTGGGATTAACTAGTAATTTATCATAATGTAATAAATAAAATCCTATGGAGGACGAAAAAAATTTTAGTACCAATTGAACTATTTAAATTAAAATCATTCAATCAAATATCATTGAATACAAAATACAATCTACAATCAAATATCATTGAAATGCAAATGTACAGTTAGAGAAGCCATATTTTAAGTTGAACTAGGGCCAAAAATATACTCATGACCAAACTTAGGACATTGCAATTATGATATGATTCTCTTGACTTCAAAAGTCTATGAATTGGTCCATCTAAAAGCACCAGAGTAGAAAACATTATTATCTACTAAATTTAGTGATGTGGACGTGAACTTCCATTATAGGATACAATTCTATTACATTCAGCAGCCAAGTACTAACATCATACCAAGAATGTTGTTATTTAATTGATCATACCAGCTGTAATCTTTTGGGATCAAGCAAGAGGAAAGATGAGAGCTTCTGAAGTAACATTATATCAAGGAAAAGACTTGTTCTGTCAATTAAAGGAAGAGTGTCCTGCCAGCTATCAAACCCGGACTTCCTACACAATATTTCAGGGCAGAAGATACAACAAGCAGCTGAATTTGCCTCAGAACTTATATGCTCACTAAAACCCAAATTTGCCTCCAATTTGTGTTTTTCTTGTTTAAATCTTTCCGAAAGCATCTGCAAGTGGAAAAATTTATTCCCCAAACAAGGGAAAAGAAATCCATAGCAGTAACTGTAGAGAATGTAAAGGACATACCTGATGCATCTCCTCCAACTGCTGAACAACAGGGACATCATCTTCAATATCATTACATCTGCCCATAATATATAATGACATGGAAACACCTGCATAATCATGGAATTGAAAAAGAAATCACATTTGCATTGTACAATCAAAGAGTAGTATATAAAATAGAATAAAATGTGAAAGTATATAACAAATGTAACAAAATTATCTAGTAGGATCAAGAACAAGTCAAAAACAGAATAGCCACAACATTATTATTTTAAAGATTAACCACATTTCCTTTATTGCGGCAATGGTACAACTTGTCAGCCCATGTCTTAAATACAAACCAAAATTCTGTTTTGCATAGAAAATCCTTCCCCTCCTACATTGAAATCGATTCTCAAAGGACAAATTTTAGCTACAAAATTGGATGTAGCCTAAAGCTATAACCTTACTCAATATCTTTTTATTGGAGGTGAATTTTGACAAATCTACCATTGGATTACATCTTTTTCTTATATCCTCCATGCTTGCAAAATTTCTAGAAAATTAAAGATCAATAACTATGTCATCAATAAATTGTTTAAATTGCAAGTTTTTGTAATTTAAAATTATGCATAAAATATAAGTTTATAGATCACATAGTAAATAATATACAATTAACACAAAATTTGACATATATATTAAGTGTGTAAAGAATATATAATTCAACGGTTAGATTTCCAAAATATATAGTAATATTTATTTTATTAAGGTTATAGTCTTAGGCTGCAACTAATTTTGTAGCTAAACTTTGTCCATTCCCAAAAGAGAGCTTTGAATCTTTGATAACTAACAATAAATAAGGTATGCAACCAGCAAGAAACAACCAGGAAATAGAATATCATAGACAAATTTGGCCAATTAAATCTGCAGAAAATTCTTATTCATCCCCTTTTTTGGTATGAAATCCGAAGTTTTATCATTATCAAGAATAACAAAAAAGAAACGGAGAAAAGTATCCAGCAAGATAACTTTTAGGAACTTCATTACTTAACCATACCAGAATTTCCCGCAACAGCCCCTTCCAGTAAGATAAGTAGAATCACAATAAGGTTAATGCAAGCCAACTAGGGGATTTTTTTTTTTTTTCGATAAGTAAGAAGAAAATATTATTAATAAGGGAAAAGCATTAAAATACAAAGGGTTCACGGTAGTGAACTAAAAGACACAAACAGCCACTAAGAAAAGCTAATAGACAAAAGGAATTCCATAAGGGTAAAACAATCCGAAAAACCCCAACACCGAGACCAATCAAAGAGGGTCCGTTGGAACAAATCTACTAACTGAACCACAGTTTTCCCCTTATTCTCAAAAGAACACCGATTCCGTTCAGTCCAAATAATCCACATTAAACCGCCTGGAACTAGATTCCAAATATCGGAGCTATGCTTCCCAAGCCAATGGTACCAACAAAATAATAAGTCCGCTATTGAACCTGGCATGACCCACTCGATCCCAAACAACCGAAGCATATGAGTCCACAAAGAATGAGCTATCGGACAGAAAAGTAACAGGTGATTCACAGATTCCTCATTACAATAGCACATACAACAACGATTCACCAAAGGGCGACCTCGAAGCATGAGGTTATCCAAGGTAAGGATCTGACCATGAGCTGCTGTCCACAGATTCCTCATTATAAAACAAATCATCGGAAATTAGTACCAGCCACTGAAGTTTTGAACTTTTCTAATAAACCATTGGTAAAAGAAGAAGAGTAGAAAAAGAAGTTGGACTACATTTCGAGTAGTAGAAGAGAAGGTAGGCATAAAAGTAACCTCAAGAAGACTAATGAAACGGAGAAAAATCATAAGAAAGACAAGCAACCAAAAGGTAAAGAGAACTCTAATGTTGATAACAAAGACTAAATAATATAGTAAACCCAATAAATCCTAGCCAATCAATTCCCCTCATACATGTGGCTTCAACATATATAATATTAAGAAAAATCACTCAAGTATGTGAACAAGTCCCAAATCATAGGCTAAAACATGACAAATAATAATTAACACATTACCAAACAAGCATTACATTAAACTTTATGAAACTTAAAACTACAAGACTAGCATATTCGAATATTATCCCAATATTATGTCAAAGGAATATGGTCATAAAAGAATCTGAAAATTCTACCTTGCATTGCAAGAAAACGAAGTTCGGGATTTGATGATGCAACAACCTCAATCAGACTTCTATTCACTGCTACAGCAAACATATTCAACAAAGGGAGAAAAATTCACTTCAATAATTTGAAAGAATTGTTAACTTCTTTTCTTTTTTGATAAGTAGATTTCAACAACTTAACAGTCACAGCAACCTAATACACAGTAAATAAGAATGCCATACCTTGCACCCATGAGTTTGAATTTGTTGGCCAAAGTACCTCACAAAGCACTGAAAGTTGATGTTGTTTATGAAATAAATTAGCAGAAGGTGGCAAGAATGGATGACCCCCATGAATCCAAAGCAAGGACTTCTCACAAAGTAATGAAAGTTGATGCTCTTTATGAAATAAATTAGCGAAATTCTCCAGATTCTTGCTCTCCCTCTATCATGAACAAAAGAGTAATCAAGCCCAATGTGCATTACAGGATCTGGCTAAAAGAAATGAATAACAAGACACAAACACAAAATGCAACATTATTGTGGTCAGCTTACCAGCACAATCTCAGCTGCTTCTGGGCAGACATCACTCAATTTTTCCTTCAATTTTGTGACATCCTTCATCAAAGAACGCCAGGAAATTCGCAACTGCTCAACATTTGACGATGTAGTTGGGTCAGAGTTAACACCATTCCAGAAAAGTATGTGATCTTCGAGAAGGTCAGTGTATAATTGAATCAGCACAGCAAAAGAAGGAGATTCCATAAACATGTATGATGAATCAACAAACTTATGAAGAATTTCCTCTTCAATTACTCGCAGAGATTTCAATACAGAACCCTGAGCTTCATCACTATGTTCATGGCTGCTCTGGGCATTCCATTGCTGACAGCTAACTCTTAATGGACCTAGGCAGTTAATGGCATTACTTAAAAATAAGCTGCATGATTCAGCCATGTCCTTCGATGCCATTAAATTAACTAATTCTAATGACAACATTGGTATGGGCAGCAAGCCAAAATCTACTTGGTGAAGAGATGCAACCTCACGGTGTCGCTGAGAAATGTATTTCCAAACAGGATGATCCATTACCCGCTTGATTAACATCAGAAAAGAACTGAAAAACTGGCAGAAGGGTTGCAATTGAGCACTAAACCAGTTAAACCAGAGAAGATAAAGCTCTAGATCATTTTCCGTGGCTTGTTCAATGGCCCAGTTGGCAGCAAATTCCAGCATCTTATTAGCCAATGCTAATTCCGTTTTCCCAAAGTTTGAAACAGTTGAATTTGAAGACTTGGGAAACATTTTCTGTTCTAACTTCTTCACATTTATCAAGTAAGCACTTTTATGGCCACTAAAAATTCCTGATTCAAATGATGCAAACTGAGCCCCCAGGAACTCTAGATACATGCAATTTTGTTTCACACAAGTTTCTTTTGAGTACTGTACAAAATCCATTACTTTCAATGGCATTGGCCATCCTCCAGGCAAACACAAAGTAAAAGCTAGTGATGAATCCAACAACTCTATAACTGATAAATAAGTGCTTTTAGCATGGCCTATTATATTTCCCCCTTCAGCTTCACCAAAAGAAGAAAGATATGTATGCTCCCAACTCACATGAAGACTCCACAAAGGCTGATTACCATTCATTAGAAGCTGATGGAATAACTGCA
This sequence comes from Quercus robur, assembly GCF_932294415.1. NCBI lineage: Eukaryota > Viridiplantae > Streptophyta > Magnoliopsida > Fagales > Fagaceae > Quercus > Quercus robur. The sequence goes on from NC_065538.1 coordinate 7,961,140, forward strand.
CCCAATGTGACAGCTCAAGATACGTAATGCTGATATTAAGTCTTGAACCTTCGTTCCTAGCGAAGACATGCGATTTGGCCATTGATTCAACCAATCTACCTCCAGGAATACCAGAAAGAATAAGAAATCTCTCCACATCTTTTAATTCAATCTGTACAGAACTGTAACCACTTCCTTCATCTAGTAACCAGTATGGCTGCATCATAAATATCTCAACTCCTCTATTTCGCATTGCTCGGGAAACTTCACCATAGTTTGGGTTAACTGTGAGGAACATCCGAAAATTAGGGTGTGGATGAAGAACCACTGGTTTTCCATCAACAATTCCACACTCATTAAGTGTAATTGATCCAGAAGGCTCCACTAAAGAGTTGAGTCTATCAAGAACCTATATTTCATAATTAAGAAGAAAAATTAGATTTCTATCATTTCAGTCAAAAATAAGAAGAAAAATTAGATGACCTGATAAATAGAAAATTAATAGAATCAAATTGGTCATCAGATAGAGACATAACAACAAAATATCATAAGAATGTGTTATTAATTTAACTTGTCACATACCGTGGGATTACAAAGATTTGCATTCTCTAGAACAATCCATTCTCCACGTTCAATAGCTTTTATCAGAGGTCCCATAACCCATTCAAACTTCGCAGAAAAAGACCTTTTCTGATAATCCTCTTGCAACTTTAAAATTGTCTTCATGGCTCTATCAAGATCCCTGATCGACCATGACAGAGGTAGATCATTTTTCTTAAGATCCTTTAGTTGTTCAATGATCTCAACTAACAAACTCAGGGAATCGGTGATTCTCTTCCCCTTCTCTGCATGCTCAGTAGAGCCTGATAAAAAGTTACAATCCATGCTTTTTAAAGCAATACATTTGGCTATTAACTGATCATTTCTTTCACTAATAGATGCTTCCTTCGAGGACTCCAATTGCAAACTATAATACTCCTTAACATAGCACTCAACTTGATCAGCAACAAATCGAAAATTTCGGGAAGCATCATATTGCTCAAAGCATCCAAGTAACTCAGATATATCAGTTGCAGCCGAAAGATTTAATTCATTTAGTACATTGCCAGTAAGCTGAGCAAGTAACCTTATCAACGAAGTCTTACCAGATGATGATTGACCAATCACAATGGACAGCCATTGATGCTGAATACAATGTGCAGCAGCTTCTAAACATTGACGAATTTCAGGCATAACTTTAAGCTGACTGCTTGAAATTTTAGATGATTGAAAAAGGTTCCTTTTAATGGCAGTGTTCCCCACAATTAAGTACTGAGAATTAAGCTGAACCCGTGGGTAAGGATTTATAAATGACTTCACCTCAAAAACCTGCTCAAAGAGCTGTATGACCTCTCTGCGGTCAACTTCTGTACGCATTCTTTGAATATAAAGAATGTTGAGGAAGGAATAATCTCTCAAGTTCTCCACTGCACCTAAATCAAACAAAACCATATCTTAAGAAACCAGCATAGTACAAATCTATACATGCATAAAGTTCAAAATAATCAATCAAATTTAAAGAAAGAATATAGAAAACCTTGTATGATCTGACATGACCGAATCACATCACGTAGATTAAACTCCCAAGGTGAGCCATCCTGAGCAAATTTGTGATACAACATTGTCTCTTCATGCAATCGTTTGTTAAATGATATCAGTTTTATTAGTATGGACCTGGGGATTGATGGATAAAGCGAACTACAGATGAAAAGATAGTCACCCTCAGCTAACTCATCCACATAAACCTGAAACCAATGACAAGGAAATAAATAATTGTTAATATCTTGCATTTCAAGTTAAACCATCATCTGTTTTACATAGTTTATACATCCACAGCAACAATGATGCTTAAACAAACATACCTTAGTGAAACGGTTGAGAAAGGATTTTGGAAGGCCTTTTCTACCACCACCTTGATGCGAAGGATTTTGACATGCAAAAACTCTAAAAGATGAGGGACACTTAAAGGTGCAACCCAGCTCCGGAATAAAGACTTCAGCTCGGTGATCCAGAATAGCATTCAAACCCTAACAACAATTAAAATTCCATCAATGATTATGTTCTCATTATTAAATAAAAAAATACATAAAGAAAAGAATAAATTACAAATTACATTGTCTAACTCAGCCTTGTTTTCAATTTCATCCTTTAAGTTACATTTTTTTCAAGGGTAGCCTACTTGTATTTTGAAATTCGGCACTTTACCCACTTGATGTCTACCCGTTAGGGTTCCAACCCACGTCATCACCTTCTCCATTAAAAACATATACTACCTATGTCCCAAATTGTTGGTACTCTTTAGAAAACCCAAATTTTTAATGAAACGTCATATATTGTCTTGTCTTTTAATTAAAAATATAGAAGTTTTCAAAATTACCCTTAAACAAAGTTCTCAAAAAGTTTTTTTTTTTTTTTTAAGCGCTTGTGATTGGTAGGGGCATAATAGGAAACTCAGTAAATTAAAGGCTTTAAATTTTAAAAATAGGACAAAATTTTGGGACACCCCAAAATGGAATACAAGACCAAAAATTTGGGATGGAGGGAGTAAAACATAACAAAATCAATAAATACAAGACCAAAATGTAGCATTTGTATAAAAGGAATTATGCTTTCTCAAAAACATCAATAGAACAAGTTTCAACAAATCATCCTTAATTCCTTCAATAACCCCATGTGATTCTCAAAAGAATCAATCAACTTGAACCATTGAAACCCAAATTTCGCAACTTAATATTAGAAGACCACCATAACTCATCCCAAGTACTCAATTCGAAGTCCCACTCAGATTTTCCACGCCCCCATTCAACCAACTTCTAAATGAACAAAGATAAACCGAGAATTCAAAACTCAATTTTGTTCCTTTTTCCCACACCACCCCCCCCCCCCCCCCCCCCACAACACCCCCCAAAAAAAAACAAAATACCCTATACCAAAACAACCAAGATCATCCAAATCATATCATGTAAAACCATTCAATCAAGCCCAAAGCAAAGAACTTTTACTCTCCCTTCTACTGTTATGGTTTCCTTCCTTTTCCCACATTTCCCCAACAACCAGACAAGGGATGAAAAAAAACCTTTGAAGTTTAGAGACTCACTCACTCACCCCAGAGACAGAATCGAGAACACCCTTTTGTATCAAAACCCTGGAGGTCCAAGAGTAAAGGAAACAAAGAGGAAGGCCAAGAATGAGGACCTTGTAAAAGGGGTGGTGGATTGTATCAGGACTTCAATGCATGAGAGATTAGAGTGATTTGTGGCTTGATTTGGTCGAGATTGTAGAATTTCTGTAAGGCCAAAGAGAGATAGACAGAGACCTTGGAGCGTAGGTGAGAAGAGGTGATGGGAAGATTGGGGCAAAGAGTGGCCAGGAATTCCATCATCCATTTTTGCAGTAATTTCAATCCCTAAGGTTTTGATGTGTTTTATGTTTTGTTTTCCTATAAAAAAAATTTTCAAACAAAAAAAAAAAGAGATGTGTCACAGAACCCTAACGAGACACACCTCATGTAGGTAAAGTACCAAATTTCAAATCACAAGTAGGCAACTTAAATTTAAGCCAAGCCACTGGTAGTAAGTTGTAATTAGCCCCCTTTTTTATAAGTTAAAACACAGTCAAATAAAACAGTAATTTGTCCCTTTTTCAATCAGTCCTTTAATTTTCATTCATTTCAGTGTAGTCATCTATCCAATCTTCACTATTAAGACCACCAAAACAATGTCATCTTCACTCTTAAGACCCACCAAAACGATGTCATTTTGTATACTGAAAACTACTAAAACTAATAGTGAGATTGGATGGGACTAGACACAAGGACAAAATTGAAATCAAATTAAAGTTGAAGGACTAAAATGAAAAAACGGAATCTTGTTAAAGGCTAATTGATAAAAGGTAAAAAGTTAAAGGATGAAATTTGTAACTGAGTAAATATGCTGCGTAAATCTTGAAAACAAGCAGAAGCATCAACAAAATAATATTAGGAAAATAACGATAGAGGTTCATTACAGTACCTCTAACACAGATTGTGGAGCAAGATTAAGTTCATCAAGCAAAACCCAACAACCTTCCTTTAAAGCCTGCAAAAGAAGGAAGAATGTCAATACATGTTTAGAGTAAGTTTGAGATAATTACACCTTTAATATATGACACTTTAACCTGCAATAGGATTCCATCAGACCATGCAAACTTTATTCCTTCATCACCCTCAACAGGTAAGTCTGACCCCAACAAGTCCATTATATCAGTCTGCATAAGAACATGTTTAATACTAATACTACTAAGTGCAAAAGGTTTCAGAAACCAAAAGGAAGAGAGAGAGAGAGAGAGAGAACAAAGGAAAGTGTAAACTCAGAACTACTCACCTGCTCAGATAAGTTTATACGTACAACCCTATGTCCAGAAAATTTGCCCAAGGCAACAATTAAACTTGTCTTCCCAACTCCTGGACTACCTTCCAATAAAACTGGGAACCAAATGCCAATTTAGAATGTTAAAACAAAGAATTCCATAGCACCAACAGGTAGAATATGGGCAAAAGGGAAATAATGAAATAAAGTGCACGCGCACACACACACAAAAGTTAAAAAATAAAATAAAATAATAAAAAAACCTGGCTTTGGAAGTTGCATTGCCCTCAGTACCCGCAAGGCATTTCTGCAGGTCGTTGGTGCCAAAAACTCAAATTCCCCTACCTCACAGCTTTCACAACCTGTAGACATAACATGTACATCACTGACTACTATCTATGTATTGTGGATACTTTTACAATCTAATAGTCAATTACATATGTTTAAGACTTGGTGTTAGACTGAACTTCAAAACAGGTTTACAAATTGCACAAGATCCCAAAAATAAGAAATTTTGCCTAAGGTCACAAATGAAAACATCTGAAATTAAATAACATTTTTTAACATTAACAAACAAACAAACAGATTCATACATAGACTGCACTTGATATAACAACCAAACCCTCAAAAATAATAAAGCACAAGTTAATAGTCACTAGTGTTATCCAACAATAAGATAACACACACTACATCAAATTATGTTACCTTTTTCAATGTAGAATGGATCGATACCAAAGATATTGTCACATTGCATATTTCCAGTACAAGAAATATCAGCAGTCATTCCCAGATCACCCCACCCAAAATTTTCCATCCTTGAAAGTTTTGTGTATATCAAATTATTGGTTTCCACCTGTTGTTTCAGAAAGAGCATGAAATCTTAATCAGTTACTGTAAATAATTGAACATAACATCTCAAGACCAGACAGCATTTCACTTACTAGAGAAGATAACAAATAAACTTGCAGTAAACATACAAGTTCAACAACTTCTTTTGGGAAAATAAAATATTAAACCAATAGAAGTGAAATGTACAGAAAATTTTGAAGTAATATTGTAAAGGTAAGCAAACGAGAACATAGCGACTGATTTCGGATGGGTAGAAAGTTGTAAGAAAGATATGTTTTCATTTTCCAAGTACAAATAAATTTATTTAAAGACGTTAATGTCATGAAAATGAAGTTCACACATAGCATACATGAGTATACTCCTAATGACAAAAGTGAAAAGTGAAAACTAAGGAAAAGGAAATAGAATTTGACATCCACACATATTATACACACAAGCAGGACAACCAAATGTCTCACAAAAAATCTGCACCTCCTTGAAGACATACTAAAGAGTAAGTTCTTTGATTTTTTTTTCCATATATAAGTATGAAAAGTTTATAGAAAAGAGACCACTTCATGCAAAAGGGCATAAAGTAGCCTAAAGAATTACAAACAAATACAAAGAAAAAAAATAATGAAACACATTGTTTGGGATTGCTTGATTGTTAATATTTTTGTATCTTATACTTGGTAAGAGCACATTGTTTAAGACCAAGGTTTTATCAAAACCAAAAATTATAATAGATAACTAAATAATTAAAATAAATAATGAAACTTCTATGAAATTTCTTGAAACTTTGGTAAGATTTGGTTAGATAAAATGAAATTTCTTGAAACTTTGGTAATAGAGCTTTAGTTAGATAAAACTATGTAAAGTATTTATATTATGTCACATGACAAAAGCACATCATACAGTGCCTAACACTTATCATTAAGCCAAATAACACAAGTAGGACACGCAATGCCTATATCTTATAACTAAAGCAAAAAATGCTGGTTAAAGGTCAAATAATATAGTGGAACTTTATTAAAATTTCTAGAAATTTTTGGCAATAGAATTTTTTTTTAAACTAGGTTTTATAAATTCTTAAAACTTTGGCAAAAGAGTTTCATTTATAAAGAACTATATTAATAATTGTAATATACTTATAATGCATCACATATGATATGTAATATTTAAGTTAAGCCATATGGCCCAAGCACGGCATGTAAATGCCAACTTTTATTATATGGTATATAACATGTAATGCTTATCAAGGAATTTTTTTTTTATAGTAGACTTCATTACATTGTAGTAATAAACACTCCATAAGTCAGGTCACAACTAAAACTAAAAGTTTATATATGAAGACAAGAAAATATAAAAATACAAAAGTGATGCACCATTTAAGCATTACAGAATTTTATTTTATTCTTTAAAAAAAAAGTACACAATGCTTATACCAAGAAGTAACAAAACAAGAGCATAGAAGAAAACACACCGTTAGCTTTTCCAATAGAAAATGCAAGCATCTTTGCCTCAACTCTACAGCATCCTTTTTAGAAATACCAGTCCCTGAACAAACATAAAAAATATATGGACATAAGATAGCAAAAAATGACTTACCACTTGAGAACAAACAAAAAATTTCCTACCATCAATAAGAAATGGTAAAAATAAATGCTTAGCCAAACTGTTTTGAAAAGAAATATGCAGTTATTCACTATTAAAGAATAGAAACTACAAGGACAAATAGAAACTACAAGGACAGGTACTGCTATAACAAAGCAAGAATGTACCTAAACTTAGTCCATCAAGCAACACAAGAAATGCCCCATGGAGAAATGCAAATTCAGGCCCTAAACTCCTCTCTGTCATGTTAATAAAAGCAACCCAAGAGAGAAGATCTCTAACAGTAAGCATCCGCCCAGGGTGTAACTGGTTGAACCACTGTATAGCATAGAAATTAAAACATAGAGTTAGAAATTGAGATTTGAGACTACTATTATTATTCCAGAACTAGCTGCCAATATATGTATATATTAGCATTTAGTAGTTTAATATACTAGATAGTCACCAATCAGCCACAGCCACAAGCCAAAAATAAAAAATCACAGGATAGACAGCAAATGACCAAAACCACAAAACAAAAAATCAAACTCAACTCATGGTGTTATAAACTTCTGACATTCTAGCAACTAAGAGAGGAAGATTATTGTTATGATGAGCTCACATCTTTCGTCTAAGATCAAAATACAAAAATTCCTTTTATTTTACTATTTGCAAATACTAATGGCACTTCCAACCCCCACAAGAATGACAGGGTGAATGAGACCTTTGGTTCAAGTCCCATGGAGTGCATGAGTTACTCAGAAATTACCAAAGGGTATAGTAGTAAGAAATTTTGAGTTCAATGAATCAACCATTACTCTAACATTCCCCCTTCATGTGTAGGCCCAAACTCCCCTCCAATATCTAGGACCCAATGTGTGTAATTTTGAAAACTTAAATGGGGGTTAGAATGAAGAAAAAGTTTGAACCTCAAGACCACCTACTTTGTTACCATAATAAACCATCACTTGTCCCAAAAGAGTGAAATATTAGGAAAGGATGAAATTCATCATTCAACTACTATTTTAAAACTTGTCAACTAGAAAGAAAACAAAAGTTGCTACCCTGAGAGAAACTTGGCACAAATTAACTAATGAGAGAAAATTTAAGATGAGTCAATAACATGAAACAATGGTTGCCATTCATACACCAATTCAAAGAAATCTGTTTTGCTCAAGTTGGAGGCAGCATATACTCAAGAGAAAGTCTAAACGTACGTCAACAGAGGCAAACTAGGATTTGACACAGGATATAACCAAAGATGAAACAAAATCTTATAAAAAAAGTTGAACTCAAATATATTGTACATGGTCTTAATATGCCCAACGATCAGTTGTAATGATGGCACCCTATGTATGTTAAGGGAAAACTTCTAAAAAGTGAAAGCAGCTGCCCTCTTAATAGCTTTCCACCCAAAAATAGCTGAGGAAGAATGTGTAATTACACTTGAGATATTTATAATTTTTAGAATTGATAGGGGCAAAATGGTGAACCAGTAATCAGCATTGTCAAATAACACTCCCTATACAGCAAGACCCAAGAGTACACTACTTGATAGGAAAAAGAAATCATTGACAAAGCAGAAATGAGGAGTTGCAAAAGAACGTACTTCCCAAAAACTTAGCATAGCATCTACAATGTGCGATAGTTTTGGGTTGGAAAATCTGCACAAAAAAAATATTGAGAACCTCCGACCAAGAAAGTGTTCATTAAATGCATTATCTTCCACAAACATGTACTTCAAACTTATCTACCTCTGCAGAGCAATACTCTTAAGCTCATTTAGGTCACCAACAGGGGGAACCCATATCTCTGTAAACCGATTACGAAGAGCTGGAGATAGTTCCTTCTTGCCATAATCACCACCAGGATTCATAGTTGCAAGAACAAAAAAATTTTGATGAGCAGTAATTTTCTCCAAAACAGACCCACCTTTCTCAGCCAAAGACTGCAAACAGGAAAACATTTATCATTATGAATATATGATTTATAACATGTACATGATGAGTGATGACAAATGGGTAAGAAAATGAAACACATAATGTAAATCAGAACCAGACATCGGTATATAAAAAGTGACAAGGAGCAGATTATAGATACTAAGTAGAGTGAAGAGGAATAATATATATATATATATATATATATATAACCCATAAAATTGCTTGCCATTTTGAACTACGTCAAGAACAAGCCATTCATGCAGAAATAACAGATTTCATTTATAAGGGTATAAAGAAACCATGCTCTTATCCTATGATTCACATCCTCCTCAAAAATTGAACATTTACCACAATGTAAAAAGGCATATAGTACTCTCTTTTTTTGGCAGGGAAAAGCAAACAATCACTATAATTCCAACCACTATAAAGACATCTGTAGACAAATAACTAATGTAAAAAGTAATTGACCTGCTTAACCAAAATCAGTTTTTAGAAAAGGAAATTACTCACTAGTTTTCTTTCTGGCTCCAATACACTGTTCAGTCTTTCAAGTACACTATCATCAGCCAAGGAAATTTCATCCACAAGGAATAAATCACCATCTTTCATTGCTTGTACAAGAGGCCCATCTTGCCACATAAAAATGGTCTGCCATTTCTGATGCAGATTAGAGAGTTCTTCTATCATATTTTCAAAATCCATTGTAACATCAGAACCCAAGGCAAGGCCTTGTTTGGAATGAGCTATCATTTTAGTCAGCTGATCAAGAGTCGAAGAAGCTTGACTAATATCTGAAGAAATGGTCTAGAGAAAAAGACTTGTATTAGAATATTATGTGTACCATAAACATCAACAATCAAGCCTTATTCCCAAAATGTTACTATGTATATCATCAACGAATAAGATGAACAATAGAATACTTACAGATTCTAGAGGATGGCGGATAAAAGCCTCCAATGTCATCACCTGTTCCATTATTTCTTTATATTTTGCAATCAGTCTCGATCTCTCTCGAATAGGATAAAACCCCTATTAAACAATTCATGAGTTGTTAATTCATAAAAATTAAACACTTCCAAAAGATTTTCAAATGACATTCGAGCACACAAATAGAGAGTAAACACCACAGATAGTGATAACCAACCCCGAGAAAATCAGATGTCTCTGTGTACTGATGGCAGTTTAGTATGTGCAATTTCAAGCCCAAATCACTACTCAGTAATTGACAGACAGTAGTCTTCCCACCCCCCGTTTCACCAACAAGTAGTACAGGTTCTTTTAATTCATAGCATCGCTTAACAAGAAAGAACAGTCTCCACATACTTTTAGTCCAGATGACACTGCATTGAAGGGGTACATTAGTTGTAGTGAAATAATAGTAAGATTTAAAACAAGCTACCAAACAGTGTAAAAAGCTACAGTCTGAGGCTCTGAGCTCATACTTTTGGAAAGTCTCTGAAACCCCTGCACCATCACAAGGTCTGAAAGAAGGGTTCCCAGCAACCGTTCCCTGGACAAAAAGGAACACAAAGAAATTAGGTTCATTATTCAAAATTACTATATAAATCATTATTGTTCTTTAATAGTACGAAAAAGTAGGAAGTAGCTTGACTTTCTGTCCCACAATGCAAAAGAAATTTAGCATGCACAAAACCAGTATTTTTTGTGGAAAGCACGTACATATGAATGCATGGAGATGTAAAACAATATGCCTATACATAATACAATATCAATACACACACAAGAGGACCAACAGATAATAAGTATTATTTTATTATTATGAATATCACACAACACTTGCACTGCCACTGCCAACGCACACCATACCTGCTTGTACAATTCATCTTTGGCAAGTTTAACTCTGAGATGTCTCTCCAAAACTTCTTGGACAACATACTTCTCATCCTCATCTCGCAACCTTTCAGCTAGAAGATAATAGCCATCTCTAGCCAAATCTTCGTAAGAACTCCCAAATTTCTTGAAGCGATGAGCCCAACGGAACAAATCTCTTGGAGTAATAAACCCATGCTTTCCTGCAAATACTTTGCTCCTCTGCCTGAGCAACTGCAATTCCTTCATGACATCAACCATTTTCTTAGCATAACTTTCAGGGACTTTACACCTCTCCTCTAATATTGTGCTCAACTCATTTTCTGGGATTTCATCCACATGGATCTCCACAAAACGATTGCGAAATGCTCGAGATAGCATTTTGCGCCCACCATAGAAAGTAGGCGGATTTTGAGTGGCAAAAAGCATGAAATCTGGATGCGCTCGGATAGTTTCCTGCAGTTCAGGCACAAAAAGTTCTCTGTTGTCATCAAGCAATCTATTCAAGGCTTCCAGTACATCAGATGGTGCCAAGTTAAGCTCATCCAAAACTATCCAATAACCATTACGTACAGCCTTAACCAATACACCTTCATGAAATACAAGTTTTCCACTAGCATCAGTAATGTAGGAACCTAAATATTCCTGCAAATCAGTGTGTTCATGATTATTGATCCGTACAAATTCATGATCAGTTATTGCAGCTAGATACTGAACAAGGCTAGTTTTCCCGCTAGATGTGGGTCCCTGTAGAAGAACAGGATACCTTTTAATAAAAATTGCGCGTGCCAAGTTGCTAAGATGCTCCTTAACACTTTTAGTTAAAACATAGTTCTCCAAACCAGACTCGGATTTCTCTTTTTTTTTTATAATCAACTTGAATTTTTCTTTTAGGTTTAAGTAACCATCAAAAGGCACATGCGGAGGCATATTCCTCCCCAACAAATATGACAAAATCATTTGGTTCATTATCTCAGCACTGGGGCCATCCAAAAGAGTGAGAAAAAACATACAGAACCCATCATATATTGCTTTGGGAAACCCAAACTCCCTTTCTGCTTTCCTAGTATATTCTAATGACCGATAGAGAGACCGTAAACTGTATTGTGGTTTCTGGTTAGCCCCATCTTGCAGCCTGTCTTCTGACTCCTTTTTAGCTGCTTTGTAAAAGCGCACAATTTTATTCACTAATTCTCGATTACTTTTGCTGTCATCTATAAACTGATTAATAAATAGAGTCAAATCTTTGTCATCCAACACATCATCAACAAAGTACTCTGTAAATCTACTCCTCAAAGAAAAGGGCAAATCCCGCTTCCCAGCATCAGTTGCAGGATTCATGCAAGCAAATATACGAAAATTAGGATGTCGTTGTATATAATTGACATCCCCTCTTTCAGCTAAACAAAGTGACCCATTTTCTCCTTCAAGAACACCAATAACTCTCTGCAAAGTCTCTGGAGGTGCCAAGTTCACCTCATCAAGCAAAATCCACTCACCATTTCTAAGTGCAGTAACAAAAGCTCCTTCTACAAATGAAAACATCATGCCCGATGAAGCACCAATTTGCCCACGAGCAGTTTCAAGCTTCAATGAAAAGTTATCCCAAGCTTTGTATCTTTCTTCATTCAAAGGTTTCTTCCGCTTTTTACCAGACCTTGATCTTCCCTCTTGAACAAACTTATGGAAAGAATCAACACCTTTTTGAAACCCAGCTAGTAACATTTTCCAATTTTTATTACTAAGATGCTTTTGTAAATGGGCTAGAAAGTCAACGTTGACCTGAAAATCAGCATACAACGGCACAAGTTAGCTTCAGAGACTGTAAAACATATGACAAGTAAGCATATGAAACTTATGGGAAGAAGAAGGAAGGAAACCTTCATGGAGAATGTCTTAGAGAAAAGATCTTCAAACTCCTTATAAAGGGGGAAGCACACAAACTGCGCATCCATAGGCTTAAATCCACCTAATAAATCAGCAACATCGCTTTGCTGACTTAAGTTCTGCAACAAAAGACAAATTAAAAGTTGGTCAATATTCTGTAAGAGGTGCCCTGTATACAATATTTCATATTGGGAGAGACAGAGAGAGAACATACCAAGACAGTAAGTTTCTGGCCAAGTTTCGTGGCTAGATACTGCACAAGTGTTGTCTTCCCAGTACCCGTTTCACCAACCAAGAGAACAGGTTCATTAAACTTAACAGAGCAAGCTATTCTCTCAAGTACATGCAAAGAACTACGAATCTCAGCAAAAGGTTTCTTTTGGCTGTGTAACTACAAAATTCACATGGAAGTATCAAATAAAAAAGCTAATATGAAAGTAAACTAAATCAAGACAACGTCAAAATGTCTCCCACTTACAACTATTTGAGTGCGTTGAAGAACAACTCGGCCAATTTTCAAATCTGTATGCAATTCCTGCAGTTCATTTCTCAACAAATGAGATGCTGAGAGGGTGTTTGGTACATGCACTTAAAAACTGAAAACATGTGTTTGAAATCATGTGTGGAAATACGTGTGGGTGCAAAAATGTGTAAAAATACGTGTAATGTTATTTAAAAACTGAAAACATGTGTTTGAGTGGGTGTACCAAATGGGGCATGAATATGCCACCTAATCAAAAAGAAATTTCACCAGAATCAAACCACAAACATAACCTGAATCATAGGTTTACTATGAGGATATAAACTCTCTGTTACTGAAGCTGGCACTGCCCACATCTTAGCAATGTCTTTCATGATAGTCAACCGGTTTTCAGCTGAAGTTGAAAAGGCCGCAAATATATCAACAGCCTGGGAACATAAAACAATGCTTCAGTTGCCAAGAGAGAGTATTTTATCACTTGACCCACAGAGGAAAGAAGAAGAAAAAGAAGCCAAAGACATAAGAATACACCAAACCTCTTGATATATGCAATTACACTCATAAGCTGACAAACCATCTCCACTGAAGCTAAAGCCTAAACCTAAGATTCGCTTGCACCATTTAAGAAGATCCCTGCCATTCAGAATCAATAGCTTCAATTATAATATTCCAAATGAAGTCAACATGCAAATTAGCAACAATAACAGCTTTAGATACCTTAATGAGAATCTGCTGAGATAACTAACAGCAGAATTTCTGGGGTGGAATCCCGCTAGTTGATGTACAGGAGAAGAGTTAACCCTTTCAAAGGTTTCTATAAGAGAAATCATTCAATACATAGGTAAAAATCATTCTATTTGAAGCTATTAATTCACAACATATATAACCCACCTATGAGTTTCTCAGAAATTGGCTCTAAATTTGGATACCAGGCTTTTATTATATTTTGCAAGTCTTCCTTACTTGGAGGCACAATCATCACTTTCCTCCAAAAAACACCAAGTTTTCCACCTGCTTCCAAAGAAAAGCATCTTCTAATTTATATGAACAACACAATTTTTTTTTTGTACATTTATATAATATTAATAATAAACACAATAGGCACTATAAAAAGTAAAATACTATGAAGGGGGAAAAGATTGATTTACATTGGAAGGCAACAGGCAGGGTTAGGTGAATTTCTTCAAACCCATTCCCACCATGCCAATCAAACAGCCATTAGTATTCCTGTTCCATAACCAAGAGAAGACTACATTTATCCCAGCCCTACTTATCAATATATATATATATATATATATATACCCCTGCCCTACACCCACAATGAACTCTCCATCACCCCTCACCACCCCATTTGTCAAAGCAACAGATTGGGTTTATAGTAATTAACATGGAACTGGGAAAACCAAAATGATGGTATAATCATAGTGTGGTTGGAGAAACAATATCCTCTTTGAAAGACTAAGGTTAAGCCCAAGAATAAGTGTCCTTGATAATTAATTAGGTTTTTTTTTATTTTATTTGGTTTTTAAAGTCAATGGTATTTTAGTAACTCAGTAATTGTTGGGTGTGGGTCATAGTTTTGGGCCTAGGGTTTTATACATAGGTGTGTTATTATACTCAAACAAAGGGAAGTTGATCAATAAAATATTGAGAGAATTGAGAATTGAGCCACATTGGCCTTATTGCTCTTTTCTTCTTTTTTTTCTCTCTTTACTGCCTCCCAAGTTCAGTCCCATGTCTTGGTGCTTAGTCTTCCTTAAAGATAGTTCCTTGTGCATGCTATTGGGTTTCCATTCCTTGCCTCACAGCAGATAAGAAGGCAAGGATCCGAAAGGGAGTACCATAGGCACAACCTGAACCAACTATCAGTATGGTAGCCAGAGGGGGGGGGGGGGCATGGAACCCTTTCATAAGGCGAAGCAAGCTTTGATTACGCAAACCAAGGCCTTTGCAATAGACCCAGTGATTGGTGATAACCAGGAGAAGAAAGACCAAAAAAGACAGAACGATCTACAGTCCAAAGCCTGTGCCGTGTGTGCATCCCTGTCTTTCTCTTTGATATCCCGGCCTTCTGAGTACTGTTCACAAACTGTGGACATTCAATATTAATTCCTGTAAACTCTTTGCAACCCTAAATCAATTATTTTCTCTTCATTATAAAAAACCCTAGTCATTCTTGAAACTTAACCCTTCTTTCTAAAGGTTCTAGACCATAAATTCACAAATCCTGTTAACCCAAAGCCTACCACAAGTACACAAAGACAATTTCCACAATTTTTCCTAAGTATCAAGAAGGAGAAGTAAGTCGGATAGAAAGGTGGGGAAGTGAAAAGTAAGAGTGATGTACTGGATCTGCATTTGCAAAAAATTGAGTTGGGAAAGAAAATAAATATTGCAATGAACTGACAAGTATCATGAAAGGGGGGGAAGTGAAAAGTAAGAGTGATGTACTGGATCTGCATTTGCAAAAAATTGAGTTGGGAAAGAAGAAAAATATTGCAATGAACTGACGAGTATCATGAAATATGGACCATTGAAGAAATCTTTGCATAAAGAATTTGAGAGCAGTTATAGAGGCAGTTCTACAGAAACCAAAAAAACATCTTGCAAGAATTTTACAATAATTCCAAAAAGCCTATGCAGCCCAAGTCTGTTCAATAGAAGGATTACTATCTTACCAGATCCCATATCTAGTGGTAATAAGTCAGAAGAAAAATATTGCAATGAACTGAAGAATAACACAAAATATGGTCAATTGAAGAATCTTTGCATAAAGGATTTGAGAGCAGTTATAGAGGCAGTTCTACAGAAACCCAAAAAATATCTTGTAAGAATTTTACAATAATTCCAAAAACCCTCTATGCAGCCCAAATCTGTTCCATAGAAGGATTCCACACTTACCAGATCCCATATCCAATGGGAACTAGTCATAATAAAAATTGGAGACATGTACACGAAGTCCAAGAATTGCAAAGAGTAACACACCTTCTGAACTGCGTGATATATCAAATCTAGAAGTTGAAATTGTGGAAAATAGTCGAAAACTTTCTGCCACCGTTATTTCCTGCAAATGTAAGAACAATGCTTCAACATTAAGGCACTACATATGTTTTATAAATTCAATTAAGCTAAAAGCAAAGTACATTAGACTATGGGGTTATAAAACAATTCATGCTGAAAAATACCAAATAAGTAAACATTCAACTGGAATCATGAATCAAGAGAACAAAAAAATTGTGAATAAAGCAGAAGGAAAAAATGACAAATCAACTATTGAAGCAAACGCCATCCTCAGAAGCCTATCTTTCTCTTCTCTGTTTTTTTTTTTTTTTTTTGGGTGGTGTGTGGGGGGGGGGGGGGGGGGGGGGGGATAGGTAACTTGCCCAAGCATACATGATAATTGTGACTTTTGTACCCTAATTATTTCCCTATTTATTGTGACTTGCACTACTTAGGTTACTTGTGAGAAAAATATCGTGCAATTATGAAGATTAAATTAACAAGCAAAATAAAAAATTATAGTATATAATATACTCACACATAAACAGCTCCTAGTAGACAACAATTACAATTACCATTACAAGAGTTGAGTGGCATACATACTACTATGGCAACACTAAGTTTGATTCAAACACAGTTTATGTAGCATTGGGGGTTACCATCTCAGATTGAGGACAGCCCAACAGGACTTCTTTTAAGCAATAAAAAGACAAGCAGTTACCTCCCCATGCCCATTTGAAAATGATTTTGCACCTTCCAGCAAAGGTAGTATGATGGATTGCACATCAGATGGTGCTTTGTCAACATCCTCAAATACAACCCAAAATCCATTCTGAACAGCCTGTGGAAAAGAAATTTTGAGGTTACTGTACATAAAAATCTCCAATTTTAAGGTATTACACAAATATGTAACTCTATATATTTATGTATGTTTAAATGAATTCTTTGTAAAGAAAACAAACCTGGGTAAGTGACCCGGGCTGCCATCTAAATTCACCGGGTTGCTCTGTACAAACATAACTTCCCATTAAGGTTTTACCATCAATTTGATCATCCATGTGGATAGACAGAACTGTGGAACAGAGAGCAACAGAGAGGTTTTAGAGGTTTTTCCTTTTTTGAATAAGTAATAAAATATATATTGAAAAGGCCATAAGAAAGGCATAACTAAGTACAAAGAAGTACAAATGGGCAGACAGCCAACAAATTTCGAAAATAAAGAAGGAAGACTTATACTTGTTTGTGCGTGCAAGCACTTGTTTTTGTATCTAATATTTGAAACAGATAAGCTAATTAACAATTAGGTGATGTAGAATGAAATTTCTTAAAATCATAAAAGATTATGGATGTAAATCTTCTTCAGGACTAATATTATCCATTAAAACTGGGGAAATTTACACTTTTCCACCCTAAACTATATCTCATTTACACTTTGCCCCCTAAACAATCAAAATCAACAACCCAAATCGAAAACTTTCTAACACTTAAACCCCTGCCATTTCTTTTGTTGTTAAGCTAAAGGAATTTAGCATTAAAATACCAATTTTTTATCACTCTACCATCTGTTTTTGAGAGGGGTAAATTGGTATTATAATACTTAATTCTGTCGTGCTTGATACCAAACATTGAAAAGAGTTATAACTTTCTGGGATTAATCATGCATGTCTATAGTTCAAGGGCAAAGTGTAAAATGAGGCATAATTTAGGGTGGAAAAGTGAAATTTCCCCTAAAATATAAGATCAACATACAATAGGTAAAGAATTTTCATGCATTTTTAATCATTTCTTCGTCATATTATGTTTTATACAATATCAAAACAAAATTACCAACTAAAAATACAATATGAAAACAAAATCACATTCATACTATTTCTTGTTAGCAATCATTTCGCCATTGTCAAATACACATAACATCCACACTACATGTGACCTGTTATTGTGACTCACAATTCAATATTGAAATCTCCCCTCAAGAGTTTTTATTGAGAAGTTTATATTGTTTCCCTACTGCTTTTCTTTTCTTTTTTTTATAGGTATTTACCTACTGCTTTTCTAAAACATTGAAACAAACAATGTTGACATATTACAGGATATAAAATTTGATATACCACCATATAAGAATCTAAATTTATAAGCAACAACATAAAGAATGCTGAATGATAAGAAATTACTTAGCCAGGAATAGCCAACATAAACCTACTAAATGACTTCCTACAGAAATATGTTTAGAGAAGTTCAGTCTCATTATTCCAGCACACACATTAAATACTGAGTGCTTCAAATTCACGTACTGGGCTTCTGGAACCATATTTATTAGAGCATCAAACCCAATGAGGGACTCTTCCTTTTATTTTTTACAAGTTTTTGGGGAGTTTCTATTATACACACACACTTGCATACATGGTACACACCCCAAAAACAAGGGAAATCGTGACTTCAAGTCACGATTTCGAAGTTTGAAATCGTCACTTGAAGTCACGATTTCCCTTGTTTTTGGGGAGTGTGTGTACTATGTGTGCATTAAGTGACGTGCAATAGACATTTCCCTTTTTATAAAAGTACGAGTTTTATTTAAAGAAAATGAAAAGTATGCACCCAAGCATACAAGGTGTATACCTGGGTAGCAAACAACAACCAGGTAAAAACTACAGCAATCAAGAAATTCCACCATATTAGGGAAAAAAAGGCCAGTAAATGAAGCTATCCAGTCATACAACGATGGTAATAGAATCATTTTCAGTTCTGGAGGAGTTTGGTCATAATAATTTGGGGCCTTTTTTTATTGTCCCCTCTCCTATAGGGAAAAACAAATCCAACAAAACTAAACAGGCTGAACTAAACTGAACAGACCTGAGGTAAAACAGTACCAAAGATGCTCACAACTAACCCACTGAACCAGAAATAAACAAATGGGCCAAGCATTACAAGTCTAAGGAAAACCAAACTTTAATTACATATTAGAGCATCCAACCCAAAAGCACAAGCTAATAGGTGAAGAAGCTGATGAACTAGAACATACCCCCGTAACCAAACTCACACAGCCAATGTGAGATACTTTCTTTCGCAATATTTAGATCTATTTCCATACAATGCTATAAGCAGCATAAAATGAAAATTCACTTCCAAAAATAAATATATCTAATGAAATAAATCCAAAAGGTAAAACAGAAGTCCAAATGAACCGACTGCAAGTACAAATTGACTCCCACTCAAAAATAGTCATTTACGAAGAGTTTACCAAACCACTGGAGTGGAAAGTCAGAAAGAATTTAGCAAATCATAAGGTTATATCATTGTATGCATGGTGTGTTCAATTAAACTAAAGAATGGGGAAGAAAAGAAAGGACATACCTTGGTTCATACTATCCTGGGCCAACTTGTGAATAAGAGCAGATTTCCCAGCGCCAGCAGGACCATATAGAAGAACAGGCCACTTTTGAATTACTGCCAACATAACCATCTCAAAACTTTTCTTCACAGCAGATGTCAAAAAGAACATATTTCCAACTGATGTATCCTCCCTAAATATATAAAATAAATGATCAAATGCGAACATGAAAAACCAACAGAACTATGAAGTAGGTGACACTATCAAAAATATTTTAGGTTGGGGCAAGAAAACACAAACACACCCAAATTTATACTAAAGAAAAATTAGAAATACTAATGCACATGTTGCAAACAGATTCCAAAACCTTTTTTTAACAAGAAAAATAAGACATCATTTCTAAATCCTACCCTTTAGCAAGCCTTTTACTCCGAGTTGGTGGTTCAATCTCATCAACCTGTGAAGAGGAAATGGCCAGAGAACAAAGGCCAGAAGAGTAAAGACAGTTCTCTTGGTTGAAATCAATGCTTCTGCTAGGAGAACTCAACTCATTTTGTTCAGATGACTTAATATACAAACCAGCCTTCTCCAGTGATGTATCTTGACAGAACTCCTTCCAGCTGAAAATGGCAAAAGCAAAATGAATATAGATATATATATATATATATATATATAAGCTGTTTAAATTTTAATTTGAGAATTAACAATTTGCTCAAAGAGTTAGACATAACCAACCGCAAAAAACATGAGAATGCTTCTGTGGCCTCAATACTGAAGTGTGGAGTTGGTATGTGGCTTGTTTTCAGAATGACTGATAGTATCTGTATCCCACACCATTTAATGTCTGCAATAACAGTATTATCTGCAGCACTGCTGCTCAGGTCAGGATTGGAGGTCTGCTTTACAAGATCCAAGAAACAGGACCAGTTCCAGTTCCTAAGTTTAGAAAAGATTTCTGAATCCGCGAGGAGGAGGCGGTAAGATGTCCGAGCAGCACATAATATACAAGTTCCAACCTGACAAAACAAAATATAATTCAAATGTAGAAACAAAACAAAAAATTGCCCATGAAATAATTATTTTTTTTCTTGAGAGAGAGAGAGAGAGAGACAAAAATTAATGGCATGTGCTGCTCAAAACAATACCAACATTGATTCCTCTGAGAAAGTTCAATTAACATACCTTACCACACAGCCAAGGATTTTTTCCTTCCTTTGAAATGCGCTCAAAAGGAGGGGGAGCAAATTCGAAATATTTTAATATAGACCTGCACCAAGTAACCAGAACGTATTTAGTGTAAAAGCATAAAAATAAAATTCCTCAAACTAAAATCAAATATCCAATGAGCAACCTTGTAGCACATCCAAAAACATTTAAATATCAAACAGTTTAGAAATTGTGTAGCAAAATGCATACATAACTCAACCAGATATAAATAGCCACTGCCTGACCTATATCATTTTTTTCACTTCTCTAAACTCTAGGATCCATCTAGAGGGTTAGCCTTTGCCATAAAAAGGAGGGTGAAATTTTTAATTAAGTGCAATGGTGAAAGAATTACACAAAAAGCACGTCACTTACCCCAATAAAAAAGGAGCCAAGTCAAGGGCGCGACAGAAGGCCAAGCAAGCAAGCTCATGAAGATCAAGACGCCTCCCAGCTTGATTGTAGTGCTCAATGACCGAAACAACTTCATTCAAATCTTCCTCTTCTTCGACCTCCACTGACATGTCATTCACATTGGACTTGCTCAGATGCCAAAGCAAGCCCACAGCTTTGTCCACTATCTTTCTGGCTATTGGACGAAAACATCCCATCAAAGGAATGGTGTAATTTGGGTGCAGAAACACCTCCCCCAGCACATTTACCACCTCCTCTTCTGTCACAATGTCTCTCTGCACAAAACCAAATGAAAAAATAAAAAAATGTAACACTAAAACAAACAAACAAAAATCATTCAAATTAAAATTTTCAATTAGTTCAACTGGCTCTCTCTTTGAGTTATTACTAAGTAACCAAAATCCCATATAGATGTCCAACATTCATCTTATTCCAGCCAAAACCAAAAAAAAAAAAAACACAAAATTTTGAACTTTACATATCTCCAAACCACAATTTAGCTAAACCCCACAATTTCTCCAACCCAAAACAAAAAGCAGCAAAATTTTGCAATTTTCTCAGCAACCAAACAAGGAGAGAGTTACCTCATTAGCAAGTGAATCAAACTGCGGGAAAGACCGAAGCTCTGGGCAACGACCAAGGAACCTTTGGAGTGAAAATTGAAGACTGAAACTACCGTCCATGGCCATTGTATTTTTTATCACAGTGCCTTCGTGTATGTATATATATATAAATATATATTGAGAAAATAGATATGTATTTGTTTGTATAAACTACAAAATTTCACAGACCAGAAGCAGAAGCGATTAGAATCAAGCTCTGGTCATTCTGGTTCCAGCTTTCAATTTCGAAAGTGAAAAGTTAGGGTTTAAGGGTTTCTTCTTCTTTCAGGGGTTTCTTCTAGGGTTT
Organism: Quercus robur; assembly: GCF_932294415.1. Taxonomy (NCBI): domain Eukaryota; kingdom Viridiplantae; phylum Streptophyta; class Magnoliopsida; order Fagales; family Fagaceae; genus Quercus; species Quercus robur. The sequence goes on from NC_065538.1 coordinate 7,982,920, forward strand.
TAGAGAGCCAATATTTAGGGTGTGAGTGATTTTCATTTTGTGTGTTATATATAGGGGGGCTTGGCTGGCTTACTTGACGACGTGGCTGTGAAGTCGAGGATTGGGTTTGCGTTTTTAACGAGAGAGCGCTTTTAGTAAGATCACATAAAGTCGAGATTTAAACAAGCGAATTTTTGACATTCACGATACCTAAATCCTCATGCTTTTTCTTTACTCCCAAATTATCAAAGTAGTCATCACGTTACCGCACAACTTTTTTTTCTTTTTTTAAGGTAAACTTTTGGTTCCTATTCTATACCCTATATTTTAATTTAGTCCCTAATATTTTAATTATGTCAATTTAGTCACTAACCTTTTAGTACTGTGTCAATTTAGTCCCTTCTGTTATTTTTTTGATAAAAATTGATAACGTATCTAATGGGCAAAATAAAAAATTAGCTTTTGTTGATGTGATAATACACTAAAATTTTATTTTGGCTGTTTTTCATGCTATCAATTTTCATCCAAGATGTAACAGCATGAACTAAATTAACACGACATTGAAATATTAGAAACCAAATTGACACAATTGAAAAATTAGAAATCAAATTAAAATATGATATAAAGAATAGGAACAAAATATGTAATTTACCCTTTTTTTCACATTCTCCAGAGTTGGAATTATATTGTTTGTTCTAATTGAATTGCAAAGAATATTTAAAAATTAGAGGGAAAAAAAGAAAAAGAAAAAAAAAGCCAACTCAAAAGCTTGAAACGATGCGAATTAAAGAAACCAAAAAATTACTCTTTTTTTTTTTAGACAGTTTCAACCTATGGCATCCACTCCTGAATTGTGCATGTATACGTAATTTATGGGCAATGTGACTTGAATTTGTGGCTAATTAGTGGTTGTCATAGCATTGTTACATCAGCCAAACAAGGATGAAACCAAAACTTGGAGTTAGGAGGCGACTCTGCTGTTGGCTATGTACGATAACTCCAGCCTCCAACTTTTCTACTTAACACACTAAGGGTTTTTTTTTTCGGTCTTTGATGTGTGTGTTTGCTACTAGGTAAGGACAAAATTATTTTACTAAAAATTTTTTAAAGGGCCGGGTTGTTTGTTTTTGGTAAAATTTATTGGTTAGGCTTAATATTTTTTAGTTTTGTTATTGGTAATTTTTGTTGTTGCACTAATTTTTTGGACTTGTATATTTTGTTTTAGAATTTAGATTTATACATTTTTTTTATGGCCTTTAAAAGGAGAAAAATATTAAAGATACAAACCTCTTTTATAAATTAATGATATGGTGAGTGGTATTAGTAAGTAAAAAAGTGATATTAGTGATGAACTCAAATACGAACTAATAAGAATTTGCTATCTCAACACTTTGTACAAATATTATAGAAAAGTTTGTAGTTATAGTATTACTCTTAAAAGAGTCTATGATAATGTTAGGGGGCAAATTGTAATTTTATTAAATAAAATTGCTAAAATTTATATCCATATACTAATATTCTTTATAAAATAAAAAAAATGAGGGGGGCAATGGCCCCCCGAACCCCAAAGTCCAAGCTTAGCCCCGTCCCTGCAGCCAAATAAGAGAAAGAATAAAGGAAACTGGAAGTAATTCGCTTCTAGCTATTAGCTTTTACAGCTAGCTTTTGTATATTATATTCAGGATTCGATCTGCAAGGCCATGATTTGGAATTGTTTGATTCTCTTTTTCCGTGGAAGAGGCGAAACATAGTCATCTTGCTTGGACGTGGAAGCAAGCTACAACTACCTTACCAAATAAAAAATATAGCAAATGAATGCATCAAGATTAAGCATAACCTTTCTCAAAAAAAAAAAAAAAAAAAACAAAAAGATTAAGCATAACCAGTTGGGATAAAGATGTCATCTCGACCTTAATTTCTTTCATGTCAATCAGACATGTTAAACTTTATAAGTAGTGTTTTTTTTTGTAGTCCATAATTTCATATGACTTCAGCGAAGCAATCTGCTTACAATTCTTAGCAGTGGCGACTCTAAGAATTTTTTGAAGGTGATCATTAAGAAACTTAGATTATACAAAATCTAATAATAAGAAAACTTCATATATTGACGACAAAAAAGAACACACATGCAAACACATAAAATTTTACAATTTTCTTCTACGAATTTTCTTATTTTGCAATATTTACATGATAATCTCATTATCCATGTTGCAAGCTACATCTATTTCAAAATTTTAGCTAAATAAAAATTTTCTTGGACTTTTTCTTTTTGTTTATAAGGACCTAATGTATTGTTAAGGGGACCAAAATTTAAAAACAAAATTTAACAACAAACTTAGTTGTAGCCTACGGCTACAACTCTCACTAAACAAATTAACATTGCTACATATTTTGAAAATCTAACAGTTGAATTGCATATTCTTTATATTCTTAAAACACATGTCAAATTTCATATCAAGACTAGTGGGTCCCATGTATGAGTATTTAATTACCAAAATACCATCATAACTCTGTTTCTATAACTTGAAAACACCTAAAGTGTGTTTTCAGTTTTCATAACTCATCATTCAAAAATCAAAGAATTGAGTGATGGAAACAAAAACTGGAAACACACTTTTCAGCCGTGGGACCCACATATTTTGAGTTATGGGTGATGAAAACAGAGTTATGGGTGATGGAAACTGAAAATCCAAACAGCCTCTAAGTATCTCGGAATGGATTGCTAAGTTCAAATCTTTAGAATTATTAAACTTTCCTACAAATTCCTTCAATTTATCAAACCAATGGCAAAAAGTGAATCAACTTCCAAGGGGGATTTCAAGATGAACTTTTTACAACCTTGGAGTACCAAAAGAATAGAAGGGCAATTTATTCTTCCTGCAATAAAGTGACACTAAATTCTGGGTATCAACTTCTAACACTTCAAGATCTTTGCAATACTCCAAATATAATACCTAATAAGTGGTCTACAAGAGATTTTGATACTTTCCATTTGGATGTTAAGATGTGCAAAACCTTTTTTTTTTAGAGTTTCAACCTATGGCGTCCGCTCCTGATGATAGTTCTTTATCATCAGAATAAAACACCAATTAAATTTTGGTATAGGCGGAAACCTTATACAACTATCAGAAACTTTATCAGTTGAGCTAACTAGAACCTTTGAACTCAAGTTTTGAAGCAACTCAAGTGTCATGCTATTATACCCAACTGATTCATGTCTTTTCAAATTTTTACATGTTTCCAAGTAAATTTCACATTGCGCGTTCTTAAGTTCACCATATAAATACATATTCTCATAGCAAAAAGTTTGTAAATTTGGCACTTCAATTTCAATCCTTGAGATCTCTCTACAAGCTGAAACCTTAACAAGACTGAGTTGAGGAAGACTTGACACCTTTAACTATTCGAGCCATAATGCTCTCGCTATGACCTCTCGCTCTAAGCCCCATTGTCTATCTAGAGAAAAGGAAGTAGAACTTGCCAGGAGCAATAAAAAGGTCAAGGATGGTCATCACGCCGACTTCAAAGACGGATCCAGTGAGAGTGGCCACTCTTAGGACCAGCAGACCGAGTAGGGTTCCCTGAGGAAATCTTTCAGAGACAAGCTGGTGGGAGTAATACCAGGTGCTTATGCCAAAGCTTTCGACTTTACAGATTTTATGGAAGCAGAAGATGAAGCAGAGTTAGATGAAGAGGTGGAGGACCTTCACGAAGGCCTTGCTGCCGTCACTCTAACCAGAGAAACCAAATGCTGTATTAAGGGTCCCTGGTCAAAAGCGCTGATTATAAAGCTTTATGGGAAACCCATGGGTCTTCAATACCTTCATGACAAGCTAAATCTTCTCTGGAAGCCTTCTCGGAGAATAGTCTGCGTGGATTTGGGGAATGGGTTCTACTCAGTCCGTTTTTCACTAAAAGAAGACATGGATGCAGTTCTAGAGAAAGGGCCATGGTTCATCGGTGGGCATTTCTTGTCCATTAGGCCATGGGAGCCATCCTTTAAACCTTCCACAACAAATGTTTCATTGATAGCGGTATGGGTCAGACTCCACGAACTTCCTATGGAGCTATATGAAACTGAGGTCCTTAAACAAGTTGGTACATCCATAGGCAAGGTGCTTTGAATTGATACTCACACTGCCATGGAAGCTAGAGGGAGGTATGCTAGATTATGCATTCAAGTTGATATTAATGAACCTCTTATAGACACTATTCTCATCGGCAAGTTTGAGTAGCCCGTTATGTATGAAGGAATACATGAGTTTTGTTTTTCCTGTGGTAGAATAGGCCACAAAAAAGCCTCATGTCCGTACATCGTTAAAAATCCAGAAACGCCTTTGGCAGAACCTCAGGCAGGTGAAGGTGGAGCCACTACTAGGAAGCAGGCCACAAGCTCACACGAGTTGCATGAAACAGTCGGCACCACGCCTGGCAGTGGTACGAGAAAGGACAGAGGAGCAGATTTGGAGGATGGTAGGTACGGTCTGTGGATGATTGTGACACGCAGAAGGCCAGGGCAGAGGAGGTACAAAAATTCCGTTAGCTCAGAGGTCCCCACAGGATAGGTGTCAGGCATGGAGTCTAAAGATAATAGACACGGTCCTACCAATAATTTTACCATGTTGGGCCGAAATGAGGAAGTGGGCACTGAACCAAAAGAGAAATTCTTATATAGTGGGCCAATGAATCTGGGTCTTGAGCTCAAAATCAAATCTGATGAGAAAACCCAAGTGGAGCCTTTTACTCGGTCAAGCCCGTTTGTCAAGGGCAAAAAGGAAATTGCAAGGAGCAGGGCTTCCAAGACTATCACTAGCTCAGCTACAGGGAGAGTTGGTAAACAACACCCAAATTCCTCTTCAACCGAGTCTTTGCTGAGTAGCAATAGTACCAGAGTTGGCTTAGATGGGTCTTTCCAATTTTCTGCCTCAACCAGCGCAAAAGTGGATCACCAAGTTCATAGTAATACCCATGGTGTTCTAGACAGGGAGGTGCGAGGAAATCGGTACGAAAACTATGGTCGCAATGGGCTACTTTGGAAGGAAAAGAAGGATGATTGTGTCAATAAAGATGGGGGTTTTGTGGAAGAAGGTACCTTATCTCTTATTGAGCCTACCATTGAGCAAGATCAGCATATTCTATATAGCAAGGGGGATAATCGCCAGAGAAATGGAGCAAACCCAGTCCCTATGGTTGGAGAGAGGACAGGTAAAGGAATTAATGGTGAAGAACAGATGGAAGTGGAGGAAGAAAGCGGCCCCACCGTCCCCGCATGATAAGTCTTCTTACCTTCTCTATTTATTTTATCATGAACATTGTTATTTGGAATAATAGGGGTGTTTTGAAACCCAGTTTTCAAACTCATGTCAGGGAGCTTACTCAAAGCCACAATCCTGCTTTGTTGGTAATTACGGAAACCCAGCTAGGGGGTGACAAAGCTAAAGAGATAACTGGTCGTCTTCCTTTTGAGGGAGCCATCCACTCTGAGACGATTGGCCACTCTGGAGGTATCTGGTTACTGTGGAATTCAAATATGGTTGAGGTGGTGCAACTTGCTAGCACGAAGCAAGAAATTCATGTGGAAGTAAAGGTACTTTCCTCTAGCTTATCTTGGATTTTCTTTACTATATATGCTAGCCCTAGGAGTGCAAAGAGATGTGTCCTTTGGGAAAATTTAGCCAAAGTTGCGGAGTTGCATAATAAACCTTGGGTGATTGCTGGGGACTTTAATGAGCCTTTCTCAGAGGGTGATAAATTTGGGGGCAGGCCAATGAGTTTTTCTTGATCCCTCCTATTTAAGGAGTGCCTAGACGAATGTAACATGATGGATATGGATTTCAATGGGCTGAGATTTACCTGGTCTAACAGAAGAGATGTCACTAATCTGATTCAAGAGAGAATAGATAGGTTCTTTATGAACCCAAGCTGGTGTTTGTTGTATCCAGATGCCAGTGTCTCCCTTTACTAGATGTCATTCAGACCATTGTCCCGTTCTCTTGAAAACCAGCCCTAGGAGAGCCATTAACCTGAGCAAACCCTTTAGGTTCCAAAGTTTCTGGCTCTCTGACCCCTCATTCCCAAATGTGGTAAATCAAGCTTGGAGATAGCCAAGAAAGCTGCCAGAGGCTATTGAAAATTTCTCTAAAGAATCTAGCTCATGGAACAAAAATCATTTCGGGAACATTTTTGGCAAGAAGAGAAGAATTATGGCCCGATTAAGGGGTGTCCAATCGGCAATGGCTTCCAATCCCTCTTCCTCCCTTATTGATCTCGAAAACCACTTATTGAGAGAGTTGGATGTTGTGCTTGATCAAGAAGCTGAATTATGGGCTCTTAAATCCAGGATTAACTGGATGGTGTTGGGTGATAGAAACACTTCCTTCTACCATGTTTCTGCGCTTGCCAGAAGAAAGAGAAATCTCATTTCAACAATTAAAAATGAGGTGGGAGATTGGCTGCTGGAGGAAAGAGAGGTGATGAATCATTTTAGGGAGGGTTTTATGAGCCTGTACTCCATTTCTTAAGAGTCTGTTGGCTGGGGAATTGATTATCATTCGCAATGGCAATCAAAACTCACTGACGAAGAGAAGGACAACATTAATCACATGGTGACAGATGAGGAAATCTCTACAGCTCTTTGGTCCAAGAAGGCATATAAGGCCCCTGGACCTGGTGGTCTCCATGCTGGCTTCTTCCAAAGGTCTTGGCTCATTGTAGGGGATTCGGTTAAAGAGGAGATAAAGCAAATTTTTGAGAGTAGGAAAATCTCGGAATACCTGAACAGAACTAACATTGTGCTTATCCCGAAGGTGCAAGGGTCAGAGTCCATTAATAACTATCGCCCTATAAGCCTTTGCAACTTGGTTTACAAGATCATTACTAAAATCATTGTCAATAGAATAAGACCTTTCTTGGATAGGCTTATTTCTCCCTGCCAATGTGCTTTCATCCCAGGTAGAAGGGGAGTGGATAACACGATCATCGTGTAGGAGATTATTCACACTATTGGCAAAACAAAAGGGCGAGTGGGATACATGGCTATGAAGATTGATTTGGAAAAGGCCTATGATAGACTCGAATGGAGTTTTATAAGGGGAATGTTGAGAAGATACAATTTGCTTGATAATCTTATTGAGCTAATTATGAGTTGTATTTCAACAGTCTCTACTTCTCTTCTTTTTAATGGGGGCAATTTAGACTCTTTCTGCCCATCTAAAGGTATAAGACAAGGCGTTCCTATTTCCCCTTATATCTTTATCATTTGTATGGACTTCCTTGGTCAGCTTATCCAAGAGAAATGTGAGGCTAAGAAATGGTGTCCAATGAAAGTTTCAAGGAGCGGCCCTTCTTTCTCTCACCTCTTTTTCGTCGACGACCTTGTTCTTTTTGCCAAAGCCAACTCCGACAACTATACAGCCATCAGGGAGGTCCTAGATACGTTCTGCAAACTTTCAGGACAATCTTTGAGAGTAACTAAATCTAGAGTATTCTTCTCCCCAAATGTCAGCCAAGGAAACAGAGAGGTTTTAAGTGACATTCTCGGATTCCAATAGGCATCTTGTTTAGGGAGATACCTCGGTTTTCCCATCAAGCACCAAGGAAGGGTGAATCAGGATTTCAACTTTGTCTTAGATAGGGTGAAGAGGAAGCTTGTGGGTTGGAAGGCAAATCTTCTATCCATGGCAGGTAGAGCAGTCCTTATTCAAGCATCATCCTCAACCATCCCCGCTTATGTCATGCAAAGCAATTTACTACCTGAGAAGGTGCTGGAAGGAATTGACAGAGTTAACAAAAACTTTCTGTGGGGGTCTACGAAAAACAGCAAAAAGATGCACTGGATAGGATGGAAGAAGGTAACTAGACCAAAGAAGGATGGTGGACTGGGGCTACAAACAGCAAAAGGGAGAAACACAGCACTCCTTGCTAAATTAAATTGGAGATTTCACACAGAAAGTAATGCTTCTTGGGCAAGAGTATTGAAGCTGAAATATTGCAACCGTCAATGCCTTAATTCCAGGAATGAGAACAAGCTGCCTAGCTCCAGAACTTGGAAAAGTTTAAAAAAGGGAGAAGTCATCTTTAAGAAGGGGGTTAAATGGACTCCGGGGTTTGAAAGCAACCTTGATTTCTGGAATGATAGCTGGTCCAATATTGGTCCATTAAGGAATGTCATTCAAGGCCCCCTAACCTGTAGCTCCTCCAGTTTGAAAGTTAAGGATGTGAGAGTCTCAGGAAGTTGGAATTGGCCAATCATCCAAATGGACCTCCCTATTGATATCATAAGGGAGCTTCAAGCCACTTCGATTCCCATTACTGCCAGTGTAGAGGATAGACTGGCCTGGAAATTCTCTAGCCAAGGAGAATTTGATCTTAAAAGTGCCTATCTTCTAACCTTAGAGCCCACGGTGGAGATACCCTTCAGGGGGAAGTGGGTTTGGAAATTGAAAACCTTGCCGAGAATCCAAGCCTTTGTGTGGAGATGTATGCACCAAAGTATTGGGGTCAAACAGTGTCTCTTGGCAAGAGGAATTCCAACTGACCCCAGGTGCCCCTGTTGCCATGATGAACCTGAGACTATTTTACATACCCTCCGAGACTGTCCGGTAAGTAAGAATGTCTGGGTCTAGCTGGGGAAACAGACTACAAACTCTTCTTTCTTCTCTGCTAATCTTCAAGATTGGCTTATAGCTAATGCCAACTCTCAAGCTATGCATCATCAAGGCCCAGGTCAGTGCCCGTGGTATCAAATTTTCCTTTTTGCAATCTGGTTGATTTGGAAAAGTAGAAATCAATGCTTGTTCAATAACAAAAACCCAAATCCCAATATTGCTAAAGAGATTGTAGACCGTGCTTTTGAATTCACTCACTGTGCTTGTACTACTCTGGAAAAAAAAAAGGAGGATTATGATGAGCATCCGCTGGGAGAAGCCGTGTAGTAGATGGCTTAAACTTAATACGGATGGTTTGTCTCTAGGAAATCCAGGCTTAGCTGGTGGAGGGGGCCTGATTAGAGATGATAATGGTGATTGGGTAGTTGGTTTTGCAAGGAAAATTGGGTTTGCTAGCAGCTTTATGGCTGAACTGTGGGCCCTTCGGGATGGACTCCTCCTATGTCTTCAAACCCATGCCCAAGCAGTCATAGTCGAGATGGATTCCAAAGTTATTGTTGATACCTTCTCTACTCATGCTGAAGCTAGCACTACCGTATCTGCTATTATGGAAGATTGCAAGCAGTTGGTTGCTCAAATTCCCCAAGTAAGGTTCAACCATGTCTACAGAGAAGCGAATAAGTGTGCAGACTTTCCCGCTAAACTAGGTGTCTCTCTTGATGTTGATTTTAATGTCTTTCAAGCCGGCCTGTGGACCTTGTTAACTTGTGGGAGGCGGATGCCCGTGGTCTGTACTGTAAAAGATTGTGCCCTGCCCCTGGTTTTGCTGTTTAGTTTCTCTGTTTTATTTTCCTTTTAACCAAAAAGAAAAAAAAAAAAAAACTATTCGAGCCCCCCCACATTTATGTAGTCGAAAAGCCTCAATCAAAGGGCAGCTAAGTGTCAGATTCTGAATTACTTGCTCATCTAGATGGACAATATTCAAAGCCAAAATTTTAAGATGAGAACAGTAAAATTTGCAATTAGGCTCTAACTTACGTTTGGCTAATCTGAGCGCAGGTATTGTTTCGGCCTCAAGCACTACCTGAGGTAAACTATAACGTATCATCTTTGGAATTCTACGTTCATAATTAAAATGTATCATCACAGACATGAGATTCAACGCCTTGACATTTCTCTCTTAGTTAGAAAGGTTAACCATTTGACAACAAGAGGCAATACTAACTTTTCATCATGGTTGGTTAACTTGAGAGTGAATTCCTCTGCGCTTAAGTTGTGTTCAAAGTGGATTCGAAGGATGTTATCTATGGAAATAATGAAAGCTTACTTCTTCCTCCTGAATTTTTGGTTAATTCCAGGAGTAAAACTTAGACATTCAGTTCCTTCTGCATCAAAATCCATTTCATCGAAAACAAAACTATGGAGTGAAGTCCATACACATTGCCAAGTCTTGAAAAAAACACTAGTTCTGGCTGCAGCTTTTGTGTCAAGAAGAGACAGGATTCGGTGAATAATGGGTTCAGGCAGATCAGATATCCGATCACCTTCTTGTTTATTTTGTAGTTCCATTCTTTCTCTTCTGGAACCTGGTCCCAAGAACCTCAAAGCTGTACCTTATTATATACATCTATCATCCAAAAAAAAAAAAAAGATATTAATAATAGAGATGAGAATGGACATGAAAGCTACTTCATGCACAATCAGTATCATAGCTAGAGATTTTCAAGAGTTGAACGAAAGCATATCTAATTCAGATTTGCAGAGCTCGCAAAATGATAAATTAGCACATATGGTGAATTAATTAGATTGAAGCAACAGAAAGTGATTGAGAAGGTTTGATTGAGGTGAGAGTATTGAAAACCAGACATTGTCTCTCTTAATTAATCTCCGAAACAAAGTTTCTTGATATCCAAACATGTTGTCCCTAATATAAAAAATAAACAACAACGTTTCTAAAATACTAATAAATCAAACAAAAGAAGATATAATGAAACAAACATTTTCTAAACCCAAAAATGAGAAAAGCCACAATTCAAAAAAAAAAAAAAAAAATTCATATTGTCAATAATTTTGTAACTCAATTGATTAGCACTTGTCTCGTAAGACACAACATAAAAAAATAGAATTAAAGGCCCAAGTCTTCTATTTTTATACATAGTATGGAGTTTTTAACTAAAATTCAAGGTAAACCGAACAGGTTTAAGGCAATTTTGATTTTAATTCCATCCATTTTCATCTTTCCATCTATTTTCGTTTATAGATATTACCCTTAAATACCAGCTAAGAATATATTGTATAGTAGTATTGCAAACTAAAGCATGCCAATTTAGTTATTAAAAAAATGCAAGTTTAAATAAATAGAAAAAAACTATAAAAAATTAAAACTAATTATCAAAAATTTAAATAAACTAAAAAAAATAACTCTACTTCTTTCCTTACTGAATTTTGTTGACATCCAACGTAAAATCTGACAAGTGACAACCCCACATCTTCAAACAGTTTAGCGCTTAGGGGTATAGAAGCTAAGGAAATTTCACAAACATAAATTGTTCTGAGTAATTGAAATTGACAATAACCAAATAGAAAATACAAACATATCAATGCAAGAAGATCTAGCATAAAGTGTTGTGATCCAGATGTCATCTAAGCCTTTTCCACATCAATCATTCTTCCAATCAATTTTAAAATTTGTTGTCTGGTAGTCCACAGCTTTATAAGACTTCAACAAGGCAATCCATTTGGAATATTTAGGATCTTCTTCCCCATCTATCTTCTCAACCTTTACATCAAAAAAGGACTCATGTTGATGTAGCCCTTCTGATTTGAATAGCTTCTTAAGTAGCTTCTCATTCAGGACCTATATAACAAGGTAATGCAATTACACAAAATTATGTTCACAAGAACTCAGTGATTATGGTACAATATATAATTGTCTAAAAGCATGATGTGAGAAAGAGAGAGGATCAATAACATACCTCTAGTAATTTGCTAGAATTTGACAATATTGATAGGGTCTCTACAGAATAATCAAGCAGCATTCTTTCTACCAAATCTGATGAACTCATTGAAGATATAATAACTATTGCTGGCCTCAAGTCCTTGAGATCAATTCCCGAAGAAAGCACCCTTTCATTCAATCCATCTAGTAGAATGACTTTGCTCTAGTAGGGAAAAAAGAAATGCACCAAAATTAAAGATATACATATATTATTTATAAAAACTTTAAAAATTCAAAAGAAAAGAGAAAATATGTACCTCAGAGTGGATAACCAAGTTTAAACCTTCAGTACTATTAAACTTTCCAACAAGTTCCTTCAATTTATCAAACCAAAGAGTGATACAACTTCCAAGATCCAATTCAAGCTCAACTCCTTGCAAACTTGGAGCATTGAAAGAATGGAAGAGACATTTATTCAATCTGTACTGAAGTGAAACTAAATTGGGGGTATCAACTTCCACCACCTCAAGATCTGTACACTTCTCTAATTTGAGCATCTTAAGCGTTTGTGAACAGATTTTGATACTTGCCATCTTGCATGTTGAGATTTCCAAGACCTCAAGAGTGGGAAACTTTGAACTTAAGGTCTGAAGCAACTCAATTGTCCTGTTACTAAGCCCAACTAGTTCAAGTCTTTTCAAATTTTTACAAGCTTCCAAGTAAATATCACAATGCACATTCACTGATTGCAATCGGTAGGAATCCTTACTCCAGTAGTAAAAGGTTTGTAAACTTGGCGCTTTAATTTCAATCCTCGAAACCTTTCTTCTAGCTAATACATGAAGCAGGTTAAGCCGAGGAAGATTTGACACCTTTAAATGTTTGAGACCATGACAGCATATTAGTCGAAAATCCTCAATCAAAGGGCATCTTAGTGTCAGATTCTGAATTACCTGCTCATCTAGACGAACATTATTCAAAACCAAAGTTTTCAGATGACAAAATTTGAACTCATTACAAGGCTCTAACTTGCAAAATTTTAGCCGGAGCTCAGTTATTGTTTTGGCCTCAAGCACTACCTGAGGTAAACTATAATATATCGGTTTTCCAGATTCATTTCCATCACTAAAATGTATTATTGACAAGAAGAGACCCAGGGCCTTGACTTTTCTCTCAGTTGCAATGGTTAACCATTCAACAACACGAGGCAACAGCAACACCTTGTCATGGTGGGTTAACTGAAGAGCGAATTCCTCCACACTTGAGTCGCGGCTACGAAGGGTTTTATCTATGTAAGTCATGAAAGCATTCTTCTTTATCCTGATTCTTCTGTTCTCTTCTGGAGAGTTATCGGGGCTTTCACTGCTTCTCGCATCGAAATCCCATTCGTTAAAAACAACACAAGGGAATGAAGCCCATGCACGTTGCCAAGTCTTGGACAAAACACTAGTTCTGGCTGCAGCTTTAGTGTCATGAAGATGAGAGAGGATTTCGTGAATAATGGGTTCTGGCAAAACAGATATCCGATCATCACCTTCTTGTTTGTTTTGTTTCCTTTGTTTTTCCATGTTGAAAGGTTTCTTGCTCACAAAGTAATTAACTCAGCGTTCCAGAACTTGAAAGTTGTAAATTCTTGGAGTTGGACAAACATATATATCATCCACACACACACACAAAAAAGGGTTATAGCTTGAGATTATTCACCATAGTTGAAGGCATACATACCTGCTTGAGAATTGTAGAGTTCTCTCTTTGATGTTTCTTGTTTCTTTTGTGATTGTGTTTGCGGAGCTTCCTCTGTTTGTAGGCACTTAAAATAGACCATCTAAAGTGTTTGTCTTCGACTAGGATTTGGTTTAAAAAATAATTTTAAAGTTAGAAAATAAAAATAAATAGATAGGTTTATTCGGTGGCCCATGTCAGTGAGACACTTGTACATTTCTACAATTAAAACAATATAAACTCCGGTCTTCACATGGCCTTATCAAACCTGGTTTTTCCAGAAGATTACACGGTTTTTTTTTTAAGAAACAAACACACAAAAGGAGAGGGAGAGAGATTCTAAAGATTTTTTCTTTACCAAAATACTAAAAAAGGCAATTAATTTTTCTTTATACCTCAATAATTAGGGGTGAGAGAATTTAAACATTAAACATCTCTCTTAAATTGTGCCAATTGAATTATAAAACTCTTGTGTGTGTGGGTGTGTTTCAATCTTGTGTCTATCTCAAAAAAAAAAAAATAAATAAATAAAACATGACAATTTAATTAAATAGTAAGATTGAACTAGTGTAGTGCGAACTGAGCAATCACCCAGGTGCCTAAGCAAGGTGAGGCGCCACAAAGGTTCCTTAAAGGCTCTAAAGTGAGGCACTCGCCTTTAGAGCCTAGGCAAGCAAGGTGGACCACCTTAAGCCATGAAAAAGGCGCTAAGGCGAGAGCCCTATGTTTTTATTTTTTATTTTTTTTTTATAGAAGTTTGTTGTGAAACCTATTTTTAGATTATTAATTTCAAAAGGCATGTTATAAAACCTATTGTTAGTTTAAGTTAATTTACAAAATTGTTTTGTAAGACTTATTGTTATATAGAAGCTTGTTGTAAAACATATTGTTAGAACTAACTAATAGAGCCTAAACCATGTTAATCCTATTTTGAAATAATTTGATAGACCTAATTTCTTCATGCTACACATTGAAAAACACTTCATTATAATAGTATAATACACTAGGTACATATGATTTAAGTTATATATGTATAATAAATATATTAAGAATTTGACGCCTTGCTTTACTCCATGCAAAACTCGATTTTTAGAAAATCAAGTTATAGCCAAATTAAACTTAAAAAAAAAAAAATTGTGGAACTCGATTTCCATTCAAGGAACTCGAGTTCCACTTGAATATTTTCAAGGAACTCGAGTAAAAATAAAAAAATAAAATAAAATAAAAAATTTGTGGAACTCGAGTTCCTTGAAAGAAACTCGAGTTCATGGAACTTGAGTTCATGGAACTCAAGTTCTACTTGAATATTTTCAAGGAACTCCAGTTCTATGAACTCGAGTTCCACATTAAAACTCGATTTTGATAAAATCGAGTTTCAAAATAGGGGCATATCTCTAAATAGTTTCATACATGGGGCATTTTGCTGGAACTTTTCGACGAAAGGGGTATTTTGCCTTTTTGGCCAACAACTCGTCATGGATCACAAGTACTAGATGGATTAAGATCTGACTAACTGACCATGTCAAGAGTGAATTCTTTGTCCCACTTGGAACAGCATGTTGCAAAGAAAGAATAAAAATCCAAGGGTTGTATGGTGCTAACATCATCACAAAATAATAGGGAGATGATTTTTTTTTTTCTATATTTTATTGTTAAGCTAAGATATTGAACATCAATGATGTCTCAAGGGTGGTTTGAGGATTTATAATTTAGGGTTATGTGGTTTTAAGGATTTAGGATTTAGGGGTATAAGACGATTAGCATAAGATAGATCTAAAAAAAATATTATTTTGACACATCAAAAAGTTACTTTATCTTTTTTTTAACTAATCACTTTACAATACACTCCATATCACACAATGGTGGCTCCAGAAATTCTTTTTAGGGTGGTCATTAAAATCAATTAAATTAAAAAAAATTAATAATAATAAAACTTGAATATATTAACATCACAAAATAAAAACATACGTAAATACATAAAGTTTTAAAAATTTCTTTCACAAGTTTTCAAATTTTGAAATCATTGTGAGATATGATAGTTTCACACTTTCACTATCAATGTTATCAGCTATATCTTTTTCAAATGTACATAACCAAGCAATTATTAAGTTACTGATCTCTCATTTAATTACTAACATATTGCCTAAATAAGTACTAATATAAACAAAATGCATGCATTATCTTTTTGAAAAAAATATATACATAAATCCAACAAATTTGGCTAAAGACTAAAACAAGCACTAACAGACTAGCTATTTAAAGATTGTGTATTTTTTTTTTATATAAAAAATAGCGATTTTAAAATATACCATTTAAAAACACAATTTAAAAAATCACAATCAAAGGTTTGATACTTTCACAACAAAGCCTAATTGGTAAGTTTTTACTAGTTTTAATTTGAACTTACCATTGAAATTATTTTTTTGTTTACTAGTAACAACCTGCAATTTAGGATTTGTTACAAAAATATTGCAAAAATATTGTGATCATTGCATTTCTTGCAATTTTTTTGTTCAACATTCAATGGACCAAAATTTTGGAGAGGTTGAATTTTATTTTTAATGGGCTTAATTGTTGTTAAGGGTGTTCAAGCTTTTTTTTAGGGTGGTTAAGTCTTTTCTCTAGGGTGGTCAAAAGACCCATATTAATTTAAAACTCAAAAATTTTTAAGGTATATTAAAAAAAAAAAAAATTTAGGGTGATCCTATGACCACCCTCATTAGTACTTGGTGTCGCCCCTGACATCACACCTTCTATTTTAAGATTCCAACACATTAAAATAATCTAAAACAAACCTTGTATATATTAAAAAATTAACAAAACAAATATATTTTATCATGTCGCCCTAAGAGAGAGAGAGAGAGAGAGAGAGAGAGAGAGAGAATTGAATAAAAATACCAAACTGTTGTAAGGTTGAATTTATTCAACCATCTAATTGGCTTTATTCTATGCCAAATTTGCTTGTATTTCAGCATTTAGTAACCCTGTATTTAGGTGGGCTTGTTGTAAGGGTAGTGAGTGAGATAGAGTGAAGTTTGCTAAAGAGTGTGCAAGAAAACAGAGACTCGCGACTTGGCCTCGCGGGTGACTCGCGACTTAGTCAAGTCGCGAGGTCAAGCCATGAGCCACCCCTGTTTTGTAAAACCTGACATTTCACATTCCTCTCTCACTCCAGTATAACTACCCCTTTTACCCACAAATGTAAGAGAGCTTCCAGAGAGAATTTTGAGAGAGAAACCCTAAAGAAAAACAAAATTGATTCACCCACAATCTATACATTAGAGTCTCTTCAAATTCCTCAACTCTCTTCCTCTCCATTATCAAATCCTTGAGAGGCATTTTACCAAACCTTGTTCTCACCATATTCATCACTGTGAGAGGGCTGTTTGGATTTCTGGGAAGCAGTTAGGAAGGAATCAATCTTCATTGGTTGATGCTACGGTCTAGTAGCGGAATCCGGGAAGCTAGAAAAGAAAAAGGTTCGGCGCAACCTCGTTGGAGCAAGAAACTTGGAGGGCTTAGGTGCACTGGGTAGATTAGGCTTGGAGGGTCTATTGTTATCCATGTATCCCAACTATATTTTCTAGTGGATAGTTTACCGCTTGGAGGGCGGCGGAGAGGTTTTACGCCGAGGGCTTCGATTTCCTCTTCGATAACACATCGCGTGTTGTCTTTGTGTTTGCATCTTCCTTCCCTTTTATCTTTGTCTTTTAATTATCTGCTGTGAGTTGTGATTTTAATTTGGCTTAGATAGTTTATCCAATTCTATATTGTAGCTTATGTTTATTTTCCGCACACTAGTTGTTTGACATAATGCTTGAATTGGTTAAGTTGTAATTTGGGGGTCTAAACGTTCAAGGGTGTTTATACACATATTTGAACTTTCAACTATATTTAGCGCATATAACAATACCATCTTATTATTAGAAGAGCATTGTATTTGACATTTGACACATCTCATGAAGGTGATTTTTTTTTGTTTGGTGTGCTAAATGCTAAAAATTAATTTAGCATTTGGCACACCTAATGCAAATGCTCTAAGGGTTTAGTGCTTAAGGGTTGAGGGTTTTAAGGGTGTAAGGGTTAGGGGTTTAAGGGATTAAGAATTTAAGGGTTTAGGGGTTTTGAGGTTTTAGAGTTTAGGGTAAATCCTTATGATTTAGGGTCTTGGGCTTTCACTATTTTAGGATTTAGGATTATCAAGAGTTTTTAATGATAGGGGGTATAGGGGTTTAGAGGTTTAGGGTCCGTTTGGTTAAAGTGGTGGAAAAGTAGGAGGATAGTAAAAGGTGGGAGGATGGAAAAGTGAGAGAATATAAAAGATTTTAATTTCCCTCCTTTTTGTTTGGTTGGGAGTGAAAAAAGTGGAGGGATAAAAAAAGTGAGTTTGTAAAAAATTTTCTTATGTACCCTTGTTAAAAATGATGCCCAATTAAAAAAAAAGTGACAAAACAAAAAACACAAAAGAAAGCAAAAGAGAAAAAAAAGAAAAAGAAAAAGAATATGAGCAACGTACACTTAAATCAAAAGAAAAAGAAAAAAAAAAGAAAAAAAAAAGGAAGAAGAGGCAATTAGGGAAGAAAGAAAGAAGAAGAAGAAGAGGTGGAGGCAACGTCCAAGAGGAAGGAAATAAAAAATTTAAAAGAATATAAAAAAAGAAAGAAAGAAAAAGGTGAGAAAAGCAATGTATAGACAAATCTCATGTGCAAGTGCACAATGGCATTTTTGTCCATTAAACAGCCTCATTTTCTCCCTTCAGTTTTCTCTCCATTTTGAGGAGAAAATGTTTTGGTGGGCTCAGGAAGAAAACACCTAGGCCCCACCATTTATTTTCCTTCCTCCCCACCTAACCAAGCACACTCTAAAAAAGTTTTCTTTCTCATTTTCTCTCCAAAATTTTTCATCCACCCTTTTCACCTCCAAACAAGCACACCCTTAGGGTTTATAGTTTTGTATACCATTATAGCATTGAGCCAATATACAAGAGGATATACAAGGGATAGGAAGACAATTTTATGACAAAATGTCATAACATAGATTTTTCTAGTGATTGGAATTGACAATAACCAAATAGAAAATACAACAAATTAATGCAAAAAGATCTAGCATTTATTGTTCCATTCAAGTTTAAAACTACTTGTTTGGTAGCCCATTGTTTCATATGACTTCAACAAAGCAATCCACTTGGAATATTCATAATCTTCTTCCCCATCTAAGGTATGAACCTTTAAATTAGACAAAGAATCTTGTAGACACCTTGATTTGAATAGCACATTAAGTAGCTTCTCATTTAGGACCTATAACAAGGCAAGGCAAACGCAAAATAATTGTTAGGTTCTAAAGATTTAGATTTAAATATTTAGGATCATTGATGTATTGTGTTGGCAAAGCGAGAACAAAACATGTTTAGTCTAGGTGTTTAAGGCAATGCTTAAAAGTATTTGTTTCAAGGTTCAAGTCCAGATGATTGCAGTAAAAGGGAGTGTAGTTCTGTCTTGCTCGACCGATCGAGAATTAGGCTCGATTGACCGAAAATCGTAGGTCTAGTTTTTTTTGTAGAATTTTAAACATGCCCAAGCTTGCGAAAACATTTAGGGTTTCATCTAAACTTCTCCACATATAAAAGGGAAACCCTAGCCACATTTTGAAGAGTCTGGAGAAGACTTGTGTGTTACTCTTTGTGAGATTTAAGAGGTTTTGTACTTTCTAACTACACAAGAATCTACCGAAGCCAAAATTACAATAAAGCATTGGTAGAATATAGTTGCTACATCAAAATCATTACCGAGGGTCATCTGAAATCTTTGAGTGGGTTCTCAAAGTCACAAGCAATGCGGCTTGTGTTGGTGTAGATCCAAGAAGAGAAGGAGTTTGTGGATTCGGAGCTTGCACGTGGTCATGTTAGTAAGTTACTATTGGAAGTAGCATTAGATTTAGGGTTAAATCTTTTGTAAAAACTTCAATTCTCTTATAATGGATTTACTTTAACATAAAAATAGCTAAGACAAATCATTCCTAGGTTATCCATTTGACAACACGAGGCAAAACAAACTCTTTGTCATGGTAGGTTAACTTGAGAGTGAATTACTCTACCTCTAGGCTTGAGGTGTGTTCAAGGAGGCTTTGAGGGGTGTTCTTTATGTAAGTCATGAAAGCATTCTTCTTCTTCCTGATTTCTTTGTTCTGTAGTGGATAATTATTGGAATGTTCAATGCTTTTCGCATTAAAAATACCAGTCCTTCTTCGAAGCCAGCGATCGATTGCATTCACTAATCAATACTAGCTAGTGGTCCTTATTCACAAATTGTTGGACCTCCAAATTAATGCTTCCCAGTTCATAATAGAATTCCCAACCCTATTCCCACCTCAATGAAGCGTATCATTTATTGTTACTACACTCCAGTTGAGCCACGTTAGTGTCTACGTCATTTTTTTTTCCAATTTTCCTATAATTGTTTTTAATATTTACATTTTTCCAACATTTCTCCTTCCTTTACCTTTTCATCTCCCCACTACTTTTTCAACCTTTTTCCCTTCCTTACCTTTTCATCTTCCCACTCCTCTCTAAATTAATATCATTCTTCCTATTCCTTTCACCTTTCTTTATTTTTGTCTTTTCCCATTCACACCCTCTTACTATAAAATTGTCGCTCTCTTCCATTCTATACATAGTTTTCCCTCACAACAAAAATGTTGTCTCTCTCTCTCTCTCAAAATTTTGGTGGATTTTTTATTTTTCTTGCATATTTGCTTTAGGTTGATAATTTTTTATATTCTTTAAAACTCTACTTTGGGTTAATGCAATTTAGTTTTGTTTTTAATTTTTTTAATTTTTCTTTTTTTGGTTCTCTTTGATTGTTAAATGTTATCCTATTGCATTATAAAGAATTAAATATAGCATATAAAAATATAATATTATTCTATTATATAGCATGATTTGGATAATTTGGTATATATTATAAATTGATATTTCTTCTACTACATAGCATGATTTTTTATCGTGCTCAATTTAGATGTTAAAACTATGAGACTTTACTAATTTTTGTTTATTCATTAATCCTTTGTGGTGGACAAAATACTCTTAATAGTTGTATTAGAAGTACACTATAATGCTATTTATTTAGAGAAAAGAAAAGGTTAACCAAACAAAAATAATCGGATGGGTGACAAATTTTAGTTTTTGCAATTTTATTTTAATTATTATTATACAACAATGCATGTATAGAAATTTAATTCTTAGATTTTGCTAATAATTGTTTATTTGATAACATGTTTAGAGTGGATGAAATTACAACAAATTGTTTTCCTAATTGGTCCAATTAATCATTGTTAAGTTTTATTAATTTTCTTAGTTCCATTTTTCTGTGTTTTGGATTGTAGGCAAAAAAAAAAAAAAAAAAAGTTTTGAGAAAGTTTGTTTAAAACTAAAAGAATAATTT
Source organism: Quercus robur (assembly GCF_932294415.1). Taxonomy (NCBI): domain Eukaryota; kingdom Viridiplantae; phylum Streptophyta; class Magnoliopsida; order Fagales; family Fagaceae; genus Quercus; species Quercus robur. Next base: position 8,003,604 of record NC_065538.1, read on the forward strand.
TCAAATTTTATATTCTTTTTAATGATTCACAAAATGTTATAAATAAATTTTATTAAAAAATGAATATTTTCGTTAACTTGCCTTTTGAATTTCTAAGAAAAATTCTATTGTTTTCATTTTTGTATGATAAAATTTATATTTATGATTTATGATTGTTCTTATATTTCATTTATAATTGTTCCTATAATAAATAAAAATATGATTACGAAATATATTACTCTTTATTAAATTAGTTTAAATTGTAAAAAAAAAAAAATTTAATAAAACCACCATAAAATAATTATCATGCACAACACGCAAGTTCGTGACTAGGTATTGCAATAATGACTACAATAACAATGATTCTACTTCATGCAAATCCCAAGTAGATGGGAGTTAGCGATCAGTTACCAACCCAACATTAATAATTACCTGTGATATTTATTAATAGGTCCATAAAATTATATGCTTATTACATTGGGAGCCCATCAAAATCTTTTGAAACATGAAAAACATGCATATATTATTATTATTATTTTTTTTTTGAGAATCAACATGCATATATTAGATTACTCAAAAAAGTCAAAACTTTATATATTATTGAGCAGATTGGACGACCCAATTTATTGCGAAAATTAGACGAATTCTCTTGGTAGGGTACAAAATATATAGCCATTAATTTCTAGCCTCAAGTAATACATATTAAGCATCACTTGTGAGTTGTGATCTTTGTTGAAATGTTACTACTACAAGTACATTCTCATTTGCAAACAAAATTTAGTAATTTATCTTAGTTACCAAATGAAAAAGAGGGGGCATTTAATAATCTAAATATCAAATACTGATTTCCATACTTGGAATGAGTCGCAACTACAGCTGCAGCCTTAAAGCAATTCTTAGGATGTGATCAACCAGCACATGGAATCTAAGAAAGAACGAGGGCAAAGTATAGGATAATTCTAAAATAACACATTCAACCATAACCTTTTTCTTCCATCTCATCCTTCCTTATATTCAAAGTTTCAAACCATACTATGGCTAAAACCATCACTACAAGAAAAACAAGCTATTGTGGTGGGTGGGAAAACTACCACTATATGTTGCCTATTGCAGCGCGTTTTTGGCCCGCCACTGTACACGAGATCTATTGCGCCATTCTATATGCTCGCCGCAATAGTTCTAGTATTTTGCGGTGTACTACCACGGCAGGCCAATGACCCGCCGCAATAGACCTGTTTTAGTGGCGCTAAGCTTAGATATAGCGGCGTGTCAATGGCCTACTGCAATATGTACTCCTTTTTGCGGCGGGTTGGACCGCCGCAATAGACCATTAAATTTACCAGCTCCAAAATTTCCTCTATTTTTTTCACCTTCCCACATAAAGATCAAATGGTAAATTACACCCGATTAGCATGAAAATTGGCATGCATGTTAAGAACATATAGAACATGTAATCCAACGGTTGGATTTTTAAAATATGAATCCGATAATAAGTTATTGGTTGGTGTAATATTTTTTAGAGTTGCATTAGGTGTAACTTGAACCCAACCCTATATTTCTTAATTCAATGTGAATTTTGACAAATTTACCGTTAGATTACATTATTTTCATATATTTTTCATGCTTACAAAATTTCCAGGTGATCAAAAATTAATAATCATGTCATCAATCAATTGTTTAAATTCAAGTTTTTGTAGTTTTAAAATAACGCATGAAAGATAAGTTTAAAGATTAAATGATAAATTACATCCGATTGGCATGAAAATTGGCGTGCATGTTAAGAAAATATAGAAAATGTAATCCAACGGTTGGATTTTCAAAATATAAATACAATAATAAGTTATTGGTTGGTATAACATTTTTTAGAGTTACATTAAGTGTATCTTGAACCCAACCCTATATTTCTTAATTTAATGTGAATTTTGACAAATCTACCGTTAGATTACATTATATTCATATATTTTTCATGCTTAAAAAATTTTAAGGTGATCGAATATTAATAGCCATGTCATCAATCAATTGTTTAAATTCAAATTTTTTGTAGTTTAAAATAATGCATAAAAGATGGGTTTAAATATTAAATGGTAAATTACATCCAATTGGCATACATGTTAAGAATATATAGAACATGTAATCCAACGGTTGGATTTTCAAAATATGAATTCAATAAAAAGTTCTTGGTTGGTGTAACATTTTTTAGAGTTGCATTAGATGTAACTTGAACCCAACCCTATATTTCTTAATTTAATGTGAATTTTGACAAATCTACCGTTAGATTATATTATCTTCATATATTTTTCATGCTTACAAAATTTCAAGTTGATCAAAGGTTAATTGCCATATCATCAATCAATTGTTTAAATTCAAGTTTTTGTAGTTTAAAATAACGCATAAAAGATGAGTTTAAAAATCAAATGGTAAATGACATCCGATTGGCATGAAAATTGGCATGCATGTTAATAACATATATAAAATGTAATCCGACGGTTGGATTTTCAAATTATGAATTCAAGAATAAGTTATTGGTTGGTGTAACATTTTTTAGAGTTATATTAGGTGTAACTTGAACCCAACCCTATTTTTCTTAATTTAATGTGAATTTTGACAAATCTACCGTTAGATTACATTATATTCATATATTTTTCATGCTTACAAAATTTCAAGGTGATCAAAGATTAATAGCCGTGTCATCAATTAATTGTTTAAATTTAAGTTTTTGAAGTTTAAAATAACACATAAAAGATTAGTTTAAAGATCAAATGATAAATTACACCCGACTGGCATGAAAATTTGCATGCATGTTAAGAACATATAGAACATGTAATCCAATGGTTGAATTTTCAAAATATGAATTCAATAATAAGTTATTGGGTGGTGTAACATTTTTTAGAGTTACATCAGGTGTAACATGAACCTAACCCTATATTTCTTAATTCGATGTGAATTTTGATAAATCTACCATTAGATCACATTATCTTAATATATTTTTCATGCTTACAAGAATGAACATTTCATTACACTCTTCAAATCCAACGGTTAGATTTCAAATCTAAGAATGACACGTGATGGACATGTGTTGTGTACTTATATAACTATATATGTTCTCTCAATCTGACCATCCAATTAGTTATATTATTTATTTAAAAAGTAAACGTAGTTTTTATTTTTTTATTTTTTTATTTTTTATTTATATATATATATATATATATATATGGGAAAAGTAAACGTAGTTAATCACATATTAAAATTCTTATATAAATTCAATATATAATAGCTATGATCAATTTTTTTTTTTAATTTTTAATAGGATAAAACTTGTGATAATTTTTGTTGTATGGTATTTTTTTTTTTTTTGAGAAAGTTGTGTTGTGATTTTTATTGAGTATATGTAATTGTTTTTTTTTTTTAAATTTATTTCATATCTTATTAATATTAGATTTTTAATATTTTGCATTTATTAACTCACTTAGATATATAGATGTGTTTGATTCAAGTACAATTACAAAATGCATGACAAAATCGTAATTGCTAGTCAAAAATGGTAATTTATTTACTATAATAATTTATATATTTTATATAAATTAAAAACATATATAATTTATATAAATTATTATAATATATATTGTGGGGCCCAGCCCAAAAATAATGGGCTATTCCAAATTCAGGCCCGTCCGATGAGCGTCCTGTCCAAAGGGAAACTACGTATGAAGACTACTCAATCCCAATAACGCCAAGGAAACCTGTCCGAGGAGTAACTCCTCCTCGGACATCACGAATCCCAGACGAGGAACCCTCTCCAGCTATTTCAGTTCATCCTCCCAACATATAAAATGAATAAAATCCAAAATATCTCATGGAAAGCTACCACCACATTAATTGCGCCCCAACCACCCTCTTGGCCGCATTAATGAGGAAAAGACACCTGAACAGTACCGCCTTGGCCTCTGCAACTCACGAAGGGACTGATGAGGGCGTCTGATGGGACAGGTGCTCAAGTGGATGCTTAGATGATCAACAGGTGTAAGGTTGAGATGAAAAGAAGAGAACTATATAATGTAATGAAGTCCCTCAAAGAAGAGAACGGGAGAACTGTATCAGGAACAAAAAGAAATAAAATCATACTTGAGAAAGATCCATTCTGGTGTTTTTATTTCCTTTTTGCAAACAATACTGTCCATGTATTAGACCGAACAAGTTCACTGAGGCTAAGTTCTTTGACCCATCCTCTACAAATATTTATTGTGGGTTGCGCTTTGGGCCAAGGCCTCATCAATATAAGTTGGGCCAGGAAAATCGTGCAACTACATATATAATTTATAAATATTATAATATAAATTATTTTAATTTATAAATATTATAATATAAATTATTATATATTTTTTAAATTATATTTATTTAAATAGTAATAAAATATATATAATTAATCAATATATATTTATTTATGTAACCTTCCTACATACTCGCATCACTAGCTTAGTGGTGTGCAGCACGTGTTTTGCCCAAATGGTCTCTAGTTCGAAACTTGAATTTGCTTATAATTTATTTAAAATTTTAAAACTCTTATTTCAGATTTTAAAACCATAGCAATGGCATCATATAAATATGTCTTTTCTTTTCTCCCAAATGGTGATTCCTCTTCCTCTGGTGATCCCAGATCCAACGGCTCTGCTTACCCCTTCTCTTTCGGACCTGACTTCCACGTCCCTTTCAGAGGTTAGGGTTTCCCTCTTTCCTCTAAAATTTTCTACAAAGTTTTCAACTTTCATTCTTTTTTGTTCTTATAGGAAATGATTAAGGTTAATTTTGAATTTTTAATAACTGGGATTTTTTTTTTGGGTTTTTTTTTTTCTTAGTTTTTTCGATTGCTTTTGTATAATATGGTTTTTGTTGTTAGGGTAGGAGAGCTATACTGGTATAGTTACTTGAAATTATTTAATGGGCTTTGGAGATTTGGGTATGTTGGCTTTTTGAATAATTGATTTGTGTGTGTGTGTTAGTTTCCAAGTTTCCTGCTTTCCAATGAGTTTTGGTTTGACGAAAAGTCAGAGGAGCTCACAATCAACATTGGGGTGTTCCTCTCTCAAGTTGCATCTTTGAAATTGCTTTGCCCACCATTAACAGCATCTTAAATTTTCACCATTTTCAACATTCAGTAACATGTATAAAATTGTCTAGTCTCAGATTTATATTTACATGCTTTTTTATTTTTATTTTTATTTTTTATAGAAGTACTACATTGATATGAATAAAATTAGTGATGGTCATTTTGTCATGTCATTAGTTTTGCAATGTTACTCGAAAATTTTACATATATTTCTTTAGATCTCCATCTAGAACCAGTCATCACTTTTTTTTTTTTTTTTTTTTTAAAGCAAAAACACTTAACTAGAATACTTGAGTTCAATAATTGATCAAATTGGATAGAATTCTATACAGACTAGAATAGTGAACACAGTAATGAACATCTTTTATGTTATTAATTCCAATGGCTTATTTTTTAACACAGCCTCTAACATTATTGCATGGAGTGGCCAGTGACTTTTGTTTTCTGTTTCAAAGTTTCACTCATATGTGCACAGGTTCACATTTACATGTAGAGTGAAAACCCAAATTCGAATTCTAATTCTTTTTGTTTAATTTATGTGCTGAAATTATTATTTAATTGTATTACAGTTATGGCTATTCCAAGGAAAGATTTGTTTGGTCTTTGATATCTGCTGTCGGTATCTTTTGTCTTGGTTCCGGTGCTACAATTGTTCATGGGTTTCAAAACTTGTAGACATCACAGGTACTTGTCCAAGTGAATCTTTACTTGGAAATTATTAATTCCTAATTTTTTGGTGTTGCTTTAGTAAATGCATTTTCAATTTAATGATGAATAAGTATCTTTTGCCTTGGTTTGTTTATCATTGAAGGTATAACTCATTGCTTCACGATTTTATGCTAATTGGTTGATCCAAGCGTATGTGTAGTTTAAATTTTGTCTTCCACTTATCCCTCCTATTTGGTCCCTTAAGTTTAGAAAGTTGCAATTTTGCCCTTTGTCAGTCAGATTTGAACAGTATCAACAAGGCAATTTTGGAGGACATGGGATATGCCACTTTGATTGTTATCAACGTGGCATACCTATGTCCAAAAAAAAAAAAAAAAAAAAAACTTTCATGTCATTGGCTTTAAATTATTGAAGTACTTGGTTGCAATTTTCAAGGACTGTAATAATTACTTTCCCTTAATTACTTTCACATTATTGGAATTTATCTATACCATTGGTTCAATTACATGATATCTTTCGACATTAATAAATCAATACAACATGTGACGTTGCTATGTTTTGTAGTGTCAATACCTTGGTGTCTTTTACCAGTGTTAATGCCACTATGGGTTCCCTTTCAGTATTAAAACTTACTACATCTTGCTAGACTTGCATTAATATATTGATAGTTCCCTAGAGGTAGGCTAAGGACATTCATGCAGAAAAGTCATCCCTAAAGAGTTCTTCATGGGTTTGTCAATAATCAATTTAATAAGATGGTTAAAGTGAAGATTAGCCTCTTTCTCTGTGATATCTAAATTAATTTATTTTGTTGAAAGGAATGTGTATATGAGTTTGCAATACAACTTGGACCATATGTTGTTATTTTCTCCATGATTTATACAATCTATTAAGCCTCTGCACAGGAATGAAGGACAACGGGACATGCTGTACAATCAGACATTCAATCTTGATTAAGTTTCCTTTGCTGCTGAGGGTATTAAAGATGCTGAGCAAACAGTATGTCCTAAGGAGCTTTTTTTTTTTTTTTTTCTTTTCCCTTACAGATGTTTATTATTGAAAATTGATCTTAATGAGCTCTTTTGGAATGGCCATTTGTGTCACTGGACTGAACCACAGTATGGGTAATTATAGAATTACTTATTTTTTTGGTTCAATTGGAGTGGCTTCCTAAAAATTTACTGAAGGCTCTGTTTGTTTCAGCGTAACAAGTTTTCAGTTGAAAAAAATTTCAAGGAAAATTGCTTATTTTCTGCTATTTGGTTGCAACTCTAAGAAATACTAAATGCAGTTAATATAAATTTTGTAACATTTTCTGATTTTTTTGAGTCTCCAATTAAAAGGAAGTATTTTTTCAATTTTTGTTATAGCTAAATTTGTATTGGCAATTATATAATTATGTATAATCAAAAAAATTATTAAGAGCCTTTTTCTTTTCTACTAGAGTTTGGTAATACTTTGGAAACATTTTCCGGCATTTTCTTCATATGGAAAATCTTTTTTTTTTTTTTTTAATGATTTGATAATATAATTATAAAAACTTTTATTCACTACTTAAATATCAATATGAAAGAAGGAAAAAATCAACTTAAAAATTAATTTTAAGAAGAGATACATACATAAGGCATAACCAAGGAATTTGTAGATCTCAATATATCTTGGTTACTTAAGAAAGAAAAATAATCAAGAAATGTATAGCAAAATAAAAATATTAAGAGAAACCCAAAGAAAAACTGACAGAGATATCTGGGAAAAAAAGTGAGGCAGCATAGAGGGGGGGTTGGGCAAAAATGGAGATTGGGGGGTGGGGAGGAGGAATACGCAAGACCAACTTTGAGGGACTTTTTTCCCCCTCCTTGGATGACTTATCTTGACTCTTTGATTGCTTTTCTGTGGTCAACCAAAATGTTTTCAAGCACCTCAAACACATGAAAGTGGAACATTTTGTGCAAAAGGTTTATGCTGAACAAACAGGGCCTATAAGTGGAGGGTTCTTGAGGCTGACTTGGGATTAAGATTTGTGAATAGTGTTATCATGCTTCATCCATTGCCAAGAGCAAATGCATCTAAATACGTGCTTAGTATCTATAATTTATTAATTATTTTTTGATTCAGTTGCTCAAAGTGATGGAACTAAATGCTACTAAATGGCACACACTAGATATTTAAATCTCTGTTCTATATGTCCCTTGGACTTCAACCGTATTATTGCTTAGTTTGCCTGTTGAATTGTATCATAACATAATTTGTAACCATCTATCAGTGTGTGTATCAACTGTAAAAGTTGACTTGTAAAATATCATTTGTAACCATCTATAATTTGTAACCTTGTAAAATATCATATCATTTTAGTTTTTGCACGCATGTGTGTGTGTCAACTGTAAAAGTTGACTTATGATTGGCTATTAATCAACATGTCTATCAGTATCTCTTCTTAGGTGCTTTTTTTTTTTGTTTTTTTATTTGAACTAGTGTATGTGCTCATCTCAAGTAATCCTCATAAAGTTTGATGTTCCTATGTTTTCAGATAGCTCCAATTTATTTGGCGTCATGCATAAAGCAGGGAATGGGTTTGCTAGATTTTATTAAGCAAGCAACCTGTTCAAAATAATCAAGTATTGCTTAAGGTAATTGATTCACCTTTCAATGTAAGGTTTTTTGGATTTTAGTGTCCTATAATTTGACGGAGATATTTGTGATTGATTCAAGTTGCATATATTTTTATGCAGATTATAGAGATATGCCGTTTATATGAACTTGACAGTGTTAGTTCAAACATTATGAAGGTATATATTATTTGGTGTAGCATGCTTGTACATATACATGTGTGTGAGTGTGTTTCAGTGTTTGTTATTGAATTGAGAGGTTTATGGAAATGAAGTTGAAATTTTGAGTTCCTAAACTGTAATTACAGGTTTTGATTACGATGAATAGTGCTTCAAAGGAGAAAACACAAGTAAGGATCTCTTAGTTATATCCATAAATTTGATTGCTAAGCTGGTTTTATGTTACAAAATTGTAGCTTTGTGAATAAAGTTGCAAACTTGGTTATAAAATTAATACTTATTTGTGCTTTGCAATTCACTGATTTGTAAAAATCTTACATAAATAGGCTCACATTAGGAGTCAACTGGTGGTGGAGTCAAGTAGTCAACTGATTTTCCACAGAAGTTATTTTACTTGTTTTGGTGGTGACTACGAAATCTGAGGTATGCTTATATAGGATATTTTTCTTTTATGCTAAACTAGTTGGCTACAATAGGGTCACTTAGTGTGTGTGTATTGCATTGAATTTCTAGTTTTACCGCATTTTTTTGGAAGTGTTGAAGGATATTTTTAAACACTTTGGAACTTTGATTGTGGTATTAGCTTGGAACTTTGATGATGGTTATAGACAATGTTATGTATTTGATAATATATTTTTGTGTTAATATAATGTTAGTTTGGAGACATTTGTGGTGTTGTTAATTAGTTACATTTGTAGTATTGTTTTAGTAGAACTAAAATTATTACAGATGGTTTGTCATGGGACTGGTTTTTTATTTTTTATTAAATGTAACCTATAGTGGTGGGAAAAAGCGCTGCTAAAGGTCTAAAATTATGTTATAATCGAAGCCTTATAGTGGCATTTATAGCCTGCCGTTAAAGCTTCAAACATAGGGTGTAACCGCTGCTAAAAGGTGAGTTGGGTCTGTTGTTGCATTTATAGCCTGCCGTTAAAGCTTCAAACATAGGGTGTAACCGCTGCTAAAAGGTGAGTTGGGTCTGTTGTTTAATAAACCCTATAGCGGCGGGATACCTGCCGCTAAACACGAATGGTAATCTCAAACGGCGGTGGTTTTTTGCCCGCCATAATAGGTCAAAAGCACCGCTATATGGACGATCTATTGCGGCATTTTTGGTTACTGCCGCAATAGACCTATTGCAGCACCGCAAGGCTGGCGGAGTTTCTGGCCCACCGCAATAGGCCCAATGGACCTTTAGCATGCATGCTTTCATTATTATATTTTTCACATGGCCGATGGCTCTAATCACAATAATTTCGTTTTTTTTTTTTTTTTTTTTTTCCCTAAGCTTATCGCGCTCATACAGAAAAATTGTGAACCTTTTTCACATGCTATGGCATTAAAAAATAATCTTCATAAATAGAATAAGTCAAATCTGTTATAGAAGACATCTTCCATCAACGTGAATTGTGATTATATTTACTCTTTTGTTCTTTTTTAAATCTTTGGTTTTAAAACACATTACTTTTTTTTTTCTTTTTTTGAGTAAATAAAACACATTACTTGAGCCGACCTAGAATATGATATATTTGATTTTGGATCCAACACCAATAATATTTTATGAATTCAACCACTAATCCATAGACCTAATTGTGAAAAAACTGAATTCACATGTCAAAACTAAATGCAAAATGGTACCCACTCATGTGCACAACACCCATGGCTTTGAACAGGAGGGCTATTCACTTGTTGCCTTTGTCCTATCGCCTTTAGATTAGGGGCAATATTACTGCAATTTAAGAACGATACTGGTAGTTTTCACACCAAAAAAAAAAAAAAAAAAAAAGAATGATACTGGAACAGCAACATCTAAGTATTAGCCACAAAATTTTTTAGATCGATTTTGGATTCTTAATAACTAAATTAATTAGAATGGATCACTTATGCAAGAATAAGGGCAAAATTTATGTACAATACCTTAAGTGCAGTGCATTATATACCCAATCAAATTCAAACATATGGGTGTATTGATTCTCAAACCAATCCTGAACTAATTGTCCTTGTTTTATAATATATTTTTTTTCCTATAAAATAAAATATTGTGTGTTTTATTGGTCAATACGATAATGTGTTTGAATTTTAATGTACTATGTATAAGGTGTTTTACTTGGGTTTTGTCGTAAGAACCATACTGGTAAAAAAAAATATTATATTGATTTAATATATTATGATTTATGGTATATGAAAAGGGCTGGCTTTTAGACTGATTAGTTAAGCCATTCCCTAAGGCGGTAAGGCCCCATTATAAAAGTTCCCCAAAATTTTAGGGTAATAATTATTTTTATTAGAAAAAATGTGTGGGTTGTGCCCCACAAATTGTTATAAAATATGTTTTTATTAGAACAATTTCTAAAAAAAAAAAAAAAAATGAAGTCATTTTTAACAAGTCAATTAATAAATTGTTAGTAGTTCTATATTCTATTTTGAGATGTTCAAAAATAAAGTCATTTTTAACAAGATAATTAATAAATGTTTTAACTTACCATTTACTTTATCTATATAGTCAATGCTCATATTTTATCAAATTTGAATCCTTTTATTTTATTTTATTTTTTATTTTTTGGAGAACAATGAAAATTTTAAGTTAAAGTTATTTATAGAGTCAATACTATCTTTTATTAAATTTGAACTTAAAGTGGCTAGTTGTCAAAATGCCCTTCACATTACACCTATTGTATCCACTCATAAACTTGGTCAATGTGTACAGTCTTCGTGTGGGTCTATAATCTGATCTGAGTTGAAGTTGCTCTAGACCTTGATAGTTGAAACGTAGGGCACACATCATATTCTTCGTAAGAAAATATCGTGCACATATATCTAGTCCATTTATTCATGCTAAGCTCCTTTCATGAACACTCCACATCGTAAATTATTTATGTATAAATGTATATTCAAATATTTATATATGGCAGCTCCTTCCAAAGCCTTTATTTTCACCATGAGTTACGCCTGGTGTAACTCTATAAAAATTACACCTTTTAATAGCAATTGATTTTCATAAGATTTAACGGTTAAAAAGAAAACACTATTATCCATTCTTCAAGCTGACTATTCTTCAAAATGCACAGCTGTCTATCCATTCTTCTCTCTCTCTCCCCTTTAGTTCTGTAATAGAAAATTTAGGAAAAAATGTATATTTATATTATTGTTAAAGTCCGTTTATTTAAATTTCTAAATTTTAATTCTATGCCAAGTTGAGGGCTGCATTTCAACTTTCAAATAAAATGGTGTCAAGCCATCTTTGAAAAAATGACAGGACTTGTCGGAAAGTCTAAATGAATCATGACGAATTTTTTTGTAACTATGCATACTTTGTAGGTCTAAATGAACCAAGATGAGTTTCAGGATCCCAATAGATATTCTCTTTTGAGACAGTAAAAACTGCAAGGGACACATTTTATCTAAAGCAATCATTTTCTTTGGTCTCTCTTATATTATTTTCTTTTTCAAATCTAGCTTTTAGTCATGATGAGTGATTAAGCATTTCTTTGGGTTACTATACTCCAAGAAGAAGAAGAAGACTCTTTCTTTGAGTTTCATTAGCCATTCCTAGCTTGCAAAATTGCCTAGAAATCCTTTAGTTAAGGATTAGGAACTACAGAAGCATATTTAAGGGAAACTGTCATCAAATTTTAGATCCAATTTTTCACCTTGCCATCTTGAGTTTCTTATACCCCCTATAATATCGAGGGGAGGGGAAAAAAACTGAAGACTAGATTAATTTGTGGCGTTTATTTTGATTAAATATATCAAGTTATTAAAAGCACTAGCATTAAGTGTGTTAAATCATAAAATTTTAGCATTTAGCACACCAAGTACCAAAAAACGAATTAACCACATCACATGTTTCAAATGTTAAAATTTTTGGCATGAATGAACAGTACCATTCTACTAAAACAATATGGAACAAATGCTAAAATTGTTCTCTTTTTTTATTCAACTTTCTCTCTCTCTCTCTCTCTCTCTCTCTCTCTCTCTCTCTCTCTCTCTCTCTTACGGCCATCGATCTCGGCACCACACTGCTAACCTCAAGTCGCCATCTAGATCTCTCTCTCACTCTAAGCCCCTTCCACTCTCTCTCTCTCTCTCTCTCTCTCTCTCTCTCTCTCTCTCTCTCTCTCTCTCTCTCTCTCTCTCTCTCCTGGTTAGTGGTTGTGGGTTGGCTTATTGTTGCAGTGATGGTATTCAAGTTTTGTGTTTTTTTTTTCCTCCAATGGTGGTGGGCTTATTTAATTTTTACCTGTGGTTGTTTTTTGGTTGGTTTTTGAAATGATTTTCGTTGAAAATTTAGTTGGATTTGGGTTGTAGTCATGGTGGCCAGTGGATTTGGGTTGTGAAATAATTTTTTATTGGGTTTATGAGTTGTAGAGTAAAATGAATTTTATAATTTGTTGAATTTATTATTTTAATGTGTTGAATGTAAGATTTAATGAAGGGTGTGTTGTAAAGTGGTGTATAAAAATAGATAAAGTAGATTTTGATATATTAAAATGGCATTTGGAATAGAACGGCTAAAGCATTCACATAAACTCGTGCAAAAATTTCTATCTATTTTAGCATAAGAACATACTTTTCCTATTGTAGATACTCACATTTCAAAACTCTCCACATTATATTATTTATTTTAAATTACATTTTATTAAAAATATCATTTTTTTTCATTTTTTAAAATTATTTCTTTTTCTTCACATATAACAACCATCATCTATTATTTTCCCTCATTCTTGAGATACGTAAAAAAAAAATTAAATACAAAATAAATAGTATTAGTATGAATAACAATTAAATGCAAAATGAATGGTATTAGTACAAATTTACACAATTCCTAATAAATTTAAAAGCTTACATAATTATACTCAGAATGAGGTAGATCATTTAAAAAAAATATATATTAGGCATTTTTCAATTACATACTGATTCGATGTGAATGCAATAAAATTTTCCTGCATTTTTTTGTTATATACAGATAAATGTGAATGCTATAAGGATTTTCTTATCCATTGTGTCCGTGTTTCACGGAATGTGTTATGTTCATTATCTGGCAGTACAAATGCACAGTGATTCGATGTGAATGCTATAAATTTTTTCTGCATTTTTCTGTTATATACAGATAAATGTGAATGCTATAAGGATTTTCTTATACATTGTATCCGTGTTTCACGCAATGTGTTACGTTCATTATCTGCCAGTACAAATGGACGGTTTTACATCTTTTAAGTACATCATCATTATAACTTATCAAAAAAAAAAAAAAAAAAAGTACATCATCATTATTCATAAAAATAAAATAATATTTAAAGTACATCGTTATTCACATCCTTGATAAGACATTTTTTGGCCACATTCTACCAATATGAAATCCAGCCCATACACAAATTGTCGGACCTATTGGACTGTGTTTGGTAAAACGTAAATCGAAAATGACAAGAGAGAGCATGTGCTGGGGACCCAGAAATTTAGTGCCAACATTTAATGAAAAAGGAGTCAAGATGTACGGTATGGTGACTCTTGTTTCTTTCTCATTGATTATTTACGTATTGAAATTGACATCTTATCGAATCTCTATTTACAGCGTTTGGTTGAAAGGAAATAAGGGAAGAGTGCTGAAAAGGAAAAGGTACTGTTTTGTTTTGTTTGTTTGATTGAAGGGAAGGTGCAGACAAAAATAGAAAAGAAAAAAGAGAGGACTAAAGGGTAACACCATTTTACGTGATGTTTCCACTTTCCACCCGATTTGTGTGGAAAGAGAAGGGAAGATTTAACTCTATATATATATATATATATATATATATATATAAACTTCTAAATATCCAATATGATAAAAATAAATAAATAAATAAATATGGCATTTCATTGTCTTGGTGACAGCATAAATATCGGCAAGTGCTACCATTTAAAAGTTTAAGATACACACGAAAAGGCTGACTTAATAATTTTTACTTTTTAAGATTTAATGATGTTTATAAAATCATGAGTTTTAATTAGTTTAGTTAGTAAAATTTTTTGTTCTCAAATAAGTCTAATGTAAGAACAATTATCATAGAATAGACAACAAAAATTAAGTTAAAATCTCATCATATTTATCAAAAAATGATATTCATGAAATCTTGGGGGTTCAAAACCTCTAATCAACGTCTTTGAACAATTCCTATTGAATTCTTCTCTATAATTATCTATACAGTAAAATCACTTTCATCCAAGTGAATACAAGGGAATGAAGCCATTACACGTTGCCAAGTTTTTGATAGAAACCTAGTTTTGGCTGCATCTTTAGGCTCGAGGACAGAGAGTATTTTGTGAATAATGGGTTTGGGCAAATCATATTTTTTATCACCTTCTTGTTTGTTTTGTTTCCTTTGTAGTTCCATTCTCCTTTGACAGGCTTTCTGCTCACATATTAAATTTGGGTCTTATGAACCTGTAAGTTAGACATACAGATATATCATCCAAGAAAATCACACACAAATATATAAAGACTAATCTGGACAATAAAAGGCTACTCATGTGAATTCTAAGCAACATTGAATAATAAAAAGGCCCATAAAAAGATTAGCATAACCATTATATTCTGTTAATTTGTTAGGCTTGTTGTACTAATTATATTGGTTCTTTCGTTAAACTTATAAAATGATTACTCTATATAATAATTTAAAGCCATATTATTGTAACTATTTGTGCTTCTAAGCCTTAAATTTTAACCTGAATATAATATCAAATTATGGAGTTTATTATATAATTATTTATTGATATAATTACTATGGGGCCAGGGAACTTATGATCCGGCCCACACTCTATTAGGGCCCGGGGCCCGTGCCGAGGAGGGTATTTGTCGAGGACGAATGGGGAAAGGTCGAAGTGTCGAGGGGAACAGCCGAGGATGACCCTGTCCTCGGCACTCCAAGACTTCAAGGGGAAGAGCAACGTCTCGATGAAGGCTGCTCCCAAAAAACCCCCTAAGGGAGATGCGAGTAGAATGGGACCCACGTGGGGGTACGGTGTGAAACTGGTTCAGGGTAAATACGTCCCCTCCGCATTAAATGCACCCGCCAACGTCCTAACCATGTTAATGAGAAAAGACACCTGGACAGGGTGACTTCGATCATCGCAACTAACAAAAAGCAAGGAGGGACAGATGATGGGACGGGTACTGAAGTATGCACCTGCCTGATCAACAAGTGGAGGGGTAAGATCAACCAAGAAGGGCTATATAATGTGAAGGTTGATGCACCAAGAGAGGGGGCTGGGAAAAATTGCCAAAAACCAGAGCCTCCTAGCCCGCCTCCAGGAGAAAGACTCCTAGAGCGAACACGATTTAATTATGTATGAACACCACGAAAAAACCACTGTCTGGTGACCAAGGCCTAGCTTTTCAAATCCACGCTCTATAAATGATATTGTTTGAGTCTTTTTACGTGCGACCCCAACATTATTATGGGTCGTTACAAATTGTGTTCTTACAATTACTTATACACATTTTTATGAAGGATAATAAGTTACAATGTAAAGAATAACTTATAATACTATCGAAAGGTAACAATTTTTTTTTTTTTTTGCATTTTTTTGCATTTTTTTCTCTGAAATAAAACCTTTTGCTTCTTTATTGTTCTTTTGTATCTATCCTTTTTTTTTCTTTGAGAAATTTCAAACTATAAAAAAACATTGATATGGTAGGAAATATCTTTTTTAAATGAAACTTTACATATAAATAAAAAGATAAAATAATAATTTATGATTTGACAAATTCGATATTCGGTGGGACAAACAATTCTGCAAGCTATAAGATAACTTTCTCTTTTTTTTTTGGTTTTGAAGATTTCTTTTGCATTTTAGGTTGTAGACTTTTTAATGATGTGGAAGAAGACTTGCTTTTGTTGACTCCTCTTTCATTCAACATTTGCAAGCTATAAGATAGCTTTCTTTTGCTTTTTAGGTTATAGACTTTTTAATGCTTTTTACTCCTCCACAGGAAGAAGACTTGCTTTTGTTGACTCCTCTTCCTTTCAACATTTGCAGGGCATAAGATAGCTTTCTTTTGCTTTTTAATTTATAGACTTCTTAATGCTTTTTAGCGTAGTGTATGTTATTTTCTATGTAGCGAAATGCTATATAATATATATTTATAATATTTTTATAATATTTTTATAATAAATTTAAAATAATAAATTATAATTATTTGTTATTATAGTGAGGAAAAAATAATTTTAATGATGAATTTAAATTAAAATTAATAACAATTTATTATGATTTATTGTGAAAATATTACAAAAATATTGTAAAAGTGTTATATATATTATAGACTTTTTACGTGAGAATTTGTTTCTCAAAAAATCTTTTTTCCTTTAGTTAATTGCCTTAATGGCAATTTTTTAACACAACTGGACAAAAGACATGAATTGAATAAGTTTGAAATATAGAAAACTCAATTAAATCAAAGCAAAGTTAGACAACTTAAATGAATTTCTGTCTAATTTAGAGAATGCATTTTACATTTTAGCCTAAGTATTAATAAAGCTTCTTTTCTTTTAACCGATAACCCTTTGAATATTATACTTGAGTGTGACTAGATTTATTTCAAAGTATGTGATACTTTTATTTTGGGAGTTAAATTTATTAAATTGGAAAAACTTTGGCACCAAAAAAATCTCAACACAATAAACGTTCATAAATGGTCTCCAAATTTAGTCCTATAGCCATGTTTTCTAAATGAGGCAATAGCACCTAACCAAAAAACGTGGCTATAGGTTAATAGTTTAAGCCGAAAATGTGGCTATAGCCCGCATGTTTTGTAGTGAGTACAAAAATTACTACATTACTCTCTCTAATGAGTAATGAGGGCCAAAATGGACATTTGTCCTTTTTGCCAAAACTTCCAACAAAATGCTCTCAGTCTGAAACTATTTAGGGAAATGCCCCTGTTTTGAAACTCGATTTTCTAAAAATTAAGTTTCAATTTAAAACTCGATTTTTGGACAATCGAGTTATAGCAAACTAAAAATTAAAAAAAAAAAAATTGTGGAACTTGAGTTCATGAAACTCGAGTTCCTTGAAAATATTCAAGTGGAAATTGAGTTTCATGAACTCGAGTTCTAGATATTTTTTTTTTTTCCTAAGTTCAATTTTACTATAACTCGATTGTCCAAAAATCGAGTTTTACATTTGAAACTCAATTTTCTAAAAATCGAATTTCAAAATAGGGACATATCCTTAAATAATTTCAGACATGGGGTATTTTACTGGAAAGTTTGCGAAAAAGGAGTAAAACCCCATTTTTGCCGAGTAAGGAGTATCCAATGCCTAAATTACTATTTATATCCACTGGTAGAATATTGGGTACAAGTATCAACCTTGAAATAGAATAAGCCAGCAATCATGTCATTTAATGCGGAATTTAAATGAAAATTTGCTTTTGTGCAAACCAATTTTGCATAAACAGTATTCCATAGATTAGATTTTACTTTGGTACAATACAATAAAAACGAAAAAATATATCAAAGTGTGGAAAATTAGTCCAAAGCCATATACAATACAACATGCTCGTAGGAAAAAGTCCTTATTCAAACAATTATCAAAAACTTTGCAGAACAATAGAGATACGAGAGTGCCATTGCGAAACACGTCACAGACAAAAACTTTGATACAGAATAAAGAACAATCAACAAGTCAGGAGCTAGTAGTCTCCAATTGCATCACCACTACCTGAAAGAGGCAACAAGTGAACAAGTCACCGAATTTGGACAACTGCATATAGCCTTTATTACATAAAAATTGTGGTGCACTTAGGATAACGATGCAAAATTATTGATCAACAAGTCACCAAAAAATAAAAGAAAAAAGAAAAAAAAGCCAGCAATCAAAGTCTTGAAGAACCACTTGGAAAGACAATTTGCTTTTATGAAAGACTTTCATCAAAATCGAATAATTTCTGGGCAAAAATTATCCGCTATTATATTAAAAAAGTTTCAGTATCACTTTAACAAGAAATAAATAAAAAAAATTAAAAAAAAACCATAAAAAGAGTTAATTATTTTTTTCTTTTCTTATAAAAAAACTTCTAAAAATAATTTCTAAATGAATGTATTAGAGCACCCACACTAGATGTGGGGTATGTGCCAAATGCTAAATATTTGGCACATATCCCACACCAAACCCAATTTTAGTCCATTTAGCAGATGTGGGATATGGTTTTTTTTTTTTTGCAACATTGAACAGTACCGTGGCAAATTTGCCACGGTATGGAAGATATGTGGTATATTATTTGTTGTTTATTTATTGTGTTGATGAGTAGTAAATATTATTTTAATGTGTAGTAAATATTATTTTAATGTATAGAATTGAATTATAAAACATCTGATAAATAGGATGTTGTAAAATAATGTGGTAAAATAATAAAGTAGACATTTAATGTGGTAAAATGACATAATTTTTGAAACATCTGCTACGGATGCTCTTAAGAACTGTTGTTAACTTTTTCTTATAATATTATATTTGAGAAGTGCCTAAAAGTTTAAGCGCAAGTGAAAATGGCGGTACACATAGGAAAATAGACAAAACAAAGTCAACAAATCAAGAGTATGATACAAAATGAAAAATCATCACCCGGTTACGTGTAAGACGGTTTGGAGTCAACAAGTCAAAGTATTCGTAGAAAATATGATTAAAATATATATATATATATATATATATATTCTCAAAACAATACAAATATTATCAGTAGCTAATGCTCGTACAGAAAAATTGTTAACCTTTTTCACATGCTATGGCATTAAAAAATAATCTTCATAAATAGAATAAGTCAAATCTGTTATGGAAGACATCTTCCATCAACGTGAATTGTGATTACATTTACTCTTTTGTTCTTTTTTAAGTCTTTGGTTTTAAAACACATTACTTGAGCCCACCAAGAATATGATATATTTGATTATGGACCCAACCACCTATAATATTTTATGAATTCAACCACCAATCCATAGACCTAATTGTGAAAAAACTGAATTCACACGTCAAAACTAAATGCAAAATGGTACCCACCCATGTGCACAACAACCATGGCTTTGAACAGGAGGGCAATTCACTTGTTGCCTTTGTCCTATCGCCTTTAGATTAGGGGCAATATTACTGCAATTTAAGAACGATACCGGTAGTTTTCACCCAAAAAAAAAAAAAAAAAAAAAAAAAAAAAGAATGATACTGGAACAGCAACATCTAAGTATTAGCCCCGAAATTTTTTAGATCGATTTTGGATTTTCAATAAATTAATTAGAATTGATCATTTATACAAGAATAAGTGCCGTTCACTATATACTCAATCAAATTCAAACATATGGGTGTACTGGTTCTCAAACCAATTCGGAACTAATTGTCCTTGTTTTATAATAAATTTTTCTTATTTTTTCCTATAAAATAAAATATTATTTGTGTTTTATTGGTCAAAACGATAATGTGTTTAAATTTTAATGTACTATGTTTAAGGTGTTTTACTTAGGTTTTGTCCTAAGAACAATACTAGTAAAAAAAAAAACATATTATATTGATTTAATATATTATGATTTATGGTATATGAAAAGGGCTGGCTTTTAGACTAATTAGTTAAGCCATTCCCTAAGGCGGTAAGGCCCCATTATAAAAGTTCCCCAAAATTTTAGGGTAATAATTATTTTTATTAGAAAAAAATGTGTGGGTTGTGTCCCACAAATTGTTATAAAGTATGTTTTTATTAGAACAATTTCTCAAAAAAAAAAAAAAAATGAAGTCATTTTTAACAAGTCAATTAATAAATTGTTAGTAGTTTTATATTCTATTTTGAGATGTTCCAAAATAAAGTCATTTTTAACAGGATAATTAATAAATGTTTTAACTTACCATTTACTTTATCTATATAGTCAATGCTCATATTTTATCAAATTTGAACCCTTCTATTTATTTTTATTTTTTATTTTTTTGGAGAAAAATGAAAATTTGAAGTTAAAGTTATTTATAGAGACAATACTCATCTTTTATTAAATTTGAACTTAAAGTGGCTAGTTGTCAAAATGCCCTTCACATTACACCTATTGTATCTACTCATAAACTTGGTCAATGTGTACAGTCTTCGTGTGGGTCTATAATCTGATCTGAGTTGCTCTAGACCTTGATAGTTGAAACGTAGGGCACACATCATATTTTTCGTTAGAAAATATCGTGCACATATATCTAGTCCATTTATTCATGCTAAGCCCCTTTCGTGAACACTCCACATCGTAAATTATTTATGTATAAATGTATATTCAAATATTTATATATGCTAGCTCCTTCCAAAACCTTTATTTTCACCATGTCCTATATATATATATAGAGAGAGAGAGGGAGAAAAAAAAAAGGGTTCAAGTTACACCTGGTGTAACTATATAAAAGTTACACCTTTTAATAGCAATTGATTTTCATAAGATTTAACGGTTAAAAAGAAAACACTATTATCCATTCTTCAAGCCGACTATTCTTCAAAATGCGCATTTGTCTATCCATTATACTGAAGACTAGAGTAATTTGTGGTGTTTATTTTGATTAAATATATCAAGTTATTAAAAGCACTAGCATTAAGTGTGTTAAATGATAAAATTTTAGCATTTAGCACACTAAGTACCAAAAAACGAATTAATCACATCACATGTTCCAAATGCTAAAATTTTTGGCATGAATGAACCGTACCGTTCTACTAAAACAATATGGAACAAATGCTAAAATTTTGTTCTCTTTTTTTAATCAACTTTCCTCTCTCTCTCTCTCTTTTACTGCCATTGATCTCGACACCACGCTGCTGACCTCAAGTCGCCATCTAGATCTCTCTCTCACTCTAAGCCCCTTCCACTCTCCCACTTTGGGCTCTCTACTTCTCTCGCGACTCTCTCTCTCTCTCTTTTGGCTACTGGTTAGTGGTTGTGGGTCGACTTATTGTTGCAGTGATGGTATTCAAGTTTTGTGTTTTTTTTTTTCCTCCAATGGTGGTGGGTTTATTAAATTTTTATCTGTGGTTGTTTTTTGGTTGGTTTTTGAGATGATTTTTGTTGTAAATTTAGTTGGATTTGGGTTGTAGTCATGGTGGCCAGTGGATTTGGGTTGTGAAATAATTTTTTATTGGGTTTATGAGTTGTAGAGTAAAATGAATTTTATAATTTGTTGAATTTATTATTTTAATGTGTTGAATGTAAGATTTAATGAAGGGTGTGTTGTAAAGTGGTGTATAAAAATAGATAAAGTAGATTTTGATATATTAAAATGGCATTTGGAATAGAACGGCTAGAGCATTCACATAAACTCGTGCAAAAATTTCTATCTATTTTAGCATAAGAACATACTTTTCCTATTGTAGATACTCACATTTCAAAACTCTCCACATTAAATTATTTATTTTAAACTACATTTTATTAAAAATATCATTTTTTTTTCATTTTTTAAAATTATTTCTTTTTCTTCACATATAACAACCACCATCTATTATTTTCCCTCATTCTTGAGATACGTAAAAAAAAAAAAAAACTAAATACAAAATAAATAGTATTAGTATGAATAACAACTAAATGTAGAATGTAGTATTAGGACAAGTTTACACAATTATTAATAAATTTAAAAGCTTACATAATTATACTTAGAATGAGGTAGATCATTTAAAAAAATATATATTAGGCATTTTTCAATTACATACTGATTCGATGTGAATGCTATAAAATTTTTCTGCATTTTTTTGTTATATACAGATAAATGTGAATGCTATAAGGATTTTTTGACTGGCTATAAGGATTTTCTTATCCATTGTATCCGTGTTTCACGCAATGTGTTACGTTCATTATCTGGCAGTACAAATGTACAGTGATTCGATGTGAATGCTATAAAATTTTTCTGCATTTTTCTGTTATATACAGATAAATGTGAATGTTATAAGGATTTTCTTATACATTGTATCCGTGTTTCACGCAATGTGTTACGTTCATTATCTGCCAGTACAAATGCACGGTTTTACATCTTTTAAGTACATCATCATTATACCAACGGGGCTTGGTTGAGTGGGTAAGGTTCGGGTACTTCGTGCAACCACACTTAGGTTCGAGTCCCACTTTCCACAGGTTTCCGTTGGTGGGTAAACTTAGTGAGGGGTGTACTCGATAAAAAGAGGTGACTCTCACACGGCTTAGCAAGCTCCCTTCAGCTGGGCTCTCTTGCGGCCAGCTCCCTGCCTAGAAGTGAAATATAGCTATAAAGGCTCTCATTTTCCTTTTTATAAAAAAAAAAAAAAAATACATCATCATTATTCATAAAAATAAAATAATATTTAAAGTACATCGTTATTCACATCCTTGATAAGACATTTTTTGGCCACATTCTACTAATATGAAATCCAGCCCATACACAAATTGTCGGACCTATTGGAATGTGTTTGGTAAAACGTAAATCGAAAATGACAAGAGAGAGCATGTGCTGGGGGACCCAGAAATTTAAGTGCCAACATTTAATGAAAAAGGAGTCAAGATGTATTGTATGGTGACTCTTGTTTCTTTCTCATTGATTATTTACGTATTGAAATTGACATCTTATCGAATCTCTATTTACAGCGTTTGGTTGAAAGGAAATAAGAGAAGAGTACTGAAAAGGAAAAGGTACTGTTTTGTTTTGTTTGTTTGATTGAAGGGAAAGTGCAGACAAAAAAAGAAAAGAAAAAAGAGATAAGGGACTAAAGGGTAACACCATTTTACGTGATGTTTCCACTTTCCACCCGATTTGTGTGGAAACTGGAAAGAGAAGGGAAGATTTAACTCTACGAGGGCTTTTAGATTCAACTTAATCTTACGTCTACGTTTTGCAACACGTTTTAAGTTTTTTTTTTTTTTTTCATAAACAGTAATTTTACTGTTTATGAGACAATTTTTACTGTTCATACACTGTTCTGTCACGGTTCATGCACTGTTCATCACTGTAGCAGTACTGTTCATATATTAAAAAATATTAAAAATGGGTTTCACAATACTATTTACATATTTAAAAATTATTTTGCTATAATGTTTTCAGTTTTAGTTTTCAGTTTCAGCAACAATAAGTTCAATACAAACGGACCCTATATATATAAACTTCTAAATATCCAATATGATAAAAATAAATAAATATGGCATTTCATTGTCTTGGTGACAGCATAAATATAGGCAAGTGCTACCATTTGAAAGTTTAAGATACACACGAAAAGGCTGACTTAATGATTTTTACTTTTTAAGATTTAATGATATTTATAAAATCATGAGTTTTAATTAGTTCAGTTGGTAAAATTTTTTATTCTCAAATAAGTCTAAAATAAGAACAATTATCATAGAATAGACAACAAAAATTAAGTTAGAATCTCATCATATTTATCAAAAAATGATATTCATGAAATCTGGGGGGTTCGGAACCTCTAATCAACGTCTTTGAACAATTCCTATTGAATTCTTCTCTATAACTATCTGTACAGTAAAATCACTTTCATCCAAGTGAATACAAGGGAATGAAGCCATTGCACGTTGCCAAGTTATTGATAGAAACCTAGTTTTGGCTGCATCTTTAGGCTCGAGGACAGAGAGTATTTTGTGAATAATGGGTTCAGGCAAATCATATTTTTTATCACCTTCTTGTTTGTTTTGTTTCCTTTGTAGTTCCATTCTCCTTTGACAGGCTTTCTGATCACATATTAAACTTGGGTCTTAAGAACCTGTAAGTTAGACATACAGGTATATCATCCAAGAAAATCACACACACACATATATAAGGACTAATCTGGACAATAAAAGGCTACTCATGTCAATTTTAAGCAACATTGAATAATAAAAAAGCCCATAAAAAGATTAGCATAACCATTATATTCTGTTAATTTGTTAGGCTTGTTGTACTAATTATATTCGTTCTTTCGTTAAACTTATAAAATGATTACTCTATATAATAATTTAAAGCCATATTATTGTAACTATTTGTGCTTCTAAGCCTTAAATTTTAACCTGAATATAATATCAAATTATGGAGTTTATTATATAATTATTTCTTGATATAATTACTTATATACATTTTTATGAAAGATAATAAGTTACAATGTAAAGAATAACTCATAATACTATCGAAAGGTAACAATATTTTTTTTTGCATTTTTTTTTTCTCTGGAATAAAACCTTTTGCTTCTTTATTGTTCTTTTGTATCTATCCTTTTTTTCTTCTTTCAGAAATTTCAAACTATAAAAAACCATTGATATGGTAGGAAATATCTTTTTTTTTAAATGAAACTTGATATATAAATAAATAAATAAAAGAATAACCCATGAGTTACGAACTCGACACGCAAACATAAATTACATCCTATTTTAACAATGGGTCAATAAGTCAAACTTTGAAAAATCATTACACGGTTACGTGTAAGACGGTATATAAGATTAATTATCTTTAAAAAATTTCATGTGCTTTGCATTTGGTAGGTTGTCTTTCACATTGTCAAAGAAACCTAATAACGTGGAGATGGAAGTTCCCAAGGAAGAAGAGTTGCTTTTGTTGACTCCTCTTCATTTCAACATTTGCAGACTATAAGATAACTTTCTTTTACTTTGTAGGTTATAGACTTTTTAATGCTTTTTATTCTTCCACAGGAAGAAGACTTGCTTTTGTTGACTCCTCACATTTGCAGACTATATAAGATAGCTTTTTTTTACTTTTTAGGTTACAGACTTTTTAATGCTTTTTATTCCTGCACAGGAAGAAAGACTTGCTTTTGTTGACTCCTCTTCCTTTCAACATTTGCAGACTATAAGATAGCTTTCTTTTACTTTTTAGGTTATATACTTTTTAATGTATTTTAGAGCATATTTAGCAGATTAGATAAATTTTTGTATTGTTTATAGAATCAATAGTAACTTTTACCTTTTAACTACTCACTTTTTCAAATACACTTTTCAATAGATCCTCTATCTTATTTAAATATTATTTCTTCATTTATTATTTATTCTTTTTTTAACAATTACATATCTCTCAACATTTTTTTATTCAATACCTTATTATTATAATAGAAAAAAAAAACATTTGAAGAATAAACAGTAGCCATCAGATTTGATGAGTTACTGTTCATGAGCCAAAAAAATTCCGGATACAGAGAGTTCGTTGGAGACTATTTTTATGGTATCATTTTCTATTATAGAGATTTTTATGCATTTAATTGCACCATTTGAGATGCTCTTATAAGCATAGTGTATGTTGATTTCTATGTAGAGAAATGCTCTATGCTACTTATTTATAATATTTTTACAACATTTTCACAATAAATTTTAGATGACAAGTTTTAATTAGTTGTTGTTAGTGAGCAAAAAAATCATTTTAATGATGGATTTAAATTAAAATCAATAACAATTTACTATGATTTATTGTAAAAGTGTTGTAAAAATATTGTAAATATAAGTATCCAAGAAGGGTAGCATCCAATAAGAACGAGTGTTGAGATAGCAAGTGTGGGGCCCAATAATTTATGGGCTCGGCCCGCTTGCTTATGGGGAGTCCACAGGCCCAAACCGAAGAAGGCCATGGCCCAAGCTCAAAAATAAGAAGCTCAAAATGGCCCGGGGATACAGCCGAGGACAGCTTGGTCCTCGGCAGACCCAAAGTCTCATTGATGAAAGTGGCATACGGGCAAACTCTAAAGATCAGAAAATATCTTAGGGAAGTTGTCCTTAATACCCTTCACTGATAAGACTCTGCACCTAACAGAACCGGATTCTTAGGCTTTATCTACCATCCCCACCAATTCTGGGATTAGATTGATGGGACAAATATCAGTCTCGTAAAAGTTGACCCTACACGTGGACGAGGGACAGCAAACGTAGGCTAGTATAAAAGAGAAGATAAACTAATCAGAAAGGGATCCCCATCTCACTTCCTGGGAAAAACTCCAGGGATGAGAATGCCCGAGCAATATATGTACACCACCACGAAAAACCCACCGCCGGGTAACCGGAGAAAGACATTAGTGCTCCTCGGACATAATCCGAGGAGTCCAATCCCTCAAGTTACAAAGCTGTAGAGCTTGGATATCTAGGCTGAAGCCTTTTCTTGTCTGAGTTTCCCTAAAGTCCGGTTTGGACCAACGCCCTGTGACCAAACGCTAACCTTTCAAGCCCACTCTCTACAAATCTTATTGTGAGGGATCCTTCACGTGCGAGTCCAACGTCATTGTTGGGCCGTTTGAGAATCGTGTCCCTACAGCAAGAATCAAGAGTGAGGAAATAAGAAAACAAAAGGTGAAGTAGTGAAGAGTGTGTTATAAGTATTAGGCTAAAATACAAAATGCACCCTCTAAGTTTGACTGAAATTCAATTCAGATTTCTAATTTTATTTTCGTTTTATTTAGTTCTCTAAATTTCAAATTTATTCAATTTAGACATTTCATCCAATTTCCTTAAAAATATGCCATTAAAACAATATTTTTCCCACATGATAAAAAAAATCTATAAAATTATATATATATATATATATATTTATATATATATATGATAGACTTTCTACGTGAGAATTTGTTTCTCAAAAAATCTTTTTTCTTTAGTTAATTGCCTTAATGGCAATTTTTTAACACAATTGGACAAAAGGCATAAATTGAATAAATTTGAAACATAGAAAATTCAATTAAACCAAAGCAAAGTTAGATGACTTGAATGGATTTCTGTTAAATTTAGAGAACGCATTTTACGGTTTAGCATAAGTATTAATAAAGCTTCGTTTCTTTTAACTGATAATCCTTTAAATATTGTACTTGAGTGTGACTAAATTTATTTCAAAGTATGGCATACTTTTATTTTGGGGGTTAAATTTATTATATCGGAAAACTTTGGCACTGAAAAAATCTCAACACAATAAACCTTCATAAAATGTCTCCAAATTTGGCTAATGAGTATATCTCAATTGGGAAAATTATTGAATATTACGGGAGTACTATAAATGTGTACTCCTTTCTCTTATATGAATTGTGAGTCCCACCATAAATTTAACTAGTGGGACCCATAGTTATGTGAAAGAGAGGAGTATATATTTATGGTACTCCGAGAGTACTCAATAATTACTATCTCTCAATTCCTGGAAACTAGGAAATCATCCCACATTGAATTCAAATCTTCTACATTTCTTTGGATACTCTACCAAATAAATTTTCTTAAATCTTAACCATACTTTAATGATTTAATGGTCTAAATTTTGTCATGTCAACATTCCACTAACAATAATCTTAATTGTTTTGTTTGCAATATTATTTTATTACTTTAAGAATATTGTTAATGGAATGCTGATATAGCAAAATTTAGACCATTAAATCTAAAGTGTGGTTAGGATTTAAGAAAATTTATTGATAGAGTACCTTAAAAAATCTAGAGGATCTAAATCCTACTACATTACTCTCTCTTATGAGTAATGAGTATCCAATGCCTAAAATACTATTTATATCCACTAGTAGAATATTGGGTAGAGATATCAACCTTGAAATAGAATTTAAATGAAAATTTACTTTTGTGCAAACCAATATTGCATAAACAGTATTTCATAGATTAGATTTTACTTTTGTACAATACAATAAAAACGAAAAAAATGATCCAAGGTGTGGAAGATTAGTCCAAAGCCATATACAATACAACATGCTCATGGGAAAAAGTCCTTATTCAAACAATTATCAAAAACTTTGCAGAAAAATAGAGGAACGAGAGTGCCATTGCAAAACACGTCACAGACAACAAAAAAACAAAAATAATCAAAGTGTCAAAGTCTTAAAAACTTTGATAAGAATAAAGAACAATCATTTCGCAGCTACGTGAAAGACATTTTGGTTTCTTAAGTCAACAAACCGAATGGTTATCCCACTCAACACATATTTTTCACATTTTAAACATATTTATACATATTTTAACATATTTTTTCACTCACATGTATATCAAAAATACCCAAAATACCTTATTCAAACTTAGTTACCAAACAGGCTCTATTCATAAAAAAAATGATTTGTTTTTTTTTTGAAAAATCGCTCTATAGTGTTTAATTGGCATGAGCTTATAAACTTAGTTTTTAACTTTTAGTTTTCATATACAACTTTTAAAATCACATTTTTTTTCTTGTATTCTCTTTCTTTTTAAAATTTTTTCAAGTTAGGAATATATTTTAATAACTTTCAGCAAAAAATTTTCAAACAAAAAACTAGATAGGATATTCTCAAAACAACACAAATATTATCAGGAGCTGGTAGTCTCCAATTGCATCACCACTACCTGAAAGAGGCAACAAGTCACCGAATTTGGACAACTGCATATAGCCTTTATTACATAAAATTTTTGGTGCACTTAGGATAACAATGCAAAATTATTGATCAACAAGTCACCAAAAAATAAAAGAAAAAAGCCAGCTATCAAAGTCTTGAAGAACCACTTGGAAAGACAATTTGCTTTTATGGAAGACTTTCAGCAAAAATCGAATAATTTGTGGGCAAAAATAGAATCAGCTATTATATTAAGAAAGTGTAAATATCACTTTAACGGGAAATAAAATAAAGAAATAAAAAATAAATAAAAACAAAACAATAAAGTGAGTTAGTTCCTTTTTTTTTTTTTTCTTTTTTCACAAATTTTTTTTTAAAAATAATTTCTAAATTAATGTATTTATAATATCCGTTAACTTTCACTTATAATATTATATTAATGTATTTAGAGTACCTAAAAGTTTAAGCGCCCAAGTACCCGAAAATGATGGCACCCACAGGAAAATGGTGTGCAAAACAAAGTCAACAAATCAAGAATATGATACAAAATGAAAAATCATCACACGGTTACGTGTACTATGGTTTAGAGTCAACAAGTCAAAGTATTCATAAAAGATATAATTAAAAAATAAAAAATAAAAAAGATATTCTCATAACAATACAAATATTATCAGTAGCCAGTGGTCTCCGATTGCATCACCACTACTCACACTCAGCTTTTCTTCCTCCAAACTTTCCTTTTGAACCCGAATCCCTTCCTTCGTTATTGCTTTGTCATGGGTGCCTCTTTTGTTGCTCATGTGCTTTTTTTACTATGCTTCTTTGCTACAACCTTCAGCTTCTTCCTCAAAGCCGAGTCAAATGTCTCTTGCAATGAAAAAGACAAACAAGCACTTCTAAACTTCAAACAAGGTCTCAGTGATCCTTTGAAAAAGCTCTCATCCTGGTCTGACCAAGAAGATTGCTCTGGATGGTTCGGAGTTGTCTATGACAACAAAACTAGCCGAGTCACTGAGCTCCATCTCAATTATTCGCGGTTTGGCGGTGAGATTAGTGGTTCGTTGCTCCAATTGGAACATTTGAATTACTTGGATTTGAGTTTCAATGACTTTAATCGTACTCCTATCCCAACTTTTCTTGGTTCAATGGCTAGTCTGACACATCTTGACCTCTTTCGGTCTAACTTCTCTGGACACATTCCTCATCAGCTTGGGAACCTTTCAAACCTTCGTTATCTGGATCTTGGAGGTAATCATTATCCATATGCAGATGACTTGCATTGGATGTCTAATCTCTCTTCCATTCAATACCTTGACTTGAGCTCGCTTCAAATAATAGAAGTTGGTTGGCTTCAAATAATGAGTACGTACCCATCTCTTTCGTCACTGTACGCGTCAGATTGTGGACTTGTTAATCTGAATCCACCTCTTGGATTTGTCAATTTCACATCTCTTCAAGACCTTGATCTTTCCTATAATCTTTTCAGTCATGAGATACCTAATTGGTTCTCTAATCTCACTACAAGCCTCTTGTATCTTGACCTGAGAGGCAATTCTCTAAGAGGCGAGATACCACCGAGCTTTTTCAATTCACCGAAATTAGAATTTTTATACTTGTGGTCCAATAAGCTAATTGGAAAAATTCCAGAGTCGTTAGGCCAGCTTAAACATCTAACACTTCTCCATATGGGAGATAATTCTTTTAGTGGTCCAATTCCTTCTTCCATTGGGAATTTATCTTATTTGGAAGTATTATGGCTCTTTGATAACCAGTTGAATGGTACCATTCCAAAGACTCTTGGGCTACTCTCAAATTTAGTTGATTTATATGTCGGTAATAATTTCTTGACAGGGACATTAGACGAAGAGCATTTTACTAAACTCTCAAAATTACAGTTTCTAATTATCTCTGATACAAATTTGTTCTTTAATGTGAAATCCAATTGGGTCCCTCCTTTTCAACTTACATCTATCAGAACGAGCTCTTGCAAGATAGGTCCCAACTTTCCAACGTGGCTACAAACACAAAGATCCGTCAGTGAATTATACTTGTCCAAGTCAGAAATTTCAGACAAGGCTCCAGGTTGGTTCTGGAATTGGACTTCAAACATTGAAGCAATCGATCTCTCTGACAACCAAATAAAAGGGGATGGATCGGACATTGTGCTGAACTCTAGTATCATAAATCTAAGTTCTAATTGTTTTAAAGGTCAAATGCCACAATTGTCAACAAATGTCAAGAGGCTAATTATAGCTAACAACTCCATTTCTGGACCAATTTCCTCTTTCATGTGCCAAAAGATGAATAGAAAGAATCAATTAATGGTTTTAGACGTATCAAATAATCTCTTAACAGGTGCACTTCCTCACTGCTGGAAGTATTGGCAATCTTTGACCCATCTAAGCTTGGGAAGCAATGATATATCGGGTAGAATTCCGTACTCCATGAGCTCTTTAGTTGCACTCCAATCACTGCATTTGCAAAACAATAGAATCTCAGGAGATATACCTTCATCATTGAAGAAGTGCTCAAAATTGAGTCTTATTGATATAGGTGAGAATCCTTTTTCAGGGGCCATACCACCATGGATTGGAGAAATGACGAGTCTTACGATTCTCCGATTACGTTCCAATGGATTCAAGGGCCATATACCTCTACAAATATGTCAACTTTCTTCTCTTACAGTATTGGATCTTGCCAATAACAGTCTTTCGGGACACATACCAAATTGCTTGAAAAATATTAGCGCCATGACAATACCTTCATCCACATTTGAAGCTCAATATTATTACTCTGTAAGGAATGCTTATATGGTAACCTATCATGAGACTCTCAAGTTGGTTCCCAAAGGGGTGGAACTAGAATATGAAGAAAACATTGTCTTTGTTAAGATGATAGATCTTTCAAGTAATAACTTGTCTGGATCAATCCCTTCAGAAATTTCAATCTTTCCGAATTGCGTTATTTGAACTTGTCGAGAAATCAATTGATAGGAAAGATACCAGAAAAAATGGGGATCATGAAAAAGTTGGAGTCTATTGATCTCTCACAAAATCATCTATCAGGTGAAATTCCTTTAAGCTTGTCTAGTTTGACATTTCTTAGTCGCTTGAACTTGTCATACAACAACTTGAAAGGCAAAATTCCATTAGGCCCCCAGCTTCAAACTTTTGATCCACTCAGCTACATTGGCAATCCTCAACTTTGTGGTGATCCACTTCCAAAAAACTGCACAATTGGGGAAGAATCTCAAAATAGGACACCAATTGGAAAAACTGAAGAGGACTCTTATAATTCCAACTTCTACATTGGTATGGGAGTTGGATTTGCGGTTGGTTTTTGGGCAGTTTGTGGAGTTCTCTTCTTCAACAGGACCTGGAGGCATGCTTATTTCAAATTCTTCGATGACATGAAGGATTGCGTTTATGTGACTACTGTGCTAAACGTGAATTGGTTGCTGGAAAAGCTAAGAAGCTGCCACCTTTAGCAAGTGAAAGTCATCATTATCTAGCTAAGAGGTATTACTTCAAACATAACACCATTAATATCATGTTAATGTTGTAGACTTGTAGTCATCAACTTTGAACACATAATTTAATTCATAGCTAAATGTTGTAGCCTTTTGGATTTTGATTCACAAATACTGCATATGAACTCTGTCTAAATTTGCAGCTAGTCCATTGGCTTTGAAATAATTTACTTATAAATTTTTTAGCATAAATAGTGGGAAATCTATGAATAGTGGTTTTATGTTGAGCATAAATTTTTTTCTCATTTATATACATCATGACTTCGCACCTCACATGACATGCTTTAAGGCTTTGATTTTACAAGGAAATTTTCAAATATAATAAATAGAAAATCAAAGTTAGGCTGGGCATTACTAGAATTCTTAGAATTTTAATATTGCACAATTCGAATTGAAGTTAAGCTTAAGGTGTAGGTGGTGATTGACTATGATGTATGATTTGTGGTCCTTGTTTATATTTCAGGGAGTGGTACAGGTTCATGCTCTTCAAGATGAATCGTTGGCAAAGATATTGTACTAGATCCTATTTTCTAGTTTTATCAGGAAATTTACATTGAATAAAATGTTGTGGACTATGAATCTTGCGCATGAAGTGTAAGAACTATTTATCTGTAGCTTAGTGTTCTCTCCCTCACTACTTTTCTTAAATTCTCCTTCTTGTTGTATGTAAAAAAAAGTTTCGGATTTATGTGTTTCACATGTTTTACCATTTTTCTATTGTCCAGCACCTTAAGCTCATTCTTGTATTGCACCAATAGTCTCTATTTAACAAATATTGGAATTTTGGAATTGATTTCCCCATCTTATTGTATTTTCTAAGAAACCAAGGAGATTTTTGGCCTCCTTTCTTTATTTTTGGCCTATTCAAAAATCTTCCTTGACAATACAAAATAGCATAATTCATTCATTGAAACTGTTCATATTACATCAATACTATTCACCACCTATACCACCTCCCTCAAAAAGGTTCTCATCCTACCACACCATCTCTTCTCACAATGTTCTCTACGCAGATTTTGCTGCAAAAAATAATAATTGGAATTGTGACATGTCAATTTGTAAATTCCATATAGTAAAATTTGTAGTAACCTTAGCATTACTCACTATATTAAGATTCCATCCTCATTGATAACAATAAGTTAGGAATAAAAATCCATTGTACCACTTTGGAGTATTTGTAATTGAAGTTGAAATTTCTCAAATTTTCATTTATATCCTAATTTGTCTTAATGTTTAATCATTTTCAATTAAATAATAGAGTTATTTTTGAATATATAAAAAAGTGAGAAATGTTACGTTTACAAAATTTTTACAATAAATCCTAAATGATAAATTATTATTAGTGGGCCAAAAAATAATTTCAATAGTGGACCCATATTAAAATTAGTAACAACTTATCACCTAAAATTTGTTTTGAAATTATTGTGAAAATTTTGTAGACATAACATTACTCATCATTACATAGCCTTCTTTGTAAAGAGAACTAGGGTTAAAATTTCCCTTGCAAACTTGTAATAATTATAAAATAAAAAAATAAAAAAATAAAAAAATTGAGAAAGTAGTTGTATAGAAGATTTAAAAAAGCTGGATAGATAGTTGAATCTAGGGATCTAATCATTCAATTGCCTGATCAGTTTGCTAGTAAAGAATTAGAGTGCAAGTTTAATAAAGAATTCAAATCAAATTCTAATTGCATTCAAATTTTGTGTCAAGTATCCCTCTTACTTAAAACAACTTCTTACCCATTTAAAAGTTTAAAACTACTTCTACCTAGGACTGTGCATGGATCAAGTTATATTAACTTGGAGCTCAACCCACCACTCGCCTGACCATGTCGAGTTGGGGAGGAAGTAACCAGCCACTAACTGCTAAGAAATGGACACTCAACCGTCCAATATTCCAAGGGTGGCGGTTGGGTGTGTCAAAACTCAAAACTGGCTAAGATCTAGCCAAAACCGGTGAGGATGGGTAGTGACAATTGTTGATCTGACCAGAACATGTGTGAAAGGCAATGACGATCATATCATATATATAGCTAGAATGAGAGACAAAAGGCAACAACACTCACGTCTGGCTATATCGAGTCAACAAAGCAATAAGAGATAGCAGTATGAAAGCCCAATTAATAACCAAAAAATAGTAATAATAATTAATTAATTAATAAATAAAGAAGTCTCCTTACATCATATTGCACAGAAAACTATTTATACAACAAATATTAGCCCCCAAAAAAAAAAAAAATGCGGCTAACATCACAAACTACAACTTGTAGTAGTTGGAAACCATAAGTGTAAAAATATTACAAAAATCAAAGCCTAATAAATAACAAAAGCAGCCTAATGTAGTGTAACTAGTAATAAGACTAGTGCAAATACCCATCCTACTACACTATTGAAAAAATAAGAGGAGAATTAGACCAGACTGACCAAATAATAGCCTGAGCAGAAAAAATAAAATAAAATGATTAATATAATTACACATTGAGCTGGACCAATGGAATATATGCAAAGGTTTTGTGGCACATCAACTTTGGATGTTCCAAGAGTAGTAGCCCATAAAAGAGAAAAGATTGCTGGCAGAGAAGTACAACCACCTGATATCATTCTGAGCGTTGTAATAAGAATGTAAAGCCCGAGTTTTCGCGAATAAGAGGTGGAGGATCAATATTAGGAACTTCAATATGTTGCGTTGACTTGGAAATGTCATCCAAAGTAAATGGAATGCTGCGTTTTGAACACAAGCAGTTTTGGTATTAGCTATACACAGAAGGCGTTCAAGATGTGAAACTAAAAGCATGCAACTGGAAGTTTTTACCTAGAGTCATCATCCAATAAGAAATAACCTGCACATAGTGAACTTTTGAGTGAAATTTCAACAGAAATGAACCTGCGACTGCTTGATAAATCATTTATGGATAATTAAATAAAAGAGAGAACGTCAAATGACGTGACGGGGAGAATTCTAAAACAAATTGAATGATAACCTTACAAGGGACCATATAAAAACAGCAATTGTAGAAATGAGTTCAAAATGTAACCACTAAAAATAGACATATTGGGTTTAATAATTTTTCTTGAGAAAAGATTATGAGATAGAAAAACTGATTAAGAGTATTCAAATTTTTTTTTATTTGGAACTAATTCCAAATACTCTTTTATCAGCATTTTTTTAGCAAAGAGCCTATGAAGGTAAATGAAGGCTGACAACTCCTAACCAACTAAAAGTTTAGTACACGACTTACATCAGCAGATACACTATTAGTACCATATTTGTCATCCCAGTACATTGTACTGATCCTGTATAATTGCTGTATGCTAAGCACCTGAAAGAGGATGAGAAAAAAAAATTAGAAAAGACAGGAGGAGGGACGGAGCGAGGAGAAGACTCGCTGGACATAGATCATTTGTTATTTCTTTCAAGGTCTTTTTGGGCTTATGATGTATGACCTGATATTGCAGGAAAAAATGAAAAGGAAAAGACTAATAAGACACATTTAATAATAGATACCTCCATAGGAATGGAAAACAAGATAAATGAATCAAACCAGGAAGCCAACTGCTTGTCGGATGTGCTTCATCTTGTCCCAAGCCAAACCTACAAACTGCATGCCAATAAGGTACTAAATAAAGTCTACCAAAAGAGAGGCATGGAGAAAGAATACAAGAGATTGATGCATGGCTAGTACCTCCTCGGTCGCATCATGACACCACTGTTCCAACTCAGCCAACCCCGCCTTCAAGTATTCCCCATTGCTGAACGAACAACATTCACACTGCAAGAGAAGGCTGCAAAAAAGAAATTTAAATTGTCAGGGAATATACCTTAATATACTCTATAATCAAAGTAAGTTTTAGGATTCTAGAAAAAAGTTCTAGGATTCTAGAAACCTCAAGTGATAATTTTACCTGTTAAATAACTGAACGTTGATGAAAGAAAATATCTGAGCGAATAATTTGCAAACTAGGAATGAAGGAACCTGTATTGTCAAGATATTGAAGAGAGTTAGCCGTGTAAAGAGCAAAAACAATGACCCCATCTCATTGTACTTGGGAGCTCCACTTACATGGTTGGCCCTCATGATCTTCAAGTAGTTATCAATGCATTTCACAATGCTTTGCCAGTGAGCATTCAGAGCTTGTTGAGCCGCAGCATTGGCTTGAGCACGTCCCTTCACTAAACTAGCTCGGGATGTCCTAGGTGCCTGTGTTGGAATTGATGAAGAAAAAAAAAAATTTAATTTAGAGCATGGATATAGCTGGCTCCTAAAACTACATATGCCACCAAGACAACGGGCCTCCTGAAATATTTGTAAAACGGACATACACATGTATGCACACTATTTTATCCTG
Source organism: Quercus robur (assembly GCF_932294415.1). Classification (NCBI taxonomy): domain Eukaryota; kingdom Viridiplantae; phylum Streptophyta; class Magnoliopsida; order Fagales; family Fagaceae; genus Quercus; species Quercus robur. The sequence continues at coordinate 8,040,274 of NC_065538.1, forward strand.
GTACTCATACACACTTATCAAGAAGACATACACCATAATACAAGCAAATGTACATCAAATTATCAACCGGGAATTTGCACATGTTAGTTTTTGGTCAGACATGGTAAACTAAGAAGTATGGGAAGTAGAAACCCAAAATGGAATATCAAGAAGTCTTTGAGGTTTAAATTTGCTTCACAAGTTTCTTACAACCACTTACCTGCTACTTTTCATTTAGAGATTTCTGTGGCTTTTCCTCAGCTTCAGTGGCTTCCCGTGAATTAGGTACAGCGACAATTGAATCCTGAAACATTAAGAAGTTGATGGGAACACATATATATTGCTTTCCTCGATTTGATATACACAAAACAAATAAATCATCTTACCGAGGGTTTCCTTATTTCTCCATTTTGAACATTGCAATTAATTGACAACTTTAAAAAATTTCCATGAACTTATGTGGTTCAGATAAATTAATTATTTTTCATGCCAGAATACCTGAATGATTGTTGTCTTTGGTCTTGCAGATAAAACTTTCCCTTTTGGTGATATGGGTAGGGCTTGTTGTCGCATTACCTGATTCTCTGATTGTAAATTAGTGAGCTTCTCCTCAAACCTGGATCAGAGGTGGAAGAAAAGTTTCAAAACACTTTAATATTTTACACATCTTGACTGACTCTTGTTTATCCATGCCTTCCTTTATATGCTGAAGCTTCTGATCCCACTTTAATATTAATATTCCAATAAGAAATTGAAAGTATAATGAAAACACTTCCATATTGTGCATATACATTAAGAACAAAGAACAGGAGTAATTACTAGAATGTGGACAAAAGGCCTCAGAGTCTGCAGGCATTTAATGTGCAATTAGCAATAGGGTTGAGATAACTTCCAAAATTATTACAAACCTTTGCACTGAATCTTGAAGCTGATCCACTTTCTTCTCTGCATCTACAAGCTTCCTATTCAATTCCCCATTTTTGGCTTGCTCAACAGCATAAGCCTGTTTGGTCTCGTCTGCTATCTGTGTTTCTGATTGCAACAAGACCTGTACAAATGTCAAATTCATCATATGTCGTCCCCATAAACTCAACCTGTGGTTCTGATGAATTAACAATTACTTTACTGAAATATTAGTATCAGTTAGACTGCAGTATAAAAAAGTGCCCTGTGTATAAAGTGTATAACTTACTTTTAAAGGTTTCACATACACCACATGGCATTTTGAACTCAAAAACTCAACTTCCCAGATTATATTACCTCTTCTGAATGAAGTAGCCATAACAAAGATGCAGTTTCTCTAGTGTGTCTTGGAACCCAACACTTTTTATGTCCAATAGAGTAGGGCTAAAATATATTTAAAAGAGAATGTTCAAGCAAGCTATAATTATTATCCTACAACCAAGTATTTATACCTTCAATCTTTCAACTTCAGCTGTCAACGACTCAACCCTTTGTGTATCTTGTATTATAACAGGAGTCTCCTTGATGACAGGAGGTGCTTCTTCAATAGCTTTTCTGGCTGCCACTCGTTCTTTAATGATCATGGAGTTTGCTTCTTCTACTTGTACTTGCATTGCATGCAATGCTTCTTGTAGCTTGGCAGTTTCGCGTGCTTTTGCCTCCTCAAGATCAGTCTGTATTGACAGCAAACAAAGTAAACTCAGATTCATCCTCGACTCTGAATTAGAAGAGTAAAAATATATATTTTGATAGATGGAAAAATAAGAATCTCTACCCTTAATCGCTTTTCTAATTGCAAGCGCCAAGTAAGTTCTTCCACACGCTATAATTCTTTATTCATAACAACCACGTCATAAACTTTCATCAAGTTGAACAAAAATGAAAGATACAAAAATATTTTAAAAAGAATTTTATACCATTTTGAGCATTCTGAGCTCTCTTCTAGCAACTCAGCATCTCCAGCCACACTGAGAAACAATAGCTGCCTTCTGAAGACTCTTATAATAAGAATAAGCTTGGTGGCAGCGCCAATTTGCCTGTAAACCACAGATATATAAGAATCTAGAAGCAAATTTTGAATTTTCCATACTTCATAAGTCAGAGAATTGGCGTTTGAAAATGCTCAAGGTTTGAGTGGTAAATTGCATTAACACCCATATAACAATAATAATATGTATACCTAAAAGATCATATCACTGAACAATGATGATACCTGAATAATGATGACAGCTTTAGTTTTCTTCCGTAATCTGAATTCATTGCGTGCTGTCATTGCTCTTAAGCCTGTCTGCAATTTGATTGCCGATGAAAGTACCGTTAGGTGGGATTTCCTGGCACTGTATCGCCTGAAATTCTTCTGAATCTTCAGGGCTGCAGCTTCCTGTCTCAACTGCTGATACCGTTTACAAGCCATTTTACCTTTAAAAAAGCGAGAAAAGGACAGAAGAGTTCAGTCCAACTGATTTGGTCAGTGACCAATATGATTATTTGATTGAGCTTTGAAAAACACCCAATTTTCAGAAACTGCCTTCTCAAACATTTAGCCATTCTTTCTGATTTGGATCTTATTTATATGTAAAGAAATCACATATCTCACTATTATATCGACATGCATGACAGATTGTCAGAAGTTTTCATCAGTCTCTCATAATTCCAGCAATGGCAAGTGGCAACACTTCTCATGCCATGAGATAAAAATCTGAATTTAGCTAGCAACATTAACACATTCTTTTCAATTCTTCCTGCTTTTACCAAAATCACATATGTTGCAAATCTCATGCATTTTAATATGTTCTCAAGTTTCATACATTCTGAAATAGAAAACAAAATAAAATTAAAATTGAGCATGACATTTCCTTATTTCCTACTGACAAAGTGCAGAGATTTTAAGGCAATAGAAAACGATACATCACCAACGGGATTGCATCTGAATAGCAGCTTTGTGCAATGAGATGAACTCTTTACGGGCAATGTACGTACGAATTTGCCGTTGGATAGTTCTAGCAGCATTTCCAAGTACCTCTGCTCTTCTAGCATCCAACTCAGCCATCTGACCTGCTCTGAGGAAAACCTTTGCTTTGCCTGTCTGCCGGTTCACATTGCAGTGAATAATTATTATATTCAGGGACAAAGAAAACGCATATAATATCCCGAAAAGGTAATAGAATCAAGTCAAACAACCATAAAAGCAGCATGGTCAGGGATGAGAAGTTGAACATAAAAACTTGAATCACCTGATATCCTTTCAATCCCTTCTTATCAAGAATCATTGGCAAGCCATTTTATCATCATAACTGAAAAGAAATGGAGAAAGCACCATTAAGTAACATTTGAGAGCTATATCAACTTAAGTGGTAAAAAGCGAGTTCGCAAAAGAAAAAAAAAATCCAAAATTCTGTGTAAAAACTAAAAAGACTAATTATTACATACTTTCCTTCCAGAACTTCTGGAGCCAAAACACCGAAACGATTAAGAAACTCATAAAATGTGCGTCTGGTAGGATATCCAGCACAACTTATCCTGATGGCCTCAAGAACACCCTAGATGGCAAAAAAAATTCAGATCATTTGAAAACAAAAGTATACGAGTTTTGATGAGGAAAAAAAAAAAAAACAAAGGTACATTTTGAAAAAATCATACTCACACCACAGCGTAATTGTTGAATGATATTAGAATTCTCAAAAATAGCAGGTTTCAATACATTATTTGGCTTCACACATCTGATGTAATGAGGTTCTGTGGCACTCAAGGTCTCCATCAACGATTGAAGTTGTAGCTGCCAATTACCATAATTGATTCATTAAATCATTTCTCATCTTCTGTAATCAAAATTATAAGTAATATTCATATTGAACACTGGTAAAATTGTCAAACACAGAGCATATTAGTCCACAAAAAAACAATGAACTTGTAAAATTACCAAATATACCATTACTGACAGTATCAAAATACCACTGAAAAGCAATTGAAAAAGGAAAAGGCTTGACCTTTAGGTCTGTTAAATTACCGATTGTTCTAAAAGTTTAAACTATTGGGATAAAGTAAATTTAATCAGTTAGTCACATATTTCTATCACTCCTCCTCATGTGTGGGCAGAAACTACCTTTTAATAGGCGAGGCCCAACATGTATAGAGATCGAACTCAAGACCTCTTGCTTTGATACCATGTTAAATTACTGATTGTCTCAAAAGTTTAAATTATTGAGATATGATAAATTTAATCATTAAACCACATATTTCTAATAAGGTCTTCTAAAGTAAATTGCAAGCATGTGATGGGCAAAAGAAGACCACGGCATGTCAGCCAACTTGAGGCACAAAAACATAAGACTGACCACAAAGAAATTGAGGGGATTTGGCAAAGAATATATATGGAAATTATTAAAGTGAAATGTGGATGGAATAGAGGTCTTTGACATTATGGCATACAACAGTTAAAACAAATAATTAGGATGGTTGACAACACTCGCCTACACACCCATCATATGTTATTGTTAATCCCATCCAAACAAGAGAAGTTGAAAAAAAAACTGCATACACTCACCTTGAAGCATGCTCTAATGGAGGAAAATTTGGATGACTTTGATGATTCTTCTGGAAGTGGAGGAAATAGACCCACCACAAAAGAGCACTTTGAGGCCGACAATAAAGCTTGATATTCTGCCACCACATAATCTTTGTTCTTGTCCAGGAACCGATCAGCATGATAAGTTACCTTTAAAATTGAGAAGATTTCAGAAGCTAGAGAAAATGCCCTAAATACCAAATCACAACATGAATCTATTAATCTAACTACTAAAACACAAGTCCTTTACAACAGCCTCAAAATGACAAACACAAAATTCTAAGTAAAAATATTGTGTAACAGCTAAAAACCTTTTCAATCAGATCAAGCACATCTTGGTTATCGACAAACTCAATGTAGCTCCAATCTATCTCTTCTTTGGTATACTCTTCCTGCTCCATTTTAAACACATGCTGCAAGAGCACAATTAAAAATAACCAAAATCAGCCTATAAGCTATCTCAATAATTAGGACCCAAGACTGGTATTGATTAATAACCTGACCTGATTGAAATGCTGTTGTAGTTTTTCATTTGAAATAATTGATGCAGAACTGCTCAAAACTGTTTTATAAGAAGATGTCAGCACAAAACTAATGAAATATTGTTTGTAGTTGTGCACTGTTCTTTGTCTTTTCTTTTCTTTTCTTTTTGTAAAATTATATAAAACGCATGTGATGCATAGTGTCCGCTCTCTGCCTCTAAAGAAATGAAATTAAAAGATTGTAATAGCATACCTATTGCACTTAAAACTTTCAAAACCATAGATATCAAGGACTCCAATTATTGACTTTGACTTTGGATCCTGTCCAATAGAAATGTTAATTTTTTCAAAACCATAGATATCAAGGACTCCAATTATTGACTTTCAAAACCATTACACGTTTAATTAGAGCTTCTTCCAAGCTCTGGGCATCACACCTGTAAAATGATTATGATTAACAGTGAAACATGACACTATTAAATAGATTTCAAAACAAGATTTAGAGATGCACTTCTAATGTGAACAAGTAAAAGAAACATACCTAAGAAGTTCTGCAGTCATATTAAGATGGAATCTAGACTTTTCATCCTTAATGACTGAGGAATCTATTTCATTCCCTTTGGCAAAATTAATATTACCAAGGTGAAGAATTGCAGCTACAACCCTGAATATTGCCTCCTGAAAAGAATTATATAATGATGAGAAATCTGGTTGAACCTTCATAAAGAACATGCATTGTCTAAAGTTACAGAAAGGTAACCTGTTCTTCCTCATTAATTCCAACTATTTCCTTAGCCCTTCTGGTTGCAAGATATTCATGAGCATCATTTACACCATCCAGCTCATAGCAATTTGATTGATTTAAATAATGGAAAGTTTTTGGACTCCCCAACTTATATTTCTCAATGTCCTACAAATATTTGAAAACAAATGGTAAAAATAAAAATTTTGAAATGGAACTTATACTTACAGATAACACTAACAATAGTTGAACTTGCTTGATTTAAAAGATAAACATAGAGAAACAAATTGACGAGCAGAATAGTGTAAAATACCTCAGGTGGTGCAGCACAAAGGAGGTAAAAGCAATGGTAATATCTTTCGGGAACAGAAATCTGGCAAACACGAGACCTTTCGAGCAGACACGTTCTAATTGCTGCCCCAGATATCCTCCCATACTTGGCGAATTGGATTTCAACAAATTTACCAAAACGACTACATAGTAATGTCACGATGACATGAAACAGACATTATAATGAGAACTTCAAACAGAGATATCTCAAAATAAGCATGGTTAAGAAATATATGCTGTCTGTATAATCAGAATAAAGAAGAAATGAAACTATAAAGTATAAAGTGAATTTCCATATGATTAATACACACCTTTAGTTGTTGTTCCGAACTGTTTTAGCATTACCAAAGGCCTCAAGAACTGGGTTGGACTGTAATATTAATATATATATATATATATATGTATTTAAATCGATGAGGACATAAACCTTGTTTTTACTTGGTTCTTGAGATAATATGTCAAGTATATGCTCATATAGGGAACTTTGAAATCCAGAAATAGAATGCAACTAATAATAACTTCATCATACATTCATACCTCCAGAACTTGCTGTTCAACTGTTCGTCCTTCTACTCCAGATCGCCCACCTAACTGTGCAAGATATCTCATGAGCATCTTTGTTGTCTCAGTTTTACCAGCACCACTTTCTCCACTAACCAAAATTGAATTGCTTTTTCCTTCATTAATCATTGCCCTATTATCTTAAACAGCATATCAAATAAGAAACTACCCTACAGGTAAACAAAAAAGCAGTGACATCCAGAAGGTGAATCTAAATTAACCTGTATGCAACATCTGCAACTGCAAAGACATGAGGACTCAGCTCCCCAAGAGCAGCTCCATTGTATTGTTCCATCATGTGTGTGTCGTTTAGATGAGGCAATCATTGAAATGGATTAATTGCTATCAGGATATTTCCTGTGTATGTCTGAGAAAGGTAATTTCAAGTATTACATCAAAAAATTATTTCTAAACAGTTGCTTCAGCATATTAACATGTCCCAAGGAAAGATAAAAAGTAACATAGCTCACATAGATTTCATTAAGTTCATATCTAGTGGCCAAGTTTTGCAGAACTCCAGGTTCCTGCAAATAGGAAAGCTTTGTCATGTCATCAACCCCTCCAGGTGGAGCTTCAGTATCATTTGGAAACACTTCTGATATACTTGTAATGACCTGCACCAGTCATCAACTTGATTAGAACCAGATTTACATGCAAGAGAAACACGTAAAAACTCCAGGTGCTGATTACCTAAAAGTTGCACTTTCTTTTAGAGAAATTGACTGAACCATAGATAAATTAAAGATACATGGGAGAATTATATATTAATACGTTCAATTTCTTACTACTGAACAGAGAGGCTAGGTCTATTTGGACAAACCATTAGCATTAGTTCAAGAAGAGTCTTTGGTATAAATAGGAGTTCTTCTATGTTTGGCTTAGGAACAAATTTATTGTATTTATGAAAATGCAGGAGTTATTCTCATGTTTGTTGTAGAACGCTTAGAAAAAAAGTCCTAGAAGCTGGGTAGCAAATGCAACTTAATAAAACAGTCTTATTAGAATAGAGATCTTCATTTAGTATTGTACAAAATGTTACATGATATGGCAAAACTTGCAACACGTTCTGTTATCAATTTTTAATTGTGTTCTTACCATCACTTTATTTTACAAGTCTTTGATAGGAAGATGGCAAGGTACCAAATTTAGACAAGCAAACTGCTTCCATTTTGCTTCCAGCTATAAAACAAAAATGTCATCGACTTTCTAGCATATGGTTAAATCCTTAAACTTTTTAGAGAGCTTAAAAACAAGAATCAGGAGCCAAGAAGTGCAGGATATATAGCACTATCCCTCACAAATGTTTGTTCAAAATTAGTGGAGCCATGCCTAAAGCTTAATAGTTATAAATTCTTTGTTGTTTGAGAGAATAGAGGGGAGAGATTGTAATTTAAGAAACAAAAGCACAAAGAATCAGAGATAATCATGCCCAAGAACTTACACTGTAAGCCAATATGAACTGACTCTTCACATGATTGTGCAGCTCTGATCACCATATCAATAGGGTTTTTGCCCCTTTAGATTGTTGTCTGCAATGACACTCTAATGACCTTGATTCTGAATAGGCAAACTGTCACGCCCCGAATCCAACTATAAAGACAGCTACGTGACAATCGCTGCACGCTTATAAAGTAAGCACCCTACAAGTGTGCAAGGCCTTCTTAGCAACTAAAATTTATCCTCAAAAATTAAACCAAATAAATCCAAAATACCTCAACAATTTCTTTATGAACAGATCTCCAATAATTTAAAAAGTACAAAATCCAAATCTCATGTACATAATGCCAATTGGCCGATAAATATAAAACTATTAGAAGACCATCTAATCCCAAAATCACTAAGCTTCCTTTCCTGCTCACAACACAACATCAAAACTCGCTATTCTTCACAATCTGAAATTGGGGGGGAAAAAAAAGGGAGTGAGTTGATAACTCAATAAGTAACGAAAGTCCTAAAAAGTTCTATCAAGCAATAAATCTGTAAAGTAATAAGATTAAATATAAGTCTTCAAAAGTTATAATATACTATGGGTTTTCATAAATAACTAAAAAAGTTTCATAGTCTTAAGATAATAAGTTGCAAATAGATTAAATACTTTAATCTAACAAATATATCATAGATGGTTTAGAAAGTAATCAGTTTTTCATATATCAAAGCTATAACTTACAGTACGTTCCAAAAAGATACATAAGCAATTTTAATTGACTCAAAATAGTTCAAATACTCATACATTTTCAAAATCACATATGTAGTTTTAAGGATTCAAAATAGTTCAAATATTCAAATGTAATTCATATTTTTAACAATCTTATGACTATGGTCACGTTATATCCCCGTGACTGGGTATCAGAGTACCAATGAATAACCCCCTATTAGCTGGGTATCAGAGTACCAATGAATAATCCCCATTGGTTTGGGTATCAGAATACCAATGAATAACCCCCATTGGCTGGGTATCAGAATACCAATTAATAACCCCCATTGGTTTGGGTATCAGAGTACCAATGAATAACCCTCATTGATTGGGTATCAGAGTACCAATTAATAACCCCCATTGGTTTGGGTATCGAAATCAATTCATAGTCAAATTGTCCATAATCGTATGTATAAAATCATAGTTTCTAACAAAAATATATCTTATTCAAATACGTATATATATAATCATATATTCAATAATCAAATATATTTGTGATATCTCTATATTCTTATTTTAAATCAATATAGCTAACAAATATCAATTAAATAAAATAAATCTTATATTCAGTGCTCATATGTATTTGTGAAAATTCTTTATTCGTTACTTTGAATCAGTATAACTAAAAACAATTAAATAAAATACATCATATATTCAGTAATAAAATATATTTGTGATAATTCTTTACTTGAAATCAGTAATACATTAGAAATAAAATTGTAATAACTGTAAACAAATTTCGGGAGTTAAAATATGCAAAATAAAACCAATTAGGATAAGGTTACTTACCTTTAAAAGTCATTCCAACAAGAACTTTTCCCTATCACTTCCCCTAAAATCCTTAGATATTACCTAAAATAATTTTCAAATGTTTTTTACTCAATAATCAAATAATTTAAGAAGGACTTATATCGGTACCTGAATAACAGAAAGAATTCTAAAATATCCAATAATTTCTCTTTATTATCTCAAAATAAAAATCCATGTATTCAATATATATATATATATATATATATATATCCTATGCTGCCACTAACAAAACTTAGGATACATATAATCATTCAATCTATAGTTCTACACGTGTTCCCTTTTTTTTTTCTTTTCTTTTTTTTTTTCTTTTTTTTTTCTTTTTTTTTTTTGTGCCACTGCCGCCTCTAGTTTTCTTTTGGCATGAGGACAAATCACACAAACCAAGCTCTGCCACAAGCTTTTATTGAAACTATTCTTCCTCTACCAAGTAAAAAAAAAACAATAATAATATATTAGAAAGAAGTTGACGTTTCTTCTTTGCGTCAAGCGGTTATTATTATTTTTTTCTCCATCAATCCGATTCAATTCCTTAAGAAAATTTCATAGAACACACCCATTCGGCCATGGCTAAAGGAAGTCTCACTGTTGGCCAAAATACTCACATAAGAAAATATTCTAATACCTCATAAAGTTTAAATTTGACAAAAGAATAAGATTTCTTAAGCTCTTACCTCAAGAATGTAGTCAATCCTTCTCTACTTCAATCCTTTGAGTAGTCTCCTCTCTCAAATTATTTCTGCCATTATACGCTGACTTAAAAAATTAGACTATATATAACTAGGGTTTCAACCTTATTTTCTAAAAAAAACCCCTTAGCAAATGTTAATTATAATAATTGATCCCATAAACAAATTTACTTAAATACCCCTCCTTTTAAATCCTTTTTTTTTTTTTTTTTTCGGGTATTACACAAACAATAATCTTTCTTTCTGTGCTTCATAGTTTACACTATGCTCATGCTTAACCTCTTGTTTCATCTCTAATTAATTCTGTTGTTAATCTTAGATTAGATTACAAGGTTGAAAGCTCCCAATATACTCAACATAACTTCTGTACTAAATCATTGAAAATCACTTTACTTGAACCTATCTTTTCCTATATTTTTAGAAGAATTTCGAAATTCTCAAAAAAATTGTGTTTAGATGAGGAATTTTGAGGTGAAATTTTACTCAAAGTTGTAACTTGATAGTTCCCAATATTGGTTTCCTTTGCTTGTGTTAACAAGAAAGGTAATCCAAAAATCCTGCAGAATTTTGAACTTGGAATCAAGTATCCAAATCCCAAGTTCAAATTCCGTAGGGAATGTGTCATTTGATGATCATATGGTAACATAATGTTGGCAGTGGTGATGATTGTGGTGGTGGTAGTGGTAATGCCGATGAGTGCTAGTTGTGGCAGTGGTGATGGCTGTGACACTGCCAGGTGATGGTAGTGGTACTAGCAATGGCAGTGGCAACAACTGTTAGGTATTGTATTGCTATTGTATTCTAATGAGAAGAAGGGAAATCAGTTAGTGACAGTAGTGGCAGTTATTGATAGCTGTGAGTTGGGTGTGACAGTTGGCTAGTGGTTACTGTATCAATCAGTTAGAGTAGGGGATTAGGGAACTGCTAAGTGACGTATAAAGAGGGAATTACTGATTTATTATTTATAGTCTCCAAATTTTAATACATGATTTAATTCAGACTCAATCTAATTGTGCAACTAGCTCATTGGCTCTAAAATAATTTATTTATAAGTACAGATTTCGTTTAGAAAGGCTTGGGGGGCTGGAGTCAAGGGAATACCATTGATAGAACCAGAGTGGTTTTATATTAAGCATAATTTTTTTTTCTTCTCATTTACATACATCATCAAAAAAATATGAGTAGAAAATCAAAGTTGTGCTGGGCTTAACAGAATTCTAAGAATTTCAGTAGGGACAATTTGATTTGATGTTAAGCTAGGTTGTCATGCACTATTATTGATGATTGCAGGTCTTTGTCATATATTTCACTGAGTGACACAGGTTCATATTGTTCAAGAGACGAGAAAGAATTGTTGGCAAAGATAGTGTACTAGATCTTGTTTTCTGGTTTTATCATGAATGTACATTGAATAAAATGTTATGGATTATGAATCCTGCCTATGATGTGTTAGAACTATTTATCTACATAGTGTTAGTCATTTAAAGAAGACCATGAAATAACATTTCATCTCTTTAGATAACTTTGATATGATCAAGCAAGGATAAAATGCATTGATATCCTTTGAACTTTATTCTAGTTGCACAAACACCCCTAAACTAACTTTTTCAATCCCTTTTTTCTGCATAAGAAATATCATAATTTATTCATAGAAACTATTCTTATTACATCAGTATTCACCACCTGCCACACAAAGGCAGGGGTCTCATCCAACTACACCCTCACTCTTTCATTTTAGTAGAAAATGTAACTAACCTTAAAGCAGCTACATTACAACCTTTCTGTACATAGCTCAATCTCCATGTCCTAAAGAAATCAAGAAGGTGCTTAACTTCATCAACAACTTTACTAAAGCAGACAAATCTCTCTCCTTCTGCTCTACTGCTTGAATGAAAGACTTTGACTCACTTTCAAGAATTTTGTCCCAAAAACCAGCTTCAAGAGAAAAACGCAGTGCCACCTTTGATGTACACTGTACAGACTCGTGTCCCTTGCAGATCGACATATTCCCTTCCTCTTGTGCAAAGATCAGCAGACACCCCATCCTCATGTCTAATCATTTTAACAAATAGTACGCAAGCTGCACAAAATCCTCAGAGCATAAATTTTTCTGAGGGATTTCCTCTGTATTTGAGTGTCAATAACAAAAAGTACTTGAAAGAGCAAAAAGAAGCCTAGTCACATCATATAGCACAAAATATACACACACATATACAACAAATATTAGCCAAAAAAATGCCACTAACATTACAAATTACAATTTGAAGTAGTAGGCAGCTGTAAGGATATAAATATTACGAAATGAAAGCCCAATAGATAACAAAAGAAGCCTAATGTAGTGTAACTAGTAGTGCAAATACCCATCCTACTACAGTGAAGATATAATAATAATAATAAGAGAAAATAATTAGCCAAGAAAGACCAAACAATAGCCTGGGAAGAAAAAAAAATTATTAATATAATTACACATTGAGCTGTGGGAAATGAAATACATGCAGAGGTTCTGTGGGAACATCAACCTTCAAAGAGTACTGCCAATTGAGAAGAGAAGGGATTGCTGGCAGGCAAGTATAACCACTTGATTTCATTCTGAGCGTTGTAATAAGAATAAAAAGCTTGAGTTTTTGCGAATAAGAGGTGGAGGATCCATTTCGGGAAGTTCGATTTGTTGCATTGACTTGGAAATGTCATCCATAGTGAATGGAATACTGCATTTTGAACACAAGCAGTGTTGGATTTAGCCATACAGAGGAGGCATGAAGTAAAGAAGTGATACTAAAAGCATGCAGTAGTTAGAGATTTTTACCTCTAGTCATGGTCCAATAAGAAAGAACTGCTGCCAGCATTGTTTGAGTCCTGGTCGTCATAAATCTCATACTTAAATAACATGCACATAGGCAAAACTTCTGAGTGAAATTTTACAGAAATGAATCTGCAACAGGTTGATCAATGATTTAAGGATAGATAATTAGAATTCATAATGTCAAATTACAGAAACAGGTTTGAATTCTAGAACGAATTGAATGATAAACCCTACAAGGGGATATATAAAAAGTAAAAACTGCAATCAGCCCCGCAGAAATGAATTCAGAACATAACCACTGAAAAGAGACATATTGGGTCTAATTATTTTTCTTGAGAAAAGCTGATGAGCTAGACAAATTGGTTTAAAGTCTTCAAAAAAAAACAAAAGGGTGGAACTGGTATTCCAAAGACTATCTTTTATAAGCATTTAGTTTGCAAACAGCCCATGAGGTAAACGATGACTAACAAGTCCTAACCGACTAAAAGTTTAGTACGTATACAACTTAAATCAGTAGATATACTATGTGTACCATATTTGTCACCCAGCACGTTGTAGTATTATACTACTGATTCTGTATAAATGCTAAGTACCCGAAAGAGGCAACAAGACAACAAGTCAAGGATATGATACAAAATGAAAAATCATCACACGGTTACGTGTAAGATGGTTTGGAGTCGATCCTCAGAAAAAAAAAAAAAAAAAAAAAGTTTGGAGTCAACAAGTCAAAGTATTCATAAAAGATATGATTAAAAAAATAAAAGATATTCTCAAAACAAAACAAATATTATCAGTAGCCAGTGGTCTCCGATTGCATCACCACTACTCACACTCAGCTTTTCTTCCTCCAAACTTTCCTTGTGAACCCGAATCCCTTCCTTCGTAATTGCTTTGTCAAGGGTGCCTCTTTTGTTGCTCGTGCTTTTTTTACTATGGTTCTTTGCTACAACCTTCAGCTTCTTCTTAACAGCAGAGTCAAATGTCTCTTGCAATGAAAAAGACAAACAAGCACTTCTAAACTTCAAACAAGGTCTCAGTGATCCTTTGGAAGGGCTCTCATCCTGGTCTGACCAAGAAGATTGCTCTGGATGGGACGGAGTTTTCTATGACGAGAAAACTGGCCGAGTCACTCAGCTATTAGTAAATGGGGTAGGCGGTGAGATTAGTCATTCATTGCTCGAATTAGAGTTTTCTAAGTCATGAAAGCCTTCTTCTTCTTCCCGATTTCTTCGTTCTTTAGTGGATAATTATTGGGATGTTCAATGCTTTTCGCATTAAAATCACTTTCATCCAAGTGAATACAAGGGAATGAAGTCAATGCACGTTGCCAAGTTTTTGATAGAAACCTACTTTTAGCTGCATCTTTAGGCTCGAGGACAGAGAGTACTTTTTGAATAATGGGTTCAGGCAAATCATATTTTTTATCACCTTCTTGTTTGTTTTGTTTCCTTTGTAGTTCCATTCTCCCTTGACAGGCTTTCTGCTCACGTATTAAACTTAGGTCTTAAGAACCTGTAAGTTAGACATACATATATATCATCCAAGAAAATCACACGCACACATATATAAAGACTAATCTGGACAATAAAAGGCTACTCATGTGAATTCTAAGCAACATTGAATAATAAAAAGGCCCATAAAAAGATTAGCATAACCATTATATTCTGTTAATTTGTTAGGCTTGTTTTACAAATTATATTGGTTCTTTTGTTAAACTTATAAAATGATTACTCTATATAATAATTTAAAGCCATATTATTGTAACTATTTGTGCTTCTAAACCTTAAATTTTAACCTGAAAATAATATCAAATTATGGAGTTTATTATATAATTATTTCTTGATATAATTACTTATACACATTTTTATGAAAGATAATAAGTTATAATGTAAAGAATAACTCATAATACCATCGAAAGGCGACAATATTTTTTTGTATTTTTTTTTTTCTCTGGAATTAAACCTTTTGCTTCTTTATTGTTCTTTTGTATCTATCCTTTTTTTTTTCTTTCAGAAATTTCAAACTATAAAAAAACATTGATATGGTAGGAAATATCTTTTTAAAATGAAACTTGACGTATAAATAAATAGATAAAAGAGATTATTCACAAGAGTTAAAGGCATCATACCTACTTCAGATTTGTGGCTCCTTCTCTCTCTTTGAGGTTTTTTGTTTGTTTTGTATGTATTGATGTGATTTCTCTTTCAGGTTTCCTGTTTCTTGTGTATGTATATTGCATGTTTTCTTTCTGTGTGTGTATAGGGACATAAAAAGACTCTCAATTTCATGTGTTTGTCTTTCGCTAGGGTTAGGTTTATACGATGGCCCATGGCTTAGAGGTTTTTTTCTTTTTCTTTTTAAACTCCATGGCTTTGGCTCCATTTGGGAGTTCATAAGGGAATGGAATGGAATGATCATAATAAGGGAATGGAATGGAATGTAGTTAAGTAAGGGAAAGAAATGGAAAAGAATGGAATGGAATAAAATTAAGTAACCTTGATTGGATGTTTTAAAATAAAGGAATGGAAAGGAATGAACATGAATGAAATGTAAGTAATCTTGTTTGGAAGCAACATGGAGGGAATGAAATGGAATCATTTTATGACAATATTACTATTAGACCCCTATTTTAAAATAAAGAGTTGAATATATAGGGATATTTTGAGAGTTTTAGTAAAAAAAATCATTAAATCTAATTTCATTCCCTCTCATTCCTCCCAATTTTGGGGGGAATGAAAATTTGATGTTTTAAGGGAATAGAGAGGAATGAGTGTTCCCTTCTACCCATTTCATTCCCTCCCACTTAAACTCCCAAACAAAAGAATGTGTTTTCCATTCCCTCCATTAAAACTCCCAAACAAGGGAATGGAAGATTATTCTAAAATGATTCTTTTCATTCCTTTCCATTTAATTCCTTTCTCTCCTCCCAAACAAGACTTTAGAGTTTCACACTTATACGTACGCATGTGATAAAAAAAAAAACAATATAACACAAGTTAAAATAAAAAAATAAAAATAAAAACACCACCACATACTCTTGACATGATGTTCACTCCACAAATACAAAGTTCTTGTAGGGTAAGGGGGACAAGAGTCGGAGTTCAAGTCTCTATGAAGGAGTTTCACACACATATACATTTAGATTATTTTATATTAGAATTTCTATCTTGTATAAAAAATTTAAAAAAAATAAAATAAAATGTTAGATTTTATATCTTGTATAATTTTTTTTTTTAAAAAGAACAATATGTTTTGAGTATTAAAAGTAGATTATATAACAAAAGAAAAAAAATTATTTTAAATATCGAATTATATGTAAAAAAAAAATGTTATTTTATGTGTTAGGATAAATCAATGATGATGAATTTTACCAATGAAATGATTATAACAAAGATAATGTACCTTAAGGATAAGTTTTATAGGCACTTAAATTATATGCACTATTTAATGACTTTTTCATTATTGAGAAGTGATGATGCAAAAAACCTTCACCTGTCCAAATCCGAATTGAAGTGACTGCATAGTGTGTTCGATTGGGAGAGCCTTTGATACTTAAGTAAGTAACTATTTTCTTTTTATGAAAATAGAATTTTTAGGATTTTTTCTCATTCTCATTCATAAATTGTAATTCTAATTCCCCGTATATATAGGGTTGATATTGTAGCCGTTATGCTCATAAATGTCCCGATCAATATATATATATATATATAATACTATTCTAGCCTCATCACACGCGCAAGCGCGTTCAATGAGGCCTTTGATTTTTTAGTGGATGGTAGAAAAAAAAAATCTATGTTTTTTATTTTTATTTTTTATATATAATTTTTATTTTGAGAATCTAATTTATAAGTGGATAAATAAATTTGAAAATCAACAAAAGAGTGGCCTTATTTTTTAGGCAGTGTTTTAGTGGAAGTTAAGGTTGTATTTTTACCGAATTGTCCTTTAGTTTTGTCTCTACTTAAACATAGGGATGTAGAGGTATTTTAGAAAAAAAAATCCGGTCCAAATAGGGGAAGTCCCTTAAATAATAGTATAGATATAAAAGCAGAAGTCTTTAAAAAAGTGCTGCCATGTTAGGAAAAAATGCCACTTAAAATGCAATCACGTTTAAGTTAAAAAGTGATATATTATATTGCTTGGAAACCATTACATGGTTTGATAGTCTTGGGGTAAAAAAAAAACGCTTACGATACAGAGGAGACAGAAAAAGAGAGAGGCGATGAAGACTCGGAGAAAGAAACAAGAAAAGAGAGAGGCGATGAAGACACAGTGAAAGAAACAAAAAAAGAGAAAGGCGATCCTGGGTAGGACTGAGCACTTGACCCGGCCCACCCAAAAACCGACTCGACCCAAACCGACCCGATAGGTTTTGGGCGGGTCTGAGAATATTCGGGTCAGGTTTCGGGTCTTATTTTCGAGTTATTGTCGGGTTCGGGTCGGTTTCGGGTCATATAAATACCCTAAGTCTGAACCCAATTTTTGTGTTTTTGAAAAAAAACTCTACGTTGGTCTCTCTCTAATCTCCGCCTCCCTCATCTCTCTCTTTATTCCTCAAAGGATTAAACCTTATCCTTACAAGCCAGTTTCAAGCTATTTGCTCCATTTGTCTCTGTGTAAGTCATAGAATAAATAGCTAAACCTATTTCTTGTTATCTCTGTTTCTTGTTAATATAGTTGGGTTTTTAATACTTTCGGATTTTGGGGTTTTTTTCTATGTGAATATCCTGTTTGGGTTTGATTTTCTTGCGTTTTGTGATGTGGGTTTGGCTTGAATCGTTTTTTTTTAAGGACCCATTTCGATTTTTTTTCAGGTTTTTAACTAAAAAGCTCTTCTGCCTCTCTCTTGGGTTTCACTATTTTGCTTTTTCGCCAAGGTAAAAGACCTCTCTACCACAAAATCTTTGAAAGCTTTACTCTGTTTCTCTATTGGATTCGTGTACTTTTTAAGTGTTCTGTTTGCTTTAGTTTCTTAAACCAAAGAACCCATGTCCTTTAAGTATGTCATGTTTTTTGCTGATATATTCACATGTAATGGTTTTGATTTTAGCTAAAAATTCTATTTATTGACATTTGCATATAAATTATGAAAGGGGAAACTATATGTATACCTTTTATTTATTCATCCAAAGAATAAACAAACTTGGAAACTGTCAGAACAGGGTTCTTTGAGCTAATTGAGGAGTTTTTTCAACTGTTTTTAAAGATTAAGACGTTGTATCTAGTGTGATGCAGTCGCTGTTTTGTGTAGTTTTCTGTGTTGCTGCAGAGTTGTTACCAAGTTTGTTGCATGTTCTATTTCGATGTTTGGTGTTGTTAGTTTGCTTTGTTGATGCAACTTTTGATGCTCTTGTTCCACCCATTTCAATTAGAGGTGTTTCACTTTCATCAAATTAGTTATGGATATATTACATTTTTCATATATAAGGATGTGGACCAAAAAAGACAATAGTAGATATACATATTCCCCTAGCACTAACCCCCCACTTCATAGACCATATTCTAGCCCTCTCTCTGCCCAAATACCACCAAAAATAGGATCACCAATGTTGGACGTTATCAACAGGTATGTGTACCATCTTCGAGGCCTACAATTTATTTGCTTTTTCGCCAAGGTAAAAGACCTCTCTGCCACAAAATCTTTGAAAACTTTACTCTGTTTCTCTGTTGGATTCGTGTACTTTTTAAGTGTTCTGTTTGCTTTAGTTTCTTAAAAAAGCATATAGTTATATTTTGTACTAGTAAATCTACCTTGTACAATGCAATTTTTTAAGGACCCTTGTCTTAGTCTCAGATTTTGGGAGTTCTTACATCTTTTAGGAACAACCCTTTTCATATTGATGAAAAAGACAAGGACCAAGAAAGACACTTTCACATATACAAAAACTAAACCATCTTCATCTTGTGATGCATGTATAAGATGCCAAATTTTGATCCTTGAGTTTGTTGGATGTGAATATTTTTATAATTTGTTACCATTAATGTTATTTTTCAATTATTATTGACTGATAAATGATTAACTCTTAATTATTCTGTCCTATTTCAGGTAGCTATTAGTGGCGAAACGAACACCAACAAGAGGTCAAGAAAGAAAAAGGTAATTCTAAACTTCTGTGATTGTGAACTCATTAGTGAAGATTTTAATGGAGCAATTCTAGGCGCCAATGTTTGTAATTATGACATTGTGCATGAATTAGTAATTACAAGGATTTAGAAGGTTTTGTAATGTCTTCCAACCTAATTTTAATATCCCATCTCGCTTCACGGTAGCTAAAGATGTGAGTCAGATTTATTTGGAAGAGAAGGATAAGTTGAGAAATGCCTTGAAAGGCCGTAGGCTTTGCCTTACCACTGACACATGGACTTCAATACAAAATTTTAATTACATGTGTCTTACTTGTCATTTTATAGATGATGATTGGAAGCTACATAAAAGAATTTTGAATTTTTGTATTGTCGATAACCATAAGGGAAAAACCATTGGCAAAATGGTTGAATCTTGTTTAGAAGAGGGGAATATTGAGGGGATTTTCACCTTGGCGGCGGATAATGCTTCCTCAAATGACGTAGCCATTAGTTACTTGAAAGAAGCTACTAATAGGTGGAAAGGTACTGTTTTGGGGAATGAATTTGTTCATGTGAGGTGTTGTGCTCACATTTGGAATCTTATTGTGACCGATGGCTTAAAACATCATAATAAGTCAATTGATAGGGTGCGTCATGCGGTTAGATTTGTGAAAGCTTCTCCAAATAGGTTAAAAACCTTTAAGAGGTGTGTGGAGAAAATTAAAATAGAGTCAAAAGCTATTCTATGTTTGGATGTGGCCACTAGATGGAACTCCACCTATAAAATGTTGGAAAATGCTGAAAAGTTTGAACATGCATTCAAGCGGATGGAATATGAAGATCTTGATTATATTCTACACTTTCAGGATGGGGACTATGATAGGAGACCTCCAAATGAGGATGATTGGGAGACTTGTAGAAAATTTGTTAAGTTTTTGAAACTTTTTTATAATGCCACAAAGAGGTTTTCGGGTTCCTTGTATGTGACATCAAATGCTTTCTTTGATGAGATATATATGATTAAAAGAAAGATAGATCTCTTTTCTAGGAGTGAGGACCATTTTTTGTAATCAATGGCAAAAACAATGAAAGAGAAGTTTGACAAGTATTGGGGGAGCGGGGAGGATTCATCAAAGAAGGGAAATGTGCTTTTGTATGTTGCTGTGGTGCTTGATCCTCGAAAGAAGTTGGATTATTTGAATTATTGTTTATCAAATTTGTATGGGGAGAATGTTGCTAAGGTTGTCACTAACCTTGTGGAAAGTGTATTGAAACGCTTGTATGAGCATTATAATTCAACTCATTCATCATATGTGTCTATACAAAGTGCGAATGAGATATTAAGGATGGAAGGTGTTGGTGTTGATGTTGATGATGATGATGATCCAGACAGATTTATTGCCTCTCAATACAAGGCTTTTAGGCAAGGAAAACAACCTGTTGGGTGTGTAGATGAGGTTGCAAAATACTTGATGGAGAATATTAAAGGGGAAAATGACAAAACCTTTAATATACTGGCTTGGTGGAAGTATAATACTAATAAGTATAGTATACTATCTCGACTGGCACGAGATGTGTGGGCTGTACCTATTTCTACTGTGGCTTCTAAGTCGACATTTAGTACGGGAGGACGTATACTAGACCCATTCCGTAGTTCACTTGCCCCTGAGATGGTACAATCTCTCATATGTACTCAAAATTGGCTTCAATCTTCAGTGCAAATTTCGCTTCGACAAGCCATGGATTATGTTGAGCTATTTGAAGATTATGGAAAATGTAATGTTCTTAAAATTTATTAACTTGTGCTTTAACTGAAATTTAATATATCTTGTTAGTGCATTAAATGGAATTTAATATATATATATTGTTGTTCTAAAATGTTTTGAAGCTTTTTTGGAAGTGAAGTTAGCTTCACCTTTAGCAGCATCACCTTCACTATCAAGCACTGTTACAAATCTTGACTGATCTACCTACATACATTGGTGAGTTTTTCTTGGATTCTGTTTGTGTTAGGATTAATTAATATGATATTAGATTATCTCAGTGTGGTTCAACTAGTTGCATCCATTTAGAACTTAAAAGAATATTTCTTTTTTGCAACAACCCCATGTGTATGAAGCCAAGTTTAATGTTGGAGCTTGAAGAAGTTCTTACATGCAGGATTACTGAAAAGAAAATTTTTTGACGAGTGCTTTTGGATATGTTAAAGTTGGAAGATAAACAATCCTCTTCTGTTCTCTTTCCCCCTTTTCCCTGGGTTTCAAGATAATTCATTTTTGTTCATACACAATGCATCCTATGTATGATAACAGTGACAGCTCTGTCCAGCAATGGATTGCTGTAATCTCTTTCACGACTAAGCATTTTGTTGTAATGTAAAACTTTAGATATCTTGCCATTGTTTTTCATTTCCGGCTCTTTAGTGCTTGTGTTGATTTTTATGCATTTGTATTGCTTTCTTAAAGTTCTAACACTATTTGGAGAGTTCACAACAGAATGAAATGAATTAGAGTGGATAGGTTATAAATGAATGGAATGTGGAGGACTATATTATTTTCTTTTGTTTGGTGTGTTTTGGAGTTGCATAAGAGAAGGAATGGAAAGAAGAGATATCATACTTGCTCCTCTGATGGTTCAGTGAAGATATTGTTGGTTTTATGTTTTATAATCCATTTAATAGTCATAAATGTGGCTTGCTAAGGAGATTTTAGCTTTTATTTTCTACTGTTAATAGCAGATTCAAATAGTTAAATAGTATGATTTTTTTTTTTTAAATGATTTGATATTGGATTTCTTTTTTTTAATGAGAGATTATTATTGCAAAAAAGAATATAGTCACATTTAGTATAAAGGCTCATGGAAAACAAGCAGTAGAAAAAAAAATATAAAATAAAATAAACCCGAGACCCAAAAAACTGACCTGATTTCAAACCTGATTTTCCGGGTCGGGTCGGATCGGGTTTCAGGCAGCCAAACCCGATTTCTATCGGGTCGGGTTTCGGGTCACAGTAAACCCGACCCGACCCGACCCAATATCAGTCCTAATCCTGGGACACGGAGAAAGAAGAGAACGCCTCTCTGTTTCTCTCACTAAGATCAGAGTTCATTCGCCACGACCCGAGACCCGAAAAACCGACCCGATTTTCCGGGTCAGGTCGGGTTTTCAGCAGCCAAACCTGATTTTTATCGGGTCGGGTTTCGGGTCACGGAGAAAGAAGAGAACGCCTCTTTTTTTCTCTCACTAAGATCAGAGTTCATTCACCATTTTGATTTTACTAGAGCAAGAAGCAGAAGAAGGAAGATGATACCGACTTCAGCGTCAAGAACGAAAAAGTCCCCTTTGCCCACAAACAACGCCTCCGATGGGTTCTATTCTTTCTCTGATTTTTTTTTAGGTAAATTAGATCTGTTATATGCTTTCAATTTTTTTCAATTTGGTTCTAGATTTGGATTCAAAAATTAGGGCTAAGGAAATCAGGTTTTAATATGTGACTATTCTTTTTTTTTAATTTTTTCGGTAATAGATTTTTTTCAATTCGTCTATTTTGGAATTAAATCATTCAATTTTTTCTCTCCAAAGATGAAGTGGAATCTTTCCATAATCTAGAGTCTCTAATTTCATTAAATCAAGGTACTGATTTCTTTTCCCCAAAATCCTAAAACAAATTCAGAGTGCAAATACCGCAATCAATATTAATTTTCATTGAAACCTAATTAAAGACCACTATATGGGTATATATATTGTGATTGAAGTTATTTTAATTTAGGCTTAGGTTTGGGTATGATCTGTTAAGGTTTCTGATATTCTCATAATCTGTTTTCTTTTTCTTTTCTTTTTTTTGTGTGTTGAAAATGTTGTTAGGTTGATCATCATATAAACATTTAATGCTTGCTGAATTTTTTTATTGGTTCTAAGTTTGCATATAATTGTGATTATTATTTTAATACTTGATGCGTAGAATTGGAATATGGGTGAATTAGAAACTGAAATCATAGATTGATGGGGTTGGATCCGTAGTGGGTTTTGATCATTCAAATTTACTGTGTGCATTGGATTGTTATATTGCTATCCGTGTTCTGATGTTCATACATGTATGTTTGTTGCTTTGATGGACTCTAAACCGCAAAGTGTGTATCATTAATTCCACTTTTAGTTGGTAGATCTTAGATCACGTTCAATTTGAATGGTTCCCTTTGCTCAAAGGTCCATACCTTACATAAGATTCATTGGAACACCACTGTTTTTTTTTTTTTTTTATTTAAGCTGTATTTTTATTTGCAGGTATAGAGAGTTGAATGGAAGAAAATTCCCAACAAATTGCTTTGTAATTTATGCCCACCACAACATTTAGTTTAGTCCCTTGCAAACAATGGTTTCTTGCATCTATTATTTTATTTTTTGTATGTTTGCTGGAAATTTATTTTATTTTATTTTAAGGACATTGTAATAAATAACTAGACTTTGTGAGAATAGTTTCATATTTTTTAGCATACTCGAACAGTTGTCTCCCTCAATTACACAAACCCATCACTTTTTAGTTTTCACCTCTTCTTATTCTGCCTCATCCTATTCTGCAAATCCATTGCTTTTCACCCATTAATAAATTTGTCAAGTTTTATTTGCTTCTACTATTTCTATCCGGCCTCTTCCTTTTCTTTGTAAACAGAATAATTACCCATTTATGATGGTTTTTAGACCCCTTAAAACACAACTGAATTAACCTAGGTAATTAGCCAAGTTGTTACTTAGTCCAATTTAACAAATCTAGGTTATCACAATCACAGAGATCATATCATGCAAAGCAGCAGAAAGATAAATAACACAAAGATATGATCACCCAGGAAACCAAACCGGTAAAAACCTGGGGAGGATTTAACCTAGCTATCCCCAAGGTAAACTTGAATCCACTATCTTGAAAGAATCGAAGTTCATACAATAAGACTTACAAGCCCCCACACTCGACTTCTTATTGCTACCCACCAGTAGAACTTACTAACACGACCACGTGCAAGCTCCGAATCCACAGACTCCTTCTTTCTTGGATTCACCACCAGATACAAGCACACCCGCTTGTGTTTCTTTAAGCTTCAATGGCAGCAACTGAGTTGATCATCAAGGTGTAGATAAAATCTCTTCCTTGAAAACCTTAAGTTTGTGTAAAGGAAAGCTCCTCTAGATCTCACAAGAGATTTACACAAACAACAATATGAGCAACAATACAACTCTCAAGCAACCAAGACTTTAGAGAGGTTTGGATACAAAACCCTAAAACCAAAAGAGGCACAAGGGGCACTCTTATCTCTCTCTCTCTTCAGTCTCAAAAATGTGGCTTAGGGTTTCCTTTATATAGTGGGAGAAGTAGATCTGAAACCCTAATCCTTAATGGGCTTAAGTTGCTATTTGGGCCGACTTAAAATTCTGCAAATACGATTTTCGATTGATCGAGCCTATTCTTCGATCGATCGAACCAAGCAGAATATGAAGTCTTCTTCCTGCAGCTTATATGTTCTTGAATCATGACTTGAATCACCTTGAGCATTGTCTAATAAAACCTATAGACTCTAAGATCTATATCTAGACAAGTTTATGTTCACGATTTGCCAATTATTCTAAACATTTAGAACCTAACAATTTATTTCCTCTTTGTGTCTCTCCCTTCTCAAAATTCAATCAAAACCAACATCTTCCAACCCAAGCCCAAAGTCTTCAGCATCACTGCATGTTTGATTATTTGTAGAAAGTGATTCTCATTCAAAGCTTCCTTGGTGGGTTTGTATCGCCTTTATAAAAAAATATATTTTTTACTTTTGTTTATTTGTATTTTTACCATTATTTTTGTTCTATATCTTTTTACGCACCTTATTGTAATAGGAAGACCATCTGTAATGTGCAAATTTGATTTTACCATTAGTACCTTGCTCTTGAATTGAACTAGGACACATAATTTAATTGCAGCCAAAATAATATAATTGATTTCAGCTATTACAACTATGTAATGGATTTTCTACAGCAATGTAAGTGGACTCATATTCTTAGGGAGAGGAACAATATGGCCTTCTTTAGTAGAAAGCTTGCACTTAGAGAGACACATTATGCAGCAATATATATTAGTTTCACTTGCAAATTGCTTTTTTCATAATGTTGCTGCTCTCCATATACAGCCACATATGTATATGTTTCTTTGCTTGATGAAAGTCATTAACCTTAGGCTGTTTTCTTATATTTGTTACAGCTGTAGTAATTAACTGGAATTTTATTTCTTTCTACAGATTAAAGCCCAAAACAAACTATTTACTTCTCTTCAGAGTTAAGTGCTTTGCCTGATGTAAGTCATTAAGTTTCAGCTCTCTCTCTCTCTCTCTCTCACTTTTTTTAAAAGATTTGATTTCATTTTAATTTTGATTAAGATTTGGTTGGGTTGGAAGTTGGAACTTAAGTTGGGTTGCTTCATCAAATTGGTTTTTTTTCCTTTCTTCAAATCAATTAATCTCTTTTTTGGACATAAAGATCTACTTAATTAAGTTTGGACCTCTTAAGTTGTACCGTAAAATGTGAACTTGTAGGTCATGGAAATCTTAACCAATTTTTTTCCTGAAGCATTATGATGTCAAAATATCTTGAAAGAACTTGGAGATTTACAAAAGGTTTACCTTAACTTCTTGCAATGCAGATAATATTGATCAAACTTCTTAATGGAAACTCCATCCATGGTTGGATCCTTTTTTTTTTTTTTTTTTCGTTCTCTCTATTTTATGATTTTGTCTTTTATTTTTTTCCATAGACACAGTAATCTTACTTTTTGTGTCTTATATTTATTGATGGTTATGGTTTTGAGCAACTGTCTGAATATTGAAATGGAATAATATATATATATATCTCTATTAGTTGGTCTTTAGGTGAGTGGTTTAATTTTAAATATGTTACATGCTGATGTGATTAAGAAAAGCTGTCAAATTTGATACTGTTTGGATAGCCTAAGACTGATTTGATTAAATAATCTGCTTTCGTTGGGCATGTAGAAAAATCCGTGAGGGAGAAGCCTAACTAATAGATCGAGCTCTTCCATGTCATGTGCCATCATAGCGCAAACCCATGTATCTATGTGGATTGGGTCACAATCAAAACTCCAATGGAGGCAAAACTTCTATAGTGGATTCACATTACAAAGATCCTAGGAGTAAGTATATATTTTATTCTAAATCCATCATGTTTGATAAAATTCTTGAAAGAAAATTGATTAATTATATTTCTAACTTGATGACTTTATAATTTATTTGTGTTTGTTATGTATTTTGTTTTGGATTAGAAACAATTAAATGTGGGAAAAGTTGGCTGAAAGCTCTTGCAGATACATAGCTAGCATTCATTGGGTTTCTTTATTGTTGCTCATACTGATGTTGGCTGTATGATGTATCAATTTCTAATTGACATGTGGAAACAAATTAAGTGGGGGTTTTTTTCTTTTTCTTTTTTTTTTTTTTTTTTTTTTCCTTCCAGGTGAATAATTTGTTTTTAACTATTGAAGGTTAAAGATAATTTGGCAGAAATTTTATAAAAGAATCACCACAATATACACATATTATTTATGTCCTGCTAAAATGTCAAAAACTCACTGCCCAAATATAGAAACAAAAAATTAACTCAGAATGGTGTCTCCATTACATGGATAGCAACAAATTATATGGTTTCTCCATTATTTAACTAAAATGTAGTTACCATTACCATTAGAACAATATTTCTAACATAAAGACCATCAAGTACATACAATTGGGTTGATGTTTGAGTAGAAAATGCCTGAGAAATTCTAGGAGGACTGCTACTTATTCATCCGAAAATTGTGGGGCAATACTATCTGCAATAAGTAAGCACACCATCACATAGTTATGAAAAAAACTATGTACATGTTATGTAATATCTTCTAGATTTCATCCTTGAGAACTTTTGTTCACAAATGAATAAATCGTTTAGATTTATCATGGTATGGGGGCGGGAAAAATAGAATCCAAACATCACATATTAAGTCTAAAACTATCTGCTTTTGAGACAATGGGCCAAGTCACAACAATCTGCACAAACAAGATAGGCATCCTTACAAAAAATGAAAAGAAAGTAATAGCATCTCAGCTTGGAAAGGACGCAGTAAAGGATGACACTTCTTTGGATATGGCAGGTGACCTCCTTAAACTACTACAACAAGCTATTGGTTTAAACAAAATTGGTACAGTTCACAAGCCACAATCTGCATAACTTCTTTCCTTCTTCACCATGACCTACATAGACTCAAAACCCAAAAGACCAAGACCCTTTTCCTCCTCAAACCCATGTCAAACTCAACCTCTTGCCGCCCCAAGGATAAATGTTGTGTTAATGGAAAATTGTATTGATGCAACATATTACTGATTAGTGAATGATATGATTTGATAAAATGGTATTTTTTGGTTCCTAAGTTATATGTTCTCATTTTTCTTTTCTTTTTGAAAATTTAAATATGCAGTGTAGTATCCATCTCCAACTTTTTTATATTTATTTTCCTCACTTTCTATTTCAAAACTCTGTAATCAAATATTTTCTTTTAAATTTTATTGATTCTCAAATATTCTATGTTCTCATTCTTTTATTCATTGTGGTTCATTAGTTGGTTAACTCAGAATGGTGTCTCCATTACGTGGGCAGCAACAAATTATATGGTTTCCCATTTATTTGAAGGTGAGCCCATAATCTGTATTAACTTATAATCTCTTCATATGAGAATGTGTCTGCTTCTTGGTATTAAAAGTTTGTTAAATATGTTTTACAGGTACACCTTTGCTAAATATTTATTAAATATGTTGAATCATTTCTAGCTCAACCAACATTGAAACATCTTACTTTTTTTCATTTCATTATACCATTGATCTACTTGATTTTCTTATTTTTGCCTTAGTTTATGAAGACCTTTAACATGTAGACCAATTGAACCAAATTATCAGAAAATGAGATGTGCTTAGGTGAAGGCATTTGATTGGTTAGCATCTAAATGTTTGATAATTCTGCTATGGACACATTAGGCCTAGACTATAGGATTTGAGTTGGCAGATAATACTTAGGCTCTATAAACCGTATCTTTTGTTTATTTTTCCATAAAGATTATGTCAAATAAGAACAAATTACTATATTTGCTAGATGTTTAATGAAATGCCTCCAATTTTATTTTTAATTCTCATTTAATCTGTCTTCCTTTGTTTCTATACAGATAAAAATCTCCTGGGTGGAGCTTGATGCTCTATAAAACATTGAAAGAGAATCACAAGCAGCATATATAATTAGTGCTTCCTAAGTCCAACATGTTCTTTTGATTTTTTTTTTTTTTTTTTTTTAGCTCTTAGTGCTGTCCTTATTTAACTTCAAGTGAATTGGTGCTTCCTTTTTGTTTTATTGAAGTCATTTGCAATTTTTGGAGTTGAGGATAAATGTTATAATGAGTCATTGCCATTTTCATGAAACTTATGCCATTTTGGGTATTTGGGCTAGGTTGGTTTTGGTTATCTATCTATTATTGATGAGGCCGAGGGCAACGGTTATACAATATGACACTTAAATTTATTTGGTTAAATAACTCACTTTTTCCTTTTTTATGAATTACCTACAATGAGTCGGGGAAAGGGTATTTCTAAATTGGCAAAAATGCAAAACTAACCCTCTAACTTTCAACATTTTTCATTTCAGTCCTCTAACTTTTAATTTTGTCATTTCAGTCCTCAAACTTTCAATTATTGTCAATTCGGTATTTTGTTAACCATCTGTTAAGTGTCTCCGTTAAATGAGCAAAACGACACCATTTTGGCTCTTTTTTTTTAATTTTTGTAATTAAAAAAAAATTAAAAAACTGTTATTAAAAAAATAAAAAAATAAAAAATAAAAAAACATAAACAAACAAACGAAGTTGAAGAATTTGTCTGCGTAGAACAGAGCAAAGAGAACATGAAGAAGGGAAAAAAACCCAAGCGCTTGATCGATTTCTGGATGCAAGAGGCTATGAAGAAGTTAACAACTTTATCTAAATCCAACGAAACCACGGCGCCATTGCCAAACACCAGCAACATTGAAATCGGAAGTTACCTCTTCGACTTTCTCTTCGCTACTCAGGATGCTTCCACTTCATTGCTCCTCTGGGCCGTGACTCTCCTCGACTCGCATCCAGAGGTTTTGGCAAAAGTGCGTGAAGAAGTCGAGTCGATATGGTTGTCGAAGTCTGATTCTTTGATAACCAACAACCAAATAGCACAAATGAAGTACACGAACGCTATTAACTCCTTCACAGTCTCTTGCATCCTAAAATCGATCAAGCACATGGGTTCTTTTCCTTTCTTCATGTTCTCTTTGCTCTGTTCTACCCAGACAGACAGAGTTTTCCTTCCTTCAACTTTGTATTTTGTTTTTTTTTTTTTTTTTAATTTCTTTTAATTACCAAAAAAAAAAAAAAAAAAAAACCAAAACGGCATCGTTTTGCTCATTTAACCGAGACACTTAACAGATGGTTAACAAAATACCGAATTGACAACAACTGAAAGTTAGAGGATTCAAATGACAAAAATAAAAGTTAAAGGACTGAAATGAAAAAGGCTGAAAGTTAGAGGGTCAGTTTTGCATTTTTGCCTTCTAAATTTAAGCTAAGTATATGGATAGGGTATCTAACGTAGAAAATATTTGTATATAAATCCTTGGATTAATTTACAAAAAAAGTTACTTTGTAATTTCTATATCTTAAGTTATGCTTGGTTTATGGCTTCAAGATGTAGCTGAAGTTCTTTGATATGACATTTGATTTTAGTTCTAATGGCACAGTGCCTATTGAATGCATACTTTTGAAATTTGTAGAATGTACACATTCAAAAGGTGTCTATCTTTGTGATAAATATTGCCTATAGAGTGGTTTATTTAGAAGCTTTCTTTGAGCAATTTTTCAAAATTTATGAAGGATCATAATAACATTTGATTGTGGTCCTCCACTAAATATGCATATAGTTCTAGGGTGCAATTTCGTCACTTTATATATTGTTTAAATAGAAAATATTTTTGAAAGTTATCCCTTTTTTTTTTCCAGTTAAATAACAATTTCATTTCAATAGAAACAAGAAATTAGATATTGATTTGGCATAAATATTAATGTTTATATTTGGTTATAATAAACGACAAATTTTTTTCTAGAATAGATTTTTTTTTTTTTTTTTCCTTTGAGAATCAGAATAGATGGTTGTTAAAGGAGGCTTACAGGCAAATAACTCATTGTTAGAGCAATTGCATCAGTTGATGCAAATTTTCCTTCTATTTTGCACAAAAAAAAGCTATTTTTTCTATTTTACACACCTATTTTTACAAAACACCTACATCAATTTATCTATTATACACTATTTTCTTTAAATAATCATTTTATATTCTTTTTTTATTATTTCAACATCCTCCCTAGTCAATCCCACTTTCTCTTTTCTTTTCTGAACACTATTCTCTCTCTCTCTCTCTCTCTCTCTCTCTCTCTCTCTCTCTCTCTCTCTCTCTCTCTCTCGGTGAATTTTCTTTCTTTTTCTTCTTTCTCTCATCTTTCTTCACCAGTCAAGTTTTCTTCTTTTGCCCCTTTCTTTACCAAAAAACTCCATTAATAAACCAGAAAACTCTAGAAACAAACCAAAAAACTTCACTTCAATACAAACTCATGTTAATCTAATTCCATTTGGGTTGGATCTAGTGATGGCAGCAAGGCAAATGCGGCGGTGGCAGTAGCAAGGTAGATCTGGCGGTAGCAACGGCGGCAGATCTAACTGATTTCCATTAGGTTTTTCATGAGAGTTTATGTTGGATTTTTCATATGGGTTTTCCATTGGATTTAGTTTTTATTGATTTTGTTTTGGATTTGGAATGGGTTTTTCAGCTGGTATGGGTTGCAATGGTGATAGTTGGGTTGTGCTAAGTTGGGGTTTTTCTATTTGTCTTCTTCTTCTTTGCTGAGTTGTTGTGATCGTTGGGAAAGAGAGAAAACCTGAATGAGGTGGAGAGTCAGACCAGAGAGAAAAAGAGAGAGTGAGGTGGAGAGAGAAAAAACAATAAAATATTAAATACACATGCTATAGTAACCATGCATATATACAAGGTTACTATAGCAATTGTGCATTTATGCATAATTTTACACCCACTGATGTGAGTGTTTTTTTGCTCAAAATGTGTAAAATCTTGTACTTTTTTTTTTTTTTTGAACAATTTTGCATCAACTGATGCAATTGCTCTAAATATACACCAAGTTTATATTTTTATGTCAATCTTCTTGCACTGCAAAAGCTTGACATGATGCTCAAATGTAAGTTAAGTTTTATTTTCTTAATGAGAAATTCCTTTTTTTAGATAAATGCTATTTTCCTTTAGGTGTGGAAGCTCATAAAAACGAAAATATTCTTTGACAGGAAATATTAAATGTTTTTGAAGATATTGAATTAGGAGCATTATGGAGAATTCCCTTTGTTCGAACTCATTTCATGTGTTCCTCCAAGTGGCCCCTTTGAGAAGGGAATGACACACATGGAGTGGTTCGAAGATACTAAATGTATGCATTGGAAATGGGAGAACTAAGTTTATGTTGATTGCAAAGTATTTTAATTCGTAAAATGATCCCGTGCATTGCGCAGGTTAAACGCTAATATATATAAAAACAGAGACCTCATAAGGGAGTGTATGAGGTCTTGTCATGTGGCGCTCTAATTTTGCATTTTGCATTTTTTTTACCTTTTTCATTAAGTTTTTCTATATCAATATATACTGTGATGGTCCCAAGCATTTTCACTTTTCAGTTTTCTATTGAAAAGTGAGAATATACAATTTGACCGATTTGCCAATATTTCATACTTTTTTTTCTTTTTTGATGAAGTTTCATACTTTTCTCACAACCCATAATTTTGAGAAACGTTCAAGAAATTTTCTTAGCACAATCCTTTAGACAGTCCCATTATTTTCTCAAAGAAGACCTTTCTTTCAAGGAAATTGTATTAATGCAATTCTTCTATGTACAACTCTCTCTTCTTCCCTTTCCCTTCCCTTACTTTTTCCTCCCTTCTTTCCTTTTCATCTCCCTTACAAACAAACAAGATATTAGTTTCCAAATTCAGCTAATAAAAAAAAAAAATTTGAGGATATTAATAAAAAGAGTCTGAATTTGGTAAAAATGGGGTGTAAAATTCATATTTTACACCATCTAATAAGAGATGTCACATCAACTTTTTACTTAAAACTCAATACATCATACCACAATTAATAACATCTTAATAAACTCCCAATTTGGCAGAATTTTCAAATGAGTATTATAATTGATTGAGTGTAGTTGTGCTTATTCTTTAATACATGTTAAGATGATGTGGCATTTTGGGATTGGAAGATGTAAAACCTGGGTTTTAAACCATATTCTTGTAGAATTTAATCTTCAATAAAAATATGTAAAAAACATGTTTGATTACAGTTTTAGTCTTTAACACTTGTACTATGTATCAAAATGGTTTTTAACATCTTAAACGTGTCAATTTTGTTTCTAAACTTTTCGTATTGTGCCAATTTTGTTTCTAAA
This sequence comes from Quercus robur, assembly GCF_932294415.1. Taxonomy (NCBI): domain Eukaryota; kingdom Viridiplantae; phylum Streptophyta; class Magnoliopsida; order Fagales; family Fagaceae; genus Quercus; species Quercus robur. The sequence continues at coordinate 8,073,038 of NC_065538.1, forward strand.
CTTTTCTCTTAGTTTTAGCTTTAATTATATATATAGACTGGTTATTGGCACGTGCGTTGCACGATTTTTTTTGGTATGATCTTTTTTGGTAAATATTATGACTGGAGAACATTGTTTTGGGAAAAAAACTTCTTTCAATATTATGTAGTGATTTTAAAAAATACAATGAAGGGTTTTATGATAAATTTTGTTAATTTTATGAAATACATTTATATAAAATAAAACTCATAAAATGCATAAGATATATGTAAAGGCATAATTCATGACTATGCATGAAAGTTATTGTATTTTTTAATTTCTATTAGCTAGATCACATTTCTTAAATAAACTAAACAACCATTTCATCACCCCGTTATGCACGTAATGATTGGAATGTTGTTAGTTAGTTTAATTGAATAATATTGTGTTTATACTTTTTTTAAACTACAATTGATAATTCACAAAATGAGTAAACAACTTATTGAGTATTGCAAAAGATACAAATATTAACATTAACATGAGCATGAACATGAAGGGAGATTTCTATTCATTTTCTTGAAGAAAAAATGTACTTACAAAAAATTCCAAACTTTATTAGGTAAAGAAGAATCAAGTTATAGATAGCAAAATCAATAAACCAAAAATTTTAGGAGCCTAAGAGGAGCCATTACTCATTTGAAACAACCCAAAATACTAAATGATTAAAAAAAAAAAAAAAACCATCCACTCCACACTTCCCTCGCAACTGCTTTAGCTCAAGGAAAATATAATATATATATATATATATATTATTTTTTATTTAGAAATAATTACAATATATATGCTAACCCCGCAACTTGAATCTTTTCTCCCTAACTCCCATAATTTGAACATTTTCTCCCTTAAACCCTGGACACTTTGTGTATGGGGAGGTGCCAATTCAACTACATGGCCCTCAACATATACATACATATATATATATATATATATCTCATTCAATAAATATAGAACTTCCTTTCAAAAAAAATTAATATGTTTATCATAATTAAGGGAAATCCTAATGGGTACTTCACTTGAGCATATGTGAAAAAGGCATATACATACCACAAATGGTAAAGAAGAAAGAAAAAGTTGCTAATCCCTTTTAATATGGAAACAACATACCACTTATTCATACCACAACCACAAATGACAATGTAGCATTGGCCATCGATAATTGCTAATCTGAAAATACAAATTTCTTTAATAGCTCTACCTTCATTTCTTTTGACTAATATGTCTTTACTAAATCAAAATCAAACCACAAAAATCATATAAAAATCACTGAATTAGAGTTTAAAATTATAATTAAATTTTTTAAAGAAATCTAGGCACAATTGCACAAAAATTCCATGTAACTAAATCACACTTAGGAGTATTGGACCTTTTTTCCTTTGTATAAATAGGGGGGGGGGGGTCCCAATGGGATGGGGGGCTAACAATTTTCTTTCCAAAACATGTATTGTAGGAACATAAAAGTTTTCCATTGGACTTTTCATGTTTAAAGAACATGACTTACCAACTAATCAAACTAGAGTTTTTAATACTTACAGCAATTTCACAACATCAAGAACAAACCCCAGTGTATACAGTGTCAAATTCCATAGTCTCCTGTTACATCAAATGAGTGTTTAATTTTTCTCGCAAAGTATTGAATAGTAAAGCTTCTGGGCCATAGTCTCAACTACAACTCTCAATCATGTTGGACTTGGATGACACCTTTCCACAACGTATCATTATGAGATGCAGAAAAAATTTGGAGTGTACACAACATTTAGTGTGGATGGGAAGAAATTTCATCTTATTCCAATTGGTTAGGTAAGTAAAGGACTTATTCCAATTTAATGAGCTTGGAATTTTGTATACAAGTACTAATCAATGAAACTTCCGCCTAAAATAAGTCGAACTTTTGGCAAGAGAGAAAATTGATGTCTAGACAAATCAAGCTAATGCCGACCAAAATGGACCATATTCTTAATTTCTTATCTCGATTTGTTCCATGTACAAGACTTACAATCAATGCTTGGCATGTAAAAGTTGAACATCTTATCTAAAGTCCATCCTCTGAAAGCTTGAGAAAAAATTCATTTAAACCAACACAATATATAAATTATTGTTAATGCCCATTTTTTGAATCCATGCCCAAAGGCCCATACGGAGGAAAACCCAATGAAAAGCAAGGCCCAAAGACCCACCAAGAAGACCGAAGAGCAAGAACGGTCCAAAGAAAGAAGTGTAAGGGAAAGAGATCTGCAGCAAAATACAAATCTGCCACAAAATACAGTTCTTTGGTAGAATGGCTTCGGCAGAAAAAGACAAATTGGGCCCAAGACCCTTTTGATCCAGTCAACATTATCTAGCCCACAAAAGCCCAAATTCTTTTGTATAAAAGGATAAGTGTGAAAACTGATATGAAGAATCACGATGAAAAGAAACAAGGAACGGTAGGAAGTGTCAGCAGCAGGAATCACGTGAAGGAAAGAAAAGCCAAACCAAAGGAAAATGACAAACGTAGTAGGAAACGCGTGAAGAAATAAGACAAAATACGCAGCAGACCAAAACAAAGTTAATCTGCTACGGCAGAAACGGCGTGGGAGGCAAACACAGAAGATAGTAGAGCAAGCGCAGAAGGGTCGGGGCACCACCAACCTATACCCAGCCAATACAAGGGAGGTGGGCCCACAGTCAAAGGGATTCAAAGGGTGTGGTTTGGTGGTGGGGGGAAAAGGGGGTCTATATTTGGTTTCTTACCATGACTTCTTTTGGGAATATATCTTGCTAGGATGGTATCTTACCCAAAAGAAGTAATAAATGGTTGGGACCATCTAATGCATGCCATAGAGCTAGGTAGTGAGATAGCCCAATCCTTATTTAGTCACCTAGAGGTAGAGGTATACAGCAGGAGCAAACAAAAGGGAATTTTGTCGTGAAATGAGTAGCGTTGCAGCAGACATGTACTGAGCAATGGCAGGGGCAACCAATGGGTGAGTGGGTAATCTTGAAAGGGTGCCCATAACAAACCAAAAATAGTTGGTGAAGCCCTAGGGGTAAAAGAGAGAAATCTCATTGAATCAGTTTGCTATAAAAAGAAGGTAACCACGGCAGAAAATGGGGGACCGGGAGGAGGAGGAAAAAACAGGAGAAGAGAGAAAAACACTAAAAGAGGGAGACCCAATGGAGGGAAGCACTTAAGGGGGAAAACCCACGGTAAAAGAGTAGTAAGCACCCAGAGAGAGGTACCCAGGAAAAGGAAAGACCAAAAAGGGGGAACAACCCACGGCAGGAGAATAATAAGAAACTAAGAGTAAAGAAAGAACAGAGAGAAAGAAAGAAAGTGGTAAAACAAAGAGAGAAAATATGGCAGGAATAGGGGCATGCATCAATAGACCATCTTTTCCCTCCCTCTTAGCAAACCCACTCTTTGATGTCCCCAAAAGTAATAGCTAGTAGCCACTTAGGCCTATTCTCCAAAATGCACAACTTTGATGACAAAAGCCTGTGACAAGGTTGTTCAAGTTAGGGTTTGAGTTCTTTCTTGGTTTACTTATCCTATGAGAAGATTCAATACTTGATTTTGATTGCAAATATATTTGATTTCTCTCATTATAAATTATATCTATTGTATTTAGTTATTCTGCCATAGCACGTTTTTTTATCACGTCTGCTGCATCAGTTGTCCTGCTGTGGTATCTTTACTTTTTGTACTAGTTATTCTGCTGTAGCACCTTTTCATTATATGTACCGTAATAGCTATTATACTAGCTAAACCTTTTCTGCGGAAGCTTTCTTCTTTATTTGTTATTACGTGTTTTACTTTTGACACAAACTAATCATTATCCTGCCATAAGTATATATATACATATATATTGTTTTTCATGTTCTGCAAAATATATTTTATATATGTATATGTGAATACATATAAGTATATATACTCATATATGTATGTATATATTTGAAAATATGCTAACCCATTTAAACTAACATTTGTTTGATGGGTATTTTCTTTGGGCTTTAGATTTGTTTATGTGCAGGAAGTAGAAAAGTATTTCTGCAGTAAAAACGAAGAGTAGTCATTCACATTGCAAAAGGTTTTACTGCACGGCAGAAGGCTTTAAAGCACAGCAGACAGCTTTAAAGTATAGCAGAAAGCTTTATTGCACAGTAGGAAGCTTTATTGCACAGCAGAAAGTTTTGCTACATACCAAAAAAGTCAATCCTGCGGCAGAAACTGGAGAAAAGTTCCTTTTGCGGCAGAAACTGGAGAAAAGTTACTTCTGCGGCAAAAACAAAGGATAAGCACCACACTCTGCCCGCCGTAAGCGTGCTCCTGGCAGACGAGACATAGTTTGCGCACAAGCCGGACCAAATTGAGTTGTAGTTGGACCGATCTCAACTCCCTTACTCAGAATACTCAGATCCAATACCGCAGGAGGCAGCCCAACCCACTTTAACCACAAAAAGGCCCACTACAATTATAAAGGAATAAAAGAAAATTTTTCAAAAATAATGAAAATTTAATCTGTGCTTAAATTCTTATAAGGATGAACACAATAGCAATATCCTTTTTTTTTTAAAAAAAAAAAAATAAAGATAAAAAAAAAAAAAAAATCTATGCTTATTTTGTACATATGATAAAGTCCTATCACAAAGTTTTTTGAGACTCATGCTGATTAGTGATTAGGAGTTATAAAGGAATAATCATCAATATATATTTATATATATATATATATATATAAAAGCAGAGATCTCATGCGAGAGTGCATGAGGTCTTGCCAAATGACGCTCTAATTTTGCATTTAGCATTTTTTTACCTCTTTCATTAATTTTTTTACTATTACTCAAAAGTTTACATTAACTTATTTTACTGTTATCTCATTAATCTCTCATTTATTTCCTAAACTTACATCACACCTTTCTCTCTTTTTCATGTCTTTTAGCATACCCACCATTTTAATATTTTAAAAAAAGTAGAAAAATAATAATTAAGGACTAATAGTAATAACTAACCACAAAAATGTTGTGGATTATTAAATAAAAACACATTGTTTCAATATATATTACCAAAATAAAAGACTTGAGACTGACAAAACATTTGAAAGAGAGAAAAAGAGAAATCCAAGGGGTCGCGGATTAAATATGATTTAGGTTTGGGTCATTTGGTTGGATAGTTTTGTTTTGGGTATATAAGTAGAGAGAATACTTGGTATGCAATGTAAAGCCATATTCTACCATGGTTTTAAATTATCTATAAGACACATGCATACACACTTGTCCACACCATATTTTAATGTCGTACTATCGATGAGTGAAAGACAATGAGAGAGTTTGACATACTTTTATTTCATAGTATTAAATATGTGAACACAACACAAATTAGTTGATTTTCATGGTCCCGTTACTCTTTTGTATTTATTTTTGGTTTCATGATTTTTTTTTAAAAATTAATCTTACCTTGAAAAGGCTATAAATATGCCGTGAAACTACTAAATTAATTTTTAATTTCTCAAAATGTATAGATTTCTTTACTCTAATTTAATTTACTTTTTTTATGATATATGTACAACACTATCTAAAACCGTCTTATATAAAATATTACAAAATTATCCATACATTGCACGGACAACTTACTAGTTTACTATAATTATAGGAGATTATTATTCTAAATATAACCGTCATTGGCTTAATGAGAGTTATGGCGGTTATAAGTACGGTCATCATCTAAGGCTATTAATGACTTTTTTGGGGTTGTTGTGTGGGCTATAAATTTCTCTTTTTAAAATTTGGGAGTGTTCAAATGGAATCAACATCAGGAATGAGAACATGTGGTAGGAGAGAGAGAGAGAGAGAGAGAGAGAGAGAGAGAGAGAGAGAGAGAGAGAGCAACCGACTAAAAGTTTAGTACGTACACAACTTAAATCAGTGGATATACTGTGAGTACCATATTTGTCATCCCAGCACGTTGTAGTGTTATACTACTGATTCTGTACCTGAAAGAGGCAACAAGTCAACAAGTCACTTTTATTACGTAAAAATTGTGGTGCACTGAGGAATAAGGATAATAATGCAAAAATATTGATCAACAAGTCACCGAAAAATAAAATAAAAACTAAAAAAGCCAGTAGGTAAAGTCTTAAATAACCACTTTGAAAAGACAATTTGCAAAGACTTCTTGCAAAATCGAATAATTTGTGGCAAAAAAGAGAATCAGCTATTATATTAAAAAAAAATTAATATCACTTTAACGAAAAATTTTAAAAAAAATTATAAAAAGAGTTAATTACATTTTTCTTTCCTCATAAAAAACTTTTAAAAATAATTCCTAAACTAATGTATTTAGAACCTCTACTAACTTTTTCTTATAACATTATACTATTGAGTAGAGTCCCTAAAAGTTTAAGCGCCCAATTACCCGAAAATGGCGGTACTCACAGGAAAAATCAATAAGTCAAGAATATGATACAAAATGAAAAATCATCACACGGTTACGTGTAAGATGGTTTGGAGTCAACAAGTCAAAGTATTCATAAAAAATATGGTTTAAAAAAAAAAAAAAAAAAAAAAAAAAAAGATATTCTCAAAACAATACAAATATTATCAGTAGCCAGTGGTCTCCGATTGCATCACCACTACTCGCACTCAGCTTTTCTTCCTCCAAACTTTCCATGTGAACCCAAATCCCTTCCTTCGTTATTGCTTTGTCATGGGTGCCTCTTTTGTTGCTCATGTGCTTTTTTTACTATGCTTCTTTGCTACAACCTTCAGCTTCTTCTTAAAAGCAGAGTCAAATGTCTCTTGCAGTGAAAAAGAGAAACAAGCACTTCTAAACTTCAAAAAAGGTCTCAGTGATCCTTCGAAAAAGTACTCATGGTCTGACCAGGAAGATTGCTCTGGATGGTGGGGAGTTTACAATGACAACAAAACTGGTCTAGTCACTGGGCTATACATAAATGAGGTAGGCGGTGAGATTAGTCATTCATTGCTCGAATTAGAGTTTTTGAATCACTTAGTCTTGACGTATAATGACTTTAATGGTACTCCTATCCCAACTTTTCTTGGTTCAATGGCTAGTCTGACATATCTTGACCTCCATAATTCTAACTTCTCTGGACACATTCCTCATCAGCTTTGGAACCTTTCAAACCTTCGTTATCTGGATCTTTCAGGTAATTATTATCTATATGCAGATAACTTTCATTGGATGTCTAATCTCTCTTCCATTCAATACCTTGACTTGACCCATTCCAAACATCAATCAGAAGTTGGTTGGCTTCAAATTATGAGTATGTTACCATCTCTTTTGACGCTAATCGCATCAGATTGTGAACTTGTTAATCTGAATCCATCTCTTGGATTTGTCAATTTCACATCTCTTCAACACCTTGATCTTTCCGATAATCTTTTCAGTCATGAGATACCTAATTGGTTCTGTAATCTCACTACAAGCCTCTTGCATCTTGACTTGAGTGGCAATTCTCTAAGAGGCGAGATACCACCAAGCATTTTCAATTCACCGAACTTAGAACATTTATCCTTGTATTCCAATAAGCTAGTTGGAAAAATTCCAGAGTCATTAGGCCAGCTTAAAAATCTAACATATCTCATTATGAGTAATAATTCTTTTAGTGGTCCAATTCCTTCTTCCATTGGGAATTTATCTTATTTGGGAGCATTATTGCTCTCTGATAAATTCAGGGCCGGCTGAACCTATAGGCGAGCTAGGCGGTCGCCTAAGGCCCCCACATGTAAGAGGGCCCCCAAGTAGCAATAATATTGTATATAATATTGTGTTCTCATCTGAAAAAAAAAAAAAAAAAATATATATATATATATATATATAGTATATAATATTGTGTTCTCATCTGATGAAAAAAAAAACATAGTATATAATATTATGTTCTCATCTGATGAAAAAAAAAAAAAAAAAACCGTTTCTCACATTTAAGTTGCAGCAGCAGAAGAAAAGAGGCCCGTTTCTCATTTGAGGAGAAAAAAAAAAAAAAAAAAAAAGGGCCGTTTCTCATTGAAGTGACATGATATCTTTAGCTTGCAGAAGAAAAGATCACAAAACACCCGTTTCTCATCTTGAAAAAAAAAAAAAATTGCCCGTTACTTACATTGAAATGACATGAAATCCTATCATCAAATCTTTAACTTGCAGAAGAAAAGATTACAAAAAGCAATAATCTTTGGTTTGTAAAAGAAAATATTACAAAAGGCAGAAAGAAGAAAAAAATCGCCCACTCTTTGACTCTCTCCAATCTCCATCTTAATTCAAAAAAACAAAAAACACTCTCTTTTTTTGTTGACTTACTCATCAGTTGGTGTTGGCAATAGACTTGATGTGTTCACAGATCTTCATTTCAGGTTCATTTTTTGTTTTCTCCTCCGTTGCCTCTTTCATCTTCTTCATAGTTTGCTGGGTTTTTTTTTTTGGTTGAAGAGGAGTTTGCTCAGCTCTGTTATTGCTCATTGCTACTGAGTAAAGAGCACAAACAGCTGCGGCAAGAGAACAAAAAGTGAAAAGAGAAATAGATTTCTCTAGAAGCTTGATCCGGGCCCTTAAAAATGTCTCTAGAAGCATCAATTCATCCGGACCATTGATTTCACTTTACAAAAAGTGAAAAAAAGCTGGCTGTGACTTCTAGAGAAAGCCTACACAGTTACACGTTTTGCCTTTTGTTTTTTGATTTTTTTATTTTTTTTATTTTTTTTTTTTTTTTTTAAGAAATCAGAGAAAGCCTTACACGTTTATCCTTTTGCTTTTTGATTTTTGATTTTTTTTTTTTTTTTTTTTTAAGAAATCAGATTTTTTCAGTGTGATGCCATGATGAACTTTTAGTATCAGTGAATGTGTGAATCAAGTTGAGTTCTACATATTTTGTTAGTGAAGAGTATTGATAACAAAATTATAAATTTAGAATAATTTATTTTGTATTAATATTAATTTTAATTTTTTTGTGCAGGTTTAAAGTGTAAAGTGATCATATTAAGTAAAGCTACAATTGTGCTTTTTATAAACCAGGTTCTATTGTTTTATACGTTAAATTTATATTATTCTAGTTAAATTGTAATTTTTATTATTATTATAGATTGTATTTCATTTATTTGTAAATATTTTTTAATTACAAATGTCTACTAGAAAATATCCATCCGGATATGAAAAACTAAAAAAGAAAAGACAAAGAGAAGAACTAATTGAATCTCAAAAAGGAGCTATGGACAAATTTATTACTAGTAAAAAACAAAATCTTGTAGAAAATTTGAGTGAAAGTTTCATAAATGAAGAAGAAATTCATCAAAAAGAGTTAGAAAATAATGAAAATATACAACAAAATGATAATAATGAAGATGGTCATGATAATGTTCAAACATGTAATGTCACCATTCTTGATAATGAAGCTCAAAATAATTTAGAGGAGAGTGAAAATATTAATGATCAACCTAATTATATTCCTACAAATATTTTTGATCCAAGTCAATGGAAAACTATTGATATAAAATTAAGAGATTTGTTAGTAGAAAATGGTCCAATAAGAGTTGATGATCTAAACTTTCCTATAGATAAGAACTCTAGACATTTTTCTACTACGCATTATATTCGAAAATTACCAAATGGAGAGAAACATGATAGAAAATGGTTAGTGTATTCGAAAGACCTAGATAAAGTATTTTGTTTTTGTTGCAAGTTGTTTAATTCAAAATTTAATACAAATCAACTAGCTAATGGAGGAACTAAGGATTGGAAAAATATTAGTTCTATTCTTAAAAATCACGAAACAACTAATGAGCATATTACTAATATGAATACTTGGATTGATTTAGAACTTAGATTATTGAAGAATAAAACAATTGATAAAAATGTCCAAGAACAAATTAAGAAAGAGAAAGATCATTGGAAAAAAGTGTTATTAAGAATAATAGCGGTGGTAAAAAATCTTGGTAAAAATAATTTGGCATTCCGAGGAAAAAACGAAAAGATCTATCAAGAAAATAACGGAAATTTTTTAAGTATAGTTGAAATGATTGCAGAATTTGATCCAATAATGCAAGAACATGTTCAACGTATTCAAAATGGTGCAATCCATAATCACTATCTTGGACATAATATACAAAATGAAGTGATACAATTATTAGCAAATGAAATTAAAAGTAAAATTATAAAAAAGATTAAAGAAGCAAAATACTTTTCAATTATACTTGATTGTACCCCCGATGTAAGTCATCAAGAACAAATGACTCTCATACTAAGATGTGTGGATATTTCAACAAGTCTGATAAAAATAGACGAACATTTTGTGGAATTTTTAAAGGTAGATGATACTTCTGGAAAAGGTATTTTCAATGAAATTATAAATGCAATAAAAAATCTTGAACTTGATATTAATGATGTACGTGGACAAGGATATGATAATGGGTCTAATATGAAAGGGAAAAAACAAGGGGTACAAAAAAGAATTCTTGATATAAATCCTAAAGCATTTTACACACCATGTGGTTGTCATAATCTCAACCTTGTCCTGTGTGATATGGCTAATTCTTGTCCTAAAGTTATTTCTTTTTTTGGAGTAGTACAACGAATATACACATTATTTTCTTCTTCCACAAAACGATGGAACATTTTACAAGATAATGTGACAGGTTTAACTCTTAAGCCATTGTCACAAACACGTTGGGAAAGTCGAATTGAAAGTGTGAAAGCAATAAAATTTCAAGTTCTAGAAATAAGAGATGCTTTGTTACAATTGGCAAAAACAAGTGAAGATCCCAAAACAAAAAGTGAAGCTGATTGTTTAGCAACATATGAGATTGAAAGTTTTGAGTTTTTGCTATCTGTGACTATTTGGTATGATATATTATTTGCTGTTAACTCTGTTAGTAAAAATTTACAATCGAAAGACATGCATATTGATATTGCTATAGATCAATTAAAAGGTCTCATGTCTTTTTAAAAAAAATATAGAGAAGATGGATTTACATCTGCTATGAATTCATCTAAAGAAATTGCAAGCAAAATGGAAATAGAGCCTATATTTCGTGAAAAACGTATCATTCGTAGGAAGAAACAATTTGATGAGAATGTCAATGATGAGACAACACAATCCGCTGAAGAATATTTTAGAATTAATTATTTTTTATATATAGTAGATCAAGCTATTTTTTCAATTGAAAGTAGGTTTGAACAATTTCAAATATATGAAAATATTTTTGGTTTTTTATTTAATTTTGAAAAACTAAAATCACTAGATGATGATAGTTTGAAAAAAAATTGTCTTAATCTTGAATCTTTTCTTACACATGAAACTTATTCTGATATTGATGGCTTAGATTTATATTCAGAGCTAAAAGTTTTAAAAGAAGTTTTGCAAATAAATGATAACTCTCCAATTAATGTACTAAATTATATAAAAATGCTAGAATCTTTTCCAAATACATGTATTGCTTTCAGAATATTACTAACTATACCTATTACAGTTACTTCCGCAGAAAGAAGTTTTTCAAAATTAAAATTAATAAAATCATATTTAAGATCAACTATGTCACAGGAAAGATTAAGTGGATTAGCTATATTATCAATTGAAAAGGAAATGTTAGCGGAACTTGAATGCAAAAATTTAATTAGTAATTTTGCCTCTCAAAAAGCAAGAAAAATAAATTTTAATTGAAAAAATATATATTAATTTATAATAAAAGGCCCCATTTAAAACTTTTGCCTAGGGCTCCCAAATACGTTGAGCCGGCCCTGCTGATAATCAATTGAATGGTACCATTCCAAAGACTCTTGGGCTTCTCTCAAATTTATTGGGTTTATATGTCGCAAATAATTTCTTAACAGGGCTAGTAGACGAAGAGCATTTTACTAAACTCTCAAAATTAATAGATCTAGATATCTCTCATACACATTTGTTCTTTAATGTGAAATCCAATTGGGTCCCTCCTTTTCAACTTACATCTATCAGAACAAGCTCTTGCAAGATAGGTCCCAACTTTCCAACGTGGCTACAAACACAAAGATCCGTTCTAGATTTACAATTGTCCAAGTCAGAAATTTCAGACAAGGCTCCTGGTTGGTTTTGGAATTGGACTTCAAACATTGAAATACTTGATTTCTCTGACAACCAAATAGAAGGGGATGTATCAGACATTGTGCTGAACGCTTTTTATATAAATCTAAGATCTAATCATTTCAAAGGTCAAATGCCACAATTGTCAACATTTGTCAGGGAGCTACATATAGCTAAGAACTCAATTTTTGGGCCAATTTCCTCTTTCATGTGCCAAAAGAAGAATAGAGAGAATAAATTAATGGTTTTAGATGTATCCAATAATCTCTTAACAGGTGCACTTCCTCACTGCTGGAAGTATTGGCAATCTTTGACCCATCTAGACTTGGGAAGCAATGATATTGTTAGAGATATATATTAGACATATTAGCCCAATGTAATAGGCCCAACCCTAATTCTACTTTGTGTGCAAGTCAAGTCTCCTACTTGTACTAGAAGTCTATTAGTCTAGGGTTTAGTCGCCTATATATACTCATGTTAGGGTTCATTGTAACACAGGAGGTTATTGTACTACACTCTTACACAATAAAGATGTAGCCCTTAAGGGATTCCTCCGTGGATGTAGGCCGTAAGGCTGAACCACGTAACCCTCGTGTTCTCAGTGTTCCTCTTCTATGCTTCCTCTTCCGCATCCACTCTAGCATATTCAACATGGTATAACACATTAATATACAGACTATTCAGTCTTTCTCACACTTTATATTCTTAACATGGTATCAGAGCCAAACTTCGTTCTTGGCATCAAACAACATCTCTACACAGCAAAGAAGATTCTCACGTGCATACCACCATCAGAAGTCACGCATGCTTCTCTGCTGGATCTAGACTCCACGGCATCTCGCAGCCACCGTGGCGCAGTGCTGTGTCCAAGATCCACAAACTCAAGCAAACCGTGACTTAACTTATCAGATCTGCGCAAATCCAAGCCTCGCCTGACGAAACCAACACCACAGACGTGTTCCAAGATCTCTCGCGACAAAAACCCAGAAATCCGGTCACCCAAATCCTTGCCACGCGCCTCCACGCGCCGCAGAAGCCTCCGGAAAACTTCCCACGCGCCGTCTCAGATTCATCACTTCAGCTCATCCTTTGGCCACACGCGCCGTCCAATCGGCCATGTAGACCACCGATCTACCTACGGAAGAAATATTGTCTTCAACGGCCGCTTCACGCGCCTCCACGCGCCACCTGGGTTTCTGCCTTCTCCTCCACGCGCCGGTTACGCTGTCACACGCATTCCACGCGCCGGAAAACTGATTGCTGACGTCACCAAATGACGTCATATATCCACGTCAGCAGCCACGCAAGCAAGTCCACGTCAGCCCTAGTCCACGTCAGCGACACGTCATCAGCCACGTCAGCAGTGTCGTCCCGTCAGCACCACGTCACCTAGCTGACCGTTGACCCGGACCGACCCGACCCGGACCGACCCGGATCTGACCCATGAGCACTTTGACTGTTGACTTTGACCTGGACCAGTTGACTTTGACTTTTTGCATTGACCTTTGACCAAAAGTCAAAATTTCCAAAAGGGCCTATCTTGCTCAGTTTTTCTCGTAGATTCCGATTTTGGGCTCCATTTCTGCATTTGAGGCTCCGAAATTGGACATTTGGCACATTCTTCATTGTGGTTTCTTCGAAGGCATTCTTCAAGGCATCTCCAAGTGATCTTCTCATGCTTATCCAACCTCAAGCCTTCATCGAGCTTCCACCTTGAGTTTGAGGGAGGGTGTTAGAGATATATATTAGACATATTAGCCCAATGTAATAGGCCCAACCCTAATTCTACTTTGTGTGCAAGTCAAGTCTCCTACTTGTACTAGAAGTCTATTAGTCTAGGGTTTAGTCGCCTATATATACTCATGTTAGGGTTCATTGTAACACAGGAGGTTATTGTACTACACTCTTACACAATAAAGATGTAGCCCTTAAGGGATTCCTCCGTGGATGTAGGCCGTAAGGCTGAACCACGTAACCCTCGTGTTCTCAGTGTTCCTCTTCTATGCTTCCTCTTCCGCATCCACTCTAGCATATTCAACATGGTATAACACATCTCTATGCTAATAATATTTAACACCATGTAGAATTCCATACTCCACGGGCTCTTTACTTGCGCTCTAATCACTGCATTTACAAAACAATAGAATCTCAAGAGATATACCTTTATCATTGAAGAAGTGCTCAAATTTGAGTTTTATTGATATAGGTGAGAATCCTTTGTCAGTGGCCATACCACCATGGATTGGAGAAATGACAAGTCTTACAATTCTCCGATTAAGTTCCAATGGATTCAAGGCCCATATACCTCTACAAATATGTCAACTTTCTTCTCTTATAGTATTGGATCTTGCCAATAATAGCCTTTCAGGACACATACCGAATTGCTTGAAAAATATCAACGCCATGACAATACCTACACCCAAATTTGAAGCTCAATATTCTTTCTATGAAATGCATGGTGGGTTAAGTTTTTCTGGAACCTATCTTGAGAATCTCAAGTTGGTTCCCAAAGGGATGGAACTAGAATATGAAAAAAACCTTCGCTTTGTTAAGATCATAGATCTTTCAAGTAATAACTTGTCTGGATCAATCCCTTCAGAAATTTTAGTTCTTTCCGAATTGTGTTTTTTGAACTTGTCGCGAAATCAATTGATAGGAAAGATACCAGAAAAAATTGGGATCATGAAAAAGTTCTATTGATCTCTCACAAAATCATCTATCAGGTGAAATTCCTTTAAGCTTGTCTAGTTTGACATTTCTTGGTCACTTGAACTTGTCATACAACAACTTGTCAGGCAAAATTCCATCAAGCACCCAGCTTCAAACTTTTGATGCACTCAGCTACATTGGCAATCCTCAACTTTGTGGTAATCCACTTCCAAGAAGCTGCACAATTGGGGAAGAACCTCACAATAGGACACCAATTGGAGCAACTGAAGAGAACTCTAATAATTCCAACTTCTACATTGGTATGGGTGTTGGATTTGCAGTTGGTTTTTGGGCAATTTGTGGAGTTCTCTTCTTCAACAAGACCTGGAGGCATGCTTATTTCAGATTCTTCGATAACATGAAGGATTGGGTTTATGTGACTACTAGGCTAAACGTGAATTGGATGTTGGAAAAGCTAAGAAGCTACCACCTTTAGCAAGTGAAAGGCATCATTATCTAGCTAAGAGGTATTACTTCAAACATAACGCCATTAATATCATGTTAATGTTCTAGACTTGCAGTCACCAACTTTGAACACGTAATTTAATTCGCAGCTAAATTGTTGTAGCCATTTGGATTTTGAATCCCAAATACTAAATATGAACTCTATCTAAATTTGTAGCTAGCTCGTTGGCTCTGAAATAATTTATTTATAAATTTTTGAGCATAAATAGTGGAAATCTATGAATAGTGGTGTTATGTAGAGCATAAATTTTTTTCTCATTTATATACATCATGACTTCACACCTCACATCACATGCTGTAAGGCTTTGATTTTATAGGGAAATTTTCAAATATAATAAATAGAAAATCAAAGTTGGGCTGGGCATATCTAGAATTCTTAGAATTTCAATAGTGCACAATTCGAATTGAAGTTAAGCTTGAGGTCTAGGTGGTGATTGACTATGATGTATGATTTGTGGTCCTTGTTTATATTTCAGGGAGTGGTACAGGTTCATGCTCTTCAAGATGAATCGTTGGCAGAGATATTGTACTAGATCCTATTCCCTGGTTTTATCATGAAATTTACATTGAATAAAATGTTGAGGACAATGAATCTTGCACATGAAGTGTAAGAACTGTTTATCTGTAGCATAGAGTCTGTATTTATAAGTTAATATTGATTTACTTCCATAAGTTTTATCAGTGATCAATCAATTTTTCTGCATTTAAAAAAAAAAAAAGAAAAAAAAGGATCTCATTTCTCTTTCTACAACTTTTATATGATCAAGGATAAAATGCATTGATATCCCTTTGTACTCACACCGCTAAAAAAAATTTATTCCCACTTTCTTTTTATATACGTGTTGATACCGATTTTCGTGACACATTTTCTATAAGCCCAATGCAAGTTAAGAGCAATTTATTTTTAGGCTCAATTCATGTATTTTATCTCATGTTATTCTCTTTTGCATGGCCCAAGCTCATGCACCTTTGAGGGATTTGAGGGAGTGTGGTTTGGTTAGTGTGGGTAGACTTTTTGCATGAGTCTAGAACATAGGTTGTGCTATGCAAGCTGGGGATGCTTGCATGACCCAGTGCTTAGGGAAAAGATCACATGTCCAAAGTTTTCACCCAAATAAAGGCTTGTAGTTACTGCTATATGTGTGGCTGAAACCTTCAAACATTTCCTTTTTAAGATTTTGGACCAAGCTAGCTTTTTGGCTAACTTTGGCTACACAATGTCAACATGACTAGCTTCCCAAGAGGCAGAAAAGGGCTAGGGAAGGGCACCCAATCTTATTTGGTCAAGACTTTCTCTTAATAATGCTAAAAGCAAGCCAATCTTTTGTCCAAACAAAAGAAAACTGAACCAAAACAGAGCTTCCAAAGCTTGATATAAAACCCTCTCTTCAAATTCAAAGGAACTAACCACATTTTACCTACAAAACCATAACTCAGAGTAAAAGCCCATACACCAACGACATAGGAGCCACATTCACATTCAAGTCTTAGAGTGAAAATAATGGCACAAACAAGACTTTCAAAGTTTCCTCTCTCCCTCACTACTTTTCTTAAATTCTCCTTCTTGTTGTATGTAAAGAAAAGTTTCAGATTTATGTGTTTCACATGTTTTACTATTTTTCTATTGTCTAGCACCTTGAGCTCATTCTTGTAATGCACCAATAGTTTCTATTTAACAAATATTGGAATTTTGGACTTGATTTCCCCATCTTATGCATTTTCTAAGAAACCAAGGAGATTTTTGGGCTCCTTTCTTTATTTTGGCCTATTTAGAAATCTTCCTCGATACAAAATAGCATAATTCATTCATTGAAACTACTCATATTACATCAATACTATTCACCACCTGGACCACCTCCCTCAAAAAGGGTCTCATCCTACCACATCATCTCTTCTCACAGTGTTCTCTAGGCAAATTTTGTCACAAAAAATAATAATTGGAATTGTGACATGTCAATTTGTAAATTTCATATAGTAAAATTTGTAGCAACCTTAGCATTACTAACTATATTAACATTCCATCCAAATTGATAACAATAATTTAGGAATAAAAATCCATTGTACCACTTTGGAGTATTTGTAAATGAAGTTGAAATTTCTCAATTTACCTTAATATCCTAATTTGTCTTAATGTTTAATCATTTTCAATTAAATAATAGGGTTATTTTTTAATATATAAAAAAGTGAGAAATGTTACGTTCACAAAATTTTCACAACAAATCCTAAGTAGTAAGTTGTTATTGGTGGGCCAAAAAGTAATTTCTCAACTAGACTCATATTAGAACTAGTAACAACTTACCGTCTAGAATTCGTTATGAAATTGTTGTGAAAATTTTGTAGACGTAGCATTACTTAGCATTGCATAGCCTTCTTTACAAAGAGAACTAGGGTTAAAATTTCCCCTCGCAAGCTTCTTGTAATAATTATAAAAATTTGAGTAAGTAGTTGTATACAAGATTTAAAAAAGCTAGATAGATAGTTGAATCCAGGGATTTGGTCATTCGATTGCCTTAACACATCATTAATCACATACTCTCTCCTTTGTGCTACAAATGATGCAGCTCCGACCAGTATCTTATCTAGAAGGTGGAAGCAGATGTGGAGTTCATTCTCCCTTTTGAAATTTGACCAACACAATATTCGAGAACAGGAGGGATGTCTGGATATGATGAACAATTGGTCCTACATATTACCTCTTATGAGTTAGAACTGGCCTCTCATACGGACGAGTGGATCAATGCTGCAATTGAAAACAACATGAAAGTGCTATCCATGTTCTTGTCAAGAAAAATAAACATTTTAGTTTGCCCTAGGCTGTTATTAATACAAAAACAATTAACTAGATTAAGGTCACATAGGTGTAAGCTAGAATCGCGCAGTGGTATAAAGCATCCACAACCGCAAAAATTGAATCTCCAACCACCCTTTACTTGAGGATTTGAGATTCATGCAGTGCAAAGGGTTGAAGGATCGGTAAGTTCCAAGTCCTAAAACATGATAGGCTTTAGGCACATCATCAACATTCTTGGACAGAAAAGGATTGAAGTCAGGGCTCCGAAATCTTGAACATTTTGGTATTGTGGGAAGAAATCCTTGCCCAGCAAGATTGACTTGGTTGCTTGTGTATCTTTAAAAAGATTAATATGGTAGGATGCCAACATGACAGATGAAATGCTTCATGATCAGTTTGTTAGTAAAGCATTAGAGTGCAAGTTAAATAAAGAATTCAAATCAAATTCTAATTGCATTCAAATTTTGTGTCAAGTATCCCTCTTATTTAAAACTTCTAACCCTTTTAAAAGTTTAAAACTACTTCTACCTAGGACTGTGCATGGATCGAGTTAGATTAAGTTGGAGCTCAACCCACCACTCACCTGACCTTGTCGAGTTGGGGAGGAAGTAACCAGCCACTAACTGCTAAGAAATGGACACTCAACCGTCCAATATTCCAAGGGTGGCGGTTGGGTGTGTCAAAACTCAAAACTGGCTAAGATCTAGCCAAAACCGGTGAGGATGGGTAGTGATAGTTGTTGATCTGACCAGAACATGTGCGCAAGGCAATGACGATCATATATATAGCTAGAATGAGAGGCAAAACGCAACAACACACGTCGAGCTATATCGAGTCAACAAAGCAATAAGAGATAGCAGTATGAAAGCCTAATTAATAACCAAAAAATAGTAATAATAATAATAATTAATAAATAAATAAAGAAGTCTCCTTACATCATATTGCACAGAAAACTATTTATACAACAAATATTAGCCAAAAAAAATGCGGCTAACATCACAAACTACAATTTGTAGTAGTTGGAAACCATAAGTGTAAAAATATTACACAAATGAAAGCCTGATAAATAACAAAAGCAACCTAATGTAGTGTAACGAGTAATAAGACTAGTGCAAATACCCATCCCACTACAGTGAATGAAAAATTGAAAAAATAAGAGAAAAGAATTAGACCAGACTGACCAAATAATAGCCTGGGCAGAAAAAAATAAAATAAAATGATTAATATAATTACACATTGAGCTGGACCAATGGAATATATGCAAAGGTTTTGTGGCACATCAACTTTAGATGTTCCAAAAGTAGTAGCCCATGGAAGAGAAAAGATTGCTGGCAGAGAAGTACAACCACCTGATATCATTCTGAGCGTTGTAATAAGAATGTAAAGCCCGAGTTTTCGCGAATAAGAGGAGGAGGATCAATATCAGGAACTTCAATATGTTGCATTGACTTGGAAATGTCATCCACAGTAAATGGAATGCTGCGTTTTGAACACAAGCAGTTTTGATATTAGCTATACACAGAAGGCGTCAAGATGTGATACTAAAAGCATGCAGTTGGAAGTTTTTACCTAGAGTCGTCATCCAATAAGAAAGAACTGCTGACAGCATTGTTTGAGTCCTCAGTCATCATAATTCTCATACTTGAAATAACCTGCACATAGTGAAATTTTGAGTGGAAGTTCAACAGAAATGAACCTGCGACAGCTTGATAAATCATTTATGGAAAATTAAATAAAAGACAGAACATCTAATGACGTAACAGGGTGAATTCTAAACAAATTGAATGATAACCTTACAAGGGACTATATAAAAACAGCAATTGCAGAAATGAATTCAAAATGTAACCACTAAAAATAGACATATTGGGTTTAATAATTTTTCTTGAGAAAAGATTATGAGATAGAAAAACTGATTAAGAGTATTCAAAATTTTTTTTTATCTGGAACTAATTCCAAACACTCTTTTATCAGCATTTTTTTAGCAAAGTTTAGTACACAACTTACATCAGTAGATACACTGTGAGTACCATATTTGTCATCCCAGTACATTGTACTGATCCTGTATAATTGCTGTATGCTAAGCACCTGAAAGAGGATGGGACAAAAAAATTAGAAAGACAGGAGGAGGGATGGAGGGAGGAGAAGAAGGGTTAAAGACTCACTGGACATAGATCATTTGTTATTTCTTTCAAGGTCTTTTTGGGCTTCTGATGTATGACCTGATGTTGCAGGAAAAAATGAAAAGGAAAAGACTAATAAGACACATTTAATAATAGATACCTCAATAGGAATGGAAAATGAGATAAATGAATCAAACCAGGAAGCCAACTGCTTGTCGGATGTGCTTCATCTCATCCCAAGCCAAACCTACAAACTGCATGCAAATAAAGTACTAAATAAAGTCTACCAAAAGAGAGGCATGGAGAAAGAATACAAGAGATTGATCCATGGCTAGTACCTCCTCGGTCGCATCATGACACCACTGTTCCAACTCAGCCAACCCTGCCTTCAAGTATTCCCCATTGCTGAATGAACAACATTCACGCCGCAAGAGAAGGCTGCAAAAAAGAAATTTAAATTGTCAGGGAATATACCTTAATATACTCTATAATCAAAGTAAGTTGTAGGATTCTAGAAACCTTAAGTGATACTTTTACCTGTTAAATAACTGAACGTTGATGAAAGAAAATATCTGAGTGAATAATTTGCAAACTAGGAATGGAGGGACCTGTATTGTCACAATATTGAAGAGAGTTAGCCATGTAAAGAGCAAACACAATGACCCCATCACATTGTACTTGGAAGCTCCACTTACATGGTTGGCCCTCATGATCTTCAAGTAGTTATCGACGCATTTCACAATGCTTTGCCAGTGAGCAATCAGAGCTTGTTGAGCTGCAGCATTGGCTTGCGCACGTCCCTTCACTAAACTAGCTCGGGATGTCCTAGGTGCCTGTGTCACAATTGATGAAGAAAAAAAAATTTTAATTTAGAGCATGGATATAGCTGGCTCCTATAACTACATATGCCACCAAGACAATGGGCCTCCGGAAATATTTGTAAAACGGACATACACATGTATGCACACTATTTTATCCTGGTACTCATACACACTTATCAAGAAGACATGCACCATAATACAAGCAAATGTACATCAAATTATCAACCAGGAATTTGCAAATGTTAGTTTTTGGTCAGACTAGATGCACAACTGTTGGGATGGCTCAGGACTCAGACATGGTTAGATTATTACCCATTTTGACTTAGATAAGCACAGAGGAAAAATGATCAATTTGTTTATTAGAAACATAATCCCTTAAACTAGAAAAGGGGGTAGGGCAGGCGGGGGGAAGGTGCATTAAAAGGTGGGTAAGAAGCAGTATCTATGTACAGATACATCACTTGAAATTCACTAGAAATTTGTACACGTTTCATCTGTTACTCATTATGCCCGAGATTAAGGTTATAGTAGGAAAAATATTCAATGCTTTTACATAGAAATCATAAATATGAGAAAGGTGCACTCATCGGCAGATGCATTGTTGTCAGAAGTAAAAAAAAAAAAAAAATTTACAATTATAAAATCTCCAAAAAACTAATATATGGAAGTAAAAAGATATGGTAATAAAAAATGGGAAAAGAAGATAACATAGCAGTTACCTGGATACAAAATCCAAGCAATGGGGAGATCTCTTTTTTTAAATTATCTCTTATCATTCCATATATTTTTTCAAGGAAGGCTGTGAGTTGCTGTTTAAAAAGCAAAGCTGGATATTTGGCTTCAACTTGCCGTAGTTCATCCAGGCCACCAAGAATCCGACTACTAAGAAATGAGAACCCAGCACTTTGTGGAGACGCTCGAAACCCCTATAAATTGGAATTATTAAAAAAAATAAAATCAAACTACATGATAGTACCAAAAATAAGATGTCTTTTTCCTTACTTGAGACATCCTCCCAAATAGAGAAGTTGATGCTGATCTTCGCCGTTGTGGAGTTAAGTTTGCTGCACCAGTTGCCTTCAATGTGCGTTGGAGGAGTAACAGCAATGTGGATGAATTTGATAGCCAATAAGCTAATACATCATTGTTATCCTGGACCTTCAGTGAGTGGCATAATGACATCAAACACAAATTAATTTATGAGTTTCTTCACTGCTCCAGCAAAAAAATCCAGAGCTATAAAATAAGTTCATTCATTGAAACAGATTCAATGCTAAATGGCCGATCAGATTGTTCTTTTGCACAAACATAAATAATATATGATGAAACCTGTACGGTACCATTCCAACTAAAACAGAAGCTAAGCCATACCTCTAGTGCCAAGCCTACTGTTTGAATGATACGGTCAAAAATATTGGTTCTTTCAACCTCAAAAGACCGCCATTGGAGAAGGCATTTGTATATTAGACAAGCAGAAACAGGTTTGCCCCCAGAAAAACCTAGATCTTGTGAAATACACTTTATTAGCAGGTCCTGGTTCTCCTGCACCCAGAAAGAATACAGCAAATGAGAAAAGACCTTAGCCAGTGTTGGTTCAGCCAAATACATAGTAAACTAAGAAGTATGGGAAGTAGAAACCCAAAATGGAATATCAAGATGTCTTTGAGGTTTAAATTTGTTTCACAAGTTTCTTACAACCACTTACCTGCTGCTTTTCATTTAGAGATTTCTGTGGCTTTTCCTCCACTTCAGTGGCTTCCCGTGAGTTAGGTACAGTGACAATTGAATCCTGAGACATTAAGAAGATGATGGGAACACATATATATTGCTTTCCTCGATTTGATATATACAAAGCAAATAAACCATCTTACCGAGGGTTTCCTTATTTCTCCATTTTGAACATTGCCATTCTCAGGAGTCCTCTGCAATTATTTGACAACTTAAAAAAATTTCCATGAACTTATTTGGTTCAGATAAATTAATTATTTTTCATGCCAGAATACCTGAATGATTGTTGTCTTTGGTCTTGCAGATAAAACTTTCCCTTTTGGTGATATGGGTAGGGCTTGTTGTCGCATTACCTGATTCTCTGATTGTAAATTAGTGAGCTTCTCCTCAAGCCTGGATCAGAGGTGGAAGAAAAGTTTCAAAACACTTCAATATTTTACACATCTTGACCAACTCTTATTTATCCATGCCTTCCTTTATATGTTGAAGCTTCTGATCCCACTTTAATATTAATATTCCAATAAGAAATTGAAAGCATAATGAAAACACTTCCATATTGTGCATATACATTAAGAACAAAGAACAGGAGTAATTGCTAGAATATGGACAAAAGGCCTCAGAGTCTGCAGGCATTTAATGTGCAATTAGCAATAGGGTTGAGATAACTTCCAAAATTATTACAAACCTTTGCACTGAATCTTGAAGCTGATCCACTTTCTTCTCTGCATCTTCAAGCTTCCTATTCAATTCCCCATTTTTGGCTTGCTCAACAGCATAAGCCTGTTTGGTCTCTTCTGCTATCTGTGTTTCTGATTGCAACAAGGCCTGTACAAATGTCAAATTCATCATATGTCATCCCCATAAACTCAACCTGTGGTTCGGATGAATTAACAATTACTTTTCTGAAATATTAGTATCAGTTAGACTGCAGTGCAAAAAGTGCCATGTATAATGTGTATAACTTACTTTTAAAGGTTTCACAAACACCACATGGCATTTTGAATTCAAAAATTCAACTTCCCAGATTATAATACCTCTCCTGAATGAAGTAACCATAACAAAGATGCAGTTTCTCTAGAGTGTGTCTTGGAACCCACACTTTTTATGTCCTATAGAGTAGGGCTAAAGAATATTTAAAAGAGAATGTTCAAGCAAACAGTAATTATTATCCTACAACCAAGTATTTATACCTTCAATCTTTCAACTTCAGCTGTCAACGACTCAACCCTTTGTGTATCTTGTATTATAACAGGAGTCTCCTTGATGACAGGAGGTGCTTCTTCAATAGCTTTTCTGGCTGCCTCTCGTTCTTTAATGATCATGGAGCTTGCTTCTTCTACTTGTACTTGCATTGCATGCAATTCTTCTTGTAGCTTGGCAGTTTCGCGTGCTTTTGCCTCCTCAAGATCAGTCTGTATTGACAGCAAACAAAGTAAACTCAGATTCATCCTCAACTCTGAATTAGAAGAATAAAAATATATATTTTAATAGATGGAAAAATAAGAATCCCTACCCTTAATCGCTTTTCTAATTGCAGGCGCCATGTAAGTTCTTCCACACGCTTCTCTAATTTGTCTTTTGCTTCTTTAAGTGCCCCAGTTTCCCTTGCGGCCTATATTAATTTATAGGAAATGTCAGCACTTGCTATAATTCCTTATACATAACAACCACGTCATAAACTTTCATCAAGTTGAACAAAAATGAAAGATACAAAAAATATTTTAAAAAGAATTTTAAACCATTTTGAGCATTCTGAGCTCTCTTCTAGCAACTCGGCATCTCCAGCCACACTGAGAAACAATAGCTGCCTTCTGAAGACTCTTATAATAAGAATAAGCTTGGTGGCAGCGCCAATTTGCCTGTAAACCACAGATATATAAGAATCTAGAAGCAAATTTTGAATTTTCCATACTTCATAAGTCAGAGAATTGGCGTTTGAAAATGCTCAAGGGAAACCAATATAAAAATCTTATCTTGAGTGGTAAATTGCATTAACACCCATATAACAATAATAATATGTATACCTAAAAGATCATATCACTGAACAATGATGATACCTGAATAATGATGGCAGCTTTAGTTTTCTTCCGTAATCTGAATTCATTGCGTGCTGTCATTGATCTTAAGCCTGTCTGCAATTTGATTGCCGATGAAAGTACCATTTGGTGGGATTTCCTGGCACTGTATCGCCTGAAATTCTTCTGAATCTTCAGGGCTGCAGCTTCCCGTCTCAACTGCTGATACTGTTTACGAGCCATTTTACCTTAAAAAAAGCGAGAAAAGGACAGAAGAGTTCAGTCCAAGTGATTTGGTTAGTGACCAATATGATTATTTGATTGAGCTCTGAAAAACACCCAATTTTCAGAAACTGCCTTCTCAAACATTTTGCCTTTCTTTCTGATTTGGATCTTATTTATATGGAAAGAAATCACATATCTCACTATTATATCGACATGCATGACAGATTGTCAAACGTTTTCATCAGTCTCTCATAATTCCAGCAATGGCAACACTTCTCATGCCATGAGATAAAAATCTGAATTTAGCTAGCAACATTAACACATTCTTTTCAACTCTTCCTGCTTTTACCAAAATCACATATGTTGCAAATCTCATGCATTTTAATATGTTCTCAAGTGTCATACATTCTGTAATAGAAAACAAAATAAAATAAAAATTGAGCATGACATTTCCTTATTTCCTACTGACAAAGTGCAGAGATTTGAAGACAATAGAAAACAATACCTCGCCAATGGGATTGCGTCTGAATAGCAGCTTTGTGCAATGAGATGAACTCTTTACGGGCAATGTACGTACGAATTTGCCGTTGGATAGTTCTAGCAGCATTTCCAAGTACCTCTGCTCTTCTAGCATCCAACTCAGCCATCTGACCCGCTCTGAGGAAAACCTTTGCTTTGCCTATCTGCCAGTTCACATTGCAGTGAATAATTATTATATACAGGGACAAAGAAAATGCATATAGTATCCTGAAAAGGAAATAGAATCAAGTCAAACAACCATAAAAGCAGCTTGGTCAGGGATGAGAAGTTGAACATAAAAACTTGAATCACCTGATATCCTTTCAATCCCTTCTTATCAAGAATCATTTGGCAAGCCATTTTATCATCATAACTGAAAAGAAATGGAGAAAGCACCATTAAGTAACGTTTGAGAGCTATATCAACTTAAGTGGTAAGTACTACAAAAAGCAAGTTCACAAAAGAAAAGAAAAAATCCAAAATTCTGTGTAAAAAGATTAATTATTACATACTTTCCTTCCAGAACTTCTGGAGCCAGAACACCAAAACGATTAAGAAACTCATAAAATGTGCGTCTGGTAGGATATCCAGCACAACTTATCCTGATGGCCTCAAGAACACCCTAGATGACAAAAAAAATTCAGATCATATGAAAACAAAAGTATACAAGTTTTGGTGAGGAAAAAAAAAACAAAGGTATGTTTTGACAAAATCATACTCACACCACAGCGTAATTGTTGAATGATATTAGAATTCTCAAAAATAGCAGGTTTCAGGACATTATTTGGCTTCACACATCTGATGTAATGAGGTTCTGTGGCACTCAAGGTCTCCATCAACGATTGAAGTTGTAGCTGCCAATTACCATAATTGATTCATTAAATCATTTCTCATATTCTGTAATCAAAATTATAAGAAATATTCATATTGAACATTGGTAAAATTGTCAAACACAGAGCATATTAGTCCACAAAAAAACAATGAACCTTGTAAAATCACCATATATACCATTACTAACAGTATCAAAATACCACTGAAGAGCTATTGAAAAAAGAAAAAGCTTGACCTTTAGGTCTGTTAAATTACCGATTGTCATAAAAGTTTAAGCTATTGGAATATAATAAATTTAATCATTTAACACTCCCCCTTACGTGTGGGCCAAAACTACCTTTATTATAGGCAAGGCCCAACACGTGGGAATTTAAATAGAAGGTTGAGTGGAGAAACTAAGATCGAACTCAGGACCTCTTACTTTGATACCATGTTAAATTACCAATTGTCTCAAAAGTTTAAACTATTGGGATATGGTAAATTTAATCATTTAACCACATATTTCTAACAAGGTCTTCTAAAGTAAATTGCAAGCATGTGATGGGCAAAAGAAGACCACGGTATGTCAGCCAACTTGAGGCATAAAAACATAAGACTGACCACAAAGAAATTGAGGGGATTTGGCAAGGAAGATATATATATGGCAATTATTAAAGTGAAATGCAGATGGAAAAGAGGTCATTGACATCATGGCATACAACAGTTAAACAAATAATTAGGATGGTTGACAACACTCACCTACACACCCATCATATGTTATTGTTAACCCCATCCAAACAAGAGAAATTGAAAAAGATATGCATGCACTCACCTTGAAGCGTGCTCCAATGGAGGAAAATTTGGATGACTTTGATGATTCTTCTGGAAGTGGGGGAAATAGACCCACCACAAAAGAACACTTTGAGGCCGTCAATAAAGCTTGATGTTCTGCCACCACATAATCTTTGTTCTTGTCCAGGAACTGATCAGCTTGATAAGTTACCTTTAAAATTGAGAAGATTTCAGAAGCTAGAGAAAATGCCCAAAACCTTCCCAAGGCAAACAGCTAATGTAACAAAACAAAATTGTTTACCTCCCCTGCATAGTGTGATATGGTAAAATTTGTGCGAGAAAGCTTTGGTTTGATAAAGCGCTGGTGATTCTTAAATGTCTGGTACAACTTCTGTGCAAATGTTTCGTGTGTTGATTTAGGAAACATACTGCATTCAAGAATCAGATAAATATCAGTAGCAGAGCAGAACAAGAAACTACCACATGTAACAGAATGCAGAGACCAGCCAAATGGAAGAAATGGAATGTAAATATCAGTTAATTATGATCAAGATTGAATCTAGAATTAAACCACATAAAACAAGAGCAGCATATTACCAGGCCTCATCAAGCAGCGCAATAATTCCTCCAGGTTTCTGTAAAAGATCAAATTACTCATTTATTAGATAAATGATATACGGTATAATATGGTTATGATATGCACTCAAATATCAATCGACAACATTTTTTTTATTATAACTAAATACCAAATCACAACATAAATCTATTAATCTAACTACTAAAACAAAAGTCCTTTAAAACAGCCTCAAAATGAGAAACACAAAATTCTAAGTTAAAATATTGTGTAACAGCTAAAAACCTTTTCAATCAGATCAAGCACATCTTGGTTATCGACAAATTCAATGTAGCTCCAATCTATCTCTTCTTTGGTATATTCTTCCTGCTCCATTTTAAACACATGCTGCAAGAGCACAATTAAACATAACCAAAATCAGCCTATAAGCTATCTCAATAATTAGGACCCAAAACAACTGGTATTGATTAATAACCTGACCTGATTGAAATGCTGTTGCAGTTTTTCATTTGTGAAATTGATGCAGAACTGCTCAAAACTGTTTTATAAGAAGATGTCAGGACAAAACTAATGAAATATTGTTTGTAGTTGTGCACTGTTCTTTGTCTTTCTTTTCTTTTGCTTCTTGTTGTAGTTGTTAGGGTGGAGGGAAGGGGCACAATGTCATTGGAGCCCAAACTTCATAACTTTTTGTAAAATTATATAAAAACGCATGTGATGCATAGTGTCCGTTCTCTGCCTCTAAAGAAATGAAATTTATCTTGCTCCAGTGAAATCAAAAGATTGTAATAGCATACCTATTGCACTTAAAACTTTCAAAACCATAGATATCAAGGACTCCAATTATTGACTTTGAGTTTGGATCCTGTCCAATAGAAATGTTAATTTTTTCCACAAGCCTGTCAAAACAAGTGGTAAATCAAAATATTATCAAACATATACAAAAATAAGAAGACTATAATACAAACCAGGGAGAAAATAAAAGGTCCAATGAGCCCCTTACCAGTCAAACAAGCGAGAATATAGTGTCTTGGCTAATGCATCTCTGCTAGCAATTGCATTTTCAGGGTCAAGAGTTCTTGTAATAATTTCTTCAGGTGTCACCATTACACGTTTAATTAGAGCATCTTCCAAGCTCTGGGCATCACACCTGTAAAATGATTATGATTAACAGTGAAACATGACACTATTAAATAGATTTCAAAACAAGATTCAGAGATGCACTTCTAATGTGAACAAGTAAAAGAAACACACCTAAGAAGTTCTGCAGTCGTATTAAGATGGAATCTAGACTTTTCATCCTTAATGACTGAGGAATCTATTTCCTTCCCTTTGGCAAAATTAATATTACCAAGGTGAAGAATTGCAGCTACAACCCTGAATATTGCCTCCTGAAAAGAATTATATAATGATGAGAAATCTGGTTGAACCTTCATAAAGAACATGCATCGTCTAAAGTTGCAGAAAGGCAACCTGTTCTTCCTCATTCATTCCAACTATTTCCATAGCCCTTCTGGTTGTAAGATATTCATGAGCATCATTTACACCATCCAGCTCATAGCAATTTGATTGATTTAAATAATGGAAAGTTTTTGGACTCCCCAACTTATATTTCTCAATGTCCTACAAATATTTGAAAACAAAAGGTAAAAATAAAAATTTTGAAATGGAACTTATACTTACAGATAACACTAACAATAGTTGAACTTGCTTGATTTAAAAGATAAATATAGAGAAACAAATTGACAAGCAGAATAGTGTAAAATACCTCAGGTGGTGCAGCACAAAGGAGGTAAAAGCAATGGTAATTTCTTTCAGGAACAGAAATCTGGCAAACACGAGACCTTTCGAGCAGATACGTTCTAATTGCTGCCCCAGATATCCTCCCATTCTTGTCGAATTGGATTTCAACAAATTTACCAAAACGACTACATAGTAATGTCACAATGACATGAAACAGACATTATAATGAGAACTTCAAAAAGAGATATCTCAAAATAAGCATGGTTAAGAAATATATGCAGTCTGTATAATCAAAATGAAGAAGAAATGAAACTATAAAGTATAAAATGAATTTCCATATGATTAATACACACCTTGAGTTGTTGTTCCGAACTGTTTTGGCATTACCAAAGGCCTCAAGAACTGGGTTGGACTGTAATATTAAAAAAAAAAAAAATTAAATCAATGAGGATATAAACCTTGTTTTAACTTGATTCTTGAGATAATATGTCGAGTATATGCTCATATAGGGAACTTTGAAATCCAGAAATAGAATGTAACTAATAATAACTTCATCATACATTCATACCTCCAGAACTTGCTGTTCAACTGTTCGTCCTTCTACTCCAGATCGCCCACCTAAGTGTGCAAGATATCTCATGAGCATCTTTGTTGTCTCAGTTTTACCAGCACCACTTTCTCCACTAACCAAAATTGAATTGCTTTTTCCTTCATTAATCATTGCCCTATTATCTTAAACAGCATGTCAAATAAGAAACTACCCCACAGGTAAACAAAAAAGTAGTGACATCCAGAAGGTGAATTTAAATTAACCTGTATGCAACATCTGCAACTGCAAAGACATGAGGACTCAGCTCCCCAAGAGCAGCTCCTTTGTATTGTTCCATCATGTGTGTGTCATATAGATGAGGCAATCGTTGAAATGGATTAATTGCTATCAGGATATTTCCTGTGTATGTCTGAGAAAGGTAATTTCAAGTATTACATCAAAAAATTATTTCTAAACAATTGCTTCAGCATATTAACATGTCCCAAGGAAAGATAAAAAGTAACATAGCTCACATAGATTTCATTAAGTTCATATCTAGTGACCAAGTTTTGCAGAACTCCAGGTTCGTGCAAATAGGAAAGCTTTGTCATGTCATCTACCCCTCCAGGAGGAGCTTCAGTATCCTTTGGAAACACTTTTGATATACTTGTAATGACCTGCACCAGTCATCAACTTGATTAGAACCAGATTTACATGCAAGAGAAACACAGAAAAACTTTAGGTGCTGATTACCTAAAAGTTGCACTTTCTTTTAGAGAAATTGACTGAACTATAGATAAATTAAAGATACATGGGAGAATTATATACTAATACATTC
Source organism: Quercus robur (assembly GCF_932294415.1). Lineage (NCBI taxonomy): Eukaryota > Viridiplantae > Streptophyta > Magnoliopsida > Fagales > Fagaceae > Quercus > Quercus robur. The sequence goes on from NC_065538.1 coordinate 8,103,776, forward strand.
AATTTCTTACTACTGAACAGAGAGGCTAGGTCTATTTGGACAAACCATTAGCATTAGTTCAAGAAGAGTCTTTGGTATAAATAGGAGTTCTTCTATGTTTGGCTTAGGAACAAATTTATTGTATTTATGAAAATGCAGGAGTTATTCTCATGTTTGTTGTAGAACACTAAGAAAAAGTCCTAGAAGCTGGGTAGCAAATGCAACTTAATAAAACAGTCTTATTAGAATAGAGATCTTCATTTAGTATTGTACAAAATGTTATATGATATGGCAAAACTTGCAACATGTTCTGTTATCAATTTTTTATTGTGTTGTTACCATCACTTTATTTTACAAGTCTTTGATAGGAAGATGGCAAGCTAATATGAACTGACTCTTCACATGATTGTGCAGCTCTGATCACCATATCAATAGGGTTTTTCCCCCTTTAGATTGTTGTCTGCAGTGACACTCTAATGACATTGTCTGCAGTGATTCTGTGACAACGATCACAATCCACTGCCACGACCGATGAAGCTATTGCTTCTCTTCGAGCTACTTTAGATCATCATAGTAAAGACATCCGAGAGATTCAAAAGATATGAGAAATCCATACCAGAACCTTGAACAAGACGAATCAACATCCCACAGCTATTTTGCAGAAGCTGAGTTCTGATGATGAACCCAGGGCACGATCATCTCAAGAAAATTCACCCCAATTCGAAGTTCTTCGGCATTATCTCTTGTGAAACCTGTTAAGCTTGATTTCCCACGCTTTTCAGGTGAAGACCCTGCCAGCTAGGTGTATAAAGCCAAGCAATATTTTGGGTATTACCAAACCCCAAATGCAGAGAGAATGATGATTGCCTCCTTTCATATGGATCAAGAAGCCCTGATCTGGTTCCAAGAAGCAGAAGAGGCTGGTGTGTTTTCTGATTGGGAGTCATTGGTGCAAGCACTACACGTGAGGTTTGGTTCTACAGCTTATGATGATCCTTTGGAGGTGCTAACAAGGCTAAGGCAGATGTCAACAGTTGCTCTGTATAAGGCAAAGTTCGAAGCTGTGTCTAATAGGATCAAAGGCCTTTCTCCATTACACAAGATGAGTTGCTTTTTAAGTGGCTTAAAGGATGAGATAAGGCTACCAGTAAGGATGCTTAACCCTCAATCCTTGAATGCAACCTTTGGATTGGCCAAGATCCATGAGGAATATGTGCTAAGTGTTAGAAATCAACACTAACTCTCTTGTTTCTAGAAACTTCTAGAAACTCCTAGAATATCTCACACATTCTCTAGAACCTTCTCATGCATTCCGGGTTTCTCTATGAGATGTCTCTCTTTAGTTCTCTAGAGACTTCTATGTAGAAGTAAAACTCAACCACATGTTTATAGAATAGTCTAGAAGGTTGGAGAATGGCATTCATTTAATGCCAATAAAAAGGAAGATGCTAGAAGCTTCAAGTTGGTTTCCTAACCAACATACACCTAGTATAAATAGATGTGGTGGTATATGAAAGTGTGTGAGTGTGTGAGTGTGTAAGACTAGTGAGAGACTTGTGAAGAGAATGAGTGTCATAAAGCACCAAGTGAGAGATGTGTGAAGTTGTATGAGAAGGTGAAGTGTGTGCCATAGATAGCAAGTGTGTAGAGTGAAATAGAGTCAATGTTTGCAATGCACTAGTGTTAGTAAGTCAAAGCATTAGTGCTTGTAAAGTGTTATAATTCAAAGAGTCGAGTTTTTAATAAAAGCTCTTTGTTCAGTCTTTTGTTCAATAATCTAGTGTCAGAGCTTCCGCTAACTCAACACTAAGTTGCAAGAGAAATGCAAAGTATCAACAAGAATCTAGTAAGAATTCTATCTTGGGGTTGCCTAAGGGTAATACAATGGTAGAAGCTAAAACTAGGATACCTATTAAGAGACTAACACCTGCACAAATGGAAGAGAGAGAAAAAAGGCTTATGTTATAATTGTGATGAGATGTGGGGGCCCAGGCATAAATGCAAGAATGTAAAATTGTTTCTTTTAGAAGAGATTGAAATGGTTCAAGGTTTACAATCTGGGATGCAAATTACTAAGTTAGAAGAGGATGTGGATAGTGATGTTGTTACCAAGATTGCTGAGAACAATCAGACCAATCAAGAAGAGGATATTGAGATCACTTTGTATGCTTTAATAGGTACCCCTACACCTGGTACTATGAGAGTTAAGGGCAAAATCAATGGTAGTGGGTTAGTGATACTTGTCGACACTAGTAGTACTCATAACTTCATTGATGCATCATTGGTTTCTAGTTTACAACCAAGAGTTGATGCTACAATTGAGAGTTAAGGTGGCCAATGGTTCTATTGTGAAGACTCATGGGTTCTGTAGTAAGGTACCAGTGTGTGTTCAAGGAGTGGAGTTTTGTATCCAATTCCATGTATTGGCATTATGGGGTTGTGATGCAATGTTGGGTACTCAATGGCTGAGCACTCTTGGAGAGATACAATGGAATTTCCAACTCTTAACTATGAGTTTTTACTATGGGAGTCAGCAAGTCTTGTTGCAGGGTTTGAGACCATCTTCAGGGTCCTCTCTAATGGATTGTGATCAATTCTTTAAAACTTCAGTAAGGACAGGATTTTTACTGCAAATTTCTACTGCATAAGTAGATGTGCCAGCAGCCAAGGTGCCTACAGCAGTAGAATCATTACTGCAAGGGTTTAACCATGCCTTTGAGACTCCAAGGGGTTTGCCTCCTCTTAAGGGACATGAACATCAAAGTAATCTTAAGGAGGACACTCAACCAGTTTGCCAGAGGCCTTAAAGATATCCATTTTATCAAAAAAATGAGATTGAGAAGATTGTGAAGGAATTGTTGTCTATTGGTTCAATTAGGAACAGTTGCAGCCCCTTTGCTTCTCTTGTCTTGTTGGTGAGGAAGGCAGATGGATCATGGAGAATGTGTATTGACTATAGGGCATTAAACAACAACACTGTTAAGGACAAGTTTCCCATTCCTATCATTGATGAATTGCTGGATGAGTTGAATGGAGCTGTTATTTTTTCTAACCTTGACTTAAGGTCTGGATACCATCAGATCAAAATGAAGGAAGAGGACATACCCAAGACAGCTTTCAGGGCACATGAAGGCCATTATGAATTCTTAGTTATGTCGTTTTGCTTGACCAATGCCCCATCAACTTTCCAATCCTTGATGAATCAGGTCTTCAAGCCCTTTCTAAAGAAGTTTGTGTTAGTATTATTTGATGATATACTGATATATAGAAAATCACTGCCTGATCATATCCTCCACCTTAGAACTGTTTTGGAGATTTTAGCTGCTAATAAATTGTATGCCAAAAAATCTAAATGCACGTTTGCTTGTAAAGAAGTGGAGTACTTGGGACATGTGATCACTAGTGAAGGAGTACACACTGACCCTAAGAAGACTGCTGCTACGCAGCAGTGCCTATTCCTAAGGATATTAAGTCCTTGAGAGGGTTCTTAGGTCTCATAGGGTATTACAGAAAATTTGTCGAGGCGTATGGCTAGATTGCAGCTCCTCTGACAGCCTTGTTGAAGAAGGATTCATTCTCTTGGTCAGATGAGGCTGAGTTGGCTTTTCAGCAACTCAAGACAGATATAGTTCAACCACCTGTGTTGGCTTTTCCTAATTTTGAAAAACCATTTGTTGTGGAGTGTGATGCTTCAGGGAGAGGGTTGGGTGCAGTTTTGATGCAGCAAGGCAGACCTATAGCCTTTCACAGTCAAGCTCTCAAGGGTAAAAATTTAGCCTTGCCTACATATGAGAAGGAATTGTTAGCTCTAGTCACTAATGTCAAGAGGTGGAGAGCATACTTGGTGGGAAGACCTTTTGTTGTCAAGACTGATCAGCAGAGCCTAAAGTATTTGTAGGAACAGAAAATTGGCACCCCAGCTCAGCAAAAGTGGTTAACTAAATTGTTAAGGTATGCTTTTATAGTAGAATATAAGAAGGGGAAGGATAATTTGGTGGCTGATGCAGTGTCTAGGAAGGTTGAAACTGAAGATTGTGTCCTTGATGGTGACTTAAGTTCTCAGGATGGGGTTTTGTTTGCAATTGTATTCTAGTGAGAAGGAGGGAAATCAGTTGGTGACAATTAGTGGCAGTTATTGATAACTGTGAGCTGGTTGTGACAGTTGGCTAGTGGTTACTGTATCAATCAGTTAGAGCAGGGATTAGGGAATTGCTGAGTGATGTATAAAGAGGGCATTACTAATTGAATGAAGATTAAGCAATAAGAATGTTCTAAATTCAGTTCCAATTCTTTTCTCTCTCTCTCTTGGAGGACCAACTGACCTCGAATACAGCTAGATACATACATTTCTTGATTTCCACACTTAACAACAACATTGACAATGATAATGAAGGCGGTAGTAGCAGTGGTTGTGGCGGCAGTGGCATTAGTATCAAGAGTAGTAATTGTACCATCATCGTTGTAACTACTAAAAGAGTCTAATTTCTTAATTTCAAGATCTACCAAACCAAACAATGCAAAATTAAATCGATAGACTTGAAATTCCCATCATTTTGAAAATTCCAATAATTTATCAAATCCAAATACAAGGTAAAATATTTTCAGAAAGAAGGATAAATACATACAAAACCTATAATGCTCATTTATGTCACAAGCCACAAATGTTCTCAATAATTCCATTTGCATACAGAAGTGGTAGATTTAAGGGACAGGTCCATTCATACAAAAATAAACAAGTAAAGGAGCACTTACTGTTTTTCCATTGGTGGTTTTGACATGAACCTCCTGGCCATTGATTCGAGTAACTTCCCCATCCAACCATGCCAAAACTGGATCTTCAACCCATACATGAGAACCCACAACTATGTTAACCAGTGATGCCTACAAATAGCAAGAACGCAGAAAAAAACATCAAAGTTTGAATGAAGTCCAAAAGTGCATTAAAGACTTACAAGTTCATCGTGAAAATGATGTTTACATTAAAACTTAAGACTATGACAGAGCACAAAACAGCAATATCAATATCCATAACAGCATGTTATAAAAAAAATAGAGAGCATAAGATACATTGCTACTAAGATATAAGAAATTAATAGAGCAATAATTACACCAAACATTCATGAGTAAGCATGCAATCTAGATCAAAGTCTTGATGAAACTATCTAGTTCTGTAAAGACAAGAAGTAAACCTTAGCCAGTACCTATAACCAAAAAGACACTTATTGATTCAGAAACCTCCTAATAACCAAGCAATTGTAACCTTTTTGATGAAATTAAAACCAACATTTAAATTTAATTAAAAGTATCTATTTTTAATAAGATATTGTCACTATAATTCTCAAGTATCACAATTTGTTGCCTTCAGAGTAGAGAATTATGAAAAAAAAAAAAAATACACAAACCCCAATTCCTTAAATTTGAATAATAAAAAATAAAACAAATTCCAACCAAAATTAAATTTCTTCAAACAAACAAGTTAAAACACACATACACACAAGGTAAGCCCATAACAGATAGCAAAAGACAACAAAACTTCAACCAGTAAACCTACAAATAAGAGAGAGAGAGAGAGAGAGAGAGAGAGAGAGAGAGAGAGAGCAGAGAGCAGCTTGGAATGAATAAAAGAGAACTTACCTCGAGAAAAACAAAAACAAAACAAAACAACACAGAACAGAGAAAATGATAAGAGATAACTTAAAGAAAAGTTGAATTCTATTGAAAATCAAGAACAAACCCAGTTCCTCAAAATTTAGAAACACACAAATAAAGTCACCCCCAACTCAATATTCAAAACACATGGTAAAAAACCCAGCAAGAACAAGTCACACAAAACAAACCCTCAACAGGCAAGCACAGCAACAAATACAAAAGAAGGAGAGAGAGAGAGAGAGCAATGAAGTAAACAAACAAAAACAAAGGTGGCAAGCTTTGAAAATTTACCATTCCAAAACAAATTCCACTATTTGCACTTCAATTCAGCAACCCCAGCACATCAAATAAGAAGCCTCAATCAAATAGCTTTTCATTTCAAACAAAACACCCACCAATTCCTTCCCTCTCAAACCCACCTCTCTCTCTCTCTCTAAACTCTGGTTCAGTTCACTGTTCCTTTCTCTCTCTAAGCTTTGGTCCCTCCCTCTCTCTCTCTCTCTAACTTCAAAGTTTTAATTTTTTTTTATTTTTTCTATCTGGGTCTCTCTCTTTCTCTCTCAAAACCTTGTTTGCTTAACTCACCGTTCCTTTCTCTCTCTAAGCTTTGGTCTCTGTCTCTAAAACTTCGAGGTTGTTTAAGTTATTTTTTGTTGTTTATTTATATTTTTCTCTGAGTGTCTCTGTTTTTAGAGGAGGTTTTGGACTTGTATGGGGCAGTGAGAGCGATGTGGGGACAACGGTGGTAATCAGCTACACACCGCTACACAACACCACTCTATTTGTGTGTTTATATTTACAAAGCTCAAAACGACCAGTCACGTTGGGACCCATTATCATTGACTAATCAAGCAAAACATTTAATGGGTTTTAAAGTTTAATCACCTGATTACAGTGAGTTACAGACTTACAGTCAAGTCAACCCGTAGACTTACAAAGTTTTTTATAGTCAAATAAGAGATTTACGGACTTATGTAAAAAAAATAATTAGTTTCTTAACTTGATAATAAAAAATAATCATTATAACAAACACTTTAAATTGAAATTTTATGTATTTATCAACAACAAAAAACTTATTTATAAATTTGCACAAATTGTTTGGGTTTAATTACATACTTAATCTAATAAAAGTCTTGTAACTCAATTTGCACTTTTGAATGTTTCCAATAAAGATGTCTAAGTTTGAATGTTCTCACTCTCAACTATCAAATTATCAACAAAAAGCTATGTACTTAACAAAATCCAATGGGTTGTCCTAATGTACTGAATAAGATCCACAAGGTTCTTAATTTAAAAACTCTCATCAACATTTTTGGATCATCTCAAGAAATTAATCCATGTTATCTGTGTGGGACAAAGTAGTTACATACTTGGGCGATAGTAAGGTGCTCAACGAACTCTAGACACTCTCATTAAAAAAAATCATGTTATGAGTTCATTGTTTCTTTCTTCCAATTTTTCAAAGTATAATGCAAGAATGGATATTCGGTGTAAAGTAAATATTTTTCAAAAATGATTATGGTTGGCATTAAAACTCTGTCTCTCTCTATGTATATATATGTATATATAATTCAATTCATTATTTACTTTATTTGTTAATATATATATATAACTTTTACAAATTGAGCTAACTAAAATCAACAAAACTTAATTACCTTAATCTTAAATAAAAATAGTTTTTTTTGTTTTTTAGTGACGTGTCTTAAGTGTTTTGTTTGTTAGCAAAAATGACTTTTACTAAAATTTGTACAAATAACATCTTTTGAAAAAGCATCATCCTTCTTTTTTTCCAAAAATGTGCTTTTTAATTTAACTTTGTGCAAAAAATAAAATAAATTTACCAACAGAATCCAAAAATACACATTTTAACTTGAAAGAGCATTTGTTTGGTCACAATAAAGGGAATCAAATGGGGCCTTAAGTTGTCAACTCTATATATCATAAAAGACATTCTAGATTTGCCATATAAAGTAATGATGAGTTTGATACACCAAATGAAGCACGTAATGCATGGTGGCTAACTGGCTATCAAATAACGTGCTAAAAATTATACTCCTCTTCTATATTTTATTGTTAATATGTAATTTTATTTGTAAGTTAAGTACATGTTTGAATGATGCACATATGATTTGTTTGTTGAAAGTCTCAAGCTCATGTGTCGGCCCAAACAAAAACCCATTTTTATAGCTTTTACAAGTCAAGTTGAGCTATCTATATATCAATTACTAAAAAAAATAGGAAAAAGGCATTGTCCTTCCTTTATCCTTGTGATAGCTCATAATTCTCCGTCTAAACTGTAAAATTGAGCAATATCCCCAATTAATTATTGAAAATGAGCTTATCAACAAAAAAGAAAAAACTATTGAAAATGGGCAACTGCCCCTTTATTGTTAGTTAAAACCATGAACTCATTACAAAATCCTTTGAATTTTGAAATATTCCACAATTAAATTACTAAAATATATACTCTTAAGGGGAGAATTGCAAATGACTTAATAGTTAAGGGGAGAAAACTACAAATAAAACAATAGATAAAGAGGGACTGGCTTTTACCTTTATTTCTTTTTAAATATGTTTAGAAACTATAATGATTTCTTATAAAACTTCTCATATTTACATTCCATTAGAATCATGTCACATCTGTGAGTTTCAGTTAGTTCAACTAGTGAAGTCTCTGAGAGTTGAATAAGAAATCTATGATTTAATCCCTACCTACGTCAAAAGCCGATTGGTGTTTTAATCTGATGATAAAAAACTATCATTAAGAGCGGACGTCATAGGTTGAAATTATCTCAAAAAAAAAAAAAAATCATGCCACATCACATTCTGTTTAAATAATATAATAAGTTGCTTCACAAACAAACACAATTATAATAAATAAATGTTAATATCATAATTATCAACTTTCATATTTAGAAAAAAAAAAAAAGAGGAGAATATTATATTTTTGTTGAACTTTCCTATTTATTGCACAAGTTACTAACTAGTCAAAAATAATATTGCTAACTATTGATGAATAATTAGTAACTTATACAATACACAAAAAAGTTCAACATAAATACAATATTCTCTATGTTTTATTATTATTATTTTCTTAAATAGGAAAGTGGATAAGTATGATACTTATTAATATATATTTATTATGATACACTACAAAGAAAATGAAGTAATTAATTGTATGATACTTATTAATATATGCTTGTGGGAGGACTTTCGTCTTGGCCCCCAATCAGGTATTGTTTGCTTTGGGATGGGCAATGATCGATGTGGGATTAAGCAAATTCGTGCGGGTGGGACGTAGGTCAATCATTGCCCATCCCAAAGCGAACAATACTTGATTAGGGGCCGAGACGAAAGTCCTCCCATAAAAAGGCGCATTTTGGGGTTTAAGGGGAAACCCCCACCTTCCCCCTTCAAACTGTCATTGAGGTCTTACGTGAAGGAGTGCACTACCACAGCATGAGGTAGCAGTTTTTGAGATTTGCTCTACTTCGCATATGTAGTAATGGTACACTCATCCTTAGGCCAAAGGCTTATAAGGCAGGGGTGTGAGGCGTCTCTCCCCGATGTGGGATTAAGCAAATTCGTGCAGGTGGGACGTAGGTCGATCATTGCCCATCTCAAAGCGAACAATACCTTATTGGGGGTCGAAACGAAAGTCCTCCCACAATGTTTATGAAGTAATTAATTGTATTATTTAAAGAAAATGACAATACTTAGATACAGTATAAAGAATGAGAAACCTAAGGAACAGTATCTAAGTACTATTCCTAAGTTTTACCCTAAGAAAATATGATAAGACAAGATTCTAATGATGGGTGTAAATATAACAAGTATTATAATAAATCCTTATAGTATTTAAATATATTAAAAATAGGGTAAATTATATTTTCCCCTTTTATAAGTTGGTTCATTTGCACCTTTTCTCTCATAAGGATTTGTTTGAAATTTGTTTATTTTGCTAAAAGTACTGTAGATAAAAGTAAAAGTTAGCGGAAATAATACAATGAGACCCATGAGCAGTACTAAAAAGTGTAGTGAGATCCATGAATAGTAGCAAAAATAAGCTGAATAGTAAAATAAGTTGGCAAAGTAATTTTGCCAAACGAATACTAAGTCTTAACTATTAGCTCATTTGCAATTCCCCCTCAAGAGCATTTTTTTTTTTTAATTTAATTGTAGAATATTCCATGAAACAAATAAGTATGTTATGTATTAAGAGTTTAACTAATAATAGGGTTATTTGCTCATTTTCAACAATTAAAAAAGACATTGTTCGATTTATAATTTTGTGGAAGAATTATGAACTATCCTTAAAAAAAGGGGGAAAATTGATTTTTTTTAATATATAGATATCACAATTCAGAATTGTAATTAGTAATTACAGTGTGATATCATGGTTATTTATTTCATATTTTATATGACATGGGTTTCAAAACCTTTCACGACAAGACAAAGGGCTATGCCTATTTGTCCATCTTTGCTGGCTTTTGCAATATTTTATTTCTTTATTTTTTTAATTTTCAACTTTGTTGGGAACGAAATTCAAAGGAATATTGTCCTCGGAGGAAATTTTGATGCCATATTGCCATTCCACCGGATTTCCAAAACTGCCCCGAAATCCAATCGGTCAGACATAGATACCATCGGAAAGACAATGTGCTAGCAAAGGTTATTTACGTCTTTTAGTTACCCTTGCAATACTTTATGCCGTGTTTGGGGGGGAATAAATTTGATTCCAAAATGATTTTTTTTTTTTTTTCTTTCTCAGTGGGTTAGATTACAAATGAAATTAAGCCTTAAGCTTGTGTGCACGAAACTAATTTGGAAAGCGAAAATACAAAGTTTTCCCAGCAAGCTTGCTTAACATTCACGAAATCTTGCCAACTTTTGAATAAAAATTTACATGCTGAGCAAATACTCAACTCGATATTATATTCTATTTCTAACCTTTGGCTTTTGAACGTGCATAAATTTCCTACTCAGCTCCAAAATTTAACCCTTCTTTCATTTCTCCTTTCTCTGTTTGCGATTACTTTAATGATAAGAGGTTTCAAATGAATATAACTTATTGTAATGGCCTGTGAAAAATATAATGGGTTTTAGTGGAATTTACGATGTGTCTTTATATTAAAATTTCATTCATTTTTCCTTGTATATATGCATATGTGTTTGTTTCTTTTATATATATATATATATATAAACAATTTTTAATGTCTCATGTTTTTCAAAATCATATATACTTGTATCCAATTTATTTTGAAGTAAAATAAACCAATGGATTTAAACTATTCCAAACGAATACTTAGAATAAACATTGATAACGATTTTTCAAAATGGGATGTAACGTGTACTACATAATAAATTGGATTTGAGGTATCTTCTCCGATACCCATGACTTTACAGTCGCAAAGCCCAAGCCTAAAGGGCCCCTAAACATGCACCAAGGCCAACATCTAGCCCACAAAAGTTTGACTCAAAACCACTTCATGTGGCAACCTCACTTCAACACTTCCATGAAAAATTGATCAGCAACCCCTATTCCAAAAACCTATGAATATACGCACTATGGACTTCATTACTTTTCGGTTTTCCAGTGAAGTTCATTCCATTGATTTAACCTTCGAAGTGCCTCTATCAACTCCACTTGCTGCTCTCAAGCTTAGAACTTAGAGGTTGTTCAATTGTTGTAGGTTTTGACTTGGTGAATTTCAGCTTGTTCGCCACCCTCTATCTGATTGGGATCCTTGGTGTGGTTCAATAAGCACTGTTGGATACATAAAATAAAATTTACTACCTATATACTTTAATATAGGAAAGCATATCACTTTCATACTCTTGATTCAATAAGCATTGTTGAATTTTTTTTTTTTTTTTTTTAAGAGAAAGTTTCAACGTATAGCTTTCGCTCTTGATGATTGCCCTTTATCATAAAACCAAGACACTAATTGATTTTTAGTGTAGGCGGAGATAGATAGAACCTAGATCTCTTATTTAATCACAAGTGACTTTTTTTTATAAAGAAGATTGAACAATGTCATTGAATTACAAGACTCTTAATTTTTTTTTTTTTTTTAACTTAACACCATAGTTACATTTAATTAAAACTATGAATTATCCATCTATTTCACCCTTGGAAGCATCATCTCCATAAGAGATTTATACAACATTGTGTGTGACTATACAAGAAGTTGTAAAAGAGCCAAAAGACTAGCATCACGGCTAATGAAATTGATAGAAATCTTGTGATTTCTCACCGTTATTATTTTTCAAGAGTGATTAATGACATTCTTCAAGTGGCTTTGAGAGTGTTTTGATATTGATATTCCTTTGTGGGTAAAATTTCGATATAGTTTTTCTATTACCCAAAAAATGATACAATTCTTTAATTATAAATTAATTTAAATACATGATTGTATTGATTAATGAAACATAAATACAATTATTTAAAAAAAAAATGTATTTGAATTTAATTAAATAATCTAATTCTAATATATTGCACTGAAAGAACTACACCTAAATTTTACCATTTCGTATCTTAATTAAGCTTCCCTTGATATATGTTGGCTAAAAATGCTGTTATTCACATCAGGATTCAGGTGGCTTTGAACATAGGTTTGACCTCGTTCAGAAATTGTAAATTTAAACCCATGATATGACCCTAATGGTGTATACTTTCTTCAGTTAACCCAAAAAAAAAGGAAAAAAGAAAAAAGTAGCCCACTAATATATTTATATTTATACTTGGCCTTAAAAGATTTAACAAGCTTTGCAAAATTGAAATCACTGAAGTCTTGATCATGCTCAATTAGCTTGTTCTTTTTGTAAAAGAATAGGTATAATTTTTTGCTGATAATAGGTATAATAGTTACGTTGTTATAAAATAATTTATAATTTTTTTTTTCAAAGAACTCGCAAACAAAATTATTCACATTTAATTTTGTTTTACCATTTTCTTTTAGAACATTCAAAGATGTTAGTTTAATTTCATTCATTCTATTACATTTCATTTCATTCTTTATATTTATTTCGTTTTATTAAATTTCTTTATATTTTACTCATTACATTATATTTTATAAATCTTCTAAAAAACAAAAGAAGGTTCCCTTAAGGAAACAAAGGACCAATGCACATGCTCTTCCTCCGCTCTCATCCAAATCCCTACCACCGTGTGTCAGTGTGTGCACTTTTGGGCACTAAAAACAAAATCAAAAAGCAAATTCATAAAAGATTTTTTATAAAATTATTATCTAATATATCTCAGTGAAAAGTGAAAACCTATAAACATATTTTTTAAAATAACAAAAAAATTCATTATTAAACTAGTTCTTTAGATTTTACCGCATTTATTGTTTAATCATTACATATAACATGATCAAATCCTTCTCTCCCTTATCAAAAAAAAAAAAACCCTCTCTCTCTCTCTCTCTCTCTCTCTCTCACCTCTTTTTGTTAAATTATACTAGTTCTTTAGATTTTACCGCATTTGTATATATTTTTTTTTGAGATTCCATTTATTAATGATAGTCAAGTTAAAATTATTTTAAAAATTTTAAACTCTTAGGAAAATTATCATCTTGAAATGGATCTACATCATAGTTCAAATCAAACTTTAGCAACATGAGAAAGGTGTTAGCTATATATGTTTATACTCCAAAAGGAACTTATAAAACCAAGATGTACCTAGTAATATATATGATGTGAGATTTAACACAAGTATGCACAACACACATTTTAACAATCCAATCTAATCTTTTTTTCTTTTTTTTGAGAAACCAATCCAATCTAATCAAATTCAGATAATTCGGAATATCACAATTTAGATCTAATCTTAACCATATAATGGACGAAATAGAGAAGACTTGAAATAGAGAGGATTGTTTTCCAAAATCTTAATCATAGGAGACATATATCATTTCCATTTGAAATAAATTCATAATTCATTTCATGGTTTAAATTAAATATTATAAATTTAAACATACATCTAATATGATGTGGTATTATGTACACAGATAGATACCCAAAAAAAAAAAAAAAAAACTGAACTATTAAATAAAATATTTCCAATTGATTTAAAATAGAGATGTCTTTTACAAATGAGGTGCCATATGTATACTATTATATATACAAAGAAATATAGGTGCTAATTTTAAATATGAGATGTCATAAGTAAACTATCAATATATAGATTATAAATTATATTTTTCCAATCAAAACTTTCAATTTATTTTCAATATCCACCAAATTATTAAAAGTTAACTACATTTTCTAAAATAATGAATCATTTTCCAAAAAATATTTCTTAGAAAACTAGTATTTTATTTTCTTATATTTGATAACAGCTATAAAATGAATTGAAAAATTATTTCTTAACTTTTCTTATTTACCTTACTTGAGATAGAATTGTTTTCCTTATTTAGTTTCGTATAAGATAGAATTGTTTTCATCTGAAAGCAACTTTATCTCAAAATTAAGAGATAATTTTCCTTTAACCTCTTTTTGTTTTAAAAATTTTTCCCCCTATTACTACCCGTCTACCAAATACAAGAAACTGAGGAAAAACTATCTTCACTTACAACAAAATTCTTTTTCTTTCTTTGTTTTTTCCTTTCTGAAATTATATTTTTAAATTTTTGATTTTTGATTTTTGATTTTTTTGGGGAGAATCTTGAAAGCCTCACTCTCATATCAGCTAATTGATAACTATTCACAGTCGACTCCCCACATCCCCCTAAAACCCTCCAACTTTCCATATATAAATGCTTTATATGCAACAACCCATCTCTCATTAACAACACATACAAACACACACACAAAAAACACAACCAAACCCATTTTCCATGATGGCTTATTCTTGTTCTTCTTCTTCTTCATCTACCTCCTCCTTCTTCTCCATCAAACCCAAAACCCCATCTCCAAAACCCCATTTCCCAAAACCCCATTTCATCAAAGCCTCCACAAACCCATCTCCACCACCACCACAACAACAGCCAAAACCCATCTCAGTCTCCAAACCCCGCCGCCCACTCGACGAAAACATCCGCGACGAGGCTCGCCGCAACAACCCAACGTACTCCCACCTCTTCTCCGCCAAGTACGTCCCTTTCAACCCGGACCCATCTCACCAAACCTCCGACGAGTCCTACTCCCTCGACGAGATCGTGTACCGCTCCCGATCCGGCGGACTGCTCGACGTCGAGCACGACATCGCCGCCTTGAAAACCTACGACGGCAAGTACTGGCGCGACCTCTTCGATTCCCGCGTCGGCAAGACCACGTGGCCTTACGGCTCCGGCGTCTGGTCCAAGAAAGAATGGGTCCTCCCGGAGATCGACGACGCCGATATCGTGTCGGCTTTCGAGGGAAACTCTAACCTTTTCTGGGCCGAGCGTTATGGCAAACAGTTTCTGGGCATGAATGATTTGTGGGTTAAACACTGTGGGATTAGCCATACTGGGAGTTTCAAGGATTTGGGCATGACTGTTTTGGTGAGTCAAGTGAATCGGCTTCGAAAAATGAACCGTCCTGTTGTTGGGGTTGGCTGTGCCAGCACCGGAGACACCTCGGCCGCGCTTTCGGCTTATTGTGCCTCTGCTGGGATTCCCTCCATTGTTTTCTTGCCTGCTAATAGAATCTCCATTGCCCAGTTGGTTCAGCCCATTGCCAATGGCGCTTTCGTGTTGAGCCTCGACACTGATTTCGATGGATGTATGCATCTCATCCGTGAGGTAACCTCTGAATTGCCCATTTACTTAGCTAATTCATTGAATAGTTTGAGATTAGAGGGTCAGAAAACTGCTGCTATTGAGATTTTGCAACAATTTGATTGGCAAGTGCCTGATTGGGTTATAGTTCCGGGTGGGAATCTTGGGAATATATATGCTTTTTATAAAGGTTTCCATATGTGTAAAGAATTAGGCCTTGTGGATAGGATTCCTAGGTTAGTTTGTGCTCAGGCTGCCAATGCAAACCCGCTTTACTTGCATTACAAGTCAGGGTGGAAGGATTTCAAGGCTGTAAAGGCGAATGCCACGTTTGCATCCGCTATTCAGATAGGTGATCCCGTTTCGATTGATAGAGCAGTGTATGCCCTGAAGAATTCTAATGGGATTGTCGAGGAGGCAACTGAGGAGGAGTTGATGGACGCTATGGCGGAGGCGGATTCAACTGGGATGTTTATATGCCCGCATACGGGTGTTGCGTTGACTGCATTGATTAAGTTGAGGAAGAGTGGGGTGATTGGGAAGACAGATCGGACGGTGGTGGTGAGCACTGCACATGGGTTGAAGTTTACTCAATCTAAGATTGATTATCATTCTAAGGAGATTAAGGATATGGCGTGCCGGTTTGCTAATCCGCCAGTTCATGTCAAGGCTGATTTTGCATCAGTTATGGATGTGTTGCAGAGGTATTTGTTGAGTAAGTCGCCGAATCATTAGGGCATGATTGATTGTTGAGCATTGTTATTTGTTTTGGTTGGCTTTGGTGTTTGTTATTTTTGTTTTGCTTCTTGTTGTTTGATGTAGGGCAAGGAAATGTTTAAGATGAGTAACTGTTATACTCTTATATAAGCTTTGATAGGAAAGGAGTTTAGTTGTAACTTGTAAGGCAGCATAGCCAAATTTTGGACAAATTCCTTGTAATTTGAATTCGACGACATTTCTGTTTAGTCGTTTCTTGTGTTCTGTATGCTGCTCTGTGCTGGAGTTATATTTATGTTTCATCTGTTGACTTGCTTGTTTTATTTCATAATTTTCAGAATTGATGTAGTTCAACTAGTAATTTCTATGCTTTCTCTCTAGCTTTCATTTCATTGATTTGAACTAAAAACAGGTTTCTGAATATATAGAGCTGCAGGAGTGTGACTTTGACAAGCTGTGATATTGAATTTGTACATCCCTTCGTGAAATCATTTTATCTTGTACTTTGCTGTTGAAGCAATATTTTACACTTAAGAGTAATTGATGCCTGCATTTAAAGGTATATCTAAGAAGTTTTAGGGGAAGTAGTTCTTAACTTCTATGATCATGGTCACATCATGTTATGTTCTCCATCATTGTTTTCAGCCCACGCACCCCAAATGGGTTAATTTATTACAATTCTAGCAATCATTCAGTTTCTCACCTTTCTGCCAATCGCATGGTGATTCTGAGTTATTTTCTTCATTCTGAATGCAATTTATTTATCTTGGAGGGAAGCCTACAGGGTTGTAGAAACTAGAAAGTATTGAGTATTGACTTCCAAATCTGCAAAAGTTACTGTCTTTTGGAGATTGAAATACCTCTCAGCATGAGTGAGGCTGTCTGAAATTGGCAGGTATATGATTATTCCCTTCACGTGAGGAAACTGTAGTGGGCATGGAATTTGGCATCAGACTTTGCTGAGAGTATAAAAAAACGAAAGATCTGCAGGTATGGTGGTATGTGATCTTGACTTGCAGAAAATGGATTCAGAATAATCTTTGCTGTGAATTGATGGATTTAGATTCGGAAGAAACCAATAAACTCTTAGGTCATGTTTAGATTAATTTTAGCAAGCACAAACTCTAAATGGCAAAATAGTATCTATTATGATTGATTGTTTTGTTAATTCATAGAGCAAAATTCATGATGAACTCAGGAAAGTGTATCCCTTCCATGCTCTTGATGAACCCCAACCATTTGTTTACTCCTTGGCATCAAGAACAAAAGTTACAGATGGGCGTGGCACCTACCCCGTTGCAGTTCCTCCATCGCAGATTTGATCAGCCCCCACTCTCCCCCCAAAAAAGCCAAAAAAAAAGGCCAGAAATGTTGTGTGATTTCTTCCAGTTATTATTCTTCACGAGTGTTTGACAATGAGCTACTGTGAGAGTAAAAAAACTGTTTTGACTTGGATGTTCCCTGGTCTTCATTGTGCATCCCGTAGAGATCTTTGGGCCAAAAAGGCTGAACTTTTACTTAAGGATTCAGGTGGCATTGGATATGGGTCTGGCCTGGTTCAGAAATTGTAAATTTAAACATTACCTCTCAACCCCACCAGCCCACTAATGTAGACTCTTCAACCAGTTGATGTCAATTCAATGAACTTGGTCTGGAGTCTCTAGTCATTGAAAGATTTACTGCAAGCACCAATGACATGAACACTTTCTTTTTGGTTCATTGGACAATGATTGAGCCTATAAACAACACTTCCACCAACCCCACCGCCCCCACCCCCTCCCCCCCCCCCCCCCCCCCCCCCCCCCCCCCCCCCCCCAAACCAAAAACCCACCCAAAAAAAAAAAATTTTTTTTGGAAGTAGTTCTCTTTCATTTCTGACTTTTCTCATTTCTTGATATAGGCAAGATTAGATTGTTACGGCACCATCACTTTCCTTAATCATCCAATTCCTTGAGGTGTGGGGACCTTTCCAATGGGGGAGAGAAGGAAAAGAAAAAAAAAAAAAACCACATACAATTACATAGAAGTTAAAATAGCTATTTACCTATTTCAGAATTTTGATAATCAAAGTTCTTTGTTATTGAATTAAAGTTCAAAAAAAGAAGAAGAAGACGAGATATGTTGCAATTGAAGGAATATAGGGAACAAAATTATTTTTCTTCTCAACCATTCACTTCAATCGGACCCTCGGCTAACACAAATAATTTTCACTGATATTTTCAACGTTCAAGTGCTTCACAAAATTCCATAGAAATAAGATTAAACATTGTCACATCCCCATCCTTATAAACTAATAAAAAATTAAAAATGTGTTTGAACTTTGAATAGCATAGCTTTTTTTAAGCTTTTGTGTGTGGAAACTTGGGTTTTTTTTCAAAATAACACCAATATTCAAACAATTTTCTTGAACATAAGAGACTTGAGATGTTAATTATCTAAATAGTTTAAAAACAATGTTACTAAGAGACTTGAGATGTTAATTATCTAAATAGTTTAAAAACTAAGTCTTTCTAAAGGCAGCCGTCACTTCATAACGGTCAATGCATGTAAGCACAGCCAAGTCTTTCTAAAAGCCCCAATCATTTTCTTAAATAATTCTCTCTTTCTTTCTCTAATTCTCTGCACACTTAAAAATCATAGTACAATTCACAAAGCTATATACTTACGTACCAAGAAATTCACAGAGACCCCATAAAAAAAAAAAAAAAGAAAAAAAAATTCACAGAGCGAAATCAGAGAGTGAGGTATTTTTTGGAGGAAAATGGAGTTGAAACAAAGTGTAGAGCAATTCAAAGGCCAAACGAGGCTACCCAAATTGGCAATCCCAACAAGTTATGATCTTTGTCTCAAACTTGACCTCATAGCATGCACTTTTTCTGGTACAGTACAAGTTAACCTTAACATCCTTGAACACACTAAGTATCTCGTCCTAAATGCTCTAGAACTTGATGTTCATAAAGTCTGGTTCACAAAATCTAACAACCAAGTAAGTACATAACTCTTGTTCCCTCATTGAGTCTACTAGTTATGGGTGTTTTTTTAATGCTGTTTTTTCTTGGTTTTTGAAGACATATCAGCCGTGTGATGTTGTTTTGGATGGTGATGATGAGATACTAGTGCTGGTCTTTGATGAAATGCTTAGTCCTGGTGATGGAGTTCTGGGGATTGATTTTTCTGGGGCCCTTAACCAGCAATTGAAGGGACTCTATAGATGGTAGCTCTTTTTCTTGTTCTTTTTTTACCATAATTGTTTCCATGGAAAACATATTTTTTGGAGAATAACTCTTGTGGAAAACTTACCCATTTTCTTGTATTTTGGTTGCAATTCTGCAAATTCTCAGAAAAATCTTATGTTGTTTTTGGCTTGCATATAATATTATAAATAATTTCATGTAATTCCAAATAATTATAAAAACAAAAACTTTCATTTATGAAACTGGAAAAACATTTGATATTTTTTGGACCATTTAGGAGCTTCAAATGGAAATGTTAAATCCAAATTTGAAATCTTTGTGAAAATTATGTGGAAAGCGAACATATTTGAGCAAAATAGGTCATTTGGGAAAAAATAAAGTAATCAATCAACACCGGTCGATCAATAATTAGTCAACGATCAATCTGTTGAGTGAGAGGGGTGGGTGCAATGTTACCATTGGGAGAGTTTCTATTTATTTATTTTGTGTTTGTGTAGAGTATATTTGTGAGGGTCTATCGAGTATGTAATGTTTTGGAACATGTGTTTTGCATTGGACATGTTTCCCATTGACCACATAAAACATTTTTTGTTGATCAGCATTCTCCACTATACCTGTTGGAATATTCACGTGTGAGTGGTTTTATTAGCTAAGTAATGAAGTCCCACATGGATACATACGACAAGAATGTGTAGTTAATAACATAATTGTATCCAAATTGGTCCATCAGCTTAAACTTTTGGGTCAATTGGTGTTCTTGTACATATATTGACTATTCAATTAGGTTTTCCCAAGACGTTATCTCCCCAACAAGTAGGGGAAGAAACCATAGAAAAGAAAGAAGAAATGAAAATTTTTGAATTTTTAGTTACTATTGAGAATAATCAAGTACATAATAATCCCACCAATGAGGCAGAACTTGAAACAACTATGTAACAGACAGTTATTTGTCTTGGGCATTAACCCTTTTATTTTGACAGTACTTATGTGGATGGAGGAGTGAAGAAGAATATGGCAGTTACTCAGTTTCAAGCGGTGGATGCAAGGCGGTGCTTTCCTTGCTGGGATGAACCTGCTCTTAAGGTATGCATAATTAAGAATTTCCCTTTGCCCTTGAAATAACTCACTCTCTCACTTATTTAGAGCCCGGAATCAATTTACCTTAAGTGACATTTACTTGCGCCCCCTTTTTTAAAAGTAGTGACTTTTACATGCTTGTATGAAACAACAGGTAAAATAGAACTTTTAATCATGTAAACAGATTATAAACGATATTACCATAGATTTGTTTTTGTGAATAGCTTAAATGAAGCAAATAGGCAACATAGTATACTTGTATTTGTGTTTTGTTTAGTCAATTTTAATGAATATCAGGTGTAAGTGGCCACAAATATCTGATTAGAGTTAACTAATACTGTTCTTATGTGGTTTAAATTATTCTTGAAACTCCATTTTTTCTCTTTAATTTACTGCTGCTCAGGCATTTACTAATACATTCTTTACAGGCCACCTTCAAGATCACAATAGACGTGCCATCAGAATTGACAGCATTGTCCAATATGCCAACTACTGATGAAAAGCTCAATGAAAATATCAAGACTGTTTATTTTGAGGAATCTCCAATTATGTCGACTTATTTGGTGGCTGTTGTTGTTGGTGTATTTGATCATATTGAAGAAACCACAGCTGATGGTATGCATATAAGGCCGATGCTTCTTTATTTACTTTTTTTTTTTTTCTCTTCTTTTTTCTTTTCAAGTTTATGTAGACTTTTGCACTGTACATACAGGAACCAAGGTTCGTGTATATTGTCCTGTTGGAAAGTGTGATAAAGGGAAGTTTGCTTTAGATGTTGCTGTTAAGGCTCTTGACATATTTACTAGGTAATTCCCATGATCTTTTCTCTTGGTCGTGAGGAAATTTTTGAACTTTACACTCCTCAATCTTGTCTTTACATAGATCAATAAAATCAAATTTATCCACAATGACATGATTTAAAAAAAAAAAAAACAAATGAGGGACACTGTGACATTACATAGAGTTTGGTCTATAGTTATACACAGGAGAAGGTGAACTTTTCAGTACATTCTTGTTTGACCTTCCAAAGAACAGAATGAATTTTTATTTTTATTTTTTAAAATTTCCTTCTTTCCTTTCAATTGATTGGTAAAGATTAAAGGAACAAGTTAGTTTCTCTGAAACCTGACTCTAAAACCTAGTTGAGTTGTAAATATGACGTATAAGGTTAAAAGAGAGAAGAGGAGAAAAGAAGGATGGAGAGAGAGAGAGAGGCTTGAGAAAATGTCTAAGGCTTTCCTAAGCATTCAGTCACCTTAGCACATATTTATGTTAGATTTTATGCAATGATTACAAGAATACCTTTATGCTAATGTAAAATAACATGCTAATAAGTGGAAGTAACTCTAACAACTTCATCCAGATACTTCTCAACTCCTTACCCACTTCCAAAACTTGATATGGTTGCTGTTCCTGAATTTTCTGATGCGGCTATGGAGAATTATGGTTTGATCACATACCGTGAAAATGTGCTACTTTACGATGATTTACTTTCTCCGGCAGACAGGAAGCAGTTTGTAAGTTACATATCTAACAGAATTTACATTTCATTTTTCTCTTTTGCATTATGATCCTCCCAAAAAATAATCAATCTGCTTTGAGGCCTAGCAGGTCCTGCTTGTCATGAAATGCAATTTCAAGACACCTTTTGTTTTACTTTTTCTACGTTCCCTTTTTATAAATCAAAAAACATAATAGGGAAATGTAGTATTCTTTTTTATTTCCCCAAAAAACCTTATTATAGAATAACTGACTACTATTGATAATTTCTTGATGCAGTCAATTCATTAAATGGTTTATTATATAGTGCTATTAATAAGAAAAATCTGGAACAAATAACAGAACAATTTCAATGGAGATCATAATTACTTTGAAATAAGTATTCTTCTATCCTAAATAGTTGTTAGTTCTTTAAATCATATTCTGGTTGTGTCAGCTCACAATTGCTGTATCACATGAAGTAGCCCATCAATGGTTTGGCAATCTGGTAACAATGGAATGGTGGAGTCATTTATGGCTTAATGAGGGATTTGCAACATGGGTAAAATTGAGTCATCTTACATTACTGCTTCCACTTGCTGGCTATTTCAATACATTCATTTTTCTTTTAAAATCTCTATTTGATCTTAAATTTCCAGGTAAGTTATATGGCCACTGACATCATGTTTCCTGAGTGGAAAATATGGACTCAATTTCTTCTAAAAACAAATGATGGCCTGCGTATGGATGCATTGGAACAATCGCATCCTATTGAGGTAAGGAAGTGAATGCTTTTGTTAAAAGTTGCAAATAGCACATCAACTATGCATGTTATATTATTTATCTTGTTAGTGAATCAAGTGATAAAATCAACAATCTTTTTAATTGGCAAACTACTTCCTAAAATTGCATGTTCTTCGGGATTTCAAGCACTGCAATGAACAGCATCAAAGTAAATTTATTGACACAAAGTCAACCTAGTGTGTGTGTGTGTTCACATGCATGTGCATCTGTCATCAGAGTGTGTGGAGCACTACCTAGTAGGAGGGAGGTGACAGTGCAGGGAAATATCCTATAATCCAACTCCAAAGATTGAAGCACTAATTGTACTATATTATAAGTAAGTCTCAATTATGAATTCAATCGAGAAAAAATTGTTAGGCAATTTTCGATATAAAGCATGACTTTAACTTGTAATTCAACTCTGTCCATCACATGATATTTGGCATATTTGCAGGTGGAGGTACACCATGCTCGTTCAATAGAGGAAATATTTGATTCTATCAGCTACAAAAAGGGATCTGCTGTTATTCGAATGTTGCAGGGTTATCTTGGTGATGGTACATTTCAGGTGGGATAGTTCATGCTTGACTTAAAATAGTTAAGTTATTTATATATGGAGCACCAAATATTGATTCTGTAATTTCATAGTAAAACCTTCTATGCAATATTTCATAACCATTTCTTGGAAAATCTATACAGAACTAATGCTTGGCATTTATCAGTTAATATCATTTGTTTATAAAGCTTTAATGGCTCTTTTGTTTATTAAGCAGGTTTGGCACTTTATAATTGTCAAGGCTGTTATGTAATTTATGTTCATTTCTGATCATATTCTAGGTTAACAATGCTATTATAGTCTTCAATTATTCAATGGGCTAAAAGAATATATATTGATACCAAATGGGCTCAAAAATTAAGAGTGGATTGGGGTTTGATCCAGTGTGTAGGATGCTTTTGCCAAGAAACACCTTCTAGGTATTTTCTTTTGCAGAAATTCTTGCTCCAGTGTCTGTTCTTCTTTTAGAGTCTACGTATTTTCCGTGTCACTTATATTTGTCAAATCGGAATCTTTCTTTGATCACCTATTCCACTAATCGCAGTCACTACAATGTATCATTTCTCAGTGCAGTAGACCTTTATATCACAGTTTCATGAAAATAAGGTTCTTAATAACAAAAATTTCAGCATGAACATTTTTCTTTTGTCAACATGTTATGCACACAAATTTATGAACAAAATGGCTGAAGGGAAAGGCCTGAATTATATTCCTGTAGACATTTAATTCGCACTTCTTGAATGTGATCAAAAAATTTCACCATGTAATGAGTGGATAGAAAATTAACTTTGAATAAATTACATATATAACTCTGTGACATCTTATTTGAACCAGAAATCCTTAAGTTCGTACATAAAAAGATATGCTGGAAAAAATGCAAAGACAGATGATTTATGGGGAGTTCTTTCAGAGAACTCTGGTGTTGAACTCAATTCGATGATGGATGCTTGGTCAAAGAAAAAAGGATTTCCAGTTATCTCTGTAAAATACAAAGATAATATTTTGGAATTTGAACAGGTATTATTATTAATTAATAAGCAAACGGGCATTTCTTAAAATCTTAGGTCAAGTTATTCGTCTTTATCTATGACCATCTTTGTTATTGTGGAAATCTGATACAGTTTTAAGATTTGCAGTCGCAATTCCTATCATCTGGTTTGGGTGGTGATGGACTCTGGATTGTTCCAATAACCTTATCAATTGGTTCATATAACAAATGCAAGACTTTCCTTTTGGAAACTAAATCTGGAAAAGTGGATATATCTGAACTGGTTCATTCTCCCCATGAAAACTCAAGCTCAGTTAATGAAAAGAATAAAGAGAAATGTGATGACCATTTCTGGGTCAAAGTTAATACTGAGCAGAGTGGTTTCTACAGGGTAAATTATGAAGATAAGCTTGCAGCTCGACTTAAGAAAGCCATAGAGAGTAATTGCTTGTCAGCACCGGATAAATTTGGTGTGTGCCGTATCCAACAATAAATTAATAACTGATCATATGTTGTTGTATTAGGCTGGCTGTATTCATAGGAAACTGATCACATGGTGTGAAGTATACTAGATTTCTGACTTTGGTGTTTAGTTCCTAGGGTACGTGTCACAACAGGGAAGCATTGTTGTGACTAGAGTTTGGCAAATGAATGGCAAAATTAAGACTGCATATTTGGTCTCTATATGTTAATTCCTTATAAATACCAAGCCTATCCTCTCTTTATAATAAATTCCTTACATTAGGGGTTTTTCTTGATTTATGCCATTATAAGTTCTGCAGTCATGGTCAAATAGCATAAAACTCCTTTTACGTCTCAATTTTCAGGCATTTTGGATGATACATATGCTCTTTGTGAGGCTTGCAAACAACCACTGTCATCTTTGCTTTCTTTGATGGTTGTGTACAGAAAAGAGCTTGATTTCATTGTGTTATCGAAACTCATTAATGTAAGGAAAACTTCTATATCTTGATAATGTTACTATCAACCCCAAATATTTACTAGGACTTGACTTTTTTAAGTGATGTGCACAACAGGTGTGTTATAAAGTTATGGAGATAGCTAGTGATGCCATCCCAGCTGTAGTGAATGAGTTGAAACAATTTTTCATTGATCTTCTCCTCTTTTCTGCAGAGTAAGAACAATCACCATACATATTATTATGTCAATGACTGCATTCCAACTCACTGGTTGCTGGATACTGATTGGAACCTCTTCTTCACAATTTTTTACTTTGAGTGGAGATGAGCTTGTTGATCAGTGTGCAAGTTTCTTGGTTGGGGCTGACGTGTAGGCCAAAAAAAAAAAAAAAAAAAAAAAAAAAACACAAGGATATTTTTTAGTATCTAGCAATTGTGCATTAAATTGTTTTTCAAACATATGGATACCTATCTTTCTAAATGAATATCTTCGTCTTTATAATGTTTGCAGCCTCCTTGGCATTATCTTCAAATTACTGTTATATACGTACTGATTTCAGTTAATAGAGTGAAGTAAACTTCTTCATACACTTCAATATCATTTTTTTTCTTTGTGCAGAAAATCAGGTTGGGAATCAATATCTGGAGAGAGTCATTTAAACGCACTGTTGAGAGGAGAAGTCTTTCTGGCTTTGGCCACTTTTGGCCATAATAAAACTCACAAGGAAGCAATCCAGCGCTTTCAGATGTTACTGAATGATAGAAATACTCGTCTCCTGTCAGCCGACACTAGAAAGGTAATGTATTTTTGAATAACTTCCTTATTTGTAGGGGCATTTCAAGTTTGATATTCAACAGTGGTGTATGCTTTGCAGGCTGCTTTCATTGTTGTAATGTTAAATGCTAGTACCACAGATAGGAATGGATTTGAGTCCCTACTGAAGCTCTATAGAGAAGCGGATACTGTGCAAGAGAAGGAATTGGTTTTACGTAAGATTTAGTAACATTTGAAATAATATCCTGTGTCACTTTTTGGGTTAAAGCTACTTAAATTTAATGCCATTCTTTCATCCACAGGTTGTCTTGCATCTTGTCCAGACCCAAATATATTGCTTGAGGTTCTAAATTTTATGTTGTCTGATGAGGTATTGGTTGTGCCAATTAAATCATGGTTTCTAACGGCCTTGTCTTCCTTGCTGGTCTAATTGTTGCTCATCTAAATATCCTTTTAGGTTCGAGATCAAGATAGTATTTACGTGCTTTTCATGATAAGTTCAGAAGGCCGTGAGGTAGCATGGAGATGGTTGAAGGTATGCAGTTCATCGTCAACATCTTCATGATGAGTTTTACTTTTGAATATTACCATCATTTTGGGATTCAGGAAATAATTGGGATTATGTCTAATTGTGTATATGGTCTAGAAAGTATTATCATTGGGAATTAAGAAGCAATTAATTACTTTGAATGTTTTCATCTATTTTGAAGTTTTCTTCTTGAATTAAAATTTGCGGAGACTTATATATTCGGTGATAAATGCAGGAGAATTGGGACTTGATCTTTGCCAAATATGGTGTGATGTTAACCTACTATTGCATTACTAAGATTCTCCCTCTGGTAATCAATTCAGCCTTTTTAAATAGCAATGTTACATGTGTGTATCTTGAGTCTTTTATCCCAAATATACAGTTGCTATGATACAGTGGTTGGCTAGTTAAAAGAAACTCCACCCAGTTTGTTATTTCCATCAATTATTTATCAATAAATGTAGTTTGGCCTCCCCAAATAGTACTTTGGATACATTAAACTTGAAAAGCTTGATAGTTAACCACCTTTTTACTTGTTCTTAGCCACCTTGTTACTTAATTTCCTCCTTTACCTTGATTTAATCGGCAATACATAAACCAAAATCACCATCAGTTTTTTTGAATAAATTGTATTATGATGCAAAAATCCAAAACTAACCCTCTAAGTTTCAACTTTTGTCATTTCAGTTTTTTAAGTTTCAGTTTTGTCATTTTAGTCCTCTTAAGTTTCAATTTTTGTCAATTCAATATTCCGTTAGGTTTTAGATAAGTGGTGCCGTTAAGTGAACCAAAATAACGCTGTTTAGGCTTTTTTTTTTTTTAATAAATTTCGTAATTAAAACAAAATCAAAAACTGTTATTAAAAGAAAATACAAAAGAAAACAATTAAGGGGAACGATGTTGTTCCCCTTCCCTTGAAAACAAAACAAAAAACCCTAATGAATGATGAATTTGTATGCCCTAATTGAGAAAATTGGGGGAAAAAGAGAGGGGGAAAGAGGAAAGTACTGAAGTTTTGTTCTCATCTCACATTGATTAACAAGGATAAACAAAAAAATGAAAAAAAAAAAATTTATATATATACATATGTATGGAGACCAATTCAAGCTTCGCGTGCTAATTTCAGACTTAACCACGGAGTAAAACTTTTTTTTTTTCAAACCTTTCCTCAACCTTTGAAAATAGCAATCAAATTCACTTTCACTTCCTCGTACCATCTTTCATTTGTCTTTCAACTTTCAAGAAAGTCCCAATTACCATGGAGTTTTTCAAGAACGCCACTCTAAGACTGAGAAGTCACTTCAACAAGTATCTAGTAGTTGAAGATGACAAAGAAAAAGTACGATATAAGGGCAAAGATGCCTCAAATAGATTGTTTTGTTCTATTGAGTATGTAGAAGAAAACAACAACCTTATCTGCTTGAAAAGCTGCCATGGCAAATACCTCAAGGCCTCAGACAAACCCTTTTTACTAGGGATAACAGGGAACAAAGAGTTACAAGCTATGCCAATATTAGAATAATTCTATCGACTGGGAGCATAGAAAAGATGGGGTTTACTTGAAATTTATAATCTCGTCTCTCCCCTTGCAGATCTCTAACTCTCTCTCTTTCCCTTCTCCTTTTCCCCCAATTTTTTACTTTCCCCTTAATTGTTTCCTTTTTTCCTTTTTTTTTTAATAACAATTTTTTATTTCGTTTTAATTACGAAATTGAAAAAAAAAAGAGCCTAAACGGCATCGTTTTGGTTCACTTAACGGCACCACTTAATGGAATACAAAATTGACAAAAATTGAAATTTAGAGGACTAAAATGACAAAAGTGGAAACTTAGAGGGTCAATTTTGCATTTTTGCCTATGATAACTTTAAAATTTGACTTCAATGTAACATGAAAAATTAGGGTTATCTTTCGAAAAATATCACTTCAAGTTTCTTACTAAAGAAAGTACATTGACAAGTTTAGTTGTATTATTATAAATAAACTAGTCGAGTTTCTACATGATGCACTGTGCATTTTGTTATTTTCCTCCAATATTTCAATAATTTTCTTCTAAAATATTGTAATATTTAGTGTTCTATTTTATAGACAAAATAGAAATACAATAAGATTGATGTACTAATTTGTTCATACTGTGTTTAAAATTTTGAAAATTGTATTATATTGTGACTGATATAGATAGACTTGATTCATGCATACTTAAAAAAAATGCAAATACCATTTTGATAAATAAAAATAAAAATATTGTTGGATAATTTTTTTTACATTCTTGATCATGTGTTATTAAATTTATTTATTTTTCTTTGTTTCCACTGTTACAAAAGAAAGAATATTTTAGCAACAATACTATATTTCTACTCAATTGTTTTCATATAAATCTTAGAAAACTAACATCAAAATTTCATTATACTTAATTAATTAATGCACCACTTAAAATAATTAATATAGAACTATATATGTATTTATCATATTAGTAATCTTTTAATATAGAAATACTACAATTTTGGTTCCATATATATATATAAATTATTTTTACATTCTTGATTGTGGGTTATTAATTTAATTTAATTTTTTTTTGTTGGACTTTGTTTCCATTGTTGCAAAAGTAATTAAATTTATGCAAGAATAACATATTTTTAATCAATTTTATTTCACATATAGATCTTAGAAAACTGATATCAAAATTTTATTATACTTAAATAATTAGTGAACCGCTTAAAATAATTAACAAAAATATTTATTTATCATATTAGTAATCTTTTTAATTACATAAAATAAATACTAAAGTGTTGGTTATATATATGTGTGTGTGTGTATGTGTGCGCGCGTGCACGTGTGTGTGGGGGTAAGAAACACAATACAAACTTAAAAGCGTATAAGTTTCTAATCAACACAATTAATTTCAAATTATTAAGGGATAAAATTCCACAATGGGAAGATCAGATTGATGATTGGAGATAGAAACAAATGAACTAAACTCTTAGATTGATAAAAATTTGTTTCCCTAGGTACACATAGAGGTTCTAAGGAGAAAATGCAAGCTCTAGCTTTTCTCTCTCTCTCTCTCTAGTTCTCCCTCCATTTTTTCTGGGTCCTCTTACGTGTTAGTGACCTCCTTCTCTTATTCTCCCCTTTTTCGCTTTCCAATTGTTCCTCCCTTAGGTGGATTTGGGGAGATATTTGTCCTATCAAACCCCTCTCCCTACCATTTCTTGGTCATGAAGGCAGACTTTTGGGGTGTTCTTG
Organism: Quercus robur; assembly: GCF_932294415.1. Lineage (NCBI taxonomy): Eukaryota > Viridiplantae > Streptophyta > Magnoliopsida > Fagales > Fagaceae > Quercus > Quercus robur. The sequence continues at coordinate 8,133,370 of NC_065538.1, forward strand.
TTGTTTAGGCTAGTCATTCTGCATTTAATGGGGTTGACATTAGGTAGGAAGAGCTCATTAATGCAGCGGTGACTATTTCATTGGGTTTTGTGTCTTCTTCTACATGTTCCTTCGGAAAATAGCCGAAGCGGTATCTTCGGTAAAGCAGTTGGTAGCTTCTCGGATGGGTTGCGTTAGACTGGTTCCACGGATTACCTCAGTAACGGGGCCTAGATGGTCTTTCCTCTATTGGGTTCTAGTTATCCTGTATTTACATCTGGGCCGGGCCCATCCCATGGAGGAGGCTTTTAGGAATACTCTCCTTGGATTGCAGTCCATGGGGCAAACTTGCCCCAATTCCCCAAAATATATATATATATATATATATATAATGTCACTAAAAGAAGTTAGAAAATCTATATGGTTATGACTAATTTTTAATGAATTCACAAATATTTAATTTTTTTTATGGCTTTTGTGTTAGTTGTTGTCAAAGCGACTAAACATGAGAAAGAATTTCATATTCTAAATCAATTATTATTATTTTAGATAATTTTTAAGGAAAAATTTCAAACTTTAAATCTATTATTATTATTATAAATAAATATATTTTCTTATATAATATTTATAAAAATAATCATTTAAATTCCTCTAATATAATATAAATAATTGATGCATAGCTATATATAATTATATATGCATTTACTCCATTAACTAATTCAATGTACTAATACTATGATGTAAATGCAGTCTTTATTGAGGTATAAGTCTAAATAAAAAAAAAAATTCAAGAAATGCATCACATGGCAGAACATTGTGGTTTTTCGCATGAGGTCTTTGCTTATATATATATATATATATATATATAATTGATTGATTCATCATAGGCAACAAAATCACCCTCAAATTTCTCAATTATGTTAAAAAAGTGAGTCATCTCTTGAAAGTGGTTCTGTTCTGTTTATTGATTTTTGATAGCTTGCCTTTAGTAATGATGATATTGATTAATTATCGCCAAAACAATATTGGTATGAATATATGTGTACTCATTTATTAAAGATTATGAACTTGATTCACTTAATAATTAATATAAAGCAATCATAGCATGTCAGATTATGATATGTGGTGAAGATATCCATTAGTGATGCTAAAAACAGATTGCTCACTCATTGAATTTTGTCATTTGGCAGTTCTGTAGCAATGAAAAGGCTGATGAGATAGAAGCATTTTTTGCTAGCCGTATGCATCCTTCTTTTACTATGATTTTGAAACAAAGTATCGAGCAAATCCGACTCAAAGCGAGGTGGGTTGCCAACATAAGGCGAGAGCAATCTCTAGAAGACCTGGTCAAACAATTAGCTTCCATGAAATGCTAGTCTTCATTTTGTTTCCAAAACTATATTGTGAATGTAATGTTAAGAATAATGAACTACATACACTGTATGCTCAGCAACTTGTGTTCTACATGTAAGGAGTTATATATGAAGAAATCAACTATACCATGAACAGTTTGCAACCTGGCATCATTATCCTGAATTCAATTTAGTTTAGTCAGACCAATAGATCAACCAAATAAATATACTCTCAACTTTACTCTTCTCAGTATTCCTACTATCCACTAGCTCTCAACCGCTCTATGTGCCATAACTAGTCTTAACTCTTAACTTAATTGTTCAGACGTCAGACAATGGTTTATTAGAGGCTTTATTTGAAAATTCTGAAAGCAACATTACTTCTTCATTGTGACATATCCCCCTCAAGGTGGGTCTTGATGATTTTCAGCAAGGTACGGTTTGTAACTTCCATCTCTCTGTTTGCTTGAGGATTTAAATGGTTTTTAATTCCTAATTGCCCACAAAAGTCTTGGAATTTCTGGCTATCAAACCGTCGTATCTCGCATGCCAAGTATGAACCATTCCATTACTGCTTTCTCTTTCATGCCAAAGCTAACACACAAAAATATTGCTAAGGTCCAAAGAGAAATTCGTGTTTCTGTTCATTTTCTATCAAAAATGCCAAAGACCACAGCTTAAGTGTAGAGGTATTGTGCAAATCAGCTTCCTTCAACCATTCAAATTAGTTAGTTAGGCACGTTTTCAAACAATTTAGAAAACTAACATCTCGAGTTTTTGAAACTCGAGATCCATATTAGAACTCGAGTCTTAAAGACTCGCTTTAGATCTCGAGTCTTTAAAACTCGAGTTTCATGCAAAAAAAATTTAACCTATAGTGGCGTTTTTAAGACTTACAGTGACGTTTTAAAACCCTATAGCGACGTTTTCCTGCAAAAAATTTTTTTTATAAGTACAGGTTTAAGGAGTCCTATAGTGGCGTTTTTAAGCCCTATAGTGACGTTTTATAGACCTATAGCGGCGTTTTTTGCAATTTATGAAAATCGAGTCTCTAAAACTCGATTTTCAGCGCAATTTTTTTTCTCCAAATCGAGACTTAAAAACTCGAGTTCCATCTGGAACTCGAGTTTTAGATACTCGAGATGTTATTTTTCAAAATTTTTTTGAAATATGACAATTAACTAAATAGTTTAATATTTATTGTTATTTTAAAAAAAAATTCTTAAGTGTAAAGTTAAACACAGTCTGACAATCGTAATATACAAAACGAAATCTTATCATACATCCATGCAACTTTCTATAACAGGTGTATTTGGATTTACAAACCTCATAGAAAAACAAAAACACCAAAAATGAAGAATAACCAAGTACATTAAACTTAGTATTTACCATGTATAATCTGATTTCATGTGTCTTTCGGAACAATTCACTTTTGACAAAAGTGCGGCACATAAAGTCATTTAAAAATAAAGAATGTAAATTACATTTTGATTCCTCTATGTTTAAGGTTTCTGTCAATTTGATCTTTTATGCTTTATTATTATTATTATTATTATTATTATTTATTTATTTATTTTTAAATTTTGATTAGTAAAGTTTCTATTTACTGTCAATATCCAATTAATTGCTCATGTTATTTTTGTTAATAAATTGGAAGAAAACCATTAGGGGATTTTGTCATTATAGGGAGAAAAAAAAAATTTCAAGTACTGTCCATGACCCATGTAATTGTAGAACAACAAATTAACCTTAAGTAGGGTCTACAAAATGTATTTTAAGTGGTGTGTTCAGAATCTATTTTATCTTGGATCTAACATGCTACTTCAACATATGTATAGGTACAATGGAAATACCGAAATAGCATTTGCTGACATATATGTATATTGAGAAAGAAATATGGAATAGCAGAAATTTTTTAAAAATGAAGTAAGAAATTGAGAAGATCAAAGATTCAAAGAAAGTAATAAAGAGCAAACCTTTGAACATCCTTAAGAAAAGCATCATAGGAATAGGATCCATCGTATGCCTCATAAGTCTATTTCAAATCAATAATTTTGAACCCTAAAAGGACTTGATAACATTGAAGGAAATTGAAGAGGTATCACTAAGTGATCCTCTTATCAAACTATCAAAAACCAATTTTTTTCAACTGCTAGCAGCTACAGCCAGGTAAAGCACATTGTTTTCAGTATTGTTTCATAATCACATTAGATTCAGTGTTAACACACTTTGTTTTAACTCTTTCTATTAGGTTTCACTGCATGCCTCCGGTAACGAGAGCAAGCCCTCTGTAACCAACAATAACAAGCCTTGAGTAAGGCATAATAAGACTGCCATATAATAAGCCTTGAGTATGTCATGTGTATTAGAGGCTTCTCATGACATCGAACACATAATGTGGGGCGAAGTTATAGGATGAAACTAGAAGGACAGGCATCGCCTAATATAGACTCTCAGCAGTTATCCTAACAAATTAAAGAGACATCCGTGACAACTTATAAGGTAAGAGTGGTGATAATTACACAATATGTGTATACGAAAGATAGTATGAAATCATGATTTAAAAACTCAATTACAGTTATAGTTGTGAAATCGTGTGCAACAATAATAACTGAAATTTTCAAAACACAATTTCAATTGAAGTGTGTATAATAGTGTGTGCAACAATAATTAGCGATAATTCGCAACCATAGCTTAATGAATTCCAAAGTTAGCACATTTGCAACAATATATGAAAAATTTGTCTGGTTTTTCTTGCTATATGCTACATACAGAATGCACAAATAGCAGTGCTAGACAGTATACACAAGGGAAACAATATTATTTAACTCTCCATCGTAATTTATTACAGCACTGACATTAATGAGAACCTTTCTAACAGGTTCCAATCCTTTTGCCCACCTACCATTATTCACCTTTAACCATTTTGCAATCACCAGTTTCATGATGCATCAGATTTATTGTGTCCAAGTTCAACACAAAAACATTTTTGACACACTCCGCTGAGCCAAAGATTATCTTTGTAACCAATGCAAACAGTTGAGAATCACAAAAATGAGTGCACCAATATCTAGTGAACATTTTAGACCATATAAACTATAAAGTGTATTTAGGATCATGAAGTAGAGATCAAGCCCAGAATTTACCAAAAAATGAAAGGCATACAGACATTGTGTATATTAAAAACAATACGGAAGAATGGAAGAAAGTGTTTATAAATATCAGGAAATAAAAAAAAAAAACAGTTGAGAAAGAAAAAATGTGAAGAGACCAAATAATTAACTTTCTGTTTTTGGTCATCAAGCACATTTAGTCATGCAAGTTCAACCTAATCAAAGCCATGGCTATCATTCATTTTCAAATTCACAATTCCAACTTAACAGTCAATACTTTTATGGATTTGGTTAATGGTTTCACTGAGTATTTGATAATAGACAATTTTAGAAAAGTTTTAATACCAATTTTATGGAAAATATAAAAAGTTGTAAAAAAAAAAATTAGTTACTTTTTTCTTTTCCTATAAAAAGTTTTTAAAATATTATTTAAATTAATACCCTTACTACATTTTGATAACTTATCCCTACTTTTATTATAACAAGGTAATAAATAAATTTCTTTAATATTCTTCTATTGTGTGTAATTAAAAATTGATATATTTTTCTATAAAGTTTATGTAGTAAAATGTATAGTAAACTACCTCACTCATTTTTTTTTTTCTTTTTCTGATAAGTACCCTCGCTCAATTTGAATTTACTTCTTGTTCATGAATCTCAGTCCCATGTACTTGGTTCAAGTTCCTTCTAAATATCTTGGCCTATGTTTTAAATTGAGGGGTAGAAGGGTTGTTGACTTCAATTTTCTAGTGGAAAAACTCAAATCTAAACTCCAAGGGTGGAAGGCAAGACTGCTCTCACAAGCTGGTCGAGCCACCCTTATAAACTCTGTGCTTCATTCCTTACCCTTATACACCTTTTCTTGCTTTCGGGTTCCTGAGAGTATTTGCAATTAGATGGATGCTATAACAAGGAACTTTTGGTGGGGTCATGACCAAGGGGTTAGAAAAATGCATTTTATTAATTGGAATAGGATTTGCCAACCTAGGAGCACAGGTGGTCTTGGTTTTAAGAAATTCAGTTTGATGAATCATGCAATGTTGGCAAAGCAATTTTGGAGGATCCAACATAACCCCCATTCCCTTGTTGCTAAAACTTTTAAGTCTAAGTATTTTCCTAGGTCCTCAATTCTTGACTGTACTCCCAAGCCTGATCAGTCATGGTGTTGGAGAAATATCATTAAGCACGAAAATCAGAGACTTAGAGAGGGCAGATGGTGGGTGGGTAATGGATCTAACATTCCTTTAAATCACCCTGCTTGGCACTCAACACAGAATTTACACAACCCAAACCTCACTTCAGGCACTGTGGCAGACTTGATTGATCAAACCTCTTGCACTTGGAAATCAGATCTAGTCAAGGCCCTATATCCATTTCCTTTGTGCAAGGATATTCTAGGAATTCCCTTATCAAAAACAGGGGTGGTAGCTGACCAACTTATGTGGAAATACTCAAATTCAGGGGATTACAATGTCAAAAAAGCTTACCAGGTTCTGCTGCAAGATACCAACCATCAATCCCCTACTAATCACTTACATTTCTCTCCCCCACCCCTCCCCACCCTGCTGTGTGGAACGTTCTTTGGAAGGTTAAGGTGCCCTTAAAAATATGCAATTGTATTTGGAGACTTCTTCATGATAGCCTACCAACCTTCCATACTCTAAAAAGTAGAGGACTTACTAATGTTGGTCTGTGCCCTCTGTGTGATTCAGATGATGAGTCTGCCACTCATCTTTTCTTACATTGCCCTTTCTCTAGAGCTTGCTAGTATGGCTCCCAATTAGCTATTAAGTCCTCTGAGGTTGTAGCTGTGTCTGTTCAGCAGTGGGTTAGCAAAACCATTCTTGAGCATAAGCACATGGAAGAAGAGAATATGAAATATTTGCAGTTATTCTTTACTATCATCTGGTCTATTTGGCACCACAGGAACAAAGTAGTGCCTGAGGGTTTAAAACCTGACCCATTGAATGTCATTATGACCTCTCAGTCTCTATTTTGCAGGTATCAGGAGGCCTTTGCTCTTTCTAATTGTACCAATGGAAGGAGTGGTGGCTCAAGAGTTCAAGTCCACGGCTGGGTGGTCATTGGGAGCTCATAATCAGGATTGCTAGAGTCAGACAGAAAAGGGTCAAGAGGAGTGCCTATGCTTATGAGGCCCTAAACAGTTAAGGAACCATTGTCTTCAGTGGATGTCATAGTAGTGCAGCTGACTCAGCCTATGGTGCTTTGGTGGAGGCTATGGTGGATGCTGCAATGCAAGCCAGGAGGTGTGGGTTTAGCCAACTTTTGTTCATGAGCAGCAGCAAGAGGCTGGTCTATCAGTTCAGCAGGACTAGTATTCCAAATTGGATGGAGAAGACTACTTTTGCAGATCTGTCTTCTTTGAAACAGCTTGGTGTAGGCTTTAAGTACCTTTTTGTGCCTTCTGTTGTACTTAATAGTGTCTATTCTATGGCTGTTTTGGCTACTAAATCTCCTATGCACTATAATTGGGCTATGCCACCAAGTGTATAATTGGCCCTTTTAGCTGACTATCTTATTATTTTTTAGTATAAAAATAAACAACAAATTTGTGATGAAGAGGCTTATGAGCCAAAAAAAAAAAAAAAAAAATGACTAACCTTGAATTGGCAAACTTCCCATAATAGATAACATTAAGACATGCAAAATAACATGAAAAGCGTTTAACTTAATTTAAGAAAAAAAAAAAAAAAAAGATAACTAAAAATTTGACTGATGTCAGTCCAATAACATACTCCTGATAAATAAAACTTTAAAATACTTTTTTTGTTTTGTTTTTAAAAAAATGATTATTATGGGAGTTGGAACCATCGAAGTTGGATCACGATTTTCATGTCTTCTTTGATGGTAAATACAACTTGGAGTTGGAACCATCATTGACAAAAGTGTGGGCCATTGAAAGCCCTGAATCTTCTTCTCCATTGTTGAAAGCCATGGGATCTATCTCTTCCATTTTCCTCAAAGCCCCTGAATTTCAAAAAAAGAAAAGAAAAAGAAAAAGAAAACAGAAAACACACAAAACTTGTTTGTTTAATTTTCTTTGGTTTTCCAAACTGAGAGAGTGAATAATAAAAAAAGTAGGTACCTGGACATGAGTGTTGTAGTTGGACGATGAGTAATTCTTAGATACTTCCGGAGCATAGAAAAATATACGTATTCCCTCCTCTTATATTTATGGTGAGTCTACTCATTAAATTCATGATGGAGTCTACCATAAATATAAAAAGATAGAGCATCATTTCACTTTGCATCGAAAGTACCTAAGAATTTTCCTTGGACGAGAGCTCCGTATCTAGAGTCGGAATCGGATTTGAAGCCATTTGAAGTGGGACAGGTAGTGTTTTTGGGGACGTTTGGCATAGGATGGTTAATGTTGAAAGTCCAGTGATCCATATCAGAGCCATAACTATGCCTAGCACTTGGACTCGGCAAGTGAAAAACGTCAGATTTTTCATTTTTGGGAACAACAGATGCACTCTACACGGACCCCCCACCTTATTGGATGGTTATTAACCCTATCCTTCATTTCACATATTACCTCAACGTAATTTAGTTCAGATGGGTTTGACTTATTCAATTGGTACTGCAATTTCTTATTAGATAAAGAAAATATCCATAGATGGTCAGAGAATTCATATGTAGGAGTTGAAAGAAGGTTCTCTTTTTCACAACCATTGATGGAAAGGTAAACGATACAAGAAGACATCCGTGGATATTTCACCGGTCCAAAAGCAAAACAGACATAAAATTTTTTTGGAAATTTGTGACCAACCCAAAATGATATGACATTTCCATCACTTTCATGGTTTAAGTTTAACCACTTTGGAATCTCAGTTCCTGGTAGTCTAATTATAAATTTATCATCTTTAGGTTTAGGCAAAAGCGAGCGATTATTTGGTAAAATCCTTAAAATTTCTCCAATCTGCATGCAATTAGCAAATTCAACAAAAATTGAATTAGGGAAGAAACTAACAAAAAATTGTTTCTTTATTATAACTTTAAAAAAGAGAGACAAACCTGATTCAAAATCTGCTTGATGATTGTCGATTCAATGAATAGCTATTTGTTACATCCACAAATTTTACAGATTGTGGAAGCCTTGGAATTTCTCGAAGTTGCTTGCAATGTCCTATATAAAGGAACTCTAATGTATTAAATCTGCTAAGGCTGTTGGGGATGCTAACAATATTAGTTTCACATAGATCTAGAGATTTCAATACAGGGAAGTACTCGGGTTTCATCAAAAAGTCTAATTCAATTATATTTTTATTGCCCCTGAAACTCAAGAAATCCAACATAAAAAACCCATATTTGGAAAAGCCATCCAAAAAATGGAATGTCTGTCTCAATCTGGCAGTGGGAATAGACAGTTCACTAAGAAGTTGTAATTTATAGATGTCATCTGGAAGATACCTAAGGTTTTGGCAATCATGCAAGTCTAAGCTGTGAAGCCCAGTAAGATACTTGATTGATGAAGGCAACTCTCGAATACCACTATGACGTAAATACAAAGTCCTTAAACATTTCATTTCTGGATGAATATTAGGAAACTTCTCAAGCCTTAAGCAATCTATAAGAACAAAATCCACAAGAGATTTCAACCTGAGGGTGTTTGGAAGAATTTGAAGTTTTTCACAACCTTGGAGATCCCATATCTGAAGCTTATCAAGAAATCCAATCGACTCATGAACCTTAACTAAATTTTGACAAAAGGAAAGATCCAATTCTTCTAGGCTTGGGATACACAATTCAGGTAATTTTGTGATGGACTCACACCTGTTGAGATTGATATATTTTAAATATTTTAGCTGGATTCCCTGTTGAAGAAAAAAAAAATAAAAAACAAAATTTATTTTCAACCAATATTCAAATAAAATTTATAAATACTAATACTCATACCAATTTGAACGTTGTCTCCAATCAAATAAGACTACGTGGCATCTCAAGTGCAACTATTTGTTGAGGATAATATTTGCATGGCAAGGAAAATGGAAATTCAGGCCATTGAAGCAACCTTAACCCATTGGGAAGATATTTGAGTTCTTCACAAATTTGTACATTATGAACTATAAGAAATTTGAGATTTTTCATATTTTCAAAAGCTTCAGCTTCAATAGGCATCATTATTAGTTGAGGCGAGTAGCACAAGATGCCTCGAATTTTACTTGATCCCTAGTTGGACAAAGCATTAGTTACACTAAATAATAGAAGTATAAATTTTTTTAAAAATTAAACAAATGATACAAATAAACTTCAATTTTCTTCAATATTTTTTTAAAAATCAATGGAAAAAACTCATTTGGAAAAAAAGAGATGAAAAGAGCTTATACCATATTTGTAGTTAGTATTTCATGAGCATCCTTAAAACACCATGTAAGGCCACGATTATTAACGACCCAAGAATGACATTGGGCTTGTACGTAAAGGGCCAAAACAATATAATTTGTAGAGTGTGGGTTTGAAAGGCTTGACTTTGGTCACTAGACAGTAGTCTAGTCGTGGTTTTTATGGAAGTTTATATGAGGGTGGACCTGGCGTGGCTGACAAAACCTTCTTTCGGTGTGACTTGTGGGGATTTTGTCCTCGGACTCCGTCCGAGGAGCTTAGTGTTCTTCCCATTCTCCCTCTTTTAGGACTTATTCCTTTGGGGGGGGGGGATCCCCATCCTCCTTGGTTCTTCTTCCCTTATATACTAGTAGTTACTTTCCTTTCAATGTCCACGTGAAAGTTTCACATTCTGGGATGGAGACTTGTCCTATCAGCCCATACCTAGAGTGGTTGGGAGTAGACGTAAAAGTTGAGTAGCATGGTGAAGAGCATGGGCCTGTCAGACGCAAAGTTCTTTATTATAGTATTGACATCTTTTTCACTTGTCCTGCCCCTGCACTGAGCTCGCCTTTTCCTTTAGGCGTTCGGTGGGGTGCCGAGCATAAGATCATCCTCGGCCAGATCTTTAGCTCCTTTTTTGGATATTTATTATGCGTCCTTCGCAATTGCTCTCCTCGGCTTAGGCTTTGGGCCTTAATGTAAAGTGGGCTAGGGTCGCAGATTTTCTGGCCCCATAATAGCCCCTCAAAATCCTGCGGCCCGACCTCTTTGTTGGGGAGGAGGATATTGATGACGTCGGACCTACATCATGGCTTGCCCCGCTCTTATCCTTCATTAATATTAGTGTCTCTTCATCTGCCTGGGAGCTGCGCCGAATTACGAGACATTCCTCGAGATTTATTCACGATGTGCTCCTGCCGCTTCGTTGTTCGAGCTGCGTCTTTAATATGTCTCCTTTACGAGGCTACCCAAATCCTATGGTTGCAGACGATGTTGGGAGTTGAGTAAAAACGGTCTGGTCTATAGCATTTCTTGGAAATCTGCGTAGATTAAATGCGGCCAACTTGCCCTCTATATAAGAAGCAGGATAGGAGGCTATTCCCTTTACGTACAATCCCTTCACCCTTTTCAAATTCCTAATCCTTCAGCTGCGCTTAAGGTTTTCATTGCCAGTGCAATTAAACCTTAGAGTGATGTTTGAGGCACGAATGGGGATGAAGGAACCACACCCGCTCTAGAAGCATTGGGTCCTTCCGAGACTTAAGATGGCGTGGTCGGGGTAGGGAAGACAGAGACTCAAGACAGCCTTCCGCTTTCACAAGGTGGGAGCGGTTCTTCTACCTCTTTCAGCCAAAATCCGAAGCAGGTGCTGGTCGCGTCAGATTTTTGGTGCGACAGTAGTGGGATTTCTCATTGTCAGCACCATCCGTTCTATCGTGAGCGCTGCTAATATGACATCTTCGTGTTAGGAGTCAGGGTTGATGTGGGGATTAAGTATCCCTGCTTTTTCCTCTCTTCCTTCACTGGTGTCTCTTTCTGCCTCCCCTTCTTCTTCTTTCCCATCACCGGGGCCATCCTGGTGTTTCTACTTCTTCTTCTTCTGTTTCTTCTTCTTCTGCTTCTGTTTCTTCTTCTTCTGTTTCTTCGCCCTCTGCTTCTTATTCTCTCCCTTGTATCTTTTCTTTTGCTTATGCAGTTAGCTTTTAGTATAGGCTTACTTAAGCTCCTTCATTGTACGTTGTGCGTTGTACTATTTCTTTGTCTTAATAAAAGATGATTCTGTTTCATTCCAAATATTTTTCTTTTCTGCAGTAATTACTTTGTGAATGGATGTATTGCATGTGTATTTTTCTTTAACGATACTCAGGGCAGAAAAACTTTGTAACAAAAAGCTATTATTTTGAACTTATTGAGACTATCAAGCGTAATAATATTAACCTACAGTAGATTAAACTTACGAGACTAAACGAGGTAACAGCTGAGTGCCCTATAATGCGTGTAAGGCAGTCATCCGAGAATGATTAACCCAAAATAAACCACCCGAGAGAGTTGCCGAGTGGTGAGGGACTTTGGCCGCGTTGTTGATAACACCTGGCCTTAATCGTTTCATGGCCTTTGATCCGAGGACTGAGGTATGGTTATACTGGGCCCAAACACTTATTCGCACTAGTTCCCTTAGAATTGAAGATCCGAGGATAGACCGGGAATTCCATTCGGTTTAGGACTTAACCTCTCCATGGGATGGAGTCTCGGGTTGTGCCCAAAACTTGTAATTTCTCTTAAGTAGTTGGTTTCCCCATAGGCTTGAGTCCGAGGACCATACAAGGCCTTGGTTCTGTCCAAAACTTGTAGTTTTTCTTTTAAGTAGTTGGTTTCCTCATAGGCTTGAGTCCGAGGATCATACAAGGCCTTGGTTCTGTCCAAAACTTGTAGCTTTTCTTTTAAGTAGTTGGTTTCCCCATAGGCTTGAGTCCGAGGACCATACAAGACCTTGGTTCTGTCCAAAACTTGTAGTTTTTCTTTTAAGTAGTTGGTTTCCCCATAGGCTTGAGTCCGAGGACCATACAAGGCCTTGGTTCTGTCCAAAACTTGTAACTTTTCTTTTAAGTAGTTGGTTTCCCCATAGGCTTGAGTCCGAGGACCATACAAGGCCTTGGTTCTGTCCAAAACTTGTAGTTTTTCTTTTAAGTAGTTGGTTTCCCCATAGGCTTGAGTCCGAGGACCATACAAGGCCTTGGTTCTGTCCAAAACTTGTAACTTTTCTTTTAAGTAGTTGGTTTCCCCATAGGCTTGAGTCCGAGGACCATACAAGGCCTTGGTTCTGTCCAAAACTTGTAACTTTTCTTTTAAGTAGTTGGTTTCCCCATAGGCTTGAGTTCGAGGGCCATACAAGGCCTTGGTTCTATCCAAAACTTGTAGTTTTTCTTTTAAGTAGTTGGTTTCCCCATAGGCTTGAGTCCGAGGACCATACAAGGCCTTGGTTCTGTCCAAAACTTGTAGTTTTTCTTTTAAGTAGTTGATTTCCCTATAGGCTTGAGTCCGAGGACCATACAAGGCCTTGGTTCTGTCCAAAACTTGTAACTTTTCTTTTAAGTAGTTGGTTTCCCCATAGGCTTGAGTCCGAGGACCATACAAGGCCTTGATTCTGTCCAAAACTTGTAGTTTTTCTTTTAAGTAGTTGGTTTCTCCATAGGCTTGAGTCCGAGGACCATACAAGGCCTTAGTTCTGTCCAAAACTTGTAGTTTTTCTTTTAAGTAGTTGGTTTCCCCATAGGCTTGAGTCCGAGGATCATACAAGGCCTTGGTTCCGTCCAAAACTTGTAGTTTTTCTTTTAAGTAGTTGGTTTCCCCATAGGCTTGAGTCCGAGGACCATACAAGGCCTTGGTTCTGTCCAAAACTTGTAGTTTTTCTTTTAAGTAGTTGGTTTCTCCATAGGCTTGAGTCCGAGGAACATACAAGGTCTTGGTTCTATTCAAAACTTGTAACTTTTCTTTTAAGTAGTTAGTTTCCCCATAGGCTTGAGTCCGAGGACCATACAAGGCCTTGGTTCTGTCCAAAACTTGTAACTTTTCTTTTAAGTAGTTGGTTTCCCCATAGGCTTGAGTCCGAGGACCATACAAGGCCTTGGTTCTGTCCAAAACTTGTAACTTTTCTTTTAAGTAGTTGGTTTCCCCATAGGCTTGAGTCCGAGGACCATACAAGGCCTTGGTTCTGTCCAAAACTTGTAGTTTTTCTTTTAAGTAGTTGGTTTCCCCATAGGCTTGAGTCCGAGGACCATACAAGGCCTTGGTTCTGTCCAAAACTTGTAGTTTTTCTTTTAAGTAGTTGGTTTCCCCATAGGCTTGAGTCCGAGGACCATACAAGGCCTTGGTTCTGTCCAAAACTTGTAACTTTTCTTTTAAGTAGTTGGTTTTCCCATAGGCTTGAGTTCGAGGACCATACAAGGCCTTGGTTCTGTCCAAAACTTGTAGTTTTTCTTTTAAGTAGTTGGTTTCCCCATAGGCTTGAGTCCGAGGACCATACAAGGCCTTGGTTCTGTCCAAAACTTGTAGTTTTTCTTTTAAGTAGTTGGTTTCCCCATAGGCTTGAGTTCGAGAACCATACAAGGCCTTGGTTCTGTCCAAAACTTGTAGTTTTTCTTTTATATTATTTTTTATTTTCGAGGATTAGCCCCTCGACCAAGGTATGGGGCGTTAACTTGATGTTGGAAGCCCTTAGAGCTGCCCGTGCCATTGACACTGCGGGGTGTAGCCCCTAGCAGAAATTTATGTCAGGGTAACAACAGCGTGTTACTGGAAATGGAGGAGCTTTCGCAGACCCTTGTTTGACAGAGGCTTGATTCTGCCACCACCTGTGCCAACGCGCAAGCCTTCCCATAGACGGCGCTAATTGTAAGGCCACGATTATTAACGACCCAAGAATGACATTGGGCTCGTATGTAAAGGGCCCGAACAATATATTTTGTAGAGTGTGAGCTTGAAAGGCTTGACTTTGGTCACTGGACAACAGTCTAGTTGTGGTTTTTATGGAAGTTTATATGAGGGTGGACCTGGCGTGGCTGACAAAACCTTCTTTCGGTGTGACCTGTGAGCTTAGTGTTCTTCCCATTCTCCCTCTTTTAGGACTTATTCCTCTGGGGGGGGGGGGATCCCCATCCTCCTTGGTTCTTCTTCCCTTATATACTAGTAGTTACTTTCCTTTCAATGTCCATATGTAAGTTTCACATTCTGGGACGGAGACTTGTCCTATCAGCCCATACCTAGAGTGGTTGGGAGTAGACGTAAAAGTTGAGTAGCATGGTGAAGAGCATGGGCCTGTCAGACGCAGAGTTCTTTATTACAGTATTGGCAGTTTTTTCACTTGTCCTGCCCCTGCACTGAGCTCGCCTTTTCCTTTAGGCGTTCGGTGGGGTGTCGAGCATAAGATCGTCCTCGGCCAGATCTTTAGCTCCTTTTTTGGATATTCATTATGCGTCCTTCGCAATTGCTCTCCTCGGCTTAGGCTTTGGGCCTTAATGTAAAGTGGGCCAGGGTCACAGATTTTCTGGCCCCACACACCATATCCTGCTATGTTTTCCTAGCTCTTCTAATTCTTGTTGAACAATTTCTCTCCCCATTTGTTGAAGCAAGTCATGCATCCACAATTTGCCAGATTGACCAACCGTTATGAGACACTTATCAATAAATTTTCCAATTCCATAATTTGGATATAATTTGCAAGCATCTAATATATTAACTACATAACTCCTATCGAATCCCTTGAAGAAACATGCAATATCCAGAAAAATATCCTTTTCGGTCTTTTCAAGTCCATCATAGCTTATTTTGAGCTTTTCTTGAATTTTTTTGTGAGGGATGTTTTTATACTTTTCTAGTGCACTTTTCCATTCACGTATACTTTTTCCACACAAATCAGAACCTATTATTTTAAGAGCTAATGGAAGACCATTGGCATAATGTATGATTTGCTCTACAACTTTTGAATAATCTTGCTTAGGTTCAATTTTTGGGAAGGCATGTAGGTTGAAGAGTTCACGAGATTCAGATTGATTTAATTCCTTAAGCTCATAAATTGGATGATTTTTTCCAAGAGTATTTAGCACTTGTTTGTCTCTTGTTGTTATAATGACTCTACTTCCTAAAGCAAACCAATCACATTCTCCAAGCAAATTTACCATCACTTCTGACTCATCCACATTGTCAATAATTAAAAGAAGTCTTGTACAACAAAGCCTTTCTTTTATCATAATAATTCCTCTAGGTACATTGTCTACCTTTACAAATGTACCCCGTGAGATCTTAGAAAGAAGCATCTCTTGTAGTTTGATTATGTCATCATTTGTTCTTGATTTTTCTCTGATATCCTCTAGAAAGCAACACAATTCAAAATACTTAGTGATTCTGTTATAAATAGCTTTTGCAATTGTAGTCTTACCTACTCCTCCAAGACCATGAATCCCTACCATGCGAACATCATTTGACTTCATATCTAAAAGCAACTCTATAGCATCCGCACGAGAATCTATTCCAACTGGGTGTTTAGTAACAAATAACTGAGTGCGATTCAATTTAGTAATTGATATCTCTTTAATAATTCTCTGGATGAATTGAGTTTCAGATTCAATACAATTGTCACACACAAAGCATAAGAAACATATAATAATTTAGACAAATTGAAAATATACATAGATGGGTCATTCATGTAAAAAGAGTTCAAAAGTTTAATTTGAAGTTATTGTGGGTTGGAATAGTAAGTTCATCAATTGGGTAGTGCCCAGTGTCAAGGATCTTGTATTGGATTTGTAACTTCTATTCAAATAGCGAATTGCCCTATTTGGGTTGGGTTGCCCTTGTAATCTTCTTCTTCTTTTCTTTTCATTTTTGTTTTTCACTTCCTCTCCATATCGTTGTGTTATTTGTTTTTTAATTTTATTGCTTGCTTTATTGACTTGTGACTTGCTGGTTTCATTGATTAAATCATTAAAATTGGGTTGGTATAATTGGGAATTAATTCACAAATGATTTGCATTTTAACTTTGGGAATTAATCCATCCCCAAGACTATTTTACAATTGAATTTCATGGGTGAGTAGATTTTTTTTTTTGGGTGAGCTACAATAGATTCTCAATTAAAAGAGTTAAATAATCATTTTAGTGAGCATGCAATGAAGTTTCTTTGAATGTCATTATGGAATAGATATTTTTTCAGCTACAATAGATTAACAATTAAAAGAATTAGGTTTTATTGAGCATACAATGAAGTTGATTATTCTTAACTTGGCATTACTTCTTCAAGAGATCAATGATTTATTTAGAATTGATGATATTTTTTTTGTTGAGAGAACAATTACTTACAAGATTTTACATATCATGAAAACTGTTATTATAAATAGAAGTTTATCATTATGGACATATTGTAGTTTAGCACTCAATAGTTTATCAATTTGTTTTTAGAGTTTTTTGTTCTTGTACTTACTTATCTAAGATTTATTGTAACTACAAAATGAGGACTTTTTGCCTTAATATAGTGAAGATTAAGCTCACAACAAAATGAGAAGACCATTATCTAACACTCTTTGATCTTGTATATTGAAAGAGAAATTGCTATTAAATTTGGTACAAATTAATTACTGATTAGTTTTGAGAATAAAAAGAAGATCAAACGCTATTTTGATAGATCATATACAATTGAGTTGAAATATATTTTAAAAAAAATTTCCTTTGTTTTTGTTTATATTTTATTAATGCTAAATAAATACTATTATATTTTTTTTTACATATTAATGTAGTTTTCAGCTTTATTATATTTTTTATGTGAATTTCTTTTAGGATAAAGTTTGGCTACAAACGTAATTGTAATCTAAGATCACAACTTTACTCAATATCATTTTACTGGATGTGAATTTTGACAAATCCACCATTAGATTACATTTTCTTTGTATATCTTCCATGCTTACAAAATTTCAAAAAGATTAAAGATCAACAGCTATTTCATCAGCTAATTGTTTAAATTGTAAGTTTTTGTAATCTAAAATTATGCATAAAAAATAAGTTTATGAATCGTATATTAAATAATATCTGATTGACACAAAATTTGATATGTGTTAAGAGCATAAATATCATGTAATCTAACAGTTAGATTTTGAAAACATGTAGCCATATTAGGGGTGGAGCTAGAAATTTTTGTTTGGGAGGGGGGGTGATTTGTGTTACTATACAAATGTCTATACACATATGCAAACACATACATCTATACACACACATAAGTTAATATAGTGAAATCCTTAAAGTTAAAATGTTTCATAGAATTAAATTCATATTTCACTATCTTCTATAGTGAAATCCTTAAAATTTTTATTTCCAATATAAGTTACCAAATTGTCTACTATTGTGAGTAAAAAATTTCAATTGAATTAATGAAGTTTTCAAAGACATGAATGATCCAAAACTTTAAGAGAAACAAGTACACATTTTACAATAAAAAAAAAAAAAGAATTTGAGTAACAATACATTCTCTATAACTACTAGACCAATTGATAATTTTTTTAAGAACATTGTTAGACTAACTCAAATATCTGAGGGGACAAGGGCCATTTTTGGGGGGCTAATTATTAAAATATTAAATATATCTATATACTACAATGATATTTTCACAACCAAGTTTGTAGTTAAATTTTCTCCCTTGTTTTATTCTTGATTGGGGCTTGCCAAAGATGAATCCTAATTAAAGTTTGTAACTCTTTTTTGACTCTTTGTAGCTCATAAAAGCACAAAAGCATATTAATAGTTGTAATTGGTAAAATTATATGGCGTTAATTTTTTTTTTTAATTTTTTATTAAATTTCTGCAATCGACTTTCATAACTTAACTACCTCAGTTGTAGAAGACTTTGAAAAACAAGAAATTATTAGGTTCACTAAGAGGACTATTGACGTGGTCCTCCCAACCATTGAGACAATGCCATCTATACAAATGCATGAGTGAGCTTTCTAATCAGCATAAGGAATAAAAAATAAAAATTACCAAGTGATGTCACATTTGCATAAATAACTGCATTTTATTAGTTGGGAGGTCAGGAGGACCACGTCAACAATTCTCCTGGTGAACCTAATAATTTCTCCTAAAAAACACGATTCTTTCATAATTAATTTAGTGAAAGCATTTAATAGCATAACAAAACTATTAAACTCTATAACTTAGAGAAGAACAGTGAATAGTTACATACCCCTCTTTGTAATGAAACCTAGACAAGCTAGTTGCTTTAGTCAAAGCTGTTCTCCACCTCTGAACTTTCTCCATATTATCATTTAAATTTTCTTCATGTTGAGTTAGCGCTACTCCAAACTTTTCCTTTTGTTTACGTATTTCTAATGGATCCACTTTGTAAAATACAGGTAGGACCAATTGTCCATTATTCCTACACTCAAGAATCTTTACAAGTTCATTTAAGCACCAACTGGAAGATGCATAATTTTCAGAGAACACAACAATCGAAATCATTCATAATTCAATAGCTTTAAAAAGTTCCATTGAAATTTCTTTTCCTCTCTGAAGGTCATTATCAATAAAGGTGTTTGATGGAACACAAATCCGTCAGTGAGTGAGCAGATGGAATCACTCGTGGAATGTGAAGGTTTGCTTGATG